>NC_077244.1:68514143-71014143 GCF_947179165.1 Solanum dulcamara
ACTTTGTAATTGATTTATCCATACAATTAATACTCAATATATTGTAGCAACTAACTAACTTGCTATATAAACATTCAGCAACCGCTTGATAATTCACAGCAACTCACTAAGTTGCTATGAGTAATTTCAGCAGTTGCTAGATAAGTCACAACAAGTAGCTAACTTGTTGATACATTTTACAACAATTGCTATAGTATTTTCACCAACTATCTACTAAATATTTACTAAATCTAACTTTTGTCTAAAATTGAACTAACACCACTCTAATTATCAATAAATATGATTGATCCAATCAACTATTAATCAATTTACTCAATCAAAATTGACTTACATGTGCAATTGTTCAATTGATCACACATTATTACTAGTCTAATAACTATCTCAATGTATAAGGTCATTATTGAATATAATTTTTAGTCTTGAATTGAATTAACACCGCCTCATTTATCATTAGATATAATTGATTCATCCAACTAATAATTAATTTAATATAGTAAGACCGACTTATATGTGCTATTTCCCAACTGATCATATATTACCTGTCTAATTATTATCTCAACGTATAAGATTGCTATTAAATTTATTTTAATCTTAAATTAGATTTTTTAGTCTTAAATTGGACTAACACCACCTCATCTACCATTAGATATGATCTATCCATCAAACTAACACTGAATTTATTATAGCAACTCCTAACTTGCTATAAAAACATTCAACAACAGCTAGATAATTCACAATAGTTGCTAAATGAGTTCCAACAAGTAGCTAACTTGCTGATGCATTTTACATTAATTGCTATAACACTTTCAACAATTAGTTAATTTTCTGTTGCTATTTTACATAAATTGCTAGAATATTTCCAGCAAATATTTAACTTGTTGATGTATATTACAATAATTTTCAAAAGAATTTTAGCAATTGTTATAATTCAATTGTTATAACACTTACAACAACTAGCTAACTTACTACGACATATTCAATTAAAATCTAGTAAATTTAACTTTAATTTTAAACAACAACTAACTAACTTACTACAACATATTCACTTAAAATCTCTACTAAGTTTAACTTTTATTCTTAAATTGGACTAACACAATCCCACATATCATTAGAAATGACTGTTAGGAGAGTTGAGACTCTTTTCAGAAGTCAGGTCCGTCACACTTGCTAATGTATTTTACAACAATTGTTAAAAATATTTCAACAAGTACCTAACTTGTTGAGATATTTTACAACAATTATTAAACAAAATTAACTAAATAACTAACTTCTTGTTGTATTTCATAACAATTCCTAGAACAATCCCAACAAGTACCTAACTTGTTGATGTATATTACAACAATTGCCAGAAGATTTTCAGCAATCGCTATAATTCAACAGCCGCAACAACAGAATTTAACAATTAAAAAATAATAAACACTAATTATAATATGAAATATATTCTAATATTCAATACAAAAATATTATTTAAATAATTCCGACTAATTCAACCGGCACCAGCATCAGTACAACCAACACCCGCAACATCTGTCAGAATATCATCAATAATTTTTGAAGCATTGACTTTATCTCTTCTAATGGTCATCACTCCGATCAAATCTTTCACTAATTTTTTAATTTTTGAATCTTATTTCTCTACTTTCAAAGGTACAAATCCAGTCAAAATGTCCATCTGCTTCTCATTTTCAGTTGTAGGTATCCACGAGTACATGTAGTAGAATCAATTATTTTAACAAATATAATAATGTATGAAAATAGTTGAATAAAATTATATCAGTAAATTACAATTAACAACTGACTTCTGAAAACATATTATAGCTGTATTTGTGTGCAACAGTTTCTGCATATTTTTCAGCAATTGCTATAAATTATGCAACAATTACTATAATAAACTGTAGTTATATTATGTTTCAGAAATCAATTTGCAGAGGATCAAATAATCCGTGAGTCTCAATTTTACTGTTATTGCTCACTGTAGCCATTTAAGGATCCTTGGAGATGACACTTCTTCATCAAACTCTTTAAATTGCTTGCGAAGATAAGGAATTATTTCAAATGCCCAAGCTTAAATAAAATAATGTCATAAATAATAAAAAAAATATAAACATAGTAATAATTAAAAAATAGTAAATAATATTTACCATAAAAGCCCACGAAAAGCCACAAAGATTGTTGGTTTTAACATTTGAACTCACAACCATCACTAGATACTCTAATGTGAGAGTACAACTTTCTCGACCCCATGGACAGGCACAAAATGCTTGTCCATTAGCTAAGAGTTTAAACTAAGAAGCACGAACATTTGTATTTGAATCTTTACCATAGAGAATATAGTGTACCAAAAAACTAAACATAGTGACTTTTTCACATTTTTTAAAATTTTTCTTAGACTTAAAAAACTCAAACAACTCCTTCCATTTGCAATGTTTCTTTTTCATCGCATCGAGAATTTTTTTATATCTTCTGTCTACCTTGGTTTACTTGGCGACATAATGATGAGGTAAATGGAAGTTCAAATCAGTTACATTAGCGAACTCATGCCAAAGAAAATAGGCATGCCACAATAATTTATCCAAAACTCATCTGTTCTCTCACTTTTAATCTAACGTCGAAGAAGTTGAAATACCAACTTCATTTGAAATCGAGCATTCATACTTTCATCTAGGTCTAGATATTTTTCAAGCACCGTAGACCTAAAGAATTTTTTCAAATTTTAATTCTGCAATATTTCTCTAAAATCATTAAGTGATTTTTCCAATTCTACTCTTACCACAAAATCACCTATCATGTCTGGATGGGTATCCATAGGTGTCTCACAGCGATAAGATAAATAACTGATAGGATTGACAAATTCGATTGAAAGATCGGCAACTAAAGGATCATCAACTGAAGGATTGGTGGTTGAATGACTGTCCACTAAAGGACTAGAAGTTGAAGGACTAGCAATTGAAGGACTAGAACAGAAGGATTGGTTGGTGGAGACTCCGGTATAGGTTTATCATTATGCCCTTTTGATCTAACTTCATTCTCTTTATCCTTATCCTCATCCTCATCTTTTGAAGCCTCTGTACCCTCACCATTATCTTTATTTTTTTTTTAAAATTATCAGTAGCATTAGAATCATATACATCTTTGGAAGAATTATTTTTTTTGGATTCTTCTTCTTCTCTAAGTTGCTCCAAATTTTGATCTAGTTGTCTAGGGCTTGACACTATCTTACCATCAGTAATGATATGCTCAACAAGGTTAGTCAATTGTGTTTCATCAGTGACTTTATTTTGTAGTTGTTCAACCTCTTTTTGGATACTACTTTGCATTCTTTTTGAGCTTTTAGTAGGAACATCATATATACATTTTTTTCCTTTTAGTTCGAGTCATTTAATCTACACACCTGAGATAAAATAGAAATAATCTATTAATTTAATCAATTATTTTAAATAATAAGGAAAATGAATTAATTGCTGAAGTTGATTAAGCAACTGTTGCAGCAAATTTTGAAACTGCTGTAAAATACTTTAACAGTTCTGTCATAGAATTAAGTAGTTTTTATACATATTTCAGTAGCGTTGCAACAAATTTAGCAATTAGGCAGACCTGTTATAACAATTTCAACAACTACTTCATCTATTCACAATAAGCTTTAAGGTTGTTATAACATATGCACATTTTTCAAGCTCAATACTAGAATATCAACCAAACATCAATACCAACTAAAACATAATATTTTTTTGCTCATGAAGAGTACAATAACAACCAAGAACAACATATTAAGAACACATCACTAAATGAACAACTCAAAAATTCATGTTCTTCTTCATCTTTAATTTACTACAGTTGAGTGAAACAATTGTTAAGGCTTCTACAAAAGTGCCTGCTATAGAAATTCCAGCAACTGACTCACTAAACTCTTAGAGAAAATTAAGCAATTATTGTAAGTACTTCAGTAACTTTTTCATTTATTCATAGCATGATTTGAGGAGTCAACCACCAACATCAAT
Organism: Solanum dulcamara; assembly: GCF_947179165.1. Lineage (NCBI taxonomy): Eukaryota > Viridiplantae > Streptophyta > Magnoliopsida > Solanales > Solanaceae > Solanum > Solanum dulcamara. Next base: position 68,518,142 of record NC_077244.1, read on the forward strand.
CCACCATCAAATACAAGAACATATTTTTTCTCTCAAAAAGTAAGACAACTTCAAGAACAACATATTTTCTCACAAAGAATAGCAAAACAAAAATTAAAGAACAACAATATATTTAAAAACACACCACAATAAAAACAACCCAAAAACATATTTACTAGGGCATGCAACAATCAAATTTGTGAAATCTATATATTTTTTCATCTCCTTTAATCTTACTCATCATTTTCACAAGAAAAATTAAAACACTAACTATGAGAGAAAGAAAAAGAACTTTACCTTTGAAGAGTTTTGAAACCCTAACAATGAGAGAAGCAAAATGACGAGAATGAAGGAGAAGAAGAGAAAAATGGAGAAGAAGAAGAGACGAAGAAGAAGTTGAGAAATTTTCTCAATTTTCTTTCGAAGAAGGGATGCAGAAGGAGAATTTCTAAGAGGAAGAAAGAAAATAAATTTGAAATGGAGAAGGAGTGGGTTCTTTTTGTATTTTATTAAAGTTTCAAAAGTTTTAAAAATACATTTTACCCCCTACTTAACCTAATCCCTAATTAGTAGAAGATTTGACTTTGACCAGTCAAAGTTGTCACCTTTTTTTAATTGAAAACTTATTTGTCACCTTGAACTCAATTTTCTCAAGTTTCTGAAAGAGAACACAACAAAAGACTCAAAAGAGTACAACAACAACATACCTAATGGAATTCCACGAGTCGGGTCGGGAGAGGATAGAATGTTCGCAAACCTTGTAGCTACAAAAAAGTGTGGGTAGCAAAATCAGCTAGTTCAGTACAAAGAACTAGTACTAATAAAATTACGCGTCAAGAATAACGTTATCATATACAGTGAGAAAAATGTAGAACTACAAGTAGAATACAGGATTGACACTCTAACAAGGCAATCACAATTCACAACGACACAATACATAAAACTAGCTAGCAAAAACCATCTAGCGCGGTTTTTGGAGGAACGTCAATCTTCATCATCTTCATCAGGATCAAATTCCTCCTCTTCTTCTTCGTCACCAACTTCCGCCTCTTCTTCTACATCGTCTACAATGAAGCCCCCCAGCGTTTCATCCTCCTCATTTTCTTTTTCATCTTCCTCATATTCTTCTTCAGAGGGTCGAGTTTTTTGCTGAGTAGAAGGTTTATTCCTTTTTGCAGTAGACTTGTCCTTGGACCTTGTGATGTATTTAGATCCCTGAAGTTTCTTAGATATCGTGGGTAGTTCCTTCTCATCGTCACTTTCACCAGCCCACTCATCATCTTCCTCACCTTTTTTCTTCCGTTTTCTCCTAGCGCCCTTTCTGCCTTTTCTATCAGAATCCTCATCGGTATCACTCTCTGCTCCTTCATCCTCGATAAACCAATTCCAGTTCTTTATCTCCCGAATCATTTTCTTGGGATAACCATCAAATTCATGCCCCATCACCAGAAAACCAAACTCTGCGATTAGTAAAACACCAGTTTAATCAGCAGGAGAATCATCTCAAACAATCAAGGAGTCATATCTAGCTCAAATCAATAACAAAATAATTCAATTTACATCCATACGGACAATGTAAATACAGTCTATCTACCACAAATCCTCTGACTGATTCAAAAGAGCAAAAAAAAAATGCAGATGCTTCATATAAGGCAAATTCTGAACAGAGTCAACGCCAGAAATATGGACATAGTCGAACTCTAATAGAATCCCCTATTGGAAATCCACTACTCTGAAGGCTTTCAGCAACCCGGTCTCCATTTCCAACTCCTACTTGGCTCACATATGGCCATAGATTTTGATCAAATTTTGAAAATATATCTTCAAATATCTGTTTTGTCACGAAATTTCTCAAAATCTGATCTTCAAATACTTTCGAGTTCCCAAAAAGTGGTATGAGTTAGGCCGGGTTTTGGGAGAAATTTCCCTTTCACTTTCACTCACAATACTTCAAAAATCTTCCAAGTTAAATGCATTTCCAAACACAACTGCAAGTTCCAAAAATCACAACTTCAAAAACTCAAATTTTCAAGTTTATTAGTTTTAACTGCAAATCTATGGCTAAACGTTACTAAAACGCTAAAAATCATTCTTGTAATCAATAGGTTTGTAAAAGTCAACTACAACAAAAGATTTCTACTCAGTCAAACAATCAAATTACATTGAATCCTCTGACTAAATTAAAGGAACCAAATGGAGGCAGATGATTCATATAACAAAGACAACTAGTTAATTGAATTGATTGAATATTTTCCATTCACGATACAAGTGAAGCAACTAGAAAATCAATTGAGCATCGGAATAGCAGAGGCAAGGAAACAAATAGGGGGGAGATCAAACCTCGAACAGGGTCAATGCCCGAAATATCAACATTCTCGAGGTCTAATTCAACCCCTACTGGGCTACTCTGAAGACTTTCAGCCAACTGGGTCTCCATTTCCAACTCTTCCTTGGCACCCCTTTTATCGATTTTTTTCAAGGTGAACCAGATGGGTTTGCTAGCAGAAACACAGAACATGTCACCATTCTCCATTTCGCCTCTTTCAGACTTCCTAAAAGTTCGAACTTCACCATCCCTGTTGTTGTATACCCAAATGGGGTTCCTTCCAACAACTTCAAAACTAACCTTAGTTTCATCTTCCTGGTCTGAAGGGTTATGGATTTGGAACGAGATTTGACGGCGAGAAACGGTTCGGTCGTCGGAGGTGAACCCCAACCCTCTACCGAACTCTTTGGTTGAACCGGGTTTCAGCGGGGTTTTGGACCCATCAGTGCCTTCAATTTCCATTTTACGTCGAAACTAATCGCCAGAGTTTCCCATTTCTTTGTCTCGATTTTTGTAATGGTGCTTACTATTATTATTATTTTGGAAAAGGATCAAATATTGATACAAATTTGCTCTTAATTTTAACCTTATAACATTTGAAAAATTCAAAATTAAATAATTTATTCTCAATTTTAAATATCTAATTTTTTTAGAAATAAATAAAATTTCAAAATACTAATTTAAGTTTTTTTTCTTAAAAATAACAATACAAAATGCATTACATAAATAATAATACATGAAACCTCTAAATACTAATTTGAGTCTCTTTTTTAATACAAAATGATAAGACAGATGTGATTCCAAACCACAATGTGTTTCAACTAGTATATTGTTGTTTGTAAAAGATATAAGTGTGTGTTTCAATTCCTCTTTTTCCATTGACTAGTTGACAGATATTTTTGATAACATCTCAAGATTATTCATCATCGGATTTTTGATAACATCTCAAGATATAAAGTATATTGTTGTTTGTAAAAGATAATATTTTCTGTTTTATCATTTTGTAAGAAAAAAATATTTAAATTTATATTTAGAAATTTCATATATTAGTACTTAAAATTATGTAATGCATTTTGTATTGTCATTTCTAAAAAAAAAACTCAAGTTAATACTTTGAAATTTTATTTATTCTTAAAAAAATCAAATATTTAAAATTGAGAATGAATTATTTAATTTTGAGTTTTTCAAGTGTTATTCCGTTAAAATTAAGGGCGAATTTGTACCAAAGTATAATGAGAGGGGTATATGTAAACCCAAAGTATAACAGGAGGGATATATTTGATCCGAAAGTATAACGAGTGGTATATTTAAACTATTTCAATAGTACAGAGGTATTTTCCTACTACTTATTCTTCAATTTTAATATTACATGATGTTTACTTTACTTCAACCATCGTATTATATTATTTTATCGTGGCTACTATTCTCTTCTCCATTATTATCAGCGTAACTTCTTTGATTGTGTTTCTTCGTTTCTTTTTTGCTTTTTTTGATTATGTTTTTTTTATATGTATTATTTGAATCGATGGCGACATGGCGTATTGCATACTACCTCTCTAACGTAACTTTACAATATATGAATAAGGTTGCGTACACCCAACCTTCCAAGTTCCAATTATAAAATTACACTGATATATTATTAATTTATTAATAGATATTAATATCGCAACCCAAATCTGATAATTAAATCGTGAGAAGATACCCAATACAAAATACAAACTCACTAAGCGAACCTTTTATTCTAACATGTTTATAACAGAAAAATTATATAAGACATGAGAGATACTAAGATGGTTTGATATAATATAGGTGCTATAACAAAATTTTATGCGATCAACAATATTATATTACTTTATACAATATTTTATGTCATAATTGATTATTCCATCACAATTAATTAACAATTTACAATGTAACTTAAATCACTAATGAATGTTATATGTAAGGAAAGAACTTTGATGCAGTTAAAAGGATTTATTTCATGGTGAGGAAGTACAAGTCTAGGGAGAAAAAAAAATCAGTCATTGGCGACACGTTGATTTGAATCTAATTGTCAAGTTACCGTATTAACTAAATGAAATTAGACGTGCATACTAAAAAAGATACAAGGTACACTAAATATCGGATCGATAAAAAAGTCATTTCACATGATAAAGTATATTTATTTAGACAATCGAACTATAAATTATATAATAAAGTGTTTATATTAGATGTCTTTTGTTCAAATTGAAAAAAGTTTTGGGCGTGTATTCAAGCGTTCATTTTATTGATGGATTACTTACTTAAAATATGTCGCATTTTTTAATTATACGCATTAGACTCAATAAGTCGTTAAATCGTAGGCATATCCAATTGATTGATGTATGTAACTAAAAAATATGATGTATTTTATGTGATTATCCATGTAAGCTCTACAACATACGCATAATGTTTTTCAAAATTTAAGCCAAAATTATCTTATATAAATATTTCATCATGTGTTCAAATGCTCAATTGGAACGTATCTTAATTTAAATGTCAAAACTAAATAGAATGTACAGATAAATATGAGGTGTCGTCATTAGTTAGTGTGTTCTGCCAATGAATGCGAATCCCGGCTAAAATTATAACTGTATGGGGGAGAAAAAGGACTAGATATGTGGGTGAATGAGGAAGCTAACACATGGCAAAAAAAAAAAAGCAAAATACATTAATATGCCCTTTAATTTTATTGCAGCTGACATATATGTCCTCTAATTTTTGTGTGCATAAAGTAGATACTTAAACTTGTATAAAATTGGACAAGTAAACACATGTTCTATGTGGCATAATATAAGTAAGACGTCATGTAGGACATAAAATTACCATGTATGATGAATGTATCTATTTATTCAAGTTTTAGATAGTTAAAGTGTCTACTTGTGCACTAGTAAAGTTAAAGCTATATTTATTAGTTGAAGTCAAATTAAATGTCATATTTATGTGATATGCCCAAGAAAATTGATCAAAAATAACTTAGCAAAGATGACACAAAATGCCATCCTCATAACTTGATCGGTAAGGGTAAACTTAAACGTGAAAGATATAGTCAAGACAATCAAGGTCGATGTCATATCAACAAAGTTGGCCTAGCTTTGAAAATACGTGACTGGACAAGATAAGGCCGAGATGAATTCAATGGTCTGATTGTTGCCGAAAAAACAAAAATCTCCACCATTTACTACATAACTGAAGTAAATGTGTCGTTAATGGATTTAATGAGGACGAGTCCACGAAATTTGTTCGTAGGATTTAGTTATAAATAGTCTTCTGGTCATTCGTTGTAAACCATATGAATTTTACCAGCATTGTACTCTTACATTTTGTTCTTAAACTCTAAACCTCAGTAATTGCTTATTTGATGATGATACCAACAATCAACATCGAAACTCACATTCATACTATATTTTTACTCCCTTCGTTCCTATTTACTTGTCAAATATTTTCTAATTTAATTTCTCTTTTTACTTGTGAATTTTGACAAATCAAGAAAGTAATTTTTTTTCATCATACCCTCAATTTATTAACATTGAGTTAATATCTTTGAAAAATATAGTGAGTAAATATGTTTAAAACTCTATCCATTAATATGAGTAAAATTATAAACTCACCATACCAATTATTATTTTCTTAATAGATATGCCAAGTCAAAATTTGACAAATAAAAAAAAACAGAGAGAGTAACTTATTATTTCATATCAATTTCATACTTGTTATTTATTTGCCTCGTTCATACTGATTAAACAAGTTATAATAAACAAATCACTAGTTTTAGTCATTTAATCCACGTGTTTTTGAACCATAACTATAAATTCTCCAATATCGATTTAAAGGTAAACAATAACACACACAAAAGAAAGATTCGTGTATGCAAACATGCAATAATGTATGTTGGAATTAAGATACAGTTAAGTATTACAAGTGATTAATTTGGTACAATAATTAAGAAATGTTAAATTGGAAAACCTTCATCGCAGTAGAGATAAAAAACAGCGGAAAAAAAAAATACTTCAAGACGTAACAGAATATCGGCAAACAAATACTTCATCCCATAACTGTGAAAAACTCTTCAAGAGTTCCACTCTTTCTCTTGAGTTCTTCACAAATCTTTCTGTTTCAATCACATTTTTCCAACTCTTTCGTCACGAATTCAATATGAGCATTTCAAACAAAGATCACTCAGATTCTGATCTCCGTAACTCCCTCCCTGCCGCTGCCGCCGGTAAATTCCCTAACCCTATGATCATACGCATATATTCAATATCAGTACTTTTTGTTCTAATTGATTCTGTTTTTTTTTCTTTATTGTCTTGATTCTCCGTAGCTTTGAGTGCTGAAGATCGTGCTGGTTTGGTAAATGCACTCAAGGTTGGTTCATTCTCCCTCTGTTTTTTTTCTTTCTTCCTGTTAGTTGTATTTTCTTTTAAATTTTCAGCTGGTTTCTTGTGCATCGCAGTAAGTTTCGTTTTATAATTGATTTCTCTTGGAAATGTGTAGAATAATCTTCAGAATTTGGCTGTGGAGCACTCGGACATACTTAAGAGACTGTCACCACAAGTTAGGAAGCGCATTGATGCTTTGAGAAAGCTTCAGGTTTATTATTCATATTGCTCTGTCGTCTTTATCTCTTTCATTTTATATGATGGTGGCTGATCGAGATGGAGTTGAGATGTTAATTTGACTTCTCTGTTAAATTAAAGGCAGTAATGGAAGGAGATACGGGAATGGTTGAAAAATAGTTTAATGAAGAAAACATCGCATTTGTTACGAAATGGAGAGAAATGGATGCTTCATTAATAGGGCCTAATGACAAAATTAGGTTACGTGACTCTTTCTTTTTTTTCATGAAAGTTTGGCTATAAATAGCCATATGTTCTCTATGGAATGAAACACACAGAGAACAATTCTCTCAACTCTCTTCGTTTTCTGTCTTTCTTTTTTTGTCTTTTACTTACTTTTCTTATAATTTTATTACTTTTATAACACATTATTAACACGAAACTTTCATTTTTTCCAGATAAATTAACTTCTATATCATCAATTATGATGATATGTGTCTTATTGATAGTGTCACAACATACACTATTTTAAGAGATAAGAAATATTTTTCTTATTTGATTATGAAAGAAGCTAATGCTAATACAATATCTGGTAGTACAAGATTAATTGAAGGATTCGAAAAAGCTAAAGTTGTACTTATCGGAGAACAAATTTATCAATTAATGAAGCATTATATTGTAATAAGTTTCAAAGAAACTAATTAAATTTCAAAGATATTCGTCAAAATGACTATCATATTGAGACTACAAATGATGAAAATAATGAATATCTTTACATTACTATAATAATGTCGGGCAAGAAGTTTATACTTGAAAAGTTATTAGCTCTTTCATCCGACTTATACTTCACAAGTATTAGCATGGTTGAAACACATGCCATAGTAAACCAAATGTTTACTAACTCAAATGATTTTATTATTTGGCATGACCGGTTGGACCATCTCGATTCTAATATGATGCGCAAAATAATTAAGAGTTCACATGGATACTCTTTGAAGAACCAAAAGATTCTTCAATTTAAAGAATTCTCTTGTGCTGCATGTACTCAAGGTAAATTATATGTTTCCATATAATTAATGTCAGGTCTTTGCGAAAATCCTTGTGCCACAAGTCGTGCTTTATATCTTACGACTTCAATTTTATCATTTCGTTTTCGTACAAGGACCCATTTGTACCCCACTGATTTAGTGCACCGGGCTGCCCTTTTATATTCTCTTGTGATGGATGCAATCACTTTCAAGTATCTTATAAATCTGGCAGTTCATGAAAAAATTTGGCATGCATCTGATGGATGTCGTTACAGCCTATTAATATGGCTCTCTAGATAATGATATTTTTATGAAAATTTCTGAAGGATTTAAAGATTTCCGGAAAACTTATTCAATAAAACTTCAAAAATCTTTATATGGGCTGAAACAATCAGGGCGAATATGGTACAATCGTCTTAGCGAATATTTGCTAAAAAAGGATATAAAAATGATCAAATTTGTCCTTGTGTCTTTATGAAAAGATCTGTATCTGAATTTGTCATAATAGTTGTATATGTTGATGATTTGAATATTATCGGAACGCCTAAAGAACTTTCAAAGGTAGTAAAATGTTTGAAAAAGAAATTTGAAATGAAAGAACTCAGAAAGACAAAACGTTGTCTTGGTCTACTAATTGAATATTTTGTAAATGAGATATTTGTCCATCAATCAACATATACAGAAAATATTCTAAAGAAATTTTACATAAATAAAGCACACTCACTGAGTACCCCAATGGTTGTGAGATCTTTTGATAGTAATAAAGATCCATTTTGACTCATGAAAATTATGAAGAGCTTGTTGGTGCTGAAATACCATATCTTAGTGCAATTGATGCATTAATGTATTTTGTCAATAATTCTAGATTAGATATAACTTTCTCTGTAAACTTGTTAGCAAGATTTAGTTCTTCCCCAATGTGAGAACACTGAAATGGAATTAAGCATATATTCAGATACCTTCGAGGGACCACCTATATGAGATTGTTTTACTCAAATGAATCCACGTCAAAATTGATTGGTTATGCAGATGTAGGATATTTGTCTGATCCTCATAAAGGTCGATCGCAGACAGACTACTTATTTACATATGGTGGTACAATTATATCATGGCGTTCAACAAAGCAAACTATGATTGCCACTTCTTCAAATCATGCAGGGATAATAGTCATTCATGAAGCAAGTCGAGAATGTGTTTGGTTAAGATCAATAACTTAACACATTCAAGAAACATATGACCTCTTTTTGAAAAAAGACGTTTGAACAATATTGTATGAAGACAATGTTGCATGTAGGGGTGTACATGGACCGGGTTGGTTTGGATTTTTTATAAACCAAACCAAATCATTTGTGTCGGGTTATTAAATCTATAAACCAAACCAATAAAAATTGGATTTTTCGATATCAATTTTTCTTGAGTTTTTCGGGTTTCTCGGGTTTTTTTGGGTTTTCGGGTTTCTCGGATTTTTCTTAGTATCTAATAAAAAGCACAGAACAATGCTTTCTAAAATGAGTTCTAGTACAAAATATCAACATATAAGATGGAGGCAGAATAATATTTAAAGTTTTAACTTTATAATATAACTTTATAAGATGGTTTTTTTGTATATTATTTAGATGAGCTTCACAAGTTCAAATCTAAATGTAAGAAAGAAAACAAAAATTATGAAATTTTTTTTTAAAATATTTATAAATTACATTTTAATAAATACTTTTATGTATAACATAATTTAAAAGTAGTATATCTATAATCGGGTCGGTTTGGGTTTGATTTGACCTTTTTTAGTTAAAACCAAACCAACTGTATAATGGTCGGGTTTTTCTCCAAACACCAAACCAAGTCAAACCAAACCACTAGTCGGTTTTTTTTTTCGGTTTAGTTCTGTTTGTCGGTTTGGTGCGGTTTATCGGTTTGTCCTGTACAACCCTAGTTGCATGTATAGCTCAACTGAAGGGAGGATACATCAAAAGAGACAGAACAAAACATATTTCACCAAAATTCTTCTTTTGTTACACCGCACACTCTTGAGCTCGGAGTGTCTCTTAAGCTTTTTAGAAGTTATCAATTGAGTAGAATAATCTACTACACTATCACACAACTCTAAGGAAAGAAGAATGCGATAACCCGTGAGAGGGAAAGTTGGAAATAGGGTAATGAGAAGTCGGAAGGAGTTGGAGGCCAAGTAACGAGTCGTAGGACTCGATTTACCTACGTAAGCTACTAACTTGGAAGTCTTACATACCTAAGCTATTGGAGTACATACCAAGCTTACATAGCATGGATTACATGAGTTCTTAAAATAAGATGAGATTACGAACCCACGAGGAAGAGGGGAAGATGACACATGGCAGCAAGAGAAAAGTGCCATGTGGCAGCAAGAGGAGGTGCCACCTGGCAGCAGCTGAAGCAAGCAGCTAACCCACCTATCTTCTTAGGGGGGGGACCCCACTGTCACGTGGCAGCCCCTAAGTGGTTGCATGGTTACGTTGGTCCAATAAGGGTTGGACACGTGTCACCCTATGGGGATGACACATGTCACCTCCTAAGGTAACATATATATGTATGTATTGTGACTAAGGACCTCATTATCTATCCAAAACATCAGCCAAAGGAGAGGAAAAAACGTAGAGAACAAAAAAGAAAGGCAGCCACAGATTGGAAGAATTAAAGGTAAGTTCTTCAATTTTTCTCCGTGAATTAATCATCTACGGTATTCCTCAACCACGTGGATATGTACATATGTATCTTATGATGTCTACGGAATCATCTCTTCAGCTTTACGCCTAGAAAAGTAAGAAAGAAGAAGAGAAAAACGCTAGGAGCACAAGGGAGGGGACCTATGGGTTTGAGCAAAAAAAGGTAAGGCCCGACTTTCATTCCGTGAATTAATTATTTAAGGTGTCCCATGGTTATATAATGGTGTTTGATAACATAAAATTCCATTTCGGGGCAACAAGGAAGTGATACAAACAGTCCGCTCAATTTTAGCACGTTTAGAGAAGTTTCGAGTCACAATTTGGCAGTTTTGGCCAATTTCGGGTAAGGTAAGGTTTCACCTTTCAACTTGGACTTTATGGTGTTGTTATGGAGTATGTTAAATGCCCTATAGGTGGCTGGAAATGTGAAAATGTCATAGAAATGCTTGACGTTGGAGACAAACCAAATTGGAGTCGTTATAGTTAAATTATAATTGAAATGAGGCATTGGGCGTGTGGGGTGCTGCTGCATGTGTGTGGTGGTGTTGCAGGGCTGGAACATGGTTTAAATAAGGCATGAGTGTTGCTGGTTGCAGCCACGCGACTCCTCGTGTCGTATAATTAAAGGTTTTACAAAATAAGGATTAAAGACCCTAGTTTGATATTGTCATTCTAAGCAAGTTGTTTGAAGGTTGTGTTGTGTAATGTTGCCATTTTTTATTTGTATATGAGCTGGAGGTTGTTGTTGTTGGTTGGCTGTAGTGATTAAGGATCTAATTGGAAATTCGGATAGGGCATGTTATAGAGGAGGTGCTGCCCAATTTTTGTTAACGCCTTAACTAACTCGAACTAGTCGAGAAGACGAGCGAGAGAATGGGTTCTATGAATACTTGGGTGCAACTTAAGATGCTGAAAAGTCAAGGGTTGTTGATATTCATATTGCTTCCGTGTTGAATAGGTTCAAAGGATGACGAGGCGAACATGATAAGGAGTAACTTGTAAGAGGTATGTGAAACTTTCTCTTGGCATATTTTTGGCATAAGTATGTAAAGCTATCCTTCTTTCCTTTTGACATGTCTTAGTCTTAAGTGAATTGTATGTGAAATGAGGGGATAATTCTATTCCCAGAACTCCAAGTACACCTCATAATCCCTATCCACTGCTTGGTATTGGAACTCCTGCAAGAATTAAGTATTGCCTGTTAAGGCTTCTACGTGTTAGAAAGTAGTGTTTGGAAAGCTATCTTTCCTTTCTCTTGATATGTACTTGGTATGAATGAGATCATGATCTATTCTCATGATGCGGCAATGTTCAGTAACAAGGATAAGACATTAGGACCTTTTAATGATGTCTAAATTTGATACAGGGCATATCAAATGGTGTTTCTACGAGATAACACATTTAGATATCACCTATGTAAGTGTGAAGTGTAAGCCGCTTCAAGGAGAATCCGGTAAGGCCAGTTCTCTACGCACTTATGAACTATGAAGTGTTCATGATTGAAACGAACAAAACAATGAGAACCAAAAATAGTTAAAAGGTTAATTGTATGACTTATGTTGTCTAGGTATACACCAAAGCTCGGTGGTTCAAAGATATCAAATCTACCAATTGACCGAGTATATCCGATTTATGTTCACTAAGGAAAGTTCAAAGGAAAACCTACTTATCCAGATGCAATTAATTCTTACTTACAAATCACACAGTTTTTCATGCATATGTTTTAACAATAGCCATTTCCCCATTCATGTGGGGGATTGTTGAGTTTTAAAGATGTGAATGGAAAATGAAAGGTTGTGACCTTTCCTTAAAAGGGTTGTAGCCATTCCAAAAAGTTGTGACTTTTTTAAAAGAGTTATAACTTTTCTGAAAGGCTGTGACTTTTGTGAAGGATTGTGACTTTTCCGATAAGCCACAATAAACACCTGTTCACACTACTCTTTGTTGTCTATAAATAGAGGATTTTCCTCTCATTTTTATTTCATTGAATTTTCTTTCTCTTCTGCATATATTTTCTTACAAAGAAAATTGTGTCTTTGTGTGATTACATTGCTGCTTTCTGAGTTTGCTGAAATTGAAGAAGTTTGAGGTACCGCTACTTCTTTAATGATCTATCCGTTTTATCCTGGGAGGAAATAATCTATAACCTCGGGTACAGTGAGGGGATTAAATTCCTTAGACACACGGTGAATTCTGTGGACTCGGATACTATTTTTTTTCTCTTTTTATATTTACTGTTTCTGGTTTACTAACCTTAATAAAAAGGGATAACATTTCCTGCCTTTCGTGTTTTCCTCGTTTTGAAGTAAGCGATTGGAGCAAACATTAAACTATAATCACTAATCTAAGAGGGGAGCAGGGAGGAAAGAAGAAAGCCGATCAACTTTGTCCTTTTCCTGGTTTTATGGATCATATTTGTTGGCTTGTACTTCTCATTGAATTCAACATGTCATAAAAAGTTATGTTGATGAAGCCGTATATTATGACTATATTTCTGGAGTAGACACACTGTTATAGGGCACTCTTTCATCCCCGTCTTTCCCCGTCCCAACAAATGATGTTTAATTTGCAGGACTACGTTTGCACATGAATAAATTCCCAATCTAATGATTAATTTGCTTTACTTATTAGTCCTTATTGTCAATCCAACTTTTCGGTCCTTGGATTTGCGTGTCACATTTGTGTTAGATCATCCAATCCAGTTTGTAGATTTTAACTGCTCTTGCAAAAGGAAGAAAGAGAGCTTGACAGAATTTTCTGTTTGTAGGGTCAACCTGCTGCGCTGAAAGCTTTATTGTCGGAGGAGAAGGCTGTACTTAAAGCTGGTTATGAGAAGCTGCATGAATCATTGCACACTAAGGTGAAAAGGATATTTTAGCTTGTTCTGCATCTTCATATGTCTTGACAACAATATCTGCTTGCCCAGCCACTCCAATCCCCGCCCCTAAAAAAAAAAGATGAAAAAGATAGGAAAAGTAAAAAGGAGGGGATACTTCTATTTTGTAGACGTTAGTACCTTGCACCTGTTTTGACTTAAATTTCTTTGGATATTGAGTCATCACTACAGAGTTTCCAAAAAATTAATCTACTGAGCCATATTATCTATCATAAAGCTATTGCACCAAATATGCAAATTTAGTAGACATCTTGTTTTGACAAAGAAATGTGTTGCCACATCCCTTCAAAACAATTTTTATTTCTTTCCAACCTGATAGTCCACAACAAGCTGCATATAATGACTGTATTTGTGGAGGAGACTCACTGTTATAGGCCATTCTTTCTTCCCCATCTCCCCGGGACCAGCGAAGGATATTTAATTTGCATGACTATGTTTATACATGAATAAATTTTCATTAATTTGCTTTACTCTTAGTCCTCATTCTCAGTGCCAGCTTTTTGGTCCTTGGATTTTCATGTCACATTCTGTTGCCTGTATTAGATCATCCAATATTATGTACATTTTCACTGCTCTTGCAAAAGGAAGAAAGAGAGATTGACATAATTATCTGTTTGTAGAGCGAACGTGATGCGCTAAAAGCTTTATTTATGAACGAGATGGTTGTACTTGAAGCTAAATATGAGAAGCTGCATGATTCGTTGTACACGAAGTTGAAAAGGATAAATCAACTTGTGTCTTGACAACTTATCTGCTCACCAGTCACTCCCCAATCCCCACCCCAAATAAAAAAGAAAAAGAAAAGAAAAAGAAGGAGATAGGAAAGTAGAGAAGGAAGAGATACTTCTATTTTGTAAAAGCTAGTAACCTTGCGGCTGTTTTGACTCAAGTTTCTTTGCATATCCATCCTGGTTAATATTTTCTGGTTTCTTCGCAGAGATATGAAATAGTAAATGGTGTTGTTGAAGTGGAAGGTGATAATATGGGGACAGGAGATGGTAAAATGTGACATGATCTTTCTTTCATTCATGCAGAATTAATTGCAGATGGACTTTAATCTTTTGTTGTGAACTTTTCTACAGAGAAAGGTGTTCCCAACTTCTGGCTGAATGCAATGAAGGCCTTTGAGATATATGAAGATGAGGTAAATAACTAAAGTTATCATTGTATCTTGAAAGTTATCATTGTATCTTGCAGTACTCCATAAATTGATGATTGAACTGACTGCAAAACACTCTGTTGCAGATGAACATCTCACCGCAGAATGAAGAAGCTTTAAAATTCCTCAAGGATATCAAGTGTTGCAGGGTCGATCATCCAAAGGGTTTTAAGCTTGATTTCTTCTTTGATACAAACCCTTTTTTCAAGAACTCTGTGTTGACAAAGACCTGCCATAATACGATAAATAAGGATATGGTAAAAAACGTAACATGGTAAATTCTTTGGTCTTTTTACTTTAGTTTGATATCTTATGATCCTTTTTGTGTTGGTTTGTTTGATGTGTGGAATGCGTTGCAGGACAGATATTGAATGGTTTCCAGGAAAATGCTTGGCAAAGAAGCTAGTAAAATGCAATCCAAATAAGAAGTTAAAAAGTGCTAAGCCCATGATCAGGACTGTGGATAGTGAAAGTTTTTTTGATTTTTTCAAACCGCCTCCGGTACCTAAACTTCTACTTTATTCATTTACTGTTAAATGTACTAACTTTTCATCTGATGTCATAACTAAGACAAATATATTTCTGACAGGTTGCAGGACTCCAGTATCATATGAAAGAAGACTATGAAATTGGGTCTGTACATTTCTTCTTTGCTTGGATTGTGCCTTTAGTACAAATTCACTTTTATTTAGATTGTCCTTTTAAATTCCACTTTTTGTTCTACACTTCATATGTTGCTATTGTTTGAATTAGAAGAGTAAATTTGATGTTATATTTTCTGCTTCCATTCGCAGCTCAATGTTTCGGAACAAAATAATCCCTCATGCAGTGTTGTGGTTTACTCGTGGTGAAGCTGAAAAAGATATATCTAAGAAAATGGAATGTGATTTTCCTCGACACGTAACGAGGTATGACAATATTGAAGAAGATGATGATGTTGGATATCATCATCATAGTGGATATCACTCCTGTTAACAGAAAGTCCAGAGGGATTCCAATTTTCCTAAGAATGAACAGCAGATATATTTTTATTAGGAATTCGGACAAGCCAATTGACAACAAAGCTTTACATGACAACAATGTTAGAATTATTCTGTCTTTTGGTTTTGATAATGCAAAGAAGAAAATAACTCTTTTCCCACTCTTTATTTTTGTGGGTTCCTTTTCGTTTATTCTTCCTTGTCTTATGTGAAAGACAAAGTGCCTCTCATTGATTGAGGAAAAAATAACTTTTCTCCACCCTTGTATTGATTTGTCTTCTGTTGGGACTGTATAGAGCTAATAAAAGGGAGTGGTCTCACGCACATGAGAATAGGGCTTGCTAGGCAAAAGTCAAAACAGATCGATTTGACCCCCTGTGCACGCGATGTACGTGAGGCCTAATCCCAAATCTGGTTTTGAAAGAAAATTGTGTTTAATACTTCATTAAGTCCTCATTGATCCATTCAGATTTATAGCAGATATAAACCAGCCTACACTCGAAATACTATCTTCTTTCAAAGTTCTTCTCCTTCTAGTTTTCGGGCATTTTGTTTGTGCAAACTTCAAACTTCCCGCCACTATTGCAAGTCTTTTGGTGTGATGTGGTACTTGGGGTAAACGATTTGCACCACTAGTCCCTTTCTCTTCTCATTATGCATAATATTCCAACCCCATTGCATTACCAACTAAAATACTTTGGATGAAACTAATTAACTTAACTAACGAGGACTGAAATGAAAGAAATAAAATATACTCCATTGGCCTAAATTCCCCAACTTACTATCAAATTTTAGAAGTGAAAAATGATAGTTTGAAAATTGATTTTGGTTGTCTATGAATACAATTTGGAGCTGTTTTTGATTTTTTTGTGAGTAATATGGAGTGAAAAAACTGAAAACACATTTTGTTGTTTTTAAAATTCTTGGAAATTTTGGGATTTTAAAATTATATGGCTAAACTTGTTTTCCCAAGTTCAACTCCAGAAAAAGTGAAAAAGTTTCATGATTAAACGTCCAAACCAACGACTAGGTACCTCCTCTACAACTCCTGGTACAACTTCCACAAGCTTGAATTCTTTAGTTTATATTCTCAGGACGATGGATTATGGGCCCATTCACTCATTTCATATCTTTTTGAAAATCTCTTTGCTGTTTCCCTCCTTTTCCTCCTCCACTTATGAATTTTGGGACTTAGGGTTTCTATTTCTTCACATTCAGTATGAGTAATTTGGACATATATCATTCCAATCACTAGCCATTCACGGCCGATGCCGCCGGTAAGTTCCTAATCCAGGCACCGAATGCACCTCGTTACACTCTTGTGTTTTGTGAGTTGATTCTTATTTGTCTTACTTTTATGTATCTTCGTATGCTGAATATCGTGCTGAGGTGGAGATTGAACGGAAGGTTGGTTCTTTTTTATGTGGTTTTGTGAAGTTAGTTCTATTTTAATTAAAATATTTCAATTTGTTTTCTAGTTCATTTTAGTAATTTAGTTTTCTTTTGGAAATGTGTAGGATAACATTCGGGAATTCGATGGGAGTCCCTTAGCTATACTTAAGACTTTGTCACCACAAGTTAGGAAGCGTATTGAAGCTTTGAGAAACCTTCAGGTTTATTTTTCTACTAATGTGATGTTGTTTTGATCGACATTGAGTTAAGATGTTATATTAGTGGTAGTGGAAGAAGTTGCTGAGAAGTTATTTTAATGGAAAAAACATTAAATATTAAGATCTGAATACTTAATTAAGATACTATAATTTCATGTCACATTCTGATGCCTGTATCAGATCATCCAATATATTGTGTAGATTTTAACTGCTCTTGCAAAAGGAAGAAAGAGAGCTTGACATAATTTTCTGTTTGTAGGGTCAACCTGCTGCGCTGAGAGCTTTATTGTCAGAGTAGAAGGCTGTACTTAAAGCTGGTTATGAGAAGCTGCATGAACCGTTGCACACGAAGGTGAAAAGGCTAATTCAACTTGTTCTGCATCTTCATATGTCTTGACAACAATATCTGCTCGCCCAGCCACTCCCCAAATCCCCATCCCCCAAAAAAGAAAGAAAGAGAGAGATGGGATCGTAAAGAAGGAAGATATAAGTCTATTTTGTAGAAGTTAGTACCTTGCACCAGTTTTGACTCAAATTTGTTTCGATATTGAGTCATCACTACAGAGATCCCCAAAAATTCATATACCGAGCCATATTATCTACCATAGGGCTATTGCACCAAATATGCAAGTTTATTAGACATCTGCTTTTGACAAAGAAATGTGTTGCGGTATCCCTTCAATTTTTTTTATTCCTTTCAAATCAGATGGTCCACAAGAAGCCGTATATAATGACTGTATTTCTGGAGGAGACACACTGTTATAGGCCATTTTTTCCTCCCCATCTCCCCCAGACCAACAAAAGATATTTAATTTGCATGACTACGTTTATACATGAATTAACTTTCATTCTAATGATTAATATGCTTTACTTCTTAGTCCTTATTATCAATGCCAACTTGTTGGTCCTTGGATTTTCATGTCACATTATGTTCCCTTTATTAGATCATCCAATATTGTGTACATTTGCAGTGCTCTTGCAAAAGGAAGAAAGAGAGATTGACAGAATATTCTGTTTGTAGAGTGAACGTGATGTGCTAAAAGCTTTATTTTCGAAGGAGAAGGATGTACTTGAAGCTAAATATGAGAAGCTGCATGATTGTTGTACTCGAAGGTGAAAAGGATAACTCAACTTATGTCTCGACAACCTAACTGCTCGCCAGCCACTCCCCAATCCCCACCCTAAATAAAAAGAAAAAGAAAAAGAAAAAGAAAAAGAAAAAAGAAAGAGATAGGAAAAGTAGAGAAGTAAGAAATACTTCTATTTTGTAGAAGTTAGTAACCTTGCAGCTGTTTCGACTCAAATTTCTTTGGATATCCATCCTGGTTAATCATTTTCTGGCTTCTTTGCAGAGATATGAAATAGTAAATGGCGTTGTTGAAGTGAAAGGTGATAATATGGGGACAGGAGATAGTAAACTGTGATATGCTCTTTCTTACATTCATGCAGCATTAATTGCAGACAGGCTTTAATCTCGTTGTTGTGAACTTTTGGTACAGAGAAAGGTGTTCCCAACTTCTGGCTGACTGCATTGAAGTCCTGTGCGAAATACGAAGAGGAGGTAAATAATTAAAGTTATCATTGTTTCTTGCCGTAACTCCATATATTGATGATTGAACTGACTGCAAATCACTCTGTTGTAGATCTACATCTCAAAGCGGGATGAAGAAGCTTTAAAATTCCTCAAGGATATTAAGTGGTGCAGGGTCGATCATCCAAAAGGTTTTAAGCTTGATTTCTTCTTTGATACAAACCCTTTTTTCAAGAATTCTGTATTGACAAAGACCTGTCACAAAAGGGTAAATATGGCTATGGCAGAAAACGTAACATGGTAAATTCTGCTGTCTTATAATTTTAGTTTGATATCTTATGATCCTTTTTATGTTGGTTTGTTTGATGTGTGGGATGTGTTGCAGGACGGATATTGAATGGTTTCCGGGAAAATGCTTGACAAAGAAGATTGTAAAATGCAATCCAAATAAGAGGTTAATAAGTGCTAAACCAATGATCAGAACTGTGGATTGTGAAAGTTTTTTCAGTTTCTTCAAACCGCCATCGGTACCTAAACTTCGACTTTATTCATTTACTGTTAAATGTACTAATTTTTCATCTGAAGTCATAACTAAGCCAAATGTATTTCTGACAGGTCACAGAACTCCAGTATCATATGCAAGAAGATTATGAAATTGAGTCTGTAGATCATTTCTTCTTTGCTTGGATGGTGCCTTTAGTATTAATCACTTTTATTTAGATCTTTGTCCTTATAAATTCCCACTTTTTGTTCTATGCATTCATAAGTTGCCGTTGTTTGAATTAGAAGAGTAAATTTGATATTGTATTTTCTCCTTCCATTCGCAGCTCAACAATTCGGAACAAAATAATCCGCCAAGCAGCGTTGTGATTTACTGGTGAGGTTGAAGATGTTGATGACGACAATGATGATGATGAAGATGATGATGACGACGACTATGATTATGATTATGATGACAACGACGATGATGAAGCTGAATAAGACGAGTATTATGAAGGGGAAGAAGAAGAAGAGGGGAAGCCCGAAAAGAAGGTGACATTTGTTTTCCCTGCTTCTACAAAGTGATTCAACTATTTTCCTTGCCGCACAGTTTTCTCTACCCTAAAAAATTGAAAAAGGCCCTCTTCATTTTCTTTCAGCTCTTTTCTGGTGATTTCTATCTCCATTTTACCCTTTCCTCTCCTCCATTTTACTCTTCTAGCGTTTTTCCTTATGCTCATTAATAACAAGAGGAGATGGAACTAAAAAAGAAAAAATAAAGTATCATTTTGTGTTGGAAGTCTAATCTTTGTTGTTCTAGAAGATTCTGAGGATAATTATGTGCAGATTCAGGTGCAGCATCGGAGTCCAGTGGCGAGAGGAATTGGTGTGGCAGCAGCTGCAACTACTGGTGGCGCCGCCACCACAGCTGCTCCAGGTGGTGTTGTGAACCAGTTCAAGCCTACGTCTCTCTGTATGTAGGGACTTGGACATCAACGTGACAGATACACAGCTGTACCAGCTGTTTAACCAAGCGGGTCAGGTTATTTCGGTTAGGATTTGTAGGGACCTTAGCACTCAGAGATCCCTTGACTATGTCTTCGTCAACTACAGCAACCCTCAGGATGCTGCAAGGGCAATGGAGATGTTGGATTTCACTCCTGTTAATGGAAAGCCCATTAGAGTGAAGTGCTTTCATAGGGATCCCAATTTTCCTAAGAATAGAACGGGCTAATCTATTTGTCAGGAACTTGCACAAGTCATTTGACAACGAAGCTTCACATGACACCTTTTCAAGCTTTGGCCACATTCTTACTGATTCTAATGGCCAGTCGAAGTGTTATGGTTTTGTACAATTTGACAATGATGAATCCGCTCAAAGTTCCATAGATAAGTTAAATGGTGTGCTCATCAATGGTAAGCAAGTGTATGTTGCACATGCTCTTCGCAAAGAGAAGAGTGGCAGAGCACAAGCTGAGGAAGGTCAACTAGTTGGTGAACGTCCTCCAGTGCGCAAGCAATAGTAGTTTGTGGTGGTTTAAAAGCTACGGGGAAGGATCAATCTTGGAACCCTTGGTTGATAGATTTGCCTTCGCCTCATTTTGGTATGTCGTTCATTTTTCCTTTTTGGCTATTCCTTTTCCCATCTTCCTCTTTAGTCTTTACTTGTTGGTGCAGTGATTTTGTGATCTCTCGGGGTTATTTTTTTGTTGCATGTTGTCCGCTTTTTGTTATCATGATATCTTTGGTTTTCTTCCCCGCCTCTTGCTACCATCCTCCGCTCTACCGTCGTCCTATGTAGTTTGTTACAGCTATGATAGTCTATTGTGAAGGTTAATAGTTGATCCAATTTTGTATAATATTATGTACTAGGTGGCTAGTAAATATCATTTCAGATTATGTAAATATGTTTTCGACTTGTTTGTTTTTACTTCTCTTTATTAATTGTTGGTGTAATATACCACAAATACAATAAGCTATAGTTGAAAACTAAAATGATAAAAATGAATAGATAATTCATTTAGACTGAGATGCGGATATCTCGTTCTCTTTAAGAAGATTCAAGTCCACTGCAGCATAATCTACATCGATCCAGTAGTAATACTCTTGACTTGTCCCCTCCAGGATACAACAGCCCAAAAACGTCGTACAACTCAAACAACTCCGGATTAGTTGAATAGTCTAAAATTCCACCAAAAGAATACCTTCCTTTAACATATAATTACTCTCTTTAATATAGTGAATATAATTGAAGGCTTAAAATATTTTCTTTGTCTCAATTCTCTTTCACTACACTAACCTCAATATAACACTCTTCCTCTTTTTCCACTCTATGTTTACTTCTCCACAACACAAAGACCATCAGTAATTATAGGGAAGGAAATCTTCTTTGCAATGGGGTAGTTTAATAGGGTAAGTGAATGGCCTATAGGTTACATGAGTTATAAGAATAATGAGTGAAATAATGTATTAGAGATTACAAGTGTTATATGGAAAATTATAGCCACTTTCTACCATTAACTCGTGTGAGTAATGAGGCATAAAATGCCACTATTCACTTACGTAACTATGGTAGCAAATGTGCCGAAGTGATGCATCCAAGAGTGGCATGTATGAGAGACACTTAATATATTATACAATATAATATTAAAATGCTCATATATCCCAACATTAATGATGGAAATACTGCAAGAATGAAATTCTCTACAGTGAAGTACCAATGTGGAAAGGGAGGGGTCCTAACTAGATAATGAGAAATTTGCCGCCCGTAAAGTCAAACTCAAACAGCACGCCGAAAACATGGGCCATTGCCCGATTGCCCAAAATTGTTCTGCTTGGCTAGCTGAAAGGGATGTCCCTTCAATAGCGATAAGGTTTTGGTTAAACAAGAGTGAGAAATATCCTGATTTTGAGTGATTGTAACATAGGCATATTGCCTTCTGCCTTCCCGTGAGCATGAGGGTCCCCATTTTGTGTGTGTGTGAATTTGAAACTAATAATCGAGGGCTGGCATATTGGCTTATCACGTTCAATTTATAATCTAAAAGCCAATTGCATGTTGACACTTGTTTAGTGAGCTTGAGTTGGTGACTTGGAAGAGAAGTACTACCTACGTTTCTGTGGCCTTAAAATTATGTCAGTACGAAAAAAATGAGAAGTTTATAGTTTTAATTATTTGGAAAAATTACTAAGAAAAACACTTTTTAATAAATAATTACTGATTTTAGCGATACTTTTTATTTATTATCATTTATAGCAATATATAGCAATATTATGATATATCTGTCATGTATTAAAAGTGAATTAATCATGCAATATAAATGTATTATAAGTGTTTTAAAATATATTATACTTGTTTGGTAAGAAATTGATATAATGTATTATAAGTGTATTAAAGTATGTGATAAATATATTATCCATGAATAAAACTTGTATTATATGAGTTTTATAAATTATTCTCGCTAATATGTATTAAAATTGTATTATAAGTGTTCAGTGAAAAAAATATTATTGCTATAAATAATAAATATTTTTTAACGTAGTAAATTTCCTTAATTATTTTTAAATATAAGTTGAATTCGCTAATGAGAGAGAGAGAGTCATGGGCCATACACGATATGTGTATTGTCGGGTCACGGACGAGTCTGCTCATGCGTCTCCATTAGCCAGGCCGTTAGTCCTTTGCAACTTCCCGGAAGTTGTGAGTAGAATTTTCCTCTTCAATCTACTGTGTGTACTTTCTGAATATAAACACAAGAACAAAATACATCCTAGGCATTTCCCACAGGCTTTTAGTTTTGTTCTTTCTTTGGTTTAGGGTCGGATATAGTGCTTTGAGTGCCAATTTTCGGGAACCCAATAACTTTATGTGCAGACTAGTATTCTGATTAAGAAATCTATTAAATATATATAAAAATATGTGTTGGGAACCTAGTAACGAAGTATGTTCTTGGTCTTGCGGCAAAAAAATGGAACCCACTTAAGCTTTGTTGCTCTGATGAGCGTTCGATTTCCTTCGAGTACAACAAAGGTTTTGTTTGCTTTTTTTTTTGTTTGAGATTGCCCCATCCAGCGGCGGAGCCGCATACACTTAACGAGTGTCCTCCTTGAGTTATAGCTTGAGTGTCTTTTTTAATGAGAATTATTTGATGATAAGTATCAGAATTTTTGTCTCGAAATAATATTTTTTTATTTACTTATCAAATATCAATAAAAAATTATTTATTTTTCTACAAAATGCTTTTCCTTCCTACACCCTTAAAAAACATTTTTAGAATTAAAGTTTCACCATCACTCGTTAATAAAATATTTTCACTTAATTTTCTTAACAATATCATGAAGTTGTCACGTACGTACGGAGATGTATTAAAGTGTTGTACATACACTTAAAAGGATGTGGTGCACCGAATGAAGTTGTTCGTCTTTTCAGTAAGTGATGTTGCCGTTCTAGAATCATTGTCCATTGATTCTTTCTTTGAAACCTTTTATCCCCGCGAAAAAGCATTGCTGAAGCAGCATAAGCAAGCTTCTATTGCTACGTAACAATAAAGCAGAATAGCATTTTGCGCCCACATGTTTGAATTTGAGGGTAAAGAGATTATTATTTTTAATCAGATATTTTGATTTCAAGTATTGAGTATGAATTTTAAATATTTAGAAGGAAACACTTTTCCTGAATAGATCCTACATGATGATTTGAATTAGTCGAACTTTAATACGGATACGAGAAATCGTACGAGAAGACCAAAAAAAAAGGTGTTGCACATGTAAATAAATAAAATTAAATAAAAGATAAGTGTCCCTTCTTGCTAATTTCCTCAACTCAACATCATTCTAGCACTTAACAAGCCTTCTCATTTATTTCTTTTGATCTCTTTGCTGTCATGCAAATATTATAGGTCCAGAGTTATTTTGGATTATAATGGACCCCACCCACTGCTTTTTCTTTGCCTCGTGAACTCACAACAGAATTATCCTACGTATACATCATTACCGGGAATATTACAATATACTCAAAATTTTAAAACCCAAATTGAAAGTCACCTTGGTAATGAAATTTGGTGCAATTCCGTGTATAAATATACGGTTTGACATATTTAGTTGCTCATATAATTACTTGGTGAGCAGTTAATTGAGCAGCCGGTAATCACACTTTCTAATTGGGAGGTGGTAAATTATTGATAATTATATGGTGTAATTACAAGTTGGTTACTTTTTTTTTTTTTTTTTTATGTTTTAATTTATTTTTATTTTATTATTTTAATATTTTCTAAAAATTTTATTTTATTTAATATTATTTTGTATTTTATCTCCTTCTCATTCTCAACCTTTATGTGATCTCATGTAATTTTTCATATTATTTATTTATTTTATATTATTTTTTTATTAGCATAATTTTGTTAGTATTCTCTTTTTTAAATTAAAGTAGAATTTATTGTTGAATAAGGTTATAGATTTATATTTTTCTTTTCTTTTAAATCATATTTATGTACGTTATGTCAAAATTTGGCATAAGAGTATTATGTTATATTTTTTGTTTTGAATTTAGAACGTATGTATTTTCAGTTTCACCTATTTTAGGAGTATTGACTCGATATTTCACATTGCAAACTATTTTTTTTGTTAGACTTGATAGATTATTTTTGTCAAATGTTTGAATATTCTCATGACATTATATTTATGATATTAATCTTTTTGTCAAACATGCATTTCAAGATGTTAATAAAAAATTTGTGCTTTTCGTTTTTATGATAAATTTAATTAAAATATACTAATTTGAAAAATATAAATTAATTATTTTTTATAATATTTAAGAACATGTGTTTGTTAATTAATATATTTTCAAAAGACAATATATATATCTTAAATATTTAATTTAATATCATTTATAAAGGCCCTTGTTTGTCTAATATAAATTTTTAATTTTAGATAATTAACTTTTATGTTTAAAATTTAATATAACATGATGATTACACTTGTGCAACCAAACAATACACTTATAGTAATTACATTATGGCAAACTAACAAGCCATCATAATAACTAGGTTGTGTAATTACTAGGCTAGTAATTATTATCTTAATAATTACACCTATTCCAATTAACGGGTAATTTTCCAAACATACCCTAATTAAATTCTCGAACCACCCACTAGAGTAGTGTTTCCTCATTGGATCAAGCGTTTGGTTTAAAGGAAAATGTTTTTCTTAGAAAATGAGCCATCTTTTTAATACAATGGAGATTTACTACGGATGTTTAAAATAAATAAAATCTATTTAAAATATCTAAATAAAAATTAATGCTAATTTTAAGGAGGCTATCGATGAATTTTATTCCAATGTATAATGATGGATGTGGGAGCGAGAGTGCGGTGATAGGTGGAGCATTCTAAGTGTGGGAGATAATCAATACGAAATTTCACTTCTAATTTTTTTTCCTTCTTTCACTAAAAAGGTTTTTTTTTATTATTATTTTTAAGAAATTAATTTTTCTAAACAAAAAATTTTAACCAACAAAATATGAGAAAATTTATACCAAACACACCCATATAGTTCATGTGTTTTTCTTTCATATTTCTTTTTGCAATAAATAAATAAATTTGTTATGTATTACTACTATTATTTTGGGGGGTGGGGGAGCTGAGCTGGGAGTGAATGTTATTAGAGGCTGGGTTGACCAAAATTCCATTTCAGAAATTAAATCATTTCAGAATAAACAAGATGATGACAAACCGAAAACCTTTATATATTTTTTCCTACTTAATTTTCTTTATCTTTTTTCCCTCATAATACATAAATTCATATAAAATCATATGTGCAATCATACAAAATCATAGTATGGCATATTAATTGCTCATCAATTGGTCAATGCGACTTGTCTTTCCATAATAAGCTGCCACATATTTTTCTTTTTCTTTTTTGGCGTCTTGAAGAAGTAATTAAGGAAAACTCAAAAGTTTGCGATTGCAATTAATCTATCGAATGAAAATTATTCAGTTTAGAAAATATATCATTATTAGAATAAAATCAATCTAATACAAAGAAGTCAAAAAGAGACAATAGTTTAACCAAGTTGTCCATCAACAAGTAGTTTATTGAGGAGGTTGAAAAAGTGAAATAAAGCAAGAGCTTTAATTAAACAGAGAGATTATTTTATAATAAGTACAATTTGTGGCATGGAGTATAAATCAAATTTAATAACAGGATAAGCGTTATATCCTTCGTTTAGAGTCAGAGTCCATCCATGGATATTCTAGTCTTGATCCTCAAGTGTGTGTACCTGCAAATAGAAGAAGATGAACAGGTGGTTAGTCTGATTCACATTCAAAAGTTAGGGCCCTATTTAAACAAAGTATATATATACTTTTGACCCCCCAACCGTCAGAGAAGTGGATGTCATTTTAGTGGGATCCACTAGCAAATTGATGAAGTGGTTCCACTAGGCAAATTGTCCAACTTGCTTCCTTTTCTTTGCTATAAATTGCCAAGTTTTGACAACATAGAAATAGACAGATACGGCTTTCTCAATTCTTCTGCTCCTCTCTCTTTCTCTTATTCTCACCTTATTTTGCTAAGTTAATTTACTTTATAACACGTTATCAGCACGAAGCTGATCTTGGACACATTTACGTGCCCAATAGCAACTAAAATCCATATATTATTGCTAGAATCGAAAACAAAACTCCTAAAATTGAGTCCATCTTGTTCATATTTCATATTATTGCAACTAAATAGCATGTTTAGAAACTTTCAGGTCTAAGTGAGTACAAATGAAAATAAGAAGCGTGATTTGATGGATATTGAAACTCAAGGGAGAAATAAAATCACAAGGCAAATAAAATACACTGCAACAACACAAATTGACACCACGGAGTAAGGACCTACACTTTTTAC
The DNA here is from genome assembly GCF_947179165.1 of Solanum dulcamara. Lineage (NCBI taxonomy): Eukaryota > Viridiplantae > Streptophyta > Magnoliopsida > Solanales > Solanaceae > Solanum > Solanum dulcamara. Next base: position 68,545,294 of record NC_077244.1, read on the forward strand.
TCCAAAAACATGGCATGTATTTCACAAAACAGTGTGGTCTACGATAGGTCCGCGTCGCGGACCTTGAAATTATGTTTATCAAAATCAAAGCGTGAAAACATTTGGCAAAACAGTGTGGTCCACGACAAGTCCGGGTCGCGGACCTTGATAATATGTTGATCAGAAATTGAAATGTAAAATTATTTGGCCAGGTAGTGTGGTCCGCGACAAGTCCGCATCGCGGACCTTGGACATGGGCAAGCTGAATTCGTCCCCAAAACGGGAAAATGAAATGTTATATTGAAACAAGACAAGTCCGCATCACGGACTTCAGTGTGATTGCTTTAACAACACATTTTCTGGTGCTATAAAGAGCACTTTTACATTTTATATCAATAGCACTTGTTCTTGTCGGGAGGAGGCTGAAGGAAGACTGCCCAAGACCTAGTTTGGTGATATTTTCTCCCTTCTTTTTCATCTTAGATTCAAATTGATGTTAGAATTTTTTCATGTAATTGTCTCACAAATTATGAGATGCTAAATCCCCTTGTTCTTGGGTTGTAGCCATAAGATGAAAGTTTAATTCTTGTTTGCTCTGATTGAAAATGGGTTTCATATGAAGTTACTCTTATATTCTTATTTTAATTGTTTTAATGCTTGATCACCATTGGAACATATTTATTGTTTATCCTTAACTCGAAAGATGAAAGGAAGATAGAACACTAGAATATAAAGAGCATGTTTGTTTTAGTGTTGTCTAGAACAATTAGTGTATAGGATGATTGTGACACATATATATACACCATGTTTGGTGCTAAACAGGATGAAAAGATTATGGCATTTTTGTTGGTTCATGTTTATCCCCGCTCAATGATGTAGTTAAGCTGTCAACAAGAATAGGCAATTAGAGATTGGAAAATCATAATTGTAAAATCAACCCTGTAAATCAGTAATTGGGAAACTATTGGATACCAAGGTAATGAAGATTAAACTGGAAATCTTAACTTGCTACAACCTAAGGACTTTTCTTTAAATGATAAATTCTATTTGACATCTTCTAAGTAGGTTGCACCTAGTTTTGATAAAATCATTAGTAGATATAAACAAACTCAACCCTTTGAGGCACACACTAATAATTCAATTCATTACAAGGTTAATTAAGTCTAGTTGCATATTTCCTGTGGGTTCGACATCCGGCTCTCAAAAAGAGCCACCATATCACTTTTGAGACCATGTATACTTGCGTGTGCGTTTGGAGAGCAACAAGTTTTTAGAGCCGTTGCTAGGAAATTTATGTTAAATTTGGCAATAGCTATCTTTGAAAAGTTTCATTATTATTGGTCTTGGTTGGAAAGATTTGTTGCAGGTAACTGAGACATTACACTGGAAAGAGACAAGAAGCTTGTAGATCCATTATCCGAGCCTCAACGATTCTTCCAGCGAAAAAGACGAACAACAGCTTCGAAAAATCTAATACATAAACTCAATCTGGCGGATAATCATGATTTAGAAGGAGAGGTCTTGACAGAAGAGGTTCCTGTGGAGATGGCATCCAGGACAGTGCGTGATGTGGCAGTCTCACTCACAACAAATGTCACCTCTAGCATACAAAAACCTCCAGTTGGAGGAAAGTTTGAACTGAAACAGAATATGGTGCAATTGTTGTACTCTAATGGGTAGTTTACGGGGTTGCCTCATGAAGATCCTCAAGTTCACATCCAAAAATTTTTGGAGATTAGCGACACTTATACATCTAATGGGGTATCTCCCGACTATATAAAGTTAACATTATTTCCATTTTTCTTGTTGGGGGAAGCTAAGAGGTGGCTAAAATCAGAACCACTAAATTCAATCACTTCATGGAATGACTTGGCTCACAAATTTCTGATTAGGTTCTTTCCTTCGAGGAAGACGGCTAAGTTGAGGGCTGAAATTTTGAGCTTCAAACAAAAATGTAGAAAAAATTTATACCAATTTTGGGACACATTTAAATCGTTACTCATTAGTTGCCCTCATCATTATCAAGCTAATGAGGTGTTGGTCCATACCTTCATTGAAGGTTTGGAACCCAACACAAAAAATCTTCTTGATTCTACTGCAGGTGGACAAGCCTTGGAGAAAACATATGATGAGCTATATACATTGCTTAATCGCATATCTAAAGAAAACTCGAGTGGAACAAAGGAAATGTTCGACCTGTCGTGCAAAACCAAGCAGGCATGTTAGAGGTTGATGCAGTAACTGCATTGATAACATAAATTACAGCAATGCAAAATATGATGACAACGCATTTCAACACTTTAGCAAAAGGACAGCAGCAAACTTCAGTGAGCATGATTCAGCAACAACACATGTGGTGCGAGGTATGTGGAAGCAATGAACATATGGCTGAATATTGTGGAGCAAATTCGAAGTCGGTAAATTTTGTGGGTAATGCATCGAGGACTGCTAGAAACCATAACTATGAAAACACGTACAATCCAAATTAGAGAAATCATCCTAACTTCTCATGGGGTGGAAATTAGCAAAATCAACATCAAGGGCAAACCCAATACAGACCACAAGGAGGTGGAAACAATACAATAATTCTGGTCAAGGATACAATACTTAAAGTCAAGGTGATCAAAGATTAAGAAAATCAGGAAGCATAAGTGTAGAGGACATGTTGAAATAAATCATGACAGACCAAGTCAAGCTAGCTGCAGATGTTCGACTGAATCAGTTGGCTACCCAAAATTTAAAAAAATAGCTTGGGCAATTGGCAAGTGCACAGAGTTCTCGCCGACAAGGGGGCTTACCAGGTAACACTGACCTAAATCCCAAATAGGTGAATGCCGTGAGTACTCGCAATGGTCTCCTACTCACTGAATTGGCTACAAAAGTAAAACCAGCAGAGGTAAGAGGCAAAGAACAAGTTAGAGAAGAAGGTGAACCCAGCGATTCAAAAGCAATCGAGGAACCAAAGACAAAACCTCTTCCTCCTTTCCCACAAAAATTTAAAAAGAAGAAAGAAGAGGAGTGTTTTGCAAAGTTCATAGATTTGTTGAAACAAGTACAAATTAATTTACCTTTAATTGATATTTTATAGAAAATCCCAAAATATGCTAAATTTATCAAGGATATTGTGGCTAATAAAACCAAGTTAGATGAATTTGAAGTAATGGCACTCACTGAAGAGTGAAGTTCAAGAATCTTGAACAAAAGTAAGCTTCCAGCTAAATAAAAAGATCCAGGTAGTTTCACAATACAGGTAACCATTGGTAAATATAGTAATGCAAGAGGTCTTTGTGATCTGGGTGCTAGTATTAACTTGATGCCTAGATCCATGCTTAAGAAATTAGGTAAGAAATTAGGCATGGGAGAACTTAAAGCAACAACTATTTTGCTACAATTAGCTGATCGTTCTGTAGCTAGACCTGACGGTATCATTGAAGATGTTTTGGTACAAGTAGGATCCCTCATTTTCCCTGTTGATTTTGTTATTTTAGATTTTGAGCCTAACCCCAATGTTCCTTTTATCTTGGGACGCCTGTTCTTGGCAACAAGCGGGGCACTTATTGATGTGGCTGCAGGTAGGTTAACCATGAGAGCACATGACAAAGTGAAAGTGTTTGATGTATATCATGTACTGAAATTACCTGCAATCTATGAAGAACTGTCTGTTGTAACCATCATCGATGAGGAAGTCTCAGCTCAATGCATTATAGCAAATGATTCGTTGGCAAAAGTCATGATGGGTCAAGATATTGAAAAGGATGTGGATCTAAAGAGTTAGCTAGTGTGCTTAATATGCCAAATATCAGCATGTGGTAAAAGAATGTAGAACCCTTGAACAGAGAATTGGGTCCTTCATCCAAGCCTTCTCTAGAAAAAGCTCCTAAATTGGAGTTAAAACAATTGTCAGCACATCTCAGGTATGTTTTTTTTGGAGTAAATAATACTTTACTTGTAATTCTTTTATTTGTTTTGTTTGAGGCACAGGTCACAACAACACTAGAGGTGCTAAAAAGACACAAAAAGACGATTGGATGGCAAATGACTGATCTTCACGGTATTAGCCCCGCTTTGTACATGTACAAAATTTTCATTGAAAAAGAACATAAGTCCAGTGCACAGCCACAACGTCGTTTGAATCCCATCATGAAAGAGGTCGTGAAGAAAGAAATAATTAAGTGGATAGATGCAGACATAATATTCCCAATCTATGACAGTAAGTGGGTGAGCCCAGTTTAATGTGTACCAAAGAAAGGGGGAATGACTGTTGTAACCAATGAAAAAAATAAGTTAATCCCCACAAGAACAATAATTGGGTGGCGTATATGTATGGACTACAGAAAGTTGAATGATGCCACAAGGAAAGATTACTATCTTATACCTTTTATTGACCAAATGCTTGACAGATTAGCAGGCCAAGAATATTACTGTTTCTTAGATGGGTATTTAGTTTACAATTAAATTATCATTGCACCAGAGGATCAAGAAAAAACAACAGCAATATCGTGAAAAAGACACTAACTACTTTACATGCCTCTAATATGATATTACAGCAGCAACCGTGAAAAAGGTTTTAAAAAATACTCTGAATTGATCTAATGTCTTCTGGTGGCTGAGCAACATAATGCTCTTTTAATAAAAAATTATGAAGCCCGTCCTACTGGAACTGCTCCGTTACCAAAAACAAATGTTGTAAAAGCACATGGCCGGTCTGAAAGAAGACAAAATAAAAATCATGGCCACAATAATGTGCGTGGACGTGGCAATGGCAGAAGACGATATAATAATTATCGTAGTGATGGTCAACATAAAAGGGAGAACAATATGAGTTCTCAAAGTTGCCCTTCAAGAAGTAACTGTCATCGTTGTGGCATGAAAGGCTACTAAAAAAATGAATGTCGGACGCCTGAGCATTTTGTAAGGCTTAATCAAAATTCCTTCAAAAGAAAGGCAAATAGAGGTGGTGCCTCTTCTTCTAATGCTCGTATAGAGTCACACTTGGTATTTGAAAATAATGTTGAGGCAACACCTTCGCATAATAATAATATTGAAGCAAATCTGGTTTTGAAGGATGAAGATTTTAATGACCTCAATGATATTACTAATTTGGAGGTTGAAGAATTTTTTAGAGATTATAATTGATGTTTAATTTCATTATATGATTTACAATATGTTATCGTTTTTATGTACTTTTGATTATCATATTTTTACGTTTATCTATTTAAAAAAAAGAAGGAAAAAGAACTTATGTTTTTCTAACAATATTGTTACTTATTGTATCTCTTATAATGTATTTTTATTTTATGAAGATAAATAAATTCCTCAGTCTTCAATTTGATCAAAGATAAGTAATGAAGATATGTGTCTTTTGGATAGTGCCACAACTCATACGATATTAAAAAAAATAAATGTTTCTATCATTTGATTATGAAAAAGGCCTATGTCAATACAATATTTGGTAGTACAAAATTGATTGAAGGCTCCAAAAGAGCAGACTTATTACTACCTGGAGGAACGATATTGGTAATTGATAATGCATTGTATTATAGTAAGTCTCAAAAAAATTTGTTAAGTTTCAAGGTTATTCACCAAAATGGTTATCATATTGAGACTGCGAATGAAGGAAATGTTGAATACATTTATATTACTACAATAAACACGGAGAAGAAAATTGTGCACGAAAAATTATCTGCACTTTCTTCTGTTGGTACTGTTGAATCACATGTCATAGTAAACAAAAGGTTTACTGATTCTAATGATTTTATCATTTGACATGACCGGTTGGGCTATCCCGGTTAATATGATGCGCTGAATTATTGAAAATTCACATGGACACACTTTGAAGAATCAAAAAAATCTTCAATCTAGAGAATTCTCTTGTGTTGCTTATTCCCAAGGAAAACTGATTATTAAACCATCAGCAACTAAGTTTGAGATTGAATCCCCTACGTTTCTGAAACGTATACATGGTGATATATGTGGTCCAATTCACCCTTCATGTGGACCATTTAAATATTATATGGTTTTGATAGATGTATCTATAAGATGGTATCATGTGTTCTTATTATCAACTCGCAACATGACTTTTGTGAGATTGTTAGCTCAAATTATAAGTTAAGACCATAATTTTCAGATTATGCAATAAAGACAATTCGTCTTGATAATGCTGGTGAATTTACATCTCAATCCTTTAATGATTATTGTATGTCGGTTGGAATAAAAATTGAGCATCCGATCACTCATGTTCATACTCAAAATGGTCTAGCAAAATCATTGTTAAACGCCTCCAATTGATAGCTAGACCATTGTTATTGAGGTCAAAACTTCCCTTTTCGGTATGGGGGACATGCTATTTTGCATGCTGCAGCACTTGTGCATATAAGGCCAACAAATTTTCATGAATTTTCCCCATTACAGTTGGCTTTTGGAAAGGAGCCAAATATATCCCATCTTAGAATATTTGGGTGTGCGGTATATGTCCCAATTGCTCCACCCCACCGCACAAAGATGGGTCTCCAAAGAAGGTTGAGAATATATGTTGGGTATGAATCTTCTTCTATTATAAAATATTTGGAACCTATGATTAGAGATTTATTTACAGCAAGATTCACTGATTGTCATTTTGATAAATCAGTATACCCAACATTAAGGTGGGAACATAAGTAATTGGAAAATGAGATAGATTGAAATTCTTTATTACTATCTCATTTAGATCCTCGAACAAATCAATATAAGCAAGAAGTTCAAAAGATGATTTATTTACAGAATATTGCAAATTAATTGTCGGATGAATTTACTAACCTTCCATGGATTACTAAATCGCATATCCCAACTGCTAATGCTCAAGTTTGAGTTGATGTCCCGGTAGGACAACTTGTTCAAGCAAATGAGTCTAGGCCACGCTTAAAACGTGAAAGACCAATTGGTTCGAAAGATAAAAATCCTTGAAAAAAGAAAAGGATTAAATGATCAAGATAATCATAATTTGGGGACAATTGCTTAAAAAGAGCCAGAGACACAATAAATGGTGATACCACCGAGGAGGTCTAAGTATCTGAAAATAATGAGAATGAAGAAATTTCAATAAGTTATGTCTCAATAGAAAAATGGTGGAACCGAAATAATAGTGTGGTCGATAATATTTTTGCTTATAATGTTGCCATTGAAATAATGCAACAAGATAAGGATCTTGAACCAAAATCTGTCGATAAATGTAGACAGCGAAATAATTGGCTAAAATAGAAGGATGCAATACAAGCAGAGTTAACTTCACTTGAAAAATGTGAAGTTTTTGGATCAATAATCCAAACACTTGAAGGTGTCAAGTCAGTAGGGTACAAAGGTTTTTATGCGTAAACAAAATGAAAAAGGTGAAGTCGTAAGATATAAAAATGACTTGTAGCCCAAGATTTTACGCAAAGGACTGGCATTGACTATATGGAAACATATTCTCCTGTGGTGGATGCAATTACCTTCAGGTATCTAATGAATTTGGCAGTTTATGAAAAGCTTGAAATGCACCTAATGGACGTGGTCACTACCTATTTATATGGCTCATTGGACCACGACATTTTTATAAAAATTTCCAAAGGGTTCAAATTGCCTGAAGAATACAAAGATTCTCGAGAAACTTGCTTAATAAAGCTTCAGAAATCCTTCTAAGGTTGAAATAATTAGGGCGCATGTGGTACAATCGTCTTAGCGAATATTTGCTACAAGAAGAGTTTAGAAATGATCCATTTTGCCCTTGTGTCTTTATGAAAAGGTCTGGATCTGAATTTGTAATAGTAGCAGTATATGTTGATGATTTGAATATTATTGGAATTCCGAAAGAACTTTCAAAGGCAGTAAAATATCTGAAAAAGGAATTTGAAACAAAATACCTCGGAAAGATAAAATTTTATCTTGGTCTACAAATTGAACATTTTAAAAATGGAATATTTGTACATCAGTCAACATATACTAAAAATATTTTAAAGAGATTTTATATGGATAAAGCACATCCATTGAGTACCTCAATGGTTGTAAGATCTCTTGATATTAATACAAATCCGTTTCGACCTCATGAAAATGATGAAGAGCTTATTGGTGTTGAAATACCATATCTTAGTGGAATTGGTGCATTAATGTATCTTGCCAACAATTCTAGACCATATATCGCTTTCTCTATAAGCTTGTTATCAAGATTTAGTTTTTCTCCAACACGAAGACACTGCAATAGAATTAAACATATATTCAGATACCTCTGAAGGATCATTGATATGGGATTGATTTACTCAAATAAATCCACGTCACAATTAATTGGTTACGCAGATGCGGGATATTTGTCTGATCCCAATAAAGGTCGATCGTAGACAGGCTATTTATTTATATATGGTGGTACAACTATATCATGGCGTTCAACAAAGCAAACTATGGTTGCCACTTTCTCAAATCATGCAGAAATAATAGTCATCCATGAAGCAAGTCGAGAATGTGTTTGGTTAAAATCAATAACTCAACACATTCAAGAAATATGTGGCCTTTCTTTGAAAAGAGACGTTCCAACAATATTGTATGAAGACAATGCTGCATGTATAGTTCAACTGAAGGGAGGATACATCAAAGGAGACAGAACAAAACATATTTCACTAAAAGTTCGTTCAAGTGATAGTTTAGCAGAGATGTTTACCAAGGCATTGACGACTTCAACCTTTGAGAAAATGAGATACAAAATTGAAATGCGTCGTCTCCAAAATATCAAATGAAGTTTTCGTCAGGGGAGTAAAATACGCGTTGTACTCTTTTTTTTTTAACCAAGATTTTTGTCCCATTGAATTTTTTCTGGTAAGGTTTTTAATGATGCAGCACTCAAAGCGTATTACCAGAAGTTGTGTAGTCTTTTTCCTTCATTAGACTTTTTTCCACTGGGTTTTTTCTAGTAAAGTTTTAACAAGGCACAATGTTTATAGATGTTCACGATAACTATGTTTATTATTTCTTGAATTTTTTTTTAATGAGGCACATTTCACGTGGACATCCAAGGGGGAATGTTATAGAGAAGTGGATGTCATTTTAGTGGAATCCACTAGTAAATTGATGAACTGGGGCCCACTAGGCAAGTTGTCCAACTTGCTTCCTTTTCTTTGCTATAAATTGCCAGTTTTGGCAATATAGAAATAGACCGACACGGCATTCTCAATTCTTCTGCTCCTCTCTCTTTTTCTTATTCCCATCTTATTTTGCTAAGTTAATTTACTTTATAACAATAAGGTTGTCAAACGTAATCTTGTCCTTTCTCATTTTTCTTTTGTTGAGAAAGTAGGATTGAAATCAATTATATGGTAAAAAAAAGTTCTTAATTAAAGTGAATATTTATACATGCATGGCGTTATTATTATAATCTTACTCGTAATTGACGAAAGGTCTGTCGAGTTTGAATTTCAGAACGGAGTCGCTCTTGATAACAAGCGCTTTATATTTCTTAAAATAGGATTATTTCGCTGTGAATAAGAATCAAGCAAACTAGGTAAATGGGTATCAAACACCATATATGATGTAAACAAAAAAATATAATTTTAATTACACTTCTCATCTACGTGGCTTTCTTCCATCTTTACCTAGTTGTGGGACCATTAAAGATTGTGATGGAATGTAAATACCCTTTCATTCTTAACGAAAAATTTCGAATTCAAGCTTTGATCAATTAAATGAAATCATTTCTGACAAAAAATATTTTTGCTCTCAAATGAGATTTTTTTACCCAATTCAAATTAATTGAAGCTCAAAAAAGTTACTGGGGTTTCTGCATTGTTAGAAAAGTAGTTAAGTTTTTTTTTTTTTTTTTTGAGAATTTATAGTGATTCCACACTTCCCCTCCAGTGTGACTCGAACCCAGGACCTACCGATCGTGGGTGGAGGTGCTTAACCAACTGAGCAATCCTCACTTGTCAAAAAGTAGTTAAGGTTGAATGACAACGAAATGAGATGAAAAGATACATATATAAAAGAGAAGAAAATTTAAAATTGTAAACTTTAAAGGGCAAGATATATCATGCATGTTTGTTAGGAATAACTAATAATGATTCAATCAAGCATGTCACTGTTAATAGATAAAGCTTACATTAATTAACAGAGGGGTCTACTCTTACCAATAATGATGCTACTAATACTAATCCCATCAATATTTTAGTCATGTTTTCAATAAAAGAATGGTTCGTTTTATTTTTATATTTTGAAATAATTACACATTTTTATAGATTATTTTTTAGTTTTTTGGTGTCTAATATTTGTATTGGGACTTGATTGAATTAAATTTGCACATTACAAAACTTATTTCTAAGAGCGACGCTCCTAATATGATTTTAATTTTTTCATTATTAGGGACTCGAACTCAAGACTTCATTTAAGGATAAAGAATTTCACTTATATCACTACAACTCATATCGATACTTCTTATAACTATAAAAGTATAATTTATTTTAGACTATATATACACACTTTTAATTAAAAGTCTCCTCTTCTTCTTTTTGAAATTCCATATCATTCGCCTTCGTATAAATTGAGACGGAAAGGGGGAGTATAGTCAATTCAACGTCTCCGTCTCGTTCAATCAATTTCTGAGCCTCTTTCAATACAATACTCTTCAAATAAAAATCAAACACTCTATTTCGATACTATATGTTGAATTTTTGAGTTACTTTATGATAGAAATGAAAAGTTGGTGCAATTAGGCAAAAGTCTTATTTTAAACAAAAAAGTTTAAACATTATATTGTTGAAAGGCAATATACATATATATTATTACGATCACAATAACAACATATTCAATACGTAATTCCTAAATAGGATCTGAAAAAAATTTAGCATATATGCATATTTTACCCTTTTCTTAAGAGGTAATAAAGAGATTGTTTCTGATATAAATAATAACATATCCAGTGAAATCTCACATGTGGGGTTTAGAGAAGATAAAATATATACAACTTTTACCACTATCTTGTGAAAATAGAGAGACTGTTTTCGAAAGCTCTAGTCAAGTACCGTAATAAATTCAAGTACAAAGAGGACGGTTTTTAATATACCCTATACAATATATACATATATTACTATTACTATAGTAGAATAAATAAATAAAGATGGAGATATTTATGTGGAGAGAAGAAGACAACAGAAAAGACAGAAAGTGGACGTCAGAGACTAGCTGTATAGAGGGTGTGGAAGAAAGAGAGAAGATTACAGCCTCTTCTCATCCACATCTCTCCCCTTCTTATTTTTTTTTTACAAGAAAAAACTACCAGCTTGTTTGTTTGGGTGATGCCAAAGGCAAGAAGAAATTAAAGCAGCAGTTGAAGCTTTTAAGGTTCAAACAATTTCTAAGTTTTTTTTTGCCTCTATATGTATGTTGTCTATTTATTCACCTACTATATATATATACTATTGTTTTGCTTCAACTAGATTATTGTTTTGTCTTAATTAGATCTATATATATACCATACACACATCCTCTTAATTATATTTTTTGTTCTAATTTTTTTAAGCAGAAAAGAGTATTCATCAGGACTTTGATGATTCAACAAATTAACACAACATGTCCATTTTAACTTGTGAAGAAGCTGCTGCAAGTTTATCTTCTTCTAACAATATGAATAACGATACTAAAGGAGCCATATTTTATCCATCTCATGAGCATCACTTAGTTACTCCACAATATCAAAGTCCACCTCAACAAATCAAGAAAAAGAGAAACAAACCAGGCAATCCAGGTATTCATATCTTAATTATTAGTAATCTTTATCAAAATATAGTCTTTTTTTTAATCTTTATCAAAATATAGTCTTTTTTTATAAAAAAATAAATTCAATTACTTATGGCTTTCGAATTAACTCTTTCATTTTATCTTTTGAGTTAAATTTATATGCAATAATTATCAGGTCATTCAAAATATATTTACAGATAAATCGCTCTTCGTAATATTGAAAATAAGATAAGTTATCTATTATATCAGGTAAGGTGATGACAAGTGTAAAAACTCTTTATTTTGATTTATGTATATAACTTAAATTTTTTTCTATCTTAATTGAAATCTAAAAAGAATTTAACTTATATACAAAGATAACGTAAAAAAGTTTTACATAACCTAGATACTATATATGTATTGTCTTATATTTTTTAGTTACTAATTTCACTTATTATGGATATACAATTACTTGTTGTGTTTTACATGATAATTAAGTATTCATCTGGTTAATTTTCGAAAATGTTGTTTCAACTTGTAAATAATTAGAAGTTAAATTTGTTTAATAATTATTTAGTTAATATTTTTTTTAATTTTTGAAACAGATCCAGAAGCAGAAGTGATAGCTTTATCGCCCAAGACACTAGTAGCAACCAACAGATTCTTTTGTGAAATTTGTAACAAAGGGTTTCAAAGAGACCAAAATCTACAACTCCATAGAAGAGGACACAACTTGCCATGGAAGCTGAAGAAGAGAGAAAATAAGGAAGTAGCGAGGAAGAAGGTTTATGTTTGTCCAGAGTCGAGTTGTGTGCATCATGACCCGTCTAGGGCTTTAGGGGACCTTACTGGAATTAAGAAGCATTTTAGCAGAAAACATGGTGAAAAGAAGTGGAAATGTGAGAAATGTTCAAAGCGTTATGCAGTTCAATCTGATTGCAAAGCTCACTTCAAGACTTGTGGCACTAGAGAATACAAATGTGAATGTGGTACTATTTTTTCAAGGTACGTAACAATAATTTGATTCTCTCAAGAAATTTTAACAGTGCCACATAAATTTGAAATAGCCGAGAGTAGTTAAATTGCAAAAAGAGTTTTGACTACAGGAGTATGAACACGAAAATGAGTCCATCAGACAAACAAACATTTCTAGACTAATCATATAGTGGTACTATAATCTCTTTTTGTTCTACTTTTTTGAATTTTGAGTTCTATCTTTTTGTGATTATTCGGGGTATGATTAACTGTAAAGTGATAACAATGGGATTACTGTGGTGTACAATTATTAAACAATAATTAACATGATATCAATATCATATTTCCACTCTTTCCCATTACTATATTATAAGGGGACGAACTAATAATAAATCCAACTATTGCCATTAATCTTTTATACAAAGGATATATATATATATATATACTAGTAAGTACGGTCTCATCTCAATTTATATGACATACTTTTATTTTTCTTTTTTAGCCAGTCCAAAAAAATGATACATGCATTTTTATATTCAGAAATAATTTAACTTTAAAATACCAATTTTATCCTAACTTATTTTAGACCGCAAATTTGAAAAATCTGCATGTCTTTCTTGAACTTTGTGCCAAGTCAAACAATTTGTGAAATGCATGTGACGATACCATATTGATTTTTTTTTTCATGCACTTTAATTATACTCTTTATCTTTTGTTATTTTAATTTGTTTCAGACGAGATAGTTTCATAACACACAGAGCATTCTGCGAGACTTTAGCTGTAGAGAGTGCAAGAGCAGGAAATGCAACAATTTTGTCATCTCAAATGAATCTCCACTTCCAACAACCTCAGTACTTTCATCATGAACAGATTCCAGCCATGAAAAAAGAGCAGCCAATTAGTGATCATTTCAGACATATTGAGATTCCTCCATGGCTAATGACTACTAATTCCCAACCATTTCAGCTTGGACCTGCTAATCCTGCTCCTTCACCACCCAATAATTTTAGCTCATCAGCTACTACTAGGTTAGATCAACAATACACGCAGAGCCATAAAGATTTAAATATTCATGATCACAACCCAAACCCTAATCTCACAGGTAATTATGAACTTCTTAACCATCTCATTTAAAAGTTCACGAGTCTTTTATTATCATGGGCTAAATATGTGATATGATATTACTAATATTTTGCTTTTTTAAGTGATGGTAAGAATTGAGCCCATGACCTCTTGCTTTTTTAAGTGGTTAATTGGGTGACAAGTTATACTGTGTGATTAGTAATGCAGAAATATTTACGTTTAATTAATTGTCTGTAAAAATGTAATTATATATTGGCCTCATGAGCAGGAACAGGAGAATCAGGTGCGGTCTCTCCAGTACACATTTCTGCAACCGCGTTGTTGCAGAAAGCAGATTTTGGTTCTACAATCTTTAACAAAGCAAGTGCTGTCTCTGCTTCTTACACAGGCCCAGGCTCAGCCAAACTACCCCACAATACTCACGTGTCTGTTACTAGTACTGATTCTGCTACCAAACAAACTGGTCAGAATTTGTCAGAGCTGATGACCACTGCAAATATAAGTGGAATGATGACATCTTTTTCTAATTTTGCTAATACTGGGTTCGAAGGGTCAACGTTTGAAGATGCGATATTATTTGGTGGATTTAGCAATTTGAATTCAAAGAAAGAAGAGGATGATCAGCAGCTCTACTTCAACGGAACTAATCTGAATGAGGAGGATCATATGACCAAAGATTTCTTGGGTTTAAGAACTCTCTCTCATACTGATGATATTTTCAACATTGCTGCTCTTGTTAATACTGAAACCCATAACTTTAATAATCATAAAACTTGGCAAAGTTAATTAGAATCATCTCTTTTTGAGCTAGTTAGAAAGTAATACTCCTATGTATTGTACGCACTTTTGAAGCAACTCTATCGGTCCGCGGATGAATTCAAATATTATTTTTTTATTTGGGAAAATGAGGAGTATTCTCACCAATAAGTTGAAAGTTCAGATAATCAATTAACTGAGCTACAGAATTCATGTGTCCAATCAACCCTCTCAACAACCAGGTACGAAAAGATTATTCTGTTAAGTATTTTTTTTCATTATATTAATTCAGTTTTATTATTGATGTGTGCGTTACACATTTGTTTTAGTTTTATAGTTGAAGGAGTTAGTTGGTGAGTATATAGTGACTTCCCCAACCTCAAATTAGAGCCCGTTTGGATGAGCTTAAAAAAAGTAATTTTTATGTATGAAGTGCTTTTAGAACTTTGAAGTGGTGAAAAGTTATTTTTATAAATAAACAGTTGAGTTTTTGGATAAAAGTGCTTAAATGAGAAAAATGATGTGAATTTTAGGATTAAAAGAATAAAAAAGTTAGTTTGAGAATTTAGTTAAAATATAAGAGATATAAAAATAATTTTCATGGTCAAAGAAAATGACTTTAAGCACTTAAAATGAAAAGTTAGAAATCCTAACTTTTCATTTTTGACTGACTTTAAGAACTTTATGGCTTAAAGTTAGCATTAGGTAAACACGTCCAAAAGCTAAAAATGGCTTTAAGTTGGTTTTGACCAATTTAAAACCCATCCAAACGGACTCTTAGTTGTCATGTTTTCATAATTTTTTTGATGTGAATATTTTAATCCATATTTTAATTGATTTTTTAAAATTAAATTGATATAAAACGTTAGTAATAGTATTATTTTTTTGTATAATCTTTAAATATTTAAATTTAAATTATAAAATGTTGATTTGGTATGTTAATCCTATTTAATTAATCAAATGCAATTATTAAGGTTGCCACTTCTAGAGTGATTTTTATGATAGCCATAGTAAAGTAAACGATTTTTATGTGACAAAATACAGAAAAGTAACTTTACATAAATGAATATAAATTTGAATGGCCATCCATAAAATTTACTTGAAAATTTAATAAGATCCATTTTTTTAAAGAATATATGTTGAACGATTTCTTCGATTCCTATTTTGTGTGCATAATAAGTATAGTATGCATCTCGCTCGACAGTTATTCGCAATTCGATTTAATTAGAACAAATCCATGCTATTACTAAAGATTAGTTTGCATCAACGGCAGAGCCATTTTAGGCTCCTTCATCAAAAAAAAAATATTATTTAGCTATATAAAAATTTAATTTTTATGTATTGTATATATGTTATATATTGACTCCACTTATTATTTACGTGTGTTATATTTTTATATTTTGACATCTTTTAATAAATTTTTTGACTCAAAAAAATATCTTTTAATTTTAATATGTATTCAATTATTCAACATCTTATACCAAAGTTAATCTCATATGTAAAACATTCTTTCTTATATTCGACTAGATAATTTACCCGCGCTTTGCGTGGGTGATGACCGCATTAAACTTACGAATTTAAATAATTAAAATAAAGAAAAAACTAAAGATATTAATATACTGGATTAAGTCAGCAATATAGAAATAATTCACCTAAATGCACAATTGCTATGCGGAAAAAGAACAATTCGCCTAAATGAATAATTGCTAGCAAAAAATTGTAATGCATAGGATTATATATATTTATAAGACTTGAGGGTGTATGAACACTGCATGAATAATGCTACAAAGAGCCCGTTTGGATTGGCAACCAACTTAAAGCCCCTTTTTAGCTTTTGGACGTGTTTGCCTAATGCTGACTTTAAGCCATAAGGTTCTTAAAGTCAGTCAAAAATGAAAAGTTAGGATTTCTAATTTTTTTTTTCCAAAGTGCTTAAAGTCATTTTCTTTGACCATGGAAATTACTTTTATATCCCTTGTATCTTAACTAAATTCTCAAACTACTTTTTTTTATTCTTTTAACCCTAAAATTCACATCATAAGCACTTTTATCCAAACACTCAACTGCTTATTTATAAAAATAACTTTCAGCACTTCAAAGTTCTAAAAACACTTCATACATAAAAGTTACTTTTTTAAAGCCAATCCAAACGGGCTCAAAATGCACTGTAAATTGTACTGAAGTGGCACTTAGAAATTCTCAATTCCTAAAATCTTTACATGTATATGTATGAACACAAGTTTTATAAAGTATTATTTGAGATATAATAATATATTTATAGGATTCATGTGAAAATAAGCAAATTTCAACAAAAATATGTTTTAACAGTAAGTTCCCTAGTATTAGATTTACAACAAACCTTCTCTGCATCACCTTCGATACTTGAAGCTCTAGTATTGCTAACTAGAGTTCTTTTTCTTTTTTCATTCATTAACCAGCAATATATATTGTACTACTATCTTGTGTTCTTGCTTTTTTTGGGGGGGTTAAATTGTAGTATTTTATTGATGAATTAATGAGTATAAAATACTATCTTATACCATCTCGTGCAAAACTCATTCCCTACATGGCACACTCGACAAGGAAGAAAATAAACAAACAGCCAAAAACAAAACACCTAATACTTTGAATTTTCCTGTCCCTTCTATCCCTTTGTTGGAGCTACTCTCAAATAGGAACATTTTAGTTTATCACTGTTAATGATCTTTCTTCCTGCTACTTTCAAATTGCTGAAATCTTGATAGTTGCACCCTCCTTTATCGATTGCAATATTTGCCAAGTAGTCTGCTAGTTGATTTCCTTCACTGAGAATGTGCTGGAATGTATGTTGTTTGTCCTGTAATGATGTTTTGATTTCTGTCACCATTTCTGTGATTATCTAGGGACATGACCATTTTCCTTCTAGAATCTTGTACAATAACATAAAGTCTATTTGAATGATTATATTATTGTGTTGTTCCTGCCTGCTATGTTTACATGTTTTAGAATCGTCTCGCCTCTGCTACAGTGTTAGTAGTGTTTTCAATAGTAGCTCTCTCTGCATACAGTAAATTCCCTTTTTCATTTCTCGTAATTTCAACATTCAATGTGTATTCTTGAATAATCTCATTTTTCAATTATTCAACCATTTCATTTTAGCAAGGCACTAACTAGAGTTTGTAACTAATGCCACATGTACATTGAAAATTTTAAATGCTTAAATACGAAGTACAATCTTTGACCAAATACTAGACTATAGGCTTCAAGTAGATGTCCTGTCGGATCACGTAGGATTTGCATCAAGTGTCATATTAATTTTCCTAAAATTGGAAAAATTGAATGGCCTTCTTTAAAAAAAAAAATAGAATAAAATTAATCAAGATTGTTCATATATTCCAAGTTCAAAAGGTGAAAACAAATAAACTAAAGTTATTGAGTAGTTAGTGGATTAATAACTATAAATTAACCTACAAATATTGTGCTAATTATGTTGTTTTTTGTGATAAATTTACTAGAAGTATTTTATTATTTTTCTGTCTAAATATATATGATGCATTCGGACCAGACCCTTTTTTTTAAAAAAAAAAAGGAAATTTGAAACTTAAAATATAAAATAAATTATAACTACTTGTATAAATAATTATACTTTTTTTCTTTATTAATTAACTTTTATTTTATTAACTATATTTTATACTGATTAACTACTCATTAGATTTTTTATATTTTTTTTCTTTTCTTTATTAATTAACTTTTCTTTTATTAACAATATTTTATACTAATTAACTCCTAATTAATTATTAACCACCCATCCAACCCCCGAACCCCAATCGTCTTCTCCACAAAAATGGCGAGAAGAATTCTTCTTCTTCTTAATGGATTTTGAAAGAAAAAAAATTAAGATTCAAAATGAGAAATAAATAGAGGTGGGTGTAAAGAAGAAGAGGGTAGGTGGTGTAAAGAAGAAAGGACGTGGGATGGGGTGATTTTATTTTTTAATGGGTTATGAAAGAAAAAAATCAAGATTCAAAATTAGAGTAAATGGAAGTGGGTGTAAAAAAGAAGAGAGTAGGTGAGTGTAAAGAAGAAGAGGGTAGGCGGGTGTTGAAGAAGAAATGATAGTTACACTGGTTTGCCTTCTGGCTTGACTGAATGGACTGAGATCGAGGAACAACTAATATTTGCTTTAAAAAAAAGAATTATTTTAGGCTATAGGTAGGCCTTTAGGGATCGGAAAGGTCGTCCGATCAAGATCAAAGAAACTTCAATCTTGAAGCATGGGAGCTTCTTAAGATGTGCATGAATAAATGCAGGCACGACTTGTCGTCGAGATTCCTGCCCAAATCATTTTTTTTAGTAAATAACACAAGACAGTGATTGACTGCCAAGTTTATTTCCTTGCCCCCTTTTTTTCTTGAAATAAGTTTATACACTAGAGTGCCCCTTTCCTAGGGTCTCGGTGTGGCGTCGTCTCCACCACGATGCAGTTACTTTTCCTAAGTATCCGAGACAAGACAGACTGGCCAACACTTTAGCCTCTCATTCTAGGACTTTCCTGTGCCAATCTCCTCTGGAGCAAGGAAAAGCAACTCTGCCTTGTATCGGTAACGATTAACATATTCTTTTTTTGCGGTCTTAGTAGTAGAAAAGGAATTAGCAGGGGTACATGCGAAGTCTTCAATGAATACCGAGGAATTGGCCAAGTATTACTTCACTTCCTCTTAAGGGTATATCAGGAAAGGTGAAATTCTTGCCTTAATGAGACCTTCTTATAGTGGAAAAATAACCAGTACCCTATGAAGAGATTTTCCGGTAATAATTTGACTTTTAACTAATTTAAATATGTAATACTGACTTTTAAAAAACCTAAACTTTACAAGGAATTTATGCGTTTTCCCTCTTGCCTAACGCACGGCACAAACGATCGAATTGACTCTAACTTTCAAGGGGATTTTAATTAAAAGAGACTTTTGAGTTATCTACTTGAGGATATAGGACACAAGTTTTAAAAATTAGGTAAAAGGAACTCTAGTATAATTAGGTATTAATGGGTTATGCTAATTTAAAAAAGAATATTTTTATACACCCCAAAGTTTTGTTATTTACAAATAGGTCCAATATATAAGAAGGTTGTAAAAAACACCTAAACAACTTAGGGTTGTTTAAATATCTTCTGGTTGTTTGAACTAAACAACTTTTGGTTGTTTAAACAACTTCTGGTTGTTTGAACTAAATAGCTTAGGGTTGTTTAAATATCTTCTGATTGTTTGAACTAAACAACTTTTGGTTGTTTAAATAATTTTGGTTGTTTAAACAACTTCTGTTGTTTGAACTAAACAATTTAGGGTTGTTTAAATATCTTTTGGTTGTTTGAACTAAACAACTTTTGATTGTTTAAATATCTTCTTGGTTGCTTGAACAACTCATGTTTATATAAATATTTACAACATATCCTCTCTTCTGTTCTCTTCTCTTTTCATCAATTTTTTAATATAATTTTCACAATTAAATCGGAGTGAAGAAAAAAATGAGAATGACAACATCCGAAGAAGAAGAAGATGAAAACACAAAAATTTTAAAAAGAAAGGGAAAAATGGAGAAGAAAAAAAGTAAAGAAGTTAAGGAAGAAGAAGATGAAAGAAAAAGAAACAAGAGCGTTTAAAAAAATGAAGAAAAGAGAAGAGGGAAATGAAGAACATAAGTTTTAAAAAATGGAGTAAAGAAAAGAGAAGAGAAGAGAAGAGAAGAGAGAAATAGAGAACATAAGTTTAAAAAAGTGGAGTAAATGAATGAAAATTAGGGTTTTATTAAAAGTTTTTGATCTTTTAATTTTTACCCTAAACTTTTAAATATTCTAATTCAACCCCATCTCTTCATAATTAACATCTAATTAAATATTTATAATAAAAAAATTAAAAAAAAAATACAAATCTCCTATTCTTCGTTTCAATCTCAAAGGTCCTTTTTACTTATTTTCCCAACTTTTCAATGACTACAACACTGAAGAAGAAAAAGGGCATTTCCAGTCTCCGAGCAGTAGGATTGAAATTCCGAGCGGTGGCAATGGCGAAAAAGCGACGCCTCGGAACGACGATCGTCATGCTCCTCTTAGCTCTCTTAGCTTTCGGAGCTTTTGCACCTGCCTTTGCTCCGCTTCCTTCTCTGTCTTCTTCCCGTTCCAACCTCCCAAGGCTTAATTCTATGGTATGATTGGGAAATTTTTTGCTTATTTTTACCTAAGTTTTTAGGAAAAAGTTAGAGAAGAACACCACTACTTTTGGATGAAATTTTGACTATATACAACATGAACTTGTATAGACTTATTAGGAGTAATTTTTATTTTCAGTTATAATCTATTATTCAGTGTAGTAGTAGGTTAAGGATCAGCATAAGAAAATAGTTTGATTCTAATGAATTTTATTGAGAATAAAGATACAAGGTCTGTGTGGAGTAGTTTAGGATTGAGGTGTAGCTGATTGATCAATTGCGCTTAATTTGTATATTTAGGTTAAAGATCAGCATAAAAATATTCTAATTCTGATGAATTTTATAGAGCAGAAAGTATACAAGGTCTATCTGGACTAGTTTAGGATTGAGGTGTAGCTGATTGATCAATTGCACTTAGTTTGTATATTTAGGTTAAGGATCAGCATAAAAATATTCTAATTCTGATGAATTTTATAGAGCAGAACGGATACAAGGTCTATCTGGACTAGTTTAGGATTGAAGTGTAGCTGATTGATCAATTGCACTTAATTTGTATATTCAGTGTGTTAAAGTAGGTTAAGGATCTGCATAGAAATAGCATAATTATGATGATTTTTTTATAGAGAAGAAAGGAACAAGGTCTATCTGGAGTAGTTTAGGATTGAGGTATAGCTGATGGATTAATTCTACTTCATTTGTATATTTTCTGGAATGCTCATTCAGAAGTCACGTGCTTCTTTGATTGGCAGGGTGATAAGAACAAATTTGAGATTGCGGATGACATGTTCTGGAAAGATGGAAAGCCTTTTCAGATTATTGGCGGGGACTTACACTATTTTCGGGTTCTTCCAGAGGTACTTCAGTCCATGGGTTTATATATTCATAGCTGAATACTTCTGATCATAGTGTATAATCTTGTTGAAACACGCACACACACACAGTGATGTAAAAGATAGAGTGCTCCTTTGAAGTGAAGCAAACTTAATTGATAGATAACTTCATATGGTCTTAGTGAACTCTATGTTAGGAAAATGATGATCAAAACGTAACACTAGTACTGAAGTAATCTGTCTAGATTAAATAATTTTGTATGGTGCAGATTTCGCATAAATCATAGTCTCTCCATTCCAAATTTAAAATATTCATGTGGCATGCTTTCCTTCTTAGTTTACCCTTAATGAGATGATTTATAGCCACACAAATGTCTAGGGCTTGTTTTAGACCACAAATTTCAAAAGCATTCTTTCTTAAACTCCATGCCATGTGAAATACTGCCACATAAATTGAGGCAGAGGGACGGCAGTCATGCATACAGAATTTCACTTGACAAGTTCTCTCGTCTAAAAGGAATTCTGTTCTTTCTATTAAATGTTCTTTGAAATCCATTATAGTGTGGTACAATTTACCTATAAAGACAACACCACAAATGCCTTTCTGAGTTGCTTCTGTTGTTGTACATCAAACGTGTCGACAGAAGTTGTAGTGATAGTTCATGGGCGTACATTAAGTTGAAAGTCAAACTTCCACTTTAAGTCCTTCAAAGAGTGGTGAAAGCTGACACATCTTTTTTCTTTTACTTTGTTTCTTTTTTCTGTAAGTTATGTTTTCTTTTGTAGTTTGGTAATATCAATTTTTAATTGAGATATTGATGTATAAATACTCGCTTTAGTACTGGGAAGATAGACTGCTGAGAGCAAAGGCATTGGGATTGAATACCATTCAAACATATGTGCCATGGAATTTGCATGAACCAAGGGAAGGCGAACTTGTTTTTGAAAGAATAGCAGATATCTTTTCATTCCTCAATCTTTGTCAGAAATTGGATCTCCTGGTGATGCTCCGAGTTGGGCCTTATATTTGTGCAGGTTAGCCACAACTTTGAAGATTTCTAGTCATTTGTAAATAAAATTTTTCCTAAAGTTCATTCGCCGTCAATTAATTTAATATAACCTCAGTTCTGATAAATTATAGTGAAATGTTGGAGGAAGGACTAAGATCCATAAAGTTCATTGGTAAAAAATAAACCTCTCCTGTGTGTAAGAGTGAATATCTCAGTAAGTCTATGTAAATTCGTAGACTGTTAACTTTTTTGAGTATAGGGGAAGTGTAAAATCTCTCTTTATCTACTGCTGCAGTAGGTCTAGGGAGTTCTTTTACCATTTTCTATACAATAACCCAGGAAAAAGCTTTACATGGCTATTTGCAAGTATCTTTAACTAAGCAGCAAAATTCTGTAGTACGCCTTTACAAATGAAAAAAAAAAGACAACCAAATCTGGATGAAGAAAAGATGAGGAAAACATAAACTCTAGATCTTCCAGAAAGGGTTCTCTAATCTGTCAAAGGGCCTCCAATCTCCTTAATTCATATAGACCATAAAAGGCTTACGTATAAATTACTTATAATCAAAAGGGTCAAGGAGAAATTATCCTTTGTATGGATGGACATCAAAACCATATCGTACCTGCTTCATTCTACAGGTGGATTGACAAATTGTCTTTTTTGTTTATTAGCTATTACAATTATCTCCACTGAACTTTCTAATCAAATGTGTGCATGTTCTCATGTATAAACTTCAATAAGCTTGTCCATATGTACTTACATAAATAAGGTAGGAAATTATTGGTTCTCACTGTTTTACTTTTTTCACTCCACGAGGCAGTGGAAAGGTCTGTGTACACTCTACCTTCTCCAGACCCCACTTAGTGGGATTTCACTGGGTATGTTGTTGTTGCTGCATAAGCTTATCAGGAAATCTTTTGGAAAAGTTTATGATATGATTATGCCAGAATATTTTTTACTTCTTGATGCAGAATGGGATTTTGGGGGTTTCCCTGCTTGGTTACTTGCAATTGAACCTCCTGTGAGGCTTAGATCATCAGATCCTGCTTTCATTGATTTGGTATGTTTTCTAATACGACTCATTTCAATTGATTTAGTTGCTTATGGATTTCTTTGTGGTCTTATATGCTGCACAAGCCTTGTAAAATCCCACATCCACAAGTCAGATGCTGACCAGATTAGGCCTATATAGGAGTTCACACTTTTGTTGGGATGAACTGTGCATTGTCCAAGGGATTCCAAGTGTACAATTGTGTCACCAGACAACTTCCATAATTGCTTTTGAGGCCTTTCTGCGATCAATATAGAGTAGCTTTTCATCAACATTTAGTAAGCTCGTAAACTAGGCCATGCACTTGCACTTTATCTTTCTTAGAAAAAAAGAGGAAAGAACAAAAAAGTACATGATCCTGAAGACCAACTGTTCCCTGCTAGTCTGGCTTGGTTATATTCTTGTATTGTCAAATATAAAATCGAATGAATCTTAATCCTGCGTCCAGAGATAATAGAATTAGCCCCTCTCCTATGTCTAGAAGAAAGGAGATAAAAAAGTAGCTTTCAAGCATAATTTTTTCTTTCTATGATTTTATGACTGAATTTTAAGAATTTGTAGATGGCATGAAGTGGTCACTAGTTTTCTGTTTCATACCTTTTTTTCTTTTATTAATGAGAGTCATGCAAGCCTATTCCACTCAACATCAGTGGTAACTTTTTTGCATTTTCAGCTTCATTTGCTCAATTTAGTGATATTATATATACTTATATATTGATACAGGTTGAAAGATGGTGGGGAATTTTGCTGCCGAAGATAGTCTCTTATGCTTACAAAAATGGCGGCCCTATTATAATGGTCCAGGTGAATTGAACTTCATAAAACTGACTTCAATATAACCTAGCCACTAATCCAGATATATGCAACTCCACATCTAGGATAATAGGTTATAGAAAAATGTAACAGTAAAGCTAGGCGCTGTAAGTTCTGACCAAATTTGATCTGTTATCTGCAATTGCTCTGATCTGCCCAGCGAAATATCTCACTTTGACATTGATCAAGGATCATTTGAGCCTGAATATGTTAATAGTCAAGCATAAATGGATATGGAATGTCTTTTACAGTCTAGGAATTGTGTTAGTCTCCTATAATGAAACAATTTTTTTGGCAAAGTTGGAATCTACAGAGCTAAAATATGACATGTATTCTGCCAAATATGTGAAACTCCGTGGCTTGTCTTAATAAGTGGTAGATTTGAAAACCCATCTGTCACACTGGACCTTAATTTTCGAGTAACAATATGAGTATATGATAGGTTTAAGTTTCATTATTCTAATCCACAGAGGAGATATGAAGGGTATGTACTTAAATTTTATCACATGACGAAGTACTTGGCATTCCATGATTTGCTTTCTACCATGTTTCAGCTTTTGTATAAGCCAATAGATGTAGATTACACTGAATGGTGAAAATGGGACAGATAGAAAATGAATTTGGTTCATACGGAGATGACAAGGCCTACCTGCATCACCTAGTGAGGATAGCCCGCAGACACCTTGGAGATGATGTTATTCTGTAAGTTTATATTATGCACTTGGTTGTTTCCTCTCTTTTTTTTTTTTTTGGAGAAAGGTAACATTATATTCATCAGCACCAACTTGGTGCTGCTATCAATATTTGCAATTACAGAAGGTCTTGTTTAACTTTAAAAAAATTCAAAAATGTTTCTGCATCCTCTACATAATTTTCCTTGCACAAGAAATGGAAAGACAAAAATCAACTCATCTTGGTTATTTCCTCTCTTTTGGCTTAAACCTTCTCAGAAGTGTTGTAAAGTTGCTTGGTTGCTAGTCTTTCAATGTTTTTCTTTCCATGTGTGTGCCCACGTACAATCTACCCTCCCTAGACCGCACTTGTGGGATTAAACTGGGTATGTTGTTGTTGCATGTGTGTGTGTGTCTGATTTCTCCCTGAATTTAATGTCACTTCTTCCCTGAACATGTTTGATACAGGAGTTATCTTTTACGGCTCGGTTTCTATATATTATACCTTACATCTATTTTTGTTCTGGAGTTTAGTATATGACTACCTGATGGTTAACAGATATACTACAGATGGAGGTGCAAGAGAAAATCTTAACAAAGGGACTATTCCTGGAGATGCTGTGTTTTCAGGTAGCAGTTAATAACAACCTGTAAAACTTACCGATTCGAACCAAGTAAAGGTGCTATCGTTTCTATCAATATGGTTTGTGCATGTGATATATCTACTTGAAAATTAAATTGATAAAAAAGTAGGATACTATGTAGCATCCTCAAACAACTATACGAGGACACTTTAATTGGTATATATATTAGAGAATTTGTCTGCCTTTATACTATGTTATATTTCTCTTCAGAAGTTTCTTGGTTGGTTGGCTGGCTCGGTTCTAATCACGGATTCTTAATTTCAGCTGTCGATTTTTCCACTGGAGATGATCCATGGCCCAATTTTATGTTGCAGAAAGAGTTCAATGCACCAGGGAAATCACCACCTCTTTCATCGTTAGTGTCTTTTTGTTTGTTCCTTTTCTATCTCACATCAGATGCTACAGATGATGTTGATAAGTTTGGTATCTAGGGAGTTCTACACTGGTTGGCTCACACATTGGGGAGAGCATATTGCAAATACTGATGCAACTGTTACCGCAGCTTACTTAGAAAAAATCTTGTCAAGAAATGGATCAGCTGTGCTCTACGTGAGTTTCTAATTCTTCTGTTACTATAATGACATACCATTTCTTGATACCAAGCTGAATTTACTTTTTCTCCTAGATGGCACATGGTGGAACTAATTTCGGGTTCTATAGTGGTGCAAATACTGGTGCAGATGATACTGATTACAAGCCTGATCTTACATCCTATGATTACGTGAGGAAGTTCCCAATATTTTTCGGTTAAAGCTTCTTGCTCTATCATAATCAAACTGAAAACCATCTTGTTCAGGATGCACCTATCAAAGAATCTGGAGATACAGACAATCCAAAATATCAAGGTATACTAATCTGAGTATATACGCGCACTCTTGCTTTAATTTGTCATGAGAAAGTTTTTCCTCTGTCATCTTTTAACTTAATATGGGAAGCGTTTCTCCGAAATTGTACCAATGGTTAAACCATTGGCCATTGGGTCATGGAGCAACCTGTATATAATATATTAGCAGTTCTTACTTTACTGCTAATTGACCTAATGTGTCTTTGAAGTTTTTGTTTTGTTTGTTTTTTGCTTGTCCCTTCCCATGGAATTAATTTTGCACTGGTGGATGGCTGCAATTTTACTAGATTAGAGGATTAAAGGGGTGTAAGAGACTTTTACTTTTCAGTTTGGGACTCCTTTTCTGTTCTTCTTTCCTTTTTCCTTAGTAAGGAAGAAAGACTTCTATTTTCATGGACAAAAAACTATCATGGAAAGTGAATGATGACTATCTTTGTTCTCTTGAATGATCAAATTGTTTTATATCTCATCAATTGTTTCCTCTTAGTACTGTTTCTTTGCATTCCATTCCCATGTTGTGCATTCCAGTGTAGGATAGGAGAAAGATGAAGAATCTGTTCTCGTTAGACCATGAATTTGCAGGAGAAATATGGCATATGTTCCTATTGCATACACTGCAACAGAGAACTGTCTGGCATGCGCATGTCACTTATGAGAAGACTCAAACAGTCTGAAGCAGAAGTTTCTTCTAACATGTTTAGAGCTATCAGTGAAAAAAAGGAATCAGATGTCTGTTTAGAATATTTGGGTCCATTGGCACCCAAGGGTATGGTCTAGTGATCAAATCCTAACATAGACAAAAAGTGTTGAGTGATATCTTCCCATCCACCTAAGCTACCTGTGTTGGTAGGAGGAAACAAGTACAACAACAACAACAACAACATACCCAGTGGAGGAAACAAGTACGTGGTGGAATAAACGAAGTATGTGTAAACTTGGTCCAGGCACCGCCATTATCTAAAAGAAGAGTTTTTGGGCTCATTGCAGCTTTGACTTTTGTTTGTTAAATTTGAAGTAAACACCAACTTAATATCCCTTATGCCAAGAAAGCATCACTTCAAGGAAATGCATTTTTAAATGTAAATAGTTTGCTGACCTTCTCATGAGATTTTTTTTCCCTTTCCAACTTTTTTTAAAAGAAAATGTCCTGTTAGCTACCTAATTATCTATCATTAATCAACTTTCAGCTCTTCGAAGGGTGATTGCTCGATATACTGCAGCGCCTCTTGCCTCAGTTCCTTCCAATAATGAAAAGAAAGCATATGGACTTATTAAGTTGCAGAGGACTAAATCGTTGTTTAACATAGTTGATACCACAGACTTTGATGGTGTCACTGAATCTGAAAACCCACTTGCGATGGAGTCTTTGGGCCAGGTATAAAACACTCCTGTCATTGTATGCATTTTTGATAGTTCTGAGTTTGTTAAGTGCCTGTAGGATATAATCCACATCTTTCAATGTTTTTGCTTGTTCAGATGTTTGGCTTCATGCTTTATGTTTCTGATTACATAGCAAAAGCTAATGGAAGTTTGTTATTCATACCAAAGGTAAGTGGTTTTGTCATATCACTGGATAGCTTTCTTTCATGTGTGTCTGTTTTCTTGAGCTGGGTTGAAAGTTCCCATTTAATTAGTACTGGTAAAGAGTTTTCACTTAAACAACTGTATTCTTTTCTACTTCTACTTGGAGATTCACTGATGAGAATAGAGCTATCCCTTTGTGTCTCGTTCGTGCAGATAGTACCTGAATTTCTCCTTACTAAGAAGCTGTATCTTTGTGCAATAAAATAATATGTTCAGTATACTTTGGCCATCGTGTAATATGACAGCTAGCTCATCATAGCCGACTGGTAGGGGCGGACTAAATGTGTGTGTTAACCTCTTTGGGTTTTGGTCTGAGCTTGTAAATTTTTTCTTTCAGAAGGAAAGGAAATTTTATGTACTTCTATATTTATTTTTTCATTGTCTCAACTCTATAAAGGAATGACTCAATATAATTTTGCAGGTGCATGACAGGGCACAAGTATTCATTTCATGCCCTTCAGATAACTATGAAGAAAATCCTAAATATGTAGGCACTGTAGCTAGATGGTCAACTACTTCAATCAGGCTTCCTCATACTCGATGTACTTCTGATAACAGAATTTATATACTGGTACATAGTACTCTTTGTTCTTCATTTCTAGCAACGCTTTTGAGTTATGCTGCGAACCTTTCTGGAGATAGACCTTAGTGTAAATTACAAAGACGGGATTTTTGTTGATTTTGGTAAAATTTAAACTTCTTTCAGAAAAATTAGAGCACCGATCCGCAACCAGTTCTGCGTTTTTAGAGGATTGTAATGAAATAGATTGAACTGGTTTACAATGGGTATACAATTGAAAGGACGTTAGACGGAGGAGTTCTTATCTGTAAATTTCCAATCATCACAATAATCTTTGTGGGCTTCATATATAGAACAAAACAATGACACAGTCCACAGGATTAGTAAGAATGTCGTTTGTGTACACATAAGAATTTCCTTTTCATACCAACCAGTAATCTTCTGCTGTTATATTCCCATATTATGAAGAAATATTAGGATTAGGAATAAACAAGATTAAAAATTCAAAAAGGTGGTGGAAAATTGTACCAGCATGCATATGGTGGAATACATGGAATGAGAGAAATAAAAGAATTTTTGAAGGTAGATAAACTCCATACAGAAGATCAAATGGAATTGTATTGCCTCTATGTTTTTGGTGTAAAGAACAAAGTATAGATGAAGAAGTACAGATAGTGGACTGCTTAGGAGTTTTGTAATTATTCCCTTCGTGTAATCACACTTTTCAAGGTGGCCAGCATACCCTTAATTCTGAGAAATACATGTTACCAGTTTGAAAAAAAAACAAAACTTTATCACTGACTGAAAATTCCTCATCCTAGCACCTTTCTCAGTGAATGTTTTTTCTTGAATCAATTTACCCCCCCTAAACACGTCGAACTAGCTTTAGCATGGCTCTCCTTAAGTTTTCAGTGAAGTAACTGATAGAAGAAAGCTCCTTCTTCATCTCTCCCTTTTCCTTCTTGGTGTCCTCAGCGTGTTCCCTAATGTGTCCTATTTATATTGTCAGAAAAACATAAAAGAAAATGATCGATTTTCATAAAATTCTATTGTTTTGTTGGAAACTTGTAAGATAAATATCTATGAGAGATCCTACCCCCAGTAGATTCCCTTTTTTCTTTAATAGTATATTTTCGTCCGAATTTACATATTGATCTCTTTTCTCCTTCTTTCGTGCTGTCTCTACAGTTTTTCCTCATGTGTAGTGGTTGTGAAGAAAAAATTAAGAATAAAAAGGAGAGTGGATGAACAAAGAAATTCCCCTAATTGTTGGTGGAAGGAGATTCTAGCCAGACTGGGGAGTGGGGAGTTTGAGAAGTGCTGATGTAGAAAGAAAAGGAGGGAAATCTCTTAAAAAAAGATGTAAAGGGGAGTTGGGGGCGGCATGGGTTAAAGAGGGAGGAAGAGTGGAAGGGAAGACGAAACAATGAAAAGGAAAAAGGAAAACAAGAGAAAGTAGAGTATGGGTGTAGGAAATGGGGAATGAGATAAAAGAGGAGGAAATATGGTCCATTGTGCCACTGTAACCTGGAAAGATACCATTAATTGTTCAACATGTACATGTAAGTGAACTTCAACGAAAAGGAGCAGCTGCATAGTTTATGTAACTGGGTCATTTCTCCAAAAAGGGAAAAGGAAAAAACAAAACTGAATGAACTGTATCATTTTCTAAAGCAATTGCCATGTCCAATAATTTATTCACATTTCAGTTTGCTACTAGTGAATGATGACAGCAAATCTCATCTTTCTAACTTATTTGATTATTTTCTCTGCTACTTTGTTATTCCCTTGTTTTACAGGTAGAAAATATGGGGCGTATAAATTATGGGCAATACATTTTTGACAAGAAGGTAAGTTCAGAATAGTTTGCATTTACTTCCATAGTCATCTGAGGTATTGGGGGCACATTTTACCCATGAATTCTGGGAACTTTCTAAAACTTGTACATTTGTATAAATGAACTATGAAGCAACTTATCTTATTAATGATCCAATCATGGTAGAAAGACAAAATATGGATCTTATAGTCTTGCTGGATTTGAGATTATGGTTCTGCATGATCAGGTATAAGCATCACCAAAGGGTGCTACTTGAGAAAAGTGAGTTATGTTAACTATTGCATGACTGAGTTATGAGAACACTTATTTTGGGTTCTATATGGTGAAGAAAATGGATGTCGACTTAACGCTGAAAGTCCCATGAAGTGAGAATTATCCTCGACTTTATATAGAGGTTACAACCCTTACCCTCCTCCAGTGGGATCTTACACCCTCCTTACTCCCAGGCCGAACATTTGTAGCATGTATAACATTAACATAGACCATGAATAAGTGAAGTACAAGATGATAGATGCAAATACCATTGGAAGACATGGAGAATGAGAAAGGTGCTGAAAAACACTTGGGTGCATTATCACTGATTAATTTTCTTAATATAATTACCAAATTGATTACAAATTTCAGCACAAAGGCCTTGAAAGATGGAAAAATAACCAACTGTAACAAAATCTATGTTGCTCGGATATGGGTGTAGGAACCTGACACAAGTGCGGATCTCAAAGTTGGATTCTTCATAACCTTAATCTTAAGATTTGGGGATATGGATAAGACCATGAGTATGAGTTTTAAGATGTATATTACTGCACATACAAGCATATGTTTTTAGGAAATTAATTGACATTATTAAATGAAAGCTCGTTTAAATTCTTTGTAATCTTTTATTCATAAATTATCTCGTAAAATTCTAAAGTATTTCTAGTATATATGTGGTGTGTGTGTGTGTGTGTGTCTGTATTTGACTCAAATCAAATACCCAAATAGCGTATACTTCTTGAGTATAGATGTAATCAAAGAACCTAATGTAGGCTGACCAAAGCCAGTGGGCATGCCACACCCACATCTAAATAATCCTTGACAAGAATAATGTAGTGCTTTTGTCATTCCTCTATAGGTAGTTAGGTACTGTTAATCTACTTCAGCACGTCTTTCTTTCATTTTTATAATTTTAACAAGTTGCTTTGCCTTTTTTTTTTTGTCCTTCCTCTCTTTTCTGACTTCTTCCTCATAATCACAAAGGTATAAATTTTGAACTTGATTTGCAGGGTATACTCTCTCCTGTTTATTTAGATGGTGAACCATTGCAGAAGTGGAAAATGTTGCCGATTCCTTTTCACAACCTGAATGAGGATCAAAAGAATAATTCTGTTATTTCAGATGCATACACTGACCTTGGAAAATCTGTGCAGATAAAACTGAAAAACAAAAGAAGTACGTCTGGATTTATTAATAAAAAATGTCGGCGAATAGTAGAGTTTTATGTGCAAGTTCTCATACAGTTGTAAGATTCAACACAGTGCAAGAGAATGCTGGATAGTGACAGTATTCATTCTTTTGCAGATTATCATCCAGAGCCAGCTTTCTACACTGGTCATCTTACAGTTGATGAAGTAAAAGACACGTTTTTGTCTTTTCGTGGCTGGAGTAAAGGGGTTGCATTTATCAATGGATTTAATTTAGGAAGGTTTTGGCCGGTAAATTTTCCTATAGTTTCATAGGTATTTCTTTTAGTGGTCAGATATAAAATCCTGAAATTACTTCATTTTTTAAAATGGAATTTTCTGTTTGGCTCAATTGCAGTCCTTTGGACCCCAGTGCAACCTTTATGTTCCTGCTCCAATCCTGCAAGAAGGGAAAAACCTCTTGGTATGTCATCAAGAATTACTGGAATTCATCTTGCATTTCTTCTCTCTATCTTGTATTAAAGGCGACACAAGAATAAGATGGCAAAAAATATTAGTAGTAAACTCCTGGATATTTTTTTTCGAGAATCAAATGAATTTCCAAATTGAACCTGCTTTGTTGTCCCACTTTAATATTTTTGTCTAGTTAAACTAATTTTTTCAGGCTCCTCTATTTTGTAGATGTTGTAAGATGAATAAACCTCTGAAAGTTCTCATACAATCTTGTCTTATATATAGATCATTCTCGAATTAGAGGCTCCAAATGCTGAGTTATTTGTGACCTCAGTTGACCATCCAGATTTCACATGTGGTTCTTCCGCAAATTCACAAGTGCATCAAATCTGACATCATCACGACTTAGTCAAACCTGGAATATTTCATCATCTTCATCTTATTAGCTGAATATTGTGTCCTTGCATTGGTTCCTAAACAAGACGAGGATGTGTACTGAAATAATGGAAAGGTGCAGCACCTAGTTTGGAGCAAGCATCTTTTGGCGTCGACTGTTATATGTGAGTAGTTTGTATTCTTTAACTTCCCGCCCGGCAATATTAGTCGTAAATTCCTTGAGATGATGTTGAAGAGCTCATAGAATCTTGTGGAGAAACATAAAACTTTCTCCTCCCCGAAATGTGGGTGGAGATGTTGAAGAGCTCAATGAGTTGAGATGATGAGTATTCACAAGTTTGAGTTAACATATGTGTATTTATTCACGATTACATATTGATCCGAACCAGTTTGAGTTCTCACCCGTTGGAAATTACTTTTTCTAATTTGTTAAGCACCTTTGCTTTGGTTAATACTGTTTGAGGAATGACTGACATACATGTTGAAAAGGCGAGTTAAAGTTTTCAACCTTGAGTTATAGAACCAATAAAGCCACAAATATTCTTTATTTGTAAACCAGATTTACACTCCCAGGATACTATTGTACAAAGTGATGACAAAAAGCTTACACTTCAACAATTTGCTACAATCATTTGTACAGAACGAGCAGCCAGGACTCGATTACGTAACCTACTTGATCAATTAGAGAAACCATCCAATTAACAACCCCTCTAACCAATAACTAGTTTGTGTTAATATATACATTATATTGAATGAAAAAAGATCACAAGCTGAAATGTGGATGACCAGCACTATGCCATTTGCATCATTTTGATGACTGCTGAGAAGCTGTTTTTGCTTCTTTCCTGGATCCTGAAATGACAGTTGCTGCAGCACTCATAGCAGCAGTAGCTGCGCCTACTTTTACACCTCTTACAGCTTTAGCAGCACCACCGATTTTGGAAAATGCAGCAATTCCTCCAACAAGGATTGCCCTCAAGACAACTGCTGGCTTTATCTTCATAGTCATTTCTCCTCCTATAAAAACAGGGAAGACTAGTAAAGCTCAAGATCAGAAACAAAACAATGAAGTCGAAAACATTATCACATCTTCAAAAGTTTCTTATTGCCAAACTAGAAGAGCTAAACATCATGAGTTAAACTATAAAGAAGGAAGCAGGTAAGGACGTATTGGATTGAATGTTTGTATGCATAGTTGAAAAATGTTTAATAATATCTGTTCGATCGGTACATGCTGCATCAGTAGTTTTTTTGATGTTTCCCTCTATTGCAACAATTTTCATAATTCAAACTTCAAACAACACCTGACAAATTCCAGGGGATTGGTGTACAATTTCAAAATGAACGTGAATAGGAATACTTGCAAAAATACGCTAATACTCGAGATCATTTTCTTGAGAATAAAGAATTGTATGTATATATTTTGGTTGACCATATATCATAAAGATACCTAGTTTTGACCTTTATGTAATTAAAAAAGTTTAGAATTTCAAACCTAAGCCTTCAACAATGAAGAATCTCCTATTTCAATCTCTCAAAGATTACACTTCCTAGTTTTTTTTGTTTTTTTTTTCAACCAAAAATGTTACTTAGTAGTATTATATATATGATTGTGGGGTGATCATGAGTTAATTCAAACAAAACCACTAGTGTAGAACGTCTTACAAACAACCTCCCTCAACGCCTCTCTTCCCCTTGCGCATGTCTCTCCACACTCTACATTTTTAACCTTTCTCTAAATAAATAAATGTTAAAGAGTATCATATTTAAATATATCTATACTATCTTAAAAACATGAACTTCTAAACTCAAAAGTTAAATTACCGAAATACTCTTTTAAATCCTAAAAGTACCCTACCAAAAGAAATAATGCCCATCGCTTATCAAAAAATTCAAAATAAAAAGCCACAACCTTTTCAACACTGCCAAACACCGATAACTTCTTATATGAAGGGTTGTGTCGATCCCATAAAAGTGGAACATATTCATTGACACACCAATATCGATTTCATGTCATGTCTTCTGGTTAAGACATTGTCAAGAGATCCAAAAACATTAAAGTAAGTGAAAAGAGATGATCCGATATCACGGCATAAGTTCATTCTAACATTCATGAAAGGTTCATACACCAATCAATTACCATAGTAAAGTTTTTATCTTTTCGTGTCTCTCTAAACATAACTACAAACTTTAATCTGTCATCAGTTGGACTATCGATTAAACTATTGGTTATATAGAACGGGTACATGTTATTTTTACAAAATTTAATTTTTTTTGGGATAGAATATATCTATTAGTTTGTTGGCATTCAACGGGAAAGGGAATACCCATTTTTGGTTTACTTTATTCTTTTTTTACTTTTTATGGTGATTGATGAGTGAAAATATTGTTATAGAATACTGATATTTGCAGGTTTCTCAAATAGATAAATTTATTGGGTTATAAAGGTCGATTTTTTATTTGATTTCAGTTAAATCAATGCACAAATTAAAATTATACTCAAAGAATTAAAAAATGTTTGCAATGTGAGCAAGTGACTGATTTCTACCTATTTATCTGTGATTTTTTTGCGCTGCATCTGCTCTAATCCAATTTGATTTTTCATAAAAAATTCTTTTTTTCTTTTCAAATAATATATGTTACTTCCTCTGTGAAATGTGAGCAGGTGAGTGATTTATACCTAGTTAAATGTGATTTTTTTGTGCTGCATCTGCTCTAATCCAGCTTGATTTTATGCTTTTTTTTTCCATGAAAACTTCCTTTTTTGCTTTTCAAATAAAAAATCTCGCTCTCTGTCTCAATTTACGTGATACTGAACAGAATTTTGAAAGTTAGTCAAATATTGTATATGTTTTTTTTAAAAAATATTTTGAATTGTTAATTATTGTAATTTATCGAACTTTTTTATGTAATTTTCAAATATATAACAAACTAAAAAGGAAAGTAAGACAAATAAATTGAAATGTTGAATTTTTCAGTTACCCTCGCCTAGAAATAGGCATGTCGATGAACAACTATCTACTTATAACCACTTATTAACGTAATTTTTGAAACTCATAAAAATAAAATATGTATCTATAAATTAAATTTTAATTCTTTATATTATATTTTTCAGACAATATTTACTTTTTTTGACCTCGACAAACAAGTCATCACACAACATCCATAATGATTATTGAGAGAAATTGAACTTGTACTTTTTCCATTCAAGTTCATTGTTTACTCAAAATATTATTTTACAATAGCGTACATTAATATCTCGACATACACATGTAACACACGTGTCGAGAAACTAGAATTTAAATCTTTTTGAATTGTGTGGTCTTAAATTTAAAATATATAGAATGTACCAAAATGTTATTTAGTATTATTGTCTTAAACATGTCATGTAGAAAGTTAAAATTGAAAAATTCTAAAAAAACAAATGAATATCCTGTTTAAAAGGGACTAAAAAGAAAATTAAGAAAAATAAATTAAAATGAAGGAAGTTTCTACAATCGATTGACGATAGTAGGATAGATATTACATTTTGTTAGCCGGACTTACTTGGCCCATCGACATGAAGTAAAAAACTTCAATGTATTTTGGCTTCTATGTTTAGGACTCTATGCTGGAATAGATGGTGAGGATGTAGAGACTTGAAAGAAATGAACACTAATAATAAGATAAAATAGTCAAAGATTTCAACGTATAAATAATTATATATCATATACTATATATTAGCACACGTACAACGCACGTACCGAAGAACTAGTATTAAAAAAAACCTTTTTCTATCTATAGGCACATAAAGGTAGTTTGTCTTTGGGCAAAATTAAGATTAAAACAAAAGTAGGAAGTATGTGCAATCGATCCATTAATTGGCTGTCAATTATTGAAAAGCGCCAATAGTCCTAAATTCTTCTCAACTATTTATTAAGGATTTTGATGCAAGTATAAATGTTCCACCTAGTAGTAATAAGGACTTCATTGTTTTCACTTACCTAACAAATACATAATGTATCTTCATTCTATTCACAAATGATCTATCTAACCTTAATCAAAATGGAATAACATTAACCCATGGTAATAAATAAAGGATTTTACAACAGTAATTTAATTGTTGTTATATTATTTTAGCGACAATAATATAATATGGTATTTATAACCAACACTCTATATAAATATCGCTAACAATTGTCACTAAAAAAAACTACTGCCACTAAATGTCTCTTTTGTTATAGGAACCTCGGAATAATTGCCTCCACAAAAAAGTACGTATCTTCTCTTCATACAAAAATTTTACAAGAGAAAAATAGGGACTTGTCATTGTTTCTTGAGCCGTTGAGCGTATGGTAATCCAATGAATATTCTTTGTAAGTTTGTAACTGGTCAAGAGAGGTTCTGGTTAGATACCAACTAGTATAAAGAAGAAAATAAACTCGTCTTAAAGGCTATTGACATGAAGGATAACCAAGCTTTTCGAATTAAAAAACTAACTTCATGATATGTATATAAAAAGAGGATTAATTTCATTGATGGTCATTAAACTTACTGTAATACTAAAGTTACATAACTTCTTTTTTTTTTGTAATAGTGAAGTCGCTAACCTAACTATTTGTAACATCAAAATCACAAAACTAATTTTTATATCAGTAAACTATGGGTAATTAGTCGTCTAAAAATACAAATCACTAAAAAGTCAAATGTCTTTTATCTCTTCATCACTATGTACGTGCATGCCACGCGAGAAATTTACTTTGTCATAAGTCATAACTTATCTTTTAATCATAAGCAATTAACGAAACATCAAGGGGCCGTTTAGTTACAGGTTAGAGTTATATAGATATTAGTTAGATAAGATTTAATTATACAAGTATTAGTTATGCAGGGTTTAGATATGTATATATTAGTTATGCAATGTTTAGTTATGTAGAGTTTAAAAAAAATTAGTGAGCTAATTCTTATTTCTTAATTTCAAAATGTTTCATGAGCTAATATTTATTATACTCATTACAATAAATAACTAATCTAAATAACACATTAAAATTTAAATAAATATCAATTGCTAAAACAATAAAGTAAATAACAAATAACTAAAAGCAGGTAAATGTTTAATTTATTATTTTAATATATGTATAACTAATACTTACTTCATTTATTTCACCTTTTATCCCGCATAACTTATACATAGATTCCCTCATAAGTTATTTAAGTATTAATTATGTAGGATTAAAAAAAGACAATCAAACATTGTATAAAAGTAATACGTGAATAACTTTTATCCTATTTATCAACCAAACATGACATAATATTAATACATGAATAACCAAAATTATTCATGCATTAGCTTTGTGTTTATTCCGTAACCAAACGGCGCCTAACAATTAAAAAGAAACAAAACAAAGAAGAGGGGACAAACAGGAAAATATAGCAGAAGAATAACCAAGTAGCAATGAAGGTTTGCCAAAAGAGAGTCCCAACTCCCAACAATTATGAAGAAGATATTATATGGCATAAATAAATGAGAATAGATTAGTCATCGAACCTTCAATAAACCTTATCAA
This sequence comes from Solanum dulcamara, assembly GCF_947179165.1. Classification (NCBI taxonomy): domain Eukaryota; kingdom Viridiplantae; phylum Streptophyta; class Magnoliopsida; order Solanales; family Solanaceae; genus Solanum; species Solanum dulcamara. The sequence goes on from NC_077244.1 coordinate 68,583,579, forward strand.
TTGGCCACGTGCAACGCATATATACTCATGGTGTAAAGAGAATTATATTTGCAAATATGGAATACTGTTTGTTGGAAATAATAAGGTATTTATGGCAAAAATAAACGAGAATAGAATAATCGTCAAACCTTCAATAAAGAAAAAAAAAGGGAAACTTACCCAAATTTCATTAGTTTAGGAGCTAATTACTTAAATATACATTAGTTTGCAATATGACGAATCTTATTAGATTTTGGTGGGTCCAAATACGTCCAGATACATGTATCTCGGGATACATATGGTCAAAATTAGGTGAAATTTGTTCTAGATGCGCTATATTTAAGTGGATTCGCATGTATCTTGGATATAAAGACAAACTCGCTCGCCACTCTCCAATGTATCTGGTATCCCAGATACATACGAATCACGCCACATACATACAGATACATATATTTAGTGTGATTCATATGTATCTAGGATACATGATCTGCTTGCCTCCCTCCCCATCTCTCGCGGCCTCTTCCTTATTTTTAATGTATCTGGTAGCAAAAAATATATGAATCTAGGTGTATCTTCCTCAATATATGATACGAAATTCTTAATTAGTGATAAAATACATAATTATTTAAAATATAGATAGAATTAATATATATGGTATGAATTTATGTATAAGGTAGTTTCAAAAAAAAAAAAACACACATTTTACCTTTATTATTATGTGTACACATATGGAGAGAGAGAGATTAAACGACATTATTATTATGTTGAAAATAAAGAAGATTTGTGAGCCTCTCATTTAGTGGGAGTTAGTTATATTGGCAAGGAGAAAAGAAGGGAGGGAACTCAAAAAGAAAACTCTCTAATCTAATCCTCTTTCTCCATCCCCGCCGGAGACGCAGCACAAATCTCCCTGACAAACTTATAATTACAATATGCAGAATGAAATGACATCCTTTACCACCCCCAATAATAATAATAACATTCCTATTCACCAAACTCCTCATACATTCATCACTGATCACAACAACCTCAATCATAATAAGTACACTAAACGCGTTCATAACAATAACAACGACAACAAGAAAGTCCTTCTTCGTGTCAGTGGGGCAGGCCAAGCTTGTGCTGCGTGCAAATACCAACGTCGAAAGTGTGCCCCTGACTGCGTTCTTGCCCCTTATTTTCCACACGATCGCCAACGACAGTTCCTAAACGCCCATAAATTGTTTGGTGTCAGCAATATCACCAAGACCATTCGCCCCCTTGATCAACCTTTCAAAGACGAGGCAATGCGGACCATCATCTTTCAATCTGACGTTCGCGCAAATGACCCTGTTGGTGGTTGTTACCGTATCATCAGAGACCTGCAACGCCACATTGATTATTGCAAAGCCGAGCTGGATATCGTTCTTCATCAACTCGCCTATTGCAGGGCACAGGCTGTTGCTGCATCTGAACAACAACAGATATTAACAGATCATCATGCAGCTGAGGAATCATTCAATGATAATAATTGTGATGGTGTTGTGAATCAAGCGGATGCTTTGGTGAACAACAACAATAATGCATCTTCGTATGATCAACAGCCAATAGATCAGTACCATCCTCATGATAGTTATTATAATCATCCTCGTTGTAATCAGCAAGCGGAAGATGATCAACAATATGATGATATTCAAGATGGCCAATTAGATTTCGCAGATATTAACTTCCCTTGGAGCTTGCATGAACAAGAATCCACGTCTACATCGGCTCCCAATTCTATGATGAAGCAACTATCTGTTAATGACCAATGTGACAATGTAAAGGAGCCTATTCTTGAGGGGATTTCAGGTTTCGGAAGTTTCGAACATGACCAAACATTTGATCAACACAGGTCAGTATTGCACTTTGTTCGATTTCTATTCTTTGATTATTTAATCGTGTGATGTTTTGAGTTTAAGCATTTAAAGGATTTCAAAGATCGAATGATAAATTTAAATAATTTATAAATCTTTGATTTTCATTTGTCTGCTAACATAGCTTGCTCAGCATTAGGGGAAAAGAATAGATTATGGCTTCAAGCCTTCGACAAAGATTTGTTTTCTTGAATGGATCTTCATGGCATTTCCAGAGTAGTTTTGCACATTGTAATATAGTCTACAATACATAGAGAAATGTTATTCACAAATATAGAACATAGAACTTAAATGCTGATCTCGCTTTTTAGTTTTTAAAAAAAAACTATTTCAATCTCAAAACCACTCAATATTTATTCCCCAATGAACCATCCATTAAGAAGAAAAGATAATGAAACAAAAAGGAAACAGGTTATAGCAGGGTAAGAGTTGCTCTTCTTTTTCTTTAATTCTTTCTATATTTCGACTATAAATTTGACACTTGTTCATTTCACAATGATGAAGCTATTCAACAAGGGAACAGACTCCAATTGAAGGAAGAGGGTGAATCCTTACACATGCTCGAAGATAAAGATCTAAAGGTGTTGCTACTCTGTTTACCTTCACAAACTGTACTTCACCGAATTTTTGTAGTCGAGATCCACAAGAGGAAATTTCTGAGAGTCAACTAACTTCACAATTCTGCCCAAACTCCCAACGAGCGGTGTGTGTTTTGTTCTTCCTTCCTTTTATGTGTCAACGATCAATCGGTATGCAAAACTAGCTTCCATTCGTCTGCTGAGGCCTTCGCTCATCGTAAAGCTCCAGACGGTTTTACTGGAAAAGCGAAGGTTCAGAATTGTAGACATGTAAGTAATAAATAGGCAGTAAACAAATTAGTTTACTTGTGATTTCATGAGTCACTATTAAAGTGATGGTGTACATTCACTATTCTGATTTCTTGATATAAGTTGGTTAACTAGAATAAAGGCTGAATGAACTTGATATACATTTCACATTCTTCCTTGTCTATGACAAAACCGTGATACATAGAAGGCCAAGCTTTCATCATCTTCACCATTTCCACTTTGTTAAAATCATCATTTCCTTTATGTACAGCTAAAATAAATGAGACTTCAGTTTCAATGGCATTCAATCACCAATTTGTATAAAAAACTAAGGAATCAGAACACTTGGAGCAACCATAAATGATTCCCTACCCAACTTTCCATTGCTTCTTTAATTTCCCAGTTTCTACAAGCTCATAGCTCCTTGCGGCATGGCAACTCAAGCCTGGATAAATCAAACTGTAAAATAGAAATGTATTGGTTCAATCTAATTATTCCTTCTTTTCTGTACAAAAATACAACTGAATCCTATCCATTATGCAGGCTCATCAGACTTCGACCCGATTCAGCAGATTAGCGAACAATTTGTACTTTAAAACATGCATTGAGACTTCAAAAAATAGTAAAAAAGAAATTCTAGCAAGTAAAAACATATCAAGACGTGACACCTTTTTCCTGGAAAATGAAATAGTACATACCTGAGTAATGAAGTGACTGGACAGCTAACTCGTATATGGCTGACCCGTGAAATATATAGATAGAAAGACTGGAAGGGAGGTCAGCTGTTTCACATAAGTTCTGCAAATGGCTTTGGGCAGATCTTTGATTATCGAAAAATGGCTTTGGGCGGGTTTAAAGATTAGATCATAGTTTTCCTGCATCGAGCATAGACACAGAATTCTTCATGATGTCAAATACAAATAATCTTCTTGTTCTTCTGCACATTGCAAAGCAAGGCTCTTTTGGGGTGTGCATCCTTCCTTAGCCATATGAAGGCTTAGAATATTAAGTATTGTATGAACATCTTCCATCTCTGAGTCCATAAATTGTCCAGCTAAGAACATGTACATCTTCTTTTTCACCTCAATCCAACTTTGTCCTGGAGCTTTTTTCAAACCCTGTGTCTTCGCTGATATCCTCACGTTTGCTGAATCCTTCCACCTTCCATTTACAGCATATAAATTACAGAGCAACATGTAACTCCCCATCATCCCAGACTCAAGGTTGAAAATCTGAGCAGCAGTTTCTTCTGCGACTTCCATGTTTTTATGCATTTTACAAGAGTTGAGTAGTGCTCCCCAGACACAAACATTGGGCCTCATTGGCATGTTTTGCACCATTTCACTAGCCCTCTGCAATAGACCAGCACGGCCAAGAAGATCTACCATACAAGCATAGTGCTCCATTTGTGGTTCAATTCCAAACACTTTCTTCATCTGATCGAAAACTTTATACCCCTCATCAACAAGGCCTGCATGACTACATGCAGAAAGAACTGCAACAAAAGTAACTTCATCTGGCTTAGTTCCTGCGCTAGTCATCTGTTCAAATTTTTTTAGTGCAGTAGCACCAAGACCATGCATTCCAAATCCAGAAATTATTGTGTTCCATGAAAATACATCTTTTTTTCCTATTCCCTCAAATACTATGTTTCCTTTCCACAAACTACCGCACTTCATGTACATATTAACCAGCCCATTTCCCACCAAAGTATTTTTATCCATTAGAAACCTTATTGAATAACCATGGATTTCCATACCAAGATGGAAGTTTGAAAGCTCAGCACAAACCGATAAAACACTAGAAATTGTAATATCATTGGCCAGTACTCTAGCAACTTGCATATTTCGAAAGATTTCCAAGGACTCCTCATGCCTCTCGGCCACAGCAAATGCCCCTAAAACAGCACTCCAACTTATGACATTAGGTTTCATCTTTGGATCATCTAACTCTTGCAACTGCAAAAATAAAGAATAGGCCTCGTTACATAAACCTGATTCTGCATAACAAGATATTAAAGAATTCCAGCTCACTGTAGTCTTTAATTGCAATCCGGAAAACAGACATTCAGCCTGTCTAACAGCACCACCTTTACCATACGTACACATTAATGAGTTTATCACAATAGAACTATTTTCAAAGCCCCCCTTGATAACAAATGCATGTACCGTCTCACACTTATCAATCGCATTGTCACCAACACAAACTGATACTACTACAGCAATTGCCTCAGCAGTAGCTTCAACTTGTTTCTTTCTCATCAAAGCATAAAGTTTCCATGTATCCTGATGACGTCTACACCTAGCAAAACTAGATAACAGCGATGTCCAAGTGACAGAATTTGGTTCAAACCCCTGAGGTTCCATCAGCAGAAACGTCTTGTAAGCAGCATCGTAGTCAAAATTCTGCGCAAAACCTGAAACTATAATGTTCCATGATATTTGAGTTCTCACGGACATTCTATCAAACACTTTACTTGCAATTTCCATACGCCCAATCTTCCCATACATATTCATCAATTCATTTCCAACATAAAGTTGATCTCTAAAACCCATTTGTATAGCGTGACAATGCACCACGCTGCAGAGATTACGGTCACCAAACATACCACATGCCCGAATAATCAACGGAAAACCAAACCCATCAGCCAAATTACCATATTCACGCATCTTAATATAAAGCTTTACAGCTTCTTCACATTTCCCATGGGATACGTTAGCCCTCAAGATCGAATTCCACAACAGCAAATTCGAGAAGCACTCAGTTGGGCAGGTTTCAAATACTTTTTGAGCTTCATTGACAAGCCCAAATTTAGAGTAAACGGATATGAGTCTGGCAGCTATAAAAGAAGAATTTGATGAACCAATGATTATGATCTTTTCATGGATTTGCTTCAGTTGTTGAAAATTAAGTCCGCAATGTTGAAGTAAGTGGTCCAAGAAGTCAAGAAGATCATTTTGGGTTTTGTGGGAATGATTGGCTGAGGAGTGACAGTAAAAATGGGTGAAAATTGATGGGAAACAAAGTCTAGTCGAAATTGAAAATGGAAGCTGGGAAATGAAACGCCTTGAACTTGAACAACAGCCTTGAAGCATATCCTCGTCGAAACAATTGCTAAAGATTTGGTCGTAGTAACAAGGTTTGTGGTGGAGCGAGATAGAATGACAAAGTATTTATAGAGCTCAGGTGGTTTACGAAAAGGAAAAAGGATGTTGCATCTAGTAAGAGTTTAAAAAAGAGAGTTTCCTCTATTTATTCATCCTTTAACATAGGTCTAAATTCCATTTGTTAGGAAACTTCACTGGGCAAATTCAAATTTAATCGGGTTTCGTACTGATTTTCGGACACCAAAAAGAAGAAAAATTGAACAGTGGGTGTTGATTTTTTGTGTGTGATTTGTTTACCTGCTTTAGTTATATATAAAAAAAATAACGGCAACTTTAACTTGTTTGTAATTTGATGTTTAACTTGACATGACAAAACTCACTATGGAACTACAAATATACGTTCTGCAAATTGGATTAAATTCGAGAAACAAGTTTTACATTGAAAAGAAAGAAGAGTGATAATCTGAGATGTGAAGTTAGACATCCTCTTATATAACAAGACTTCATATCCATTACTTATGGTAGCACACGTATAATAAAAAAACTTACTTTGCAACGGATGTTTACATGAACTCAATAAACATATGACATGAATCATGATAAACTGATGTAGTTACACCAAGGTACGGGTAAGTTTTTTCCGTCCTAATTACTCTTCTTTTTTGTGGCAAGCTAAACTCTGCAGACTACACAACTGCTTGCCAAAGAATTAAAATAACAAAACTCACACTTATGTCTCAGTTGCCCCTGTAAAAAGGAACTAAAAAAAATGGAGCAATAGAATCTTTACAAACCAGCTGCTCTTCCTAATCTCTCTCTTAAAATCTTTACTCCCATGTACCTGTATTAAAGAAATCAATTAGTATAATTTACTAGTCAATCCTCTTGAGAAAACTTGTAAGGTATGATTTTACCTGCCCATCATCATCACTGTGGCTTGAGGATTGGTGCCTGGCGACTCGTTGAATGTAGAACCATCAATGACCCGGAGCCTGTTGACATTAATAACCCTGTAATCAGGGGTTACCACCTTGCCTACTTGGCAACCGCCGTGATAGTGCCATATTGTGGTCACTGTGTCTTTGCAGAACTGTTCAAGTGACTCTGTATCATTAGTGTGTTTCGGTATAAGATTGATGTTAGCTTGGACACTCATGTTTAACAACTTGTCCAGTGTCTCTTTATCACACTCTGCGTAATTGGTGAAATGTTTTGATTTCACAATCTTCTCCACGATGCGTATGCCATCTACACATCTCTTCAGGTCTTGTGGATGGCTGAAGTAGTTGAAGGTGACGGAAGGACTATCATCAATCTTGGTGCTCTTCAGGCTAATATGCCCTGTTGATAAAGGTGTTGCTAACTTTTCTAAGATGAAACCTCCCCTGAATGCTTCTTGTGGAACATTTTTCTTGTTTCTTTTGTAGGCTTCAATTGCTTCCAGTGTTCTCTGATTTGGAGGAATTGCGGAGAGTTGCCCTATCTGGTTATTCCAAAACGTGTAACGTATGTCAGAAAAGGGCTTGAAGGTCTAGTGCCTTCCATTATGAAGTCACAAGGAGTTTAAGGGAGTGTCATGTGAAAAAACTCGAGCACATAAACTGAAGAGGATATTTCCAACAATACAGGAACTGATTGTTAAAATCTCAACTATGCTTGAAAGAAGTTGGAAGCTGTATGACTAACCTCAGCTGAAACGATACCATGATGGCAATGAATGCTATCTTCGGTTTGTCCATATCCACTACTAGCTTCAATGTAGACCCCCATCTTGGTAATTCCTACAGTCTGGATAAGTGACTGCTGAACAGGCCTATTTGTGGGAATAAATATGGCGTTTAAGGGGTTGTCTGACATGCCTTTACCGACGAATTTATTATCAAGTATCACCGAGATGTTCAATTTTTCCAATTCAGCCTTTGGTCCTATGCCACTGAGCAAAAGAATCTGAGGACTTCCAATTGCACCAGATGACACTATAATTTCACTTCCCTTTCTCTTTGAAAGAATTGCCTTGTGTTGGTTCCCCTTTTCGTCTTTGAAGATGACTCCAACTGCTCTTGGCTTTCTTCCTACACAATTGTAAAGTACTATCATCGTCTCATTAAAGATGGATAGGACTAAATGTATCAGATTTGTTTGACATATAATACCTGATGTGTCAAACTCAATCTTTTGAACTGTCGCGCGCACCAAAACATCAAGATTTTCAGGGTTGGCTGAGGTGAGTAGTTCAGCTGCAGTCTTACGATGACCAAATCTGTCGAAAAGGGTTCCTCCAAACTTGGTTCCATATATGTGATCATAGGTGAATCCATTAAAAGGTGATATACCAACTTCTAGAAGACCATCGCTTACTGCTTTTTGCCATGGTGCTAAGATTGGTCTATGAACAATTTGCTTCTCAATCCAGGGGAATGATTCATTTACCAGTTTAGAATCCCACCCTGCTTTCTTGATATAGCTACAAGTTCAAAGAATCATAGCATCAAATGATCTACCTGCCATCAATTTGTACCTCAATGCAGCAATATGTAGTAAATATGTACCTAGAGCATTTCTATAATCATACAAATAACAAGAATTTACAAGCATGTTAGCATAAGTGAAGACTTCAATTTAGATTCGAACCATGAGAATAGAAAAACTCCGAACAAGGAGCCTGTCCCCTTTAAGTGCGCTCTACGTGACAAAATCGAATCAATAGATTCTGAATACAAATTAAGGAAAAAAAGAACACTACTATTACTCATACACTTTCCTACTCCCCCGTGTCAAAATACTGGTCGCATTTTTCATTTATACGCCTTTTAACACAACATTAATTAGGAGAGGTGTTTGACTACTTTACCTTTATTTTTGTCTTAAGATATAATCTCTCTTCATTGAATATTTATTTTATTTAGGTGTTATAATTGAGTTATTTGTAGTTTTCAGGACAATTACTTATAAGGATAAAATGAGAAAACAAATAATAACTTCTAATATGACAAATATTTTGAGACGGAACGAGTATTTTTGTTTCAACAACCATTAATGATAAACAGTTAGATGATTTATAAAGTGACCATCATAAAGAGGAAAAATAAATTTATTGGCCTCAAATAGTAAATACAATAAATGAGGATAGAAGGCTGGTAGTTGGGATGTTTAGAGTATGCAGTAGGCTCAATTTCTTTGTGTATATATTTGGCTTGACAACCAACCATGTCTGGTTAGTCTTTAAATCATTTGTCCATTATTATATTCCCTGCCAAATCTTTTATTCAAGACAGGTTAAAAGGACCACAATATGGTGATAGATATGATCACTAGCTAGCACAACTATTCAAAGAGAAGCTTAATAAAGACAGTACCCTACAACAGTGGCGGAGCTACCCGTTCAAGAGAAATCAATAAGCACTCCTTTATTGAAAAATGACGTTGTATAAATAGATTAATTTTAGAATTTTTTGTATGCGTTTATACTGTACGTTGGAACACCCTTTTAGGTGTAAATTATACAACTCCATGTTTAGGAAACAAATGAAAGAAAACATACGTACGTTTTCTTAATAGCATATATCAAGATCATTAATGGGGTCTAGAGCCCGTTTAGATGGGCTTAAAAAAATTAATTTTTATGTATGAAGTGCTAAAAGTTATTTTTATAAATAAGCAGTTAAGTGTTTGGATAAAAGTACTTAAATGAGGAAAATAATGTGAATTTTAGGGTTAAATGAATAAAAAAAATAGTTTGAAAATTTAATTTAAAGCCCATCCAAACGGGCTCATAATCGTATAATCGTCCATAGAATCCTATTGATTTAGAAAGTTTATGTACGAATAGTTAGACTGCTAAATGAACAGTCACTATCAATGCCTTCATTAATATAATATACTTAAATTCCCACTTGTCCCTTTCAGTTACTAAAACTATTTTAAAAATTATGAAAACTTTTTTAAAAAAATTAAATGTTATTCCTAGTGAATTCAACTTTCCATTTCAAAAATTTGAATCTAGTCCTAAACAAGTGGCTAATTTTCTGTAAGTAATGGGGATAGACTAGAAAGTCCTACAATTTAAAGACTCTACAAAAAGACAGGTGGACAATTATAAATAAATTGGGATAAAAGAAAAAGTAGACAAAGTAGTATATGCAGTTTGTCAGCTTACTAACCCACACCCCCCTCCCGCCAAAAAATAGTCAAAGTCCTATCCTCTTACCTTCAATGACTTTTTGATTACTCATTTTAAACATGTTTAAGTAAATCATAGAGAAATAATTTATTTAATTATGAAAAGCCATATAGAAGAATTATTTCTTTGAAATCTAGATGACTAATTAATTGACCTTCCAAGAATTATAAGGAGATAAATTTCTCTGTCACAAGTCACAACAGAAGTAGGACAAACTCAATAACCTCGCATGTGATGGATTCACGGGTAGAAACAAAAAGGTTTTCCTACTGTTAATTAGTGGGAAATTTGTGTTATAAAATAAGATTTTTCCACTTAATTTTTATTGAATCAGCTCATTAAAAATATATAGTGGGAAATAGATTTTTATTGAAATAGTGAAAACTTCATAATTTTTTTTTTACGAAAACATTACTATTTTTTTCTTTTCCCACCAATTCAATCTAAATATTAATGAAAAAGTTGTTGAACATTTTTCCAGTGGAAAAATAATCACTTTTTATTAATGATCTAACTCTGATTCTAATACCATGATATAGAATGAATTTTAAGTCTAATTCAACCTCGAAAACTAATTCTCGATTTTTAGTATAAAGGTGGGGTAAAATGAAACGGAGGGAGTACAAATTAGGTACCTTTGGCTAGCGCGACTATAGAAGCCGGCATTGATGCAAGTGCCTCCACCCAAGACTCTAGCCCTTGCATTAAACACCCCATCAGTTGAGGCAAAAATTTGGGAAGCAGAAGCTGGCGAAGTGTCAGCCAAAGAGATATGGAAATTTTGCATCAAGGACACATTTGCATTGGCAAATGGGACTCCTCCTCTTTCCAGCAACAACACACTGAATTTCTGTGATAAAGTTGCTGCTAAAGGGCAGCCAGCTGTGCCTCCTCCCACTATTATGTAGTCATAATTATAACCCTTGCTGCTCCCTCTACTGCTCCAAGCATTTGATGATGAGAATGAACTTGCTGGTTTTATGAATGGGTATTTATCTTTCCATGACTCCCATTTTCTTGCTGATTTACACAAAACATTCCCCACTGTTAAAGAATTAATCTAAAACTTATATTAAGGGATAATTTTATTTTCTGAAAAATTTTACTTTGTGTCTCACATAACTGAATAAGTTACACTAAGATTTTTTTTGTTTTGCAAATTGACGGATCAGATCCAAAGTTTGTAGACGCAAAAGTGTAAGAATTGAATCCATTAATTTGTGAAACAAAAAGAAACTCACACAACATGTGTCAGTCATAAATTTTGTCTTTTTAGCCCATCAAAATAAACAAGGAATAATAGAGTGATGAGAAGAAAACTCTCAATTCTTTCTTCTCTTCATTTTATTATGCTTTCAACTGGATTTCCAAGAAATAAAGACAAGTGATGAAAAGCAAAATAAGTACCTTGAGTGAGAGTGAGAGAAGAGTTAAAGTTGAGGTATAGAAGCATCAAGGAGAGCTTGACAATCACAGGCAGAACTGCACCAGTTACTACTGCCATTGAGCTCAGAGAAGTAAAATTAAGCAGCTCGCTCTTAAATTTGATGTGGCTTTCTTTGGTTGGCCTAATTATATAGTCTGTGCGCTACTATAGCACTATCTACATTCATATGTATATATATATATATATATATACTCCCACTTGATTCGCTTACACCTTATAGAATTTCGCAACTATAACATTAAATGCTCGAAAAATAAATACATAATCCCTCTTGTTTCAAATAAGTCGTGTTTTTAATTTGCAGTAAGCGTTTTAATTAGTAAAACTACTCATTTTTTTACAAACTTATTATTAATAAAAATACCTTGAAAAAGATGCTTTCTTGATTATGAAAATTGAAAAACACTCTTATTTTCTTATTTTGAAATAAAAAAAATAAAAACACCACTTATTATTAAAATAGAGGGAGTAATACTAGTAAGGATTTGATTAATTCCCTCTAGCTCCCCATTTCCCCTACCCCCCCAAAAAAACTCAAGGATGAGGAGAAGATTCACTCTTTTATCCAATGGAATACTTCCTCCGTTTCAAAGTATTCGTCATGTTTTTTAAGAAAAACTTAATTAGAGGGCGGTTTTTTTTACTGATTCACCTTCATTTATGTCATAAGACATAACTTTTCTTTATATATTTATTATTTTGAAGTTTTTATAGTTTTCAAAAATAATTATTATTAAAGATAAATAGAAAAATAAATAATTTTATCTTAAACTTCTAATTAAAATGACAAATAATTTGAAACGGGTGAATTAATAAACATTAATAAGAAATAAATGTGAGGGAAAAATTAAACTCCAACAGGGAGAGTAAGAGTCATTTAAGGCGAAATGAATGCCTACGGTTGGGCTCTATTATAAATGCGTTATAATTTGTAATGAAAATTCTCTATCATCTTCATCTCTGTGTAGACTCTCTAATCAGGTAATTTGGACAACTCACTACTGATAAAGACACACATATAATACTATTATTACTCTACTATATAACCACCATGCACCTCCACAATTTAATAGAATGAATTTAACCCAACAAATCCAAATTGTGTACGACGAGTAACTAATAAATTAAATTTGTTATTCGTAACAAAAGCATAGCTTTCAGCTTAATGTGGAAATCCTGGTTCATTTACTCTATGCACGTTGCCCGCATGAGACAAGTGTAGTAAAACTATACAGTCCAAAAAAAACAAGTAAAGCTATAGTTGTTTCTCAAATTTTCTCCAGCTATAAACATTGGCTAATTTTAACACTATACTATTTTAATGCGATACTTGTAGCACTTTCACCAAACTACTTTTCAAGGTTACCTTCTTTCTTTTTCAATTCATTTGATATTTAGAATTTATGGGTTTGATCAATTAATTTAGATTCATATTGCGTAAAATCTGTTATGATTTTCTCTAATTTTGTAGCTTGAACTCAGGATATTTTTGTAAAGATGAAGTTAATATCATCCGCATAACTCTCTCACAGAAGCGAATCTAAGATTTTAACTTTATGAGTTCTAAATTTGATTCGAATGCAGGCTACTAGCTCCGCCCTTGCTCTCTCTCTCTTACACACATCCCTTTATACTAACCCTCCTTTCTTTTATCCTTATTCTTAAAGATAGATTTTTCTTTTTACTTGTAAGTAACGTAAACACATAAAATACTCATATAGTAATCAAAACTTTGATTTTTAAAACATAATTGATAAGAGAAATTTAATAAAATAAATCTTTAAGAAATAGCTTTTTAGGAAAAGTGTTAAGTCAATCAGTAAAAAGGAATAAGGAGTAATAAACATACATTATATCGAATAGAAATGATGGTACATATTTTGTGTGTCCTAATCAAGCTAGTTTTAGTACCTTCGAATCATTTCAACTTTGATCTTGGTAAGTGAATCCAAGAAATTATAAATTTAAATATCATAACATTCATTAACGTTAATTTATAAAGCAGTAGGAAAATGCATGTCATGCATGTGCATGTGTCCATAGCAGATTATGTTTATTTTCTTTTCTTTTTCGTGTTCACAACTTTAGGATAGTAATCCTCCTCCAACCTCCACTTTTTTTCCCTTCTTTTTTCTAAACGGGAAAGAGGAGGGTTACTCCTCATCGAATGAGCTTACAAAAAGGAAGTTCTAAAACAAAGAACTTCGAGCTATACAAAAGCTAAGAAGGCCAGGATCAAAAATGAAGTTGCCCTTCTTCACTCGGATTCTAATGTTAGGCTTGCCAACTACATCATTCTTCAACGTGGATATAATTTTAGGAGGAAGATTTGTAATCTCAGTGAAGAAGGTAGTCATTTTGGAATGTCACTCAACGTTAGCAAGCATGTCAGCCATGGTGTTACCTTCTCTGAAGAAATGGGTGAAAGTAAAATGGCCAATTGTGCTCATAGCTTGAATTTGTCCAATGTCATCTTTAATTTGCCAGAATGGATTAATCTCACCCGTAATCATCTGAATAACCAATAGCTTGAAAGTTGGATATGAATTGAATATGTTTGTTTGTTACTAGTTATTAGAAAGGAGTCAGAAAAACAAAACATATATAGTTGTACAATCATTGCAAAGAATATTTCTTGGCATTACTGGCCTGCAATAAACAAGAAAATAACTACACAAATAAATATTTTTTAAAAAAAAAGTGGAAAAGTGCATGTGCAGTAAATACGTCGCAGTTGGGAGATTGAGCCCCAACTTAGACTTGCTACATTCATTGTTTTCCCTTTTCTTCCATGTGAATATATTAAACATTTGCTAGCTCATATATAGCAAGATATGCAATATTATAAGGTGCGTTGATAATTGTGAGGTTTCAGATTTAAACTTAATAGCTAAGTCGGTAGGTTTGAACGTTGTTGCTAACGAATTTTTTACTGAACCAAAAAATACAACTAGATGATTTCTTTTCATTTGTCCAAATCTTGGTGGATAGAGTAACCTAATAAATATTTGGTGAGAGATAATAGGTATTTCAAGGAATTAGTCGAGATGCCTGCAAATTGACCTTGTTAACATGGTTATCAAAAACAATATATGCAGTCTTATATTCAAACTAAGCCAGCTAACCATCTGGAAATCAAATGAACCTTTGTGTGTTCTATTTTTCTTTTTTAGACAAAGGAAAGAAGAAAAAGACACTTGCAATCTTTTGCAATAAATGAGCAATATCTTTTAACATCTCAGGCTGGAAAAGTTGGCAATTGCCAATTTTAGACCACATAAGGTGTGACATCCACCAAATGAATTATGTACATCCTACAATAAGTAGTCTTTTTTTTTTTGGTAAAGTACATTATATAATAAAAAAGTAAAAGGTAAATGGCAATGTAACAGTAGAATAAAAGCTGGAGGAAATAGAGAAGAGAATTACAGAGGAATAGATGAAAAAGCAAAGTGCAAGAAACCCAAAATTAGCCTAGTTTGTTATGCCTATTGATAGCTACTTATAACAAACTCCACACTCTTCTCATGCTGCCCCCCACACATTTGCTATGGCACTAGTCCCCTCTTCCTTTTCACATAAGAAATCAGAAAAGCCTAATAGTATTGTCATCAGTCTCTAGTTTTCTTTCATATACTGATTTGCTCCATAGCACCATACAAACAGCAAACAACCTCACCTTTGGTAAGGAATTTACTTTGCTGCCTGAACCGAATAGCAGTAGCAAAAATACAACATAGCAACAGAAAATAATACTCCTGACAAGAAGAAATGAAAATTATGTCGCTTCCTGTTTGGTTTTTCTTGCTATGTCAATGTAATGTTCATGCAGAAACTTTAACATGTACAGGCATGAAGGTCAATAGAATATGACAGTAGAAAACAAGGGAAAACATTTCTGTAGCATCTCTTTAATCTTGAAACTTTGTCATATTTCATTAAAACACAGTTACTGTTAATTCCTTCAGACACACATGATATTAGGCATCACATAATACAAAACTGATGGTAAAACCAGATGGGGGGGGGGGGGGGGGCAAGTGATATATAACGAGGAAGCTATAGAAGGGGATAGAAGAAGGGAGAAAAAGAAAAAAAGAGGGAAAATTAAAACAAAATCTACTTAAAAGGCAACGTCATTCACCTCAAGTCCACCGCCTACTATACATGTCCTACACAAAAATTAGTGCCTTCAGAGTTTCTGAATCTTTACATGCTACCTCTAAGGTGAAAGCAAGAGCAGAGTTGCGCACCATACCACATGGTGTGAGCATGAAAACTTGCTCTCATGAAATATAAGAAGACTGATCTATAAACAGGATTTACTTTGTTTTATCATGTATAGAGGGGCTAGAGTATTCTGCTCTCTGAAGAATTCATGTTCGGGGAAGCACATGATGACACAGCACTATGATCATTGGGGCTACTGCTGAAACTCTTTGATGCAGGGACAGCATTTCGTTGAGGTTCACCATTTGCCAGCCCTTGTCCTTCTTCAGCTAGTCATCTAAGATTGTTTGTGACAGTAGGAAGGAATTTTGTGGATAATGACACAACTCCAGGAATCTGAAACACATATATAGAAAAGATCAGTTCCTTAAATTTTTGGATAAAGTTTTCCGCATTGCGAGTTGAACAATGAAATTAAGAAAATCAGGCTTGCTTCCAACTTCAACGGTAAATCGGTCAAATCGCTTGTGATACCTAGAAACTGAAACAATAGGAATTCAAATCTGATACTTACAGCACCATTGCGGAATTCACCAGAGATGTCCAATTGCACCCAAAGGGCTTTCAGTAGGAGAAAAACAGCAAGTATAACTCCCAAATACAAAGGATTTCTGGAGAAAAGGTAAATGCAAATATAAAAAGTTATGTGATCAACGGTGAATGCACTCTGCCATTGGGTACAAAACCTGAATGTATTCGAAATTAAGGGCATTCTGAATATTTATAAGCAGAAAAGGCAACTTAAAGTGTCATGAATTCATCAAAACCCAAAACAACTAAGGCAACAATTGCCCATGGAGGTGGTAACCAATTGTTACTTCTCCTGCTATCCCCCTGAAGAATAAATTACCACAAAATCAGAAGGATACAGCATAGGAGAAAACCGCAAATATTCAAATGCAGAAAATTCAATAGAATTTCTCAAGATATATTTCAAACAGAAAGTCAACATGGTCAGACCAACTGTGCACAGCAAAAACTGGACATATTTGTAAGTTATAACAGCTCAGAGAATGGTTCAAAACAAAGTAACAAGCACAGATAACATGAGTGAGAATCTTCACTTTCCAGGAATTTACGTTCTTAAACCAAACGATTACACCACTTATACAGTTTCATTCAAACAATTGCTTTGAAACCTCAACATCAACTGAAGGGGGTTAGGTTTTGTTCAGAAAGAGGATTTTAAAATAACTCTGGAGGTAGTCAGGTAGACTTCAATTATCACCACTTACAACCAGCAATATTACACCTAGCATGAAGAATAGTCGACTTTCAAGCACCAATAATGATTTCCTAGACATTAATCCAGACATATATAATTCAACAATGACAATCCGCTTTACTGGAAACCAAACCAAGTATAAAATAACTTCGCTTTCAAAAGAAGACTGAAGAGATGTACAAAATAGCATCCAAAAAGTCCATGCCTGAGCAGCAATGGCTTGTGTAACGGTATATTCAGTCTCAAACTTAAATTGCCTCCACAAAGGCTTGCACTGACAGGTGTGATCAAAGTTTCCGATGCAGGAACCTGCAATAAAAATTGGCTTATAGATGATCAGCTTTTCAGCTTGAAAGATAGCAGGTAAATCATTCATATAACATCAGAGTACAGTTTTGAAAGCTCAACATTCGTAGACATTTCTAGTCTTCTCAGGTCTAGGATCTAAAACAATAAAGATAAAATAAGTGCAAATCAGAAACTAAGTGGTGACATGTGAGGTTAGTTATACACATGAAGTATTGGACAGAGAAATTTCAGTTCAGAATTCAACAGTACATATTTTAGCCCCCAGAATTTGGTTCAGTTGTAAGGACGCAAAGGGGGTTGTGTGAATTGGGTGCATGTAACGAGTTCGAATCTTTCCTGGAAAACAGACTTCAAAAGATATACGAAAAAATATTTTCTTTCTACTTATACCTGGAAAACAGCCTTCAAAATAGGTTTATTAGCAGCTTGCTCACGGTCAATGTCTTGACACCACCTGAATGTTGAGAAATTTGATCTACTTGTCTGTTTGAACTTTTTTACTGGTTTTATTTTATCTCAAGTTCATAGACTTCACTTACTAATGGAAACTTACATGTTGACTAGCACTATATCAGAAACCACAAGTGCAAACAGGGCGCTCTGCTTTTCAAATGCAGTGTCATCCTAAGCAGAAAATAAAGTCTGAATGAAAACAATTGTTCAATGCTCAGTTATACCACTCCAGGACCAAGGATAGGCAGGAAGCATTCAATGTGCATACTGTATAGGTAGCTGAAATTTTGGTGGCTCGAAATTTATCACTTCCATATACATGATTGAATACAGATATGAGTACATAGACACAGCGAACATGAGAAGCAAAATAAAACACCTCATACACAAGCCAGATATTGAAACCTTATGTCAGGAGCATTGTCCAAGACAATGGCAAAGAGGAGGCTACCAAGTTTTGAATATTTTCCTTCGTAGGTCAAGGAGTCTAATCCATTAGAATCTAAAAGCAATACAGGATAACAAGGTTAATAAGGAATCAAACAAGTAATTGGTTGGCATCCTTTCTAATTAGTAACAAACACTGGTCCATATTAGTGGATGGATACAGATGCACCATACAGCAGTACATGAAAGATATGCACTGAGAGTAACGTATGTCTGGTCATAAGAATTACATTGAAAGTTGAAACATGCAATGGAGCAACAAGTAGGGAAGTCAATAATCTTTTATTACCAAAAGAAATAAAATTAGAAGATTTATTTGATAGAGACAAGATGGCACTATGTTAGTAGCTATTTATTTTTTTTTGGTAATAAAAGATTTATTTAATACGCATACTTTAGAGTCATTATAAAAAGAAACTAGTCCAAGCAACATAGTGTGTACCTAGCTTTTATTATTCCTTTATTTTATAGAGACTAAATGGGCACTATATTTCTCAGACTAGTTTCTTTTTATAATGACTCTTAAGTATGTTTATTAAATAAATTTTTTATTATAAAAAAATAGCATTTGGTTCATAATCATGGGAGCACTAAAGAACTCGAAATTAACGGGACTAAACTAAAAAGAGATGATTAAATTGGGGATATTGAAGAAGGAGAGTGTGAATTAGTGATATAAAACTGCAAGAATCAGAAAGATAAGGGGAAATACCCATATCAGAAAGCTCAAAGTTCGATCAATGCTGTGCTTCTTGTGTCTTCAAGTAAGAACAATTGTAATTTTGCAACTTAAAATAAAAAGGAATTCTAAACAAATTGAACAAAAATTAACCTTATTATTTATAATTTGATTTAAAAATATCCGTGCTTTTCTAAAATAAATATTTTTTCTTTTTTAATAATGATTTTTCTTATTAATAAATATTTATCCATACTCCAATGTAGAAAAGATTAACAAATTAACCTCTTTATTATTCTATTAGAAATTATATTTATCCTTATCTAAATGCGATTAAAAAAGAAAAAATAATATTTTTAAATCAGAATAAAATTCTTAAAGTAATATCTTATTAAGAATGAAATATGCTTAAAAAGAAAAACAAATGATTATTTATTTAGAAAAAAAAAACTTGACGCATTAAAGTAATAATAGAGGTGTGTCAAATCGAATTACTAACAAATGATATTTTTATTGGATTTTATATAGTTTTAAAATATTTTTAATCTTTTTTGGAAATGACAATAATAATTAGGTTAATACATGGGATAAACAAATTTTATGAATTATCTTCTCTTTTCTTTCTACTTTTCCATTTCCCCACATTGTATATATGCTTGTAACGTAAATATCAAATATTAGACCACTCTATTATCACTTGACACCGGTGTTTGGTCATAAAATTTGGTGTTTCAATTTAAAGGTTTATTTTAAAAATAATTTTGTTTATAATTATGTATAAAATTTTAATTTTAAATCTTTAAAAGTAAGAATTTTAAATTTTTAGGTGTGATTTCAATTTTTTTAAAATATAAATTTTAATTTATATACTTATAGTTATTGTAAAAAAATGAAAGAAAAAATCCATAATTTTAATTTTTGTAAAATAAGTCATGCTCAAAGCCTGTAGGTTGTTCAAATCATGAAGTACCATTATATTAAAGAATAGTCAGTTATTACTATCATTAATTGTCAGCCCGGAATAGCTGCATGCTATGAAAAAAAGCGGCAGACAAATTAACGTGGCCGATAATTCTTAATGAGTAGCTTTAGGAGAGAGAGGCCTTCTTATATTCTCCACCCATCTGCAAAGAATTTTCGTATCCGTCTCTACGGAGATCTCCAAATCCTAAGACATTATCGCATTTGCAGCACTGGACTATATTTCCGTCATTTCCAGAAAGTGCACCGACAACCGTCATTTCTCCCTTTCACAATGTTCTCGTGAAGTTGCTCATGAATCAAAGTGTGAATGTCCCTTCAAAATTTATCAAACCAATAAAAATTTATAAAATTGCGTGTATTTGAAAGTTTGTAATAACATATATTAATAACAAACATTTACTTATAAAAGAAAAACAGAGGTGCATGATTTATTAATTCTATGCCCTTGGGATATTCGGATACTTTATTTTATGAATTATGATTTGCTAAGATATATAAGAGTTGAAAAACTTTTGATAGTTTTCACAAATTGTGGATTTTTCATATTTATGAAAATAAATAATACAACTTAAAAAAATGCGTGATTTCGTACACAGATTTGAGAGATTTACCTAGCCTATATCTCCATCTCTGCTCTCAAACATATACAAATAAAAATTCAACTTCATTTCAATTACTAATTTAAAAAATTATGTCCAAACGATCTCGAAGTGTACATTTTCATGTTTAAATGGAAATAAATAATATTCGTATATTGTCTAATTTAATATATTCCCTTTTTGAAATGGGAGATAATGTAGAGATATTTTTAGAAATATGTACATATTATCAGTTTTGTTATTTATTTATGCAATTAGATTAGAATTTAGTTAGAATGACTATTGTAAAGTATGTAAAACTAACGATCATCAGTCCATCACCATTATCTCTATTGCGATATTAATAAAAGCCTTGATACCTAAGTTATATCCCTTGAAATCTCATATTAAAATATATATTTTATTTATATTATAGTTTTTTAAATTCACTTGAAAAAAATATATAAAAAACTTTTAATAGAACATTTATTAAAAGGAATTATCTTGATTCGAGGTAAAATAAACACTAGAAAAGAAAATTTACTTTATAAGTCACACAATAACTACTTTAAATTTCATTAATCACTTTAGGTGGCATTTGGCTGAAAATTTTACATGGGTAAGATTTAAGAAATACTTTATTTAAAATTTAAAACTATCAAAAATCAGCTTTTTTTTGCCATATATATTTTAAATATTTGTTATTTTTTAAAAAAATTATAAAGTTGGAATTGAAGATTAAGCTGGTTTGATTATATTTTTTTATAAATAACATTCGTTAAATACAATTTAAAAAAATCAAAAAAAAAATACCAATTTTTATGACTAAAAAGTTCTCCATTTCAAATAGTTTCTCCAAACTCGGACCAAATATTGACCAAAGGAACCTGGAAATAGCAATTGCTTGTTCTTTATATATGGAACTTTGTCTCCGATCAGAGACTCTTCAACCTTTTGGCTCTCTGTCTCTACAGAAAAGTTGAAGATGGATAGTGGAGTATCCGGCCGGCTCACCGTCTTCTGCCTCTCTCTTCTCTTATTCATCTCCTCAACCAACTCCTTCTATCTCCCTGGCGTCGCTCCTCGCGATTTTCAAACTGTAAACTCAAAACTTCCTCTTATCATTTACTCTTTCTTTTTTGATTTTCTAGTCGGTTGATAGGATCTTGTGGATCAAAATATTTCAATTCTGGATCTTCAGTAATTTTTTAAATTTCCCCATTTACTGAGTTCTTATAACGATAAATGATTGGATCTATGGTTTTATGAAGTGGGTTTCTGTAACCTGTTTGATCTGGTGTTTTGTTTAGTATCTGTAAAATTCTTTGACTTGCTTGATGGATGTGATCATTTTTCTCTCTTTGTTGATAGATTGATTCTAAATTAGTCAACTGAGGTAGACTCGTTAGGGAAAATTTAGTACTCTGTTTGTTTCAAAAAGAATGGTGGGGTTTTGGAATAGGAGGATCAAAAGATTTGTTAATTGCCAAATAGTAATAGTATCGAACAAATTGGGATTGAGGGAGTATGTGTCAAAGCTCGAAATCCTTTTTATTAAAGAGAAAAATAATCGTGAAGATCTTCCTATTTAATAGATCACTCCAAGTGTTGTTTCTCCAGTTGAGCTTGTATTACTTGAAGTCACCAGATATTTGTCTGTTGGGTTAAGCAGAATGTCTTGGACTATGCGATGAATACTGTGTTTTTAGTCCTTACAACTTCCTGAGTTTTATCATTCCATTCAGGACTTTGGACTATTTACTGGATAGAATCTGTTAAGAAAGAGAACAGTTGAATAAATCTGTGTTTTGAGTGTTATGTTTTGCTATATATGCTTTTATCTGTTTCTTTTGATTGCTCCTCCTTGATAAAAAATGTTTGTATTCTGTAGAAACTCCATGCATCCCACTGAAACCCTTGTAGTGTAATTGACTCTTAACTCTTCTTCTCTAACAGGGTGATCCACTTGATGTTAAAGTGAACAAGCTGTCATCTACTAAGACACAACTTCCCTATGACTATTACTACTTGAAGTACTGCAAACCTACTAAAGTTTTGAATAGTGCAGAGAATTTGGGGGAGGTTCTTCGAGGAGACCGCATAGAGAATTCAGTTTATACTGTAAGAATAAATGCTTTTGTAGTCTTATGGTTATATGTAATGTTGCACTAGTAGCTGAGTGTATCTTTTATTTATTCATCTGTTCACAGCTCTTAATGAGACAAGAAAAGTCATGCCAAGTGGTGTGTCGGCTAAAACTTGATGCTGAATCTGCAAAGAACTTCAAGGAAAAGATTGATGATGAATACAAAGTTAATATGTAAGAGTAATGTCTTTTCAGCATTGTTCTCTTTATATTTTGCTCACTCCTGCTATGCATGGTAGTTCTGCTCATGTTTTTGCATGAAAATGAAAATTTAATATTCAATCACATGGTGTTGCAGGATTTTGGACAATCTTCCTGTTGCTGTTCCTAGACAAGGGCGGGATGGAAGTCAGTCAACTAAATATGAACATGGTTTCCGTGTTGGGTTCAAGAGGAATTATGCTGGGGTTAGTGCTGTTCCTGACTTGTCAAATACTGATAGCTTAATCGTCTTAGAATAATAGAAATGTTTATGCACTCTACTTGCTTCTGCCAGAGCAAGGAGGAGAATTATTTTATAAACAACCACTTAAGCTTTCTAGTCAAGTACCACAAGGATCCTGAAACTGATACTGCTCGTATTGTTGGGTTTGAAGTCACTCCAAACAGGTTTAGATGCTCAACACTTATGGCTTGTGTATTTGTTTTAATTTCTCCCACCCCAGGGGGTGGGGAATTTTAGGTCTAGCCTATATGTTCTCTTCTGATAATTTTTTCAACAGCATTAATCACGAATACAAGGAATGGAATGACAAGAACCCTCAAGTGTCAACGTGCAATGAAAATACAAAAAAATTGATACTAGGTAGTGCTGCTCCCCAGGAAGTGGATACAGATAAGGAGGTTGTATTCACATATGACGTTGCTTTCAAGGTATTCTCTTATTGAATCTTTTTCCTTCCCTCTTTAGGCTTCAAGTTATTAGTCATATATTGTCATATCTTATTCGCTATTATCTATTTGTCTCCAGGAAAGTGATGTGAAGTGGGCTTCTCGTTGGGATACATACCTTCTCATGAATGATGATCAGATTCATTGGTTTTCCATCATAAATTCTCTTATGATCGTTCTCTTCCTCTCTGGTATGGTTGCCATGATCATGATGAGAACTTTGTACAGAGATATTGCGAACTATAATCAATTGGAAACACAAGATGAAGCTCAAGAAGAAACAGGATGGAAGCTTGTTCATGGAGATGTCTTCCGTCCTCCAATCAATTCTGGATTACTGTGTGTTTATGTCGGGACTGGTGTACAAATACTTGCAATGACACTAGTCACAATGATCTTTGCTCTGCTAGGTTTCTTGTCACCTTCCAATCGCGGTGGACTAATGACTGCCATGGTTCTGTTATGGGTTTTCATGGGCTTGTTGGCTGGGTATACTTCTGCACGTCTGTACAAAATGTTCAAGGGAACAGAGTGGAAAAGGATTACCTTGAAAACTGCTTTCATGTTCCCTGGTATACTTTTTGCTATCTTCTTTGTATTGAATGCTCTCATCTGGGAAGAGCGATCTTCTGGAGCAGTGCCATTTGGAACCATGTTTGCTCTTGTGTGCTTATGGTTTGGAATCTCGGTCCCCTTAGTGTTTGTTGGAAGCTACCTTGGATATAAAAAGCCAGCCATTGAAGACCCTGTTAAGACAAATAAAATTCCTAGGCAAATACCTGAGCAGGCATGGTACATGACACCGTCTTTTTCTATACTTATTGGGGGTATTCTCCCATTTGGAGCTGTTTTCATTGAACTCTTCTTCATCCTGACCTCTATATGGCTGAACCAGTACTACTACATCTTTGGCTTCCTTTTCATCGTTTTCCTGATCTTGATAATAACATGTGCGGAGATATCTGTTGTGCTCTGTTACTTCCAGTTGTGCAGTGAAGACTATCATTGGTGGTGGAGAGCTTATCTGACTGCTGGATCCTCTGCTTTATACCTGTTTCTTTACTCTGTCTTCTATTTCTTCACCAAGTTGGAAATCACAAAGTTGGTTTCAGGAATCTTGTATTTTGGCTATATGTTGATTGCATCATATGCCTTCTTTGTTGTAACGGGGACAATCGGATTCTATGCTTCCTTCTGGTTTGTTAGGAAAATCTACTCATCTGTGAAGATCGACTGATCAAAAGGGAGCCTCGTTGATTTGTTGCTATCATAGTGAAAATGATCTAGGTTCTTATGTGCCAAGACTCGGTAAAAGGTAGAATTGGTTCTTGCTTCATCGGACAAGAACTAAAGAGAGGAAGTTCGCAGGCTACCAATGACCAATCAGTTTTCTGGTACTAGCATAGGCTTAGCTGTATCTTGTGGCCATACTTTTCCTTAACGATTACCCTGCATTCTTGATTGTACTTTCTAGCTATACAATTATGTGGAACTTGATAAAATTTTGATCTTCTTGAAATCATATGATGTTGGACCCATGAATGTGTGAGAGATCGTACTAACGTGGAATATATGGCTTAATTGCTTGTAGCTTTGTTGAAATAGAAGTCTCTTTATATATATGAACAGGTGGATGGATATATGCCAAGAACTTCTACTGGAGATCAAATAAACAAATTTGAAATTCTTTAAGCCTTGTGGAGTAATTATTTGTTGCAATTGATTGTTGTAATATTGGTAATATTTGGCAACTTTTCTTTCTTTTGTTGCCCCCCTTTGCTCTTCATTCTTAATATCTGTAGTAGACAACAGTCTGCCCAAAATTGATGTGTCTGCAGAATAAATGCCAGAAATATGGGATTAGAATCCAAAAATCCTCATAAAGGCTAGGGGAGCAACAAAAAGGTCTAAGCAAGATATCAATTTAACAAATTAACGTAAATGGGATTTGACACCAAACTAAAGTTACAAATACTTGGATTGCAAGAATTATATTGACTACTGGCCATTTATGCCTTGTTTATTGATAAATGCACCTTTTGGCTCTCAACCAAATTTCTATTTAATATTACTTTTGTTAATATCACGAAAAGAAGAAAGATATCTGCATTGTGTTTATTGATTCAGAGAAGGTATATGATAAAGTATCACACAAGGTCCTCTGGTAGGTGATGGAGAAGAAAGGAATTAATATTTTAAGTATATAAATGTCACAAAGGACACGTATGAAAGAGCTGTCATTAGCTTGAAAACAGCGATAGATGATATAGAGGAGTTTCTCACAGCAGAGTGGGTTTAATTCAGGGACTAGTATTGAGTACCTAATTATTTACCCTAGTTATGGATAAGTTAACCAATACAATATAAGAGGTCTCGTGGTGCATGTTATTTATTGATGATATTATGTTAATTGGACGTAATTAACGAGGGTATCAACCAAAAGCTTGAACTATAAAGTACATTAGATAGTAAGGGTTCTCAGATAAGTAGAAGTAAGACTGAATACAGGCATTGAAGGTTTAGTCTGCACGAGAGGAGAGAAATTGAGGTGATGTTGGATGGGATTGCAGTGCCAATATACAAACAATTTAGATATCTACACTCGTTATTTCAAGATAATGGAATATTAGATAAAGATGTTACTCATAGGAATAAAATTAGACGGTCGAAATGGAGATGTGCTACTGGAGTGTTGCAAAGTAAAACTAAGTACTATCGAACAACGATAAGACTGACTATATTATATGGTAGTGAATGTTGGGCTCTTAAAGTCCAACACATTCACAAGATGAGTGTTGCAAAGATGTGAATACTAAGATGGATGTGCAGTCATATCAAACTAGAAATGACCACATTTGCTAGAAGATTGCAAGTAGCACAGGTTGAGGATAAAATACAAGGTCGCTTGAGATGGTTACATGTTTTGCATATGCACTGGTGGATAGGTGTGAAACTATGATAAATGAAAGTGTTAAAAGGGGACGGACCTGCCATTTTTTTTTGAGGAAAGGGGGGGAAAGGGAAAAGAGAAAAGGTTGTTTGTTACCACTTTGCTATCAGCAGACTATAGATGTTTGGCTGCCGTCCAACGACCAGAGAGCTCGATGTTATTGCAATGTCATAAGAACATTTCTATAAAGTGCAAAGCAATGAATGATTGCTTCTTATTTAGATATTACAATGTTGAAATTCCTCAAAGACAGAAGGCCTTTTAGATACTAACACTAAAAATATCTGCACACAGCACACGGCCTCATCAAGAATCAGGTAGATGTTCATTTCAGTCAAGATGAACACCAATATTATAAGTAGTAACTAACATAATATACAGAATCTTTCCCCCAGTTTCTTTTCCAATACATGTGAGCTTTTGCCCAAAAGGGTGTGTAGCATATCTGTACAACTTCACCCGCGGTGAAGCCAAAGAATGATTGTGGTGATTCTTGGATTTGTAGCTGCTTCCTTGAAAATAATTAGAAGAAGAATACTTAAATATTGCTAGCGTATGTAATAGTAACTAGCTGAAACCTTCCTTGTCTGCTTGTTCTCAGTGTCATCAACTGCAGAGAGCTTCAACTGAGAGTTTCTTCATAACACCTGGACATGGATCACCACCAAAAATTTCTGGTGTCACAGGTACTGAACACGACTCTTGCCCAATGCAATACTGCAAAAAATTGAAAAGAAAAGAAAATGCAATTGGTTTAGTCAGGGGAAAAAAATCCTTCAGATAGGTGCTGCTTATATAATTCAGAAGAAACAGGTCAGAATGATTCTTAAAAGAACTTCGCGTGATTAGGTCCAAGTGACTAATGCAATAGAACGTTATTTTCTAAGGAGTATAAAAGAAACTGGCATATATACCACTCAGTCTCTCCTGCTTAGACAAATTCAATTTCGATTCAGTCGTAACTGTGAATTTTCACCAAGTTTAGTACCTTTTCAAAGGCATCGTATGAGTGGTGGGCATGACAGCTTCCTTCACTGAAGCTTCCACAGACCCCCACTGGTGTTCCAAAGCTTGCAAATTTGATTGAAGTGATCTTTTGACCAGGAGCACAACGGAGGTGCGCCTTAGGCCTGAGTGGTCTCTCAACTTCCCCAGATGCTTGCATCTTAAAATTCACCAACTGTGGTTGCCATTCATTTATGTCTGCACAGACACTTGCTAATTCTCTCTTGACCAAAGAGATTGCGTTGGGATCTCCTCCCCATTCCTCAAATACAACTAACAAGTTTCCAGTAGGATGCAGCCAAGAACGTGGCACGTGATACCTGAATCATGATTCTCAGTTAATAGGAGCTTCTTGTTACATCAGAAGAAAATTTCAGCAAAGTTTGTCGTTACTTACCATCTCTGTGAGGCCTCTCCGCAGTTACATAAGCACTTATTCTCATTAAAGAAGCCTGCATAGTTACAGGCACTACAAGTACCAGATGATTTATACCCAGGCCAGTAACGTCCAAGGCTTTGTCCATTTATCCACATTTGACCTTTGCCCATGGTATTCATATCTAAAGCCAAAGGCTCATTACCAGCTGGAGCATTGAAAGTGGTCTGGAAACACAACAAAAGGATTTAATGCTTGCGATGGAAATCGTAGTGGTAAAGTAGATCACTTCACCATACAGCTTACTCTAATGCACTGAACTTAAGATAAAAAATATTCACTAATGAAGAAGGCATATATATTAGTTATGCACCTTGAACCATGTGAGAGGCTGTCTCTGAGTCACCAAAGAGCCCTCAACCCACTCAACAGAAGAGCTGCCACTGAGCGAATGAAGATTCAAGGCTTCTCCTTTTAGACCAACCTGGTCAAGAAAGTTAAAATGTAAAATAAACTGGTAGTCAAAGCAACCAAATTTTCTGTCGAACATTTTAAAAAACAAACCTTGTAAGACCATTTCTGCCATGCTAAATCTCTTTTCCCCTCGTTAAGACCACTGAGTGAAACTGGTCCAAGAACACCAGCATTCCATGTCTCAAAATGTGGGCCAATATTCTGAGCTCAAGCACAATTAAAACCAAACCAAGTGAATATGTGTCTTCAAAGTACCAAAAGTGTGACAGTGAAAATAAGTTTTATGCGTGGATATACATATATGGACGACAATAGAGAAAGAGGGGGAAAGTGGGAGAGGACAAACCGGAAGACCAACAGCAATGCTTAGCAGTGAAATCTTGTTTACACCAGCTCTTAGATTTACTGCTTTATTAAAAGTAATTTTCTGGCTTTTTAAACTTCCATATACAGTTCCTGCAGAAAAAAAAAATTAACCAACCGAGACACATTTATTATCACATAAATTATTTAGTTTCTTGAGGGGTTCTGATGACACCAAATGGTGCTCACCTTTCGGATTATAGAAAAATTTTCATTGCAAACAGATTTTTTTTCAATAGACATAAACCAAACAGAAATGTGATAGTGTTTCATCTCTTTTCGTATTTCCTTAAAAGATATTGTTTGAAGGTTCGGTGCAGAACTAAAGATGAAAGTGTAAAGCTCATGAAAAACAAAAAGATCATGTGATGCACCTGCTAATTGACCATTCACGAAAACTTGGAAAGCAGGACCAGCTGAAGAGACTCTAAGCCATGGCCATTGTCCGCTTCTCAAGAACCCTTCACTTGGATCAATCTTGACACTGAAGATAGACATAAATGATCATAAACTTGTGCGGAAGCTAAAGTAATTGAATTGTCATTAGTTTTCCTACTTTTGACGTTTGAAGCAGCAATCAGAAATTAACAGAAACCACAACCACTTACTCGGTCATGTACCACAAATAATCAGACACGTCTCTTGTGGTATTTATCTGCTCCAGTAACCCAACAACCGTGAAAGTACTGTCTTCATAAGATGCTGGCTCGCCATTGTATGACTGCCAAGAAAATCCTCTATCTGCTGGAGTCATCTTCATCACAGCACTTTGAGCACCAACCTTCACATAAAATTAAGAGAGCCGTCAGTCACACTGCGCGTATGAGGTAAGGCATTCTCTATTTCATAAGTCATTAATGTTTATTCAAACTTGAGATGCAATTTCATTGTTATGCATCAAACAGCATAAACGCTTAATGGAGAAAGTCTACTTCTCACCCTTGCAGTATTATATACGGTGTTCTTGCAGTCAGGTAGAATGCTGATAGACCAAGGTGGCAAGTTATAATGCTTGTTCCCAAAGGCCACTGTAGCAAAAGAATGTTGGTTGTAGTTTGCAAGGAATGCAACACACACTCCAGACTTTGACGTAAAAACATGAGCCTGTGGAAGAAAGCATTGTTAATTTCGCTTCAGATTTAGTCCTATATGTAGACTGTTCAAGAATTGCAACGAATCTTACTTCTTGAAAATTTCCAAGGGATGTCACAGTTGGATCTCCAGATACTAAAGCTGGTTCACAAAGCTTTATTGCTCTATGCAGATCTTTCAGATGACCCCACTTAGGTTGCCGTAATAATCCTAAAGATCAAAAGGATAAAAACTTCACATTAGCTAAACAATCTATCTCTTCTTCATCTCTTCGTTTCTTTGCTCTTTCTTATCTTATTTCAAGTGGTAAATCATGGAATTAAGAAACCTCATCAGCAAGGAGTCATTTTTTTGCATAAATAACCTATCTTGAAAGTGTGATATCATAACTGTTGCATAACTAGACTCGTCAACGCAATCACATTAGATGCTATAATTAATATCAACTAAGAGAACAAAAGTTACTGAAATTTCAAGCTTTGGGAAACCAGGAAGCTTTTCAAAGAAGCAGTAAATACTTTCGTCACCAGCTTTTGCTTCAAATGTAGCTGGCATGACTTACTACACAATCGTATATCTCTTGGTTGGCTTTTCTATTAGATTAATAACAGGTGATAACCTCAAAGCATTCAACCTCAACTACAGCAATGAAAATTGTTACTCTAATCAAACAAAACACCTTTGTCGAAGAGTCCACTTTTCCATGGTTGTGAAATCATAGGAATGATCATCATACAAAGTTATACAAAACGGGATAATCAAAATGTTGGCAAAAAAGAAAAGAAAAGGAAAAGACCAAACAAAATAAAGAGTTGACATAGATACACAACACACTCGGTGTAATTTCACAAGTGGGGTATGGGAAGGTAGAGTGTATGCTAACCGTACCCCTACCTTGGGAGGTAGAGAAGTTGTTTCTGATAGACCCTAGGCTCAAGTAAAAGCATTTCCATCGAAAACAATTCAAATATAAGCAATTATATAACATAGGATTTTGCTATCCTTGCATGAATATATTTCGTCCCAAACTCAAATTTAAAGAAGTGCATACCAAATTCATCAAGTGGTGCATCATAATCATAACTAGTAGCAATAAATGGGCCACCAGCAGTCCTGCCAAAGTTTGTTCCTCCATGATACTGAGCCAAGAAAAAAAAAACATTATAAAACAATGTTCTTTGATTCAGAAGCTATAATAACTCTTGAAAAATAAATAAAAACACTCAATGTACCATGTAATAATTGATGAATGAGCCCCCTTTCTGTATGAAATTAGCAACTCCAAATGCCAAGTCCTCAACAGGACGATAAGGAACTGGACCTCCAAATTCAGTGAACCTGCAAAAATTATTAAATAAAGAAAATTATTCCACCACGTACTGTTGCTTATGTAAAATAAGGAACTGACCATTTATTGCTTCTTAAAGATGTATTTGCAAATTTACCAGGCAGTCCAGGCTTCAGTCCAAATCTTGGGTTTATAAGCCTTGTTTGGTGAGAAGTAGTCACAGTAGAAACCATTGCAAGTGTTTATCTAAACAAGGGAAAGGCATACATTGGAGTAAGATAACAAGGGAAGAAGCATTAGAAATAGTACAAATTACTTAACAAAAAGTATGACACTGTTAATATTTAGAAGATCTAACAAATTTTCTGTGACCATGATCTTTTCAAGATTTTTTTTATTTTTTTATTTATAAGGTTGTGATGTAGAGTACTTTCTTATAAACATCCATATATAATTAGATTTTATTTTTGCAAATAATAAAGATTTAGATGTCAAAATTCACACACAAAAAAAAATTACATGCATTTGCTCTGCCTCAACTTTGTTTATTTATTGTTATCTGCTACTCGGTCGGATGTTTGTTTCTTTTTCCTTTGGTAACTATTTAATTCTAACTTTCCACATGACATGTTTAAGACCACAAAATTAAAGACATTTTGCTACATTCTACATATCTTTAGATTAAGACCACACGATCAAAAAATATTCGTTATTTTGTTAAATTCTGTGTAAAGTCAAAACTAAATAAACATATTAAATGGATGGAGTAATTAAATGCAGAACAAAATTTACATTTATACTGTAAAAATAAGAAAACAAATTGCTAAACAGAATTTACTTCCTAGTAATTTTACACTATAAATAAATTAGAAATCTGAGCAGACTGTTAGAAGAGGTTTGTGTTCATATTTCATTAAAAGACAAAGTGACATGGACAGACAGGATTTTTGGAAAACAAAAGACACCCCATGTGCAGATATTAATATATTCTATCAATTCTTGATGTTGAAATTTTTTAACGGTAATACCGCTTCCATTCCATATTAAGTGAATTTTTGAGGGATTTTTCATTGTTCAAAATAATTGAATTATTCAAAATTCAAGATAAATGTTTAAAACTTTTTTCATATTTGCACTTTCATTTATTGAGGTTTTATATTTTCTAGGACATAAATTACACTACTTGCAAAGTTATATTTATGATCTTGCAAATGGCAATAGTGAAAAGTGTGATTCAACTTATGTCCTTAAATATTTTTCTTAATATGTATGCAATGCCTCACAGATTCACTAATATGGAACGGAAAAAGTAATGAAAAACGACAACAAGATTCAAGAAAGAGCAAAATAAAGGAGTTGGTGACATAGGGGCAAAACTTACAACAGGATCTGGAGCATCATCTTGCTTGCACATGACCCAAGGTACACCAGTACCAAGATCCAATGCCATTTTTGCTGCCCAGTCTGAGTAAGATTTACCTGGTTCACCCAGTCTCTTCTCAATTGGCCCATATTCATTCTCAATCTGTCAAACAAGTTATCAAGAAAGATAGAAACGTTCATCAATTTACCTCACATTTTAGCTGTAGGGGCCAAAAAACATAGTTTTTCTCCTACAAATAAGCTGCTGTACCAGAATTAGGAAAATAGGATAAATTGGAAAAATTCCAGCAACCTGGGATAGTATTATAGGGCCACCCTGAGATTCGTACAGTCGTTCTGCTTTCATCATATTAACAATCTTGGTAGTGAACTTTTGCATTGCAGCCTTCATTAGCAAGAAAAGAATAACAAGCAAAATTAGAAAACAATGACATTAAAGTAATACCAGTTAAGAAGTAATGACATAAAGGGTTTTTTTTTTTGTAATCTAACCTTGAAAGGCTCATTATCTGTTCTGAAACTGATACCTGGAACATACTTCAACCAAACAGGAAAACCCCTAAAATTGAAACAGGTAAAACAAAGCAAGAATTTAACTTTATGCCAAAATGAGTATCACATTTTTTAGCAGATAGGATAAGAAATTTGAGCCATTACCCAAAATTCCATTCAGCACAAGCATAAGGCCCAACCCTGAGATGCACATAAAGACCTGCTTGGTGCACAATCTTAATGAACTTCACTAGATCATACCTCTCTTCAAAGTAATACTGTAAAAAGATAAACATAAGCAATTGAATACCAGTAAATCATGAAAATTACGCCAAAGGTCTCGACTTTTACTCACAACAATAAGAACATAGCCAATGAAATTCCACAAGTGAGGTCCGGGGAGAGTAGTGTATACACAGAGCTTACCCCTACCTTGCGAGGTAGAGAGACCATTTCCGATAGACCTTAGTCTCATTTTACTCACAATATATTGAACATCAGTAAATTTATGAAAATTACGAGCAAAGGTCTAAACTTTTACTCACTTTGCCTTGTTCAGGCTCATGCCCATTCCAGAAAACATAGGTCTGAATCACATCCACCCCTCCATCTTTCGCCTTCTGAATAAGATCCGGCCACATCTATACAAAAAAATCAAGAAAATACCTTATAAGAAAACTCATTTTGCCAAAAAGAACAGAACTTTAATGTTCAGACAACCAATATTGAAGTGCATTTTACAATAATATACCTCAGGAGTGCTTCTTGGGTAGTGAATAGATCCAGAAACAAGAATTCTCCTTTGGCCATTCACAATGATAGCATTACGGTCATATGACACAGAACACATCCCAGAAAAAACCCATGAACTCAATAATGCTAACAACATCAACAACACATTCCACCTCACTAGCCTTGAAACCATTTTCTTTAGAATCAAGAACTCAGCTCCAAGTCTCAAGATTGTGCCTTTACAAGAAAAGGAAGAAAAAAAAAAGGGACCTTTATCCCCACCCCACCCACCTTATCCCTTCTCTTTAATTTGCAACTTTATTCTTCTACTAGGAAATATGAAGACAGAAAGAACATTTAGGAGCGGGAAGGGAAAAACAGCTGTGTTTTTAACTTGAAAATTTTCTTTTCCTCTTTTATTAGTTGTTCCGTTACTTTTTATAGTTCAGGCCTCAGGGAGAGTGAAGAAATGAGGACTTTTGTGGGGGAAAATGGTGCTTTGCAGCTGCTTTTTAAGAGCCTGTTTGGTTTTTTTAAAATCCAAAAACAGGCTCTAAACACCTTAATTACTGTTCTCTTTTTCAAAAGATGATGGAGCATAACTATTAAAATTAATTGAAACTGTCCCAGAGCCAATTTAAAATTAATAAAATTAAAATAACTTAACAAACTAATCCATTTCATAAAAAAAATAAATCAAAATAAGTAAATTTAATCTTAAAAATTTAAGCAACTTATTAGGTTAAATAATTAGGCATTAAGTTTCGACCCTTCTGCGGAATCAAATCCTGTTCCACAAGATCCTATATCAGGTATACATCCTCCTTTATTTCAAAGTGGTAGGGGAGTTATGGGCCCCATTTTTTGGCGTTTCCTACGCTTTTCCTAAAGTTCATCCAACTGCAAAAATTAATTATAGATCTGAATTCTGATGTATATGGAAAACAAAAATTATTTTTGTCCACTGGAAGGCTCCTCTGCTTGCAATTCTGGCAAATACTAATAGGTAAACTGGATTTTAAAATGTATCTTAGTCATTTCTTGTAAAAAAAAATTGATATTTAGTTGGTAAGTGAAAAGTGTTTCTTGAATAAATTATATTAGATTGATGATAATATTAGCAATTTGGATAGATTTAAACTTTTAATAGCAAAAGGGTGCCCGACACAGTGGAATGATTCAATGTAATTTTGAGATTCTAGAAAACCTTAAACAAGGAGCAACAAAGATTCTAAATTTAAATATTGTAAAATTGGAAGAGATTGCATAAAATTAGTCTAATAAAATAAGGTGGCGTGTTGTTCCGATTTTCTTTTATAATAAAACGACTATGAATCTTTTCTACTTTCTTTTTTCTTAAAGAGATTCAAATATTTTGGCTAAGTATGAAAATTGTGTTTAGAAACTTCCAATTAGTATATGTTTTTGTAAAAAAAACTTAAAAAATAATTCCACGGATTCGACTTTTGCAAAACATGAAACATTCACCTGAGGAAAATTACCTAAATATACAATTTATTTTACTATATTTTATAAAAGAAATTATCATTTAAAAAAATTACAAAAATTCCTACTCTTTCCTATTTACTGGTACATCACTGTACGCAATGTATCAGTCGGATACATTACTTTACGTGATGTATTAGGACGTCAAATACATCACTTTACACGATGAATTGATCTGATACATCACTTTACAGGACGTACGCGATGTATCAGAATTCCACCCAAAAAAAAGGAATTTCGGATAATTTTTTTAAAAAGTACAATACTATAGAATTTAGGTAAAATTAACATAAATTAATCAGCCATAATTATACTTGGAGAAAGGTTCATGTGATATTAACTAATTCCCCCATTTTCAGGTGACTGGTTCCCCTTACACTTTGTTTGGATGGTGGTTTCTCATTGTTTTATAATATACGGTACTGTATGATATGGTATGATATTATACTGTACAGTATAATACTATGTTTGGATAGACTATATGATATTATATTGTAACTGATAAATTTACGAAAATGCACTTAATTAAGGGTAAATTAGAATTATTTAAAATTAAGTAAGGGTACAATTGAAAAAAAATAAGTAAACAATGGGATACCACCAAATTGGTGGTTTCAAAAAGTGAGAGTGAGAGTCTTCATGGTTACAAAACCATGAAATCAAACCATATCATACCATGTAATTAAATATACAATCAAAATAAACATGGTTCTCTTACTAACCATACCATGAAAAACCACCATCCAAATAAGTTGTTAAACTTAGTCTCCCTCCGTTCTCCTTTAGTCTCGTTATTTTAGCAAAAAAAATTGTCTCAAAATAAGTGTTGTTGCTTTTAGAAATTTAACACAAAAAAATATATATTTTCTATTTCATTTATTTGTCTTACTTTCTCTTTTAGTGTTAAATTTTCAAATAACATTTATAAACAAAGATTGCTTAATAAATTAGTAATATGGTGTATTTATTATTTTGCTAGGTGAAATTAGCTAAAACATCTTATTTTTGGACAGAGGGGGGAGTAATACTTTTGTGTCAGCTTGTTGTGGGGAAGTACGTGCATGATTTATGGAATTGTACTGTGATAACTCTATTAAAAAAAAAAAGTTTAATGTTGTTAAGTTGTTTGGTATTTTAATGCAAGTAGATAGGCCTATCAGTTGTCTTCAATGTCGATGTACACGCATTTTATTTTAATTTAAAGCAATTTATTGTTATCCCTTTAAATTTAAACACATCAATCAATCTAGTATTATCCCTTTTGAATTCAAACACGACCAAATATAGCTTATGATGCATTATGTTCTAAAAGTTCAACAAAATTTCCTTCTTTTTTTCCTTTTCTTTACGATATATCTCACAGCAATTCATACGGGGAGAAGTGATTTATTTCACTTGATCAAGTTGAGACAAATTAAAACCGAATTAATAATAATAAAACTATTGTTAATGATGTACGTAGTATCCGTTATTGATCGGATCATGAGAATTAAGAATACTTTTAATGTAGGTTCCGATCAAGTACAGGCTAACTTATTAATTAATTGGATCCGAAAAATGATGTTGTAATTTTTCAATTTAGGGTATGTTTGGTATGAAAGATTTAGATTTTTTCATTTTTGGTTAGTCAAACAATTTTGAGAAACATTTCTTTTTATAATTTTTTTAAAATGAAAAAATAAGTTTTCTAACGAAAGTATGAAAAACAAGTTTTATAAGTAAAATTTCTAGTTATTTACCTAAAAGTATGAAAAATTACACTATATATATAAGATAAAAATTTTAATTTATGAGTATATATTTAACATTGAACCCCCTGAACATAAGCCAAGGGACTAGCTCAGTGGCAAAGGGGGTTCAATATTTTGTCGTAGCTTGTCTTAGCTCGCGGGTTTGAATTCGAATAAACACATTTTTTTTCCTGATTTTAGGTAATAAAATGCTGAACCCCCTTCATAAAATTTCTGGTTCCGCCACTGTACCTAAGGTCGAACGGATAGAACAGATGGTTCAACTACATAACTTTTTCTTTTTCATTACTTCCATGGTCGTGCCTCGTGGCACGGCAGCACCCGTACTATTGAAATGGTTCGTCAGTAGAGATGTTCCCACAGGTGCCCTTTTTTCCAATGATCACCCACCCAATCCCTTAATCGTCCCACCCCCGCCACTATCAAACTTTATTCTCTCAGAAAGAATATATTAATTAGAACATGATTTTAATTTAATTACATTTTATTGTATTTTTACATTTTGAAATAAATAATATTTTTATCTTTTTATTTTATTTTAAAATAAATCATGTTTTACATAATTAAGAAGACTTGAAAAAAAAATTCTTTCAAAATATCCTTGTTTTAATACATAGAGTTTTACACCATTAAAGAACGTACCAATTCTTCAATTATGGGTACCATTAAAGAACGTACCAATTCTTCAATTATGGGTAAGATATCAAAACACTTCTTATTTAATTTGTTTTAGAAGTGAGTAATTTTTTCAAAGAGTGTTTGTTCAATATTAAAACACCACGTGTTTTGAAAGGATGTAGTAGTATTTTGCATGTTTCACTAAATAAGTATGAACTTTACATGAAAATTTTAAAAAGATCGACGTTTAATTCCCATTGAAAAATGAAAAGAATAATGTAAATTTACTAGAGATTGAATCAGCCAGTGTGGTCCTCTCATGAAACTAAGGAGTTTTGGCAGCTTTTATGGAGAAAAGCTACATTCCCACCAGCTTTTTCTACCCCTTGACTTATTATTAACTTCTTCTTTTTTTTTTACAATGGTTGGCACAGTAGATTCCAGGAGAAAATTGTTCAAAATATTTTTTATAATTTAAATACAAGAAATAATTCTATAAAAAAATATATTTAATTTTTTAGATCTTCTACAGACTACATGTAAAGATAAAGATTAGAGAGCAAGTATATATAATATCATACACATCCAATTGATGATGAATTTTGAAACACCTAAATACTAAATTAATCTCTAAGTCTTGTGTTTAGGAGATTCAAAATCTATATAAATACACTAAAATTAAAATATCTTATATTTTTTATTGAAAACTCAGGTGAACACCCTCGCCTCCTCCTAGATCCACCTTTGCATGTACGAATGTATGAAGTTACGAACCAATCAATAATCAAGAAAATGAACAAACTGATTTCTTATATTAGGTAGTTAATGGTCAATAACACATTCAAAATAGCATTCTTCGCAAGGTTCATATCTTAACTATTTATTATTTTATTTACACACTTAAATTATCACTCTATTTGTATTTAAACACAGTTCAATGTTGAGTTACATAAATATTTATTCTCAATCGATAATAGGCGTGTGTAGGTAAACTCAGAATTGAAGTATGTTTTAATATATAGGGAGTGATGGTTTAGCTAGGTAAATAGAACAATGAATAGCTGATGTATGAAACTCGTAAAAAGATGATAGTTTAGATATATTTGTGGCCGTTGACTCTATATTAGGAGATAAGTTTAAAATAATTCCTGAAATAATATACTTTGGAGAATTTTTCGAAATATTTAACAAATTTTGATTATTTTAACAGGAATAATAAAACAGAAACATTTATTAGTACTATTTGAAAACATCAGGAAATCCTGTCAAATAAAGGATACTGTAGCACTGGAAATTGCACCAAATACAAATTACAAATTGAAAAACTTAGGGTTGTTTGATACGCGGGGGCAAAGTGGGATATCATAAGATTAAGTTTGTGATTAGAATTTATATTTTGTTTAATTGACCATATAAATCTAATTTCAAAGTTATTAATCATGCATCCAACTTGAGTTATTTTATTTCATCTTTCAAGTGAGATAAATTAATCCGAAGATTATAATCTCAAAATAATTTAATTTGCATGTTAAATAATTTACCCTTCAAATAAATGCAATAGAGACACCGGCAATAAACCAAAATAATAAAAAGAGATAAGTGTCAAAAACACATCTAAACTATACATCTTTTGATATCTAAATTATCACTTCTCAGTTTGAGTTTCATACCTAAACTATTGGGAGTGTAAGTTTATGTATAAAACTCATACTCCCAATAATTTAAGTATGACATTCAAAAAAAAAATAGTTTAAATGTGTTTTTGACACTTTATCTCTAATAAAAAAAAAGGCTGAACTAGGACATCTAAATAAATGAAGCCTAGCTAAAAACAGCTGGAAGAAAAATCATGTTTGTTTCATAGACATTTGATTGATGACTGATATACATAGAAATAATACAACTCCCAAGTCCCACCTAGAAACCCAAAAGAAAGAAAAACAAAACAATACACAGATATTAATAAGGCCAATTTATTCCCTTTTTTTATTTTCATAAATTAAGGTATAAATGTCAAAGCCATAGACAAAATAT
This sequence comes from Solanum dulcamara, assembly GCF_947179165.1. Classification (NCBI taxonomy): domain Eukaryota; kingdom Viridiplantae; phylum Streptophyta; class Magnoliopsida; order Solanales; family Solanaceae; genus Solanum; species Solanum dulcamara. The sequence continues at coordinate 68,623,020 of NC_077244.1, forward strand.
TATCATTACCCCCACTCCATCCGCTAATCACTATATTTGTTTTCTCATAACAAATTAATTATATAGAATTTGAATTATCCTTTTCCTCCAGGAAAATGAATGTATCTTTTAATTTATATATGTTTAAACAAAATTATTGATTTCACGTAAATTCATATATTCATATGAGATATTGTAGATCCGCGTCTTGCACCTATCTAACTACTACATCATACTCGAACGATATATATTTATTTATTTACGCACAAAATTATAACAAGTATGCTACAAAATCTTAGTGAGTGAAATGATACTTCACACTTTTTTTTATCTTCTTGGCAAAACCCCCACATGAAAGACTAATTAAAAAATAACCATTAGATCTAGATTGGACTTAATTAAGTGTTTGTTAGCCGTCAAAAATAAAACAAAATTGATAGATGAGATTGATGTATTTGGATTGAGTCAAATATTTCATCAAGTAGCTGAGAAAAAGAGATGATGCAACATTGGTACCACATGTGCATGCCATTAAAATTTTAATTAAATAAAAGCACCGTCTCTTGTTGAAATGTTCCTTTCGTGCTTTATTGGTTTCAACTATATAAATTATGATAATATCTTCACTAATATAATCTCAAGTCTTTACATAATCCATCGCCTTCTCATTTGCTTCTTCAAAATGCAGGTATAAATTACCTCGTCACTTTCATCTTATCATTCATTTCTAATTATTATGCCAGCAGTATTGATTATGAACTAAAACTCTACGTATATATATATATATATATAGTAAAATACGATCATCAATGAAGCAGTGTCGAATGACACCCGTAATAATTCCTCATGAACGTGTGTGTCGCGATCAAATACTAGAAGGTAAGCAGTAGTTATCATCCTGCTGGGCTATTGGCTAAGTGGGCTTCTTAGGCTTATTGGAGCTTAGAAAGAGGTCTATAAGGATGCATTTAGGGCCCAAATGTTGGACACTTTTTCAGATATTGGAGCTTAGAAAGAGGTGTCAGATTGGTTCTTTTTAATTGAGTTTGTATTTATTAGACAAAATATAAAAGGGAAAATAACATGAATTAACAAACATATATTAGTTAATTATAGATATAGTTTAAGTTAATTTTTACTCGCGGTAAATTTTTTCCAGTAATTAATATACATAGCTGTAGTTGTGCAGAATTTGTATAAATAAGCTCCCAACTGTATAAATTCAGAATTTTCTAATTGAATAAATTCAGATTTTGTATATACTTACCCTACCATCTATACTTACCCTGTTTGTATATTGCCAGCGAATTATACAAACGGATTTTGTATATTCGCATGGAATTGTACAAACTGGTAAGCGAATTATACATACAACTGTTATAGTTATAGTTACAGAATGTAATTACCTAAATTGTTGTTATTTTGGCCTATTAAATTTTTTATAGTAGCTATTTGTGAAATTTTCACAATATAAAAGTATAAAGTTTTCGGTAGACTTTTTTATATTCAAAAATTATTTTTTTTATAATTATTTTAAATAAAAATGCCATGTGTCTTCATTTGATTTGTTATTTTGCTATGTGTATTACACACACTTTCTCTTTGACTAGGTGTCAGAAAAATGTTTGATGGATATTTATTTTTTAAGGTTGGAGTGCCTAATAGGAAAAGGGGTCTGTTGAGCTGTCTAAGTGAAATATGAGGACAATTTTTAAGGGGCCGCATATGACTTAAGCCTATTAGATTTAAATTTTGTGATTTTTGTATTATTAGATTCAATTTTAAAAATCTTAGTTAAGTGATTTTGGGCTAGTCTAATGATTTGGGTTTTGATTGATCCAATGATGGGCTTAATTTGCTAACCGAAGATGTCATCTTATCCTAGAAGCCTAGTTTGGTGTCATATGTCAAATAGTATGGCTTATGAAGTTAAATAAAAGAGTCAATAGAATCATGTTACATGTCGTCAAAATCAAATGCTAATGAAAATGTGTCATGTGTATTGATGACGTGTTAAACTCAATCAAATCCATGTTACTTAAATCTATTGGTCAAAAGAGTTTGTCTTCATCACAACTCTCCCATTCTAGAACATAAATAGAGATCCTCATGATTTCGAAAAGAAATCAAAATTCTAACAAGAAGTCAGAAAGAATACACGGATCAAACGTATTAAATTTCTCTACAAGCTACAAGCATTCAAACACTCAAGTATTTTTCTAGAAGTTGTGGAGATTAAGACGAAAATTCAAGATTAAGCTTAAATTCTCTTGAATTCAGATACAAATCAAGCTCAAGCTCAAAGACCCTTAAATTTACTTTTGAAAAGAAAAATCCAAAAATTTGAGATTGTAACACTCATAATATTGAACTAAAATACTATAATTATTGTAATATTTTTTTGTCTTGATTATTCTCTAGACACCAATTTCTATTGTCTGCACTATTCCATTAAAAAGTTATCAAACACTCAATAATTTTGAACCATTGACCAAAATTTAATTTAAAATGACTATTTGTCAATTTAAAAACAGATTTTAATCTTCTCAAAAGGTCAAACTAATCCAACTAAGTGAATTTTTGAATGGGAAAAATTATATTCTGAGTGAGTAAACTAACAATAGTTTGTTCTGTTTGTGTCTCAGAAGCATAATTTTATTAATTTATTTTCCTTAAATTTGAAGTAAGATAAGACATAAATCATGTACTACCTAGAAAAAATAGCATTAATTGTCAGTCAACAGATTTTTATATGTTAAACTAAACAAGTTAGCAACCACATGTAAATTTTATTTCTAAAGTGACGAAACGAAATATTGAGTTAGTTTTTAAAAGAATCATGGTTGAATTCAATAAATTAGGGATGGACATGCATAATTTGGGCAAATCGAAACTCAAGTCATTTTTTAAAATATCTGGTTTGGATTTTTAAATTGGAGTTCAAATTTAACTTCTAATATTTTTGAATTTCACATTGAATTCTGAATTTGCTTGTTCGAAATTTTTGCGGTTTATATTTATCTTTATCTATAAGACTCATGTCCAAATACTCAAAACATGAACTATTAGTATTATAATTTTGAATATGATTATACTACGTTTGAATTTGTTAATTTTCAAAATAACTATTTTATAGTTTTTCTTCATGACTGTTAGGATATTTTCTATTTGTTATGGTTTTATTATGTTTGAACTTGTTAATTCTCTGGTTTTAATGCTTCTATGGTTAGATATTTCCTTCATACTGGTTTTATTAATTCTTGCATGAATATCTTATTCGAATTATTATGGTAGAAATAAGAAATTACTAAAGCAGGTTGACACATATTATAATCTGATGTTCTATTTGTAGTCCCAAAAATTGAAAATATGAAATAACTAAATTAAGTTATTTTCTAAAAAAAATAGATCCAACCTGAACATATTTTAATTAAATTTGAATTATAATTTCTTAAATTCAAACGGAGATTTTTGTATCCCTTCCAAACGGCATAAACCTGTCGGTAACTATTTATAAGAAGTTCATGAAACAAATCAGGCAATAGCCAACCGCCAGCCCACCTGTTTGTTAGTGTTTTTTTCTTGTCGATTAAAATCTGTCAATTATTTTGCCTTTTATTTTATTAGTATCAGAAGTATCAACTATCAGGTTTTTAGGGTGAATTGGGTACGAAGGGAAGTGTTCTTTCTTAAAAGATAAGTGGATTTTTTTGAAAAAAAATATTCTAGTGTTTGATAAATAACTAAAAATAAATTATAGTAAAAACACTATATGGTGGATTGTGGAAAGAGGTGGGGAGTGGGGTTTTGGGTTTTGGGGTTGGGAGGGGTGGTGGTGGTGTTGAGATGGTCAAAGGATGGGGATATTGGGATGTGGAGATGAAACAATGAACTACTTGAAAGTGAAAATTGTTTTTATATTTCAATTAGAGAAGTCATTTTCCTCATTTTTAAGAAACTTGTAAAAATATTATAATCAACCAAATTAAATATGAAAAAATTTAAAAATATTATTCAGTAATGGGAATCTTAGTAGTTCATTTAGTTGACTACTTGAACTTTCACCTAGCGGGTGAGAGATTGATTCCCCACATGTAATTTCTTCACAATTTCTCCTACCCTACCTCATTAAAAAAATAAAAATAAAAATATTTTTCACTAATGATAAACCTTAAAATGTTTTTAGTTTTCATAAAATATTCAATTCAAATAGTTATTATCACATAATTTGTATGTTCTAATTGGATTTATGACACCTTAAACTCGTCCAATTCACACAAAAGATAGTACTAACATGATATATATTTCACTGTTTCAGTTTATGTGGTAATATTTGTTGGGGGTAGGAAGCACCACAACTAAAGTTTGATATGATGAAAATATTGAAAATAAATTGGACACGAGAATTTTACGTGGAAACCCCTCTAAATGATAGAAGGGAAAAAACCACGGGGTAGAAGGATCTCACTATAAAATATATGGAGTACACAACTCTCAAATACAAGGAGAAAACAACAATTAACACTTCTCTCTTGTAAAAGGAACAACTACTAAAAAGGACACTCAAGACTAAAAATATTTATCTTGGTGTATAACTCTCTTTGTATTCTTACTCTCTCTTTCTGGGATGATTTGAATGAGGGCAAGAGGCCCTCTATTTATAGGAGAATGAAAACGCGTAAAATTATTTTACGCATTTTCAAAACGCGTATGTTTAATTCAACACAACAAAGTCATTGCTGGAGGCAGCCTTTTTTGACTTTGTTGGCCTCCCTTTTTGACTCTGTTGGCCCTCCTTTATTGACTATCTTTCAATATTTTTTTAGTTCAATTAAAAAAAATAGCATAATATTTTTCTTTTTAAAAAATCAATTTTTAGAGGCCCATTTTACCGATCAGGACTTTACTAAGTTTAGATTTTAAAAATTTGGATCGATTTTTGGAAATTTGTTCAGTAATTCATACATCACATTGAAATCATTATCGATAACATCTCATGAGCAACGCTAGTATAATAGTCTTCATTATTTCCCCATCATGTTAGACGAAAGACGTTATTTTCTTGAAAATCTTCGTAAGATAAATAGAGATTGTACCTTAAAAATCCTGATAGCTCGCTTATTTAGATCCATTTGTGATAAGATATAGTCTTTGATTCTTTACAAAGTATAGCTTTTTAGATACAATGTGGATGCAATTTCTCTTTTGTTTAGCTACTGCTAGAGTTCTTTTGAGGTGTGGTATGCACCTTTTTGGTTCTTTCAATCCAATTAGTATTACACTATCAAATACTTTATCATTTCAATTTTTGAGAACCTAGGGAGTTTTCTAACTAGCTCTCAGTTTGCAAATTGTTTCTATTGGGAGATGCTTCCTTCTTTTTGGTGTGGCTACGTTGAATTCGTTGTACATCTATGACACGACGAGTTCATAACAGATATGAGTTAATCTAACAACATTACAATGACAAGCCGAAGTTTATCATGTCAGTGAACTTTATGTTAAAGGCTCTTTCTTTCCTTTTTAAACAACTTCCTCAGTTAATAATTTAATTGGTATAATAAATACTCGTCGTGTCTATGTGTTCTTTCCTCTTAGATTGTGATTGTCCTATTGAAGTTTAGGTGCATATCATTAGATTTACTCTTGCTGACTTTGATCGTTTGTACTTTTTTTGAGATAAGAAATGGCAGGCTGAATAAGCTCAAAGGAGTGCCCTCCAAAAGAAGCTACATTCCCACGCTAAAGCAAGCATAATGTCGACGTTCTATTTTCCACTAATAGTTATGTACATCTAATTAAGAATAGGTCAATGTTGATTCCTTCTATTTGTTTTGCTTTCTCCTTTTATCCTTGAATTCAATTCATTCTAAAATTTCTCCATTCCCAATCGTCCATTGGATCGTTATGCTTTCAAAACATATCTCGTACTGCACAATTATTGTTGTAAAAATCCTAACATTGATCCTCTTTTATATACCAGTATCCACATTAAGAAAACAAAAATGTGATATCATAACACACTAGCTTTGCTCCAACAAAACGAAAGGTGTCAGCTTTAATGTGCTAACATTAACTTCTGGCACATACCTCTGCATCTGACAGTTTGCTTTCACAAAGAACTGAAAATGCCATCCATTAAGACACTTTTAACTTATTATTGTGCAACAGTTCACAATAGTGGAAAGTCACACTCAATACATCTCTAAAGTTTTATAAGCTCCACTTCTTAATTTTGACATACTTTCTTTGTATAAAGACGTTTGTTAACTTTTTTCAATTTTACATGAGCAATGTGGTTTCTGACCTTAATATTTTCTTATTTCTAGTAATCCATCTTGAGTTATGTTTTTATATTTTTTTTCGTAACTTGGTTTTCATCTTCTCCTGATCACTTAATCTGCATATGAGAAATGATAAACAAAATCAGCACCTCCTGCAAATATGATAATTGTGTATTCCCACTCCCATTTATTGATTATGAGGAGGATTTTTCTCAGAAGGAAGTAAATTTTTTTATTGTTATACACCATGTTGAGTGCCTTGCAATCTTGTCAAGATCTTTGGAACTTCCAAGTGAAGTGGGAGAGGTCAGCAATATCACCCGTCTCTTTTGTCTTTTTCATTTCAAGGACCATGTTTCACTTATAATTTTGAACGGAGCATATCTTTCATGATAATTAAAACTATACTTGCAACTTCTAAATTTGGCTAGATAGTTTCATTTGATGAATTAGGTAGTTGTAGGAGTACAATGATACGTTACTTGTATATCACTCTAAAATAGAAGTTTGTTGAGATTACTCTAAAATACTATATGTAAAGTAGATATTATAATAAGAAAAATAATGTGAGATATGTTTCCTTGCATAACAAAACTTTTATGGTTGCAAAGAACTACATCTATTTTATGCAGGTTATACAGCTTTATAATTGTTGCAGTTGCGTTGTGACTTTCTTTGTAAATAATGAAATACTATTACAGACTAATTTTCTTTGAGCTCTGGCACTTCGTTAACCGACTAACTCAAAGGGAGCTTAAGTAAATCTCAGTGTGTTTTGCTTTGTCTAAGACAACATTACTGTTGTTATTGCCCACTTAACCACTTATATGATGTTTTTTCTATGCTAAAGCGGTGTACTCTTATCCTTTTACGCAATTTATATTTGTATGAATTTCTTTCTGTGTGGAAGATAAGGTCATGTAGGGTGCTGAAGAATGATCCATTTACTTTCTTAAAAACTGTTTTGGATTCTTTTAGTCAAATATATTGCATGGTCACTCCTTATTCTGTTCTCATTATAGATTATGAGAATGATTCTATATTTTTTTGTTAATACAGGGACAATACTTTTAAACAATTACAACTGACGTGATTAAGGAGGAGTGTGAAGACACTACATGTGTTACTTTTTTAATTATATGTAAGTGCATAAAATATACAATAGCGTATTGTGTAGTAGGAGTATATTTAATTGACTCTTTAGTGGGTGAACTATTTAAAATATTTGAGTTGAGGTGTATATTTTGTGTTCTCTGTAACAATATTGGATGTTTTGATATTGATATGTAATTGAATCAATAATAATGTATATTTTATTTTTTTTGTTGAAAAAATGTGGCGACTAATGTTGCCACTAAATTAAGGCTATTGTAGTGACAAGAGTTGCTGCTGAAGTTAGAATGTGTTGTGGCGACTAGTGTTGCCACTAAATTTAAGGCTATTTCAGCGACAAGAGGTGTTGCTGAAGGTATAATAATTTTTGTGGTGACTGAGGTCGCTACTAAAAGGTTAGACTATAGTGGCGATCCTACCAAATATCTTTTTTGTGGTGACATATTCCATTCCCTTTTGGGCGGCAGTAGTTGCCAAAAATAAGCATATTTAGTGGCGATGCGCTATTGTCGTCACAAATAACGTTTAGTTTTGGAAGTACTTGCCACGACGCCAATGTCGCCACTAAAAATAATTTGTGGGGACTTTCTGTCTATCTGTAGCGACATTTGTTGCCACTAAAAGTCTAGTTTCTTGTATATAATATATATAATTAAAATATTTTTAATACAATAATATATTAGATTTTGAATTCAATATATAATATTATAGGCTTTTTTCAATGCATATGGTTAATTTATAGCTAAAATATTTTTAATACAATAATGTATTTTAGCACTGTTAATATGAGAAAAAAATTAATATAATGATAATACATTTTGAATTCAATATATTATACATATTATAAGCATGTTTCAGTGCACGTGGTGAATATATAATTAAAATATTTTCAATACAAATGTATTATAAGTATTATGTATGAATTTCAAACATTCCAGTACTGTTCAAATTAATTTATGTTGTTAGACAACAATTGAATTCATAACAATATATAATATTGAATTCAAATTCTATTACAACTATTTTTTTATCTAATACAATTGTAATACAACTTTTCAAAGCTTCACCTCTTCTTCTCCATTGAATCACCACCACCAGACCATCGTTGGACTACCAAACCAACCAAAAAAAACCACCATGCAGTCCACCCACCCACAAAGCAACCATGCACCAAATTCCTTTTTTCCCAATTTTTTCGGTGCACACACCATCACCACCGCACTCCACCCCTTTCTGTCCTCTTTTTTTTCTCTGGCAAAGACATACGCCGAAGTGACCAACAAACAACGCCACAACAATCCATATCGCCCATTGTATCTCCTTGACTTCATTGAAGATGAATCGTCGCCGGAGAGAGTTTTTCCGACTTGATATGAATGCCAACGAAGTTCTAACATGGAAAATAAAATAAAAATTAACATGAAAGGTAAAGAGGAACAGGGACTTGCCATCACTGATTTTCATGGAGATCGCCAGAGCTTGTAATTTTTGGATGGAGTTTGATGGATTTCCGATTTGATTTCTATGTTATTTGTTGTTGTTGGGTCTATTTGGTAGTGGTGTGGAGGTGAGAAAGAAAAATGAGAGTTGGGGTGGTGGTTGTTATTCGTTGTTTTATTCTCCGACGAGGTTGGAGGAGGAGGGAGATGAGACTCGCCAGAGAAGGACTCGTTGGAGAAGGAAAAAAAGTGAGGTTGGAGGAGGAGGGAGATGAGGGGTTGGAGGAGGAGGAGAGAGATGAGGGGAACAATAGGTGATTTCATGATAAATCATGCTATAGATTGTAATAAAAAAAGTATCCCAAAAATAGAGTAATATTTAATAATAAAAAAATCATTTATATAGGAATAATTACTTAAATAATGATGTCACACAATCGAAATCCGAGATACTCTTAGTCAAGAGCATCTTAGAGTAGGGATGAATATTACGTAACTGCTTAAAATGTACATAGCGCTAATGGAAAATTAACCCTAAGCTACAACCAACAAGTGCAGGTAGCTCTCCATTGGAAATCATGATCCATCTCTGAATCACCTTAGTAAGCAATATTGGTACTCAGAGCAGTATTTGCAAACACAATGTCGAAGAGTCCTATATATATGAGCACAACACAAACCAACAAATATTATCGTTTATTTCCAATAAAATAGTGTGTGTAAAAAATACTCTCATGAACCTATTTAGTACATGTAATAACAATAAAAATAAAGCACAAATTAATTTATGCAAGTACATATAGCATTCAAAGAAAGGCATCGACAAGAGTTCATGAATCAATCAAAATATATGACAAAGACTCGAGCTTTACTCAAAAACTTGCATTTCCAAATACCATAAACATATACACATAAACTCAGTAGATATACATATGTATATTGTATGACCAAATCAGTCTTCACCGTGTAATACGTCATACATGCAATCTATAACAAGCATATGAGAGATGCTTATACCATTTGACATACTATAGCTGAATGACCTTACAGGGAAGAAAAATCCAAAAGTGACTCTAGTGGGATCTTTTCAATACTTTGGATGATCATATAGGAAAGAAAATTTCAAAAAAAAAACTTTAGTAGGATCTCCTCAATAATTGAATGACCATATAGGAGTCTTTCCTTCTTGTTAAAGATGTGGTAAGAATGAGTACATTGTCCAAATCCAATATTTGGAACTCACTTCTCTCTTCAAATTTTGGTGATAAATTTTTCCCCAACTCAATGTCAGAAAACAAGCCGCCAAAGCTCGTGAAGGTTGTGGATCAAACTCTAGCAAATCGGCGAAAGCAAGAGATTATTGTCATATAGGACACAACACAATATTTCTTATGCCGACAATTGGATTTTAACACTTGTAGGTTGTAATATCAAAGAGTTGAATCTAAGAATAAAGAGACCTATTAATGAAGGAGAATGTGATTACAAACAGTACTTGACCAAGGCAATTTTCAATGCCAAAGCACTAAACTTGCTAAATTTGAATGGATTTAAGGTTAAATTGCCCTCTAACGGTGTAATAATGTTTTCAACTTTGCAAGAGTTTCACCTATGTGACGCTTTTTTTGGACGAGGAATTTATCCAAGCTCTATGCACAAACTGCTGCAATTTAGAGGTTTTATCTTTGCAGTGCTTTGACGGACTGACCAATTTGTGAAACTTGTTTAAAGAAGGTTAACTTGGAATTTTGCCCTTCTGGATTCGAATTGGTTGATATTGCTGCAATTAATCTTGAAGATCTTAAGATCTCAAGTCATGGGGATCTACAAAATCTTGAAAAGTTCGACCTTGAAAACTATGAAGATCACGAGTGACAGGCTCAAACAGCTGATAGTTAATGATTGTCGTAATCTGATTGCAGTTGAATTAGACACTTAGAATTTGATTGCCATTCATTGCCAACATTGAAAATGAAAGCTTCAGTTTCATTAGTAGCCAATATCTCATTTGCCTCAGCAAAAACCCCTGACAGCGATGGGTACCGCCGAATTTTCTTAGTAACTTCAATCCATTCATGGCTATTGAATTATCTCCAATAGCGTGAACTGGGATTAGGGCCGCAGACGTAGCATTTGAACTATGCTGAACAGACATGACTTCTACCTCGACTTTGTCCTTTTCGCTATGCATCAGCCATGCTGATGAACTGAAATGACCCTAATCTATCAAAAAAAATAATCTTGGTCCCCATCTTGGCATGCTTAAATGAGTTTGCTTTATTGCATCTACTGTAATCTTCATCAGCTACTTGTAGTACAGAGTTTCAATGGACAGAAATTCAAGAGAAGGCAAACTGTCCTGCTTAAGTTAACTTGAAGTTAGCTTTATGATCATATTACTCTAATATCTTATACTGATCAGCTAGTGTTTTGAAAGGCATCCCTACCTACTCTATGTCTTTACTGCCCATATCTGCAAATGTTGAAAAAGGGGTTTGAATAAAATAACCTGACTTTATGGGGATGAAATTCTAAGAAGAAAGGAATGCAGTCAGCATTTAGTAGGACCGACGGGCCCATAGTACCCAAGAATAAAAGAAGTAAAGGTATGGGAATCAAAAATATGAAATGCTCAACAAAAGTTTGCTCTTCAAATGGAACAGGAGGTACGATGAGCATGGATGAATTCTGGAAGAATGTGATAGCAATAAAATATAGCAAAACTGATAACTGGTGCACTACATCGGTGGCTACTTCATACTGAGTTGCATTATGGAAACCAATTGGTAGAATATTTTAGGAGGAATTTATGGATGGGGAATAAGAAAAATGAAGACATGCAATGGCAGGAAGATCAATGGTCGGATAAATGGCTGGAAGGGTCAATATTGGAAGAGCTTTTTCCTGAATATAGTCATCCTCAAGAATCGCCCAATCTCAAGATGCTACATTGAGATGGATAGAAATTTTAATTTCAGAAGTTTCAGCGAGTGATAAATAGATAGGTTTAATTTCATCTTCTGTTGCAGAAACTGGAAGCAGTATATGTGGAGGTGGATCAAGTTTCGATAGTATGGACAGGCTGCATGGCTGGCAGATTCTCAGGTAACTCCTGTTACAAAAGTTTGCTTCAACAGAAAAGTAGCAGTAACTCACTGTCCTTGGGAAATGATTTCAAAGATGAGTTCCTATAAAGTTGCAAGCTTTTTATGGAATACAATTTATGGTGCCTGTTTGACACAAGACAGCTTACGAAGGAGAGGATATCAGTTATGCTACAGTAAGGATCATCAGTATGTTCTGCCACTTACTAGTCCTTGAAATTATTTCCTCTGTTGCATGTTATTGGTTTCTGTTGGTGAAATTACAAGATGACAAATTATAATTGAAAAATAAAATGAAGAAAATAAATTCACTTCTTGGCTGAGACGCGAATATCTCGCTCTCTTTAAGGAGATTTAAGCCCACTGCAGCAAATCTTTTCACCGGTCCAGCAGTAGTCCTCTTGACTTGTCCCCTCCAGAATACAACAGTCTTATCACAAAATGTAACTCAACAAACTTAATGCACTCAATGTTTTCTTCCATTTCAAAACAAAGAAGACTTCTCTATTTAGAGGGGAGGAAAACATTCAAAAGATGAAAAAAATAATGGAATGTCAACATTAACATTTAGTGCACAATTATTATTTAGTGCACTACTTACTAGTGATAATTAGGTTAATTTCTAAATAATGGAATGTCATCATTAACATTTAGTGCACAATTATTATTTAATGCACCACTTACTAGTGATAATTAGGTTAAAAGAAATTATCACTTAGTGCACCACTTACTAGTGATAATTATGTTAAAAGAAATTATCATTTAGTGCACCACTAATTATGTTTAAAAAACATAATGAATTGAGTAATATATGCACTAATGCAAAATAGAATAAAGATGACATTATATGCCATCAATGGACAATTGCTAAAATTGCAATTTAATAAAATCTAAAATTGCAATTTAATAAAATGTTAAAATGCCACACTAACCGTTTCTATTTCTTTATAAGTACCTGCTCTTTCTATCTCTTTTCCACATTCACAAAACCGTTGGGATTTGTGAAATCGAAACCATATGCAGATTTTTCACTCCATTGGCTGATTGGCAACAAGCTAAGATCCTACCCAAACTACACTTTTTGGTGTATCATGGTTGGGATTTGAGAAATAAAAGGAGATGGAACATCATGCAACAAATTAGTGCAACTTACTGTAACCTTAGAAAGTAGCTTGAGAGTTGAGTAGCTTGAGAGTGAGGTTTTTACGAGTCTATCAATACAGTTATCATATACACTTTATATTTTCTTTAAGAGTAGTTAAGAATCTTCTGAACTCAAACCACTTTTGTACTTTTGATAGAAAAATGCCATAGATAAAAAAACTAATTACAGCAATCTCATAGCCCACTTTTTTAGTTTATCTCTTTGTTCATGTTGATCAACAGAGAAACCATATTTAACAATCTAAAATCAAAATCAATTGCAAGTCAGAAGCTTCATGGTAATGAGTTGAGGAATCTTGACATTAGTATTTAGTAAGGCACTGGAAGAGCCCGTGGCAACGCTCCATGAGCTGCTTTGGACATTGTATGGAATTTGCACTCCACTGATAACAATTGGCTTTCTTCAACAGTGATTGTGTTGATTAGTTGTAGAAGAATGTGCTCGAGTTCTTCCCCATCAATCCACTCGTGGACCGCTGCTTTTACTAGTGTCCTGTTTTCGTTTATCAAATTCCAAGCAGGGAAATCTTTTCTTGGCATGACAAAATCAGCTTCCCTGAGCTTCAAACTGGGGCAGAAATCGCCGATTCCATCACCTAGATAGATCATTATTTTCTTCCCTTCCTTAGCCATGGTGGCTTGAATTCTTTCTACTATCAGACCCTGCATTAAACAGAACAACAATTAGGAAAAAGAATTAGTTAATTACATGTTATATTCTAAAATCATTTTTTTTTAAATGGATGGAGTATTTATTTACCTTGCACATGTTGGGAGGGCAGAGATTGCATCCATGAGGGGATGTGTGAAAATCAACATAAGGGAGGATTCGAAGCCTGCCTTCCTCATCGACGTAGCCTGGATTCGTGTTGATCTCCGAGAAACAATCCCTAATTCCGAGATGCTTCAAGATTGTTTCAATGAAGAATACATTTGCATCGCTTATTACCCTCAAATCACAACTGAATTATCACACATTGGAATTAGTATAAACCCATAACAAATTCTCTGATTTCTATGAAGCAGATTTAAAGAAAGCAGAGGAAATACAAAATGGCTGTTCTTGAAAGATACATACCCTAATGCATGTGCTGATTTAATGGCTGGGACAATGCTGGGGTGTATGGGAACCCGTTTCAGTACCTCTTTAATGTCTTCAATAGTTTTGCCTTGTATATGAAGCTCCTTCATCATTCTATCCTGTAATTTGAAACCAAACGGAAATTATCAGCCACTAGCAAGAAACAAAAAATGCAATATCATATCATTGTTAGACAGCCCGTTGCACAAAGATCAAGAGACAAACATAAAAGTATAGTACGAAAAAAGGGAATAAAATGAAGAGCAAACGAAAACTAACCATGAGAGAGTTCCAGGGCATAGTGGGAAGAAGCTGATTAAACAAATCAGTAGCACCCAACTCATCCACCACCCAATTATCACTATCCACGTCGATAATCGTCTTGTCGAAGTCGAAAACCACTACAATTCCAGCCATTTTTTTGAGTAACTTCTCTAAGGGTTAAAGACTATAGAAGAACTTTGTTTCTTGTTCTTTTGGAATTTATTTGGTTTTGTGAACACCAAACTGAAGAGGGAGATTTATAGGGAGGGAAAAAAAGGGAATTAGGTACAAAAAATAAGATGCTAAGGGAATATTACACAAGTTAGTGGTAAGTTAACGCAAATCCACTCAAATTCCTATAGCCACTTGGTTTTGTTCTTTCGGCATCCTCAACTTATTTTGGATATTAGCCGTTAGATTTTGGTATACTTGATTGTCACGGATCATCCGACGGTGAATACATACATTTTGCTTTATGGAAAAAATAACTTTCATGTATTAGCCGGGAGGTTTATGGAAATTCGAAGGAATATGACAGAATATTCCATGCAGGGGAATTTAGTTCTCCGAAAATTGAACAAAATCCTTCTAAGAATTACATAGGAGAATAAATCTACATTTATGTGATATAATATAGGAATTACTTAAGAATAAATCTAGATTTATTTATGTGATGTGATATAGGAATTACGTAACTATGGGTTTTTTCAGTGTTCTTTGATTATTATTTTTGAGGGAAATTACGTGAATAAGCAAATATATACTAGTTAATTAGTTAACATAGTTATAGTTTATTTAATTTGTAATTCTCCACTAACATTTAGCATTAATTATGGTTCGAGTTTGTATAATTCAAAATTTGTATAACCTTTGTATGATATAATTTTGTATAATATAATTTGTATAACTGTTTAAAGTTCAGATATTTGTATTTGTATAAATTCGTTATTTCGAGTTTATAAAAAAATAGCTCAATTATCCGCGAATTATACAAACGAGGCAGTTTAAACTATAGTTATAGCTAAGGAGCCCAATTAAATTTATTATAGTGGCTATTTATGAATTTTTTTTTTAATTACTCCCTCCGTCTTATACTAGTTGTCCCTTTTTTTCTTTACACGCCACTTAAAAATCATAAATAAAAATGGTAGTTCTACTAATTTATCCCTTAAATATTTTTTCTTCAAACTTTACAAACGTGTTTGCACTTTCAAAAAGGAATTAATTGTATGGCTAAAAAAAATATTTTAAAAAATAATGTTCTCTTAATTTTCTAAATTGACAATTAATTTGGACATTTATTTTTAATAAAATGTGAACAACTAATATGAAATGGAAAGAGTATTACATAAGTGTCATAACTCGAGCCTGCACCCTAGGCATGACCAGCACTCAAAGTGGTCACAAACGAATCTTTGGCCTGGTTTATTACTATAATGAAGATTATAAGACATGTGTAGAAGGTTTTAGAAAAAGAGTATGCAATAACTTTAAGCATTATTTTACATATATATATATATATATATATATATATATATATATATATATATATATATATATATGTAAAACAATGCTTAAAGTTATAACTCTACTGACTCGTCTATGAAACTTCTAACATACTGAAGATAGGTTACTAGGACAAGACCCCAGGCTACCTAAATACTCACTTAACAATATATACCAACTACTAATACTTAAGATAAATTGAAATCCTCCAAAAGTAAGGAGGTCTTATTAAAGTTGGATAAAAGTAGTATTAATTTGTGTTTGTTGTCATGAATACCTGTGCCGAATAACGCCAGTACATGAAATGTACGTTATGTAAAATAGAAGAGTGAAACAATTGTCTAAAACTTAACATACTAAGCTGATTTGAAGCAAGGTCAACTGATTAGTAAAACATGTCTGTGTGATTTAACAAAAAAAAACTTTAAAACTGAATATATGCAATAATATCAAATACATAAAATAATATAACATTACTTTTCTTGGGAGTTTCTCTAATCGAAAACCATCACTTTGAGCATTGTGATGATACAATGTCTTGTCTACGTTGCCATAGACATCCAATACCTTGTCAGGGTAAAGGACAAACTTAACTAATGGATTCAATCTTTGAGTCCTTACCAGGGGCGTTCTAAGGAGTCGCCTGCATCAACGACACGATCATATCCTACGCTGGTGGTGCAATTTTGGAGTTTGAATTATCTAAACCCTCACCTAATCCGGCGTTCAATATTACTCCCAAAACACACAATGTGCTCAATAATTGTAAAGATACCCCACTATAGGGAACATGTCCCACTTTAAGTCTATGCTCAATAATACTTGAAAACTGAATTGAACTCAACTTTAAAAACTTGACTATGCTTTTGTGAAAATTTTACTATGCTTTCTCAATGTGAAATATGCTTTCTTTAAGAAACTGTCTATACTTTCTTTATGAAAATGTGCATTTTGATTCAAAAATATACTTTTTTGAAACTTTTCAAAATTAATGCACATACTTAAAGCAAAATATACTTTCTTGAACTCTTTTTTAAAATACTTCTTTAAAATCTTGAAACTTATTTTACTCATGAAAACAATGCATGTGGAATGTTATGACAAGATTCTCAACAACCTTTAGCTAAGAAGGGGTCATGTGGTAAAATAGCAGGAACCCAATCAATCAAGGATTATTAACAACATGAAGTATAATGATTTCAATAATAGAAACAATAATGGGAATATTCTAAATAGAAGAATTCGACAAATCATGAACTTTGGGAAGAAATCTTAACTTTGATCTTACTAACTAAGATTATAGATGTAGGGTGTGAGAAAGAACTTAGTTCCTCAGTATGATGGTCTTACATACCTTACTGATGAAACTTGAAGAAGAACCTTGGAAGATGAACAGTAGCCGTCCGACATTTCTTAAAGCTCCGTTGAAGATCAACTTACACTTTCAGCCAGTCGGTGAGTCCTCCTAGTTCCTGGAGGATATTGGGCCTTCCTGTACAGTTTTTGGATTATCTCTTCTTTATTTAGATTGTCGGTAGCCATGGGCTTGTCATTGGCACCTTTTAGACTTGAATAGAGGCTTCATAGACTGAGATGTGAGGAGGTCGAGCGGTCATCTTGAGGATTCCTATTTTGATTATCGTCTTGATTGTAAATGTTTGGCCTTCGGCCCTTATGATATGAGAAGTATTTCTTAAATTGAGTTTTCTGCTAATAGAATGTGCTTGAATGAATGAGTGATTGTCCCAAGTGGTTCGCTCGGAGGTCAGAGATGGCCTTCGGGTGCCGGTTACGTCTAGGGTACCCTCCCGGGACGTGACAGGCATCATATTTTTCTCATAAAATAAGCCATCAAATTTCGTATCAAGTAAATATACCTAATTTGCTTGTACATGCTATACTACAACAACAACAACAACAACAAACCCAGTATAGTCCCACCATGTGGGGTCTGGGGAGGATAGAGTGTACGCAGACCTAACTCCCACCTTAAAATGTAGGGTGGCTGTTTCTGAAAGACCCTCGGCTTAAGAGAGAAGAACAAGGGAGGAGAAACAAGGAAAACAAGACATAGGTCAGTAGAGCCAGGCATATAGCAAACAATATAAAAATATGAATAATGAGAGAGATAAAGTCAGGGTAGGAAAGATTGGGGATAAATGAGCATTAACTACTATAGATAAAATAGGATACCCAAAGTAAACTGGGCCAACTAATATAAGCAGTAATACCATGCAAAAATCATATGTTAATAAACAAATAAGCGCGACTACGACTACTATGGAGAAAAGATAGGCCACCTAGCCCACTATCTTAGTCTGAGTCCTCCACAGCCTCATATCTAAGATCATGTCCTCGGTGAGCTGCAACTGTGCGATATCATGTCTAATCATCTCTTCCCAATACTTCTTCGGCCTCCCTTTGCCCCTCCTGAAACCGTCCATAGCCAACCTCTCGCACCTCCGCACTGGAGCATCTGTGTCTCTCCTCTTCACATGCCCAAACCATCTCAGTCTCGCTTTCCGCATCTTGTCCTCCACTGATGCCACTCCCACCTTGTCTCTGATATCTTCATTCCTAATTCTATCCATCCTAGTGTGCCCATACATCCACCGCAGCATTCGCATTTCCGCCACTTTCATCTTCTGAACATGAAGTTTCTTGATTGGCCAACACTCCACCCCGTACAATAGAGTCGGTCTAACCACCACTTTGTAGAACTTGCCTTTGAGTTTTGGTGGCACTTTCTTGTCACACAGCACTCTGAAGGCGAGCCTCCATTTCATCCACCCTGCACCGATACGGTGTGAAACATCGTCGTCGATATCCCCATCTTCCTGTATAATAGACCCAAGGTACTTGAAGCTTCTTTTCTTTTGAATGGCCTGGGTACCAAGCCTCACTTCCCCGTCAGCCTCACGCGGTAGGACATTGAAACTGCACTCCAAGTATTCTGTCTTGGTCCTACTCAATTTAAATCTTTTAGACTCCAACGTCTGTCTCCAGCCCTCCAGCTTATCGTTAACTCTGTTGTGAGTCTCGTCAATCAGGACTATGTCATCCACGAACAACATACACCAAGGCACCTCACCTTGTATTTGTCTTGTCAATTGATCCATCACTAGGGAGAATAGAAACAGGCTAAGAGTTGATCCCTGGTGCAACCCCATCGTAACAGGAAAGTGCTCCGAGTCCCCTCCTACCGTCCTTACCCTGGTCTTAGCTCCATCATACATGTCTTTAATTGCTCTAATGTACGCCACAGGTATATATTTCGCCTCCAAGCATCTCCATAGGACCTCTCTTGGAACTTTGTCATAGGACTTTTCTAGGTCAATGAATATCATGTGTAAGTCCCTTTTTCGCTCCCTATACTGCTCCACCAATCTTCTTACAATATGAATGGCTTCTGTAGTCGAGCGCCCCGACATGAATCCAAACTGTTTCTCTGAAATAGACACACTACTCTTCACCCTCATTTCTATCACCCTTTCCCACACTTTCATAGTGTGACTTAGCAGCTTGATACCTCTATAGTTGGTGCAGCTTTGAATGTCTCCCTTGTTTTTGTACACGGGAATGATTGTACTCCACCTCCATTCTTCCGGTATCTTCGATGTCCTGAAAATGACATTAAACAGCGCAGTCAGCCACTCCAATCCTACCCTACCTGCCTTCTTCCAAAATTCCCCAGAATCTCGTTAGGTCCGGTCGCTTTTCCCCTACTCATCCTACGAACAGCTCCCTTAACCTCCTCAACCTTTATTCTCCTACAATACCCAAAGTCGCGACGCCTATCCAAGTGCTCCAAGTCTCCCAACACAAAGTCTCTGTCCCCTCCTTCGTTCAAGAGTTCGTTAAAGTATGACTGCCATCTCTGTCTAATGTGGGATTTCTGTACCAGTACTTGTACATGCTATATTATATACACAAAATCATATCATGTGCAATTAGTCATATCTCATATTTTTTATTAGGCCAGCAAACTCTTTTTTTATTTTTCACACAATCTTCATATATTTGAATCAAAAGGAATTGTAAGACTCACACAACCAATAAAGTTGTATTTCACAATTTTTCAAGAGAAAATACATAGAAACCCCATTAAACTATGACCCTTTTTTTAAAAAGACACCCAAACTTTGCAAGGGTCCTATTACATCACCAAATTAGTTTAAAATGAAATTATTCAATTATTTTTGTGCATCTAACACAGAAAGTGTATATCACTCTCCTAAAGAACGTGAAAATTAAAAAAAAAGATTAAATTTTATTTTGCAATATTTTTTATTAAATATATTTATAACCTTTTACTTTACTGTTTAAATCTTTATTTTTATTTTTTTCTTCTTCTCCTTCCTAAGCTTCATCATTGAAGGAGGATGGCAATGACTTCAAGGATATTCTTTTCTTTCTCTTTCTCTTTTCATTTTCCATTTTGATTGGATTTCGATGACGAAGAGATTCAGTTGTAATTGATTTTCTCTGCAATAGCGACGATTTTATTGTTTCCTCTTTGATTTGTTCTTTTCCTTTTTGGCCGGCAGGGGTGAGAAGCGCCGGAAAGTTGATGGCGACGACATCGAAGAAGGAATCGTCGGCGTTATTTTAGGTGACACCTTATCAATTATGGGGGCTGAAATTATCCTATCTAGATACAACCCATGTTGATTTGGAGCAAAAATCAAAGACAAATTACACACAAAAAAGGATTTTAATAAAGATTTGAATTTTTAATTTTAATTTTGATTTGATGATAGAAATGGTGTTATAGCAATGGAGGTGATGGTGGCCACGTCACTGGATTGTCGGCGAAGAGGAGCAAAGGGAGGGTTAAGGCGTTAAGGAATTGAAGAAGGAATGGAAAATAAAGAATTAAAGCTTAAAAAAACAAAAAACATAAATAAAAATAAAGATTAGAAAATTATGTAAATTTGACACATGGCAAGCAATAATTGGTGTGTGATTGCACCTTCTTGCTTATAGGTGGGATTGGCAGAAAAATGAGATATTTATTTCACTTTAAACTAATTTAGTGGTGTAATAGGACCCTCGCAAAGTTTAAGTGTCTTTTTAAAAAAAGGGTCATAGTTTAGGGGGGTCTTTTTGTATTTTCTCATTTTTCAATATAATGTGACTTGTCAAGAAAAGTTTCATCACATGTTTTTAGGACATTTTTCATTTCAAGAATGAAATTTTTCTCCCCCAAAATATTTAATGTCAAAAGGGTTGCTCAACATTTTTTTAATCATTTCTTTGATAACATGTTAGAGTCAAATTCATCAACTCATATCCAACAATAACATGTGATTTTTTCAAGATTAATAAAGGCACTTGTAATACTCTTTTTAGAGCATTTCTCAAATATGCAAAAATCACAATTTCACAATGATTTTTTTCCTCATCTCATGAACCACCACTATTTTTAGAATTTTGAATATCACTTTGAGTTCATGAAAACTATTATCACTTCATTCATAAAAATATTAAGTAAAAAGTATTTTACCTTTTCTCTGCTTGAATTGAGCAAGTAAAAAAAAATATTTTACCCGTACATCTCTTCTCTTTCATCTCTTGAAGAGAGCGACGTTTGAGCAGAATGATGAGATCTCCAATCTTGATATCCGTATTTTTTCAAACTGTAACAGAAACATGAATCTCCTTAAAATTGTAGGTGTAATATACCACAATTACAATAAATTACAGTTGAAAATAAAATAAATAAAAATGAATAAAAAATATTCAGGATGAAGTGCGGATATCTTGCTCTCTATAAGGAGATTCAAGCCCACTGCGGCATAATCTACACCGATCCAGTAGTAATACTCTTGACTTATCTTCTCCAAGATACAACAGCCCGACAAAGTTGTACAACTCAAGCAACTCCAGATTAGTTAAAGAGTCCAAAGCTCCACAAAAAGAACACCTTCCTTCAATATATAATTACTCTTTTTTGTATAGTAAAATAGTTGAAGACTTAGAATAATTTCTTTGTCTCAACTCTCTCTTTCACTACATTAATCTCAATTTAAACACAAAATAACCTTCTCATCTTTTCTTACACTCTTTTCTCTTGTTCATTTCTTGCACACAAATCCATCACTATTTATAGGTGAGGAATTCTTCCTTGCAATGAATTGAAAGATTATGGGTAGTAAATTGGGTAAATGAATGGCCCAAATATTACATAAGTTACAAGAATAAAGAGGTAGAATAATGGTGAAATGAAGAGATGGTGGTTACAAAAGTTATCAATAACTAATGACCACATTCTACCACCATTGATGAGAGTAAAGAGGCACAAATGTAATGTCCACCTATTGACATAACATGATACATAATGTGACATATTATATATTTTTATTAATATTAAAATGTCACACTAACAAGTAATTTAATAAAGTGAGAATATATTTAATTAAATATTACTCCTAAAAATTATGTACAGAACGCATATGATGCATCTAATTTTTTTTGATATAAAAATCAAATGCGGGTAAATATTTACGGTAACAGTAACAAGAAGGGAACCTGAATTAATAAGAAAGCAAATGGTGTTTCTAGATTAGGAGATATTCGAGCATAATTCCAATTGTTATTTCAATAGTGGTGGTGGTGATTATGATCGATGCTTTAAAATATAAAAAAAAAAGAAGAAATATATGAAGAAATTAAGAGAATTTCAATTGTTATGTTAATAGTGATAGTGGTGATTATGATCGATGATTTAAAATATAAAACAAAGAAATATATGAAGAAATTAAGAGAATGTTTTATATATATATATATATATATATATATATATATATATATATATATATAAAATATAGTATAAGTTTCATTAAAAAAAAGTCAATCGAACCCATCTCTTCCCTAGCACTAAGTGAATCAGATTCAGATTATATGTGCATGTGGTCCAAATATTGAATATGAAATTAAAGTTATCAATTGAAAATGGAGCAAAAATATTCACCTTTTGAATGATGATATGTCGGTTCTTTCCAAAGGAAATTACGTAAAAGCTTTGCATAATTATTACGCTTTATCTGCAATATGATCAAGGTACTGTACTAGTAGTCACTTCGTGAAATTCAATGAATTCTGTATTTATC
Organism: Solanum dulcamara; assembly: GCF_947179165.1. Classification (NCBI taxonomy): domain Eukaryota; kingdom Viridiplantae; phylum Streptophyta; class Magnoliopsida; order Solanales; family Solanaceae; genus Solanum; species Solanum dulcamara. The sequence continues at coordinate 68,646,066 of NC_077244.1, forward strand.
AGTGCTATGAACTCAAGAGTAACAATTCTGCAGTTATCAGTGCTATGAACTCAAGAGTAACAATGGAAGCTTCTACCATTAACAGAGAGGAAGAAACTAACTGAAGAGCTGATTTGTGAAATGTGAAACTTAGCCTCATTTCTATTGAATCAAGAGTATATATATGATCAGAAGAAGAGAATGAAAATATCTAATCTAAACTAACTAACTGATCACGTGTGAAGTGCTAACTAACTGACTAACTAATTAGCTTAACAAACTAACTAACTAACTGGCCTAACTAAATGTGACTGTTGTACAATAATCTCAACACCCCCTCTCAAGTTGGAGGTGGGGACAACACAGCCAACTTGTCAAGAATAGAAGAGTGTTTAATTCCCGTGAGAGCCTTGGTCAGAATATCAGCCTGCTGATCCTGTGTGGCAACATGATGCAAGGAGATGAGTCCTTGTTGAAGAACTTGCCTGACATAATGACAATCAACTTCAATGTGCTTAGTCCTCCCATTGAATACAGGATTCTTGGCAATATGTATAGCATACTGACTATCACAAAATACTGAGATTGGCTGAAGGAATGGAACGTGTAACTCAGTAAGTGATCGACTCAGCCAAACCAGTTCTCCCACTATCTTCCTAAGGGACTTGTATTCAGCCTCTGCAGATGATAATGAAATAGTGTCTTGTTTCTTGGATTTCAAACTTATTGGGCTACCTCCTACCAACACTATGAACCCACTGACAGATTTTCTAGAGTCAGGACAGAGGCCCAGTCTGAATCACAATAACCTCTAATATGAAAATTTGGTTCTTTAGATATAAACAGCCCTAAGGTAGGATCAGACTTCAAGTACTTTAAAAGATGGAAAGCAACTTGTAAATATGGTTCTCTGGGATCTTGCATGAATTGGCACAAATGTTGGACACTAAAAGCAATGTCCAATCTGGTATTAGTTAGGAAATTAAGGTTCCCAATTAGTTTTCTATAATAAGTACCATCTCTGAGGGTTGTTCCTTTATTTGCTTTCAACTTGGTATTAGGGTCAAGAGGAGAAGTTAGTGGACTTAGGTGCAGGCAGTCATACTCTTTCAATATGTCAAGAACAAATTTCCTTTGAGATATGACAATTCCCTGTTGTGTATGTAACACTTCCATACCTAAGAAATAGTGTAGCAGTCCCAGGTCCTTAATCTTGAATCTGTTGTACAGGTAGACCTTTAAATCTGCTATCTGGTAGAGTTTGTGCCTGTAAGGACTATATCATCAACATACACTGCTACATAAACTGACATGTTTTTTTTTTCTTCTTGAAGAATAAGGAGTAATCATACATAAAGTGAGTGTAACCCTTAGAATAAAAGGGCTTCAGTGAGCTTAGCATACCATTGCCTACTAGCTTGTTTAAGTCTATAAAGGGACTTATTCAATTTGCAGACTAAATTTGGAGATGTCACTGCAAGTCCGGGTGGTATCTCCATGTATACTTCTTCATTCAAATCTCCATTAAGGAAAGCATTGTTGATGTCTAGCTGGTACATGGTCCAACCTTGCTTGACTGTTGTAATGAGTAAGGCTCTAACTGTGGTCATCTTGACTACAGGGGAAAAGGTTTCAGTGTAGCCAATACCAGCTTGTTGAGTATAACCTTTGACAACAAGTCTTGCTTTAAGTCTTTCAATACTACCATCTGTTTTATGTTTAACTTTGTATACCCATTTGCAGCCTATAGCTTTCTTTCCATAGGGCAGTGGAACTAAATACCATGTGTAGTTAGAGTATAAGGCATTAAACTCTTGAGTCATGGCAACTTGCCATGCAGGATCAATGGCAGCTTTTTTGTATGAAGTTGTTTTTCTGTCAATGCAAACATTTCTCACAAAATCTTGACTAGCAGGAACTAAAGTATTGTGAGCTAAATGGTGATGATTGAAAAATAGAGCTCTAAAGGAAGTGGAAGGTAAAGTGGAAATTGGTATTGATGCTTTCAATTGTGGTATATAATGGACATAATTTTTCATATGAGCTGGTGTTCTAAGGCTTCTAGTGGATCTCTTAGGTTTAGGTGGATGAAGCTCACAAAATTGATTGGTTGATGCAGATACATATGGTGGTGGAGTAGGATCTGATGGGTGTGAAGGTGAGGATATTACAGGATCATGTGATAAACTGTGCGAAACACTGTCTATTTGAATTAGTTGGAATGTCTTGTGTGACAAACGTAGCTGATTCACTCAAAATATCAATTAAAAGAGGAGACTGCAATGAAGAAGTAGGTGGAACAGAAATAGAAGACATATGGAAAAAAAACACAGCTTCACGGAAAACAACATCCCTAGAGATATGTATTCTGTTTGTGGACATATTTAGGACCTTGTACCCTTTAGTTTCAAAAGTATATCCAACAAAAATGTGAGGAGTAGCTCTAGGTTCAAATTTTATTCTGTGGGGTATGGGTACAGTGGGGTAACATAGGCATCCAAAGCTTCTCATATGAGAATATAGAGGCTTCTTTTTATACAAGACCTCATAAGGACATTTTTTTTTCAACACAGTAGATGGGTGCCTATTTATAATGTATGTAGCACATAGGATACATTCTCCCCAGTACTTGATGGGTAGTTTATATTGAAATAAAAGTGCCCTGGCCATCTCAAGTAAGTGTTTGTGTTTTCTTTCCACCACACCTTTCTGTTATGGTGTGTAGGGACATGTTTTCTGGTTAATGATTCATTTGGTGTAAAAGAAGAGAGTTGCTTCTGTATTAACAAATTCCAGACCACTGTCTGTTCTAACTATTTTGATGGTGGCTTGGAATTGGTTCTCTACCATGACAATAAATGCCTTTAAGGTTTGTAAAGCATTGCTATTAGAACTCAATAGTTATATCCAAGTGGATCTACTGAAGTCATCTACAATAGTGATGAAGTATTCGAAGTGGTTGTGAGTGATTGTATGGTAGGGTCCCCACAAATCAACATGAATAAGTTCAAAAGGGTGTGAGGTCAGTGTGGTTCTTGGTTTGAAGGGTAGTCTTTCTTGTCTTGCCATAGGATAGATAGAACACATAAATGGATGTTTAGGTGAAAATTTGACTGGGTTAGTGGAAATATCCTTCATTTTGACAAAAGGGACATGTCCCAATCTATTGTGCCACATAACATTTACATCATCTATAGTGTATGCATGAGAACCAGAAATCTGAGAAATAGAAACAGAATCAGTCACATGATCTTGACTCTTGAGAATATAAAGGAGAGATAACAGGAGAAATAACAGGTGAGTTCTCAGCATTCAAAAAAGAACCACACTTCTTATTATTCAATGTGTGGAAAGGGCATACTTCATTACAAGTATTACACAAAGGTACACTATTACAGGAGAAGTTATTGTTCAGAAGTGCAGAATCAGAAATCTTCAAGCACTTGGGACATAGGAAGTAGAGACCAGCTTCTGCCCTACCAATCACCTGAGGCTCTTCATTGAAGGGGCCTGCATGAAATAATAGATTTTATTGAAACTGATAATGGAATTAGAATGTAAAGTCATAGTGTGAATGGAAATCAAATTATATTTGAAAAATGGCACTAACAACACCTTTTCCAAACTAATCATTGATCTTAATGTCACACTACCAATTTGAGTCACCTTGACTTTATAACCATTGGGTAGTACTACTAACAAAGGATAGGGTAGAGTGATAAAGCTATGTAAAAGGGATATATTGAAGGTCATATGGTTTGAAGCTCCTCAATCCAATATCCATGAGTCAGATTTATTTCTTAAACATTCACATGACAGTTTTCCAAAATCACTAGAAGAAGTACAGATAATTATACCTGCAAAGTCAGTTGTGCTATTAGCAAAATGTGAACTGGTGGTTGATCCTTCAGCTCCATCTGAAAATGCTGAAGCATCTCTTGAACATGACTATATTGGTCTTTAGTGAGACTCACATTGAACACCTCTTCATGTTTTTCTGTTGATCTACTAGTAGCCAAATCTTGTGTGCAATGGACATTTGTCACTGTTCTATTCCCATTTCCTCTATTATATCTAGGAGCATTGTTATTCTGACCATTGTTCTGATTGTATCTTAGAGGTGCTGGTCGGAAAGTGTTAGGTCTCTGAGTTGTGTTGTGCATATTGTTATTCCTTTGACCTGCTTGATTGTTGTTGTTTGGATAGACATGAAGTAGATAGCAATTCTCCCGGAGATGACTGGAACTCTTACAGCAGTCACAAAATCTGTCCTTATAATGAGATTGAGAGTTAGAGTTTAGTGAATAATTTGTCTTATAAGCTTGAGGTTTACCAGCACCTGCATGTAAAACAGTAGATTCCAAAGTAAGATGGTTGGCAGGCTTTCATAACTCAAAATAGATGACCTAACGGCCACCGCCCGACTAAACATACCAATAGTCATTTCCCTCTGATGTTCATCCTGGACCAACAAAGAGAATGCCTGTGCCATGAAAGGCAGGGGATTTATCATGAGTATGCTTCCTCGTATTACTATGTAGATTTCATTTAGTCCCATTAGGAATTGGATTAGTCTTTTGTCTTGCTCAGCTTTATGAATTGTTGCCTTTGCTCCACAAGTGCAGTTGCAGGTGCATTGAGTTTTAACATTGAAAGTGCTAAGTTCTTCCTAGAGTTTCTTCAATTTGGTGTAGTATCCTGCGATATCAAGGGAACCTTGAGACAATTCATTGATTTCTTTTTGTATTTGGTACAATTTTGCACCATTAGTTTTCTCATATCTATCTTCCAGCTCTCTCCAAAGCTCAATAGAATCCAGAACATATTCAACACTATCAGCTATCTCCTTAGACAATGAATTCAGAATCCAAGATGTGACAATGTCATCACATCTCTCCCATTGTCTATACGTTTGGTGATCAGGTTTTGGTCGTGGACATTCTCCATTGATGAACCCTAACTTGTTCTTTATTGATAATGATCGAAGAACACTGCGTCTCCATGATCGATATTCAATTCCGGTGAACTGCACCGGCACAAGCATCGCACCTGGATTATCAGAGGGATGTATATACAGAGAAATGCCCCCTATCTTAACTGGATCACGACTCATAAAATCTATTCCTACTTGGAGGAGATTCATCAATTTCATCACCATTTGTCATTGTTCAGTCAATCGAAGATGAAATTTTCTCGAGAAAAAAAAATGAATAAAAAGAAATCGCGAATCAGACGGAATAAAGGGATGAAGAAACGAATACTTCAGAATCAAGAGTGTATATCTAATCATAAGAAGAGAATGAAAATATCTAATCTAAACTAACTAACTGATCACGTGTGAAGTGCTAACTAACTGACTAACTAATTAGCTTAACAAATAACTAATTAACTGGCCTAACTAAATGTGACAGCTGTACAATAATCTCAACACACTTTTTTTACTTTTGATAGAAAAATGCCATACATAAAAAACTAATTACAGCAATCTCATAGCCCACTTTTTTAGTTTATCTCTTTGTTCATGTTAATCAACAGAGAAACCGTATTTAACTCTCTAAAATCAAAATCAATTGCAAGTCAGAAGCTTCATGGTAATGAGTTGAGGAATCTTGACATTAGTATTTAGTAAGGCACTGGAAGAGCCCGTGGCAACGCTCCATGAGCTGCTTTGGACATTGTATGGAATTTGCACTCCACTGATAACAATTGGCTTTCTTCAACAGTGATTGTGTTGATTAGTTGTAGAAGAATGTGCTCGAGTTCTTCCCCATCAATCCACTCGTGGACCGCTGCTTTTACTAGTGTCCTGTTTTCGTTTATCAAATTCCAAGCAGGGAAATCTTTTCTTGGCATGACAAAATCAGCTTCCCTGAGCTTCAAACTGGGGCAGAAATCGCCGATTCCATCACCTAGATAGATCATTATTTTCTTCCCTTCCTTAGCCATGGTGGCTTGAATTCTTTCTACTATCAGACCCTGCATTAAACAGAACAACAATTAGGAAAAAGAATTAGTTAATTACATATTATATTCTAAAATCTTTTTTTTTTAAAATGGATGGAGTATTTATTTACCTTGCACATGTTGGGAGGGCAGAGATTGCATCCATGAGGGGATGTGTGAAAATCAACATAAGGGAGGATTCGAAGCCTGCCTTCCTCATCGACGTAGCCTGGATTCGTGTTGATCTCCGAGAAACAATCCCTAATTCCGAGATGCTTCAAGACTGTTTCAATGAAGAATACATTTGCATCGCTTATTACCCTCAAATCACAACTGAATTATCACACATTGGAATTAGTATAAACCCATAACAAATTCTCTGATTTCTATGAAGCAGATTTAAAGAAAGCAGAGGAAATACAAAATGGCTGTTCTTGAAAGATACATACCCTAATGCATGTGCTGATTTAATGGCTGGGACAATGCTGGGGTGTATGGGAACCCGTTTCAGTACCTCTTTAATGTCTTCAATAGTTTTGCCTTGTATATGAAGCTCCTTCATCGTCCTATCCTGTAATTTGAAACAGAAAGGAAATTTTCAGCCTCTAGCCAGAGAAAAAAAAAATGCAACATCATATCATTATTAGGTAGCCCATTGCACAAAGCTCAAAAAATAAGCATAAAAGTATAGTACGTAAAAAGGGCATAAACATGAAGAGAAAAAGGAAAACTAACCATGAGAGAGTTCCAGGGCATAGTGGGAAGAAGCTGATTGAACAAATCAGTAGCGCCTAGCTCATCCACCACCCAATTATCACTGTCCACGTCGATGATCGTCTTGTCGAAGTCGAAAACCACTACGATTCCAGCCATTTTTTTGAGTAACTACTCTATGGACGTTAGAGACTAAAAGACCTTTGTTTCTTGTTCTTTTGGGATTTATTTGGTTTTGTGAACACCAAACTGAAGAGGAAGCTTTATAGGGAGGGGAAAAAAGGGAATTAAGTACAAAAAATAAGATGCTAAGGGAATATTATATAAGTTAGCGGTAAGTTAACGCAAAGCCACTCAAATTCCTACAGTCACACGGTTTGCTTCTTTCGTGATATCGTACGGTGGTTTTATGGTCAAAATTATTTTTCATTTATTAGTTGGGAATGATTTATGGGAATTCGAAGGGAATATGACAGAATATTCCAGGGGAATTCAGTTCTCCAAAAATTACGATTGAACAGAATCCTACTAGGAATTACATAGGAGAATAAACCTAGATTTATGTGTATACAATATAGGAATTACACAACTATATGTTTTTACGATATTCTTTATATTTTTTTATTTCTTTCTTCGTTTTATATTAGTTATGCACTTTTTTCGTTACACGCCCTTAAGAATTTTTTTTAGAACTTTACAAACTTATTTACACTTTAAAAAGGAAATAATTGTAAGGGTAAAATGAAAAAAATATATATTTCTCTAGTATTAATAAATTGAATAATTTAAAATAGCTATTTTTAGTAATGTGGATAACTAATATGGAATGGAGAAAGCACTACGGGAAGAAAAATGACTTCCGTGCGTCCGGACATAAGTAAGAAAATTCTCCTCATAAAATATATTTTCAAACACCAAAAAATAATTCTCTGTGTATAGTATTTTTGTAAAATATAATTTTAGCATACCAAACACGCATATTTGAATATTTAGCAGTGACAGTAGGGTAAAAGTTAATCAACACGGAAATTTACATCAAACATGTAAACTTATTATTGTTAAATAATTTAATCATGTAGGGATACATGTTAATTAGTTATAAATTTATTATAAAATATTAAAATCTATATACAAACTACATACACATATCATATATCTATATTCTTAATATAAAATTCAAATGTAGGTTAATATTTACGGTGACAGTAACAAGAAGGTAACTTGAATAAGAGAGCAAATGGTGGTTCTAAATTAGGAGATAATCGAGCTTAGTCTCCCAACTGTTAGTTTAACCGTGGTAATGGCGATTATGATGATTTAAAATATAATATAAAAATATATGAAGAAATTAAGAAGATGTTTTGTATATTTTGTTTTATATATAATATAAGTTTTTAACAAAAAAATTACATATAATTTTTCATTAAAATATAATTTGATGTAACCTATCTCTTCCCTAGCGCCAAATGAAACAGATTCAGAATTATATGTGCTATGCCATATTAAAGTTATCAATCGAAATGATGAAGCAAGAAATATTCACGTTTTGAATGATGATCGTAACGAATGTTAACTCATTCCGGAAAAAAATATGTGGAAGATTTTTATAATTATTATGAAACTATGCGATCAAAAAATATTTTTATGATTGAAGTTATATACTCTAATATAGGACTCAATATATTACTAAAATGCAATTTTTTATTTTCTTCCTACTATATTGAGCTCCAAACTTTAATGACATGCATATAGGATTAGCACTATTGGAGATTTGGAGCAGCAAGATTTGATCCCATTTATTTGCACAAAGTACAGGATGTATATTTGTGTTATTAATCTGTATTATTAAAATACTGAAAATCGAAATATTGAAAAATTTCATAAGAAACAGGAAGGTTTAAAGAGTATTTTTAAAACCAGTAAATAAAAAAGAATCTGAAAATATTTTTATTAAGAAAGAAAATCGAGTCTACTGAATGCACAGTGTTTCCTTTAGAAAATTATTCTCCCAAGTATCTGAGGTTAATGGAATATATCCTCCATGATAAAACAATCTTACTTGCCAGTGTATCGGTACCTAAAATCATGGTGCCAGCGAACCACTCAACGACAATAAAGAACACTAGAATTTATTTGTGCAGAAGAAGAAGTTCAGAAAATTCATTGTTGAAAAATGATAAGAAACCCCTCTATTTATAGACTACAAAGAGTAATATGAACATCTGCTTATTGTACCTTATTGAAAAAAGACACAACTCTTCAAAAAAAATTACAACCCTTCAAAAAAGTCACAACCCTTCATTTTTCATTTATACCTTTCAAAACCAACAATTTGTAGGTATATTTTACTTTTATCTTCATTTTTGTAAATATAGATCCAGTGGCATACCTTTTACTTTGTGTATCCATTTAATTTCTATGTTTTATGTATCCTAATATCTTGATTAGAATAGAACTTATTTATAGATATGGATAATTGAATGACCTAAACTTTGTCAATTTGGAAGAAAGAAAAAAACTTGAGAACAGTTTAACAAGAAAGGTAAAATAGAAATAGTGTCATGTATGATCCGTCCAATAAATTTTGTGATCGAACAATTAAACAACACATATAAGTTTTACCAAACGGTAAAAGTTTTGGCAAAACTTGCAAATAATTTAAGAAGGCATGTAGAATAAATGTAGTACCAAGTCTTGCCAATCAGGCAAAATTTAACAATTGAACAATAAATGCATGTTTTGTCAATTCGACAAGATTTATGAACAATTTAATAAGATAGATAGAATAAATGCATGTAGTGTGATGAATTCTTGACAAACAAGTAAAACTTATTAATAATTTAACAATTCAGGTAAACTTTGCTCATCCGGTAGAAGTTGTGAATAGTTTATACCAAAATTAGGGTAGCTCGTATAATTAACTTGTGAACATGGCAAGTTTTCCTTATTCTATAGAATTTGTGAATAATTGTTTACAAAGTTATGTCTAGCTTGACATAACTTCTAAATCAAGACATGGTCTGCCATCTGAGCAGATTTGTGAACAATTTATACCATAGTTATATCTTGCCTGGCATAATTTGTGAACAAGATATAATTTTTCAATCCGATAAAACTTGTGAAGAATTTGTATGAAAGTTATGTTCTCGCTTGACATAATTTATGAACAAGACATGGTATGTCATCTGAAAAGATTTGTGAACAATTTGTCTTGTAGTTATACACTACCTGACATACCTCTTGAACATGATATGATTTTCCAATCCGACGGGATTTGTATCAAAATTATGCCCCATTTGACATAACTTGTGAAAAAAATTGAAATGTAGATTTGACAACACTCGTAAGTAATTTAACAAGATAGATAGGATAAAGATTATACTTAAGATATTTCCTCCCAACACAATTTGTTAAGAGAGTATTTCATTCTTCCAATACAAATTCTTCAAGCCATGACAAAAATTAAACAATGGTCTCAAATGATCCTATTTGTGCAAATCTCTCTGTATGTAGCAGTGTCTTATGGACCATTTTAATACTCAGCCCATAACTTGTATGTTGGCCTTCTTCTCAACCGGGCTTTTGTAATCACTTACTAGTTACTGCACCAATTTCAAACGGGCCAAAATTCAATGGCTAGTAATTTACAAGCCCAAATATTTTAGTGGATGTTTAAGTTTGGTGGCTTATGACCAAATAGTTAAAAGTACTACTATTAATCAACATACTTATCTACAAGAATATCTTTTATGTTTTGGCAAAAGTAATGGTAGGGGTTCTTGACAAGATGTGAAACTTCACCTCTTTTTCCTTTCTTTTCACACTTCACTTCTCGTTTTGATGATGAAAGGCCACCTTTTTATATGCTTCATTCACATTTCTGATTCCTTTTTATAGCTAACCCAGATAGGTGGCTAGTCCATGTTGTACAGGGCCCGAAATGAATCTGATTGGGCTGGCACGCACGGGCTAATTCTTGGGAAGACTACCTAACTATCCGCGAAAACTAAACTAATTACATTCATAAATAATTAAATGGAAAAATTACCTAAATACACAATAACACAATCTATTTTATCATATTTTTTAAAATTCTCTATTATTTGAAAAAATTATAAAAATTTCTACTTGTTAGGAGTAGTGGCTGTCCACATTATGGGACCCACTATAAGAAAATTTACTCTTTCATCCTTATCTCATCTATTCATTCAGGCTATAAATAGCCATACACGGAGAAGAAATAAACACACCTATTTTCCTTCTATTCTGTTCTTCCTCCTGTTCCCTTATTTACTCTTTCTCAAATTGTTCATTTGTTTAAATTTTATAATACGTTATCAGCACGAGGCTCCGGCTATTTGGTTTTGAAGGTAACAAAAAGCGGTAAGAATTTTATTTAATTTTCTTTTCATAAAATGGCAAATATTTCAAAAATTGAATTTGTTGCTTTGGATATCTCTGGAAAAGATTACTCCTCATGGGCACTAGATGCCGAAATTCATCTTGAATCGATGGGTTTGGCAGACACCATCAAAGATGATAACACGGCATCTAGTCAAGACCGTGCAAAAGCTATGATTTTCCTCCGCCACCATCTTGACGAGGGTCTTAAATTACAATATCTTACATTAAAAGATCCCTTGAAATTGTGGAAAAATTTAAAAGAAAGGTATGACCACCTGAAGTTGGTCATGCTTCCACAAGCACGTTATGACTGGTTAAATCTGAGACTGATGGACTTTAAAAATATAACTGAATATAATTCTGCTTTATTTAGAATTATAGCTCAGTTAGCTTTATGCGGAGATGAAAACACGAAACAAGATAAACTTGAAAAAACATACTCCACATTTCCACCCGCGAATATGCTCCTGCAGCAGCAATATCGCGAAAAAGGCTTTAAAAAATATTCTGAATTACTTTCTCACCTTCTTATAGCTGAAAGACATAATGAACTATTAATGAAAAATCATGATAGTCGGCCAGTTGGTTCTTTGCCACTCTCTGAAGTGAATCAGGCAAATTCTAACCAACGAGAAAGAGGCCATGGCCCCAGTCGTGGTCGTGGTCGTAGTCAAAGAAGAAATTTTAATCATGATGCTCGGCTGACACCGAGAAATAACCAGCAATATAAAAGGCAGGGTAAAAAGCCAGAAGCTTTACCGAAGAATAATTCAAAAACAATATGTCATAGATGTGGATGTGTGGGGCACTGGTCGCGGATTTGCCGGTCATCAAAACGCTTGGTTCAGCTATATCAGGCATCGTTAAAGAGGGCAGAAAATAATCCAGAGACAAATTTTATCTCTGAGGACAATATTGAGCCCATGCATCTGGATGTAGCTGATTTCTTTAATTTTCCAGAAGTAAATATGAATGTTGATAAGCCCGATAATATTTAAACAATTCTCTTTGTTGTTGTATGTATTAAATATTATGTTTGTATTTTTCTAGATCCATGTAATAAAATAAAATTTTGTATAATAAATTATGTATTAATTATAATATTTATTTTCTTTCTTTGTGAACAAAATATGGAAATGCCTCAAATCTTGTTTGGATCAATGATAAATCACGAGGATATTTGTGTAATTGATAGTGGAACAACTCATGCTATATTTAAAGACGAGAAATATTTTTCCAATTTACTTAGAAGAAAAGCTAATGTTACTACAATTTCTGGTAATTCAAAAATGATAGAAGGCTCCGGAAGAGCTACTATAATTCTGCCTAAGGGAACAAAAATTGTTATAGAAGATGCACTATTTTCTTCTAAATCCCCAAGAAACTTGTTAAGTTTTAAAGATATCCGCAGAAATGGATATCATGTTGAGACACTAAATGAAATAAATATTGAATATCTTTGTATAATCAAGAGTGTCTCAGGCCAGAAATATATTTTGGAAAAATTACCAACTTTGTCATCTGGCCTATATTATGCAAAAATTAGTGCAATTGAAGCACATATGATCGTAAACCATAAGTTTACTGATCCAAATACATTTGTGCTATGGCATGATCGAATAGGTCATCCTGGATCAATAATGATTAGACGAATTCTTGAAAATTCAACTGGACATCCGTTAAAGAACCAGAAGATTCTTACGAATGATAAATTTTCATGTGCTGCTTGTTATCAAGGCAAATTAATTGCCAGACCATCGACCCTGAAGGTTGGCATCGAATCTCCTGGCTTTTTAGAACGTATACATGTAGATATATGTGGACCTATTCATCCACCTAGTGGATTGTTTAGATATTTTATGGTCCTAATAGATGCATCATCTAAATGGTCTCATGTGTGCCTGTTATCATCTCGCAACCTGGCGTTTGCGAAGTTGTTAGCACAAATAATAAGATTGAGAGCGCAATTCTCAGATTATCCAATTAAGGCCATTCGCCTTGATAGTGCTGGAGAATTTACATCCCAAGCATTTAATGATTATTGCTTATCAATTGGGATAAAAATTGAATATCCTTTTGCTCATGTTCATACTCAAAATGGCCTTGCAGAGTCATTTATAAAGCGCCTACAATTGATAGCAAGACATCTACTAATGAAAACAAAATTGCCAATTACTGTTTGGGGTCATGCTATTTTACATGCAGCAACACTTGTACGTCTCAGACCGACACATTATAATAAATATTCTCCGTCACAATTAGTATTTGGTCATGAACCAAATATAGCCCATTTAAGAATTTTTGGTTGTGCGGTATACGTGCCTGTAGCACCACCACAACGTACAAAAATGGGCCCTCAACGAAGGTTGGGCATATATGTTGGGTTTGACTCACCCTCTATAATTCGATACCTTGAACCGTTGACTGGAGATTTATTCACTGCTCGATTTGCAGATTGTCGGTTTGATGAAACAAATTTCCCGCCATTAGGGAGAGAGAAAAAAGAACCCAAAAAAGAAAAAGAAATTGCGTGGAAAGTTTCATCACTATCACATTTTGATCCACGCACCCGCACATGTGAACAGGAGGTCCAGAAGATCATCCACTTACAGAAAATAGCAAATCAAATGCCAGATGCATTTACTGATTTGAAACGGATAACTAAGTCACATATCCCTGCAGTGAATGTACCTATCCGAATTGATGTCCCAAAAGGACCATCTATAAGTATCATAGCTTCTGAATCCCAAACACGCCAGAAACGTGGTAGACCGTTGGGTTTAAAGGATAAAAATCCTAGAAAGAGAAGCGTGAGAAATAATAAAGATGATACTACAATAGAACCTCCTGAAGAAGGTCAAGATTTGAGTAATCCTAATATTCCTGAAGAAATCAGTGAACCCGAGACTCAAGTGAATGAAGAACTTTCAATAAGTTCTTTCGGTGATGAGATAAAATTAGATCGATCTAAAATCACGATTGATAATGTTTTTGCATATAATGTTGCACTTAACCTTATGCAAGATAGTGAAAGTCTTGAGCCTAAATCCGTCGAAGAATGTCGACGTAGATGTGATTGGCCAGAATGGCAAAAGGCAATTCAATCAGAATTAGACTCACTTGCTAAACGTGAGGTTTTTGGACCTGTAGTCCAAACCCCTGAAGGTGTAAAACCAGTTGGCTATAAATGGGTTTTTGTGCGAAAACGAAATGAGAAAAATGAAATTGTAAGATATAAGGCACGCCTTGTTGCACAAGGATTCTCTCAAAGACCCGGAGTCAATTATGAAGAAACATATTCACCAGTTATGGATGGAATAACTTTTCGATATCTCATCTGTTTAGCTGTACATAAAAATCTTGAAATACATCTAATGGATGTAGTTACAGCTTACCTTTATGGTTCACTTGATAATGAAATTTACATGAAAATTCCAGATGGATTAAAATTGCCTGAAGCATGTAAAAAGTCTCGGGAAATGTACTCAATAAAACTGCAAAGATCATTATATGGTTTAAAACAATCAGGGCGTATGTGGTATAATCGCCTCAGTGAGTACTTGATAAATGAAGGCTATATAAATGATGTCATTTGTCCATGTGTTTTTATTAAAAAAACGGAATCAGAGTTTGTTATACTCGCCGTTTATGTTGATGACATAAATCTCATTGGAACCCCTGAAGAGGTCCAAAAGGCAATTGAATATTTAAAGAAAGAATTTGAAATGAGAAAACTATTTTCTCTTCTGCTTCTTTTGTTATTCTCTCCTAGTTAATATTTCTTAAATTGCTCAACTAGTTTATCTGCAAATTGAACATTTAGCAGACGGGGTTTTTGTCCATCAATCTGCCTACACTGAAAAAATCTTAAAAAGATTTTACATGGACAAAGCACATCCATTAAGTACTCCAATGGTTGTTCGATCACTTGAAGTGGAAAAAGATCAATTTCGACCTCCAAGAGAGGATGAAGAAATTCTTGGTCCTGAAGTACCATATCTCAATGCTATTGGTGCACTTATGTATCTTGCTAACGCAACTAGGCCTGATATAATATTTTCTGTTAATTTGCTAGCAAGGTATAGTTCTTCCCCAACGCGAAGGCATTGGAACGGTATCAAACATATTTTGCGATACCTGAAGGGTACTATTGATATGGGTTTGTTTTATACTAACAAAGGTTGTGCAGACCTTATTGGTTATGCAGATGCAGGTTATTTATCAGACCCACATAAAGTTCGATCTCAGACAGGTTATCTGTTTACACACGGAGGGACTGCTATATCATGGCGATCTACAAAACAGTCCATTGTTGCTACTTCTTCAAATCATGCTGAAATAATAGCAATTCATGAAGCAAGTAGAGAATGTGTGTGGTTGAGATCGATGATATAGTTCATCAAAGAAAGATGTGGTCTGGAAAATAATGTTAAAGTACCCACAATTATATTCGAAGACAATGCCGCATGCATAGCTCAATTGAAAGGTGGCTTCATAAAAGGAGACAGAACGAAACATATTTCACCAAAATTATTCTTCACACATGATCTTCAGAAGAACAGTGAAATTGATGTACAACAAGTTCGTTCAAGTGATAATCTTGCAGATTTATTCACAAAGGCATTACCAACATCAACTTTTGAGAAGCTAAGGCATAAGGTTGGAATGCGCCGTCTCCAAAATATCAAATGAAGTTTTCATCAGGGGGAGTAAAATACGAACTGCACTCTTTTTTCCTTAACCAAGGTTTTGTCCCACTGGGTTTTCCTTGTAAGGTTTTTAATGAGGCAGCAATCAAAGCGTATTACCAGATATAGATGTTCAAAATAACTTTGTATATTTTTTTCAGTAGATTTTTTTTTTACGCATGGACATCCAAGGGGGAGTGTTAGGAGTAGTGGCTGTCCACATTATGGGACCCACTATAAGAAAATTTACTTCTTCATCCTTATCTCATCTATTCATTCAGGCTATAAATAGCCATACACGGAGAAGAAATAAACACACCTATTTTCCTTCTATTCTGTTCTTCCTCCTGTTCCCTTATTTACTCTTTCTCAAATTGTTCATTTGTTTAAATTTTATAACACTACTCTCTTTTATTCTTGGATACATCACTTTACGTGATGTATCAGGATGTACGTGATGTATCGAGGACGTTGAGTGATGTATCCGGAATTGATAGTGATGTATCATGACATTTTGAGATGTATCCGAAATTGATACGCGATGTATCAAGACATTTTGGGATGTATTCGAATTCCACCAAATTTAAGGAATTTTTGTAATTTGAAAAGGAATAGGGATAGAATATAATTAGCTCGTAACACTATGAATTTTGTGTAATCTCTACTAATTAAATACTATCCTTAAAGTAAGAAAAAACTACTTTATTAGACATATATCCATACCATATTTATTAATTCTACCTATGCTTTTAAATTATTATATATATTTTTACTAATTAAGAATTTTGTACCATATTTTAAGCTAGATACAAAATTAGAGCAATTAAAAATCTGAACACATTTTGTAACCCCCAAGTAACGCATTCATCATAATCAACTCACACTCTCTCATCATAATCAACTCACACTCTCTCATCAATCTCCCATCTCATGTTCATCACCCCCATTCTCTCTCTTCATTCATTCTCCCTTAGCAGATTTCTTCCATTAAATCATAAAACTCCGTATAAAAAAAGGAGCAATACAATTTTGAGGTTTATAACTATCATTTAAGTCAGGTGTTTGATTTTTCTATAGCTTTTAATTCACATGGTCTTTTACTTTTTGATAGTTATATCAAATTAAGAATAAGAAGCTATACAATACATTATATATCAAAATGCTAATAGTTGTTAACCAAAAGAATTGCAATGAAAAAAAATACAAAATGAATAGGTAAAATTTAAAATTAATGGACTAAAACGATAGCTTTTAATTTTATTTTTGCAAATGAAATGAACGGGGTAGTAGATTAACAAATTTGTATAATCGTTGATGAAAAAAATAGAGTGTTAGTCAAAAAAAAATTAAAACTCAGATCTTATTTCTTCTGTTGATGAACTTCTTCTTCTTCTTCTTTTTATCAGTTTTGATTAATATGTTAGATCTATAATTACATTAATATAGTAACATATTGGGATAAAAATTTGAAGAGAACAAGATAATAATTGTGAAAGATTCGTTAATGGTAGAATATTAAATAGAGAAAATAAAGAAAAAGAATAAAGAAGAAGAAAGATGAAGAAGAAGAAGGGGGAGGAGGAAATAAAAAATATATATGATTTTTTAGGCTCTTCATGCGCTTATTTGGAGTGAAAATCACATAAGTTGCCAAGTTAACAAAAAGTGTCAAAATGACATAGTCCGACCTTATCTTAGATGTTCAAAATGTACCGGGCTTACTTGAGATGCATAAGTGAAAAATTGTGTCAACTTTAGAGGGCTGTCGATGGATTCCGCCTTGAAAGTATCAAACACATGTATCTAATATCCGAATTATGGTAGAAATAGTAATATTGAAAACTAACGTAAATGAAAATAATTTACTTCTAAACTAGTGAGATTTGTGTTGTTTACCCTTAAAATATTATCCTTTAAAGCCATTTGATAAAGTTGGATTTCTTTGACAAATGTGAACGAAGCTCCACAGCATAACTAGGTTATATTTTGTTTGGTTAAGTTTTTGAGAGGTTAACAGTGATTTTTTTTTAAAAATATTTATTTTTTAAAAGAATGAGTTGTTTGGTAAGTTTTTGAAAGAAAATAAGTATTTTTGAAGAGTAGCAAAAACTATTTTTCAAAAGCTAAAAAAATAATTTTTTTCTCAAAGTACCTTTTTGATAAAGACCTTTTAAAAATTTTGGTCTAATGTAGATTCACATCTTGTAATCTACTCTCACATGTTCTTTTTTTTTTTTTTTGGTTTCTCATCCGGTGTTCGGAGCCTGGAACCCGTAGGTTCCGATTAAATTCGGATTATGCACTATAAGACCCATTTGCGAGTGACGATCCCAATAATATTTTCTCTTCTCCTATCCTTTGCTTAGTTTTATTTTTGATCAAGCACTAATTGTTATTCAAAAATACATTTTAAATTTATTAATTAAATACAAATTATTTTCTCGCTAAAAATATTTTATTTTTAAAAAATACTATTGAAAAAATGAACTTCTCAAAATAAATTAATTTTAAAAGTCTAACCAAACATACTAATCATGTTGCTTCTTTATCTATCATCATGCAATTTATTTGTTTTTTTCTATTTTATCCTACTCTCTTTAAACTTGTTTCAAAACAGAAGGCAATATTTACGTCAAATGGTCCCAACAAGCTCAAAGAACTTATACCCCTAAATAGGACATAATTCGAACTTTAATTTGACACGTGTGTGCTTGATGTTTTGAAAAAATAATTTTCAATTTCATTTTAATGTTTGATTGGTCAATTTTTTTTAAAATATTTATTTTTTTTAGAAAAATAAATCTCTTAAAAATAAGGAAGATGACTTTACTAGTGGAAGTAGGAAAAACAAGTTCTAAAACAACATTTCATATTGATTGTGTCTCCCCTCCCCATTCTATTTTAGAACCATCTCTATTCTATATACTGATTGGACGCATCAAGAGAAGATTCATTCCTTAAATAAAAAACATTCCTCAACCCTTCGATGATACGACATAGTACATATCATTTACTGTAAAATCTTCAATTTTCTGTGTTACCCATGTGGTATATATCATATATTGATAAAGTATTATAATTATAGCGTATTGGTTCATTCATTCATGAGACGTTCTTTAGCCTTCTATGATATTCACATGGTATACATTATATACTGACAAAACATCATAGAGGAATGATCATCTCTTTATTTTTTAAAACTCCTTGGCTATTTAGTCTTTATGACACTTACATTGTATATATATCATATACTAATAAAATATGATAGAAAACTGATTAATTTCTTTAAAAAAATTCCAGTCTTCTATGTTATTGGGTACCCACGTGACATATATCATGTATTGATATACTATCATAGAGGACTAATTTATTTCTTAAAAAAAGAGTTCAATCCTCTTTAATATCAATCCGATATATGTCATATATTGACAAACTATCAAAGAAGGTCGGTCATTCATTAAAAAAAAACAACAGAAAATTTATAAAAAGACAAAAAAGAGCTTAAGCTTAGCTTTGATATTTTAATTTTTATATTATTTATCAAGTTTATTTGTGAAAAAATTATTAAAAATAGAGTCATATTATAGATATAAATTTGTTTTTATTTTCAAAAGTTTTTTTTATTTCTTATTAATTTAAGTTTTAACTAATAAAATAGTGATTCTAATATTTTTTCTCAATTATTTTTTAATTGTAGTTCAATTGTTAGTATTGTATATTTTTGTTAATCCTAAAATGGTTAAAATATTAATCCTAAAATGGTTAGAATATTTTTATCTTTATAAGGAAAAATAAAAGGCGAAGAAAAGAGAAAAGGATAAAATATAATAAAGAGATTTGTTGAAAAAACTTACATTGAACTACACATAATAATAATAATGGGAAAATTTATTATTAATTTCGAGAAACATGATAGACTCGTGTTTGATCTTCTTTCCTAAACCGAATGGCGTTTTTGTTTGAGTCTGCATATGACTCCAATGCAAGCCAAGGAGATGAAGGAAGCGGTCTCTAAGCACGAGCATGGATGCTTCAGCTAATTTGGTTGTGGCCAATGGATAATTAAAGTAATTAATTGATGTATGGATAAAAAGAGTAATTAATTAAGTGAAGATGGATATTTTGGAGGTACATACGTAAAATATTTAAATTATCATAAAATTGAACATTTAAATATACACATTATTTCACATGATATATCGCATGAGACGTACGTATTCTACGTAACATATCACGTGAAACACTTGCATCTCATAAGACAGATCACGTGAGACAAACTTAATTCACATGACAATTTACGTGAGATACACATATTATTACAATTTACAAACGAGAAAAAAAGTGGAGGAGGAGGAGATATCTTCAATTTTAAATAGTAAAATGTCACGAGCTTTGTGCATTCTTTATTTGTTTGGATTTTTGTGAAATCACATTATGCTTCATTTTGTAAATCACTTTTTGAGAAAAAAAGGAATCTTAAAAGCCCATATACGTTATGTGTTTAAGCTAACGAATTTTCTAGATGGTATCACTATTTCAAGAAAAGAGAATTTTAATAACAACATTTCTATTTTCATGTTTCTTTTTTCCTATAAAGGTTTTATATTTATATACCAGAGAACAAAGTTAAATATCAAAGTATTTCATAAAATAATTATACAAGAAACTAAAAATTATTTGATATTTTTTCTGCTCTTTCATTACATTATTAAACGAAAAAATTACACCATTTAATTTTTTCACTTTATATTTAAATTTATTTCACTATATTCGATCAATTATTATATATAGATACACACACGATCCATTAATGAGAACGAGCATTACCCATTTGCCCTCCTTAAAACTTTAATTAGTGAGAGGTTGATAAATAAATTTAAAAACTTAAATCAATAAGTACAAATAGCCTGTTTGGATTGATTTATTTTTAAGTAGTTTATAAGTTTTTTTTAAAAAATAAGTGCATGCCAATTTTTTTTTGACTTATAAACTGTTTTCAACTTATAAATTGTTTTTCATTTAAATAAACCCAACTATATATTGAGTCTTATTTTAAGCACAAAATGACTTTAAGTTGACCAATCAAACATTAAAAAAAAACTGAAAACATATTATAAGCAGCTTATAAGTCAATTCAAACGGCCTCAAAGTATCATTACATTATTGTCTTATTATAATGATATTTTTTTTTGAACTTTATTAATGTAAATAAACATATATAGTTTTTACAACTTTTTAAATATGTAATTAAAAGGGTCATGAGCCCTCTTTCAGTTAAAAAAAAAAGAAGAACTTTTTAAATATGTACAAATAATTTTTTTGTTAAGAATATATATGCCCAAATTAATATATGCAAAACATGTGTGTTTTAATAAGATTTACACTATATGATTATGATTAATTAAATATATTACATAAATTTACGAGTTAATTATGATAAGTTTGATACCTCTATCCTGTTGGACTTAATTTTTTTTCCAGAATTGATTCGCCACTGATGTTTCTTTTTTCTCTTTTGACTCGACGATGTAAGGTTAAAGCAGGGGTTATGCAAAAAATAGAAAGTAGAGAGAGAGAGCTTTAGAGAGAGAGAGAGAGAGAGAGAGAGCTTTAGAGAGAGAGAGAGAGAGAGAGAGAGAGAAGGGTGTTCACCGAAGGCTGAAAACGGTTTTGCTACCTCCAAATTCCCTTTGTTCTCTTTCTGAAATCCTCATCATCACCATTAGAGAGAAACAAGGGATACCGCTGTGAGAATCTCGTGTTCCAAGCCATGTGTCGTTATTCATACTTGTAATTTAGTTGATTTTTGAATCCAGCATTTTTCTATGAAGTTAAAGCGATCTCAACAGACGACGGAGTAGTCGATGAAGTGATTTATATCTTAATTCATTATTGTTGTTCACTCAATTGATTCTAGATTTCACAATTTTTGGATCCTCGCTTTTTCTGCTTCCTTCTCCTCCCTTGAGGGGCTGTTGATTTTTTTTTAATCGGTGAGAAAAGATGAACGGTGGTGATGTCACAGCTCCGGCGGGAACACCAGCTCATTTGGAGTGGAAATTCTCTCAGGTATTTGGTGAACGTACGGCCGGCGAAGAAGTTCAGGAAGGTAATAAATACTGCTTTGCTTACTATGGATCCACACTTATTTTTTGTGTCATTGTTTCTATTTAGGTTTTGCTAACAGTTTTCTATCTGCTAATTTGATGGTTAATTGCACAAATGATTAGTTCATTGTTGAAAGCAGAGAAAATCTGTTAGATTTCGATCACGGATTTGATGGAGTGATTTGCATGAGGAGTTTACTGGATATGAACAGTAATGTTTATGAACTGACCAAGTTCACTTTTTTAGCTAAAGTTCCATTTGTTTTCTTTCTAATTTTGGAGATCCTTGAACTTGTGTCTTGATGTCTCTCATGTTTGGCTGGTGAATCAGTACTTGTTATCGATTTAATGAAACTTTATTCAATTGCAAGGGTGGTCAATTGATGGTGCGGGTGATGTATTACCTTGCTGTTCAAGTGTATAGAGTTCGGATACTTCAATCTAAGTCATAAGAGCATAAATTGCTTGTTACAGTCCTGAATTTGCCACTCATGCATTTGCATGACAAGGTGGTTCCATATTTTGCTTTTAGGTATACTCTCCCCGTCCACCTGTATGAGTTTTGGGTGCATGTACCCTCTAGCTTAAGGTTGTTCAAGCTTTTATGATACAGTCAGTGACATCTTTTTAGCTCCTATAGTAAGTTTCTTGAGATTGCAGGGTGTGTTTCAATACCGTGGGCTACTTGCAGACCAATTTATACTGGCTGAGATGCCTAAATGGTCAAGGTAGACAAAACACCTTTCTTGAGTTTTGGAAAGATTGGAGATTGCCCATGGAGGTGTTGGCTTGAATCCAGCCAAGTGTTTAACAGCACATGAAAAATGGAGACTGTCCCAATGAGAAGACTTTGGTTCAAGATTGTTCTGCTATTAGAAGTTGATTAGAAGTTGTCCATTTCACATAGTTCCAAAGTTTTTCGATGAAAATTTATTCACCGTTGTTAGGCTTTCTGATAGTATTTTGTATCTGCTCAGTCTTTTTTTTTTGGTTTCGAGATGCTACATGAAGGGGAACCTTGGAGAATGGTAAAGTTATCTCTGTGTGACCTATAGGTCACGGGTCGAGCCGTGGAAGCAACTAGTAATGCTTGCATTAGGGTAGAATGGTAAAGTTATCTCTGTGTGACCTATAGGTCACGGGTTCGAGCCGTGGTAGCAACTAGTAATGCTTGCATTAGGGTAGACTGTCTACATTACACCCCTTGTGTGCGACCCTTTTCCGGACACTGCGTGAACACAGGTGCTTTGTCCACTGGGTTGCCCCTTTTTTCTTTTCTTATCGAGATGCTATGTCATTGGACTCTTGATAGGTGATAAAGTTGTTCATCGTGAATTTGATTGACAGCTCCCGGTCAAAAGTTCATATGCATCTGCCGAGTGTTCTAACCCTCTGCAGCTCCTACCCTTGTGCTTTAGCTTCCTCTTTTAGAACTATCCTGATTCTATTGCCCAAAGTTTTTTTCTTTCTTTGGGTTTAGTAGTGGGATTTTATTGATTGCACCAAGAAAGAGTTAGTATGTACATCAAACTACTTCTGATCCCCTTAATAAAGAAGGGATTCCATAAAGTCGTTAAAAGTATCTACATCGCACTCAATCCTGAGGTTACACCAAGAAATATATGTAATGCTCTAAATATAAGTGAGTGTATTGGTGAATATTTGTTTCAAAACACCTATTGTTTCTTTCCTTCTGTAATGACCAAAAAATGCAAAGAGGGATAGTGTTCCAAAAGTCTTTGAGATGCTTCTTCATTCTCTGCCTGTCCCAGCTATATACAGCCTCTTCCAGTGTTTCTGGACCCATTGCATCGATAACACATTAAGGAACAAGGTCCATGCCGCCCATGTGTATTGACTATACAAAAATAAAAAGATGAGAGGGAGATCCATTGTTGGCTTCACATAAAAAAAGCACCTACTGCATAGCTGAAAACCTCTTTTTGTAAATTGTCCTGTGTTAGGAACGCTTCCTGTACAGCCAGCCAGCCAGCCAAAGCAAGGTGCTCTTGGTAGTTCTTTTGTCTTCCTCACTGCTTTCCATGTCCATATCTCCTGCCCATGGAGATTTTAGCTGGTTATAGCAAGATTTTATGAGCTTTCTTTTTCTGTCCTCTGTCTGTGCTAGAGAATCAGGAAACTGGCCTTATTCAGACTCCTTCTAGTCTGGATAACAGCTGCACGAAGTTCTCTACTTCCCAATTGTAGAACTTTCTCCTCAAGCCAAATTTCAACCTTCGTTACTCCAGCATTCAGCAATTGTTGCATCTTGCTTCAGCAGCAACAACAACAACAACGACCCAGTGAAATCCCACAACGTGGGGTCTGGGGAGGGTAAAGTGTACGCAGACCTGACTCCTACCAAGGTAGGACGGCTGTTTCCGAAAGACCCTCGGCTCAGTAAAATAAAAAAAGAAGTCAGATAAGAATAAGAAGTTCAAAGCAATATGGAAAAGCAAGTAACAAAAGCAGCCCAGATAGGACAGAGCAATCAAGATGCAGAAAGTAATGAAAGTAATAAATAAAAGGAAATTATAGTGCGCTAGAACGCCTACTAATAAGGAAAAATAGCGAGACTACGAACTAGCCTTCTACCCTAATGTGGGTCCTCCACACTCTCCTATCTAAGGTCATGTCCTCGGCAAGTTGTAACTGCGCCATGTCCTGTCTAAGCATCTTGCTTCAGCATCATACTAAAATTTCAGGGAATTTCTGTTTCAGGGGATATTAAGTCCAACCAAGGATCCAGCCAGATTCTGGGTTTTAAGTTATCTCCTAAACAATAAATCATTGATGATCTAACATTCGCCGTATGCTCCATTTGTTTGTTTAGTTATTGCTGAAACGTTTATTTATGTCGGAGAAGTATATTTTGTGACCTTTGGTATAGCTTAGTTCATTGTGCCAGTTAAATAATTACTGAAGTACCTAGCAGGTAAAAACATAAAAGGTGGAAGTATTAGGAAGTTGATTAACTGGTAGCTTTTTCATAATTTTCACAGTGTGGGCCGAAATGCAACTCCTACAGAAGTTAAATCCAGATTAGAATTCTCTTTCTGACTTTATTCAGCCATTAGGGTTCCTTTTTTGTAGAACATGGATTGTCGTTGAAGGAAGTCGTTTCCCCTCAATAGAAACCACACTCAAGCTCCTTATTGTCGTGCCTTTTTGGCTTGGACAATTTCGCTTCATTCCTCATGGCTTATTGGTCAAGCATGCAGAATGTGCACAGTGGAAGAAAAGAGGCACTGACTGATATACTGTTGATCATTGAAGATTGCCGAAGAGTGCCTAAAAACAACACTTGTAGTTGCAGAAGTCCTTGTTCATGGAGCTAGTTTGCTTGTCTCATGGCGGTCTTCTCTACAGTATTGGATGCCAACAAACTTCTTTTATGTTGCAAGGCTCCGTGGAAATCCATGGTGGCACCAAATTCACTATGTTTCTTGACAGTTATGCCATGTTTGAATAGAAGAGTTGCATTCCATCAACTATAATTCTCTTTGAAGAAAGTACTTTGAGATTTTATTGCGTGGTGAAAGTAACTTATCTCTTTCTTTTGTATTTTTGTCTGGCTCTAGCATTGTTGAGATTTTGATTTTACCCCTTCTTCCAGTGTTATTAAAAGTGAAAGTGCAAAGAAGCAACAAGTTACGTTGAGCTTGAAGCAGAATGCGAGAAGTGAAACACACTTTTTTGAACTGAAGTGCACAAGTTGTGAAAAATTTTAAAATTACCAAAATATGAATTTAGTACTATAATAATCAAATTAGAATTATCAAATGCTTATTTTAGCATTCTTTACGTCGATATTAATATAACTCCTCAAAGTTGAGATTCGAATAATCAACCGATCCTCAATAAATCACTTTGCGCACACTTCTCTAAAGCGCGTGGCTTCACTCATGAAGAGATAACCCCGTCGCTTCTCATTGTTTCGTCACTTTAAGCAGCAAAGTGATGACATTTAATAACCTTCCTTCTTCAATAGTTGTGTTAATAATTCATGCAAATGTTTATCATTTCTTTACTAGAATAAGCTCATTATTTCAGAGCTTTCTTTGCATGGTATTTGAGTGAGTTCATTTAGTGTAGGCTTTATATAGTTACCTCTAAAAGAAATTGTAGGCTTTGGACAATTCTCAACAATGCTGCTCTTATCCTGATGTTGAAGCGTAATGATTATACGTTTGAAATGCATTGTATGAGAGACACCTTATGTTCTTGAACCAATGACCATCTTTTGGCTAACCTAGCCTCATCTTTCCCTTCAAAACTGTGAATGATACTTTCATATCACACGCCTTCTTAGTGATAAAAGAAAGAAGAATCCATCTTCTTTCTTTTTTGATTACCTTCCTAGCGTGTGGATAAGATCGAATCCCTTTGATTTCTCAAGAGGCTTATGATCCTTATCTTCTCGAGGAATCCTTTAATATTTTCGACCTTGGTTTCGTAGGAGCAAGTCAGAAAGATTGAGAAATATAACCACATGGTTTAATTTGCTCTCAGTATCCACGAGATGATCATCTTAGGGTGATCATTATGTCGATGGATGTTCTTGTTACACTCGTAGTTTTTGAAGGATGCGAGCCAATTATGTAGCATCTACATTGAGAATTCAAGTATATTAATCTAACTCCTCAAAGTTGAGATTCGAATAATCAACTAATTCTCATTAAATCACTTTGGGTTTGTTATTTGAAGCGCGTACTTCTCTAAAGCGTGTGGCTTCACAAATAAAGCAATAACTCCCTCACTTTGCATCGTTTCATCGCTTTAAGCATCAATGTGATGGCATTTAATAACACTTCCTTCTTATAGTTGTGTTAATAGATTCATGCAAATGTTCATCATTTCTTAACAAGGATAAGCTTGTCATTTCAGAGCTTTCTTTGCATGGTATTTGAGTGAGTTCATTTAATGTGGCTTGTATAGTAACCTATAAAAGAAACTGTAGGCTTTGGACAATTCTCAACAATGTTGCACTTATCTTAATGTTGAAGCGTAATGGTCATACATTTGAAATGCATTGTATGAGGGACACCTTATGTTCTTGATTAGATAACCATCTTTCAGTTAACCTAGCCTCCTCCTTCCATTCAAAACCGTGCATAAGACTTTCCTCTCACACAACTCCTAAGTGATAAAAAGAAAGAAGAAATTCATTTTCTTTCTTGTTTGATTACCTTCCTAGCGTATGTGGAAGACCAAATCCATTTGTTTTCTAAAAAGGATTACTAACCCTTAACTTTTTAAGGAATGCTTCATCAAATCCTTCACCATTTTTCAACCTTTTCGACCTTGGTTTCGTAGGAGCAAGTTAGAAAGATTGAGAAATATAACCATATGATTTAATATGCTCTTAATAACCACACAATGATCATCTTAGGGTGATCATTATGTTGACGATTGCTCTTAGGATGAGAACCAACTATGTAACATCTATATCAAGAATTTAAGTATATTAATCTAATTCCTCAAAATTGAGATAGAATAATCAATTGATTCTCAGTAAATCACTCTGCGCACGTTGTTTGAAGCGCACACTTTTCTAAAGCGCGCGGCTTCACTCATGAAGGGATAACCCCCTCGCTTCACATAGTTTCGTCGCTTTAAGCAGCAAAATGATGTCATTTAATAACACTTCCTACTTCAACAATTGTGTTAATAGATTCATGCAAATGTTCATCATTTCTTTATAAGGATAAGCTCGTCATTTCGGAGCTTTCTTTGCATGGCATTTGAGTGAGTTCATTTTGTGTAGGCTTTGTATAGTTACGTATAAAAGAAAACCTAGTCTTTGGACAATTCTAAACAATACTACACTTATCTTGATGTTGAAGCGTACTGATCATAATTCATATGTTTGAAATGCCTTATATGACAGGACACCATACATTCTTGAACCGATAACCATCTTCTGGCTAACCTAGCCTCCTCCTTCCGCTCCAAACCGTACATGGGATTTTCACCTCACACAACTCCTAAGTGATAAAAGAAAGGACCCATTTTTTTATTTTTTTGGATTACCTTCCTAGCGTATGTATAAGGCCGAATATGTTTGATTTCTAAAGAGGATTACTATAAATCCTTCATCAGTCATCCCCAATTTTTTCAATCTGTTTGACCTTGGTTTCGTAGGAGTAAGTTTGAAAGATTAAAAAATTATAACCATATGATTTGACTCGCTTTCAATATCCAAAAGATGATCATTATGTTGATGGATGCTCTTGTTACACTCGTAGTGTCTGAAGGATGAGAACCAACTATGTAACATTTTTATCGATAATTCAAGTACTTGACTACAAAGGTGGATCCAATATATAAAATTTATGGGTTCCTTACGATCTCTAATACAAAAAACACATTATTATAAGTGAGGTTCCATTTCTTCCATTGGACCAAGAGTTTACTTTGCTATAGGGTTCCCGACAAATAGTTTTTATATATTTAATGGATTTCTCAATATAAATATAGGGTTTACGCAAAAGCTACCCGATACCCTAGATCCCACCTGCGTGACTAGTGAATCTGCTGCCAATAACACTCTGTGTTGCGGAATTTTTTTCATGGTTGCATTCATCTGAGTTCATTAAATATAGGATTTTATGTTTAGGATAATGCAGCATTTATGCGGCTATGGCAATATTCAGGTGAATAGAAAGAGACAGAGAGATGTCTCTCAATATTTTGCATGGATTTCTCTTGATATTACCGGCTTGTTCTTTGGAGCATAGTTTGACTAGTAGTTTTAGGCATTTCGTGTTACCCAGAGGTAGTTGCTGATAGTTTACTGTCAGACTTTTGCACACAGATGAACCTTTCTGGGAAACAACCAAACTGTCAGATCAAATATTACATAATGGATTTGATGTCATGTAATAATGCTGCTAATTCTTTCTGCAGTTGCATAACTTTCTCAAATAGTGGGACAATATTTTACTATGCTAATGGTGCTTAGAAAATTTTGACACTCCTTTTGAGTCTCATGATTTGTTTTCTGTTTCTGTTATTGCAGTTGATGTTATCTCAGCTATTGAGTTTGATAGAACTGGCGACCATCTTGCCACCGGGGATCGAGGGGGTAGGGTGGTATTATTTGAAAGAACCGATACGAAGGAGGTTGTTTCTTCAACCTTGTAGTTATTCAGATTTGGAGGTTCTTTTAATTGATCAGGTCTTTTCCTTGCACTTTTGTTTAGCATGCTGGAAGCCGAAGAGAATTAGAGAGAATGGATTATCCAGTTGCTCGGCATCCCGAATTCCGCTACAAGACAGAGTTTCAAAGCCATGAGCCTGAGGTATGTGACTCATCTCTGTTCCTAACCACCTTTCCTGCTGGATTTTTCCCTTAGGAACTCTTGTATCGTGTACTTGTCTGACAAACAATATTTAAAAGAGCTTCAGGAAAATTTTACCTTAATGTTCCTGTGTCCTAGAAAGAGCTGGATATTTTAGCCACCACTTTCCTGTATCAATGGTGGATTACTGCCCTTCTTTTTAATAATTGTGGTGTCCAGACCAGCTTGCACGCATCTTGACTAATTCCACGGGATACTTTCTACCTCCCACCAGCACATGCAACCGGGTAACTCTGTCAAGGCTTAGAGAAATGTGAAGAAATCACCTAGCATTTTTGCGAATGCTGAAATTTGAACCTCAGACCTCATGGTTTTTAACCCACATCATTGACCACTACGCCACACCTTTGGGTGCAAGTAGATTACCGCTTTTTAACTGCTAGTTTTCATTCTTCATCTGCTCTTATTTCCTCATTTTGCCGATTCAAGTAGAACTCTAATTTCCTCTTCTGCATCATTCAGTTTGATTATTTGAAGAGTTTGGAGATTGAAGAGAAGATCAATAAGATCCGGTGGTGCCAAATGGCTAATGGTGCCCTCTTTCTTTTGTCTACTAATGACAAAACTATAAAGTTCTGGAAGGTAAGGTAGCTCATTTGATTTGCTACTCCACAATCCTCAGTGGTAGTAAATGTAGCATAGGTGTTTGATTACCCCTATCAAGTAAAATGAAAATGTATTGTGTTCCTTATTTAACTTTCCCACAGTACTGTTGGATGGGGGAGTGATATTAATAGTAATTTCAAGTGTGTAGTCTGACATGTCTTCATCTTCAAATTCATGCTAGTTTTAGAAAGTTGTATTAGGAAGAGGTAGAGAAAGTTATGTGGTGGGATGCCTGGGAAAAATAATAGTTGGTTGAACGCTTTGGAGAAATTGTCTTTTGTAGGGCGTATTGTTTCTTTGTAGTTGTACATCAGCTTTGAATAAAACCCGTCTTCCATTCGTGTGGACTGCATATTAGTTGAGATGCACATTTTTTGACAAGCTACTGTTGAAGCACCTAGTTCTTCTTGTGACTATCTATATTTGAGGCTTCCTATCAACATGCTAATTTGTTTCCTGAATTTTTCAGGTCCAAGAGAAGAAAGTTAAGAAAATATCTGACCTAAATATTGACCCTTCCAGAGGTGTTGCAAATGGCAGCATGCTCAGTTCAAGCATTTCTTCCAGTCAAAAACAGTATCTTGCAAATGGGTGCTACACAGTTGGATCTTCTGAATGTTTAAGCAATGATATGTCGTTTCCAACTGGGGGTCTTCCTGCATTACGCTTACCTGTGGTAATTGGACTCGAGCTATATATGCAACTGCCTATCTTGTACTACGTGTGGCGTCAAGTTTTTCTATGTGCATTGGTTTTTGTAACCTCTCCAAGTATGTACATTGGTTCTCTTAAGTATGTCCAGCATTACCTTTAAAAACAGCAACTTCCATCGATATAAAGTTGCATATAATTGTCCGAAAGAAAATACTTTAGAGAGAATAATATTTCACGAATTATTATTTAAGCTCAACTCGTATATGATACTCCTTACTTTGGTTTATTTGGAGAATATGTTTTGACGACTGTGCATACTATTCCGTAACATCTGTTAAGGTGTATCAATTTGGTTAATTTGTTCATCCATGTTGTGGTGTTCACATTTTAGTATATTACAAATTGCTCCTTTTAATATTTATTGATTATGCGTACAAGCTAGCATACATATGTACATGTGTATATGTGCTTGCATGGCAGCACATAGGTGTGTATATCCTCTTCTCAGGCCGGATAACTGAGAACCCATATGCCTTTGTTCTCCCTTGATATTTTCCGCATTGCTGTAGGGATTTTCATGGGGCTTTAGTTCATGTTCGCTCTGACAAATGCTGATTGTTGAATTTTTCTCTCTTTATTATTCATTCATCTGCATCTAAGAGCTTTGGAATCTGAATTGCAGGTTACTAGCAGTGAGACCAGCCTTGCTGCTAGATGTAGAAGAGTGTATGCCCATGCACATGACTATCATATCAATTCTATTTCAAATAACTGGTGAAGATCCATGCTACATTAAAATATAATTTACAATGTCTCTTCTATTTGTGAGAACTTAATATTAATTTTTGTTCATTTCCTTCTTCCACCTAGTGATGGGGAAACATTTATATCAGCTGATGATCTCCGTATAAACCTTTGGAACTTGCAAATAAGCAATCAAAGTTTCAATATTGTTGATGTCAAGCCAACAAATATGGAAGATCTAACTGGTGAGTTTTTGATATGTCGATCTCGACTTCTATTTTGAGGTCAATTCATGATAGTTTTATTAGCTTATTTTGTTTCAATGAATGCTCCAATGTGCTTAGATGTTTGTCATTGCAGAGGTGATAACTTCAGCTGAATTTCACCCTACTCACTGTAACATATTGGCTTATAGTAGTTCAAGAGGATCAATACGTTTGGTAGATATGCGGCAGTCAGCATTGTGCGACTCGCACTCTAAGTTGTAAGCATCACATTTACTTAACTTGTAGTCCTTTGCTGATGAGTATTTCTCTTCTTTTTCTTATCTTCTAAAACAAAACAAGATATCACCTGCAAAAAAATATTCTGGAAGAGAGCTAAGTTCTTACCAGTATAAGGGGTCCTGGAAAATGATATTCTTCAAGTTGAGAGATACTTATTTTAAAATTACTTTCTCATAGCTTTTATAAGTTGAAATGTTGGTGCTTTTATAAGTTGAAATGTTGGTTTTCTCCTATACGCAGGTTTGAGGAACAGGAAAGTCCTGGCTCAAGATCCTTTTTTACCGAGATAATTGCTTCAATTTCAGATATAAAATTTGCAAAGACTGGAAGATACATACTCAGTCGTGACTATATGACCCTGAAGGTTGGTCTTTCACTCTTTTCTCTAGGAATAAACCTTTTCAGTTGACTTATATGACAGATGTGCAATGCTGCATATGATATTCTTGACTCTCTAAGTACTGTCTGATATGTAAAAAAGTAAGGAAAACAGACTTCTCAGAAGGTAATATGACTGTGGTCCATGGGCAAAGTCCATTACATCTCTAGGTCACATTCCTGGTAATTGGTTTAGGAACATGTTTAATGAATGATCTGCGGCAAATTCTTCACTGCTGGAGTGTGATCTAATTTTCTACTATACCAACTTATTCCCGAAAAAGGCACATCGATAAACATTTATAGTGCAATTAGATTCCTTGATGAACTATTTAGTTAGAAGACTTTCTGGGATTTTTGGAAGATGGAGCTATGTCCACGTATGTGGTGCTTTTCTTATCTTCTCTGTTCAATTTTTGCAGTGTTGTTTCACAAAATGGTACCAAACGGGTACTGCAAAACTTTCAAGATTTTACTCTCTAAAAAGTTCAAAAAAGTTATACCTTTTGCATATAATTTTTGGTTTCATCACTAAATAAAATCCCAAGACATCCATCTTCAAGTTTTATAGCCAATAGTACCTCTGAGACCCCTTCAGAGCATTTTCTGTTCTTTTCTTTTCATAGCTACCACATAATGCATAGATGAGCTGTCTAGGAAAATGCCTTGACATTCTTCATTATGAACTAGAGAGCCTCTCCAATTGCAAAATAGTTACTCGCAGTTCTTTTCATTGCCTGATGGAAAGGTCGTGTTCATCAGTTCATTAGTCACATCAGATTTAAAAACAAATAATTGACAGATTCTTCAATCCTTCCACCCATGAATCGCTTATTTCAACACATTTCTCCCCTTCTCTTATCATTGTTATCTGTAATTGATTGGCATGCTTCTTTAATCCTCGTGTTTCATGTGGAAAACTTTTGCAATTGAGTTTTTTTCCGCTAAGTCTCATCTTTCAAAAAGCTTAATTACATACAAAACATCATAGTTTCATTAGGTTAAGCTTCATTTGCATCTTATGTTCGTGTGTATGAAAAAGCTTTTTTGAACTTAAAAGTGCAGTTTCTTCATGTTTTTTCTCTGCTTTTGTATTACTGGCAAGAATGTGCATATGTCACACCATAAGGGTAACTATTATATTCAAGTTTCTGCTAGATCTCTACTTTCTCTTAGCTTTAGGTTAGGTGGACCTACTGGTCAATTTTTTCCTTTTAAGGAAAGAAAGAATGAGAAGAAGTGAGGGGTATAGACGCTGGTCTTCAGTTTGAATTTGCTGCTCTCTCTACACTTATTTCTTTTTGCCTGACTAGGTGATTCTAACCTAATTATGTGTAAGAAAGATTGTTCCTTTGTTACTGAAACTTACCTTACCTTGCAGCTATGGGATATAAACATGGATTCTGGTCCAGTTTCAACTTTTCAGGTTCATGAACATTTGAGACCAAAGGTGAATTGTTTTCTCTCAAAATTAGGTGCTTGTGCTTGGTTAGTTTCTCATTTGTGTCAGCTGATTAATAATTTTATTGTATTGCTATGCAGCTATGTGATTTATATGAGAATGATTCTATCTTTGATAAATTTGAGTGTTGCCTTAGTGGTGACGGTTCAAGAGTAGCAACTGGATCTTATAGGTGTGTAGACTTCTTTTTCGTTCTTTCTATTTGTTTCTCCACCAATGTGATTTATTTTTTCTACAAAAAATTTCTACTATTTCAGCAATCTTTTTCGCGTGTTTGGTTGTGCTGCGGGAAGCACGGAAGCAACTACATTAGAAGCGAGCAAAAACCCCAGGTAACTGTATTAAAAGTTTTTCAGCATGTAAATTTATATGGACATGTCGTAATCTCATAGCTTTTGGTGCCGTTGATTATTCTCCTTTAGAAGACAAGTCCAGACCCCTTCGAGGCCTTCCAGGTCCTTGGGCAGCAGTATA
Organism: Solanum dulcamara; assembly: GCF_947179165.1. Lineage (NCBI taxonomy): Eukaryota > Viridiplantae > Streptophyta > Magnoliopsida > Solanales > Solanaceae > Solanum > Solanum dulcamara. The sequence goes on from NC_077244.1 coordinate 68,680,089, forward strand.
ACACGTGTTGTCAGGAGAGGTATGCTTTTCTAAATACAAGGATATAGTTTCTTCCTATATCTGAGTATGCTCGTTATCTATGTAGCTGAATCTTTATGATGCATTCCAGGGTCAGAAAGTCCCGGGGCTGATGCTAACGGAAACTCACATGATTTCACAACCAAACTGCTCCACCTTACATGGCATCCAACTGAAAATTCAATTGCATGTGCTGCTGCAAACAGCTTGTACATGTATTATGCGTAAGTCATGACAGGAGGAATTGGGTTCTCTTGGGTTGTGTTTCTTGGAGTGCTTTTCCGGAAGGCTTCTTTTCAAACCAACTCGAGGTTCTACCATTTCTCACTTGCAGAATCCATGCCGACGTATATTACATGCTCTTAAGTTAGGGTCAGAAATGGCTCAAACAATGGACAATTTAGCAACTTCCTTGTCAACAACCCGGCGTTCTTGTTCTCTTCTTACCATATTCTCCTTCACCCTTCTCAAGATCTCCGATGTATCGGGTTAACATCAGGAGAGATGTCTTTATAGTTCGCCCTCAAGCAAAACTGTTAGATGTGCAGAAATTGTCACTAGATGTAAGGTAAATGCAGTTATACTTTAAATCTTGCTGGAAAAGACCTGCTGGCTTAACTTTATTGGGTAGAATTATTTTTTGTAGGATAATTTGATGTTTTTTTTTTTTTTTTTTTTTGCAATAGATTATCGAACTAAAGTAGCTTTGTTTTTCTCTCCTGTAAAAGTTTAGGGGCGCTGGTATTTTTTTACCTGCATTTTATCTGCTTTGGTAAAGTAAAAGTTGCACTGCCATCCTTTGTATCACTTGGGATTCCTCGGTGCTTTGCATCCTTCCATCCTAAAATTTTTCAACACTTCTGAAATTCGTTTTAGGGTGAAAAGTTCATGGATGATCCATAGGAAAAAAGAAGAAGCTATATAGAGTTTGAGTTTTGGAGTTCATCTACACTTTTGAGTTTAGTTAACTCAATTATATAAACGCTAAATTATTAGATAGTCCCTCAACCTTAATATAAATTGTCAGTTAGCCACTCTAACGTACTATTTAGCGATCAGTGGATAGACACCTCTACTTGATATAGTTGTATCTTTTGGACACCTGTGGTTGTGTCCATAAGTCTTATTACAAGGCCAAGTGCGTAAAAATACTTAGCTTCTGTTTGGCCATTTGAAATTTGTGTTTGAACATGCATTTTACTTGAAAAAAATTGAAAATTTTAAAGTGGAAATGAAATTTCACTCTTGAAAATATTTGAAGATCTGATTTTGGGATCAAATTTTATTGTTAAAATAAATATCTAAAGATAAATTTTCAAAATTTATGAAGCGTTAGCTTAACCTCTTGCGTATCAAATGAACCGGCCAATTATTGAAGACAAGTGTAATTTGAAATGAGTGGATCAGTAATACTGCTACTTTCTTTGATTTAGATAGAGTGATTATTTTGGATTAAGTTTTTATGACTGAAGTGACAGATAAGGTTAAGGGCTCATTTAGTTGGAAATAAGTTACCTGGGGATAAGTATTTCACCATGTATATGATTTATCTCATTATTAAGGTATAAATATTGAGATAAATAATTCAAGGACTATTAATACATTCAACCAAATACAGAATAAAATAATTTTACATTTTATCGTGAAGTTATTATATCTTATACTTCACACCTTATAAATGCAGAGCCTTTTTGTTTTCTACTTTTCTTGAAATTATTTTAGCGAGGGGTTAGGTGATCATATCTTTTATGACTAAACACATTCCTTGGCATCTCTTACATGACAAAAATGACACAAACAACGCTACACATTTCTTTCCCCCAAGGTGCCCTTAGAATTTTTTTCCCTTCTTAAAGGATTATTCATTGGATATCAACTATCAAACAACATGCTCTACTCGTTTTCAACCCTATTTTCACCATTACCTCCAAATCTGGATTGGTGCCAATCAATGGCATCTGAATTTTAAATTAGTTCAGGTTCATTTTATTAATATTATATATTTATTTGACTCAACCAAATCTATTTTCTTCCCGTGTGAAATAATTTACATTCAAAGAAGCCAGTAATATTGTCAAAGATTATTTCAATTAATAGGGTTTATTTTTCAAATTATTTGAGAATCATAACAGTTATGAAACAAGTGTTTCACAGTTTTTTTCTATTAATCACATCTCTTACAAACACTATTCACATGATATATATTTTTTTCTCATTATATTATTTACTGGTAAGATATTAATCACACATCTTCTTAGAAAATATTTATGTTTCTTACTTATTTTCATAGCCTACAGAAAATCTCAAAAAGCTTTAGGAAAATCATGACTACTAGATTGAGCAATATTATCACTAGTATCCCCTGCTTGCTTAATTTTTTTGCAAGTTGATTACCTCATAAGTTCCTACTTTCGAAGTGTCAAATTAATCTCATCCTTAGAATCAGTAGTAGATAAAAAAACTCTACATTGTGGATGATATTAATTATGTGATAGTTCAATTAAAGCTAATGCAATTTATATCTCCTAAAGAATTTGTAATCTAAGAAAAATGTACAAACAATAGGAAAGTCCTTGTTCGATTTCGTTTTCCAGTTGAGTAGTGCATTTAGTATATATGGTTGTCAGAAATGATTCCTGGTGGCCCTGGCGCAAATTGTCCAAACAGGGACGCTAACTCATGACTCATGACGTGTGCTCGCCGATGGATTTGACACTTTGCCCCCTCCCCCCCCAACCGTGAAATCATTCAAATGTGTGAAAAACGCATATATATGACAACATGGAATCAACAACCATTTTATTGACCAAAGTTGACAACAGATATTTTACGAGATTATTTTATCCCGTATTTTTTTGTATGGTGAGATAAAAAAATCACCGTATTAGTTAATTTCTTAAATCAAATATAGAATAAAATTAAACCTAAATTTTATCTGGAATTATTATCTTTATCCCATGTTAGCCCTCCAGAACTTGGGTCACAATAGAACTTGGGTCACAATTACCTAATCCGAGTATCTCAACCACCTTCCATAAAACCAAGTGCGTGAATGTACTGACGTCTCAAAAAAACCAATATATAATGACAAGTGTAATTTGAAATTAAAAAGAAAGTGTAAGTAAAACTTTCTTGATTTATGAAGTGTGATTATTTTATAACAAGCTTTTATGACTAAAGTGACAGATTTATGACTAAAGTGACTAAATGAAATAGAGAATAATACTTCATTTCGAATGGGATCCGAGCATTTTTTCTTCTTGATATTATATTTTGGCAGTGAGGGGTCAAGTCATCATATCTTTTATGACTAAACGCGTTCCTTCACATCTCTAATTACACAATAAAAATGAGCAAAACAATGGTACACATATTTTTCAACTGTCTTTGAATTTTCTTACTTTCCTAAAAAGGTATTTTTTTTTTGTTTTTGCATTTGGTGTTCGATGTCTGCATTGAAGCTTTGATTAAATTCGAATTGCACATTGATGGCGCTCCCAACAGAGTTTCTCCATACTCATGATTCAAATTCGAAATCTCTGATTATGGCTTGAATAGTCCACTATTGATTAGATATATATCAAACACATTACACATGCATTACTCATTTTTCACCATTACATTCAAATCTTGATTGATGCAAATCAATGACATCTCAAATTCAAATTAGTTAAGGTTAATATACTGCAGTTATTTTATATATTTATTTGACTCAATCAAATCTATTTTTTCTTCCAGTGCTAAACAATTTACTTTTAAAAGGTCTCTACTATATATTAACACATATAAGCGATATATGTTAATAAGAATCTTCTATGTGTATTTTTTAGAAGAAGAAAAGGAATATGCATCTTCTTAAAAGAATTTAATATCTTACGCAATCGTCATACTCTTGGAAAGGAAAAAGAATTAGAATGACCACGACATGGAAGGTAAAAAAAAATATAAAAGGAAAATTGATATATAAGTAATTATTATTGTTATGATTTTTTTACTTTTTATATTTTTTTTAACTCCTCCCAAAGTTTTTGCTCTTTTTGTTCATTATTGAACTTATAATCTTATGAGTAGAAGTGAGCGGTGCTTAACAAGCAGCTCCCTCTTGTCATATATATTGTGATTGGCTAATGGATGATTATTATTTACTAACGCATATAAATATTTTTGGCTGAGGAGTGAGGACCATATGCGTAACATTCCCAAATAAAAAATTGTCTAAAATCTTTTGGTGGAGCATTTCTTTTGCTCTTAAAATAAAATAAGGAAAGAAAGCAAAGGAGGATAATGATCACTATTTTAAGTTGCCGTTTGGCTTTAAATAGTTTTTGAAATAAATTTAAAAATTAGTGTTTGTTCATATAATTTATTATTACTTGACAAATATATTTGACAAACATCTCAAGTTTCCAAGTTTTTTAAAAAGCTAGAACTTGGCAACGTGGACAGTTTTAAAAATTTCAAAATTATTCCAAACTTATATTTTATAAAAACACCATCTACCAACTTACTCCATTAATATAATCAATCGACACCATTAAATAATATCTCTATCTATTAATAAATAGTCGAACTATTCATTTTTGAATAACTTTCCTTTTCCACGACATGGTATGTAAATTAGTAATTTCATTTTTTGATAGTACTTTAGAAAGGAAGAAATCAAGAAGAAGCATAAGTATGATCTGAATTACATTTTTTAAATTTTTGTAGAAAAATATTACGTTTTTGACGCTAGTCTTGAAAATACAAAAGAATTTCTAGCTCCATATAAAGGAGTGCGATATCATTTGCAAGACGATGGAGGAAGTGAAAGAGAACTTAAGAATGACAAAGATCTATTTAACTATAGAAATACATCTTTGCATAATGTTGAAAGAATATTTGATGCGTGGAAAGGTAGATTCAGAATAGTACGACAACGCATGAACAACCATGACTTAGACATGCAAGTGAAAATAATAATTATTTTTGCCGTATTACATAATTTTTTGCATGAAAATCAAAGCAGTGATGAAATGTTCACTGAATATAAAAGTGATGATATGATCGTTGATGAAAATGGTGAACAATCGACTCAGAGTAACAATATTGTTTCATCTTCTCAGTCATTTGATCTAGAAATGAAAGCTTGTTGGGAAGAGATTATTCGTAGAATGTGGGAAGATTTTATAAAAGAATAATTTGTTATTACCTAGATTTTATAAAAGAATAGTTTGTTATTACCACTTCTGAAAAAGAATAGTTTGAGTGACAAGATTGAGAAAAAAGAATAATTTATTTTTAATTCGATTAGGGATCGTTTGGTAGAGTGTGTTAGCAAAAATAATGCATGCATTAATTAGGTGTATTAGTAGTACTTTGTTTGGTGCATTTTTTTCATGGTATGTATAACTAATGCTTGACTCTATTGTGTATTAAGATTTGCATTACTAATACCATGAATTTCTAGGTATTAGTAATGCAATGGATTTAATGCTTGCATTATTATGATTAAAGACTCAATTACCCCTCAAAATTCTTTTTACATATTTTCCATCATAATTGCTGATGATATTTTTGTAAATAAATTTTTTTATGCAATGCATGTTATTTTTTAATACACTAAACCAAACAGGGCAGCCCGATGCACTAAAGCTCCCGCTATGCGCAGGGTTCGAGGAAGGGCCCGACCACAAAGGTCTATTATACGCAGTCTTACCTTGCATTTCTGCCAGAGGCTGTTTCCAAGGCTTGAACCCGTGACATCCTGGTCACATGACAACAACTTTACCAGTTACTCCAAGGCTCCCCTTCACACTAAACCAAACAATGCATAAGAAATATTCTATGTATAGTTAATACAAGCATAACTAATATAAACATTACTAATGCAAGCATTACTAATACATTTTATTTAACATTATTTTAATACATTCTACCAAATGACCCCTTAATGTATTACTCTTGCCCATATTTTTATTTTGTTATTGTTGATTGTTATCAATTATGTTATAAGGTTTTTTTAATGAAATATGTTCATTATAAAATAATAACACAAACTTATGGATATTTTTAATAATTTTTAAAACTTACGAGCACAAAATAATATTTTTTAAAATTTCACAAAAATTAAAAAAATTTATAGTCAAACGCATAATGAAAGTTCACCGAAACTTCATCAAAAAAAAACTTGATGAGAATATTTGAAAATTTGCGGTCAACTGTTTACTAAGGTTGGTAAACATAATAATGACAAGAATTGACCTTTTGTCTCTTTGTTTGAATTTTGATATGCCAATTTCGTTGACGAAATGTAATTATTCCCAAGTTTTGCTTTAGGTTTTTTATCTTTCTATTTTCGATCGAGTAAATTTCACTTTATCATTTAAAACTTTATGATGAAGACGACATACCTCTTAAATTTTTCATGGAGATAAACTTTCAAATCAAGAATATTTTGGCCAAAACTATAAATTTTCTAGTGATAATTGTACAAAATTATAACTTCATTATTTGATTCGATACAATAAAGGGCAGTCCGGTGTATTAAAACTCCCGTTATGCGCGGGATTTGAGGAAGGGGCCTGACCACAAGGGTCTATTGTACGCAGCCTTACCTTGCATTTCTGCCAGAAGCTGTTTCCAAGGCTTGAACCCGTAACCTCCTGGTCTGTGTCAACAACTTTACCAGTTACTCCAAAGCTCCCCTTCTATTTGATTCGATACTATATTTAAGAAAAATAATAAAGACTTTTAAAATTTATGATTTAAAATAATTTTTAGATATTTGTGTAACTAAAAATCATTTAAAAATAAAAAGAGAATCAAAATTAAAATATTTCTAATTATAGTAAAGCGATATTTATTTTAAAACGTATTAATTTTTTTTATATAAAATGAAACAAAAAAAGCAGTACTAGACATGGGGCGTGCCGGATATGTTAGATCCCACGTCAGTTAGAAATTTAAAAATAATCTGACAATTCTTATTTCATAAATTAATTTTTACGAGTACTCAACACTGAGAATTATTTCTTTATCACTTTAGAAAGAATTTTTCATCATTTTTCGAATGGTGCTAAAATTAATGATACCACTTCAGAAGACTTTAAAATCGTTTTGTTCAATTTGACATCATATCATTTTACTTTATGCAACCGGAAAAAAAGTTTTTGACCAGGGATTTTTGTACATATACAAAATTTAATAATGTTTCGATAGATAAAGTGTAATTTGTCCTCTTTATCTACACCAAATACAACTTTTGAGAGAGACTCCAATAACACCCTCTACTCCCAATCCCAATTCCATAAGCCTAAACAGAGCAAACAATACAAGGAAAAAAAAAGGTTCTTTTTATTGAGAGATACAATATGCAAGATCCATCATCAATATATTCACAGATCAATCCTCAATTCCCAGATCAAGAAGTGTTGAAATGTCCTAGATGTGATTCAATCAACACAAAATTCTGTTACTACAATAATTACAACCTTTCTCAGCCTCGCCATTTCTGTAAGAATTGTAAAAGGTATTGGACTAAAGGAGGTATTTTAAGGAACATCCCAGTTGGTGGAAGCTCTCGCAAGAACACAAAACGATCTTCTTCTTCTTCTTCAAGTAGTATTAAACGCTCTTCAACTTCATCAGCAGAAAATCCAAAAACAGAGCTTTTTGCTACACCTGCTGTTCCAGCTTTTGATCAGAATAGCCAGATTCTTGACGCAAACGGGCCTTTCGGCTCGCTATTGGTGTCAAACGGGCCGGAGATAGGTAATTTGTTAGGAGCTTTGAATTCTAACGGGCCTGATTCGGGCTCAGATGCTGCACCTCAAAGTGGGAAAAACAGTAGAGATGAATATTTGGGTGAAGAATCTAATTGTTGGAATGGTACTAATGGTTGGGCTGATCTTGCTATTTACACCCCAGGTTCAACATTTCAGTAATTAATAATTACTTACTAGATTATTCCAACTTGTATCAGTACTGTTACTACTTAAGTTGTTGCTGATTGCATACTATTACTAGTTGTGTCTAGATCAGCTTATCGCGCAGCTGCTCAGTTAATTTTACGGGTATTTTTTATTAATACTTGTACTGAGTAACTCTATTAATGTCTACGGAAACTTAATATTTTTGCCTGCCATCATGCTTAATATACTGTGAAATTGTGAGCAAACAAGCTCACTAATCCATTGAAGATCTGAAAATGCAGAGAGGAAATGTAGAGAAGAGGTAGAGATAAGTTTTATTATCTAAGCATTCTGAAAAAATGTATACACTATGAGCTTAGTTATATTACTAGAATGAAGTGCAAAATGTGCCCAAATTATCCTAACTAATTAACTATCTTTAACAGCTCATTGCCAGCTCACAAACTAACTAACTCAATGTAACAATAATCACGTCAATTGACTGCAGCAACAAACTAACTAACTTGAGTAATAAACTAACTAACTGCATGTTTGAACACACCCCCTCAAGCTGAAGGGTGCAACATATTGAGCACACCAAGCTTGCCCAAAAGATGTGAATGTTGAGATTGACTCGACCCTTTAGTCAATAGGTCTGCAACCTGTTGTTGAGTGTGGACATAGGAAGTTTCAATCACACCAACTTTGATCTTATCTCTGATGAAATGGCAGTCAATTTCAATATGGTTAGTTCTTTCATGAAAGACTGGATTTGCAGCCAACTGAATAGCAGACTTGTTGTCACTTTGAAGAGGCACACCTAGCTCAGTAAACAAACCAATCAACCAAGTGACCTCAGAGACAGCTGAAGCCATGCTTCTATACTCAGCTTCTGCTGAGCTCCTTGAAACAGTGTGTTATTTCTTAGATTTCCAAGATACCAAAAATTTCCCAAACTTGACTACGTATTCAGTAATGGACCTTGTTGTATTAAGATATACAGCTCAATCAGAATCACACCAACAAGTAATCATAGTGGTAGGCTGAGTTTTCAACCAAACCCCTTGTCTCACTATGCCTTCGAGATATCTGACCACCCTGGTATCTGCTTCCCAATGAGATTGCTTTGGTGATTGCATAAACTGACTAAGATTTTGTACTACATAACCAATGTCTGGTCTTGTGATAGTTGCATATAGAAGTTTACCAACCAATCTCTTGATAAGAAGTAATGTCATGAAAAACAACATCCTTAGTGTTGCTGGTCACTAAATCATGTTCCACAGAAGTAAGTCGCATGTTGGATTCAAGAGGAGTAGATGCAGGTTTGGCGTCAGTGAGACCTGTATCTGCAATGAGCTTTAGATGTACTTCCTCTGGTTTAGAATGACTCCCTTAGAAGATCTCAGAACTTCAATACCCAAGAAATACTTGAGTTTACCTAGATCTTTAAGTTTGAACTGGTGGTGCAAGCTATCCTTTGCTCCACTAATCATTGTAGCATTATTACCAGTGATAAGCAAATCATCTACACACACTAATATAATCACTATATCCTCTCCTTTCTTTAATGTGAACAAAGAATAGTCATATGCACTCTCTGTAAAACCAATGGTCAGTAAGGCAATAGTTAACTTCAAATTCCATTGTCTGGAGGCCTGTTTAAGACCATATAAAGACTTAGTAACTTGTATACTTTGATCTCACCTGATTTCTTAAAACCATCAGGCATTTTCATATATACTTCCTCATCTAAATCCCCTTGTAGAAATGCATTATAGACATCCATTTGATATAAGTTTCAATCTTTGGACACAGCTAAAACAATCACACATCTTACTGTGACCATCTTAGCAATAGGTGAGAAGGTGTCATGATAATCCAAACCTTCTTGCTGACTATATCCCTTGGCTACCAATCTGGACTTGAATCTTTCTACTTCATCATTGGCCTTGTATTTTACCTTATAAACCCATTTAGAACCAACTGTATTCATCCCTTTAGGTAAGTCAACTACTTCCCAAGTATGATTATCTTCAAGGGTTTGAATATCTTGTTTCATGGCCTGTATCCATCTATCATCTTTGGCTGCCTATTTGAAAGTTTTAGGTTCCATATAGTTAGAAAACTTACTCAAATAGCTTTGGTAACAGAGAGTCAAGTTGTCATAACAAAGAGAATTGGCTAGGGGATGCTTAGTGCTACTGTGTTTGGTACTAGAAAAGGCATAGTCTTTCATCCAAGTAGGTGCCTTAGTGGTCTTTGAAGTCCTTTTAACAAATGGAATCACATCTGTAGGAGGATGTGCTGCCAGTGCTTGAGGTTATTCACAAATAACATCTTCTTGAGTTGTACTATCCTCAGTGGCTTCAGTGACCAAATGAAGGACATCTACCACTTTAGTGGCTGTCTGAGTGGTATCAACCTCTTCTTCAGTACAATCTTTGTCAACAACTTCTTCAAAAATACACTCTAAAGGGGAACCAACTACAGTTGAGGGACCTATCTGTGGTAAAACTTGAGCAAATGGAAAGGTCTCTTCCTGAAAGATCACATCCCTACACACAGATATCCTGTTGGATTGAAGGTGTAACAATATGTAGCCTTTCTACAATTCTAAATAACACATAAGGACAGTAGGAACAACCCTTTCTGCAAATTTATCTCCCTTAGGTAATACTAAGGCATAACATAAACAACCTATGACTCTTAAATGAGCTAAACTTGGTTGTTTAGAATAAAGCAACTCATAGAGACTTTTATTATCAGTAACTGATGAATGAAGTCTATTTATTAAATATACTGCATCTTTGATACAGTAACCCCAATTCTAATAGGCATATGTGACTGAAATCTGATAGCCTTGGAAATATTGAGAATATGTCTTATGTTTTTTTTCAACCACACTATTTTACTGTGGTGTGTGAGAAAAACCACTCTGATGTAGGATTCTTAAATCATGAAATAAACTTGTGCATTGAGAATTAAAGAACTTAGTGCCATTGTCAGATCTCACAATTTTCACACAAGTACCAAATTGAGTCCTAATCATTAGTAAAAAATTCTTGATAGAAACAATGGTTTCAGACTTCAATTGCAGCAAATAAACTCATACAAATCTGATGTAGTCATCTACAATTGTTAAGAAATAATGCTTCTTGTCTATAGTAGGAATCTTATAGGGTCCCCGAAGATCCATGTGAATTACATCAAAAGGCATACATGCTCTAGAAGTGTTGTTAGGGAAAGCAAGTCTAGCTTGTTTAGCTAATGGACAGATTGAACATTTATTCAATACCTCACTATCTTTACTACTGTGAACTAGTTTTAAGTGTTTCAAGACCTGAGAAGATGGATGTCCAAGTCTTCTATGCCACAAACTTGCATCCTGTACTACTGCTCCTGTATTTACTTTGCATATTTCTTCTTGCCTTTGCTTTGTTGAAATGTCACTCCTGAAAATGTAAAGTCCTCCATCTTCTTTACCAATTCCCTTCACCATACCACTGAAGAGGTCCTAAAATACACAAAAATCAGGATAAAAAGATACAAAACAAGGCAATTCTCTTGTAATTTTGGAGACTGATAATAGGTTGAACTTGAAGTCTGGCATATAGAGGACATTCTTCACAGTATCATTATCAAATACATATGCTTCACCAACATGACTAATATTCACCCTATCTCCAATGGATAGATGGACTTGGTTTCCTTATGACTTGGTTACATCATAACTTTTGCGCATTGAGTTTTTATTTGTTGTGACATGATGTGAATCCCTAGAATCCACTATCTATTTCTGTGTAACATCACTTGACATTAAACAAGTAGCAATGCCTGCCATGTTGACTTGCTTATAATCCTACACATCTTTGTTCAGCATTGCTAATATCTGCTAGTATTCTTGTTTTGTGAAAGCATGTCCTTTTCCTAAGTAATCCTTATCCTCTTGACTGGTTGTAGCTTGAGAGTGATCATAATGACCTCCTGATACATTGTTTGCTGATGAGTGTTGTCCTTCATAGCCACTTGGATGGGAAGATCCTCGTTAAATTTTTGTTTGTTGGATATTGTCTCCTATTGCTATTACCAAAACCTGTTTTCTTCCTCTACTTCCAATCATTTGGATAGCCAATTAATTTGTAATAGTTGTCCTTGGTGTGTCCAGTAAAGTGACAAAACTCGCATTTCTTTCCTTTGTAGTCTCTTCCCTGATTCTTATTGACATGCATCACAACTTGATCTGGCTTCTCAACTATGTTGTCCATGTATGATGAGTATTGAATTTCATCCTCTATAATCATGGTGTAAGCTTGATTTATAAAAGGTGTAACTCTTTTCAGCAGGATCTGTCTACGAGCTGAATCATAAGACTCATTCAAACCACTCAAAAATTGAATTAGTCTTAACTGTTGAAGGTGATCACTATATACCTTTGATTGAGGGCAATTACAATAAGAATTTAGGACTACAATATTAAATTCATCCCACAATGCTTTCAATTTTGTAAAATAATTTGATACAGAGTTTGTACCTTGTGCAAGAATAGTGATTTCTCTGTGCAGCTAATAGACTCTCATACGATTCACTTTATCAAACCCCTCCTTCAAATCTGCCTAAACTGAAAATGCACTTGTTGCATACACGATTCCACCAAGTAATTCCTCACTCACTGTGTTCATCAACCATGAAAGCACAATTGTATTACATGTTTTTCTCTGCTCATGCAGCTCATCATTGTATAGCTCCTTAGTACAGGCTTCCGTAACAAATCCATATTTTCATTTTTCTAATTGTGCAACCTTTATCGACCTGCTCCAAATCTCATAATTCTCAGATCTAGTCAACTTTGTGGGAATCAATATAACTCTTGAAGCGTCTGATGGCCCGACGTATAAAGGATCATTTTGATCAATCTTTACAGCTGTCATTTCTGTGATTTGAGAAAAAACTTGAAGAGAAAACGAGTCTAACTAGAATCTGATCCTAACTAGGATCTGAAATAACTGCAATTCTTCCTCTAAACAGCTTGCATCGAATTGCTCTGATACCATGTGAAATTGTGAGCAAACAAGCTCACTAATCCATTGAAGATCTGAAAATGCAGAGAAGAAGTAGAGAGAAGTTTTATTATCTAAGCATTCTGAAAAAAATGTACACACTATGAGCTTAGTTATATAGCTAGAATGAAGTGCAAAGTGTGCCCAAAATATCCTAACTAATTAACTACCTTTAACAGCTCATTGCCAACTCATACACTAACAAACTAACTCAATGTAACAGTAATCACGTCAATTTACTACAGCAACAAACTAACTAACTGAGTAACAAACTAACTAACTGTATGTTTGAATATATATGTACATAATTGTGTGTGATTTAAGACTTTATGTATGTTATCCCGAGGGAAATGATAATTGATGAAATTCTTTCTTTTTCTTTATGCTGATCTTTTACTAATTTTCATTTCTAACCTAATTCCATTTAATGACGTTATTTTCATCAGTTGAAAGATAATTTTTTTGGTGTATTGATGACGATTATCCCAAGATTTACCGTTGCTCCAATAATGTAGGTACGTAATGGCAGACGTGTATTGTCTATAATAGGTATATAGTATTATAGTGCTGCTTGCGCAATTACCATATATGAGTTTTAAGTTTTATATATTAACCATGTAAAAATATACTGTATAAGGTAATTACAAGTAAACTTGAGATGATAAATATCAATTAATGAACTGATAAAAAATGTAACTATAACTAACTTGTCGTCACATGTTAAACTAGTCTATCAAACGAATATCTATCTATAAGTGGAGTGAAAATTAAAAATGATATCTCTCAATTTAGTACATCCACCTTAACTTGGTAATTACCGCGTCAAAAAATCGTTATAGTAGGTGTTTGGACACAAAAATGACAATTAAAAAATAGTACTATTTGAGAAAAGTTGATTTATTTATTTTTTAAAACAAATAAAAATGAAAAAATTGTATGAACGAAGGGTAGCAAAACCTTTTTTCTTTCCTATTCGGCTGTGTTCAAAACAAGAAATTGAGAAGCACATTGAATTGTGTTATGTGGTAGTTGGTGGAGCTGCTAGTCAGAATGTGATGTGATGATTATCAACTAAATAAAATTGTCAAAGGAAGCAATTTTTATCAAAATGGGTGACAAATCATGATGTACAACTCCTATATATGGACCACTTTTGGGGAATTTATATTTGATTTCTATCTTATTAAACCAACTCACATGAGAATGTGGACCTCTTATTCACTTGACCAACTCCCCCTTCAATATTATATATGTACCATCAGTTTTAGTGATATCGGTGGATTATCCTACAAATAAGTGTGTTCAATTCTCACGATCTGTCAATGCTAAAAGAAATTATTTTATAATTTTTGAAAAAATACCATGTGTGTGATGACAAAAGGTGGATGTAAATGACTTATGATTCATGCAGAAGTCATAGTGAATGTGTTATCAAATAGTCCAATATTAGTGCAAGTGATTGGTCTCTGTTTGCTAACCAAATTTGCAGCCTTCTGACTTCAGTTTCTGATATGCCAATAAATGTACTGCTATATTTCTAAGGTGGAAAATTCATCATAATGTTTCTCATTTATTGTTGAAAAGAAATGATAGCTAACCATCGATCTGTTTAGCGATTATTAGGCAAAATTGACTTTCAATTCTTAGGAAGATTTGATATGTCCTTATGCCACTAACTAGTGGAGGGGCTTTTTTTTTTTTTTTTTTTTTTTATCTACCAAAGAATTTTTTTGGTAGTATATTAAAATTGTAATATAAAAATAAAAGTACATAAGTTAAAAGAAAGGAAAGGCAAGAACAACTATCCTAATTTGAAATTTAAACAAGTTGTTGAATTACATCTAATGTCGAATGGAGCGTACTCTGCTGCGGATCCTCTGGCCTTCGCTTTTTGCCATTTCAGACACCTACAATCTCTCACCAGGTGCTATGGTTCAAAGTCAAAAGAATATTTATTCAGGCTTCCAGGATGGAGTAGAAATCCTCCGTATTCGTTGAGATGTAACTGCAAACTTATTGCCTTGAATATTTTCATTGTCTCAGCTTACAAATATATCTACTAGCCAGAGCATTTGGCTGCTGCTGTTGTTCTTCGACTTATTGCTAATCACCAGGTATGTGATGGTCTTTGGCTGGTCTAATCCTCATGTATGGTATGTGTAATTTTTTCGTATTTAGAATTTTCTTTGCTTTTACAGGAAGTGAAGTAAAGTTGTCAAATTGATGATCACCTGCAAAATCAAAAGCATAGTTAGTTAAAAAATCAGCCAGTCCATTTCCTTCTCTCAAAACATGCTCCACCCTCACTTCCTTATCCCTCCTATGCCTTGAGATGTCATTTATGATCATTGATATACTCCATGGAGCCTCCCACTGCCCAGTTAAGATCATTTTCATAGTCAATGAATCTGTTTCCAACACCACTGGCAGCATTGTGTGTGTAACACAATATAGAAGACCTTCATGTATTGCCCTTGCTTCTGCTATCAAGCTCGAACCATCTGGTATCCTTCTTGCTGCTGCATACTGGAGATCACCTGCTGCATTTCTAATACAAAATGCCAGAGAGCTTGGTCCAAGATTTCCCTTTGAAGCTCCATCAGTGTTACATTTATACCATCCTTGTTTAGGAAAGTCCCATTTCACTATCTTGCTTACAATTCTGGGCCTGTATGCTTCAAATGTTTGAAGAATTTGAGGTAGGCATCTTGGTAAGTTTTGCTGCCATGGGAACCTCATTCTGGTCATATGATATATGATCATGTTTATCTCATATATCACTTTGTTGATGGACATCTTCCCTCCATGTAGAATTGTGTTCCTCCACTTTCATATCTGCCATATGGTAACCACTGGAATTGCTTTAAAAATGGTGCTGAACTTTGAGAGATGCTCTGTGTTCCACCAGATTTGAAGTACTTGCTTCAGTTGTTGAAAATGTGTTGTGATCCCTGCAGCATTTTTAACATAGTTCCAAACTTTTGTTGCAAAATTTCCTGTAATAAAAAGGTGGTCCACAGTTTCATATTGTTTGTTATCACAGCAATAACATGTTGCCTCTGTATTGATCCCCATCCTTCTTACAACCTCTCCAACTGGTATTTTGTATTTCCACAACCTCCATGCAAAGAAAGAGATCTTAAATGGTACCCCTGGTATCCATATATTTTTATAGATATCTGATTTGGTTGCTTTGCTCCTTAATAACTCCCAAGCAGTACCTAAACTGAATTTATCTGATGCTGTCATCATCCATCTTGGCTTATCCCACTCCTCATTTGGTTCTTGAAAGTGCAAGTCTTCTAGTATATGATCCACAATATCAACAGGAAACAATTGATGCAATTTTTCCATATTCCAACCACCCTGCAACATTATTTGTTTTACATCTTGAATACCTTCATCTATTACAAAGTCTTCTGGGATGATGTAGTATAGGGCCCCCAGTTTTGTCCAGTTGTCAAACCATATATTTGCACTTCCACTCCTTGGTTCCCACCATATTTCATGCTCTATGTTATCTCTAGCCTCTATCATAGCCTTCCATACTTGAGAGCCCCCCTTCCACTGCACAGTTTGAGGGTTGTGTCTTTTACAATATTTGATCCACAAGTAATTTGCCCATAGTGTATTTGTTGTCCTGAATTTCCACCACAATTTTGCACATAGTGCTTTAGAGACATCAAACAAAGATCTAAATCCTATTCCTCCTTCTTCTTTTGGCTTACACAGATTCATCCAGGATGACCAGTGCCTTTTTTTGCCTTCCTCACTATTATTCCAGAAGAATCTTGCAAAGATTTTGTGCATATCAGTGATTACACATTTTAGAGATTTGATGGCTGATAATAGATGTATTGGTATACTCATTAATACATTATTGATCAGGATAACCTTTCCTCCAAATGATAATAATCTTCCTTTCCAATTCTGCAGCCTATTCTTGATTTTCTTGATCAGATCATTGTAGTCAGCTTTCCTTTTTCTTGAATGTGTGATAGGGCATCCCAAGTATTTGAAAGGAAAAGTACCTCTTTTGAAGCCAGTAATATTCTCCACCTGTTGTATCAGTCCATTAGGCACATTACTGTGTACATAGAAGGAGCTCTTGCCTTTATTTATAAGTTGGCCTGAAAATTGCTCATATTCTTGTAGCACCTGCATAATTAATTTTAAAGAGGTATCATTAGCCACAGAAAAAATTATTGTGTCATCTGCATATGCCAGATGATTCAGATTTTCCCTCCATTTGGGCATTCCATAACTTCTAAATTCATTATTCTCAAATAAAGAGTTTAATGATCTAGAAAGAAGTTCATTCGATAAGATGAATAAAGCAGGAGAGAGAGGGTCTCCCTGTTTCACCCCCCTAGTTGAATGGAAGAAACCATGTGCTTGACCATTAAGGAGTACTGAGTACCAGTTATTTGCTATCAATCTCCAAATCATATCTATGAATATTTCTGCAAATCCCATCTTCCTTAAGACTCTGATTAAATAACTCCATGACACTCTGTCATATACTTTGGCCATGTCAAGCTTGAGTATCACATTTGCTGGTTTTCCTCTTAGCCTAATGTCAGCCACTATTTCTTGAGTTAGGAGGACATTTTCAATGATACTTCTTCCTTTAACAAATCCAGACTGGTTAGGAGATATTATAGAAGGTAAAATGTTTTCCAGCTTATCCTGAACCACTCTAGAAATGACCTTGTTGATGAAATTGCTGAGACTGATTGGTCTCATATCAGCAAAAGTTTCAATGTTGTTCTTCTTTGGTATCAGTACAAGATTGGTATGTGTGACTGATTTAGGCAGAGTTTGGCCAACAAAAAAGGCTTTCACCATTTTGTGTACATCAATACCAACAATGTCCCAACATACCTGATAAAAGGTACCACTCATCCCATCTGGACCAGCAGTACTATCTGCAGATAATGCAAACACAACTCTCTTCACTTTCTCTAAAGTTGGTGTGCTCACCAGTTGTTCATTAGTATCCTGATCCACCATACTAGGAACATGTTGTAGCAAATGAGAATCAAAAGTGGTAGCCTCTTGTGAAAATTGTTGTTGATAAAATATGCAAGCTTCTTCTGCTAAAAGTGGCTCCCCTTCTACCCAATCTTCTTGTTGATTTTGAATTCTTCTGATCTGCAATCTTTTCCTCCTACCATTCATAATACTATAAAAATATCTTGTGTTTCTGTCACCCTCTGCAAAACTAGTCATGTGTGACTTTTGCCTCCAGAATTCTTTCTCATAATGAAGGTATTTTTTTAATGCTGCTTGTGCTTGTTGCAGTACCATCCTATTCTCAGGGGTAGGATCCTCTTCAAAGCATTGCTCCTTAATTTTAACCACCTCTTCTTTTACTGTTATCTGTTTAAAGATATCACCAAAAATGGCCCTACTCCAAAGAGTTAAAGCAGATTTCATATTTTTCAATTTCAGCTTGAAACTGATAAAATCATTTCCTTCAAAATCTGTGATCCATGCTTGTTTAACTGCATCCAAAAAGGTGTCATGTTCTGTCCAGAATTTTAGAAATCTGAAAGGCTTCCTTATGTGTTGTGAAAGTTCACCACAAGTAAGTATTAAAGGAGCATGGTCTGAGCCAGTTCTGGATAAATGTTCCACCTCCATATGTGCAAACCAATCTTGTAATTTTGGGTTTGCAATCATCCTATCCAGCCTTTTGAAGATACAATCACTACCTGTCCTCCCATTCCACCAAGTAAACAAGCTTCCCTTATAATTTATCTCAAGCAGCTCACATGAATTGATACAAAATGCAAAATCCTCATATTCATTTGGAAAAACAGGCAATCCACCAATCTTCTCATCTTCATTCATAATGACATTAAAATCTCCACCTACCAACCAAGGTAGTTCCATGTGATCAGCCAAACTGTACAGACTGTCCCATAAACTGATTCTATCAAGGTGATCACACTTTGCATAGACCATGGTTACCATTAGTGATTTATCCATTTGTTGGAAAAACAGCTTTATAGTAAGCTGTTGTTCCTGATCCTGTAGTATCTCCACATCTATATTTTCACTTATAAAAAACCATATTTTACCATTGTTGTTGTAGTGGGCATATGTCATGCCTAATCTTCTCCTGAATGCTTGAATATGCCTATAATGTTGGAAAGGCTCCATTAAAGCTATAATGGCAAATTTGTGATGTCTGTGTAACATTTGAACTCTGTGAAAAGCTTTTTGTGTATTCACTGATCTGATATTCCAAAAAAGTGTCTTCATCATCATTTAAAAATAGGCTTACAACCCCTCCTTGGTACCACTCTTATAGGAATAGTTTCTGTGTTTACTTGTTTCTTTCCTTTCTTATAGCTTTGTTGCTTGGATCTTGGTGAAAGATCAGCTTCTTTGACCACATTGCTTAAAACCTGCTCCACAGAAGCCTCTTCTTCACTTTTAGAGAATTTGTTCTTGCCCTCTACAATTTGCACCTCAGTTCTCACAGGGATGTTATGAGATATTACATCATGAAGTTCCTTCAAAGGAGATTGTTTTCTTTGATGGATTGCTGACTGAGAGTTGTCCATTACCACTTGTGCCACTGCTAACTCTATAATCACTTCCCTTTGAGGAGGAAATGAACCTATCCCACTGTCATTAATTGAAATGTTCAATTCTCCCTCCTTCAATGTATCATTAGGATAGCATTCCTGGATGTGATCCACAGGTACAAGATTTGGAGTCTGGTCTATGTGATCGACCTCCAACTCTTTCTTGGCTGTTGTCAACATGTCAGCTTCAATCTGCATTTCATACCCACTTGATTCTGTACCCTGCATACCATTATCATTTTCCATCTTCTCATATGAATTATCACCATCTGGGACCATTTCTGTCTGCTCCATATTAGATCCTGAGTCATGGCCGTACTCAGAAAGTATGTCCTCTTGAATAGTGCTGACACTCTCTTCATTTACTTGTTGTAAAGTTGCACTTGTGTCTTCATCAGTCACCTCACTCTCACTTTCATTCACTTGTATCTGCACTGTTTCCTCTTTGGCCTTGTCATCTGCTCCCTTGACTTCCACATTGTTATCAGTTTCTTCTTCCAAGATTTTTCCTAACTCATCAAAATTATTACGGATTGAAACCTCAATCCCAATCTCACCAGGTCTCTTATTGTTGTTTTTGCCTTTTTCATTTTTTCCAGGATAAGTAACAACCTTCCCACTTGATAGAACTTTAGGAACATATATTTGGCAGGGATATGTCCATCCCTGGTGTCTTCTGCTTTTTGATACATATCCTTTTTCATGCTCCTTCACCTCCTTCTTTACATCTTCATTTATGTTTGCCACCAGGTCAGGATGCAGTACTCGACAGTCATCAATTGTATGTCCTTGTAACATGCATTGTGTGCAATATTTTGGCAAGTGATCATATTGTATTCTCACCTTTTCCACCCTGATCTGCTTTGTCTTCTCATCTTCAATTTCCATTAGCACACTCTTCGATAGATCTGATAGAAATCAACTTGAACCTTTACCCTTGCGCAGTTAGGTCTAGTTTTATTTATGGTAGCCATATCCAAACAGAGAGGTTTCCCAACTGCAGATGCCAAAGTAAATAACGATTCTTTTACAAAAAAAAGTGGGGAGTAGATTCGGGAAAGAGATCCAGGCCATGGCTACTGATGTTTCTTCCTCAACCTTAAAGGTAGAAGTATAAATTAATGGCCTCATTTGATATGTAGAACCATTCTTAGATTTCAACCAATAGGCACCCTTCGAGGACATATTGATGAAATCCTCCATTAGAGAAAATCTTATCAGTAAGTGTCTATCTCTCAATAGGCCGATATCACACTTTCCCTTCACTCCACACTGTTGAGGGATGATTGTTCTCAACTCTTGCAACTCCGGCCATCCATAAGAAAACTTACCCACTATAGCATTTTGTAGATTTTCCATCTGCTCCATTCTTGATACTTCTGAAGTTGTCCAGCGCACCATCGGAGTACCCTCAAGGTACGATACCTCCTTCCTTGGTATGGGATGACTTTTGGCTTTAGGAGAGGTTCCATGAATAAGTGTCTGAGCATAGTTTGGGGAAGAGTCAGTGGATGAAAGAGCTGGTTGAGTATTGTGGGGTGTTTGAGTAAGGAGAGGGAAGTGTAGAAGGTTCTGAATCGACGGAGTAGCCGCCGGTGTTGGTTGGCCGGCGGCCAAAGCGGCCATGGTCTAGGTTTCAGAGAAGGGGCATGGTTTTAGGGCTTTTTGGAGAGAGTAGAGTTTAACTTTGATGCATTTTGACGAGGGGTATTAGGGGCTTAGCTTAGTGATTACCTTTGATTACTTCAAAGAAGGATGTTGTTGATATTACAAGATTATAAATAAAAAATAAAGAACACAAATTTATTTTTTGGCTGAGGCATGGATATCTTGCTTTTTTTTAAGGAGATTCAAGCCCACTGCAGCAAATTTGTTCATCGATCCAGTAGTAGTCCTCTTGACTTGTCCCCTCCATGATACAACAAATTTATCACAAAATGTAACTCAACAAACTCTGAGCAAGAGTTGAGTTTAAAGCTCCACAAATAAGAATACCCGCCTTCACTCTATAAGAACTCTTTTTTTTAAAACAAACTTAATGCACTTAATCTTTTCTTTTCTTATTTTCAAAACAAAGAAGACCTCTCTATTTATAGGAGAGGAAATCATTCAAAGATGAAAAAATAATGGAATGTCATCATTATCACCATTATCATTTAGTGCACCATTATGATTTAGTGCACTACTTATTAGTGATAATTAGGTTAAAAATACATAATGTAATGAATAATCTTGCACTAACTAAAGATGATAATGAAAGACATTTTTATGCACTAAAGAGAGAATTATAACATATGCCACTTATGCAAATTAATATCACTCAATATTGATATTAAAATGCTAAAACTAACAATCCTCCACTCATTTTAATATTATATAAGAGAGTTTATCAGCTGAAGGAAGACTACTATACATAATAAAAGTGTGCTCTGCATTGAACCTCCACTTAGTGAAACAATAACATTTACTCCAGAGTCATAGTGGTCTCAGACTTGAACTACGATTGCTTAAGGGACATAAAATATTACTGCTCACACATAGTAATCAAGGTGTTGTCACGAGCTTTATAAGCCAGTACATTATGGCCTTGTGCTATCCCAATTTTATGAATGCTTTTGAGAATAAGCCTAATTCTCATAGAAAGCGGCCTACTTCCACACTCACATATGTGAAATCTATCGAGAGTGCTCCTGTAAGTTTTAACACTCCACCCATACGGGCTACAGATTAGCATTAAGAGTTTTTTAAACTCAACCTCCACAATTCACTATAAGAAACAATGCACTCACATCATAGGAAAAGAATAAAAAATAGTGCATTTTTTTCATAACAAGTCATCATATGATTCGTTTTTTCCATTGAACCTGGTTATAAGATCTCTAGTCTCTAGGTTGGATTTCCTCATTTATGACTCATGAATTTATATGCTTCAATTCCATCCCCCCCGATGTGCTCCAGACCTTTTCTCTTGTTAAGGCCTTAGTAAGAGAATCTGCAAGATTTTCATAAGATTTGGCATAATCAACATTAATGGTACCACTTGTCAAATACGATCTTACAGTACTGTGTTTCCTCCTTATTGGTCTGGATTTATCGTTGTAATAATAATTTTGAACTCTACCAATTGCTGCAGTGCTATCATAATGAATTAAAATTGGAGGAATTAATTTTTCAAAATAAGGTATTTGAAATAATAAATCTCTTAACCAATTCATTTCCTCACTAGCTGAAGCTAAAACAATTAGTTCAACCTCCATGGTAGAGTTAACAATTATATTTTGCCTTTTTTATTTTCAACAAACACCACCACCACCCAATATAAAAATGTAACAAGTGGTAGAACAGGGATCACCTGTTAGATTGTTTCAATCTGCATCAAAAAAGACTTCAAGTACAGCATGATATTTTTTATAGAACAAAACACAAGTTTTTGTTCCAATTAAATATTTCATAACTCTTGCTATAACATGCCAATGTTCATTACCTGGCTTGCTTGTAAACCTACTAAGTACTCCTACTGCATATGCAATATCAGGCCTAGTGCAATCAGCCACATATCTCAAACTTCCAATTAAGCTAGCATACTCCTTTTAATTTATCACAACATTTTCACTTTGGATAGGAAACAAGTGTACTTTTGAATCAAAAGGAGTTAAAACATGCTTACAATCAAGAAAGATATATTTTTTCAAAATTTTCTCAACATAATGTGACTGGTCAAGGAAAATTCCATCACATGTCCTAGTAATTTTTATTCCAAGAATAAAATTTGCCTCACCAAGATCTTTCATAGCAAAATTGCTTCTAAGAATGTTCTTAGTATCATCAATAACATTCATATTCGAGTTAAAGATCAATAAATCATCAATATGTTGGCAAATAATAACATGTGTATTATTCCAAGACTTATGATTTATGTACTTATCACACTAATTTGTTTTAAAATCATTTTCAATTATGCAGGAATCAAATTTTTCATGTCATTGCTTTGGTGCCTGTTTCAAGTCATATAGGGATTTAGTAAGTTTACATACTTTGTTTTATTGGCCTGCTTCAATAAAACCCTCAGATTGTTCTATATAAATTTCTTTATTAAGGTCTCCATTTAAAAAAACAGTTTTTACATCTATTTGATGAATATGCAAATCAAAAATTACAGTCATAGCAATTAAAAATCTAATGGATGTAATTCTAGTAATCGGAGAAAAAGTATCAAAAAACTCTAGGCCTTCTAGTTGCTTAAATCCTTTAGCAACTAGTCTAGCCTTATATTTATCGACAGATCCATCCAGTTTTAAATTTTTTCGTAAGACTCATTTGCAACCAATTGTTTTACAACCTGGTGGTAAATCAATTAACTTTCAAGTTTTATTAGAATCTAGTGATTCCATTTCATCATTTACAGCCTCTTTCTAGAAAATAGAATCATGTGAAGATAAAACTTCTTATAAAGTGAAAAGGGTCATCTCCAACATTAAAAACATAAAAATCAGGACCAAAATCTTTTTTCTACTCTAGCTCTTTTACTTCTTCTTAATTCAAAATCATCAATTTCGTTATTTTTTAAAATGAAAGAAGAAGAACTAGGTAGTGATAAAATATTTTGTTCAATCCTTTGACCCCCATTAGTTTTAGAATTAAAAGAAAATTTATTTTCATGAAAAATAGCATCACCTGATTCTATTACAATATTATCTTCAAGACTAAAAAATCTATAGGCTGTACTATTTGAAGCATAACCAAGAAAAACACAAGTAGTAACTTTCTTACCCAATTTTGTAACATTGGGGTCCATTAGCCTCACAAAGGCTAGACAACCCCAAACTCTTAGATATCCCAAACTTGGTTTGTGACATTTCTACAACTTAAAAGGTGTTAGTTTAGTCTTTTATGAGGTACTCGATTTAACACATACACACAGTCAAAATAGCTTCACCCCAAAAATTTAAAGGTGCATTTGACTCAATAAGCATGTCATTAGTCAATTCAATCAAAGTTCTACTTTTCCTTTCCGCTACACCATTAGATGAAGGAGAATAAGAAGGAGTAGTTTCATGAATTAATCCCAATGATCTAACAAAAAAATTAAACTCATTTGACTCATATTCACGGCATCTATCACTTCTAATTCTTTTTATTTTTTTTCCAAACTGATTTTCAACCTCATGGAGAAAAAAATTAAAATTTTCAAAAACATCACTTTTATTTTTCATCAAGTAAACATATGTAAACTTAGAAAAATCATCAATGAAAATGATAAAATATTTATTTTCTCCACGAGTTAAAATTCCTCCAAATTCACAAATATCAGTGTGAACTAATTCTAATAAATCAGTTTTTTGTTCAACTTGAAAATGAGGTCTTTTAGTGATTTTGGCTTTACTACAAGCTTCACACTTTTCAAAATTCTTTTTAATCACTGGGATTAATTCTAAACTACTCATAATTCCAACATAATGATTAGGGGTGTACATGGACCGGATTGGTTCGGATTTTTTACAAACCAAACCAAACCATTTGTGTTGGGTTATTAAATCTATAAACCAAACCAAACCAATAAAAGTCGGGTTTTTCAATATCAATTTTTCTCGAGTTTTTCGGGTTTCTCGGGTTTTTTTGAGTTTTTCAGATTTTTCATAGTATCTAATAAAAAGCATAGAGCAGTGCTTCTTAAAAAGAGTTCTAGTACAAAATATCAACATATACGATGGACGCAGAACACTGTTTGAAGTTTTAACTTTATAAGATGGGCTTTTTTTGTATATTATTTAGATGAGTTTCTCAAGTCCAAATATAAATGTAAGAAAGAAAACAAAAATTATAAAAAAAATTAAAAAACATTTATAAATTATATTTTAATAAATATTTTTATGTATAACATAATTTAAAAGTAGTATATCTATAATCGGGTCGATTTGGGTTCGGTTTGACTTTTTTTAGTTAAAACCAAACCAATCCTATAATGGTCGGGTTTTTTTTCAAACACCAAACCAAGTCAAACCAAACCACTAGTCGGGTTTTTTTTCCGGTTTGGTTCGGTTTGTCGGTTTGGTGCGGTTTATCGGTTTGCCCTGTACAGTCCTAATAATGATCATTAATATGACACAAACGAATATGCCTAAAAATTAGTAGAAGAAAGCATGTAAACAGAAGTAGAAACTTTATTCATTTCAACATTCAGTTTAAATATCCATCACAAGCATATCTTTTTCCCACACAAATACCCTTTTTCACAATTACATATTGATCAGATTCAATAATCTGTTTAAAACCTGTTTTGTTAAGAAGAAAACTAGACATCAAGTTTTTTCTCATGGAAGGAGTATAAAGTACATCTTTCAAAGTTAATACCCTTCCAGAGGTAAAACATAATTTGACATTTCCCGTTCCAAGCACTTGAGTAGTATGAGAATCACCGAGCATGATGGTTTTGGGCTTTTCAAAAGGAGTATATTTTTTAAACCAATTTTTGTCATAACAGACATGACGGTTTGCACCAGAATCAACCACCATCCATCAACATTCTCAACCATGTTTATGTTTGTAATCATTGCCACAAAAGGCTTTTCGATAACGTTTGCCTGAGGTGTAGGACCACATTTTCGATATCTGCAAAATCGAGCAATATACCCACTCTTGCCACAGACAAAGCACGATCCTTTATCATAAACTTGTTAATTTTGTTCTTGGCAATTTTCACAATTATTTTTTTTGGAAAGTCTACCATTATTTTTCTTGAACTTTTTCCTCTTAGGCTTCAACGAGGTATTTTTGTTAGATTCAGGAGTAGCATTTTTTGAAGTAACTAAATTTACCTTCGTTGTGATGTTGCTCTCTTCATTTTGTAAAAGTGCATCTTGACCCTTTGCCTCCTCTTCCATGCGGATTTTCATTATCAAATTCTCAAGAGAGGTTTTCTTTTGTTTGTGGCGCATAGTTTTTTGAAACTCCTTCCATGAAGGTGGAAGTTTGTCTATTATGCCACAAACAATAAGGTTGTCTCCAATTTTGACTTTCTCGGATCTGAGCTCTCCTACGATGATTATAAAATTTTGACCTTGGTCTATCACTGATTTGTCATCCACCATTTGAAAATAAAAAAATCGGTTAGCAACATATTTTTTTCACTCCAGCTTCTTCGGTATCATATTTACTCTGCAATGCTTTCCATATTTTCTTTGCACTAGAGTAAGTTCTATCATAATAATCATAAAAATTATCAGATAGACAATTAAGAATATAATACCGACATTTGTAGGAATCATTATTGTACTTTTCCACTTTCTCTTGATGAGAAATAAGTTCATCATTATCCATGGAGAGGATGTCAACTTTACTAGGATTTTTCTGAATTAAAACATATGAAACATTGAGAAGACTTAAGTAGAAAAGTAATTTACCCTTCCATCTCTTGAATTGATTACCATTAAATCGAAATGGCTTGTTTAGATCTCCCATTATGATATCTCCAAATTTTTTAATTGTAGCCATATTGAATCTCCTTAAAATTGTTTTTGATAATACAAGATTACAAATTACAAATAAAAAATAAAGAACATAAATTTACTTCTTGACTGAGGCACGGATATCTCGCTCTCTTTAAGGAGATTCAAGCCCACTGTAGTAAATCTTTTCATCGTTCCAGCAGTAGTCCTCTTGACTTGTCCCCTCCAAGATACAACAGCCTTATCACAAAATGTAACTCAACAAACTCTGGACAAGAGTTGAGTTTAAAGTTCCACAAATAAGTACACCTCCCTTCAACCTATAAGAACTCTTTTTTTGTTTTTTTTTAACAAACTTAATGCACTTAATCTTTTATTTTCTTATTTTCAAAACAAAGAAGACCTCTCTATTTATAGGAGAGAAAATCATTCAAAGATGAAAACATAATGGAATGCCATCATTATCATCATTATGATTTAGTGCACCACTTATTAGTGATAATTAGGTTAAAAATACATAATGTAATGAATAATCTTGCACTAACTAAAGATGATAATGAAAGACATTTTTATGCACTAAAAAGAGAATTAGAACATATGCCACTCATGCAAATTAATATCACTCAATATTGATATTAAAATGCTAAAACTAACAAAGGAGAAAAGTGATTTGAGGGACCGGCCACTCTTATTATATTGTTGATTTTCTTCCAATTGTTCGTACCTATTTATCATTTGAGCCTCATTTGTTTGTAGTTAAAGAAGGTCCGAGTTCAGACTTTAGGTTATTAAGTGTATTTGTTTACATCAAGATTTAAGAATTTATTTGATTTGAGTAGGTTTTATTTATTAAGATGTTGAAGATAGTCTTAACAACATTAAGAGATTTGTTTGTGTGAATAATTTTTCACCATCACTCTATCCATAATCACCCGTCGTCATCATTGACCTCCTATGCCATCACCATCATTGTCATCCACCACTATTGTCGCCAAGCACCAACCATCAACACCAATCACCTCTGTTATCACAACTATCGCTGACAACCACCATCTTGTCAACCTCTATTGTTAGTCGCTATCTCACTTATCACCTTCATCATTATAATCATATCTCTTTCTATCACTAGCACCGCCGCCACTACTGCCGTTACGACCAATTCCTACCACCAACAATTTCACTATTACAGTTATCACCACCATCAACTATCATCAAATACATCATCAACCATCACAATTACCATCAATACTGTCAACTACTGAGTACTGACATATATAAACCAACGCAATTTCCATTGCAAAACTGAAAATTCTATGAAATTATTCTTCAATATGTAAATGCACTTTTAAAATTTTGTTTTCTCTATCAAGAAGTCGGAATCGTGTTGTTTGACCTGGAAATATTTTGCATTAACAATTCCTGTCTTTTTTCACTTCCATATTCATCACAAGGAAACTTTGATGTATCAATCACTGGCTCTCTCTAAAGTCCTTTTCAAAAGACACCTTGAATTACAGAACTGTTTTATTTCAAAGTTTTTGCATGAACTTCCTCTATTTTAGAGTGGTTTTATATTTTTGCCTCTCAAATTTGTGGTCTTTAATTTTCATCCATATTGTTCATTTAACAAATTTTTGTCTGTCAAAATACCTTTTAAGTATGACCTAATTTCGCAGGGCAAAACTTTGTAGAAAATATTTGCTTCGGACATAACTTCTGTAATATCTTATTTGCAAGCAAGATATTTAGAGAACTTTTGTGTCACGATCCACCCTCTCTCCGGTGGGCGAATCATATCTTACCAACTAAATCATGTCCTAACCGATTAATTTAACACATTTAAACACATTTAAGACATGATATAAAAGTTCTCAAGTATAAATAAGATAAATGTGTGAAAATCTAACAATCATAGTCCCCAAGATTTAAAGTCATCGTATAAAGACTATAACTAACAATGTCTAATAGTAGCAAAACTAATCAAATAAAACGTCTGAAGCTAGAAGTAATATATTTATAGTATCACTTTTAACTTAAATGCTTAAAGAATGAAGGTTAAAAACAATACATTGATATTATAAAAAAAATAACAATTCACTGTTAATATAAGTGCATCAATTATAATAGATTATTTACATTGTAGTAACTCATGGCAAAATCCTGTTGTTAAAGATGATTTTATATAGACATGAAGAGGTTAGATCAAATTTCCATGTTGCCAGAGCCAATTTTGCAGCAGATTCTGTCGTTCCTTGTTATTAAAGATGCTACTAAAACTAGCATATTATCTAATGCTTGGACTTCCCTCTCCTCCTTAAATTTTGCCGATAAAATTTCCCCCCTTGTGCAGACGATAGTTATACCAAAAGACATGAGAAAAAAACCTGCTTCCGCCACTTAATGGACGTTCTTGAAAATCTGCTTTGGTTTTTTCCTCAATTGGATACCCTATCTTTTGGTAGGGGTCTAGACGTAAAGACCCTGAAGGTAATATGTTTATTTTACAATATACAAAGACAATAACTTTGTAGTATGTAAGAAAAGATGAGTGGTCTCTAAAGTTTCTTGCACCTCTTTTATGTTGTATATGGTTTTCTTGCAATTAGTTCCCTTTTTTACATGCCATTTATTCGTTTCATTGCTCGTGGAGACATTTTGCTATCTTCGATTCTGAGTTGATTTCTCTGGTTTTGTAGTTTGCAATTTGCATACAGAGATGCAGCTGATGATGAAGACGAACGACCTTGTTGTGCATCTCTAGCTTGGAAATGTTGGAGTCATGAGTTGAAGAGAGTTAAATTGCAAAACTTTACATGTTTGGAAAATTTGCTCATGACTTTTTTTCCTGGAGATGGTATACTTTGAGATGAGTGACTATGCAGTAGAGCCATAGTGTGTAGAACAAATTATACGGGTGGATCTCTCTGTTTATTTGTCAGTTTTCTTGCTTTATTAATTTCGTGTGGAAATCACATCTTTGCATTTGATCTTTTGGTCATATGTCTGTAATCTTGTTCATCAACGTTAGCTTTACTGAGATGGTTATGTTATACTGTATGGGATACAAACTTGTCAGTTCTGTTGTCAACGACCTTTTTGTTCGCTTCAAGTAATCAAAGTGGAACAACTGATGATGATTTTGTCTCTTTTTTGATGAAATGAATTTGTCTTACTACATTGTTAATGAAAAAGTCCATACCGTATTGCTATAGGTTCTTCTAAGGGACCCCATCATAAATGATCAATGTGTGTCGTTCATGATACTAATATAGCATGAATGGCATTTCGTGGAATGCAGTCAAGACCTTAAGGGTGACGAAGGAAAAGGAACTAACTTGAATGATGAATCTTTCCCAGGAGTGACCCAAGTAGAAGTTAGAGAAGGAATGGATTTAGGACAGGATTTCAAATTGCCAGCCAAAGATTGAGATGAAATGAAGCTATACCATGAGTTTAGGTATAAATATTTTAGGGGCTTTGTTATTTTCACTGAAGCAATCAACAAGGAACTTCTCAATTCCTATTCATTATCATCCAGAGAGTATTCTTTTTAGGGAATTTATATGGTATAGCAGACATGTACTATGTATTTATTAGTCATAGCTTTACATTAATAAAAGTACATTCTTTAACTATACTTCACTTTTTCTACCATCTCTCTCTTTCAATCTCGCTTCCCCCCCCCCCCTCATGCTTCAGCTGCTTAGGTATATAGAGTTATGAAGGGGTCGTCATCCCTAAAGACCACAACTAATTCTGAAGTTCATATCATTGGATTTAGAGAACCTCAAGGATGACACAAATGTAGTTAAACAGCTGACCTTATGGGGATATCAAACTCGATAATCAACTACGTTTAACCTCTAATCTTTCTCAAAACTTTTGAGCATTCCAATGTGTACCAAATGTTCAGCATTCAAAACTTAGGCGTATGGTACACATCTCATCTACAACTGGGCAAACACCAAAGCCAACCCACAGCTTCTTCACTATCGCATACAATCATAGATTCTCGAAAATGTCAGTCAACATCAGTTCGAATCGGACACTAAGCATCCTCTACTGTTTTGAAGAAGTTAGCATGCACATATCCAAATCTACTTGTGAACACCTGCGTAAAAATGGATGCAACACCATAGCAACATGCCTTTTTTGAGATGGAAAGCCAGAACAATAGGTTATCACTGATGAGATACATAAACATATAAGAGATAGAAGTACACATGATTTCGTTCTTAACATGCTGCCCGCTTTGGGGATCGACTAATTCAGATTCGAGCTGGGAAGTCCCACTTTGGGGTAAAGCTCTCCCTACCAAAGGCCACTCCATACCGAGGGATTGAATCCAAGACCTCTGATTAAGGATGGAGAAGTACTTACCACTGCACCACAACCTTTCGTGGTGAACAGGCCTTCTACTAAGCTTATCACTAATCATTCTCTGCCTACAATCTACAGCCAAATATACCAAATCTTTCACCTGCCTCCACTTTTTACCGACTACATTTACTCTGCAGAACTGCAAGACAACCTTCTCTACTTTGCCTATTCTTGATCTGCTAAAATTACAGTTTATCACAGAGTATAACAAATCATGGTGACCCATAAGGTGAGAAGGGCTTTCGCGCAAATACATCATGTATGTTGGCTTTTGTAACCCAACACCAGAAATAACCTTCACTTATCAGTAATCTGTTTGCATGACGCCATAGACCTGGTAACTTTGCAAACAAAACAAACAAGTGCCCCAATGGCAGATTCAGAATTTTCAATAAGAATGGTCGAAAAATAAAACAATACATGGACTTTGAACTTTGAACCTCAAGGTGAATTTTGAACCCTCCTAAACCACCGAGTCAATCTCTAGTCTCGTGTTCAAGGGATTCAAAATTTATATATATATATACATAAAAAATAAAAAGATTGCCTTGTTTATACAATGTAATTTTTTGCCGAGGGGTTCGGGTGAACACCCTGCCAACCCCCTAGATTCGCCCCTGAGCCCCCCCCCCCCCCCCCAAAACCCTAGCAGTCACTCAAAGAATTTCCCAACAGTAAAGGTTAGTAAAATTGGACTACGTTCCTTATCAAGTCAGCCTAAAGATCTTCCACTTTCTATACTTGCCAAAAGGAAACTGCTCCTTGAGGATACGTTACCTACTTTTCTGTCACAGACGTGCAAGTACAACCAAAGTAAGGCAAATGATAATAGAAAGAAACATCTGATTTTTTAGCCAAATGATACTACCCTACAACTCCCACTCCACCCCGGTGCAAGTCTTAAAGCTGCAATCAATGTCAAATTTCAAAGAATTCTGTTTTAAGGTTGTGACTTGCAGACAGTCCATGGAATTCTACTCAATTTCCATGTTGTAAATTTCATACAGATACTAGTCCCAAAAAAGGTATGCCCAATCAAACTACACAACTAGCTTGATATGACAAACTCAAGCTTATAATAAATCAAATGCAGCCATTCTTATCCTCTCCCTCCACCCCCAAAAAAACATACTCCATCTGAACTTTTGAAACCCTACCTAAAAAAGTAGGATTAAGAAGCTACCGAATTGTCTAATAATGCAAACATACAGATGTCATAGGCTCAATTAGTAAAGCAAATTGACTACACCATCACAAGAGGGTAAATGTACATGTTCAATTTTAAGTATGCAACAGATAACACTCCACATACTGTATCAACATTACACCAAATACCAAAGCTTCTATATTAACAGAAGAATCTTTAGTTTCTAGTTACCCACGCGCCTTGAGCTCAGCAAGACGCCTGGACAGATCATCCTCATTGACTTTCTCCTCATCCTTAGAAGATATAGCATGTCCGGCTGCTTGCGGAAGCCCCACGGACACCTCGAGTCCATAGTCATCAGCCACCTGTTGCATCAGGCTGCCAACCTGGTCCTCTGGAGTCGACAGGGAAGTACTTCCAGCCATAGAACTCTCCATAAATTCAGCTTGAACCTCCATATTCACAAACTGACGCTCGAAGGAATCCATCGTCTCCGACATTTTCTGTAGATTCCCTGTGTTGAGTGAAGACTCCAGTGATTTGACGATCGAGGACATTGACTTGCTGATCGTCGTCATTTTCGCCTGCTTACACAAACATTTCACAATTTCAAATCATTAAATTTACTATCTAGTGATTAACAGTTAATTAACTAGTTATATGTACAGGATCGAGATATGGACGCATGTGCGCCACTGCTTATATGTTGGATCGGTCTTTACCTGAGTATCTAGCCGAGCCACAACGGCGTCAAGGCGAGAGGAAAGACGGAGATAGTTCATATGTTCGCTGCGCTTGCGGATGGCGTTTTCGGCGTAAATTCTAGCGCCGTCCATGTTCCCTTTCTCGATGGCCTTCTTGACCTTGAGTTTCTCGGACTTTTCGTCCTTCTCGCATTTTCGGGCTTGGCGTTGGAGGCTTTTCGATGTGAACTTGAGCTCCATTATCTGATTCATCAATTTCTCGGCGTTTCCCATTTTCTAAGATTTGGTGATGGAGTTTTTCGATTGTTTTGGGCGATTTTCTATTTTGATCGATCAATCGCCTTTTCAATTTCTGAAATTAGGGTTTGTAATTCTTACTTTTCGATTTTGGATATGCCACTCACTTTTGTAGGGCCAGGGACAATCGGGTCGAGATTCTTTACTTCGTTGCTTATTCTTTACTTGATTTTTTGATCCCTTAATTTCTGATATATTTCTAGTTTGGTACTCTTACTTTATGATTAAGCGTATTAATCCTTCAATCAACTAAAGTTGTTTTTCTCTCATGCTATAGAAAATGTATTACATTTAGACTATTTTTCAAAATCATATTACTCTCAAATGAATTAACAACACATACTTAATATGATATATGGACAATTAAATAGAAAAGGATAAAAAAATATTCTTAACATATTTAAAATTACTCAAAATTATTTTTCTTCATCTGTTGAAGTAAATTTTTGTTCAATTAATATCATGTAATTATGTCATCATTGAAGAGACAATTTAAAGTCTAAAAATAAAGTTAGCTGTAAAATTGATTCAATAAGTGGAAGAAAAACATTTTTGAATCATTTATAATATGTGGAGGACATTTGTTTATACAATAGATGAAAGGATTGGACAAATTTAATCAAATAGGAAAGGAGGGGCATATTTTTTAATTATTTCTAATATGTTAAGAACATTTTTTTTTACTCTTTTCTAATAATGACGTGATGTAATAGTTAACACATTGTTAGAAATTATAAATATTTCGCCCATAAGGCCATAATAGGATTAAAGTACATAATTTAATTAATTGAACGTTTAAATATATCTAGTTAAATATCACAATTGACTAAATAAAAAGCTTTTTTGATATTTGAAGGACTAAAAATGCAATTTTCTTACTTGTATATCCTTTGCTTAGGATTTAAGAAATCAATTTCTTCTGAGAATTGATTTTTTCTACATTTTATGGGTCCATGAATTATATTAGTGAAAAATAATAGGTGTGTTATGAAAGTGGATGTCCATTTTGTGGACGTTCCTTCACTTTTTTTTTCTTTTCTCCTCATTTTCCTCCACAAAATATTGTACCCTCTCCCAACTTTTATACTTTTTTCATTATCAGTGACTATAAATAGCCATTGCAGTTATACAATAATAACATAGAATTCTGAAAACTCTCTCTCTTTCTCTTATTATGTCTCTTTTTTATTAATTTGCTAACTTAGTTTATTTTATAACAAGGTGCATAAATTGATAACCTGAGTTTTCTTTCTCTGTTATTCTCTTTCTATTTTATTAACTACAGACGAGTTGAAATAACCTGCCAATTTTTTCCTTGTTCGTTTTTTAGTTCTCCTAAATATTTTATGTAACTCATTTATGATATTATTCTCATGGAAATTAAACTCATAATTTTATTTTGCTTCAGATGTGTCACTTGGCCATTCTGTAATCCTGTTTATGTTCCTCCACAATCAATTGCATCTGATACAACATAACATATTTTAGAATGGGAATCTAGGCCTGCCTGTTCCTCTTCTTTGCACCTGATTTCACAACCTTGAGACTCTTGTTCACAGCACTCAACCTTGCGAGGGATGCCTTCTTCAAATCTGGCCTATAATAGTTATCTGCTACCTGTATCACATACAAATTTATGCAAATTCAAGATCGTAACATCAGAAGAGTGAGGGCAAAGAAGAAACTTCTGAATAAAATTTAAATTACCTAACAAAACTAATATGCTAAAAAGGAATTTTCGAGTAAAAACTTAATTCCAACAATTTTGGTCCTTGTGTAATATATACAAGCAAAAGTAAGAAGGCTCTCTACCAAGGAAACCATGCAAATTGACAGAATAATTAGAAAATTACAGAAGAAAAAATGTGGTAACGAAAGGAAAATTTATAATTAAATCAAATAATAAGGGCAAGTGTACATTCTTCAGATAGCAAAAGGATCGAGTGTGCTCAAATCACTCCAATAACCAGCTCCCTAGGATCTGAATTTTCTAATTAGGTTTATAACTCCTTGTATTCATCCAACATAACGACGTATACAACAACATAATAGCAAAGAGAAAATAAGCAAACCCTTGATAACTATGAGTAGGTAAAGTGCAGCTTATAACCAAACAAATGCGTGTAAATCACATTCTACTGATCATTGAGGTCAATCACCTGATTTGATACAGCTATGCGTCGGAACTCCTTCATTAATGATTTATTCAGCAAACTTGAAGGCTTATTCTGTTTCTTGGTCTTTGATGTAGCAAGCAGCACTGATTGATCTTTGCCTCCAGGCTGGCTAGTCACAGTCTTCTTGTTTGCTAAGCCTACAAAATCATAATAGAAGCAGTTTAACAAATGCTATTGTGAGCAATGGAAACTAGAATTCGAAATTTTCATTCAACAACTATTACAGACTCAAGTCATTCTTTTATATAACAATATTTCGTTCGACATACAAATGGGCTTATCACATATGCCAGGTGTTCTCTACCTGGTGCAGGATAAGTGGGTTAGGGGGAGAGTGGACAAATACTATATGTATCCTTCCCCGTGTATTTTTGCAAATAGTCTCAAAGGCTCGAACCCATGAATAATTGTGTCACTAGAGCTACTCTAACCAATTGTTGAGTTTCTTACATCCGTGGGATTAATTATTAGGTTTCTTATATAGCTTAAGTAATTGCCACCTCATGGCTAGATTTTAGGGTCGAATTAGGCCCAATGTTAATTTTCTTATCGGAAACTTACATAAATATACAATATTAAGAAAATATTTACCATCTATAGCAATAAAAAAAATTCACTGAATATTTATAATACATTTATAATACAGTTTTAATACATATTGCAGAGAACTATTTATAAAACATATATAATACAAGTTTTATAGATGAATAATACATTTATCACATATTTTAATAGACTTATAATACATTATGTTAGTTTCTTACTACACAAACATAATATATATTTTAAAACACTTATAATACATTTATATTGTATGCATAATTCGCTTTTAATACAAGTGTAGATTTACCATAGTATTGCTATATATTGCTATAAATGGTAATAAATAAAAAATATCGCTAAAATCAGTAATTATTTTTTAAAAAGCACTCAATCAAGTAATTTTTCCTTTTCTTATCATGTTACCATAGCCAAACACATCTCAATCTTTAGTTTACATGATGTTGGACCCCATGTTATAATATTCACAATCTAGATGTCAAGCACTAGGCATGCGGAGGTGTTAAGTTCCCACATTGGTTGTGGGATTCAATATTAGGTTGACAATCATCAACTTATGAGCTAGCTTTTATTGAGAAGATGAAGAAGTTGATACAAGATGAGCTGGAAGTTGAGCTGGACTTAGTTAGTTATAATTAGTTACAATAGCAGTTATTTCGTTATTAGTTTGTTGGATGATTAATTAACGTGTTAGTTAAAGTTAACTACAGTTAGCTGAATCAGATTAGCATACATAGTCCTATTGTACATTGCAGTTTTCATTCTTTTTCAATGCTATTCAAAAAATTCTCTCAACAATATTCTTCTTCTTCTTCTTCTTAGCATGAACTTACAATTCATGATTTGTTCATAAGTTTAACATGGTATTAGAGCGAGCTGAATGAAACTAGGAGTTTTTTTGGTGAGCTCGTGAAGAATTAGAGATTCATCAAGCGTATTGAAGTTTTTTTTCCTCTTCTGCTTCTTCTTTCTTCAACAATGGCGAAAAAACCAAATCACAATCATCCACTCTTCTTTTCATCTTCTGATATAGCTGGAGCTATAAAAATTAGAATTTAGCTCATAGGAATGGAGAATTATACTCTTTGGAGTTGTGTAATGCGTTTGAATCTATTGACGAGGAACAAGATGGGTTTCATCAATGAAAAAGTCAAACTTACTGATTTCACAGAGGAGTAAGAGAAATAGGATTGGGGTCGTTGTAATGTCATGGTGATTTCATGGATTTTGAACAATATGTGTAAGGATCTCATCAATAGAGTCCTTTTTTGTTCAAGTGCGCATGTAGTTTGGAATGACTTGAAGGACCGTTTTGATAAAGTGAACATGTCGCGGATTTTTTATCATCACAAGGCAATTGCCACATTAACTCAGGGAGTTTCCCCTATTGTTGTTTACTACTCAAAGTTGAAAGACCTTTGGGATGAATTCAATTCCATTACACCAACACCTATTTGTGATTGTGTCAAATCCAAGGACTATGCAGAGAGCTTGTTGAGATAAAAATTATTGCAGTTTCTGATGGGATTAAATGAGAATTATAATCAGGCACGAAGTCAGATTCTCATGATAAATCCTACAGCAAATGTGAATCAATGTTATGCGATGATTATTCAGGATGAAAGTCAAAGAGCATTTTCTCGGGAACATCAGACTGGTGGAGATTCCATTAATCACATATCACTGTTTTTAAATAGATCTGGAGATCCAGGTAACTTTGATCATGTTTCTCTTTTTTCTAATAGATTTGGAGGTGCAGCTGGTTCAGCAGCTCAAGTGGGAGTTCAGGAGCAAGCATCTCACGGAGATCAAGAAGAAACTCATTTATGTACTGGGAATTTTGTAATATGAGAGGAAACTTGAAGGAGGCATATTTCAAGCTGATGTAATGCAGCTCTTGTAACATGAAAGGTCATGCCAAGGACACTTGCTATAAGCTGATAGGTTACCCAGCTGATTTCAAAGGAAAGTAGAAGGTCAATGCAATAACTGTTGGGCCACCACAATTTCAAACTAGTGCTCATGCTTATAACTATATGATGCAGCCATACTTTACTTAGGAACAATATAATCAGATCCTCAGGTTATTGAACAAGCCTATGATCCGGGATTCTGTTGCTAATATGGCAGGTATATTTGCTAGTACTGTTTGTTCTCCTACTTTAGCAAAGGCATATGCACAATGGATAGTTGATAGTGGTGCTACTAATCATATGGTCGGCTGTAAGTCTTTATTAAATACTGATTTGGCAGTTACTAATCCAGGGAAAGTTCAACTACCTACCGGTGATTCAGCTTTGATAACTCACTCTGAAAATTGCCAGTTGGAAGAAGGTAATGTAGTTCAAAATGTGTTGTGTGTGCCTAAGTTCAAATTCAACCTCTTATCTGTATCCAAATTGACAAGCGAGTTGAATTGTTCTCCATTATTTTTTCCTGATTTCTTCATTTTCCAGGATCTTTTCACTGGAAAGGTGAAGGATATTGGTGTAGAAATTGATGGCCTATATACACTGAAATCCAACATAATGAATGTAGAAACCAGAATAAAATCCTTAACTGTAGTCGGAGAAAGTGCAGAAGGTGTTCTATGGCATAAAAGAATGGGTTATGTCCCTATGGTTGTTCTTAGATAACTAGATATAGTTGAAAATAAACACAACCTTGTGCTAAAATATTTTTATATATGTCCAGTAGCAAGACAAATTAGACTTCTTTTTCAGACTAGCAACAGTAGAGCATCTCATTGTTGTGATTTGATTCATATGGATGTATTTGGGCCATATAAAGTTGCTACTCACAATAAAATAAAGTTTTTCTTAACTTTGGTGGATGATCATTCTAGGTGGACTTGGGTTTTTCTAATGCATCTTAAGTCTGATATATGTTTTTTACTTAAAATTTTTCTGAATATGATTACAACACAGTTGGTAGAAAGGTCAACTTAGATCTAATAATGGTGGTGAGTTCTTCGATGCACAATGCAAAGAATTATTCAATAACCATGGGATCATCCATCAGAGTTTATGTCGCTCTACTCCATGGCCGAATGGAGTAGTGGAGAGAAGGCACAAACATATACTTGACACTGCAAGAGCCATAAGGTTTCAGGGTCACTTGCCCATTAGTTTTTGGGGTGAATACATTATAGCTGTTGTATATATAATCAATAGAGTCCCTTCTACTATTTTGGGGAACAAGTCTCTTTTCTATATGATACATAATAAACAGGCTGACCTATCTCACATGAGAATCATTGGTTGTCTATATTATGCTACCAACTTATTCAAATGGGATAAGTTTGGGGCTAGAGCCATAAAGTCAGTTATGATGGGCTATGGAACTACTCAGAAAGGATATAAGTTTATGATTTAGAAGTCAACTCCTTCTTTATCAGTAGAGATGTACGTTTTGTGGAACACATATTTCCTTTTCAATCTCATAATACACGTGTCCTTTCTGATAATATTGCTGAAGATGCACTATTTATCCCTATTGATCAAGCACATTTACCAACTGAAGAATTCACTTCTTTGGATTTGGATGCTGATTCTGCAGATGTTCTTTCAGAATTCACTCCTCTGAATGATGCACCTATGTCACTAGAAGTAGGTATTACTCTCACACCACATGAGAAACCTCTTGGTATAGTTGATTCTACAAATATTCCTCAAAGTAAGATCCCAGAATGTGTTCCTGTCCATGTGAATCAACATAACAATGTGGTAGTTTTGGATCCAACTAGGAGAACTTCAAGAAGATCTTATAAGCCTCTCATTTGGCAGAAAGACTTCATCACTGGCTCAAAGTCTAAATCTGCACATTCATATTTGTATCCTATTAATAATAGTATTGATTACAGTTATTTGTCTTCTTCTTATCAAAGTTATATAGAACAGTTCTCCACAGAGATAGAACCATCTTCTTACCATCAGGATATCAAGGACCCAAGATGGATTCAAGCAATGCAAGAAAAGATACAAGCCTTAGAAGACAATGAGACTTGGAAAGTTGTTCCTTTACTAGATGGTAAGAAATCTATTAGTTGCAAATAGGTATTCAAAATCAAGTACAAGTTTGATGGACAAGTGGAGAGATTTAAAGCTAGGTTAGTGGCTAAGGGATACAATCAGAAGAAAGGTCTTGATTATCAGGAGACATTCTCACCTGTTGTTAAGATGGTTACTGTGAGGACTGTGATTTTCTTGGTTGCAACTAGTGGGTGGTCTATTCAATAAATGGATGTTTATAATACTTTCTTTCAAGGTGATTTGCATGAGGAAGTGTATATGCAACTGCCACAAGGTTTCAAAGCATATAACACAAAGGGTCTCAAGGTTTGTAAGTTGCTTAAGTCTCTCTATGGCCTGAAGCAGGCTTCTAGATAGTGGAATATCAAGCTTACATCTGCCTTTATTACAGCATGATTTAAGCAGAGCCACTTGGATTATTTCTTACTTACTAAGAAGTCATCAGATGGCATAGTCATTGTTCTAATCTATGTTGATGATCTCTTAATCACAAGCAACAGTAAAGACCTGATAGATGCTGCTAAACAGGTTCTTAGAGACAATTTTAAGATTAAGGACCTAGAGGATCTTAGGTACTTTCTTGGGATTGAGTTTGCTAGATAGGCAAATGGGATTCTTATGCACCAAAAGAAGTATGCAATGAAATTTACTCAGTTTCAAGATTAAGTGGTTATAAGCCTATTACCACACATGTTGAATTGAACCAAAAATTGACAACTTGTGAGTATGACACTTTTGTTGGGGGGTTCTAAGGATCTTATCTTAGCAGACCCAGAGGAGTATCAAAGACTTGTTGAAAGGTTACTATATCTCACTATCACTAGGCCAGACATTGCCTTTGCTGTTCAGAATTTAAGCCAATTCATGCATGCCCCTAAACAATCACATTTAAGGTTGTATTCAGGGTGGTCAAGTACATCAAACAAGCTCCTGGACTTGGAGTTTTAATGTCCTCTCATGGTTCTAAGTCTCTCCAAGGGTTTTGTGATACTGATTGGGGATCATATATAAATACCAGAAGGTCCATTGCTAGATACATGATCAAATTTGGTGATTTTTTGATTTTCTGGAAATCCAAGAAACAGTCTACTATTTTTAGAAGTTCAGCTGAAGCTGAATATAGGAGTTTGGCATCAATTGTTGCTGAAATGGTTTGGTTGATAGGTTTATTCAAAGAGTTAAATATTGAGCTACAACTATTAGTTCCCTTACACTATGATAGTAAAGGTGCTCTGGAGATTGCAGCTAA
The DNA here is from genome assembly GCF_947179165.1 of Solanum dulcamara. Classification (NCBI taxonomy): domain Eukaryota; kingdom Viridiplantae; phylum Streptophyta; class Magnoliopsida; order Solanales; family Solanaceae; genus Solanum; species Solanum dulcamara. The sequence goes on from NC_077244.1 coordinate 68,721,649, forward strand.
TTCAGTGTTTCACGAGAGAACTAAACACATTGACATAGACTGGCACTTCATTAGGGAAAAAATCAAGACTGGTCTTATTCACATTAAGTACATGTCTACCATAGAGCAACCTGCTGACATTCTTACTAAGGGTCTTGGCACACTTCAACATTTCTATCTGAGTTCCAAGCTAAGGATGAAGAACATTTTCATACCACCTAGCTTGAAGAGGGGTATTGAGCAGATGAAGAAGATTGATACAAAATGAGCTGGAAGTTGAGCTGGACTTAGTTAGTTATAATTAGTTACAATAGTAGTTAGTTTGTTATTAGTTTGTTGGATGATTAGTTAACGTGTTGGTTAAAGTTAAATGTAGTTAGATGAATCAGATTAGCATATATAGTCGTATTGTACATTGCAGTATTCATTCTTTTTTCAATGTTATTCAGAAAATTCTCCCAACAATAGTCTTCTTCTTCTTCTTAGCATGAACTTGCAACTCATGATCTATTGGGATTTAGATAGGTCCAAGGTACATTTTTTATCAACCATTGAGGCCACGACTTGAGCAACGGTTGATAAGCTAACTTTTCTTAAATACTAGGCCGAGCAATTTAAGGTCCAATTTTCAAATACTTGGTTGAGCAATCCTACTTCATGAGGTAGCTCATTTTTGGGACTGAGATAAGCCCAAGGTTCATTTCTTACCAACCATTAGGCTACTGCTTTCCCCTCATAAAACATACTAATAAAATACTGAAAACAGTTGAAGTACATAATATAATTTGAATGTATATATTTCCATATTTAAATCGCTAAAGATAAGGTCAATGATTATGTTCCACAACAAATAAAATGGTAGAATGAGGTTCAACTACAATGTAAATATGTATAAGCTCCAAGTACCACCATTGGCAAGAGAAACCAAAATTGTTTAATGGACATAAGCACAGGATCATGTTTACAATACTAACCAGAATGCTTCTAAGAGTGAAGATTGTAAAGATTGTTAGGCTCTTTGCTGAATACAACACCGGCGGTACCATTACCAAATTCCTTCACCAAAAACGAGTTGTTTTTCTTGACGATCTCCCAAACTAGTTGCCCTGGAACTGTCATTATTTCACACCACCTACCCTGTCAATTGGATCACAAATTAATCTATATAGTTATAATTGGAATACACAGAGAATGCGAAGATGCATCACCGCCACAAGCAAAAGGGTCACAAGAAGATGCAATAAACTTAAAACGGAATATGATATAAAAATAATGCCCTTCATTTTATAGTTCCGTCCAAAACTATTTGAAATGAACAAAAATGTCCTTCATTTTCTAGTTCGATCCAAAACTATCCTTGTCGTTAATATTTTGGTCCAAAAATATCCATGCGTTGATAGTTTGATCCAAAAATGTATTTCTTCTTACTAAATAGGTCAAAATGTCATTTTTCAAAGAAATATATTATTATTTTCTTTTAAAATACATCTTGTTCCGAATAAAAATATTATTTTTAAACGACTCTAATCTTGTTTTCTTTCTTTTAAAACCACTTTAACTAATAAAAACATAGAAGATTTTTTTTTCTTCTTAATCTCATTTTATCAATTAAAATAGAATAATTTCATGTATCCTTTTAATGGATAATATAGGTCATATATATAAGATCATAGTAAGCTCATCATTAATTTTTATTTAGATATAGATAAAAAATAATTATAATAAAATAAGATTTTTTATTATTATTTATCAAATTGAAGTAGGATAAACATTCGCAAATAAAATATACTACCTCCGTCCCATATTATATGGGTACTTCCAACTTTACATGATGATTAAGAAATCATTAATACATTGGAAGATTTTACCATTTACCCCTTTGTTTATATCAATGCAATATACATAGAGTATAGAAATATCTAGTATTGGAATTGTTTACATTTAAAAGGCCATATTAATTGTAGGAGTTGAAAATTTTAATTAATTCTATCTTGATTTAGTAAGTGATCAAGTAATATAGACAAATATTTTTAGTAAGATATCCATCTAATATGGGACGGAGGGAGTAATTATTAGTAAAAGAATGTGTTCAAAAGAAAATAAATAATATATTTATTTGACCCATTAAGTAACAATAGAGCATTTTGGACCAAAATATTTACGTCAAGGATATTTTTGAGCCAAAAATGACATTTTTATTCCTTTCACATAGTTTAAGTCATTTTTGACCGTTTTCCGAACTTAAAAAGAAGACGACAGTGAAACCCTTCGTGCGAAATTGGAATACAACATTATATTACTGGAACTGCCCTCTTTTTTTCTATTTCTTTTTTTCCACTGAGAAAATTATCATCTCTACGACTCTACCCTATATATATATATATATAAAACGATGTTAAATTAAAGAACACCAAGTTCAAAAAGAGACTATGGGAACAATAATTATCAGGATGCTCAAGACCCATATGAAGACGACGATTCAGACATGAGTTTTGACTCTATTGCCTTGCATAATCTAGATACTTAGAATACATATATATCCAGAAGACAACGACAAAGATGATACAGCTAATTCAATAAAGGTGGAAAGACATAAAGATGAGTGGATTACTAATTATGAATGTGCATAGTGTGTTATGTTGGTATGCTCACAAGTGTCTTGTAAGTGCTGTCACTTTATCACTATCCGTCAAGGGAAAAAATATTGATAAGCACGCATCTGTCTAAGTCGAGATGTCTGTCATTATTGAAAGATGCAATTAATAATGCATGTGACGATGGGGCCCAATGAGTACCCGACGCGCATTATTAAGAAAATCTTATCAATATGTCGGCCATAAATAATTGAGCCACGTAGCGTATCCTAGGCCTTTCATTTCATATCTCTAAGTCTATATAAGAGTGAGTTAGTAGACAAAAGAAGTAGAGCTTTTGAGAATCCTTAGAGAAAAAAAATCTTCAACATATTCCCCTGCCCTTTCATGTACTCAAGTCTCACTTCCCTAAAATCTTTCTCTGGTTTGTACTAAAGTTTGAAATAATAATAAGTGTGATTGTGTGGGTGTGAAGTCCTTCGATTTCAAATCCTTCAGGTGTTCCCGAAAGGGAAACCTCTCTCGGTTTAATCATGTAGGTCTCTTATAGTTTTTCACTTGATTTTTCTCAAAAGATATGATGTTACTTTGATTTACTACTTTATTATGTAAATTATTATATACAGGTTTAATTAATTACATTAGTATATGGTTAGCTTGTTAACTTCTTAATAACGACTATGGATTAACCTATAAATTCCTAGGAAAAATGTTGGCATTTAAAGTCCGCTTACAAAGGACATGTGTTGCCATATGTATGTCCGGGGTGGGATTAAAGATGAAGTCATTAAGAACTTAAGTTAAGAAGAAGAAGAGATGAACAGGGTAAGATAATAAAAAAATAAAAAAATAAAAAAATAAAAAAATAAAAAAATAAAAAAGGGTAAAATCAGGTGAAAACTGATGGACAAACATGATAAGACAAAATGAGAGAGGGAGTACTGAGTAAGATTTTACAACAAATATTTGACAATCCAATTTAGCGACTACCTATTACATCATCTTAATATTAAGACTGTCAAATTTCTGAAATATTGAAACATCTTTAATTTAACATCGTTTTAATTATTGAAACATCTTTATATCTATCTATCTATCTATCTATCTATATATATATATATATATATACCTCCCCTAACCGATCCTTTCTAAAATATTTTTAAAAAAAACCTTTTTTAAAAATTCTTTTGAATCTTACCTTTTTTTTTAATTCCACCTAGAAAAATCTATATGGACAAATTAATTAGGACGATTAATTCTATATGTATAGAAATATCATTCTTTGATGGATGTAAGTTCATGCAATTTATTAATAAAACTGAATAAAAAAATTATTCACTTTTATTATTTATTTATTATTAAATTTTGATCAATCATTGAATATACAATAAATTTTCACAAAAAATCAATGGAAATAAAACAAAAGATTTTGAATGATCTTTATAAGATCATATATTTTATTTATATTTAAGCATGGGAAATATTTCCTCGCATGATCATCTTTTATAATGTTATTATGATTCAAACTTATAAAAATGTGGTTTGAAGTGTAATGAAAGACAACTGTCTATTAACAAGAACCAGCTTTATCATGAGACGTAATCGTGATCAAACTTGTAAATTATACTTCAACTTGTAATCGTCCTTTATGTTTGGTGAAGGAGAAGGATTGATAGATTTTTAGTTCAAAGAAATAATGCATAACTGCATATGTTATGCCTGACAATTCTTGCATTAAAAATGTTGGAGAAAAAGAAGATAGTAATATTGATCTATAAGAAATGTCACAAATTCATGTTATATACACACTTTTAGTTTATTGGTGTAGCATAAGAGACATATTTTTTATTATTTTTTTTCAAAAGCAAATAATACAAGTATTGTGACAAATAAAAGCTTGGTTAAAAATAATGATTGATAAGCTAGCTAGGTTGGTGCGGTTTAGTAAAAAGGAATACATATCGCACCTTAAATAAATTTCATATTAATTTTTTAAAAAATTGAAGTAATATATAAACAAAAGAATATCCATCGTACCCACATTTTTTATTTGATATATGTGATGGGAGTCTTAAGAAAAAATCAAGTCTCCTAAATTAAAACAAATAATGTGTGTCATGAAATTGGACAAGAAAACATCATCTTGAAGACCCCTAATGCACTTTAATTGTTTGTAAGTTATATTTCGAAAAGATCGATAATTGGCCAAACTAGTCAACTTGGACCTGAAATTAGGTAAAAAAAAACTTTGACAGGTTATAATTAGACACGTTGAATTTCGATAACTATTCTCTAAGTCGTTGCCCATAATATGGGATAATCTACAGTTGTTTTTTTTCCACTCTACAACTAAGTATTTAGTGCCTAGCTAGACGAATTTATTATCTTTATAAAGAGGACAATTCAAGACAAGTCTAACAATATAAAAAGATTACATTGATAATTCACAAAAAGATTGTGAATAACGTGTTGTTACTTGTAATATGTCCTGACTATGCTATATATATATATATATATATATATATATATATACTAATACTATTTTATTTTATTTTTGCATTGTCGTCTTTTTATTTGTCTTAAATGTTTTAGTAAATTGTACTAGTATCTTAGAGGTTTTGATGACTATGTGACATATATAATATGTTACAATAGGAAAGGTTAATGTTTTATGTTTACAAAGTCACTCTCGAAAAATGAAAATCAATTTCTTTGTAATTAATCACATAAGAAAATTCGTCCAAAATAATTATGTGGGAAAGGGGATATTGGTTCAATAAGATTATTCAAATGATCTTGACAAGGCGGAAGCAACAAAAATATTCCACCAGTAAATCAATTCTTAGAAGAAAAATTCAAAATGAAAAGTATTAGCAATACACAAATTAGACTATTTAAAGAACATAAATGCTTTTAGAGTAAATAATTCTTGTATAAAATCAATCCTTTCTTTAATCATCGCATAATAATTTTTTTTCTTATTATATACCTATTAATTCATTATTAATTACTACATAAACCGAACGACACGTAATTTGTAGCACTTGACAGTTGACAGAGAGATTGAATTCTCCATGGAATTTTTATCCACTCTAGAAAATAGAGTAAATTAGGCACTATCTGACTTTTAAGAAATTAAAAAATATATATATATTCATCCATTCATTTTTATTTATTTATTTATTAAAAATAAAATTTTACTTTTACTGACACATTTAACATATCAAAAAAAATAATTATTTTTTTTAATGTTTAACTCTCAAATCAGTTTTCAAAATCTAGTACCAAACATTAATTAAGAGCATGCAAAATCTAAAATGGATAAGAACTAAATGAGAGAGTATGATATACGTTCTAAATATAGACCATGCATCCCCAATCAAAAAGGATGACGTTTCAGTGTAAAAAGCTTATGGTTTTAAAGTTTGTTTATGTTAGCAACTAACTTATGTAGACTTTTCGCTATCCATGTTATTTTTTATTCAATATTTGATATCTGTATTAGAATTTGATTAATTTTAATTCGCATTACGCAAAATTTATAGGAGAAAGCGCTTTTTATTAAGATTTTTTTCATACTTAGAGCTTGAAAACGAGATTTGGAATCAAGAAAAGAGCAATCTCATAGTACGTGAAGTTTGGTTCGTTAAGTTTTGATTTAAAAACCTTTTTGTGAGTTTACTCCCTCCAAAATACTTTTCAATTTTCGTTTTTTGAGATTCAAATAATAACATGTGAGTTATTAATGAGTTATTTATAAAAAAAAATTACTTCTATCAAAGAAAGACTCCATAAACCTTTATTCAATCAATTTATATAACTACAAATAATTTGATCAACATTTTAACATATTTTTTCCACCATATTGATATACCAGATTGGATTTTCTAAATCTAAATTTTAATTTTAAAATATTAAATTAATCTAATCTAATTTAACACCTGAAAAATTTAGTCAAATTGACTTTTAAAAATCAAAATAATAAGTATTTTGAAAAGGCTGAGCATTAAAGTTTTGAATAAAACGCCACTAAATTGGAAGTTTCAAAGGCAACATTAGAAGACAATTATGGCGACGATTATGCGTATAGGAAAGCCCCCCTCCACCCCCTGAAAACAGAGCATCAATATTGGGAACTGTGCACAGACTTGAATAAATTGATGAAAATTTATTTCCAGAATACTGTGCACAGACTTGAATAAATTGTGAAAACAAGAATCACTTTTGTTCTTATAACCCAAACGTCTTCAATTACTAGTGTCTTTTGATAAATTCTAAAGCCCAAAAACCAACAGCCAAATCTTGGGATTTTAGTTTTTATCCCTTTTTTGTTCTGTTTTTTTTTAAAAAAATAATAGTAATAGAGTCCCTTTATGGTAAGGAACAGCTCTACCTCCCCTATATGGATTTTCATAATCTCTGTTGAGATATTTTGTTTTAAAATTTTAAAAGCTTCGCTTATTTATTTAATTTTCTTAATGAATCACCCATAGCAATTTGTTGAGAACTGAGATAAAAAAAAGACGGAATTTTTTTCCTACAAAAATAAAAAAGAGAATTGAGAAATTATTTTTTTTGCCAATTTGGTGTTGATTGAAAGTTGAGTTTGGGAATATGGGGATCTTGGAGCATGGCAAAGACAACAAGCCATTATCATTAAAAATACTTCAGTTTCTCTTGTTGTTTTTGGGTCTAGGAATTGTTTTGTCAATTTTAAGTATGTTTATGCTTAGATTTGCAGAATTGAAGAATGTACTTCCTGTGGTACAAACAAGAATACATCCATGTTTTCAAGAACCAAATAGTTTAGAAAATTGGATTAGGCCTCCATCAAACTTGCATCATTCCATGAATGATGCTGAGCTTTTTTGGAGAGCTTCATTTGTTCCTCAAATGAAAACTTCTCCTTTTAAGAGAACGCCTAAAATCGCGTTCATGTTCTTAACGAGGGGACCTCTTCCTTTGGCTCCTTTGTGGGAGAGGTTTTTCAAGGGGAATGAAGACCTTTATTCAATCTACATTCATAACTTGCCATCTTACAAATCTGATTTCCCAACTTCATCTGTGTTTCATGGCAGGCAAATTCCTAGTCAGGTAATGTGATTGTGAACCATTTTATCTAATTATGCCTTCAACATCTCCTCACATGAGATCTTGATATGTTGTGATACCATGTTGAAGAGTGTTACCATCTCATTTGAAATTGTTTAAGCAGTTAGACAGAGCAAAATTTATTTACGTAATTATGTCTTCAATAGTAACATTTTCGGAAGAGTACCTAGTACCATTGTATGTCAGAAATATTTTCATTCACAAGGTGAAGTTTATTTGTTACTTATATTAGAAGATTTGTTTGAGTTTTTTTGGTGACGTAAGGATGAAAGTTGCTGATTCAATTTTTCCATATCCGTATGTCAAAAAGATATTTGTTGATCCTATTTTCATGTTTTTGCAAGGTTTAGTGATCCGAGTTGCTTTAATATTCTTCTAAACGTTGATCTTAGATAAGTAGAACTGACGAGGCTAGTACTGTAGCAGTAATATGTATCCTGGCCATAAGTGTGTGGCTTCCATTTTGCGTAGGTGGCAGAGTGGGGAAAAATTAGCATCACTGATGCTGAAAGACGGCTTCTTGCTAATGCATTGCTTGATATCTCCAACGAATGGTTTATAGTCCTATCAGAGTCGTGCATTCCTCTCCACAACTTCAGTGTTGTCTATCGCTACATATCAGAATCCAGGTACAGCTTTGTGAATTCATTTGATGATCCTAGGCCTATTGGAAGAGGGCGTTACAATGAGAAGATGTCACCTGAGGTTGAAATCACTCAATGGCGTAAAGGAGCTCAGTGGTTTGAAGTAAACAGGAAATTGGCTGTTGACATTGTTATAGATGAGGTATACTACCCCAAATTTAAACAGTTCTGCAAACCGCCATGTTATGTTGATGAACACTATTTCCCAACAATGCTGCACATCCAATCTCCTCATCTCCTTACTAATACAAGTCTCACTTGGGTAGACTGGTCTAGAGGTGGTGCTCATCCTGCTACATTTGGAAAGGCTGATGTTACAGATCAGTTTCTCAAGGAACTTTCAGAAGGCAAGAGGACTTGTGTCTACAGTAACCAGACGACTTCATATTGTCTCCTTTTTGCTAGAAAATTTTCTCCTAGTGCATTAGATCCTTTATTAAAACACTCGTCCAAGTATCTAGGCTTCTGAAATTCCATTGCTTTGTGATCTGATATATTCAAGTACAAAAACCAGCTTTCTGCCACATGATTGCTGAAGGCCTAATGACATGATAGACATTGCCCATGTTATACAAAAGATATATCGATATTCTTGATTATGATAATTTTATATGAAATCCCGGTATTTAATGTTTTGAGTTGGATGTTTACTGTACTAGCATGTGTAAACTTTTCGACATCTATCACAATTTGGATGCTCTATTTGCAGTATGATACATCAATACTATTATGCATCATCGTCAAAACAAAGCTCAACTTAATTATTGTTGACACAAGAACAACCAGAGAGATTAAACAGAAGTCCAGAAACATATCAAACCCAAAATTTTGTTCAGTTTTGAAGATTGAATGATTGACACTTAAGTTTTGTTCAACAAAGGGCTGTAGGGAGTCATTTTACATACGAAGAATATCCATGTGCGTAGCCAGCCAGATGAATCACTAAATTAGAGAAAGCTACTTGAAGCTTACAGAAAATATCAAAGATGTTTACGAGCTATCGAGCCACTTACAAGACATTGTATACATTATGCTACACGCCACAGGTGCCACCGGGAAGAAGTTTAAATTGTACATTCTGCTGAAAGATAAGAACATGAACATATCCTTCCTCCACTGACTTCCACCTTAATTTCATTTCAGAGAAGTAGATCTCTTTTTTTAACCAAGAAACATTTTTAACTGTACATTCTCGTGTATCTTTACTGTAGTCCTACACATTTAGCAAGTTTCTTGTCAATGTACATTGTCAGTAAGTATAAAGGAGCAGGATGATTGAAAGAGAATCAAGAGAAGGAAGATATTGTAGAAAAAGAATGAACCTGTATTGCTTTTCACTTTCCATTGAATATATATACAGTAAAGAATCTTTAATCCAAGAGGAAAACTAAAAAATGAAGGAAATTTAGATAAGGGAAAACATACAACAGAAAGGGCTTTTCTTACAAGATTAAGTTGTAAGGTTTTGCATACTAGTAATTCATTTTCCTTTCTTCTTGTATAGACCTAAAAATCCGAGCTGCAGATTCAGATGCTGACTTTGGGTTATGGGGCACAACCTTGATCACTTGAATTTGCTGCTCCGTGTCGTTATCTTGAACTGGTTGATCTGATCCTTTTGCAGTTGGTGTGATAGGAAAAAGAGCAAGTGCATCCTTTTGCACCCTCTCAGGAGGACTACTTGCTGTACTTCCTTGCATGTCACTCCCTCTATCCGCCTGAATAATTCGATCACAATCTGACATGACCGCGCTCTTCTGGAATGATATGTTGCGTGATTTTTGATGAGGCCTAACTAAGTTGGCATCATGCATAAATGGACTATTCTCCTTCTCACTTGACCTGATTCTGGAAAGTGGATTCATTTGCTCGATAGCTGAACTTGAAGCAGATGGCTTTACCACAGGCATGGAGTAAGGTTGAATGCAGGACGGATCAAAGATTACAGGACCAGGAAAAATCCCAACACCTTGCTTGTGAGAAGTCGGTACATTATAAGGCACATTCGCAAAGTCTCCACCTATTGGTGGAGATAGAGTCACAGGCCTGCAACTACCATAAGCTGGCGCTATGATCCCTCCAGGCGGTGGACAAGGTCCTGTATAAGGTTTATAAACAAGTCCTTCAGAAGGTGACCTTATTGGAACTAACCACTGATATCCAGGAGGTGGTTGGAAGGACCGAGGTGCTAATTTTGGATCGGATACAAAAGATATCGATGTTGGTGTCCCTACATTTAGTTTTTGAGCTGACTGCTGTGGTATATTCTTCTTATCATTATCTTTGCGGAGGGGAAGATTAACATTATCTACCGGAAGCTCAAAGTTGTTTGGTTTTGGAGAAATCTTTTGTTCAAGAGCCACGACAGGAGGTTCAAGAACATCATGACATGGCAAAGTCTTCAAGGAAGAAAATTTGATAGAAGGTTGGTGGAGATAGAAGTTGTCTTTGAAAAATATATCTCGTGATCTGGCCATCATTTTCTGTACCTGTAAAGATGCTAAAGTAAGTTCTTACAAAATTTAAACAAAACACTAAAAAATCTCCTTAACCCCCTTCTAGATGTTGATTTTATTGCACTTGGTCCTCGATGGTCGGTTGATTTAGAAGATTTTTTCTTCCCATCTATTAAACATACTGGCAGGACATCGAAAATGAAAGACTAAACTAATCATCCTTCGTATGACTCTTGAACGCTTTGTCTCTTCAAGATAACAATAGAGAAATGGCAATCTAACTGATAGAAGTCTAAAGTACCTTTGTTAGTCTGTGTAGCTCAAAAAGTTGTATTGCAAAGATCCGCTGCTGGCTGCAAAATAGTGAAATGCAAGTGAAATGATAGATTTCAGAAAAAATATTGGAAAAGGTAACAGAATAAGATCAGCTTAACATAAATAGTTGTTCTCATTACAGCTAGTCATCATAGGGGCCATAACTATGACATAGTAAAGATGGGATTTCTGTCCTGCAAACTAGACATTATTATTTCTCAGAAATTTGTTGAAGAACATGATTTTAAGGTTTATGCAGTGAAGCAGTGACAGACAACAAAACATAGACCTATAGGCTAGACTAACATGAAACTTCATATTAATAGTTACAATTTTGAGGTTCTTGTATTCGTATGAATATGGTGTTTATGCCAATTTGATTACTTTGGTTTTCATCCAACTTTATTGGTCATAGATCCCAAAGATAACTCCTTTATAAAGATGGAATGGAGCGAGAAAAAGATATATATGATATGATATGTGCATGATACATGTTGGAAGTAGACAAATTAGGATCAGCACATATCTTCGACTAACCCCTCAATCAAGCCACACGAATTCATTTCTACTGTCACAATAAGTTGGATATACATAAAAGATGACCAGTTAAATAGACTTACTGTGTAATGGTTCTTCTTGTTTTCCAGAATAGTTCTTGACCTATCAATGCTATGACACTATCTGAAGACATTTTTTCTACTAATCTAGAGTTCAAGGACGAAGCTTCTGAGATTCCTTCACTTCTGTCTGCAGCTCCTACATCTGGAGGCCCACTAATCTGGTCTTCAGGACAGTCAGAAGAGGATTTAACTCTCTTCGGACTCTGATGGTTGTCTCTGTGAGGAAGAAAGGAACACGGCGCATCTTCCATTATGGAAGCACATCTCTTAGTCGTGGCATCTTCATGCTTCACATATGTAACATTTTCTGCAGCCTTCCTTTTGTGTAGAATCCAAGAGTCTTCATCAGATTCAGAATAAGAATCACTACATCTATTCAAGTCACCTACCAGACCACATCTATTTTCCGGAGCACTTGATACAGATGATTTACTAATATTTAGCTTGCTATGTCCTGGACTTGGAGCTTCATGCACCACTGTCTTCTCTATATTTGACAGATGAGGAGCAGGTAGTTTAACACAATGTTCTCTCTTTTGGCACTTAGCTAGATCTCCAGTACTATGCTCCCTGCACTTTAGTTGCATACTGTCTCTATCCTTAGATTTCTTTTCGAAAACGCTTTGAAATTTCAAAGAAGGTTTGGAGCTTGATATAACCATTTTTTCCTTGTCCGCGCTTTTATGTATGTTGCCATGATATAGAGGTTTCCCTGATGCTACGAAATTTGGACCACAAAAATCATTTTCCCTTCCCAACTTGTTGGCAGAAGGGTTACTATTATAGTATGATAAACTGTGTGGCTGAATAGGATTAAGCTGAGATGTACCACGCAAATTCCCTTTAAGACATAAAACTTGAGGATTTAGCGACTTGACTGGTGGAACATCAGGACGTCTCATAGTAAAGTTCATCCCTCCAGAAGAATATGGATGAAGTATCTCAACAAAATGAGAAGACTCAGATGAATTGTGGGAAAAATAATTCCTTTTGTTGCAACCAACCTACAGGGTGTTCAAGAGCTCGTGTGAGCAGATCGAATGGGACAGCATAATGAACCTTCTTGGCGATAGCAGTCATAATGGGTCGAAAGCATTTAAGAAATTCTCATCCCATCTAAGGAAAGACACTGCATAATCTATGAATCAAACGTACAATTTTCTAATACCTTGAGTTGGCAATGAATGAAGGGGATAAACAGATTCACTCAATCTGAAACAGCACAAGCAATAAGTAAACAAAAGGAATGGAAGTAGATTGAAAATCCAAAGGTTTTGGATGATGAATAAAGAAAATATTTCAGTATATGCTTCTACTATAATTTTATCTACAACCTAGTTTACCTCCTTTTTTCTTAGACCATATAGAATTAATTGTGTTCATCAATAGTCTAGTTTGTTTACAAAATGCAAAATTCAAAGGAGTTCATAATCGATTCCAACAAGTTATACCAAATAACATATTAGCAATACTTGGAAGTCCCTCTACCGTCTATGGAAGAACACACTAAATTCAGTACTTACAAGACTAGAAGAAGCTGCGTTTCCACCATTAGGCGGAAGAGGCAGCATTGACATTGTTCCAGGGGTAGGAGTAGAAGTAGAGGTGAAACTTTGAGGCGACCTGGATGACTCTTCACAAAGAGCCATTTTGTTTCTTGGACCTCTATTATCTGCATCATTTATATGTAATCTAGGAAACAAAGGATCCATATGCCTCTCTTCCTCTTTTTCTGTCTTCATCTTTTCGTTACTCATTGCTTCACGCGTTAAGCCACCCTACTATATGTATGCTAAGATTAGTAAACACAAATCTTTTCTCATAGACAAACCATTTCATAGCTCACTACTAACAACCCAAATTCTGTTCCACCAAAGCTATATCAAGCTGCACGTAACCACAACAATTAATCAACCCACCTCAAAAGATAGGCTTTTTTGACTAGAAATCAGTAGCAATGAGCTACACCACATGGAATTACAATTCAACAACGGCCAAAATTCAATCTTGATGCAAGACAGAGAAAAAAAAACATATCTGTATGTAATACAAGAAGCAAATTCTCCACTTTCCCGAATACAATCTAAAATGCTTTAGCACATAGAAAACAATGTGGAAAATCAAGATAATGAGAAAAGAAAGAGTATAAGCAATATGATATTGGGAATCTTAGAAGAAGATCAGATCAACAAATAGATGAGAAGGAGAATAAAATGAGGGCAATGTGAGGTGGATAGAGAATTACTGGAACTTCCATGAGTGACGTTAGAATTATTAGTTAATAGTACGTAAACATTAAAAATTAAAACCAACATATAAATAGTGACTGAGTCGCTCTCCTTTTCTTTCTTGAAGGCAAATGCCGTAACAGATGTGTACGTACGCGTTGATTGAATCACATGTAAGAAATTGTCCAATCTTTTTACGAAATATCTGTCAAAGATCTCACCATACGCTTTATGGAGTAAAAACTTACCCGCATCCGACGCATATTATATTGCATGATCGATCACAAAACTATTTTTTACATTAATGTAAGTAAATCGTATTGAACGATCCGGTGTTGAATAACGCGTTTTGCCAAAAATAAAATATGACATCAGCTAAAGAATAAATATATGACGTGTATTTTGTTTTTTCTTTTCTATTCTTCAAATGGAGTTTAAAAGGCTATTTTGCAGCTTTTCACATCGTAATTGATTTTGCTTGCGTAGGTCCGACATCCAAAATATAAAATCAAATGTGTAAGTTAAGAAATCAAAGTTTATACAAGTGCATCTCCAATTCAAACTTCAAATACTTTGAGTTCTCAATTTTTTATGTTCCACAAATTTTCTTTCTTTTTGCTATTTAGGATTCAATTTGTATATATGTATTAATGTTTACATTAGCTTTCTCTAGTTTGAGTTGAAAAGGCAAAAGAAGAAGAACCTTCTTTGTTTCCCTCGTCTCATAATTAAGGTTGAATGTCTGGAAAACAAAAAAAAAATGCCTTATATCTCATCATTGACGTTAAAACAAGAGAAAACATAAGCTTTCAACTTTTCTCTTTCTCTTAATTAATTTCTAAACATCGGCAAACTCAAAGGAAACAATGGCCAACCTGGGTTGGCATACAAGTAGGAGTGGCAAAATAAGCTCATGAAAATATGACTTGCTCAAACCATTTCTAAAATTTCATTGGGTTTCCAATTTTGGTTGCCCCATTTAAGTATTACCCATCTAATGTGTTTTTTTTTTTGCACCAATACCAGTATTAGATAACTTTCAGGTTAAAGAACATTATTTTTTTTCACTTCTTCAGCTTTGCATTCAGACACATATGACTGAAACTTACATAACTGAGCACAAATATATATGAAAAGTTATGTCCTACTAGACATAAATTCGATTTTTAAGGATAAAAATGAAAGACAACAAACCGTACAATTAAATGAAATTCGTGTGAACTATTTCAGAGACCTAAAGATAAGATGGATCAAGTCCTTTTAATATTTTAGCCCAATTCCCAATTACGTTGAATACCTTTAAAAGCCCAATTTCTTTGCAAGCAATAGCCCATATAAACGGGTAACCTTAGCACATCTATATACGACCACGTGTGACATTTGGCTATTATTAGTTGTGTTAATTGGATATAGGTATTAGTTTTATGTTTTATTAACTCCGTTAGCTTGCCTTATAAAAGAAAGTTGAGTGTGAGAAAAATCCTTAGTTAAGTGACAGATACCAAGTTACCAACTCATCATGTTAGGAGGGGATGTTTTTTGTCTTTTCTTATCAGACTTGTATATTTACAAGATTATGATTTTACACCAACGTAACTTGAAACGCAAAAGGACACAGTTTGTCATTTTCTTGAAATGTCACGCAGCTGGTAGGGCCAATCATACTGCTAAGGAGTGGGCAGGTTTGGGAATTTTAGGAATACTATAGTAACTAGAAGCAGTGAACAAATAATGAACTAGAAAACAAGATGTAGAGCATGTTTGCCTTAGCTTATTCAAAAGAATTTATAAGCTATTTTAGATAAATTAAGCCAAGAAGATCTATTATTTTTTGGGCTTATTTTAAACATAAATTAATTTTAAATTGATCAGGTTATTTTCAACAACTTATAAGTCAATCTAAGCGGGCTAGTAGTTGGGATTGGGGTAGGGTAGGTGCTTAATTAGGTTACTTCTCTAGAAAATGTTGAGAAAGTGACTGAATAAGATCAGTTACAAGCTGCTATGGTCAGTGAATATGACACACTCTGACTTTATACAATGCATCAAAGACCCGTGAATTCATTTCATCAAAGGAATATAATGGGCTAAAAGTTACAAGTGAGTCCACCGCCAGATTTAGAATGTCATTAATGATTTTATCACACAAGTTAATTTTTTTAGTTTTTATTCTAATCATTAAATCAACTTTATGTAATAAGAAAATAGGAGTCAACAATGAACTATTTTAGGATCAGCCAGCTCATGCATATCATCGTTTTCGTATCCGCTGATTTCAAGCAAATCCTGACTATTATATGAACAAGCACGGGCGTAGTTATGTATCTCCTACGTGGTCAGTCGAATACCATTTGACAGAAAATTATAATATAGATTAAGTATTACTTTTCATATATACATACTAAATCTTGGAAGTATTCATGAACACTCATATCAAAATTCTGACTTTGTCATATCGTGTATAAATAATTCTCACGTTAGCCATCAATATAAGTTGTACTGAATGATTGAAATTCTTTCCCTCTTTAATTAGAAATCTCAGATATAAATCTATATGAATTAAAAAAAATAATCTCTATTGGGATTGCTACTTTAAGAAACATGCTTCATATTAATTGGATTTTAATACAAATCGAAATTCCACTACTCACGTTAGCCAATATCTGTGTACGTGGCATATGAGATAGGCCAAATCAGCAGCTCAGATGGTATAAGGCTATCTGATTGTGTGATTCACCAATTGGAACCTTCCACCTATGCACAAGGCTATTGTCTTCACGTGTGGCTGGCAACAACAACAAGTGTAGGGCCCAGTAGTGAAAGTGAAGTGATATCATTGAAGAAGACAAATCTGAAACTAGCAGAGCATTTACTTTTGATTTTGACATTAGCAAGAATGATGGACCACTTCCTTGAGTGGGCCGACCTTGTGCAATTCTGCTCCAACATTGAGTTTAGTCAAGAAGCCCACTCTGGTATAGTAGGCCCACAAGGAGGACTCCAAAGTTAACAACATAAATCTCATAGTGTTAACATTCAATTACATTTTATCCCTATTTTTTAAAAATTATAAAAATCCCTTATTTTTGAGAAACTCAGATACATAAGTCATATTTTCTAATACATCAGCCTTTAATGTTGTTGCAGTAAAAAATGAAAATTAACGGAAGATCTGTTAATTGAATATTTTATTACGTTTAAAAAGGAAAAAAGCAAATA
The DNA here is from genome assembly GCF_947179165.1 of Solanum dulcamara. Classification (NCBI taxonomy): domain Eukaryota; kingdom Viridiplantae; phylum Streptophyta; class Magnoliopsida; order Solanales; family Solanaceae; genus Solanum; species Solanum dulcamara. Next base: position 68,738,816 of record NC_077244.1, read on the forward strand.
AAGAAAGCATAAATTTGGAAAAACTTTATTGGCAATGAGATTAAATCCCTGACAAATTAAAACATGACAAATTAAAACATGCAAGTACAATTCAAAATTCTTCTTTCCGTTCTTATAAAAAAAAACTCTCAATTTTTGAATCAAAATTGTTGAAAAATTGTACTGATATGAGACATTCCGAAATATGAAAAAGTGAGGTGAGGTATGAACGATACAAAAGTGATGAAATTGTTGTTGGTCAAAATACGGGAGTTGGTGGTGGCTTCGGTAAGGACTTTGAGTCAAGATCTATGGATGGCGCCATGGTTGAAAGTGAAAAAAAGTTATGGGAGTTGTTACAAAGCAAAGAAGAATGTGTAAAGAATTTGTCATCATGTTTTTTTGCTTTCAACAAATCAATTCTTGATTTTTTTTTAATTTTTTATTGTTCATCTTTTTGTGATACATATAGATTCAGATTTTTAATGTATTTAGTTGTTTTTCTTTCTTAAATTAATGTATCATGCCTTCATTTTAATATTATGATACATTACATTTTTATCATGCACAATATGTTGTGTTCAAATATTAATTTTGATACATAATCTTAATTTATTAAAACACAAATTAGTATGTATCATGTTCATAGTTATTTATTTGATACATAACGAGAAAATAGCCAAATGTCCCCCCCCCCCCAAATCTATTACCAGATTCTCAACTACGCACTTATATTTCACGGGGGTCCTATTACCCCATCTAAACCATTTAAAAGTGAAATACATAACCCCTTAAAAAGTCACAATCAGGTCTGTATTAAGTGGTGAACTGCACGCGCCCCTGCCATGTAATACTGGCTTTTTAAAAAAATATTATTTTTTTCTTTTTTTTATTCTGTTATTTTTTTTTATATCCCCTTTTCTCTTCCATTTTTTTCTTTTTCTTTTTGGAGTAAATAACACCAAAAAGAAGGCCAATTTGAAGATGGTTATGCATCGTTATATAGTAATAGAACTCGAAAATTTACAGCAGGAAAATAGCATCAAGGAAGAGAATGAGATGAAGAGGAAAAAGGGTAGTTCAACGATGTCTTCGAAATCGAGTGAATTAGTGTGGTGTTTCTCGGAGAAGAATGAAGCAGAGTATCGAATATTGTTATGCTAGCGCCGAGATTGAAATAGAGATTGAGGGAAAAATTGACATTGGTGAGGGATTAGATTGAGGGATTAAGAAAAAATTACTAGGGTTTAAGTGAGGTTTGTAAGAGGAAGATAGTTGTGCCTAAAAGCCATGGGAATTAGAGGAATAAAAATGAATTTTTGAAAAAATCAGAAAGTGCAGAATGATGAAGAAGAGAGAACAAAATTCAAAAAAAATAATACTCAATAATGATTGTTGATTTAGTAAGAAATAGTAATAGAGAATGTAGAAGCATAAATCACTTTCAATTCATAAATCACTTTCAATTCATATATCACACAAATAGTAAATTTAAATATCTATGGGGTTGATGTATTTGAGTGTGTGTGTTATGGTGAAAGAGAGAGAAAGAATAACGAAAAAGAAAAAGAAAAAGAGGAGAGAATGATGTAAAAAAAAATGGTCAACTCACTCTCTTTAAGAGAGTGAAATACATTCTCTGTGCCAACTCAGCGTTTAAGGTGTTATATATTCCATTTTTAAAAAGTTCATGGGGTAGTAAGACCCTCGTGAAATATAAGTGTGTAGTTGAATATCCGGTAATAGGTTGGGGGCATTTGGCTATTTTCTCCATAACTATTACAAATTTCGTTATTTTTTACTAGGAGATACATACACCTTAACTTATTCAACTAGAAGGTTATGTATCTGTAGACATTATCAAATATAATTGTTGATATATAAACACTAATGTTTTTATTGTATCATATTTATAGTTATGTTTATGACACAACATTGATAGAATAACTGGTTGATTTTTTTTTTAATTTTTTGTTGTTAATCTTTTTCTGATATATATGAGTTCTGGACATGATACATAAATTTAAATTTATAATAAATGTATCTGATATATAATGACTATCAGTAATGTAACTATCTCAAATATAACATCTTATGGGCAATAATTACCTATTTAATGTATATAGTAGAAATATTGTACTTAACAATTCAAACAAGGTAAATAAATAGTAATGTATCATGATAAATCTATCCATCTCAAAAATACAATTCAAATGTAATGTATTATAATGTTGAAACGAAGACATTATACATTAATTTAAGAAACAAAAATAATTAGATACGTTAAAAATGTGAACCTATATGTATCACAAAAAGATGAATAACAAAAATCGACCTTCATCCATATGTATCAGCAATTTTTTAAGATGAAAAAACTAAAAAAAAACTGAAGTGATGGAAAGAAATCTACCTCTTGAATAACTTGAAATCAATAATTGGAAAGAAAAAATAATTGAAATTCAAAAATAGATTAATGGATGTAACTGTGAAGATATTTGTGGAGTGAAAAAATGAAGAAAATCATGGGTATCGTATTTTGAATTGATGTATCTGGAAAATGGGATGATGGGAGCAAAAGAAGGAATTTTTGATATTTTTTGAAACGGTAGAGAAAATAAGAAAATATGGTAAAAAGGAATGTGTAGTTAAGTAATTTTTTCTAAATTTCACCTAAAACCTATAATGATTCTTCTCAATTACACTCTATCCCTATTTTTTTTTTAAATTACTCAAAATCCTTCTTTTTGGTGAAATTCGAATATATCACGTACGTCTTGATATATCACACAAAGTGATGTATTCGATCGATTTATCGCGTAAAGTGATGTATTTGACGTCCTGATATATCACGTAAATAATGCATCTGATCGATACATCGCGTAAAGTGATGTATCTGACGTCCTTACATCACATAAAGTGATGTATCCGATCGATACATCGCGTACAGTGATGTATCAGAGAATAGAAAATAGTATGAATTTTTGTAATTTTTTCAAATGGCGGGAAATTTTAGAAAATATGGTAAAATAAGTTGTGTATTTAGATAATTTTTTCAGAAATGTAATCTCGTTTCAATTTATTTGTTCTACTTTAACTTGACATGAAATGTAAGAAAATAAAGAAGATTTTTGAATCTTGTGATTTTAAATTAAAGATATGTTAAATGTATCATAATATCTTTTAAATATTGTGATTTTAAACATATCATGTAAAAAATTAAAATTAAAAAATTATTTTAAAAATTATTTTTTTAAAACAAATTAAAAAGGAAAGTAGCTCAAGGAAATTGAAACTGAGGTCCGAAGGAGTACGATACTCCTACCTAGTATTTTATTAATATTACTTTCCAATAATGATTTGCTTCTTCTCCAAAAGGAAAAGTGATTTTTAATTTCCTACTTCTCTTACACAGAATATAGTTATTATTTTTTAGAATAATATTCCTTTGGAATGAAGAAGAGACAAATGAAATAATACGTAGTAGATTTGTGGTCCTTTAAAACAAGTGTGTCCTTTTCTCATCTTTAAGGATTGAAGTTTCATATTCCTTCGATTCTTAGCTTATTTATGTAGAGTTTATCAATCTTCTATTTCCCATTTTTGAATTACTTTATCCTTCGAAAACATTTTTTTTGGGATATAAGTTCCATTAAATTGAGAAAAAATGTCTTTCTTAACAAAAATAAAATAAATAAATTTTATAAGTGATATTTTATGTTTATTGTATTCTTCCTATTCACCCAACGTCCCCAACTCCTATCCCTTGACTATCCCCACCCCTGCAACCTCTAAAGCCCCACTTTTCAACCCCTCACATCTATAGGATTTTGAGATAATATTTTTTTTTTACTCACCAAACACTAAAAAAATAATTTTTTAAAAAATATTTTCATAAAAATATTCTCCGTCATAGCAAACATACCCTAGAAGAAGAAAAAAAGAGAGAGGGAAGAATAGACAAAATCACAGGAGCAACTTGCTTCTGCAAATCTTTGAAGATATTCTCATTTATCGTATGTGATCAAACTTTTAAAATTAAGTCATTAGAAAATTATTTATTTATAAGTGTTTTTTAATAACATACTTTTCATAAAAGTATTTTGTGTTTGACTAATAAATTTAAGATATACTTTTGAAGTGCAAATATTTAAACTGTGTTTGACTAATAAATTTAAAATATATTTTTGAAGAGCAAATATTATTTAAATATATTTCTCAAAAGTGTGTTTCGAAAAAGATATTTTTGCATATTGTTTTTTAACTTTTGAAAGACAACCTGTTCTATTCTTCAAAAACATTATTTTCTCCTAAATATTTACCAAACAGCACACCTTTTAAAAATAAACTTTTCTTTAAAATAATAATAATATTTTTAACCTCCCAACTACATCGTGTTTTATGCCTGCCTGTGATATGATTGAGCTTATCCTATAAAATGTGCAACTCATGTGAAAGTATTTGTTATTTTTTGATTTAGTTGGAAAGTGTATTTGTATCAGTGAAATGCTACACACGTGATCTCCTTATTCGGATTTTGACATCAGCAAGAAAATAAAGAGGATAATTATGAGTACCTACTCAGTTTGGTCATTTTTTGTTCAATACATATAAAAAGATTAGAAATTAACTTATAGATATACATATATTACAATATAATTACTAATTATCCTTTATGTGATCTTAAAAATTATTTTAATAGTACAGTAAAAGTACATTAATTAAAATTAAGTTGTTTGACTGTTGTACTAACAGTAATATAGGACTGAGGAGTAATATTTTGTATGTTTATATATTCTATATCCTTTTAGGTCCCGAAGAAACACTGACGAATCCATGATTTACGCTAAGAAGGTTCAAAAAATTATAAAATAAATTGTGTTTAGGGAATATATATATATAAAATTAAAATATTTACCTTCTAAACAACCTATTTTTTTCTCTCGAAGGGTCCTATGACCACCTTCCGCCTCCTTAGATCCGCCCCTGTCAGTCTATATAAGCCTGTTTTCCAACCAACATGTTGCAGCTTAAGTTAGAACCATCTCTTTCAACAACAACTTGGCAATCCTGTTATATGGTAAATGTACATCTCTGCTTCATTTTTTTCCTCTGTAGTTAGTCTTTCATTTCTACAAGGTTCTAGGTAGTTTCGAGAATCTGATCATGCCGTATCTTCTTGAGATGTGATCCAACAAGTAGACAAATTTTATTAGCTAAAACTGATGTGAGCAATGTTATTTTTGAAATGAATCTCAAATGGTTGTTAGAGCCAATTCAACGTCGTCCAGAGAGTTTTGATTGTATCAAATTCTGTACACTTAGTCAAGCTTAATGTTGTCCAATTAGTACTGTTTTGCCCCTGTCAGTAGCAAAGCTAATCCTTTTGTTTCAATTCAGCAGAAAGTTGATACTGGCGATTCAAGAGCGTCTTCAGCCATGAATATTCAGGAATTTGGAGCTGCATTTGATCCAATAGACATCCTTTCTAATTGGAAAATCTCTCAGCGCCAAGAAGCTGCAACGAGATTGGCTGCGGACTCTGTCGCTGCTAAATCAGGAACAAGTTCAATTGGGGATTGTACTAAAAGTAAATTTGGTTCTTCTCCTCCTCCTTTTCCTATGCAGAACAATTATATGCCTTACTTCGGTAATAATCAAGTCCCAGTTTGTGGCCTAATGGCGGATCTTAGTTCTATTGGCCTATTCACAAAAAGCGAATCCTCTGATTGCTTGCTCTCTGCAACCAAGACAAGCAACACCGACACATCGGCCGAATTAGATGATGTGATTTTCTCTGATGATTCTAAAAGCTTGTGGAATATCCACACTAACAATGCAGTTTCATCCGGAGAATCTGCAATTGATGCTTACAAATCGAAACCCATCGATGCCAATGACAGCAACAATATTCACTACTCTGTTAATGAGCTTGATGAAACAGTCTCGCATAACAATTTAATAACATCTTCAGAAGCAAAGCGTTACAATATGGACAAGAGAAGCCACGATGCACTGCTCGAATCAGGTGAGAACATTCTTAATACTCAAAAGAACTTTTATTTGACCATGTTTTTTTAAAATAATTTGAATTAATTATTAACTATGTTGACTTATCATACTTTTTATATTATTTTTGAATTTTTATTAAGTCTCTGTCCGAATACAGTAAGTAGTTTTACTTTCGCACAACAAAAGTTGGTGCCACTTAAAATGGAAAGGAAGGCCTATGTCTCCATAGGCCTCTCACGTGTAGGTTTGATTTTTTATGAGACAAATGTATACGTGAAGATACTTTTTGCTTTTGGATGAACGTGAGTGTAAGATCTCTTATGTACTCTGATACCAGGTTGAATCGTTAAAATTTAAATATGTTATGAGATTTGAGTGTAAGATCTCTTATTCATTTAAAGTTTAAATTTTTATGAAGAATATACTTTCAATTACTTAATTATATCATATCACAACAGATTCCTCGAAAACAGAATATGGATTCCAGCTCATTTCGGAAAATGATCAACCCAAGTCCAAGAAATCCAGGTCAGAATACAGGCTTCCAAGTTCATCAAACATCAATTTCCAGCAAGCAAGTTCTTCGGCATGTTCAATAGATGAGCCTGATTCAAAAGCAATTGTGCAAATGAAGGAAATGATTTATTGCGCAGCGGCATTCAGGCCAGTGAGCTCTGTCACGGAAGAAGTGATGGTGGAGAAGCCGAAGAGGAAGAACGTAAGAATCTCAACGGATCCACAGACAGCTGCAGCGAGACGAAGGAGGGAAAAGATAAGCGAAAGAATAAGGATATTGCAGAAGCTGGTACCAGGAGGAAGCAATATGGACACTGCATCCATGCTTGATGAGGCTGCAAACTATCTCAAGTTCTTGAGGACACAAGTGAATGCCTTGGAAGCCTTTGGCTTTAAAATAGATCCAATTATCATTAACAATAACTTTACTACTTCTTTATCTTCAATACCATTAATCAACTACCCATTTCCCATGCAACCCCATTAATCCATCACCCCAAGTGTTGATATATCATGAGATTTCGGAAATAGTTTAATTCATATACATTCGCAGTGTAAAAAAAAACTATATTATCAGGTCAAATTTACATGTTCCACCAGGTAACATGTTCTATTTACAAGGTTATAAATCTTATATTTTTAAGGAGACTTACTTGTAGATATCATCATTTGGGTTAGTTTAATCTCATGTTTAAAAGTGATTACTATTTCATATCATGCAGGTTTAATTACATAAGTGTAGTTTCATGTTTTGTATATTTTGGACTTTATTTAATATGAAGCTGTCAGCTAGCAAGCCAATGCAAAGTGACATTCTCCTACATACTTATGAATTCGAATCACACTTACTCTAAACTAGTTTAAATACTAAAACTTCATTTCTATTTTTTTTCTACTAAGTGTCTGGTACCCACATTAGAATCCGACTAGATCCAAATCGCACATTATAAGGCCCATTCTTGAGGTGACGCTCATAACATAATTTTTTTTCATTCCCAAAGGCTCGATTCCAAGACCTCTGGTTAAGGGTGGAGGAATTTCAATCATCGTTTTGGATTTGGGTTTAATTGACAGATGACGGAGTTAAATTTGGTAGTCATAGTTCGCTTATAAATGGGTGAACTGTCCGTTTTGACATGTGTTTTTAGAGGTTCCTTTTGATCTTTAGGGTTCTAAACGTGTCCATTTTGATTTTCAACTTTATGTAAATTGATAGAATTTTTTTTTTTTTGGGGGGGGGGGGGGGGGGCGGGGGGAGGAAGTACTTTTGTTTGGATAGAAGAGGTTACTGATTTTTTTGGCTAAAAATAGGAAATTCTGTTAAGAAATGAAGAAGTCCAGATCTGTATTCTTGGCTTATAGCTCTGCCAACTTGCTCCTCTTTTTTTTTCTTTCAAGGAGACAGAGTCTAAAAAGTGATTGTGTGTAAAAATCAATATATACATCCACGCTCATATCTGGTAGGGCTATTATCTTATGAGATGGAAACAAAGGTATTGACATTGGTTAGTAAACAAAAGTGTTGATTGTATAAGCTGGCGTTTTCATTTATAAAGATTGTCAAGTGTTAAACATTCTTTGCAACTGCTTCCTCATAATCTTATTAAACTATGCTTTCATTTGGCCGGCGATCGTTTTGATATAGCTATGTAGGTCCACTTCTTTTTAAATCTATTTAACAGTCGTCTATCTAGGAGGATCAAGTGGAGCAATATGTTCTATTCTTCAACATTGAAATTGTTGAATCAGAGAAATAATGAAAGGAGTGGAACAAAAACAAACACTTGATGATCAAAAAAGATATGTTTATGACCAAACACTTGTGTACCCAAAGCAAAGCCCAATTTCTTCGAATCAGTCATTCCAACTTTATATATGAGGAATTCACAAAAATTTCTGAATTCTCAAATATCCAATCAATTGAAATTAGCATCAGCAGAAAAGGACCTGTTATTTATATATGTTTCATTCATAATATTCCTTTGAAATATTGTTATTGATTTTGCTTGTGTTTATTCTTTTCCTACTAGAAATGCTGCTCTACGCACATATGATTGTTAATTACCGTTGAATAAGAGCAAGAAAAATGAAAAACATCCATCAAATTAATGCAGACTTCCTTGCGATCAAATGTAACTAAATTTAACGAATAACACATACTGATTGCAGAATAGAGTAGACTTGATCTTGTTTGTAAAAATCAAAATTACCCGTCAATTGAACTAGCTTTCATCCACATACATAGGTAAAATATAACAAAATGTACAACAAGAACACACGCACCCAAAAATTCTTCATCTCGGCCTTGGATTTCCTTGATGAAAAATTCCTTTTAATTCACTCCACACCATAGTCGGATGCTGATTCATTTTCGTGTTGTCTATCTTAAATATCCGTTTTATATCCTTTTAGCTCTCTAAAAACTTCGATAGCATTAATGAGTGGCGGAAGAGTTGATATCTCAGTTTTATTAATCAGCACATCGTACCTCTCGATACCAGTACTGCCCGGAGTCAATGTGTACACCGTCGTCGTCGACAAATAGCCGGGAGACATAGGTCCATAAAATAGGTTGTCATTGATATAAATGCTGAATTCCCTTGTCTCTGTCTCCGACAATTTGACGACTTCGGCAAAGTGAAAGTATAAGTAATACCTGTCCGTGGCATTAGCAGAGTACCAGGAAAAGGACAACGAGTTGGGATTGGGACCAGTCTCCGGATCGGGTGTCAACGCCGTGCTCATTACCGATAACGGTAGTCCGAAACTGTTCTGAAGTATGTCTTCGGTTGTATGAATAATTACCGTATTCTGCCGTTGATTTGGTCTCCAATTTCTATCATACACATCATCGCTGTACCTGTTTTTTTTATTTAAATAGAAAACAATTTATAATTGTTAAATAGAAAATGTTGATCTTCTAAAGTTAAAAAAGATTGAATTAATTAATAAACGTACCTAACGAATTCATTGGTTAAGGAACCCAAGTCCAGACGGAAAGAAAGTTCCATTGAACTATTTAGTACTGTTTTGTATGTGGTAATATTCAAAGGCCTTAACTCCAAGGCTGAAATAAAAGGAGTTGTAGTATTTATCTTGACAAGACAAACATTTATAGAGTCATTAGAAGGTGTGTGTATAATTTCCTTCTGAATTGGTATAGAAGAATTATAAATTGAGACTGTGTCCCAATATTTTTCTCCAATGTAAAGATCAAAATATGGGAATTGGTCAGTTCCATCATCATAATCTCCATAGAGAAAACTTGCCCTTATCAAGTACCTGCCCAAATTCCCTTGAGCTGGAGTTAAAGTGTAGCAATTTTTGGTCCCTATTGGAAAGCTTGTAAGTGTGAGATATGGCCTTTCTAGGGAATCGGATTGGTATTTAGCTGATATGCTATTGTTCACTCCACCACTCACATAACCTACATCTGAAGTGTAAAATAGTCCTGTTATTATGTCAGTATAGTTAGAACCTCCTGGTATTCCACAATCTAAGCTTATGAATCCTGTAAAAGATGGACATTAAAACAGAACGTAAGCATTAAACAGGACAGAAAAATATTGTAGTCACGTATATATACTAGGTGCAGAATCAGAGGCGGAGCTAGAATTTTTAAATTTACGTGTATTTAATCACAACCCTTCAGAGGCGGAGCCAAAATCCGAAGTTTATATGTTAATGAGTTCTAAATTATTAATCTGCACATATTGAATTAATATTTAAGAGAAATACAAGGTTTGTCGGGTAACTGGATTCGGTCGAACATGTAGCCAACACTCTAGCTCCATCATGTGCAACACTTTTTTGCTTATTGAGTTTAGGAAAGACTATTATACATAATTAAGTGACAATAACTTTAACTGTATATCGCCCCTTGTGCAGAATAAATTGAATGTATATATTACTAATTAACATAATACCTGTTTGGTTGTTTTGTGCAACAGCTATTGTTGCTAAAGAAAAAGCAATAAGCCACGCAAAGATGAAGCCTTTCAACATCTCCATATTAGGACTTATTCTGTTATCTTGAAGTTTAGTTGGTTAAGTGAGAATAACTATGGGGCTTTGCCTTATATTCTACGCTCAATTTGACCAAGTTTAAGAATGAATTAGTTTCCAAATGATTTGACAAACGCACAATGATATCACTTGCTGAGCAAGGTGAGTGCAACACATTTATTATCTTATAATATGCTCGTGTCATGAAATGTGCTTTCAACTATTTTAATAGTTCAACCAGTTTACCTTGATTTAATTTGAGCCACTAGTTAAATAGTAGACTAAGCATATATGTTATGGAAATGATAACCGACTAAACAAAGTTTAACAATAGGTTTTATTAGTTTATGCCAAGATATTGTTTCACTTTAAATTGAAGGTTATACAAGAGAAATTAAAATCATTTCAAGTATAGATCAGCATGGAGATTATGTCTCTGATCTTGATTGTTCCTGTGTTGTATATATACCAATTCTTGGAATGAAGAACGTAACCTCTTCAATTATTAAGTTATTAAAATCAGAGTGGAGCTAGAAGCCCAAATACGGTTCGGCCGAACTCAGTAGTTTTTTTTCAAAATAGTATAATATTTGTGTTAAAAGATTCATTAAATATGTATAAATATTAAGTTTAGAATTCGACTGTGAACATTTGAAGTAGTCGTTTTAGAATTCATAACCCATAAAATTAAAATTCTAGCTCCGCCTTTGAATTTATTTAAAATAGTTAATTAGGATGAATATCTTGATACTGATAATGCCATCAAGGAATGTTGTACTCGTTCAAACTAGCAGAGAAAACTCATTTCAGTGAACATTATTTTTGTCCCACAATCATATTCTTCCTTTGAAAAATAAAATAAAAATAGTAATTCTATTACAATACGTTATCCAAATCAACTCATTGTGGCTTTTGCACATTCCAAAGGATGGCAATACTATATTTTCTAGTGAACAAATGTTTGCATTATCGAAATTTGGTGAGTTTTGCCATTAACTATCTTGGTATATTCACTGCTTGCTCTGTTAGAGAGCAGCCATTTTTGTTGCTAAATGCTCCTTCTACTCATTGACTGATTTGCATGATTGTATTTCCGACTATGGTGATAAGTTGAGTGCATCCAGGCCACTTACTCTTAGCTTAGTGAAAGTTACTTTTCATCCAGGCCACGTTTAAACTTTCAATTGAATACATACGGTTAAAATTAGAAGTCCGTGTACAGTACAATACAAGGACTGCTATATAGAATTATATATTTATAAAAATTTAGAAGAATTATACTTTAAATTACTGTTTACATGCATGCCAAAGACCACTTTCAGGAGTTACAGCTGCATGCTTTGAGTATTTCTCAATTATGGGTATCCCTCTTATGAGGCCGCAACAGTACAACACAAAACAGAACCAGTTCTGCGAATTTTTGTTTCGTTTTAATAAAAGTATTACATACTATCTGCTGAAATGTTTTCAACATCCCCCTTATGCAACTACGGGAATTTCTTCTGGTTCGCTACTATCTTTTCCTACAGCTCACAGCTGACCTTGAATTGGCCAAAGAGCTTTCTATTTGAACGGAATTCCACAATTGCATAAGCTTCGGTCGCGATCGATTATACTTTTGTTAATTGGGCAGGTGTTTTGCTTTGTTCCATACCACAAAACAAGTAAATATCTAAGGCTTTCTTTGCTCTGCCTCTAGGCCCGAGAGCGAGGTCCAGTGATCCTCTTTTCAATGTCATCCGCACAAATGCCCCCTCGACAAGAGTACTTCTCAAATGCATACAATCACTAGAGCAAGTTCCTTCAAATTAAGTCTTTTGTATGGTGAACAAGTGCAACACATAAGACAGAACCAGTTACTGTCTGTCAGTTTGTCTTTCTTAATCATGGGAGTATCTGGTTAAAAACTAAAAGGCAAAAGGAGAGAATATAAAAAGGTTATCACTACACCATAATCCAACTTTGAGACTTCAGTAATGATGAAGTGATCCATGTGAATATAAGCAAATCAAGACAGATGAGACGAATTTTCAGCCCAAGACCAGCGCGTTTCTAATGTCAGCATATTCTACCATGTAAGTTTGAAACAAATGGTTGAGACTTGAGATGGTGAAGAAGGATCCCCACACCGTCTAGTAGAGTTCTCAACTTCAATTTCTTTAAGGTAGTGCCTCCAACATTTGATACGTTTTGACTCACAGCAGACAGGAGCAATCTCTCTTTGCATTAGTTTCTCCCTCAAAAACTGTACCAAAAGCAGAACAAGAATGAGAAGATTAAGCACTGATATTCTTTTGCTATATAAGCAACAAATATCCTATATAAGTAATGATGGGAAAATCAAATTCACCCGTATAAAATCCTCATTGTGCCGCCAGATTCTCACAATTGACAGAGACTCTGGATGACAAGTCCAAAGCAGACCATCTAACAGAATGTCAAAATCTAGAGACTCCATAACTTGCTCTATCTTCACATGCTTGACAACAGATAGCAGGCAGGACAATGTTCCATTCAGTTCTTCCACGAAAAAAAGATAATTAAATGTCACAAAAACTAAACATTAACAAAATAAAGTGAAAATGGAGTTCAGACTTACAGTCGTTGAATCTATACACAGAACCAGTAAATTCAGTCGTTCAAATCTAGATAGATATTCCTTCAAATTTTGAAACCAAATCGTGCTTAGATGATCGTTGGGCATTAATTTGAGATAAGATTCCTGTAGAGAAGATGTTGTCATAGAGAATATGACAGGCAATTTAGGAGCTCCATATTCAAAACGGAGCAGGTTTGGAGTGTCGATCCCAATTTCCATTAGACTCTTGCCAGAATGGAACGTTAACTGCCTAAGCATACAACTCGAAAATTTATGACTACTCAACTTGAAACAAAAGTTCAATTCTAATTTCTCAAGAAGGGGCAGTTCAGAAGCAAGATTTTCTACCACCGGGTCAGTAATCTGATCAAATGTTATGCTCAGTTCTTTCAGAAGCTTGAAAGTGGTCACGTCATACTTTAACTGGCTGTTACATCCTCTGCAATATAAACTTTGAAGATTAACAGCTTGAATCCAGATACTTTTATATTCCCAAGCTATTTCATTTGCTCGATGTATTGTAAGCTTTAGAAGTTTGGACCAGATGAGACTTAAATCTTCTATCGCTGGACAAGCAGAACAAATTTCAAAGATTGTCCGTTCCTCCAAACAAACGTCAGGTAGAGATAGCTCTCTCAATTTAGTAAGCTTCATATGATCAACAATTAGAGGGAACTCTAGCTTAAAGCCACCCAATCTCAGAACCATCAGCGATTTAGCTGTAAATGTTGTACCTGGCAAACTGTACCAGTCTTCTTCATACTGGCGCGTAATATGAACATCTAATTCTTTGATGCAGTTATTGGTAGCCAATCTTATCCATTCTTCGATCCAAGATTCATTTTTTAAATATGAGAGTTTAAGAGAAAGCCTGAATTTTTCTATTTTGCTTTCTAGACGCGGAGATTTATCAATGAGCCATCTATAATACTTAGGAAAGCATCTCTTACATCAGCTTGTTCCGGTTCCTCTTTTTCTGTAGACAAGAGTTTCCATAAGGAAAGGTTTTAATCGAAATCAAACGTAAATACAGGAAGCAAATTCCAGACTTTCAGCCATGTCTTGGAGAGCACACTAGTTTGAGCTGCATCTTTCGCAGGTAGGAAGAATAGTATGGGCTGCAAAATATGGTCAGGTAGCTGCGAGATTTGATCTATTACTGTAACAATTTATTCTCTATGCTACTTGATTGGGCATCTTTTCTGAAACTTAATAAGACAAAAAAAGATATAAGTATTAAACTACACATTTAGTTGATTTTATTCAGATGTCAAAGAAAAAGGACAAATTCCTACAAGGGCCTGGGCGATTTCAGAAAATTGTATCACAATTCACAAAAGATGGAGACATCATAGGTAAGTCTTAAGAAACTACAAACACTATTTGGTTAAAATTAATAGCAATCACCAATAAGAACAATCAACATTTCAAAAAAAATTAATCAGAGGAATATTTAAATCAGCATTCAACCAATAAAAGAAGCAGCAGCATTTTCATAATACACAAACGGATAAAAAATCTGCTGTAATCTTTAGCACACGAAAAAGGGAACAATGGCATTTTACGGCTACTAAATCCTAAACATAATGATTATTTCTGAATCAAATTCTGGAGGGGACGTACCTAAGGAAGACTGGAGTGCTCAAACAAATTTCTGAATTTTTACTAACGATTCAAAGCCTTAAATAACTTCTTCTTTTTAAAAAAATAACTTGACCCAATTGGACCGATTTTATATATGTCAAGTGTAAACTACTAAAATTGTTCAAAACAAAAAATCTAACCAGCCCAAAAGTGGCTAGCCCAATAAAAATAAAGAAAAAACAAGTAACGAAAACAAATTCCATCTAGAAAGGTGCGAGAAACCCTTTATGTTGTCTGCAAATTGAAAAGTCTTCTCCACCTTCAAGCTTCTTGCTTTAATGGTATGTTCCTTTCCATCTACATCTTCATTGTACACCCTTTCTTCTTCTTCTTCTAATGATTTGTCCTCTTCAATAGTGAAGTGCAAAAGGTGCTTCAAAGTTGACCTCAGCCAGCCAACCATTTCAGTTCTTAAAAAAAAAAAATCGAAGTCTTGTTGCCGGGATTTCCTTGGTGAGTTCCAAAGTGATTTCTGTCATTTGTCTCTTGCGTAGCATCTATGTCGTATCTTCTTTTTTTTCCGATTTGAAAACCCAGTGCTAGATCTGAGAGATTGTATTTGTAACTTTACATTATTAAGTACAATTTTTTTTTAAAAGTAATACAATTTTTTAGAAACATAATAATTCATCATCACATAATTATTAAGGTGTAAAATTAAATATACTGAACAAAATTTTGTTATTAATTTCAAAATTATATTGATATAAATACACACTTTAAATAATAAAATAAAGGAATAAACCAACTACATTATATATGAGCAAAACCAAAAGGCTCACTTATTCCAACAAAAATACGTAAAAGGACACTTCTTTTCCCATATAACCAAAACGGATTCACTAGGCTTTGAGTGACTTGCTGGGGGTGGCTCTACGGGCTTAAAAAAAAAAAGCAGTTGCCTTATGCCCTAATTTGACGAGCCTCATTTCTTTTTAAGTAATAATAAGTTGTAAGATATATTTTTTAAAAAATATTGAATATTATTTGTTGAAAATATAAGCTTTTCATAAGAGAGAAAAGAATTATTAGAAGTTTGATAAATTTAAAACTCTATGTTTCAAGAAAAATTAAATGAATTGACTATAATAAATTTTAAAATAATTTATTGTTTTTGTGTTAAATTTGACACATATTCACCTGAAGATCAAAACTCTTTTAACAACGTAATTGCAATTATATGCATAAATTTAGTTCGAAAAAACAAAATTGATTTTTTAAAAATAATTTTTTCTCTTGTTGGCATGACAATTATCACTATCTTTTAAATAAAATTAGAATACGTTGTTGAAGGTACATGACTACTGTTTGTTAAATTTCAGGAGAGTATTAAAAAAAACAGGGAAAAGACATAATAGGATGAGCAATTATTGGCTCATTTTCCCCAAATTGGCTAATGAAATTCTTACACGTGTCCCTTTAACAAATAAATGGTCGAGATTTCATTAATGCACCAGCAGAAGATAAAATACATCAGTGCCTTTTTTTGTTTCAGGTTTGAACAAGTCAAGTTTGGCTTCCTTAGTCATTAATTAATCCTTTAATCAGTTTCATTTGTGCTTTTTTTGGGGGAGATTTGTTTTTTTTTTTGATTTCTCACATACTCTTCTTAGTTCTTACCAACAAACTGCAGCGTTGGTTTGGAACTTCTGCAGGTTTTGTTTGAATTAATACGTACAAGTATTCAATTGTTTAATTCTTTCCAGCTAAATCTAGGTAAGTATTTGAGTTTTAAAACTCTAAAATTTACACTCTGTTTGGATTGTTAGTTATATATTGTTTCATTATGTATTGTATTATTTTAATAAATACAATATTTGGATAGATTGTATCGTTTCCATCACTATATAGTATACAACAACAATTTGAAGACAAGGTACGGGTAGAACTACTATAAAAAAAAAGTAGGGTAAAAGATAAAATATGATTATTAAACAGTAAGTAAGAAAAAATGAGAAAAAAATAAATTAACATAACAATGTATTACAATAAATGGATTGTTTTATAAAATGAGACTTTTCGTCATTACCTAACGAGACATTTAACGATAGATGCAATTAATAAAATTTACTCCTTGTTTGGATAGTTGTTACCCATTGTATTGTATTGTCGGTTTAAATACAATGTTTGTTATAATTGTTACTTAAATTTTATTGTATCGTATAGTTTAAATCCATCGTTAGGTAACGATGAAAAGTCTCATTTTTGTGTAACGACCGATTTGGTGTGATTGCGTCGTTACCTTGATATTTTCTTCTCATTTTTTCCTTATTATTTGATAATTCTATTTTATCATATACCGTAGCTTTTCACAGTAGCTTTACCTCATATCCTACTTTTTTTATAGATGTGTGGCAAAAAGGAAAAAAATAAATAAATAGATGTGTGGCATTATATAACACCCTGAACGATACAATCTATCTAAACTTTATATTAAATAACAATCAAAATAAACATTTTGTTTAAACTAACAACATAACTACAAAAGGCCAGGTAATGCTGATCTAAATTGATGTTGCTGTTTTTTGATCTAGGAAACCAATTACATAGAGATGGCTAATGCTGCTGTGATTTCTCTCATACGAACTTTGGAGGAACTCGTGCAGAGAAAGCCACATTTGATAAGTGATGAAACAAGAACAATGGTGGATTCCCTCTTTGGTAGTCTTGAATATTTCCAAGATTTTCTTGAGAACACTAGCAAGAGAAGGCAAAAATATTGTGGAAAGGTTGAAGAGTTGGAGAGAGAGATTAGAACGGCAGTGGAAGAAGCAGAAGATGTGATTGAACTTAAGATCATATATGGAATAAAGGAAAAAGAGGGATTATCCAATACTTTCTTGAGAACACCTGTAGAAAAGATTGGTACACCAAGGGAAAGAAGGGCATTACGCCAATTGTTGCTACCATTTGTAGAAAAGATAGATGCTGTGAAGAGGAATGTGATGGGAAGTAGTTTTGTTACAAATCAAGTTCAAGGCTATGATGATTCTACAAATGAGGATTTGTTGCCTGGTCATTTATCTAGATATGTTGCAAAACTGAATCCAAGAAATATTGTCGTGGGTCTTGAAGATGATCTCGTGAGAATAATCAGAAGACTAAAAGGGCCAATGTTAACTCGAGAGATTATCCCCATTTTAGGAATGGGGGGAATAGGAAAAACCACTCTTGCTAGAAAGGCATTTGATGATTTTGAAACTAGGCATCGCTTTGACATCCATATTTGGGTGACCGTATCTCAAGAATATTGTATTAGAGATATGCTGTTGGACATTCTTCGTTGTACTTCAGATGAGACCAATGATCAGTTGATGGATATGATATACAAAAAGTTAAAGGGTAGGAGGTATCTTGTTGTAATGGATGATATTTGGAGTAGTGACGTCTGGGATCTTATGACAAGAACTTTTCCAGATGATAACAATGGGAGCCGAATTATTTTTACTAGTAGGCAGGAAGAGGTTGCTAATCATGCAGATCCTGATAGCAATCCTCATAAAATGAACCTCTTAAATTCAGATAATAGTTGGAAGTTACTTCGTGACAAAGTGTTTGGGGTAGAACATGCATGTCCTCTTGAATTAGAGTATATTGGAGCGCAAGTCGCACAAAGGTGCCAAGGACTGCCTTTAGCTCTTCTAGTGGTTGCGGGACATCTCTCTAAAATTTCTAGAACACAAAAAAGTTGGGAAGATGTTGCCAAAAGTGTAAGTAAAGTTGTTGCTAATGAATCAGATATATGTCTAGGAGTGCTTGCTATGAGTTACAATTACTTACCTGATCATCTTAAACCATGTTTCCTTTACATGGGAGTCTTCCCGGAAGACAGTGTTGTTAACATTGATAGACTGATGAAGTTATGGATTTCTGAGGGTTTTCTATCGGATGAATTAGGGGGAAGAGATTGTTTGGAGGATCTTGTTAGCAGGAATCTGGTAATGGTTAGAAACAGGACTTTTAATGGTGAGGCAAAAACATGTGGTGTCCATGATCTGATTCGTGATTTGATTTTAAGAGAAGCCAAGAAAGAGAAGTTCCTAAATATTACTAGAATTCATAAAGCCACTAATTCTTTGGCAAAGAAGCTTACAAGTGCTCGTCGCTACAGTTTCCATTCACGCGATCAGGCTGCTTTTTGGAAGTTATCCAATATCATCCGAACATTCCACTTCTTCAGTGGATTTCAAAAAATTTCTAAACAAGTTCCTCTTTTGGTGTCCTTCAAATTGCTAAGAGTGTTGGCAATCCTAAATGTTACATTTCAAATATTCCCACTTGAGATAACAAAATTAGTACAACTCAGATACCTTCAATTCACTTGTTATGATAATATTCACAGGTCAGTATCAGAGCTTTATAATCTGCAAACATTCATTCTTGGTTACGGAGTTGAAGGTTTATTACCTCCAACCATACCTGCGGGAATTTGGCAAATGAGAAACTTAAGGCATCTTCATATCGGTGACTTCTTTTCTTTTCCTATTCCATCAAACAAGCTACAAAATCTACAGGAACTCTCCTGTCTAACTTTGAGTAACTGCACTTCTGAATTATTTTCTCATATTCCCAATCTTAAAAAGTTGGAAATTGTTGGAAATTATCTGATGGAAATGAAGAGAGAACGCCTAAATAGCCTTTCATGTTTAAAAGAACTTGAAATCTTGAAGTACAGGGATGACGGGATACAACCTTCCCAAATCCCAAGTAAGTATGCTTTGCCAATATCGCTGAAGAAGTTGACTTTACGTCGTACTAGTTTACCATGGGAAGACGTGGCAAATATTATAACGTTGCCAAACCTTGAGGTGCTTAAAATTAAAGACAACGGATTTCTTGGTGATGTATGGAGATTAAATGATGAAGATATTTTCAATCAACTTAAGTTCCTCCTAATCAGCTGGACAGGTCTGAAGCACTGGAAAGCTGGTAGTATTAACTTCCCAAAGCTGCAACGTCTATGTCTGAAAAGATGCATGAACCTGGAGGAAATCCCTCAAGACTTTGGGGAAATATGTACCTTGGAGTCAATAGAGTTGCATGGATGCAGTATATCCGCTGCTAAATCTGGCAAAGAAATTCAAGAAGAACAGGAGAGCATGGGGAATGAATGTCTTAATGTCCTCATCTATAATCATCCGTAAGACTCGTACCCCCTTTCAAAAATTATTGCTTTCTATCTTAATGTTATTTGTTCTTACAAATTGCCTCTATATATCTACAGTTTTAGCACATGTAGTTTAAAGGGGAAACTGACGAATATACTTTTAGGATACCGATGTCCTTATAGTCCAAATTTTAGAGTGTCTTTCTACTAATGGCGGACACTGTCTTAATCTTAAGTACCTACCCAATATTTATTTAATCTCTACTCATAATTAAAAAATCCACCCAAATTAGTTAAAAAACCCATCCAAATAACATAACCTCCGCACCCAAATTTTAACCCACCACCACTGCCATTACCATAACCTCCGCCCAACTCCATCAATCTCCGCCTCTTTATAACACCGGAACAAGTTCTCTCTCTCTCTATATAGAATGAAATAATTTTGTTTATTTACTTATTTAGCTTGAATTTTTTGGTTTTGATTTGAGTTTGTTGATGATGAGTGAATCTACTGGGATTCAGAAGAGTTGGAATTTGCAAATGAATAGTTTCTAAGAGGGCAAACACATTTGTTGAAGAACATAGTGAGGAAAAAACACAGTAGAAACTCATATTCTCAGAAGCAGGATCAGAGTGAAGATGAAGAAATTTTGACAGAAATATCCAGATTAAAGCAAGAACAAAATGCTTTAGAGAATGAAGTTGAAAATATAACTAGAAGATTAGAAGCTAAAGAGAAGGCGGCCACAACAAATGATGGCTTTTTTGTGTAAAGTCGTTGATGACCCTGAGATTTGCCCAGAATTTTAATAGAGAAAGAGAGATCCAAAAGGCTTAAGTTTAACAAATGGTGAGAAGAAAAGGAGACTTGTGATTCCATCCCAGGGGTTTTGGGTTATAATTTGGGTAGATTTTTTTAATTAATTTGGGTCGGTTTTTTAATTATGGGTAGAAATTAAATAAATATTAGGTAGGTGCTTAAGATTGAGACACGTGTCTGACCGTTAGTAGAAAAGGTATAGGTAAGGACATCAATATCCTAAAAGTATAATGGAGGGTATTTAGATATCAGTTACAATAGTTCGGGTTATATTTGTCCTTTTTCCGTAGTTTAAAATGTAAAGAACATAGTCAAGTCAGTCTCCAACCAACTTAGGTTTGTTATATTGTCCTGTGCTATCTGCTTCAAGAATCATAATGAGTTCCTTCTCCTTCCAATAGGGATATGAGATATTAACTTCTCCAGCTCAGCATACTTCAACCAAGTTGTGGAGAAAATGGTGTGCATATGATTGACTTGACTCTCCAGCAAGGGGAGATCACTTGTAACTTGTTCATTTGCAAGTTAAGTCTCTTTTCTGTTCCTTGTAATGATTATTACCTAGGTTGTGTTGCTCTCTCTTTAGTTTGATAATTTTCTTGCAAGCTAAACATCATATGACTGGATCGTATGTTTCTTATAATGCTGTATTTTGTAATGTTATCTTCCTTAATTTGGGTGCATGCTAATATACTTCTATTCTGTACAATGCTCTGCAGTTTGAGTAGCCTGATTTATTCAGTATGCTTTAATACCCCTGCTCGAATTAAGAAAAGAACAAAAGAAATTTGTAGGTTGAGAGCTCATCTTGATAGAAAATGTTATGGTTCAGTCCAAGCCCAATGTCAACAACACCTGGATGTCACACAAGCAACTATTGGGCTGAAATATAAGACTAGAAGACCTTCACAAAGGTTGATTCCAGACGATACAGGCCTAGTTAGCAACTGGTTTAAAAGTAGTAGTAGTTAGAAAGAACAGGAGGCGAATCGTGAAGTCTCTGCTCCTCATCTCTACCCTTCTAATTTCTGAAACTTCTCATCTCCTTCTGGTTCCCAGTTAATTGTTGTTTTAGTATTTGTATATACATATCAGTGTCTGTATGTTGAAATTGGTTTGTATAGAAAATCTTCTGTGAGCTTGATGGATAAGGGATTAACCCCATTTTTTGAAAAACGGAATCAACTAAGATTAAATTAGTTGAAGTGACCATTCTGTATAGGTATAATGAAATTCACTTTCCCGAGAGAGGCCACCTTCTCTCAAGCCAACAGTCTTAATGTCTTATACTTCTAGTCGATTGCTCTATGACGGGCTTTCTTTTTTTCTTGGCTTTGTTTGCTCTTCTACGCTCCACCCCAGCAAGTAATAATTGAAAAACGATGTTTTCTTTCCTTAAAGTCAAGTTGCTTTCCTATGATGCATATTAAGAATCAAAATGAAAACTAGTCAAAAAAAAAAAAAGCAATCACAAAGAAAATGCTTCACATATTGTTTCACCCCATTTTAAACGGGTTAAAATGCATGGTATACAACATTTGGACAAGTAAAGTTAGCCAAAAATGAATTAGCCACAATAATGAACTCTAGTTGGACCTATTAATGAGAAAATTTCGTATATACGACAGTTTTAACACTCAAAATGGACAGCCAAGAAAAAAAACATGAATAAAATTCTTTAAGTCAAAAGAGACACAAATCTTAGAGCAGTAAATTCTGAACTTATCAAACTTCAAATAGTTTTCAAGTTACAATTGTCGACGACAATACTGAGGATTGAGGAAATTATTCAAATTGTTCATTAAAACGTTATTCGAAGGGTGACAACTAAACCAGCTTTCACATAATTTCTTTCCATGAATGATAAAGAAATGGATATTGGTTTTAACTTAACCTCAAAAGTTAGCTAAAGATGTGAGAATTGTCCAAGTCATATTAAAAAGTTAACAGTAGATGGAGGACTCTTCACACACACATCCTCCCCCTCCGTCCCAGGGTTGGACATCTGATGCGTCTCCAATTTATATGGGGGTCCAACATCGGAAATGAGAATTGGGATGGTCTTGATCTAATGCCATAACAAAAAAGTGAACATTGGATCTAACTCAATCTTAAAAATTAACTCAAGAGTGACGATCGCTGAAGCAATTAATTAAAGAGACCATTGATCCCTTAAAGAGCTGATATGGGACACTTCGCGATGAATGCGCAGATATGTACGTGAAGTGTCTTATTTGAACTTCAAAACCTTAAAACTCCAATGATGAAGTTTCAAATATGTGCTTCAGTATCAAATCAGACTAAGTGACCCATTAGCAGCCCAAGGGTATAGAGATGCAACATTTGCATAGTTTCTATAACATCTTAAATCAATAACTCTACAAACCCAAAAAAATCCTAGTCTTGAAGGAAATTTGCTACAAAGTTAAACAAACAGGAGATGGCCCAAGACCCAAATCCACATTTGAATATCTACAGAGAAACATGGAATTCTGAACCGCTATAGAAGCGAACGAGTTGATCCCGAACTATAGTCTTCGACTGACCCAAGTACATTCCACGTATTATTGTGTTCTTAATCATTTACTTTTTATCAAGTTGCAAAAATTCTAGATTTCAGAATGGATGAGCATACAAATTAACTGTTTTTAACTATTATTTTTTTTGACTTAATAAAAAAAATAAGAAAATTAAAAAAACTTTTGAATCTTTTGATCTTAAACTAAAAATATGTGGAATGTATCAAGATGCGTTTTAATTTTGTGTTGTTAACCATATCATATAAAAAAGTTAGAATTAAATAGTCAGCAAAAAAAATCATACTCTTTTTCAGAATGAACTACAAAGAAAAATAAGATAAATAAATTAATATGGAGAAACTATTATAATCCATTGGATAACAAATTCCATGTATGGTCCGCCCAAGGAAGTACAAAGCTTGGGAGAGGAATTGTGGAAAAAGAGCATATGATGAGATAGTATGATAAGTAACGAAAATAGACTCCATAAATTGATAATGTACATGAAGCATACATGTTGATGCCAATATCAACGGACTCTTCTATAATACTCCTTCCATTTCATTTTATATGAGTTAGCTTGATTTAACACGGAGTTTAAGAAAAAAAATTTAAAACTATCTAAAATAAGTTATAGATATTTGCGTGACTATAAATCATTTCATTAAGAATAAAATAATATTTTAAAGTTAAATTATTATTTAATATAAAAATATATCATTCGTTTTGAGACTAACAAAAAAAAGTTATTTGTATAAATTGGAACAGATAGAATAATAAAAAAGAAAATTGTTTTAGCGGGAAAGAAATTTGTATGTGTGAACATGTAACGTAGTCGTAATATAGAAAAAGTGTATATAATTGAGTCACGAGAAACTGTTAGAATATGTTAAAATATATTATGCCTTTAATAATATATTTTGAATATATTCTAATTAATATTGTACTTTTGTATTTATAGCAAGCATATGTTAGAATATGTTAAAATATATTATGCCTTTAATAATATATTTTGAATATATTCTAATTAATATTGTACTTTTGTATTTATAGCAAACATATATTTAGGTTCCTTAGTTTTAACTATTAGTATCAATCTTTGTATTTAGCATATCTTGTAATTTGTATATATTAACCAAGTTCAATGAAATTAAGCAAGAAATTCACTTCCTTCATGGTATCAGACTAGTATGATCTCCTAATCCTAGCCTCATCTGTTCTTCTTCCTATCTCCTTTCATCTTTTCTCATGGCAAATTCGCCCAAATTTCATCCCGCTCTCACCGTCACTAATATTAAGTCTCTCGTATCCGTAATATTAGACAATGAGCAAGGATTATATCATTCTTGGGCTACTCTGTTCATCAATCTTGCTAGGGTTTATGATTTTTACGATCATTTGGTTCCACCCACAGAAGCGTTGGCTCTAGCTGCGAACACTACGACCAAATCGGCTGATCGGGCTCTTTGGAAGCGTTTGGACGTTGTTATATTGCAATGGATTTACACTACCATTGCTCCTGATCTTCTTCTAGCTATCCTCAAACGCAATGACACGGCAGAGGGCGCGTGGAACCGTCTTGAATCTCTTTTTCAAGACAAAAAGCCTCCCGAGCCATCCATCTCGAGGAGGACTTTACGAACATTGTTTTCAAAGGTTTCACCTCAATTGACAGTTATTATAATTATTTACAATCTTTGGCGAACAGGTTAGCTGATGTTGATGCTCCGGTGACTAATAGTCGCCTGATTTTACGTCTTACCGGCTTTACTGGAGGCGTATAGTGGTATGGTGGATTTTATACAAAATCAAGAGCCATTGCCCCCCTTTGAAAGTTGTCGTTCCAGGTTGAAAATGGCTGAGCATACCATAAAGGCTCGCCAAACTCGTGAAAATGGTATGTCCGAAAGTCGAGCTGATAGCGCTGCCATGGTTGCCGCACCTTTTTTCTCTCTGAATGACTCCTCTGCTAGCAACAAAAGAAACAACAATAATAAAAACAGAAAAATTCAAAATTAAATGGCAAGAAAAAGCCAGCTCAACAAAGCCTAAGTGGACCAGTCTAAGTCATCCGTCATATCAACAGCACCAGTGTCAGCCACGTCATCAAAGCCCACCACCACAGTGGTAGCCGAGGTGGCAACCTAGTTGGGGAGGTTGGACAGTGACTCCTTGCCCGTTTCCTGCATTCCAGTGGCAGCCAAGGCCCAATTCGGGGGCCAAACGCCCTTTAACCTCTAGGCCAAGTGTACTTGGGCCCAGACCTCAATATTTTAATGCTTGCACCTACTGCTCCTAGCTACACACCCATCGATATTGAGATCACTGTGCATGCTCTTTCCTTTTCTCAACCCGATTAAAACTACTACTTGGATACCGGTGCTACATCTCACATGACGGCGGATGCATGTATTCTCTCTTCTTATTTTAATTCAAGCAATAAGTATCATAACATTATTGTCGGTAGTGGTCATTTAATTCTAATTATTTGTCACGATCGCACTATTTTGCCCCCACCCTATCCACCATTTACCTTAAACAATGTGTTACATGCTCCAAAACTCATAAAAAAATCTAGTCTCAGTTTCTATGTTTACCACAGATAATATGGTTTCTATATCATTTGACCCTTTTAATTTCTCTGTTAATGACTTACAGACAGGGAACAGACTAATGAGATGTGATAGCACCGGAGACTTATATCCATTTTTTTCCAACACTCAAGTCGTTTCTTCCACCAATCAATCTGTTTTTACTGCTTTACCTTTGAATATTTGGCACAATCGTCTAGGTCACCCTGGAGATAATATACTTAAGTCTCTTTGTAGTAAAAAGTTTATTGATTGTAATAAGGCTTGTAAAACTTTTTGTTTTTCTTGTCCTCTTAGGAAACATTCTAAGCTACCTTTTTATGATTCGGTTTCATATACTTTTCTTCCGTTTGATATTATTCATAGTGATCTTTGGACTTCTCCCATTGTTAGTTCTTTCGGCCATTGTTATTATGTTCTTTTTCTTGATGATTATAGTAAGTTTTTGTGGACATTTTTTATTGCAAAGAAATCTCAAGTTAAACACCTTTTTTTTGTTTTTCATACTTTAGTCAAAACTCAATTTGATCGTAATATTAAGACGTTTCAGTGTGACAATGATACAGAATACAAAAATGGAAATTTTACGGAATTTTTTGAGAAACAGGACATGTTTTTCCATCTTTCATGCCCTCATACATCTCCTCAAAACGGCAAGGCCAAAAGACACATAAAATCCATCAATAATATCATCTGAACTCTTCCTGCTCATGCATCCATGGCACTATCCTTTTGGCATCATGCACTTTTCATGGACACATATCTTCTCAACATCCTTCCTTCCAAGATATTGAATAACCAATCACCCGCTCAAATCTTATATCAAAGTGATCCAGATTATTCGGGTTTGCATATTTTTGGTTGCTTATGTTTCCCATTATTTCCTCATCTACTATTCATAAATTACAAGAAAGGTTCACTCCTTGTGCTTATTTAGGTCCGGCTCCTAATCATCGTGGTTCAAAATGCTATGACATGTTGAGTGATAAAATCATAATCTGTCGTCATGTTCGTTTTGCTGAAACTAAATTTTCATTCTCTAAACTTCACAAAATAAAACATTCAGATTATGATATTTTTAGTGACATTATTAATTCCCATTGCAAACTAACCCACCTAATCAACGGGACCAACCTGTGCAGCCCAAAACAAATTTGGTCTCTCTTCCTCAATCTGGGTCACAGTCTCACACGGGCCCAGATCACACCTCACCTCATGTTGTTTCTCCTACACCCAGCCCAGTTATCGTGACTCCTCCTCACACCACTTCTAGGCCTACTAACCCCATTTCACACTGCATGACCACTCGTGCATCTAACGACATTTTTAAACCCAATTCCAAATACTCTTCCAACTACCACACTACGATCACTACTGATATTTCTCATATCCCAAAAAATTCTGTTAGTGCGCTTCGTGATCATAATTGGAAAAGTACAATGTTAGATGAATTTAATGCTTTAATTGAATAATATATATTTACTATAAATACAAAAGTACAATATTAATTAGAATATATTCAAAATATATTATTAAAGACATAATATATTTTAACATATTCTAACATATGCTTGCTATAAATACAAAAATACAATATTAATTAGAATATATTCAAAATATATTAACATGTTCTAACAGAAACGTATAGCCCTATTTGTTAAAAAAGAAATTATTTTCCTCAAATGAAAAAGAGAAAGGGAAAACAAAAATTGAGTTTACACAACACCTAGTGGGTAAAACAACTCATAAAATATATCTTAATTATATTAATATGAAAAAATTACAATTATAATGTTATTATATTATTTTTGAATATCAAATTTAAATTTTAAAATATTAAATTAATCTTATTTAATTCAATTTCAATAACCAAGCAAATTATTCTTAAAATAAAAAAATAAATCACATAAATCTATATTACTTTAAAAGCATGAACTCTCCAATTTAAATGTTAAAGTACCATAATAACCTCAACTAAAAACATCTCCTAACTTAAATGTTAAAGGAGAAATGACCTGAGAGACCTCTGCACTTGATTCTGTTTGTCAGTTGAACCTTTATATTCATCACTTTGCCAACTAAACCCTTAAACTCATAAGAACACAATATTTTAAACCCCACTGATCATTGACCAAACTTATATGACATTAATATTGCTGAGTTGGAAATATGCGTGATTACATGCGTTTGAAAGTGAGTTAGAACATTATTTTACTTTAAAAAATCAATGAAACAATTATTTTTTTTAAAAAAATATCTTCTTCAGTCCTTCCTCACCCACCCACCCACCCACACCTTTCTTCTTCTCCACCAACCCTCTTTCCTTCGCCCCTCACCCTAGCCCCTAACTTTCTTCTTTTTTCAGCACTTTTTTTTCTTAATCATCAAATTTACCCACCACATCCACTCTTCTCCTCCTCTTCTTCTTTTTCATTCCATTCTTATTTTTTGATACAAATCATTCACCCCTAATCTCTTCTTTCTGCCCCCATCCCCGTCCCTTCTGAAATTTTTGTTTTTTAGGTTTTAAAAATATCGAGGTCACTAATTTGTTAGTTGGTTTCAAAGAGGAGATATGGATAATGTGAATGTGATTATGAGTATTAAAAATTATAAAACTCTATTGATAAGTTTGAAAAGGCTTGAAAAATAACAAATGGGTCTTGTGAATTTGTAAAATTAATTTAAAAAAATTGATTGGAGTTCCTTGGGTTTGTGTTGGTGAACTTGTAATTGAATTTACAAGGTAGATCAAATTTTTTAAAATTTATTGGGTATGAATTTGATGCTCAATTTGTTACCAAATATGAAGAAGATGGCTATTTGAATTTTTTTAGAAATTACAAAATTGATCTTTTTTTATTTTTTTAACACCTAATTTCTTATGTGGCATTAAGAAATGACATGGAATTTCACGTGTAATCGAGTTTATTACAAGCGCACTAACCAGAGGAGAAAATGACTTAAAATATTGTGTTCTGGTGTGTTTAAGGGTTTAGTTGGCAAAGTGAGGAGTATAAGGGTTCAACTGACAAATGAAGCCAAGTACAGAATTCTGCCAAATCATTTCACCAATGTTAAATTACAATAATATCCCCAACCAAAAAAGCTCCTAAATTTTAAAAGTTAAATTACTTAAATATCCTTTAACTAAAATTCTAAATGAAATAATCCTTCAACTAAATATTCTAATTATTAAAATAATTATTAAAAAAAAATCCTAACGTATAGCAACTATTCCAAACAGACGCTGATAGAAAAGGATGCACTCTTTAGGATGACTTGTCGTTATCATATGATGAAAGGATGTGTTCTTTCAAATATACTTCTATCAACTGTTAAATTGTTATATAAATTCAAGATAAATATGCCTTAATTTACTCAACATCTGAAAAGGTTGGGATTGTTGGACATTGAGATATATCCTAAGCAAGCAATAGTATATTCTATGTTCCTAACTGTACTTGAAAATTAAAGGTTCTAATTATCCTTCAAGTATTCTTTTACTCTTCTTAATTTAGTATCATGTTTTTTTTTTGGTGTCGTATTACGGGGCTTCATTTATCTCTTTCCGCTTGAAGTACCATGAGCTTCTTTTTTTCCCCCGAAAATTCTTCATTCCTGGGAAGAGGAAGTCATTTATACTTTTAAAAATATAAAATAACAGTTGTAAAGTATTTGTTGGCTGGAGTATTGCACGGACAATTAAATTTTTTGTTATTGGTGAACACGTAGAAATCTAAAATTATCTAAAATCAAACTGCATAGTATGGTATTCAAATGAAAATTGTCTCATTCAAATTAGTTCGCTTCTTTTGTTATTTTATGGAGTAATATTTTTTGCTACCTACAAACTGTCATCATTTGGACAAATGTTGATTGAAAAAATCGCCTTACGTTATATTTTTTTGTGGATATCAAGCATGCACAATTTTTACTTTTTCTATTCGATTGCTTTTTTTTCTTTCTTTGGTTTGAAACAAAGTTGAAATTACTTTATTAAGGCATATTTTGTGTTGTAGATGAATATGTTTAGATACTTAACCTCTAATTTTTGTACAAAATTATAAATTTAAATTAATTTATATATTATGTGGTGGAGTTTATATCATTGGTTATTGGTTAGGAGATCGATTGATAAATATTTTGGATGTAGTTATGAGCCTTTTTATGATGTGGCAATCATAATGCACCTGTTCATATTTAAATGGTATTTTTCTAAAATATATGGGGAAAAAATAGTCAAGTCTAATAATTTATACATTTATTAGAATTTTTCAAATTATTGAAAAAAAGTGTCAAAAATATTCCTCAATTATTTAACATAAGCCAAATTTATCCCCCATTACATTTGTATATATCAATCATATATTAAAAGATATACAACACATGATAGAAATGTAAAAACATATTACAAATATGTAGACCCTATACAATTGTATTCATTGATACACTTGATAGAATTGTACACTTTGATACCTTGATACAAAGTGAATACACATGGAATATATACACTCAATAGAATTTTATTTATTGATACAACCTAATATAACTTGATACAAAAAAATATAGCTTCTACCCAACAGTAGAAAAATTATTTTTGTTGCTTCTCAAAATTACTTTTTTTTTAAAAAAAATTGCAAAACATTTTAATCTAAGGAAACAAAAGTTTTTAGCCTTCAAAAGGCTTGACCAAATAGGCTCTCAATGAATTGTGTAGTATTATAAATAAAAGTCTCTTTTTGATGCAGCCGATAATGAATCTTAAATATATCATGTTTATTCGACTCGACAAAAATGTGCAACGCACTTGTCGATAAACTAGTTAAAATAAAAGAGTGTAAGCGTGTTAGATATTCATTCTTGTGAGAATTTAAATATGGCGCGATTTACTTGTGTATAACTGTTACGTTCAACACCTGCTTATAATGTAATATGACACAAGTGTTTCTTTTTGAATCGTTGTCTTTCTTTTTGAATACGAATAAACACCAGGTAGCTTCTAATAAAAGAAAAATAATGATTTCGATGCTCAATTTCATAATCAATCCGAGATCTACTTATTTGAGGTAGGTCTAGTCTCGCCCTTTTATATTGGGGCATAAAAACATAAGCTATAGTCTTTCATCTATTTGATTGGAAATGTTTATTATTGACGAATAAGATTTTTATATTATTCATCCTAATGAAATATTTTTTGCTTTAAGAAAAGTCTTGTATCTTATTTTTGAAATTTTAAGAAAAGTCTTGTATCTTATTTTGAAATTTTAAAGAGAGTTATTCATTACATTTTTTATTTCTACAAAATTTCATCTCACCATTACAACACCATTCAAAGTGTGATAGTTAATTCAATACTAACATTGTGTACTTTCACGATTTTATCATACTTATTATAGCGTGAATCTAATTTGTTCTACATGATGATGTAAACATATGTACGTTTTTACTACATAAAGTGGTAGATTAGTTCAGATTGATCACAATAATTCCACTTATGGAAAAAAAATATCTTTATTAGAAAGAAAATCCCATTATAATTCCATCAGAGAAGGGAAAATTAAAAAAGAATTATCAAGGATGGTATATATTGCATTCAAGTAATAACTATGCACCTCCAATATAATAGGGAGAAAAATAAAAAGAAGTACCAACTTGTAACTAGTGCTCTTAATAGAGTTAAATTAATTTGACTAGGTGAAAAATGGATGCAAGTAATCTTTCTTTTCCTTTTACTTTTCCATGTTTTTGAAATCAGAAATTTGTGAAGATCCTAAATTAAAAGAGAACACTCACTATTAAGTGGTAGCTTTTTTGTATTAATAACAAATTTGGTTATATAGCATTTTATGAATTTAATTTTTAGTTTTATATTAATTTTTATGATAAATTTATATTTTATTAATATGTAATTTTTTTATTCAATTAATAAATACTCATAAAAAATTATTTTCACGATAGAAATTTGATGTATCATCCAAGCACACCGCCGACCTATTTGCTGACTAAAGCATTTTTTTGTTTTATTAGTTGAATAAAGTGACACATATATATTAGCCTTTTGTCATAAGTGAATCCATTTTTCAACGATAGATGTATTTTCATCTCTTTTTAGTTGTTACCATTCGGATTTATAGGATGTTTGAATTGACTTATTTTTAAGCAGTTTATAAATTGAAAATTGATTATAAATTTTAAAAAAAAGTAGGTGTAAATCAAATTTTTTTTGATTTATAAACTGTTTTCAGTTTATAAACTGCTTAAAATAAATTCATTCAAATAAATCTAATTATTTATTGGGGCTTATTTTAAGCACAAAATAATTTTAAATTAAACAGTCAAATACTAAAAAAAGCTAAAAATAGCTTATAAGCCAATTCAAACGGCCTCCTTGTTTAGTTTTATATATCGAAGGTAAAAGCAAATTAGAAAGATAGAATAGGCTTAAAATTTTGAATTCATCTTTCTTTCTTTTCCATTTTTTCCTTCAAAATTTTCACCTCTCTCTCTCTCTCATTAGGAACCGTTTGGAATGCATTAGAAAACAATAATATATGTATCAATTTTATATATTATTAATATTTTGTTTTCTACACATTTTCAATTTATATATAACTAATGTTAGTTATACACTTTATTTGAATCGGTTATTGATCAAAATTAAAATCAAATCAATTTAATCTGTTTTTAAATTATTAAAATAAAATAAAATAAAATAAAATATACCTCCATCGGTTTGGTTGTTATCGTTTCGATTTAGTTGGATTCAGTTATTAATCATACACAAAAATAAAAGAGACGATTCATTGAAGAAAAAAAACAACAATTCATTCAAAAAAAAAAACAAATTGTCTTCATGCCATTTTGGATCTTATAATTCTCATATCAGAACATGATTATGTTTAACTTCCTACTTATATTATTAGCTAATAATGTACTAAATAAAATAAATTTACTGCATAATGCAAAAGCTAATGATATTGTTGCACAAATAAAAGACGCATTATACCCCACTTTTTAAAATTAGCCTGTTGTATTTTTTGCATAAACTAGTGTTCATAAAAAATATATATTATATAATTATAAAAAATATGTATATAATTTTTTGGTTCGATTCAATTATTTCTTCAAATATTTTGAACTAAATCAAAATCAAAACCAAATCAAATATTAACGATTTTTAAAAAGGTAAAACCAAAGCAAATAAAAATCTATTTATTTGATCGATTTGATTTGATTTTCGATTTGAATCGATTTTTACCCAAATCGTGAACATCCTATATATAACTAATATACAAAAAAATTTAATATTAGAAATGCAAAATGTTTTAATGCATGTATTAGCATGAATAAATATAAATTGTCCCTCAAATTGTTTACCATAGTGGAGAGTACTTAGTTTTGTAACAAATAACTGATCTTAGAAATATGCAAATGCATGTTAGTTTTAATACTACATAAGATAACTATGACACTTTTTTTACAGTCAATCCTACAAAAAATGAAATATTTTTTTATTTATCCATGTTAAGTTTTATTTATTTGACAAAAAATTCATAAGAGAATATTATTTTTTAAAATGATATTAAAATATTGGCATAATACATAAATATGATTCTTGACTTGACTTTAGTTGACAACTATGACTTCTAATTTTACTAATACACAAGTAGACGCTTTAACTATTCAAAATTTGAACAAATAAGTACATTCGTCCTACATGACAATTTTTTGTCCTACGTGGGCCACGTAGGACATGTGTGTCTATTTGTTCAATTTTATTCAAGTTTAAGTGTCTACTTATGTACATCCAAAATTAGATGACATAAATATAAAATTGGGCCAAGTTAAAAGACATATTTATATATTTTTATATTTCTTAAATTTCATGTCAAATCAATTATAGAAATGAAATAAATACCAATCTATAAACATTACTAATAGATCATATTTAATATTATTATTATAAATCCCACCAACTATACATCCATTCTCTTGTTATACTCTAGTTTCATAGAATTGTTGTGATCACAAAAATATCCACCAACGAGAAATGGATGTGGGCTTCCGAGTTCTTTTATGAAAAGGGACGGCCCAATAGTTAACGGCCACAAATTGGCGTGAAGAAGTGGTAAATATCTCAAATTAAAGGCTGGTAGTTCCTCCAAGTACGTAATGAAGAAGATATACGATATCCTACTCAAAGCTGAGTCAGCTTGGGCCCTATCCTCACCGATATACCGCAACAACAAATATTTTATTACAATATCCCCCATATAATTAAGTTGAGAGTTAGTTATAACATTTTCATTTTATAAGTAACATATATTTTTTTAATGAAAGAAAGATGTAATTAATAAAATTATAGTTATATAATTAGAAATTCACGAGTTCGAGTCTTTGCATAAATATAAAATAAAATGACATATAACACAAAAAATTGATCTGATCCCTCCCCAAATTCCGTATATAATGAAAGTTGAATTATTCTTTTTTATTTAAAAAATATTTTTTTATGAGAGAATAATATGGTGTGTTTAATATTATAAGATTTGAATAATTCTTTATAACATTTTTGATTCTTAAATTATTGATAATTTTACTTTTTGATCCTTTGAATATATGATGCAGCATTTTAACATTTAGTAAAGTGAAATATGTATTTTTTTTATAGCTTCATGTAGGAAATATGTTATTTTTATTATTTACAAATTATATTATTGCCAAATATGAGGTAATGTACAAACTTAACATAAATCTGATTAATAAAATGGTTAATAATTAAATTGACATATTAAACCTAACGCATATCATATTATAGTAATAATTGTGTGGTTTTTGTCAAAAAAAAAAAGAAAAAAAGAAAAAAGCGTCGGTCCATGGGTAGCCTAGTTGCTCTGCCTTCTCATACTGTAGTAGGGAGAAGGAAGGAAGAAGGTGAATTCTACTGGGATACAGCTTAGCTAGTCCCCCATCACATGTGTTTCTTATCTTTCTAACGTAATGTAAACACTTGGCTTCTATGTATAATCAATACAATATATTAATAAAACAAATAAACTAGTTTGGGATACAAAGTTTGAGATTTTCAGGGAAGGACTCAAAACGTCCGAAATCGCAGGGAAGGACTTTCCGGCTGTTATAAATACTCTTTATTCTTTTTAACCTAAAAAAAATAAGCCTCCGCCTCCTTTTTTCTCAATCTACTACTACTACTACTACTAAAGTTTTGATTTAGGTCCTTTTATTTTGCCTCTGTTTTTCATTCACCATGACTATACTCATTGAGCAGTTTCCCCTAGGTAAAATAATTCTCCCCTTTATTTAATTATTTTTTTTTTGTTCAAAATCAAATTCTTAAACAATGCATGTTTCTCAGAGATCCAGGCAGATGAAACGAATATCCATGCTCAGAATCAAAAGGAATTGGTATTGGGAGATGGATTTGCAGTTCCCGAAACCAATGCATTTGGCCATAACTTTAGGTCTATGTTTTAAACTTTGTTCTATAATATTCTCTTAATCTTTAATTAATTTTCGCGCTGGAATTTGGGATGATATTCATAAATCAGAGCCCGTTACTCTGTTTAACCCCAAAAAGAGGTCAAATTACTTACAGATTTGTACTAAGTAACAATTTATGTAACTAATTGTATCTAACAATTCAAGATTTGGTGATATGAAAATTGGAAAACAGAGAAACGAAAAAAATATGGCTCTGATTTGATGAGGATGTTTACTAAGTCTGCAGTACACAAAACTGCGTGCACGTCCCTATACACAAATCTGTCCCGTGAGATTAAACTAGATATGTTGCTATGAGTATCGAACTAAGTCATATGACCCAGGACATGATTTGCTGAATGCCTCAATCCTATGGTTTTCTGTGACAAAGAATAAAATGTTCCTTCGGATTAATTCAGTGTCTTTGTCTTAATCAGTCAAGTGTATGAATAAACTAACCAACAGCTCATCTCTAAATTTCTTTTTTCTCTTTTTTCGTGAGAAAAAGATGAGCAAATAAAAAAAACTTTTACGTTTTTTGTGCGACAAAAATTGACCTAGTAGCAATATTCCAAACAGGGACTACACTGTTGAAAATGCAAGGCAAGAAGGAGTAGAAATTTTTTACAAGATCAATCACTTTAATCAGACCTATGATTATGTAAGCGACTTTATTTGGTTTAGAAAAAATGTGGATTACCTTCATTTATTTTAAAATTTTTGCTTTAAAATTTGACATGTGTTGCAGGTAAGAAAGATGAGGGCTGAATATGCAAAATTGGACAAGGCAGAAATGAGCATCTGGGAATGCTGTGAACTACTGAATGATGTGGTTGATGACAGTGACCCTGATTTGGATGAACCACAAATTCAACACTTGTTGCAAAGTGCTGAAGCTATTAGGAAAGATTATCCTGATGAAGATTGGCTCCATTTGACTGCCCTTATTCATGGTAACATACTTTTCAATTCTCTTTTTTGTTGCGTTAATATTAATATGAATTGAATCAAACGTCTATTAGAAACTATCTCTCTATCCCACTCTAGGATAGAAGTAAAACTGCGTACACACCATCTTCCTTAAACCACTCCATTTGTAAAATTACACTAGTTATATTGTTATCAACTTTCACTAAGGGATTCAAAATATAGAAAGTAAACAAAATAAGAGGCTAAAGGGGGTATATTGTAAAAAATAATTGTAAACATGTACAGACGGTGTAATTTTCCATCAAAAGGATTTACATGAACCCTCTCGGCCCTTTCTAGCTCCGCCCCGATTGTTATTGTTGTTGTTGTTCCATTAAAATTAAATGAGACTAATTAAGATTGTGTTTCAATATTTTTCTGTTGCAAGATTTGGGAAAAGTGCTTCTTCTTCCTAGCTTTGGAGAGCTTCCTCAATGGGCTGTTGTTGGTGACACATTCCCTGTTGGCTGTGCTTTCCATGACTCTATTGTCCACTCCAAGGTTTCCTTTTTACTAGCTCTATTAACTTCCTTAATTACTAAATTGAAATTTAGTTAATTAGTACTAATTTTTGCTATTCTGATGTTGATGCAGTACTTTAAGGAGAATCCTGACTACAATAACCCCGCTTACAACAACAAATTTGGAGTTTACTCTGAGGGTTGTGGACTAGACAAGGTTTTGATGTCATGGGGCCATGATGATTATATGTACTTGGTATATTCTTTACAGCATAATTTTTTTATTCGCATGAAATTTGATTAATCTGAATTTATAGGATGTAACGCTTAGTAGAGGAGGAAAAGGTCACGATTTGGTACTCATTATTAGATTGTACGTGACTAAAAAAGGTTTTATTCACGTGCAGGTTGCAAAAGAGAATGGGACAACGTTGCCATCAGCTGGTCTGTTCATCATTAGGTATCACTCATTTTATGGTAAGGACAAAAAAAATTAGGTTTGAGAAGGTGGAAGTTTTTTATTTTATGTTATTTAATGATGTATAAGTGGCTAAATGTTAAATTTGATTTGTTAAATGTGGCAGCCCTGCATAAGTCTGGAGCTTATAAGGAACTAATGAATGAGGAAGATGGAGAAAATCTTAAGTGGCTTCATATCTTTAAGTAAGATTTACTATTCCTTTTGATCCCATATTAATATATATCAATAGTTTTAATAAATTTATATATATATATATATATATATATATATATATATATAGATAGATAGATAGATATAATTTTTTTACTTTTGTGGAACAGCAAATACGATTTGTACAGCAAAAGCAAAGTTCAGGTTAACGTGGAAGTGGTCAAGCCTTACTACATGTCTCTAATTGAAAAAGTGAGCATTTTAGTCAAATAATTTTAGTTTAAAATGTTGCTTTAGAAAAATCAAAAATATTTTTTTTCTTCAAATCAGTTGTTCGATTAATTTATTGTAATATTTAATTTTCCGTTTTTTTTAACTGATTGAAATGTTATATTGTGCAGTATTTCCCGGCGAAGCTTAAATGGTGAGGAGCTGCGTTTAGCAATAATACTATATTCAAGAGCTGACAAAATGAAAATAAATAATAAAGACTGTAATGGTCCTATAGTTTAATAGTTTTTTCATTTTTTAAAATCTTTAATTTCTGTCTTTTGTTTTAGTGTTTTGCGATGTAAAAATTGGTCCGGCTATGCAATAAAAGTGGATTGTGTTAGAGAGCAAGAAATATTATTAAAATGAGAGAACATAAGAAAAAAATTTAAAATTATTTTTTTGTAGTTATATTGTAATTTAGTTTTTGTATCTCTGGGGCATGTATAATAAATTTTACGAAAAAAATAAATATGACTATCAAAATAATAAATTCAAATTAAAAAAAAAATTATGTATGAAAATGATCAAATATACCCCTATATGTATTTGTTTTAATAAAAAACTTTAAAAACTTTTGTTAAAAGAAAAGAATATATGTGAGTCATTTGTGTAATAGTAGAAATATATATGAGTCACTTTCTTAATGAGGAGTATATAACCTCTAATAGACAAAGTTGAGAGGTATATCAGACACTTTTATTTCTTTACTAATAGATGTTTGCTGAGTTGCGTAATATTTCCAAGAAATAACGGGCAAAATTTTCTGGAGTACCCATGGTTGAATGGCTCAGCCCACTATAAGGAGTGGGCTCTGTTAATCTAGTCAGCTGCGGCCCGTTGTCAAGGAATGATGAATTGAACTAATCAAATTGTAGTGCTTTTTGTATTTAAAAATAATTTAAATTTAAATTTTTTATTTTAATCTAATAAGATACTTATAACTATACAAATTATCTCAACTTGAATCTTCTTTTTTCTATTTTTCCTTTGTACACAAAAAATTCACACATTCCCTTTTTGTTCTCTGCCTGCTGTTTCCAACACATACACAGTGCCATTGGCAATATTAAAAGACTAAGAAGAGGCACTGCTCATCAATAGCAAGAAGGAGCTATCCTGGTTCAAAAGAGTCAATTTTAATAATATTTCTTGCTCTCTAACACAATGGGAGTATATCAGCTCTAAATGACAAAATTGAGAGGTATATCAGCACCTTTTTCCATTAGTAAATTACGTTTAAATTAATAATCATTCGCCATTAATATTTCATCCGGATGACTATTAATAATGGGGCCCCACATACTTTATTTGTATAATAAAAAATTGTCTTTTTCTTTCCACGATTTGTTTATTTCTTTTTATACATCTCATCAATCTCTTTCATTTCTCATCTCTCGTGTTCTCCGATTTTTCTCCTAATTTCACCCAACATTATTCAATATTGAAATTTGAAAGATTTTTTTCTCCCTCCAAATCATGCTCCCCCAATTTCAGGTAACCTACATTGGCAGTTTTCAATTGAATTTTTTAAAAATTTTGTTTGTATTTTTGTATCTTCATTTAATTTTCATCTATTTTCATTTTATTCAATCTTTATGCATCAGTTATTGTAGATTTTTTGTATTTGTGTTTATTGTATATGTATTGTTAGTTCATAATTGTATATTTTCATCAATCGCATACAATTACTTATTTGTATATGCATCGGTTGTATATATTATACAATAGCGGTCTAGCATTTTTCATTTGTATATCTTACATGATTCCATCTGTGAATGCTAGTTATATACATTCGATTTGTATATTGTTGTAGCTTTAATCCATCTGTGAAAATTTTAGTTTTATTTGTTTACTTTCAGCAATTATATACAATTGCTTATTTGTATTTATGCATCAGTTGTATATATACAATAATTGTGTAGCATTTCTCATTTGTATATTTTATACGATTTTCTCTATTAATGAATTTTGTATACATTTAATTTGTATATATTTTTGTACTTTCTAACTCATATGTATTCATATATTTTATATTTATGCAAATCATCATATATACAAAAAATTCGAATCAAAGAGTAAATATAGCAAATATTTCAACAGATACAAATACAGATCACACCACAAACAGAATTTTACCCCGAGTGCCTAGTTTATTGTCGTTTCATAATATCTTACATCAATAATTTTTATGAATAATAAGCTAATTGTATAATAAATAAGCAATAGTATACGAGACAGAATTATTAGATCAGTTGGATCTTTGATTAATTAACATCTTTTTTTTTATTGACCTCCTCTCCTTACAGTCAAGTGGCTTTCAGCTCCTAGTAGAGTAACGGGTAAGGTAGAATTACTAAAGAATAACGAAAGGATCAGTAGTTGCAGGCGAATGTATCTAACTCTCTTAAAATGAGATGGTGCAGTGTGTGTGTCTGTTAAAGACTATCAAATAAGCAAGTTAGGGGATAATTAAGACCACTAATAATTTAGTGGGGATCCCAAGAAAACACGTCAGATTTAGGTTGGTATTATATTATTATATAACCATGGATTTAATAATATGATACAATAAAATTTTATCAATAGATATGAGAGGTATCCAGTTCCCAAATTAAAGGCCAATAATAGAAAAACGTATAAAAAAAATTAAAAAAGAAGAAGAAGAAGAAGAATATCAATAGCAGAAAAAGGACTTGAAGAACAGATAATACAAATATAAATCCCCTCTGCGAGCGGCAAGCAAGTACATAATTGATTTGGAAGGAGAACAAGGAAATAGGGAATTTCTTAAATAATTTAATAGTAATGAATAAAAGATGAAGTCAAGTCATCTTATCAACTAGACCACGAAAACTATGTGTAGGAATATTTAACAAATTAATTTTAACAACTTTAAAAGTTAATTTTATTTGACTATCGATCGAATCAATCAAATTAATAAAAATATATAGGAATATTTTTGAATTAAAAGTTCCAAAGTAAACACAAGTAAACTGCCTGACGTGAAGACACTCCCAATTGAATTTAGAAAATATTGTTGGTCTTAGTCAATAAACTGACAAGAATAATTTGCACGGAAATTCCACGTTGTAGAATATACTTGCTTTCAATATTTTCAATATTTTTTTGTTGTTAATAGTTAACCCATTGTTTCTGCCCTTTTTTTCTCTTTCCAAGTCAATATACTTGCTTTCCTAGTAGTATCTCATTTCACACGATCAAAATCCATATAAATACTTCGAAAGCCATTGTACTTGAAATTCAAGTGCTAAAAAAAAAGCTCTCATAATTCTTAGTACTTAAATTCTTATAGAAAGGTTTGCAATATGGCAGCAGTACTTTCCAACAACACCATAAGGTCCATAGTGATTACACTTATGATCTATGTTATTCTCTTGTCTCCTTTGCTACTATGGTCTTGCGATGCATCTCGAGGTATCATAATTTATGTGAAAAAATGTGTATTTTTTCGAGGTATTAAATTCTAGATTCGTCTCTGAAGTTAGTTCAAATATGTGTTTTTCTCTGTATGCAGAGCTCGCGTCGAGGAAGTTTTCCCCAGGCGTTGCATGTCTTCATTGTGTGGGGTGTTGTGAACCAACACCCCCAGGCACCTGTTGCACCCGCTGTGGTTGTTGAAGTTTCTCTTCTATGTCAGAATTGAACGAGTTTGATCAACAATTGGTGTGACTTTGAGTTATATACGTACATGTTATTCAATAAAGAAGGAACTTATTGGTTTCTTTAGGTTAATTTTAGGA
Source organism: Solanum dulcamara (assembly GCF_947179165.1). NCBI lineage: Eukaryota > Viridiplantae > Streptophyta > Magnoliopsida > Solanales > Solanaceae > Solanum > Solanum dulcamara. Next base: position 68,780,207 of record NC_077244.1, read on the forward strand.
GAGTTAATTATTGTGTGTACATTGTGGGGAACACCGTATTTGTAATGTTTTGTATTTCAAAGTTAATAAAAATTACGAGAAGAAAAGCCTGAAGTTTTATCTTTACGTGAAGTTGTGACTGTTAACAATTATATATTTGCATGGAGATGATTTCATATGACCACTTCCAAATTAAATAGAAGAAAAATGACCTTTTCAGATTGAAGCTAGTTTAGCAAGAAAATCTGCTACTTGGTTGACTAAGATAGGATAAATAAAATGAACCGTTCTTTGTCATCCTATATTTATTTAAGTAAATTTCTCGAAGTTTAATTAAAACCATCATGTCATATGTCATGTGATATTTAACTAACTAATTAAAACATCAAAGATTCAAAGTCTATCAACTAAAATAAGAATATAAACTATTCCTCATCCATCCTATTTAAAGATCTTGAAGTTGAATCAAAACCAACATTAAGTATGCAGATTAAATAAAACCGATAGATTAGTTAAGATTTAGAACATGTGCAGACTGCAGTCAATCAAATATTTTTTCTCTTTATATTTTTCATATTTTCTTAGCTTATATGATACGTAAGGGGTATTATATTCATGATACTTCACATTAAAGACACATATATGCCCAATAACAATTTGGTATTTGGACATTCGAAGAGGCAGTAAAGAGTAATCTGGAGCTGTTTCTTTTATTTTTTTCTCTGTTGGTATAAAGTAGCTTGAGACTAAACAAGTTGAGTATGAGAAGCAACAATTTTTCTAATTAAGATGATGATTGTAGCTTCCTTGTAAACATATCTAAGAATCTTTGAAATTTAATCAATATTTGTTAAATTTTATCACAGGAATGCAAATAAGAAACTGTTCCAAGACTCCTTTTATTTAGGAGATTTCCTACGAGACGTACGCAGTTGCTTCACACCTGACACCTACATTACTGAGAATTAATAATAATAACAAGAACAACTACGTTTCAATCCTAAATAAGTTGGGTCGGTTGTATGAATATTCGTTACGGTTTCATTTAAATCTTCATTAGTGAGATTTGACACTTAAAAAAATATTATAAGGACAGCCATAGCCCATAGATCAAGAGATACTAGCCACAAGTTGCATTAATGGATCCTGCAAACTGAAATTAACTGAGCAACACATTTGGATCGGAAGATGTTACAGGGGGTTGGCTCCGTATCTCATCCACATGAAAAAAAATAATCAATTTTTCCTTTTCTGTCATAATTAAGAGTATCAAACGTTCATTGAAATATTTACCACCAACTTTGACAATGAAGAGGCCTTCGTGTCAAGAGGTTAATTGGATGTTTCTACGAAAATTAAGTAAATTTTTACTTATTTTCTTGTGTTTGGTACCTAAATAATTATCCTAAAATCATCTATACATAATTTTGACAAATACTGGGGTGTGGAGAGGTGGAAATGGGGATGGGGCTGAAGATGAGCTATGATGGTATTGGAAGAAAAAATAATCAATGTAGAATGCCACTTTCACCTACTACATTTTTAAGGAACTTGTTTTCCTAGAGAAAACATTTTCTAAATTTTTTGACCAATCGAACATAGGAAATTGGAAAATATTTTCCTCCATACCAAACACATCTCTGAAAAGAACACCACAAGAAGCACATAGAAAATCAAACATTGATATCTAATGGTACACACATGTATACTCTTTTCTTCTGTTTCCTTTTGCTAATAAAAAATTTCCTCAGTATAACTTCCATGGAAGAAGCTGCACTATTTTAATATTTGTAGGACTACATACAGTAAACAACTGTAGTAACATGTTGCAATAAGTTGATGCCCATCATGAAGGATCACACAACTATAGAACCTAAGCTACCTCTATTGATAAAGAGGGGCAACAAAAACTAGTATAGTCTTTTATATTTACAGTTAGAAGAAACTAACTGATGCTGATCGCTTGCGAACTGGTGCTTTAGAACAAGATCTTTTCAAAACTTCTGCATATTTCGCCAACTCAGATTTCTGAACATTTTCTGGGCCATGGTCATTTCTTTTTTCTTGAGGTGATTCAGCGAGACGTTTTGAGATATAATCTAATGAACCCACATCACTATATCTCCTCGTACGTGTCAGATAGTTGCTGCTTTCTCCTTTGTTGCTCCTAGAGCCTGGATAAAATGAATGGAAATCTATAAATTGTTTGGATGAACTCTGAGATGATTTGCTTGATCTGCTCTGGAGCCTAATAGCTCCGGTATCTATGACAGCCGTATCTGAACTGTACCCAGAAGAATAATTAGAGCCTCTTGCTGCATTCTCTTCTGTGCTGTGAACCATTGCATTCTCTTCTGTGCTGTGAACCATTTCCGAAGAACTCTGACTATGATGATGGTCCTTTCCCCGTAGTAGTCTCATAAGCTTACCAAACATTTTGCTTTTGCTTGAAGTGTCAGTCTTATGGGCTGAAGAATTATCAATAGAAGTACCATCAAACTCACCTGAGTTCGTAAGATAGGGTGCTTGGGAGGATAACTGGTCAGAATCAAGATCCAAATCGTGGATCCCCCTGTTACCTTGGTCTTCTTTATCTGCATATTCACGAATTAGTTGCTTGGCTTTCTTCTTAGATTTGGGGCTTAACGTTTTACTGAGATCCCTTGCAGTTGTTTTGCCTGGAACAGGCTGATAGTTCCTCAGCTCATACCGCAAGCAAGCATTTATCCACTGAAGATAGACTAGTTCGTCAGCATGACTGGAGTGACCTGCTTGAAGCTGCTCAACTTGCTTTACTAAATCTTCATTTTGCTTTCTCTGTCGTAGACTTTCTTCTTTCAGTGCTTCTGTCTGTGTCAGAAAAATAGGTCAACAAAAACACATGAAATAAACAAAGTTGAAAACAAAAGTTGACGAATAAAAGACTTACTACATCATCTTCCATAACAGAAATGGCAAGGATCTGAACAGATTCCAGTCTCTCAGCTAGTGTCGAGTTTTCTGCTCTTAAGCTTTGGTTAGATTTCCTCAACTCATCAGCCTCGCTCTCCAAGTCCTTCAGTTTTTGGAGCTCTAACTGAACATCTGATTCAGCTTCAACAGGATTCTTCTCCTCGACCTGCAGCTTCATAACTCTTTCTTTAAGGGATAAAATCTGTTCCTTGTTATGATCAGCTTCCAACCCGAGCTTCTTTTTCAGCTGCTTTATTTTCAATCTCGCAGCTTCAAGGTCTGAGACAACCTTTGCGGAATCAGCCACTTGAGCCTTTAATTTCATCTTCTCTGCCTTCAAACACTCGATCTTTAGACCCAGATGCTTGGCCTCCAGATTGTGTATCTTTAGGCGATTTTGAAGCTCCCTGATGGAATTTTCTTGCTCCTTTAGGCCATAATACTCGAGCAGTTGGATCTCAAGAGTCCTCTCCCTTTCTTTAAGAGTTTTAACAATGTTCTTCAGGTTCTCAATCTCTTGCTCATGGTCATCCCTTCCGACAATTTTGTCTTCTTTGGGTGAATCTGCATCCTGCAATGGCGTTTCAACATCCTTACATGGTGAAAAACTACCCTTTGGAGACGAACCAAATTCCTTTACAAGTTCATTGAGCTCCGGCAGAAGAAGCCCATCTCTATCTCCACCAGACCTACAATTTGTAGATGGACCACTTATAGAACTCCCAATAACGATTTTTGGTATGGAGACGTCCTCCTGCAATAGAAACAAAGAAGTAATTAGCTCACAAGCAGGACAACTGATCAACAATCTGTCAATAGGGAAGCATTCAAGACAATCATTCAATTCATTTCCTCCCCAACTCCTATTTTGGTCAATTTACAACTATGTGTTTTATTTTACTGGGTAATCCAAAGGGAAACTATATTAAGCACATCCAAAGCATAATTAGAGATAAAACAAGATGGGAAGAAACAAGAAAAAAAAAATCATCCTTAGGAGCAATTAAACAATTCAAAGTTACCGAACTAACCATCAGCATTGCAGTCACTACTGTTTTCTTCTACTGTACATAAAACAAAATGAAAATCATTTGAAACTAGATAACAGGAGTTATATTGCAATGGCCCAACTCAACTAAGACAAATCATAACGCTTGAAAATTGCTTGAAACTTACTTATAGGAAGCTCTGCCACTACCAACAACAACAACATACCCAGTGTCGTCTCATAAAGTGTGCTCTGGGGAGGATAGAATGTGTGCAAACCTTGCCCCTACCTCAGAGGTAGAGAGGTTGTGTCCAAAATGTTTTGGAAGATCTACCAACTATAATTAATAATTTCCACAGTCTCTAATTTAACACCTATCAAAGCAACCTATTATCAACTAAATATATATAATCAGAGAGTTGTTCTTTCAATTCCAACAATATTTTAGCTTAAAACCTAAAAAATAGGTAAGAATTTAGGTAAGAAGTAAGAACCAAGAAATCAAAATAAGAATCATAGGTCTTATTTAATGAACTTACATATTTCCATGGAAACTCGGAAACTGAATTTCCTGAGGCAGGTTTTTTCTGATCATCATTTTTCAGCTCGCCTTCTTTACCACCTGTAAAATCAAACCCAAGAAAAAAAAAATTAAGGAAAGAAGTCTAGCCAAAAAGGTCTGATTTTTGTGAGTTTTGTTAGGGTTCTGAAGTTGAGGGGCTCACCTGAATTGGGTGAGGAAGAGGAATTAGAGGGGTTAATTCTTGTGGTTTTGAAAAAAGTAAAGAGAATTCCACCAAGTGATAAAGCTAAAGCAACCCCAAATTTTAAGATTACAGGTCTTATATCTCTCTTGTCTCTCACCATTCCTCTGCTAACAGTAAATGCAAAATTCAATCATCTCTTAAATCTCTGTACAAGAAATTTCACAGGTTTCCCTCCTCCTCATCAGCCATCTAAAAACCCCAAATCACAAAAGAGAGTTGCAGATGGAGCAAGCAAGATCCCTTTGTTAAAGAGTTGAATTGGACCCTTCTACTAAGAAAGAAGAGAAAAAAAAGGAGAGGAATTTTACAAATTAGTATTGTACAAGTGTCTGGGCATCTAAGTTTGAATTGAGAAAGAATCAACTTAGTAAACGTAAAATTTTGATGTGGATTTGTTTGGTTACAGTTTGTGTTTGTCTGACTCGAGCACACGCAACTGCAAATGGACAACTTTCAATTATTATTATTCTATTCTAAGTTTTGCGGTTTTAGGATTATTAGTACAAACATGTGTAGGCTACCCCGCAAGAACTCTCGACTTCTGCATGCCTACATTTATATATTATGACAAGTCTTAATAAAATTTAGATTGGTATCGTAAAGTGACCGGAAAGTTTATTTCTAAGATATCTGATCGACGAAGTAAAATTATATGACAGTGTCAATAATTTTAAAATTCAATAAATTTAAGAAGAGATGATGAACTATCATTTTTTATTGAATAAATTTTAAAAAAATATATTTTAGATTATTTTAGACGGTCAATTTTTTTTTTAATTTATACATTTGTAAAAGGAAGTTTAAGTTTGAAACACAATATTTTTCTTGGCTTTTATATTTTTACATTATTTAAGCATTTTCATTTGTAATATCATACAAATTTTGTGGTGATCATAAAATATCTACTTATATTTTTAGCTCTTATTTTCTTTATACTTGTTAATTAATAGAGATTCATTACTTTATTGGTAAAATAAGATCCTCCTTGTACTTATCCCTGAGATTTTTTTTTAGTTTTTAACTAAGAATAGCTGAACATTCTATCTAATGAATCAAAATAAAACAAAATTTTTTGATTGTGTTACGGACTACGAAATCACTTTGGTAGGAAGTTTGGCCCCAAAGTGGAACTTTCAAAGCAAATTATGATTGCTCAGACTTCAATGGAAACCTAAATAAAAAAGACATGTGTACAGTAATATGCCAATGAGGCAGTGAAGTAGAACCAACCTGGTCCCGGTTCGTCGGTAGTTGTCTTTTGTTCGAACCACGAATACATAAAATAAAAAAAAATTGTCTTATGTCAGGTGGAGTGCAAGTTGCATATGACATGGGCTTCTTGACTTTATGCATTTTATCGACTTTCATATACACTCGAAAGTTATGTTACCTTATATTTCCGTCACAATTTGGCTCTAAGCTCTTTATAATTGGAGTTCTTGAAGAGGAAAGGAGATTAGATGTTTTAGACCTCGAGTAGTCAGATATTTATAAATTACTTTGATATAATTTATAAATATTTCTTATATTTTTTCATAGTTTTTATCTTTTAACATATTATTTCAAGTTTGAAACATAAAATGATGAGTGGTACAATAAAGGTTATAGTCTATAGATATTACTAACTCTAATAACGTTCAAATCAAAATCAAATTAATAGTCTATAGATATTACTAACCCTAATAACGTTCAAATCAAAATTAAATCGATACTAATGCTAACAAGAAAAAAATTATTCAACACTAAGAATGAGAATACTGTTGAATATTTGTTCTTTAGTTTATATTGGTTTAGACAATTAAAATATATAACCTAATTTTAGCTTTTCTTTAATGTTTAATCATGTAATTAATACTCATTAGACTTATTATAGCATGATTTAGTACTTTTAAATTATGATCATTTTCATTATGACATATTAATTTACAATATTTATTTATGTATTTTCATTATTATTTTGTTGAATATTTTAGTATCATTATTTTATTTTCTTATGAAACACCTTATATAACTGTATTTTGGTTGGATTAAATAAATATTTGAACCAAAAGTTAATTATATGTTGGTATAAATATTTTATCGAAAAAATCAGAAAAATTTGAAAATCCGAGAAACTCGAAAGAACCCGAAAAATTCGAGTTAAATTTGTTTGGTTTGGTTTATAGATTTAAAAATTCGACACAAATAATTTTATTTGATTTGAAAAATCTGAACCAACCCGCTCTTATACACCTCTAATTGTAATTATGTACACTGCCACCACCATCCTTATTTTCTATAGTCGTCGCCACGTCCACCATCACTACCTTCACTATAGTCACTTCCTATTACCAACAAACTCCGTCATCACAACTAATAGCGTCGCCAACTCCACCATACACTCTTCGATCACCACCATAACCATTGTCATCTCCACCACTACTATCAGCCACTACCATCATTGTGGTAAATCTCTATTATCAACCACATACATCTTATTTTCTTAAATTATGAAGAGAAAATAACTAAATATAAGCACTGAAGTGACTTCAATAAAGATAATTTGAAAAATCTGATAAAGTTTTTTTTTATTTCTTAAATTTTGTGTCCAATTAAATGATATCACGTAAATTGAAACGGGAGAAAGTATTATACCTTCTCTTTTTTTCAAATATAGCTTTGACTCTAATCGGATGGGTAAATTTTGCTTGTTTTTGTTTAATTTGTTCACAAGTTTCGTCGTCGGCGTTTATATTTTAGTATTATCCATTTTGTTAAATTTCCTATAATACTTATTAAATTAACAAATCTTGCCTTTATTGTTCAATTGTTCGTAAAATTTCTCGGTCAGTCACAACCTGTTGTATTATCTTCATTTGACCTATGTTATTAAATTGTTCATAAATTTTATCAAATTGGGAAATCATGTATACTTAACTTAAAGCGTGTCATAATTTTAAATACATTAATTTTACAAGAGACTTTATAGAAGACATACCCGATGTGAAAGATTTTATCGGAGACAAGAGCGGAAATGTTAGTTCTTCTGGCTCTAACATTATTTTGCCACGGCCATCAAAGATGAAAAATGTGTTGGAAACCCTAGTAAGTGAAAGGATGGCCAATTTATAGAAGTTGTGACTCAATTCGGTACGCCCATTAAGTAATCAATCTAACAAATGAAACTTATCATTCATCAAATATTAGTTATGGGCTTTACATTAATTGGGCCACATATAAGAATAATAAAATAAAGAGAATATTTCAAAAATGACTATCATTTGGATATAATTATAGATTTGTAGTTATAATTGGGTATTCAAAATTCATAGCTACTATTTGAGATACTAAACTAAAAAATAATAATTCTCACCTTTCTCCCCATTTCTAATAATAATTCTCGCCTTTCTCCCTATCTTTCTCTCTTGCCCCTCCCTCTCCCTACCTTCCTCTTGTATTTTGTATTTTTACTTCTCTCCCTATTTGTATTTAATATTTTTATATCTCTCGTCCCCTCTCTTCCTATTTTATATCTTCGCCTCTCTTTTTCTCCCTCTCTTTGTATTTTGTATTTTCACCTCTCTCTCCCTCTTTTTGTATGTTCACCTCCTTCCCTCATTGTATTTTCATCTCTCTCTCTCCCTCTCTTCTTCTTTGTATTTTGTATTTTCTATAAAAATATTTTTCGACAAAACATTTTCTATGAAAACAAGTGAGTTCCTACTTATTTTTTATGTGTCTTAAAAATATTTGTATATATGTATCACAAAATTATGAGGATGATGTGGTGGCAGAGGTGGAGATTTAGTTGGTCAGGATTGAAAAAAACCAGCTCGGTGCAATGTATAAGTTTGTATAAATAATGATTATGGATCTATATACATCTCTAATAAATAGTTATACATCATAAATACATGATTATATATTATTTATACAATATCGATATATTACATTTAATTGAAACTTAAAAATAAGGAGAAAATATAGAAGATGGTTTACAAAGGGACATGCATTAACCGGAAGCTTTACCCATTGCCCCCCCTCCGCCCCCCCCCCCCCCCAAAAAAAAAGGCCCAGGCTGGTAAAGCTCTGTTGGGCAATCATCACCAGAATTTATGAAGGTCCAATATGAGAACATGCAGATAGAAGCCCATGAAATGAAAGAAGCATAATCCTTATCCTCTGTCTTTTCGTTCCAAAAAATCCCAGACCCAAATGCTTGACCTCCGCTGGTATCTTCTCCACATTGGCACTTTATATAGTTATGTGGTGATTAATTAGTGACCTTCTAGCCACCTGTCACGACCCAAAACGGGCCGTGAGTGGCACCCACACTTAACCTTCTAGGTGGGAGAACCAACGATACAAACCCCAACTTACATTAACGATTCAACTTATAAATCATGACAATATTGCGGAAGCTCAATCTTATTAAAGTCAGAAATAACAAAAGCCACTAAAATCTATTACTTGACGTTCCCCAAAATCTGAAAGTCATCACATGAAAGACATCTAAATTCTAAAACTAAGTTTAAAAATATCAAACACCAGAATAAACAAATAACAAAATATGTCTGAAAACTAAAGACATCATGTCATAACCGAGAGAATCCATCACGAGCTAAAAGGATAGCTCACCCTGAAATCCGATGATCTTGAGACTGACTAGAGCTGAGGTCGAGTCGAAGTCGGTGGAATACTCGCTGCACTCCACAAAATAAAACAAGAAAAAATACAAGTAGGGGTCAGTACAGGACAACATGTACTGAGTAGATATCATCGGCCGACTCAAAATCGAAATCAATATGCATAAAGTAGTAGCAGAAAATCAACCATAGCACTAAACAAGTGGCAACCAACAAGATCAAGTGACAACACAATGAACAATCTCATAACCAGTCAACAACATCAAGAGCACACATGAGGACTCAAGCTTCCACATCACACTCTTTTGAAAAATGAGTTTCGGAGATTGGGAATTAAGTCATTTTGATTTATTTTTCTTTAATATTATCGTGCCGAAACATGACACCCGATCCAAATATACCGTGCCGAAATATGACATCCGATCCAAATATAATTAATTTATCATTCTTCATGATTACATTTCACTTCATTAACAATATTTCATCAAGTCTTCTTTATTCAAGGCACCATTTTTGATAGGGCAAGTTCAAGATTATGAATTTCACGGTCTCGGGATTTTAGACCAATCACAACAACATATCAATCGTCCAAACCACAACAATTAAATGCATAGTAAACTTCACACGTTACTCAATGAATATCAATCAATATTAAGAGTTTATCTATGATATAGAATAAAAACCATAACCTACCTCAATCGAAGATCCGAAGTAAAGCAAGTTAATGCACCAACGTCTTTCCTTTCTTCAATGCCTCATACCATTTTCAATATATCAAATATATAATATTTATAAGTAAACTAGTCCGTAGACACCAATATTATTTATATATCTAACCTAGACCCCACAACAAACCCAACTCTAAAATCAGTTCTCTAAAACTCAAGTCTAGGGTTAAGTCTTAATTCCTCCAATATCATAACTCTAATGGTATTTAGATAATAAAATACACTTAATATTTAATTATCTATCTCAATACATCAAAACTTAAATTATCATGCAATAATTATGTGGAAATAAAGACCGAAGCCACATTTTACCATTGGCCGTGATGTTACTGTATAAGAAACCAACATTATACTTTAATTAAGAACCCAACATTATGCCTCCTGCAAATGCAATTACATCATATGTATATAATAATATATAACCTCTAATGGATAGTTAATAATTTCCTCACCACGCTTACTTTTGAAATTTCCAATTGCCTTCTTTCTAACTATTAAAATAATCAATTGTATAAACAACAATATAAAAAAAATAAGAACTACTTGCTGAACCAATTTTTCCTTCTTTCTAATGTATGGCACTGTAGTACTATTTACACTAAAGTGACCTCTATCATATACATATAATATATATTTAAGGCATAGGTACTTGATGCAGTCGGCGTTCTCTTTTCTTTTTCATATTTCTGTCTCTTCCTTCGTTTCTTTTCTTTTACAAATTAGGGTAATTAATTATGAACTAATAAATAAATAATAGTTAAATTCCACAACTTATTTTAATAAATATGGATAAGTGGTATAACATATTAATTAAATTATCAATTAAATCCACTAATTAAATTAATTATCTAAACTTACCCCTCAACTAAATAACTGTAGTTATCGACAAGTCCAAATACCCATTAAAAATTTACGGAATGAGTCTTTTATGAAATAAAAAGCTCTAGTTCTCAAAAGGACCTAATGGGTCGTTACAACAGATACCAATTTACCCACCATTCGTCCCCGAACGGTCAAAAGAAGAGCGAGGATTGAAAAAGATACCTGACTCGACGAACAAAAATGGATATATTCCACGCATATCCGCCTCAGTCTCCCAAGTGGACTTCTCAATCGGACGATTCTTCCATTGAACCTTCACAGACGCAATCTCCCTTGACCTCAACTTATGGACCTCCCTATCAAGAATAGCTACGCTCCTCCTCGTAAGACAAATTCTCATCAAGCAAAACCGAATCCCAGCGAATAACATAATTATCATCACCATGATATTTCTTTAACATAGACACATGAAACACTGGTATACTCTGGACAAACCTGAAGGTAAAGCTAAGTCATAGGCCACCTCTCCAATACGCTTAAGAACTTCAAACGACCCAATATACCTCGGACTGAGCTTACCTCGCTTACCGAATCTCACCACACATTTCATTGGTGAAACCTTCAACAACACTTGCTCTCCCTCCATAAACTCCATGTCCCTGACCTTTCGGTCTGCATACTCCTTCTACCTGCTCTGAGCTGCTAGAAGTTTCTCCTGAATGAATTTCACCTTCTCTAATGATTCTCTCAAAAGATCACTTCCCCAAGGTATCACCTCAAACGCATCAAACCAACCAATAGGAGACCTACATCTTCTCCTATACAATGCCTTAAACAGAGTCATATCAATACTCGAGTGACAGCTATTATTATACAAAAACTCTACCAAGGGTAGGAACTAATCTCAATGACCACCAAAATATATCACGTATGCATAAAACATATCCTCCAACACTTGAATTGTCCTCTCAGACTGCCCATCGGTCTGAGGGTGAAATGCAGTACTAAGATCCAATCTAGTACCTAACTCAGCATGCAAGGTCCTCTAAAAGTTAGAAGTAAATTGCGTACCTCTATCTGATATGATAGAAATCGGAACTCCATTTAATCGAATAATCTCGCGGATATAAAGTTTGGCTAACTTCTCTACATCATAAGTCACCTTGACTGGAATGAAGTGAGCAGACTTAGTTAACTTGTCAACAATCACCCATATCGAATTAAACTTACCTAATGTCTTTGGAAGGCCGACCACAAAATCCATTGCAATCATTTCCCACTTTCATTTAGGAATAGATATTCTTTGAAGTGTCTCTCCAGGCCTTTGATGCTCATATTTTACCTGCTGACAATTTGGACAATGGGCAATAAAATCAACAATGTCACGCTTTATTCTGCTCCACCAATAATGTTGTCTCAGATCGCGATACATCTTGGTTGCACCAGGATGTATAGAGTACCTCGAACTGTGAGCCTCTGCAAGAATAGTCTGAATCAAATTATCAATACGGGGCACACATACCCTCCCCTTAATCCTCAAGATGCCTTTCTCATCGATCACAACCTCTTTGGCCTCTCTCTGCAAGACCATATCACGTATTCGGCTCAGCTTCTCATCATCAAACTATTTTTGTTTAATCTTGTCGAGGAAAGAAGATCTTGCCTCTACACAGGCCAAAACCCTCCTTTCTTTGTCACTTCCAACCTCATAAAGTCATTAGCCAGAGTTTGAACCTCTCTAGCCAATGGACGTTTGGAAACCTGTAAATGAGCTAGACTTCCCATTCTCCCTGCATTTCTGCTGAAGGCATCGGCCACTACATTAGCTTTTCTCGGATAATAAAGAATAGTGATATCATAGTCCTTTAGCAATTCCATCCACCTCCTTTGCTTCAAATTCAAGTCTCTCTGAGTGAACACATGTTGTAAACTGCGATGATCTTTCAAGACTATGCCAAAGCCATAATATTTCTCCGTCACCATCTTGACTAGGGATTAAAATTATAATATCTCACATTAAAAGAACTCCCTTAAACTGTGGAAAAATTTAAAGGAAAAATATAACCACCTGAAGTTGGTCATACTTCCACAAGCACATCATGATTGGTTAAATTTGATATTAATGAATTTTAAAAATATAACTAAATATAATTCTGCCTTGTTTAGATTATAGTTCAATTAAATTTATGCAAAGAAGAAATTACTAAGCAAGATAAACTTGAAAAAACATACTACACATGTCCACCCGCGAATATGCTCTTGTAGCAGTAATATCATAAAAAAGGTTTTAAAAAATATTCTGAATTAATTTTTCACTTTCTGATTGTTGAACGCCACAATGAACTACTAATAAAAAATTATGATAGTCGATCCGCTGGTTCTGTCACTCCCTGAAGTGAATCAGACAAATAATAATCAATGAGAAAGAGGTAATGGACTCAGTCGTGGTCGTGGTCGAAGAAGAAATTATAATCATGATACTCGGCTGGCACCGAAAAATGATCAACAGTATAAAAAGAAGACTGAAAAGACAGAAGCTCTACCAAAGAAAAATTGAGAAAGTATATGTCATAGATGTGGAGGTATGGGACACTGATTGCGAACTTGTCGATCGTCAAAATGTCTAGTTCAGCTAATCAGGCATCCTTGAAGAGGGCAAAAAATAATCCAGAGACAAATTTTATATCTGAAGATAATATTGAGCCTATGCATCTGGATGTAGCTGATTTATTTAATTTTTGAGAAGAAAATATGAATATTGATAAGCCTAATAATATTTAAATAATTTCTTTTTTATTTGTGTGTACTAAATGATATTTCTAGTCCATGTAAATAAATAAAATTTATGTAATGAGTCATGTATTAATTATAATATTTACCTTATTTCTTTTTAAAGAGAAATGAATATGCCTCAAATTTTGTTTGGATCAATGATCAATCATGAGGATATTTGTATAATTGATAGTGGAACAACTAATGTTATTTTTAAAGATGAGAAATATTTTCCAACTTGCTTAGAAGAAAAGCAAATGTTACTACAATTTCTGGTAATTCAAAAATGATTGAATGCTTTGAAAGAGCTATTATATTTCTGCCTAAGAAGATAAAGATTGTTATAAACGGTGCACTATTCTCTTCTAAATTCTCAAGAAACTTATTAAGTTTTAAAGATATCCGCAGAAATGGATATCTTGTTGAAACACTAAATGAAATAAATACTGAATATCTTGGTATAACCAAGAGTGTTTTAGGCGAGAGATATATTTTGAAAAAATAATCAACTTTGTCATCTGGCCTATATTCTGCAAAAATTAATGCAATTTGAGCACATTTGATCATAAATCAGAAGTTTACTGATCTAAATATATTTGTGCTATGGTATGATCGAATAGGTCAACCTAGATTAATAATGATAAGACGAATCCTTTAAAATTCAACTAGACATCCGTTAAAAACCAGAAGATTTTTACAAATAATGAATTTTCATGTGCTGATTGTTATCAATGCAAATTAATTGTCAGACCATTAACCTTGAAGGTTGGCATCGAATCTCTTGACTTTTTAGAGCGTATACATGGAAATATATGTGGACCTATTCATCCACCTAGTGGATTGTTTAGTTATTTTATGGTCCTAATTGATGCATCATCTATATGGTCTCATGTGTGTCTCTTATCATCTCGCAACCTAACGTTTGCGAAGTTTTTAGAACAAATAAAAAGATTAAGGGCGCAATTCTCAGATTATCCAATTAAGGATATTCATCTTGATAATGCTGGAAAATTTACATTCCAAGTTTTTGATGATTATTGGTTGTGCGGTATACGTGCCTATAGCACCACCACAAAGTACAAAAATGGCCCCTTAATTAAGGTTGTGCATTTATGTTGGGTTTGACTCACCCTCCATAATTTGATACCTTGAACCGTTGATTAGAGACTTATTCACTGCTCGATTTGCAGATTGTCGGTTTGATGAAATAACTTTTTCATAATTAGGGAGAGAGAAAAAGGAACCCGAAAAAGAAATTACGTGAAAAGTTTCATCACTATCTCATTTTGATCCACACACCCACACATGTGAGTAGGAGGTCCAAAAGATCATCTAGTTACGGAAAATAGCAAATCAAATGCTAGATGTATTTACTGTTTTGAAATGGATAACGAAGTCACATATCCCTCTAGTAAATCTGCCTATCCGGATTGATATCACAAAAGGACCATCTACTAGTATCATACCTTTAAATTCCAAACACGGCTGAAGTGTGGTAGACCATTGGGTTCAAAGGATAAAAATCCTAGAAAGAGAAGCGTGAGGGATAGCAAAAATGATACTACAAAAGAACCTTCCGAAGAAGGTCAAGATTTGAGTAATCTTGATATTTCTGAAGAGATCAGTGAATCTGACACTCAAGTGAATGAAGAACTTTCAATAAGTTCTACCGATAATGAGATAAATTTAGATCAATAAAAAATTATGGTGGATAATATTTTTGCATATAATGTTGCACTTAACCTCATGCAAGACAGTGAAAGTTTTGAGCCTAAATCCATCGAAGAATGTCGACATAGATGTGATTGGCTAGAATAGCAAAAGACAACTCAATCAGAATTAGACTCACTTGTTAAACGTGAGGTTTTGGACCTGTAGTCCAAACCCCTGAAGGTTTAAAACTAGTTGGCTTTAAATGGGTTTTTGTGCGAAAATGAAATGAGAGAAATGAAATTGTATGACACAAGGCATGCCTTGTTGCACAAGGATTCTCTCAAAGATCCGGAGTTAACTATGAAAAAACATATTCACATGTTATGGATGGAATAACTTTTCGATATCTCATCAGTTTAGCTGTACATAAAAATCTTAAAATATATCTAATGGATGTAGTTACAACTTACCTTTATGGTTCACTTGATAATAAAATTTACATGAAAACCCAGAAGCTTAAAATTGCTTGAAACATGTAATAAGTCTTAGGAGATATACTCAATGAAATTGCAAAGATCATTATATGGTCTAAAATAATCAGGGCGTATGTGGTATAATTGCCTTAGTGAGTACTTAATAAAAGAAGGTTATATAAATGATGTCATTTTTCCATGTGTTTTTATTAAGAAAACGAAATCAGAGTTTGTTATACTCGCCGTTTATGTTGATGACATAAATCTCATTGGAAGCCCTGAAAAGGTCCAAAAGGCAATTTAATATCTAAACAAAGAATTTGAGATGAAAGATCTTGGAAAGATAAAATATTGTGTGGGTCTGCAAATTGAACATTTAGCAGACGGGGTCTTTGTCCACCAATCTGCCTATACTGAGAAAATTTTAAAATGATTTTACATGGACAAAGCACATCCATTAAGTATTCCAATGGTTGTTCGATCACTTGAAGTGGAAAAAGATCTATTTCGACCTCTAGAAGAGGATGAAGAACTTTTTGGTCCTTAAGTACCATATCTTAGTGCAATTGGTGCACTTATGTATATTGCCAATGCAACCAGACCTGATATAACATTTTCTGTTAATTTGCTAGCAAGGTATAGTTCATCCCCAACGCAAAGGCATTGGAACGGTATCAAACATATTTTGCCATACCTAAAGAGTGCCATTGATATAGGTTTATTTTGTACTAACAAAGGTTGTGCAGATCTTATTGGTTATGCAGATATAGGTTATTTATCAGACACACATAACGATCGATCTTAGAGAGGCTATCTATTTACACATGGAGGACTGCTATATCATGGCGATCTACAAAGCAGTCTATTGTTGCTACTTCTTCAAATCATGCTGAAATAATAGCAATTCATGAAGCAGGTAGTGAATGTGTGTGGTTGAGATCGATTATCAAAGAAAGATGCCACTTGAAAAATGATGTCGAAGTACCCACAGTTATATTCGAATACAATGTTGCGTATATAACTCAATTGAAAGGTGGTTTTATAAAAAGAGACATAACGAAAGATATTTTACCAAAATTATTCTTCATACATGATCTCTAGAAGAATGGTGATATTGATGTACAACAAGTTCGTTCTAGTGATAATCTTGCAGATTTATTCACAAAGACATTACCAACATCAACTTTTGAAAAGCTACGATATAAGATTGGAATGCGTCGTCTCCAATATTTTAAATGAAGTTTTCATCAAGGGGAATAAAATATGTGTTGCACTCTTTTTCCTTTAACCAAGGTTTTGTCCCACTGGGTTTTCCTGGTAAGGTTTTTAATGAGGCAGCAATCAAGGCGTATTATTAGATGTGTGTATTCTTTTTCCTCCATTAGACTTTTTCCTACTGAATTTTTTCTAATAAGGTTTTAACGAGACACAACATCTATGGGTGTTTAGAATAATTATGTATATTATTTCTTATAAAAAATTTAATGAGACACACTACATGTGGACATCCAAGGGGGAGCGTTATGCTGGTGGTTGTCCCTTTCCCTCTTTCTTTTCCTTCCTTTTTCTCCACATTTTTCTTCTCCACCATGCTTTGTCGTCCAAGTTGATTCCTCAACTTGTATCAATCTCAGATTTGCAATGGCTATAAATAGTCATTGTTTCTATATAAAAATTATATCTGCTCCTTATTTTCTTTTAATCTCTCTTTCTTATTATGCTAAGTTAGTTTATTTTATAACACTTTTATAATTTTATTAAGATCATAACATAAGGTCTTTCACTATTCTCTTGTTTTTTGCAACTATAGTAACCGTGGCATTAGCCTCTAATGTGGAAGATGAGGTCATAAGCCAAGTGGTAGAAATTCACCGTCTAAGGCTATAGACCGGTACTGCTGGTTACCACGTCCCACAAATGGACTGTCTTAGCTGGAGCCTCGCCGTGGAAACCAACAACCTCAAGGACTGGAAATTGGTGCCTAAAGAGTGTACAAATTATGTAGGTCACTACATGTTAGGCAAACAATATCGACGTGACTGCGAGGCCGTGGCCGATGCAGCAATTGAGTATGCCAATGGCCTTAAACTTAGAGGAGACGGAAAGGACGTTTGGGTCTTTGATATTGATGAGACCACTCTCTCAAATCTTCCTTACTGTTAGGATAAAAAATAATTAGGTGTCATACGGAAGCTAGCAAAGCAAACCTCGAAAGACTACAAGTAAGAAGACAAACGAGAAATATATCAAAAGAGACACAAACATTTAATGTGGTTCGGTCAACCGACCTACATTCACAAGAGGAGATGAGCAATCCACTGTAAATAGTAGAGTACAAAATATCGAGAGAAATAACCTCACACAAATCACTTGGAATACAAAGAGGTTCACACAAGTGATAACGTATCACTTGTGGAACAGTTTCTCCCCCTCCCCCCACAAAACTATCAAAGCCCGTTAGGACTACATTGTAAATACTGTCATGTTAGAAAGAATGAGAAAAAGGACTAGCTAAATCGGGACAAACACCCAACACTTACTACGCTCGATCTGATGTTGCCTTTGGGTAAGGACCTCGTTTTTCTTCCGTACATGTTTGTCAATCATACATCAAAACTAATTTCAGCTCAGCTAGTATAAGTGGTCTCATTATGCTTTTTATTGTTAATTTTCAGGGCAAAAGCGTTCAACAGTACGAAGTTTAATGCGTGGGTGATGGAGAGAAAAGCACCAGCAATTCCAGCAACACTTGGTTTATATAAGACGGTGTTGTGTCTTGGGATCAAGCCCGTTATCCTAACAGGAACTCCAGAGTTTACCAGACAAGCCAGAATTACCAATCTGAGGAAAGCCGGTTACACTTCTTGGTTAAAGCTCATATTAAAGTAAGTCTATACCTTTTTAATTTCCTACTCCCATTATTGGATAAGCTGATATTAAAATTGAGATTGAGATCAAAATGGAAAAGCTGATATTAAATTAAAAGTGGTTCCGGAATGAAGATAAAGGAAGGATCCCATGCCTGAATCCTCTTACTTCACATTCAAGGACTATAGAAATCATTATACGGGGTATCTCGTAGCTCAGGGACTCCGGAAACTGCCATAAAATGTATCGAGGTATAACATCAAGGAAAGACTGAAGACGGCTAGATCAGCCCAATAAGAAAAGAAGGAACCAGAGTTAAAAAAACCAGTTAGACGCACTAGATGTCAGCCCGACCATATAACTTGGTTTGCAAGCACCTCTATTTCGGAAAGCTCCTCCATTTTGTAGTAACTCCTTTGACTGCCCAACATCGAAACCAGATGCAATTGCAGTGGCAAGTGTATTTGAGTGCTCATCACAGGGCTGAAGTGGCCGCGAGTGTAAAAGATCACTTGGATTGACAAAGTTGCACTCCATTGCCTCATGTTGTCGATTACTCCCTGCAATGTCATCACCTTCTTCGCTCGAGGGGCGACTCAAAAATTTTAGTGGCCTAAGGTCAATTTTTTTTTATATTCATGTGCAAAGTTGTTAGTATAATTCTTAAAATGTTATTTTTAGATGCAAAGTTTTTAGTTTTTATATGATTTTTTTAAAACCTTTTTTATAAATAGTATTCCATTCATTTGAATTTGTTTGTCTGATTTTTAATTTACAGAGTTTGATGTTTTAAAAAATAAATAAAATGTTTGAATCTTTTAATCTTAAACTAAAGATACGTAGAATACACGAAAGTCTTAAACATACTAGGTAGAAAATTGAAATTAAAAGAATGACAAAACGAAAATATATTTTTTTAAATGAACTAAAAAATAAGACGAACAAAATTAAACAAACAATATAACATATTTTTTAAAAATAAAATCTATAATAATCCTATTATTACTAAAAAGTGGAGCCACTTAAACAAGTGCCTTATTTTTCAACAGGTTGGCCGACTTTTCCTTATTTTTATTGTTATCTCATTTGAGGGGTCGGGTTGGTGGAGAGCTTCTAATTAAGTGGAATGTCAAAGCCTCGCCACGCACATGGCTGTTTATTTATTCAATATTCAATAAAATCCTGATCCGGTATCTTCTTCTTCTTATTGTTTATTTCTAATATCCTTGTCGTTAATTTAATAATTGTAAGAAGCATAAAATTATGTGAAAATTAAGTGTTATGATGAATTAATAAAATACATGTACTACCTGCCAAACACGATCTTTTTTATTGTACAATAATTGACAATTAGTAAATAAAAAAGAATTTAACAGTACGTAAACAAATAAGAGAGAATCAAGTGATAGTAGCCGTGGCATCGGCCTCTAATGTAGAAAATGAGGTCATAAGCCAAGTGATAGAAATTCACCGTCTAAGGCCACAGACCGGTACTGCTGGTTACCGCGTCCCACAATTGAACTGTTCACCGTGGAAACCAACAACCTCAGGGACTGGAAATTAGTGCCTAAACAGTGTGAAAATTATGTAGGTCACTACATGTTGGGCAAACAATATCAACGTGACTGTGAGTATGTAGCCAAGCAGGCTATTGAGTATGCCAAAGGCTTCAAACTTAACGGAGATGGAAAGGACGTTTGGGTATTTGATGTTGATGAGACCACTCTCTCCAATCTTCCTTACTACGCTCGATCTGATGTTGCTTTTGAGTAACAAAAAAAATCAATCATAGTAATTTTTTTTTATCGATCTCATACGTAATTTTGTGTAGGGCTATTGCATTTAACGCTACAAAGTTTAATGAGTGGATGGGGGAGGGAAAGTTGCCCGTCATTCCTTCGATACTCGATCGTATACAAAACACAGTTATCTGTAGGGATCAAACCCGTTTTGATAATAGGGGCTTCAGAGACTTTCAGACAATCAAGGATTGACAAACTCAAGAAAGCTGGTTATAGTAACTGGCTAAAGCTCGTACTAAAGTAATAAGCAATATATACTTCTAATCATCTCCTTATAATTTGAAACTCTAGTGTACTTTAAGATATCATATTTTACCGGTAGTGAAATGTTCTTATAACCATACAAAATATTACTCATCATGACATATTTCAAAGTCCCTGACCCTATGTACTACATTGGTTGATCATCCTTAATTCTAAGCAATTTTAATTAAACTTGCTAATTAATAAAGGGAGTAGCTTTTTTTATTTTGCTACTGTTCCAGTAATGATGTATCATGTCTTTGACTTTCCTTTTCCCCCTCCCTTTGTCATAATAAAGAATTTCTCCAATTATTTTTTCCCCTCTTGGCAATTGCATTCCTTTATCTTATAAATAAACAAGACTCTAGAGAGTTAGCACGTTCATTAATTAAATAATTAAGCTTCTTTTAGTAAAGAACTACTAAACGTACAAATAATGAAAAAGGGAGAAACTACTTTTTGGTGAAAACAACAACTCATATTGTCATAGATTTCGAAATTTCAAAAGTGTCGCATAAATTAAAACGAAGGAAGTATTTAATTTTGTTAACTATAGTATCTCTTTCCGACTTGAATATTGCATAACTTGTATTTTCATTTAATGATGAAAATATTTTTCTTATTAAACAATCTTCAACACTATTATCATCATTAGACTTGACACAATCATTTGTTACCTGAGCCTTTTCCACTAAGGCCATACTAATAGAAACCGCCAGTTGTGCATATTTTTTTTAATCTAATAATACAATGGTTGAGATTTGGGAGGACGAGTTAGATCGTGTATGAAAAATGGTAATGGCATAATTTGGAAGCAGCCTGTTGTAAATTAAAAAACTAGGTGGGTTGTATACAATTACATGAAAAAACAAACAAAATATAGTTAAATTAGGCTGTTGTACATTAAGGACAAATAGAAAATTGTCTATTTCTAGTAGCCCAACATCTTACGGGTAGTTTGGTAGAGTGTATAGAAAAAAATAATACATGCAGTAGCTTTGTGTGTTATTCGTACCTTGTTTGGTATATTTTTTTCAGTGTATGTATAACTAATGCTTGCATTACTAATACACTCTGGATCGTTTGATAGAGTGTGTTAGAAAAAAACAATACATGCATTAATTAAGTGTATTAGTAGTATCTTGTTTGGTACACTTTTTCATTGCATGTAATTAGTTATTGTCACGACCCGACCTAGGACCTAGTCATAACACGGCGATCGAAACCCCAAAGGGCTCCAACCAAGCCTCTTGTACATATCATAAGGTAAAGTAAAAGCGAAAACATCATAAGAGAGTCTAAACCATGAATAGTAAATGAAGAATGTCACATGACAACATAGACTCGAAACATTTGTCCAACTTGATGTCTCTACTCGTAAGCATGGGCGGGGGGATAAGACATGTCCCTAGCTCACCCTCAATATGAAACATAACAAAAGTCTTTGAAAACGATAGTCAACTCGATGACTAGTCCTCGACAAATGAGGACTCACCACAAACACCGCCGGATAGAAAAGTTTAACTAGCCACGTGGACGAATATGATCTTCAACCTCAACTCCTACATTATGAGACAATGTAGAAAAAAATATGCATTAGTATGTTGGAATGTACTAAGTGTGAGGGCATGACATGCAACGTAAATCATGAGATGCAATGGTCAAGTAAAAGACATGATAAGATGAGATAAGTAAAGTCATGAGAAAATTATATTGACCAAAGCATTTTAAAAAGCATAATTTAAAAATCATGGCATACATAAGAGATTATACGTAAGTGGGATAGGAACCATAACCGACAATAAGCCAATGCGAGCTATAACATGGAATTCTATTGTCTCCCCATACAACGAAGAAAAGAGGAATCTACTTGTCAAGGTAGACTCTACCCCGCAAGGCGGGTCATACATACGTTATATGTGGATCCAATAGCTAAGCCATGAAGGAAACCTACGGTGGCACGTAGTTTAAGAGACATGAGGTTGCTACTAGGGCTTTTGGTATGGCCCCAACCTCAAGTCCACTCGGTGCTAAGTCAAATTCCACGGAATACATACATCATAAAATCATAATTTTATATATCATAGTCATGATCATATGTTTGAAATGATAGAATAGCTCATTTTCGTAACATACTCGTAATGTGAGAATTGTCCTTTCATCATTACAATTATATCTTCATAATTCATATAGTTAGGCCCTAAGTCACCAATAGGGCCCTAAGTCACCTTACTTCATAACTTGCATGAAATTCATACCATGACCTTAGAGTATAACTCAATTGCATAACCAATTGACTTAAAAATCATGTAATTGACTTGAAAACATGCATGATCATTTACTTTCTATCAATTCATACATAAGTCATAAATATGGAATCATTAGAAAGTATAATTGAAAATACTCATAATTTACATCACGAACCTTAGAGAAAAATAGGAGAATTCATGGAAAACTCTTCAATTCAATGCAATAACCATCAAATTATATCAAAATAGAGTCATAGTCATAATTTGAATCATAATTCATGCAATTCGGATAGAGATCATAAAACCTATAAAATACAATATTTTAATTTGATAGAAAACTTGAGTGAGGAAACCAAATAATTTGGAAGAACTAGAGATTTTGATGGAGAGCTTGAGTGAATTTACTTGAAGTCTTCAATGAAGTCCTTGAGAGTCTTTTGTATAGAGAGAAATATTTGAGTAGGTGAATTGTAGAAAAATGAATAGAATTAGATGTTTATGTTAATTTATAAAGCTGAATTAGGTCCTAAAAACGTCTAGGTTCATTAGCTAAGAATTAAGAAAAAGTCTAAAGTGCCCTTATTAAAAACTAAATTCGGCCAGAAAACCATTGCGAGATCCACGACGCGGAGGTGAGCAAGTCCGCGACGCGGACTTGCTGCGCACTTTACTGGTTTGCGCAGTTTCTTTGAAAAATCTATCTTTTGATATACAGGCCCTAAAAATCCACCGAGACTATTTTTCCGCAGGTTTTGACCCCTTAATTGATATTCCGAATTCGAATTTGTCAAAAAGATTAAGGATAATATATTACATGAGCAGTCTATTCCCAAGGCATTCTTAAGGCACTTGTGAGCATTTTGAGGAATGTTACAGTTATACACTCTATTGTGTATTAAGGCCTGCATTACTAATACTATGAATTTTTAGGTATTAGTACTGCAAGGGGATTTAATGATTGCATTATTATGGTTAAAGACCCAATTACCCCTCAAAATCCCTTTTACATCTTTTTCATCATAATTATTGAGGATATTTTTGTAAATAATTATTTTTATGCAATGCATGTTATTTTTTAGAAAAAAGGCTCAAATATGTCATCGAACTTTGAGAAAAGGCTCATTTATGCCATCAGTTAAGAGTTTGGCTCATCTATATCATTGTCGTTTGAGAAAATGTTCATCTATGCCTATATAATCATTTTCAAACTCTCTCTTTCTCTCCTCTCTTATTCTTCCTAAAAAACCACACCCATCAACAAATACAACAAAAGTCCAACACCTATACACTACAATTTCCTACACCTATACAACCATTTTCAAACTCTTTCTCTCTCATCTCTAATTTTTCCTAAAAAAAATACTCTCATAATATTTATTTTTCTTCTCCACTCTCTCCCTCACCCTCACTATAAATAACACCAACTTTAACTCTTCTTCACTACTTTTATCCCTCTCCTTCATATTTCTCCATTAAAACCAACCAACAACCACCAAAATCCTCTTCTTTTCCGTCCAAACACACTTCATTTTTGGTCCCATAGCCAATGAAAAAATCTCTCCGTCAATTTTTGAGGCCTCCCCATTTTAAAAGACGGAAATTTAGTTAAGTTTATATATGTTATGTTGTTTGAACGGACTAATTTATGTTTTCATTTAGTTATAACTTTTGCTAGTGGACTGAAATTAGATTTTCTTCCTTTTCTAATGAATTGCCTAGTTATAGAGCATTAGTTTTGTTTCGTTTTATGTAAAGTGATATGTGTAGTGGGTAAAATTATTAATTAATTCATAATTTCACATATATGATATTTTTGTTGACACGCATTTATTGTATCATTGTTTGTTCTTATTTTTTTTATACTTATCGCTATTACTTTTCATATTGTTAGATTATTTCTTAAGGGGTTTTAAATTATTATTATTATTGTTTTCCTACCATTAATGATATATGTATATTTTATTGCTATGATTAATTTTGGGTTGACTCACTTTGGTTATTGCTTTGTAATTAGGGAATTGTTTACCCTTTGAAATTTTTATTTAAATCAACAGTGAATATATATTATATTTTTGTAAGTTAAAATTGGTCGATGAAGAAATTACCGTCGATTTCTAAGGCCTCCCATGTTCATAAGACGGGTTTTATTTTTATATTATTATTATTATTTATTCATTATTAACACATTTACTAAGTGTCTTTACAGGTGTTGGAGCACAAACCGACTGATATACAGTTCATGTATATCTGATATACAAGAAAACTGGTGGCTGTATACACTGATGTACAGTGTATATATAGCTGCGATATACAGTGAAATTGTGCTTAAAGCCCAAAACACAGATGGCCCAACAGCTTAGTGCATGCGTATAGAAATTAAGTGTCGGGCCATATTTACATGAAATATTTATTGTTTATTTATATTGATTCAGATTGTAATAATTTATTTACTTATGTTATTTATGCTTGCTTAAATATTAATTTTAATTTATTTTAAATTAATTAGATTCCCCTAAAGATAAACCAATTCATGTTAATTTACTCTTTAAATGATTTTCTACTTTTACTTAGTCATTCGATGAATTTTTTTTACTTTTTTTTATATATACACATGTGTATTATTTTCAAATGTTTAAGTTTGATCATTTTTCTAAAAATAATAATAATTTTAAAGTCTTCGTTTCCTTTTAAATTAATATTTTCAAAAGTTAGTCAAATAATTTTTTAAATCGTCGGATAACCGCGCGTTAGCGGCCACTTTGAATGCTTAACACCTTCTCAAAGTGGAAATAAGAACCTCGTACCTTTTTCTCTGAATTTTTAAGACTTAAATCTGTTAGGGTCTTTTAAATTAAGTTTTCTTAATTTCTTTAAAAAATTAAGTGGCGACTCCTCTTTTACTAAAATTGATTTTTTCTTATAAAGTTGAAATTAATTTTACACTCTGTCCATTTTCGACGTAACACTATGTATAATTAATGCAAGCATTACTAATACACTTTATTTAGCATTATTTTAATACACTCTACCAAACGACCCCTCTATTGTGTATTGAGACATGTATTACTAATATCCTGAATTTCTATGCATAATTAGTAATGCAATAGGTTCGAATGCATATATTAACATGATTAAAGATACAATTGTATCTCAAAATCTTTTCCACATCATTTTCACTAGATTTGTAAAGAATATTTTTGTAAGCAAATATTTTTCTTTAAATTTTTTTTAACAAACTCAAGTCATCAAATTGAGAAAGATTATGTAGGAGAGATTTTAGAAGAAGAATTCATGCGACCAATGATCATATTTTGAAGATCTGTCAAATTGGATATACCTCAATTTTGGATGCATTCTTTGTATTTCGAAATCAAATATTTACGCTTCTTATATTATAAAATTCTACACTCACCTTTTATAAGATATATTCTAAATTAAGTATATTAAATTATGATTATTAAAAGATGAATTCGAATTATGAACAAAAAGTTTCTTATATAGTTTTCAAATAATTTTTAAGCGAAAGAACAAAATACCAACTAAAACAAAATGATATTTATAATTAGTAAAAATATAGAAAACTTAAATGTTCAAAGTATAGGAAAATTATTACTAATAGTCACTATATCTTATTAAGTAATTTTTGGTCATTTCTTATTTGTAATTTTCGAAAAATAAATGTTCAAAAAATAATTTTTGTAGTTTAATCAAATGAATGAATAAATATTTTCAGCACAAATATTAATCTTCTACGATATTAAATTTCATAAAGCCTAATACATACAAACTTCTTATTTATAATAATTAACTTGTTAATAATTCTATTTTAATACATTTGATTACAGAGACATATCTCATAGGGGGTGTAACTGCAGTATTTCATATAGTATATGGGGCATAAATATTTGATTTTAAACTTTCATCCCGGTACAGTATTCAAAACTAATCATACTATAAGAATGTTTACTGTAATTAACCCAACTTGTAAATGACGTAATTTAGATACTTTAGATTTCAAACACTTTAGAAATTTTACATCCGCCAGGCACAATGACCATACTTGAACACGTGAAACTGCAATATTACCTCCACTTCTTATTTGATGTGACACTCTTTAAGTTGGCATAATATTTATAAAAAAAGAAAAAATTTAAAATTTGTGATTTAAAAAAATATTTAGATATTTGTGTGGTTAAAAATTATATTATTTAGAAAAAATTTAAAATTAAATTATTTTAATTATAATAGGGTAATATTTTTTTAAAATAGACTAAAAAAAAGAACAAATAGCAGAAAGTATTTAAAACTCAGACTTGCACGGCTCTTTATTTTAATTTGGAAAAAAAAGATTAAAAATATCCTTAAACTATTTGAAATGAATAAAAATGTCTTCCGTTTATAATTTGGTTCAAAAATGGTCTTACCGTCAATACTTTGATCCATAAATGCCCTTATTATTATTTAATGAGTCAAAAATGCTCTTTTTCAAATAAATATATTATTTATTTTCTTTTTGAACATATTTTTTTCTAATAATATATTTTTTTATTAGCAAATATTTATTCTACTTTAATTAAAAAATTAAAATTAAAAAAATACTTCTTATTTTATTATAATTATTTTTATTGTAAAATTACTTTTAATTGTAGGTTCAACGATCAAAAGTTAAACTGTAACATTATAATTTAACAGACTGGAGGGTTTTTTATTTTGTTATTATCTCTGTTAAAGGGGTTGGTGGTGAGAAAGTGGGATGTCAAAACCATGCCAGACCGATGGTTATTTATTCGTTCGACAAAATAACTAAGTCAAAAGTCATACAATCTTTTAACGTTTAAAGAAATTCTGCTTATACGTTAAAAATAATAAAAGTTTGTTTAAATTAGTTTTTTAAAAAGTAGTTTTTAAATTAAAAATAAAAAATTAAATTTAAATAACTTTTAAGTCAAAAAATAAAAAGTAGAGGGAAGCCTATTTTTAATTTTTAACTTATTTTAAGTCATTTTAAACTTATTTTAAGTTATTTTTATATTTGTCAAACACTTTCAGAAGTAAAAAACTGACTTAAAAATAGATTTGACCAGCTTTTAATTATGAGTAAGTCCATTCATATAGGCTCAATGATGTTTTAAATTTGAGAAAATAGCCAAAAACCTTCTCAAGCTATAACCGAATTTTCAATTACACACTCAATTTTCACGGGGTCCTATCACCTACCTGAACTGTTTAAAATTGAAATTATCATCTCCCTAAATGCTTGTGTGGCAAGATGAGTGTATTTACTCTCTTTGAGAGAGTGAAGACCAAAAAAAAATCTTAAAACTTTATTTTTTCCTTTTCTCCTTATTTTTCATTTTACTTTTAATTTTTTATAAAATATTTTTATAATACATTTGACTTTTTGTTAAACATAATCGGCAACTCGTAAATAAAGTATTGCAAATTTGGTGTGATGAAGACAAAGAAGGAACACAATAAAAAAAAACTAAGAGGAAAAGAGACGGGTAATTAAACTCGTTAAGATGTTTGAAGGATGGTATAAAGTGATGAAAAAATAAAAATGAACAAGGGAATGAAAAACAAAATAGAGAAAAAAAAAGAAATAAAGTAAGAATAAAGATCTCTTTGTAATTAATGAAAAATTGGATAAAGAGAGAAAAATAATATAAAAAATTTAAAATGACAGCTAAGAATGTGGTTGTCTAGTTTTAGGGTGGTATATATTCTATTTTTAAAAAAATCAGGGGGTAATAGGACACCCGTAAAGTATATGTGTGTAGTTAAAAATTCGATAATAGATTGTGGGGTATTTGACTATTTTCTCTTTTAAATTTTTTATTTTTGTTAAAAATAAATGGTATTTCACATAATTAAAAAGACATTAATGATTTATTAATATGATTTACAGAACCAAAAAAATACTAAAGAGCTACATTTTTTTAAAGATATAAGATAAGTTAGTAAAAATGCATTTTACTTTTTTAGTAATAAATATTTTTTGTAAGAGTTGTATCCAAATTAAAAACACCACATAATGAAAGGGGTAGTAAATTCTTTTGTTTTTTTCTAATATCGATGTCATTAGTATAATAATTGTGAGAATCATAAAAATACGTTAAATTAGCTCAAGAGCTTGTTTGGATTGGTTTATAAGTTATTTTCAGTTTTTCTGAATGTTTGGCTAGTCAACTTAAAGTTATTTTGTGTTAAAAATAAATTTTAAAAAATAATTAAATCTACTTAACTTATTTAAAACAACTTATAAGCCCCAAAAAATAAGTTAAGCCCAACAAAAAATGTTATTACTCCCTCTGATTCCAAATAAATAACTTTTTCAAAGCCTAAAAACGTAGTATTAATTATTTCCTCCATAATTTCTTATCTCTTTAATGAGTTTTTAAAATATCAAAGGAAATAAAAAATAGCCATAGAAAGCCAGAGAATGCTTGTCCTGTCAAATCATAATTCATGTTGTGAAACACGTGATCACCAAGCTGTTTGATTGCTTTTGAGACAATTGAGATTAATGAGGCTCTTATTTAAGCCACCCTATCCCATGCAATGAGATCTCACCTCTTCTTTCTTTTCTTCCATAGATTTTGTTAAAACCATAATATGAGGTCTTTCACTTTTCTCTTGTTTTTTGCTACTATAGTAGCCCTGGCATTGGCCTCTAATAATGTCGAAGATAAGGTCATAAGCCAAGTGGTAGAAATTCACCGTCTAAGGCCACAGACTGGTTCTGCTGGTTATACCGTCCCACAATTGGACTGTCTTAGTTGGCGTCTCGCCGTGGAGACTAACAACCTCCAAAACTGGAAATTGGTGCCTAAAGAGTGTACAAACTATGTAGGTCACTACATGTTGGGCAAACAATATCGCCACGATTGTGAGTATGTAGCCAAGCAGGCTATTGAGTATGCCAAAGGCCTCAAACTTAGCGATGATGGAAAGGACGTTTGGGTATTTGATATTGATGAGACCACTCTCTCAAATGCTCCTTACTACGCTCGATCCGACGTTGCTTTCGGGTAAAAATAATAATAAGAAATTAAACATGATTATTATTATTTGAAAAGATTTCATAAATAGAGCTATAGTAGCGTCTAATTTGAAAACTTAATATACTTGTGACCAACTATATATATGTTTTCAAAGTAGAAGCTAGATAGATATATATGTGAACAACCAGATCCGATGCATTTTTGTGCAGGGCTAAACCGTACAACCATACAAAGTTTAATTTGTGGGTCGCGGAGGGAAGAGCCCCAGCTATTCCTTCGATACTGGGTGTATACAAGACTGTGTTGTCTCTAGGGATCAAGCCTGTTTTCATTACTGGGACTCGAGAGAATTTTAGACAAGTAAGGATTGTCAATCTCAAGAATGTTGGTTATAGCAACTGGGAAAAGCTTATACTAAAGTAAGCAATATGTTCTACTCATCCCCTTTTAATTTTTCATTTTAATAGGTGTTTAGAAAAATGACCTTTTAATTCTATGTACTTTCAAATTTCATATTTTCACTGTTAATGAAATGCTCTTATAACCCCACACATATATATATGTTATTATTACAGTATATATTTTTGTTTATCGTTTTAATTTATGTAAATTTGTTTGACCGGATGATTGATGACTTTACAGGGTAGAAAATGATACGGGATCAGCAGCGCAATTTAAATCGAGCAAGAGAACAGAATTGGTGAAGGCTGGATATAGAATTGTTGGTAATATTGGTGATCAATGGAGTGATCTGATTGGAGAAAACGTTGGAGCTCGGACTTTCAAAGTCCCTGACCCTATGTACTACATTGGTTGATCTAATTATAGACACCTTATCGATCGTATTCTCTTTCTTCTTATCTATTTTAAGCATGCTAATTAACAAAGGGGGTAACTTTTTTATTTTGACATGTGAGATGATGGTATAAGCTCACTCTTCCACTATCATGTATCGTCTTTTGACTTTTGCTCCCTTTGCTATAATAACCCTTTGCTATAATAACGGCTTAGTAATTGCTTCAACATTTTAATTGTTTTCCTCTTGGAAATTTTGTTCCTTTATTTTAAAAGATGCACATCTCTACTTTTTGGCTCATTGTAGTCGAGACACTAAAACGATCATATATGACGTTCATTAACAAAGAATTAATAAAAGTACAATAATAAAAAAGGGAGAAATTGCTTTTTTGCTATAAAAATGAGCAACTTATAACAAAGAATTAATAAAAGTACAATAATTAATAAGGGACAAATTACTTTTTGTTATAAAAATAACAACCCATACCTAACGATTATAGAAATCGATCGGTTTGTACGATGTGATAGGTTTAGATGTTGAAAGGTTTTCATTAAATAATATGTTTTGCCATCTATGTATACTTATGCACTTTCTCGGTCTTAAAATATTCTCATCCTTATTACAAATATTTATCTTAAAATACTTACTTCCTCTATTCCATATTAGTTGAATTTTAAAGATAATGCACACATATTAAGAAAAATATTCAAGAATAAAATTTGAATCATATTTTTCTCTGTTACCCTGTTGTTTAATCGGCATCATAAAGATGATTAGATGTGAAATCATAAATACAAGTAGTCCATTATTGGAATATAACTTTGTAAGTATTGTAGTCTACTCCTACGAAATTACAAACCTTCATTAATAAAAAGGGTAAATATAGAAAAAGTTTCAAACATTTCTCTTGAACTTTGAACAATTCAACTATTTTTAAACAATGAAAAAAACTCTAAAAATTCAGTTAATATGAAATAGAGGGAGTATTATTTTTAGAAGTTCAAAATAAAATTAATTTTATTTATCTTTAGTAGTAATTTTGTTTGAAGACTATAAAAATCTTAATTATGCCACATAAATAAAGATATCAATGAAGTGATATTATATCTAGACATAATAAATAAGGGTAAAATACTCCCTCCGTTCCTTTTAATTAGTTGTTACAGATTTTTTTTGAGAATCAAACAATATATATGAACTTTGACTAACATTTTAAAATGTCTCTTTTCATAATATTGATATGAAAAATATTGTAATTTATTGTATAGTTTCGAAATATCTACATTTTTATTTTAAAAGATCAAATTAATATAATTTAATTTTACTTCAAAAATTAATCAAATTAATTTTCAAAAATCGAAATACAACCGCTAAAAAGGAATGGGAGGAGTATATAACAATATCCCTCCTAACTAATCTTTCTTAAAGGACGTGTAGATAAAAAATATGATTAGTGTTTTGAGACAAAGGTAGTATATGTCAAATGCACCAAGGTATCACCTATTAACTTAATTAGTATTTGGTCATAAATTTTGAGAGTAGATTTTGAAATTTTCTTTTGAAATACTTATTAATTGTCTATGAAATTTGATCAGATTTTAAAATTTTAATTTTAAAATATTTTTCAAGTTGCCAAATTTATTTTTGAATTTTTGGGACTTCCATTTCTAAAACTTCAAACTTTTTTCGAATAAAATGCATGTCAAAATATTATTTTTAAACTTCAATCGCTCAAATTTTAAATTTCTAACTTTTATATTTATGATCAAAGTACGAATTAATATATTAAAAAGTAGGCCGTATGAGTATGTCTGCTATTATTCTAAACCACATATTCTTCTCTATAATAAAAGACATAAAAAAAGACGAATAATTGTGATGGTGGACCCATTATTAGGATTTTGGTGACCATAGCTTGCATTTTTTATTGCAACTAGTACGTGCGTGCCTAGCTATTCAGAAGAAATATAAAAGACAATATAAAAGACAACTAGATAGTGGTTACCAGTATGTGATTTGTCAAATTAAATGAAATTATCTCTTGGCCTGATTGGCCCATCTTTAAGTACGCTAGAGCCTAGCTGAATAAGTTAGCTGAATAATTTTTTTGCCCCTTTTTTGGATACCGTGAAAAATTAGTAAACTAAAAATAACATTTTAAAAATTACTTATAAACAGCATAAATTGAGCCTATCTCTTTTTGATGTCCTGTATATGTACACCACAAGTTAATGGATCAGGTCCTTTGACAATGTACGAAAATTAATGATTAAAGTAAAGAACAAGAGAGTTTACATGAAAATCTCCTTCCTCAAATACCACCAACAGTTCCAAAAATTAAAGAGCTAAGATTCAGATTAAAAATCCTTGCAAACATAAAAATTGAACTCTTAATCCCTCCTCCTTGTAACAACTCTATTACAAAATAAAACTAAGCATGCAATAACTCTATTGTCAGTGCACCAACTAACTCTAGTTGATATAGACTTTAATCAAACTCGACACAACTAACTCTAGCTATGGACTCCATGTAATCAAAATGCAAAGTGAAATGATCTATATTTCTTTATAACACAGGAATGGATATTACAATATTAGGATGCAAAACACAACACACAACGAAATAACTTGAGACTTTCCATCGATAACTTTATCAGGTCTGTCGTCGGCCTTGGCATTAAACCACTATCTATGCATATATTTTCAGCCTGGACTGACAAACCCTTGCTGTTTTTGTGAGCTCGTTCTTGCTGGAGAGAGAGATTCTTGCTTTTCAAAATCGGTTATGCAAAAACTAGTTGTTTCTTATCAAAGTGAGTATAGTATGGACAAAACAACTGCCCTTTTTTACCATGTCCACCAATCACAATAGGTGTGGCAGCTTTTACAGCTTTTCCCATTCCATCCTGGACAAACGTTACTCATATGATCAGGTTCCTCTATCAAATCCCATAATTTATTAAATAATTAAAATTTGAGAATAACACTTTTGTTTATAAGAATAAAAGTTGGACAGAATATATTGTTATTAAAGTGATTTGTTTATAATATTTCGACTTGTACAAATATTGATATAGTTTAAAGACAATTCTTTATACATGATGGGGTTTTTCTCGCTTTTGGCATACCGTCACTCCTACAATTCTTTATCTTGAAGGAAGGCGGATTATAAGTGAGAACAAGTATAGTATGATGTCAATAGTAAAAGCTCCTTCATGAGTTAATATTCCAGGTCAGTTTTTCTATTCCTCCAAACAGGACAGAGAAAGTAACTTTTGGGTCCTTCCCAATTTATAATACACATAGAGGTAAATAATCCATACTTCAACGAATTAACAAAAGAAAGAGTAACTACATTAGAAGAATCACTACAAGAGAACTAGTTTTAAAAATATCTTGTGAGAAGAGGAAAGCTAGAGAAAAAACTTCATTATCTAACTCAAATTAAAGAATGAAATGTGTTGTGATAAAAATGAGCATTACAAACTATA
Organism: Solanum dulcamara; assembly: GCF_947179165.1. NCBI lineage: Eukaryota > Viridiplantae > Streptophyta > Magnoliopsida > Solanales > Solanaceae > Solanum > Solanum dulcamara. Next base: position 68,814,422 of record NC_077244.1, read on the forward strand.
TACTATGTGTATACAGGTGGGCTGGGTATATATAAACAAGACTAACCCTACTACAAATTACAAGTATGAGGGAGGTTTATATTGGACCTGTTATGGACAAGAAAACATGGCTGGTAGGAGTATTAATTTTAAATTATTTTCAGGGAAAATTACGCGGATTGGCAAATATATATTACTACTATATTATGTTATAAGGATATAGTTTCAATTAATTACGCGAATTGGCTATAGTTTAATGGAATTTGCTATTATACAAATTTGGAGGCTCATATCCAAATCTGAAAGCGAATATACAAATCTGGAGCGAATATATACAATTTCTTTGAAAGCCCAATTTGTATAATGTAGCGAGATATATAAATGAGAAAAACCCAATTTGTATAATGCAATAAGATATACAAACGGAAATTGACATAACAACTGAAACTATAGCTATGGAATGTAATTAAGCAAATTTAAGTTAAGAAGCCTAATTATATTTCAAATCCTTGATATTTTTGAAAGTTCCCCTTATTATCAATTCATTTTCAAATATGTGAGATGACTTATAATAATTAGGAGTGATATATTTATCATATTTCAAGAAGTGTTAAGTTAACTATGAACAAGTAAATATGAAGAGAGTATATTTTAACATATATAAGGTTGTTACATAAAAAATAAAAAAAAGGTTTGCCAATAACTATGCCTAGTTGTACATAATATGTACTCTCCATGCATAAACATAAAATTGAGATTTGAAGATTTTATATATTCGCTTCCAGATTTTAAAATTCATAAATAATAAATTAAATTAAATAAGCCAAGGGGTTGTCCATACAATAGTATAAAATATTAAACAGCGAATTGAATACGTGATATATCTACTACCTTATATTTAAATTTAACCATATATAAGTATATAAAATGTTCAGAGAAGAGCCTAAAATGCCCTTCAACTATTTGAATTGATATAAAATTATCCTCCGTCCATCTTTTGGCCCCAAAATACCCCTGACGTCAAGCTTTTGACTCAAAAATACACTTATTTTTAATGGTCCATACTCATTAGGTGGATGGGAGGGCAATATTGTACCAATTCTCATAGTTTAAGGTGAGAATCTTGTTCACACTTTTAAATTTTAATTTTTTTAAACTTATGACAAAATAAGGAAGAAAATAATGAGGACATTCATATAGAAATAATTAGTTCAATAGGAGATAAGTTAATAGCATTTTTTCTTTTCTGTGTACCCAAAATTCAAAATAAACGAATAAAAGGCAATCTTTTCTCCTATCCCCGCCCTTACCCCACCATGATAATAATATAAATTAAAAGAATATGAACATCTAGGATCATTTCAAATTTGAGTCTCTGATATCCTAATTAAGAATAAGAGATTAAAAAATAATAAAAGGGGGGAATGAACAAGATAATTGGATAATTAATAGGAAATTTTATGTTAATACAAAATAATAATATTTTTTAGATGGACATTCATACGTGGATTTTAGATGGATCCCCAGTTATGAGTTGGGTTATAATGAATTGGGTATTAATCTAAAATAGGCCAATAGAAATATATCATGAAATTAATATTTTTTGAATATTATTTTTAACCGTATCAGGTTAAAATATAAATTATATGTGATTTTTGTTATTTATTTGAGAATGGTTTTAATTTAGATCAATCAGATTAGGCAACATAATAAATAAATATTTAATGATTTTACGTTAGGGGAGTGGTTAAAAATAAGGACAAATATGAGCCAAAAGGTTAATATTGAGGGTATTTTTGACCCAAAAAGTTGACGTCAGTGGTATTTGGGGACCGAAAGGTGGATGGAGGGTAATTTTATATCAATTCGAATAGTTGAGGGGCATTTTAGAGCATTCTCCGTAAAATGTTTATATCTGCATATATGTTAAGATGTATATTCATTAGTATTTAGTAAAAAAAATTAGATCCGCCTGTGTGTTTGTTACACCCCGCATCATTCTCTCTTCCTCAAACCAACACCTAGATGAGTTTCCAATATTTGCAAACCTGTCCTATTTATACTCTTCCTCCCCATTTTGCTCCATTGAACTTTGAAACAACCAAAACTTGAATTGTTAAAAAAATTTCAAGAACAAATTAAGGGACTAAGGGTAAAACAAAAACAACATTTTTGAGTCGCAAAAATGTCGTGGCAAACCTATGTAGATGATCACTTGATGTGCGACCTTGAAGGCAGTCGACTCGTCTCCGCGGCTATTCTCGGCTTTGATGGCAGCGTCTGGGCTCAAAGCCCTGCCTTCCCTAAGGTTATTTTTATATAATTGTGATGTCTAAATCAATTTGTGGCATAATAATTTTATCGAGTATGTGTTATGTAGTCTTGTCGATTTTTTTAATAATGATAATGTTTTGATCAGTGATCGTAACAATTTATCGAGTATCTGCTATCTACTCTTGTGAATTTTCATATTAATGGTGATATTTGGATCAATTTGCTAATAATAATTTTATCGAGTAAGTACTCTCTAGTCATGTGGATCTGTTCCTTTCACATATCTCTTTTTTTTCTTATACAATGTTACGTCTCTCCGAACTGGATCTGTCCTTTCGTGCTTATCTTTCATTAATTGGAATAATTAGATCTATCAGTGATGATTATGTTGGTTAATTAATTGTCCTAAAGTGAGCGTATTGATACCTGATTATTTGGTAAAATATCATGCATAGACATTCTCGAAAATTAATGTAGTATGTCAGATTAATTAATTTGTGTGTACGTATGGTATTTTCGTGTGAGTATCTAATAGTTTGGTAATGCCAGTGAGTGATGACTGATGGCAATATCTTGCCTATGACCAGGCCTGGTTTACATGGACCGGGAGAGGTCAGGTCAGAATTATAGTAATACTGGTGCACTTTGCTACTAGCAACTTTTAACATAATGATAAAGATTGTGAGTTCGATTTATAGAAATAACATACTACAGTCTACATACATGTGATAAGTGTTAGGAGGCGTGGAGCGAATTGTTAGGTAATTTCAATATCGTACCTATACCAAGGCCCAAGTGATTGGCCATGGATGACAGTTGTTGAAGGTATGGTCGAACTTGATGCTTGGTTGATAGATTTGGTTAAGAAATAATGTTGCATGTGTTGTTGTTAGTAGTTGTAGCTTTTGACATTATGGTTAGTGTTTATCCTAACCTGTGTTATATTAGCAATATATACTAACCTAGCTATTGATGGTGCGCCAAGAATATGATTCAATGTTTAATTAATGTTTTGTATTTTGTGTGTTTCAGTTTAAACCAGAGGAAATTGTTAATATCATGAAAGATTTTGAGGAACCTGGATTTCTTGCTCCAACTGGACTGTTCCTTGGTGGCACTAAGTACATGGTCATTCAGGGAGAACCTGGCGCTGTCATCCGTGGCAAAAAGGTGTTTTTCCACTCCCCTTGTTACTCTTTCTATTTCTTCTCTTGTCATCAAAATCAATTCAAATCTGCTAGCTAATAAATATTTTGCTGTGAAAAGCATTTACTAGTTTTTGGTTAAATTTGTAACTATATATGTATACAACAAAGTTTATGCTTAGATCAGATTCATTCTCAATGCATTGACTATTATAAATTTTAGATTCGTCTCTAATAGCATCCTATAAGTATAATATACTACAAGAAGAACTTCCCATATATCTTTGAATTCAAGATTTCTTCATCATGATCTGCTTAATTTGGAGCCAATTACATAATCATTCACAATTGTTTAATTTTAGTTGTATAGATATGTGTATATATATTATGGATCTGTTTTCCTTTGGGTTAAAAATGAAGTCATATTTTGTGTAGGGATCTGGTGGAATTACAATCAAGAAAACAGGCCAAACTTTGATTTTTGGTATCTATGAAGAACCAGTGACTCCAGGACAGTGTAACATGGTTGTTGAGAAAATTGGAGACTACCTCATTGACCAGGGTTATTGAAATTTCATAACTTTATTTTTTTTTGTATTTTGATGATTGCATCTTCATGGAGGTTCTTTTTTTTCTCTAAGCAAAAATAACTAGCCTAAAGGTTACTATTTTCTCTTTGTTATAAATTTAGTCATACAGTTTACTGAAAGAAGTGTTGTGTATTGGTCACATTTCTTAGACTTTTTTTTCGGATAACGTCTTGTAATAAAAAAGATGTTTTAATTGGATATTTTTTTTTAGTAATCTGTTTTCCCCTCTTTCAAAAGTACTCAAGTCCTTTCGGAGAAGGAACTCCATATTCTTGTTCACATTTTTGCAGACTATTAGATCTTTATGATGTTTGTTCCCTTCGTTTGCCGGAAAGTTGGGACATCGATTCGCTTCTCTCCAGATGTGTTTCATAAAAGCCTGGGTTACCGAAAAATCAATGGTCATCACTTATGAAGTAAATTATTTTTGGTTTTCTAATCCGTGTCAGATACCTAAATTTAAATTTGTATCGAAAATTCCACTAGTAATTGTGTTAGTAAGACCTGAATAATAAAGAGAATGGATACAAATTCACTTTATGATTGATTAAAACTAATTCGAGGTTAAGTCTTCATAATTAATTGATTGATTCTACTTGGTGCTTTTCGCAATCGCAGCACAAAGTAACATAAACCCTAAATCAACCTTGAATTAGAAAAAGGAAAACAATTTGTACGAAGATAAATAAAAAAATTATTTATTTTTCTCCCATGTCCAATATTCATATTGTGACATTGAATTCTATAAAGTGGAAAAAAAATGCTCTCTGTCAAAAAGTTTTATTTTATTTTTTTCAAAAGATAAATTGGACATCTTTCCATGAACAATATATGCCAAAGAAAGCATGGGAAATATTAGTCATATAGAAGTGACGTGAGTGATGAGTCTCAATGTTGGGTAGGAGTGATATTTAAGCAGTATTCTAAAAACTAGGGGCTGCGTCAACCAGCTGATCATATAAGTTGGTCCTTTTAGTCATCCTTATCTATCCAAGAAAAAAGGATCAAAGTGATTTTCCAACATTTTACAAATGAGAAAAAATGTATCATAAATTTAATTTGTTTAATATATATAAATTTACTATAAATATTATAATTTAATCCCTCTCTTTTCAAGACTCCCCCCTAACTCTGTTGCTCGGTATTTGTTTACAAATTTTTACTAAACGATAAATAGATATGTGTGTATATATATATTTGCCTTTTTCCGTTATTGTACTTATAATTAGTACGTACATACTAATAATATTATTGTATCGTAGAAATAAATTTAAGACTATTGAGCGTGCTTTTAGAGACAAGAAGTATAAGAAATTGTATTAAATTAAAATGGTAATCGTTATGTTCACCTATTTCTTTTCAAGAGAATAGCTCGCTTTTAATTCAAATATCTTTGTTCTTTAAGACACTACACTTTAATATAGGATGAAATTGTAACATTAATTAGACTGTAATTTCAACTTGAAATGTACATTCTTTTCTTTTTGAGGATTGAGGGATCTGTATTTTCCCATCTTTTATATTTTATTATATCATATATTGAGTGGTTTCTAAAGAAGAAGTAAAGTAATACCTCTCGTGTCTCCCAAGTCAGTGGTGTTGATGTAGAACCATTGTTTCTGATGAGAATTTGGAATAATCATTATATAATATTTTCTAATAGACAAAAAGGAGTCGTGTAGCAATAAAATTATTTCCTTATGATTTACAAGTTAAGAGTTTAATTATAAAAATAATCAATAAATTTGAATTAAAATATATCACACACTTTTAAAAAAAAAGTCTTTTTCCAATTCTATTATCATGAAATACTTTATATATCGAGTTATCTTTTAATTTTAGAATATATATATATATATATATGAAAGCCCAATTGAGGGCCTAAGAGACCAAGACAGAAACCGACATGGATATGGATGGTTTCCCTTGCTATCTTCCAAACTCATACTAATGATCGATGAGTTCAATTTTTACGGCTGATAATATAAAGGAATTTTAATTTATACTATTCAATTATCTAAAAAAAAATAAAAAAAAGAAGTCAAATAAGGCATAAAAAACTTGATTACTTGTCATATTAAATTAAAATTACTAATACTTGATAACGTAAAAAATATTTATACAAGGGCATTATATTTATATCCGTAAATAAAGTGGTAGTGTTTATCCTCTATATTGAAATCATTTATTTGAAACCAACCATAGAAGAAGATAATATCGAATATGAGGATAAGGTAAGCAGACAGGACATATTCAATTGAGAATTATTTATTTTTCGTTTATCAAGAGTCCCACTATTTCGAATGCCCTTCCTATTCAACTTTCGACACGTGCACAACTTTTTTAATGTTTATCTTGATCAGTTATCACCTATGTCCCAAAAGTGAAAATACCACACCTATATAAATGTTTCCTCAACATTCAGAAAAATCCTATGTTTTTTTCTATGCTTAATCGACCAAAAAGTTTTTGGTGACTCAAAAGTTGTTGTTTATTTTTTCCTCTTTTCCTTGTTCTTAGTACCTAAATGGGTGATAGCAAGATTGAGATGTTTAAAGATGAATGTGATAATTACATGGAGAACAAAAGTTGTTCTTCATGGATGATCAATGAAGACAATAATAGTCCCTCGTCTTCGTCCATCGGAGAAACGTCGTCAACGATTTCGAGTTTAACTTCACTAGAAACAACGGATGATGCATCCTCCCCTGCTTCACGTAATTCTTCTGATGGGGCTTTGTCCGATTTATCGACCCTTATGGCGCAACTGCCTATCAAGTAAGTTATCTAAATTGAAATTATTTAATTTATATACACTGACGTTAATATTCTAACATGAGAAGATTTGTGAATGCAGAAGAGGGCTTTCCGAGTATTATGATGGGAAATCAGAGTCATTTACATGTTTGGCAAGAGTGACAAGTGTAGAAGATCTTCCAAAGAAAGAAAGTCGTTATACGAGGAAAATGAACAACTCCTCATACAAGTCACACACACTTCCTAAGCCAGTCATCTTCAAGAAAGCTTTAAGGAGTTCATTTTTATCATCTTGTTATACTGCTAGAAAGCCAAATTCTTCTATTAGCAGGAGAAGGCTACCTCTAGTTCCTGTACAAAGAACCTAGTTTTGCTAATTAGATATATGATCACCTTAATTTTGCATAGGATCGCGGTATTAACCTTAATTATTCCTTTTTAACTAATAAGTGGAAGGAACAAATGGAAATGAAGAATTTACGATTAATGGAGACATGGTATGATGATTACTAATTCTGACTTGGTAATCCCACTGTGGTTGCCACACCTCTTTTTCAAGGAAGTATTATTCAATATATTTATGTTTGTAAAAAAAGTTTTAAGTTTTTAGGTGCAAAAATTAAAAACGAACACAATATAGAGTCAAAAGTGCAAATGACCCCACTCCTTATCATTTTGGGCTGACTTTGACTCATTGAGTTTGGACAGTCTCATTGTGGGATGGAGCCCAATGACACAGATGGAGTTTCATTGTAGGATGGAGCCCAAATAACAAGTGGAGTTGGACAACTCATGAATCTTTCAGCTTTTCCACTATGTGATGCTCAACAATGAGGTCCTTCATCATTTAGGGCTTGAAGAGGATAAAAGACTAATGAGAAAATTACACAAAATGGATTTTTAAGCAAACTATTTACCATTTCAAACCTTTTTCCTAAATAATTTTATATATACTTCTTCGGTCAAATTAATTACCCCTATACCTTCTTTAATTATTTTTAAATTCACGCATTGATGTCATGCTGATGTCAACGTCCATCCTATATGATACCGATAGAATATCATATATCGATGAAATCTCACAGAAGATTAAGCTCAGTCATATATGATATCGATATGGTATCAACATACCAACGAAGTCTCTAAAGAATATATTTATTAATTAGTTTAATAAATAAGATTGTATTATAAAATACAACAACAACCCAGTGAAATTTTACAACGTGGGATCTGGTGAGGGTAAAGTGTACGTAGATCTTACTCCTATCAAGGTAGGACGGCTGTTTTCGAGAAACTCTTGGCTCAAAAGAAGCATAATAATAATAATAATAATAATAATAATAATAATATATATATATATATATATATATATATATATATATATATATATATATATATATATAGCAAAGAAAAGAAAATATAATACAGGAAGAGGGAGAGAGAGAGAGAGAAATAGCAAGAGAAACATAGAGCAGTATTCTTATATCCGTGTATTATAGTATTGCAGGTGCAATGCCCTTTTAGGGCAAAATTTGTTGAAAAAAATGATTAGCTACAGTGTAAAACATGTGAGCTACAGTGAATTTACTATTCATCGACTTTTTGACTTGTTTTACAATACTCTCCCTTCGATGTTCATATGCAAAAAAAATATGTACATAATTATTTGTAATACACATTATTTGCTTTCTCATTACTTTCATGATAAAGACCATAATTTCATCATCTCTGTTTGAGCTACTTGCAAGTTACCTTCTTGATTGGAGTCCATCAAAAGATAATATGCCTCGTTAAAATTTTACTAGAAAAAAATCATGTGGGAAAAAGTCCTAAGGAATGAAAAAGAGTACACATATATAGTAATACGCATTGATAGCTGCCTCATTAAAAATCTTACCAGAAAAATCCAATAGGACAAAACCTTGGCTAAAAAAAAAAGTGCAGCGCATAATATATTCCCCTGGTTAAAACATCATTGTTGTGAAGGATGCCCCTCAATCTTGTTCTTAGTTTTTCAAATGTTGATATTGATTGTAACTTTGTGACCACATCATATTCATGAATATGTTGCATCCTGCATATTCTGATGTATCATTTTTTTGTCTCTTAGATGTGTTGAGTCTTTGAGTTCAGCCAAATACATTCTTGACAATTACTTTATTTATGACCTTGTCGATGTAGACGAATTGCTCATTCGGCTTGTTTGTAGTAATAGTCAAGTAACATATTTTCTTGATAATAATTTACTATCTTGTAGAATAACATGATTAACAGTATAAAAGCATATAACATTCTTGAGATCAAACTTCATGCTAATCAAATAACTTTCTGCAATTTCATAACTAATAAATTTTGACACCATTTTAATGAGATCGTAGTTGATCTTTTTTTATGTTAAGTGATCGCACAACTATTGGGGTACTCAATAAAATCACTTTAGAAGTTTTTTAAATTCTTCAAGGATTTTCGTATAATTTTTACTGTCTAGCTAGACATGATAATTATTTATAATACATATTCAAGTTTTTTATATGTTGTCAGACAGAAAGAAACCTCATTGCATCAATTTTCATATAATAATGTCAGGATTTTTGCGAAAAATCTATATGCCCAAGATGCAATCGTAATTTATATTTTACGATTTTCATTTTATTTTTATCATAATCATCTATTTGTACTCCACTGACATTATATCCTTGTATTTGTTGTCAGGATTTTACTCCTGATGAAGTTCATAGAGTTGGAACTAACCAACATAACACCTCCGAGGAGCAAATTGAAGGCGTAGATCCATAGAGCATTAGTCCTAGAATTTGGGGCGTAAGTCCTGGGCACATAAGCCCCGGGTGTTGATTATTTTTTTTGGTTTGTAATCCATTTTTGCTTTAAATCATATTTTTATTATTGGTGTAATGATATTTACATTTTATGTTATCATGTTTTTCAGGTTTTGGTGATTTATTCTAAAATGTATAAATTAACTCGTATAGAAAATGATATTGCTATAAATAATATTTTACATAATCATGTGAAATTGATAGGATAGATCTTTCATAACACTATGTTCCTGAGACAACTTTATTTATTTTTTGTCATTACTTTTGCATTTTTTATCTTTCTTTTTATTTAAAATATATAAATAATAATCAATGCAAATATTAATTAAGAGTGAGAAGAACTGGTAAATGTGAAGATTAATGATAATTTTATCTTAAAGATTATTTTGGCTATTATCATAATAGTAATTATAATATTTTTTTGTCTATATTATTAATTATGAATACCTTTCTCAAATAATAATTATGATATTTTTTTCTATATTATTGATTATTTATTAAAATTTATTTGTAAAATCATTGAAAATTTTACTTTTACTTATTTTCTAAGTTGTAAAATTATAGAATTGAATATATATATATATAAGTGGTATGCCCCGTAAATTCATGGGACTTACGTCCTGTATCTCGAGGCTTACGCCTCGCTTCGTATTGTATAAAACACTCTGTCTTACGTCCTCATTTTTTAAAACAATGATATATTTATGATATCATAATTAAATATAAATTACTATTCTAATATTGAAATTAATTACTAATCTCCTACTAGTAAGAAATTATTTATGAATCATATTTTTTAGATCCTCATAATTCTAACCGGGCCTAAATGAATGAATGAATGAAGAAGCGCAATCAAGTAGCCTTCGAACACTCTTTTAAAGTCTCAGAATGACAAAATATAGGTGGGAAAGTAAAAAAGAAAGAGAAAATCTCACTCTTAGTCATTCAACTTTTTGTTTATCACCCAAATCTCACTTTTAAAATATTTTTTATTATCACTCTTATTATTAATTAAAAAAACGGAAATTATTTTAATGCATTTTTTACAATATTGAATTTAATATTTTCAAAGAATATTATAATAAATTTATTCTTTTATTAATTACTTCTTAAAAAGTTTTTCAAATCAAACATGAACAAATATTAAAATTGGACCAAACGAGTAGTGTTATTTTAAAAAGAAAAACATTTTTTGCCCACATATCTTTCACTAGTTTTTTTTTTGGGGTGTGTGTGGGGCCCTCTCATTTTCTTATTTTTCTCCTTTTTTATTTCTTTCTTGGTTTTAATGGAGTCGATCCATTCTCTTGGACATCTATCTAGGAGGGAAAATGCCATGTTCCAAGAAGGTCAAAGTGGAACTTTTGTCTTCTCTTTCATGAACTTCATCGAAACTATTTCTTAGGGAGTTAACAACAATAATAATTCAGTAAAATCCTACAATGTGGGATTATAACAGGGTAAAATGTACGCAGACTTGACTCCAATTAAGATAGGAAGACTGTTTCCAAAAGGCCTCTTAAGGAGTTAGTGAATGAAAAAAGAAAAATGGACTGTATTTCATTTATCATTTGACAAACAACAAACGAGCCGTTTCTTTCGAATTCTGTTTTAATTAGATCCAAATAATTAAGACATACACACTCACTTTTCAAAATTCAAAGTTTCAAATCATATCATTACGAGGATATGGGACTAGATTATAAAATAATACTCCTCTTTCAAGTAAACATAGCTTTTCGTGTAAGTTGATGAATAAACAAACCTACCATAGATCCTAAGATAAGGTTATTTAATTATAGTATAGAACAAGGACCACGTTAAGTGACGAAAGCAATGCGTTTCCCAGCAACTAATCCACATGTCCCTTCTCTTTCTTCATGTCCTCCTCCTTTATACCTAACATGTATATATTCTACCACTTCTTAACGGACATGCTAAGTAATTAGGGTTATTGATTCATTAATTCTTTTATTAAGACTAGAGCTTGTATACAATTCGATTAATTTTATCAAATAAATCCTATCTTGAACTTATTGGGGTTGGGAGTAGTTTTTACATAGGAATAATTTTAAATATATACAATAAACTTATTATATCCCTGTCCAATAATATTTATCCATTATTAAGTTTACACAATTCTTAAGAAACTACAAATAGAAAAGTAATTTTACCATATCACCCTTTCAATATAATAAATACAATGTCTTGAAAAATGTAAAAGAAAAATGACTACTTATTAATGATAAAGTAAATTAGGAACTAAGTTAAAATTATCTCTTGATTTCATAAATTGAACAAGTATTGTTGGACATCTATTTTTAGAGCACGTTTGGATTGACTTATAAGTTGCTTATATGCTATTTTCAGCTTTTTTGAGTGTTTGACTGATCAATTTAAAGTCATTTTGTGTTTAAAATAAGCCCCAATAAATAATTGAGTTTGTTTGGATGAACTTATTTTAAGCAGCTTATAAGTTGAAAATAGCTTATAAGTCAAAAAAAAATAAGTTGGGTTGCACAAACTAATTTTTTAAAACTTATAAGCAGTGTTCAACTTATAAACTACTTAAAATAAGTCCATCCAAACAGGTTCTTAGTATAGTGGACACGTAAAGATAGACAAAAGGAGTAGTTTACAACAAATATAACTATTTTTTATTTAAATATAAAAATAGCCAAAAATCATAGAAAATATACAATGACTATACAATATAGCTTGCCAAAAGTCATAAAATTTTTAGATTAACTATGCAATATAGATTACTTATACATTAGGTATATATGTAATATACATTATAATACATTCTATTCCTGAAATATATATTGAGTATACATGAATATACACTAAATATACATTAATATACACAAAATGACCATCTTCTGTAATTATCCCATATTCATTTGCCTTCGGCCCAATATATGTGACGATATTTGACTTGAGGCGAAATTTAAGAAATTAGAAAAGAAAGATTTTAAAAATATATGATCTAAAATAAGTTATTCCCTCCGTTTCAATTTATGTGGTACTTTTCAGATTTCGAGATTCAAATAAGCCTATATATCTTTGAACGTAAATTTTTCATATATTTGTTAAATATTTTGAGTTGTCAATTATTGTGACTTATACTATTTTTTACGTAGTTTACAAATATATAAATCTCATTTCAAAAAATTTGAAGATTCCATGCGCAAATTTTCTATTAAACTCAAACTGTTTTGAAAAATGAAAAGTGTCACATAAATTGGAATAAAGGGAGTATTATTAATAAATTATCTCAATAGTAACGGTAAACTAGACATTCTAAAATTATTGTTACTAAATATGGAAATGTATCATTCTTAGCTTAGAACTGACAAAAAATGAAAGTGTGTGATATTAATTGAGACAAAATGAATAATACTCTTATGAGAAATTAATATAAATAGTTTTTCACCAAAATAATAGCCAAAAAATATATTTTTTGTATATTAATGAATATATAATATATACAAAATATATATCTTATTTAATTAATAAATATAGTTAATTTTTGCCCATCATTCAAATATATAATTGGCCTTGTTTTTATCCTTACTAAATTTTAGACATGAAATCTTATAATTCTGAATCCCATTCGTTTCAAGCTTAAATGCTTGTTCAAATTTATTGTTTCTTAGCTAGTTGGAGGGGAAAATAAGGTATTGATGGACGTAATAATAATCTTTTTGCACAAAGGTAGATATGGTCAAAGATGATATAATTACATAAAGACCCTTCGTCCCATATTCTTAAATGATGATGTCTTTTAGGAAGAATTAAGAGGGTGTGATGATGCAATGGGGTACAAATTTCAAGAGTAAACAGTCCTTTTGCAACATAGACCAAACCTATCCATCAAATCAACAATTAATCATTGCTGATTAGAAATTCTGGATTTGATTCCATTAACACTTTCCATGCTTTAATTTACCATTTGCCTTGCTACTTCTTAAAACTTTGTTTTAGCTCATTTCACCGTTCATTATTAAATTAATCCTATTTTTAGATGATTTATTGAGACCTAAAAACTATTAAAAGGAAGTTAATTTTTCAATGAGAAATAAAAAGAAATATTTAAAACAATTATTATTTTTTATTATGAATTTCTAAAGCAACACTTAATTAAAAGAAATATAATAAATTTAATATTAAAATTAAATCCCTAAAATGAAAAGTTTGCCATTTTGCCTTTGGTGTCCCAAAAGCCTAGAGTAGGTGCTACACTTTCTGAATTCTAAATAGGAGAAAATAAGACTCTATATAGTGCTTAATGGCTAATTTTGAAAATAATAGTAGTAAGAAATACTTTTTTTCATTCACTTTTACTTAATTTTTTAGTTAAGAGGATAATAATTTCATCCATCATACATTATATTTCTTGATGATCACAAGATGTTCTTTGCCTAACAAGTTTACTTTCTTATTTTATAAAGCTGACCTTAACAAATATCTTTTTCGCATTTTTGTGGATAGAATATGTGGTGAATGAAAAACATGGCCACCTTATATAACCTTTTTAGCAAATGAAAAAAGTACTCAGAAGAATAACAAAAAATGTGCCTTTACGCCACGTATAGATCGATTACAGTTATGAAATTTTACATTGCCTATGTGAACCAATATATATGAATTTCAAATATTAAAAACAGTATAAGAACGAATCTCTTTAAAAATAATAATAATAATAATAATAATAATAATACAAGAACATGATGAGCAGAGAGAACAAATACGTTGGGGCTGCATTTTAATAATTTATTTTAGAAGTCAGTCTAACAGATGTATCGTATATCTCTGCAAATCTAGCAGAAATTGGGGAGGGAATGTAGGGCCAAAATATTATTCTACTAAAAATTTCAAATTGAAGGGATGTGGAATAATTTGGAGAAAAAAAAAAGGATGTGGAATATAGTGTTTAATATTTTCAAGTTCTGTTGATGATGTTACAGGGGAATATTCTTGTCCAAAACCAGTGGAATAAATTTGAAATTTGAAGAAAGAAATCTCACTCAAATACTTAATTACTAGTAGTCTAATAGTTTCACGATTTTAATTTATTTATCTTATTTTTTAAAAAATATTTTTTTATTTAAACTTAATAGTCTGTTTGATCAAATTTTTGAGAGGTCAAAAATACGTATTTAAAAAAAAGAAGTGTTTGACCAAGTTTTTTTTTTAAAAAAATGCTTCTAATAGTAGCTTAAGTTATTTTTCAGAGATTTTTGAAAATAGTTTTTTCTCAAAAATACTTTTGAGAAAAATATATTTATTAGAATACTAGATTAAAGAGTATTTTTATATATTCTAAATATCTTTGATTTAAAAAAAAAAATCAAAATGGAAAGTGTATTATATGTGGTCGCATAAACAAACAATGGATAATGGATCGAAAACAGTGCCTGCCTGCTTGATTTGTTAATTGTCATTGTTACTTCCTCATCTCAAATTGTTGATCATAATTTTTTAAAAATAAATATTTCAAAATTATTTATTATTTTAAAATTTTAAGATAAATTTTTGTTATTTTACTCTTACTAATAATATTTTTTTAAACTACAAGCATCTCAATTATGAGAGATGATACATAAAAAGACATATTCATTAAAGAAAATCATATTTTAAGACATAAATAATGATGAAATAGTAAAAAGAAATCTTTTTAATTATTATTTCTATGTCTCATATTACTTGTCTTCTTTTCCTTCTACACGTCCCTTAATAAATTATAAATAAGAGGGATGTTATTATTAATTTATCTTTACTCTTGTTAGTACACCTATTTCACAATATCAAAATTAACAATGGAAGAACTATCTTGAAACTTTACAATATTTATATTTTTAAGAAAAAATAATTTCAAGGTCAAAATTGAAAAGTTTAAATTAATTTTTATCTTAATTTTATAAATTAATAAATAATTTAAGATAATTATTTTTAATAATATAAACAAATTATATAAAAAAATATTTTTGTTAAAAATATGTAAAAAATTTACGATAAATAATTTTAGACGGGCGGAATAACTCTATTTAATATTACATGAGCGAGGACTAATAAGAACCCACCAAGAACTCCATGGGAAATAGATAAAGTATTTTGAGAGAAGATTTTTGGGAAAACATATTCCCTCCTTTTATTTTTAGTTGTTCATTATATTAAAAATAGATGTCGAATAATATTTGTTAAGTTTAAAAAATCAATGAATTATTTATTTATTTATATCTGTTGTACCCTTATTATGCAGTACTCCCTCCATTTCATATTAAATGGATTTTTGAGGCATTTTTCATTTTTCAAAATAATTAAATTTTTCAAAGTTCAAAATAGATGTTTGAATTTTTATTCATATTTGCCCTTTCATTTATTGAAGTTTTATATATTTTTAGAAGATAAATCATACTACTTGCAAAGTTATATTTATGATTATACAAAAGGAAATAGTGAAAAGTATGATTCAAATTATGTCCTTGAATATTTTTCTTAACTTGTGTGCATTGCCTCATAAATTCACTTAATATAAAATGAAGGAAGTATCTAATACATTTTCCAATACATTAAATTTAATATATTAAAAAAATAATATAGCAATACTATCCATATTATTTATTATTTCTTAAGATACGTATCAAGTAAATAATGAATAACTATTGAGCAGAAAGAGTATTTGTCAAAAGTATTCACAATTTTCCATACTAGAAACATGCATCTTTGTTTCCAAGACGTGGATTTTATTGCTTTATGCCTTTTTATGCATCCCACCACAAACGCATAATCTCCTCATCCCTCCAAAATTAGTATGATAATCCATTTTAGTTATTGTGTTAAAATAATTATATTTTAAAATTTAAAATATAATTAATTACTTGTCAATATGATGAAAAGAAATCAAATTTTAATTAAGACTAAAGAGTAAATAAAATAATTTAATCAAATTAATATTTTTTAAAGGCACGTCAAAAAAAAAATATGACAAGAAAAATGCCGATGAGAGAGTAATGAGTAATTGATATTCAACTTAAACTTGGAATACATGTTTAAACTTCAATTTGAAAGATTCAGTCAAAGTTTGATTTTGATAATTTGGTAATCCGTTAAGTCAAAAGGGCCGTTTCCCAGTCCAAGATCCTCTGGAATTAACAAATTTAATGACTCAACAATCTTAAAATTGAAGGTTCATAAAAAAAAAAAAAACTTTAAATGGATACATTCAAGAAGATTGATTGATTCATAAAACAATGTCAAAGAATTTACACAAGCACACCATTCTATCCTAGTAATAATTTGTCATCATTTCTTTTTGAACGATAAGAGCACTAGAGAAGTTCAACTTTTTAGATTATCTTCTCTATACAACGATATCTTATAATCTATGATTCAAGGTAGGCCAAAGCCAAGTTTTTTAAAACCAAAAACTACTCAGTAACAATACTCTTCTTGCACCTGAGAACAAGACTTTTGCATTCTAACTCCACTAAAACTTGTTCTTGATGCCATTATTTCGTTCAGCGACAGCCTCTTCTTTGGCCCTGGCTCTGGTCTTTGCTTTGGCGCACTATGGGACCGTAGCTTAGCGCGAAATGACTGTGTGTTAGACATGTAATTAGGAAAGTTGGCATAAGCCCGGAAGTATCCGTCCCCACAAATGCTTTTGGCTGGTGTAGGTAGTGCGTTGGACCGTCCAGAACCTGCAAAGCGAGGAGTACTTTGTGCAGAGGTGAACTTGCATTGTTCGTCCGCTAGAAAGCTCCAGTTAACATCCTGAAGATGACGACAATCTGGGATCGATAGACGGGCTGGAAGTGGACAGGGGAGTGGTGATGACATAGCTTGATAATGCTGCTCATCTCCAGATTCAGACATACAAGCATTGTTCATTCTACGGGACCTTGATTTGGTCCTGTATGTGTCAATTTCTACTATTTTCGGGCTTTCATCAAATCCATCATACGACGTTTCATTCGAAGTTGACATTCTCTTGCTATGGAATTCACTTCTATATTCATCAAATCTTTCCTGCCAAAACCAAAACAGAACACGATAACTAATTAACAACTCCTCAATCCACGCAAACAGTATATGCCAAACCCCGAGGGGGAACTAGATTCTTACAATGGACCTCCTAGCTCGCATCTCGGGTTGGAGTCTAGTGTCATTAGTCATTGAACGACGAGCTCTTTGGGATCGAACAGCAGCCTGCGCTCTGATGAGCGCCTGCATACTGTGAAGCGTTGCAGCAGCTCTTTTTCGGACAAGGTAACCCCTTACCAGAGCCTGCAATTTCACCAGTCCTTTGAGAGCTCTAAGAGCTTTTCTGGCCTGCAAAAAATAAAGAACCCAGAATTAGATCTTGCATATAAACCAATATTAAAAAACTTCTAAGACAATCAATCAAACATGACATAAAACATAGAGCCAAAAAAAAGAAAAAGAAAAAGAAGAAATACAATACTTAGATACAACCAAAAAGCAAGAGAAAATTGAGGACCAACTAATGCCAGATGGATTTTAAAGTGAAAAGTGAATGAAACTTCAACATCACTCCAAAGACCAAATTCAAATACTATACAATTTCAAATTTCAAATTTATGGGACAGCTTTAAATGAGGGAGGAGTATAAATGTAGTATAGGTAAAGACAATAATTTCAAAGACCAACATGAAGATCGAAGGCAATAGTACTGTTCGATTAGAATGTTTGGAAGGTACTTTGCTGACATTTTAAGCAACCATAAAAACCTTTTTTTTAAAAAAATGATTCAAATTTTCAACATTAAAGACTTACCAAATAACCCCTGAAAACAGTTTGAATCTTAGCTGCAGCCCATTTCTCTCGCCCACCTGTAAACATAGCACCCCTGCCTTGGCTTGTCAATCTCACCACCGCAACAGCCGCCTGCGCGGCCGCTACGGCCGCATCCGCGGCAGCAGCCGTGGCCGCAGCCACGGCAATTGCGTGCTTGCTCTGCTCCTTCTCATTCTCAGAAATGTAAGATCTCAGCCAATTAGTATCCACCGCCGGCACGTCTCCCGGAAAGTTCACCGGATTCTCCCCGGCACCGATTGATTCTTTAGAAGACTTCCCAAAACTCCATCTTTTCTTGTCTCTCTTTTCGGATGAATTCGACATGTTGTCTACATTTTCTTTGTCTTTCTTCATCCCCAGCAACCCCTTGAACCACTTTGTAGCTTTCCCCATTCTCTACACACTCTGGAAGAAGAAAAAATAATAAATCCAATGTCACAAATGTAATAAAAAGAGAGATATATAGCAATAGACAGAAACTTTCAGAATCTTTACATGTTGCGAGCAACGAAGTGATGAGAACAGAACATTGAAGTGTGGAGGAAAAAGTTAATAGAAGGTATCAAACAGTATATAATAATTAATAGTTGGGTTAAAGATTGGATTTTTATTTTTTTGGAAAAAACTTCATACTGACACAACCTCGTGAAGAACTGAGAAACAAGACAAAAAGGTGTGGCAGCAAGAAATATGTTTTAAAAATATATTTATATAATAGGGGCAAAAAAGATTGAAACTTCACCACCAAACAAACAATAAACTACAGACCCAAAAAATCATAGAATAAGTTTGAACTAAAATTTTAAATTTTCTCCTCCTGCAGTTCAAATAAGGAATTATAACTTCCACCAGTAAGAAACTCAAGTAGCTTGCATAAAGCATAATCATTTTCCATACTCCCCCCACCCCCCCCCACCCCACCATTTTCTTGGTCAAAAAACTCAAATATAACAGACAAAATCATCAAAACTGAAAGCAAGTGAAGAAAGTAGCAATAATCACCAAAGTTGCAAGAAACACTCGTGTTGTTTTTCAAAAAACCAATCTTGTGAATCTCTCTATAGCCCACCGAATTAAAGATTTTTAAGAAAGAAACGAATTTTCTTCACTTTTTCTACCTTAATAATCTCAAAGATACTTCACTCTCTCTCTCTCTTTAACTTTCTGGAGCAACGTGAAATAAAAATACTCATAAAAATGAAGAAATATACTTCACCCCACATAACCCCACCACCAAATTTTTCAGCGGCTGACACAACCCCCGTGAATTGGTTGTGGATATAACAGAGACCCATTATGAGGCTTTCTTCTTCTTGAGCTTTTAAAGAGAAACATCCAAAACGGGATTTGCTAACAGACCCAAAAATGATTTTGTACTGTAAATTTTTCTTTTTTCATTTACCACCATTAAAAGCACTTACCAAAAATGTTTGCTTGAACTTTGATCACTTGTGTTGTGTACGAGCCAAAAAGGGATTTTAATAGAAAAAAGATATGGGTCTCCGTATCACCAGCGGATTTTTCATTGACTTAGAACGATTTGTTCAGAAAACTCTGCCATTAAAGATCTTCCAATGAATTACTATTGGAAGAAACAGAGAAAATGGTGGGGAGAAAGCAGATCTCTCTGTTTTCTTTTATATTTTTGGAAAGACGAGAACTGAGGAGTAAAAATATAAGCTAAGTGTGAAAAGATTTATATAATTACTCCAATTAATTAGAGATTCGTAATTAATTGATTATTTGTTTTGAGCTGGTATATAGAGAGTTTTCTTTTTTCAAATTTCCTACAAAACCGGGGATTTTGAATTAAGTAGAAGCCTATGGTATTAGGGGTTGTTTGGTAGCCCGTTTTGAAGCCAAATTTAGTAGCAGCTAGTTAAAAGGTAAATTATTTATGTAAAATTAATAGGCATAATATATAAATATGCCCTTTAACTTGACCTCATTTCACATTATGCTCTTCAATTTTGGGTGTGCACAAGTAGACACTTAAACTTGTATAAAATTGAACAAGTAGACACATATATCCTACGTGACACAATACACGTATGACATAAAATTGCCATGTAGCATGATATATATGACAAATATGTCTATTTGTTCAAATTTTGGATAGTTAAAGTGTCTACTTGTGCATTAGTAAAGTTAGAGGTCATAGTTAATATATGTATAAGTTAAGAGAAATTTTATGGAGTATTTTATACATAAATAACTAAATCTCGCAAAAAGTATTAGTTATGTAGGTATTAGTTTTATGAGGAACTTTAAAAATAACAAAGATTTGAAAGATAATTAGGTTCCTATTAGCTACAGTTTGCCTAATTACGTTTCATAGTTGTAGTTTCAATTGCTATGCCAATTTTTGTTTGTCTATCTCAATGCATTATACATTGAGTTTTTTTGTTTATGTATCTCGTTGTATTGTACAAATTAATTTTTCAAAGAGATTGTATATACAAATAAAAATTTGCTTTAGAGGTTTGTATATGAGTCACTACCTTCACTTTGTATACAAATACAAACCTTTAGTGATTTGTATATGAGTCTCCACAAATTTGTATATAAGTCCCGAAATATACAAATACAAAAGAAAATATAAATTTGCTTTAAAAATTTGTATATGAGCCTCTTAATTCGCTTTCAGACCTGTATAATAGCAAATTTCATTAAACTATAGCCGCGATTTATAATTATGTGAAACTATAGCTATATTAAATAATACGCTAGTAATGTTTGCCAATTCACACAATTTTTCCTAGTTTTACCCTCTATTTGTATAAAATAATACACAATTTTCTTCCATAATTTATATATGTATTAATTACACGAGTTTCTAAATTATAAATATAATATTGTATCAACAACTTATTTCTAATTAGCTATGAAATATTGTATAACTTATATTGAAATTAATATATGAATAAGTTATTTTTTTACTAGTTACGAAATGATTAATGTTATGCGCCGAAGTTAGGGATCAAAGTAATTTAAGCTTATCGAAATAATATATTTGTCTTAATTTTATTATAATATTTATAAATTATTTTTAAAACTAATTTAAGAAGGTTAGAATTTCGAACAGATAAACTTTTAATTTATAGGTGGTAAAAATGGTAAGTTAGTTATGGTAGCACTCTCGATTTCTCAGACTTAAAGATAAAAGCTTATCTTTTCAAATTTCAAAAAAATTATTTCTTTAATTGGTTCAGATACTGTAGATCTTATGAACTGCAATCTCCCGTTATATTTTACCAATAATAGTAGTAGATTTGGACTTCTATTTGAAAAAAGTTATTATTATATTTTTATTTATAACAATAAGAATAGAGAGTGGCAGGTCACTTATCTAATTAACTCGTATAAGCTCAAACCTTAAAGATATTATTAGTTGGTCTTTCGATCTTAATTTTCCATGGCGTACGATTGAAAATCGTGTAATCTAATCTTATTAACCTTAATAGTAATTCTTAGACATTAACATAATTTTGGTGCATACCCTAAAAAAAGATAAAAGTAGAGTTGTCTAAATCCATCCGCTTTTAAGAACCCAAAGGGCAAAGGACCACAAATGCTCACTTTTTTTGGTAAAGATTAGACGAGAAATTTGGTTCAGCCATTAATCAATCGCTTTCTATTTTTCAATAAATTGATAACAACTTCCACTATCGTTCACTTCAATGTTTGTTGCAGACCAAATATTTCATGATAAAAATTGAGTTATACTGTATGTATATGGACTGTGAAATACTTTTTACACTCTAATTTAACTTGTTTTATCCTGTTTTGCATATGTGTATTGCGTAATTAATAGTAAATATATAAGAGAAACAAATTATCGTGAATAAGATATATCTTTAACTATAACTTTTTTTTAAAAAAATAACGCAATTTTTTTATGATAAAAGTATACTTAAAGAGTAACAGATAATTCAGACATCACACTAACATTTAATGAGCAAAATTAAATGTAGTGAATACTTAACTAGTAAATGATAGTTTTGTCTATTGCAGAGTCATCTAATGAAAAATAAAAAATTCAATCAATATTTTTTATTAATTAAAAATATATATTGAGAGTTTCATTTGTTAGAATAAGTGTAGCAAAAAAAATGACTCAATTTGGATATATTTTGTTTTCTACTGCTTCACCTTTGTTACTTTAAATTTGGATTTTGCCACTTTGAAATTTAACGTTATACTATAATCGACTTTTTATCTCTAAATTTTTCACAAGTAATATTTATCTTATTTAAGGCTTATGAATACGCCTTATTTATGAGAAAAGGCATGTAAATATCCTTTTTTCATATTTTGATCTAAAAATATCCCTAAAATACTCCTAACCTATGGTAAATAATTCAAAAATACCTTTTCTCCACCTTTTGATCTAAAAACACCCTCAACCTTTGTTTTTTATTCAAGAATACCCCTCCTTCCACCTATGAGCCTTTTCCTAAAAATGAGGAGTGTAAATGTATATGTTGTGTACTTTTGTAGAAAAAGCATAATGTCTATGCAAATAGTGTCTTTTTAAAAGAAAATTACGCGAATAAACAAATATATACTAGTTAATTAGCTAATATAGCTATAATTTGAATTAATTATGGCTCGCAGCTTAATTTTAGCTGTAATTATTGCCTCTCTCCTCTCTTTCTCTTTTTCGCCTCTCTCCTCTTTTATACATATATAAATACAAATTATACATATACATATATAATTATATTATAAATATACAAATACAATTAACTTCTCTCTCCCAATCTCGCTTGCCATATATACAAATGCATATGTATACCCGTTACAAATTATTCATAAACATATACAATTATATGACAGATATACAAATTCAATTAACCTCTTTCCACTCTCTGCCCTCTATTGCTCGCCTCTCTCCCAATCTCGCTTGCCAGATATATAAATGCATATATATACCAGTTACATATATACAATTATTTGATAGATATACATATATAAATTGACAGATATACATATACAATTCACCTCTCTCCACTCTCTGTCCTCTCTCAATCGCCTCTCTCCTCCTTCTCCCAATCTCGCTCGCCTCTCTCCTCCCTCTAACATGTATCTACGAATTATAATTAGCAAACTATAGCTATAGAGCATAACTAAAAGTATTTTTGAGTGACTTGCTATCCGATTCCTTTACGAGAGTTGGGGCTCAAATTCCCCCTTTTTTCTACCTCACCACATAAATAGGATCATTATTTTCCTCGTTTTTTCTCTGAAAAAGAAAGAGTGAGTATTTTAGTGCATACGTTAAAATAGAACTCATCTTGAGAAAAGTTTCCAAGCTTGGGCAGTTAATCGGAGAAAGAGAAGGTTGTCCAAAATTAAAAGAATATCAAAATATTAGAATTTCTTACCTAGTTTAAATAAAGAAGTAATTAGCGGAATTCTAATATCACTGGGACAGTTTTAAATATATCCAAAAAGTTAAATGACAATTATTTAAGAAAAATTGTAAATGATAAATTTTTGATTTTTTTTTTGCTTATTTTTTGGACTTGTTAAACCTTTTTTGCATATTATTTTAAAAGTTTTTTGACATTTTTTTTGGGGGATCAAATCTATTTTAGTTAGAAAAAGATTATTGATAGGAATTTAATCATAATAAGAAAATCTTCTTCATTTAATTTCTATTATATTTATTATGCAAATTTAAATATTATCAAAATAATAGTCTAATAATTGAAGGAAAACAGATTTTTTTTTTTATTTAGAACAGAGTTTTTTAATGAAAGACCTACCTTCACACTTTTAATGTTGTATAGATAGATAGATTATCTTTTCTATTGTGAGTAGATGGAAAATGTAGCAAAGCTGCAAAACGAATAGCCATCAAAACCTACGCATTGTTTTGCTGCAAAACGAATAGCCATCAAAACCTACGCATTGTTTCTTGTTTTGGTCCTCGGGTGTAATTTGCTGCCTAGCAAAGGCCTGAACGACCCTGGTATGTTTACATTCTACACAACAGACAAAGGCCAAATATGACAACTGCCACCTAAAATTGGGGAGAAGTGCAAGCCAAAACTAATAAAGATTGGTGCACTTGAGCCGACAAACTTTTAGAAATAACTTATCTATCTTCACGAGACAGTTCCACCGATCCACCTGTGGAATATCTTCACGAGACAGTTCCACCGATCCACTTGTGGAATTTCACTGGATATGTTGTAATTTTTGTAGCCTCGTTTCAAATTTCAGACCTGAATGCAGTTTAAATTCTAGATTGAGTTTGAAATTGACCCGATTTTTCAAAGAAGAAAAAGACGCAACCAAAACAACATAGACAAGAGGGTTGCTCGATGGTAAGCACCCTCCACATTCGGTTGTGAGTTTAACTAACATGATAGCTAAACAGATAAGTCTAGTAATGGCATAATACCCCATTTTATTTGACTCTAAAAAAATTGATAGCAGTTGGAAAAATAAAGACCAAAGGGGAGAATTAGCAGTGCTGAGTGTCCATATAATTTCTTTTCACCCTTTTCCAGAAGAAATATGTTGGCATTCTCAGGAATAATATCCTATAAACCAAGTACAAGTGCTGGAAAATTCTGAAAATTTAGAAGAACCCAAAAAGAGAGAAAATCCAAAGAAAAGGCTAGAGAAAAAACATAATATAAAAGGTAAATGGAGTTTCCTCTAGCTAAATATCATTTTGATCACTCTCACTTGTCTTCAACATACACGGAGTTAGAGGCCGCAAGGAGTGCAGCGCCAATGCCAGAACCATCATTCGCGTGCTTGAAAACAATGCCTGTTGCCATTTCCTTTCCAAGCAATTCAATCAAAGTGTTCTCCAAGCACTTACTGTATTCTGTATAGTGTTCATACAATCCGCCATCCATGGCTACGACAATCTTTTCTGAACCACTTTCCCTCGGTGCATCCTTTCCCATCTTTTTGATAATGCCCAAGATTCCCGCTGCTGCTAGTCTGGCGCCACGCGTTGCAACAATATTACACAGCTCAACAACTAATCTCCTTGTCTTCAAAGAGGTATTGGATATCTGAAATAGGATGAACAAAGTATCTAGTTTCAATTCATGCTGTATCATCATGTCAAATGCTAACAGTAAAACTAATTGCTGAACAGGAGACAAACATCAACAATTTGATTTTCACTTCTTGAGACCCAAAATTTTCATTTGATTTGTTGCCATAAATCCTAATTAAAACAATTTCTCTATTTGCTCTAAAGCAATATGACCAAAGAAATGATTTTGTGCAAACTTTTGTAGAAAGAATAATAGCCACACCACATCACAAGGCCTTCTTTTTCTTTTTTTCCTTGGGAGTTATTGATAATGGCAAATAGCTTATACCTCTAAGATATCCTTCAACTTGTCACCAACCACTCTCAAATCAGAGGATGTGTCATGATGCATAGCAGACATTTCAGGTGTCCTGTATAATTTTTTGTAACTGTTATGAGAGCACCTGGTCGAATATAAGAACAAAAGGCAAACAAGACCGACATCAAGTGGACACTTCAAATCCAAAAGCCTAGAAAGGATAGTGATGCAATGACTATTCGACTTTTGGTGCTAACAATATCATCTTAGTTAAAACAATTTATAACTTGATTGTGTGACTGTAGCAGATTCTCTAAAACAGTAAAGGATGCCATTAAAGAGGGATATAGTGTTGGCACATTCTCGATAACTCTCAAGGCATATACTATCTCATTGTTCAGTAATCTTTTTCTTGTCAAAGTTTCATTATCTGGAGTTGATTGATCCTCAAATATAATGGGGGTATGTAAATAAGCATGCTTCCTCAATAGCATATTAGTTATTGGACGAAATTGTTTTCATTTTACTCCAAAGCGAAGAATAAACAATAGGCTCAATAATTAAGTGGATAGGAGAGAGCCGAAACACGTTAACCAAGCAAGTCAAGAATAGACAATGAATTTAATATTAACTATGAGTTGTGTATGGCGCCAAAGCAATTATGTAAAGCACCAAAAATGCAATGAAAGCTCATAAATGCATGAGCAATATTACCATACTCAAGCTTGATCAACTGACAACCAGAACAGCAACAGTATGCAGGCACATTCGTTGACCCAAGAAACACTGCCCAGCAGCTGTTTGGGCATTTAACAATGTGTTTTCCGCAAGAAGATCACTAATAACTCTATAGATAGTAAGAAAAATACCTCAATATGAATGAATTCTTGAGTTTTGGAGGGACTTCCTCGCCAAAAATGCCAGCTTCTTCAGCCATTCTAAGTAGAACTCTGCGTAAAATTTCTCCTAAGTACATGCCAGAACATATCTTCTCAAATATCTGTCAGGATAAATAT
This sequence comes from Solanum dulcamara, assembly GCF_947179165.1. NCBI lineage: Eukaryota > Viridiplantae > Streptophyta > Magnoliopsida > Solanales > Solanaceae > Solanum > Solanum dulcamara. Next base: position 68,841,168 of record NC_077244.1, read on the forward strand.
ATATATCTCTCAGTTTTATCAGGTTAATTGCAAAATCGAGATTAGCCTTAGCTTAAATGAACAAAAGGATAAACAATTACCTGTTCACCAGGATTTAAACTATCGGTATCCATTGCATGATCGTACTCTGTCAAGGGAAGATGGGAGGACCTAAAGTTACCCCATTCCATATTGATCACCTAGAAAGTAACATAGAAGTTCAATAACTATTCCGTGGTTGATCACCAAACAAATGAAATAGAGACAATAGAAGATCAATAGTCATTAAAAAGTTCCCAAACCATTTCTCCAGATTTAGGCAGAGGACCGTGCCATTTGGGAATTGCCTGAGCCCGCTCCACATATGCTGCATTGGTCCCAGTACCTAATATCACAGCAATGGATACATCCTTATTGGTGAATCTACCACCAGCCAATGTTCCAACAGTATCATTCACCTTTCATCAACAAGTAACTAAAATCAAACCTTTACAACTAAGCTAGGTAATATTCATACAATTTATTCAAGCACCCTTCAAAAAGAGAGATATTACTCAGTGGCATCAAGCAAACTTACAAGCGCTGACACCCTCATATCAATTTCTCGTCTTTGCATTGCTTTTGTCAGTTCTGCAACAACATCTTTGCCAACCTGTTGCCCAGTAATTATGAGAGCTTATTTTTTCAGTTCATTAAACATAATAAGAAAAAAAAAATAACCTGCGCATAAAATTACAATAGATTAACGTAGTTGCTGTAATGGTTTTGAAATCAAATGCTGCAACTTGCTTGAATTTATTTCTCTTTAATTGCAAACAATGTGAGTACCATCAAAGAATACATTATATTCAAAGTTTCCCAAAACAAGAAAACAGTGCATCAAATTGTAAGCACAGTTGATGTCACGCAGGCTCATCAAATACATCCACCAAACAAAAGATTAAGTTCTCCAAAACCAAATGTCTAGAACAGGAAAAGCATATGAATGATTCAATTCGAAACTACCTCAAAGTTGTCTTTTTGACAAATCAAACTTCAGTGACAAATCATGCATAATATACATGAATGGAAAAGTAGGTCAGCAGGCTGAGTTCAATCAAGGGTAGCAAAACTATTTGACTTATATGTCTGTGAGAACAAGAAAAAAGCCCATCAATCAAGTTGAAAAGAAGAAAAAAGCCCATTTCAATCAAGTTGAAAAGAACAGCAATAGGCTGCAGAATGGATAGTTAGAACTACACCTAGGCACAAACAACTTCAAGTTAATTTGCACAATTGCCTAAGAAAAGTCAAGGAAATGGATACCGTGTCATCAATGGAGAAACCTTTTGTCCACCTGATAAGAGTTCCAGAATTGATTGAAGTCTGCATTATTGGGAACGAGAAGGTGAAGCCTAGTTCTCGGTGCCTACCAGGAGGTGGATGAAACTTTTCTTCTTCTTCAGCAACAAATTTTGCAAGTTCTGCCGCAATATAGTCAAAAAGTGCCTGAAATCATATGAACTTCAAAAGCCACGCAAAACTAAATAACAGAAAAGGGAGCAACATTTTGAGTGGACAAAAATACTTACTTCTGAAGTCCCAACCATCAAATTTGGAGGAATTGATGCCTCTGCAAATTCTTGATGGACAATGCTACCATCTTTTCCACCCAATTGCACCCGCAATACTCGAAAATTCGTTCCACCAAGATCCAATGCATAAAACACTCCACCTTCATTGCTAAATACAAAATTTATCAAAGAAAGAATATTAAAATTTACCTTTACCAATGACATAGTACAGTCATTACACGAAATATAATTAAATCACCTTTCTCCGCATGCATTATTTATAATAATTCTTAGTAAAATTAGCAGTGTCTAAAAGAACAGTCCGACAAGCATAGAGGAGAGGAATGAAGCTGCAATGCCATTGATCATAACATCATAAAGAAATTTACTTTGACCATTTAATCAAAAGATGATACATTCGACATGAAATTTGACACGGGAAATGTGAACTGGAGCAGCAACCTATACGCTTCAACCATATTCAGCTCTGATGCTCCGGATGAAATTCAATGAACCTTAGTTTTCTGGACATCGTTATAGATTGAGTAGCTAGTACAGCACAGAAAAACATGTCAAGAAATAAGTAAGACCAGAGGAGGGTCTTGTGAATGCCGCGCGCAATACAAATTCAGGTAAAATTGTTATCTACATAGCATAACTCCCAAGCTTAAGCATAAAAATTAAATACAAAGGATTAAACTTTCACAACATTTCAGTCAGTCATCATCAGGGACGAAAGTAATCAAACAATTCTAATCATTTCTCTAAGTAACGCCTTATAACAAATAATCCAACATTTCCGCGCAATAAATAATTCCCTGTCTCCATTCATTTTTCAACACATTTTTTAAAATTATAATCTATAGTACGAAATACATAAATACAATTTCAAAAAAAGATAAATTAAGGAATTAAGAGTAACAAACCCAGTAGGTAGATTGTCGACATAGCTAATAAGCATCTTGAGCTTGCTGCCGCCTTCAGAGGCGAGGCCGGCGTGCATCTCCACCGTCATAGCATCAGCCACTTGCTTCAGCTTGCCATCTGGGGTGGCACATTTCTCCTCGAATTCTTTCAGGATTGCCCTGGCACGTTCCCATTTGCTCGATTTACCCATGCGGTGGCGCAAGACGACTGCCACCACAGCTACCGTCGCCGCGGTCCCTACAACCATCGCACCCACCGTCGCCTTCTTCATCCTTACTATCCGAAACTGGGCAAACAAAAAAAATGGTAGAGAAGGGGAATAGGGAGATTTTGGATAAGATTATTACAGTAATGATAATTAATTAACGTTAGTTATAAATGGGGATCAGATCAAGAATATGTATAATTAATGGGGAAAAAAAGGAAGAAGAGCGAGAAAAAAGGGAGAAACTTTTTATTAAGGTGAGGGAATGAGGGAAAATCGGCAGTGACAGATGCAGCAGCCCCCGTTCTTCAGACACATATGGATTTGACTCCAACATCATCAATACGTATATTACAATTGTACTTGCAAAATACTTTAATTTCCTTTACCAGATTAAAAAATATTTTAGTGGATTTTTAGTTTAAGATTATAAAAATTTTAATTTATTGTCAATTAAAATCAGATAAATAAATTGTAACAGAAGTAGTATTATAATTTGTTTTGTTAATGAAATTAATGAATCAGTGATTGAACTAAGATGAAAAATTATAATATTTTTGAAATGAAAAGAGTTTAGAATTTATTATGTTTAAGTGTTGGAGTATGACCAAAATTTAATTATCAATCTCTTTCTATTGAAGGCATAGTAACATGGCATCACCCACCCCAGTTTTAATGTTTTTCACATTTTCCTTGATTGAGCTTTTTTTATTTTTATTTATTTTAACAAAATTGTTAGAAGGAAAACATTTTTAGGAACTTCTTCAATCCAAACCAAAACTGATTATCTTGACAATTGCTACGAGTTGCAAGATTGAAAGGGTGATAGTAAAAATTATATGAATGACTTGTTTATATCAAATCAATAAATACGGAATGTGTACATATATAATATATTTTTATTACTTAGTTATGATTATTTAATACATATTATTCCTTCACTAAATCACTTAATCATAATAACTTGAATTAATTTAATAAAAAATATCGGACAGAGTAAGTATTTGTCAAAGAAGATTTATGATACTTGTACTTCTCACTTTATGATCTTAGTAAGAAGTTGTCGAAGTCATAAATTAGGATATCAGATATTAATAGATAGTTGAGTATCGTCTTGTTGGCTAATGCGATACATTTCTCCTTGCATATCAATAAGATTGGCGGTATTACTGTAATTTCTAGTCTATCGATTTCTATTACCATACCTTGTTTATTGTGTATTCTTGTAGTTTCTAGTCCTTAATTTATATTACTATATGTTGTTTATTGTGTTGCGATTGTTCTTTTTCTCAGTATGCTTTAAAATATTGTCCCTGTTACTTGTGATATCTTCGTTACTCTTGCATTTTCTTTTTAAATTTGCTTTGATATGTGTTATTTGAACTAAAAATCTTTAAAAAAACAGCACCTCTATCATTAAAAGGTAAAAGTAAAATCTACACACTTTACTCTCTTCATATAAATTTTCATTGAATATATTATTATTGTACTTGTCACTTTAATCTAGAGGAAAAAAAGAGTTGCTACGGTCCAACGATAAACTACCATATCATCGATAGACTACTGAAACTATTTACTTAGACCACACACAATTTAAACTGAACCAATTTACAGCTTGACCTTTGATAAGTAACATCAATTTTCGCGTGTTCCATCCACCAAATAAATACGTAATCACTGATGATTTAATATTGTGAAAATATGTTGTTTGAGATTCTATAATCCGTCCAAGTTTAGGCTGGGGCCAAATCTATCAACGGCTCCTTAAAGTTGACACCACGTTTTACTTAGACACTTTAATTGTGCGATGCTTACTTTAGACACTTTATGTAGTGTCCCGCTGTGTCATTTTGACACTTTTTTAACAATCAGCTAAAATTACACAATGTGTATAACAACTCGCGAATGACCTGACACTACAACTAATTAAAAAAGAAAACGTGGTATTTGAGTGCAAAAAAATATTTTAAAAAATACATTATAGGAAAAAAATTAAATTTCAACCATAAATAATAATAATAAAAATAAATATTTCTAAACCCCACCACAACCACCCCACCCTCCTTCCTCCTTTCTTCCCAAACTTTCCCCTCCCTAACCTCCAATTTCTCTCTGCTTTTTTTTTATTTTAGAATTTTCATTAGATTTAGATTTTCACTTTTTTTTTCATAATTATAATTGTTGGATCTAAAAAAAAGAGAAGAAGATGATAGTGGGTGCAACTTTCAAATCTGAAAAAAAGTTAAAGTTATTTTTTTTTTACGATAGTGATAAATTAATGGTGATGGTGAGAAAAAAAAAGAGAAGAAATATAAAATATGGGTGTTAGTATTCATTTTTCCGGCGAAAAAAGTGGAGGGAGGTGATGGTAGATTTAGAAAAGCAATACAATGAAGAAAAAAAAGGCTTAAAAACGAATTTGAATAAAAAATTCGACTCCATTGAAGGAGTTTAAGCTTGAAAAAAATGTGGGAGATGGTAACTTGAGAAATAGAGAAGAGAAAATAAAATTAAAAATGGCTAAATAAAGCTTTTACGCGCTAATTATTGAGTGTATCACTCTCACTTTGCCATGTTAGCAAAAAATATCAAAATGATACAACATGATCATACATGAGGTATCTAAAGTGAATATCGCCCACTTAAGACGTGTAAGTGAAATTTGGTGCCAACTTTAAGGGGTCACCGATGGATTTGGCCTTCGGGTGGTTGAGATTGACTGATTTATTGGAACATCATTATGAACATAGCCCAAGTTAAAATTTTGGATATAGTTTCATTAAAATGAAAAGAAAAATATGCGACTTTATCCATTATTTAGACAAAATTGAACCGTCTATCTTTGGGCAAGTTATAACCTTTAACATCTTTATTAGTTCAATTTTCAAGATGATACAAACATCAATTACTAAGGACTTCGAAGACCTCTAATTTGCACACGCATAGAGAGAGAATTGGGAAAGATTCAGAGATTGAAATATGTTGTCATTAACTGTCATCGGTCTACAAATACAATTAAAGACTGAAACCCCCTTCCTATATATATTGAGAACTCAGATTTTCCATTACCCGCCCCAACCTACTAGCATCGCCTTCTACTCTTTAGCTCCCCCAAAATGAAAAGAAAGATCTATTGAATGTATAGGAAGAACAATCTTCACCAGTAGTGTGTCTAGTTTTTTTTTTTACATAAACTGAACTGTACAGTGAGTCCACAAGACCGTTCTACTTGGAACTCTCCGCCCAAATGCCAGGACTCTCTCTCTCTCTCTCTAAAAATCAGACACGCAAGCCGCCTGGAAAAGATAAAACAGAGAGAAATGACAGCCAGCAAGTAACATCATACTTACCTCGTTGAGCTGGCTTTTCATCCCTCAATGCCATGACTCTCCACTTCTTTCAAGCTGTTGATGTAACACTCAACCTATAAGACAAACCATAGAAAACAAAACCAAAATACAGCACCTTTAAACACAAAAGGACTGATATATAAAACAAAAAAATACAAGTATCAAACCATGAAACATGCCTTGTAGAAGATTTCTGTACAGACTCCGATCCAATGCTATCCACAGATGTTAACACTCCACGTGCAGCTTTTGGCTTCATGAAACACAAGTAAATAAAACTGGTCAAAGTTATGGCAAATGCTAAGAACGGAAGTATGAATTACAAAATCAATGACGTCAGAAAGATAAAAGAGGCAAAATAAACTTATTTAAAACCTCCAACTCCAGCAACGCATCTTCAAAAAGTCTTGAACCATTTTCACACACATTATTCAACAGTGACTTGGACTCTGCCCTGTATAAGTCACCCTGAGAGGAACAGAGAGAGTTGCAACCAATACTGCCCGCTGCATGACCTTCATGTCCGAGTCGGTGACACCACTAGAATGATAAACGCATCCATCTGCGCTCTCCGCACATTGTGCTCTTTGTGACTTACTTCGTTCAATTTGATTATCTTTGTCCAGAATAGCAAACTGCATCTTATCATTCGTCACATTATTTGAAATTTCTTCACTCTCTCGCTTCCTTCCAGAAACTGTCGAGGAACAATGTTGTAACAACATGCCACTATTCTGACCAACAATTAGTTGAGGTGAAGGTGAATCCCTTCTTGGAGGGCTAATTGATCGTCGCTTGTCCTGACTCTGTACATTCTCTTCTGCACCTTCAAGCTCCTTTTTCCTTTTCATGCCTCTTTCTCCGGATCTGGACTTGCATATACTAGAGGAAGGTTTCTCTGCCAGCTGCCCACTCATTAGCCTTGGTGTTTGGTTTCGTTTAGAACCATCTGGTAGAACATAAGAGGGAATCTGCTTTCTACGAACATGGGACACAAACATTTCCATTCCAGGTTTCCAATACATATACATGTTTACTTGGTGTCTAAACTCATCAACTGTCGCACGAATATCAAACTGCTGGCCTTCTTGAACTACCTCCCCTGGCCTCCTCTGCAAACCCATGAAGAAGGCACGATGGTCACATTGTTTGGATGGGTCCACATACTCATGGGGATAAGGATGGCATTGCAATTTCCCAAATGTGTCCCGCTCTATCTGCAAGGATACAACAAGAATTATAAGTAAATGGGAAACATCTGCTTCACTTGCTACCTTTTCCTTTTTCTTCCGTAGAGGCTCAAATATAAAGGAACCAGAGCCTCCTGAGTATCTCTTATTCAAAAAGTATAGATGTTACCATCAAAGTAAGCTGCCTTAACCGGGATTCGACCCAGCCTCTCCACACAAGTAAGTCATCCGCATCAGCTGCAACTATATCAACTTGCAAATAGTTCTTGTAGCTTTCGAAGAAAGAATACTGCTCAAACAGTGCAGCCCACCGGGCTTTATTAAGTTCAATTTCCTGATATGGGAAAGCAAAAGGAGTAAAAGCCAGCACTAGCTAAATACTAAATAATTTGCAGAGAGGAATAATTCATACCTGACATATGTCGTTACCAAATTCAAATTGTTCGGTCATAACACGAAGAGTGCTTGCAGACACATTGTAGCTAGAGTTCATGCAGGGATAGGCAGGTGTAATAATTGGCATCTGATGTGTCCGGTCCCAAGGATTTTTACGCGGATCCCAGATAGAAAATCCAAATTCTTTATCCTCTATCTGACAAAGCATCACAGGATTTGGCCAGCGCCATTGTGTATATACACGAAAAAAACGAGAAACCAGCATACTCGGAACAGCATTTGGATAGAGCTGGCAAACCCGAGCAACTAGAAGAGCCCAGTTAACTCCACCAAGAAATCCAGTCACCTAAAAAAGAATCCAAAATGAATGGTCACAGAAAAGGGCAAAGATTAATAAAGCCGGAGAGGAGGGAGTAGAAAAAAGAGTGAACCTACATTTGAATAAACACCACGCTGTTTAGCCCAAAACTTTAGACATCGAAGTGTGGTCCGGAAAAACTGCATTGCAGAAGACAAATGAGATTACTAGTCAAATCTAGAATATTGAAAAATTTAGTCGCCCATGGTTTCCTTTTTGGTTGGGGATCATCACCTCAATATTTGGAACATGTTTAAGGATTTTATCTGCCACCCTGCAGCCATTAAGGCTCCTTACAGTAGGCTCATCAACATTACACAACACAGATTCACTGGATATGTCCAAGTCCTGTCGCAAGAAGATGTAAAAGGAAACATTAGGTATACTACTATTAGTGGTCTAAGCAGCTGTTGATGCCATAAATTGGATGTCAATTCCAGTTTGAGAAAATAGAGCATTCACGTATCCCTGTCCTGTCTAGACCCCATGACTTGGTAAACTCCAGGAATGATCAGGTATACCATGAACATAACACATGAAGAAATTCAAGAATGTAAAAGCCCTCGGATCCAGAAAGGGTTAGGCCGAAATTCATATTGCTGCAGGTGAAAATGATTTAGCATCCAGAGTACAAGCAAAAATCTAAAAAAAATCAGAGCCTTTTTCCAGAACAAATGTTGGTGTGGGAACATAAATTTTTTCTGAAGCAAAGTTGGATCAATAGAAAAGCTGTGTCCCTTATAGGAGGAAGACCAAAAGGAAATGGACAGCTTTCATAAATAAATAACACTTACATCTGGCACAACCAAAAGAGAGATGCTTGCATAGAGAAGATCAATTGAGATCCCATCAAACTTAAACTTCATAACAGGGACATGTGCATCTGGAACTGGTTGCAGTTCAGTAACTTCTTCCCTCTCCACCAAAATATTATGCAATAAAAAAAAGAAGTCATCCTGGCAAACAATGTTGATGTTAGATACAATATGAAATGGCCAACTGAGACTTGAAAAGAAAACCAGAAACCACAATGACCTCTCGGTTCACATAGGATGGTCCAACACATAAGGTATCTATGTCAGCTCCAGGACCATGCACCTACAAAATGGAATCTTAATTAGTCAAATAGTGTTGCTGAGGGACATCAAACATTTGGTCATTCCCCCGCAATATGTAAAGCTTAAATAAAACATAATTGTAATTACAAGTGTCTGAAGGGAGTGCAGCTTCAAGAATACAAACAACATAGAGCAATGCATACCCACCCCCCACCTCCCAAAAAAAATAACTCTTCCAAATGATAGGTGCCAAGTGAATTTTTGAGCGAAGAGCTCCCTGTAGAAGAATCTATCTTAATGAAAAGCAACTGAAAGGACAATTGAGTAAAGTTCTGTTTGAGTAACAAATTGAGAATAGAAACAAAAGGAAGAATTGTGTGAACCAATCAATTTGGTTCCAAATGCAGATTCAGAAGTCTGAATAACAAGCATAAAGCATGAGGTCCATCAATTTAGGACCAGTGACACGAGCTTGTTTTTGTGAATATTAGCACCACTCTAACCCAAAAACTGTAACTATTTTAAACCAACTATTCATGCTTGCATACAACTTCACGACTATTTATCGGTCTTCAATTAAACTATTCAACATGCATATCTAAGCAAAACGATTAAGCTTCTACTGTTCAAGAAGGGAACTTCAAAAAGAAGCTGCTTACCCCAAGTCGATAAGAACCAAAAGTTAAAATGACAGCATTTGCATCCTTAACCATCTGATCACTGTACCCTTTCAGTCGAGTAAGATCTTTCACCCAGTCCTTCACAATCTAAAATGGAAAAGATTTTAAAATGTCACTAGACTGGATTGAGCCAAAATAGAAATGAAATTTATGAAATGCAAAGGAAACGGGAAGGTAGCAAGCTAAAACTAAGAGGACGTTTGGATTGGCCGAAAAAGGTAGCTTTTAAGTCAAAAAATAAAAAGTAGGGAGAGTCCTACTTTTGGTTTTTAACTTTTTTAAAGTCATTTTAAAACTTATTTTAAGTTATTTTTAACTTTGCCAAACACTCCCAAAAGCTAAAAATGACTTAAAAGTAGGTTTGACCAATTTTTAAGCCAATCCAAACACGCTCTAAGACTATTCCTTCCAAATTTCTATTCAAGACATTTGAGGGGTAAACAGAAAACAAAATTCTATTTTAATTTCATTTACTACCCCAAACAAAAAAAATAGAAGAGAAATAGTCCCCCAATGATCCTCACAATCAACTAAGGAGTATCATTACATTTCCTTCATCTTTCTCTTAGTATTAACCTATAATACAAAAATAACAACATACCTAGTGAAATCCTACAGGTGGGATCTATAGAGATGGTAGAGTGACCGTATCCCTACCTTGTGTAGGTAAAAAGACTATTTCTGGAGGAGCCTCAGCTCGAATATAACATATCAAAATAATGAAAAGGGGAAAACGACAGTGGAGAAACAAAGCAACTAATAAGGAAACAATAACAACCACAAAATAGTGCGATAACCTAAACACAATCAACAACAAGTGATGGTGGAATCATGCGCAAGACACTATAAGAAAACAGCTAAACCCCTCGAAAATCAAGACAACACTCCATACCTACTAACCTTCTACCCTAATATGCAACGTCCACACCCACCTAAGTCGGAAAGCAGGAAACTTTGGAGCTATTTGAAGTTTCAGCAAATAAAACTGAAAATATTCAGAGATCAGATATTACACTTGCGTAGTAAGAAAACAGTGACATTTAATACATAAAATGTTACAGCAAACGCAATTTAGTGACTAATAAACTAGTGCTGATTCAGAGACTTAGAAATCCAAACAGGGAAAAACAAGGAAGCATCAAGTGGGTGGTCATTAATTAATAAATGCAGGTGTAGGGGGATATAGTATTATATATTTCACAAAGTTAAGCTAGATTGTTAAAAATTCCCAAAAAAGCACAGCGCAGATCAGTTCTCTCTTTACTGAAATCCAAATGACCATCCAATATTGTGCAATACAAAGTGTATGAAGCCACCATTCACAGCCTACTCATGCCATTTTCAGACTTACAGAAATTACAATCACAAATTGAACCAAAATAGTTAGTCGGCTATATGAATTCTCACTATCCATTCTGCTCCGTTTGGACAGTTTCAGTTTCATTACTAGAACGCTTAAAAATTCAGGAGTCATTGAAATTCCAGTCTGTAAATCATATGTTACTTCATATTCAATGCCTTAAGTCTCAACCAGTATACCTAATTTGTCTAATCTACCCTACTGCAACCCTTTTTTCCTCCTAATAATTTAGTTGCGTAATCACCACAACATAAAGGAAAAAGAAAGGGGCACCAGGTTACCTGCTTTAGCTGGCAGAGAACTCCTTCTCTTTTAGCAGCCTCCTCAGCGCTTTCATATAATCCAGCACCGACCAAGAACTAGAATTCATAGAGTAGTCAGCATATCAAGATACATAAATTGAAGCACAAAAATCAACAATAAAAAGGAACGTTAAAAGGACAAACCTTTTCCAACTCTTTGGTACGCTGAATATCAGCCTCCATAGGCCCTGCTAGAGACAAGGGTTTCGTCACCCCATACTGCTGGGACGGTGGCAAAGTAGTGGAACAATTGGAAACCCCCATCTTAAAGACGACAGAACCAAAAATTCAAACTTTACACAGGGAAAACGGCCAAATTAACCAAGAAGCGGATCGGAATCGAATTTTGGGGGAGACCCAAAAGGTAAATGAAGAAAAAAGGCTTTCTTGACTTGTATGTAAAAAAACAAAAAGGGAAAAAAAAACAGGCTAGATCTACAACTTGAAGAAGAAGGGGAAAGGGGACACGAAAGAGCGCACGTTCACATTACGAGTTGAGGTTAGGAGAATATTGAGGATATAGAAACAAAGAGGAAGATTTTTTTTTTTTTTAGAAAACAAAAGGTGGCGTTTGATATTTTTGTAGGTTTTTCGACAGTCGGCAATTTTTGGACTTTGGTAGTGGCAATTTTGAAATATCATTAGTTGCCATAATTTAATTGTTTCAATTTTGAACTAATTTTAAGGAGTATTTATTTATTTTTATATTAATGTGGTGTTTCTATTAGGGACTCCAAAAATTCACAAAAAAATGAAATACAGGAAGTAAATATATATATATATATATATATATATATATATATATATATATATATCAGTATTGATTTAATGGTTTGAAACAATTTTCTATTTATATTATTGACAAAAGTTTAAAATACGAAGAAAAAAAATAGAATAAAAAACGTCCATTGTCTCTAATGGACATGACAGAGCTTTTCTAAACCTTTGGTATAAGATTGAAATCCTATTGGATGCAATTTATTTTTTTAGATTTCGATAGCAAAAAAAGACTAGTTAAACATTTGAATTCAAGACGCCTAGTTCTATTTTATTATTATTATTAAGATTAAGTTAAAAGTGATAAATGTTTCTTTATGTTCGTTCTTATTGTATAAAACGGTCTATTTTTTCCTAAATATCTTTTTTCAAAAGGAATTTCGCTTCCTCAATAAATGTCTTTGTAGAAGATATAATTTCTTGAAATTGAGGTTTAGTAGTTCTTAAAGTAAATACGTAGCTCAATAAAAAAATTCCTTACATAGCCAATTTCTAATGAATCAATATAGCCGTTTGTTTCGATATAAATAGTCATTATCTGCTCTTCTAGCTCTCATTGGTTCGGGTAATGATTTTTTTAAAATTTTCTTGACGATTTAATTGATAATCTAAAGGTTTGTTAAATTTACTTGTTTACTCTAATAATTTACAAACTTTCATCACTCCACCCTAGATTTATAGTTATTTTCTTAATTTGAATAGATTAATCTAGTAATAAGGTTATTTCCCCTATTATCTACAATAACAATTGGTACATGCATATTCTTGCTTCTTTTTTTTTCCTATGTGGTCAATTGCTTTAATTTCAAAGGACTCAAATTTATTTTGGTCAGTTTGCTTTTGCCACCTTCCAATTTAATGGGATATCTGACACCTTTCACCAAGAACAAATTTCATATAATCATGTCTATCAAGACTAGAACAAATGAAAAGAAATCACCTAGTATTTTGTCTATGTCGAAAATTGAACTTATATTCTCACGATGCTCAATCCACTTCATTCATCACTAGCTCACCCCTTGAGTGCACCTATATACTACATATTGTATCTTGTATTTTCACAAGTTTCTTTTTATATTTCATTCCATGTGTTTGAAAAATATAAGTTGTCATCCTGTATCAATCAAATCGATAATTAAATTATTAATGACTGTTAATTGACTAATTGATCATTGATAACTGATATCTTAATGATTCAGTTATATCATTAGAATGTTTACAGTTCAATAATTGATAAGTTGTTTTAAATCTCTATATATAAAGGAGAATTATAGACAAGGTAATGTGACACCTCTCTATGACCTCAATTTATATTTATATCTTTTTTCTCCTTTTTGGGTTTTTTACTTTTATTTCTTTCAATTATTTTATTTTATAAAATCATCTCCTTAAGACATAAATTCTACTCTCAATTAATATTAGTAATGTCTATAATTCCTAACCTTTTATATTCATAACCCTCAACTAATTTAATATACAAATTGATGATTCCTTAAAATCATACTTATTAAAACCTATTTTAAGACTTATATGATAATTATTTTATTTTTATTTCTCCTTATACTTCACCTTTTATTTTTTTGGTTGGTCATTTTTTGGTCTTCTTTGATTTGATTTTGAGGAGAGATCTATAATGAAGATTGTTAGACATTCTTCCATAATTCAATTTTATGAGTTAAATTAATTTGATATGTCTAATATAATTATCCCTTTATCTTTATTGGAATTAAATATTTAGTATTATTATTTTTGGATTTATGATGGTACGAATCATGAATTTTTTAAAAGAAAATGATTGGATTTTTTCTCTTTGCTTCTTTTTGTAGCTTCTAGAGATATGTTTCCTATTTCTACTTCTCTTTGTAGTTTCTAATGATTTTGATTATTTTTGCTCTTTGTTTCTCTTTGTAATTTTTGGACGAATTGAATTATGTTATGTCGATAACAGGATCCTTATTTCCTTTCTAACTCATAATTAGGCATTCTTCAAAGTTTTTATTGGGTTGGTTAAGTTCATTTTTATGTTTTTTTTTATTGTTGTTGTAAGGTTAATTTATTGTATTTTCAGGTTAGGATTTTTTTTGAAAATAAAAACAAAAAAGGAAGTCAACATATACATGCATGTATGCTACTCAAGAAAGTATGTATATATAATTTTGTAGCTATGTGGATCAACTTTTAATAATTATAATGATAGAACATGAGAATATAAAGTTAATTGTATCAATATATATATATATATATATATATATATATATATTTTTTTTTTTATTTATTTTATTTTATTTTATTATTGTTAGAAGTTCTCAAATTTTGAGATTTTCAGAGATCACTACTACATTCTGTTGAGCTTGAACTCGAAATGTAAAAGTATTAGGATAAAAATAATTAAGTAAAGTTGTCTGTCTCTCTCAATCTACTTTTTTTTATCAACATAAAAATTGTCTAGATAATAAAAAAGTGATGTGAGACAAGTGAGGCTTGCTCAGTTGGTTAAGCACCTCCACCCACGACCGGTAGGTCCTGGGTTCGAGTCACATTGGAGGGGAAGTGTGGAAACACTATAAATCCTCCAAAATGGGGGTAAAAAAAAAAAAAAAAAAAAAAAGTGATGTGACAAGAATTCTATTTATCTTTTTTCTTATTTTTTTGATAATTTTTCCTATTTATTTATTTTTTATTATTGTATAAAAATGAATATGTCAATTACAACTTTTTCATTTATTCATATTCTTGAGTATAAAAATTAATTGTCTTCATTTTTCTTACCTTCATGACTTTTAATGATCATAACTCCTAAATTATATTAATAGTCATGTTCATGATATTATTCAATATTCCATATTGTCCTATAAATAAAGGCATTATAAAATTTTGTTATAAAAATATGATCAAATTACATGTATAGTAAAGTTAGGAATCAAATAAGGGGTATTTCAAGAAACATAACAAAATACAAATTATGAGAATATGGTCATTTGATCCTGCAGTAAAAAAATGTGGTCATATGATCCTACAGTAAAAAATGTGCTCTGCAGAATTTAAATAAAAAATAATTTCCTTAGCTCTCTTATTTATTGAGAAAAACTTCAAAATTCATTATTTAATTCTCTTAATAACAAATTTACGTCAAAAGTGTTGAAAGGTCATATATATAAATTTATTTTATGTCTAACAACATAATAGGGGTGTGAATAAGGATAACAAAGAGTCATATCATTTCTTTTTTCTTTATACCATAAAAAGTGTGATGTATGATTTATGTGTATTTAGTTTATTATTATTAAAAGCACAAAACGTTTTTTTTTATTTTTCACCACAACAAAGAAAGAGTTATCTTTTGGAGAGTTATTACTCCAATTTATTTTTAATAATTACCACGATAATATTGTAATAATAGAAATAATTGTATTAATGTTGTCAAAATTTATCCAACTTTTGGTATTTTTTCTACATTTTTTTTGTCACTCCCTGATAATCTTCATATGATTAGAGTACGTAAGTATCACATCAAGTCATTAAATAATATCATGACTTATCTTTTACAAGTCATTTTACATTATGTGTTTAATTTTTTTATTTTCTATTATAAAAGTATAACCTCAACGGTAATGTTTCACTATCTCAACTTAATTATCTCTTCTTGCAATGCTCTATATGCGACAGAAATATGCATTAAATGAGTGTGATACGAGTATTGAAAAATAATTAAAAAAAGATTTCTCTAACTTTTGAATTTCGTGCATAACTACATCGGTACGAGCATCGAATATCGAAAAAAATAAATATATCTATATTTATATATTTTTATTATGGTGTCATTTATACAAAAAGTAATTTATGATCCAGTAAATTTAATATTGTTGGTTGAATCAATAATATTGCTATAAGAATCATTGAATTTAATATGAGACTATGATAATTAGATTGTCAATAAACTAAAACTTTTCATTATAACCTTTATATTTTTGTTTTTTTTCATCAACAATTTTAAATTGAAAATGCAGCATGTAAATATTTTTTAGCAATTTTTCCAAATAGGTAATATCATAATCATAACTTAATATGTATTTCTCTCTTTTCTTACATTATTTATTAGAACATGTATCAAGTAGTGCCATTAATTATTTAAAAATATATCCTCGTTTCTTTTAACCGCCCGAAGCGCTGCTAAGTACAACTATTCATCTCGATTTCCAATTAGCTGATTTTTCCCCGCTTCTTTTGACATTTAATATGTAGTTTACCACATTAGGAAGTGTTGCTCTATATCTCCCTTGCATTTTTTTTTGTCTATCCAACTTTAATATTTTCAAGTTTTTAACATATAAGGACCCGTTTGGCTTAGCTTAAAAGTAGTTTTTAAAAAGTCAGAATTCAGTAACTTTTAAGTTAAAACATGAAAAGTAAGGGATATCTATTTTTAACTTTTTACTTTTTTTAATTCGTTTTTAAAACATCTAAATACTCCTCATAGCTGAAATACCCTCTATGTATCCAAAGTTTTACTTAGAAAAATGAGTTACGCATGATTCGACAACAAAACCCAACTTATACAAAACCAATTAGGGGTTCCAAAAGTTCATGAATCATGAAAATTTTGTTATACCTGTCTCTTTCTAACAAATTGCTTACAAGCATACACTAAGAATGTTCTAGGATAATTTGCTATAAGTTTGGACTTCAAAACCAGAACAAGAAAAACAATGTCATTGCAAACAAATGTGCCACAAGAGATCACAGCTCCTAGTACATTATCAAAACAATTCATCAACAAATTTATTCAGAACATAAATTTAGACATTTATTGAAGTGAAGTGGAAAGGTTGCATTCCTGTGGACCTTTAATTATGCTCAAAGTATCTGAAATTTTGAAAAAATAGATTCTCAACTTCTATTGCTCCGTACATGTAGAGTTTTGCAATTTAACTCTCTTCAACTCATGACTCCAACATTTCCAAGCTAGAGATGCACAACAAGGTTTCTCATCTTCATCATCAACAGCATCTCCGTATGTAAACTACAAAACCAGGAAAACCACAACAGGAACAAGGGTAATAAATGTGCTCATAAGTGTTGGGAGGAGGAAGAACCACAACTAAAGTTTGATATGACAATAAATATGAAAATAAATTGGATACGAGAATTTTACGTGGAAACCCCTCTAATTAATAGAGGGGAAAAACCACGGGGTAGAAGGATCTCACTATTTTAATATGGAGTACAAAGCTCTCAAATACAAGGAGAAAACAACAATTAACACTTCTCTCTTGTAAAAAGAACAACTACTAAAGAGGACACTCAATACTACAATATTTATCTTGGTGTATAACTCTCTTTGTATTCTTACTCTCTCTTTCTGGGATTTTAGGATGATGTAAATGAGGGCAGAGTGCCCTCTATTTATAAGAGCCAAAAAACGCGTAAAAAGAATGAAAAACGCGTAAGGAAAAACTGGCAATTGAAAATGAGTAAAGGGAGGCTGCTTTCGGCTGCCCCTTTTTAATTACTTTCGGCTGCCCCCTTTTTTGACTTCTTGCATTCCCTCTTTTTTGACTTCTTGCATTCTCCCACTTGAAGATTTAATTGAGAATCAATTAAGTCTTCACACCATCCTTTCTACCCAATTACTGTAATGTTACGTTTCTGCTAGGCCAATAGAAGATCGACACCATATAAACTTGTTACTGTTGATCGGCTTCGTAAACATATCTGTCAGGTTGTCATTAGTGTGAATTTTCTGAATATCCACACTGCCTTCTTTCACCTTCTCACGAACAAAGTGATACTAAACTCGTATGTGCTTTGTCCTTGAATGAAATGCCGGATTCTTTGCAAGATGGAAAGTGCTCTGACTGTCACAAAATAGAGCAATCTTCTCTTATTTGTGCTCGAGTTCCTCTAGTAACATCTGCATCCATATTGCCTCTTTACTAGCTTGTGTAGCTGCTACATATTCTACTTCCGTCGTAGATGTAGCCACGATAGATTGCAGTTTTGAAACCCAGCATACAGCTCCTCCAGCAAGAGTAAACACATAACCTGTGGTGGACTTGCTTCTATCAAGATCACCTGCATAATCTGAATCAACATAACCTTTAATATTAAAGTCTGATCCTCCATAACACATTGTAACATCTGAGGTACCCTTGATATATCTCAGGATCCTCTTAACAGTATTCCAATGCTCTCTACCAGGATTAGCCATGTATCGACTAACCACTCCCACTGCTTGTGCAATGTCCGGTCTTGTACATACCATGACGAACATTAAACTTCTCACTGCTGATGCATACGGTATTCGAGACATCTCCATCCTCTCTACTTCATTGCTAGGACTCATACTTGAGGATAACTTGAAATTAATAGGAAGTGGGGTAGAAATTGACTTACAGTCTTGCATCTTGAAGCGTCTCAAGATTTTTTTCAAGTAGTTCTTTTGAGAAAGCCAAATCTTCCTATTATTTCTGTCTCGGTGAATTTGCATCCCTAGAATCTTATTTGCTGGTCCCAAGTCCTTCATTTCAAACTCCCTAGCCAACTGTGCCTTTAAATTTGTGAGACGATTTTTGTTGGGGCCTGCTACCAACATGTCGTCAACATACAACAGCAAAATAACAAAATCTTCATCACTAAATCTCTTGTAATAAACACAAGGATCCGAACTATGTCTGTTGTATCCAAGGCTTATAATAAAGGAATCAAATCTCTTATACCAACATCTCGGCGCCTGTTTGAGATCGTATAGAGATTTGTTCAACCTGCAAACCAAGTTCTCTTTTCCCTGTTCTTTAAAACCTTCTGGTTGGAGCTTATAAATTTCTTCTTCAAGCTCTCCATGAAGAAATGCAGTTTTGACATCTCACTGCTCCAAGTACAAGTCAAATATAACACACATCGCCAGGACCACTCGAATTGTTGTGAGTCGAACCATCGGAGAAAATATCTCATTGAAGTCTATACCTTCTTTTTTAGCGAATTCTTTCACCACCAATCTTGCACGATGCTTCTCCACTTGATCATTACCATTGCGTTTGATCTTGTAGACCCATTTGTTTCCAATGGCCTTCCTTCCTTATGGTAATTGAACAAGATCCCATGTTTTATTTTTATGAAAAGCTTCAATTTCTTCTTGCATTGCTGCCACCCACAGAGATGATTCATGGCCTTTCATAGCCTCATGAAAAGTTGAAGACTCTCCATCTTCTGTTAATAGACAGTATGCAACATTGCTCTCCATAGAATAATCTGAGTGCCAAGCTGGTTCTCTTCTCTCCCTAGTTGACCTTCGAACTTGTGGAGTTTCGATCTCAGCTTGCTCTTGTTCTTCATGCTCTGGTGCTGCTTCAGAAGAAACTGGAACTTCTTCAATTTCTTCAACTTCAATTGTAGTAGTCTCTGATTTTTCTTTTGATGTGCAACCTTCTTTTGCTTGTAGTTTATTTTCAACAAATACAACATCCCTGCTGATTACCACCTTGCGGGCTGTGGGATCCCACAAGCGATACCCCTTGACTCCATCAGCATACCCTAAGAAAATGCATTCCCTGAATTTTGGATCCAACTTTGATTTTTCTTGGGTGTTGTACATAACATAAGCAGGACTTCCGAATATATGTAAGCGAGAATAATCAACTGGTTTTCCTGCCCACATCTCCATTGGCGTTTTCAGGTCAATTGCGGTTGATGGTGACCGATTGATCACATAACAGGCGGTTTTGACTACTTCTGTCCAGAATGGTTTTTCCAGCCCTGCAATTGCCAACATAGCTCTTGTCCGTTCCAACAAGGTTCTGTTCATCCGCTTTGCTACTCCATTTTGTTGTGGAGTATATGTCATCGTGAACTACCGTTTAATACCTTCTTATTTACAGAAGTTATTAAATTCATCACCAGTATATTCTCCTCCATTATCTGTCCTTAAACACTTGATCTTCTTCTTATTTTTTAATTGAGATCTACCATGATTGTGAAGGTCAGGTCCAGACCAAAGGAACAAATGTAAAGGTCTTGAAGATTATGTACTACAATATCAACCTTCTTGAATTTAGGAGGGCAAAATTGCAACTTTACTGTCCTTAGTTTAGGTAACGTTCCCGCAACTTGTAAACTGATTAGTCCATGAAATCTCTTCAAAGACAAAACTTCTAAATCACTACAAATTGTGCATAGAGCTTGAAGTAATTGTTCGTCCAAAAATGAGTCCTCGAGGTGTAACTCTCGTAGAGAATAAAACTTTACGCGATCAGAGGGTAGTTCGAGCTTAAATCCACGTAAGCTAAGCACATTTAATGATTTGGCAGCAAAAATTGCTTCAGGAAATTTGTTATAGGTGCATACGCCAACATCTAAAAACAACTCTTTGATATTACAGGTTACTAGTACCTTAATCCAACCATCCACAGCCTTAGACCGATAATTTGGTAAATTTACCTTGAACCTTTTTATAGAGATGTTATGGTTTAGCCGATTTGCTAGAATTTGATCCACAATGTTTTTGAACTTATGTAAATAATTATCACCTAAATCTAAGCAGGAGAGGTAAGTCCAAACACTGTTCCAAACCTTTGACAATGTACTAGTTTTCTCAGCGTCTTTAATGACAAGGAAAGACAGAATGTGATCTAAAATTGGCTCTGGTAGCTTGGAAATTTGATCTATCCCTTCCATCACGAACAAATTGAGTATAGGACGACGATATCCCTACATGGTGCTCGTGTGTATAGCAAAATGAAGTTTCTGTTGAGTT
The DNA here is from genome assembly GCF_947179165.1 of Solanum dulcamara. NCBI lineage: Eukaryota > Viridiplantae > Streptophyta > Magnoliopsida > Solanales > Solanaceae > Solanum > Solanum dulcamara. The sequence goes on from NC_077244.1 coordinate 68,862,052, forward strand.
AAATCGGCAGGAGACAGATAGGTGGTAACGGCTTGAGTAATTTATAGGACTTTCAGTTTGCCAATTCAGTTAGACTGATGCACTTCTTAGGGTTAATTACAAGTATAACCACCAAAACTATGTATACTATGATAGTAAAGTTGTAAAATCAACTTTTTATCACATTGAAGTAATTGAATTTTTCTCATTTTAACGGTAAAATCATTAAATTTTACATACTATAACAATAAAGTCATCAAACAATTTTTCGAGTCAAAATTACTTGGCCAAGTGTATTGGATTGTGGAATTATTTGGTTTCCTTAACCTAATTAATCAGTCCCGAGGAAAATGATGATGGAAATATATTGTGGAGATTTATCCTATATCATTTCATCAATAACATAGTGGTGACAGAGCTATACTAAGGGACCTACTCAATTTATTACTCCTAAGAGATTTTCACGATCAATGATTAGACATGCAAATCATAAATGTTTTGTCTTGGCTAAGAAAAAACATTACTCGATCTATTTTTGCATCGCTAACTTGTGCTATTGAGAAGTTTAAGCTTGTGTTTTGATTCCTTAGTGATTTCATTTATTCAATTCAGTTCTAAATCATTCATATTTGTAGTTTTCTTTCACTAAAGTGCTCATTTTCTTTCTAGTACTAGTATGATTGGGTTATTAACCAGCCTCGGCCCAATGTTGATACCCAGACACAAATGTCACACAACTAGTTATTGGGCCGAGAGAAGCAACAAAACTGAAAGGTCTTCACAAAGGTTGATTTAGGATACAAACCCAATTAACAATTAGCTAAAAGGACGACGGATGAAAAAGAACGGTTTATGCATATTGTTGAGAAAAATGTCTAGGCCTCTCATCCCCTTTCTTAAAGTCTAAGCTTCTCATCTCCCTCCTAGTTATCTTCTCAATAGTTCTCTTTGTTTTACTAGTCCATTGTTGTTCCGCAATTTCTTTGTTAGTTTCATTTTCCATTGTATTTTGAGTTTATTGATTATAATATCTGAATATTTCTATTATGAAATCGGAGTTGTTACAGATTGTGTGCTCAAATTGTTTACTTTGTGCTAGTTTCTTTCAAAAAGAAAAAATACTGATAGTAAATAATGTTGCTCGAATTCTTCAAAAATATCATCAGGTGATTGTCAAATATTTACAAAAACAAGAAGACACTATCCTATCCTAAACACTACACATACTCCAGGTCTGTTGGCGTACATCAATATATTGATGGTATCTATCTCTATGGGATATCAAATGACATTTTTAGTCTCGACCTGTGTAATTTGTTAAAGTCTTCAGTATAAAATACATGAAACAGGGACAGGGGAGGAAGCAAGAGATTCGAAATAAGATATTATAGTAAATATATAAACTAGAAACCAGAGATGCAACAAAAATAAAAAAAAAGACTCAGAAAATCAATTTTTTGCCATTTATCCTTGTATAAGTGTATGGTTTTGTAACAAAATAATCAAAGGATTACTCTAATAATACTAATGAACTTAAATAAAAGTCTATAATAAGATATAAAATTATTTAAATGTTACAAAAATATTATGAGGGATCTTGTTATGCCACAATTCACTACAAACAAAATGTATAAGCGGTGGTCTTGAACTTTTGACCCCGCTTGTCTTTGGGCAAAATTTCAAGTTTTACAAGAAACATGTGAATTTTGTTTTAGGAGAAACTATCTAATTACACAAATATTTCTATAATATATACTAATTTACTTTATACTCTGAAATAATAATATATTGCCTCACTACTTAGTAATTTTTTATCAGATTTCAATTGAGATACACCCCTTCTTCAAAATAGCCAAAATAGAGCTCCATGTATCTACCTATCTAATCAACTCCCAAATCACACCTAATACACTAAATATTCAATATCAAATACACTGATGAAATTAATATGGGATACATGGGAAGAAATTGGTATCAGATACGCTGGATGAAATTGATTTTGGATACATAGATACATGAAGTGGATATCGGATACATAGATACATAAAAAATCGTGGCACTCAGATACATTTTGAAATACATATACATAAGAAGAGAGGCGAACGAGAGAATCAGTATATTCCAAATACATATGAATCATGCTTGGATACAATGTATTTCGAATAAAATACACCTAATTTTACCTTTATGTTTCCTAGATACATATATCTGAGCTCGTTAGATACATATATCTAACGAGAAAAAAGGGTACGAATGATAATTTGATAAACTATTGTGTCCGAACATAATTACAACTAAAATTAGCAGGATTTACGTTGTTTCCATGAAAGTATGCCCATGGAACAAGCAGAGGTTGGAATGTGTATTCTGGGCTGGGCCTCTGATGTGGCGTTTGAATGTGCTTTGTTATAAAAGAAAGTTTCGCATATAGCCACTCAAAAATATCTTAATTATGCTTCATAGGTATAATCTGGATAATTACATTTCGTAACTATAGCTATAGTAGCGTTTGTATAATTTACGCAACCTTTGTATAGTTCGCTATACAATTCGCAGTTTTTGTATAGCGTTTGTGTAATTCGCTATACAATTTGCAGTTTTTGTATTGCGTTTCACTATACAATTCGTGCACAACATTTGTATAATTCGCTATACAATTCGCAGTTTTTGTATTACGTTTCGCTATACAATTCGTGCACAACGTTTGTATAATTCACTATACAATTCGCAGTGTTTGTATATTTCAATATACAATTCACGCACAATGTTTGTATAATCGCGCACATCATTTGTATAATCGCGCACAACATTTGTATAATCGCGCGAAATATATAAAACTAAACTATAATTATAGCTAGATGTTAGTGGTGAGCCGTAATTAATTCAACATATAATTATGTTAGCTAATTAACTAGTATATGTTTGTCTATTTGCGTAATTTTCCTTGTTATAAGACATAGTCCTTTAAGTTTCCTGCGTACTTCGCCAGCCTTTAAAGGGTCATTTTTATTTTGGTAATTAATAGCCACTAAAGACTTATTTTTTGTTGGACGTTCTTTATCATTTCTAATAATTTAATTTGCATAAAGAACAAACAGTAATAAAAGAAGAAAATAGAAGAGTGATAAAGGAAAAAAAATGAGCTACTCCCAATCATAATGATAGGATTTTATAATAAGTTGAGCAAAAAGGAAGAGACTAATTAAGTACGTTCGATTGAGTAGTGAATATTGTGTCCCTAATCCATTTTGTGGTTCAACAATAATAGACTAATTAAGAAGATCACGAGGATGAATTGAAGGCCTAGAAGATTATATGAAAAATGTGTTTTTAAAAATAATCACTTCCTGAGTGGGTACAAAACAATTTGCTGGACAAGTGAAGTCCCTTAACTTTTACTAAAAGAGTGCACACTGTAATACTAAATATTATAGGAAGAAAATATTGTTAAATTCAAGTACTTTATCTGCTAGTTGAAGAAATAATTCTAAAAAGCAAAACTTATACTTGTTGTTTTTTCTTTAAGATTGTGCCACGTTTCAGAAATTGAATGGTACATCATTACAAATTGAGTAGTTTATTGTCTTTGTATTGTTTTCTTTTCCTTAATTTATTTGCAATAGGGAAAGAGGACTCACTGCATGAGTGCCTTAACTTTTGGAAGCCAAATGAATCAAAGAGGGTCCAATATTTTTCTAGTAAATAATTAAACTACATAATTTAAAAAATATAAAGAAAAATGAAATAGGAGAGAGATATTTGTTTTGTGAAAATATCTAAGAGTTCAATAATTGACCCCACGTCTGGCTGAGAAAGAGTAAAGGAGCGTAAAATAAAATAAATACACTAATTAGGCCCCAACAAAGAAAAAAATAATCATTTTTCTGTTGATTTACGGGAGAGTTGTTTTTGCTTTTGGAGTTGTAACTGTCTTTGTAAAAATCTTACAATTTGTTAATGAAAACCTAATTTTCATACAAATACTTTACAAGCCACAGTGTTTACACCTTTATTTACGTGCAGAAGTAATCATAAATAAAATGGCCACTATGTAAAAGCATACTTCTTTTCCATTCTCATCTTCCTTCTAGAAGCGGATCCAGAATAAAATAAATAAATACGCTAATCAGGCCCAAACAAACAAAAAAATAATCAATTTTTTGTTGATCTAAAATTTTGAATTTCTGAGCACTACTTTAAACAGTAACCTATGTTAAAATTTTCAACGTAGAGTAAGATAATATTTAATATTTATTAACAAATTTGCATATAAAATTTAGACTTGTTCTGTTGGTTCAATTAAAATTTTACTTACAAGAGGTCGAGGGTTCTAATCTACTTATTCATAATTTTTTTTACAATAAATTCGCTAATGATGTCACCCCCTTCCAACTACATAAATCAGCCTCTGTTCCCTTCCCAGCTGAAGTGTCTATTTATTTATTTTTAAAAAATTACAGAAAATTATCTAAAGCCAATACAGGATCGAGAATTTGTAGACTAATTAATTAATCGGTTGCAATATTTTTAAACAGATATTGCTTATTTTATAAATATAAGAACTCTCGTAAGGAAAATCCGTAGGTATAAACATGAATATTATTTGTATCCTGCAGGAAATTGCGTCTATTTTCTCCAATCTATCTACAGGCCAATTTATATGTTCATGTCTCAAAAGCCATTTCTTCTTCAATTGTTTTCTATTTTTCTAATACCCCTCTCCCCCAAACCATAAAAAAAGAAAAAATACATCGTACTTAGTGTGGTTGGCATGAAATAAATAGACTAATTTGACTTCCCTTCCTTCAGCAGCCTTCTAGGAGGGTTCCAAAAGAACATATGGTGGAAAACAAATTAAAGTAAATAATCATATTCTTTGGAATGAAATAGACTTCCCATTTTCTGATGAAAACAATTGTAACTAATTGGGTTTAAGGTGTTGTCATTATAGGTGTAATTATTTTCTTTTACACAATTAGATCACTTTCAATGTGAGTTACAAGGTACTCCTCTAGTCCTCTTCCAATATTTTTTATGACATAGTTTGATTCGACATAAAATTAAAAAAAAAGTGAGAATTTTAAAATTTGTGATCTTATATGTTACAATATTTACGTATCTATAAAATTTCTTATAAAAATTGTTACATTCTTATCGAAAGAGCAATTATAAATTATAATGTAGGAAAAGTTTAAAAGTTATATTATTTCCAAATAAAGAAGATGCCATTTTTTTTTGGAACATACCGAATAAAAAGTAAGTCATACCTGATTAGAAAACAAAAAGTAATTACTAGTAAATATCTATAATAAATATTAATTGATAATCTTGTAAAAATTGATGAATCATGAATGAGCAAACACTAAAGTATAAAATCCACGATATTTTTATTGTAAAATTTGTGCATAAATTTGTGAGAGAGAATCGTAAGAGCAAGTCACCAACCACTCTTGGCGCTCCATTTCGACACCAACAAATATTCAACTAAACACTCTATTTTGTATCAGAAACGCCAAATTCAAGACGACAATAGATATAATTAATTACTCAAATATATTCACAAGCCCGTCTAGCTCAGTTGGTAGAGCGCAAGGCTCTTAACCTTGTGGTCGTGGGTTCGAGCCCCACGGTGGGCGTTTATGTTTTAGAAGTAATATTCTTTTCCTATTTCCCATTCTTTCGCTTTCTTTTTCTCTTTATTTCTGTTTCTCTTTCTCTTGTAAAAGATTGTTCTTTGGATTTTTGAACTGTGATTTCCATGGTTTCCAATGAGTGAAATAAAACCATTTCATCCAACTCGCTGGAGTTCAGCATCCAAAAATTGAAAAATGTTTTTTTTTTCAATATATTTTTCATGTTCGATTGATCAAAAATTTGAAAAATCTTTTCAGAAAAACAAGTTCTTTTAAAATTGTGAAAAATGACTTCTCTATTATAGAAGTAGGGAAAACAAGTTTCACAAATATATTTCACATTGATTGAGATTTGAGTCCTCATCACCTTTCAACACACCTCATCACCTCACCCCCTACCAGTAGTCCCCATCCCAACCCTCATTTTCTATGACATTTGTCTAAAATTATATACAAATGCTTTTAAAATAATATTATTTAATTTACCTATGTCAAGACCACAAGAAAATAAGAAGAAAAAAAAGATTGATCCTTTTCTCATCCTCGTGCAAAATCTACTCTTTTATGGTCTGCCAGGAAAAATAAGAGGGCAAAAGTGGGTGGGTGGCTGAAGGGTACAACTCTGATCTCCAAAAGTAAGCTCAATCATAGAGGAAGAAGTTTATATTTTGTATATATTATAAATAGTAAGCTATGCAAAACACAGCAAAAGCAACAAACAATTTTTCAATTATAATTAGTGAGCTATGCAAAATACAGCAAACGTAACGAACAATTTTTTTCAAAAACTATTCATGTTGCTGCTATTATGTGTTCCCCTAATTATCCATCATGTGATTCAACCAAAAAAAATAGTTTAAGAAGATATAGGATGAAGGCCAGATGTATGATTTATATTCTGTTGCGTTCAAAATTAATAAAGGACTGAAACTTTTAGATTAATTATCATCTTAACATACTGAATTGAAAAGTAGTGTTGGATAAGGGTGTGTTCGGTATGGAGGATATTTATCAACTTTTTCATGTTTGATTGGTCAATTTTTTTGGAAAATATTGTTTCTAATAAGATATATTCTTTAAAAATAAGAAAAATTGACTTACCTAATGAAAGTATGGAAAACAAGTTTCACAAGTGATATTACACATTGATTGATGAAGAAGTTCCAATAAAACATTTCTTTCGTACACCCTAATTGAAGTCCCTTTAACTAAAAAGGTAACATATATATGATATTATATATTCAGCTTTTACTCGTTTTACAAGATCGATCTTTCCCTAACAGACGTACGTTACATAAGTTTGATGTTTCCCTTATTGCTAAGATATTTCAGAATTCAAATTCTGTTTTTGTTCAAGTAATTAATATTTGCTTTACAATTGGAAAAGGTAAGGCAAAAGTTTTAAAAAGACTGCTAATTCATAGTTTACCTTAACATGATCAGTTCCGAATACCGGTACCAAAATTAATCCATAAAATATGACACGCCCAATTGGTCAACTATTAACAATTCATTTTCGTTCATTTCAGTCCATCTAAAAGCTTAATTGATTTGTGCTTAATATGTAGTGACATTTGACATATGAGAAATTTGATCAAAATATTTCAAAAGACTTATTTTTATTTGATATATGTTATGTTGCAATAATAAAGGGAAAAAAAAATTAGGTCGTTGAACAATTCATAAAGAAAAAACATTAAGTAAATTTAAACTTAATAAGAATTGAGCAAATTAAATTATGATTAATTTATTATTTAGTCCATTTTGACTCACTTATTGATTCAACATATTTTAACCGGCCAATTCAACTGAAGCCGCATGTTTCACACCCCTAAATACCATTTGTAATCCATGTGAAAGGCGAGGGAGTGAAATTTGTTTGATGGGTGAAAATGACTTAAAAGGAGAGTCCTAAAGCTCGATATTGAAATTCACCACTGATCATTGGAGTATTAGAATATTGAATGAAGTCGAAATATAAGTGGTCCGTCCCTAAACGTGTCAAAGTATACATCACTTCACGGCATCCTCTTCCTCTATATGAAGGCCCGTCCCCTATATATACCACTCACTCATTGCTTCTCATAAAACCACAATTCTCTACCAACTCCATCTCCTCTAAATTAAAGCATTTCATCAATATTTGTCTCTCCTTAAGTTAACCAATAAAAACTCAGAATTCAAAAAAAAATAAAAAATCTGCACGCGAAAATGGATCAAAAATTGCCTGTAATAGCAAAGAAGTTGTGGAAGATAGTCCGCGTGGCTTACTTCATGCTGAGAAAAGGATTATCGTCAAAGAGGAAACTAATGTTCGATCTGAATTTATTAATGAAACGTGGCAAAATTGCTGGAAAAGCCGCGTTCCAAAATCTCATGTTCCAGGGACATAATAATATTAATCAGGGAGCCCATCAATGCACTTCTCAAGAGTATTACGAGTTCAGCTGCAGTAACAGCCCTGCTTTCCACCTCCCTTTCAACCTTAACAAGCGTATTAATAATAAGCATAGTCAGTCCGAACACGATGACGTTTCAATTATGAACGCTGCCGTTTTGAAGGCATTGGAGATGCTTCAGAGCGAAACAGCATCACCTGCTTTGCCTGGATTTGGGAGGACTCCTACGGTGAGGCAATTAAGGATCACTGACTCGCCTTTTCCTCTAACATCAGACGGTGACATGCTTAGCCACGTAGACCAGAAAGCTGATGAATTCATTTCGAGATTTTACAGAGATTTGAGAAGAGAAGCCTCCGCTTTTGCTTAATAGCTTGGAGTTTTTCTTTTCTTGTTGGGGTATTTTTTACAAGAGTTTATAAATGTGATAATACGTCCCTCCCTTCGATAATTGCTTTCATCCTATAATTAATACATTCAAGGCTGTGAGTAGTCTTGAAATTTTGCATCCACAAATATTCACTCTTCATTTCACTGTCGACTAGACGACTACTCGTTGCTCTTTTGTTTTTCTAATTGGAAATAAGAGCAGTAAAATACTAAATTAGAAATTGTTAAAAGTTAGAGTAAAAGATATATATTTTGTATAGCTCCAAGTTCTTTGTTTTAGAACTTCCTTTTATACCATGAGGAGTAACCCTCCTCTTTATTTTTCTTTTCGTTTCTTTGACAAGCTAGAGTGTAAGGATGAGTTCCTCATCCCTAGTTTTGTAATACAGAGGTCAAGCATACCTCTCTATTCTTCTTTGGACTATCTACAAAATCTGATTTTTTTTTAAAAAAAGAATATACATATATATATATATATATATATATATATAGCAATAGTTAAGTTTATCACGTTATTCCTTCCTTGGAGGGCCAAAAGAAAATCTAATCTAATTTATTTATTTTTTTTTAAGAATTTCATTTAGAAAGATCACACGGACAAAATTAGCTCCAGTTATTATTCATATAGACATGGATTCTTGCACCAAGTGAAAGAGGAAAATTGTAGAAATAGCCCACTTTTCGGCGCTATTTTGGAAATTGACATTCAAATTTAATTTTAGAGGTGAAATTTCATGACAATATTTTTCTGTGAATTTTAAATTTTATGATATCGACTATTTTTCAATTATATATTACAAAAAAGTGGTTATTTTAGAATTTTAGCCGGAGAAATGCCGCAATTGACTAATGAAGGCCAAATTTTCTAAAGCAAAACCCTCTTATGTTCATGAGTGGAAACATGTTATTTAGTCTTTACCTATCTTTTTAAAACTTTATTATTTATTTACAGTTATTTATAAATATTTGCTTTTTAGGTTGGTCATCTACTTGGAAACCTCTTTGGCAGAAACATCCAAGCACATATTATATTTATTGATAGTTGATTCTTTTCAAATTTTGAGAAAAAATTGGTCCTGAATACCATAGTAGATGTTGTCAATATCTTTTAGGGTTAGACCTGATTCTAAGATATTCAAAACCACCTCGTGGCAAATATAAGAAACCCCATCGACCAATTAGAGATATTATTACATCAATTAAAATGCATAAAAAAATAGTAACGAAACATTAATACACGGTCTCTGATTTGAGTTTCAATTGAAATTTGCAAGCCGTTAACGGGGTCATTTTAATTTAGTACCATTCATTAGGGACTAACAAAAACAAAAATTCGTTATTTGTGAAACTGAAAGTATAGAGTAAGGGCAGCCCGGTGCACTAAAGTTTTTGCTATGCACAGGGTTCGGGGAAGAGCTCAACCACAAGGGTCCATTGTATGCAGCATTCTCTTGCATTTCTGTCAGAGGTTATTTCCAATGCTTGAACCTGTAACCAGGAGGTCACATGACAACAACTTTACCAGTTATTCCAAGGTTCTCCTTCAAACTAAAAGTATAAAGTAAGTTTCATTATTTGTAACATTATCATATATAGCGTTTTGTGAAAGAAAAGTCAACAAAGGCTGCTAAGTGAAGTCAAATTCAAAGAAGAAAAAAGTAGACAAAAAAAGTAGGCAGAAAAAGGAAAACGAAAGAAAAAGAATTTTCTAGTATAATTGGGTTTTCCTTTGCCTAAAAGGAAAACATAAAGTTTTCATATATTTGGCTAGTTTTTTTTCTTATAGAAAAAGGTTTATGACTCTATAAATATAAGCTCATTCCTTCTAACAAGACAACATCCACAATTCAGAGAGAGGGAGTAAAAATACAAAGAGAGTTATACACCTAAATAAATATTGTAGTCTTGAGTGTCCTCTTTAGAGAGTTGTTCCTTTTACAAGAGAGAAGTGTTAATTGTTGTTTTCTCCTTGTATTTGAGAGCGGTGTACTCCATATCATAATAGTAAAAATCCTTCTACCTCGTGGTTTTTCCCCTCAATTTGTTTGAGGGTTTCCACGTAAAATTCTCGTGTCCAATTTATTTTCATTATTTATCATCATATCAAACTTTAATTGTGGTGCTTCCTCCCCCAACATTTTGTACACATAATATTATTAATTGAGTAATTACTATTTTTAGGTATTTAGGAAAAAGTTTGAATGACTTAAATTTCAAAATAAAATAAATTTTTTTTTTATCAACTTCTTTATTTTAACTTTCACATGGTCTCAATAACACAAAATTAAAGAATAATTTGTTATATTTTATATATCTTCAATTTAGGATTACAAAATTTAAAAATCTTATTATCCTGTTAAAATGTTGTGCTAAGTTAAAATTGACAAACAAATTAAAACTAAAAGAATACTATTTTAGAGATTTTGATTATGACCCGCGTGCATTTAAAAAATAAATGTCATAGAAAATCAAAGATATGCAAATGTGTAAGACAAATGGAGTCACCATTATTGGCAATGTTTCAAAATAAAAGATATTTCCGTAACAAAATCACTCTTTATGTACTTTCGTAATTATAGTTCGGGTTTGTTTGGTTAGATGGTACTTTCTCTGTTTCATTTGATTTGCAACAAATTTTAATAAATGAAACATAAATCAATCATGTATAAAATTTGAAGAAATATAATTTTATTGATAAAAAATGCGGGAATAAATCTATTTATCCTTTGATTCTTGTCTCCTTAAATATTCTCTATGATTTGAGAGCTATTAGTGGCGTTTTTCTCGAACTAGAATAATTTTAATTTGATCTCCCTCGTGATTCGAGGGTCATTAGTGGCGTATTTTTCGAACTAGCCAAGATGATCATTGTGATTCGAGGGCTGTTAGTGGCGTATTTCTCAAATTAGGCAGAATGATTTGAACTTGATCTCCATGAAAGGATTTGTGGATATTCTTAAAGTATATGATTATCAAAAAGAGTTTGACATATTTTAATATCTTTATGAATATTTCATAAATTTGTGAAAATTTTGAGATGCTTTTTCAAGGGAATATAATACGTTTTATATAGGCATGAATTATGATTTAGGGTAGAGTAGCCTCCAAGAAATCCCAACTGAAATAAGATTCGTCTGTCCTACAAAATTTCAATGTCTAAAATAATTTTTTATTTTTTTAAAATAATTTTATGGACTTTTTAGATTACAATCTAAAGATTTTGTTTAAATGAACTCAAAATTTATAATGAAAATTATTAAACTACGATCTAAATTTTTGTAGAATTTAGATGATAGTCTAATATATTTTCAATACCAAATGCTATATCTGTATAATTATTAAAGTGGGGCCAAAATATAACTAATGATCTAAAAATAAACATTTGCGTAAAATATCCAAAAAAAAAAAACAATGCTGTCACTTTTTGATCTTGTTATGTTTTTGAAAAATATTCACTATCGTGAAAATTTAAATTTCCGATTGTGCCTATTTTTCAATTCTGCTCAAATGTGTCTTTGTATGAATTTTAGCTAGAGAAATTCCGCAATTGACTAATGAAAATACAACGATTTTCCCAATTTTCCTAAAGCATTACCGTCTAATGTTCATAAGTGAAAATATGTTATTTAGTATTTGCCTTGGTAGGAGTAAGGTCTGCGTACACTCTATCCTCCCCAGACTCCACGTTGTGGGATTTCACTGGGTTGTTATTGTTGTTGTAGTATTTGCCTTTCTCTTTTAACTTTTATTATTTATTGTAGTGCTTTGTAAAGCAAATCTTTTGCTTTTTAGGTTGATCATTTACTTGGAAACCACCTTAGGCAGATACATCCATACTATTTTATTGATTTCTTTATATATATATTTTTTGAGAGTATTGTGTGCTTAACACTAAAGTAAAGCTGTCAATAATGTATGCTTTTGAGGGTTAGTCCTCATTTTAAAATATTCAAAACCTCCTAGGCTCGTGGCAAATGTGTCACCTAACTTTGACAAAGACCAAAATCAAAACCCCTATTAACTGGAACGAAACATTTATCAAAGACCCCCCCCCCCCCCAAAAAAAAAAAAAAAACATTTATCAAAGATATGATATTTAACAGAAAGTGAATTTAAGAAACTAAAATATTGTGATTTCTTGCTGACAAGTTACAAGATCTTTTAATAGCTGCTCTGAAACAAAATCTTATTACAGCTCTAGACAGATGGCAAATGAACAGTTTGGACTGATTTGATCACTGTCTCAATTCTTACCAAGTTTTAGACCATTAATATTTTAACAAGTAATTGAATTTTAATTTTAAAAATTCAATAAAATTAATATTAAATAACATTAAATATCCAACCGCGTTTGCTGGCAAGTTATGGTAATTAAAATCGTAAAAGATGTTCCTACTGCATTTTCTTTTTCCCCACACACGTAAAGCAGTCAGGCTTTATTAAAAGCAAGTAAAACGACGTCCCTTTTGATAAACACTTGTCAAACTTTGAACTGGTCTTCAAACCTCTGAAGCGCTTCACGTGTCATTTAAATTATAAAGAAAGAAATAAAGAATTAATAACTTAATTAGAATCAAATCATTTATTAACTTAACTCATTTTGATAAATATAAATTCAATCTAATCCATCTATTTAATATCCCTAGTATCCGCTAAACGAAACATTTACCAACTAGGACTATATTAAGATAAGAAAATATATATATTATACGAAATGAAAAACATATGTAGTGCAGTAATATTTGAGTGTCGTTTGACTCCAAATAGCTTTTTAGAAAAATTTAATTTTTTTTTGATAATTAGTATTTGTCTATATAATTTACAATTATTTGGCAAATATATTTTGCAAATATCTCAAGTTCTAGAAAAAACACCATCATTTATTAATTTCAACCAATATTTATCTACCATCTTGCTTCATTAACGCAGACAACCAACATCATTAAATAACGTCTCTATCTATTAATAAATAACCAGATTATTCATTTCTATAATTTGTTTTAATGCGATTAATGTATTGCTCTTGTCCATATTGTTATTTTGTTATTGTTGATTGTTATCAATTAGGTTATAAGTTTTTTTTTAATGGAACATGTTCATTATAAAGTGATAATACAAACTTACGGATATTTTAAATAATTTTTACAACTTACGGGTATAAAATAATATTTATTGAAATAATCAAATATTTTTGAGAAAATTTATAGCCAAACACTTGGTGAAATTTTACGAACCTCGTTCAAAAATAACTTGCCAAAAATATTTGAGAATTTGTGCTGAAATGATAACTTGGAGTTGTTAATTTCCTAAAACCAGTGCCCTCAAAAAAAATAGCACGTATCTCTTGGCCTTTATATTCGTGGTCCATTTCTGGCCACAGTACGTGCATTATGGACTTTATCATGCACATAGTTTTCTTAAAACCCATGAGTAGGGAAGGTACAATATCAAAGTGTTCATCTCTTTGTTGCCAAGACTTGCCCATACTTAAACCCCCTTTTTGTAAAATAATAAAGTGGCCTACAAAGTTGGTATTATTTTTTTTTGGAAACTTAAAACAGAAAGCAATCCCAAAAGCGAAAGCTACTCTCCATACAACAACAAAAATTGAGTGCTTGTTTTTCTTTTTCTATTTTTTCTATTTTTACAGATAGAGATGTGCCTAATTATTATACTTTTAAGTAGATTTCACAAATCAAATCTTAGAAAAACAATAATTAATGACTTGGCACTCAAAAGTCCCCTGAAATTTGAATATTCAGGTACTCCTTCAGTTCTCTTCTGTTCATATTAAATAAAGGACAAAAAAAAAACAATACATAGCCGTTATAATTTCTGGATGAAATTGAGGGATCCCTTAAATAAATGTAACCTGGTGTTTGCAATAAATTTTAAAGAGATCGAAATTAAATTGTAATCATAAATAAAATATGAAGAAACATAATTTTATTGATATTAAAACAATATGGGAATAATTTTGTTCCTCCCTTAATTCTTCTCTCTGAATTTTTTCCATGATTCGAGGGTTGTTAGTAGAGTATTTTTCGAATTAAGGATGATTTGGACCTCCTTAATCTCCTTATGAATATCCCAAGAGTTTATGGGATATTTGAAATGCCTCTTCAAAGAAATATATAACACTTTATATAGACATGAATTAGAATTTATGATAAAATAACCTTCAAATAATACTAGCTGAAATTGGATACATCTTATAAAGCCGTTATTTAAATTGAACACATTTTATAAAGTCCCAACGCTACACCTAAAACAGTCTGAAAGAACAAGAAGTGCATGTCTGATCCTTTTCTACTTGTTTGAAATTAAAATTATTCTTCAACATTCAGATAAGATACTTGAATTTCACAATTTCTTCATCTAGTAAATTTACAAAAATATAAAATAAAAGAAATTGTTTATCAAAGCTTGATCTAGTACGATGAATCATCGGTACTTATCCAGCAGTACACTACGTTACTTGTTTTTTCTATGTTTTTCATTAGCTTACGTTACAAACTCATTGCTCTATTATTGAACGACACTTTCGGAAAGCTATACCCTTTAGGCTCTAGTCCCCCATTCCCCTCTTTTTTTGTACTTTACGCCACTTTGGTTTTTGTCCAAGTTAGTGTTTTTTTTTTTAAAAAATAATAATTTATCGGTGTCCGAAGTCCGTATAGTTCCAACTAAATTCTAATTGCGCACTATAGAGCCCATTCAAAGGTGACTCTTCCAACAAGATTTTTTTTCATATCCAGAACTCGAATTCGAGATCTTTGGTTAATATTAAATGTTCAATATTAATGGAGGAAATGAAACGATATTTTCTTCTTATATGATTTTGAACAATTTATTTTTCATCTCATTAGCTGGCATTAGAAATAGAATTAGCTTAGATCAAACAATCTATTTGATTAATAGGTTAGTAGAGTCATGTGCATTCGTATTTTTGATTTAATCAATATTAGAAACTAATATTATACAATTGAAATTAATGAAAGAAATGCATCATTATCTCTTTATATAGTTTTGAATTATCCTCATCAATTATCTTTGATAAACTAATTTTTTTAATTGAATTAAGACAATGGTTCATTTTCTTAATTAAGAGTTAGGTGACATTTGTCGCCATATATATAGTTTAGATTTCAAATTCGGGTAGAGTCCTAAGTTGTACTTTACTTTAGTAAGCACCATAATTTCTCTCAAAATTTGCATAACAATCATGTGCAAGAATAATTAAAATAGATGGCCAACTTAAAAAGGCAAAGGAGTTGCTTTACAACCCACTATAATAAATAATATTAAACATATAGGATAAATAAAGTAATTAGAGCTAGAAAGCCACAGATTAAATATTATAACATGTTTCCACTTATGAACACAACACAGTTCTGCTTTAGGATAATAGGTGGAATCACATTGGTCCGTTTTGTTACATTATATTAGTTAATTGGGGCATTATCTTTAGCATAATACAATAGTCCAGCCGTCCAGGTGACAATTAGAGTTTGGAGTGTCTTGACCAAACTAACAACAATATTTGTACGTGTGATACTGTAAGTAAATGAACTTGCAGGTTAATTAATTTTATCTGTTTTACATGAAAAATAACTTTAATTAGCAGTTTTTCTTTTCCAACTTCAGGTTCATAGCAATAATAATACAGGGACTGAATCAAGCATAAAGGACTGTGCAAAATGCATACGAAGATTCAGTCACCTACTTATTAAAGAATATCCTGAATGTTGTTCATTTTTCTTTTATTAAAAAAAAACTATAATAGGTGTAGACGTGTAGTCACCTTTAGCTATTTTTTCAAAGACTTTATTACATGAGATTTTTGGGATGAACAGTTTCCTACATGAGATGATTTTTTTATTTTTTTTATTGATGAATAAGAAGTTTATACAATAGTTTTGATGATGAAGAAACTCCTGGTAAGTATGTACCTTCGGTTAATAGTGCTTATTAATACGCAGCGAATCTAAATTATCATGTAACAATCATATTACTAAGCCTTATAATTCTATTGGATCATTATTGAAAAATTATCATGTAACAATCAGAGCACATCAAAATTTTAGGTGAATACTATAAACATGAGGCATATGAAGGCAAGGGAAAATACATGGATGATTAAATCTTCGTAATTGAGAGAAGTAGAAATATGGATATTTTGTAGGGGTGAGAGAGAGAGAGATTACGAAAGGGGAAAAAAGGAAGCAAAGCTTGTATTTTAGAGAAGGAAAAAAACTAATTACGTAAAAAGATAATAACCTACTATAGAAGATCAATAATATCTGATGGTGTAAAAAATTATACATATCGACGGTGCACAAACTTAAACTACTCATATTCCTATTAAGATTACATAGTCTCTTGGGATAAAAGGAAAGAATGATTCTTATTTCACCATTCTACTTCATGTTTACTTTAACTTGTATACTAAATTTTTGCTTTTCTAATTTTCTAGAAAAGAAAAAAGGTAACAAATAATGAAATTAAGAGAGAATTAGGGAACTTGTTGATGCAAAATTCCAGGTCTTAATTAGCCTTGAATGTATTATAGGATGAAACAAATGAGTATTATCTAGGGGTTATATATCATCACATTCATAAACTCTTTAACATTATTATTTTTTTCTAAAAATTTCCCGAATACCCCACCAACACAAAAATTTAAGCAAAGGCAGAAGCTTCTCTTCTCAAATCTCTGTAGAATCTCGAAATGAATTCATCAGCTTTCTCATCTACGTGGCTAATGATGTCACCGTCTGATGTTAGAGGAAAAGGCGAGTCAGTGATCCTTAATTGCCTCACCGTAGGAGTCCTCCCAAATCCAGGCAAAGCAGGTGATGCTGTTTCTCCCTGAAGCATCTCCAATGCCTTCAAAACGGCAGCGTTCATAATTGAAACGTCGTCATGTTCAGACTGATTATGCTTATTATTAATGCGCTTGTTAAGGAAAGGGAGGTGGAAAGCAGGGCTGTTACTGCAACTGAACTCGTAATACTCATTGGAAGTGCATTGATGGCCCCCCTCATTAATATTATTATGTCCCTGGAACATGAGGTTTTGAAAGGCGGCTTTGCCAGCAATTTTGCCACGCTTCATTAATAAGTTGAGATCAAACATTAGTTTCCTCTTTGACGATAATCCTTTTCTCAGCATGAAGTAAGCCACACGGACTATCTTCCAGAACTTCTTTGCTATTACAGGCAATTTTTGATCCATTTTCACGTGCAGATTTTTTATTTTTTTTTGAATTCTGAGATTTTATTGGTTAACTTAAGGAGAGACAAATATTGATGAAATGCTTTAATTTAGAGGAGATGGAGTTGGTAGAGAATTGTAGTTTTATGAGAAGCAATGAGTGAGTGGTACATATATATACATAGGAAGAGGACGGAGTGAAGTATTCTATATGTTTTTAAGTTTTTTAAAGTACTTAACACGTTTGGGCACGGAATAGACCACGTATATTACTAGTTGAGATTCAATATTCTATTGCTTCAATTATTAGAGGAGGAGAGGCTGATTTTCAAGATCTAGCTTTAATTTAGGAGATTCCTTTTAAGTCACTGTCACCCATCAAAGAAGTTGTTTCCTCTCCTTTCACATGAATTAATTGCAAATTTGAGGCCAATACCAAGTAACCACTTCATTATTTTCTTTCCGGGGAAAAAGTGTTGATATAAACAGTTAGGATATATGTGAGCTATTTATACGACACTAAAAATATAAATAAATTATTTTTATAACGAATAATATATTAATTTTAACTGGCAAAATTAAAACACGCCCAATTCCCTTTTCTTAATATCAATCATATCCTTTCACACTGTTTATGGTCTCTCCGCAAGGAAAAGGAAGAGAGAGACTACAAAAGTTAAAGGTAAAAAGAGGGTCGTGGGGCTTGACGGTACAGCTATCCAAAAGTGGAGTTTGAAATGTAAGTTAAACAAAACAGAAAAAAAAATGCAACAATTAAACAATTTTAAGAACTCACTGCATATAATACAGTATGAGTAGTGGATAGTATAATGTGTCTCCTAATCCATTCTATGGTACAACAATAATTGTGTAAAGAAGATGAGTATGGATATGCCAGATGTTACATATATTCAGATGATCAGTTCAAATTCAAAGGTCTCCACCTTTTACATTAATTAACATATTTTTGGAGAATGTATATGGTACCATTTTATATTGTGAGATTAATTATTTAAGTACTCCCTCCCTCCATTGGAGTCAAAAGTATATTAATATGAGATGAATAGTAATTTTTAATATTTTTCTTATAATTTTAAAATATTTAAAATTTAAATTTTAAATATTGAATTAATTAAATTCAAAAAATAATCAAATTAATTGTCATAACACAACATGAATTGTGACCATTTAAATGAAACAGAGAAAGTACCATCTAACCAAACAGACCGGAACTCTAATTACGAAAGTATATAAAGAGAGATGCATCTGCTGCGTTGGCTCAATTAATTTCAATAGCGTAAAAGTGCGAAATTAATTAATCATCGGCAAGTCACCCCCTCTTCATAATGACCTAGTAATTCTAATTACACCTCAATCAGCTAAAATGGGGCCAATGGTTGAAATTCAATCTTCAAATCATTGAAGCTATGATTGATTAAAATTCAATCTACAAATCATTGAATCTACAATGCTAATTACACCTCTTAATTATTATTTACATGTCAATGATTCTACTTACACATCTTTTAATTTATCGCAAACTTTTCCCCTAAAAAATATAAAGTAGTTGAAAAATTTATTAAATAAAGGACAAATATGAAGATTTTTTTTTTTCAATACTTATTTTGAAAATCGAATAATTCATGAATTTTAACAAAAAAATTCAATAATGGACCATTTTCTTTTGAGTTTATCTAATTTCCCCAGGACATTCTCCTTAAATGTAACGCACAACTTAATTAATGATTTTAAACAGATGAAACTTAATTTATCAAACTGATTGACTATAAAGATTAGAGGCTCTTAGTAATTACATGAAATATAATAATATATGAACTTGAACGATCTTTCTTAGTGAGCTAACTTTTAAGACTGAATTATATTAAATATTTATTTAATATTATATTAGAGTCATAGTCTCAAATCTCAAATAGTGTGCGTCTAGGCGTGCACAATTTGAGAATCGGTCAGAGTCGAATGTGCCGATAGTGGAGGAAGGTGATGGATGAAATAATCTCATATCAGTTATAGAATTAGTCCTAAACTTCCTTTTATAGATTTGGACAATATTCTCCCATCAAAGCATAAATTTATATTGCTCTCAAAATTTTTAAAAGCAATCAACTATCTATTACATTAATAAAAATAATGCCCTTTAAATAATTTATTTTTAATATTTACCTTTTATATAAGTCGATTTTTTAGTTTTGGTCTTTTACCAATTGAACTTATGCAAGTGGCTTACACTTTTTAGAAATATATAAATTTATTTTTTTGGGAAAAAATAGTTGTTATAAGGACATAGAATAGGGGCAAAAGTGCAAATGACCCCCCAAAAACAATGTGCTTGGATGTTTTTTCCAAAGGAGGTGTCCAGGCAGATGACCAACCTCAAAAGCAAACCATTTGCTTTACAAACCACTACCATAAATAACTGCAAATAAACTAATAATGTTAAAGACTAAATAATATATTTCCACTTATGAACACAAGAAAATTCAGTTTCTTTTTGCCGGGGGGAAAAGAGGGATACAGAGAAGTGGTCAATTATTTTACTCTTAAACTCCACAAATCAAATTTCTCTTTATTTTTATTTCTTAATTAATTTGCTAACGATAAAACATATATTTTAGACTCTAAGACTCTCTTATTGATTCACTTGGCTCCCAAAAGTGCTATAGTTGCAGATAAAGTTTGATAAAATAATATAAAGCCATTCAAATTTCAAACCAACTCAAAACGTGACTGTGTACCATGCTATTAACTAATCTTGACACAATGTATAAGAAAACAAGAAGTGAACGGTTTTAACTTTAATTCTTGTTGAAATTAAATTTATTATTCAACGTTTACATCTAAAATATTTGAATTTCACAGTTTCTTAGCTAACAGGGAAAAATTACGTCTGTCAAGCTAAGCTTCATTCAATAAAATGAGTAAAACTGGTTTAATTTAAACCCTTTTACTTAAGAAATAGCATTTCTTTCTAGCATATATATGTTATAAACTTACAATTAGAACCGCCCTTTAGGGCATCTCCAACCCTAGCACCGAATTTTGTGCAAAGTAACTCCAATCCACTGCACCAAATTTTACACCAAAAAAAAATATTTTTTTTCTTCATTATTATATTATTATTTCATATTTCATTTACTATTTCTTATTTCATAAAACAAAATTCTTTCTAAAAAACATTCACTATATATAATTTTATTATTGTTTCAAACTATAGTCGTTTAATATAAAATTATTTTATATCATAATTTTTTAAATAATATAAATTGCTAGCAAATATTAAATATTATACATAATAATGGATAACCCAAATAAAAGTGAAATCATTAACGAAATATAATTAAATAAATATTATACAATTGAAAATTTTATTTTAAGTTCTACATGAATATTCAACTTTCAAGATCACTACAGTGAAACCATAAATGCTCTATTAATGCATTATGTAGTTCAAAATGAGTTTCTTTGTCCTTAATTTTTTTTATGTCGAGCAAGAAATTGTTGAAATCGATAATTTTCATCTACTGTCATTTCTATCATCGGAGTTGAACCATCTAAAGCATCTTGAATTGGTGCGTTAAGATCACGCTCATCCTCAATTATCATGATGTACATTATAATACATGAAGTTAATCTATTCAGCAATTTATATTTTTGCATATTTAATTTTTGTCAAGATTTATTGTACTTATATCCAATTCAAATTTATAGTAGAATAAACATAAATTTAATTTCAAAAAAATTCAAGTAGAGGAAAATAATATATAAAAAATTTAAAATTTTAATCTAAAATTAATATTATAAAAATACTACGTAAAACTAATAAAATATTTTAATTAAAACATACTAATTTATATAATATTTAATTAAAAATATGATATAATAAAATAATAATAAAGAATAATTGGTATGATGAAATAGTGTAGCACCACTATTCACACACCAAATTTGTTACAAAATTTAACATGGATTGAAACAAGTCTACGCTAAATTTTGCACTAAATGTAATATTTGGTGCCAAATTTGATATGGGTTGGAGATCACCTTACAAGGCTGCTGAAGGTAGGCAAAGTCAACTACCTTATTTATTTGTCAAACTTACTATGATTCATCTTTTTATTAATTTCATGTCGAATTATTTGCGTTATGCATTTGTAATCGCGTATAAAGTTGTTGCTTTTCCTCAATTAAAACCAACTAGGCTTCTCTCTTCTGACCCATTCAAATTCTATTTCAACATGCGGATGTCGAAATCTAAACTTGCTTAGGTCTAATTACCAAAAGAAATTGAAATACAATTTAATACTTCAATAAAGAAAGAAAGATTATCAGTTTTAACAATATATATATTTAGACTTTGAATTAAACTATTCAAATCTTCATATTATTAAATAATGTTTTTTATCATAAAATCCAAAGTAATGTATTACAAACACATGGCTAATAGTTATTAATTGGAAATATCCCTAATAACAATACTATAGGAAAGAAGAAGAAGCTATAAAGTGAAAAGGGAAATTTTGCATAAGAGAATTAGATAGACTATGGGAGAAAACTTCTTGAATTTGGTTGAATTGCTTTGAATTGGAATGATTACAAATGTGCATTAATATTTGTCTATACTTGATTCCAGATTTGTAAAGGAAAAATGTGGAAATCATGGTTCAATAATCTTGCCAGACTACCAATGTTTCAATATCTTTGCTAACAATTTTTTTTTGCAAATATACAGACCTTCAAGGAGTAGTTTCCACTATCACGAGATGAAGAGTCTTGCGCTCTATCAACTGAGTTCGGTGACGCTCTACTAACTGTGCTAGATAAAATCATCATTATGCATATGTAGCTCTGTTATTTTTCCGAGTTGCTTACATAACTGCGAAAAATTTACACTAATAGATAACATCCATAGCCAAACAAGTTAGAAAACGTTCAATAGAGTACTTTGCAACTTGCATTGTAGTAACTGATTTTGTTATGTAAAACATATCTTTTACTATTTTCTTAATTTCAAAATAAGTTTGGTTTATCATTTATTTTGTTTCAAAATAAGTTGTGTTTTGGGATAATCAAGAAAGCATTAATGATATTATTTCAATTTTACTCCTTTTTAAATAAAGAGAACCAACAAATTACTAAAGTGTTACATCTTTTTGAAGAAATTTATTAAGAATAAGTTAGTAAAAATACATCTTGAAAAAAACAAAAATGAAAGAATTATTAGAATTGTATATTCATGCAAGGGAAAATATGAGTTTGAATTGCTAATGACAAGGGTATAATTGGAATAAAACTCTAACTTATGTTAAAAAAATTAAGCAATTTCAAACATTGTAGGAAAAATTTGGACATCTATTCTTATAATATTGACTGTATTAAAGAAGTGTGCTTGTATAAGTCATAATGCAGTTTTGTTTATAATTATTTTCGCCGGTACATAAAGGTGTAACATTGTGGCCAGCAAAGTTTTGTATGAAAATTAGGTTTCTTTAACAATTGTAAAGACTCTTGCAAACGTAAAAGACAGAGTAACTTCAACAGCTAAATCGACTTCCAATAAAGATAAAAAATTAAGTGTTTTATTTTTTTTGTGTGTGTTGGGTGGGGTGGGGGACGATTTTACAGAGTAGTGCTCAATTATTGAACTCTTATATTTTTTCACCTAACAAATGTCTCATCTCTTTTTCTTTATTTTTTAAATTATGTGGTATATAATTACATACAACTAGTAAAATATTGGACCCTCTCTGATTCATTTGGCTTCCAAAAGTTAAGGCACTCATGTAGTGAGTCCTCTTTCCGTATTGCAAATAGTTATGGAAAAGAAAAACAATACAAAGCCAATAAACTCACCCAATATATATGTGACGATGTACCATTCAATTCCTGAAACGTGGCACAATCTGAAAGAAATAGGAGTGAAATTTTTTAATTGTTTCTTCAATCAAAATTAATAATTATTGTTCAACTTCCTGATAAAGTATACTTCAATATATATTGGAAGTATTCCAACAACTTTTCTCAGCCAGTGGCGATAAAATCGTAATGCAGTTAAACAAGAGAAAGAACTTCCAACACCCCCCCCCCCCCCCAAAAAAAAAAAAACAAACTAATCTTTAATATATATACAAATAGCCGATCAATTTCAATGTTTACTTTCCCAAATAGTATAACATAAATTATATATTGATTATAACAATTAAACACATGTTATACATAAATTAAATCTATTACATGTTCGCTTCCAATATTTAGTTTAACTTACAGCTTTTAGTCCCTACTGAGTAGTACAATCAGGATCAAATTTCTCTCAAAATTTAAAAAGAAATAAACTATCAATTACATCAATAAGAGTAATATGTGCTTGGATGTTTCTGTGAAAGGAGGTTTCCAAGTAAATGACCAACCTAAAAAGCAAATATTTATTTTACAATCCACTACAATAAATAACTGTAAGAAAATAATAAAGTAAAGAAAGATAGGTAAAGACTAAATACACGTTCCACTCATGAACAGAAGACGGTTTTGCTTAAGAAAATTTGGCTTTCATTAGTCAATTGCGGCATTTCTCTGGCTAAAACTCTAAAAGAACCTTTTTTTTCTTCTGGTAATATGTAATTAAAAATTAATTATTATCATGAAATTTTAAACTTTACAAGTAAAATTTAGAATATTGCCGTAAAATTTAGAATTTCACAGTTCCAGCTTGTATTTGGACCAAAAAGTGGGATATTTAATTTCTACAAAAATCACTACAATAAAAACAACTTTTAGCGGCAATAAATATACACATTAACAAAGAGTATTAAAATCTTTACCGGCATTAGTTAATTGTCATTTGATCCAATGTTGCTATAGATTTTAGAGACATTTACAAAGAGTGCTTATTGCCTCTAAATATACATATTTAGCAGACAATTAAACTATTGTTATTAATTAATTACCGGCTAAAGATCATTTTTAATAGAATGTAGGGCGGGAAAGTTGGTTATTTCTATTTTCTACAAATTTTCTCTTTGACATGTTGCAAGAATCCAGCTTGAATTTGGACCAAATTAATAACTGGAGTTAAATTCGGGCTTTTGATACTGTCTAAATGAAATTCCAAAAAAAAATAAAATCCAAACTCTCAGTAAGTACCAGGTTTGATAGACAGGTAATATTGAATATATTAACTCCGATCCAATTAATAATTTTAGATTAGATTTTTTCTTGGCTCTCGAAAGAAGGAAGAAACTTAACTTGCTAAGTGCTAACCGCGTTCAATATAATAAGCTTTATTTCAACTTTTAACAATTCGTAATTTAGCATTTTGCTTCTCTCATTTTCAAGTTGAAAAACAAAAGAGTAACAATAAGTCGACAGTGAAATGAAGAGTGAATATTTGTGGATGCAAAATCACAGCCTTGAATGTATTAATTATAGGATGAAAGCAATTATCGAAGGGAGGGACGTATTATCACATTTATAAACTCTTGTAAAAAATACCCCAACAAGAAAAGAAAAACTCCAAGCTATTAAGCAAAAGCGGAGGCTTCTCTTCTCAAATCTCTGTAAAATCTCGAAATGAATTCATCAGCTTTCTGGTCTACGTGGCTAAGCATGTCACCGTCTGATGTTAGAGGAAAAGGAGAGTCTGTGATCCTTAATTGCCTTACCGTTGGAGTCCTCCCGAATCCAGGCAAAGCAGGTGATGCTGTTTCGCTCTGAATCATCTCCAATGCCTTCAAAACGGCAGCATTCATAATTAAAACGTCATCGTGTTCGGACTGATTATGCTTATTATTAATACGCTTGTTAAGGTTGAAAGGGAGGTGGAAAGCAGGGCTGTTACTGCAGCTGAACTCGTAATACTCTTGAGAAGTGCATTGATGGGCTCCCTGATTAATATTATTATGTCCCTGGAACATGAGATTTTGGAACGCGGCTTTTCCAGCAATTTTGCCACGTTTCATTAATAAATTCAGATCGAACATTAGTTTCCTCTTTGATGATAACCCTTTTCTCAGCATGAAGTAAGCCAGGCGGACTATCTTCCACAACTTTTTCCCTATAACTGGCAATTTTTCATCCATTTTCTTGTCTAATATATTAGATCTTTTATTTGAATTTTGGGTTTTTGTTGTTTCACTTAAGAAGGAGAGACAACTTTGGAGGAGAGTTAGTAAAGAATTGTGGTTTTATGAGAAGCAATGAGTAAGTGGTATATATAGGGGACGGGCCTTCATATAGAGGAAGAGGATGCCGTGAAGTAATGTATACTTTGACACGTTTAGGGACGGACCACTTATATTTCGACTTCATTCAATATTCTAATACTCCAATGATTAGTGGTGAATTTCAATATAGAGCTTTAGGACTCTCCTTTTAAGTCATTGTCACCCATCAAACAAATTTCACTCCCTCGCCTTTCACATGGATTACAAATGGTATTTAGGGGTGTGAAACATGCGGCTTCAGTTGAATTGGCCGGTTAAAATATGTTGAATCAATAAGTGAGTGTGTTGTTAAATTGTTCAATGATTATTTGATTTGAGATGAATTAAATCAAAATGGACTAAATAATGAATTAATCATAATTTAATTTGCTCAATTCTTATTAAGTTTAAATTTACTTAATGTTTTTTCTTTATGAATTGTTCAATGACCTAATTTTTTTCCCCTTTATTATTGCAATATAACATATATCAAATAAAAATAAGTCTTTTGAAATATTTTGATTAAATTTCTCATATGTCAACTTTCACTACATATTAAGCACAAATCAATTAAGCTTTTAGATGGACTGAAATGAACGAAAATGAATTGTTAATAGTTGACCAATTGGGGTGATTCCCATGTTATTGGAATACCAGATACATGTGAGAATGGCGAGCAAGAATTGTTATGTAATCCAGATATATGTGAATTCATTTGGATACAATGTATGTAGAATAAATTACAATTAATTTTGACCTATGTATCCTTTAATATATGAATCTGGACGTATCTGAATGTATTTGAATGCACCAAAATTTGATAAGATACATAATATTACAAACTAGAATGTGTCTAAGTAAATAGTTTCTAAACTAGTGAAATTTATGCCGATTTAGTTTCCTTTTAGAGTACCCCTTTAGTTAAAGACTTAAAGTGACACCACTTATCCAAACAATCTCCTAATGTGTGTATATATAACATCTGGCATACCCATCCTCATCTTCTTACACAATTATTGTTGTACCATAGAAATGGATTAGGAGACACATAATTATATCCACTACTCATACTGAATATGCAGGTTTTATTTTAACTTTTTGTTGCCTTTTCTCTGTTTTATTTATTTACATTTCAAACCCCTCCCTCTATGATTGAGCGCCACTTTTGTAAGACGAGCTGTACCCTCTAGCCCCCCAACCCCACTCACCCACGCATCCACCCAAAAAAACAAAACTTGTCTTAGAGTTGTCAAAAGACCTTGTTTACAAGAAACCATATTATTTTTTTCTTAAATTGACAATGATTACTTCTATCTCTATCAGAGATCGATGTTTCGTTAATTTTATTGTTCCATTTAATTACATGTTCTAAAATTATTTCAAGTTGAGTACATATTGGATTTCTGATTTTGAATATGTCCAACATAATCTTTAAGTGACACGTATGAGGAAATGTAGTCTACCTCCTTATATGACTTTGAATAATTTTCTGCTTATTAATTAGCTAATTTTTAAAAGTTGATTTCGTCAAAAATTTATTTTATTCACATGATATGAGAGTCTCTCATTTTTATTCCTCGCTTACACAATATTTGGACCTCATATTATTTTGTCGGACTTGTCCCAAGGAAATAGTTTGTTGTATCTCCTTAAATAGTTTTGCGTTATTCTCATCTGTGACGCGCTAATTTTAAAATTGAAGAAGGGTTTAAAATGCGCTAATTTTCAGTTATGAACATAAGACAATTTTGCTTTAGGAAAATTGGTGGAATATCACATTGATCCATGTTAACTATTGTAAAGAGTTAACAAGCTACCATGGTTAGTTTAGTTTATGAGAGTTTGTTAGAAGTTAGTTGTTGTTAGAGTTTGATTACAGTAGAACCTAACTCCTTTGTGTTCTATAAATACAACACTTATGTGCTCATGTAAAGCATGTTGTAATCATTTTGTATAGAGTGCAATGTAACTACTTCTTCCTCTCACTTCTCATCTGCATATTTCTCTCTTCTTTTATTCATTCATAGTAGCTAAAAAGCTCCATTAATGGAGTTAATATGGTATCAGGGACTTGTAACATCTTGGGCTTGATCACAAATAATAGAATTTCAGAATAGTACGTTAAAAGGTGCTTAGGTTCAAATCTGAAAAGTGTTTGAATCACGAGTAAGCATCAATCTTTGCGAACTTAGTTCCAAAGCTGTTTTTCAATGAAAAATATAGGTGAATTCGTAGCTGAAGTATTAGAAACTGGAAATTTGCAGTCAAACAAAACAAATATAATAGGTAGAGCATCTAGCTACATAGCTCCAAATATTGATCATAATCATCCGCTGTTTCTGCATCAAAATGACACACCAGGTAGCTCTTTAATCTCTCTTCAATTGACTGATTCAGAGAATTATGCAATCTGAAGTAAATCTATGAGAATTGGACTATTAGGCAAGAGTAAGCTTGGGTTTGTCGATGGTAGATTTCCTAAATCTATGTTTGCACCTGAAATGTTTGATGCTTGGGAGAAGTGTAATGCGGTAGTTCTTTCCTGGATTATGAATGTTGTTCAACCAGGACTACTAAGTTCTGTTGTGTATGGTGGTGATGCACACAAAGTGTGGTGTGATCTGAAAGAGAGGTTTGACAATATCAATGGAGCACATGTGTATCAGCTTTATAAGGAAATTCATAGCCTGAGTCAGAGCACTATGTCAGTTATAGATTACTACACTATTCTCAAAGGATTGTGGAATGAGTATGACTCTATTATGCCTTGTCTAGGATGTTCATGTCCCGAGTCAAAGAATTTTCAAGAGCATTGTGAGTATCAAAGGTTATTAGAGTTCTTAATGGGACTGAATGAGACCTACTCTGCAGCAAGAGGTCAAATCCTGATGCAGTCACCAACTCCTAATCTGAAGAAAGCTTTCCCTCTTATTATAGATCATGAAAGCTAAAGGAACTTAGCACACACTAGTTATGAAGGATCTTCTCTTCCTAAACTTATTGAGAGCACTACTCTATTTAGTTAAAAAAGAGGGAATGATCATAGTATTGGTGGTGGTAACTTTGGTCATCAATATGGTGGTGGTGGTGGTGGTGGTAATTCAGGAAGAGGTCACTATGATACTCAGTATAATCCTCAAAAACCACAAAAGTCTGTCATTACATGTGAAGTATGTGGTTACAGAGGTCACGCTAAGGAACAATGTTTCAAAGTTAAAGGTCATCTAGTGGGATGGAGATCAAAAAAGAAGACCGATAGTGCTAGTAATTCTACATCTAACTATTTTACTAACCAAGTTACAGTTACTAAGAGTGCAGGAATTTCACATAATGGAGAAACCAGTGCAGTAAACATATCTTCTACATCATGTGCAGCTTTCTTCACAGCTAATCAATATCAACAAATCATGCAGCTTTTAGCCAAAGAAAGTGACAGTGGTGTAGATCACTCAGCTACTGATTGTCACTTTGTAAGGAAAAAAATCAGTCAAGGACTACTGAAAATAGAATTCACACACACCAAGGATCAGTTGGCTGTTTTTCTCACAAAGAGCCTTGGTAAGGCTCAACATTAGCTGTTGTTAAAGTGAACTTGGAGTTATGAACTTGTTCAAACCATGAGCTTGAAAGGGAGTGTTAACTATAGTAAAAAGTTAATAAGCTACCATGGTTAGTTTAGTTTGTTAGAAGTTAGTTGTGTGTTAAGAATTTGTCAGAGATTAGTTACAGTAGAAACTAAATCCTTAGTGTTCTATAAATACAGCACTTATGTGCTCATGTAAACTATGCTGTAATCATTTTGTATAGAGTGCAATGTAACTACTTCTTCCTCTCACTTCTCATCTACATATTTCTCTCTTCTTTTCTTCATTCATAGTAGCTACAAAGCTCCATTAATGGAGTTAACAATCCATTAGTGCCTTGATTAGTTAATCGGGCCATTAGTATCTCTTTGACATAGTACAATGGTCCTGGCAACAATTAGAGTTTGGAGTACTTTGACAAAATAACAAACAAGGGTCCACGTGTTATCTATACTGTAGGGGAGGTCCTGCGGAAAAATAGCTCGACGCCAGGATGATAAAAAGCTTAACACCTGTGTAAATGAATTTCAGGTGAAGTTTTTTGTATTACATGAAATTAACTTTAATTTAATTAGCAAGTTTTATTTTCAACCCCGGTTAATAAATACTATGTACGCAGATAATCTTTGGATCATTTGGTACGAGATATATATAAGGAATTTATCTCATGTTTTGTCCGGATAAAAAAGCGGAACAATTTATTTCGGAATTATAGTGCTATTTTTATTTCATCTTGAAGATATGATAACAATTTTGAAATAACTAATCGCAAAAAACCTTGGCCCCAACCAAACGAGCCCTTACAAACTTCTTGGGCTCAAAGGAAGGAATGATTTTTAACTTGCTAACCTACTCCATGTTAACTTTTACTTTTTGCTCTTCTTATTTAATTTTCGAGCAAAAAAGTAGAAGGTAACAATTAAATTACCAGAGAGAATTTGTGGGAAAAAAATTTCAGTACATGAAAATATTTTACTGTAGCAAGAAACAAACAAACGGTATCATCACATTAATAATTTTCATAATTTCATAAAAAAATCAGAAAATTATGAGAAAGAAAATCCCGAGGACAGAATTGAAACCAGAAAGTAATTTGTAATATTCAAAGCTCCCAATCTGCATATATAGGCCACTAGAACATATATGTATGAATTCTGGAAACGAAAATTGCCAACTGAAGCACAAAAAAAAAACACATTAAGCAAAAGCAGAAGCCTCTCTTCTCAAATCTCTGTAGAATCTCGAAATGAATTCATCAGCTTTCTCATCTACGTGGCTAATGATGTCACCGTCTGATGTTAGAGGAAAAGGCGAGTCAGTGATCCTTAATTGCCTCACCGTAGGAGTCCTCCCAAATCCAGGCAAAGCAGGTGATGCTGTTTCTCTCTGAAGCATTTCTAATGCCGAAATATCGTCATCCTCGATGGCAGGTAATGCATGGTGATCGCTATGCTTACTAATGCGCTTGTTGAGGTTGAAAGGGAGATGAAAAGCTGGGCTGTTACTGCAGCTGAACTCGTAATACTCTTGAGAAGTGCATTGATGCCCATGGTTAATATTATTATGGCCCTGGAACATGAGATTTTGGAAGGCGGCTTTTCCAGCTATCTTGCCACGTTTCATTAATAAGTTGAGATCAAACATTAGTTTTCTCTTTGATGATAATCCTTTTCTCAACATGAAGTAAACCACACGGACTATCTTCCAGAACTTCTTTGCTATAATTGGCAATTTTTGATCCATTTTCCTGTTTAAGTACTCTCTCTATATTTATTTTTTGAATTGTGAGTTTTTGTTGGGAGAGACAAATATTGATGAAAGCTAAGAGAGAGATTTAAAGGAGAGTTGGTTGAGAATTGTGTTTTATGAGAAGCATTGAGTGAGTGGTATATATAGGGAGGGGGGGGGGGGGGGTTCATAAAGAGGAAGAGGATGCAGTGAAGTATTCTATATGTATAACTTTTTAATAAGTTGACACGTTTGGATACGGACCACGTATAATTCGAGTTAATTCAATATTTTATTTCTTCAATTATTATAGAAGGAGGTGGTGATTTTCTGGATCTAGCTTTAAAAAAGTCTTTTCTTTAAGACATTGTTATGTATTACCCACAAATAAATTTCCATATTTTCCTCTCCCTTCACATATAAATTGCAAATCTAAGGCCGTCCCCAATTTTACAAAAAAAAGAAAATTTTAACATAGTTTCCAAATGTCTTATGCTAAATATTTGATTATGGTATTTTGCTGGCGAACAAATGCTTCGAGAACGGCTAGCTGTTCCTGTTTAATGTTTTTTTTTACTGCGTATTCTTGCAATTTCTCAACATGGAGAGGCGGATTTAGAATTTTAACTTTTATTATAAACTTAAGTTAATAAATAATAAGAATTGAGCTGAGAGTCAAATATTAAATAAATTTTTTAATACACATATATTTATATATGATTTGAGCAAAATCTAGTGAGTTGTCGTGAACTTGTAGCTAAAGACAAAGCTTGATCCGCCTCTGTGACTTGAAGTAATCTGACATTATTTAAGTGTTATCATGTTTGGTTCCGTGTCGTTTGACTTGTAATCAACAAAAAGGAAAACGTATAATCATTTTTGAATTTGAAGAAAATAGGAACAGAATGCAAAACGTATCCTAGTTGTTCATTAGTATGGAAATTGTTTACTTAAGCCGTTGGAAAAAGTAAACTTAAGAAGGGAGGTTTCTTAAAAGACTTTAACACGCTCTCTTATTAACAAAGAAAGGAATGAAAACCTTGAGATATTACCCTACCAAGGAAACCCTTCTTTTGTGGAAGTTAATAAGTAGTAAACTGTGGGCAACGAAATAATCATGAGAAAGAAGTCAAAAAGGCTGCTCTTTTTGTTAAATTTTTGACAAAAAAAACCATAATTTAACAACCACTAGACATGTTTAATAAACGTATATTTTACATAACTCTCATAGCGAAAAAATCCAATTATAATATATTCCTCATTTTTCTTAAATTACTCGATTTCCTTTTTTTCATATTTCTAATACATTACTTATTTTACTGATACATCAGGTTTGGGGGTAGAATAATTAATGTTGTTGAGTTATTTATGAATAGTAACGTAATTTAAGTTAGGATTAATTGTTTCAATCAATTACCATGCTAATTAAGAGAAAATAATCCTTAAAAAAATGTAACAGTTATGATGAGGAAGAAAAACTCAGAAAATAGAGCATAACTGCGAACAAAAAATTCAATCCAAAATTCGATTTTCATCAAGCGAATCGAGATGAATATGCAATGCCGAATCTGATACATAACATCTTGTATTGATATAGGTTGTAGATGTATCAGAATCATTAAATCTTGATACATGAAAATCTGATACATAAAGAAGATGTATCAGAAGCACTAAAGCTTGATACATGAGAATCTGATACATAAACAATATGTATCAGAAGCACTAAAGCTTGATACATGAGAATCTGATACATAAATAAGATGTATAAGAAGCAGTGAATCATGATACATGAAAATCTGAAACATAAACAATAAGTATCAGAAGCACTAAAGCTTGATACATGAGATTCTGATACATAAACATGATATATCAGAAGCACTAAAGCTTGATACATGAGATTCTGATACATAAACATGATATATCAGAAGCACTAAAGCTTGATACATGAGAATTTGATACATAAACAATATGTATCAGAAGCAGTAACTCTACAAAAAATGACATTTAAAAAAAAATTATCTATCGAAGTTGTTGACCTTTCCTTTTCTTCAACTCCACATTAATTGATCACCCAAAAATATCTACACATAAATGTCCTAGAAATTTTATAATACATCCTGTCTTTCATTTCTCAACTGTTCTCTATGGCTAGTATGGTACGTGAAAAGGAGATAAAGTCTGTGGTGGTTGCCGAAAAGTACACTACCGCTCGGAGAAACACCAGGTCAGCAACGTGTACTATGCTTCGTTTGCTCCTTTTTGTTAGGACGGAATTTTCCTAAATGAATTCAATTTGCAGACTATTCATTGGAAATCAGGTCATAGATATATCAGAAGCAGTAAAGCCATGAAAATAGAGAGAGAATGCAGTTGAGAATCAAAAGGAGATGATAGTCTAACTCGTGTGAGTGATTTTAGGCTAGAAATTAGGGATATGCTCAGTAAATTTCTTAATTTTTAATTTTTTGGATCTTAAAGATGGAGAGAGAATGAGACAAAATGATTTAGAGGTGAGAGAATGTTTTTTGAGTTATGTATCCGGAAGATGAGGGGGAAAACTGAAAATAAGGAATTTTGGTAAATTTTTTAAAGGCTTGGTACTTTTAGGAAATATGGTAATAAAAGATGTGTAGTTTGATAATTTATTCTTAATTAATTACTTTCCATTTTAACCCACCATTCATCAATATCTTAGCAAACTTACATGCACCCTAGGCTAAAACTCATCTCAAACTGTAGTGGCGTAGCCAGAAATTTCATGAAGGATTTCCAAACAAAGTTATTTTATAGGGATTTGAACCTGGGTGCCATGTAAGTTTTGAGTATACCCTTCCTACTACAAGTCTTCATTGATTTTAGGGTGTCCAAAATGCTATATATACCAATTTAAAGTAAGATTGACCTATGTGTAATTTTGCGACGAACTCCACCTAGCCTGACTGGTCAATACTCTCGTTTCGAAATAAGTGATGTTTCATAAAATCAAATAAATAATTATTATTTTCTTTCTAGTTTACCCTTATTTAAATAAATAGAATTCAACACGATCAGTAAATCATTAAAGAATTCTATGTCTTTTTCACGATATTTGATTAAGAGTAAGTTATATAGTAAAAAAAATACTTCTTATATTGTAGGAGTACTGAGTAGTTTTCTTAAGTGAATGTCCAAGATAAAAATATCACTTATTTAAAACGGATAGACTACTATTTGTAACGTTTTGGGGGTTTATGGAGTGCTTGAGATTTGGCAGATTAATGATGTGAGTGAAAATTATGAATGGTTCAGGATTTATATTCTCATAAAGACAAAATACACATATAATTTCCGCACCTCGTGCATAGCAGGAGTTTTAGTACACCGGACTGCCCTTTTACACATGTAATTTCCTAGTATCTTTTGATATACCAGATAACATGATATCCAGGGGTAGGGGCGAATTCATAAATTAATATTGAAAGATATTTGATTATAATTCAGTTATTTTTGCATTATATTTGTAAGATATGTGAATTTGTGGAGTTGGTTGGCATCATTTGCTCTTTCTATTTTTTCTTTTTAATTTTTTCCCGGCACAGCTGTTTGCAATCGGAAAAAAAAAACAATGGGCATTATTATATAGTCAAAAAGGGGCTGTTGAAACTCCATTTTTGGGTCTTAAAGCTGATCAAGGGTGTTCATTGTTTATAATTATTATTAAGTGGTAGTTTCCTTCTCTTGCTTTTGTATTGTTTGTGCTTTTTCAAGCTCTGAATGCTTTTCAAAGTGTTTAACCAAACCCTTTTTTAGGCCATATTGGGTTGAAAAGGAAAAAAGATTTGCAATCGCTTTTAGCCCAAAAGATTTAGGTTTACCTAAATTAAACGCACTTCGCATTTGGACTGTACTTCTGTAGTTCATAGCCAGGATTGGATTGGTTATCAAAAAAGAAGCCCACTCTTCCACTTTCTAAGATTTGCCTTGATAATCACAATTATTAATTTCACGTGTTCTCCTATTTAAAAGCTATTTAGGAACTACACTAAAAAATATTGAGCTTTATTAAAGCGTTTCCAAAAAGACAATTTAGTTGCTAAAAACTGCAATTCAAATTGGACTACATGAGTTCATTTTTGAGGCCACTGATATTTTGTTAGGTTCTTCCTGCTCCTTTAACTCAATTAATATAAGAGTTTAACTCGTATACAATGATCCACAAAAGGATAAGAGGTACTTGCTCACATGGCAACCACCTTTCATCTTCCCCCTCCGACATAAAAATTAAAGATTGTGGGTTTGAGTTATTAAGAAACAAAAAAAGGTGGGAGCTCTCGAAAATAAATTAAAATATTACTTTCGCAACTTTTATGGCACCATACATCGAAAATCCTTTGTTAGTGAGGAACTAAGGGCTCATTTAGTATGAGTGTTAAGGCCTAAGGGATAATTAATTTTCAGATTAATTTTAGAATGAGTTTATTTTATGTTTGATTGAAATAAAATCGCAGAATAACTTATCCTAAAAATAGTTATCTCAAAATTATAATATTATTTTTATCCGAAAATAGAATAACTATTCTAAAATAACAAATATCAAAATAATTAATTTTAAAATAACTTGTTCCCCAATCAAATTAGTCCAAGGAGGCACAATTTTTGAAGGCCCAGGTAAGAATCGTGGTGAGCTGACTTTTTAAAGGTCTTGGGCATATGATGATAAGATGGGCGATCCAATTCTTAGAAAATGATGTCCAGTAAAGTCTGGGCTTTCACCATTGGATGCTCGAATTTATTTGTTGAGCAACCTACATAAATATCTATTGTGGTAGGGTTATTAAATTTAAATAGCTATAAATATGATAAAATGACTATAGTTTATATCCATTATTCGCTGTATATTTGTATAATTTTATATTTGTTTATTTATATATTAATACAGTCATAAATATACTGCAGTAAGTAAGGTAAAAATTTGGTACTATAACTAACACCCATTTATTTACGTCCTAAAAACTCATAACTTTTCATTATTAAATTAACAACTACTAATTACCTATTGAAAGACATGTATGACTGGAATCTTAATAGATTAACCAAAAAAATTGGGATACATCTCTTCTTCTATTTTCTTTACATTGTTCTTTTTTAGGAGCCATAATTCGTCTTGTAGCTTTTCATGATTATGAATATGACAAACTGTCATGTATAACTTTTCATTCCAACTTAAAATCTCTTTACGACTTTTACCCATTTTATTTTTAACTTTTCCTCATTTTGTTCTTCTATTTCAAAAGGATGAAATGAAGAGTATATTTCAAAGATGGCGTTTATATGTATAACTCAGTTAGAAATTTAAACATTAACACAACAAATGAGGAACCAACAAGTAAGGGCAATGACTAAGTAAGATACTCTATATAATTTTCAATTCAACTTAAATCTCCTGGCGTGACTTTTACTCATCTTAATACAACCAAACGCAACAATATAAACACATTACCCTCTTAAGAATACAACAATACAGTGTATATATGCATACTCTTGATATTAAACAAAAGTTTGATACATTTGAACAACCCTATAAAAGAAACAAATAGAATAGAACAAACCACAAAATAGTATTCAATTGTATTAAAAAAAATACTAGAGTATATGAATACTTTGAATTCCAATGGATGTAAGTATTTATATAAGTATGATTGTATTAAAATACCAATATTAGAGGATATATGAATACTAGCTAGCATATATGAATACTTTGAATTCTAATAGAGACATTATTTCTTCAACGAAACCCTTTAAAATAGATGAACGTCCATATAGTTGTATACAATTATAATCTACCAAAAAATGAGAATAAAAATTGAAATTGGAGGATACCTGATGAAGCTAAAATCGAGTGAAAGGATTAAGATGAAAATATGGGTAAAAAACAAGAAAAACAAGGATGAAATAAGGAAATAGAAAGAAAAACCTTGAAGATGGTAAAAAAATGAAAAGTGCATTGATTAGGAGTGCATTCATTGTTTTGCTATTAAATATTTGTTTAATTATGTATACAATTTAAAAATTAATTATTAAAAGTATAATTAATTTTGATATTTAATATTTAATTGTATCAATACAATATAAAAAAGGAACTATAATTATTTATATTAAATATATATTGATGTTTGCTATATTCTGTAGATTTTTCTTTCTGTATTATTTTGCGTATTACATAATTAAACGCAAGCTTTGCCCCTTAAATTTTTTAAGTCTATATACAAAAATTATAAATATTATATACATATTATAAATTGGTGTGTAAATCGATTGGTTCGGTTCGGTTCGATTTTATGTATTATCGGTTCGCTTTATCAATTTTTGATTTTCAAATTTGTTAACCAATAAGATATTTTTTATCGGTTTTCGATTTATCGATTTTGGTCCTTAACGATTCGATTTTTTTATTTAATCAATACAAAAATGCTCATAAAATAATTATACAACTTTTTCAATAATTTGGCACGACAAGATAATAATGTAACTTTACGGAATGCTTATGAAATAGAAACAATTAACTAACATGAAAAAAACTCTACAAGTGCAACACAAATAAAAGAACTAGAATAATTATGTGAATTGAAGGTTAAAGGGCAAAGGTAGTAACCAATAAGGTATTGATATTAATATTTGATATTTATGTAAGGATAAAGTAGTAAATTACTATTGTCTTAATGAATTATCGGTTTACCCAATAACCCAATATTAAAAAACTAATATCGAATCAATAACCCAATAATTTTTATCTTTTTATAAACCCATTAAAAACTCATTAACCCAATAACTCAATAACATTTTTTCGGTTCGATTTATTAATCGATTCAATTTTTCCATACTCCTAATTTTTCCATATCATATCCATACTCTTATTCAAATTACAAAAATTTCTTTAAAATTTATGAATTTCAGATACGTCAGTCAACGTTTAAAAAATTTCTATTATTTTATATATTTCAAAATAATCATTTTGTTGATAATTAACTTTTGTTAATTTCAAGGACGAAATCGTACACTTTAAAAATGTAAAATCAAAAAAAAAAAACCAAAAAAAAATTTGTTTATTTGATCTGTTTGGTTTAGTTTTTCGATTTGGATCTGATTTTACCCAAATCATGAATACCCCTGGACACACATGTCTCGATATATCGCGTCTCGATACAACGGGTTAGAGTGATGTATCAAAAAATAGAAAAGAATAGAAATTTTTATAATTTTTTTAAATGATATGAAATTTTAGAGAATATAATAAAAAATAAATTACGTATTTAGATAAAAAAAAATAAAAATTGATGAAAGTTGTAGTCGATAGCATTCTCGTGAGCAATGACGACTGTATGTTGCCATCAAATTTAAGCCACAACTAAAGTCGTCGTCCATACTATAGATAAAGCAATGCTGAGCTTAAATATTCAAATCTCCTTCGATATAAAATTACATATAAGATTAATTATTTTTTTAATATATATATAATCGATGTTAAATTCTCTTGATTTGTTTATATATTTACTTCTTCAAATTTTTGAATTATTATTTTAATAAAAATGCTGACTCTTTCATTAGGTCAATATAGACCTGTATTGACATGAATTGAACACCTAGCAAGTTATGGCCCTCATTTATCTTCCTATTTTTTTATTTAAAACATGTGATTGATGTAGACCTTAGCTTCTTATAGCTTCTAATAATTAACAAGCTCGATGTATAACCACATGATAATTGATAGATACAGTATCACGGGAACAGGGAGCTCGACAATGATGCTGTGAATTGTGATGTGTATGTATATATCTCCTGATTTAATTGATTAATAATTGAGTTGCATATTTTCTTTGTAAGAAAATAACGTATATTTGAATGGTCGAACAATGATAACTTGTGACTGCTACCTAGAAAGTTCATTTCTTTTTTGTTACTGGACATAACTACAACCTCCTTATCTAAGTACTACTGTAATTTTTAATGTCAAGCTCCAAAAGTTACAAGAAAAAAAATTAAAATGTCACAACTTTAAAAAAATAAAAATTATCAGAACATGGCTGAGGTTGGAAACATGCTAAATAAAGGGAAATGAAAAAAAAATTGCTACAAACTTAGTTGCTAACAATTTTTATTTTTTTTATCATCAATCACAAAATAGGATT
Source organism: Solanum dulcamara (assembly GCF_947179165.1). Lineage (NCBI taxonomy): Eukaryota > Viridiplantae > Streptophyta > Magnoliopsida > Solanales > Solanaceae > Solanum > Solanum dulcamara. The sequence goes on from NC_077244.1 coordinate 68,901,359, forward strand.
ATTGACGAATTTTTATGTTTAACTATATAATTTATCCAGCCTTATATTTTGTTTGTCTAATAGTGAAAGAAAATGGAAATAGATTAAAAATAATTGATACATAATTAGGTAACGCAAATAGATAAGTTTTACTTATACATCTTTTATCAAAATTAACCAAAATGGCTATACTAGAACGATCATCGAAAGCTAATGAATAATGTTTGAGTAAATTATTCGTCCACCCAATTTTTTACAATTTTTTGTGCATTCATGAAAGCTAGCAAGCTATCAGCAGAAAAAATTATTTTTTCAAGAATCATACCGATCCATGTTACTACTTCATTTTCTATCTTCATTCTGTAATATCGGTCGTGAAGTAGAGTTCATTAAGAAAACAGAAATTGTTTCCCCCAGAGAATTAGTAAATTAGCAACAGCATGTCTATATATATATATATATATATATATGTCTCAATTTGTGTGATACTTTTCACTTATCATCAGTCAGTTTGACTAATCTTTGATACTAAATTGGATCATATTAACCTAAGTTTTTAAAATAAAATTGTAGCTAGTCAAAAATTATTTAAAAAATATTATAAGTTGCAATTTCTCTCATGTCAATATGATTAAAAAAATACTTTAAAATGTTGATCAAAATTTACCTACTTTAAATTTAGAAAATCGAAAAGTGATACATAGATAGAGAGAGTACAATATAGACGCACAAAAGCATCACATCACGCACATGAAGAAGCAGGAAAAAGTTTTGCCTTTATGTTAAGATTTGAGGTTGCTCCTCATGAAAAATCTAGCACTTTCATGATTACTATACAATTCATGCTTATTGAGATTCAATAATGACATCTGAATCTCCATGGTCCACAACTCCTACTTTTCGTGTTACAACTTGTAAAAGCAAGAATTAATTAACAAGCAACTATAAATAGCAACCGTTGTTACCCTTACCCATTCATCTTCATCATCCATATATCATCATTTTCTTGAAAGAAAAACTATTATATCATTTTGTACTGTACAAAACAAACACAATGGCACCCCACGGAGAGACAATTACCAAATCATCCTACATCCGAACAAAAAACGTTAGCAAGCCCCCTCGACTCTCCAACGATAATTTACAACGTACAATGTCCGATATCTCTTTCGAATGGAACGCAATAAATCCCGTTGATTCTTCAAATCTCCCACCAATTTCCGAAGTTGAAAACGCGAAATGCGAGTGTTGTGGTATGAGCGAAGAATTCACACATGAATACATCGATCGTGTCCGAAAAAAATATTCGGGCAAGTGGATCTGCGGACTATGCGCGGAAGCGGTGAAGGAAGAAGCGGAAAAAAATGGAGGAAAAAATGAAGAAGCGTTAAGTACTCATATGAGTTCTCATAGCCAGTTTAATAAATTTGGTAGGGCTTATCCTGTTCTTTATCAAGCTGAAGCCATGAGGGAAATGTTGAAGAAAAGTACTAGAGATGGAAGGGGAATTCTTAGAGCCAAATCTATAAGTCCAAGGGACAAAATTGTCACAAAAAAGGGTACTACTGGGATTGCAAGAAGTACTAGCTGCATTCCTGCCATTACTAAAGAGATCAATGAGCTTAATTAATTAACCTAGATAATTTAATTTACTTTTCTAATTTGTGGTGCAATTAATTATAATGTTTAATAATAAGATTTGGACTAATTAACCTATTGTGTTAGTTACTCTTCGAGTTTTTTGGGGGGGTTAATTAGTTCAGGTTCTTAAGCTTTTTTTTCTCTCAAGTAATTATGAGGGGGTTTAAGGTCATGATGTTTGTAACTCAATTAGTGACTGACCAAATTTGTATTCATCGTGTAAGGATGTTTAGTTTTGGCCTATAATCATTGTATTTTATATATTCAAATTAATACAATCTATTTGAGTTAGAGTTTAATAATATAATAGGTGTAAGTCTTAATTTTAAAGTATAAGAGATGTATTTGAGATTGATGATCAATCATATTAACGGGATGTTTAGTGTATTTTACCTAAATTATTTATCAGCATTCTAGGTCAACCCATTATTTAAATGAGCAAATAGCACAAATCCTATTTTAGTTTAGAACATAATTAAGTGCCTTCACTTAAGTTTTTGAAATAATCTTTCATATCATATTTTGATCGCCAGATACATGTGCATTTAGATACATGTATTTCGGATACATGCAAAATTGAATAAATTTATTTGTCTATCTAAAATTGAAATATAACTGAAGCACCCTAATTTAAGAGTAAATTACACGTCTAGTGATTCATGAGGATCTGTGTCGTACCTCTGATCCAAAAAAAAAATCAAAAGTTCCAAAAATTCTTTCCATTATTTGGTATTGTCTTCCACCGTCATTCACTCCGTACAATGAATTTGATGAAGCTCTTACCTACAAACTACACTGGACAGTCTTTAAAAGTCAAATACAAATTACCATGTATTAGATACATATTTCATGTACATTTGATTATCTGTTATAGTGACAATATGACTTAAATAATGGTTGTTAGACATCACTGGACTAGGCCCTAAAAGCCACGCCACTAGCTAGTAGGATATCCCCTCATAAGATTGTTAGATATCACTGGACTCCTCCAACGATAGGCTATAAGCTAAACATTGATGGAGCCCTCAACATTATCTCAAAAGAGGGAGGTACGGGATGCGTAATTAGGGACACCGAAGGAAATTGGGTAGTCGGGAAATGCACAAAAATCGTTGCTAATTCAGAACTTCTAGCCCTTGCTCATGGGCTAAGAATGGCACAAGCACACAACATCAAGGATATTATTATCTCAACAGACTCAACGGAGGTAATAAAACTCTTAAATGATAACATGACCATCAATTCTAATATTATATTTGAATGCAGGGAGCTGCTCAGGCTGATGGGCCAGACAACGATCTGGCATGACTCTAGAGAGCAGAACAGAGTGGCGGACATGCTAGCATGTAGAGGGAAAAAACTAACAGACGACATGGTTTTTGAAGAATGGGTTACGGCACCAATCTTTATTTTGGATGCTCTACAAGAAGATCTAAAGAATTCCCCTTTTAATTTGATGGGTAACTTAGGCCACGCTGTAATTTATTAGCAAATATAACGGCTTGTAATATATCTAGCACGTATAGTCCTACGCCTCCACTTTTAGCTAGTACTAGCTGTCAAAATGCCAACTCTGATGTACTGATGCATACTATTTAAGTAATATATTACGTCTTTTAACCAAAAAAAAAATGGATGAAATCATTTTTAAATCTCAAAATTCGGATGTGTAGTGCTTCATTTTCATTCAAATGTTATTGAGTAATTGAAAAAGAACGTGAGTGGGAGAAGGAGGAGAAAGATTGGGTTGAATGTGGGTTGGGGAGGAGGAGAGAAAACGGGTTAATCCGGAGTAGGGTTTCTTATTGAATGGATCGAGCGGATGATTATGCTGATTAATTTGGCTTATTGGATATTGATTTTTAAATATATTAATCCCCTAACCAACCAATAAGCTATTGATTGGTTTGATATCAGACTAGAAATTAATGAGTGATTATCGGGCGGTGTATTAGATCAATCATTTCATGCTATATTTTTTCACTTTCAATCACCAATATATTGATCTCCAATCAAACAAATAATTTATTTTAGCTCTACTTAAACTGATAATTTTGTAAATGTAAATCATAGTGGGAAATATATGAAAGTGTAAATTTTGAGAGTGCATGCACATAAGCATTTATTTAACAAATATACTTAAGGTAAAAATATAACTACGATAATTCTTAATGGGCTAACGGTTTACCCAATAAGAAAATTGAGTAATTTGCGCCCGCACCGATAAATCATTAACTATAATATATTAATATGTTCATCAACCATTAATCCGATAACTCAATACCAATAAGCCAATAAATCAATTTTGCGATTGGCTTATCCATTACAATTCGATTTTGAACGACCCTAATTGAGAGTTAGAGGCGTAATTTATGTAATTAGGTAGATAGATTTATTGGAGCTCTATTTAAACTATTTTAAAAGAGTGATGTATCTCAATGTATCTCATTTCAAATCTAATATAAAATTATTTAATAATGAGATAATATGTCATTATTTAAAAATATAGATTGAATTAATATGTAAGTCATAAGATATGAATGTTGATGTAATAAGGTTGTTTTTCCTATTTAAATTGAGTATATTGTATAACTAATCCTACTAAATGGTATACAAAGAGAGTACCACTTTAGCATGAGGGGGTGAACCGGGTACATTTTTGTAGAGGCCCGACTTGGTATTCAGAGAAGCAAAGCCCATTCTAACTAAGCATCTACACATAATTTCAAGTTTTCAACCTTCAATTGACTCAACAAGAGATTTTTCGTAGTGAAGATACTTAAATCTGTTAAATTACTCAAATCACGATGATAACGATAATTAGTAGTGTAAACAATATTTTTAGAAAAGATACCTAATTAGATAAATATCTATATCATATTTATTAAATTTAGCTATAATTTAAAATAATTACATAATCTCTATGGCCTCCCCTTTCTCTCTACTCTCTTTTTGCTATCCTTCCCCCCTAGGCCCCTACTCCCTCCCTCCCGTCGCTCTATCCCTCTTTCTCTCCCCCTCAATCTGCTACATAATTTATACCGGATAGACATTGAAGAATCACTAGTTAAGGTATAATCACACGAGACACATGTATCTATTCATATGTATATGTATCTGAATGACTACATATATTTTCATCTTTGTTTTTTTCTGTGTGTATCTATGCAGCATCACAAATTTGATAATAAATGGATGTATTCATGCACATCTGAGACACACCACAGATACACTGAATTAATCAGTGTCTTCTCAGAACTAATTTGTAACTATGCACAATTACACCGAATACATCAATGCACTTTTATGCTGGATACATGAAACAGATACATGATACACTAGATGAAACTGATATACACAGATACATTAGACATATTAGTGCATATTTGTTATTGAATGCACATATATATGAAATTGTGAAACACAAATACAAAGAAGTAATACAGTGTATCTAGAAACAAAAACATTATATTTAAAAGCATATATAATTTATTTAGAGGTAACTCAAACAAAATATACAATTATTGTCATCATTATGTGTTGAGTAATTAGCACTTATATGAGCACTCTTTATGAAAGTTGCTCCTTTTTTTTTTTACATATCAGTGTACTTCAATTCATTTTATTTTGAGAAAAGTGTCATAAACACACCAAACTATTCATTTTTGAGTTTCATACCTAAATCATACCTAAACTATCACTTATTAGCTTGAGAAATACACTTCAGTGGTTGTGTAATACACTCTCTCTACTCTCTTTATTTTTCGAAAAAATCTTGCCACATGGCATTCCACATGGATAAAATATTTCACATTGACAACAATTAAATAAACTATTAATATTATTAAAAGTTAAAGACTAAAGTATTTCTATCCCCCAAAAAAGAATTTATTTTTTTATAAAAGAAATTGCTTTTTAAAAAAGAAATTATTTTCTAAAAAATAAAATTTAAATTTTTTTTTGTTCACGCACTCCACCCCCCCCCTCACACCCACAATCCTCGTTCTTCTAAAAAAAATTAAATTTTTTTAAAAATATTTTTTAAATTTTTTTTACTTCACCCCTTCCCCCACTCCTTCCTAAAAAAGGTTATTATTTCTTATTTTTTTAAAAAAAAATAAAATTATACCCACCCAATCTAATCCTCCGCTCTTTATTTATATATTTTTTATATATATATTTCTCATTTTGTGTTAGGTATGTACATATAATTTTAGAAAAATATTTTTTCCTGCTTGTGTGCCGAATATAACAGAAATACAATTTTATTTTAAGAAAAGTCTTGCAGGAAGTAAAAAAATGCTTTTCTAAAATCATATGTATGTATTTAACACAAAACGAGAAAAAAATTAAATGCGGAGGATTAGGTGGGGAAGGGTAGAATTTATTTATTTTTAAAAAATAAAAATATCTAAATTATTATTTGAAAAGGGAGAGGGAGATGAATTAAGAATTTTTTATTAAAAAAATTATAAAAGAAATTTAATAAAGAAAAATAAAACTAAAAAATTGGAGGTGGGGGTGGGGGTGGGAGGGGTTATGGTGAGGGAAAGTTGTGGAGTGAGGTAACAAAATTATTTTATATTTTATTTTCTAATTATTTTTGTGCGGGAGATAAGAATACTTTAATATTTAATTTTAACAAATTCTAATAGTTTATTTAATTTTTTATTAAAATGAAATATTTTGTACATGTGGAGTGTGATGTCACTAAAAATTTTAAATGAAAGAGAGAGTGTAATACATACACTATAATGAGAGTGGAATAAAAGAAATATATGTGTTTCTCAAACTAATAAGTGATAATTTAGGCATAAATCTCACGCTCTCAATAATTTAGGTATGAAAGTCAAAATAGAAGAATAGTTTAGATCTGTTTTTTATACTTATCTCTTTTATTTTATTTTTGTACTTCAGCCCCCCCCCCCCCCATTTTATTTTTTGCTCATTTACTTAAATAATATAGATATATAGCATTAATTAAAAAATTTAGTACATGTTTTACCATTATAAAAAATGACAATAATTTTTTACCCGAAATAGCAAAAAAATAAAATATCTTTCTTTTTTCTCTCCCCAACTTTTCTTATATAAATAAAGCGTTCTCTCTCTTCTGTTTTTTCCATTTCTTTTTCTTGTACTCTTTCCTCCTCTCTCTACTCCATCTCTTCTTCTTTTTTTGTACGTTTTTCCTCCTTTTTAATTTAAAACTTAATTTTGAATTGGATATTATAGATGTTATGTCGGAAAAAGACGGTTTAAAATAATAACATGAAAATATCTTTGTTTTTTATAAAATCCAATTATTTCAAAATGTTTGAAATTCAAAGAAACACGATAGTTAATTTGCGTTGTGGATGGTCAAAATTGGGTGTCAACAATAGAAATGATGCTTTTACTATTTTGTTTATAGAAATACATATATAATGCATTTCTAACACAATAAAAAAATATATATATAAGTAATAAGTGTAATACATTTTGAATTCAATATATTATACATATTATAAGCATGTTTCAATACGCGTAGTGGATATATAACTAAAATATTTTTAATACGAATGTATTATTAGTATTATGTGTGAATTTCAAACATTCTACAACTATTCAAATTAATTTACGCTGTTAGAAATGTATTATATTTGTTGAAATAAAAATAATTGAATTAATAACAATGTATAATATTGAATTCTAATTGTAATACATTTTGAATTCAATATATTATACTTATTATAGAGATGCTTCAATGTTGAATATATAACTAAAATATTTTTAATACAATAATATATTCCATTAATAAGAGAAAAAAATAAAAATAATTATAACAGATTTTGAATTCAATATATTATAAGCATGTTTAAATGCATGTGGTGAATATATAACTAAAATATTTTTAATATAATAATATATTCTGTTAATACGAGAAAAAAAATATTATAATAGATTTTGAATTAAATACATTATAGGCATGTTTCAATGCACGTGGTGAATATATAACTAAAATATTTATAATACAATAATATATTTTAGCACCATTAATAAGAGAAAAAATAAATAATAATTAAAATACATTTTAAAATCAATTTATGATATATATTATAGGTATCTTTCAATAAATGAATTGAATATATAATTGAAATATTTTTAATACAAATATATTATAAGTATTATATGTGAATTTCAAACAATTCGGTACTTTTTAAATTAGTTCTAAATTAGATAATTAATTATTATTTAAAAAAGGAGAAAAAGAGAAATAGAAAAATAGATTAAAAAAAAGCACACAAAAAGAGGGGGAGACGAGAGAGGAAGAGGGAGAGAGAAAGAGAAAGAAAAATAGATTAAAAACAAAAAGTAGCACGCAGAAAAGAGGGAGAGTGAGGGAAGAGGAAGAGGAAGAGGAAGAGAGAAAGAGAAAGAGGACGATGGAGTGATTTTAGTTATTAATTAAGATAAATATATTATAAATCGTAATAAAAAAATATTCTAAAAAGAGCTAATTATTAATCTAAAAGAATTCATAAAAATTCATTATCTTTTTTTATTATTATTTCAGGCCTTTTTTTTTGGTAATCCAGCCCATTATACCAAGGCTAGTCGTCATTTTTTTCCAGCTTACTAATTAACGTTTACTATATATAATTAGTACATGTTACTTTATAAAATAGTTCATCAAATTACCTCTGGTGGAAACCACTGTCATTTACCAATTCTTCTATATATAAAATAAATTTGATTTTGCATTTAGATTAATTTATTCTCTCAAATAATCAAATGTTTTATAGACTTATTTGGCTTGACAACTGAGATGACTACTTGAATTGCTATTATACAATTAAGCTTTTGCACTCATCGAAGTAAACAAGTTAGTATTATTGCTTCTTTCTGTTCCATTGACGGATTCTTTTCGCTTTCTTTCAAGTAGTATTAATTTAGGCAAAGACTAATAAGGTTTAGTTAAAATTGTTGTTTAGCGGATTTAGTCCTTAAACATATCGATTTAGTACCTCTTAATCACGAATTTATTAAGTTTTTCAACCAAAAAAGGTTTAGTTAAAATTGTTGTTTAGCGGATTTAGTCCTTAAAACATATCAATTTAGTACCTCTTAATCACGAATTTATTAAGTTTTTCAACCAAAAAAGGCATGTCCCTATAGCATAGGTGCACCTATTTCCATGGACCATGTTAAGTGGATTACTTATAAAAACCACTAAAATATTACATTAATTAATAATAAGAAAAAAAGAACTTTATGACATGCAGCTCAAAAGGGTTTTCTACCTCCTTAATTCTTGATTAATGTACAGTTAGGAAAAAACTTAAGGATAACTAAGTTCTAACAAGCAAATTGTTATGTGGTGTAATAATTAATAATTAATCGACACATAGACCTTCTCTAAAGGACATAAATTAAATACAAGGAAGCAAGAAAGCTTCATTGTGATTATGACAGGTTACCAGATACATTTAGGCCTCTATGTGAAATATCTAATACAAATATAGAGAAAATAAAGTGTTTTAATTCTTTAATTAATTTGTGCATATTTTGGTCTGCTCATACTGCTACATTGACAAACACAAGAGGAACTAAAAAAAAAAAAAGATAAAGAGATAATCAAGATATTTCTACTCTCGAAAGTGATGTCTGATAACTGGGCTCTAAGTTGCATCAAACACCTGCATGCATTTATTTAAGATAAAAGCTATAGGTTCCTGATTTTTAATATTATTTTCGTTTAAAAAAGAGTGACTTAATTTGATTGGATATGAAATTTAAGGGGGGGGGGGGGGAATTCAATCTTGTAATTTTAAATAAATAGTTATGTGCGGCTTTAAACATGCCACATGAAAAAATGAAATAAAATGTCCGTGTTGCTAAAAAAGAAAAGAAATCATACTTTTTGAAACAGGTTAAGAAAGAAAGTAGGTGATTTTTTTTTTAAATGGAAGGATTAATTAAGATTGATTACTTCAATAGAGTATAGGTGCAAATTAAATCTCCCGTAGATGGAAGTTACGTTAATTAGAACAACTAATTTCAGACCCTGCAGTAATTAAAGCTAATTAATATTTCAGTCAAATCATCTTAGTGCTTAATTGAATCAATCATGGAGTTTGAAGCAAACATGAAATCATTAATCGTGTCATTGGGAACCACTTAAAGCAAATAGTATTTTGGAGTATAGTATGGATGAGCTGGAATTGCAATTTGGGAAAATGTCATGATTTCTTGCTCGTTAGTAAATTCGTTTTTGTTATTATTATTAATACTTTTTTGTTTCTCTAAATGCTAGTCATAATCCAGATTTGTGCCAAATGGTGGTCAAACGTCAGGAGAAAAAGAAATTATTTCCTAAATATGTGGCAAATAATATATAGTTGAAATAAAATTAGCAGAATCGTAATTCGTACATCATACAGCTACCAATATTTCTTCAATTTAAAATTAATAAATGAAAAAATATTATTACACTCGCTTATACCAAATCCCATCAGCTCACTAGTTAGAATTGTATTCATGATTCAGTTTGTATCGGTTATTGGTTTAAATCAAAATCAAATTAATTTAGTTAGGTTTTTAAATTTTCTATAATCAAACCAAATAAAAAAATAATCGTTGGTTTGGTTTAGTTTGGTTCGATTCGATTTTATTAATTTTTTCGGTTTGAAAATAGTAAGTTTGTTGAGGGCATATACATCTCGATAGACACAAACACTTAATACATGAACAATCCACAAGAAAGTTACTGTGAATTCAATTATGCAATTAAGCAATACTAGAGTTATTATTAAATGAGCCAAAGTGATTTAGTTAAACAATACTAAAGTCATTATACACCAAAGATCAAATCTTTATAGCAAAAAAAAAAAGCTCAACAATTGGAGAACTAACTAGAGGAGCGGTACAAGAAAGTTAAGTACCAATATATATATATATAATTTTATTTTTCGGTTTGATTTGATTGTTTTTACAACTTTTTTTAATAAAATTAAAATCAAACTAATAGTATCGATTCTCAAAATTTAAAATTAAATCAAATTAAAATAGCGATTTTTTAATAGGTTTGATTCAGCGGTTCAATTTGTTTTCTTTTAACTATAACCATTCATATGTCATCATTAAAGGTGGTTCATTTCATTATCAGCTCTACTTGACTTCTATCTTTTTAAAAAATAAATAAATTGGGATTTAAACCTAATCTCCAAAATCTTCACCTACTTTATTGAGCTCTACTTCATTAATCTGTCTTTTTCAAAAATTGTGCACGTTCTTGATAACAATGATTACTCATTCGTAATAAACCTCAATACTTAAATGCAATTCATGACTGATCATGTGAATAGCGCGGTAATTGTTTGCCCTATTTTGTAGGTATAGATTAATCTCCCTAAGTTGATTATGATTGAGAACTAAAAACCAAGAATTATCTTTACTATATTTTTGACTTTCTGTTCTTTTAGAGTGGGACTATTGGGAGTAAATTAAATCATTAAAACACATGTTCGATGCGATTGCAACATTGTGGTTAAGCATAATAATATTGGATTGTAATGTACAATTAAGATAACATCATGTACTTAACTCACAGTCTTGAGTGTGATTGCTGAAGATTTCTCTTACGGTGAGTAATGTACTGAAATGATACACAGTTTACAGAGTGAAATCTAGAGAGGATGAATAAGACTTTATTAGATTCTATTAAGAACTTAGTGCTTACAAATGAGTATGTGAGATATATATACACCTCACATTGACTCTTTTGATCTCTAACTAACTCTTAACATACTATAGACTCCTCTAACTAACTAACTATTTATAACTGATTTCTGGAAGTTAACCAATTTAGTTGGTTTGGTGTCACGACCCAAAATGGGCCGTGAGTGACACCCACACTTAACCTCCTAGGTGGGAGAACCAACGATACAAACCCCAACTAATAAATATAACAATAACGCGGAAACTCAAATAAATACATTTTCCCCAAAACCTGAAAGTCATCACATTAAGGACATTTAACTTCTAAAATACTAAGTCTAGAATGTCAAACACTAAAATAAAATAAGTGACATAGTTCGTGTCCGAACACTAAGGACATCATGTCGTGACTAAGAGATTCATCGTCAGCTAGAAGGATAGCTCACCCTGAAATCTTATGAACTGAAGATTGACTAGAGCTGAAATCAAGTCGAAGCCGATGGAAGACTTGCTGCACTCCACAAATAAAACAAAGAAAGATACAAGTAGGGGTCAGTACAGGACAACATGTACTGAGTAGGTATCATCGGCCGACTCAAAATAGGAATCAATATGCAATAAGTAATAGCGGAAAATCAACCGTAGCACTTAATATGTGGCAACCAACAAGATCAAGATCAAGTGACAACACAATGAACAATTTCATAACCAATAAACAATATCAAGATCACACAGGAGGACTCATGCCTCCACATCACACTCTTTTGGAAAATGAGTTATTGGAGATTGGGTAGCATTAAGTCATTTTAATTTATTTTCCTTTTATATTACCGTGCCGGAATGTGACACCCGATCCAATAATACCGTGTCGGAACGTGACACCCGATCCAAATATATCGTGTCGGAACGTGACACCCGATCTAAATATACTGTGCCGAAACGTGACACCCGATCCAAATATACTGTGTCGGAACGTGACACCCGATCCAAATTAATTTATCATTCTTCATGATTACATTCCCCTTCATTAACAATATTTTATCAAGCCTTCTTTATTCAAGGCACCATTTTTGATAGGGCAAGTTCAAGATTATGGATTTCATGGCCTCGGGATTTCAGACCAATCACAACAACATATCAACCATCCAAACCACAACAATTAAATGCGTAGTAAACTTCACACATTACTCAATGAATATCAATCACTATTAAGAGTCTATTTATGATATAGAATAAAAAGCCATAACCTACCTCAGCCGAAGAACTGAAGTAAAACAAGCTAATCCACCAATGTCTTTCCCCTTCTTCAATGCCTCAGACCAATCTCAATCTACCAAATATATAATATTTATAAGTAAACTAATCTATAAACGCCAATATTATATATATGTTTAACCTAGCCCCAATAACTCACCCAATTCTATAAACACGTTCTTAATCTTGATGCCACTTAACATGTCAACCCCCATATTTTCTGAATTTCAAATCTAGGGTTAAACCTCAATTAAATTAAATAATCACTTTAAAACTTGAGCCTTTTGTAACACTTTCGAATGATCAAAATCTATTCAAATACATAATCTTCATAAGAATACGAATCCAATGACACCCATATAGCTATATTTATTTTTGGATCAAAAATTGGGTCAAAAAGTCATTCCGAGTCATTGAAGTCAAATCTGAAATTTTCTTTTCGATTATGTTCGCTCATGATAAAATAAACTCACATGTCAAATTTCGGCTAAAACGGATCGTTATTCGACCCCCAAATCAAGATTTTATGTGAAGAATCCTAGGATCATATTTTCTTATTTCAACATTATTTCTCCACCAATATACCCTAAAAATATGTTCATAATCACATAAAAATTTAATGAAAAGGATGAAAATAATTACCTAGACGTTTTGGAATGAAAATTCCTATTTTTCTCTTCTCCTTTATTTTTCTTTTCCCCTTTCTTTTCTTTCTTCCTCCGTATTTTTTTTCCTAGCTTCTGCGTTTGTTTTCTTGTTTGCGCCGTCCTCTTCTCTTTACTTGCTCTTCTCTGTTATCTTTCTTTTTTTCTTTCTTAAATTAATAGGTATTAAAATTAATAAACCCTATCCTTTTTCTTTAATAATTGGTATAGAGTATTAATTAAATTAACACTTTAACCCATTAATTTAATTAGTTATTTAAATTTACCCCTCAACTAAATAATCATAGTTATAGAAAAGTCCAAAATACCCAATTAAAAATTTATGGGATGAGTCTTTTAGGAAATAAAAAGTCCTAATACTCAAAACGACCTAACGGGTCGTTACATTTGGTTGATAAAACAATCATCAGATGACTTTTCATATAAGTTCTTTCTCTCAGACATTTGATCACCTACTACATTGTAGGTTGCAATACCCCTCTATTACATACCTTTTTCTTTGACTTGAAATCAGGAGGGTACCCAATCAACTTGTAACATCGCTCTTGGGAGTGACCTTTACATATGCAAAACTCACAAATCACACCAAAGTTATTCTTCTTGAACTTGTTACTGTTCTGTCCAGAATAGTTTCCACCAGCCTTTGAATATATCAACAAAGGATCAACACTACTTGCATTGATATAATTCAACCCTATACTAGTACTGCTATAGGCAGTACCACTTTGACACACATCATTGACCACCATAGCATATGCTTGATTGACACTAGGGACAGGACTCACTAAAAGAATCTTGCTTCTTGCCGAAATATAAGACTCATTCATTCCCATAAGGAACTGAAATAGCTTTTGTTTGTTCAAGTGATCAACAAACCCTTTTGACCTCTCACAATTACAACCAGGTGAAGGGACTAAAGCCTCAAACTCATCCACAAATTCTTTAATCTGGTGTAATACACAATGACAGCAGAAGTGCCTTGTTGTAAAGTTACAATTTCCTTGTTAAGAAGAAAGGTTCTTGAACCATCGACTGTTCTGTCGGAAAAAGACGATTTTAAATTAATTTTAATTTTATAAAAAAAACATTAATTTTAGAAAAAGAAGAGTCACCACTTAATTTTTTAAAGAAAAATTAAAAAAACTTAATTTAAAAGTCTTTAACAGATTTAAGTCTTAAAAATTCAGAGAAAAATGTACGAAATTCTTATTTTCACTTTGAGAAAGTGTTAAGCATTCAAAGTGGCCGCTAACGCACGGTTATCCGGCAATTTGAAAAATTATTTGACTAACTTTTGAAAATATTAATTTAAAAGGAAACGAAGACTTTAAAATTATTTTTTAGAAAAAATGATCGAACTTAAACATTGAAAATAATATACATATATATAAAAAAAAGTAAAAGTTTATCATATGAACAAGTAAAGGTAGAAAATTATTTAAAGAGTAAATTAACATGAATTGGTTTATCTTTGAAAGAATCTAATTAAGTTAAAACAAATTAAAATTAATATCTGAGCAAGCATAAATAATATAAGTAAATAAATTATTACAACCCGAATCAGTATAAATAAATAATAAATAACACATGAAAATATAGCCCGACACTTAGTTTATGTACGCATGTACTAAGCTGTTAGGTCATCTGCGTTTTGGTCCTTAAGCACAGTTCCAATTATATTACAGCTGTATACAATATATACAATATTATTTCTGTATATCAAACTGTATACACACTGTATACCACATGTTTGTTCCCTGTATCTGCTATATATCACTATATATTATACTGTATATACATTGTATATTAGTGTATACAATATTATTTTTGTATATTAAACTGTATAGATACTGTATATCAATATATACGATACTATTTTTCACTTGTATTCCGTGTATACAGCCCAATATCAATATTCAAATCATTAATATTACCCTTCTTTCCATATATCAATTTTACACTCATTTGAACAAGATGATGGGAGACTCAAAACTCAATGATATGCAAGGATGGAGTTCAAAGAAGGACTCAAAATTATATCACATACACCAAAATAAAATTACATAAGCATTTATTCATTTTAAACTAAACCAAGGAATATATCATGATATTTTAAGTTATCAAATTGATGGATATCCTAGACATTACTAACAATATGCATATATGTAGACAAAGGAAAGGAAAGAAGAAAGATATTCAAATAACTAAAAAACACAAATTTAATATATATGTTATACTAGCTCAAATTTTAAAGAAAGAATTAAATCAATTAGGCCATGAAAGTTCTAATTATATAACAACTTTAAGCATATTTTTGTTATCTAAATTATGTTAAAAGAAGAAATTAAAAACATGAAAATCTATATTATCAAAGAAAACTATTTGGAAAAATAATGAACAAAACTAATATCTTACATTAAATAATCTTAACACACGATATCTAATTAATCCTACAACATACTAACTGTAATTTTTTTTATTATTAATCTAATTATTCTTAATACATGCTAACTAAAAAAATAAGACTACGAATCAACTAAATATAAAACATGAAATAATTAAGTAAAATAAAACTGAGAAAATATTTTTTACCTCTTTCCGGGCAGCGAGACTGAAGACGACGAGCAGAAGACAATTTCACCACCACCCAAAGGCTTGATAAAACTCCAATCCACAAAAAAAAATTAAAAATTTAGACTCGAACCTTCGTGGGTTCGATGTTATAAGAACATTGTTCTTAGCCTAAATTTTGACTTCGATCTCCTATTTTTCTTGAAAAAAAATATAGATTGAAAGCTAAAAATTTTCACAACTTTTAGACTGGGACAAGAGTCCAAAATCTTAGCCAAGTTAAAAAAATTTCTAACTTTGGGGTGGCTAAAAAATCTCCTACTTCTTCTCCCTTCTTAATGAGAATATGAGTCTTTATATAGGCTCCAAAAACTTCAAATTTTCATACATTTTCGATGTGGAGATTGGGGAATTTTTTATTTTTTATTTTTTAGAAAAAAACTAAAAATTTCAAAAATGCAAACTATAATTAAACTAACCTAACTAACATTGTATTTAGTTAAAAATAAAAAATTTTGCGATGATTTTTGAATAACCACATAAATAGTAATTAAAGATATAGTTATATATAGAAATATGTATATTATACTAAAAAAATTTAAAAAATAAAAATAGTTAAGAATAACATAAAAATATCTTTGTTTTTTATAAAAGCTAATTATTTCAAAAATATTCAAAATTTAAAGAAACTCAATGCTAATTTACGTTGTGGAGAGTCAAAATTGAGCGTCAACATCGACTCTATCAAATCTTTCCCTCAAGTCTTCCCAAATACTCTATGCACAAGTAGCAAACGTTATTCCTTCAAGAAGACTCTTGGAAACAGAGTTCAATAGGCAAGAAAGAACTACGACATTGACTCTTTTCCTCTGGCCCCATAACTCTTCACTCACACTTTCCTTCTTACATGAGGCATCAATCAGTCCAATTTTGTTTCTAACCAGTAAAGCTAGTCTAATTGATCTACTCCACAAAGCATAATTTTCAGACCCTGTAGTTGAAATGAAACTAGACTCACACCACTGATGTCAGTAGGATTTAGAAATAAAGGATGATTGAAATCAATAGCTTGACTAGTGGAATTTCTAGAATTTACTGAATTTCCAAAATTCTCACCATTATTAGAGGTTATCTCATTTGCAGGACCACCAGAGTTCACATATTTCCCATTTACAACCATTTGTAAATTTGAATCTTCAGATCTTGACTTTGAACTCTCTTTTGCGGAAGCTTTGAATTCATTTACTGAAGAAATTTGATTGTCATCCATTACACGCCTTCACTCTTCTTAGAATATAATTTTCTGCTCTGATACCATGAAAATTTCTCTTATAGTGAGTAATGTACTCAAATGATACACAGTTTATAGAGTGAAATCTAGAGAGGAAGAAGAAGAAGACTTTATTAGAATCTATTAAGAACTTATTGATTACAAATAAGTATGTGAGATATATATACACTTCACATCGGCTTTTTTGATCTCTAACAATTCTTAACAGAATATAGGCTCCTCTAACTAACTAACTATTTATAACTGATTTTTGAAAGTTAACCAATTTAGTTAGTTTAGTTGATATTTCTCAAGAATTGCAACGTTGTATTTAAAGATTGAGGATTATTCAAGACATATAAAGAGTACTCCAAGGAACCATTCATCTCTCATGTTGGATTCCATCTCCCCATCCCTCATGCCCAGGAGCATGAAAAATCTATCATAGGGGTCCAACATCAATATTTTGATTCCGATCGACACCAGGTTAAATAAATGAATCTTGAGCCTAATTAATTAACCTAAAAACTAGCATTAAGAGTGAGATTGTCCAAGTCATATAAAGAGTCCAAAGAATCCATTCATCTCTGTTGTGGAGCGATGTTATGTATGTTGAAATAATGTAACTGGAATATTCTGTAGAGGGGCGTATCTAGGGGGGTTCCGTGGATTCACGTGAACCCATGCTCCCCTCCCTAGATCCTATATAATAGTGTTATATTTTTTTTAAAAAAAATATTTAAATATAGATGTGTGAACTACGTTCAAAGTATCATATAACATGATGATGATTGAGTGTACTTCTCTAAGTGAGGTTAGAAATTTAAATCTTATATCTATCTTGTTTTTTCTCTTTTTAAAGTTTAGTAACACCTCTCCAATTGGTTATCGGTAACACATTCATCTGTTCTTAATAGTGCAGTGTTAAGAACCTAAAAGTCGAACGGATCAAATTTATATTTTAGATTCATCTTATCGTAATAGTGCACCCATATTTTTGAAATCCTCGATACGCCTCTGTATTTAACCGTGTAATGCATGACATCTAAGTTTCTTTTTATTTCTAGTAATAATTGATCGACTGAGACTGCTACTAGGAGTCGATGATACATAAGGACATTTCTTGTGTTTAAAGATTGTTAAAGATTTGATCTAATTGCTACAGAGTATTATATTACATAATTCTTCACAGGATCATTAATCAAAAATTAATTGTTCTAATTCGTACATAATTGATATGACTCTCTGAAAAACAAAAATACCTCATCACATGGACATACATTATGTAATAGATAAGTGTCACTTACCACTTAGGAGGGACATAGAAAAAAAAATTGTAAGTATATTGTTTAAGCTAATTAAGGAATAAAGTTTGGCAGCAATAATAGTTTAACCATATATGTAAATAATATTATATTATGCAAATAGTCCATGCCCTATTGGAGGAGTAGGTATTCCAATTAAGGTGATAATATCTTCAAATAAAGAAAAACAAATATACCTATAACGAGGAATCATTTTTAGTGGCGCAGTGCCATTAGTTTGGCGGCATTAATTCTCTCCTTCAGATTTTTTTGTTTAATTGTCCCTCCATATAAATTATTCCTGCTAGTATAATTCGTTTAACTAATAAAATAAGAGGGGACTCTATCGTTGAACCCGTGCAAGCACGTAGTCAATATACAAAGATGTCAAAGGTATTGATATCAGTTGAATCCATTGATTGTATGTTATATCATATAGTACTATTAGTTTCAATGTAAACATTTGGTTTAATTATATACAAATTTTACAGTGATAAAAATATTAGTAATTTCCAATGTGACAAACCTAAAAAATTTGAAAGATTAAAGAAAAGTTAAAAGATATTAGTTAAAACGCAAAAAGTGATACCATTAACCACTTTGAGAGGTGTTATCTAATTTTAGAAAGAAAAATAAAATAAGATATATATAAGATTCAAAATTTTAATCTCATTTAGAGAAGTGCATTGAATCTTACATTATATGACATTTCGAGTGTGGGTTCACATATCTATATTTAAATATTTTTTAAAAAAATATAACACTACTATTTATGATCTCGAGAGGGGAGCATGAGTTCATGTGAAGTGACCCCCTCTGCATATGCCTTTGCCAGTATATATTATTCAATTTGTTTAAATTTATGTGGCACAAATGATATTAGGAGAGTCAATCAAATTTTTATATAATTTTTAAATATTTTTAGTTCTTAATTATTATAATAAATAGTATTTTTAACGTAATTTTAAATAATATATGTTATTCACTATTTTCCACTTATGTGGGACATGTGAAATTTTGAAAGTCAACCAAATTTTAGTATGATCTTTTAATGTAATTTTCAAATAATATATGTCACTTCCTCCGTTTCAACTTATGTGGCACATGTGAAATTTTGAAAGTCAACCAAATTTTTAAAAATATTTCAAGTTGTTAATTATTATGACTTAAAATACTCTTAATTGACCAAAATTTTTAAATAATATATGCTATTTTTTCTATTCCAATTTATGTGGTATGTGCGAAATTTTCAGAGTTAACCAAATTTCTAATATGTTTTTAACATTTTAAGTTATGATTTATTGCACTCTTAACGTAATTTTTAAATAATATATGTTACTCTCTTAGTCTTAATTTATGTGGCACATGTAAAATTACAAGAGCTAACCACATTTTAATATGTTTTTCGAATATTCTAAATTGTTAATTATTATAATTTGTAGTACTCTTAACATCATTTTAAATAATACATGTTACTTCCTCAGTCCTAATTATGCAGCATAGGTGAAATTTCAAGAGTTAACCAATCCAATTTATGTGGCACAAGTGAAATTTTGAAATTTAATCACATTTTAATATGTTTTCAAATATTTTAAGTTGTTAATTATTGTATTTATAGTACTCTTAACGTAATTTTCAAATAATATATGTTACCCCATGGTTTCAATTATGCCCTACGGGTGAAATTTTGAGAGTAAATCATATTTTTAATATTTTATGTTGATTTTTAGTATTACTTTTATAAATACATAACATATATAAAAAAAAATAAGACAAACAAATTAAATATAGATAAAATAATAGAGAAAGTTGAAGGAGAAGGACAAACCGGACAATTGTCAGGCTCAGCCTAAGCTACTCAAACATTCACTCTTCTAATATATAGTAATATAGGCTTAAAGTAGTACTGCTACTTTAAAGCAAGTTAGTCAGTTGTTATCTAGAAAAAAGACACGAAATTGACCTAAAATAAAGTAATGCACAAAACATTTTGCATTAACAAAAATATGACAAGAGGTATGATATATCGGAAGGATTTGCATTTATTGTGGAAATTCTGTTTTATCTATGATTAATATCTTCTTTTGAAGGCGAAAAGATTTTCAAATCTTATAATTTACGATAAATTCATTCAATGTTTCCTTTCATGCCACATATATCATCTATGATGAAGAGGACGAGCTTCGAGATAAAGATTTGAAATTCTCGCTGAGTGAAATCATGCAAGCATTAATAATTGCTTTCAATGCTCGAAATTGTGACCTACTTTTTTTATATAATTTTTTTCTGAAGCTACCTTAAGTGTTGTATATCATGAGACAACTACAAAAAGGCGGGCTTGACCTTACCTCCGGATACAACACAAGGATAAAAACTTATCCTTCACAGAAAGAGGAAAGGGGAGGCTTACATAGACAATTCAACCATTGCAAAAGTCTACATATATTACTAACTAACAAAAAAGTTTGTCGTGTCGTATTTGATCCTTAAAAAGGCATTTGGCTTTTGTCCAATTGGAATGGACCTTTAGCCCCCACATGAAGTTGTTGATAGGCGTCATAAAAGTACTCATTCTGATTGTTCACAGCTAATAGTTTGTGATCATATTAGCCTCCGTTAAACAGTGTTCCACAGTGACATACAAGTTACACAATAAAACTATGACCTACAGGTTACACAATAAAATAACTTTACCATTATTCCAATTTTCCCCTTCAAACTGACATAAAATTTCATTAAAAAATAATATTTAAAAAACTTGTAATCTCATGAAATTACGAAATACTGAAATGAATCACCATAAAAAAGCAAAAAGATTCATGTGGAAGATAGACATTAGTTGAGATAGAGAATGCACGTAGCCATGGAGGTACTGATTAGGACTGTACAAGACAAATTGATAAACATCAAATCGAATCAAATCGGAAAAAAACCCGACTAGTGGTTTGGTTTGACTTGGTTTGGTGTTTGAAAAAAAACCCGACCATTCTAGGGTTGGTTTGGTTTTAACTAAAAAAAGTCAAACCGAACCCAAACCGACCCGATTATAGATATACCACTTTTAAATTATGTTATACATAAAAATATTTATTAAAATGTAATTTATAAATATTTTTTAAAATTTTTTCATAATTTTTGTTTTCTTTCTTACATTTAGATTTAGACTTGAGTAGCTCATCTAAATAATAGACAAAAAAAACTTATCTTATAAAGTTATATTATAAAGTTAAAACTTTAAACAGTGTTGTGTCTCCATCTTATACGTTGATATTTTGTACTAGAACTCTTTTTAAGATGCACTGCTCTGTGCTTTTTATTTGATACTATGAGAAACCCGAAAAAATCCGAAAAAATCCAAAAAACCCGAGAAACCCGAAAAACCCGAAAAAACCTGAAAAACCCGAGAAAAATTGATATCGAAAAATCCGATTTTTATTAGTTTGGTTTGGTTTATAGATTTAATAACCCGACACAAATGATTTAATTTGATTTGTAAAAAATCCGAACCAATCCGATCTATGTACACCTCTGATGCTGATCATATCGTACAACTAAGACTAGACCATAAATACCTATTAAATAGAAGAGTTAATCATATTGAAAGCGAACCAAAAGGATGAATGCAGAACGTGTGGCTGCATTGATAGATAGACAGATAGGATAAAGGATGCATGAAATTAAAGGTGCACATTGAATCAATGATTGCCAATAAACTTTTTTTTTTGTATAGAAATTTTTATCGGTTATCCCTTTTGAGAATAATTATGTAATAAATAACTTTTTTTATTTTAACTTATAAATAATTTAGATCATAATTTATAAATTAAGACCATAATGTATTGTAGATATTAGTCGATTCTAATGTTTTTTATTAATCTCAAAGAATATATTTATACAACTTGAAAAAATAGAAAGAAAATCTGAATACCGACAAATTGAAAGGTACATTTGAATAAAATCAGTACTTTTTGACTTTTTGTACATGTAAAACCTTTTTTTATTTAACGAAACCAACGAGTAGTTCTAAGAAAAAAAAGTAGTTCTTTAATACAAAATTGACATGTTAACCTTTCAAAATGAGACAGTACCTAGCATTTAATTAATCTAGTACTCGTTATTTTTAATTTCCGATCAACCCCAACCCGGTACCTACCCCTTTTCATCAACACAAGTTTTGACTTTTGAGTGCAAATACGATGGGGTGGCCCTTTCAGGACTACGGCACCAATAATAACTATAATTTTATAAGTTGGACTTTATTTACAAGACAATATCAATTGATTATTAGCTGTTGAATTTTGTTATTATGTACTAATTAATGGTGCTATAGCTTTCTTATATAATAATTAGGTTACTTAAAAGATAATTATAAGTAACTTTAGATAATGATATTATGATAAGTCGTTTATATTAGTCATTATTTTTTAAGGGTCATGAAAAGTCTAAATTGAAAGTGTGAAAGAGTGGAGTAACTATTTTCTAATGAACCAATTTACTACACTTTCATAATTATTTTTTTCAAAATAATAATTTTCAAAATTTATTCATTTATTTAACTAATTTTTGAAGAAAAATTCCATTGAAAATATATCCTTGTTGTGTTGCATGCTACTACATTTTCAACCGTTGTTCACTTGTGTACTAGAACTATTAAGGAGAAATGATTTTTTTAGTCATTTACAAAAAATTTAGTTTTATGTTTTTTTAATAAATAATAATAATAATAATAATAATAATAATAATAATAATATATTTTAATATATAAGATCTAAAAATGTCAATATTTTTGGGTCAGGTTTGGATTAAAAGAGAAAATTGGGTAATTTTAATTGAAATTGGGTGATTTTAGCTGATTTAGGATTTTCATCCAATTGAGGGGTTTGGGTGACCAGTTTGTAGTCGTAGAGGTTAAGAACAACTTTACTTTAAGGGGTCGTTTGGTTAGGATACACGTTATGATGCGATTAGTTATGATGGATAAGTTATGCTGAGAGTAGTTTTTATTGTTTGTTTGGTTTGTCATATTCAAAATTAAATTCATTGCATAGATTTAAGAATAAATTATTTGTTTACAAAAATATCGTCCACCTTATTTCATTTACTTAGCAAGCTTTTAGTTATTCATTTTTAAAAATAAAATTTTCATCTTATGTAGCTAAAATATTTTTGTATATGTATTTTCATGATTGTTCGTGTGTTTTTAAAATTGAACTTTCATCTTATTTAATTTTAAAATAAAACTTTCATCTTATTTAGTTTTAAATAAACTTTCCATCTTATTTCATTTAAAAATAAAGCTCTCATTTTATTTAACTTAAAAATAACTACCTAGTAAAGGTAGAGATTGATGAAGTAAGTAGACAGAAACAGAAGCGACTTTTTCAAAGCTATTGGGCACATTTATGACTTGCTGCTCCCGTTTCTTTATAGATTTTTAACTTGAAACTTAATCGTGATTTTTGAAATTTAAAATTGTGTTTGAATATATTTATTTGTAAAAAAAAAATAATAATTTGTAAGTAAAAGTGAAATTTCTCCCAGAAATTGATCCAGAATTTTTTAAAGAAAAAAAAATTAAAAATTAAATTTCATGATCAAATAAATATTTAAAGATAAACTTTTAAACCTGATCCAAATTTTATGGTCGGGCTAAGTAATAAATTGTAAAAGTATATACTCCTTTATTTTCATGGATATGCTATAAAAAGTACACTTAATAATACATTACATTACATATATTTTATTTTGGTAGAAAAGGCAATTTTTTTTTGTATATACATAAACACACATGACTAGTTGATGAAATTCCAAATGTCTAAAAAAAAATTTAAAAAAAATCACACCAATTTTTGTTATTTCATCATTACATTACATTACATATATTTTATTTTGGTAGAAAAGGCAATTTTTTTGTATATACATAAACACACATGACTAGTTGATGAAATTCAGAAATGTCTAAAAAAATATTTTAAAAAAATCACACCAATTTTTGTTATTTCATCATTTCAAAGCTGCTAAGAATTAAACTGTCTCCAATGGCATGTTGCTCCAAAAAATACCCATCAAAGTCGCCATCGGATGCCCACCACGGTGGGTACAGCCACCCGTCAACTGAGTCGCTCAACTTCAACTCGTCCGAGTCAAAACTTCCGTCCAAGCTAGGAAGCTCTATAATTTCACCCAGCTCATCCGATGCCGACGTTATTTTCTCAATTGAATTAACAGAAGATGAAGAAGAGACAGAATTTGGATCCTCCATTGCAGCTGCTTTAGCTGCAGCAGCTTGTACATCTGTTGGTGAGAGTGAAATTGGGCGAGGCAATGAGTTAATGAGATGAGGGAAATTTAAAATCGATGAGTCCTTTTTTATACTCAATGCGGCCACGTCGTGTGCTCTGGCAGCCATTTCTGGAGTTGGATATGTGCCCAGCCAAATGCGTGACTTTTTACGCGGTTCGCGGATTTCAGACACCCATTTTCCCCAACTTCGCATACGAACTCCTCTATAAATTGGGTGTTTATTCCCTTTGTTAACACTCTCTCTTATTCGCTTTGACATTCAATTAGTATGGATTCGAGTTATCCAAAGATCAAAAAGATGGAAGCTCCAAAGAAAAAAAAGATCAAAGGAGAGTGAGAAATTTTAAGAGGTTATAGGATATGCTGGAATTTGCGAAAAGCATGACCAATTGGATCCTGATATATCAGGTACTAGAGGAGATCACTATATTCTTATCGAAGAAAAGCTTTCTGAAAACAGGGGAGAAAAAAAAAAATCAAATGTGTCAATTTCCACTTTAGAGAAAATTAAGAATGAAAAAGGACAAAAACTGTAAGTATTTTTGGAGGGGGTGAGAAACAAGAAATTGAAGGAGTGTGTTTCTCTTACAGAGAAATGGACTTCATTATCATACATTCTGAACAAGCTTAATATATATTTATATACATGGTGTAAAGAACTTTTACTTATCAATTTATACGAACGTCTGTAAATTGTAATTTAGACAAACAATACGTAAAAGATTAGGTATAGGTGATTAAATCTGTTGTACGGTTAACTTTAAACGTTAATATAACACTTTATTTCCATTAAGACTGATGATGATTAACCAACCAACTACGTACGTCCACTTCATCCTTAATTACATTTAACTCATATATATTATAGAAATATATAAACACATTGATAGTGTAAACTGTAAAGTACTTATAAATTTATTAGTGTATTTTAATTATTTTAGCAGATAACATATCATGTTTTTGTATACTCACTTTTTATGAACAATTATCATAATTATATTTAGGTCAACCAAATAATATACTCCTTTCTGTTTCATTTTAAATATTGGAGACAAGGAGTTTAACTGTTTAAAAGGAATAAAGAAAGTTGCCACATGTCAAAGGTGTCTCCAGATTTTGTGATTTTAAATGTGCTTTATTTTTTACACTGCATTATTTCTTCCATTACTAAAATATTACTTAACATTTCAAAAGTCCAAACTACCCAAAGCACCATTTTACAAAACTAACCAACACGAAGGTTTAGTCACTATCATGCTAAAAGAGGGTCCCAAAAAGCTCAGTAAAAGTCTTATGTTCTTTAATGTAGTTTTTATAGCTTGTAAATTAAAATCATCCACGTACTCTTGTTTCGTTCGTTCGCCCATGGGTGGAACCATTATACTTTTGTCCCTTACACGTGTTCTTATTTTAAATTAAAATCTGACCCATCTTTTTATATTGCTGAAAGGCTCCCTCCTACTTCTAAATTATTGAGTTTCATATTTAAATTATTATTAATTAATTTTAAAAATATGCCTCAAATGAATTATAATTTAGACATGATATTTATAATTTTAATAATTTAAATATGAAATTTTAAAAAATAAACATACTTTCAATTCGATTTTGATAAAATTTGATTCGATTCTTCGGTGTTTAATTTTGAAAAAATGTGCATCATATTCCAAACCAATCTAGATCGGTTAGGTTCGATTTTTTCAACTTCGATTTGATTTATTTTGGTGTTTTTAAAATAATTTTTCGATACAAAAATCCTTGCATGAAAATAGAATAGAATTTCAGTAATTGTCAGTAGCTTTTACAAATTATTGTTCATATCACCAATGATCAATAACTTTTACAAATTATTGTTCATAAATTATGTATATATGAAAATAGAATTTCTGACGATGTGTGTCAACATCTGAATAACTTAAGATCATATCTATTAGATTTTGAATATTGTATTGAAAACAAGCAATGATAACATAAACTGAATAGTGAATATGCTGCCTCAGTTTAATTTAGGGCTCTTAAATTTGGTCTCCAAAATTTGGGCCAAATTTTAAAATGGGTCATTAGGTTGGATGAAAATTTAGATGTTTTGGGTCAAAAATATATAAGTAATATAATTTAAAATGTTATTTTAAATTTATGTAATAAAACTTCAATTCGTCAGTGCACCATGATTTCGTGACCCTTACACCAAACACCGAATCGAATTTTCAAAGTTCCGGAAAAAAAAATCGACAACGAACTAAAAAATCAAATAACCGACATCAAAAAATCGAATTAATTCAATTCGATTTGATTTTTCGATTTTTCTATTTGCCCACCCCTACTCCCTTCATTAAAAACAAAAATGACCTACGTTACTCTTAACGTATTTTTCAACGATACTACTGCACTAACCCTTCCATACCCTGCTCATAACGAAAACTTAATGAAAAAAAAATCACACTTGAAGTACTGCCCTACAAAAACGAGCTAGAGTAATCACACTTAATGAAAAACTTATTTTTGTTTTTTTTCTTTCTCACAGACATATTCGGACCAAGTCCATCACTGTGCCAAGATAGCAAATAGCAAAATCGAAGTTATTCTGCAATAGTTGTCTGTTTTTCACTAGCTATTCTACTTATATCATTCTTCTTCTGATAGTCACAGCACAGAAACTTGTTTATTTTTAGGAGTAGCAAGATACCCACACACTTGTATTAATCCAAACTGCCGTACACCAACAACAGGCATTTTACTCTGCCCCTTAAAGTCACTATCTTTGTTTGTTTTTTGAAGAACAAGTGATCCACATTTTGTTAACAATTAGGGTGTCTTTAGTACGAAGAAAAAAGTTTTCTATGAAAAATGTTTACTTAAAAAATAAGTTTGGTTTGGAACTGAAATCCAACCCTCGATCCCAACTTTCAAATGGGAATTTGATTTTCTTTTAAAAATATTTTTTTAATTTTTTGTTTTGCTGGGGGAGGGGGGATGATAGAGTGGTCGGAGTAGGGATGAGGTAAGAAAAATAAAAAATTTTAAAATTTGAAATAATCTTCACAAATAAATTTTAAATTTTTTATTGTTTTTTTGAAGGGGGGTCGAAATAAGAATCGAGTAAAAAAATAAAATTTTCAAAATTCAAAATATTTTTAAAAATAATTTTTAATTTTTTTTTGTGGGGGTGCATGGGGGTAGAGGGAGAGCTCGTGGGGGGTCGAAATAGAAATGAGATTAAAAAATAAAATTTTTAAAATTTGAAATATTTTTTAAAAATCAATTTTAATTTGTGTGTGGAGGGAGGGGGGGGGGGGGAGAAGGTCATGGTGGTAGGGATGATTAGGGATAGGGGTGGGAGAATTGAATTTTTTAAAATTTAAAGTATTTTTCAAAATCAAAATTTTAAAATATTAATTTTTTTTTGGGTGGGGGGTGGGGGAGTTGAGGGGCTGATTTTGGGGTAGGAATAAAAACAATTCGAAATTTCTTTAAAAAAAATTTAAAATTTTTAAATTTTTTTAGATAGGTAGGGTCGAAGTGCGGATGGATAAGAAAAAAAATTGTAATTTGAGGTTGGAGGAGAGTTTTAAATTAATTTTTTTCTTAATCTTTAGTTGGAAGTCATTTTCCTTAAATTTGAAA
Organism: Solanum dulcamara; assembly: GCF_947179165.1. Lineage (NCBI taxonomy): Eukaryota > Viridiplantae > Streptophyta > Magnoliopsida > Solanales > Solanaceae > Solanum > Solanum dulcamara. Next base: position 68,929,669 of record NC_077244.1, read on the forward strand.
AAAATAAATTGATTTAAAAAATATTTTCCAAAATATTTAAGTCATCAATAATGAACATTTTTCGAAAAACATTTTCATTCATACCAAACACATCCTTAGTCTTGGAGAAGGTAGCAAAGAACTGACAGTTTCATGGGTATTTGGGCTACTACAAAAAGCCTTAGATGCTGGACCCAAGTAGATTCTTGAAGATTTATGGAGAGTTTTAACTTAAAAGGCCCAAAGAGAAGTGGCCGAAATCCTCTAGGAATCACTATGGAATCTTTACACATATAGCCTATCGAATTCACCATTTATTTTCTTAACCAGTATATCTAGATATATATATGTCGACTATACTTAGGTTAATTATACATATATTATACATGAACTATATATAATATTCCCTCCATTTCATTTTATGAGACACCTTTTTATTTTTAGTTCGTTTAAAAAAGAATATCACCTAGTTATAATTAAAAATAATTTAATTTTAAAATTTCTTTTTTTACCCTTAATGAAATGATTTATAGTCACACAAATATTTAATGATTATTTTATACTAAAAGTTTTAAAAGTTTTCTTTTTTTCTACACTATGTCAAATTAAACAGTATCACATAATATGTAAAGGAGGGAATAACTAATTTTTATTTAAATGATTGGGTGGAGTACTTTCTATTTCCCACACGCGTTAGTAAATCAATCAGCTTTTAGGCAAATTTTTGCATTTGACTACTAGTCTATTACCTTATAGAGTGCCTTGAGGCAATTAGGTGAGAATGGTAACCCTTATAATTTTAGTGTTGGTATATAAGTTTAGTCTATAATCTTTTGAATTTTTTTTTAAAAAAAAGTTCCGCACAACCAAAAAAATAAAATTTCATACGTAGCATTTCAAGTTTATTGTGATCTCCTCTCCACCCCCAATGACCATAGACTGACCCTAAACCCCACCTAAATTGACCATTACCACCCGCCCCCACTCCCCATCCCACCTTCATAATGTTTTCTTGAATAACATATAAATGTTCTCGAAACATTATCAAATATTAGAAAATAAGTAAGAAAAATACCTATTTTTCCAAAAAATTAAACATTTTCCTTCGTACCAAACCACTCTTTATCATGATTTATCATAACCTGTTCCAATAATTGTATTAAAATATTAATGATCATGATTTACTATATGTTTCTTCTTCTAATTCTATACGTGTCGTGAGCTTCATCAATACTAAAAAACTTAAATCATTAGCAGTTTTGACATTGTGAGTCGATCTTCTTGTTCATTTAAGTTTTGAGCGTGACAATATTTGGACTTTTTTCTCTTAATTGGTTATGTTACCAATTGATTTTGACATGGAGTGTTAATCTTATTATTCAACGAATTTTTCTGTAGAGATCCAAAAGTCACCTAAATTGAGGTGCAAAATGAATTAATTTCCATAATAACAAGTATGAAATATTTTTAATATAATTTATTCGTTACATTGAAAAATTTCCAAGTAAGACTGATCTTTTCGAGCAACAATGATTCCATCTAAACTATGTTACATAAAACCATATCGAAAGCCTTCTTCATATCACAGCACAAATAGTTATAAATGGATGAATTATAATAAAGATTTATCAAAATTTGGTATGGTATTCCAAATAATTGTTTTCTTTTACATTTTCTCATCATTTTCTAAGTCACGAGCTCACTCTAAGTAAAGAAAACCCCTTTCTCTCTTTTTTTTTTTATAAAAGGTGCACCTTTCTATAAAATTATTACGTTTAAAATATAAAATTATTCCATTTCTTATATGTGTAAATCAAACTCACGTTTAAACCTTTTAAAATAGAATTTACATATGTAAAAATTACATGAATTACTATAATCACAAATTTTGAAATTAGAAATTAAATAATATTTGAAATAGGGAAAATGGTCAAAAATACCCATCAATTTTCATTTATTAGTTGACTTTATCCTTACCGTTAAAGTAAAGTTGTTCTTACCCTTGCCATCTACAAACTTGCTGTTAACTTGGCAAGTTAACATGGTTAAAAGTAGTTAGAATATTGTTAAGAGTAGTTAAAGGTTGTTAGCAAGTTGTTGTGGTTAGTTAGAATGTAGTTGAAATGTACAAGTGTATAGTTGATGTATATGTACAAATGGAGAAAATATAAATACATATACTGATGAAATGAAATAGAATGATAAGTTCATTTTTTGAGATATTTTTCTCTCTCTACTTCACTTCTCCTTCTTCTCTCTACAATTCCCCTTCTCTTCTGTACATTCTTCTTCCTCTTCTTCACTATTGTTCCTCTTCTTCTTCCGTCTGCTACTTCTCTTACTCTTTAGCTCAACTCCACTGATGGAGTTTTCATGGTATCAGAGCCTACAAGATTTGTAGGGTTTGAAAAGGCGATCTAAAACTCCAGTAGAAGAAGTCAATCAGCGATCGAGGCGTTGAAGCTGTCAATAGATACATACAGGTAAAGCTATGGTAGGATCCATGAAAACTGGTGGCCCGAACCTGAACGGAGCACATGCAACAGCTGGTTCAACCAGCTATGAAGCTCCGATTGTAGGTCACAATCATTCCCTGTACCTTCATTCCAACGACACTCCAGGTAGCTCTTTAATCTCGCTTCAGCTCACAAGCTCCGAGAACTATGCTGTATGGAGTAGGTCTATGCGCATTAAACTCGTAGGTAAAGGGAAATTAGGTTTTGTGGATGGACGGTTTCCTAAATCTCAGTTTGCACCAGAGTTGTTTGACATCTGGAAAAAGTGTAATGCTGTAGTTTTGTCTTGGATAATGAATGCGGTTACACCTGGTCTGTTAAGTAGTATTATTTATGCTGGTGATGCACATAAAGTTTGGAGTGATCTGAAAGACAGATTTGACAAAATCAATGGTGCGCGTGTATTTCAACTGCACAAAGAAATACATAGTTTTACTCAAGGAACTTTGACTATTACAGAATACTACACACACCTGAGAGGATTGTGGGATGAATTTGATTTCATCATGCCATGCCCAGGGTGCTCTTGTGATGAATCAAAAAGGTTTCAAGAACATTTTCAACACCAGAGACTACTTGAATTTCTGATGGGACTAAATGAGTCATATTCAGCTGCCAGAGGTCAGATATTGATGCATGACCCAATTCCTAACCTTAACAAAGCTTATTCTCTAATTGTTGGTCATGAAAGCCAAAGAAACTTGGCAAGTGCATGTCATGAAGGTGTTGCCTCTAAAATGATAGAATGCACTGCCTTGTTCAGTAAAAAGGGGGGAAATGGTCCAAATCAGGGTGGCAGCTTTGGTCATCAACCAGAAGGTGATGACAACCCAAGAATAAGGCACGATGACAACCAATACAAGTCACAAAAGTTCCAGAAGTCAACTCTTGTGTGCGAGGTCTGTGGCTACAGAGGACACTCTAAAGAACAATGCTTCAAAGTGAAAGGCTATCCAGTTGGGTGGAAGTCTAATAAAAAGAGGGAACACTTTAATCCTAATTCATATGCCAATCAGGTTGAAGCCACTCAGTGTGAAGGTCCACAATCTGCTGGTGACATATCTACACCTACAGCTTTCTTCACACAGGATCAATATAATCAAATACTGCAGATGCTGTCCAAAGGAAGTGAAAATAGAGGAGAACACTCAGCTAAAACAGCTACAGCAGGTAGTGCTCTATCTGTTTTAGTGTCTAAGTATGTAGATAGAAGCTGGATAGTTGACACTGGAGCAACAAATCATATGACTTCTAAGACTGAACTCCTAAATAACTTTCATACTGTACCACCTTCTGAGAGAAGACAAGTAATGTTACCCACTGGAAATGTTGTATCAGTCTCACATGTTGGTAACACACAAATCCTTGGGAATCAATCTATTGCCAATATTCTGTTTGTTCCTGACTTCAAGTGTAACCTACTTTCTGTATCACAGCTCACCAAAGAGCTCAAATGTATGGCAGCCTTCTTTCCTGACTTCTGTGTTTTTCAGGATCTCTTCAGTGGTCAGGTCAAGGGGATTGGTAAAGAAGATCAAGGGCTCTACATCCTGAAGGAAGGAAATTTAAATGCAACAGTCAATGGGTGTTCAACTCAGTTTCCAAGTGTAGTTCTTGCACTCTCCACAAGCAGCAGTGGCCTTCCAGTTAGCAATCCTGTCTCAGCTACTCTATGGCATCTTAGACTAGGTCATGCTCTTATAGATATAATAAAGAAGTCCTCCAGTATTGATGTTCGAGACAATGAACACTATATCTGTACAGTTTGCCCACTTGCTAAGCAAACTAAACTTCCCTTTCCTGTAAGTTTTCATGTGTCAAATGCTGTATTTGAACTAGTTCATTGTGACATTTGGGGTCCCTACAAGGTACCTACTCATGATGGAAAGAAATACTTTGTAACTGTGGTTGATGATTACTCCAGGTTTACTTGGACCTTTCTTATAGCCTCTAAGTCTGACACAATTGTGGTGTTAAGAAATTTTTTCACACAGGTTCACAACTTATTCTCCATAATAGTGAAGACTCTGAGAACAGATAATGGCAGTGAGTTTCTTAGTGCTGCATTTTAGAACATACTGTCCACACTTGGCATTTTTCATCAGAGGACCAGTGTTTATACTCCTCAACAAAATGGAGTTGCTAAGAGGAAGCATAGAACTATCCTGGAGATGGCCAGAGCACTCAAGTTTCAATCCTCTATTGCCTTAAAATTCTGGGGGGAGTGTATCACTACTGCAGTCTATCTCCTTAACAGAATTTCCTCCAAACTACTACAATTCAAAACTTCCTTTGAGATGTTTTATCTTCATCCACCTTCTTTAGCCCACATCAAAGTCTTTGGCTGCTTCTGCTATGCTACCTACCCTTATATTCATGACAAATTCTCCCCTAGAGCCATACCAGCTATTCTTATGAGGTACTCCTCATCACAAAAGGGGTATCTTCTTTATGATCTCCACTCCAAATCCCTCTTTGTTAATAGACATGCAATTTTCAAAGAGGATATTTTCCCCTTCAAAGATGTTCAGACCTCCTCTAATCCCATGTTTCCAATTCTCACACTTTTAGATCCCTCTCCAGACTCCATCCAACCAACTTCTACTCCTGCACCATCTCCTGCTAGCCTCCAGCCTCTACCTCCATCCCTTCCTGTTTCTCTCAGAAAATCTTCCAGACTTAGTAAGCCCCCTTCTTGGCTTCAAGACTTTATCACCACCTCTACAGGCAACTCCTGCTCCTATCCTATTACAGCACATATCTCCTATTCTCATGTCTCTCCTTACTACAGTTCCTGTCTGGTTGCTTACTCAGCCATCACTGAAACCACCACATATAAAGCTGCTTCCTTTGATCCTCAATGGGTTCAGGTAATGCAGTTGGAAATTGAGGCCTTGGAGGCTAATCACACCTGGTCACTTGTGGATTTACCACCTGGCAAGAGACCTATTGGATGTAAGTGGGTATACAAAGTCAAATATAAATCTACAGGTGAAGTTGAAAGGCTGAAAGCAAGGCTTGTGGCAAAAGGGTTCAATCAACAAGAGGGTCTTGACTACACTGAAACCTTCAGTCCAGTGGCAAAAATGGTCACTGTCAGAGCTGTTGTAGCACTTGCAGCCTCTAAGGGGTGGTTTATTCATCAAATGGATGTCCATAATGCTTTTCTCAATGGGGAACTGATGGAGGAGGTATACATGACCATCCCAGATGGGTTTGCTAGACAGGGGGGATCTAATACCAAGGTCTGCAAACTTTACAAATCCCTATATGGCCTCAAACAGGCCCCCAGACAGTGGAACTTGAAGCTAACTGAGGCCTTACTGAAGTTGGGATTTCATCAAAGTCACTATGACTACTCCCTGTTCACCAGGCAAGTAGAAAATGACATACTTGTAGTACTAGTTTATGTGGATGACTTGCTGGTTACAGGTAGTAACACAAATCTAGTAGAGAACATAAAAAGAGATCTACAAAAGCAATTCAAAATGAAAGACTTGGGTGAGCTGAAGTTCTTCCTAGGCATTGAGTGTGCTAGATCCAGCCAAGTGATCCACATGTCTCAGAAAAAATATGCATTAGAGCTGATTGCTGAATGTGGGCTAGGAGGAGCTAAGCCTGCTGGCACACCACTAGAACAGAATAAGAAACTCACTTCAGTAAAATATGATGCATTCATCCCACATAAAGGAAGAGTTGATGATCAACCACTGCAGCATCCTGAAAGGTATCAGAGACTGGTGGGGAGACTCTTGTATCTTACCATGACCAGACCTGATATAGCCTTCCCAGTCCAAGTCTTGAGCCAATTCATGCACAATCCTAAGGAGTCACATATGAAATCAGCACTGAGGGTTGTTAGATACCTCAAGGAAGCTCGAGGTCTTGGGTTGTTAATGTCATCTCAAGGTACAAATACACTAACTGCCTATTGTGATTTAGATTGGGGTGCTTGTCTAGAAACAAGAAGGTCTGTCACTAAATACTTAGTAAAGTTTGGTGGATCACTAATCTCCTGAAAATCAAAAAAACAAGAAACAGTATCCAGGAGCTCTGCAGAGGCTGAGTTTAGAAGTATGACCAATTGTGCAGCTGAGATCACCTGGCTGGTGAGCTTGTTCAAAGAGCTAGGAGTCCAAATTGAATTACCTATTGACATGTTCTGTGATAGCAAAGCTGCTATTCAAATTGCTGCAAATCCTATCTTTCATGAAAGAACCAAACACATTGATATAGACTGCCATTTTGTAAGAAAAAGATTATACCAAAGTATGCTGAGAACTAACTTCATACACACCAAAGATCAGCTAGCAGATATACTCACAAAAAGTCTGAGGAAACCCCAACATCAACAACTGCTGAATCAGCTTGGAGTTATGAACCTCTTCAAACCATGAGTTTGAGGAGGAGTGTTAACTTGGCAAGTTAACATGGTTAAAAGTAGTTAGAATATTGTTAAGAGTAGTTAAAGGTTGTTAGCAAGTTGTTGTAGTTAGTTAGAATGTAGTTGAAATGTACAAGTGTATAGTTGATGTATATGTACAAATGGAGAAAATATAAATACATATACTGATAAAATGAAATAGAATGATAAGTTCATTTTTTGAGATATTTTTCTCTCTCTACTTCACTTCTCCTTCTTCTCTCTACAATTCCCCTTCTCTTCTGTACATTCTTCTTCCTCTTCTTCACTATTGTTCCTTTTCTTCTTCTGTTTCTCTTCCTCTTTAGCTCAACTCCACTGATGGAGTTTTCACTTGCCTTCTTCAAATCACAGAACAATTTATAGACGGCGAGGGTAAGAACAACTTTACTTTAACAATAAAAGTAAAGTCAAGTAATAAATGAAAATTATGGGGTATTTTTGATCATTTTCTCTTTAAAATATATTATTTGTGTTTCAATTATGGGATGCACCTCATTTTTTAAATTCAAAATTTTATTTTATTTTTAATAAAATAATTTATAACACATATCTTTGAATTTAGGTCATAAATTTTACTAACTTTTCTTTTTTAAAAAATAATCATGTCTTAAATAAGCATATTACATAAATTAGGAAAAAATGTGCAGAAATTAAAAGTTGTCCCACCAATAAAGAATATGGCAGGCACTCCTTTATTTTTTTATCAAAATTTCAAATTGCTTTCGTTAGAAAATGCTCTACCCTTTAGGGTGTGTTTGGTGTGGAGGAAAATATTTTTTAAAAATTATATTTTAAATTTTTTCATATTTTATTGGCCAAAATATTTGAAAAATATTTTTTCTAGAAAAATAAGTTACTTAAAAATGAGAAAAATGACCTTTCTAATAAAATTAAGAAAAACAAGTTGCATATATAACATTTCAAATTCATTCTTTTCTACCCAATACCCCCACCCCTACCCATGACCATCCCACTCCCAACCCCCACTATCTACTATCCGTTCTTTTCGTCCCCATAATATTTTGCTAAATAACATATAAATATTTTTTGATTACTTACCAAATAAAATAAGAAAGAAACCTACTTGTTTTCTAAGAAAATATTTTTTAGATAATTATTTTTAATGAAAAATATTTTCTTTAATACCAAACATGAAAAACTTTTCGGCATGCATTAAATTTATTTGTTGCTTATGTTAGTAAGTGCTTTTATCTTTTAATATGAAACTTTTCAGCATAACTTTAAATTTAGTCGAATCATACTACGTGTATGACACGAGACACCTTAATACGTATATCACACGAGACTAATAGAAAAATAATTTATTTTTTAATGGGCTCTGCAGTGGGTGATTTGTAGGGTGGGGCATAAATATCAAAAAATCAAAATATCGGATCGAATCGATTTTCTTTTTTGATTTCGATATTTTGATTTTCGATTCTATTTTCAATTCATATTTTTTGTAATTTCGTTTTTTCGATTCAGTTTTCAATAACACATTTTATGTATTTCGATATTTCTGTCATGACCCAACTCATCAGACCGTGCAGATACCCACCTTATGACCTAAGTAGGAGAATCTTTAACTCCTTGTATGAAATAAGCATTGCGAAAGTTACAGAAAATTTAAATAAATACATTTTTTGTATTTCGATATTCTGCCCCAAAAATACATATATAACAACTTACTCAAAACAACCCCAAGCAAAGTCCAACTGAGCACCAAATTAAATGAACTCGAAGTCTTTTACAATTTAATGTCGAAAACAAAGTATTCCTGCGAACCAAGAAGAGAAAAGGATAGTCCATAAAATTATCTAATTGGAAGCTGAGCTCTCAATTTTTCTTAAGTAATTGAAAAAAAATACATAGTTAAAATTAAATAATTTTAATTTTTAAGAGTTTTTTTTTATGATATGAGCTACTTATAGTACTGGTAAAAAATTATATAATATAAAATTTAAAAAAGCCTAGTAAGTAAGTTCATAACACAAAAAATCTAATTTAATAAATCGAATCGAATTACAAAAAATCGAATCGAACCGAATTGATTTGGTTCCATATTCGGTACAATAAATACATAAATCGAAAAAACTGAAATAATAAAATCAAAATCGAATCGAATTATCGAATGTTCAGTCCTAATAATTCGAATTTAGCTGGAACTCCGCGAAACCAAAAAAAACAAAGAAAGAATTTGTTGGACTTCTTAATCAGTGAACCGTCGTTTTTCCTCGTAACAAACTAAATGGGACGTCTGGTGGGAGCTAAATCCCAAGTTGGATTTAGGCATTGAACTGCCAATATCAAATTCTAGCTTTATTTCTCTCTCTACCTCGATGCCTTCGCTTCAAGCTCCTTTAAATACTCCCTTTTCACCCAATTCATTTTCTTCTTTCCCTTTTCGTCGCCTTTTTCATGGCTTCCCTTTTCTCCCTCCGAATTTCCACTTCACACAATCAGTAAGTTCTCTCTATTTCCTTTTCCCAATTTTCTCTTTATATTTACTAGTATGCTTCCTAATTCCTTCGAATTGTTGAATCCTGAAATCTGGCAGCTAAATATAAGAGTCAACGCGAACGATTTGTAGCCTTGTATTTCTTAATCGAGTAATGTGCTTAGTATAAAGATTTATCTTAAGTATCAGTTTAATCCTTGAAGCTTTTGCCTTATATTTGTGGCTCCCCATTCTGTATTTGGGGAATTAATAAACATTGGTTAATGGTGGAGTATATCTGTGGATTTCTTTTTGTTCCATGTATTAGAACAGGACCTATCCCAATTCTTGTTTCCCAACCATAATGAATCGCCCCACGCTCCAAATGTCCAGTCCCTAGCCCTGGGCGTGATGTGAGGGTGGTGAAGAGTCCCGCTTCGGATGAAAAAAAAGGATGGATGGTCTCTTTACATGGTCTTGGACAATCATTTCCTCTTGAGCTAGCTTTTGGAGTTGAGTTAAGCCAAGATTCATTTCTTTACATGTATCTTGTCTAATACTAATAATTTTGGGAATCAATGTTATAACTAAAATGGAATGTTAAAGAAAACTTGATTTATAAAACGTGAATCTTTCTTTTTCCTTTTTTGTTTTGTTGATTATGTAAAGCAATTTATTCAAAGAATGGTACAATGATGAAATCTTGAAAATGTATTAGTACAATTAAAAGAGATTGCCTGAAGTGGAAGAGTGACATGCAAGATTTCTAATATAGTGAATGCCAACTTCTATAGAAAGATTGTGAACCAGGAATATTATGTGGGAATGAATGTTGGGCTTCTAAGATCCATATATCCACAAGATAAGTGTCGTATAAATACGGACGATAAGATGGCTGTGTGATCCATATTGTGTTTGATAAAGGGGACAAGTACATATAGAAAATAGACCGAGGAAGATCGCTTGAGAACATAACATAGTGAAAACAAATGCTCAATATAGTATCAACTTGTTGGTGTTAAAGAGGGGCATACAAATGTGTCCAAGATGTTTCTTTTGTGAGCAAAAGGCAGAGACAATCAACTATCTGTTTTTACATTGTAAAGTGGTTAGCCAGCTATGGAACCTGTTTACTAGTTTCAGAGGCATAGGTGGGCTATGCCTGAAAGGGAAGGTCACGCTCTAGTAAGCTGGAACAAGGAAGGGAGTGGTAGTACAAACTAAAACAGATGGAGAATTGTCCCTGCAGTTATATGGTGGACCATTTGGAAGGAGAGAAATTCGAGATGTTTTGAAAGTATCAGTAGTCCTTTACATAAGATTAAGATGGACTACACTATCACTTTTTGTTATTGTTGTAGTTATGAGTATATAGATGATCCAGTAGCAATTGTAGACATTCTAGGATCCTTGTAAGATGAAATAGGACCTGAGATAGGATTTTTTTTGGGTTGTTGAGCCTACTCAGTCGTATGTAGCTTTGTGATGTAAATTTTTTGGATCCCAGCCTTAGTGCTGAAGATTTATATACAAACCTGTTACCTTTGTCAAAAAAAAAGTTTAGTTGTTTTACACTTCTATCTAGTTTGGCAAAGTATTTTTGTTTGTGTTAGAGACTTGTATATCAGTGCGGAGATAAGTGTGAGATTTTGAGAAAATCTTCTTTTAGAGAACTCCTAATTTACCTTGAAAGATAATTTTTTTAAATTTCACATGAAATATGTCCAGATTAGAATGGTATGGATATAGAGAACTCATCTGTCAACCACAACTAGCTTGGTGTGGAGTATTATTGATTGATTTTAAATAACAAGTGCAATGTGAATAAGTCTTCAAGTGTGTACAATTCAAGAAGGAAGGAAAAGGTTTTACTATCATCCAAAATGACAAATGCAAGTTTTGATGCTTCTTAGATGGTTGTCCTTCATCCAGTTATAAGTTCCACTTAACCACTTCAGTTTAGTTGTCTAAAATTGTGTGTGAGGGGAGTGCAAATCATCCCACTAACAAATTAGCTGCTACTAGGTTTGGGTTTCTTAAATTGAAATCCCCATCAGAATCTCTAAATCATAAATATTTGTGAGAATACAAAGGTAGATTACAACGTCCTTGATATGTCTGAATTCTTCATATTTTAGCCATTAAATAGAATTCCCTGATGGATCTTCTGTGCTGCAGAGAAATTGTCAGATCATGGAACTTAGCAAAATCTGGTTCTAAGAAACTGTGTTCATCTAATATAAATGTGAAAGAGCAGAGTTTTGGCTGTGTAAAATATGTCATTCTGCAAGGACATCTTTCTGGATCATTGTCCCAAAAGATTCCAGTGAAATGCATTCCTTCAGAAGCACTAGAATCAGTGGTAGCTACAGGCAACCCTGACCAAAACGTTATCATGGTGGACTCTTCTATAGTCAGTAGTCACAGGGATGAGCTGGAATTCAGCCGAGTCAATTGTCTTGTGTGGGTACTGCATGAATCTGCAAGAAGTTTTTCAGTTGCAGTACAGACCCTTGAATTGGCTAAAAATGGGCCTGAGCTTGCAATGGCATGGGTTGGGGTGGATGTGCATGCCTGGCATAAAAGCATCGCATATCAGGTATGGAAGTACAGCCTGCAGTTCTGCTAGTAGAGATTTCTGACACACTACATTTGTGGTTCAGTTTTAAACTGTGAAGGTTAATATCAATTGCGATTCCATATTAAACACTTTGGGGTCATTTGGTAGGGTGTATTAGAAAAATTAGTGCATGCATTAATTAGGTGTATTAGTAATACTTTGTTTGGTACACTTTTTCATGTTATGTATAAATAATGCTTGTCTATTGTGTATTAAGGTGTGTATTACTAATACCATGGATTTCTAGGTATTAGTAATGCAAGGAGATTTAATGCATGCATTAACATGATTAAAGACCCAATTACCCCTCAAAATTCTTTTTACATCTTTTCCACCATAATTGTTGAGGATATTTTTGTAAATAAATATTTTTATGCAATGCATGTTATTTTTAATACACTGAACCAAACAATGCATAAGAAATATTCTATCTATAATTAATGCAAGCATAACTAATACAAGCATTACTAATACACTCTATTTAGCATTATTTTTATACACTCTACCAAACAACCCCTTAGCTCATAACTATAATAATTGCCAAGTTCGCAAACTTTGTAACCTATGCAACAAATAAAAGCATGTTTTGCTGCACAGGTAGCAATTTATGCTATGTTCAAAGCAGCAATAGAAGTGGAAGTGTTTCTTTCTCGCAAACGCAGCAACAATGTTTCTTCTGTTCATGAAATGTAAGTTTGACTATCTTGAACTTTTCCACAAATGGACATTCGTGTATTGTCATGTAATTTAAGTGTTAAGCTTATCAATTTCTGGCTCACTCAGTTTTTATTTCTGCTTTGATAATGTTTGTTGTGGAACTGACATCATGAACTCCTATGTGTTTGTGTGTCTTCTATATATGGAGAAGGAAACTGCATGTCACGATTTGACAATCTTGTCCTTTTTCTTATTTTCATGTTCTTCTCCTTCTTGTTTTACATCAGCTTATCCTCAATCACCGACTTTCTTGGAGAGCGCATTGAAAGTCAGTTGAATTTGAGGAATCCAAAGTTGGTGCAATGGTTTAGAACATTGGAGCTGCCACGGATTGCAGGAATGTTCATTCCCCTATTCAAGAAATGGTCTGTGGACTATGCAGGAAGGTATGTCCTTAAAGACCATTGCTTTGTTATCAGGTTATTTAGCTGTCTTCATTATGCAACTGAATACTCTTGAACTGTAATCTTCTGATTGGTATTGCACATATTCGTCATATCTCAGTTGATAAAACATCTAATACAGAATTATTCAGTGGTGTTGCAGGAAATATTTTGGCAATAAGTTGTTGCACAGCAGTGCAGAAATTAGGTTCAGGACGAGTTTCTTGTCCTTCGTTTTCAGCTTCGGTTGAAGATGCACTAGTAGAGCTAATGAACTTGTCACATAGACTTGTTTCAATTGATAAATTGCACTACTTAGCAGCTAAGGCTGGATTCGAAGAAGAACTCTTGTTCCATTTTGGTAGAAAGGTTCTACCAAGTAACAATATTGAAGATGTAAAATTTTGGATAGGATTGGTTCAAAGAAAACTCAGTAATGCATTTCACAGAGAAAATGTGATTGCAGACAAGCATAATTTTCACGACAAGGTTAGCATTTACTAATTGGTTTGTAGCCAATTAATTTTGTGAATGATTTCTTTTTTACTGATGCACAAGACCTGTGAAATACTTACCAACATATGATCTCGCTGTAACTCTGTCAGTGAACTGTGTTTAGGTCTTGAATTCAGAGAGATTAGGTTACATCTACATGAAATTTTATTCTCTCTGTATTTTGTCAATTCCATCTTTTAATGTTAAAGAAACCCTATCATGGGACTGATTTTGAATTGATATCTTTTGGGGTAAGTGAACTGATTTTGAGTTGATAAACACCTTTTTCTTCCTATTTCTATAAGTTTGATAAAAAGATTGATAATTGGTTGAAAAACATAAGGTCCAAGTTCAAATCCCAGCTGAGGCAAAAATACTGGTGATTCTTCTCATCTGTCCAAACCTTGATGGACAGAGTTATCCTGTACCTGCGTTGGTGGGAGGTAGCAAGTAACCCGTGGAATTAGTAGAGATGTGCGCAAGTTGGTCCGAACACCATAATTATGGAAAAAAAAGGAAGATTGATAATAACAATATTAGGGAGTAGTTAGTTGGCGGAATTAAAGGTTTGCCCCGGCTATAAAGACAATGAAGGTTATTTTGTAATTTGGATGCATCAGTTACTTGTAATTATGACAAAAAAAAGGTAATATATTGAACTGATTGTAGTTTCAAGATTTGACAGGTTCAAGAAAATAGTTTAGCTACTCTGGGACTTTTTGCATATCTGGGAAGAGAGACAAGATTGTTCCTCTCGGAAATGGGTATAAAGGATCTTGATGAGCAAACTAAAGATTTTCTGAGGTATTTAAAAGTGAGCCTAATTTCCTTACTCTAGTCAGTATGGCTTGTACATTTGATTGATATTGGACAATTTTGCGTTTTCTCCTTGCAGTTACTTAGAATGTGGTAGCCTTCTTCTGCATCCAGAATTCTCCACTCTCTCTGAGTATCAGCTCCTCATGGAGGTGTTAGTATTTAAATAACTTGGAAAATATGAAAGAAATAAATTATTGCTGAAAACAATTCTCGCAGGTAGTAGTCAATGAAATTGGATGGCTCGACTTTTATGCTGAATCTGCTAGCAAGTTTTGTGTCAAAAGAAGATCCAAACAACATCCAATTCAAGCGGAAAAAGAAATAATTTTGTACACTGTTTTAACTGTATGCTATGATGTCATAGCTGGATTCGCCCACTATAACAATTCCTCGCAGCAGCCATTAGATGCAAATTTACTGGACTTCTTGCTTCAGAGGTATCAAATCATTCTGAGAATGTATTTGGAAGTCTCTAACATAAATGTAGCTCACTCTTAAGCTGATTTCTGTCAATCTCTTTAGTCAAAGTCTGCTGTCTGTGTGTCTGGAGGACTACTGGGCAGCTTATGATAGAACAGGGTATGTTGGATTTAATGACGAGATTTAATCTTCTGTTGCTGCACATTCCAATAATGAGTTGCCTATCCTATTAAACAGAGAAGTGCAAAAATTTTCTGATAGAAATGCATCTGATGCGGCAGCATCTTTGTTTAGTAAAGGTGGAATGGGTTCATCCATCATATTGGACGTGAAAGAGAAGCCAATACATCAATATAGATCTAGATTGAATCAGGTACAAGCACCAGATTTAATAAATAGGGACTGCTATACTGAGTTTATTCTTTAGTGAATCACTCTTGGTTCAAAATGTCTCGATTACTAAATTGACAGTCCGACAAGAAAATATATCTCCAGGCATAGTGGACAGTTCTTACCTTATTCATAAAAAGTGGCCATCTAATAATTGTGCACAACCTTTCAACTTGGCAATCAGTTTCTGAAGCCCTTTATAGACTGATAATTTCTTTTATCAAATGACAGGCCACCAGCTCTGCTGTGATGGACCCTGTGACACTGGTGGAGTCGGAATGCTCTACTGCACCCAAACCACTGCATGAAAATTTACTAAGAAAATCTACGACCAAGCTGATATCTGCAAGTGTTGTAAGTTATTATTCAGTTATTCAATCAAATCAATGAGTTTGCTCTATAGTAGTTAATTGTTTAATGTGTTATGCTATAGGATATCTGGATGGGTACTGAATTGCTCTTTACAGACGTATCAGATGCTTTAGAGCTACTTATAAAGCAGTTGAAAGGCCGTCAACTCACAAAAAGGGAGAGAAAGAAAATGAAGAGAACGCTGGGTGATATAGCTACCCTTGTTCCCATAACCATCTTAATGCTAATCCCTGTAAGGATCAACTATATGAAACAACAGATTTTTGTTTCTTCTGCTCTAAGCTTATATTTTCTGCTGAATGAACTTGTCTTTTGGTCTACTTCATGTTCTATGCTAGAACTGGTTTAGTGCCTCTTTGTAAAGGAAATGATCTGGAAAATGTGTCATGTCTATCCTGGTTCCCAAGATTGCCAAAAAAAATTCAAAAATTAAATGATTGTTTCCAAGAAATTGTATTAATGGTAGTTGATTGATTCTAGTAGTAGTACAAAAGATTTTCACCACGAACAACTTCCATTAAGTTTCACAATGTCAATGTGAAATATTTCTTTCCTATTGTTCTCACAAAGAAAAGAGCTTCTCAAAGATTCAGTGTGTTAAATCTATCAGGTTTCCGCGGTGGGTCATGCAGCAATGTTAGCTGCAATCAAGAAATATGTCCCCAGTTTGGTAATTACGTGTAATCTATCATTCTATACATTATTCCTTTTCGTAATTTGTTTATATGTTATCTTTGTGGCCCAGATTCCTTCTCCGTATTCATCTGAAAGGCTTGATCTAATGAAACAATTAAAGAGAACGAAGAAGAAGGAAGTCCAAGCTCGGAGCAGGGTCGAAAACCCTTCTTCTAAAGTTGTAGAGTGAATGCAAGCTGTGGGAAATAATTTCATTATCATGATGTTGATTCAACTTTAACTTCTGTAAATTGGCAAGAGAAGTTGCCCATACACATTATAGCCTATGCAAGAAACTGTCAATTAGAGGAAACACTTTTTCACAAGCGCACGTACACACAAATCCTACTAAATTTAGTTCTAGAGGAAGCAAACTTTGATTTTGATCAACTGTATTTGCTCTAGGCATAATCTGACAATTGTTCATATTGTCCATGGTTTACAACGAAGCTTTCAAGTTTCTAAATTTTCTAATCGTTGCAATTACTTCTTTTTAGTTGGAGACACTTTCATTTTCGTAGTTGGCAACCTACAAGGCTGAGGAACAGATGAATGTTTTTAAAATATAAGCGGACGTGGGACACTAGAAGAATATATTTTAGGTACTCTTTGACTCTTAAATTGAGTCTTTTTCCCTAGATAAACAGCATAATTGTAAACAGAGATGCATCTAAAAGGGGTGAGCATGTTCACCCGAACCTCCTTAGAAAAAGAGTAAATTTTTAATTACACGTACAAATTTTAGGCACTAAAATTTTATTTTTGAACCTCTAGAAAAAAAGTAAGATGCAACCAAAAAGATTATTATCTTTATTTTCCATTTTTTGGGTTTGGATGAGAGGACAAAGTATTATATACAGACTACTGTTCACTTTTGTTGAAGAAATTATTAATTATGCAATTGTGGAACCACCAGCTGGAGTAGCTCAGTTGGTTAGAGCGTGTGGCTGTTAACCACAAGGTCGAAGGTTCAACCCCTTCCTCTAGCGTTGGCAGTAAATCATTCTTCATATTTTACTTTTTGCCCCAAAAAGTGTTTTTTTATTTTCGGCTAGCAAGTCTGTGGTCATTGAGTAGGCTGATTGCATATATAACTTTAATGTTTTGTTGAATTTACTAGTTGTAAATAAGGCTAGAAGGATCAAAAGATTATGGTACCTGAAAACTTGAGCTTCAACACCATGACAAACGGATCTAGGAAAGTGTATATATGACAAAGTGATAATCATTAAGCCAAACATCAACAACAGTTAGTGACAGATAATACTCCTCATTCCGGACAACAACATTTTCTTTATAGTTCGTTTAAAAAAAACAATAGCGTTTTAAATTTGAAATGATTTAAATTAAATTTCTCATTTTATGTATAATGACAAGGTTTTAAAGCTATACAAATAATATGACATGTCTGAAACTATAAATTTCAAAAGATAAATTGCACAACAATATGATATATCAATGAATGGATACAATCTCATCTTCGTACACCATTTCGAACATTTCATCGAAGTTGGATACAAATATTCACAACAAAAGCTAGAAGTTAAAGCAAGACAACATGACAAAATGTTAAACAAGTAAAAAAATCGTTGTTTTTCTTATTTCTTTTATTACAAAAAGGCGAATTAGGTAGCAAACACAATCAAATTCAAACAATTTTTTAGAAATCGCTAGAGAGAGGAACATGATCGCCGTAGTTCATGAACACATTGCTATAGATTAGACCAGCCAATCCACCACCTGTAAGTGGTCCAACCCAATAAATCCAGTTACCAGCAAAGTTGCCACTGGCCACTGCAGGCCCAAAAGAGCGGGCTGGGTTCATTGAACCGCCAGAGAATGGACCCGCAGCCAAAATGTTGGCACCAACGATGAAACCAATGGCAATGGGTGCAATTGTACCCAATGATCCCTTCTTGGGGTCAGCTGCTGTGGCGTACACAGTGTACACCAATGCAAATGTGATGATGATTTCCATTACAACTCCTTCAGTAGCTCCTACACCAGCTGCCACACCGTGGATTGGAATAGCCTGCGGAGAGAAAAAAAAAGAAGAAAAGATTTAGATATTTTTGAGATAAATTCAATCGATCAATTATTATAATATGATTAGTTTGACGTTTTTTATTAGACTTAATATTAGTCATACATTCAACAATAAATTATAATTAAGCCTCAATTTGAAATAAGTTGGAATCGGCTATGAGAATCATATATAATTTGAGAACTAATTAATTACCATTCCTCCGGTGACAAATTTGAGGAGGTAGCAAGCAACAATTGAGCCCAAAAGCTGAGCAATCCAGTAAAACAGGCCGGTAAGAAGGGTGATTTGGCCGCCAAGAGCTAAACCAAAAGTAACAGCGGGGTTAATGTGACCACCAGAGATGTTAGCGCCAATAGAAACGGCTACGAAGAGAGCCAATCCATGGCAAACTGCGACCGCAACTAGTCCCGCAGGATCAAGAGCCGCGTCTGATGTTAACTTATCTGCGGAAAATTTGGAATAATTAATTATCAAAGTCAAAAATTCCCAAATTATGTTGGTCCAAAAAACGTTGCATGTACTAGCATATAAAATCTATAGATTCCCAACGACCTCAAATTAATAATTGGATTTATCGTTAAATATTCAAAATAGTTCATTGATACGTAAGTATGTATAAACAAATTAAATATAAGAAAAAGGAAGAGTTAGTAACTGTAAGCAATGGCAGAGCCAACACCGGCGAAGACGAAAAGCAAGGTGGAGATAAATTCAGCAACATAGGCCTTAATAGACCCCCAACTGCAAGAATCGTCAAAACGACCAAAAGCTATACAAGGCATTTTCAGAGCAAATTAATTATACTGCAATATAATAGACAGAGAGAAGAATATTGCTTTTGGATGACCCCAAGAGTCCTTTGTTTGTCACCTATATATACTGCAAATATAACAATAAAATATGTTGTATGTCAATTAATGCACTTCATGAATTTTGCACTATATATATATAGTATACTATTTTCTAGTTTACAACAAATATAGTCATATTTTATTTACATAAAAAATAATCAAAATCATAGAAAATATACAATGACTATACAATATAGCTCGCAAAAGTCATATTATACACTGACTATATAATATAGATTACTTATACGTGAGTTATACACTGAATATACATTATGATACATTCTGTACATGAAACATATATTGAGTATACATAAAGATACACTGAATGACCATTTTTTTGGTAATTAAAATGACCGAGTGGTTATCTACTGTAATTATCCCAAATATTTGTACTCATTGGAGGCAAAACTAGGATTTGATCTTTCGACTTTTAAGGTTATGTTCTTAATATTTATTTATTATAATTTTTAACTAGTTATGGGTTCATATTTACTAATGGTTATAAGTTTATTGAACTTTTACGTATAAATTTATACTCTATTTCAAGAGTATTTAGAGGCGGAGCCAAAATTTTAATTTTATGAATCTAAATTTATTAAGAATAACTACTATAAGTGATTATAAGTTTATAACTGGATTCTAAAGCTAATATTTGTATATATTCAATAGACTTCTTGATACTAATAACCTATTTATGAAAAAATTACCAAATTCCTTTGAATCCGTGGTAACCGAACTTTTAGCTCCACTTGAAAATATTGGGTTTAGATAACTCAATATCACAACATTGGATCCTCCCCTGGTCCTTACTTAAAATATTTGTCACTGTGGCAATTGTCTAACTATAAATACCTCAATTAATATGCAATGACAAAAAAAAAAAATATTTTAAGATATATATAAAATAAATAATAAATGACTTCAAATATTTTCTAATGGGTATATAAATAAAAAATATAGCAACGTATTTTGAGATGATACACAAGGGAGTACAAGATTAGTACGAGCCTCTTTATAATTGTTATAAGGGGAATTCAATGCATGTATATTATCCAATCATGTGTTTTATTACAAAACTTAGCTGTCACTAATATGCCTTTTTTTAGAAATGTCTCGAAGTTCATCGATCAAAATAATAATGATCATCCATGTGAACCGATCGTTATTAAGAGATTTTCGGTGGTGGCCCTTGTGAACAAATTAAATATTGATTATGAAATGATTTGGTGATATCTGCATGACTTATATAATGAGGAGGGGGGTAATTTGGTCTACAATGTGCACCCACGGACCATGAAAATGGAGAATCGGGTGCGTGTGATGGAATTTGCTGGAGTTTCTCAAAATATGTGGATAAAAATTATTTACGTCATTGTAATCCAAGTCATGATATATTTTGGATTTAATATATTGTTGAATGTCATTTTACAAAATTTGTTTTTTTTAATAAAAATATTTTTAATGAAGTGATCAACCTACTCCAAGAAGTCCTTAAGAGGCACAATAGCAGTAAATGATGATGTTAGTAGTAATAAGAGGGAAATTAGGGTTTATAAAATAGAGAGCACTATTAAAGATGGGAGAAAAAATGCATTAAGTGAAATTTGATTCTTTTTCATGTAGGTAAATAACTTAATTTTTAATCAAGTGCATCAATACTAAATCTTTTTATAGCATGAATGCCAGTAGATAATATTGGATTAATTTTAAAAATTATGTATATAAAATATATAATTTTGTAAAAAGATAATAATTCACGTGCACCATATAATACACAGGAAATTCGCCCTGGGTAGGAATGATCCCACCATAGTAGGAGATGGTTCTAACTTGCGTTGCATGTACTTGCAACTTAGTTGTTACAAATAAATAAACTAAAGATCCTTTTGCAACAAAAGAAAAAAAATTATTTTACTAGAAAAAATATTTTGACTAATCAAATATGAGAAGATTGGAAAATATTTTCCTATATATACCAAACACACCCTTAAATTAAGGGTCTTAATGTTTGAACGGTATGTACTGATTGAGTAAGAAATATTTACACATTATATCACTCGTACAATTTAATCATTATGATAAAATTTAATTATTGATAATCTGATTTTTAAAAAAACATTACAATAA
Source organism: Solanum dulcamara (assembly GCF_947179165.1). Taxonomy (NCBI): domain Eukaryota; kingdom Viridiplantae; phylum Streptophyta; class Magnoliopsida; order Solanales; family Solanaceae; genus Solanum; species Solanum dulcamara. The sequence goes on from NC_077244.1 coordinate 68,950,943, forward strand.
TTATTGCAAAACTATGTTGTAGAGCAACACCAATAAGGGATTTTTTATTTATTTGAAATTTTACCAATTTTGCATAGCAGAATTGTTTTGGATAATGACATTGATAAAAAAATTCTTGAATAATTAAGACTAGTGTTGTCGGGATTTCTCCTTCAAAAATAGGCGTATATCAGTATTTGTAATGAGCTCACGGTATTCCTTAGTAAAAGGCAAAAGAATAATTCACTATGTGCTCATTGCGTGTTAAAGGCGCTAGAGCCCGTTACAATCTTATATAGTAGTTCCACACGCTCGCTTCACAAACTTCTAGTGTCACCAATGACTAACACATAAATAGCTACTCCTTCGGCTGGGGAGGCCCCCAGATCAAGCATGAAGGGCGGAAGCAAAACAGGGTAGCCGACTTGTTAGCAAAGAAGGGAAAAATGCTCAAGGATATTTTTGTGAAGAATGGACAGTTCCCCTAGTGTTTGTTTTGGAAATACTACAAGCAGACATTAGTGGAACTTTTTTTATTAGACACGGTAGCGCTAATTGTATAAACCTTGATCTAACTTAGCATGTAATGCTACAAGCAATGTAGCTAACCCTATTATATTGCTGCGTAATACATAAATATATATAACGCCTTTTTTTACCCAAAAAAGAAGAAGAAAAAAACAATGACTAACACTATGGGCTGTGGTAGTATGGGTTTCCTACTCTTTCCCATATGGTGAAGATATTGGGCTTGTATATTTGGGTCATCTTTAAAACCAAAAATGTGTGCATTCGGCTTGTATTTTTGGGTCATTTAACTTAGTACATTTTACCTAAATTTCATAGTGATTCTTTCCAATTACACTTTACGATTCATTCCTATGACTCGTAGGAATAATTACGGATCGTAACGGTAGCTCGTATGAAGGCTTCTTCCAATCGAAATTTCACGAAGTGTTGGCGAGGTCTACGAACCGTTTCTATGACTCGTAGAGCAACCTATGAATCGTAGACCTCCCTCGTAGTCTATTGTTCAGTCCAATTCATCAATCTTTCTCATGGTTGTCGAACTTAGTCTAGGCTAGAATAACACCGAGCGTTATAATTTTAAATGCAACAAAGTGAAGAGTAACAAGACAAGGATCAACACAGCCATGCTAAACCTCTCGGAGATGGTCATGTTATTGTGGAAGCGTAAGGAATCGGAGATCGGGAAGGGACTATGCACCATCAACACCCGGGAGCAGCTTCAAAAAGAGTTTAAGAAGGCCTTTTTACCTAATAATGTCATCTATGAGGTCAAATGCAAGTTCAAGAAGTTGAAGAAAATGGGTAGCATACGGGCCTATGTGAAGGAGTTCACTACCCTTACGTTTCAAATCCTCAACCTTACAGATGAAGACATGCTCATTCACTTTATGAAGCTGCAAAGTTGGGCTAAGAGGGAGTTGGAGCATCGTCAGGTCAGCACCATCGATGAGACCATTATACAAGTCGAAGCCCTGACGGACATTAGTCATGACAGGCATGACAAGAGCAAGGGCAAAGAAACTAGGAGTAGACATACCAAAGGTGGGGGAAATCGCAGAAAAAGCAAGGAGAAACACCATCTCACCAAGCACCATGACGCCAACAGGTCCAATGGCGGATTACAGGGCTATGCCGAGAAGAAGGAGCAGACTATGAAAGGAAGAAACTGCTACAATGTGAAGGTCCTCATGGCTATGCTAGGTGCTCGGAGATGAAGAACCTTGGTGCTATTCTACATGAGCAAAATGACAAAAAGGTGCAAGACCAGGGGCAGAGTTCGAGCACAACACAGCTGGGCATGATTGGGTTATGCGGAGCCATTGCGAAGCAAACAGAGAAGGCTGGAGACTAATCCGCACAGTATGTAGACATATCCATCAACGGTCGGCCAGCTCGTACTATGGTGGACTCCGGAGCGGAGGACAACATCATGACCAAGTTTATGGCAACAAGGTTGAGGTTAAGCTATGGTCCAAGCAACACCTGCCTGAAGACGTTCAATGCCTCACTAACTCCCATGTGCGGAGTCGCTTATGGAGTGGACATCACGTCGGGCAAGTTGCAAGGTAGGACCAACTTCACTGTCGCCTCCTTAGATATCTTTGATATAATCCTTAGGCAGGAATTCTTCCATCGATGCCACACGGTGATCGACCCCTACCTCCAACAACTCTTGGTTATAGAGTAAGAGGAATCTTGTATGGTACCCCTGGTTAACGTACCAAAGAAGGAAGGACAAGCTCAACTATCGTCCAAACAGCTTGTGAAGGAGCTCAAGAAAGAGGGATCGATGCTTTTGAAAACCATTATAGGTTTTGAAGGAGAGAGACAAAAAGCCATTGTCGTGTTTCGCGTCCATTAGATGGGGAAAACATCGGAGAAAGCTACACGGAAATAATAGAAGGACTTATGACTATTTGAAGATAAGATCTGAGAGATTATGTAGCAGCAATGCGCCAGGAGAACGTCGAGACACTATCAATTTGGAGCGCAAGGCCGTTGTCGCAACATCAGGTGGCAGAGAGTATAACGACCCGCCACATCATCACTCTGCATAAGCGCCACGTAAGTGCCACATGGCACAAAGTTGCCCATGTGGAAGCCTTACATAGGAAAAGGGCTAGTTCATAGTGGAAGGTTCTAGAGACATGTGGAGAATTCCCTTGGAAGACTTTAGAATTCCATGGATTTGCATGGAAAATCCTTAAAATTTTCTAGTTGTATAGAGTACTCTAGACAGAGGACTTATTTATAAATATAGAGGGACTTGTAAAGAAATTATTATTTATACTTTAACCCCTAGGGAGTACTATAAATAGAAAGGGTTATTCATTTGTATACCAATCAAGCAATCAAGCAAGAAAGAATCTACCAAAGCACTATACAAAACCTTCTTCATAAAAGCTCTCTTGTCTTTCTTTAAATCTAGTGTTCCCCTAGCGATCTAGTCTAAAAGACTTACTTAAGCTTGCAAGATAGTAAAAGATTCGTGAGTAAATTGCCAAGTGCTGCACACAGGTCTTAATCGAAGTCTAAATCTGTAACACTAGGCTATAGGCTAATAGAATCCTCATCAAGAGGAAAGTATCCTCTTGCAAATCCTAGGGCAAAGTTCATAAGCAACAAGAGGGATTTCACCCATTAGCTACTAAACTACTTCCTCCATTCATCTTTACTTATTTAGTATTGACTTGATATATTCTTTTCGAAGTAGTAAATAAAATAACAATTTTATTATATCATTATTTGAATATAATAAATTCAATGTTTTGAGAAATATATTGAAAAAAATGACTATAGCTAATAATAAGGGTAAATTAAAAATTAAATAATAAATTATCTCTTAATTTTTTAAATTAAACATATAAAAATGGTTATTAATTTTTTAATATAACACATAAGTAAAAATGGATGGATAGAGTATTTACATTTGTTAATTCATATCCGAAAAATTAAGGAACTAACCCTTATCTTTACTATTTATAGGAACTAGCTATGAATAGTACAAAAGTAACCCTTAATATAATTAAACTTAAGGCTAGAATGCAATTAATGTCGGCTAAGGCATGCAATTTGGCCATCTCTTCCAAATCCTCTATTTGAATATCCACTTTAGTCTATTGTGAACCTTCAAAGTCTTCTTGACTTAAAGGGCCATTTCAGTTTAAATCGATGTTGATTTAAAGTTGAAATTTTATTTTGATATGTAATTAAATTTCTTAAGTTGTTGTAGTTTTTCTCATAAGCATTAAAATTTCATTGTGAAAATTATCAAAATTTTTTTAATTTTTAAATGAGCAAATCATAGTTTATCCAAGATATCGGAATATTCTAATGTGCCGCATTAATAAATTGTATATCTCTAATGTTCTTTTTGTAAATAGATTTGTGCGATTACATGTTATTACAAACATTTAAATGCACATAATTTTACAAAGATTTACTACTCCAAAAAATCAACAATAGTAATAACTAGTTATTCTCTAATATAATTTTTTCACATGATACAATCAATCTATTCAAATCAAACATGAGCCTTTTTTTTTAACAAAATATAATTATTGGTCAAGTTTACATTATTATTTTTTATTGAAATCACAATTTGAAATTTAAAATCCTGCTTTTTAAAAAATTTGAAATTTTATACAAATTTCATAAAAAAATAATAAAATTGATTTCGAATCAAAAATTGAAATTAACTGGGGTCAAGTTCTGTGGCGAAAAGCCTAATTAATTTTTAGGGATGAAATAAGCAGCAATGTTTCAATTCCATAAGGTTGTCAAGTTGCAAATTAGCTAAGATAAAAAAGTTTGTGTCAGTTGACTTTTGAAATGGCATCATAATATTTGATTTCATTGGGACTTCGTGGTTGATAATTTTCGAATTCAGAACATGGAATAGAAAATAACATGAAATTGAAAGATAGAAAACTAGACACCAATATTGATAAAATATAGGCAATAATAACAAGAATAAATCCTAATCACCTCCTAATTCAATCAATATAGACACCTAGGCTAATAGAATCCTCTAGTGGAAAATATTCCTCTTGCAAATCTTTAGGCAAAGTTTATAGGCAATAGAAGGGAAATCAACCATTAGCTATCTACTAGAACTAGAAGTATACGATAATGCAAGAGCATTCATCAATTGTTCATGTCTCAAAAAATAAGGAATTAAACGTCAGTATCCGTTTGATCATGAATAGTTTTCACTTTTTTATTTTGGGAGGGAGGGAGGGAAGGGGGAGGGGGGAAGATTTTATTTCAGAAATTTGATAATTGTTACGCTAAGAACACATGAAAAACACCAAGAACTCCAAATTTCCAACTTCTTCAATTTTTCACAAAATCACCTCAAATTTTAATAGTAGCATCCCTCCGAGCTAAATATCAAAACTAAATATCTTTTGAGCTCGAATTCAACATAACTCAACAAGACACACTTAAATTTCTTCAAAGTTTCAAAACTTCAACATCCTTCAATGATAGAATTTTCTCCAAAACTCCACATTACTTGAAAAGGGGAAATCATTCTCAAAATTTCAAAAATATGCTTTGATTCATATTTTTGTTGTTGTTTTTGACACTAGACCCTTGTTCCTTAGTATTTTTTGAGTCTATTTTGAAAATTTCAAGTGATTTAGAGTTGTAGAGAAAATTCTACTATTAAAGGAGGTTAAAGTTTTGAAATTTTGAAAAAAAATTGTGTCTTGTTGAGTTAGGTTGAATTCGAGCTCAAAATATATTGAATTTTGATATCTAGTTTAGAGGGACACTACTCTTGAAATTTGAGGCGATCTAGTGAAGAATTGAAGAAGTTGAAAATTTGAAGTTCTTAGTATTCTTCATGTGTTCTTAGCGTTCTTGAAGAAGAAGGAGCAAAAAGAGTACATTTGATCCAAAACTCCAATTGAAAAGTGTTAAAAGTGTTTAGGTGATTTTGCAAAATCGGAGTTAATTGAGCTTTTTTCTTTATATTAAATTAGACCTTGAATCTAACGTATATTTCAAAAGCTAGCTGAAAAAAAAGGGAGGATTGTAAGGACCCCAGAATTCTTTTTATTCATCATGTGAGCTATTCCATTCATCAACATCACCTCTCTTTGAGCATCCTTTTTTTTTCCTTCCCTTTTTGCTTGACTCCGGTCGAAGAAGTGATCTAAATGCAAGCTACACTTTCCAAACCACAAGAGAATACTAAACTTGATATTAAGTACAACCTTAAGATACAAAGGAAATTAAAGAGCACCTGCAATAATTTTTGCTGGTAGGACCACAGTGAGACGAAAACACTAAAGGGCCGTTTGGTTACTGGTTAGAGTTATGCAAGTATTAATTATATATGCAAGGTTAAGTTATGTAGGTATTAGTTATACAAGGTTTAGTTATGTGGAGTTTTAAAAAAATTAGGATAAAATAATAGGTATCCAACATAATTAATATAGGTAAGTTTGATATGAATACTACCGTTATTGAAAAATTAGAGAAAAAAGAAGAATGGTTTACTAATGCGTTATAAACTTAAAATATATCGCCTTCTTTCTCGTTTCCAATAACAAACCAAATGACAATTCTTTCTCGTTTTAACGAAGAAGGTTTACTGAAGCGGACCACTATTAATCATTATAATTTGTTCTTCACAATCAAGTGCTATAATTAGGGTTGTTAAATGAGTGGATTAAAATGTTCTGAGTTAATAAATGAGCGGATATTTAATTATTTGAGTTAAAAGGGATTGAACTGAAATGAACTAAGTGCTTACAAGTAAGTTATATAATCCAATCCGCTCAATTATTACTAAATTTTAATTTCTTCATTTGTTCTTTATAATTTAGTTAACTAAATGGACTGAGTTAATTATCGGACAAGTCCAAACTTGAGCAGGTTGACAGGTTATATTTTCATGGATTAGTTTTGACACCCCTAATTGTGATTAAGCAACGGACTAGATTGCCCCTAGATGTTTTTTCAAATTACAGCATCTTGAAGGGTCTATGACGTTAGAACTGCCTTTTGAATTCTTTTCGAAAGGATGGAATTAAGAGCCTTCTCTGTAATAAAACTTAAAAAGTACACATAACCCCACAAAGTATTTTTTACACAGTTACTATAATTTAAAATGTTATAATAGATACTTTATTTTATTTTTCATCTATCTAGTTTTTTATAATTATCTTTTAGGTGATTATCATCTAACTAAAACTTTTTTGATGTTATATATGTTATGAATACAATTAAATTTCTCTATAACAAAATACTAAGTCAAAAACTCCTCAAAGACAAGGTACAACTGTTGGAATAGTGGCGAGGGTAAAATATCTATATATATCTGTTGATGTGAAAAAGAACGTTCTCCTTTTTCACATGATAAGATCAGAGAATGCAGCTGTATAGCTAATAACAGAAAAGAACAATCCTTCAGTTACCACTCTTAAGTCAATGAAGTGAAGAAAAGAAAAAAAGAATACTCCACGAGCATTTGTTTTTGGGCCTGACCCACCAGACTTTCTGTGCCTCCACTTTACAATAAAGCTAAAGCAAGAAATTAAAAAAATTAAAAGAAGGTATCAATAAGGGAGAAAACAAAATACAATAACAAAAGCTTTTCAACCCCACAAGTAAGAAATACTACTATTATAACAAAGTAATGTTACTCACTTGACAATGATATATAATACAGCGTTGAAAGTCCTTCAAGAAAGTCCCCTTTTTTTTCACAAAAAAAAGGAAAAATAGACAACTAGTGATGTCCAAGAACAAAAAGTATTGAGAGAGATAAAACAAGATCGAAAATTTGTGTTGGTAGAAGAGCGCGATAATTAATAATCATCATCGATCAATATTAGTAGCAAATGATGGCTGGAAACCCTACTAATTGGTGGAGCATGATCATGAACGGAAACATGCATCCACAATCTCATGATCTTGATCAACATATCTCTTCTTCTTCTAATTCTACTTCTTCACATTTTTATGGAGCACCTCACAATCCAAATCAAGATTTCCCTCGTTCATTGAGCCAACTACTTATGTAAATATAAATCTGTAGTCTCTTTCTCTCTCTTTTCTTTGTCATGTTTAATTACCTAGCTTCGTTCAATTCTAAGATTCAGGATTTGAAGCTTATAGTTTCGAATTTGAAGTTTATTATATGCATATATTTTTAGTGAATTTCTCAGCAAATATATAGGGTGTGTTAAAAATTACTGAATTTTACCTAACTCATACTTCCCATGCTAGCAAAATTTCGACAACTTTCCCCTTTGGTTGAGCAAATAATTGTCATTTGGTTTCTTCAAGTTTTGTTGCTAGACAAAGGCGGATACAAGATCTAGATTAATTGTGTAGGTTCAAAATTATTAGTCATAGGCATATGTTTTTGCAGTAGTTTTATATATAGTTGGAGGAGAAAAAGTAAGTAATAGGTTGAATTGAACATTGAGAATCCATCCTAGCTAAAATCCACAGATTTGTATTTTTGCTTGTAATTCTCCTAATTTGTGTTTGGGCAGGAGTGGATTTTCTGGTGATGAAGAAAAGTTTGGTATAAGTCCTTTTCATGATGCCGGGAATTCGGAAGACCAAAGTTTGAATTCCGTCCATCCAACATCATCAACTAGTAATTTTAGGGTTCCTGTTGCTGATGTAAAGCCAGAGTTGGCCCAAATGTACTATTATCATCATCATCATGTCTTTCAAGCTTCGTCGTCACTAGAAGAAAAAATGGAATTAGCAACGAATCATTTTACGAGACCTCTAATTGCTTCTAATTGGTCTCAACAAGATTTACCATCACCAGCTAGCTCTTGTATTACCACGGGTTTAAGCCATAACCTTTTGAATTTCTCTAATAACAAAGGGGAACACAAGCATCAAAGTCATCCAGATCATAATTCGTCAGAGGTAAGAAAAAAAAGGGTAAAAAGTTGATTTATCCATTTCATCTTACATTTATTATAAGTCAATGGATTCATCATTAAAATTCTAAAAAAGGAAAAAGTGATTTATATATAAATGCCAAAAATAAATTCATGATTAGCATTACGAATTTAATCAACACTAAAAGTAGAGATGCTTAGTGATTTTTTTTTCACTCTCAAAATTTTGGCATTTTTGTTGTTGTTGACTTTATTGACTTAATTTTTTATGCATTCATTAAAAGTGTAACAGCACAAGCAGTGGTGGGATAAGTAAGAAGGCTAGGGTTCAACACTCTTCAGCTCAACCATCTCTAAAGGCAATTATTGTTATTGTTATCTCACTCTTTCTCCTCTATCTAATTTTTGTACACCAAAAAACTTTAATTTCACTGAAAAATATGCAAGTATTACTTACTTAATTAGCAAATTAAAGTCCTTAATTAACAGAATTTTGTTTCTTTTTAATTTCAGGTAAGGAAGGAGAAGCTAGGAGATAGAATAACATCACTCCACCAACTTGTTTCTCCATTTGGAAAGGTAAAGTAATTAACTAGCTAGGTGGTAACTTCTTACGCTTTAAAATGCACAGATAGATCAGTCACACTAGAACTGAGACACTACCCAAACTCAGTAATGTACACAAGGCCCAAAATAAATTCACCGTCGTATAATTGACTAATTGATATGTAAAAATCATTTACAATGGTGTCAATGTTTGTCATATAATTAAGTTAATCAAATTAATTAACCTTAGTACTCTTTCTAGAGAATACTACTCTATCTCATAACCTGTGCTGCGTATTAATTAGCCTCCTTCCCATACTGATGGCAGTACTGGATCACTGAAAAGAATAAACAAATTAGAATAACTTTGAAATGGTACTATATATATAGATTAATTAACTTAAAGGAATATAATTATAATGGAAATTAAATAACTTAACAAATTTTAGATTCCCTTTTGCTTTAGTGATCTTACCCATCAAGGCCTGTCTAAATTAAAGTTTTTCAACACAAAAAGAAAAAGAGAGAATATGAGCTTTAATTTGTGTTGGTTAGTGAGACAGACACGTCATGTTTCTCTTTTGCAGACTGATACAGCCTCCGTCCTATCAGAAGCTATTGGCTACATCAGATTCCTTCAGGCTCAAATTCAGGTCTTTCTTTTTCTGACCTAGTTTTTCATAAGCATGCTGTGTGCATTTCAAACTTCCAACGACACTAATTTAACTCGATCACCATATATAAGTGATCTAGGTATATATTGGTAAGGGTATATCTTAGTCATTTGTGTAATGATAAAAATATATGTGAATCATCTTTGTAATGAATGATATATCAATTCTAAATTGCAAAGTTAAGGAGTTTCAGATCTTTTCCCCTAAAAATTATCTCGAGTACAATAGTCTCGATCTATTTGAGAAGCTCTTTTTCATTAGTGTAGTAAATTCTTTATGTATTTTTCTTTTCTGTGGTGCAACTATATATGCAGGCATTAAGCTCACCATATTTGGGCAATGCATCAGGAAGCATGGGTCACATTCCCCAACAATCACTAAATGTAAGCATTTATTCTTTTCACATTTTGCAATGCACGACCAAAATTCCTCTTCAATCTCTCATTTATACACGTGCGACTGACTAATCATATGTGATTAATTCGTTAATTATGAAGATTAATCTTTTTTTTTTCTTGAATTCAAGAAAATAGTATTTACTGCCCAAATAGCTTGATATACAAATGCCTACTTTATTGGATCCCTCAACAGTACACCAAAAGCTATCTATGGGAGGCTTTACATTTGTAAAGCAACAGTTATCAAAATGTTATGTTCATATAAAGTGACCGGCTTAAAGGTGAAATGAACTTCTCAACAATAATTGGACTTCTTCAACTATATATGAGTTTGTCAAAAAGAAACTCCCATCATCTATTTTAATACGACGTCTAATTCTTGTAGTCTTAAATTAATATAGTAAAATACCAAAAATACCCTTTAAATTGTGGTTTAAACATTATGCCATGCCTATATGGGAGTGTTATTAAGAGTAAAAATGAGAATTTTAAAATTAAAAACTTGCTAAATATATAAATGTCACATTCTCCCTTCTTTTTAAAACAGACTAGCTAGGGCTAAAGTTTTGAATTTGGATCCCAGTACTTTCTTGTCCGGTAGATACTGATTTGAATTCTCTAATTCCTTTTCATCTAGTTTTTGGATGGTAATTTTCTGAAAAGGAGGCCAGCATATAAGCAGGTACGGTATAATTCTATTTAATGCATGCATGCGCCATCACTAGTGTCGAAATTAGCAAATAAATTAAGTTTTACACTATAAATGTACGTAATTTAACTTGTTATCGCAGATTACTTGTTACTTGTTCTATGACATTACTAATCACTGAGTTCCCTATAATTATCTTTTAAGCAAAGTGACCTGATTTTAATTTGTAAATATTCTATAGGTTTCTCAGCACAAAGCGATGGATTTAAGGAGTAGAGGGTTATGCTTGGTTCCTATTTCTTGCATGGCAAATATAGGAAGCGATACTGGTGCCGATTACTGGGCTCCAGCTCTCGGCGGAGGATTTTGATGTTATATACTCTGACAGTGTAAAAATGTTGAGACGATGTACAAGGAACTGATGATAAGAAGGATCGGACCCTCTGCAGTGTCCTCATGGAATGAATGATATAACATCACAAGCAGTCATTCTCAGTATGAAAGTCAGAGCTGACTGTTTGTGATGCTATTTTGCATTTGTAATCGGGTCAAGGATAAAGTCTTGGTATTGTCCAATGTACAATATGGGCCTATTTTCTTGAATAATCATACAACACTACAATCTAGTTCATAAGTGTTGTGTATATGTAACTTGGAAATCCATAGGTACAATCTACATATCGTTTCAAGAATTTTATCTTTCTAGCACACCGTAATATTAAACTTGTTACTCTTTATTTTATGATTGAGAAATTTCTCTGGAACGATCCTTAGAATCAACTGCAGATTTAATTAGTTCAAGTAAACATATGTAGTAATTAAACTTTTGACTTTAGATCAAAATTATATTTCACTTTGAGTCAAAATTGCATGTATAATCGCTTAAATACCAACAAGTAAATAATAGTTTGATGAAAATGACGAGATTCATGAAGTGGTACCAAATAATGCTAGGTAGCACGCCCTAATTTCCATTCTTAAGGAGACGATCCTCTGAATAACATCAAAAATCGCCATTGCGAACACAAATAAAGTCTTGAATTACATATAGAATTAAGAGAATTAATTAAATAAAAGAGTCACTTCTATTCTCAAAGCCGGAGTATAAGAAGAATGACTTTGATAAATGAATTTATCTATCCCTTTCTTTATTCCTATACTTGTATATAATTTGAGTTCGAGACAAAAATAAATAAATAAATATATATATACACACTCGTGCACTCACTACTTATCGTTGGTTTTCCACCGTCAGTTACGGGTTGAATGTTAGCCATTCATGAAATGGAATGATGAATGTTACATTAAATTTGGATTAGATCAATGCATAGTATAGAATCATCTAATTAAATTAAATTAAATCACACACTAATATATTGACACGAAATTAACAGTAATTTCTTTTTAGTAATTTATATATTGTGGGGGCGGCGGAATTAAGGATCTATCCTCGACTAATGAACTTTCTAATTGCCTAGGTCATTCCACTTTCGATTTCCACTAGCAAAAGGTAAACAATTTTAAAATGAAGAAACTATTAGTAGTTCTCTCTATCCAATAATTTCTGTTTGGAATTTCAATAAAATACATATATGACACGATGACAAGAAACTATTTAATTCTTAATTTTATCCTTTTGTAAAAGTTGACAATAAATTAAGATTCGTGCTGGGATATATGTACTTGTGTGTTAATGGCAATGTTAAAAAGTCAAGAAGCAATTATGCATTCATTATTTAATATCAATAGTGTCTTGGGACATCCAAAAAGTGAAATGTTTGTAAAAGATTTGAGGCTTTGACAATTATTATTTAAGATGATTAACAAACAATGAAAAGAAAAAAAGAACTGTATATGATTAAAGATGGTTCAATACAATCATCAATTCATGATCAAGCTAAAACATATATAGTTATTTTTTTTTAAAAAGATAGTAGCATTATATTGTCTACTTGTACTTTTTTAAAAGAACTAACAATGTGTTTTGAATTCTTTTTCAAAGCCAGATAGTGACAGTTTGGAATGGACAGTAGCCGAAGTTTTTAATTCAAAAAATTTAAATTTATGAATTTCTATATATAGCAATCTCAAGTTATTAATATATAATAACAATTGAATTTATCATTAAATAGTTAATAAATTTCTTAATAGTAATATATAATTTTTCACAAAAACTAGTTGATTCGTGTGAATATACATATATTACATTGACAATCCACCCCGGTTATTGTGGCCAATTTCAATTTCCATTTGCAAGTTATAATATGGTGCCTATACCTGTCCCTGCCCCAACCTTTTGTTGGGTTTAATTGATAGGTTGAATGGAAAATTGAGGGAAAAAAAGTGGAGAGGAAATGATATGTTATCTCTTGCTTTATTAAATAAGCTTTGGTCCCACATAGGTGGTGGAAATGAAAAGTCTCCTACTTAAAAGTAGAAGCACTCCTTCATGTTGCTAAAGGGTCAAGAAGAGGGTCTCCCCTCGCGCCGTCGTCGTCGTCGTCGCTCGGCTTCGGCTTCGGCTTCGGCTTCGGATTTGGTCAATTGATATGATTGATTGATAATCTTTCCTCCATTTTTTCCAACGGATTTTTGAAAGGTTGCAACCTTGTCCGAAAAGTTGCAAACCTTTCCTCAACAGACAAACATTTTCCCAACAGGTGCCTTTTCTTAAAAGGTGTAAACAGTCTATATATATCTGTTAATCCTCAGAATGTTCCATACGAAAATTCTGAAATAACATCTTCTTCTTCATCTTTCTGCACTTTCTAAAATCGTGTGATATACATCCTTCAAGTGGTTCGCAGTCATCAAAGATTTGCAGTACCTCTACTTTGGTGAGTAAATCGTTCTATCCTGGGAGGAAAGATTCCAAAACCTCGGGTACTTTGAGGGGAATAATTTCCTTAAGGACACACTGTGCATTCAGTGGGCTCGATTTTGTTTCTGCATTAATTTTTCAGATTCTGTGTTTTATTACCTTTAGTTGTTGTTACTGTTTTTAATATTTACAATACAGTTTACTAACAATCTTAAGGAAATTATCGTTATTTTGTTTTTCTGATTAAACTATATTATACTTTTGAAGACTAAAACCTGTGTGGTTTTCTACTCCGTATGAAATAAATATTCTGACTTGAAGAGTATAAAAACTTCGTTGGAATATTAAAGTTCATACTTGTACAATGATTTGAAGAGTATAAAAACTTCATCGTTGTTTTTTGTAAAAGGTCTAATATTCTGAAATATTAAGACAGTTTATCTATTTTGACAGTGAAAAGAAATGACAAGTGATACTGCTACTACTTCTGCGACTGTTGCTGCAACAAGCCGCACTTCTGTGCCACCAGCAGAAAAATCAAGAAAATTTTCTGGAGCCAACTTCAAAGGATGGCAGCAAAGGGTGTTCTTTTGGCTTACCACTCTTGGTATGCAGAAGTTCACCAACGAAAACCCTCCTGTGCCCGCTGATGATATGCCGGCCAATGAAAAATTTATGATTACTGAGGCATGGACACAGGCAGATTTTCTATGCAAGGGCTTTATCCTAAGTACTTTGGATGATGATTTGTATAATGTCTACAGTGCTGTGAAAACTTCTAAAGAATTGTGGGATGCACTTGAGAAGAAGTACAAGACTGAAGACGCATGCTTGAAAAAATTTGTGGTTGCTAAGTTCCTAGACTATAAAATGATAGATAGCAGAACTGTTGGAACCCAGGTTCAAGAACTGCAACTTATTTTTCATGACCTTATTGCTGAAGGTATGGTAGTTAATGAAGCATTTCAAGTGGCTGCGATGATAGAAAAGTTGCCTCCTTCGTGGAGAGATTTCAAAAATTATCTAAAGCACAAGCGCAAGGAAATGAAGTTGGAAGATCTTGTGATTCGTCTCAAGATTGAGGAAGATAACAAAACAGCAGAAAAGAAGTCGCGTGGAAATTCAACAATTATGGGAGCGAACATCGTTGAAGATGCTGCTCCAAAGAATAAGAAAAGGAAGCAACCTTTTGGAAAGAATCAGGAGCAAAACAAGAAAAAGTTCAAGGGCAATTGTTATAATTGTGGGAAAGTTGGACATAAAGCTCCAGATTATCGTCTTCCGAAAAAGGATAAGAGAAAGGGACAAGCCAATATGGTGGAAAATAAAGAAGGTATCGATGATTTGTATGCAATGCTATCAGAATGCAACCTAGTAGGTAATCCCAAAGAATGGTGGCTTGATTCGGGAGCTACTTCGCATGTGTGTGCAGTCCGAGAAGCCTTCTCTACTTATTCCCCTACAGCACCTGATGCGACGATCTATATGGGAAATTCTACAACTGCTAAGATTGAAGGATATGGGAGAGTATTTCTGAAAATGACATCCGGCAAGGTGGTGACACTGAACAAAGTGTATCATGTTCCAGAAATGCGAAAGAATTTGGTATCTGTCGGCCTTCTTATCAAGAATGGATTCAAGTGTGTTCTAGTTTCAGACAAAGTAGTTGTCAGTAAGAATGAAATGTATCTAGGAAAAGGCTACCTCACTGAGGGTCTTTTCAAACTAAATGTAATGGTAGTTGATGATAATAAAGTTCAAGCTTCTTCTTACTTACTTGAGTCAAATAATTTATGGCATTCACGTTTAGGACATGTCAATCATAAAACCTTACGAAAATTGATTAATTTAAATATATTGCCTAACTTTGATTGCAATAAATCAAAATGTCAAGTATGTGTTGAATCTAAGTATGCTAAGCATCCTTATAAATCTATTGAAAGGAATTCTAGTCCCTTAGAATTGATTCACACAGACATTTGTGATATAAAGTCTATACCAACTCGTGGTGGAAAGAAGTATTTTATAACTTTTATTGACGATTGCACTCGATATTGTTATGTATATTTGCTTAATAGTAAGGATGAAGCAATTGATGCATTTAAGCAATACAAGAACGAAGTGGAAAATCAATTGAATAAAAAGATAAAAATGATTAGAAGTGATAGGGGTGGAGAATACGAATCTCCTTTTGAAAAGATATGTTTAGAATATGGAATTATTCATCAAACTACTGCTCCCTACACACCTCAATCAAATGGAATTGCGGAAAGGAAAAACCGAACATTAAAAGAAATGATGAATGCTTTATTAATAAGTTCCGGTTTACCGCAGAACTTGTGGGGGGAAGCTATCCTTACAGCTAATCGAATACTCAACAGAGTACCCCACAGCAAAACACAAACTATTCCATATGAACTATGGAAAGAAAGAAAACCCAACTTGAAATATTTCAAAGTGTGGGGGTGTTTAGCAAAGGTCCAAGTTCCTTTGCCCAAAAGGGTAAAAATGGACCAAAGACCGTGGATTGTGTTTTTATTGGCTATGCTACAAATAGCAAAGCTTGTAGATTTTTGGTTCACAAATCAGACAATCCTGAAATTAATTAATACGGTAATTGAATCAGATAATGCTGAATTTTTTGAAAATATTTATCCGTATAAAACTAAAAGTGAATCCTCAAGTGAAAGATCTAAACGACCAAGAGAAGTTCAAAAGGAAAGTAAATCAACCGAAGAGGATCCAAGGCGTAGCAAACGTCAAAAGATATCTACTTCCTTTGGACCAGATTTTGTGACATTCTTGCTTGAAAATGAGCCTCAAACATTTAAAGCTGCAATGTCTTCTTCTGATTCAGCATTTTGGAAAGAGGCAATCAATAGTGAGATTCAATCAATTTTGAATAAGCATACATGGGAATTGGTTGATCTTCCTCTTGGAAATAAACCTTTAGGATCAAAATGGATATTTAAAAGGAAAATGAAAGCTGATGGCACTATTGATAAATATAAGGTAAGACTTGTGGTCAAAGGTTATAGACAAAAAGAAGGTCTTGATTACTTTGACACATACTCGCCGGTAACAAGAATAACATCTATTCGGGTGTTAGTGGCACTTGCAGCTGTATATGGTCTTGAAATTCATCAAATGGATGTTAAGACGGCTTTCTTAAATGGAGAATTGGAGGAAGAAATTTATATGGAATAATCTGAGGGTTTCGTAGTTCCAGGTAAAGAAAGGAAAGTGTGCAAACTTGTTAAGTCACTTTATGGACTTAAACAAGCACCTAAACAATGGCATGCAAAATTTGACCAAACAATGTTGGCAAATGGATTTAAGATTAATGAGTGTGACAAATGTGTTTACATTAAAAATATTCCAAATCATGAAGTCATTGTTTGTTTATATGTTGATGACATGTTGATAATGAGTAAAGACATTGCCCATGTAAATGCTACGAAACGTATGCTTGCCAGCAAATTTGACATGAAAGACTTAGGGGTTGCTGACTTAATCTTAGGAATTAGGATCCATAAAACTCCACAAGGTCTAGCATTATCACAGTCACATTATATTGAAAATATACTTGATAAGTTTAAATATTTAAATTTCAATATTGCAAAAACTCCAATTGATGTAAGTTTTGCACTTCAAAAGAATGAAGGTAAAAGTGACTCACAATTGGACTATGCACGAGTTTTGGGAAGTTTGATGTATATTATGAATTGTACACGACCAGATATAGCATGTGCTATTAGCAAGTTGAGTCGATTCACGAATAATCCCAATCAAACTCATTGGATGGCAATAAAACGAGTCTTGGGGTATTTGAAACACACCCAAAACTATGCTTTGCATTATAATAAATATCCCGCAGTAATTGAGGGATATAGTGATGCAAACTGGATCACCGGATCATCTGAAGTTAAATCCACAAGTGGATATGTTTTCATCGTTGGTGGAGGAGCAGTGTCTTGGAAATCATCAAAACAGACATACATCGCCCGCTCTATAATGGAGTCTGAATTTATAGCTTTAGACAAGGCTGGTGAAGAAGCTGAATGGCTTCGAAATTTTTTGGAAGATATTCCATTTTGGCCCAAACCTTTGGCACCCATATGTATACATTGTGATAGCCAAGCTGCAATAGGGAGGGCAGGAAATGTTATGTATAATGGAAAATCGCGTCACATTCGACGGCGACACAATACTGTTAGACAACTACTTTCTAGTGGTGTTATCACTATTGACTACGTAAAGTCAAGAGATAATGTATCGGATCCACTAACAAAAGGCTTATCTAGAGAAGCTGTTGAAAGATCATCGAGGGGAATGGGGTTAAGGCCTAGGACAAGTCAACATGGCGGTAACTCTACCTAGTAGACTAGAGATCCCAAGAACTAGGTTCAAAGAGATCAAACAAAGTTATGATTGATGGTTCAACATTGTCAAATAACTCAACCCATTCTCGTGATGATGACAATGTTCAGAAACAAAGGATAAAACCTTAAGGCTTTTTAATGAGTTAATAAAGCTTTAAAGGTTTTTTAATGATTATCTAAATATGATGGAAAATGACTAGATAGTGTGTCTATAGGACTACACGTTTAGAAATCACCTATGTGAATGTGAAGTATAAGCCGCTTCAAGGGGAATGACGGTAAAGGCCCATTCTCTATGCATTCACGAAACCAGGCGGTGTTCATGGCTGAAACGAACACAACCGTGAGAACCATAGATTGTTGATGATTGATTGTGTGACTTATGTTGTCTAGTTATACAACAAAGTTCGACGGTTCAAAGATATCGCATCTACCGATTGATCGAGTATATCCTATATAAGTTCACTATGAAAAGTTCAAAAGGAAACCTACTTATCCAGATGCAATTAATCTTCGCTTGTATATCACACACTTATCCGTGCATTCCTTTATTTTGTAGACATTCCCAATTCATGTGGGGGGATTGTTGGGTTTAATTGATAGGTTGAATGGGAAATTGAGGGAAAAAGAAGTGAAGAGGAAATGATATGTTCTCTCTTGCTTTATTAAATAAGCTTTGGTCCCACATAGGTGGTGGAAATGAAAAGTCTCCTACTTAAAAGTAGAAGCACTCCTTCATGTTGCTAAAGGGTCAAGAAGAGGGTCTCCCCTCGCGCCGTTGTCGTCGCTCGCTCGGCTCGGCTCGGCTCGGCTCGGCTTCGGCTCGGCTCGGCTTCGGCTACGGCTTCGGCTTCGGCTTCGGCTTCGGCTTCGGATTCGGATTTGGATTTGGATTTGGATTTGGATTTGGATTTGGTCGATTGATTGATAATTTTTTTGGACCAAATTTTCTTTAAATTTTTAATTAATTAATATTATTTATTTATTTAATTAATTAAGTGGAAAAAATCGTGACTCGCGACCCGTTTCTTTCCCGGATTAATTTAAAATTTCCCTCCGTTTTTTCCAACGGATTTTTGAAAGGTTGCAACCTTGTCCGAAAAGTTGCAAACTTTTCCTCAACAGACAAACCTTTTCCCAACAGGTGCCTTTTCTTAAAAGGTGTAAACAGTCTATATATATATCTGTTAATCCTCAGAATGTTCCATACAAAAATTCTGAAATAACATCTTCTTCTTCTTCTTTCTGCACTTCCTAAAATCGTGTGATATACATCCTTCAAGTGGTTCGCAGTCATCAAAGATTTGCAGTACCTCTACTTTGGTGAGTAAATCGTTCTATCCTGGGAGGAAAGATTCCAAAACCTCAGGTACTTTGAGGGGAATAATTTCCTTAAGGACACACTGTGCATTCAGTGGGCTCGATTTTGTTTCTGCATTAATTTTTCAGATTCTGTATTTTATTACCTTTAGTTATTGTTACTGTTTTTAATATTTACAATACAGTTTACTAACACTTTTTATTTGTAAGTGGCCAGGCGGCCGAACGTTTTACTAATGCGTCAAATCACTTTTTATTTCATAATGAATGAAACGTTCTTCTTAATATTGAAGCTGAAAATAGTCAGTAACGAATAATTCTATGTAAAAACCGATCTTCCAATAGAAAAAGATTTTCTACATTCAGTCAATTTATTATTTATGCATGGTGAATTGATCGATCATTTAATTCAGCTACAATATTGGATATATCCAACAAGCATCGTACAAGTTTTAATTAGAGTATTGAATTTTCTTGATCTACCATCAAATGACCAGCTGGTTAATTCAACTTACCTGGAAACAAAATCTAACTATAAGATATTCTCTTAATGATAGCATATACTATATTATATATAATAGACCCCAACAAGTATTGCATTGAGACAAGTACTACTAGTTCTTTTTACCTTTTTATGGTATTATATCAAACAAAATATATTCATTCTAACTTTATTCCTTATTGTGTTTATTTGTTTGGAATATAATGATGATAATGGACCTGTCTATTGTCAGTCAGTAGCTGGAAACCCAATTATAGAACTATCTTAAAAGATTAGGAGGAAAGAACCGTGATTTAGAATATCCAAAAAAAACATCAATGTTATATCCAACAAACAACTAGCGTATATATGTCCTTGTTCTCTAAAGT
This sequence comes from Solanum dulcamara, assembly GCF_947179165.1. Lineage (NCBI taxonomy): Eukaryota > Viridiplantae > Streptophyta > Magnoliopsida > Solanales > Solanaceae > Solanum > Solanum dulcamara. Next base: position 68,970,993 of record NC_077244.1, read on the forward strand.
TGTAAAGAATGTACTATCAATTTCTGATTTCACTAGTAAGTGTTTAGGTTAATTTCACTAATTAAGATAGGTTAAATGATTAAATTTTAAAGTGAATGAAACATATCTAAACATTAATTCTATGTTTGACTATACTGCACTAATCTACCATCTATATATAGTGCATTTAATCATGAATTTGCAGATTCAAGTTTGATGGAAACTTTATATATATGTGCACATAACAAACATAAATAGGGTTTTCGGCCTCCTTATTAATTTTTATATAGTTTAAATTCTAAATTGCCAGCTAGAACTTTTTTCAACTTTTTTATAGACGATATATAACATACACATATCTGTATATCTAAAAATAAAATAAAACTTCACTATATATTGTAAAAACGGACGCTAATAGCGCTACTTATGAATTTTTTTGCTATTTTCTTTCCGTCCATTCTAAACAAACAAATTTTAGAAAATGACAATGTTGAAGACGTAAAATAAAGTAAAAGAAGGACGACAAGAAAAATATGGCGGCCCAAGTTAGGGACCCAACTAGTATACTTAGTACTTCCGTAGTTCAATTTCTTAACAAGTAAGATTGAAGAATTAACTTAAAATAGTTGTCCATCCAAGAGTTAAACTAAAAATAGCCGATGAATGCATAATATATGTATAATTCATGTATAATATGTGTGTGATCGTGAATAATTTTATTATACCGACTAGAAAAAGTAAACAGTAAATCTGTATAACTATTTGTGTAAAGATAAGATTAGGCATGAAATTAATCCGGTCCATCGAATAGATGCCAAATCTTCATTTGGTCCATTGCAAACTCAATTTTCATATACATTGTGGAAGCATGGAACTCTTTTTCTTGTTGGCTTGGTTTTTATGCTTCCTAGTGAACAAATATTTTTTTTAGTTAGTCATATTATTTGGAATAAAATGTGTTCACATAAAGCATAATGATCATAGAGGATTCTTGTTATTGATCTTAATTAGTTTGGGATTGATGGATAGTTGATTGGTGGTGTTATTTGTAGCAAGTACATAGACCAGAGGCCTTGCTTCGAGTAAAATAATAATCTAAATCGAAATGAAGTTCTAAAGACATAGTTCAAACAATCAACACAGCCAACAAGATGGTTGAGTTTTAAGGATACAACTTCAAACATGAACAGAATCTGGTTGTTGATAAAAAAAAAATGACTAACACACTACAACCTCAAATCAAACAAATAAAGAATCACAATCTTGAATTTTACATTGACATGGATTGTACTTGAGGTGCTTGATTCACTTGTTGGTTCCCATAGTGCTGCTGAGCAACTATACCATTCCACCCTGCACAACATTTATTAGAACAATGTTAAGATTGTGAATTAGAATCTCATCGTCATCTATTAGTTTAAACTTTTAGATGAACGATACACACAGTACAATATTAATTGTATTATGTGTGACATACCTAGAGCGGGATCAAGTCCCCTGTTCCGAAGCTCTCTGAATTCTTGACAAAGAGAGCAACATGGACAGAACATGTGGGAAATTATGTCTGAATAAGGAGCTTCCACTAGATTATATCTTTGTCTCAATTGGGTTCTATACTTTGAGCCCATGATCCACTGAGAGCAAAGAGCAGGCATCATCAGCATGTATATGAAAGTCCCCAAAGGGCATGCTGCATTAATCACACACAAAAAAAAGAATCTTTAGTATTAGTTCATAGCACAAGCTAGCAACCACAGTTTATTCTCGAAACGAAAGGATAAAAAGGGAAAAAGTTTAGCTTCTATATATTGACAGTATAAAAAGTATTTGGGGGGCGACTTGACAACTTACTCATTTGTCCTGCATCAAGGACTTCTGCTATTTGTCCAAATGTTACACAAGGTAAGAATGCCGTCATAACAGCTGCACAACAAACAAGAATGATCTTTTAGAAGAGGATCAAGGATTTTAAGTGAGTAAATGTTTGTCATAACAACTTCACAAACAAGAATTTCTGTAGAGGCAATTGGACGATTTTAAGTCAGTAAACATTTATCACAACAGCCTCACAAAATAAGCATGTTTGTTAGAGACGGATCAAGGATTTTATGATAACAAATGTTTTTCATAGCAGCTACACAAACAAGAATGTTATTTAGAAGCAGATCAACAACTTTAAGAACATTTGTCATCAACTGATCAATAAATTGCATCACCCTTAACAATCTAAAAGTAACTATATAACAAATGCAGAAAAGATAATAAAATTTCATTGGCAAAAGCAGAACACAATATCAGCATAGTAGCACATAAATAGTTGGTACCGAGATAAAATTCTAATTACCATTAGTTTGATCCAAATGACAATCAAATAAGCCAGTGCTCCAAGGAGCTCCAATTGGTAAGTGTGATGGTGACTGATGTACAGCTTGTACTCCTTGGTACTGTTGAGATTGTGAAGGAACTGGTTCACCTCTCTCTGGCTGAGAGGTTTCTCCTTCATTATTTGCTTCAACTCTTCCCATTGTATCCAGAAAAATTTGCAATTAAACCTTAGTATAGGATGAAGAAATATCAATGAGCTCTTTCATATATATGTAGGAAAGGGTTTTTGTGTGATATGTACAGAGTGGATGGCATCTTTGACTTGGAAAAAAAACAATCAATGAGAGATTATTCAGATTAGCTGTGGTCAAAAGTGTCCTTTTCACATTATAGTATCATCAATATCATAGAAATGAACAAAATTAAGGGGGTAAAATAGAATATGAATTTTCAAATATAGAGTCTCGTTATTGGAAGTTTCCAAGACCATTTTATTCCAAGTTGGCTATGTATTCATGTGCCACTAGGCAAGTTTGGTAGCTAGTTACATCTTGGGAGGAGGATCAGTATAACTTTCCTTTTCAATATTGTTTGTTTGATTTGCATTTTTTAATAGTTTCAGTTTTGTTGTACATATTTAGACTATCCTCCTTTTGATTTGCACACTTGAGTCGATGGTATTTTGGAAACAATATCTATATCTTGTAGTAGGGGTAAGATCTGACAATCTGACTTGTGAAATTACACCAAATATGTTGTTATTGTTATTGTTATTTAGACTTTCCTCGTATCCGATTTCACTCTTCACGTATTCTCTGCAGAGTCAATCTTTATCCCTATGCTAGGAAAATACCCAAGGTCATATGTAGGACTTGCCGTTAATTTAGAAAATGAACGGAAAGATAACAACATTCTGGAATGTAGTTATTCAAAGTCAACTTACAATGTAGAGACGTGTAGTGCATTAAAACAGACTGAATAAATAATGTCCATACTAATTAGCCACTATTTCACATAACAAGACACGTTTATATCATCATTATATAACAATAAAGTCAACATATGACTAGATTGTACATGCTTTGCATTATGGCATGATCACGAAACTGTATCTTGCATACATGGTACAACCAAAAAATGAACACTCCAGACATGTTCGCCTAGATTATATACAAATGCTCAATACAATAATTTCTGCCTACTTGCCAACACCAAAGTACATTTTAAAAATCACTTATTTTCCAGGAAATACATTTTCCTTCGTACCAAACACCAACTAGAGAATTAGAGTAGATCATTCTATTGAGAAAATATGGGGATGATCCAAATAGTTGACAGTTTGGCTTCCTAACTACTAGTTGGAAATTATAGCAACATAACAGAATCATTGCTGAAGATAAATATGGAAAAATCTCAGCAACATTAATCAATTGTGTACGACAATACTACCAATTTTTCTAGTTACAGCAAAGCTACCAAGCCTACTAGTATGTTACTACTTTAAAATCTGTAACATTATTTCTGTAAGGAATGTTCAGAGCAGCCTTTCTGTGCCATGCTAATTACAAAAATCAGATCAAGGCAACAATTAAAAGAAAGGCTATACAAAAATAGCAACAATAGGTACTCTGTAGTATATATGTGATCTACTACTGGCTGAGGCAGATGCATGCTCCCTCACACAATAGTCATCGACCAGTGGAGTGAGCAGAAGCAGCAAAAATATGCAGTGACAATTGTCCTATGAAAACTTGCTTTGTCACAATCTTTATCTTGATTGTTCGTCATTGCTGCCTTTCCTGCCTATGAACACACTCCAAAATTGCACAAATCAAGAAATAGCTATAGCAAAGAATTTGGATATCACTAGGACCTTAACATTTTCCAATCTGAACTTAGTATAGGGTGTGATCTAGTCACCAACTAGTGAGACGGAAGAAGGGCAAACTCGATCTCCTGTAATGTTTTTCCTTTTGTTTCCACCACATTCTTTTTCACAAAGCCCACTGCAAACAAGCAAAAACTGGCAAAGATTGCATATACAATTTGTGGTCCAAGATGCTCAAGCATCGGCAGAAACAGAAGGCCGACTAAAAAATTGATGACCTGTTAAAGAGCAAAATACGCTATGAGAATACATTGGGAAAGAAAAGATGAAAAATTAAAGCATCAGTCTAACAAAATATATGATACTTTCTTGAAATTTCAGATAAAACAAAAGCTATGATAACAACACAACAATTATAATAAAAAGGCAAGTGCCAAGAACACTTTAAAATTATGCTGCAGCTGAACCACGCATGAACTACAATGTGAATGAGGACAGAAGTAGTACTCCTCATCTCATTTTTTTCCTTTTTGAGATGTAAAAGATGATCTCATATCAATTTGTATCTAGAACAGTATATACTTAGATCTCCCTTAAATAATGTCAAAACTCAAAAGTCTTCAGGGCAGACTTATTTTAAGCACAAAACACTTTGACCATCCAACACCTCGTCAGAGAATCAAAGGGTTGGTCATGTGCAAAGATTAGATTCATATTTGAAGTTAAGAATACAAAATGAATACTGTGCATTAAAGGTTTTGGGATGAATGAGGATACCCCTAGATTCCCCCATCACTTTAAATGGTTTATTTTTCTGATTCTTGGCAGTTTAAAGAGGGGGAGGGGGGGCTGCTTAGAACAAGGAGATCCTTTTGTGATGCAATGTGCAGACAGAACAGCTCTCTTACTCGTGATGGATAGTATTTTTGTTGATATCCGAGGGTCAATGTTGCACGGTACTCAAACCCCGTGATTTATGATGGATGAAAATTCCTGCATACATTTAGGCTGATGCTTTCATTTTAGCAGCGACTCGTTGTGCCATCTAGAACATATAGTACCCAATGGGAGATGTGCCACACACACAATAAAAAAGAAGAGGAAGAAGCAAAAGAAAGACCAAAAGAAGAATCTGATATGAGAAGTTATTAAGACTTGAACGGTTCGCGTAAGAACAATATGTTGTGTCATATACTGATCAGAGTAATCAGACACAAAGTTCTAAAGATCCTTACATGTTTGATATTCTTCATCCAAGGACAAAGAAAAGAGAATAATTTGCAAAAAAACAAAAATATCAAGAGCAGGATGAAAGTACCCAATGCGCAGCCATGCATAAAGCCATTGCCTTTGCCCTAATCCGGCCAGGGAATATCTCTGACAGCAGGAGGCTAGGGACTGGACCAGCACCCAAAGAAAATGCCAACACATACCTAACATAAATAATCTCCCATTATTGAAAGAAATCAACCAGCCTTTGCTTTAGTGCATTTGTAATTATCTTCTTAATAGTCAGCAAAGCTACCTATAGCATAAAATTCTCTCATCTTTCATTGATTTAACCAGAGTCAACAGTTAACAAGTACATAATGACACTTCTTTCTAGTATGCAATTGAAAACTGTCATCCACAGAAGCAGTACCGGAACTACTTATCTTCATCTCTTAGCTGCTTTACTGACTTCTCTTTGTTGGACAAAGAATAAACTTTCCCAGAAGGAAGGAGTCATAAGTCTCAGATAGTTATCTAATCATTACAGTATAACGAACATTTCTAGTCCTTCCTATCAATAATGCATCAACTACTACAACAACAATCTTGAAGTGGATTACTCACAGTAGGGTCCCACCAACTGATAGGTATAATACTGCAAAGCTTGGTACAAATGAACTCGCAGCTGCTACCTGAAGACCTGTTGCAACTGCCTGCACCAAAAACATCTCAGAAGTTTAAGCATGCGAAAGAAAAATATAGTGACACGATTCTAAGACCAGCCAAGGTAAGTGCAGACGTATGCTTGGAACTACATGCTCCTACTGATTGATATCGGATTGAGCAAACAAGATTAGGTTACCATGCCCAAGAAACTCCCAATTAGAAGCACCTTCCTTCCAAGCCTATCCATCAAAATCATTGCAATAATAGACCCTGTAGATGTTATAGACAACAGTGAAATGAGAAATCACTAACAGATTCAAGAGTGTTATACATGTTTTGTGTAGAGAGGGGATATGTTACCTGTTAAATTTACAATCCCAACACATGTATTTGCAGTGTCTGTAGGTACTCCAGCCTTTTTAAAAACAGTTGAAGAGAAATAAAATACAGCATTTATTCCAGATAGTTGTTGCAAAGCAAATAAGGCAGACCCAATGAAAACCACTGTCCAAACAGCAAAAGTTAAAAATTCATCAACTTTTTCACACAGGAAAATATTGACAGAATGAGAACACATCATCAATAATTATACCTTTAAAATGACGACCATACAGTAGCTCTCCGAACCTAACATTATCCACCTCATCTCCTTTGTCTGTCTTTGACATTTCTGCAATGGCATATTTAACATGTGATGCTCCCATAAGCTTTTCAAGCTCTTCTTCAGCTAAATCAATTCTCCCTCTCTAAATAAAGTCCAGAGACAAAATGTGAGTTACATAAGAGAGCCATAAGCTGCTGAGTGTTTGCAAATGATAGAACACAGAATTGACATTAATTCAAGAAGATCCGGCATAGAAGCACCATAATAATATACCAGCTTTTATTTTGATAAGTACAACATGCTAACTTTTTTACGGTATGAATACGGTGTAGTCTTGACTGTAGTATTGGGGCAAATTGAGGTAGCAAGATTGATATCAACAACGAGGGTGTAGGCTATCTTGGATATGGAAGCTTCCAATCATCCAGGAAGAGCTCAAAGTGTCATGGAAGATTCATTAAAAGAGCTTTTAAAGTTCATAACATGCTCAAATAAACTTATGAGGGAAGTGATAACCACAAAGGTCATCAAGGACTTTGGAGCATTCTTTCAACCTCATGAGTTCGGGGACTTAAAAGGAAGCATGGACGGAAGACTTCAAGGCCACTACACGCTCAAGTGGCTATTTTAATAATGGGATAATTATTTTTATACCCCAAAAAAGGAAATTATTTACCATTGGATACCCCATTACTTTCATACCCCTTATTTTTCACTATTTCGCGCATTTGATACCATAAGAGTATATAATATACTCTGATGGTATCAAGCAGTTTCACTAAAGCACTGTCTGTTCCTTCTTGATACCGTCAGAGTATATTATACTCTGATGGTATTAAGAAGAAACTGTTTGATATCATCAGAGTATAGTACACTCTGATGGTATCAAAGAGGAGCAATGATGCTGACATCAGCATGACGTCATGCGCGAAATTAGAAGAAAAAAAGTGGGGTAAGTGGGTAAATATTTTGGATCATGAATCTATTAAGGGTAAATAGCTTGGGTTGGGTCCAATTTGGGTAAATAGTTTCACAATTGGTCTATTAGGTGTAATTTTCCCTTTAATAATTTGATTATTCTTGTAATTTAGGTATTTTTGCAAGACTAGTATAAATAGTTTTTAAGTCTTCATACTAGGATTAGCTAAGTTTGAAGATAGAGAAATACTCTTTGTGTGAAGTTTATGGGAGGATTCTCTAGTATCTCTTCATTGAACCTTTCTTGGATACTATAAGATATGAGTTCATTTCTCTTCCCCTTGGATTGAAACTAATGATTAATATAAATTAATTGTTAGATTACACCTTCTTTTCTTCTAAAGTCTATTCCCCTCATTTCTATTTCTTAATCATATCCTTGTATCTTATCTGGCTTGTTTAATTGTGGTTCAATTTATTGTTTCTGCATCTAGAATTACATCAAGTATCAGGGCCCTAAGACAAATTGTGGCAGGAGTGAACCAATAATGTTTCTCTCAATAGTAGAGTTGTACTTAAACCTGCTAAGTTACTGTGCAGAGGAAGCTCACAAGCCCATCAATGTATAGAGAAAGCAACCAGGATAATGTTGTTAGAAGCTGTGCAGATTATATCGCCTTCAGTTATTTCTTTATGTTGCTTGTACGAGAACATGGTTAAATAGATATTCCATTTGTCCAAATTTATGTGACACACTTTCCTACTTAGTCAGTCCAAAAAAGAATGACACTAAAATGCTCATTTTACACTTAATGAGATGATTTATAGCCACAAAAACATATATGGCTTGTTTTAGACCAGAAGTTTCAAAAGTGTTTCTTTCTTGCTTAAACTCCGTGTCAAGTCAAACAACATCACAATATCACAATAAGAATGAAATTCAGTAACTGGGGATTCACCTAAAACAGCCAAGGCCCAAGAAAAATGGACAAGTTCTGCTTTAGGGACGTGGAAAGACGCTTAAAATAATCGGTATGTTCATTCACGTGGAAAGACGCTTAAAATAATCGGTATGTTCATTCACCCAACCTTCGATGGACTGTGGTACAATTTAGAGTATGAGTACATAGAACAGATTTGAATATATATTCAAGACAGGAACCAAGCAGTAGTTTATAAATGAACTGCCCACATATGGATTGTAAGCAGATTGATGACCTAGTGAATTTGAACTGTCAGCAGATTTTACTATTTGCAACATTCACAAAAAACTGAATTTGCTAATGCCACTTTTCTATCCACTGCAAGACACTCAATGATTCAAGAGCCGAGTAACCAACCTTAACAAGCCAGTGAGGACTCTCAGCGCAGAATTCCATCAAAACACCAAGTAATGCAGCAGGAATGGTGGATATCCAAAAGCAAACTCGCCACCTGTGACATCATTTTAGAAGTAGTTATAGTTACACATCACCCTGTAATTAACGGAATGCTATAAACATGTAAGATAATCGACTTATTCTAAATATGCTCCCGTAAAAAGCAGTTTAGCAGTCTCAAACTGAAGAAAGGCAATTTATTCCAAACAGTGACTGGATAAAATGGAATAGTACATTTTTTTCATTCATATCAGCCAGACCTACCAATTGATTTTAATAATTAAAAAAAAAAGAAGATAAAGGTCACACAATCCTTACCAACCAGAAGTATCCTTGGCAGGAATTCCAATGAGAAGAGATCCCAGGAGCCCAAGGCATGTGGCGATCTGAGTGAAACTCCCATAAGTGCCTCTAACAAAAGCTGGTGAAACCTGGTCAAACAAATTAAATGTAACTAAAAAGATAGAATTACGAGCAAAAGATAATATCACATACCTCTGCAACATAGAGAGCAGCAACAGCAGGACCAAGGCCCATTCCTATTCCAACAAATAACCTTCCAAGAAGCATAACTCCAAGAGTATTTGTTGCAGCACTACATTTATGCAGTTGAAGAACCTTCAGTTAATTTCCGGAAACTCGTACTGAAATAAAATTGAATTAAGAGTTTCTGATTTCACCCTCTCGTATTCACTCCAGTTTATATAATTCAATAACTTAAACAGGAAAAGAAAACTCAAACACCCCAGGCCATATAAACAACCTTTACAAGACTCTTAAGAATAAGTCTGCAGGAAATTTTGCCAATGCAAAAGATAGCAAGACTAAACATCCCCTAAGGGATTAGACACTTTCTTTTAAAACATCCATTCATCCTAGTCAGGTTATACAATGAATAGAAGAGGACTCAAGACTTCACAATATTTGGACGGTATTACAAAGTAAACAGTAGCATTTCAAGTTGAAAAGGCCTTAGTATAGCTAGTAAAAAGTTTTTCAAGGTTTTACCTCATAGAAGCACCTATTATCATTGGTAGAGCACACAATTGAAAGCCTCTCCGACGACCAACCCCATCTGCTATCCAACCACTGAATATGGAGCCCAAAAAAGCACCTCCCAAACATGTACTCACAACTAGACCTTCAGTTGAAAATAAAATTATCATATCAGATGGACCCTGTAAGCAATGAACTAAGCAGCTAGATGAAGAGGATCTTCTTTGAAGAAGCAAGGGCAGATGCAAGTATTAGACAATAGGTCCGACTAACATCACTGCCTTGGACTCAACCTCTTTATATATAACAAAATAAAAATAAAAAATTATATCTATATTTATCAAAAATGTAGCATGCACTGTCACAAATGAGTAGTGGATGCCCCCACCGACTCAAAATTAAGGAGCCGCCTAGAGAGGCGAAGACACAGAAGTTCAGGTGGCTGGAGCTGGGGCGCGGGGGAATCTTTAAGGTATATGGTGTATAGTACCTTCAGCCAAGGTGCTGCCACTGAAGTCAAGGTCCAAAGACATGCTTTCTAGAGTATCATTAACCACCCTGAATAAGCAAAACCAAAATAAAATGCCAAGTTTGGAAAAAAAGAAATAGTAGACAAGGTCAATGTTCAACCAACTAAAAAGGTAGGATTTATGAAAGAAACTAAACTTGAGTCATACCCAAGATGGTAGCCAAACAAGAGTGATGATATAATTGCCACCAGTATATGCGGCAACGGCCGCTTCCATGAGGGGTTTCCAATTTCTTTCCACACACCATTTTGGGTACGATCTAAATAGACACAAGGAAGAAGAATCAAAAGTCAATTTAAACAAAATTATATCCTTATTATGTTATGTCCTATAGTTGTCTCAAAGCTGATGGTACATTAGAAGAGTATAATACTATTAATTGGAAAATGAATGACATCATTCGATCAAGTTGGCCAAATCTTAATAAAAATAACAACTTTATGATTTCATCATTTGGAACAACAGAGAGAAATAGATCTTGGCATGATCTAACATTAACCTAAAAAAAAAAAACCATCTCGTGAGCACCCCGGATGAATTTGCAGCAAAATTAACATGCTCCTTTCTGCTCGTACAATATATACATATCCAAAAAAAACGAAAAAATTGTACTAGAATAGGCTGCATTTGGAGCTAACCGATTCTAAATCTTGGATCTGTCTGGCAAAAGAGCTCGCACAACACAAATAAATAGAAAACAGTATAAGGCATACCTAGATTTTCTTCTCTGTCTTCATAATCAATGAACTGGTCTTTAGTTGATGCACGCTTGTACATAGAGTAAGCATCAGCAAGACGACCACCTTTCATACTGAGTGATCTGATCTATGGTAATGTAAGAAAAATCCCAATCATATACATCAACCTGCCCAAATCCCAGATCTGATATCAAAATCGTAACCGACAATTCAATACTTTTTATCATAAATCGAAAAAAAATAATCTAATCTTTCAAATAAAAAATGGGAAAACAGAAGTACAATCCTTTGGCATTTCAGTGCCTAATTATCTACCATTAAGATATAAGCACATCTAGACAGAGCGAGTGTGTGTGATTACCTCCTGAAAAAACGTTTTGGGAGGCAGTAAAGAGAGACTAAAATGGAGTGGTTAGCTATTGGCAGTGAGGTTTTAGAGGGAAAGAAAAAAGTGAAAAGGAAAACGTGTTAATGCAAAAGGGAAAGGCGAAATCTTAGAAAGGGTGTTTACGTGTTTTCACTTGTAAGCAAACAAACAGTGTTTCCATGGAAGTCAGGAAGGAAGGAGAAAACAGGGAAAAAGAAAAAAAGAAAAACAGAGATGACGGACTCGAAAGCATGAGACCTCTGAGACGGACACCTGCTGCAATGTTGTTGTTTTTTCTCTGCTTTTCGATTTCCTCCTATCATGTTCTGACGCGTCATCCTTCTCAATCTAGTACTCCTCAATCTATATTTTATATGCGACATAACTTTTGGATGGCCAACTACATTCTTTAACGCCTTAAATTTTTCTACGTTAGATATTTTTTACTAAAGAATTTAAAATATTTTTATTCTGTATTTATAAACATTCATTATGTTATTAAATTAATCATTTGAAATAAATTGGAATTAACCTCAATAAGCCATAAAACCTTAAGGGGGTCGTTTGGTTTAAATATAAGTTATGATGAAATAAATTATGTTGGTATTAGTTATGATGAAATAAATTATACTCAGATTATTTCTCAATTGATTGTTTGGTTTTTTGTATTCAAAATAATATATATTGTATAAATTTAAAGAACAAGTTGTTTGTTTACAAAAATATCCTTCACTTTATTTAATTTTTTTATATTGTCTTGGCAAGATTTAGTTATTCATTCTTAGAAATAAAACTTTATTTTATTTAGCCTACATATTTTTGTGTCCATTTTCATTATGGTACCATATATATTTAAACATAAAAATTTCATCTTATTTACGTTTAAAATAGAACTTCCATCTTAAATTTGTTAAAATAAAAAAGAATTTATTATTATATCATTTTATTTAAATGCATATCACTCTTAAATTGTAGTTTATTAAAGTTTTTATTTTAACTGATATATAAAATACGAGCTTTCAAGTGACTAAAGAATATATAACTAAAAATGCGTAATTTAGTAGTAAAGAAATTAAAATATAAATAAATGTAAGAATTTAGTAAAATGAATTCATAAATAAAAATTATATTTATAGAGTGTAATTTTTTAATAGAAAAATATGAAGGTTTATCATAAAAACAAGGAGTAGAGAAGGTTGTGAATATTATTATACATAGTATTAAAAATTATGTGAATATATATGAATGTGAAAAGTGATTTATAAAATGGGTTTAAAGGGATATATTTGTCATTTTATTCCGGGATAAGTTATAACAGAATTACTACATCACCCAAGGGGAAAGATAACTTATTTCGGTACTAATTATTAATTCTGGGATAAGTTATTCCAGACTTGCCAACCAAATAATAAATTAAATAGCACTATAATTTAATCTTAAAATTATTTGATGTTATGCTTCACACCAAATGACTCCTAAAGCATGTTTCAATTGATGTTGATGTGATAAATTTTATGTACACTTAAAAACACACGCAGGAGTATTTTAAATTTTGGATTGAGGTGTATAATAGAAGCATTTATTATATGCTTAAGTATTCAATTGGAAAAAAATCATAATTTAAGTGCTTAAATGAAATATACTGATAAATTTAAAAGTTGTCGATGTTTTCATCCTTTTTAAAAAAAAATGAAATTTATAATCTAAAATAAATATATGTTTACATTTGTATGAGCGTAAATTATTTCATTTGAAAATTTTAAATATAAAGAAAGTAGTAACATTATTTTTGGACAGATTAAGAAAAAAAAATGTTATTATCATAACAAATTAGTATGGGAAATGTAGCTACGTTTGCCTTTAAAAATTAAGAAATCATTAAAAAAAAAATTGATCAAGTTTACTATTTTATCCTTTGTTCATATTAATGCACATAAAAATAAGTTAGAAAAATGTACATAGAGCATATATAAATAGCTAGTATTGGAAATTGTTCATATTCAAAGGTCATATTAATTGTAGCGGTAAATAAAAAATAATTTAATTAATTCTATCCTAATTTAGTAAGTGATCAAATAATATTTGACAATTATTTTTAATAAGATGCTCATCTAATATGAACAAAAGGAGTAAAACTATTTTCAAATATCTAATTCGACTATAAATTTTGGTTCAGATTTTAAAAATTTGTCATAAAAAAATATCAAAATTCAAAAACTACCCTGCATCGGTTTTTGACTCACAAGACTTCAAAAAAAATCAAATAAAATACATGCAAACACGATTTCAAAAACTCAAATTTTTAAATTTCAACTTCTAAAATCTATGGACAAATAGGAACGTAATATGTTTGGACAAACGATGTAGTTTTCGCTATTTTAGCTGAAAATAAGAAGTGGAATTTTCATAAACAACAAACATTAAGCCTTAAATAGGAATGCTTAGCTATAGTTTCACTAATTAACTTTTGATTTGATATGCATTGCATTCCTTGTATTTTTCCGCTGGATCTGAGAAAAAAATACCAATACAAATTAACTAATTGGAGTAAATCGCGGATGAAATCTTTTCAAATACGGTAAATGAGCTAAAATTACTCCCTCAAATATTTTCGTTTCATAGAGGACTCTCAAGTAGCTGCAATTTGAAATACAAAATCTCATCAGTTAATCATCGTTCTTCCAAGAAAATTTAAAATTGCGGATCGATCAGAGAAGCAAATTGGAATATAAAATCACACAAGCTCAGCATCGTTCTTCTTAGAAAATTACGGATAGATCAAATTGAAGCCTTTTTTACTTGTGATCGCAGCGAGTAATTGGCCAAAAATTATCTATTGGAGCATGCTGGAGATTACAAAGATTTAAGTGGCAATATATCTTAGCAAGTATTTTTGGGTACGCCAACAGATTTTGAGTTGTTTTTAGTACTCGAGAGGTTTTACTTGAAATTATTCGATCCAATTTATTTTTTCAATTGGAAAGCTTAATTTGTTTTAAAAAAATAATACAAAATCGCACAACTGCAGTTGTTCTTCAAGTCATCATCCCAGTTGCTTTTCATGTTTTATATCATTATTGCTATAACACTGCATGTATGGAGCATGCTTTGGGGGGGGGGGGGGTGACATGAAAATCAGTTTTCTGATATTTCAAAAAATGAATACACAATGGTCTTTTTTGAATACAAATTCCATTGGTGATTGACTTTGAAAACAAATGAACATATTGTGCTTAATTGAGATACAAAATACGAAATATACCTTTATTTTGAATACATATACAATTGGTGATTGACTTTGAACACAAATGAATACGTTATGCCTAATTGAAATACAACATACGAAATAGACCTTTATTTTTTTAATACAAATATGATTGGTAATTAACTTTAAACACAAATGAATATATTATACTTAATTGAAATATAGCATACAACATAGACCTTGATTTTGTTGAAATGAATCATTTTGAATACACATGGATACAATAAGCTTAATTAAATACAAAATTTTGAAAAATACAATTAACATATAAAAATATAACTGACATATAAAAATACAACTTACATATGAAAAAATGAAGTATGAAAATACTAATGAATACAAAATATGAATATAAATACAAATACAATATAAATATGAATACATATGAGTTAAGCATGTAATCAACTACAGAACTACAAAACCTAATGAGTACAAATACAATATGAATATGAATACATATTACCAACAACAACAACCCAGTGGAATCCTACAAGTAGGGTGTGAGGAGACCTTCGGCTGAATACATATAATCTAATGAGTACAAATACAATATAAATATGAATACAAAATCAACCCTAAATAATAGCGAGATTAACTCAAAAAATACCTATCCAGCAGAAAATTTCTTCTGAAATTGAATAAATTTAAACACAAAAATACAAACCCAAAAGAAAACAATGTCGATATTAACTCAATGAATACATACCCAATAGGAAGTTACTTGATTCAAGGAGATTCTAAATTTGTTGGAGATTCAAATTAAAAATGAAAATCGATTTTGGGAGGATTTTAATTTTTTAAAAAAAATTTAGAAGGAAATGGAACATTGATTTTGTATTTTTTTTTTCTAAAAAAACAATGCCAATGAAATCTCAATAAATACATACCCAAAATGAAGATACCTAATTCAATGGGATTCTGATTGAAATCTCTTTGTATGATTTTTTTCGTTTTGGAAAAAAAAAAGAGAAAAAATCTGAAAGGAGAGAGAAGCGGGAAAGAAATATAATGAAAGGAGAGAGAAGCAAGAATGAATAGAAAAAAAGAGTAGGGTTGAGGGGGAATGAAAATAGGAGATATTTTAAGAGGATAATTATAAACATATAATTTGCTATAAAGCCAACACATAAAGGTATATTATAATATTTTTAAACTATAACTATTTTTCCTAAATAAGTTTGAAATTCTTGCCTAATTCCATAATTTTCCCAAATAAGAAAGAACTTATACCATTTGATAAGACTTTTGAATCTTCCCACGCCATTTACACAATTTACAACCAGAGTAAAAAAGGGACATTCACCAAGAATAAATGAACCTCCTGATGATAGTGTTTCAAAAACTGAGAGAAAATTTAATCAGAAATGTTAAATCATTCATTAAATAGCCTAATCATTTTCCTTCATTACCCTTACAAAATGATTATGACCAGAAAACCAATCATAAGTGTTAAATTGTTAACTGGGTGACTAATCCATTCTAACCACAGAGAAATTTTTTTATAAGAAAATTGTATTCCCTTCTCGAACTTGTGTTGTTTGATTTCTCTTCTTTACTTGTATCTTCTATGATATTCTCTTCTTTGAATTCATATCAAAAGACCACTGTAAAATTTGAATATAACACATAGGTAATTTTATTTTTCTTTTCAGATTCAAAATTGATCTGAAAATTAGACGGACCGTTGCTCAGGGTGCATTCCTACTAGCACGTGAGCAAAACATGTTCGCTGCAGCCAACAATTTCATTAACAATTAATTGAACTTGGGAACAAAGCTTAAAGCCAATACGCCACTGTTAAAAGAATATGCTATACAACAATTCACTTTAAAGTTACAATAATAAACCTGTAAAAGGTAGTTTCTCTATAGATTTATAATAAAAACCGGTGACATAAGAATTATCGTGTCCAAAATCAATGTGATACACCACGTACACTGCAGCACCTTCCAAGATGCAACAGACCAGAAAAACCACTCATCAACAAATCAGCTCTGTCAGGTGGCACTCAGTGATGAGCTAAGCACCTGGATCTGCAAGATTATCGACAGTAAAATGTGGATTTTCCAGTACTCGCAAAGGAAAGGAATGAATTAAATAATTGAGCAATGATATAATACCTTATTCACGAGCAAATTTACTTGCTCTCTGTACATCTCCTTCATATCAATAATATCAGCACGAAGTTCTTCCAACTATCACAAGTACACGTACAGTGAATAAGCAATTCAAAGAGCACTATGGAAAAAAATCATTACTTCACTGTGGACATAGATTATATTTCAAATGGACAGTTGATCTAAAAAATAACAAAATAAGGGATACTTGACCAGTTGCATCCCAACACGACTAATCTCCCTTTGGACAACTGCACGTGGCAGAAAGGCCAAATAACTATTGCAAAGTCCTGTGTCAAATTCAAGTATAATGGAATAACATTGAACAACAAGAAATTAAGATGATCAAGCGGACATCAGCCAAGCCCATAACATGTATAATACTTCCATTGTTTAAAGAACTTTCACCACTATCTAAGGAGTGTTGGTTTGTAAATGGAGGGCTGCGCTTAGCTTGAGGAGGAAGAACACAAATCAACAAATAGAGGAAGAGCGAAAAGGAAGAGATAGAAATGTGTATACAGGGGAGTAGAAAAAGGAACTTCTAGAGTATATAACACCTGGAGAGTGTATGAGGTACACTTTCAACAATAATGGAGTAAAAATAGCATATATGGCGGCAGATGCTACGAGTGGATCGTGCTAAGCTGGAGGAGAAGAGGGCACTTTATATTTCGGGGAGTTTAGTGGTACAAAAAAGGTAAATTTTTATTTTAAAAAAATGAGTGAAAAAGAAATATGTAGTCTATTCTTTACAATGTGTTCAGAGGATACGATAATTTTACAAAGAAAGATGAAACTGAAATGATATCTAACTAGAATGAAGTAAGAATGATCTCCAGACATGGAGAAAACAGGTAAATTCACTCATCGCTACAATGCCCCATAAACTAAATCAGGTAATTATTTGATGCCCAAGTGTTTGCACACTAACATGCACTTGAAAACACTGAAATAACTTGCACAATTGATATTTAATATACATCTTTTTTTAAAGGTATAATTCAATATAAATCTAAAAGATTATAAAGGAATATACTCATGTATGCAACGAAAAGAACAGAACTGAGTAAGATATAGAAAAGGACGACAAGATCCTGCATCAACTGGGTCATAATACTCTTAATCAGTACACCTGGGAATCGAAGCAAAACGAGACCTCTAGTAGAGCAGACTTTAAAGGCAAAGGTAAGGGAAGTATAACTATTTCTTTTCACCATAAGTCATATTTTAGGAGGCAATTTGCACAGATCATCCAAAATAAAAGGAGTAGTAATTAAAAATGAAACCAGACCTTTCAAAAAACACAAGGGAACTAATTGTTACAAAAACGTTGAAAGGTGAATGTGCACAAATTACTCGTCCAAAATGTACAACTCACTATGTTGAGGTGATTCATACAGTTCATATAAGTGATTTACACACCACATCACATTTTGAGGGATTTCAAAAAATTCCAGAGTGTCCACATCCTGATATAATGATTTCCCAAATAAAGATGTTGCTTTTTAATGAGTAATACAGAAGCAAAGAGAAGTTCCCTTTATAAAGCCAAATTTGAGATCATCAAGAAACATAGTAGTGCCAGAGAAAAATCATGAATCATATATAAAAAATTAGTTTGTACCTCCTCATCACGTTCACCCATCAATTCAAGAGCTGCAAAGTGTCTCCTCCTAAGTGCATCTAGCTCTGCTCGGATGCCAGGCAACATTGAAGCTTCTGAACGTAGCTTTTCACACTAAACAAATACAAAAGACATTCTATTTATAAAGATTTCCTTATCCAAAAAAGGGACATCACTAAGGGAAGGCTCTAAGTGAAAAAGAAAAAAGAAGTTAGAATCTGGAAAAAAAAGTTCACCTCTGCAGTCATTTTAACCAACTCCTCAGCAAGGGAGTCGCGGATGGCTTCCATAGATGCCTGGAAGAATCAATAAGTTAGTACTAGGAGGCCAAATGGAAAAAACTAGTCGAAAGGAAAAATATCTTGCATGAGAACAGAGCACTATAAGCTTTAGCTCTTATGGTTCGTTACTAAGATTATAGCTACCACTGAATAAACTTAACACCACACAGCGAAAAGAGGCCAACTAATACTTTAAAATTATAACATGAGTTCAGATGATACGCTATTTAAAAGAATCAGTCAGGGGGTCCATACCAGTCGAGACATATAGGACGCAAGTTCCCCATCTTTCTGGCGAAATGCAGGTGTCATGCTCTTCATAAAGTATGGACTCATATTACCCTCTAATGCATTTCTACGCTCAGATAAATTGTCAGACGAATCCAAAGATGCTTGCAGAAAGTAGCTTTCCTCCATACTACTCAAGCTGCTAGCACTTGAAAGTCTGCGTGTCAAACTTCCTGCAACTAGGTGATTGTTAAACAACATCGTCAGCAAGAAAAACATACTCGGTGTAATACCACAACTGGGATCTGGGGAAGGGTGGTGTACACAGCCTTACCCCTACCTTACCTTGTAAAGGTAGGGAGGTTGTTTCCGATAGTCCCTTGGCTTAAGTAAAGCATAAGAAAATCAAGTATGGAAAGGGGAATACAGTAGTGAAGAAACCATGTTATACATAATGGAGAAGAGAACAATAGCAACAACATAAATGTATGAAGCATCATACTGAAAACTAAATTTGGTATTAGCTACCATTTTCTATCCCAGATTTCTGCTTCATTAGTGGGCTTTGATCAGGCACAAAATTAGTAGAACGAGCTGCCCTTTCTTGATCCAAACGAGAAGTTTTCTCCCTCTCCAACTCCTGTAAAACATTGGTGACAACTGACTTAGACCTGCACTTCTCGTTAATAAAATCAAAGCATCAATAACAAAGTTGCAAGCAACCCTATGTTATCTCCATGTATTAATCCAGTCTAGATAGATTCCACCAATACATATGTGATATAAATGTCCTTCTACTTCCATCCTACGTAACATTTCTCTTCCCTCACCATCAAGGTTGAGAAACACTGACTTCAGAATAGGAGAAAAATATAGTCAAATCATATAAAAAGTTACCATACATGGATGAATAGCTTCACCTGCAGCTCTAACTGTTGGTAATTGAACCGGCACGCTAAATGACACAATTTTAATTTGTGTCCTTGCTTATACAAAAAGAATTTCCTTATCTGTCTATATTTTGATGCTATTGAAGACAAGATTAAAGGGGAACAATGACAATTGTAGTGGCAAAGCACAGGTGACAGGAAATTTACAGCCACATATTAGGTACATGCTTAAAAGACCATTTCAGCAGATCTGAAAACTTAAAAGAGAATAAACTAATTCAAAAGCCGAGAAGGCCAACCATTAGCTGATAAATATAAAAAAATTGAGTAAATCGACAAAAGGAGATTTTCATATTCTTCGATTGAAGCATCTTGATCATATTAAAATTATGCTGCATGTAAAACCACAAACACCATCGATGCAAAAAGGCATTGACACAGCAAATTAATAGGAAAGTAAAACATAATATGGTTACCTGCCGCAGGAGTTCCTGGTGAGTTAATGCTTCTTGTAATTCCTGCTTGTGTTTCCTTCTGAGTTCTTTAATTTCTTCTTCAAGCTGATTCACACGACCTTCGTTAGTCTCAGATTCCTCCTTTAGAGCAAGATATTCTTGCCTATTCTCTGCGGCCCTCTGTCTCTCTTTGTCAAGGGACCTTGTTAGCTGTGTCTGCTCAGCTCTAAGACAAGATATCTGCAATACTAAATTTGTAAGCAAATTCCTGGGGAGAAGCTCTATGGAAGCAGCATCAAAGCAATAGGTGACAGAACCTGAGCCTCAAGAACATTGATTCGGGATAGGGTTTGAGAGAGGCGTTCATTAATAGATCGCTCCTTTTCCTCTGAAGTTGCAGCTTTTGCCTCGGCTTCCTGCAGAGTAAAATTAAGAATCCCTTCGAGTTTCAACTATAAATAAAGTATATATACGTTTCTCTTAAAACCTGAAGACGTGAATTCAAAGTTCTCTCAACAGCAGCCCAAGCTTCAGCCTTTCTGGCGTTTGTTTCCTGTAATCAATGAAGAGGCATATTACATAGACATTAAATGAACGGTCCATATACCATGATCATTTATAGGATATGAAAAATAATATCTCAGCTGCAGTCGAACCTGCATGGCTTCTATCTGCCTGAGAAGAGGTCTGGTAGATTCGGGAACTTGTGTTATCAACTCCTCACATCGACGCTCACTGGCCTAAACACAGAAGACCAAGTATATGTAAAGGAAACATAATTAAGTAGTCAAGCAGAAATAGTTGCAAAAAAAGAAAGTTATACTTGGTATCTTTTCTGGAGATCCTCAATTTCTCTGCGCAGCATATCTTCTTTAAAAACTGCCTGCAGGTGAACAAAATGTTAGGCCCTGGGAAATTAGATGGACAAAACCCGATAGGACATTATTCAAAAGTATAAACCTGCTGCTCCGTTCTGGTAAGTGTTTGCCTTAATTCTTCAAGTGCCTGAACAAGCATTGCTTCACGATCTTCAGCCTCTCTGAGACAACCCTCTAGTTGAGTTCTAGCTTCGTTGTTAGCCCGTGCCTCAGATAAAGCTTCTGCTTCTTTTGCGGCATTTAAAGCATTAGTATAGTATTCTTTTTGAGTTGCAAGTTCTGCTTGATGTTTTTCTACTGTTTCATGAAGCAACTTTTCTGTTGCTGCCTTGTCCCTCTTTATACTCTCTACTTTGTTCTCTTCAACCTAGGAAAGGCATAAGCATATAACTTGAAATCATAACTTCTACCATGATCCCACAAAAAATAAATAAGAAACGTAAAGCAATCAACCCGCAACTAAACACTTGTTAAGTGACAATCCTTTACTTTCATCAAAAAAAAACGCTTGTTAAGTGACAATACTTTACAAACTGTTTAAGAATAGCTCTTAAGTTCCTTTAACAATCCAATGAGGGACATTGAAGTAAAAAGGGAAAAAGGAAAAATATACCCCGAGAATAGTAAATGGTATACGTATACCCTTCGTTATACTATTCGGACATCATGTCCTAGCCGTCCAAATTGTGGAGCGTATATACCCTTCACACTATCGGGCAGACACGTGTCATAATCCTATGCTTATACCCGATATTTATAAAATTAAAACCCACCCAAATATTTGTATACCAACCAACACCAACACCCTCTAAGATGTAACCCAAAAACCCCCAAATCAAATCAATAGTCGTGAGAAAGAGCCCCACAACCCTAGGATCTTCTGCGTTCTTCTTAGATCTTTCTTGGCAATCGGATCGGGAAAACAACGTGAGAGGATGGAGAACAAGGATACCTATGATCAGAGGTTAGATCCGATTGCCGAGAAAGATCTAAGAAGAACGCAAAAGATCCTAGGGTTTTGGGGCTCTTTTTCACAACTATTGATTCGATTTGTGGGTTTTTGGTTATATCTTAGAGGGTGTTGGTGTGGGTGGGTTTTTAGAAATATTTGGGTGGGTTTTAATTTAGACACGTGTCTGTCTGTTAGTGTGAAGGGTTTATACGCTCCACAATTTGGACGGCAAGGACACTGATGTCTGAATAGTATAACGAAGGGTATACGTATACCATTTACGATGGTTCGGGGGTATATTTGTCTTTTTTTCCAAGTAAAAATACAAACAGCTCTATTGAAGAGTCTCTCCTTATATGGTTTTGGGTAATCCTCCCCTCTTGAGCTAACTTTTTGGAGTTGAGTTAGGCCCAAGATCCATTTCTTACATGGTATCAAACCATCCCAATTTTTGTGTCCCGTTATTGGTCCCCTTATTAAATTGCCCATGCTCCAGATGTCCAGTCCTGGGCGTGAGGTGGGATGTTGAAGAGTCCCACATCGAATGAAAAAGGGATGGGCAGTCACCTTATATGGTCTTGGGCAATCTGCCCCTCTTTAACTAACTTTTGGGATTGAGTTAGCCCCAAGATCTATTTCTTTCCCAATGAGGGAACATTGCAGTAAAATTACAAGTTACCCAAATTTCATTAAGGGTATTCCTTCAAAAGTTGGGCTCATCTTGTGTGATTCTACTCAAGCAGTCGGTAAAAAGGCAACTTCCAAGACAAAAGGCTACCTCACTTAAAATAAAGACCAGGTAAAAAGAATATCTTTCTGAAGTGGACTCAAGTTATCCAAGCAGAACTATCAAAAAATATTAAATGTGTTTGGTATGATGTAGATAAAGTCATTTTCTGATGAATATCTTTATGAAAAATGCTTCCCGGTGGTTCATTGATGCATAAAATATAGTTTCTATAAAAAAGACATTTATCAAAGAGTTAATAATAATGTTAGTAAATCGATAGTTGATGAAATTTTTTAAGTATAAAGATTTATTATAATGTGGAAATGTTGGTCGGAGCAGTGATTTGAAGTAGAGAAGTTGTGATAACTGTGACAGAAAATAACTTCCATACATATGTAACGGAAGACATTTTCCCCCTTTTGATGGAAAATATTATTTGCCAATAAAACCCCAAAAAGGGACTTATCTTCCACAAATAGTTTCATTCATACCAAACAGATTTTGAACACTTCTCCCCTTATCAGATGAACTTCAGCTGCAGCTAGGATTAGTTTTAGAAAATATTTCTACTCTCAAATTATTATAGTAGGCACGTTAAAACTAAGAACAACTTAGCTGAAAACTCGGAGAATGACATTTTTGTGACAATGAAAACAAAAAATTCAACATTTTAACATAAAAAGAACACATTAACGATAATAGGAGAGAGCTGGAAGTAATTCAGGCACCTCTTGTCACCCCTTACAATATCTACAATCAGATTATTGCGCCAATTAGAAATGACTGACCTCAAGCCTGGTATGTAATCCCTTCTTCTCTTCTTCAAGCTCTCTGATCTAACTTTCAAAACAAATGGAAGATTTGTTAAAACTTATAAATATGCTTTCTGAAATGGAATAATGAGTATGCCTGATTCCACACCTGTGCCCTTAATTTTCTCATCTGAGCTTCTTGGGCAGCTTGCTTTTTAGAAAGCTGCTCACCTGGAGAAACAATAAGTTTTGGACATTGAAATGGCATAAAAAGAGCCCAAAATATGTATCTTATTGAATATAGAGCTTATACAAACTTTAAGAGAATCAAGATATTTCTCCAAAGTCTGATATACATGTCAACCAGGGACTAAACTGTGTACGAAAGAGACTCAAGTCAACGGTTACCAATAAAAAGAAAACGACACTCTAGCCAAAGGTTCAGGTACAGCAGCACAAAATTGAAGGAAGTTCCTCACAGTCTGGATATCATGCAACTTCCAGCATGCACAAACTTGAGTTCTTCCATGGAACCCATACTTTAGGACATGACTGCATTTCAGATTGTCCAATCATCAGACTACACCCAAACAGGCATTTCGACCCATCTTGAATTTCAGTTTTCCTAATGGAATAAAATTGGAGAACAGATGGAATCCCTCTGAGCCTAAATAACCATGTAGTTAAAAAGCTTTAGAATGCTTGACGCAGCTATAGGTGTAAAATCTTGAAACCCATGTAACGATCACTGCTCATGGCTGATAAAATTCTGGACACAAAGGGAGAACTCATAAAACCCAAATTGCTAATGTAGCACAGTTAAAACCTACCTTATCAAAAAGAAAAAAGGTAGTGCCATCGACTATAATGAACTTATTAGGCAGTGGCCTTTTCCTAATTAAGTGGTTTTACAGTCATTTCCAACCACCAGACATCTAGCTGTCAAGCACGCTACTGATATGTATCATATCTACCATCCAGCAGTATCATGTAAGATACAAGTATGACATGAAGACATGGAATGTATATTTCTAATACATGTATCAGAATCTTTCATAAAGCCTGTAAGTGGAAACAAAATACTAAGCTACTATTACTATGACTCAGTCCCAAGCTAGTTGTGGTTGGCTATATCAATCCTGCTATCAATTTGAGCCCATTTCATTCGAGTATTCAAGGTTAGGTTCTCGAGCATTAGAAATCTTTCAAACAACATACAAACTTCTAACAAGATTAAAAAGACTATCACACACAGAACCTAATGTAAAATTACCAACATGACCAAGCCTCAATCTCAGCTAATTTTTTTTTTTAAGACAATCTCAGCTAATTGGTATCACCCATATGGATCTTTTACTGTGTTGGGTTTTATTCTTCGCAAAACCTGCTAAGCTCCACGAGATTGTACAACTTTTGAAACAATTTCTTTCCATGTGGTTTAGGTCTTTACACATCTCTTTTTTAGCATGCACCTTTCAACAGTCATGGTTAACTAAGGACTGGTGAGCCCCGTCTAGTATTGGCCCGGTGTCCTAACCTCTCCAAGTAACCTTAATTTAGTTAACCAGAGTGCCAAGGAATACATTGCCTACTGTCTCTTTCTTTCTCAACCCGCACTTCAACTGGTCCAAATCAGTTTACACCTCTAGTATACCTTTGAGATAATTCAAAGTGGCATAGCAAAGTCTAAGGTGGCTTGTAGTCCTGTGCTCTTTTAAGATGCCACCAACCTACAAGCCTAAATAAATAAATAAAACAATTGCAAGAGGAACCTATAGATCACAACTTTCAGAAAAGAAATGTAAAAACACACAAATGAACCGTTCAGATTAGGGGTGTGCAAAAACCGAACCGAAAAAAAATGTTATTGGTTTATTGTTGTTGGGTTATTGGGTTAACGGATTTTTAATGATTTTATAAAAAAGTTATCGGGTTATCAGTTCAGTTTTGGTTTTTTATATTGGGCTATTGGATAAACCGATAACCCATGAAGACTATAGTAATTCTACTTTACCTCTACATAAATGTTAAATATTAATATCAATTGCTTATTGGTTACTACCTTTGCTCTTTAGCCTTCAATTCACATTATTGTCCTAGTTCTTTTATTTGTGTTGCACTTGTATAATTCTTTTTATGTTAGTTACTATTGTTTCTATTTTATGAGCATTATGTAAAGTTACATTATTGTCCTGTTGCATCAAATTGTTGGAGAAGTTATATATTTGTTTTATGAGTATTTTCTTATTGGTTAAACCGAAAACCAAACCGTTAAGGACCAATAACCGATAAAAAATATTTTATTGGTTTAGCGTATTTAAAAACCACAAACCGATAAACAGAACCGATAATACTTAAAATCGAACTGACCAATGCACACCCCTAGTTCAGATTCAATATTGGGAACTCTTAAATTGCATCATCAGACATCATAATAGAATTCAAAAGGCATTCAAATACTAATGCAACTATCAAGCCCTTCACAAAATGTAAGTGTGCAAATCTAGCAAGATTATGTAAAATGAATATTTCTCAATCCTAATTCCTAATACACTGCATCAACTTCTTACAGCATCGCCATTGAGCCTTCTTCCTGTTTCAAATCTTTGTTTGAACCTACATACATATAGAGGTGGAAAAATTATTGATCGCCCAAGTTTGGGCTAATTATTGACCCGCTCATTTATTAGCTCTGCTCATATCAGCCCATCAAAGTTTGGATCCATTAAAAATCTTGTCAAAATATTTTTAAAAAGAAATTTATTTAATTTTGATATATATTAATAAATAGTCATAAAAAGAAAAATAATAATTTTATAAGGAACTAAAGATTCAAAAAGAACAAATAAAGCAATTAAAATTTAGTAAGAATTGGGCGGGTTGGGTTATGATCTGCATTTTGCCCATTTCAGCTAACTTTGGGTGGGTCAATAACCAACTTTTTCTTAAATTCAGTCCAACCCACTCATTTTTCCATCTATACATACATAATTGCCGCACGTATGACCTGCCCCTTTTTTTGGTTGATCGGCAAGTATTACCGACGCTCTAGCATAAGTATGGTATCTAAGCTTTCGTCTAGTTAGAAACAAAGATACCACCTAAGATTAATGAAAATGTACCTTGTTCTTAACTGAATAATTATCTTATATGTCACATATAATAGGAAAGCTTCATGAGAAACAAAGGCAAATGAAAGTGTAATGTATTAAAATCACTTTCAGAGACAGAGTTTGAGTTTGTCATACCTTCAGCCATTACTTGAGTAATAATCTCATCCTTCTCTTTGAGAAGAGCTGCAGCATCACTCTTCTTATTATGTTCCCTGCGAAGTGTATCCCTTTCTTTGGTGAGAGCATAAACCTGAAATAAATGAGTATCAAAAAATATCATTAGCAACACATTTAACTAAAATGTTAAGACGCATTCCATTTTCCCTTTTAATACAACAACATACCCAGTGAGTGTAATACCACCAGTGGAGGTGGGATCTAGGGAGGGGTGTACGCAGACCTTACCCCTTCCTCATGGAGATAGAAAGGTCGTTTCTGATAAACCTCAGCTCAAGCAATGCGTTTCAAAGTAGTTTGAAAAAGGAAATATGGAAATGAAGGAGACATTACAACTAATAAGGAAACCAGTGCATAGCATTAAAAAAAAGAATTATCTAATAGAAACAGAAATACTAATTAGTCCTTGAGTTATATTAAAAGAACAAATAACAATCATGCCATCAAGCTTGCTACGGACAGATTAAACTTGATGGTAAAGGAGGATTTGGTTTTTTAAAAAAAAATAACTGGGGAACTGCAATTTTAGAAAATAGACATGAGGTTTCCGCAGAAAATAGAAATTCAGGAAGGATGGTGTAATTTCTTCAAAATTATCAATTAACTTGGAAAAGATGGAATATTACCAGCCAATACAGAATGTTTCTCTTATTCTTCCAATATCATGTCTGTGCAGTATAAAAAAACTGCTTCTACTTTTTTTAAAAGAGAAAGAAGCACTCTAAAAGAAGAGTATGGAGTTTCTCCAAAAAATGCTCTCCTGTGGAAGTATGCGGATTTTCGAGGGTCCAAGCTCCCGGTCCCAATACATATTTGTAGTTAATAAGGTCTTATTGACATTAAAGGGGTTCGAACCATTAAAGATCAGCAAGATAATCCTGCATCCTTATAGTCTACTAGAACCATTTAAAAACTAAAAGTCTAAGCAACACACAAGCATTTTATCGAATCACCAAGCATAAAATATAAAGTTATAGGCATAAAATGAAGTTGCACAATATAGTGATGCCTAAATGAAGTAGCAAAACTATGCAACAAGGTGAAAGCTCAAACAAACTGTCTTTCAAGAATTCATGTTACTGCTGTGATGTGAAAAGGCTGATGAGCAAGTCATAAAGCAAGCACTTAGCAATGGAAGTTAAAGCTGAAACATTCATGTGAACACATTCATACCTTCCTCTCAAGAGAAGAAACTTTTTGATGGTACTCTTCCCGCAGAGATTCAATTTCTGCATCATTGGACTTCCTCTGTAAAAAACAGTGTGTGTAAGCAGAGATACAAAATTGGTGGAGTTTCACATAGAAGGGAATTTTGAGGGATGAAAGATGAACCTAAAATACACATAAGAGGAAAGCTGTGGGGAGGAGGAATTAGAAAAAAGTTTTAGAAACTGCATTGGAACTCACCAGTTTAAATAAAATTAACAAAAGAATTAAAATTCCAATCCATATCCATTACAAAACACACATGCATTGGCACGTGGTATGCTGATCCCAACCAGCAGCAATAAAGACCCAATTACACATATGATATTAATATTAAAGGAAGATAAAATGAACAACAGAATAATTGCTTGGCAGGGATGATTGTCACCAAAATTTTCTGTACTTAAATTGATAAAGGAAACTAGCAGTTCTTTTTTTGATAACGAAAAAAAAAAAGAACCGCTAGTTTCCTGTATCAATTTAAGTACAGAAAATTTTGGCAACAATCATCCCTGCCTAGCAGTTCTGAGAGAATGTAAGAGCATACAAAGCACAAGTCCTCTAACAAACAGGAGAGAAGCTAGGATTTGTCTAAGAGAAAATGCAACGTTTATTGATGTGAGAGCAGTTTAATCAAAATGATCAATGATGAGAGTCATGTGACACTATGCAACAGAAGCAATTCTTCCTGCTCTACACACATCTAGTCTGGAGAAGTCTAATTAAAAATTGCTTAACAAATTAGCTGGTAGTTAAGATGAGTCGACCAGTAAGCACAGAAGCTTACACAATATCTGGCTCACATACCAGAATTACCTATCTAGAAGAAAATTGCAAGCAAGGGCAGAAGAGAAAGAAATATTATCAAATAACAAGCAGAAAAACAACACTAGAAAAATCATAGAAATCTAATTTATGAAATGGTTAATTCATCCTGAAACAACAGGAACTATAGTATGTCTTCGACTCATGCCATTTGAAAAACTGGCGGACAGCACCAAATTGAGTTAATAGCCTCGAAAGGAACTTTAAAATAATGGGAACTTACTCTCAGATCCTCAGTAACAGCCTTCAATTGCTCGTTCTCGTTCATCAACTTCGCAATTTCATCAGCTTTTGCCTGAGGAGAACAATGACATGTCATCTCTTTGAATGTTCATCATTTTATAAACAAGAACTGAAAATCAGGGGTCTAACACACCAATTGAATTCTTTTTTCAAGTATGTGGCATAACAGGAAGTTTGGATATTGAGGAGTTCATTCATAATGGGAGAAACTAGTCCGAATCACCCGAAATCCTAATATATATTTATTATTGGCTTTGGAATAACCTTCCTGCATAATAATAAAGGGATAATTGCAATTGAACTTATAAAGCTACACGGTCTTAGCTTCCCTCTGAGCCTCATCTTTAGGCGTATACCAACATCTTGTGCCAATAAATTCCACAACTTTAGAAAGGATCCACGGACTACGGAAAGAATATCCATTTGTTCAGACATTTGAGACCTCAAGATGGTAAACTATGTCATTTGACAAGTACAAGAAAATATCAATGAAATGTGTCAATGATACACACACAAGGTTCAAATCAAGACTTTTTTAATTGAAGCTATTTTTAGTGAAAATTCAACTCATTGAAGCAACTTTTATCCATGACCTCACAAGCTGGGAAAAATAATTGAAGATGAGTGGGATTCAGCTAATCTTTAGGTAATACAACATGAAATATTGGACTCGCCTACTTTAGGTGCAGACAACAAAAAGATTCATATCCTCAAGTAACGTCAGTAGATTCAGAACCTTGATACTGCCCTGTTGGGTTCAGCATTTTATCATATCTTATCACTGAGGCTGAGGAACAACAGGTGCATAAATTCCCGTTAAAATAGCATATGGACATACCTGAGCTTGTCTAGCAGCTCCTTGTAATGCAGTTTCCATCATTTTCATTTCCTTTTTCAGCTTCTCCAGTTCAACCACTGAAGCTGTAACATCTGAACAGTTGCTTCCTGAGCTCAACCGTTCTTTCACGCCAGTCTCATGATCATTTCCTCGCTGGGTGGCCTCAATAGGTCTACTAACCAACTCATTTTCAGGCAAAACCGTATCAGATACCCTCTTCAGACCTTCATCTGTGTGCTGGTCACCAAGGAAGCTCCTGTTAGAATGCTCTTCAAAATTTTCACCTTCACTGACTGTTACAGAATCTGAAACAGAAGGTCTTCCACTATCTGCTCGGTCACTTGATGCATCCTGTGATTCAACTGGAGTAGACTCCTCAGTGAGTTCTTTCTGCTGTTCCCTGTCTGCAGGGTCATTTGATGCATCCTGTGATTGAACAGGAGGAGATTCCTCAGTGACTTCTTTCTTCTGTTCCCTGTCATTACCGGTATTTTCCTGTGAATCAACAAGCAGCGGGATACCAACTTCAGTTTGAGATAAAGCATTTGATGATTGGGAAGCAACCAACTCGAGGTTTTCAGATGATTCTTCCTCTGGAATATTCTTTTGGAGGATTCCTGGAGATGTTTCCTGATCATGCTCATTGACCTTCGATGCTTCAGAAAATGAATTAATTTCAGATTTTCTTTCATCTGGTCCAGTAACACTTCTTTGTTCCTCCCGATCAAACTTTGTTTCCATAGCAGAGTCCAGTTTGACATCAACAGCTCTTGCCTCCTCAGTTTCTTCTTCAGCAGCTATCATTTGGTTCGGTTTCTCATCAGCATCTTTTGCTTCTTCAACCGATTTAGTTTCTTCAATAATGTCCCTTTTTTCTTCTTTTGATTCTTTAGAAACCACATCACGTTGGGTTGTAGATTCAGCTGAATCTTCAACTACTTCCCCTGTGGGCAAGGTGGGTTTTGACGAGTCAGCTTTCTCTACAGATTCTTCAGCAGTCTCCTCACTTTTTTGCCCCATAAAAGACATGACAGGATCAAATAAGGCCTTCCTATCCATAGTTGAAGGCCATAATCCTGAAGCTGGCATGTAATCGAAGCATTGCCAACAAGAAAATAGGGAAGCATTGAAATAAATCAGTCAGCTGTGAAATTTGACTTTCCTAAGAAATGCATCAATCTAATATACTTAAGTAGACTTAAATAAATGCATGGAATATGGTAAGACAAGCAGCAAAGAAATTCAACATTTGCTTAATATTTGCAGAGGGTGTTTGAACACACACACAAATATACATGCATACATATATGTGTGTGTACGTGTGCAAGTGTCTGAATGTGTAAGTAACAAACGGATGCCTTCAGTTTATGTCATACATATATTTGGAATCTTCTAACATCATAGATAGAAAGCATCACTCCATTCCCAAGCTACTGCACTCTCCACCATGCAAGGGATTGTATATGACTCTATGGGGTCGTTTGGTAAGATGCATTTGCATTAGCTTTATGTATTATTAATACCTTGTTAGGTACACTTTTTCAACTCACTTTATTTGGTATTATGCTATGCATAACTAATACATGGGAAACCATAGTATTAGCAATGCAAGGGATTTTAGTGCATGCATTAGCATGGATAAAGACACAATTGCCCCTCCAAACCTTTTCCACATCCTTTCCATTGTATTTGTGCAGGGTATTTTTGTAAGCAAATAATTTTAAATATGCAATGCATGTTATTTTTAATACACTAAATTAAACATTGCATAAGAAATAATCTCAGCACCAACATTACTAATACACCATATTCAACATTATTCTTATTATCTCCACCAAACGACTCCTATGTGATAACCAATGTCATCCAAAGTTTCTCTATGTATTAACAGGTTTGTCACAGCCTTTTAAGGACATTCACTATTTCTAAACTGTGGAACTCAATTCAATCATTAATACAGTATTGAGATGTCACGTGGCCACCATTTTATTAATGACGATAACCCCAGACAACCAATGGGTCTGATACTTCCATATTCTCCCCATATATCATCTCATTCGCTCATCTCTGAATTTCTTGATGTTGGAGATCCGAGAGGCGGTAATTACCTCTTATCTTGGTCTTGCAATCCAAGATCTATGGTTGCCACCCAAACCAACTCTGACATGATGTTGTTACTCTCACATCAGAGCTTACTCCCAACTAGTGTTGGCAAAATGAGCCCATTTTTCATCCACCAGCCCATATTTAAACGGGTTGGGTGAGTGATACTAAAAATGGGTGAAATATGGGTTCAACCCATTTTTAAACAGTATAAAAATGCGTCAGTTATGGGTAATAAGAGGGTCAAATATGAGTTGAAAGCATTGGACCAACTTTACACTAAACCATTCACATATTTGGATATTGCAAGACTTGAACTATGTAATCTCACCATCATTTATTAATCAGTGTTTGTAGCATACACGAGATCTATTAGGAGTTAAGACTACTGATGCCCAAACACGTAGGCAATAAGAAGTTAAAACATACTGAAATATGCATTCACTCTTGGCCTAATCAGAATCAAATTTCACAAGCACCAACCAAATAATGAGGGCAGTAATAGAGAAGTCATAATACATCTGAGAGATCGTAGGCAGCTTCTAAAGCCAGTTCTAATAATGTAGCTGTGACCTCAAACTAAATCAATCACACCATTGTTCACAGACCTTAGGTAACGTGCGCAAGAATGCTATAGAGGCAATAAGTGCTATGAAATTCTTTCCAGAATCTATGATCTGCTTGAGATTACACTTACGTTAGGACCGGGTGTTCGCCAAGACTTTTTAGTCTGGTTACGGACTTCATATTAGTAAAGTGATAAGTGTGAGATTTAACAAACTCCTCTAGTTTTAAAGAATCCTAATTTTCATAAAATGCATTGTGTCCTATGGGAATTAATGGAGGTGCGAAAGCTAGTCCGCACAGGTTATAAAAAACCATACATATGTATAGCTGAACACAACTAATGTTTAGGATTAACATAAACGTATGAGATAAAAATTTGAGAATGTAATAATAATGATATAACGATCCAAAAGATACCTTCATTGCTACTAGACTCAGATTTATCCTCGAGACCAAGTGCTGTGTCGAAATTCTTTTCGATGTTTTTGACACTCTCACTGAGCTTATTCACGGCACCGGCAAGATCCAAGTTCCCCAAATCAAGTTTCCCACTAAACCACGCCATCTTTTTGACTCGATCCAAAGCTCAAATCACATGGCAAGCTCCTTCATCCTATAAAATGAATTATACATTGTCAAAATCCTAGTAATCATCCATATAGCAGCAATTTGTTCCCAAAAAAAAAACATTTACGAACAAATTTTGTTTTGTCTCAATCAGATCCCATCATTCAATAATTGCCGATTCAGATAGTTGCAACGAAACTAAGAAGAAAAAAACAGTATTGTGAAATTATTGAAAATTAGATTGATTGAAGAAACCACCTTTGGGAAGCGGAGAGATTTGTAAAGGGCGTAAAAGAAATCAATCTGCAGGAACGGTGAACTTCAGCGTCCACCGTCACCGTCTTTCTTCTTTCCTTTTTTCTGTTTTTCCGCTTGAAACTTGTAAACGTTAACGGCGTATAAATTGGAACTCTTGACTTGTGATATCTTGACCGTTAAATAATGTTGGAAACTTTTTGTATTCGTATTTCGTACATGGTTATTTTTTTGGGCAACAAACACTTATCCGTTACTTTAGTAGTTAATTATTGTATTTGCAATATTATTAAGGGATAATTACGTCACATGGTCATTCGATAAAAGTAATTATTAAAAAAAATGATCATTCATTGTATAGGCATGTATAGTCAATGTATATTTAGTTTTTGAGTGTATCATAATGTATATTCAGTGTATAACCATGTATAAGTAATCTATATTGTATAGTCAATATATATTTTTTATGACTTTTGGCAAGTTATATTGTATAGTCACTGTATGTTTCATATAATTTTGGCTATTTTTTATGTAAATAAAACATGACTATATTTGTTGTAAACTAATTAGTTTATTATATATAATTGAAATTGTCTCTATTATTAATTCTATCTAATTCACACATGTGATACATGTATTTGATGCATTCAGATACATATATATATCAGATATAAGAGGTCAAGGTCAGCTAGTGAAACGATGGGGGATAAGCTTCATTGTCGAGAAGATGTTAACCTGCAATACATATAACTAAGTGTATATAAATAAGGAATGTAACTGGAAGATATAAATTTAGGAGGAAATCATGCATATAACAAGTTTGGAGCATCTACCGTACCACAACTCCTAATAAAATCGAAATCCTTCCAAAAAAATCCGAGCATCAGCCAAACTTACACTCTTTTTTTTCAAAATATGGATTTTTGTGTATCTAAATTGTTATTTTATGCATCTGATATAGTTTTTTCTGTTAACCTAATATGTACTTAATGATTAGATGTATCTGATATGTTTATTTTTGTGTATTTGAACTATTTTATTAGATATAGTTTCTTCTATGTATATTATATGTACTTAATGATTAGATGTATCAAATTTGCTTATCTTGTGCATCTAAACAGTTCTTCTATGAATGTGATTAAAAAATTATGTATCTAACATGTACTTAATGACTCGATGTATTTGATTTGTTCATTTTGTATATTTAAATTGTTTTTCTATGTATTTGATATAGTTTACTCTATATTATAATAAAACTCACCTCAAAGTCGGCGAACTCGAAGAAGGAACAGTGATTGAAGAAGAGAATAATTAGATTAAGATTTTTCTAAGTATTAATAAATTGATTAGATTTGTCCATCGATAAAATTGAAGCCATGGCCACAAGGGAGCTTTGAAAGTGCAGTCTTAGAGGTGAGTATAACTTACTTTATGTATCTGACAAAACTCACCTTAAAGTAGACGGACGAACACGAATAACGAACAATTCTTGAAGGAAAAATATATAGATTTAGATTTCTCTAAGTATTAATAAGTTGATTTTGGGATTTATTCGTCAATGAATCGAAGTTATGACCATTGGCGAGCTTTGAAAGTGCAGTAATAGAGGTGGTTTAATAGAAGAAGATCACGTGAGGGGGAAGGGGGAGAGGGAATGGTGAAGAATAGTGGGAGGAAAAATTTAGGAGAGAGAGTGTGGTGATTTGAAGTGAAGTCATAAATTATGTAGAAAATTAAGTTGACAGATAATTAAGAGCTCTATTTTAGGCTAAGGATGTATCTCAATGTATCTCACTCCAAATCAGGAGATAATAGGTAATTATTTGATAGTATAGATTATATTATTAAATATAGCATGCGTGTATGTCTATTTAATGAGGTAGTTTTTTCTTTGTGATGATTAATCAATTATTATATTACTAGACAAGATGTATTTATTCATCCTATATAAGTTTTCTAAAATTAAAAACTATTATGTTACTAGACCAAAAAACTTGTTCCAATATGAACCAAGACAAATAAATTCTAACCATATATAAATTAAATAAATATCAAATCTTAAACAACTTAGAATTTCAACTCTGGAGTGGTCATATTGACTTGTAATTAAGTACTCAATGACAAATCTCTTGTCGTTCGATTTCTTCTCGTAAGCACACAAGTCTCACTGGAATTTGACATGAATATGGCCAGTGGAGGATCCAAAATGTAAACTCGTGAGTTCTAACATAAGAAAGTGTAATATAAAATGTATATTTAACTCTCTCTCTCTCTCTCTATATATATATATATGTATACTAGAGAACTTATTCGCGCTTTGCATGGAGTAAAAAAACTACATCACCCGTTTGATCATAAAAAATTATAAATTAACTTTCTTTCTGAAATAATTTTTACTTTATTTGAAAATTAATTTTGACCATGAAAAATTCAAATTAAACTTGAAGTTAGAATATTAATTTGAAAAACTTCTCGACTACTCCATATTCAGAATTTCAAATAAAATGCTAGTTTCTATCATTTGTGAAAAAGTATAATCAAACACAATTTCAATTTTAAAAATTTCTTGTAAAGTGAAAAATGTTTGATTTCTAGAGCCCGTTTGGATTGGCTTTAAGTTGGTCAAAATCAACTTAAAGCCTCTTTTCAGCTTTTGGACGTGTTTGCCTAAGGCTAACTTTAAACCAGAAAGTTCTTAAAGTCAGTCAAAAATGAAAAGTTAGGATTCCTAACTTTTTTTTTTCCAAGTGCTTAAAGTCATTTTTTTACCAAGAAAATTACTCTTATATCCCTTATATTTTAACTAAATTTCCAAACTACCCTTTTTATTCTTTTAACCCTAAAATTCACATAATTTTTCTTATTTAAGCACTTTTATCCAAACACTCAACTGCTTATTTATAAAAATAACTTTCAGCACTTTAAAGTTCTAAAAGCACTTCATACATAAAAGTTACTTTTTAAACTCATCCAAACGGGCTCCTAATTATAAATGGACCAATGCTCATCAAATCACGGTCTATTTTTCTTTCTAATACTCGAATATTAAAATGATCAAAAAGTATATTTTTATTAGAATCAATTTATTTTAAATATTTCTTTCAAACGTGTTATCTAAACAGAAGAAATCATAACATCCATCAAATGTCTTTTTCGAACCTTAAGTTTTCAAATATTAAACCAATATTTACATAAAAACATTATATATATATATATATATATATATATATATATATATTATTTTAAGCAAATATGAAATAATATGTGTAAAAATAACTTGTTAAAAAATCTTTGACTATATATTTGTCTGCCCAAGTTATCTATTTATTTAGTCTTTGTTACTCAAGAAATAGTTGAATGAAAACATGATATCAAAAATTTCTCAAAAAACACACCTCATTGTATCACCATAAAAAAAAAACACAACAAACTTTCATTAGTTTTCTAATCATACTCACAAGTATAATATTATGAATTCATGACATAATCAGATTAAATGAACATGTTTCATTAAATGTGGATATTCATTTAGTAGGTAGGTGTAAATATAACGGTGTTCAAATATTTTGATCAAGTTATTAAGTTTATTATGTTTTAAAGATTCATAAATACACAAAGTAATAGTATAACGAAAATAATATGTTCAATCTATTTGAGGAATTTTTGAAAAAGCAATGGGCAAGATATACATGCTTCATTAACTCGACGATATATAAGCTATTAACCCAAATTAGTAGAACAATTTTATGGCGTATTAATAAAATAAATTGAACTAAACCTTCTATTATAAATATTAAGTACCAATTTGTTTCAAAATTATAGTATTAAGTGGATGAAGGGTGTAATGATATTTTAATTTATAAAGAGGTATTATATCATCATGTATATACTTATATAAGATTATGTATTAACTTAAAAATATCTAGAAATTGTGAATGCATATATTTAGCTTATTGAATAGGAATGTGTTGGCATGACCTTTCTAATACAAGTCAAGTTTTAAGATGATGATGATCTAGATGGTGATGGAATTGTCATTATTTTTGTCTTGACATATTTTTTTCTCCCCGAAAGCATTCGACTCTTGATCTTTTCTGTATTGTTAATTTTCTTCCTCAAATGAAAAAATTAAGTTTTTTTAATTGAAAAAATAAATTGTTAAGTATTGTGAATGAAAAGATGGAAAGATACTAAGAATTTTGAAGAAAAAAACGTTTTGAGATTAATTACTATAAATTTACCTCACTTATTTGATGAAAAATTTATAAATTCAGAAGAGTTGATAGAAAATAATTATAACCGTGAAAAATTACAAAGAAATTATTTAACAAAAAAATCAAGGCAAAGCAAGAGCATATAAAATTTTTCTCTATACAAAAATGATAAATGTATGACGAAAACACATACATCAGAGTCTCAATTCAACATAAAAAACAATCACTACTCAAAGTTATTACAAAAGTACAAATACATATTGAAACTTTAAACCAAAAGTAAAAAATACTAACAATATCCAATAGATATGGAAAATATATAATAGGTAATACAAGTATACAAAAAATGAAGAGAGACAAGAAAGGAGAGTTTTCTTATTCTTCCAAGAATATCAAGTGTTTTCCAAATCTTCAAGTGTATAACAAAATCTTCAAGACATCTATTTATATTGTTACATAAAGGCATACAAAGAGTGACAATAAATATGGCATTAATCCTTGAGAATGTGGGGAGATCAAGGGGTGTATATAGAAAATAAATGAGGAGGTGGTGGAGGTGTGGGTATTATTACAGATAATGATAGAATTACACCTTGAAGTTATGGACATCAACATTAATATAACATATTTACAACAAAACATCAATTATTCAACAATTATATAAATAATAACTACATTAAAATGAGGAGAAACTAAAAAATGCTCAAAAAAGAAGAAAAAAGATAAATAGAAATGGAGGCCACAGAGAGATATCACATCACCTTGTCTATATCTAACTATATTATGTATATAGATTAGTGTTTTTTTTTTCAAAAGTTCTGCTGAACCGGCGAAGCCATTGTTGGATCAGAATGATTATGGCAGACAGTAGAAAACCAAAGGAAGTTGAGAGAGGGATGATGAAAGCACTCTACTTCCAGTTGGCAAAAGGCATATTAACAAATTATAGGTGTAAGAAGTCGCAGTACATGAAAAAAAAAAGGTTGCTCATTTCTGCAAATATCATTTCATTTGTAAAATGATTCAGCATTTTGGTAATGCTTGGATACAGAAGTACAACATGAATTGTATCATCCTATTATTTTCAGATCACTGGCCCAAGATATCTGATATTGATTTATTGATAGCTTGAAACAATTCTTGCCTGTCATTGGAAAAATAAAGAACACGTGAGGTGGAGCACAATAATATCAATTATGACCGAAGTGAAGCAAACAATTCAATGTGTATGGTCGGACCATCAGTATAAAAATATTACTAGCATTTGCATGAAGAATTTGGAGAAGCATGAAAACAAAATGCGGACATACAAATAACGCTAGTCTTTGTTATATGTGCAAAACAGACATCACAGCTAAGAGAGGGGACGGATCAGGGAGTAAGATTGGAGCCACTAGCTAAGAGAAAAGGTACTTTTTGATAGAGTTCTTTACCTGTCGGGCTTGAATAAGAGGTATCTGTATATGAACCACTACAACAGAGAATAGGAAATGCGTTAAGTCAATGGTTGCCGAGGAAATCAGAATAAGAACATATCGAACTCACTATTTGACACCTGAAAGAATAAAGGAGACAGAAATCTTTCTATTGTTCGTCAATAAATACAGGAGGAAATAAGTGTGCTTCAGTACTTACAGAAGAAAACAATATCCCGATGAATTCAAACACACTTGGAACAATAGGCAGGCGGTCGATTGCCTACTCAAAAAAAAAACAAAAAAAAACAGTACATTCACAATTCTCAAAAACAAAAATTTGAATCTCTCAACAGTATAATTTAGAGCAACACTACATCCTTGTTGCGAATACACTGGAAAAGAAAACGACCATCCATTATGGGCCTACGGATGATGTAAAACTACTAGTATGAGGTCATT
Organism: Solanum dulcamara; assembly: GCF_947179165.1. NCBI lineage: Eukaryota > Viridiplantae > Streptophyta > Magnoliopsida > Solanales > Solanaceae > Solanum > Solanum dulcamara. The sequence goes on from NC_077244.1 coordinate 69,010,655, forward strand.
TCCAACAGGGGTTATTGGAGTTCAATATGTTCTTGGATAGGTATTGCTGATTGATATGGTCATAAAGATTTTGTCAACCACCAAAGAGGTGATATTCTAAACTTCTCAATGTTGTATGGACATATAATAACTCCAGCATCTATATATAATAAAGCAACAAAAATTACCGTGACAAAATTCAAAGAAGCCCACAAACCAACAATAGCAGCAATTCCTAACCCAATTACAGCAATCCGGTCTTCAGGTTTGTCCCACTGTTTCCACAATAAAACAAGATGCCATTCAACCAATCTAAGCATAACAAATAAAGGTCATAAGACCTATGTTGCTTTAAAGTGTCAATGTCCAGACTTTTTTCTTCTTTTTTTTTTCTAGAGGGAGGGGGATGAAGGGGAGTGTAGCATGGAATCTTTGCCCTTATGCGATCAACCAAAAATGCAACAATGCAAAAGTGCAAACCATGAATGGAACAATCTGAAGATTAATTGACAGCTCCATTTTGGAGTCTTTTCCCAAGAGAAATGAGCAGTGGATTGATTCTGTTTCTTGTTATGAGTTTCACTACAATGAACTCTACGAATCAAGCTATGAGAATAGAAAAGGGACAGAAAGGACACTCACAATATTCTTTACTGATTTAACAACACTTGGGGAGGATAATGATTCAGAACTTTCACTCGTAGCCTTTGCTGTGATGGCCAGGTGACCTTGTCTTGCTATAGAAATAGTAACAGTCAGAAGGAATCTGTAAAATATCAGTACTACTGATTGAATCTGAAAGCATGAAAGCAAACCAAGGAGGAGACGCGGCATGACTTGAGCAGGAGGAATATCATAAGTGCCAAGGTGATCTATAAGAATCTTAAATATGACTTGGCATCTTCAATAAGCTTTCTATGTCAATCTTACCTGGTTAAGATTCTCCCAGTATCATTATAACTGTTAATTGAGACCTGTATCTTGTCAATCAAATGAATCTTCGTGAATGTTCTATTTACAAGCTCATTCACCTCCATAGCAGCCAAAAGTCAATAACAAATTCAGGATAGCCTCGTTCACAGGCTCATTTACTTCTATCTATTAGTAAATACGGAATAACAATATTTCTTTTTCATTGAGTATCTCTAGTGAAATGTAGCATCATCCCATGTTTTTCACCCTATTATGAAGTGCTCCAGATGACGAGAAAATGACATAAAAAGGCACGAAATAGGTCTAAAATGATCTCTTAACTATACACTTACCGGATTTAGTTCTTGAACTATTCAAAAACTTATCATGTTTGGTCTCTTAACTATATACTTACCAGTTTTAGTCCTTTAAGTATTTAAATAGTTATCATGTTGGGTCTCTTATCCATTTTTTATACAAATAATTTAGATTTATATTAACGGAACTCATGCATTCGTGAAATTAAATCTTTAATCCATTTTTTCAGTTGTTTCTCTCTGCCTGCTACTTTTTTTTTTCAAATACTCTAATGAAAAGAACAATAACCTCAACGATTTAAATTAAATTAATGAGGAAAGAAAATATAAGTCCTAATTTTATTCAATGGAGGATAAAATAAAGCATATTATTGTTGCTAATGACTTTTAACTTGAATAAACTATGTTTCCTTATTACTCAACTTTCTCTACGTAAAATAAAACGAACAGAATAATAAAACCGATCTATTTCAAAATTAAAAAATCTAATAAAAGTTGCAAATCTACCATTTTATAAATTTCAACTTCTGAATAATTAAATAAATTCCCTACAAGAAAGTCATTGGAGTACAAAATTTGAAATCAAAACATGTGAGAATAGAACTTTTAATTTTATTCTCATTGTAAGAAATTCGTTTCTATTAAATATAAATAAATCTCTCCTCACGCCTAACGGGTAATGATTTTTTTCTTTTTATAATAAATTTTAGTATATTCAACTCATTAATAGCAATAATATGCTTCATTTTATCCTCTATTGAATAAAATTAGGACTTATATTTTCTTGAGAAAATAAGGTAAAAGGGACCTTTGAGAGTTAAATGAAGGATAGGAGATTTGTATTTTTTTTAATTTTTTTTTATTATAAATTTTTAATTAGATGTTAATTATGAAGAGATGGGGTTGAATTAGAATATTTAAAAGTTTAGGGTAAAAATTAAAAGATCAAAAACTTTTAATAAAACCCTAATTTTCATTCATTTTACTCCACTTTTTTAAACTTATGTTCTCCATTTTCCTATTCTCTTCTCTCTTCTGTTCTTCATTTTCCTCCTCTCTTCTCTTCTCTTCTCTTTTCTTCATTTTTTTAAACGCTCTTGTTTCTTTTTCTTTCATCTTCTTCTTCCTGAACTTCTTTACTTTTTTTCTTCTCCGTTTTTCCCTTTCTTTTTAAACTTTTTGTGTTTTCATCTTCTTCTTCGGATGTTGTCATTCTCATTTTTTTCTTTACTTCGATTTGATTGTGAAAATTATATTAAAAAATTGATGAAAAGAGAAGAGAACAGAAGAGAGGATATGTTGTAAATGTTTATATAAACATGAGTTGTTCAAGCAACCAAGAAGATATTTAAACAACCAAAAGTTGTTTAGTTCAAACAACCAGAAGATATTTAAACAACCCTAAATTGTTTAGTTCAAACAACATAAGTTGTTTAAACAACCAAAAATTATTTAAACAACCAAAAATTGTTTAGTTCAAACAATCAGAAGATATTTAAACAACCCTAAGTTGTTTAGTTCAAACAATCAGAAGTTGTTTAAACAACCAAAAGTTGTTTAGTTCAAACAACCAAAAGATATTTAAACAACCCTAAGTTGTTTAGGTGTTTTTTACAACCCTCTTATATGTTGGACCTATTTGTAAATAACAAAATTTTGGGGTGTATAAAAATATTTTTTTTAAATTAGCATAACTCATTAATACCTAATTATACTAGAGTCCCTTTTACTCAATTTTTAAAACTTGTGTCCTATATCCTCAAATAGATAACTCAAAAGTCTTTTTTAATTAAAATCCCCAACTTTTACATTAAATACTTGCATTCAAAAAATAATGTTATTATAAGACAAAATGCATGGAAGTAATATCTATTGATTTTCAGTGATTGGAGTTTCTTTGTATTCTAGCTTTCATCCGTGAAGGATGGCTGTATAGTATGCACATAAATAGATAATCCAGTATTCACATGTGCATCATTGGAATAACGAGTGCTATAGTCTTTATATTTATTTAAAAAATGTTTTTTTGCATTTTTACTCCTATTAACCTAAAGACCAAGATTAGGCAGTCTTTGAGCATCCACTTTTCCTAATCTGTGGCTGCTAAAAATAAGAGAGAGAAAGCAGATCAAAACAGAATAGCTATCGGCCGCCATGGATGTAAATGTTGAACTCCAAAATTTCATCCGGGTATGGTTTGCAGCTATTGGAGCATTATGCTATTGTTACTACTGCGTAACCCGCATTCCTAGCGGCATCCTTAGGCTTCTCTTTGTTCTTCCTATTGTCTATTTCTTCCTTATCCTCCCTCTTGACCTCTCTTCCTTCCATCTTGGTGCCCCCACAATTTTCTACCTCGCTTGGCTCGCCAATTTCAAGCTGCTCCTCTTTTGTTTCGATCGAGGACCTTTATCCTCTTACTCTTCTTTGCCTCTTCTTCATTTCCTCTCCATTGCTCTTCTCCCTGTCAAACCCAAATACGTTATCAGCGACGGATTCAAAAATTTAACTCAGTCCGTGCAGAGCACCGAAAGAGTATCTGGTTTGTTTTGGGGGAAAATAATCATTTTGGCAGCTATAATTAGAGCATACAATTACAGAGAACTTTTTCATTCAAATGTAATTTTGGTTCTTTATTGCTTACATATTTATTTAGCAGTTGAGTTGGTTCTTGGAATCACAGTTGTCCCAGTACGAGCTCTTTTAGGGCTAGAAATTGAGCCCCAGTTCAACGACCCGTACCTTGCCACCTCACTTCAAGACTTTTGGGGCCGTAGATGGAACTTAATGGTGCCGGGGATTTTACGCCCGGCGGTGTATTTCCCTGTTAGGGCTATTTCAATTTGTTCTTTAGGAAAGGAATTGGCTAATTTGCCAGCAATTTTGGCTACATTTTTAGTATCTGGGCTAATGCATGAATTGATCTATTATTACCTCTCGCGCGCGAGACCCACATGGGAAGTGACTTGGTTCTTCGTCTTGCAAGGGATTTGTGTGTGTATTGAAGTTACTGCGAAGAAATTTTTTCATGGCGGCTGGCAGATGAACAGAGTGGTTTCCGGCGTCCTCACATTGGCGTTTGTGGCTTGGACTGGCGATTGGCTCTTTTTCCCACAGATTATTAGGAATGAGTTAGATCAGAAAGCCATTAATGAGTACTACGTTATGGTAGATTTGGTCAAATATAGGTTGCTGCCACTTTTGGGAATTTAGATTTTGTAAGTACCCTATATTGGGATGGAGTTAGCTCCATTTTTTCCTAAGAAATAGGGTACGCCCTTGTATTTAAATTCGGCATTATTTTAGTTATTTGGTGATTAAGCAAATTTTAGTTATGTGCTTGGTGTTTTTACGGGTCATGTGATTAAGCAAATTACTCCTGCCTACCGTTAGGACCAAAATGATACACTTTTCATACATATAAGACTCATTATTATTCAAGCAGTATATATGTTAGGCACCAAAATAATTCTGCACAAGGACATTTATCATCATTTTCTCACGGCAATGTAACATACGATTGAGTAAAGACAAATAACATGACAAAAATCTTACAAACTTGTTATTAGTTTACGTTTCATTTATACGAAATTAGAGATTTTTATTTTTACGGAAAAATAAGGTTCTTGGTGATTAATTGTGGAAAACTGATTCATAAAACTAGTTGATTTTATTTAATTAATGTCGATCGCATGGAGTGGTCTGCTAATATCTTGAGTCAATTTCCAATTCATGTTTTGTTTTAAGTGTATACTGGAAAGCCCAATTCTACAGAATCAGAAAACAAAGCAGCTTCCACTTATCTAAATTCCATCACAATGGTATTGAGTAGTGTTAAGGAAACCTGTATAACTGGCCAGAGTTACCTATGACTTGCTGTAAATTTTGGAAGAGGAGTATTCTCAATCTAAGGCCTCAACAATTTCTTACATTAAATTGCTATAAGGAAAAAATAAATAAAAGAGGCGTGGTACATGCTCCATGCCAGCCACTTGTGTCTGATTGACATTTTTTTTTAGCTAAGATCAAGTGTTCAATAGATAGCAATCTTTTTTTTTTTCGGAATCTCTAGTAAAACACGTAATTGCTATTCTTCGGGTGCGCACTGGGTAAATTTGTTCCTGTGTATGTAGGATCATTAAATCTATTTCACTAGTTTAATAGCGCAATCACATGTTTATGAAACACTAACTACATTGAAGAATCACAATATATAAATCGCACCTTGTTACAAAATTGTTACAATGCTTTTCAGAAAGAAATCCTCATGTGTAATAGTTCGCAAACCACACAAGAAATATAAACTGCACTAGGTAAGTTCCGAGTGACCAACTCGCCTTAGAAAGCGACGTTGATAGGGAGAATCGATCCCTAACCACCATTATGAAATACCATATGTTGTACCAACTCAGACATTCTTACAGATTTAACAATTTATATATAATATAAAGCTAGATATTAAAAAAGTGATGTGGCACCTCTTTTAGCCAAGGATCCTATTTATTTTTTTCTTCTATTTTTGACATTTTTTCTTATTTTTCTTAAATAATCTATTTTAAAAAATCATCTTCATAACTCACATCTCTTCATCTTTATCTTTATGACTACTTTTAATTAGTAATTAATAATATTAAATCTTTAAAATCTCTTAGTGTGGAAGTTATATATACTCCACCAAGTAGTACAATATCTAACAAGTTCCTATTTTACCAAATGATATTTGTCATTCATTTTGAAGCAGGTAAGTTTTTTTGCATTTCTTTTCTTTTACAACTTAGTTTTTTTTTAAGCCTAGTTAGAAAATTGGTACTTTGATGCAATTTATTTATCACATTTTTTTTTATGTAATTCATTGATTTGTTATTTGCCTGAGGATAATTATTTTTCACTGTTGTTTTTTGCTTAAAATTTTTCTAATTCAATAGATGTAATTGTATTAATCATTTTTGGTTATTTATGGATGTGTTATTTTTGAAAGATGATTATAATTTTCAAATAATGTGATTTTTTTAATTGTTTCATCTATTTTGGAACCTATAAGAAAAATTTTCTGTTTTGATTTATAATGGGGTAATAAGTTATTTGCATACAATATTTACATCAAATCTCGCTATATATATATATTAAAGCTAGATTAAGAGAGTTGATGCAACATGCCTCATAGATTAAGGAAGGTGTTATATTTTTTCTTTTCTTTTTTTGACCTTTTTCTATTAATTTGTTTTTAAATAAATAATTCTCTCTTTCTTCGCCTAAGCACACAAGTCTCATTGGAATTTGACATGGATATGGCCAGTGGAGGATCCAAAATGTAAACTAGTGAGTTCTAACATAAGAAAGTGTGATATAAAATGTATATTTAACTCTCTCTCTCTCTCTATATATATATATATATGTATACTAGAGAACTTATTCGCGCTTTGCGTGGAGTAAAAATTTACATCACCCGTTTGGTCATAAAAAAATATAAATTAACTTTCTTTCTGGAATTGTTTTTACTTTATTTGAAAATTAATTTTGACCATGAAAAAATCAAATTAAACTTGAAGTTAAAATATTATTTTGAAAAACTTCTCGACTACTCCATATTCAGAATTTCAAATAAAATGCTAGTTTCTATCATTTGTGAAAAAGTATAATCAAACACAATTTCAATTTTAAAAATTTCTTGTAAAGTAAAAAATGTTTGATTTCTAATTATAAATGGACCAATGCTCATCAAATCACGGTCTATTTTTCTTTCTAATACTAGAATATTGAAATTATCAAAAAGTATATTTTTATTAGAATCAATTTATTTTAAGTATTTCTTTCAAACGTGTTATCTAAACAGAAGAAATCATAACATCCATCAAATGTCTTTTTCGAACCTTAAGTTTTCAAATATTAAACCAATATTTACATAAAAATATTATATATATATATATATATATTTTATTTTAAGCAAATATGAAATAATATGTGTAAAAATAACTTGTTAAAAAATCTTTGACTATATATTTGTCTGCCCAAGTTATCTATTTATTTAGTCTTTGTTACTCAAGAAATAGTTGAATGAAAACATGATATCAAAAATTTCTCAAAAAACACACCTCATTGTATCACCTTAAAAAAAAACACAACAAACTTTTATTAGTTTTCTAATCATATTCACTAGTCTAATATTATGAATTCATGACATAATAAGATTAAATGAACATGTTTCATTAAATGTGGATATTCATTTAGTAGGTAGGTGTAAATATAACGGTGTTCAAATATTTTGATCAAGTTATGAAGTTTATTTTGTTTTAAAGATTCATAAATACACAAAGTAATAGTATAACGAAAATAATATGTTCAATCTATTTGAGGAATTTTTGAAAAAGCAATGGGCAAGATATACGTGCTTCATTAACTCGATATATAAGCTATTAACCCAAATTAGTAGAACAATTTTATGACGTATTAATAAAATAAATTGAACTAAACCTTCTATTATAAATATTAAGTACCAATTTGTTTCAAAATTATAGTATTAAGTGGATGAAGGGTGTAATGATATTTTAATTTATAAAGAGGTATTATATCATCTTGTATATACTTATATAAGATTATGTATTAACTTAAAAATATCTAGAAATTGTGAATGCATATATTTAGCTTATTGAATAGGAATGTGTTGGCATGACCTTTCTAATACAAGTCAAGTTTTAAGATGATGATGATCTAGATGGTGATGGAATTGTCATTATTTTTGTCTTGACATATTTTTTTCTCCCTGGAAGCATTCGACTCTTGATCTTTTCTGTATTGTTAATTTTCTTCCTCAAATGAAAAAATTAAGTTTTTTTAAATGAAAAAATAAATTGTTAAGTATTATGAATGAAAAGATGGAAAGATACTAAGAATTTTGAAGAAAAAAACGTTTTGAGATTAATTACTATAAATTTACCTCACTTATTTGATGAAAAATTTATAAATTCAGAAGAGTTAATAGAAAATAATTATAACCGTGAAAAATTACAAAGAAATTATTTAACAAAAAAAATCAAGGCAAAGCAAGAGCATATAAAATTTTTCTCTATACAAAAATGATAAATGTATGACGAAAACACATACATTAGAGTCTCAATTCAACATAGAAAACAATCACTACTCAAAGTTATTACAAAAGTACAAATACATATTGAAACTTTAAACCAAAAGTAAAAAATACTAACAATATCCAATAGATACGAAAAATATATAATAAGTAATACAAGTATACAAAAAATGAAGAGAGACAAGAAAGGAGAGTTTTCTTATTCTTCCAAGAATATCAAGTGTTTTCCAAATCTTCAAGTGTATAACAAAATCTTCAAGACATCTATTTATATTGTTACATAAAGGCATACAAAGAGATGACAATAAACATGGCATTAATCCTTGAGAATGTGGGGAGATCAAGGGGTGTATATAGAAAATAAATGAGGAGGTGGTGGAGGTGTGGGTATTATTAAAGATAATGATAGAATTACACCTTGAAGTTATGGACATCAACATTAGTATAACATATTTACAACAAAACATCAATTATTCAACAATTATATAAATAATAACTACATTAAAATGAGGAGAAACTAAAAAATGCTCAAAAAAGAAGAAAAAAGATAAATAGAAATGGAGGCCACAGAGAGATATCACATCACCTTGTCTATATCTAACTTTATTATGTATATAGATTAGTGTTGTTTTTTTCAAAAGTTCTGCTGAACCGGCGAAGCCATTGTTGGATCAGAATGATTATGGCAGACAGTAGAAAACCAAAGGAAGTTGAGAGAGGGATGATGAAAGCACTCTACTTCCAGTTGGCAAAAGGCATATTAACAAATTATAGGTGTAAGAAGTCGCAGTACATGAAAAAAAAAAGGTTGCTCATTTCTGCAAATATCATTTCATTTGTAAAATGATTCAGCATTTTGGTAATGCTTGGATACAGAAGTACAACATGAATTGTATCATCCTATTATTTTCAGATCACTGGCCCAAGATATCTGATATTGATTTATTGATAGCTTGAAACAATTCTTGCCTGTCATTGGAAAAATAAAGAACACGTGAGGTGGAGCACAATAATATCAATTATGACCGAAGTGAAGCAAACAATTCAATGTGTATGGTCGGACCATCAGTATAAAAATATTACTAGCATTTGCATGAAGAATTTGGAGAAGCATGAAAACAAAATGCGGACATACAAATAACGCTAGTCTTTGTTATATGTGCAAAACAGACATCACAGCTAAGAGAGGGGACGGATCAGGGAGTAAGATTGGAGCCACTAGCTAAGAGAAAAGGTACTTTTTGATAGAGTTCTTTACCTGTCGGGCTTGAATAAGAGGTATCTGTATATGAACCACTACAACAGAGAATAGGAAATGCGTTAAGTCAATGGTTGCCGAGGAAATCAGAATAAGAACATATCGAACTCACTATTTGACACCTGAAAGAATAAAGGAGACAGAAATCTTTCTATTGTTCGTCAATAAATACAGGAGGAAATAAGTGTGCTTCAGTACTTACAGAAGAAAACAATATCCCGATGAATTCAAACACACTTGGAACAATAGGCAGGCGGTCGATTGCCTACTCAAAAAAAAAACAAAAAAAAACAGTACATTCACAATTCTCAAAAACAAAAATTTGAATCTCTCAACAGTATAATTTAGAGCAACACTACATCCTTGTTGCGAATACACTGGAAAAGAAAACGACCATCCATTATGGGCCTACGGATGATGTAAAACTACTAGTATGAGGTCATTTCCAACAGGGGTTATTGGAGTTCAATATGTTCTTGGATAGGTATTGCTGATTGATATGGTCATAAAGATTTTGTCAACCACCAAAGAGGTGATATTCTAAACTTCTCAATGTTGTATGGACATATAATAACTCCAGCATCTATATATAATAAAGCAACAAAAATTACCGTGACAAAATTCAAAGAAGCCCACAAACCAACAATAGCAGCAATTCCTAACCCAATTACAGCAATCCGGTCTTCAGGTTTGTCCCACTGTTTCCACAATAAAACAAGATGCCATTCAACCAATCTAAGCATAACAAATAAAGGTCATAAGACCTATGTTGCTTTAAAGTGTCAATGTCCAGACTTTTTTCTTCTTTTTTTTTTCTAGAGGGAGGGGGATGAAGGGGAGTGTAGCATGGAATCTTTGCCCTTATGCGATCAACCAAAAATGCAACAATGCAAAAGTGCAAACCATGAATGGAACAATCTGAAGATTAATTGACAGCTCCATTTTGGAGTCTTTTCCCAAGAGAAATGAGCAGTGGATTGATTCTGTTTCTTGTTATGAGTTTCACTACAATGAACTATACGAATCAAGCTATGAGAATAGAAAAGGGACAGAAAGGACACTCACAATATTCTTTACTGATTTAACAACACTTGGGGAGGATAATGATTCAGAACTTTCACTCGTAGCCTTTGCTGTGATGGCCAGGTGACCTTGTCTTGCTATAGAAATAGTAACAGTCGGAAGGAATCTGTAAAATATCAGTACTACTGATTGAATCTGAAAGCATGAAAACAAACCAAGGAGGAGACGCGGCATGACTTGAGCAGGAGGAATATCATAAGTGCCAAGGTGATCTATAAGAATCTTAAATATGACTTGGCATCTTCAATAAGCTTTCTATGTCAATCTTACCTGGTTAAGATTCTCCCAGTATCATTATAACTGTTAATTGAGACCTGTATCTTGTCAATCAAATGAATCTTCGTGAATGTTCTATTTACAAGCTCATTCACCTCCATAGCAGCCAAAAGTCAATAACAAATTCAGGATAGCCTCGTTCACAGGCTCATTTACTTCTATCTATTAGTAAATACGGAATAACAATATTTCTTTTTCATTGAGTATCTCTAGTGAAATGTAGCATCATCCCATGTTTTTCTCCCTATTATGAAGTGCTCCAGATGACGAGAAAATGACATAAAAAGGCACGAAATAGGTCTAAAATGATCTCTTAACTATACACTTACCGGATTTAGTTCTTGAACTATTCAAAAACTTATCATGTTTGGTCTCTTAACTATATACTTACCAGTTTTAGTCCTTTAAGTATTTAAATAGTTATCATGTTGGGTCTCTTATCCATTTTTTATACAAATAATTTAGATTTATATTAACGGAACTCATGCATTCGTGAAATTAAATCTTTAATCCATTTTTTCAGTTGTTTCTCTCTGCCTGCTACTTTTTTTTTCCAAATACTCTAATGAAAAGAACAATAACCTCAACGATTTAAAATTAAATTAATGAGGAAAGAAAATATAAGTCCTAATTTTATTCAATGGAGGATAAAATAAAGCATATTATTGTTGCTAATGACTTTTAACTTGAATAAACTATGTTTCCTTATTACTCAACTTTCTCTACGTAAAATAAAACGAACAGAATAATAAAACCGATCTATTTCAAAATTAAAAAATCTAATAAAAGTTGCAAATCTACCATTTTATAAATTTCAACTTCTAAATAATTAAATAAATTCCCTACAAGAAAGTCGTTGGAGTACAAAATTTGAAATCAAAACATGTGAGAATAGAACTTTTAATTTTATTCTCATTGTAAGAAATTCGTTTCTATTAAATATAAATAAATCTCTCCTCACGCCTAACGGGTAATGATTTTTTTCTTTTTATAATAAATTTTAGTATATTCAACTCATTAATAGCAATAATATGCTTCATTTTATCCTCTATTGAATAAAATTAGGACTTATATTTTCTTTCCTCATTAATTTAATTTTAAATCGTTAAGGTTATTGTTCTTTTCATAAGAGTATTTTAAAAAAAAAAAAAGTAGTAGGAGAGAGAAACAACAGAAAAAATAGATTAAAGATTTAATCTTATTAACGCATAGATTCAATTAATATATACCTAACTTTGTATAAAAAATGAATAAGAGACCAAATCTAATAATTATTTAAATACTTAAAAGAAATAAAACCGATAAGTGTAAGGAACTAAAACTTAAGTGTATAATTAAAGGAATAAATTCGGGAAATGTATAGTGAATGTCAAGGGACGATGGGTTTACCCTAGTAAAACGGGTCATTTCCCCTCGCCAAAAGGTACAATCCCGGTTATAATACTGAAGTGAAATTGCAACACAACCTCAAAATTATACTTCAATAAGACTAATTGCAGAACAAAAATTTCCAGGCCACACAGTTCAGAAGAGAAGAATGAAATTGTAATTGCGGATGTTGAAGAAGAAAACTTAAACTTACTGGTGGGGACGAAAAGAGTAGATGAGTGAACAGTTCCGAAAAGGGTTTGTCTTCCATTGATGGAGGGCGGAGGAGGATGCATCTTAACTACTACGATTGAAGCCATCTGAGAATTTCAACTTCGTTTTTTGTCAAATGGAAACAACAGTTAAAGGAGAGATTGAGGATATACGAAGACCAAGTTTGATGGAAAGAATGATATTCGAAGCAGATTGGGCAGTGACGAACACGCAGCCACGTACGCCACAACAATAATAAGAGCCAAAGCCGAATGTGGGAATCAGAAGGCCAGCTCTGGTTCACAAAATTAACCCGTGAAAGCACTTTGGTGACTTTTGCTATTAATTTATTTTAAGTATTTTTTAATTAAAAATTATTTTTAAATATTAAATTTAAAAAGTTCTAACTATTATGATATAATATAACTATTTAAGAGACGGAGTTTTTGTCCACCAATTTGTGTACACTGAAAAAAAATTAAAACGATTCTACATGGACAAAGCACATTCATTAATTATTCAAATAGTTGTTCGATTACTTGAAGTGGATAAAAATCCATTTCGACATCCAGAAGAGAATGAAGAATTTTTTGGTCCTGAAATAGCATATCTCAGTGTTATTAGTGCACTTATGTATCTTGCTAACGCAAACAGGCCTGATATAACATTTACCGTTAATTTGCTGGCAATGTATAGTTTATCCCCAACGCAAAGACATTGGAATGATATCAAGCAAATTTTTGCAATATCTAAAAGTTACTATTGATATATGTTTGATTTATACTAACAAAGGTTGCGCAGATGCATGTTATTTATCAGATCCACATATAACTCGATCGCAAACAAGCTATTTATTTACACACGGAGGACTGTTATATCATGGCGATCTATGAAGTAGTCTATTGTTGCTACTTCTTCAAATCATGTTGAAATAATATCAATTCATGAAGCAAGTAGAGAGTGTGTGTGGTTGAGATCGATGATACAGTTCATCAAAGAAAGATGCGGCTTGAAAAATAATGTCAAAGTACCCACAGTTATATTCGAAGACAATATCGCGTGCATAGCTCAATTGAAAGGTGGCTTCATAAAAGAAGACAAAACGAAACATATTTAACCAAAATTATTCTTCACATATGATCTCCAGAAGAATAGTGATATTGATGTACAACAAGTTCGTTCGAGTGATAATCTTGCAGATTTATTCACAAAGGCATTATCAACATCAATTTTTGAGAAGCTAAGATATAAGATTGGAATGCGTCGTCTCTAAAATATCAAATGAAGTTTTCATCAAGGGGTGTAAAATACGTGTTGTACTTTTTTTTTCTTAACCAAAGTTTTGTCCCACTGAGTTTTCCTGGTAAGGTTTTTAATGAGGCAGCACCAAAGACGTATTACCAGATGTGTATATTCTTTTTTCTTAACTAGGTTTTTTCCCACTGAGTTTTTCCTAGTAAGGTTTTAATGAGGCACGACATTTATGAATATTGAAAATAACTATATATATATATATATATATATATATTTGTTCTTTCACTAGAGTTTTTCTTTTATATGGACATTCAAGGGAGAGTATTATGATATAATATAATAAATGGATGTCATTTTTATGTAGGGCCCACTCAAAGTGGGCAAGTTGCCCCTAGTCTTTCTCGTCTTTTTTGGCTATAAAATGTCATACTTTGACAATAAAAAATATATACGAATTCTAATCTCTCTTTCTCATCTGTTGCTTTCTCTCTCTCTCACTATCTCTTCTCCTTAATTTGCTAAATTAGTTTATTTTATAACATTAATAAATATTTAATTTTAATCTAAAATAATAAAAATAAGTCAAAAGTCATAATTAAAATTTATAACTTATGACTTATGGCTTGTAAATCAAAATCAAAAATTCATTCAAATAAGCTCTTACACCTCTTTAGAGTCATTAGGTAGCTTGTTAGGAGCTAAATTGTTTCTGTATTAAATTTTATACATAGCAGAAGAATATTGTGAGTAAACATAATAAGTATAACTTATACAACATTTAATATATAAATAATTTAGTTCATAAAAAATAAAATAACTAATTATACGCGAATAACTAAACTATGCATAGTTAATCTAATATATATATTCTCTCATAAATAATTTTTATATTATTAATATATATGCATAATTCTAAACATCTATTAAAACGAAGCGCTTAAAAAACTAGTGCACTGAAAAAGCTTTTAACATCATATACAACACAGGTGTTGTATAAGGAGTAAAGTATTCATGTATTAAATTTCACATCTATTATCATACTAGATAAGGGACGCCACGGGCCCAACAATAACGAACGTTAGCTACAGTGCATCAAACTATTGGCTTTTGTGCTATTGAAAAGTAATTAATAGCTATAATATTCATCCACTTAATAGCTGCGGCAAGTTATTTGAACAACCATGAGGTTGGTGACAGGTTTTGCAGTTTTGGGGAAATCAACGCTAACAGCAGCAAGCTTTGCCAATTTAAGGTACTTCACATCCAAAGCTCCAAGTTCACTGAGGTCAGCATGAATCACATGTGCGTTGCAGATTTCTCCATGGCTCTGTTGAACCATGTTCTTTGAGAAAAAATCTATTATGTTCTGTAAATAAAGAAAAAGATAGTTAAAAAAATAAAAAATAAATAGCACACCCAAGTGTCATAAAGTGCAAAATCTATTGAATATAGCTAGATATTTGAGACTTAAGATAATTATCAATGCAACTATTAGTTTGATAAGCTCTCCGCTCTGATCTTCACCCCTTCTCTTTTTCGAGTTAGTAGATCTTAGTTGCCTGTGATTTTACCATTGTGTGTTGTATCCCAAATGTATCCACTTTCAAACCCTAAGTGTAATACAATAACTAATTAGAGGGTGTTTGGGTGGTTTTTTTTGGGTTCTTTTCGCTTTTAAGGGTAACTAACATGCACACATCTTTTATGTCCTATAGGCAAATCAAAGGCAGGGTGAAGCGTTTAGCAAAAAGCAAGTAGTGAACAATTAAGAGATAGAGTGAAGAAGAGTAATTATAGAAGAATTTTAACAATTGAAAACTGAAGAATGTTTGTTTTTTACCAAACTAAGGAGAGACGAAAACAAAACAATGAATTTTAAAAAATAAGCCCATAATTTCTTTCTCGATAAATCACACAGAGAGAATTACCAGCGTGGAATCCAAACAATCAATTTTCTAATATAACAAAAAAGAAACCCCGTAATTTAGTTTTCGCTGAACCGCACAAAGAAAATCCAAAAAATTCGAAGACCGTGTTCAAACTGTTTTCCTTAAAATACATACATGGAAGGGAAAAGTTGAGCTGAGTGAATATGTGTCGTTTCTATCTGTGAAGTAGAGCACTAAGCGACCCAAAATCTAGGGCACGTGTATAGCTACACAAAATATAGTCAGGCGAAAACTGTGACACCCCGGATTTTTTTTCCGCAAACACTCGAATATTTCTTCACGTGAATGTAGACTCGGACTGGAGGACTTGAAATTTTTCACATGAGTTAGGATGAGTTTCTAAGTAATTGAAGAGTGTTGGAGGTGATGTGGGGTCATAGAGGACCCCTAGGACCAAGCTAAGTCCAAAAGATTCATCGTGGTTAAGTTTTAGGATGAGTTCGTGTATAGGGTCGACTTCTAATGACCCTATCTTTTGAAAGACGACAATCTGGGTGGCCCACGACCTACCAAATTAAAGGTCGTCGAGTCTTCTTTCCAACGCCACCAAAAATGTAATTTTTGAAGTTCAGAGTCAAAAGATATGACGATCCTAAGATGAACTAGCACAGCAGAGATTTTCAGGCCTGGGTTGCAATTGCTGAAAAACTGGGCTTGGCGCCGCAGTGGCGCGATGCGCCACAATCGTGCCAGAAACATGCCTCAGTAGTTTGGGCTTTGGCGCGGCACGCCACTAAAAGGTGTACAGGGTCTTTCAAGCCAATTTCCAGAACCCAGAAAATATTGGCCTTGGCGCTGTAAGGGCGCGAAGCGCCACTATCGCGCAAAGAATGTGCCTCAGTAGTTTGATCCTTGGCGCGGCGCGCCACTACGAGGTGTGCAGGTTTTAGGCGTAATCAGCCTGGCGTTGCAAGGGCGCGACGCGCCACTATCCCGCCAGGTGCATTTTAGCCTATTTTCAAAACTTTTGAGGAGGGGTAATTTGGGAACTTACCCAAATTATATTTGTATCAGTCCTAACACATTTTGGGATCATTTTCAATCCCTCACTCTCTCTCTAAAAGCCCTAGAAATCTCTCTCTCTCTCTCTCTTCTTCTTCTTCTCCATTTCCAACAAGATGAGTTCCAAGAGCTTCAAGGTTTGAGTCCTCCATTGAAGACCCAACCACAAGGTTTTCTTCAAAGTCTTCAAACAAGGTATGTAAGGCTAACCTAAAATATGGTTTTAGTTCTTCCATATGCCCATAGATGTGTTGGTTAGGAGTTGTGAAAGAGTTGCACCTTCTAGAAAGGTTTTCTTGGAAGTTTTTCCTAAACTATGGAATGTTTTTAGATACAAATGGTTGATTGATCATTTTTAATGGCTTGAGTTACTAAATAGTTATTTTTCATATTATTAACTACGAATGTATCTTTGTATATAGATTTATAGGCATTGACGATATTCTTGAGTTGAGTTTTGTTGAGGGTATGGGTTCACGTTTCATTCACATGAACCCAAAATGAGATTTCTTATCATAAATGTCTTGAGGTTGAGATGGATAGTTGTGTGTATGTATGTATTGATTGGAATGAAAAGAATGAATTGAATAGTTAAGAATGTCCTTTTTTTCTATAAAATGAACATAAGACTAAAATAAGGATTTCGGAGTGGATGTTTGATGATTGATGTGATGATGATATTTGATGATGATGTGATGATAATGTTTGATGATGATGTGAATGATGATATATGATGATGATGTTTGATGACGATGTGAATGATGATATTTGACGATGACGTAAATGAGGAGGTTATGTTGATGAGGATGTTGTGTGATGAAGTGGATTGGAGTCTGATGTGATTTTGTGGTATATGATGTGCATAATTTGAGTTGATTGGAGTCTTAGGAATATTTCGAAAATAAATGATCTTTTGAGGAGAAGCTTTAAATAAATTATTTGTGAACCTTTTTTCATAAACTATTTACACACTATTTTGAGTCTAAAGAATTATTAGTTTTATCTTTGATTTAGAAAAGAGTTTAAGTATGAGTTGAGTATGAGAAGCCTTTAAATGAGTTGAGTATTTTTACATTAAAGTATCTATTTTGAGTTTGAGTTGAGGAGTTGAAATTATATTTTAATGTACATAATATTTTCTGCATTCATTGAGTTGAGATTGTATAAATTTTTAAAGAGAAGAGTTTGATGATTTGAGATGAGTCGATTTGAAAGAAGGTCCAATGAGACTTGTCATTATGAGTTAATTGAGTTGAAATGAGAACAGAGTTGATGAGGTGGCAATGTTCCACATGAAACTAGCTATGAGGGCTTGTTTGAGATGATTGAAGGAGTTTTATGAGCATGGAGTCATGGGAGGAGTATCGAGCATCGAATTGGGCAAGAGTAAAGTCCATACTCGAACCCAATACCTGTGTTGCCAAACGTAGGGGGGATTGAACCGTTAAAGTCGGATGCTTCCCCGAGAGTTTTGTCTTGACATTATAGGACTTGGTTGGATTGGATCCATGATTGGTTGATTCGTTCATACCCTGGCAAGGTATGAACGGATGCGGCAACAACGTCAGTTTGTTGTACTTTTACTGGCTCATAAGTGATGGTTGTCGGTTAAGAGAAACTCCCATTTAGGTCTTGATAGTACTCTGAGTCAGTTGAGTTGAGTGAGTTGCTATATGCTTATGAGTTAGTCCTGTCTAAACTATTTTTTGTTAGACTTAGGACACTTGAGTGAGTTGTTACATATTTATTGAGTTGAGTCCTTTGAGTTGAATTGTAAAACGTTGCATAATTTGATTTGCATATTTACTGAGCTGAGTCCTTTGAGCTGATTGTTGAGTTGAATGTTGAGTAGATTGTATATGGTCGGATTGGAGTAGATGAATTGTGATTGGATTGAATAGAATGGTATGTGACTAGATTGGATTTGATTATTGAGTTGATTGTTGAGTTGAGTGTATATAATCAGATTGTACATGATTGAAAGGGATCGAATTGTAAATGATTTGATTGAACTGTATTGTGTATGATTGGATTGGACTGTATGGTATATGATTAGTCTTTGTCTAAAAATGTATTATTACTTTAGACTTATGACGCCTTGTTGAGTCTCTCTTATCTTTCTGATTTGAGATATTTGGACCGTTGCTACTCTTCCTTGAGGTATGTTTCATTCTGCCATATTACATACTCGTACATTCCACGTACTGACGTCCATTTGGACCTGAATCGTTTCATGATGCAGAGACAGGTTTAAGAGATCGTCAATTAGGAGCATCATTGGGGATCTATTTCACACTCAGCGTATTGGTGAGTCCTCCCCTACATTTGGAGGACACCATCTGTGTATTCTTGCATCGAGTTAGCCCTTTTCATTTTGATTTGAGGTAGCCATGAACATGTCATTGACACCAATTAGATAGTAGTGATAGAGGCTTCATAGACTAGATAGTGATGAGTCGATTGAGTATTCTTATCCTTGAGTTATTCTTGTCAAATTATTTTAATGACAAGTATTTTAGTTGATCTGTTGACCCATGACCTTTATTCTTCGAGTTGGATGGGTGATTTGAGTTGCCCGCTAAATTATTCTTAATTTTTTTTCTTTCCGCTGAATGATTGAATGAACGGATGTGTGATCAGGCTATGTGGTTCGCTTGGGAGCCAGAAATGATTTCTGAGTGCCGATTACGTCTAGGGTACACTCCCGGGGTGTGACAAAAACAAAGAAAAGCCCCTGGCCTTCTATATATTAGTAAACGTAATAAGTAAAATAGTAGTAATTTGGTAGTATTTAATTTCTTATATATAAAACTCAGTATATATATATATATATATATATATATATATATATATATATATATATATATAATTAAATTGTTCCTAATGCTACTAATTTTTTTTTTATTAAGTATGCTATTTAAAATAAAAATTAAATTGATAATGATAAAATGTTTCACTAATATGGACCGATAGTTGATCAGTTGTATTAATATTATAATTAGATATTTTTCTAAAAAGTATCCGTTTCAGTCACATCAAAAATATTAAATAATCAAAACATCTACGTCTCTATTTTGCTCTCTTAAACACTTGATGGAGAACTCTAGCCCCAACTTTTACATTAAATACTTGCATTCAAAAAATAATGTTATTATAAGACAAAATGCATGGAAGTAATATCTATTGATTTTCAGTGATTGGAGTTTCTTTGTATGCTAGCTTTCATCCGTGAAGGATGGCTGTATAGTATGCACATAAATAGATAATCCAGTATTCACATGTGCATCATTGGAATAACGAGTGCTATAGTCTTTATATTTATTTAAAAAATGTTTTTTTGCATTTTTACTCCTATTAACCTAAAGACCAAGATTAGGCAGTCTTTGAGCATCCACTTTTCCTAATCTGTGGCTGCTAAAAATAAGAGAGAGAAAGCAGATCAAAACAGAATAGCTATCGGCCGCCATGGATGTAAATGTTGAACTCCAAAATTTCATCCGGGTATGGTTTGCAGCTATTGGAGCATTATGCTATTGTTACTACTGCGTAACCCGCATTCCTAGCGGCATCCTTAGGCTTCTCTTTGTTCTTCCTATTGTCTATTTCTTCCTTATCCTCCCTCTTGACCTCTCTTCCTTCCATCTTGGTGCCCCCACAATTTTCTACCTCGCTTGGCTCGCCAATTTCAAGCTGCTCCTCTTTTGTTTCGATCGAGGACCTTTATCCTCTTACTCTTCTTTGCCTCTTCTTCATTTCCTCTCCATTGCTCTTCTCCCTGTCAAACCCAAATACGTTATCAGCGACGGATTCAAAAATTTAACTCAGTCCGTGCAGAGCACCGAAAGAGTATCTGGTTTGTTTTGGGGGAAAATAATCATTTTGGCAGCTATAATTAGAGCATACAATTACAGAGAACTTTTTCATTCAAATGTAATTTTGGTTCTTTATTGCTTACATATTTATTTAGCAGTTGAGTTGGTTCTTGGAATCACAGTTGTCCCAGTACGAGCTCTTTTAGGGCTAGAAATTGAGCCCCAGTTCAACGACCCGTACCTTGCCACCTCACTTCAAGACTTTTGGGGCCGTAGATGGAACTTAATGGTGCCGGGGATTTTACGCCCGGCGGTGTATTTCCCTGTTAGGGCTATTTCAATTTGTTCTTTAGGAAAGGAATTGGCTAATTTGCCAGCAATTTTGGCTACATTTTTAGTATCTGGGCTAATGCATGAATTGATCTATTATTACCTCTCGCGCGCGAGACCCACATGGGAAGTGACTTGGTTCTTCGTCTTGCAAGGGATTTGTGTGTGTATTGAAGTTACTGCGAAGAAATTTTTTCATGGCGGCTGGCAGATGAACAGAGTGGTTTCCGGCGTCCTCACATTGGCGTTTGTGGCTTGGACTGGCGATTGGCTCTTTTTCCCACAGATTATTAGGAATGAGTTAGATCAGAAAGCCATTAATGAGTACTACGTTATGGTAGATTTGGTCAAATATAGGTTGCTGCCACTTTTGGGAATTTAGATTTTGTAAGTACCCTATATTGGGATGGAGTTAGCTCCATTTTTTCCTAAGAAATAGGGTACGCCCTTGTATTTAAATTCGGCATTATTTTAGTTATTTGGTGATTAAGCAAATTTTAGTTATGTGCTTGGTGTTTTTACGGGTCATGTGATTAAGCAAATTACTCCTGCCTACCGTTAGGACCAAAATGATACACTTTTCATACATATAAGACTCATTATTATTCAAGCAGTATATATGTTAGGCACCAAAATAATTCTGCACAAGGACATTTATCATCATTTTCTCACGGCAATGTAACATACGATTGAGTAAAGACAAATAACATGACAAAAATCTTACAAACTTGTTATTAGTTTACGTTTCATTTATACGAAATTAGAGATTTTTATTTTTACGGAAAAATAAGGTTCTTGGTGATTAATTGTGGAAAACTGATTCATAAAACTAGTTGATTTTATTTAATTAATGTCGATCGCATGGAGTGGTCTGCTAATATCTTGAGTCAATTTCCAATTCATGTTTTGTTTTAAGTGTATACTGGAAAGCCCAATTCTACAGAATCAGAAAACAAAGCAGCTTCCACTTATCTAAATTCCATCACAATGGTATTGAGTAGTGTTAAGGAAACCTGTATAACTGGCCAGAGTTACCTATGACTTGCTGTAAATTTTGGAAGAGGAGTATTCTCAATCTAAGGCCTCAACAATTTCTTACATTAAATTGCTATAAGGAAAAAATAAATAAAAGAGGCGTGGTACATGCTCCATGCCAGCCACTTGTGTCTGATTGACATTTTTTTTTAGCTAAGATCAAGTGTTCAATAGATAGCAATCTTTTTTTTTTTCGGAATCTCTAGTAAAACACGTAATTGCTATTCTTCGGGTGCGCACTGGGTAAATTTGTTCCTGTGTATGTAGGATCATTAAATCTATTTCACTAGTTTAATAGCGCAATCACATGTTTATGAAACACTAACTACATTGAAGAATCACAATATATAAATCGCACCTTGTTACAAAATTGTTACAATGCTTTTCAGAAAGAAATCCTCATGTGTAATAGTTCGCAAACCACACAAGAAATATAAACTGCACTAGGTAAGTTCCGAGTGACCAACTCGCCTTAGAAAGCGACGTTGATAGGGAGAATCGATCCCTAACCACCATTATGAAATACCATATGTTGTACCAACTCAGACATTCTTACAGATTTAACAATTTATATATAATATAAAGCTAGATATTAAAAAAGTGATGTGGCACCTCTTTTAGCCAAGGATCCTATTTATTTTTTTCTTCTATTTTTGACATTTTTTCTTATTTTTCTTAAATAATCTATTTTAAAAAATCATCTTCATAACTCACATCTCTTCATCTTTATCTTTATGACTACTTTTAATTAGTAATTAATAATATTAAATCTTTAAAATCTCTTAGTGTGGAAGTTATATATACTCCACCAAGTAGTACAATATCTAACAAGTTCCTATTTTACCAAATGATATTTGTCATTCATTTTGAAGCAGGTAAGTTTTTTTGCATTTCTTTTCTTTTACAACTTAGTTTTTTTTTAAGCCTAGTTAGAAAATTGGTACTTTGATGCAATTTATTTATCACATTTTTTTTTATGTAATTCATTGATTTGTTATTTGCCTGAGGATAATTATTTTTCACTGTTGTTTTTTGCTTAAAATTTTTCTAATTCAATAGATGTAATTGTATTAATCATTTTTGGTTATTTATGGATGTGTTATTTTTGAAAGATGATTATAATTTTCAAATAATGTGATTTTTTTAATTGTTTCATCTATTTTGGAACCTATAAGAAAAATTTTCTGTTTTGATTTATAATGGGGTAATAAGTTATTTGCATACAATATTTACATCAAATCTCGCTATATATATATATTAAAGCTAGATTAAGAGAGTTGATGCAACATGCCTCATAGATTAAGGAAGGTGTTATATTTTTTCTTTTCTTTTTTTGACCTTTTTCTATTAATTTGTTTTTAAATAAATAATTCTCTCTTTCTTATTCATGCATCAGCGTTTCTAAGAATTTAAAAGGTCACGTCTTTCTCTTAATTAGACCATGCTTTCTTTGTTGTGTGTTTCTAAAAGTAGTTTTTACCCATTTTGTTTAATTATATTAAAAAAATCTATATATAATATAAAGTTAGGAATAAAAAAAAGTGATATAATATTTTTTTATGGCCTAAAATAATATTTATCTTCTTCTTTTCATTTTTTCTTTTTGAAATCTTCTTAGTATTGTGTTCCCCCTTCAAAATAAGTTTCTAAAAATGTTTTTCTTTTTTTCTGTTTGTAATTGAAAAGTTTTGAAGAATTTTAGCTTAAACTGAGTAGATGCTTATGCATTTTATTTTGGTGCATGTGATATCGATTCGAGTCCATCTTTGCACTCCATCCTTGCATATTGTTGAGTTTTGAGTCTCCCATCATCTTGCTCAAATTGCTGAAAAGTTGATACATGGAAAGAAAGCTAATATTCATGGTTTGAATATTGATATTGAGCTGTATATACGGAATATAGGTGAAAAACAGTGTCGTATACACTGATATATAATTTCTATATAGTCTAATATGCAAGAAAACAATGTTGTGCGTATACAGTTAGATATATAGAAATAATGTTGTATACAACCTCTGCTGTCTTTCTTAATTGAGGGATTAATCATATTCTAGCTTATTTAAAAAATAATGTTGTGTGTATACAGTTCGATATACAGAAATAATGTTGTATACAATCTCTGTTGTCTTTCTTAATTGAGGGATTAATCATATTCTAGCTTATTTATTAAATTTTATAAAAATATGTTGGATTAATCAAAATTAGCTTTTTAAATAAAAATAATGACATACTATTCAACTTTATTTTAATTGTTCTTACAACCGCCCGAAAGGCGTAGGAATACACTAGTCTTAGTTAATAAAGAAAAATAACTTTTGTAATATGAACATATACTTGAGTGACCTTTTATGAAATTACTCCCTAAATATTCTTTTAAATCTGCTGTCAGAGGGAGTACAAGTTATAACTTATAAGTATGAAGAGAGTATGGTCGTAAAACGCATGTTCATATTTGAATTTCAAGAAAACTTGCACAAAATTTACAATTTATTTAAAAGAGGATCGGATTGCATACGAGAATTATCCATCCTGGGCACACGTGTCACCACTCAAATGGGACTCCAAATCTCTAGAAATATATCCAGTTTCCAACGTGTCATGTTGGAATCCATGCAAAAAAAAAAAAAAAAGATTCAACAAAACCAAACATATTCACAATCAGATGATTTGCTAAACCACATTAGATACAGCTAATTTCCTAGTCCCAATAATGGCAACTCTTACTGCACTGCAGCCCACCAGTAGTGTCAAGGGCCTACCTGGAAGCTCCATTGCTGGTATTAAACTAAATGTTAAATCATCTCGCCTCAATTTGAAGCCATCTAAATCCAGGTAAGGTACTGGATGGCTGATGTCTCAGATTTTAGTAGTCTGTTTAATCAAGTTTTCAAAATCTGCATATTAATTTGAAAAAGTATTTTTTTTTATCGGAAGTATTTTGGGGGAGTAGCAATTTGTGTTTAACAATCAACTTGCAAAGCAATTTGTCAATATTAGAGAAACAATTGTATTTAACTAAAGTTTCAGAAGTTCTTTTAGGAAAAAACTATTTTTCAATTTTGAAAAATAGACTTTTGCTACTACTCAAAAGTATTTATTTTTTCCTAAAAGTTTGGCCAAATAGTTCAATTCTCTGGGCTAAGCACTTTTTTACAAACTATGTACATGTATAAAAAAAGATGCATACATATAATTAGTTAATTTTTAATAATCATGGTGTCTATACAGCTTACGCGTATCTTAATTTACTCCACCGAGCACCTGCTACCTTTCACCAGCACCGATTTATCTTGAGGATGTTAAGAAATATTATTATATTCATCTGAGCTTTTAAAGATAGAAATTAAAGATGAGTTATGTGCCTGTAAGCATTCTTTATTGCTTTGATTGATTATGATAAATTCGTGTAGGGCTGGTGCTGTGGTTGCAAAATATGGTGACAAGAGTGTATACTTTGACTTGGAGGATTTGGGCAACACAACTGGTCAGTGGGACTTGTATGGATCAGATGCACCTTCACCCTACAACTCCCTTCAGGTATTATGTCATGATCCGACCTAGGGCCTAATCGTAATACGGCGATCGAAATCTTGAAGGATCCTAATCAATCCTTTTAGCATACATTGCATTCATAAGGTAAGATAAAACATTATAAAAATAAGCGGAAGAATAATCTCAATCATGGAAGTCTAGAATTGAAAACGAAATCTCAAGTCATATGTCCAAACGGACTACATCAACTCTATGTCTAAACATGCCTCTATCATACTAACATATATGGGGGCATAGAACAAGCCACTAACTCCCCAAACAAGAAAAGAACGTCTCAAAATAGCAACATAGTCTAAAAGTAGCAAGAGAGTAAATAAGTTCAATAGGTAGTCCCCGAAGCATGAGGACTTACCAAATCAAGTGAAAACATCTTCTATCTAGCCACGAGAGTGTGTAGGGTGGTCCCAAGCCCTACATTATAACACAATGTAGGCAAAAGTATGTGTTAGTACGTTTGAATGTATTAAGCATGTAGGAATGCAATGCATGACATAAAAGCGATGATGTAATGATTAAGGTTAGAACACATGATAAGTGAACCATTTATACGTAATAGTGCATCATGAGTAAGGTTAATGTCAATTAAAACCATAATGCAATCTTAAAAAAAAAGAAATTTGTACAATGCATGGGTACTATAAGTCATAATGGAAAATCATAAAGATCTTGTAAGTTTATAAGTAGTAGTAAAGATCTTAAATCATATTGAGAGTCATCTTTAAATCTCATACTTTACTTTGTAAAAGACAGATTAGCCATAGTAAGAAATACCTTGAACATTGAAAGAGGGACCTTATACCTTTTGTGATAGCGACCGTTAACCGACATAAACCATGTGAGCTATACCATGGAGTCCCAATGTTTACCCATATATCATAGGAAAAGGGGAGACTACTTGCCAAGGTAGACTCCTATATGCCTAAGTGGATCCACTAAGCTACATGAAGGATCGGGCCTCAACTACGGGCAACCCTCTAAGGAATCAAGCCTCTTCTACGAGTGATCCTCTAAGGAATCAAGCCTCTTCTACGGGTGATCCTTTATCCTATGGTGGCACGTAGTTATAGAACAATGAGATCTTTCTACGGGTCTCTTGCCTTTGCTACGGGAGATAATACCTATCCTAAGGTCCACTCGGTGCTAGGTAAACTCTCAACAGAATAGACAAACCATAAAACATAAACTCAATCATCATGTGGAGGGGCCATATCTACTACCCGTTCACTCTTCATAAGAACATAATATATCATAGAATAACTCCTTAACTTTATCTCATGTAATGTGAATGTAGACCTTTCATCATCACATATCTTTATTCGTAAAATATCTTTAGGACCTTAATTCACCCTATCATTAAATTGTTTGGACATTATAGAATCATCATTCATAAAACTTCTTTGCAAAAAGCACCTTTAAACTCATTTGTAGACCTTGTCAAACACATTTATAAAACTTTCGTTGCATATAACTTGGAACTCAAGATCATAACTTATACTTGTAACTTAGGGTAAAACATGCATGCATGATAGATGGACTTATCACATCATAATAACTTCTTTGATCTTAAATTTGATCATCATTATAACTTTCATCATAAAAATCATAATCTTAACCTTAAATCATGAAAACTTTACTTGAAGATTATTAAACTCATAATCTATTCATAAAAATTAGCTTTAACTTTATAATCTTAACTTGAAAATAGCTTCATGCATGGACATTCATAATTCAACTTAAAATCATGAAATTCATATGAAAACATGCATATAATGATCATTGATAATATCTAAAAACGGAATTAAATCAGCCCAATACAATTCATCAAAACTAAGGTTCATAATCAATTGAAATTGAAAGAAATTTTGTTAAAACCTTGGGACTTCATGGGTGAAACGAACCCATGAATCAATTCCTACATACCTTGATTGAATCTACTAAGAAATTGAAGAGAAACCTTGTTGAGCTTGAGATCCTAACTTGAGTGTGGGAGAAGACCTTTGAGAGGAGCCCTTGAAAGAGAACACTTGTGATTTTTGAGAGTTAATAAGAGAATGAGAATTTTGGAATACTTAGGGTAGTCAATAATTTAGAACCTAGTCCCAAAAACATCCAAATACATTGAAGAACTTATAGGGAAATGGCTAAACAACCCCTCATAAAAATCTTATCGGAAGACCCTATGAATCACTCTTTACGAGTCGTTAAAGTATTTACGGGTCGTAGACCCAATTCGTCCTGTCAAACCTTGGAAAAAGAAGAAAAAATGAGCCTCTGATCTTTGTTTATGATTTATATTTATGTACCGTAAACATTTTTACGGTTCGTAACTTGTTCCTACGAGTCGTAACTCGAGGTCGTAATATTTCTGATTTGGAAGTCTTTCGTAAAACGATCATAACTTTTTAGTCCAAACTCCAAATGAGGCAAACTTGGTGCCGTTGGAAAGAGGACTCAAATACCTTTAATTATATAGGTCATGGAATGCCTAATTCATTATATTATAGGAGATATGATAGTTTTAAGTTGACCAAAGTAAAATCTTTCACCAAAACTCAATTGGTAAAGAAACTTTCAACTCGACTTTGTGCTAGAGAATTCTTGTGACCTTAAAACCTATCCAAATCTATTCCCACACCTAAGAATTGACCTTAACATCTATGCACAATAAAGAATCACCCCTTTACGACACTACAAATGTCTTCTACGACTCGTCATTTGGTCTACGGGTCGTCAAAGTAATGCTCCAAAATCATAGGCTATTGTAATGGAACTTGGTCCCTATGACTCATCCTTATGAGTCGTCGACTCTCCTACGAGTCGTACAAATGAATCGTCAAACCCCACTGATGTTTGGTTATAATTCAACCCTCAAGACCCATCATACAAGTCCACCTTACGACTCATCGAATCTTCTATGAGTCGTCAAACCCACTCGTCCTGCAGGCCTGCAAACTTGAGCCTCTGAATCACTTTTACGACTCATCATTACGAGTCGCCGTTTGGGTTACGAGTCGTCATTTTGAATCGTAGACCTTCCCTTAGACTTGATCAATTTTCCACCTCCTGAACCACTCATACGATTAACTTCTACGAATTGTAGATGTTCCTATGGGTCGTAGGTTGACTCGTCAAACCTGAAGTCAGTCTCCTTTTCTTAAAATTTTCCCTTCGTTTCGTTTTTCAACTTCCGGGGTCTTACATATTATTTGTCTTTCTCCCCTTAGAAAAACATCCCACATTTCTTTATTGCAAAAATGCTTCTTGACATGCTAGACGTAACTAGTAAAGTTGTTGTCATGTGACTAAGGGGTCACAGGTTCAAACCATAAAAACAGCTTCTTATAGAAATGCAGAGTAAGGTTGCATATAACAATAGACCCTAGTGGTCTGGCCCTTCCCCGGACCCGTGCAAAGCGGAAGCTTTAGTGCACCGAGCTTCCCCTTTTTTTCATTTACTTGTCATGCCTGTGTTGAGTAGTTGTATTTGTGTATGTTGGCTCATCATTGACTAGCTAGTTGCAGCATCGATTCGCCAGAACATTGCTGAGTTATAACTGTCTTTCTCCTATTATTTTGTATTTGGTAGAGCAAATTCTTTGAGACATTTGCTGCTCCTTTCACAAAGAGAGGTCTGTTGCTCAAGTTCTTGATATTGGGAGGTGGCTCAACTCTTGCTTACTTCAGTTCAACTGCATCAGGGGATATCCTACCAATCAAGAAAGGCCCCCAACTACCACCTAAGCTCGGGCCACGTGGCAAGATCTAATTGCTTCCCAATCCAAAATTTCTTGACCTTCATTTTGTAATTGATGCATCATCTGTCACAGCTTGTAAGTGTAAATTGAAGCTTACCTCAGACCTTTGTTACAGCAAGTTAAATCCTTTGGCAAAGCATTGCTTTCTGACTTTTGTAACTTATGATATTTTTATTGATCTTTGCTTGGATGTAAACAATAATTTGCCAAGATAGTTCTCAGCATGTCAATTCAGTGCTTTATATTAGTTTTCATCCAGTGATCAGATAACTGTTAATCGCTTCTTTCCTTTAAGAAAACATGAAAGGAAAGGTATACTGATAAAGGAATGGTAGTGTTTAACTGTATGGACACCATGTATTACAGACTTCCTTTCCAATAAATCTAACGACCAGAGGTCATACAAACTACATAGTACTATTTGCAAAAAATCAAAAATTCCCTTCGTTTTTTCAACAAGGTGACATCTTGTACATAGTAAATCACTTCAAAAGAAGTGCCACAGACCCAATAAGTCTACTAAATTTTCCCTACTTACAAAAGGAATGGCTTAGTTAAATCCTAGATGGGTGTAATCCATCGCAATATGTACGTCTGAGGACAAGCTTTCACACTTCCATGAATTCTGCTGGCAGTCCTCATGAGTAAACTAAAATTCTGCAGTGCCATCAATTAGTGACGGGCTGTTGGACTTCTACACATACCTAAGTTCTCTAGGTAAGAAAACCTCTTGTTGGTGACTATGTTAGGAGGGTTGCATTTAATCTTCACGTTAATATCTTTATAAGCTGGGTCCTCCTTCAAATCTTTCTTTGTGTTGTTGTCTTCTTGATCAGGTGTCCAACCGATGAAGTCCAAAAGTGTCATTGAAGCTCCATTATCTGCAGAGTTAAGCTTCCCAGCTGCTTCTTTATCTGATAGTGGTCTCTGTACTTCTCCATTGGAAGGATTTTGGGCCATAGCATCTGCTTGGAGAACGTCTTCAATTCGTGAAATGATTGTGAATGCCCTGCTTTCTATTATTCTAGAATAGCTTTCTAAAATAGCTTGCCCCACATCCTGCAAAATCAAGGAAAATCTCATCCCATTAACTCATGAAGAAGTCCAAGAACTAGATCCTCAAGTGTATGGATGATCGCATAACGACAAAGAACTTAAATCGCCTAATGGAAGCAAAGAAAACAAGTCTAGATTCTCTAGAATATGAAATTGAAAGTAAATCAAAATGTGCATGCTTCGTACTTTGTTGTATTGGATTTTACTAATATCTAGTGTTGACTGAGGAATTCCAGGGAACTGCTGCTTAAGAATTAGCAAGATGACTTCTGCTCTTTCTTCAAACATTTCTCTCTTCTCAAAGCTAATAGATGAACCCCAGGATGATTTTCCATCTTTAGCATTCATCTTTCTTTTCCAAATAACAACAGAAGCCTCGATCCTGTCCTTGAGGTCTAAAATTTTATGTTCTGAAGACATGTCCATCGTTGTGAAGAAGTAATCTGGATCAAAGTATTCATCGGTGATGCTTTTGTAGATCGAATCTCCTAGGCTTGCTCTCCCATTCTAAACATAGTAAAAGGAAAATGTTAACTCAAGTTCACAAGCTTGAAGTAAGTTAAAAGTGAGATTCATGATTTCTTTTTTTCCTTTTTCATACCTTAGGTAGGGATTCTATATAACTTTCTGGGATCTCCATTTCTGAAAGGACTTGAGCATTTATCGCCATGGCTGCTTTATGAACTTGGTTTACTGAATCCTTCTGAAATCGCAGCCATTTCCTCATAGAATCAGACAAGCCGTTTGAAGAAACCTTAGGAGTAGGTATCCACCATTTGTCATCTTTCCTGCTGTCCTTTCCTTCCTGTGATTCATCATCTTTTGATGCATAGGAGAACTCACTTTGATCGTAAAGGTCATCTAAACAATCCTGTTGGTCATTAAACCAGGCATAAGCATCAATCAGGATAATTTTAGATCATTCTACAATGACATACGGAAAACGAAAACAAAGGAACTTCATATCTCTTACAATAAGCATTGTATCTAACTTGCGTAGTGCTGGGATGTTCATTTGAAGATCTGACCGCTGCTTTGTCACCATAATCTGATAGAGAAATGAACGTCTGATCGATCACTCTTGTTGTACGTTAGATATATGAAATATGCAACAAAGAATTCGAGGGAGAGAGGTAAAGGTACCTCCATGTTTGTTCCAGCTTTTGATATTTGTTTACAAGGAACAAATTCAACAATGTGATTCGTGATAGATAAAAGCCAACCAATTTCTTTTCTCCATTTGGCTTTTCTCTCAGCTGGCATTGGCTCTAATCTTTTCATCTCTCCAAAAACAGAAGCTGCACATACCAGACATTGATAAGAAAAGTTGACTTCTCAGATTAGTAACAAACAACAAGTTTTAGTTATATACTGATGATTACCTGCTAGATTTGTGATTGCATTTGACAAAGCCAGCGCAGACGAGACACCCTTTCCTCCACCAGACATATCCTCACCAAGGAGCAATTTTGCAAACTTTTCCTTCATCAACTCCATATCTAAATAGGACCAAAAGAGTTGGTGTTTCAGCAATGTGGTAAATGTTTTATGTCAGGGGATTCAACAACTTACATATAAGGGGAAAAATCATTTTTTCCCTATTAATATATATAGTTCATATAATTTGAAACCCTTGCACTCCTCTGCTTCCGCCCCTGAATGCATACAACATGCAAACCACATCTTTTGACTACAATATATCAAGATCCTATATATCGATTCATTGACTAAGTAATTTTCACCCAAAAATGAAAATTTTCTGGTTAATTACCCCTAAAGGATAAATGGAACATTTTGTTAGCTTTGGCTAGACAACCTTAATTAATGTTTTAAGACATGTTCAATCATTTAAGACCCTCAAGCATATCACAATTTTTACTTTTCAAAAGTAAAGCATTAAGGGTGACAGCAGGGGCGGAGCTAGGGCCCCCCCTTTTTTAATCGAAAATTACACTTAATACATAGAAGGTTAAGATTATTTTTTATACCTATATTAGATGTTAATCCGTTTGGCTTCTTCATACATGTATTTCCTTATATTGTGAATAACCTTAGTGAAAATCCTGACATTGTCACAGGGTAACAGAAAGGAAATATTGGAAAAATATAGATCTTTTTGAAAATTAGTCATTATTAGAGACCTCAGAAGCTTTAACAATTGACTAAAGTTTTGTGTTTCATGGAGAATGAACAAAATCAAGAATCCATCCACACACACCAAAAAAAAAAAGAGATTGTGAATTTTCTAAAAAGCGAAGAAAATGACTTACCTGAACGAGGGCTAGTGACCCCTGAATCGTTGGCCAAACGTGACTTGAATCCAGCCATTGAATTATTGTTCATTTCAAGAATCATGTTTCACTTTTCACACATTCCATAAAAATGTATCTTAAAAAATGGAGCTTGTGACCATATTACAAGAAAGTTAATGAAATGGGGTTGTTTGTTAGGTGAAAAGGAATGAAAATTTGTGTGAAGTTATGGAGTGGGAGAAGAAAAAGGTTATGTTTCTACAGATACAGAGAGAAAGGGATAGAGGCAAAGTGTTTTCGGATAATTGTGGGGAGGAACTTTTGGTGTTTAATTCTTAGTTTAAGTGAATGGTTGGAAGAACGTGGGTGCATGTTTGTTTTTAAGAATGATGGAAAAAGGATGTAATTGTCAGTGTCCTCTGCTTTGACTAATTATACAATGCAATTATGTGTGTGTGTAATTGGGTTGTACATTTGTTTGTTTGCTATTGGGTTGGTGTTATAAGCCAATGAATGGCTCTATTTTGCTTTAAAAGTCAGGCCACCCAACTTGATTAAAAGCTAAAAAAGACAAGTTCAAGTGAAAATTTAGTAAATGTCATATTTAATATAAGAAATTTTGAATTGTGACATTAGATTATAACTTTCTAGCATTAAAAAACTTTTAAGTTGTAACATATTAGATAATATTATACATTAATTAGATTATTAATAATGCAAAATAAAAAAAAGTAATAAAGAAACGAAAATGTTAATGAATATATTAATGGTAATACAGAATCAACATTCAATTAGGACTCTAACAACTGATTTTTATATTAAATTTCTTTATTTTCTCAATTAGTTTCAAATCTGGTAAGATATATTTAAAAACTGAAATTTTTATTTGAATGTTTGTCTCCAACGTTTCTCTCTCTCCTTCATTCAACGACTTTCCAACATTTTGAAAGTAATTTCATTTTATTTATCATGGAAATTAAAAGATTTTTATCAATACTTGTTCAAGATAGTGGAAGATGGGATTGTTCAGGTATCAGTAATTTGGTTTCCGTTTTCATTATAAATGGAGGTTGTGATGAAAAATTTACATTTTTTATTGTTTACTTGTAGTGATGGTAAAATATTCAACATTTTGAATGAACACAAATTTTGGCTATTAATAACGTTATGCCTAAAATACATTCAGATTAAATAATATTTGTATGAATTTGTAATTAATGAAATGACAAATTCAGTGGACTTAAGATTGAATAACGAAATTTCATTTTCAGCATAACTTTATTAGTAGCCAAATTTTTGTTTGTTGATTCGAAATGTTGAAAATCTGGGTTAAGTTTACTTGTAGCAATATATGATTGAATTTATGTGAATATATGTTGTATGAATAATGTATAAAATTTGATTAAATAATAAGTTGTATGTGAGAGTTTTGTAAATCTGGTTTGATATGACGTTCATTATTTGTAAGATTTTAATATACATTTTGTAGTATAAAGTTTTTTGTATATCTTTTGTGGAAATTTCTTTTTTTTTATATAGTTTGAAAATGTGCATGGTGGATAATTTTTTGGTGATAGTAAAAGTTGTATGAATTTGTTGTAGTTAAATTTGAGGAATATATCAACAGATGTGTTGTAGACGTTGGTATGAGTATTGAATATATTATGCATAAGTTTTGAACAAGTGATATCCATGTTGTATAAGTTATGCACAAATTTTGTATAAAAATTGAATATAATGTAATTTTTTTTGTTTTTTTGGGTATGTGATCTTAGTTTGTATGTGTTCTGTATAAGTTATGTATATATTTTGTATACGGGTAAATATGTTGGATTTCAAATGGAGGATGTTATATATGATGCTAATACTTTGTACGATGGCCTTGTTAATGCAATATTGTCACAATTAGGAGTGGACACATCTGTGGATGGATTGAAGATCAAGTATCTCGTGAGTGAGAGGTGTCCGCCAATAATGATACGTAATATGTGGGTGTACGTGTGTATTTGGACCAAAGAAAAGTTAACAATGATTTCTTTGCCAAATTTCCTTTGTGTGTTATTTTAAAAAACAGGGCTTTGGATATGCCAGAATGTGGTTTAATGTTGGAGCGAGTGGAAAGTTCAAATGCAGAACGACAAAGCAACATAAATTTATACTCAAATAAGTCGATTCATTTGGTAGGTATGAACCCCGTGCAAGAATTTGAGGGATTGACTGAAGATGGTTCTGCTATAATTAGTTATATTTCAAATTTGTCGGTGGAAGCAAAACAAGTGTACAAAAATAAGAGTACACTTATGGAGGTGATGAGGCACTACATAGTAGTCCATAAATTTCGATTCCTTGTGATACATTCCAGTGCGGCTTGGTTAGATTTTAATGAACTATCAATCTCATCGAGATCATTGATCTCATACCAAATCCCATCAATCGAATCACTTTTTCGAGAAATACGAGACATCTAAGTCATACAAGTAAAGATTTTATATTTTTAAATTTATATTTTGTATATAATTAGGGTTCTAATTATATTCATAATTTTTTTTGATTAAACAACTATTACATTAGGTGTCCAACTGAACATTTTTCATAGTATATGAATGCGCCCTGTTTGAATCAATCTGGACTCTTCAAAATCCAATTTTTTTGTGGTAATCACACGTGTTTGGCTAGAGATAGGATTTAAGCAAGGCATCAAGGAATAACAGACGCCGTGGTTGTTTTTATATTGGATAAATTTGTTGATCCAAAGACAACATATACACCCAAGGGCATTATCGAGGATATGATGAAGTTACACGGTGTTTCATTGACATATATGCAGCCATGGAGAGCTAAAGAAAAAGCAATAAAAATGCTGTGAGATGACCCTACTGAATCTTACGCAAAACTTCCAGGTTATTTATATATTTTGGAGGAAATCTACCAAGGGTGAGTTGTAAATTTGAAGAGAAAGGAAGGTGATGCATTTTTGTATGCATTTGTTGCGTTGGAAGCTTCTATAAGGGCATGGGAATATTGTAGATTGGTAGTGGCTGTTGATGGGGTCGGAATGAAAGGAGCATATGGTGGGACAATTCTAACTGCAAGTACTATGAATCTAGGAGGTATGTAATTTGTTGTAATTTATAGTTAATATGGTATATTGTTGGTGTATAGTTTGTATTCTGTTTTGTATATTTTTTGAGTGATACTTTTTGTTATATTGACAGGTCACATCCTACCACTAGTGTACGCTGTAGTGGATTCAGAGAATGATGCATTTTGGACTTGATTTTTTGAGAAGTTTAGAGAAGTATTTGGAGGGAGAGCGAATATGTGTTTCATGTCCGATGGGAATGAAAGCTTATGGAAGGCTATTGAAAAAGTGTATCCTGCATTAGATCATCATGCCTACATTTGGCATCTTTGGTGTAATGTTCTAAATAACTTTCATAAAAATATAAAGGAATTAAAGAAGATTTTTTTTGCCATGACGAAGGCTTACACACTGCAGGAGCTTGAGGAATTAATGGGAAGAGTAGACATGATAGATAGGAGGATAAGAGGTTATTTGTTTGAGGTCGGATATCATAAATGGTCAAGGGCTCATTCCACGATTAACAGAACATGAACGATGACTTCGAACATAGCGGAGTCCGTAAATAACGTTAACAGGTTGGCTAGTAGACTCCCTATTGTATTCCTGCTTGATTTCATGAGGATAACCATACAAGCATGAAATGCGAAGCACACTGAAGAGGCTGCAAAAATCACATCAAAACTAACGACTAAATATGACCTCAAACTGAAAGAAAACATTGAGTTGTCTACCAGAATGAAGGTATGAACTGTCTAATCTCGTTTGTATAGTATTATTTAACATTTATTTGACTTTACGAAATTTTTTAGGTGAGTCTGCGAACACAACATTTACATGCCGTTGCCGATGGAGCTATGCAGTATATTGTGTGTGTACGTACCAAGAAGTGTAGTTGTGGTCGCTTTCAAAAAGATAAGATGCCTTGCAGTCATGCCATTGCTGTTCTTAGATACAGACGTTTGCATGAAGAAGATTATTGCTCTCAGTATTATAGCAATAAGAATTTTCAAGATGCATACGCAATCCCATTGAAGCCTCTTCCGTGCGAAAGTACATGGGATATACAAGATACTTGGTGGAAACTAAATTGATGTTGTCTGATTTTAGGAGAAAGGTAGACAAGCCATCTATAGTACGTTGGAAGGGAGTTGGTAATTTTAAATCTAAGAAAAGTAAGGTTAACTGCAGTCAATGTCATCGAGAGGGTCATAACAGGTAGACGTGTGGGATTTTTATGTTCCTAAAAGTTAGTTAATAATTATTAAGTTTATATTATTATTTTTATTTTGACAATCAGTCGTTTGCATGTTTTGGTGCTCTTTTGATAATGAATTTATAACAATATGTCATGTTAAATTATTTTTGTGTATGAAACTTGTTTGGTCTCTTGTGTATCGTATTATTTAGTGATTGTTGAACGTATATAATTTGGTGTGAACTTAAATTTGTATATCATTGACATACGAGTTGACAAATTCTGATATAACTGAGCTATAATATTATATGAAATGTGAATGAAAAATGAATTATAATAAAATAAGTTATCCGATAAAGGAACTGTGTTGAAAAATTATATGAAAATTGTAGAAAATCTTAAATGTAATAATCTTTGGTGTCCTATTGGAATATAAATGGTATGTGAGATAAAAATTGTTACTAAATGAAATTTATTGGAATATAAATGGTATGTCAATAAAATTGTTGACATATTATTGGCATATCCATTCTATTGTTTTTGTTTATTACTATATACATGGTTGGTGCCCTATTGAAATATAAATGGTATAAATTGCCTGAATTTCATATGATATTTGAATGATAAACGAATTCTACTCAAATATGGTTATCTATAAAATAAATATATCGAAATATTTTATGAAATTTATATTAAAACTGAATGCAAATAAAATTCGAATTATTCTAATTGATCTATAATATTGTATAAAAACTGAATTCTAATAAAATAAGTTATCTTAAAATATAATTGTACTGAAAATATTGTGTGAAATTTGTGGAAAAACTGAAATATAATAAAATTTGGATTTTTGTATCCTACAATATAGATGATATGTAATATAGTATTAAACTTGAATGAAAAATGAATTATAGTAATATTATGGTGGATAAGCAAATATCTTGAAGAGAAATTTATAATTTCAATAAATCATTTAAATTATAGCTGAAAAGCATACGTAACAGCTGAATGTTTAGCCTCAAAATCATAATACGAATGAAGGAAAAGTTACTAATCTAGAAAACAAAAGTGTGACAATTGATTGTTTATATCAAAAACGTAAAACTAAAAAACAAAAGTAATGGTTAACATCCTTCATCTGAAAACTGATCGCCTTGACCTTGGCATAGGAAAATTGGTGGTGTCAGGGGCCTGCTTTTTTGATACGCGTGATCCACCAGATCTGTTGGCAATCGTTTCAACCGTTCCTGTTACCTCGCTCTCGCTGATTGCACCATCGATTATCTTGGTTGTTCCATAATACCACAAAATCATACCATATCTTTGGCGATGGTATTTTAGATCAATGGCAACTTTGAAAATATCAGAAATACCATTACTAATCAATTTAGCAAAAAGGCATGTGTACAAACCGTAATCACTATAATGAAAATTTAAAGAATGAGTAGACATTATAAAGTGATATTATAAAAAAAGGATGCTATATTAGGGATACATACTTTGATTCTGGATCTTGTTGAGGTAAATTATCCATAATTTCGTAACTGAGTGGATTAGAATGAGCCTTATCGATATATGCAGGTATCTTGTTTGAATACAGATCCAGCCTTTTCTCATTAAAGCCCGTGCTGATTAGGAACAATGGTATCATTTTAGCAAGCTTCTGCACTACTTCGATGACATTCTTTTTGTGGACTGCCCCTCCCATCATTGCATCCTATACATGTAGAGACATGTGTTTGATGCGGAACACCACCAGAATCCAATGAAATGACTTGCTAACATTGACGGAAATGAACACCTCGTCAACTTTATTCCATGAAATGTTAGCAAGCAATTTAAATCCCTTAATGCATTTTCCAACATTGTGATCCGGAGATATTGATCTCGTCGAAATTTGATTCCCTCCATTGTCTCTCAATATTATTGATCCAAGACATGAACCAACAGTCTGTCGTTGTATATGAGGAATTGTTGATTAGAGAGTATTTTGCCTTTTTTTCGTAGATAGTACATAATAACATCAACGTGTTGTAATTATGTCACACCAATATGTTAAAATAAAATAACTACTTAATTATACAAATGTCATACCAGTTTAACTAGAAAAATACACAAAATCTAAACAAGAAATCAAACTTAAAGGCATAATTGTTATTCCAAATTCATCTCTTTTATATTTATGTTTCATGCCATTTATACTCAGAATGCACACCTATTATGTATAATTTTGAAAACTAAAAAGAAATTGAAATGCCAGAAATATGTCAATAATATTAATATCTTATACAATGTATATTCCATTTACACACCATATACATGCAAGTTCCCTTCAATTATAAGTTTACTATAATGTTAATGTAAAAAGACTTTCACTCCAATGAGAGCAATGTGTATTACATACCTCATCTTCCCATGCCCTGCCTATATGAACCATCTTGTTGAACCAGTCCATCTTGCCAACGCGTACAACTCCGAAATCCATTTCATGTTCCATCTTATCTGAATATGCAAACATTATCAATTGAAAAATAACACACATTAGTGTTCTTAAAAAATTGTATTGAATCAAATCTTAATGACATAATTATAAACATACCTGCCACGTCTTTTTGAGACATTTTTGTACACCCATTTCATACATTCAGTGATCAAATTTTGATTATGATCTTCAAAGGGATGTTTAGCACGAAAGAAAACAGGTGCTCCTATTAAGCTACTGCCACATTCAGACAAACGAACATACGGGGATGTATCCTACGTGCCAAGATGTCTGTTTTTTGTTTGCATTTCAGCTGTAGTTGTCTCATTGAGAATTGGATCAAATGCTACAATTTGTGTAAATGTAAGATCAGGATAATCATTTAGACTTGGTGGTTTTGTAGCTGAATATCCAGGCAAATCAGTGTTTAAAACACCCGAATCCCTTTCAACATAAGGACTCTGAGCTACACCTATAGATTCAAAAAATGTATGAACGTTAAAAGAAAAACGTCGATGTAAGAAATTTGTAATTGTCGTACCATGATCTATTGAATCTGTATTATAAGAATTTACATCGACGTTCTTGAATATCGATGCATGCTGATTTTCAACCTTGACAGTATCATAAAGTATATAAGTTATATCAAATGAAGAGAATATTGATAACCTGGAAATCCTACTGGTTTTATACCTATTTCATGCTAAAGCTATGTCATATTTATAATTTTTTTAAAACGGCAGCTTACTTGAATATAAAAAACTAATACAATTTTATAAAACAATTCTACCTTTATATCAGATTCATGCTAAAAATATAAAATTAATATTTGTGTATAAATTACTTGTCTTTGCAATGTTGTGGTTTGATGGTTTGAAGGACTATGAACTCCTACTACATAATCATAAATAGATGACTGATTTTAATAATCAAGTTGCTTTTTAAATACAATCTATACGTTATGTAAGATTAATAGATAACGGAACGTACCATCATAATTGACATCTGCATTGAGAAAATCATCGTTCTTGGAGGTTGAAGGTTAGTCATTTCCAACATTGACATTGTCTTCAGCCTATTTAATAGCATGTTTATATTAGGACTATAAATATATATTAGTTTTATATTATACATATATCCATTCAAAACGACAGGTTCATATTAATGATATATAAAAAAGAAATTTTGAGTGCTACGTCTTTATGCAGTGTTTGACTTTGGTGGATCCTTGAAGACCTAATCTCATCGATGATAGACTTGATAGAATTGTCAATGTGTGCTTTCAACTCCGTGATGTGGTTATCAACATTTTTAACCAACTCTTTTTTCAGATCTTTCAATTCTTGACCAAATTGTGAAAAACACAAAAATGTTAAATACTTTGTATACATATAAAAACAGAAACTTATAAAAAAAATATGATACTATACTAACAGTAGCAATTTCTTTCTTCATCTCAAGATATTTGTCTTCTACATCAACATTATTGCGAGTCGATGTCGTGTAATCTTCTGCATGTTGGTGACTGGATGATTCAGGTATAATATACTGATCCATGGCATTCAGTTCTTCATCCATATCCATGAGCACTAAGTTTTTAAATTTGATTTGCAAGTATCAAATAAATAAAAAGAATATTGATAATCAAATAATTATGTAATGGATAAAGTATAAAATTAGTATTTCTAAAAAATAAATAACTTGATTGTCATGTGTTCTGAACATAGTCTTCTTTAAGTGTTTGAAGAAAATAGATTCCTCCAATGTCTTCCAGTTAAAAATACGAGGTGTGGGGTTTGCTACTTTGTTAGCAATTGAATCGTCAACCTTGTGACAACACTCAGAAAATCAAATCTGCAGAGCCAAATGAAATCCACCAAATTTGAATGACGAAGGATCATTCGTTAATCTGTGGCTGCACATTTCGAGAGTCCGGTGGAAACACTCATTACCCCATGGATAATTGATGTACTCACCACTCTCAACCAAGTCGAAATACAGTTTGGGGATCGATATTTTCGGTGGTTCTGAACCTAATTGAAATGAACTGATGAAGTACAAAATACCTATTTTGAGACGGTCTTCGGGTCTCAAAAAATCTTTTTCCAGAAATGCTTTGTAAAATTCTGATTTCTTGATCTTTTTGATGCCTGAAAAATAATCTTCGATGATCCTAATTAAAATAGCAGGGTATGAAATAAAATCGCTATCCGCCCCGCATTTGAGACCAG
Source organism: Solanum dulcamara (assembly GCF_947179165.1). Lineage (NCBI taxonomy): Eukaryota > Viridiplantae > Streptophyta > Magnoliopsida > Solanales > Solanaceae > Solanum > Solanum dulcamara. The sequence goes on from NC_077244.1 coordinate 69,052,136, forward strand.
TAACAACTGAGAATTTATTTATGCCAAATCTTAGTTCAATACCATTTATACTGATAATGAAGAGATCATCTCTGTTTTTATCAGTCTCTATTAGTAAAAGATGTTGTAACAGTTGTTCCTGCATCCTCATGAAATATATCACGTTGTAAAATTCGAATGGAGTCTGTAAAAACTCTTGAAACTGTTCATCCGTTAGAATTTTTTAAGATCATCAAAGACCTTCATATTGGTGCATGATTGCCAATGTGTGTATCTTTCTTTTTTCTGAAATAATATTATAAATAAATGTAACGCCAATTTAACTATAAAAATACACAAATTTGAACAAATATTCAAACCTAAAAAGCATATTTGTTATCACATATTCATCCCATTCATATATATGTTTCATACCATTCATATTCAGAATGCACACCACTCATGTACAATTCTAAAAAAAATAAAAATTGATATACCATAAATATGACAATTAAATCTATACCTCATACAATTTATATTTCAATTACACAACAACTAAGGAAAAGCAAAGACACCAAATAAGTAACAAAGTTAACCCAATTTCAACTAACATATTTATACAAATGTCATGCCAGTTTAACTATAAAAAATACACAAACTCTGAACAAATATTCAAACCTAAAAAGCATATTTGTTATCAAAGATCAATCCCATTCATATATATGTTTCATACCATTTATATTCAGAATGCACACCACTCAAGTACAATTTTAAAACAAAAAAAGAAATTGATATAGCATGAATATGACAATTAAATCTATACCTTATACAATTTATATTCCAATTACACAACAACTAAGGAAAAGCAAGACACCAAAAAAGTAACAAAGTTATCCCAATTTCATCTCACCTATTTATACAAATATCATGCCAGTTTAACTATAAAATTACACAAAATCTGAACAACTTTTCAAACTTCAAATGCATAATTGATATCCCAAATTCATCTAAGTAACAATTATATTTATATCTCATACAATTTATACCAATTACACACCAACCATGGATACCTAATGAAAAATAAGATACCAAAAAAGTAACAAAGGTATCTCAAATTCAACCCACCTATTTATACAAATGTCATGCCAGTTTAATTATAAAAATATACAAATCTGAACAGAAAATTCAAACTTAAAATGAATAATTGTTATCCAATTTTATCTCATTTTCATATCATTTATATATACAAACAACACAGTGCAAACTAGTTTTAGTACTACAATATTCATATCAAAATTAAACCTATTTTATACTCATTTAACACATGTGTATTCAAATACTATTTTTATGACGTTACCTAATTTTCGACTAAAAAATTAGGATATATCAAATTCATAGTATTTTCGTATTAACTTCAATAAACTGATATTCATACAAAAATTAACCAAAACATGTAAAAAAATATTTTTTTAAACATTACCTTTACAACCGTCTTGATCTTTTTGGTCTTAGGAATTTTTGAATCACCTTTGAGATTTGAACTGGGTCTTTTTTTGGAGGGGTTTGATGGCTCACCCTTGCTAACTGATTTTTGCTTTTTGGTTTGTTTTTCACTAACAAAATCGAAATCTGAAAATCCGAAGCTTCAACTGACGAGGATTCCACCATCTTCTCCCTTCTTTTTTGCTCCTTAGCCATGGTTTCTTTCATTTTTACTGGGCTTTGTTTCTTCTTCAATGGGATTAGTTTCTTCATCACGATGGCGATATTTCTCTTAGCGGGTGATACATTCTTTTTGATTGGTGTTTGTGTTAATATATTAAAATTTGGTGGCTCAATCTCTACCGTAGCTTCGTCTTCTGTGAATCAAGGACTCTTCCGAGGTGTATGAACATCTTTTTGGGTTTTCTTCATCATACAGAGCTCCTCTATACGGTAATTAAAAATGACAGTTTTAACATGTAGTGGGATGAAGAAATCTAGATGAAGACAGGGTTTTTTTTCCTTGGACAATCTTTGAACAAATTGAAGAAAGAGAAAAATACAGAGAAGTTGACGGAGGAAGTTTTATTAAAGACGTGAGGGAGTGGGTGAGGCGTGTGTCAGTTAAAAAAGAAAAAATTATTCCTTAATTGTAGTGAATATTATTATCCGTAATTAATGTGCCTTTTTTACTTTCTCTTTCTTATTAAACGAGAAAAATTTTAATGTGTAAAAGTAATTAATTTAAATAGTTAAATTATAACAATCTGTTAAAGTCTGTAATTAATAATTTATATGTATTAATTGCATAAAAATCTATTCATAAGCTGTAATATAAACCCTTAAATAGATGTGTGGTGTGATTTTTCCTAAGTTCAAACATGTGAAAATATCTGCTATGAATGTTCTTTTGGTTAGGGCGTGTTTTGATAAAAACATTTTCTTGAAAATAAGTATTTTCTATATTATTTTTATCACTCCAGGGTGGCAGTGATATGGATTATGAGGGTAAGGTGTGTTGAAGGGTGAGTCACTTATAAAAAAAAAATTGCATATTTTTATAAGAAAAATTATTTTATTCATTTTCCTAGAGAAAAATATTTAAGTCACACAAACATAGAGAAAATTAGGACCAACCATAATGTTATAGAGGTTATTTCTTTATTTTGTAGGTTACTATATCAGGTAATAGTACTCAAAACTTTTCTTATAATAGGAATTAAATATTATATTCAGTCATAATTTCTCTATTTCCTTTACTGTGTTAATCAAATAATTATGTATAATCCAAAACTAGTTGAGATTGGTTATTAGTAATTGTTATGAGTTATGAGGATCATCTATTTTCATCAATTGGATTCGTACTCACATAAACAGGTTTTGTAATTGACCATATAAGGAGTAAAATTATTCTCTTCTTTATTTCTTTTTCTTTTTAAACTTGAAAAATACAAAGAAAAAGAAGAGTTCTTTATCCTTAAATTTATTCGGTTGAGTTGGTAAGCTGTATTCCTCAAGGTGGCCTGAGGAATATTTCATTTTAACAAGGTAGAGTTAAATGTCATGGCCGGACTGTTACCCCCTTTGGACTTCTTTCATTTAACAATTTTACAAGGCAATTGAGCTTCTAGACGCCCCGGCCCCTTTGGGTGAGTCTTCTTCGACCCGGCTCGATGTACTCAAACTCCAACTGGCTAGATTGAGCATTTCTAGCATCAAAAGTAGAGATTATTTATGCACACCATGAGGGAATATAGACAATTATCACAGAGAGATTTCATGATAGCAGTCCAAATCATTTGAGAGAAACGCCATGAGAGATAATCAGTGAATATCTCAAATCATTCATTTGACAGTTGATTAAATCACCTACAACTCCAAAAACATACATTTCGCTATTACTTCATTTTCCAGAAAACAAGAAAAAGCTTCTAAGAATAAAGGACCAGAGATCAGAGAGCAATTTACTTTTTTGTGTGCAATGTAGATCCCCTCCACTCAATATTCAAGTCTTTTTCTTTTCATCTTTGCAGTAACCAAGAAACACAAGACTTCATAGGCATCTGAATTCATACTACAAGCTGAACTCATCATCTATGCAAACATTTAGTTGGTAAAATCTATATAACTATTGATAAAATGTATATACATCCTTGCTCAAGAGAAGAAAAATCATGACCTATCTCACAGGATTTCACCAATCAACTCTACTAATCAAAGAATCAAAATTCAAATTACAACCTCTTGTAATTTAGAAATTAAACTCTCAATTCCTTCCCCCTCACCATGGGTTATGGTACAGTAGTGAGACTACTTCACCCTTAACCAGAGCTCTCCGATTCAAGCCCTATAAATGAAAAAATTCTTGTTGAGAGCGCCACCCCCGAATGAGCCCTGTAGTGCGAGATCCAAATTTAATCGGGGCTCCACGAGCTCCGAACACTGGGTGGAAAACCAAAAAAAAACTCTATTGCCCACTAAATCAACAAATCCCTAGTCAACTTAGACTTCAAGATGACATTCATAGCTAATCCTAGCTATATTGACACAGATTAATAAAAGACTTAAGTTGATCTAATTCCTTTGTAGGTTAGGAATAGATCTACAATAATAAGAACAAAAACAGAGATTCTAAAAACAACTAAGAACCGCAATAGATCTATCAAGTCCTTATGTCGTTTGAGATTGTATTACTAGAGAATCAAGCTTTTGCTGTGTATAACAATTAGAAGACGCATATAAATATGCTTGACACAATAGCAAGAGCCATGATATTTGTTGAAAGCCCGTCGCCCTACAAACAACTCGCACCAACGCACTACTGACTTACAATTTTGGCAGGGTGTACAATGTAATTTTTGTCAGTTGTCTCTTTTAGGTCATCCAAACTCTTGCATGGAATCAGATCTCATACTAGTTCTCATGATTTATTAAATCATCAAAACTACATAATAACAACTACTGCACGATCGCCATACTAAGACCCAAAATCAAGCTAGTTAGAATAAACAAAAAGATGACAGCACGTTGGGCAGTACATTCAGCAGCTTCACAGATGGGCTAAGAGAAACATAAAGCAACAGGAAGAAGCATAAAGGAATTGCAAACAAACAATTCATCGCTTCCCAGCCAACCCATCATTATTCATACAGCAACATATTTGCAATAAGCAATTTGAACAACCTCAAAGGTAACAATAAAATAAATGGAATCATTTCATACAGCAACAGATTCAAAATGAGCAATTCGAACAACCACAAGGTAATATAATAACTAGACAGGCAGATCAGATCCAATAAGTGATGGAAGTCTCAAGATCCTTCTTTATAAAAATGCCAAGTTGGAATACATACTTCGAAAATTTTAAGCACATTAATCTTTCAAAGGGCAATAAAACCTAAGATCGAAGGTCCCAAAAACTTTCTTGTTCTAACACTTGAAATATCAAAATGAAGCTACCACTAATAGCCTTTCAAGTAACTGTATCAAAGGCCTCAAGCAGAAGCTGCTGCCTTCTTCCTTGGAGCTGCTTCAGTACCTGGATGAACAAGAGTTTAAAGTTTATTATTATATCATACTAGTTACGACCAGAAATTCTTAATCACCAATTGGCAATGTCTAAACCAACTTAGTCAAACTAAACAAAGGAACAATCACACAAGCTAAAATAATACATACTCAACCTAAAACACCAATAGGGCATTGGCTAGGTATGACATAAAACAATTTTCAAGAAAAATATTGTGTGAACAGTTTTATCTTGAAAATTTATTTTCTAAAACTATTTTAAGCATTTGGTTCTAGTTTCTTGGAACTAATTATAGGGACTTGGGGGTTGTTTGGTAGCTACTTCAGAGGTTAGCAATGCAGATATTAAATCTTGCATAAGTAATGCTACATTCGGTAACTGACTACAAGGCAAGTTATTTATGTAAAAAATAAATATAATGTTTGTTTCCAATTTAGAAATCTGCATAACAAACACATGCATAAGTTATGAGAGAATCTACGTATTGTTTTATGCAAGATAAAAGGAGGAATAAGTAATACATGAATAACTAAATCTTGCATAACTAATATCTGCTTAAAATACACATAGATTTCCTCGTAACTAATTCTTGCATTACTAATAATTGTGTGACTAACAAACTACCAAACAACCCCTTAGTTTTCTACAGAAGAATTGGGCAATATGCAACATCAATAAAGGTAAAAGGGTAGTCACAGCATGTGCTATAATGTATGGTACCTCACTCATACAAGGTGGAAGACAAAGTACAACAATATAGTTTAATAATCTCACCAATCCCTAGTTATGTGACACTGTTTCCTTTCCATTTTAGAAAGGACTAGAAAAGAATTGACAACTTTCTATCTCCACAAAACAATTTAAATTTAAACTTCTTAAACTTGGTGTCCAGTTAAACAACTTTACATAAATTGAGAAAGAGGTAGTAGTTTTATTAGCATTGACGATTGAAAACAATATCTAAATATTGGTTTAAGCAAGTATATGGATATCTACAAAGTAAAATGACTTTTGTCTATTTAGAGGAAGCATTTTTAACACTACAAAGTAAGCAATCACTGGAAAATGATTTCATAAATCACATAAACAATTTCCACCATACCAGAGGCACACTTAAACCTAAATGAAAATGTAAATTAGCAAATCTTAAGAATGCAGAAACAAAAGAACATCCAAACATATAGGTAAGTTGTAATATGTATACCTTCTCTGAAATTGGTCTTGAACCTGCGAGGGACGTTACGAAGATACCTCATGCGGCCAGTTCCAGTTGTCTTTCTGCGAATTGCCTTCACACTCCAGTTGTCTGGTAAATCATTCATTCAGAAGATCATATAAAAAAGATACAAAAATTATTTGACGATCGATATAATGCTACAATATCGAAAGTGAAAGGATTATAAGAATATTACATGTCCTTTTACGGGCAGCAGGGTAAGCACAAGCAGAGCAACGGCTCTTCTGGAGATGGAAGCTCCGTCTTCCACACCTCACACATAGTGTGTGGGTCTTGTTCCTCCTCTTACCAAAGCTTCCTGTTCCCTTACCCTATATAGTAAAATCCACACAATCACTTACAGATCATCTTTTGCTGACTTACAAAAAACATATGCACCTTTTTTTCTAAAATCAGAACCATTTTTTGATTGTGCAGGTAATCCTTCAATATTCACTGTATTTTTTTTCAATTTTAATTTTTGAACCATTTCGTGATTTGTTATTTGAATCAGTTCGCTAAGGAAAACGAAAACGTATACGTTAACAGGAAAAAGGGATGAAAGGTTAGCTTCACTTACCATTACGCTGCAGTTGCAGAAACCCTAACTATCCTCCTGAGCTTTCTCAAACTGAGAACTGCGGCGATCTAGGCAGTGCTTATACTTTGGTAGTGAAGGAAGAAGGCTTTTAGGGTTGTGCCTGCAGTGATAATGGGCTTGAATTGGGCCCAAATCAACATAACTCAGGCTTTTACGTAGAATTAGCATTTAATGGCCACATTTTGGTCTTGCCTCTGAAAAAATAGCCTCTATTGAAGTTTTAAATTTCATAAATGTGTATTTTTTAATTATAGGACTGGAAAGTGATTATTTATTGATTTTACTCATTCTTTTAATTTGGTGAGGATTGTATTGTATTACGACGGCATTATTATTTTATTTTTTTATTGATTTCTTATATGGTGTTCGGAGTCGGTGAAACTCCGATTAAATTCGGATCGCGCATTACAAGATTCATTCGGGAGTGACGCTCTCAACATAATTTTTTTCATTCTCAGGGCTCGAACTTGAGACCTCTGATTAAGGGTGAAGCCATCCCACCACTGCACCAATTGGTGCTATTATTGTTTTATTTTGCGGAGTAATTGGAGTAAATCTTTGCCACCAGTAGAATTATGTGGCAAAAGCTCTTAACTCTCACTCATTATTTTAGTGGATGTAATAGTTTAGAGTTGCAGCGGAAGCAGCAGTTTCATCAAGAGAGTTGACTATTTTTTATATGAATAATAATATATATTTATGATAATTTTATAATTGGGGTTTTGAAAAGGATAAAATATATATTTTTTTCTGTTTTGTGGTTTTTGTGAGGTTGTTTCTAATAGACTTTCGATTCAAAAAAAAGTTTTTGAAGGGAAATTACATAAAAAAAAATGATAACAAAAAAGCAAGGCATAAAACAAATAATGAAACATATAGTAATACATAATGAAATGAATACGTCTCAAACTCTAGTCAGATAACTCCAAAAAAAAAGCCCTAAAACCATGCCCCTTCTCTGAAACCTAGACCATGGCCGCCTTGGCCGCCGGCCAACCAACACCGGCGGCTACTCCGCCGATTCAGAACCTTCTACACTTCCCTCTCCTCACTCAAACACCCCACAATACTCAACCAGCTCTTTCATCCACTGACTCTTCCCCAAACTATGCTCAGACACTTATGCATGGAACCTCTCCTAAAGCCAAAAGTCATCCCATACCAAGGAAGGAGGTATCGTACCTTGAGGGTACTCCGGTGGTGCGCTGGACAACTTCAGAAGTATCAAGAATGGAGCAGATGGAAAATCTACAAAATGCTATAGTGGGTAAGTTTTCTTATGGATGGCCGGAGTTGCAAGAGTTGAGAACAATCATCCTTCAACAGTGTGGAGTGAAGGGAAAGTGTGATATCGGCCTATTGATAGATAGACACTTACTGATAAGATTTTCTCTAATGGAGGATTTCATCAATATGTCCTCGAAGGGTGCCTACTGGTTGAAATCTAAGAATGGTGCTACATATCAAATGAGGCCATTAATTTATACTTCTACCTTTAAGGTTGAGGAAGAAACATCAGTAGCCATGGCCTGGATCTCTTTCCCGAATCTACTCCCCACATTTTTTGTAAAAGAATCGTTATTTACTTTGGCATCTGCAGTTGGGAAACCTCTCTGTTTGGATATGGCTACCATAAATAAAACTAGACCTAACTGCGCAAGGGTAAAGGTTCAAGTTGATTTGCTATCAGATCTACCGAAGAGTGTGCTAATGGAAATTGAAGATGAGAAGACAAAGCTGATCAGAGTGGAAAAGGTGAGAATACAATATGATCACTTGCCAAAATATTGCACACAATGCATGTTACAAGGACATACAATTGATGACTGTCGAGTACTGCATCCTGACCTGGTGGCAAACATAAATGAAGATGCAAAGAAGGAGGTGAAGGAGCATGAAAAGGGATATGTATCAAAAAGCAGAAGACACCAGGAAAGGACATATCCCTGCCAAATATATGTTCCTAAAGTTCTATTAAGTGGGAAGGTTGTTACTTATCCTGGAAAAAATGAAAAAGGCAAAAACAACAATAAGAGACCTGGTGAGATTGGGATTGAGGTTTCAATCCATAATAATTTTGATGAGTTAGGAAAAATCTTGGAAGAAGAAACTGATAACAATGTAGAAGTCAAGGGAGCAGATGACAAGGCCAAAGCCAAAGAGGAAACAGTGCAGATACAAGTGAATGAAAGTGAGAGTGAGGTGACTGATGAAGACACAAGTGCAACTTTACAACAAGTAAATGAAGAGAGTGTCAGCACTACTCAGGAGGACATACTTTCTGAGTATGGCCATAACACAGGATCTAATATGGAGCAGATAGAAATGGTCCTAGATGATAATTCATATGAGCAGATGGAAAATGATAATGGTATGCAGGGTACAGAATCAAGTGGGTATGAAATGCAGATTGAAGCTGACATGTTGACAAAGGAGTTGGAGGTCGATCACATAGACCAGACTTTAAATTTTGCACCTGTGGATCACATCCAGGAATGCTATCCTAATGATACATTGAAGGAGGGAGAATTGAGCATTTCAATTAATGACAGTGGGATAGGTTCATTTCCTCCTCAAAGGGAAGTGATTATAGAGTTAGCAGTGGCACAAGTGGTAATGGACAACTCTCAGTCAGCAATCCATCAAAGAAAACAATCTCTTTTGAAGGAACTTCATGATGTAATATCTCATAACATCCCTGTGAGAACTGAGGTGCAAATTGTAGAGGGCAAGAACAAATTCTCTAAAAGTGAAGAAGAGGCTTCTGTGGAGCAGGTTTTAAGCAATGTGGTCAAAGAAGCTGATCTTTCACCAAGATCCAAGCAACAAAGCTGTAAGAAAGGAAAGAAACAAGTAAACACAGAAACTATTCCTATAAGAGGGGTTGTAAGCCTATTTTTAAATGATGATGAAGACACTTTTTTGAAATATCAGATCAGTGAATACATAAAAAGCTTTTCACAGAGTTCAAATATTACACAGACATCACAAATTTGCCATTATAGCTTTGATGGAGCCTTTCCAACATTATAGGCATATTCAAGCGTTCACGAGAAGATTAGGCATGACATATGCCCACTACAACAACAATGGTAAAATATGGTTTTTTGTAAGTGAAAATATAAATGTGGAGATACTACAGGATCATGAACAACAGCTTACTGTAAAGCTATTTTTCCAACAAATGGATAAATCACTAATGGTAACCATGGTCTATGCAAAGTGTGATCACCTTGATAGAATCAGTTTATGGGACAGTCTGTACAGATTGGCTGATCACATGGAACTACCTTGGTTGGTAGGTGGAGATTTTAATGTCATTATGAATGAAGATGAGAAGATTGGTGGATTGCCTGTTTTCCCAAATGAATATGAGGATTTTGCATTTTGTATCAATTCATGTGAGCTGCTTGAGATAAATTACAAGGGAAGCTTGTTTACTTGGTGGAATGGGAGGACATGTAGTGATTGTATCTTCAAAAGGCTGGATAGGATGATTGCAAACCCAAAATTACAAGATTGGTTTGCACATATGGAGGTGGAACATTTATCCAGAACTGGCTCAGACCATGCTCCTTTAATACTTACTTGTGGTGAACTTTCACAACACATAAGAAAGCCTTTCAGATTTCTAAAATTCTGGACAGAACATGACACCTTTTTGGATGCAGTTAAACAAGCATGGATCACAGATTTTGAAGGAAATGATTTTATCAGTTTCAAGCAGAAATTGAAAAATGTGAAATCTGCTTTAACTATTTGGAGTATGGCCACTTTTGGTGATATCTTTAAACAGATAACAGTAAGAGAAGAGGTGGTTAGAATTAAGGAGCAATGCTTTGAAGAGGATCCTACCCCTGAGAATAGGATGGTACTGCAACAAGCACAAGCAGCATTAAAAAAATACCTTCATTATGAGGAAGAATTCTGGAGGCAAAAGTCATACATGACTAGTTTTTGCAGAGAGTGACAGAAACACAAGATATTTTCATAGTATTGTGAATGGTAGGAGGAAAAGATTGCAGATCAGAAGAATTCAAAATCAACAAGGAGATTGGGTAGAAGGGGAGCCACTGTTAGCAGAAGAAGCTTGCATATTTTATCAACAACAATTTTCACAAGAGGCTACCACTTTTGATTCTCATTTGCTACAACATGTGCCTAGTATGGTGGATCAGGATACTAATGAACAACTGGTGAGCACACCAACTTTAGAGGAGGTGAAGAGGGCTGTATTTGCATTATCTGCAGATAGTACTGCTGGTCCAGATGGGATGAGTGGTACCTTTTATCAGGTATGTTGGGACATTGTTGGTATTGATGTACACAAAATGGTGAAAGCCTTTTTTGTTGGCCAAACTCTGCCTAAATCAATCACACATACCAATCTTGTACTGATACCAAAGAAGAACAACATTGAACCTTTTGCTGATATGAGACCAATCAGTCTCAGCAATTTCATCAACAAGGTCATTTCTAGAGTGGTTCAGGATAAGCTGGAATACATTCTACCTTCTATAATATCTCCTAACCAGTCTGGATTTGTTAAAGGCAGAAGTATCATTGAAAATGTCCTCCTAACTCAAGAAATAATGGCTGACATTAGGCTAAGAGGAAAACCAGCAAATGTGATACTCAAGCTTGACATGGCCAAAGCATATGACAGAGTGTCATGGAGTTATTTAATCAGAGTCTTAAGGAAGATGAGATTTGCAGAAATATTCATAGACATGATTTGGAGATTGATAGCAAATAACTGGTACTTAGTACTCCTTAATGGTCAAGCACATGGTTTCTTCCATTCAACCAGGGGGGTGAAACAGGGAGACCCTCTCTCTCCTGCTTTATTCATCTTATCTAATGAACTTCTTTCTAGATCATTAAACTTTTTATTTGAGAATAATGAATTTAGAAGTTATGGAATGCCCAAATGGAGGGAAAATCTGAATCATCTGGCATATGCAGATGACATAATAATTTTTTCTGCTGCTAATGATACCTCTTTAAAATTAATTATGCAGGTGCTACAAGAATATGAGCAATTTTCAGGCCAACTTATAAATAAAAGCAAGAGCTCCTTCTATGTACACAGTAATGTGCCTAATGGACTGATACAACAGGTGGAGAATATTACTGGCTTCAAAAGAGGTACTTTTCCTTTCAAATACTTGGGATGCCCTATCACTCATTCAAGAAAAAGGAAAGCTGACTACAATGATCTGATCAAGAAAATCAAGAATAGGCTGCAGAATTGGAAAGGAAGATTATTATCATTTGGAGGAAAGGTTATCCTGATCAATAATGTATTAATGAGTATACCAATACATCTACTATCAGCCATCAAACCTCCAAAATGTGTAATCACTGATATGCACAAAATCTTTGCAAGATTCTTCTGGAATAATAGTGAGGAAGGCAAAAGAAGGCACTGGTCATCCTGGATGAATCTGTGTAAGCCAAAAGAAGAAGGAGGAATAGGATTTAGATCTTTGTTTGATGTCTCTAAAGCACTATGTGCAAAATTATGGTGGAAATTCAGGACAACAAATACACTATGGGCAAATTACTTGTGGATCAAATATTGCAAAAGACACAACCCTCAAACTGTGCAGTGGAAGGGGGGCTCTCAAGTATGGAAGGCTATGATAGAGGCTAGAGATAACATAGAGCATGAAATATGGTGGGAACCAAGGAGTGGAAGTGCAAATATATGGTTTGACAACTGGACAAAACTGGGGGCTCTATACTATATCATCCCAGAAGACTTTGTAATAGATGAGGGTATTCAAGATGTAAAAGAAATAATGTTTCAGGGTAGTTGGAATATGGAAAAATTGCATCAATTATTTCCTGTTGATATTGTGGATCATATACTAGAAGACTTGCACTTTCATGAACCAAATGAGGAGTGGGATAAGCCAAGATGGATGATGACAGCATCAGGTAAATTCAATTTAGGTACTGCTTGGGAGTTACTGAGGAGCAAAGCAACCAAATCAGATATCTATAAAAATATATGGATACCAGGAGTACCATTTAAGATCTCTTTTTTTGTATGGAGGTTGTGGAAATACAAAATACCAGTTGGAGAGGTTGTAAGAAGGATGGGGATCACTACAGAGGCAACATGTTATTGCTGTGATAACAAACAATATGAAACTGTGGACCACCTTTTTGTTACAGGAAGTTTTGCAACAAAAGTTTGGAAATATGTTAAAAATGCTGCAGGGATCACAACACATTTTCAACAACTGAAGCAAGTACTTCAAATCTGGTGGAACACAGAGCATCTCTCAAAGTTCAACACCATTTTTAAAGCTATTCCAGTGGTTACCATGTGGCAGATATGGAAGTGGAGGAATACAATTCTACATGGAGGGAAGATGTCCATCAACAAGGTGATATATGAGATAAACATGATCATATATCATATGACCAGAATGAGGTTCCCATGGCAGCAAAACTTACCAAGATGCCTACCTCAAATTCTTCAAACATTTGAAGCATACAGGCCCAGAATTGTAAGCAAGATAGTGAAATGGGACTTTCCTAAACAAGGATGGTATAAATGTAACACTGATGGAGCTTCAAAGGGAAATCCTGGACCAAGTTCTCTGGCATTTTGTATTAGGAATGCAGCAGGTGATCTCCAGTATGCAGCAGCAAGAAGGATACCAGATGGTTCGAGCTTGATAGCAGAAGCAAGGGCAATACATGAAGGTCTTCTATACTGTGTTACACACATAATGCTGCCAGTGGTGTTGGAAACAGATTCATTGACTATGAAAATGATTTTAACTGGGCAGTGGGAGGCTCCATGGAGTATATCAATGATCATAAATGACATCTCAAGGCATAGGAGGGATAAGGAAGTGAGTGTGGAGCATGTTTTGAGAGAAGGAAATGGACTGGCTGATTTTTTAACTAACTATGCCTTTGATTTTGCAGGTGATCATCAATTTGACAACTTTACTTCACTTCCTGTAAAAGCAAAGAAAATTCTAAATACGGAAAAATTACACATACCATACATGAGGATTAGACCAGCCAAAGACCATCACATACCTGGTGATTAGCAACAAGTCGAAGAACAACAGCAGCAGCCAAGCTCTGGCTAGTAGATATATCTGTAAGCTGAGACAATGAAAATATTCAAGGTAATAAGTTTGCAGTTACATCTCAACGAATACGGAGGATTTCTACTCCATCCTGGAAGCCTGAATAAATATTCTTTTGACTTAAAACCATAGCACCTGGTGAGAGATTGTAGGTGTCTGAAATGGCAAAAAGCCAAGGCCAGAGGATCCGCAGCAGAGTACGCCCCATTCGACATTAGATGTAATTCAACAACTTGGTTAAATTTCAATTTAGGATAGTTGTTCTTGCCTTTCCTTTCTTTTAACTTATGTACTTTTATTTTATATTACAATTTTAATATACTACCAAAAAATTCTTTGGTAGTTAAAAAAAAAAAAGTAATACATAATGAAGAATAAATGATGCAATATATTATAATAAACATTGAAGAATAAGAGAATCCGTGACTACTAAACAATACTATTAATACTAAGAATATGAGGAGGCGGCTAACCCCCCCCCCTTCCTAAAAAAATGCGATAACACTCATTTACTTACTAGCCTTCTATTCTATTTTTCGGTCTACATACCTTCTTATTTATGAACGTGCCCTCAATAAGTTGAAGTTGTGTCATATCTTGTCTAATCACCTTTCTGTGGTTCTTTTACGACATATCTCTACCTCTCTGAACCCCTGCTACAACCAAACCATTCACGCCCTTATAGTGCATTTGTGCATCTCCTCTACCTACTCTTCATCAGGGTCGGCTCAATAGTGTAAAAAAACTTAGACATCCAAATTTAAGGGGCCTCATTTTTTAAAAACAATAATAGGTTATAAATTATTTTTTTAAAAAGATATTGAATGTTATCCGTAGAAAACTAAACTTCTCATATAAAATGAAAGAATTGCCAAAAGAAATTTGACATATTTGAAGTATTATGTCTCGTAAAATATAATATCGAATAAAAATAATTATATTATCAGTTGAAAAACAACATTAGAAGAAATCAATTATATAAAATTACTAATAATTTAAGTTTAAGGCCTCCATTTATTTTGGCTTTAGGCGACTAATTTGCTTGAGCTGTCCTTGCTCTTCACATGTCCGGACTATCTTAATCTTACTTTCCTCGTCTTGTCTTTCACTGAAATCATTTCCACATTGCCCTCGTATAACTTTGTTCCTAATCATATCTCTCCTAATTAATATGACCATACATCCATTTGAACTTCCTTATATTCGCTACCTTCATTTTCTGAAAATGGGCATTATTGACTTGCTAGCACATTAAACATTGTTGGTCTAACCACTACTCTGTAAGACTTATCTTTAAACTTTGATGACACGTTTTATCGCATCATACCCCGTAGGCAAGCCTCCATTTCACCCATTCCGCTCCAACAATGTACAACTTCACCATCGTTCTCTCTGTCTCCTTAGATTATGGACCTATGTTACTTGAAATTTCTTCTCTTGGTATGACATACTTTTGGAAATTGAGATTAATGCATATAATTAAATGATACAATATATTTAAGTAGTTAACTTATGTACATAGTAAACACTTGAGAACGCATGCACAAACTTTATTAGTCTAAAATATCTAAATAGATATATTTTAAGGCTCAATCTTATGCATTAATTTAAATATCTAAATAAAATTTGGTTACGAATTTAAACAGTATTCAAACTAAAGAAAAAACATAAACCGCACACATGTGATTTACCTCCTCAAGAAATAAAAGGGGGGAAAAAATCATACTGAGTTGAGCTAAGCGCGGGAAAAAGAACTGCTACAAACGGGCGCACACTTTATGAAATTGTGCGAGAAACGAAGAAATAAGAAAACCCTAGTCCCTTTGAAGTTCAATTTTGTTTGGGGAGGAAAAGGCGAATCTTTTGATCAGAGATGGAAGAGAGAATAGAATTTCCGGCATTTCCATACGAACCCTATTCCATTCAGCTTGATTTCATGAACGCCCTTTACCTATCCCTCAATAAAGGCGGCGTTGCCATGCTCGAAAGCCCCACTGGTACATATACTCACCACTCTCTTTCACGAATGTTAAATTTTGTGCTTTTATTTACTCACATTGATGCTAATTTAGAATCTTATTCAGAGTAGTTACTGTTTAGTTTGGGATTGAAGTTTATTAATATAGTTGTTTTATATTTCTATATGATTTGGGTTAAAATCAGTAAATGTGACCATATACACTGTGAAAAGGCTCTCTCTTGCCTCTCTCAAATTCACTCAATTGGGTTTCTTGAACTTTTATTCAGGGACTGGTAAAACGCTCAGTATAATTTGCAGTGCTCTTCAATGGCTTGTCGATAAAAGGCAACACCAGAAAACCCAGATGGATTCTTCTTCAAATTTAAGTGGGAAACAGGAAGATCAGTTGGGGGTTGATGATGAACCAGATTGGATGAGGAACTTTGTCATTAATACAGGTACCAAATCGCCCAAGAAGAAGAAAATGGGGTTCAACAAAAAAATTGATAGGAAAGGAAAAAGGGAAAATGTCAAAGATTTAATTACTAACGGGGGTGGGAAGGAGGAAGACACTGACACTGAAAAGGTAAACAATTTACTGACAAAACATGAGGTTGTGGGAATGGATGAAGAGGAATTTTTGGTTGAGGAGTATGAGAGTGAAGATGAAAATGGAGGGAGACCGAAAAGGAAGGGTGGTGGGGTGTCGGTTAATTCCTCGAGTGAGGAAGAAAATGATGAAGATAACATGGAAGATGAAGAGGACGAGGCTAGACCCAAGATTTACTTTTGTAGCCGGACACATTCACAACTTTCACAATTCGTAAAGGAGCTAAGGAAGACTAAATTTGCGGATGAAGTAAAGGTTGTATGCTTAGGATCTAGGAAGAATTTCTGCATTAATAAAGGTACTCAAGACAGTCTACCTTTCGAGCTTATTCTTTTGTAAGTAAAAAATTGCAATTTTGTTGAATTTTTTCAGAAAACATTTCTAATGTGTATATCTTGGATCCGTTGGTTTCCATTTCAGATGTGTTGAAGTTAGGCAGCTCCACTAAGATAAATGAGAGATGTTTGGAGCTTCAAAATAGCAGGAAGAAAGAAATTTCTAAAATATCGAAGACAAAGGTATGCCTAGCTGGACTCTCAACCTGTCTCTATTGACACATGTCAGTGTTCTAGTTAACATATGGATGGTTAAACAACCATTACCTGACTAAGTGTTTAAATGTGTTGATAGGTAGCTATTGTATACTAAGCAAGACATCTTACATGTCATCTCTGGCATAACCTGAATTAGAGATCCATTCTGACAGTATCAAAATGTAATTCTTCTCATACTTTTCCCAGTTTAATAGGTTATAAGTTATAACATGAAGGTAGAAACCTTTTTTATATAATTTACATAATTTTACTCTACAATTGGACATTCAGTGGGACTTACGATGCCATTGCTTCCCAGAAACACGTTCTGAAGAATCAGCTTTGAGATAACCTTGACATAATCCTTATATGAATGTGTGACACATTACTCTAAGGAATTCATGAACTATATATTTGTTTAGATTCAGCTTATGATAAATAGTATTATGCTCCAAATTAGAACTTTTTAACTTCATTTGCGAACTTATATGCAGAACATCAGAGCTGGTGGCAGAGCGGGAAGGTCCAAGACTTCCTCAGGATGCCCAATGCTTAGAAATCAGAGAAGAGGAAAAGAATTCCGAAGTGAGGTTTCTCAACAAGGGCCCCTGGATATTGAGGACCTTGTTCAGATTGGAAATGACTTAAAAACTTGCCCTTACTATGGCTCAAGAAGCATGGTCCACGCAGCAGATCTTGTGGTTCTTCCTTATCAATCTCTTCTTTCAAAATCATCACGTGAATCACTTGGTTTAAGTTTAAAAGATAGCGTTGTTATCATAGATGAAGCTCATAATTTAGCTGATTCTCTCGTCAGCATGTACAACTCACAAATTACACTGTCACAGGTAAGAAAATATTTCTAATCATTGCCATTAGACACTCACAACCATCCCATCTGGCACTACCGAGCACTTTTAACATCTTTTCTTTGTGTTTTACTTCCTTGTATTTCACATTGAAGAAACATCCAATTAATGGATCTGCTTCATTTTCAGTTGGAGCTCGTGCATTCTCACTTGGAGAGTTACTTCATACGCTTTCGCAATCTGTTAGGGCCAGGCAATCGAAGATATATTCAAATAATGATGGTCCTTACTCGGGCTTTTCTACAAGCTTTGCATAATGAGAATTGTCAAAGCACCTTTGACCCCCTTTGTAATGCTGATGGAAGTAAAAGTGGCTTTGAGTCATCCACGGCGATAAACGAGTTTCTATTTGCCCACAATATTGACAACATAAACCTGTTTAAGCTCTTGTTGTATATAGAAGAAAGCAATATAATTCACAAGGTATATGATTTATGCCTCTTTACTAGTTTTTCATCTATCTCTATCCCTCTTTAATATCATTTAGTTTTGAAGATCTTTGGGCTCTCAGGTATGTGGATATGGACATAAATTAGCTCTCTCGGAAGAAGTTTCAGCATTGAAAAATGACAATCAAAGCAGTCACGATGAAAGTGCATTATCTGGTTTCCAAGCATTAGTTAACATGTTACTGTCATTGACAGATAAAGATGGTGATGGAAGAATAATAATATCAAGGCCAAGGCCAAAATCCTCAATACAACAAGGAGGGTATTTGAAATATGTCATGCTCACAGGAGAAAAGATATTTTCTGAGGTTTGCTAGAAACTTTATATTTTTACATTCCAAAGTTCCCTCGCAAAGGTGTTTATGGAAAATCATTTGGTTCTGAACTACTACTTGCAGATCTTGAATCAAGCTCATGCTGTCATATTGGCTGGTGGGACTTTGCAGCCTATAGAAGAAACAAAAGAACGCCTGTTTCCTTGGTTACCACCGGATCAGTTGCATTTCTTTTCCTGTGGTCATATCATCCCACCTGCGAACATTCTACCAATTGTTGTTCCTCAGGGGCCTTCTGTCCACTCTTTTGATTTTAGTTACAGTGCCAGAAGCTCATCAGTCATGGTATGCATAGTCTTCCATCACATATGCCTGTTTTAAGTAAAGAATTCCACGAACTGAATTCTCCTATTGTCTGTGAATGTGCTACATGAATACTGCATCACTTATGTTATCCCTGCAAATTCTAGATTTCCAGTTTCACTTGATTAGAAGTCGTTGCTTTGACATTCAGTTAGAATATTACCCTAAAGTAAACTACCGAATCTGACATACGCATGAACCTATATGGGCAGATACAAGAACTAGGGCTTTTGGTCTCCAATTTGGTAAATGTAGTTCCTGAAGGCATGGTTCTTTTCTTCTCATCATTTGACTACGAAGGCCAGGTCTATGATGCATGGAAGGAGTCGGGCATCATTGGAAGAATTATGAAAAAGAAGCGCATATTTAGAGAACCTAGAAGAAGTACAGATGTGGAAACTGTTTTGAAGGAATACAAGGAAACAATTGATGCACGGTCCCTTAGCAGTTCCAAGCGACATCCTGAATCAAGAAATGGTGCAATTCTCCTTGCTATTGTGGGTGGGAAAGTATCAGAAGGTATCAACTTCAGTGATGGGATGGGTCGATGCATAGTCATGGTTGGATTGCCCTATCCTAGTCCTGCTGACATCGAGTTGATGGAGAGGATTAAACATATTGAAGGATTTGATGCTTTTATTGGCAAGAACACCAAATTTCAGGCTGAAAGGAGCTGGTACAATGGAGATGCTCAAGCTGGGCTTCAAATCCTAAAAAGCTGCAAGCATAGAGGAAAGCAGTATTATGAGAATCTTTGCATGAAAGCTGTGAATCAATCAATTGGTGAGTGATGTATCCAGGTTGTCTTTGGATGAACATTTATGCGTGGAATAGAACTAAAAGAAAAACTGAAAAGGCTCTCTTTCAACTATTTCCCCCCTTGTTTACTGTGATCTCACAGATTATTTTTTTTACTCCTAGAAACTCCCCAAATAGCTGCAATATAGATATCTCGATCCTTAAATATAACTTAATATTTGATATAATGAATAACTACTTTCAATAGTCCTTTAGCTTAGTCATATTCTTGATGTGGATTATCATATTCCAGTGCTTTTCAATCATCTGCTGTAGGTAGAGCAATTCGGCATATTAATGACTATGCTGCCATCCTATTAGTTGATAAACGCTATACATATGATCCTTCTGAAAGAAGCTCCTCACACTCAACCAACAAGCTCCCCCAGTGGATTAAAGGCCGTCTTGTTTCTGGAACAAAGAATTATGGAGAACTCCACAGGCTGCTTCATCAATTCTTCAAGTTCCACAAAGGCAAAAAGGACAACCAGTAAGAGGTCGCGGCCAAAATTGCAGACCTCATGAAGTAATGTATTGAAGCACAAGTTGTTTATGCTAATAGTTTGTGGGTTTATACAGGGATGAATCTTTTGTATCAACTAAATTGGTGCACTAATTTTGGGATGTACAGCAACGATAAATTAAATATATTAAATTAATCTGCCGAATCATTCTCATTTTTTTTCATGATGGCTGTATATGAATAACTGAATTCCCGTGTGCACTGATCAAAATTGGTCTGCGCTTTGCTTTTTGTTGTTGTATGATATACGCAGCTTTACTGCCCAACTCGTGAACCATGTCAAAGAATTGGACAGCTTTACTGCATTTTTGCTACTGTTAGTAAGTATTTCCGTTCTAATTATCAGTGTAACAAAAGACGAGTAATATTATTGCAATTTTGTGATTCAGCTGTAGTCATCACTCACAAAAGTGCTGTAGTTTTCCTCGAACAGTTTACAGAGAAGAGCAGGTTCAACAATTTTATTATTGAGATACCGATGGCAAGAGTGTAGCATGTCGAATTGATAACAGTAGGAAAGAGGTTTCCTTCATCCCACTTCATTGACCACTAGGTTTCACATGGTCTCAGGTTAAAATTCCAGGAAAGCAAAAACACTAGGTGAGTTCTTTCGTCGTGAAATTAGTCGAGACACATAAAAGCTTATCCAGGCACCACGTTTATTAAAAAAAAAAAATTCCTTCTGCGAGAGGTTTTAAGACAGGCTCATCTCCTCACTCCTCACCTATTTCCATCAGTTTTGGCCTCTTATCCTTTTTCAACCAACACCATACCAATCCTTTTATAGATGGGGTCCCAAAAGACAGCTCTTTCATTTAACAATACTTGACTACTTCTTACTCGATTAAAGGGAAATTGTGGCCTTATTTCATGTATTACTTGGGGCCCAGTTGTCTAAAACTGTATATGAGTGTAATTTAGGTATGCTTAATTATAGGTAATAATCACTTTAAGCATTCTCCAACTCACTGATCAACTTTTCCTTTTTCTTTATAATGAATGGTGCAACACTTTCAACAACATAACAGTCAAAAGAATATCACGCAATATAGAAAATATATATTTGGAAGAGACCTATAGGAGACAAAGTGTTTGAATTTCTCGTAAAGTGAAAAAATTATCAGATGATTTCGTCTAACTTAATTACTTAAATCTTGGTTGATAGAGTTACCCAAAATTTTGCAAGCTAGAGATAGCATGTACTCAGAGTACACAAGTCGAAGCGCACGCAAGTTAGCCAAAATACAAAAGAAAGAGATATATTGGGAAGCACAATTAAAGCAAGGAAGTCAAGATAAAAAAAGAACAGAATGTCCTTGTCACAATCACTTTCATCAGTACATGTTGAAAACTATTTGGACATCTAAAATTTAAGGAGGGAAACAAGTTGCATTATCTCTTGCTAAGAAGATAAAGAAAGAGAAAGCCACATGGAGGAGTTGTACAGAAAGCCACAAATGCTGCTTAAGAAAACCTTTCAAAAAACCAAGAACCTGTTCCTCAAAACACTGCATAATCTCAATTCATTTCTCTTTAGAAGTCACCACAAGTTACCTAAAGTTTGTCACTTCAATCCCTTCTTCTCTCGCAGCAACCGAATTCCAAGCAGCATTATTCAGGAATTGGATGATTTCTACAGAGACTTTCCTCAACAATGGGAATGTAGGAACCAAAATGAAGTTCTAGAGAGAAAGAGCGTTCGTGAAGAATTAGTTATGAAAGACCAGAAACAAAAAAGGGAAGATGCATTCCTTCGAAACACAAGTAAAGGTGAGATATTAGTACAGAAGATGAAGGAACTAGAGATGATGGATGAGGAAGATATGGATCAAATGATGGACATAAAAGAAGTGCTCTACTACTACTCTTACCTAAAATGTCCAGTTTACCTTGACATTGTTGACAGGTATTTCATGGACATGTATAATGAGTTATCACTTCCACAAACATTCATCAATGTCAACAGTTCAATGTGAAGTCTTGGTCCTATTAAGCTCTAGAAACTACAGAGAAAATGTCTTTGCTTACTAGTGCAAGTTTTCCAGCTTAGCCAACTACTTTATGTCTGTTAATTGCCATGCCATTCACTCCCTATATTGAAAATTTTCGGAAGACCTTATTAGATCTGAGTTGATTTCTTAGACAATCACTCAATTAGTACTTATTATCTTAGAAAGTCACTTTCTTTGTTGAAAAAAATTGAAATCAGGAAGAAAAGTGATTTTCTGAGATAATAACTATTAGTTGAGTGATCATATATATGAAAAATCAACCGATCTGTATTACTTGAGCAGGTTTCTCTAGTTATTTGACACTGTGAGTATAATTCATCAGTGATATTTCAGCTGAATTTTGTTTCATGAATCGTCAATATAGCAGAGTGATTAATGATCTTTACCATATGCAAACCAAAAGAGAAATTGCAACACATTTGTGTCCTTTAAGCTGCTAAATAAACGTCTAAGAGCAGTTTCACTATTAAAACACTTCAATTTTCATAACAAGAAAATAAGAGACCAAATAGGGTACTCCACAACTGTTAAATTTAAACCATAATACAATGACAAGAATCTGGCTCGTGGCCGAAGCCCGAGTTGACCACTTTGTTGAAGCCCAGATTTGGAGTATACTACATAGATGAAAGCAACAATTACCAAAATATTATAATCTTAGATGTTAAACCATGTCCACAGGAACTGCAGTTGATAAGAGAAGACTAATAGTACATTTCATCTTGAGGCATATTTATTAATGAGCTCTATGTAGTTATCAATTAAATGCTGAGGCTTTTTGTGATTTAGAAGCCACAAATAACCAAATTCATTTGCAATTTCAATTCCCATTTGGCTATGAAGTATAAGCCATACAATTGCTACAGTGAATAAAAAAAGAAGAGGTTACACACCTCAATGACTACTTCATTACTTCTGTATTAGAATGCATTTTCAGTTTTAATATTCGCGTGATTATTGTTGTTGATGAAAAGGCACCTTAAGGCAGTTTCGTAGGCAGTGAATATAGCTCCATTCACTACAAATGCTCTGGCAACTGCAGTTCCCAAACCTCGCCAGAGCACATTGTATCCCTCTTGTTTCACACTTCGCATGAAGCAATCAACAATGCCAGTATATCTCAACGGTGTAGATTGTGATTGAGCTTGGAATCGAGTTTTAATAACATCTAGAGGATAGCAGCATATCCAGCTAGCTACTCCTGCAAGACCACCTGCTACAAGCATTGTTCTAAAGCTCTCTTGACCATTCTTACGACATCCTGGATGAAGTTTCTCTCTAACATACTCGTATGTCCAGAAATATAGGCCGTGAGCTGGTGCATCTCTGAGGACTGTAATTGTTAATCCGCGATAAATTCCCCTCCATCCTTCTTGTCTGAATATGCTTCTTGCCACATCAGTTGGACCCTTACAACTAGTTATTTGATTTTTGTTATCCAGGATATTTCTCTGTTGCAACTGGAGTCGAATTTTCACAAGTTCGACAGGGGTGAGCATTAGACTTTGTAATGCTCCTGTTCCAAATCCACCTAAGGCCACTCCTTTGTAGGAGGGTGGATCACTGGCTGGAACATTCCTGTCAAATGACCGCGATAGCACTGCATAAATCTGAAATGCCATGGCATTCTGCAAATTGAAATAGCAAGGAAACTATATTACACATTGTAGAAATTAATTAAGTCCATGCATTATTAAACTTGATATCGATTAGTCTTACAAACAAGAACAACATGGAATGACATGTCTCAAGTTGAAGATTTGCTCAGGTTCATATGTAGCAAACTTAGTACCAATATGTAAACTGTAGCAGCTAATTAACTAAAGTTGCAAGAAAATTAAAAAATCAAATTATACATGAAGAGCAATTTTGAGCCTAATCACTGTATGTTCTAAGTGAATAATACTCCAGTTGACAGCCCATTTTCACTTATGTATTGTATTGTTATCTTAAATATAATGTTTGTTTTGATTGTTTCTTTTGCAACCTGATTTGGGTGTAATCGAATGTTACCTTTTTTTCTCCGCATCTTGCTCTTAGTTTTTGTTTTGCAGTCCTATTTTACCTTTTATCCTACCCTTTTTATAATAACTTTATCTCATATCCTACTTTTTCTTTGTACTACCATAAGTTTATTTTTCATATTGCTGGTGTGTGACAATACAAAATAACAAGAAACAATATAATATATGCAAACATTATATTTATCGAAATAATACAATATTATCAATATAAAATAATACTTAACAACCATCTAAACAAGTTGTTTGTAGAGAATGGATGACGAAGGAAAAATGGTTTAGAGTAATAAAATAAAATAAGGATGTTTCACTGGCCATATAATTTGAGAATGTATATCCTTTTCTTTGTAGCATTACTAATTAAGTACTCCCTCTACTGAATTTTTAAAGTTTTTTTATAGTTCAAAATAAGTGAATTGTTCAAAGTTTAAGATAAATATTTGAACTTTTTTCTATTATTGCCCTTCATTCATATTTTCTAGGTGATAAGTACAAGAGATATATTTGTTCATGTTTATGATTTTACTTTGAATTATTTCAATTTTTAATAATAGTTCGATAATTACTAAAAGGGTAAAAGTGGAAAGTAATGTTAAATTTATGTCCTAAACTTGTATATTATATCACAAATTCAATTAATATGAAATAGTGAGAGTACTAGTTAATTCCTTTCTCTTCTTCCACAAACGGTTGGATGAAGATTTGATGACTATAAGACTCCACTACACGAGAAAGTCCACAAACAATTAGTATTATGAAATTGTACTAGGAATAAGTGATTATATTTATTTATGTAGGGGACTCGTGCATGGTCTCTATATTCTAATATTTGATCGCGACCATTAGTTGACATGTCAATGACTTAATTCTATCAAAGGCTTTATTATCACAGTTCCCAAATTAACGTGCCATTTCATATCTTTGTTTATTACTCCTAGTATTATTTTAATTATCAAGCCTACACTTAATTTGGTATTAGTTCCGTGAACGCAAATAATCCACTGGAGGGCCCTAAAGTCTCTATCTTTGTTTGGTAAGCTACTAAAAATACAAGTATTACATGTTATCTGACCTCACCACTTATCTCCACGTAATACCCATCTCAATCCTTTACGATGTTTGCCTTTTGTGACTGTCACAATTTTTTCAACAAAATTTTCGACTGTTTATCTTCGGCGAGAAACTGGGCAGGTGATAGCCAGAGGAAGTTCTAAATTTTATAATAACAATTTTAAGCAATAATAATTATATTTTAAATTAAATATTTATACATATTTAATAAACTTATTACCATCCATGTTGTATTCAATTACGACTATCCTCTTTCCAAAACCCATCCATTCGTTGATTTTTCAGATGAAAGCTCAACAAATAGTTATTATCGGAGAGTAAAAACGAAGAATGACCTGAAAGGTGACGGAAGCAAGAGGAGCAGCCATGCCTCTGTAGAGAGCGATAGGACCTTCAGTGGCGGCAACATGGCGGAGGATGTTGATAGCAGAAGCAGGCGTACAACTTTGTTGACGGACTCTAATGGTATCAAGAGGATAACCCGATACAATACCTGCTATTCCTCCGAATCCACCAGCAACAAATTCTTTTCCCCAACTACTTGCTAGAAACTCTGGCCAGAAATCCATATGAATTAATTTATAATTCCCCCAATCAAAATCCTTAATTTTATAACTGTTTCTTTTCTCTGAACAGAGTTCGATAATCCACTAGCAATTTGCCAAACCCTTATATACTAACACTGCTAAAATGTGACGTGATTGAATTTCTCTCCTTCTTGGGTCTTTTTCTACTGCAGATATATAAGAAGACTATGATTTTAAAAATGTAATTGTAATATCACGAATAATGGAGTAATATGACCTTGGGAGTCGTTTATGTTTATAGTCTGCACTTTTTGTTTGCCAGTGCTAGAGGAGCAAGTGTGTGGTGTGGTTAAATTTTTTATTAAAGGAGTTTAAAATATATTAGAATGAAAACACTTGAAAAATTAAAAAGAACTCAATGACTATTTTATATATTATATATAAATAATAATATAACTTTTTAACAAAGATTCAGATAAACCCCGTCAGCCGGGGTCTTAAAATTTAAATTAGGAAAATCTGCAACTGATTCTGCCCACCGAGGAAACGTCCAACAAATTCTTTGTTGTGGAGCCCACCTATAATGCTACGTGGACCAGTAAAATTTTAATAGTTACAACAGGGTCTATTGGGGCTGCAGTAGATATTCGGACAAACAACGGCAATGACCCATTTTAGTTAGAAAAATTTAACTAGCGTTAGTAGTTAGTTATATTATTTTTTATTTTTTAAAATTATAAAAATCACTTAAAATTAAAGAATTTTGGATACATGGGCAGAAAACATGCGAATATACAAGAGTGAAATGTATTATATAAAAAATAAGAATGTATTAGAGAGGGGTTAGAGATATCTCTAGGGAAGGAGGAATGTATCCGAGAGAGATGAGATTTTTATAATTTTTTTGAATGATAGAAATTTTTAGAAATTATGATAAAATAAGATATATATTTAGGTATTTTTTTCCAATTATTTTTGATACTACTAATAAAATTTTAATAATTGCTCTTCGAAATTATCCATCTTGAATTTTAAATATAGTTATTTTACATTATTTTTTATTTTAGATTTTAAAAAAAAAAATAATTATATTTTCTTATTTCATAATTATTTCTGAAAACTATTAATATCATAATTATGTAGAAATGGATATAAACAGAATATATATTTAATGAAGATATATTATATTTTAAGACATAAAGGCTAACATAATTAAAATAGATTATATTTTTAAATATAGATTTCCACTTTAACTTGTCACTTTAACATATTAAGAATATTCTTTTTATCATTAACATTAATTACTTATTATAAATTATTTTCAAGATTTAATATTAAATATCAATTAAAATGAATATTATGATAAAATTCGTATATCAATTTTTTTAATGAATGTGTAAATTTAAAATTGACAAGTAAAAATAAATGAAGGAAGTAAATAAGAATCAACTTACTTACGCAGGTTAGATCATTTAATTTGCAGTCTCAATCTGTTTCGAATATACATTTGCACCTAAAAATGCATTTTAGAGGATAGATTCAAATCGTAAATTCAATCAAATACATTTTTGTTATTTGTTTGGGATACATACAAGAAAAGAATTAAGTTGCGAAATACAATTTGTACTTTGTAATATGTTTGGAATTCAAGCCGTGAATGGTTGAATGGTTTGCATTTTTTGTATGTTATGTATTTGAAATACAAAATAATTTTGAATACAATTAATTATTGTTCTATAAATTCTACATTGATTATAATATATTTCTGAAATATATAGGATTGTGATGTAAATTTTTTGGGAGATCTTTTTAAATTGTTTTTTTTAATGTGAAGCTTGAAGAGAGAAGCGAGAATGTGAATTTTAGAATGAAACATGGGAAGGAAAGGGAATTGGAAAGAGTGAGAATGTCGATAGCAGACCTTCCACACCTTTGCCAAAAAGTTACCGAATCATTTGTGTAACCACAAATCTCTGCCATCTTCTTGAACTCGGCAAGATTAAAATTTGTGGCATTTACATAATCAATGTTTCCTCCAACATAATGCTTGTCTGGTGTACGTCTCATAATTCCCCCATGATATACTTTCACGGTGATAAATGAAGCCTCTGTTATTGAATTTGAGATGAGAAATAATAAACTTCACATGATGCTGTTACAGACCAAGAATACAGTACAAAATAATTGATCGTCATTAAAAATGAACTAACTACATATACTGACTCAAAAAATATAAAAATCTCGAAAAAAAGATGGACGGAAAGATCAACAGATTTTAAGAAAAGAATTGGAATATTCAAAGGATTCTGATATAATTTTAAAGAAAATTATCTGTTATGTTGTCTATGATCAAGGGTTAAGCCACCAATATAAAAAGCAAACAAAATAAACTATTGAAAGGTACTTCTCTACTTCTTACAAGAATAAACAAATACATAATAAAAACAAGATGAGTTTAGTCTAGACCTAGCCGAAAAATTCTTCAATCAAAAAAGGGATAGGAAACTCTCACCATAAATAGGAGGTGATTGTCTCCCACTTTTACACCTGAAGAATATTATTCTACTACAGAATTGATGTTCAATTATTGAATTTTGACTCTTGTAATGTTTACTATTCTCTCTGGTATTCTCCTTTTCCAAAAAGATTCAAGACAAAAACCTAAGGAGATTGTAGATTTTTTTTTTTTTTGAGGGAAAGTAAATCATGTGATATGCACATGAGGGAGTCTTCCGTTAAGAAAATAACGGTGTTTAAGATTATGACTAAAAGTACACCACTTTATTAAAGAAAGAGGACCATTAGTACTCTATGTAAAAGAATATGTATTATTTTGAGTCTAAAAATAAAAAAAATTTGCATGATTTTGGGCCTTTTCTCATTTTTTTTTGTCTTCTCCTAATGTTTTGTTTTAATTTTAGCCAAAAAATGGATATCAATCGAGGAAAATTAAGGACTAAATTAGAATACCTTTAGTTTACTATATATCTATAATAGAGTTATTTTTAATTAAACGGTAGTTATTTTCAATAAATAAATTAGAAATTTTGACTAATTTTATAATTTTCCCCTATATTTTATGGATCATACTCTTTTAGGGAAATTAAAAGTGAACAAGTTCAATGAATTAAGGGACAATAGCAAAATGACGTCTACTAGTTAAAATTTTTGACTAATTTCATAATTTTTTCTTATATTATATGAGCATGCCCTTTTAGTGAAATTAAAAGTGAACAAGTTCAATGTATTAAGGGACAATAGTAGAATGACAGTCTGTTTGAATTGACTTATTTTTAAGCAGTTTATAAGTTGAAAATTATTTATAAGTTAAAAAAAAATAGGTGCAGACCAATTTTTTTTTTACTTATAAGCTATTTTCAACTTATAAACTGCTTAAAATAAGTTCATCCAAATAAACTCAACTATTTATTAGGGCTTATTTTAAGTACCAAATGACTTTAAGTTGGCCAGCCAAATATTCAAAAAAAAAAGCTGAAAACAGCTTATAAACAGCTTATAAGCCAATTCAAATGACCTCCTATTAGTTGAAAATTTATAATTGAAAACAATTTTTCTACCTCAAAAGTATAGATAAAATTATACTCATAAATTTTATCTTCTTATAAAATTAGATTAAATATATTCTCTTCAAAGAAATGACGCCTATCAAAGTACAGAGCCAGAATGACATCATCCTTGATCTTCTATAACATCAAATTCCAAATGTGAAATGTCAGCGTCGGTTGGCAATGAATAATTCATTTTTTTCAGAATTTTATCCCGAAAAATTGTTGAATTCTAAAATTTTCTGAAAATCACAAATGCGAAAAAGATGTTTTTATAATTATCACTCCAAATCTCTCACCGAAAATTAAAAATAATTTAATTTGTATTTATGTTCGACTACGACCAAATTTTCAAATGTTATTTTCAAGAAAAAATAACTTGATTGAGTGCTTTTTAAAAATTAATTACTAATTTTAGCTATATTTTTTATTTATTATCATTTATAGCAATACACAACAATATTATGATAAATCTACACTTGTATTAAAAGTAAATTATGCATACAATATAAATATATTATAAGTGTATTAGAATATATATTATGTTTGTGTAGTAAGAAACTAACATAATGTATTATAAGTCTATTAAAGTATGTGATAAATATAGTATTCATCTATAAAACTTGTATTATATATGTTTTATAAATAGTTCTCTGCAATATGTATTATAAATGTATTATAAGTGTTCAGTAAAATTTTTTTTTTATTGCTATAGATAATAAATATTTTCTTAATATTGTATATTTATGTAAGTTTTTCTATTTTTAATTTGAAAATATATACCATTACTCTATTTTTAGAATTATGATTTCACACATTGTTTGACTAAAAGTCTTGCCTGCAAATTATTTAGGTTCGGGCGTTCGGCCCAAAAAAGTTTTTGGCTTGAAACTTGCATTTGATTCCTGTAATAGAAATAATCTGTCCCTCCTCTCTACCCTTTTTTTGTATAAGTATTTGGTGTTCGCATTGAGATGTTGATTTTGACTTGTGTCAAAAATCTCATTTTGGAGATCAATTACTTTCTATTAAAGACAATTTTATTTTTAAATCTTGAATTCCAAATTTAAGATAATAAATTTCACAGTTAAAATTTTATAATGGTAAATTATTTATGAAAATAAGGTCGAAAAATGACTAGTTGGTGCTTTTCCTACCATTCCAAAATGTAGCGAATTGAAGTGATAAAAGACATTTTGACTATCCAAATAGGATTGAGATTTTTACAAACTACGGCGGTTACAAACAATTACAATTAAGAGGGTGAGTTTTTTTAGCTACAATTAAGAGGGTGAGTTTTTTTAGCTAACTAATTTAAAATGGGAAACTTAGAGAATTTCCACAAATTTAGGAGTTAATTACTCAAATACATTTTAGTTTGTAATATTATGAATTTTATCAAATTTTGATGCGTCTAAATACATGTACCTCGGGATATATGAGGTCAAAATTAGGTGTAATTTGTTCTAAATATATTGTATCCAATGGGATTCACATGTATATGTGATACACAACAAATTTTGCCCGCCTTCCCTCCCATCTCGTTCGTCACTTTTTTATGTATCTGGAATTGTATTTGGTATTCCAGATACATGCAAATCACACCAAATAAATTTTGCTCACCCCTTTCCCTATTTTATCGTATTTGATAGCAAAAAAATATCTATCTAGGTATATCTTTTTCAATATATGATAGGAAAAAGGGTCATATTTGCCTTGATACTTTTTGAAAAGGGTTATATTTACCATTTGTCATACTTTTTTGGCATATTTGCCCCCGTCATTCAATTTTAGGCACATATTTGCCCTTTGACCGTTAAGTCTATGTCTCACTGTCATTATATCCTATGTGGCGCCTACATGGCGTGCCTACATGGATTTTTCCCCTAATTTAATTATTACACCCAATTCAATATTATTTCCACTCATCTAACCCATAAAATTAAATTTGTTCTAGTTAAATTTTTTTGCGAATTTAATTATTATATCAACTCAATATTATTCCCATCCATCTAACTATAAAATTAAATTTGTTTTATTTAAAATTTTTCTAATTTAATTATTATAACAAACTCAATATTATTCTCACCCATCTACCCCATAAAATTAAAATTCAATATTATTTTCACCCATCTAACCCATAAAATTAGTAAAAAGAAAATTTAAATAGAATGAATTTAATTTTATGGCTAGATGGGTGGGAATAATATTGAGTTGGTATACTAATTAAATTACGAAAAAAATTTAAATAGAATAAATATATATTTGCTATTTTAGTGGGTCCCACTAGTAAGTAGAACATCCATTTGCACAATACTCGGATGTCCACGTGTAATGTACCTCATAAAAAAAATTATACATGAGATAATATACATAGTTATCCTGAACACCCAGAGATGTTGTGCCTCATTAAAATCTTACTAGGAAAAAAATAAGTGGGAAAAAGCCTAATGAAGAAAAAAAAGTACACACATCTGATAATATATTTTGATTGCTGATTCATTAAAAACCATAACAGGAAAATCAGTGGGACAAAATTATGGTTAAGGAAAAAAGAGTACAACGCGTATTTTACTCCTCCTGATGAAAAACTTTATTTGATATTTTGGAGACGACGCATTCCAATCTTATACCTTAGCTTCTTAAAAGTTGATGTCCGTAATGCCTTTGTGAATAAATCTGCAATATTATCACTCGAACGAACTTGTTGTACATCAATATCACCATTCTTCTGGAGATCATGTGTGAAGAATAATTTTGGTGAAATATATTTCATTATATCTCCTTTTATGAAGCAACCTTTCAATTGAGTTATGCACGCGACATTATCTTCGAATATAACTGTGGGTACTTTGACATCATTTTTCAGGCCGTATCTTTCTTTGATGAATTGTATCATAGAGTTCAACCACACGCATTCTCTACTTGCTTCATGAATTGCTATTATTTCAGCATGATTTGAAGAAGTAGCAACAATAGACTACTTTATAGATCGTCATGATATAGTAGTTCCTCCGTGTGTAAATACATAGCATGTCTAAGATCGAGCTTTATATGAGTCTGATAAATAATCTGCATATGCATAATCAATAAGGTCTGCACAACATTTGTTAGTATAAAAAAAACTCATATCAATGGTACCCTTTAGGTATCTCAAAATATGTTTGATATTGTTCCAATGTCTTCGCGTTGGGGATGAACTATACCTTGCCAGTAAATTAATAGAAAATATTATATCAGGACTAGTTGCGTTAGCAAGATACATAAGTGCACCAATAGTACTAATATATGGTACTTCAGGACCAAGAAGTTCTTCATTCTCTTCTGGAGGTCGAAATAGATCTTTTGTCACGCTCCAAAAGGGTACCCTAGACGTGACCGACACTCGAGAATCATTGCTGGTCCCTAAGCGAACCACTTGGTCCATTCACCCATCCATTCAATATCAATCAACCAGTGGAAAGTTTAAAATAAAGAAATAATTTGGCGGGCAATCCAAATCAACGATCTAACTCAAGAAAGAAAGGCCATGAGCCAATAAATCAAACTCTGACCTTTGTCATTAAAATAGTTTGACAAGAATAATTCAAGGACAGAAAATACTCAATCGACCCATCACTATCTAGTCTATGAAGCCTCTATCACTACTATCTAATTGGTGCCAATGACATGTTCATGGCTATCTCAAATCAAAATGAGAAGGTTAACTCGACGCAAGAATAACATAAGCGGTGTCCTCCGAATGCAGGGGAAGACTCACCAATACGCTGAGTGTGTATAGATCCTCAATGGTGCTCCTATTGACAATCTCTTAAACCTCTCAAATGGACGTCAGTACATGAAATGTAGGAGTATGTAATATGGCAGAATGAAACGTACCTCAAGGAAGAATAACGTTGGTTCAAATACCTCAAATCAGAAAGATAAAAGAGAGTCTCAATCAAAGTGTCATAAGTCTAAAGTAAGGATACAGTTTTAGACAAAGACCAATCATATATGTAACACCCCTCAAAATTTTTCCTAGGATTCGGGCCTTCTTTGTACATGTGTGGGGCCCTTCATATTTATTTTGAAGTATGTGCTTGAGTTAAGATGAGTACCTGAGGAGTTTAAGAGCGTTGGAGGTGATGTGGGGTCATTAAGGACCCCTAGGACCGAGCTAAGTCCAAAAGATCCGTCGTGGCTAAGTTTAGGACGAGTTCACGTAAAGGTCGACTTTCAATGACCCTATTATTTGAAAGACGCCAATTCGGGTGGCCCACGATCTATCAAATTAAAGGTCGTCGAGTCTTCTTTCCAATGCCACCAAGAACGTAGGTTTTGGAGTTCGGGGCCAAAAGATATGGCGATCCGAAGACGAACTAGCACGACAGGGATTTCATTTTGGCCTGGGTTACCACTGCTGCGGAAATGGCCCTGGCGCCGTAAGGGCGCGATGCGCCACTATCGCGCTAGGAACATGCCTCAGTAGTTTGGTTCCTGGCGCGACGCGCCACTAAAAGTATGCAGGGTTTTTAGGGCCAAATTCCCAGAATTTGGAATAATAGGCCTGGCGCCGTAAGGGTGCGACGCGCCACTATCGCGCCAGGAACATGCCTCAGTAGTTTGGTCCCTGGCGTGGCGCGCCACTAAAAGTTGTGAAGGTTTTAGGCGTAATCGGCCTTGGCGCTGTAAGGGCGCGACGCGCCACTATTGCGCCAAGGGCGTTTTAGCCTATTTTCAGAACTTTTTGAGGAGGGGCAATTTGGGAACTTACCCAATTATATATATGTAGCCCTTGGCCTTTTGGGAACTCATTTGGCAGCCCTCACTCTCTCTCTAAAAGCCCTAAGAGCTCCTCTCCCTTCTCTCTACTTTTCTTCTCCATTTCCAACGAAGGAGTCCAAGAAGCTTCAAGATTAGAGTCCTCCATTAAAGACCCAACCTCAAGGTTTTCTTCAAGTCTTCACTAAGGTATGTAAGGCTAACCAAAACATGGGTTGAGTCCACCCATGTGCCCTATTCTTGTTTTGAGGTTAGATATCCATGAAAATGGAGTTTCTTGGTATAGTACATGTTTGATTGAGTATTGTTCCCATCTTATTTAATTATTGATGTGTTAATGTTGTTGAGCTAAGAGGTTCCTAAAACGAGCCCTTATATGAGTATGAGATGATGAAGAAATGAGTTGATAAATATGTTTGTTGGTCTTATTAATTATGTAGAGTTGATAGAGTATACTATCTTCTTAAGCATGTTGCCTATTATAAAAATGTCGATTTGAAGTCTTGAAGATGTGATGAGTCATAAAGATTTTTCTCAAATGGATGAAGGTAATGATTGATTTTATATCTAGATGATGTTATATATGTGCATTTAAAGCTTCCTTGAAGATATGAATGAGATTGAGCATTGAGATTGATATTTGATTGTGATAGAGTTGATGAGTCGACAAGGTTGCAATGAGACTTGTTGATATGAGTTGATTGAGTTGAGTTGATGGAGTTTTATGAGCATTGAGTCTTGGGAGGAGTATCGAGCACCGAATTGGGCAAGAGTATAGTCCATACTCGAACCCAATACCTGTGTTGCCAAACGTAGGGGGGATTGAACCGTTAAAGTCGGATGTTTCCCCGAGAGCTTTTGTCCTGACATTATAGGACCTGGTTGGATTGGATCTATGAGTGTTCGTCGTTCATGCCCTGGCAAGGTATGAATGGGCGTGGCAACGACGTCGTTTTGTTGTACCTTCACTGGCTCATAAGTGTTGGTTGTCGGTTAAGAGAAACTCCCAAATAAGTTTTGATAGCACTCTGAGTCAGATTGAGTTGAACTGTATATGATTGGTCCAGTCTAAATCATACTCTTGTTTTAGACTTAGGACATTTGATTGAGTTGTCATTTCCTTTTGAGCTGAGCTCCCGAATTGGGTGATTTATTCTTCCTTGATGTTCGTTGTATTCGGCCATTTTACATACTCGTACATTCCATGTACTGACGCCATTTGGCCTGCATCGTTTCATGATGCAGAGACAGGTACTAGAGATCATCAACCGGCGCTCCGTTGAAGATCCACTTACACTTCCAGCCAGTCGGTGAGTCCTCTTAGTTCCCGGAGGATATTGGGCCTTCCTGTATAGTTTTGATCGTCTTTTCTTTATTTGGATTGTCGGTAGCCATGGGCTTGTCATTGGCACCTTTTAGACTTGAATAGAGGCTTCATAGACTGAGATGTGAGGAGGTCGAGCGGCCATCTTAAAGATTTCTATTTTGATTATCGTCTTGATTGTAAATGTTTGGCCTTCGGCCCTTATGATATGAGAAGTATTTCTTAAATTGAGTTTTCTGCTAATAAAATGTGCTTGAATGAATGAGTGACTGCACCAAGTGGTTCGCTCGGGGGTCAGAGATGGCCTTCGGGTGCCGGTTACGTCTAGGGTACCCTCCCGGGGCGTGACAAACATGGTATCAGAGCACAGAGTTGAAGTGTCCTAGGGAGTCTATGAAGCCGTGTCTAATAGAGTCTTGCTTATGGGTGTGTTGTGCACCACACTTATGAGCAAGAGGCTATAGGACATTAGGAATTGTTTCACTTCTTTCATACTCTGAATTCGTGCGATGGAGTTGAACTCCATGAAACTTCCTTTCTAATTCGTGCGTTCATACGTTACAGATAATGCCTCCTAAACGTACCGCTAGCCAGAGGAATATTGATAATGCAGGGATGCCACAGTCAGAAGCACGCCCAGCAAGGGCTAGAGGTCGACCCGCGAGATATGCGGAGGCACCTCAAGTGCCATCTACTCCACCTGCACCCACATCAGAAGCTGAATTTCGAGAGGCAATTGTCATGCTCACTCAACTAATGGCCGCCCGAAGCGGCAATCAAAGTTCGCCGACTCTCAGCTCTAGTTCCCAGGAGCCATCTGCTGCCGCTAGAATTAGAGACTTTCTGAGGATGAGCCCACCATCATTTACGGGTTCTAAGGTTGATGAAGATCCCCAGAATTTCATTGATGAAATGTGGAAGATTGTAAAAGCTATGCACGCTACAGAAATCGAGGGGGTCGAGTTGGTGTCTTATCAACTCAAAGATGTGGCAAACATTTGGTATAACCAATGGGAGCAGAGTAGAGGTGAAGATGCTGAACCTGCTAGATGGGATGAATTCGAGGGGGCTTTTCTTGACCACTTCTTTCCCCGAGAATTGAGGGAAGCGAAGGTGGAGGAATTCGTTAATCTGAAGCAGGAAGGAATGTCGGTTAAGGGGTATGGCCTAAGGTTCATCCAGCTGTCCCGGTATGCTCCAGAAATAATTCCTGATGTGAGGTCGAAGATGAGGAAGTTCGTCTCTGGATTAGGGAGGCATGTGAAGAAGGAATGCAAGGCAGCATTGTTGATCTCGGATATGGACCTTTCCAGATTAATGGTGTATGCTCAACAGGTAGAGGAGGAGAAGAGGAAAGACAGAGAAGAGCACCTGAGCAAAAAGGCAAGGTCATCTGGGCATGAGAATGAGCAGAGGCAAAGCAAGGGCAACAGGTCCTTCTTCCAGAAGAGGCCTTCCACCTATGCCTCATTTACCGCCAGCGCACCGATGCCGCAGGACAGGTATGATCGGCAGGGACAAAGTCGCCAGAATTTCAGACCCCAGGTTTCTCAATCCCCGGCCAGTGTAAGTCAGGGTTCGAAGGGAAAGCCACCATGCGGCAAGTGTGGTAGGCTTCACTTGGGAGAATGCAGAGCAGGAAGGGTTGGTTGCTATAAATGCGGCCAAATGGGCCATCTTCTGAGGGAGTGTCCAACATGGGGGAACAGGGCCCAGTTCTCTGCCATCGCACCACCAGCTAGAGGAGATCAGAGGGGCGCTACTCCAGGTATGAGTGGAGGTATGAACCGCCTATATGCCATGGGTAGTCGCCAAGATCAGGAGAACTCTCCAAACGTCGTGACGGGTATGATTCGAGTCTCTTCCTTTGATTGTTATGTATTGATGGATCCAGGTGCCACCTTATCTTTTGTAACTCCCTATGTAGCTAGTAAGTTCAATAAAATCCCTGAACGTCTTCTTGAGCCCTTTAGTGTGGCCACTCCTGTCGGTGATTCTATCTTAGCTGAGAGAGTCTATAGAGATTGCACTGTGTCAATTCATTACAGGGATACCTTGGTTGACTTGGTTGAGTTAGACATGGTTGATTTTGATGTGATCCTTGGTATGGACTGGCTTTATGTCTGCTATGCCTCTATTGATTGTAGAACTCAAATTGTCACATTCAGATTCCCGAATGAGGCTGTCATAGAATGGAGGGGTAGTCCTATTGCGCCTAAGGGTAAGTTTATTTCACACCTTAGGGCCAGGAAGCTAATCTCAAAAGGGTGTATCTATCACCTTGTCCGAGTGAAAGATGACAGCATTGAGTCTCCATCCCTTGAGTCAGTTCCGATTGTCAACGGGTTTTCGAATGTATTTCCTAAAGATCTGCCTGGAGTCCCTCCTGATAGGGAGATCGACTTCGGGATTGATATTCTTCCTGATACCCAGCCTATCTCAATTCCCCCATATAGAATGGCTCCGGCCGAGTTGAAGGAGTTGAAGGAGCAGTTGAAGGACTTGTTAGATAAGGGATTCATTAGGCCGAGTGTCTCGCCATGGGGTGCTCCGGTCCTATTTGTGCGGAAGAAGGATGGGTCCCTTAGAATGTGTATCGACTACAGGCAGTTGAATAAAGTCACTGTGAAGAACAAATACCCTCTCCCCAGAATAGATGACTTATTCGACCAACTTCAAGGTGCCACTTGTTTCTCAAAGATAGACTTGAGATCCGACTACCACCAGTTGAAGGTGAGAGAATGCGATGTTCCGAAGACTGCTTTCCGGACTCGTTATGGCCACTTTGAATTTCTGGTCATGTCTTTTGGGTTGACTAATGCTCCCACCACTTTTATGGATCTCATGAACCGAGTATTCAAACTGTACCTTGATATGTTTGTGATTGTATTCATAGATGATATTCTGGTTTACTCCAAGAATGAAGAGGAGCACGCCTATCATCTTAGAGTCGTTCTACAAACTTTGAGGGACTAGGTATTGTATGCAAAGTTCTCTAAATGTGAATTTTGGCTTGCATCGGTGGCCTTCTTAGGACACATTGTATCTGGAGATGGTATTCAGATGGATGCTCAGAAAATAGAAGGTGTGAAGAATTGGCCTAGACCCACATCACCAACAGAGATAAGGAGCTTTCTGGGCTTGGCCGGGTACTATCGAAGGTTTGTAGAGGGATTCTCATCCATATCATCACCATTGACTAAGCTGACCCAAAAGAAGGCTAAGTTCCAATGGTCTGATGCTTGTGAGGAGAGTTTCCAGAAATTGAAGACCAAGCTAACCACTGCTCCTGTTCTAATCTTGCCTGATGGAACAGAAGGTTTTGTGATTTATTGTGATGCCTCCAGAATTGGTTTGGGTTGTGTGTTGATGCAAAGGGGGAAGGTGATAGCCTATGCTTCAAGACAGCTTAAGCTCCATGAGAGGAATTACCCAACTCATGACCTTGAGCTGGCAGCTGTGGTGTTTGCACTTAAAATCTGGCGCCACTACCTGTATGGAGTGCATATCGATATATTCACCGATCACAAGAGCTTGCAATACGTCTTTAGCCAGAAGGAACTCAACCTTAGGCAAATGAGATGGCTCGAGCTACTCAAGGACTATGATATGAGCATCCTCTACCATCCAGGTAAAGCTAATGTTGTTGCTGATGCTCTTAGCAGGTTGTTCATGGGTAGCACTAGCCACGTGGAGGAAGGAAGGAGGGAATTGGCGAAGGAGGTACACAGATTAGCCCGATTGGGAGTTCATCTGGAAGAGAATAATGAAGGCGGAGTTACCATTCAGGATGGGTCTACGTCCTCACTTGTGGCAGAGGTGAAGGAGAAGCAAGACCAAGATCCCGTCCTTCTCCAATTGAAGGGAGGAGTTCACAAACAAGAGGTAATAGTTTTTACCCAAGGGAGAGATGGTGTGTTACGGTACTAAAATAGATTGTGCGTGCCGGATGTTGACGATGTTCGAGAGAGGATTATGGCCGAAGCGCATAGTTCTAGATACTCTATTCATCCGGGTTCCACGAAAATGTACCATGACTTGAGGGAGATCTATTGGTGGAGCGGAATGAAGAAGGATATTGCGGAATTCGTTTCCAAATGCCCGAATTGTCAACAAGTGAAGGTTGAGCATCAGAGACCATGTGGTCTAGCCCAAAACATAGAAATTCCAGAATGGAAGTGGGAGATGATCAACATGGACTTTATTACAGGTTTGCCGAAGTCCCGAACGCAACATGATTCCATTTGGGTAACTGTGGATAGAATGACGAAATCGGCTCACTTCTTGGCGGTTAAGACTACTGACACCGCAGAAGATTATGCGAAGTTGTACATACAGGAGATCGTTAGATTGCATGGGATCCCTTTGTCTATCATCTCAGACAGAGGAGCCCAATTCACTTCCCAATTTTAGAAATCCTTTTAGAAGGGATTAGGTTCGAGGGTGAACTTGAGTACAGCCTTCCACCCCCAGACAGACGGCCAAGCAGAGCGCACAATTCAAACATTAGAGGATATGTTGAGGGCGTGTGTGCTTGACTTCAAGGGAAATTAGGATGATCACTTGCCTCTCATAGAATTTGCGTATAACAATAGCTACCATGCAAGCATTCAAATGGCTCCTTATGAAGCCTTGTATGGGAGGAGGTGTAGATCGCCCATTGGGTGGTTTGAAGTTGGTGAAGCCGAGTTGATTGGGCCTGACCTCGTCCATCAAGCCATGGAGAAGGTACGAGTTATCCGAGAGAGGCTAAAGACAGCCCAAAGTCGCCAAAAATCATACACCGATGTGAGAAGGAGAGACTTAGAGTTTGAGGTGGATGATTGGGTGTATTTAAAAGTGTCACCCATGAAGGGGGTCATGAGGTTTGGAAAGAAGGGGAAAGTTAGTCCTCGATACATTGGCCCGTACCAAATTTTGAGGCGGATCGGGAGTGTCGCTTATGAGCTGGACCTACCCTCAGAACTATCTTCTATTCATCCGGTGTTCCATGTTTCAATATTGAAAAAGTGCTTGGGTGATCCCTCGTTGGTAGTCCCTATTGAAAACGTTGAGATTAAGGATAGCTTATCCTATGAGGAGGTCCCAATCCAAATCCTTGATCGCCAAATCCGCAAATTGAGGAACAAGGAGGTCGCCTCAGTCAAAGTCTTGTGGAGGAATCAATTTGTTGAGAAAGCCACGTGGGAAGCGGAGGAAGCCATGAAGTCTAAATACCCACATCTATTCGTGCCTACCGAGGAGAGCATTGAAGGTAACGACTACTTCCTTGACTCGAATTCATTCGTACCTTTTTGAGTTTTGATTGATATTTGATTAAGAATTTGATTGATTGAATGACTGAATTTTGATTGTGATTTGTACCCCGAGTCTATTCTTGGTTGCTCGTCATTCGAGGACGAATGATCCCAAGGGGGAGATAATGTAACACCCCTCAAAATTTTTCCTAGGATTCGAGCCTTCTTTGTACACGTGTGGGGCCCTTCGTATTTATTTCGAAGTATGTGCTTGAGTTAAGATGAGTCCCTGAGGAGTTTAAGAGCGTTGGAGGTGATGTGGGGTCATTAAGGACCCCTAGGACCGAGCTAAGTCCAAAAGATCCGTCGTGGCTAAGTTTAGAACGAGTTCACGTAAAGGTCGACTTTCAATGACCTTATCATTTGAAAAACGCCAATTCGGGTGGCCCACGACCTATCAAATTAAAGGTTGTCGAGTCTTCTTTACAACGCCACCAAGAACGTAGATTTTGGAGTTCGGGGCCAAAAGATATGGCGATCCGAAGACGAACTAGCACGACAGGGATTTAATTTTAGCCTGGGTTACCACTGCTGGGGAAATGG
Organism: Solanum dulcamara; assembly: GCF_947179165.1. NCBI lineage: Eukaryota > Viridiplantae > Streptophyta > Magnoliopsida > Solanales > Solanaceae > Solanum > Solanum dulcamara. Next base: position 69,093,545 of record NC_077244.1, read on the forward strand.
CCCTAGCGCCGTAAGGGCGCGACGCGCCACTATCGCGCCAGGAACATGCCTCAGTAGTTTGGTCCCTGGCGCGACGCGCCACTAAAAGTATGCAGGGTTTTTGGGGCCAAATTCCCAGAATTTGGAACAATAGGCCTGGCGCCGTAAGGGTGCGACGCGCCACTATCGCGCCAGGAACATGCCTCAGTAGTTTGGTCCCTGGCGCGACACGCCACTAAAAGTTGTGAAGGTTTTAGGCGTAATCGGCCTTGGCGCTGTAAGGGCGCGACGCGCCACTATCGCGCCAAGGGCGTTTTAGCCTATTTTCAGAACGTTTTGAGGAGGGGCAATTTGGGAACTTACCCAATTATATATATGTAGCCCTTGGCCTTTTGGGAACTCATTTGGTAGCCCTTACTCTCTCTCTAAAAGCCCTAAGAGCTCCTCTCCCTTCTCTCTACTCTTCTTCTCCATTTCCAACGAAGGAGTCCAAGAAGCTTCAAGATTAGAGTCCTCCATTAAAGACCCAACCTCAAGGTTTTCTTCAAGTCTTTACTAAGGTATGTAAGGCTAACCAAAACATGGGTTGAGTCCACCCATGTGCCCTATTCTTGTTTTGAGGTTAGATATCCATGAAAATGGAGTTTCTTGGTATAGTACATGTTTGATTGAGTATTGTTCCCATCTTATTTAATTATTGATGTGTTAATGTTGTTGAGCTAAGAGGTTCCTAAAACGAGCCCTTATATGAGTATAAGATGATGAAGAAATGAGTTGATAAATATGTTTGTTGGTCTTATTAATTATGTAGAGTTGATAGAGTATACTATCTTCTTAAGCATGTTGCCTATTATAAAAATGTCGATTTGAAGTCTTGAAGATGTGATGAGTCATAAAGATTTTTCTCAAATGGATGGAGGTAATGATTGATTTTATATCTAGATGATGTTATATATGTGCATTTAAAGCTTCCTTGAAGATATGAATGAGATTGAGCATTGCGATTGATATTTGATTGTGATAGAGTTGATGAGTCGACAAGGTTGCAATGAGACTTGTTGATATGAGTTGATTGAGTTGAGTTGATGGAGTTTTATGAGCATTGAGTCTTGGGAGGAGTATCGAGCACCGAATTGGGCAAGAGTATAGTCCATACTCGAACCCAATACCTGTGTTGCCAAACGTAGGGGGGATTGAACCGTTAAAGTCGGATGTTTCCCCGAGAGCTTTTGTCCTGACATTATAGGACCTGGTTGGATTGGATCCATGAGTGTTAGTCGTTCATGCCCTGGCAAGGTATGAATGGGCGTGGCAACGACGTCGTTTCGTTGTACCTTCACTGGCTCATAAGTGTTGGTTGTCGGTTAAGAGAAACTCCCAAATAAGTTTTGATAGCACTCTGAGTCAGATTGAGTTGAACTGTATATGATTGGTCTAGTCTAAATCATACTCTTGTTTTAGACTTAGGACATTTGATTGAGTTGTCATTTTCTTTTGAGCTGAGCTCCCGAGTTGGGTGATTTATTCTTCCTTGATGTTCGTTGTATTCGGCCATTTTACATACTCGTACATTCCATGTACTGACGCCATTTGGCCTGCATCGTTTCATGATACAGAGACAGGTACTAGAGATCATCAACCGGCGCTCCGTTGAAGATCCACTTACACTTCCAGCCAGTCGGTGAGTCCTCCTAGTTCCCGGAGGATATTGGGCCTTCCTGTATAGTTTTGATCGTCTTTTCTTTATTTGGATTGTCGGTAGCCATGGGCTTGTCATTGGCACCTTTTAGACTTGAATAGAGGCTTCATAGACTGAGATGTGAGGAGGTCGAGCGGCCATCTTAAAGATTTCTATTTTGATTATCGTCTTGATTGTAAATGTTTGGCCTTCGACGCTTATGATATGAGAAGTATTTCTTAAATTGAGTTTTCTGCTAATAAAATGTGCTTGAATGAATGAGTGACTGCACCAAGTGGTTCGCTCGGGGGTCAGAGATGGCCTTCGGGTGCCGGTTACGTCTAGGGTACCCTCCCGGGGCGTGACAATATACCATACAACCCATTCCAATCATGTATAATACAGTTAAATCAAATCATTTAATCCAATCCACCATATATCACCTACTCCAATCCAATCATACACAATCCAATCATATATCATCCAATCCAATTCAATCATATACAATCAACTCAACAAACAACTCAACAATCAAGTCAAAGGACTCAACTGAATAAATATGCAAATTAGAACTTAGTAATGTGATATAATCCAACTCAATTATCAACAAGCTCAATCAAACCAATCAAATCATGCACAATCCACTCAATTTGGGAGTTTCTTTAACCGACAACAATCCCACCATCTATATATAGATGATGCACAACGAATCACGTCGTTGCCACGTCCATTCATACTTGCCAGGGTATGAACGAATCAACTCATCATGGATCCGTCAATCAATCAAGTCCTATTATTTTAGGACAATAAAATAGGAAAATATCCGACACGGTACAATCCCTTCCTACGTTGGCGGCGTAGTTTATGGAATTCGAGTAGGGACTATACTCTTACCCAATTCGGTGCTCAATACTCCTCCCAAGACTCAATACGCACATATCTATCAAGTGAGTAAAATATTCAAAATACTCATTTAGTCTTTTAGAACTTAATTTCAAATCAACTCATTTAGTCTCATTGGACTCTTTTCAAAACTCAATCAGTCTGGTCTCATTGGACCTTCTTTCAAATCGACTCATCTCAATCATCAAATTTTTTTCTTTAAATTGATACCATCTCAACACAATGGATGTAGAAAATATTATATGCATTTAAAATATAATTCCAACTCCTCAATTCTATCTCAAAATAGACATTTTTATGTAAAAATGTTCAACTCATTTATACTCAAAATATTCATGTTCAAAGTGATAATTAAGAGACTTTTCAAACTCAAATCGTGCTTAAACTCTTTTTAAAATCAAAGATGAAAATAATCATTCTTTAAAACTCAAAATAGTGTATAAATAGTTTACGCAAAAATGCTCACAATCATTTATTTAAAACTCCTTCCCAAAAGATCATTTATTTTCAAAATGCTCATAAGACTCCAATCAAATCAAATTATGCAAATCACATATCACATAATCACATTAGACTCCAATCTACTTCATCACACAACATCATCATCAACATAACCTCTTCATTCACATCGTCGTCAAATACCATCATCGCATTATCATCAAATATCATCATCACATCATAACTATTCCATTTCATTGTTTTCATTCCAATCAATACATATACACAAACCATCCATCTCAAACTCAAGACAAATAATGACCAAAAAGAAATCTCATCTTGGGTTCATGTGAATGAATATATGAATTCATACTCTCAACAAAACTCAACTCAAGAACACCATCAATACACATGAATTTATATAAAAAAAGCCATTTGTAGTCAATAATATGAAATATAACTATTTAGTCATTCAAGTCATGAAAATCATCATTCAATTAATAATATAAAAAAAATATTCTATAGTTTAGGAAAATTTAAGAAAATCTTCATAGAAGTTTCAAACCTTTCACAATCTTCATCCAACACATCTATGGGGCATATGGAAGAACTCAATCCATATTTTAGGTTAGCCTTACATACGTTAGAGTAGATTTTGAAGAAACCTTGTTGTTGGGTCTTCAATGGGAAGCTTGAATCCTTGAATTTTTTAGGGCAAATCTTGTTGGAGATGATTTGAGAGAAGCGGGTGAAGGTTAGGGTTTCTTTGGAGGTGAGGAGGCTGAAAAAAATGATCCTAAAACGTTCTATGTTAGTGTATATATGTTTGGAGAAAATATCGAAGTTGCCCCTTTTCAAAAACTGAAAAACTGGGTAAAAAATCTTGCTGGCGCTATAGTGGCGCGATGCGCCACTGCAGCGCCAATCCAAAATAGGCTTAAAACCCTGCACATCTAAAAGCGGCGCGTCGCACCAAGGACCAAACTACTGAGGCTGTTTTCTGGCGCTATAGTGGCGCCGGGCGCCACTGGAGCGCCAAGCCTAAATTTCGCCCGGGTCTGAAATTTCTATAGTACTAGTCTGTCGTAAAAGGGTCATAACTTTTGACTCTAAACTCCAAAAATTACAATCTTAGTGGCATTGGAAAGAAAACTCAAAGACCTTTAATTTGGTAGGTCGTGGACCACCTAGTTCATTATATCCTAGGATATATGGTCGTTTGAAGTTGACCCTTAGACTAACTCCTCCGAAAACTTAATCGATTGGAAATCTTTGGACTCGACTTGGTGTTAGAGATCCCTTATGACCCCTAAACACATCTAACACACTTCAAATACTTAGGAATTAATCCTATCTCATATATAAAATTACGATTCATACGGTTCGATTCTACCCACACGTGGAGAAGTGTTCGAGTCTTTGCGAAAACATTTCCGGGATGTTACATCTTTGTCCACTTCAATTGACCGGGGTGTTACATCTTTGACCACTTCAGTAAATGCATCTGGCATTTGATTTGTTATTTTCTGTAAGTAGATGATCTTCTGGACCTCCTAGTCACATGTGCGGGTACGTGGATCAAAATAAGATATTGATGAAACTTTCCACGCAATTTCTCTTTTAGGTTCCTTTTTCTCTTCCCCTAATAGCGGGAAAGTTGTATCATCAAATCGATAATCTGCAAATCGAGCAATAAATAAGTCTCCTATCAACGGTTCAAGATAGCGAATTATGGAGGGTGAGTCAAACCCAACATATATGCCTAACCTTTGTTGAGGGCCCATCTTTGTACGTTATGGTGGTGCTACAAGCACGTATACCGCACAATCAAAAATTCGTAGATGGGCTATATTTGGCTCACGACCAAATACTAATTGTGACAAAGAGTATTTATTATAATTAGTTAGTTTAAGACGTACAAGTGCTGCATGTAAGATAACATGACCTTAAACAGTAATTGGTAATTTATTTTCGTAAGTATGAACATGAGCAACATGAGAAATAATCATCAAAAGCTTGGGATGTAAATTCACCAGCATTATCAAGGCGAATAGCTTTAATTGGATAATTTAAAAATTGCGCCCTTAATCTTATTATTTGTGCTAACAACTTCGCAAACGTCAGGTTGCGAGATGATAAGAGGCACACATGAGACCATCTTGATGATACATTTATTAGGACCATAAAATATCTAAACAATCCACTAAGTAGATGAATAGGTCCATATATATCCCCATGTGTGCGCTCTAAAAATCCTGGAGATTCGATGTCAACCTTCAGGGTTGATGGTCTGGCAGTTAATTTGCCTTGATAACAATCAACATATGAAAATTCATATAATATTAGGACCATAAAATATCTAAACAATCCACTAGGTGGATGAATAGGTACACATATATCCCCATGTGTACGCTCTAAAAAGCCAGAAGATTCGATGTCACCTTCAGGGTTGATGGTCTGGCAATTAATTTGCCTTGATAACAAGCAGCATATTAAAATTCATCATTTGTAAGAATCTTCAGGTTATTTAAAGGATGTCCAGTTGAATTTTCAAGAATTCGTCTCATCATTATTGATCCAGACTGACCTATTCAATCATGCCATAGCACAAATATATTAAGATCAGTAAACTTCTGGTTTATGATCAAATATGCTTCAATTGCACTAATTTTTGCATAATATAGGCTAGACGATAAAATTAGTAATTTTTTCCAAATATATTTATGGCCTGAGACATTCTTGGTTATATCATGGTATTCAGTATTCATTTCATTTAGTGTCTCAACATGATATCAATTTCTACGGATATCTTTAAAACTTAACAAGTTTCTTGAGGATTTAGAAGAAAATAGTGCATCTTCTATAAAAAAAAATTGTTTCCTTAGACAGATATATAGTAGCTCTTTCGGAGCCTTCAATCATTTTCGAATTACGAGAAATTGTAGTTACATTTGCTTTTATTCTAAGCAAATAGAAAAAATATTTCTCGTCTTTAAAAATGACATGAGTCGTTCTACTATCAATTACACAAATATCCTCGTGATTGATCATTGATCCAAACAAAATTTGAGGCATATTCATATTTTTCTTCAAAAAGAAATAAGGTAAATGTTATAATTAAAACATGACTCATTATACAAATTTTATTTATTTAATGAATTAGAAAAATACAAATATATTATTTAGTACAGATAAATTAAAAGAACATTATTTAAATATTATTAGGCTTATCAATATTCATATTTTCTTCTGAAAAATTGAAAAAAATCAGCTACATTCAGATGCATCGGCTCAATATTATCTTCAGATATAAAATTTGTCTCTGAATTAATTTCTGCCCTCTTCAAAGATGCCTGATATATCTGAACCAGACGTTTTGATGACCGACAAATCCGTGACCAGTGCTCCATACCTCCACATTTATGATATACACTTTCTGAATTTTTTTTGATATAGCTTCTGGCTTTTTACTCTTCTTTTTATATTGCTGATCATTTTTCGGTGCCAGCCGATTATCATGATATAATTTCTTCTTCGACCACGACCATGACTAGGGTCATAACCTCTTTCATATTGGTTATAATTTATCTGATTCACTTCAGAGAGTGACAAAGAACCAACGGGCCGACCATCATGATTTTTCATTAACAATTCGTTATGGCGTTCAACAATAAGAAGGTGAGAAAATAATTCAGAATATTTTTTTAAACCCTTTTCGCAATATTGCTGCAGCAGGAGCATATTCGCGAGTGGAAATGTAGAATATGTTTTTTCAAGTTTGTCTTGCTCAGTGATTTCTTCTCCGCATAAATTTAACTGTGTTATAATTCTAAACAAGACAGAATTATATTCAGTTATATTTTTAAAATTTATTAATCTCAGATTAAGCCAATTATGACGTGCCTGTGGAAGGGTGACCAACTTCAGGCGATCATATCTTTCTTTTAGATTTTTCCAAAGCTTAAGAGGGTCTTTTAATGTGAAGTACTGTAATTTTAACCTTTCGTCAAGATGGTAGCGGAGAAATATCATGGTTTTGACATAGTCTTGACTAGATGCCGTATTGTCATCTTTGATGGTGTCTGTCAGATTCATCGATTCTAGGTGTATTTCAGCATCTAGTGCCCATGATGAGTAGTCTTTTTCAAATATATCAATAGCAATAAATTCAAGTTTAGAGATATTTGAAATTTTAAGAAAATAAAATTCTTACCCTTTTATTACCTTCTTAAAATAACTCAAAGTGATGGAGGCTAATGTGTTATAAAAAAAACTAAACTTAGCAATTTAATAAGAAGAAGAAATAGTAAAAGGCCGAGAGAGAAATTGCAGAATTCAGTGTATGTTCAGTTGCATAATACTGATCTATTTATAGGAGTGAAAAAAAGAAGAAAAGGTAGAGAGACACAGATAAATGGAGAAAAAAGGGGAATGAAAAAACAAATTGCAATTTGCTATTTTAATGATCCCACTGGAAAGTGGAACATCCACTTGCACAATAATAATAGCAATATTAGCATTTTTCTCGTTGTCCAGACAAGGTTCGTTATTCACGAGGAATTATTGTTCCGCACTTTGATTTGGGCCACAAGGCTACCCTGGGTTGGGCTCCATATTAGCCTTAAGAACCCAAATCTATCATGCAATATGGTTTGATTCTTCTTTCTTAATTCGCTCTATTTTAATTTATATGATAATTTTTTTTATTTGAGAAATGTTTAATTACATTATCAATATTTTACATAGATTTGAGTCCCTCTTATTTGACAAAAGGTCTATAAAATGTATTCTTCTATAAAAATGCATGTGATTTTGGAATATTGCAAAAAAAAAATTCATATAGAACAATATTAATTGCTGCCTCAACTTGCAGAATCCGATATAGGAGTACGCGTAGTTTGATTAATATATTTTTATTAATTTTTATTTATTTATGTGCTTTTTAATATTAGAATAAATAATGTTAAAGACAAAGTTGTAAAAACTAATTAGTTCTTTCTTGATTTTTTAAATTGATAAGTATTCCTTATGTTCATTTTTACTTGTCATTAATTGACTTGGCACACCCATTAAAAAAAACAATCATTGATATATGTATTTTACCATACTATTTCTATTAATTGATGTTTAGTATTAGGTCTTGGAAAAAGATTCGAAGAAATAGAATAGTATTTAATGCTAAGGATAAAACATGAAAAAAAATTGTCTTTTTTTGATAGATAAAAATGACAAGTAAAAATTAATATATATTTAAGAAATAAGTGACAAATAAAAGTGAACGGGGTGAGTAATTATGAACAACTATATTTAAAATACATAACAACTAAAAAAGAATAGAGAATGTACTTCCTATTGCAATTAATAATCAATGATCTATCTGGCTATAGTCATTTTTTGAAACAGACTAAAAAAAATATATCATATAAATTAAAATAGACAATAATGAACTACTAACTCTATGTCCTTTTCAAAAGATTGTCTCTTGAACAAGTAAGAGGAAATAGCGATTTTAGTTTCTGTGTTATTTGACTATATACATTTAACCTTCAATTATTTAAAATATGCGGTTTTGGTCTTTGGAGTTAACAGAAGTTAATTATTTAATAAAATAATTATTGTGAAATATATAAATTAAATAAATTGAAGGATTAGTGATTTTAAATGCTTGAAGAATTATATTGGTAAAAAAATTAAATTTAATAAAAATTAAATGTTAAATTTTTTAAAGAGTGAAAGTTGTTAGGACTCCATTGATAGCCTTAAGGAGCCTCTCCACCTACTAAACCCTCAAATGTAATTGTATTTGAGCTTGATTAGTAACCATTGAAAAAGAGAGGAAGAACAAGTAGCTAAAGAATAAAAAATAGAGCATAGAGCATTTGAATAAAATGGAGCTAATGAATAAAATATAATTTTAATTTTATATACATAATTCTTCAAGCATTTAAATCACCAATTCTTTAATTTATTTTATTTTATATATTATCAAATAGTCATTTTGTTAAATAGTTAACTTTTGTTAACTTCAAGGATTAAAATCGCACACTTCAAATAAATGAAGGTTAAATGTGCATAGCCAAATAACACATAAACTAAAATTGGAATTATGCAATAACACAAGGACTAAAACTATTATTTTCTCAACAAGTAAAGTAAATTTATATTTTGATCTAATTTCTTGTGCTCACAATATTATTATATATAATATGCTTGAGCAGCAAGGTAAACGCAGGAATTTGGAGGGTGTTTGAATTGACTTATTTCAAGTAGCTTTTAGCTTTTAAGCTCTGTTTCATTTTTGGAGGTGTTTGGGAAAGACAAAAAGTGCTTTTAAGCATCTTATTTACGCCAAATTTTTTTTAAAAAAAGGAAGCTAAACGCCAAAAAATTGAATATGGCCAACTTATGATTTTTAGCTTTTAGCTTATAAGCTACTTAAAGAAAGCCATTTCAAACACCATATTGGTCTCGCTTGCTTGTGAAATATTCTTGGCAAATAAAAATATACCTAGCCCCGACCAACATAAATAAATATAGTTTCTGCGAGCATGCATATTAGTTAGGCTTCAAGTTAATTGCAAGAAAATATTGCAAATAAACCCTCTTTAATTTGCTTACCAAAAAGAAAAAAAAAAGTTTAGGCTTTAAGTGGAGAGGATCTAATATAGACAGGGGCGGAGCCACCTCAGCGAAAAATTATACTATGTAATATTTATACATAATTAAAATAATTCTTTTATGTATATATAGTAAATGTCAAACCTCTTTCGACTAGTTTATTAATCTATTTTTTCAGATTTTGAACCTCTTACTAAAAATTCTGGCTCCGCAACTATATATATATATATATATATATATATATATATATATATATATATATATGTCGATATCTCCAAAGTAACCGCCCTATGTTTTTCATCGTAGACTAGAAAAACCACTCTTCTAGCTAGCTCTTTGTTTTTCTCGATATCACTTTTGGCAGGTATTTACATAAGTTCAATTACACTTTTATCAAGACTTGCATGAATATTTGTTTTTATTAACCCAATCAAAACCTCCTGTTCCTAATTAAAGTGGCATTTATAATTTCATAATAAGTACTCCTTTCTTTCACTGAGCTTCAATTTTCTAGTATTCCAAAACCAAGAAAGAAGCTGCATGACTCAATGGTATGCATGTCACTCTTCTTGATCTCTCTATTCTTGTGATTCAACATTAGCCTTTTGTGTGAGCTAGGGTCTTCCATTTTTCTGAATTGTTTGTTTTGGTTTAGTTTTGAGTTCATTTTTATATAACCAACGTGTAAGAAGATTTGTACACCACTTTTTGACAGAGTCAAAATTTTCATTCAAGAGATTCAAAATATAAATAAGTATATACAAATGGGAAAGGTATGAGAATTCAACATTTAGTATATAGTGTAATTTTCAGTGAAATAGAGTAATTTTCAGCGAAGTAGATTTAGATGAACCTCTTGCATGTATGCGCCTTTAGTTCCGTCCTTACCTTTAGTTTTAATTTATATGACGTAGATTGAATGAACATAGAGTTTAAGGAAAAAAGGAGGAGAAGATTTTGAAATCTATGTTTTAATTATAAATTGTTTTTAAATTAAAAAAGATGATATTCTCTTTAGAGTAGACTAATCATTTAGAGGAGACTAATCAGAAAATTGTCTGTAATGATAGGAATACTCCTACTTAATAAGTTAGCTTGTTTTGGTAATCTTGTTGTACTAAATTCGATAATGATACTGAACTATCTACTACGTATGTAACTAACTAATATATATAAAATATTAATCTTCTTACTCAAAAAAAAAAGAAGTTAATATAGACTCGGAGCGTAAAAATTATTTGTATATGTATTCAGTGCACATAAATTAAATCTTTTAGATTTTCATTTCTTTTTGAAGCTAGCTCTAATAAATTTTATATATATGTGTTTTTTTAACTAGAAAAATGTTGTAATTAATTGCAGCGTATCGTGACAATGATGTTTGGGTCTGTAGCAAGAACGACAAGGGCATTTATGGTCCAACCAGTTTCCACCTTGACAACATTGTTGTACTACAGCGATGGTCTCCCTCGTAACCTCAATTTGGACCGGTTGGTTCGTAGTGAGTTGGTTGATACTGGAAACTACTTGTTTCGTTTTCTCATCCACTTTTTGAGATGTTTTTGGTAGTAGTCGTTTTAATTTCATTTTCACTTAGTTAACCGATTTCAGATCTCTTAACTTTTTTTTTCTCGTTTTGTTGTGGTATGTCTCTCTCTTTTTTAATATATTCAGTTAAATAAATAATCACATAAAATTAGATACGGAGAAAATAAAATGTGTGAAATTAAAATCCCCTATCATCTCTTGGAACTCTACATATTCCCTTATAATGGAAATCCTCCATTTTGAAATTCTAATTTAGATATTTAAAAAATTATACGAAAGTACTATTAATTGAACTTTTTCTCAAATATGGTGAATATATATATATTTTAAATATTAATTAAAATTCATATAATTTGACTTTCAAACATGAAACATGACAAATATTTTGGAACGAAAAGGATTGCACTAGTAACTTTTCGTGTGCGCTTTGAATGAACCAATTAAACTTCACTCATTATTGGTTCATACTTCCCTCAAAGATTGAAAGAATCAATTTACATACACGTCTATTTAATTAACAAATCACAATACGTCTATTTAATTAACAAATCACAATATGGTATTGCAGTCTTTTGCCTCTTAACTCTTCGCTTGTGTAGAGTCTGTTAAATACTCTATGTCCTTAATCAAAACTTTTTAACATCCATTAGGAGGGACTAAAATAACACATTTTAATTAATTGAAGATCAAATGTGTTAAGACATATAGCACAAGAACCAAAATCACAATAAGACAATAACACGAGTACTAAAATTAATATATATATATATCAATAAGTAGTCTAGTATTTACTAATCGACTATTTTAAATTTGTGTCGCATAAGATTCACTAAAAGAGAAATGGATCTTTCGTTCTCAAAATTTAAATCCGAAAAGTTTGATTAATAATATAAAAATCTCATTCATCTCATTACACCGTTTTTTTTTTAAAATTTCCAAATCGAATATCACCAAAAACTTTTTTTGTCTTTTTATCTTCCTATTTAACTCCAAATAATAATAATAATAATAATAATAATAATAATAATAATAATATAGCAACAAAAAAAGAAAGATGAACCAGAATTGACAATTGGTAATCTAAGTAAATATAGAAAATACGTAATTCCACAGAAGGATTTCTTTTTATAAATTGTTCATTTTAAATATTCAATTTAAATAAATCGTATCTTATTCAGACCAATAAATAGAGCTGAGGTTATAGTTAAAGCCGCTAATAGAAAACCGAAATAACTGGTCAGAAGGTGAAAGATGAGCTGAAACTCAACGGTTAGTCTCCCGCGGTTTCCACTCCGAGTCCACCAATCTAACGTAAATCCGCCAACTTCGTATTCGATAAACATGTATGCATTTACCATAATACCCTTCCCCTTCGCCCACAACCATTATCACACAACTAATAACAAGGACATTATGGTAAATTCAACTCATTGCCGTTATCCTACAGACCCCATGGAATATAGCCGGACTGTTTTTTTTTTCCTTCAACTTCTTTCATAACGTTTTAGATTCTCAATTAACACTTAATTAATAGTATATGAGAATCCTCTATTCTTTTCTCCATCAAAAAGGTTTCTTTTTTTCTTTCTTTTTCCATGTTGCTTCTAAATTAAAATTTGTATACATTTAATTTCAATCCTTTTAACATTTTGGGTGAAACCAAAAAATAATAAAAAATGTTGGACTCGTGGAAGAAAAACAAATTTTATTCCAAATGGTAAGAGTGACAATTCGTCAGGGGTTCTCTGTTTTTATTTTTTCTTGTTAATTCTGCTAATGTTCTTCTTGGAATTTTCTGATACAGCAAGTCTACAATCAGGCAGACGAAAACTCGAATCGAAATGATCAGGAAGAAAAGAAATTCAATGCAGAAATACTTGATGAATGATATAGCTGACCTTATAAAATCTGGATTGGATGTTAACGCTTACGACAGGGTAATTTCCTTTGGCTGAATTGATATACCTATATATATTATGTTCATATGAGAGAATGATGCATTTCTATATTTAGATACTCTTCGATTTTAAACTTCACATTTTTCTTTTAATGATGTGTTTTTACAAAAATAGAAATGTTAAGGTATGTTCCACAAGCTCCAAGGATACATTAGTATGTGACAAAAGTATTAGTACTTTCTTTATTAAATTCCGTGAAATCAAGAAAGTGTCGTTTATACTCATGCATGAATCTCAAAAATGTTAAAATCACTAGATTGCAAAGATAATCTTTTATGGAATTGTATGAGTCGCTCCATCAACTCTAATTTTTGTCTTTGATGGTGTAATGTACTCTCCACGGTAGCGGAATGAGAGTTTTCACTAAGAAGAGTTAAAATATAGAGAAGTAACAATACCAAGAATTCATGGGAACTAAACATATAGCATATATACATTAAAAAAGTTTACCTATCTAAACAGTATAATTTTTCAGCAAATGGGGTGACAAGGTGGCTCCAACACTGACTTTGCATAGTAGTGTCATTAAGTGAGATGAGGATCCATCTACTTTGCATAGAAAATCGTACGATGAGGATTGACATATATTAGCCTGGATAAAGTGAATCTGTACAATTGACATATTAGCCTGGATAAAGTGAATCTGCACTGCCTATTCCCCAAAATTGTGGAAATTAAGCTCTACTGTTTTCTTGTCTTAATGCAACAGACTGAAGGCCTTCTAGTTGAGCTGAATCTCTTGAGCTGTTATGATTTCTTGGATCAATATTGTGAGCAGATTCTTAGTCAGCTTGACACCATAAGTACACAGAGGTACTCTTGACATTTCTCTATTTGGTGTCTCAGAAAAACAGTACACACAAATTGTTAGTATTGCTTACTATGATATCCATTATCTGACAACGGAATTTAGTGAATCTGTAGCGTCATAAACATCTCAGTTCTCAGATGAGTGGTGTTTAATCTGTCAAGTGTAATTCCACAAGTGAGGTCTGGGGATGCTAGGCGGTGTATATGTAGTCTTAACCCCTACCTTATGAAGGTAAATAGGTTGTTTACAATAGAAATTCTGCTCAAGTAAAGCATATCCAAAAAACAACCAAGTAAAACAAATACAACAGCGAAGAACCCATGCTGAAAACAATTGAAAAAAGAAAAAGTAGCAACAACAAAATTCATGATAACTGAAGCAAAGGAAACAACATGTAAAGCTAATATCGCAGAATAAGAAGAGTATTAACAACAATGCTTATAGGGACCTACACACTACTCGACTACCTACTAACCTTCTACCCTAATCCTCAACCTCACATATCTTCCTATCTAAGATCATGTTTTCGGTAGGCTGCAAGTGTACCATGTTCTGTCTAATTTATCAACTTTTAAAATTAGTTTTCCAGTGAGTCAAACTATTTCCTCATTTCTGCCCAATTCTTGTTTTTAGGGAATGCCCCGAAAATTGCAAGGAAACTGTGGGATCTTTGATGTGTGCAGCGGCAAGACTAGCAGACCTTCCTGAATTACGTCAACTGAGGACGATGTTTAATGAAAGATATGGAAATTCCCTTGAATCTTGTGTCAATAATCAGGTAATTACACATTTTCGTCATCCTCAGATAATACTTGTACATAACATTTCTCAGATAACTCCTATTTCCTCCTCTTTCTTGTAAAAAAATATTTTTTTTTCTTGGCAGTTTGCTGCGAAATTAAAGCCAGTACCACATAAAATGGACGTGAAACTACGGTTGATGCAAGATATAGCAGCAGAATATGGCGTAGAATGGAATTCAAAGGCTTTGCAACAAATGCTATATGAACAAAAGCACGTGGATGTATTAGGTAACAATAAAGAGTCTGAAGATGCTCTATCCAATCATGAGAATGTGAGGCATCATCATACTCAATCAGGAGACAGCACAACAAAAATCAGTTCTGAATATAATTGTGTTGATGATGCAGTTGATAATGCTAGCGCAAAACAAAAATCTGGTCAAAAAGATTCAGGACATGAACCAATTGGTGAAATCTCTAGTCATAGAAACCGAGATGGTCCTTCAGGCAGAACAACATCCCTTCCAGTTGAATTGGAACAAATAAGTCCTGAAGATCAAGTGAAAGGACACACTCGAGCAAATTCCTGTACGCCTGATATGTTTGGGCATGTCCATCCAAGGGTACCAAACTATGAGGAGGTTGTTGCTCGCCTGACAGGTCTCGGTGGAAAATCAAAAGAATGAATTCCTGTTAAATTTTGGGTTTCAGTCTTGCTTTTTGTATACTACATGTTAAGAGTTGATACAGTATATATTACTCCTTCAGTTATTAAATCATTTGATTGTAAATAGGCTCAATGAGTTTTTGACACATTCAATGAGTATCCTAATCTTAATCAATTCTACTTTGAACTCATAGAATGCCTATGGCTGGAACTTGCTACCTATTGAAATGCATATATGAGGGTTGATTTCTCAAATGGTCACTCAACTAATAGTTATTATATCTCATAGTCACTTTTCTTCCTAATTCCAATTTTCTTCGACAAAGAAAGTGACTTTTTAAGATAAGAGATCATCTGAGAAATCAACTCCATGCATGGGCTATTTGAAATCTTGCAGACTATTTCTAAAAAGTCACTCAGTTTGTACTGAAATTCCGAGTCTTGGATATAATATCAGGGCATACAAACACACATGTTAGGATGGTGTCAACATGACTCTGCACATCTTTCTAAAGAAGTGCACAAAATAAAGTAAATACAGGACAGTAGAAGTCATAAATTTTTACAGCTGAGTTTCTCATAGGGAACTAGTGAGTGGTCTTATTGGTTCCCAGTTGAGCAGGCCATTTGTAATCAGCATGATGGTGCCTACACCTGAAGGAGCCTGGATGCTGTGTAGGGGAACAAACACACTGTTTCATCATTCCAGCTGCAACTGATGATTCATTTCCATTTGATGCTACTCTGCTTACAACTTGTATCTGCACTTGTTCCCTTGCAACTCCTCTCTGCCCCTCATCAGGAGGAACGAATCGTCCAGGACGTTCTCTCTTGTCATGAATACCAACCCAATAGTCACTGTTTGGGTAACACATCGGATACTGGAGAATACTATATCAACCACTAGCACCATATTATGTATATATATATATATATTAGGGAATGTTAGTTGAATAGAAGGTAAGGAGGAAAAAAGTGGAAATGTATATTAAAAGAGACTTTGGATTGATTCACAGTTACTTTGGATAGGGAAATGTCAGTACAACAAAAGATACATTTAGTGACATTGAATTTAACTTTTAGCGGCAATTGAGTTAATATCATTGCATTCATAATCGCTAAAGTCTCTAGCGCCATTTATATTGAGTGTTGGTTATAACTATCCATATTTATTATTGCCGTTAAATATAATATAGCGATAATCATATTATTGCCGCTAAATCCTCTATTTGTGGTAGTGTGTGACTTCGATTATCACTCTTTCTTTTAGCTTTTCCAATGGACAGCAGTCATGGATGAGCCAAATTGACTTAAAAATGACAGTCCGGTACACTAAAACTCCCGTTATGCGCAGGGTTCGGGGAAGGGTCAGACCACAAGGGTCTATTGTACGCAGCCTTACCTTGCATTTCTGCCAGAGGCTGTTTCCAAGGCTTGAACCAGTGACCTCCTAGTCACATAGCCAAATTGACTTATCTATACAAAATGTAATTTTTCGATGAAAGGATGTTAATTGACTCTCTTTATTGAATAAGGATAGCTCCACTGGGTGAAGGATAATGGAGGTATTGGTTTTGTGCATATTAGGCGCTGGGTGAAAAATGAGTGAATAGGCAAGGCTGTGGAATCAGTGGCTATTTTGAGGTAAGAAGACTTATCTGCTAATATGGACCTCTTAAAGATTCCAACCACTTATTGAATGTTTTGGCTGTGTTCAGCAAGTTACAAGGTGTAATATAGACGAAAATATTATTAATGGACAAGTGTTGTTTAACTTGTTTTTTTCCTTCCAAGTTTCTGTGGATTGTACTTGCTGAAAATAATACGAGAGTGTCTCACTCTCATGAAAAAGAACACATCCAGAACTTGACAACAAGGTTTTCAAACAATTTCTTCAGGTCAGATATTTCCTACTCCCTCCGTCCACTTTTCCTCATCTATTTTGAATTTTGCACACTTCTTGAAAAATAATGATATTATTATTAATATTTTGTCACAATATCTATATTAATTGATATACAGTGTTAGTCCTTGAGAAATGATTTGATAGGTAAAACATAAAAAAGAAATATATATTTTTTCTTGATATATTAAAAGTGATGAGCAAAATTGAAATACTTCTATTTTGGGTCTCCAAATATTTAGTGGAAATGTAAATAATATTGTTTCCACATTAACTGTGCATCAATCTCAAGCGCTATGCCAAACTTTCGAAGTATTTCACTTCATCTGAATTGATTTTATTTAAAATTTAAAAAACGACATACAAAGGGACAATTACTCTGGGGAAATAATGAAAGGCAACCATCCACTTCAATTGCACCACCATGAATATTGCTTCCAACCAGACTCTGGGGCGGAGTTAGGGTACTAAAAAGGGTTCGTTCAATAATTACTATATACATATGATCAAAATTATTATTATTATTATTATTATTATTAAATGTTGAACTTTCTTTTCTTGTTCGTATGTTTATTTTTTTATATTTTGAAATTCTTAGTGAAAATCCGAATTCAACCAGATTACGTGATAATATAATTTAGGAAAATATTACCTAATTATACAAATATTCCTATCATATTTACTAATTCTCCCTATAGTTACATATTGTCTTACTAATTAATAATATAATACCAGATTTAAAGTCAGATATACCTGGATCTGAAATGCAGATACATAGAAAGAGAGGTGAGGGAGAGAGGAAGAGGGAGAGAGGAGAGCGAGATAGGAGGGAGGCGAGTGAGAGAGTCAAGGCATCTCAGATACATGCGAATCACACATACATGTATCTAGGATATCAGATACACTCTAAAATACAGATACATATTGAGAGAGGCAAGAGAGGGAGGGAGGCGAGCGAGATAGAAGAGAGGCGATCGAGAGAATCGACGTCTCTCAGATACATGTCTAAAACAAATTACATTTAATTTTGACCCGATATATCTAAAATACATATATCTGAGAATCAAAATCTAGCACAAATAGTAATTTTAAAAACTCACTGTAACGCACATAATCAAACACTAAACTAGTGAGATTTGTGTTGTTTGTCTATTATTAAAAGAGATTTGAAATGGCAGGCTCAGTGCTGCGGTGAACCATATCCGACATGCTCTTGATGGGCCTACGCCCTAAAGTCATTATTCCAAGGGAGAAGAAGGCCCAATCAAATTAAATTCTCATTCTCCATCAGTCAAAGTCAAAGTTACAGGCCAGCTTTCTGGCGTTTATCATTTGAATGGTCTTCCATTACATGTGAAAAGTTTTATTTTGTGTGTTACACGATTGATATAAGTTGTGAGGATTTGTTTATATTTGATACAAGTTGAATTTGTGGACCTAAAAAGCTTGAATTTATAAACTCCACTAGTCAAACAATAATAATCATCACACAATTAATGTCAATTGTACAGAGTACACAAAATAAAATGTATCTAATTTGATTTTACCATTTTCCTTCTTGTTTTTCGTTGATCTCAAATAGAACATTTACACAAACATAAAATCCAAGACATTCCTCAAATTATGTGCTATACAACAAATCCATGAGAGAACTGCACTTAATAATTGGAAGTGAAAAAAAAAGGGTCTAGTGATATTGCAATGATTAAAGTTCCACACTTTTAGTCGGAATTTCACAAATTTGAAGCTCAATAATTATAATTTTGTAATTTTAATTGTTGTATTTAAATTTTGAATTTAATGACAATAAGATTATTAGATTCACAATCGATAAGCACTCAATAAACCAGTTATTAATGTAAAAAGGTAATCCAACCCAATTATAGTAGTAAGTCTATGAGCTCATTTGGTTTGCAAATTAAATTATCCTCGCATTAT
Source organism: Solanum dulcamara (assembly GCF_947179165.1). Lineage (NCBI taxonomy): Eukaryota > Viridiplantae > Streptophyta > Magnoliopsida > Solanales > Solanaceae > Solanum > Solanum dulcamara. The sequence continues at coordinate 69,112,729 of NC_077244.1, forward strand.
AGTGCTAGAATTATTATTGATTAATTTATTCTATTTAAAAAGTAGGATCAGATAAGTTGGAATTTTTAGTATTAAGATTGAGATTAAATTTATATTGTGTTTGATTGACAACACAAATTTATCCTTTAATAAATTTATATCGTCAATTAAAAATAATAAAAAAAAAATAATTAAAAACTTAATTTTAAAATATCCATCTTATTTCACGTATCAAACCACCCTTATGACTAGTATATCCTTGAGCATCTCTCTCCCCACTTCCCCTGCTGCACCATTTTACACCAAACACCACATTTGGATTGAGAAAATATTTTTTGGCGCACACACATATATAACAAGAAAATCTAATTTAAGAGGCATAGATTACAGTAAAAATATAAATATCATTTAAACATAGTATCTTAATAAAATATTATACACATAATGTATATTTTATATTAATTCTTATAATCTGGTTCTCCCTCCGTTTCGGTCTAAGATTTTTATTTTCCTTTTTTCATCTATTTTTTAAAAATGTTTCTTTTATATGTAATAATTCTTTACTTACAAAGATCTTGCTTGAAGTGTTTAAAATCATAAAATTTTAAAAATATAATTTAGAGAAAAGGATCAAAAATACCTTAAAATTATTTAAAATGAACAAAAATGTCCTTTCCGTCAATACTTTGGTCTAGAAATGCCCTTATTGTTATTTAATGGGTCAAAAATACCCCTAATATTACAAAATGGATCGAAAATGCCTTTTTTCGAATATATATATATATTTAAAAGTTGTTCCTTATAAAATATTATTTTTAAGGAACTCTATTCTTGTTTTCTTTCTTTTTAAACTACTTTATGTAATAAAAATGTAGGAAATTATTTTATTCTTCGTAATCTCATTTTATCAATTAGAAAAGAATAATTTCATGTACTCTAAGTTTTAACAGATAATATATGTTATATGTATAAGATCATAATAAATCTATCATTAATTTTTATTCAAATAACAATAAAAAATAATTATAATAAAATAAGAAATATTTTAATTTTTTTTCTAATTGAAGTAGAATAAACATTTGCTAATAAAAGAAATAACATTAGGAAAAAATGTGTTCAAAAAGAAAATAAATAATATATTTATTTGAAAAAGGGCACTTTTGACCGATTAAATAACAATAAGGTCATTTCTGGACCTAAGTACTGATGGCAAAAGCATTTTCTAAACTATAAATGAAGGATATTTTTGTTTATTTCAAATAGTTTAAAGGCACTTTTGACCCTTTTTCCTATAATATATTATTTAGATCGCACATTTTTAATTTAAAATTTTAAGATTCAACAATCTTTCTTTATTTTCTTAAAATTTATGCACAATCAAATTAATGCATTAAGACTAGTTTGACCGTAAACATTATTCACTTTTTCCTGGAATTATTTTCACTTTATTTGAAAATCTATGTTTGTCATGAAAATTCCAAATTCAAAATCTATTTTAAATTTGAAAAACAGCTTAAAACATTTTCTCCAATTCACTTTACTTTTGAATTTATATTTAAATATATTCAAATATAAACGCTATTTTAATTATTCTTTGTAAAATATATAAATAAATACAATTCTATTTTTCAACTTTTTAAATTTCAGGAAAAAATAAAAATAAAAATTTATAATCTAACGCCTACTTAAATTGAAATGCATGGAGTATAAATATTCTTTAGTGATATTTAAATTTTTTTTAAAAAACTCCAATAGTATGTACACATCAAGACGTTTATATGAGATATAATATATAAATGATATTTAATTTGGCCTCATTTCATATTTATGTCCTTTAATTTTTGGTGTGTATAAGTAGATATTTAAATTTGTATAAAATTGAATACGTAAGCATACGTATTTTACGTGGCACAATACACGTAGGATGTCATGTCTATTTGTTCAAATTTTGAATAGTAAAAATGTCTACTTATGTACTGATAAAGTTAGATATCATAATTACCGTTAGAAGCCAATTTAAGGATCATATGTCTTTTATATAATGTAGTCCAGTGTGTTTCCCTCATGCATGTAAACTCTATCCTCCAAAACCGAGTCACAAAAGTCAAAAACTTTCGGATCATAAGCCCACACACTGTTCTGTCTACTCTCATGGATGCCGGAGCATGGTGTGATTCCGACGACGGAAACTTCTGTTCGTGGCAGTGTTACTCCGGTAGAGAATACGACCGTTTGGTATCCTATAAGTTGCCGGCGAACAGATCAAGCAGAACACCCATCTGGAGACTGATATGGAGGAAGATGAAGAAAGAGAAGAAACGCATTCTCGATTGTTCAAATTCGATGCGGTTTTCATATGATCCTCATTCTTATTCGCAGAATTTCGATCAAGGCTCAATTTTGACCGATGCTGATGAAATTTCTCGTTCCTTCTCAGCTAGATTTGCTGTTCCGTCCAGGATCTTCACGCATGATGAATCAGTGGCCTAATGTTGGAAATAATAGATATAACATATCTAGTGTAGTTTCAAAGTAAGATCCGAAGAGGATAGGATGTATGCAGACTTTATCTACCTTTTCATTTGGGATTGAGAGACTATATTTCCGATAAACATTTGGTTCAAAGAATATAATGGAGGAAAACAGAGTAAAATTTGATGTCATTGTTATCATACAAATTTAACTGTAATTATTCTGTCATCTGTTGTTAATGATAAAATTCAGGTATGTGTAGACTGTTGCTGCTCTGTTTCTTGTTTATTTTTCATTCACAAGCAAAGATAGATTCTTTTTACAAGTTTCACATTTTTTTCTGGGTTAGCTACGATATGCTTTACATTATCTTGACTTTTATCTGAATTGACGTTGAAGGTACTAACTACTACGGCAATGAGAATCTTCATGAGCTTCTTTAAGAAGTAACATGATTTGATAGTCAGTCTATTTCCATTAGCCAGCCAGTGGACACAGAAGTTGAGATATGTTTGGCATTTCTTCCGTTAGATCATTCGCCGTAAATCAACCCATTATAATTTCCAAGATCATCTCTTACGAAAAGACCTTTCTCTAGTGGATTTTCATATGAAAGCAATCGTGGTCCCAACTACAAATTAACGATGAATTCTTGTCTAAATTAACGTCGAACAAGACCGGGTGATTCAATCATTCCTTCACGAGTTAATGCGTTGAATTCATATTAAATTCCGGAGCGAATTATTAATCGTTTATCTTTATTCTGGGGGATTGGATGGGACGGGTACTAATTTCAGAAGGTAGAGCCCAAATTAATTAATTAAGCCTGTTGTGAGGCAGAATGAATCTTGCTGTCATCGTTGACAAATGAGCTTCTAGTACCATACCCAATTGGTATTATTTATATCACTCCCTTTCTACCTAAAAAGATTCGTCCCAACGAAGTGATTACAAGCAGATGAGTGAGGACAAAGGTTGGTAAGGAATAAACATCCGCAACCTCCGACTCTTGTAGATTTGAGTCACTAAAAAACAAAAAATGTGATAGCTCTCTTAGGGAGAGTGGGGCCAAGCGGGCTCATGAGTAGAATCTTTGATCATATCTAATATTAAGAAAATTTTCAAAAATAACAAAATAGAAGAAGGAAAAAGCCCTTAGCAATTGATGAAGGGGGTACTAACTACTGAGACAGGATGATACATGGGGTACTTTACTATTTGGGCATGATTATTAATGTTGTTTGATATATGTCTAAGACTTTGTTTTAATCATTTGTCAATATGCAAGGTATATATCATGTTTCAAAAGGATAAGATTTATTTCGATGTACGTTCATATTAGAGTAATGGGACTTGGAGAACGTAAAGAACAACAATCTTTGCGGAACGGACAGGCCGTTTATGAGGAAATGAATTTTACCTTTAGTATTGCACAAGGGTTGAATAATAACAAGTGCTAAATTCATACTGCTACATGCAAAAGCACTATACCCTCCACTTTGTAACATTCATGGCATCGCAATATACTAGTGTTAGAGTACGCGTTTACCCATATCAATAAGTACATAACTTACAAATTGCGTGAATATTAGACCATTTAATTTGTTTGATTCATTATAGATATCAAATAACAATTTTAAATTCTTTTTTGAAAATCTACAAATATAGTTGTTTGCAAAATTTTAAAGTGATGAAAAATAAATTGCAATCACAAATAAAATATGAAGAAATATCATTTTATTTATAAAATATGTGGGGGTATAAATCTGTTTGTTCCCTTGATTCTTCTCTCTAGATTTCTCCAATTAAGATGATTTGAATTTGATCTCCATCATGATTCAAGAGCCGTTAGTAGCGTACTTCTCGAACTATCAGGATGATTTGAACTTGATCTCCATGAAATAATTTGTGGGTCTATTAAAGTATTTGATTATCAAAAAGAGTTTGACATATTTTGATCTCTTTTTGAATATTCCATGAATTTATAGAATTTTCGAAATCCCTTTTTAAGGAAATATAATACCCTTTATATATGCATTAGAGTTTAAAGTAAAATAAGATTTATCTCGTAGAATCCTATAAAATTTAAATGCCTGAAATAGCTAGCTAGTTCAATAAATGAAGAAATCATGTTCCACAGAAGTTTTCAAATGTCTTATTGAGATTAATGTGGACATACGTTGGATATATTACGAAAATTATTATTATTATTATTATTTGTGTGACTTAATACTGAAAAAAAACACAAAATTACTTGGAAGTTGTGTGAAATAAATCTCTTAAAAAATTGAGAGTGACGGTGCTGAAGTAGCACTAACTACTGTCGAGCCAATGGAGACAGACAAATCTGATTCAGTCATGCCATCACTTTGGCATTTACGTCTTATCGTTTTGAAGTTTCATAGTGACGATGCAATATTTCTTCAATGAGATAGGCCTTCCAAATTGTTGAATGGTTGTCGGTCAAGTGATCATATTACTAAATTAATTTGCTCGCGTAATACTCATGTTAGTCTTTTTTTAGCAAGAATTAATTAATGTGTACTCCCTCCGCACCATTTAACTTTGTCTTTCTTATTAAAAGTTATTTTAAAAAATTAGGATATAGTTAATTTATTTTTTTTACATCTACCCTTAGTCATAAATATCGAGAGATTAATGTATTGCAAAAGAGAGAATTGAGAAATATTAAATTGAAAGGAATAATAAATAAGGATAATTGAGTCAAATTACTCTTTCATTAATGTTTTTTAAGAGGTGTGCAAAATAAAACATGACAAGTAAAATGGATCGGAGGAAGTATTTTTTTTGGATATTTTTACATGGTATCGCTGCCCATCAAAAGTGTTAACTTAGCCTTTTCCCCTGGTTAGTATAAGATGAAGTTTACATATCAATTCAAGATTTCCAGTGTTCTACGTAGTTGAGAATTGAGATTAAGTTAATGCTAAGAACTATGCTATTTGTCAATCTCTTTCGTGGAAGCACGAACCTGTTAATTAGTTATCATGAGAGTTACGTTGTTCGAACGATTATGTTGTTTGAACTCTTTAAAAATGTAAATACATATTATATTTTTTAAAAACATGTTAATATTTTTAGAGAGTCCAAACAATATTAATAGAGGGGTGGGAATTGAGCGCCACACAATCAAATGGTCATTGTTGGCTTGGTATAATCATGATCCATCTTGTTTATTTGAATATATGATCATCTCTGTCCGCATTGTAACAAGTAAATTTTATGCAACACTCTCTACCCACAATTATGAAAGGAAAAAGTCCCTCAAGTTGGCGTGGTTTAAGACGCACAATATTGGCAATATGTGTAGAGGGTAGAGACATGTTGCAAATAAATTTCCAGTCTCCAAAAACACTTTTTTATCCTTTATAGCAACATTATATTTAAATTTAAAGATGTGATTAAAGACACTGATTGAGACGATAAAACAATTTGATTATTATGAATTGACTAATTACATGCTTATTCATTTTACATTACCAAATCCTCCCTCAATCACTATTTTTTTTCGTCCCTCGACCCTCGTGTTAGGTTACTTTGTGCATCTGACTTAGAACAATAGAAAACACTTTTCTGCCCCCCCCCCCCCCCCCCCTTTCCCCGGGCGTAAATTTCAATTTCTGGAAAGGCTAAATTTCCCAGAGAGAGGAAAAAAAAATATCGACCACAGTGGGAGTCGAACCCACGACCTTTTGATCCGAAGTCAAACGCGCTAATCCACTGCGCTATGCGGTCAACTTGTTACTGTAATGCTTCTGTTATATGTAAAATAGTAAAGAAATAGGAAATGCCAACTGTATCTTCTTTTTTTCTCCGTTCTTTTTTCGCCTCGAGCATCTCAATTACTCGACGCCCAAATTAAAGTTTTGCCATGAAAATTATGAGTATTTGAAAAAAAATAGTCTTTTTTCTAACGTAAAAGTTGATATTTGAAAATTGAAGTGTTTGAAATTTTGTCAGTAATTTAGAGTGAAAATAACTTTTTGGTGTGTTTTAAATTTCTGAAAGTTTCGGAATTCAATAGATTGAATTTTGGAATTTTTTAAAATTTTTATGGCCAAACGTGTTTTTTATAGATTAACTACGGATAAAGTAAAAATAATTTATTGTCAAAGGCTTCATAATTAAATATTCACTGCACTAACTGAAAATTGAACTATTTGTATTCTTTTCGCTATTTTCTAGTCCTTGATATTTTATATTTTTAGATGAACACGTTTAATAATTTAGTATTCGATGATTCAAATATCAACTCACCTCTTTTATTCGGTCTTTAAAATTATAAAAATAAGTCAGAGTTTTGAGATATATACACACGTACTTTTTTCCGTTTCATTTCATATGTGTAGTTTATGTAATGAAGTGTGTACTTGAACTTCAAACTTATCAATTCAATTAGGCATAATTAGGTAGTTTATGTTTTAGCTATGAATTGACGTGGATAAAGAACTAGTGACATGCAAATAAATATTTGACATTCTTTTTCACTTATAAATGTTCTCTACAATTTGGGAAAGAATATTACTAGTGAAAAAGTGATTGTAGATGTAATTAAAGATGGCACATAAATTAGTGAGAGCCCATAGTCATGAATTTTCTCTATGATTTGATTATTTTGTTTGAACATGGATATAAATTAGATCACCTTAATTACATGTTACATATTAATATTTTATTTTATAAATGACTATATTACATGTTCAGATAGATTTTATAATCAATTACATTATGATAAATATTTATTTATTTTTAATTAAAGATTATGGATTCGAATGGTAGGAACAAAATCCACCACTAGTAAGGAGTGATTTATCCGCTCAGCCCGTGTTAGAGGGAAATATTAGCAACGTGGAAAAATTTAAAAGAAAAAAAGAAGGCGAGCAACATCTTATTCTCTTCGCGAGTGAAATTTTACGATGCAATTTTGCATAAATCGAGCCCTAAAACAAATATTGAACATCAAAATGAGAATTTAAAAACTTTTATAATATTAATCCACGCCTTAATGTCAAACAAATTTAGATTGACTGTATTGATCCTTACATATACTATTACTTCATTTAAGAAACTTTTATAATAGACTCGAACAAGTCATTGTACTAAATATTTTTACAAATTCGATGTGTTTCATCAAAATTCTCATGATAAATAACCTATACGCTAACAATACTTCTGATTTTGTCGGTGCTTGAAACAATTTTGTCTTCTCCATATTACTATATCTAGTAAATTATAAAGCCAAATAACTGGTTTTTTTGTGTTTATACGAGCCATTGATTTTAAATATAAAGGTCATAGCTAATAATTTACTATTAGAGTGAAAAGCTATGTAAACACTAAATACAGTATATATTATTATCACATATTTTAATTGAAAAAATTATAATCACATTTGTTAATAGAAGTAAAAATAACAGCTGTACATATATGACATCGAAAACAAGGAAATAAAATGACTATATTGGCCAAGAGATGGAAGCAATTTACAAGTTTTCGAGTGTTTATTGACTTACCTTCTTCTTTGTAACTTTTTTTTCTCTTTTGAATATAATTGTTCGAATAGAATGCAATATACAAATCAAATTACGTAGCAAAATTTATTAAGTAAAAATATTAATTTATCTTTCATATAAAGAAAAAGTAATTAAGAATCATTTATTAGACATGTTGATTTTTTCTATAATTAAGTTGTTTGTTCTTATATTTTTTAATTATAATAACGAGATATCGTTATAAAGAATATATAATATAATTTTTTAGGGATAATTATTGTTATACCCAAAAAAGAAAACTATTTACTATTGAATACTTCATTACTTTCATACCTCTTGTTTTTTAACTATCTCGCGCATTTGATATCATGAGAGTATTTAATATACTTTGATGGTATTAAGCGATTTCGCTGAAGCACTGTCTCTTTTTTCTTGATACCATCAGAGTATGAGTATATTATACTCTGATGGTATAAAAAACTGCTTAATAAATTGCTTGATACCATCAAAGATCAAAGAGAAACAAGAAAAGGGACACTGGCGTAAATACACGTTTGATACCATGAGAGTATATATATACTGTGATGGTATCAAGAAAAAAGAGGCGGTGCTTCAGGAAAATTGCTTGATACCATCAAAGTATATATATCATCAGAGTATATACTCTGATGGTATCAAAGAGGAGCAGTGATGCTACCGTCAGCATGACGTCATGCGCGAAATTAAAAGGGAGAAAGTGGGGTAAAAAAGTAAATAGTTTGGGCCATAAGTCTATTGACGATAAATAGTATAGTTTAAGTTGGGTCTAATTTAAATAAATAATTTCATAATTGATCTATTTTAACTAGTTTTCCTTTTTTTTTTATATAAGTACATAAATTATCATCAGTGATAAAAAAAGGAAAAATTATCAAATTACACAACTTATATTTCTATATTTTCAATTATTCCCTACCATTTGTAAAAAATTCAAAAATTCCTCTTTTGATACATATGAATGATGTTGATATATCGCGATTTGATACATAAGTTCTTTTCATGATACATCACTAGTTGATACAAACCAAACACAAAATGTATCTGTAAAACATAAGTTTTACTGCTATTTTTGTTGTGTTCATGATATAGTAGGTGTTATAAGCTGATTCATAAGTTTTATTGATATTACAATGTTTGGTTTGTATCAACTAGCGATGTATCATGAAAAAGACTTATGTATCAAATCGCAATGTATCAGCGTCATTCGTATGTATAAAAATTAAAAAAAAAAGAAAAAAAATGTGTAATTATCAAAAAAATTGAAATAAATTATAATTAAACTTTTTTCACTATGAGATTTAAATAAAATACCCCTAAAAAAAAAGTACTCATATACCATCCAATATAAGTAAAATAAATTTAAAATTAAAATCGTCAATCTATTGTAACTTCAGTTCAAAGCATCATCTTTGTATGATCTTCCTACCGTTCGTCCCATTTTCTTTCTTCTTCGTATTATTACAGAGGTTGCACGGTGACATTAGCAAAACCTCTACTCATTTCTCTCTCCCCCGTTCGATCTCCCTTCGTCGCTTTCTGGCACTTTGCCACTTAGCGAGTAATTCGAATTGGAAGATTTCTGCAGCTGAGTAGCTGGTGGATCTTTAGGATTCTTCCCTCACGCTCAAATCTCTGATTTATTCCTTTTCGATAGAGTTCACGTTCGTCACTGAAAATGGTAAGTCGAGTAGTTTCAATATGTTATTAATGCTTTCGCATTACGTTATAACTTAGATCTGATTCAAATCTGATTCGATTTAATGGTGGTAACGGATCACTGATTCGATTGGAAATTTTCAATGTAGGTTCTGTGAATTGTTTGAGATCTGGTACTTTGTTGTTTACTTACTTAATTTCACTTCCTTTTTGTGTTTTTTTCTTCTCATATTTGAATTGACGATGGCACAGCCTCTAAGATTGGAGATTAAGGTACTATACTTACTCGTATTCAAAAACTTATTGGTGGATTATATATTTTTGTATTGCCAATACGTATTAATGCTGACTGTGGTACTTTGATCAGAGGAAACTTGCTCAAAGATCAGAAAGGGTAAAGGCCGTGGATCTACATCCTACGGAGCCATGGTAATGAAACTCATATTTACCAAACAAATAGTTCCTTCCTTTTTCTTTTCCAGTTTTGATGCTTATGCTTGCTCTGTAATCTCTAATGTTGTATGTTGGAGTGACATTTTTGCAAAATTTTAAATTACTAAGTTTTTGTTTATCTGGGGAGTGTGAGGCTAGGCATAGTAGAAACGATAATGTCATGTACGTAAATGATAGTTCTTGTGGCTCATTCTTTCTATTCTTGCTCACAGGATATTGACAAGTTTATATTCAGGGACCGTTTGCATTTGGAACTACCAGACCCAGGTATAGGAAATTACATCCAAACTTCTGCTGCTTCTTATTAGAGTTGAATTCTTGAATCTTGTGAAAGATGTACGTGACTTGTAAAAGTAAGCATAATCCCAAACTAAGGAAGAGCATTACATGGAAAGGACAGAGCAGCTTTTATGGTCTCTGGATAATGGTGATATGTCAATCTTAACATTTTAGAAAATCCTTCTAAAATATCTTTAACAATTTAGAAAAAGGGTGTTAGGGGGTGGACGGCCAATTAGAAGCACTTGCGTGGTAGTAGCGATTCTGGCCATGCAAAGATGAATTGGTGTTGTTTTTCAGGGAGTGCTTGGTAATGCTCAATGTTTGCGGGTAGCTTTAGTTCTGACCACACGTAGATGATACTATGCGAACTTCCAGCAATCTGTACTTAAAGACAAGGTGATAGTCGTTGCTTCCAGAATTGTGGTCAATGGTTATTTGAAAACCTGATATTACTATTGAGCTCATAATTTGATTTTCCCTGTATGTAGGTATGTCTTCCATTTTCGTATCGTTTAGCTTTTCCTCTTACCTGTCCTTTGGGATAACATCTCTTGTAGCCACATATTAGGAGTTGCAAGTTAGATCAGTAAAATTGGTACCCAGAAATCAGAACTGCCTCTAAAATTATCTTTCCACAGCTGATATCCTCATTACTGTAGTTCCAAGTGTGTTCCATATTCATAGTATCTTTACATATTAGCTACCATTGAAACATATGAGACATAACTCTTTTTCACGTTCTGTGCAAATATACTTCTTAGCATAGTATGAAAAAGCAGTTCTATCAGGATTCCCCTAATAGAAGAGAAGTATTGTAGTGACATTATATATAGAAAGCTGACGTGTCATTCATTTTTAATGCAGACAATGACACAATCTTTCGAAGTTACTGAATTGCCAGGTCCGTTAATCGAATGAAAGTGGTATTTTTGGTTGGTCAGGGGGCGCATAAGAAACCTTCTGCTTTAACAAAGGTTTGCAGTACCTTTTAACACCTTCATTATTGTTTGCAGTAAGATCAGCTAAATTTATAGCACGCAAACAGTGGATTGTTGCTGGTTCCGATGACATGTTTATTCGTGTATACAATTATAATACCATGGATAAGGTCAAAGTATTCGAGGCACACACAGATTATATTAGGTGTGTGGCTGTTCATCCTAGTCTACCATATGTGCTGTCATCATCTGATGACATGCTTATAAAGCTCTGGGATTGGGAGAAGGGATGGGTATGCACTCAAATTTTTGAGGGTCATTCTCATTATGTGATGCAAGTCACATTTAATCCAAAAGACACCAATACTTTTGCAAGTGCATCTCTTGATCGGACTATAAAGGTAATTGTTTTAACTTCCTTTCATCCCCTCCGTCTGATAAATTTCTAAATAACATCATATTTGTCGTTCACCTATGTAACATTGGGGCTGGTAATGGTTGGCTTGTAGATTTGGAACCTTGGCTCTCCTGACCCTAACTTTACATTGGATTCCCATCTGAAAGGGGTTAATTGTGTTGATTATTTCACTGGTGGTGATAAACCTTATCTAATTACCGGTTCTGATGATCACACTGCTAAGGTTTGCTACTAATAACCTATTCCCATGTTCTGTTGTTGATTGCACCGATATAGAAGCTGAGTTATATGCTCTGGAATCACGAAACAGGTCTGGGACTATCAGACAAGAAGTTGTGTCCAGACTCTTGAAGGTCACACACACAATGTTTCTGCTGTATGTTTTCATCCAGATCTTCCTATTATAATGACGGGGTCTGAAGATGGTACTGTTCGTATATGGCATGCAACTACTTACAGGTAATACTCAGTATCATTTAATTATTTTAGCTTATTTCAAAGTTCTATCACTGGTAGATATGACGTTCAATTTTTTACACGACTTCTTGTGTTCCAATACATTGTCGGATATTTAGTTTCTGTAACTTTAAAGACATCGATTATGCAGATGAATATGGACATATTTAGTTGTAATCTGTAAAGTGTAAAGTGAACCACTTCTTTCTATCGTTTGGAGTTGCATGAATCAGTGGAACCGGCTGTGTGGCTTACATGAATTCTTTGAGTGAATTACAACAATGACCTATGTAATGTTATTGGTGGGTAGATCAGCACATGTTTATTTTAATCTTTCAAGCTGTGTCACCTTCATAGAGCTACAATTTTTATTGAAACATATGCGCTATTCCCTCCACTGATACAAGGAAAGATAATGGATCAAAAGAAAAAGGAAAAGATATGCCCTACTACCTTAGTCCAAATTGTATGTCCATCTTTCGTTTCTAATTCATTATGGAATTGTGTCTGTTCTTTCCAAAAAAAAACTCAAAAGATTACGTAACACAAATTACAGAATTTGTGTGTTTGGGTGGGTGGGTTGGCATTGCTTAGATGAAGTATCCTTCATGAACTTTTTGCATTAGGTTGCATGAATGTCATATATATATGCTGCTGAAATTGATACATCTCTTGTTTCCAGCATGGAATATTTTTTTTAGAATTTGAATAAATTGTTGACAAAGTTTTGATATCCTCTTTTGCCTTGCTGTTTACTAAAGATGAATTATATTTTCTGTTTGTCTATATCAATGTGCTAACATGTTAACGTAGTTAAAACACTCTAGCGCTATTAGCTGTTGTGCTACTTTTCTTCTTATTTTTCACTCTGAGACCAAACTAATCAATTAACCCTTGTAAACTTACGTGTTACTAGAATTTTACCTAACGAAAAGATGAAATTCTCCTTCTACCAGTTAAAGCAATGCATCTCATCTATCGGTGACTTTCCCTTTTCAAAATGATTATCATTAACTTTTTATATAAACTTCTGGTTCAGGTTTCTTGTATTCTTTTTTAGGCCCTTGGGATTTAGTGGTTTATCTTTTTGTTGATTTGCATTTTCTTGTAGACTTGACAAAGTTTTTAGTTATCTCTTTGAAAACTGATGCATTCCTATAATTTTGCCTAAGATAAACTGATGAGTTTTTCCTACACTTTTGTAAGCACTCCTCTGGTTCTGACTTCTGAGTGATTGTATCCTCTAATAAATCTTGTTTATTTCTTAATCTTTTTTTTTTTTTTGTATTTCATGCAGACTCGAGAACACATTGAATTATGGCCTTGAAAGAGTTTGGGCTATTGGTTACATGAAAGGTTCAAGAAGGTGAGTTTCTTTAATTTATCTATAGCTGTACTTTTGATCTTGAAAGTCTTAACGATTTCCATACTTACTTTGCTTTTCAATTATTTCTTCTCTTTTTAGATTTGAGTGAGGAAAGAGGGAATAGCCAATGTTAGTTGAATCGTGAGCTTACAAAAATAAAATATTTGAAACTAGGAAATATTAAAGAGCTAAGGAGTAGATCATGATTTTCATCTTTTCCTTTGTATTTGCATTTGTTCAGCTAGCTGCAGTTATAATTAATGTGCTAAATGTATAGGGTTGTAATTGGTTACGATGAGGGAACCATTATGGTAAAACTTGGTCGAGAGGTACCTGTTGCTAGCATGGATAATAGTGGAAAAGTCATATGGGCTAAGCACAATGAGATTCAAACTATTAACATCAAGAGTGTTGGGGCGGATTATGAGGTATGTCATCAATTTCCTTCAAGCCTGCTCGCCTGATTCAAAATACAGCTGAATATTGTTTTCCAGTCATCTACTCAATTACTACTGGATATTGTTTTATGAATAATTTGCTTTAACATCAGGTTACTGATGGAGAAAGATTGCCTTTGGCGGTCAAGGAATTGGGAACCTGTGACCTATACCCACAAGTGAGTCAGATTCACATCTAATACATTTTGTATTATCTTGTATAATCTGCTTTGCTACTGCAAATTGGATCTGGCTCCATAGTTCAATACTTCAATTGTTATTCATGTAAGGTCATCCTGTTTGGGTTGCATATACTCTATCCCCTTTCTAGTAAAAGACTTGCTATTTTCGTTAAAAAGCAATCCATATCTCTTCAGACTTCCCATTGTGGGAAGCCATTTTGTAGTAGTGATGCTTATCCAAGAAGATATGGTTTATGTACCTGCTCCTTTGCTTTCCTTATGTCCTTAAGGATGTGTCATTTAATTGGTTATGTAGTCATCTTCTCCCAGTTTGAGGGTATGCTTGAATATACTAGTTTCCCTCTTAGGGTTAATGGATGTAGTTACTTAGATGTCACTTACTGTTGATCTCATTCTTTTTCTCCTCCTTCACAGAACTTAAAGCATAACCCAAATGGAAGGTTTGTCGTTGTTTGTGGAGACGGTGAGTATATCATATATACTGCTCTGGCCTGGAGAAATAGGTCATTTGGCTCAGCTCTGGAATTTGTTTGGTCATCTGATGGAGAGCACGCTATCAGAGAAAGTACTTCAAGGATTAAGGTTTTCAGCAAAAATTTCCAGGTTTCATGAATGTCCTCCCATCTACCTCCCTCCCAAATTTAGATTACTTTGTTTTATGCTTCAGAATATGTGTTATTTAATCTAATGATGCATTTCTTTAATAATGGACCCCATTTAGATGTTATCCCCTCTTACTCAATCTCTTTCTCTCTCTCTCTCTCACTCTCTCTCCTATTCCGTACCCTTAATTTGTTTCTTCTTAGAGGCCTGACTAGTAAATTTGGGTTCATGTGCATGCAGTAAGTTGTAGTTCTTTAATGCATTTAGCTTCTCTTCGTCTTGAAGCGGAAGGGTGCAGTGTGTTGTAGTTTCTTTTGTTCAGCTGGATTAAAGTGATTATGCTGATATCTCCAGGAGAAAAAGAGCATCCGCCCTACTTTCTCTGCTGAGCACATCTATGGGGGTACCTTATTGGCAATGTGCTCAAATGATTTCATTTGCTTCTACGATTGGATTGAGTGCAGGTTGATCCGACGGATTGATGTTAATGTCAAAGTAAGATATATAAGCTTGACTTCCATATGTGCTATGGTGGTCCTTTACTCTTCTGATGGTTGTTACAGTATCATTTACTTTTTTTGCTTCAACTACTTCAGAACCTCTACTGGGCTGACAGTGGTGATCTTGTGGCTATTGCTTGTGATACTTCATTCTACATACTTAAGTATAACGTGAGAGCTCTCTCTCTCTCTCAGATTTTCAATTTACTACTAAATCTTTTCTTTCCAAGGAATTGTAGTATGATCGTCCTTTTGTTAAACCTGCAGCGCGATGTTGTTTCTGCACATTTAGATAGTGGAAGATCCGTAGATGACCAAGGTGTTGAAGATGCTTTCGAACTTCTTTATGAGATAAATGAACGTGTCAGAACTGGAATTTGGGTCGGAGATTGTTTCATTTACAATAATTCTTCTTCGAGACTGAACTACTGTGTAGGCGGAGAGGTATGAAAGGTCATTCATGCAGTTTTATGGACCTCTTTGTTTTCAGAATGTCTCATCTCATACTGGTGAGTAACAGTGTTTTCTATGATCTTTAGGTGACCACAATGTTTCACTTAGACCGACCCATGTACCTACTGGGATATCTCGCTAATCAAAGTAGAGTTTTCCTGATTGACAAAGAGTTCAAGTAAGTAGGCTCGTGGCTGCTTCTTACATAGGAACTAGAAATGATTTCAAGTATGATTCTTCGATGATGACTCATATTCTTTCCATTACAGTGTCGTGGGATATACTCTTCTTCTCAGCTTGATAGAGTACAAGACACTTGTGATGCGTGGTGACTGGGACAGAGCTAATGCGGTCTTACCAACAATTCCTAAGGATCACCATAACAGGTACATCTCGATTCTTCTTGTAATATGCTTATACTGTGAATATGACAAATGAATTGTGCTTGATTGCAATTTTTCCTTTCATCTTTGAACACAGTTGCAAAATGTGACAAACTGGCAGTTAAAAAATACAAACATCATTTTAGTGTAGTCTTTGCTGTAAATTGTTTTGTTAAGAAACATTATTGAGTATAGGAATGAAATGGGTTCAAATGGTATGAAATGGATATTGAGGTTTCATATAGCCCATCCCATCTAGTTTGTAAACACTGTTGTTGTATTGATGTAAAAATTTCGTTATTCTGGGGTGTGGCACACACTGCTAAAGTTACTCTGGTAACCATAGTAATTTTAGTGCTAATACGTGCAACAAACCCTGAATTTTAGAAGGGATGCTTTTATTAGATAAAAGGATATTCTTGCTGCAATGCTATGTGATTGAATGCTGTTATTCATGTTCTTAATATTCCTATGATCTATTGGCATCTGCATTAATATGTTGTATGTAGTAGTTAAACCTTGGGTGGTGGGGGATTTATTTCTGTCTTATATGATGGGATTATCAAGTTTTCTAAGTTGTGATGAAATGATTCCCCGTAGTGTTGCTCGTTTCTTGGAATCACGAGGTATGATTGAGGAAGCATTGGAAGTTGCAACAGACGCTGACTACAGATTTGAACTTGCCATACAGTTGGGTAAATTAGAGATTGCAAAGGTAAGGGCTACTAACTCGTGAAGGTGTGCGGTTTGACTTCAGCCTCTCTTCCTTTATACTTATTTCAACCAGAAGAACCATATGTTGTTCAGTATGGGCATGTGCCCCTTCTTTTTTGCAGGAAATTGCTGTAGTAGCACAGAGTGAATCCAAATGGAAGCAGTTGGGTGAACTAGCAATGTCTGCTGGAATGGTAATTGATACTTACAGCCACTTGATCCCCCCTTTTTTTTGAAAACAAATTTTGACTAGGGGGAACAGAAATCACTTGAATTTTCAAAAATAAGTAAATTGATGAGTTTTACAAATGGTCAGTGTTTAAGCTTCTTAATTTATATCAGAACTCCCTAGTCAGCTCTCCGAAAGTTTCTTTAGCAAAAAACTCCTGACCCATACCTTTTTTGCTGCTGGAAGAATATATGGTTAAGGTTCTGAACTCTGTTGGTTGTCCTTTTGCCTGTGAAAGTTTACCGAATGTTTCTGTTTGTAGTTCAGTGGTAAAGGGTGTTTGTAGTTGATTTCTGCAGCCTCCTGGTCATTCTTCTTCTGTGAAATGCATAAGTATTCTTTACTTGGATTACAACATCATACCCAGTGTGATCCCACAATCGGGGTCTGGGGAGAGTGGGGTGTACGCAAACCTTACCCCCTACCAACTATTGTTTACTTGGATTCTTCACCAATATTGCTGTTCTATATTTTGCAGCTGGAGATGGCAGAGGATTGTTTGAAGCACGCTAATGACTTGAGTGGTTTGCTGCTGCTTTATTCCTCATTAGGAGATGCTGAAGGAATTGCTGAATTAGCTTCTCTTGCAAAAGGGCATGGAAGAAACAATGTCGCATTCCTTTGCCTGTTCCTCTTGGGTAAAGTGGAAGAGTGTGTTCAGCTGTTGGTTGACAGGTACTTATTTCTGTTTGAGATCTTCGTGCATAGGTTTGTGATCACATCCAAAATAGCCTATTGAAAATACACTATTGTTGCCAAGTTAAAGGGGATTAAGAGCTGAAGTATCGTCCCATGTGAAACTATATCAATTATAATTAGGTACTAGATTTATCATAATTACTTGCTAATTCAAATAATCACTTAAGGTGGTTATTGATTAAACTTTTATATTTAAAGCATTTAAATTTTGCAACTAACACTTCTGGATAATTTATCAATAATTAACGCTTTCATACTTGGTTGACTTAATAAGGTTTACCTACGTGGATTATTAGCTTGGTCATGTGATTTACTCACATAAATTTTCCAAGCACATGCAAGTCTATCCTAATTCAAGCTATCAACTATATCGCAACACCTAAGGGTATGGCCTAGTGTTCCGTGAAGTTTGTTGAGAACTATGAGGTATCAGGTTCGAATCCCCTAGTGTTCTGTGAAGTGTGTTGAAAACTATGAGGTATCAGGTTCGAATCCAAATCCTAGCAAAGGCAAAAACATTAGGTGATTTTATTCCATATGTTCAAGTCTCGGTGGACAAAGTTAATTGATACCTGTGTGGATGGGAGGTAGCAACCTAGTAGGTACCCTGTGGATTTAAGCTAGGCGTGCACAAGCTAGCTCAGATACCACGATTAAAAAAAAAAGGCTATATCCCTATTCTAGTAGACTAATGATGATGTTGGTGTCAAACTCCATTAAATTAGCTACATGGGGTATCAAGATATCTCCTCATTCTCAATCACAAATTTACCTATTAAATAGCTAATCCCACACTATCAAATCTACCTATTGTTGAATTACATTTCCCAAAGTCTGATTCAATCTAGTTTGGGAAAAACTACTTGTTGGCCAGTCAAACAATACAAACCAAGATGAGTAAATAGAATCCGCTGAAGATGTATAATCATTATATAGGTTCTTCATAACCCTAAGAGTTAATTAGGGATTTAGTTACAAACCATGAGAAGAATCACCCCAAAGTAAACCAAAGGGTGTGGCCTAGCAATCATTAAAGTGGGTGCTTTTGGAGTTTAGGGTTCAAAGCCCAACTGTGGAAAAAATTATTAGATGATTTCTCCCTATCTACCTAAACCTTGAAGGACTAGTGTTACCTGATACCTGTGCTAGTGTGGGAGGCAGTAGGGATGCGGTGGAATGGTCGAGGTACACACTAGTAGTCCCGGACACCATCGTATAAAAATAAAATAAATAAAAGGAATCAAAGAAAAGTCAAATATATGATAAAAACAATCATAGAAACTAATGTAAAAGATTAAATTAAGAAAAAAACTTTTGAACTTGTTCGTCCAGTCTGTTGCTTTTACAAAACTTGGTACTGTTAAAGCTCTCCAAAATGTACTCTCCAGTCAATAATTAATTTAAGACAGAGATTGGCCAAGTTTGTCATAAAGGATTGCAGTCACGGGGTCATGACTGTGGCTGCGGTCTTAAATTCTCAGAATTTCTTCTGAGGCACTGTGTGGACTGCCATCGCAGTTGCTTAAAGTCTTGTCGACCTCTCCCTGCCTTCTTCATCTCCTTGGACCATAATCACACTGTATACTGCCTGCGGTTGTGGGTCCTTTAGTGATTTTTCTTCTTCTTTCTCTTTGTCTTCCTCTTCTGCTTCTTCTTTGGGCTTTTCACTGTCTTCCTTCTACTTTTCGCTCCTATACATCAAAGACATAAACTCATGGTATTATCATGTAATTCAATCCAAGAATCACTCAAGAACAAGCACAAATAGCAGGAAATTGATGTAGTTAAGTGTACAAAGTAGCCACTTGTCTGTTTGTTGTCAACACTGGACTGATATTCTTGATTGCAATTACTTTGCAGCAACCGGATACCTGAGGCTGCATTTATGGCAAGATCTTATCTTCCAAGTAAAGTTTCTGAAATAGTTGCAATTTGGAGGAAGGACCTTAATAAGGTCAGTGATATTCGTTTTTGTGATTGCTATTAGATTGACATGGTCCACTATTTACAGAGCTGTGTATTCTCTTGGTCAGTTAGTTGTATTTTTAAAATACATTACTTCCATTTTAATCTTTTTTTTTAAAATAAACAATAAAGTACAATGCTTCAGCCTCATGTTGCGGGGATCATGCTTTTTGACCATTAACAGTGCAGAGGAACTTAGGAGCTCTTTGATGGTACTGTTATGCCTGTGATAGACATAAAATTCTTACTGTTGTTGACGCGTGTGTTCTCTTTTCCAACTCCTGCTTGCATTTACATGTGCCTGGAAATAGCCACGAAATATTTCTGTCGATTTCTCTCAGCGTCCAATGTGGCCTGAGAACACCCTATTAGATACCGACATCCTTTTAACTTTACGATTAGAATTTGAGTTTGTTAAAAAAATGATTTGAACTTGAGTGCAAGCAAGAGAACCGTGAAAAAGGGTTTTAGTCATTTATGGGATAAGAAACAGTCTGCAGAATTATCTGCGACCATATCACTGAGAATCCTTGTCAGATTTTGAACCTAGTTTTCTGCATGATTTCGGCCTGCAGGTTAACCAGAAAGCAGCAGAAGCTTTGGCTGATCCTGAAGAATATCCTAACATGTTTGAGCACTGGCAAATTGCACATGCTGTTGAAGCTAGAGTCTCAGAGGAAAGGTGTATATAGACCACTATTCCCTTTTGTGTGGATCTTTTGTAGCTTGTACACTTGTGGCTCTTTGAAAAAAACAAACTATATCTCTTTTTCTACTTGTACTCCTTTCCTCTTTTTGCTGGAGTATGAATTCAACAGGGCTTAATGAATGGGCATATTTAACACTAGTGTGGACTGGTTCCCAGTTATGAAACGTAAGTTGTTGCACACAATTTTACTGTGAAATTTTTTCACTAAGGTTATTTTTGTAATTTTTATGTAGGGGTGTATACCCACCAGCAGCAGATTATGGAAATTTTGCTGATAGACCAACTTCCAACCTTGTAGAAGCTTTCAGCAACATGAGAATGGATGAAGAAGAAGAACCCCTTGAAAATGGAGAATTGGACCACGAGGTATAAGATGGACATGTTTCTATACGTCTCATATGAGGATTCATTTTCCATTATGTTCTCTTATATATATATATATATATAGTAAAAAACATAATTTGCACTCTACAGCATTTTGTGTATGCAATTTTGGGGATTAGGTGTGGGTGTATGGCATACTAGTTTGTATTTCAAACATCTAACAACAACCTTATGCTCAATGGTAGTTGATACGCAATTTTGGGGATTAGGTGTGGGTGTATGGCATACTAGTTTGTATTTCAAACATCTAACAACAACCTTATGCTCAATGGTAGTTGATACCCTTCATACAAGCAGCTTATACGACTAATCACTGTGGTAAAGACCAAGTTTAAAATTGGTTGTTTCCTTGTTTAAACTTCCCAGGTTGTGGAACAGAATGGTGTTGAGGTGCAAGAACAGGGACAAGATGGCACTCAACAAGAGAGCCAAGAAGAGGCTGTTGTGGTAGATGCTGACTCTATTGATAGTGCAGTACTCGTCAATGGAAACGAGGCTGAAGAAGAGTGGGGTACGAATACTGAAGGAAAACTGCCAGCCTAAAAGCAATTGGTTGGGCCGGTGTGAAAATCCTAATTTTGTAGCTGGTGATTAATTGAATTTCTTTTAGTTGCTGTGTTTGGCTCCTATACGTTCCAAATCCTTCTCTTTTTTCTTTTATGCCTCCTTGTTTTCTTTAACCTTAACTGCTTGAAGCAATTGCAATTATCACAAACCCTACCTCGAGAAGGGTTTTGGAGACTGTTCTCTTCTTTCACGTCAAGAAAATGTATTTTTCAAGCTTTTTAAAGTGCCGCAATCCATAGATCATTTCTGTCATTTAGCTTGAACTGCTTCTATGGGTAAAATTTCCAGCACTGGGTAATATTTTTCAGCTGATTAGCATTTGACATTCATTTGTTTTTGGCATAAGTTAGGCAGTTGCCTATCGTTGCCATTCATTTGTTTCTTGCCATGTCGCTTCTCCTTCTCGATTTGTCCCTATTTGTGCTTATTCTTCTGTCCTTTTTTTCCTTCAATTTATTGTTACTTAAGTCTCATTCTTTTTTATGCGTTTTGCAGTGCTTACACCACATCACTAGGTTCAGTAAAGACATTTGGTTCCAGCTGGATGTAATCCGTTCTTATGGTGAGAATCGAGTTTTCTGCATCAAGTGTAGTTTTAATGCAAGTTTTGTCTGATAAACAGTTCTTATCTGCATGTCTTCTTGATTGGGGGTGCTTAAAATCTTATCTGATTTACCAACTCTTTTGTGTGTTAAATACACTTGCACCCATAGCATTTCATTTGCTTGAGTGGTGCCCTTATAGAATAGTTGAACCCATGCATTTAACCTTGTTCTGCCTTGGGCTATATGCAAGAAAACTGAAGAAACCATGTTTTCCCCCTAGAAATTGGTCAATTTTGTGATTCATGTGAATGTGTAACCAAATGTGATACAGAAATATTCTCGAAATCGCTTTGTGTGTCATCCAGAAAAAGATGGAATAATTTTGTTCTGCAGTTCTTCACTTGCATAATGTTTGTCAAATTATTTGACTACGCTTCTGTTATACTTCACCTGGGTTTGGATTCAATAAAGCAGATCTTTGAAAAGTTCTGCTTACAATGTATAATGAGTGTTTGAGTTCCTTGTCTTTTATAGAACATTTAGGCAGAAAAAATATCTTCAATTTGTTTAGCCAGACAAAGCTAGAGTTATTTGCAGGTTTGTTTTTTACACCTTAATTCGTGTTATCTGCCAAGTCCCGGTGACAGCTTGCAGAAGTTCTGCCAACTGCCTGAATTCCTTGTTTACCTTCATAGCTGGGAAAACATGCATTGTTTGGGCCGTTTGACAGAAGTTTGAACTTTTCATTCCAGGTTCTCAAGTTGTTGCCTGAATGGGACGACCGATGAAGGGACTGGATGTCTGTTTTGAGTGGTGTACGAGTTTTGGTGGCATACTGTAGAAAAACATTTGTCCCAGCTCGGTTATTAGCATTAGTCCCGCATAATACACTATTATTCTTTAATGAGGGATACAATTCTTTAACTGTCAAAATTCTTTCAACCCACTGTGAATGTAGAAACACTTGCACAATATATGCAAGTGGAGATGCTGCGGAAGTACTTTTGAGTTCATATTTCTCTATGATTCTCCAACTCGCTTTGTTCCCTTCACCAAAGAGCTGCCTTTTCATTTACTTCTTCCAACTGTATTCAGTTAATGATAGTAACAATCTGTATATAACATATTTAAGATATTAATATTTTCTTTTTACCATTTTATTGACACAATCACATCCACTATATTAAGGATTTAGAAGTCGAATTTCAGGTAAACATAGGTAAAGGTTAATCTTACGATAGTGCAACAATTCAGATTTCAAGAGAAAAACTGCATATAATAGCTAGAAACTTACCAATAATGCTACGATTTCCACAATTCAATGAGGACTTTAGACCAGTGGTCTGAAATTGGAGAACAAATTGAGCTATCCATAAAATCATTAAAGAACAAAATTTCCCTTCTTTCTGCTGTGAAGTGCGTAACATATATTTGTAAGACGTTTTAAAACATGAATAGTATATCAGTGACCTCAAAACAAATTGATGTTGTACATTTTGAAAAAGTAGAGAGGTTAATTTTGTAACACGGCATAAGCTAGAGAACAATTTGTGTATTTAACTATTTTATTTTATTTTTAGAATTTGCGTGTTAATTACAGCATTAATTAAAGTAGCAAAGAGAGCGTTGAGCGAACCGATCGTTTTCTTTCCACGCTTACGTTCATTGTCTAATCAGTTTTACTAGGAGAAACATAGAAAGTTACACTTGCACGGAATCTACGTACTCCTCGTACATTTTTTTATTTATTAAACTTTAACTTGACACATTTATTATAAAAATAATAATTGATAGAATTTTAAATATATTTACTCGCTATACTTTTTAAAAAATATTAACTCAATATTAATAAATTAAAGATATAATAAAAAGGAAAAAATTATCCAAATACAGCTGATTGAAAAGACGATTTTTTAGATTAATTTAAAAAACAACAACAACAATTCTTCGGCTAAATTTTAATCTTTCTGAAGTAGACAAGTTCACTACTAGAAATGAAAAATAAAAATAAATAGGGAAAACAAAAAAGAAGAGAAAACGGGAGGTTACTGTGTTCATTAGCTCCGTCTAGGGTTTTTATACACTTCCAGTAGCAGGAGAGAGTTGAGATCTCTCTAAAACTAGTTGGAGAAATTAGATTGCTTCCAGGTAACGTCGATCTCTCTTCTGCTTGCTTTTGTTTATGGATTTTCTGTAATTAATTCGATTTTTTACCTAATGTTTGGTAAATGAAATGGAATGGACATAGGAAAAGAAGTGAGATTGAATTATTTTACAGGTAACTTGTAATGATTACTTATTTGAAACTTGTTCAACTGGAAGGATTGTTATTTTAGTGACACATAAAAGTAGAGAGACCCAAATCTGTTCTGGAAGAGAATAAATGAGGAAGAAGATGTGAATTTTGTTAAAGAATTATAAAATGTAGGTTATATTTGATTTTTCAGCTGATTAAAACGTGTGTGTTCTTAGAATGCCTTATTGTTGAATTTTGTGAGTTGGTTTGGTTGTGTTGTTTATTTGCTTGTTTCAGTTTTATGCTTATTCCTTATTAAGGTTTAATAAACATTAGATAATGCAATGACATTAGTGTGTGTCCACCTAATTGGCTTCCGTATATGCTTGAGAAACATAGGGCTTGCTTTTCGTTATTACTATGAAATAGATGGTGGTCTCAATTCACTGGGAACTGGAAGTGCGACATATCTCTCAGAAGAACGGGGAAATAAAAGACGAGATTACTGCCCGTGTGTCTGAACTACTTTCATTTAATCAGATTGAATGTTACAAGTCCCTACTCCCTAGTATATTTCCTTTTTTTGGTGTTCTTGTGAGATTCCACATTTGAGCAAATAGACTGCTTCTCTCTCTCTCTCTCTCTCTCTCTCTCTCTCTCTCTCTCTCTCTCTCCTCTCTCTCTCTCTCTCTCTCTCTCTCTCAGACACATACACAATCCAACACTCACTTTTCTCGACTGTCTCTGTCTATTTTGAGTACATTTTGTTTTAAAATAAATAGATAAGATAGTCCTCTATAGTACATTGTGTTTTAAAATAAATAGATGAGTTAGTCCTCTCCCCTTTTGAAGATAATATGAGACAGTGGTACTCAGTGGCGGAACCAAAATTTTTAATAAGTGGGTTCAAAATCTAAAAAAGTAGACACACGAGCTAGCCGAAGGGGGTTCAATATCTACTATTTATACATAAAAAAATATTTTAACCATGTATAAATAGTATAATTTTTTGCCGAAGGGGGTTCGGACGGCCCCCCTGGATACATGCTGGGTCCGCCCCTGGTGGTACTAACTTCTAAGTCAGTAAATTTTCTTTATTTGTTATCAAAAATATTGAATAAAGGTCAACATTTAAAATAACAAATAGACGAGCCAAGGTAAGAGGGAAGCCCGTCATAGAGCAGTCGACTAGTAGTATAAATTTTGAGTAATGCTCAAAAGATTTTGTCTAAAAAAAAAGTTGAATAATGATCGTAAGATTCAAAACCCAGACCTATGGAATCCACTAGGACCACTACATATCTTTCCCCGTTTCTGCATTCAATTTTTTGTTTACCTGTATTTGCTGATAGCAAAGGTCAACCAAAGCCATGCATGATATAAACTTTTTCAAGTTTCTTCTGAAATTCTCTATTGTTTTCTCTATCATTCTTTAATTAGATTAGCCCATGGAGATATTTTCTTTTTAAAGAAAAAATAGTGGTTTTCTACCTGTAATTGTTTATTAGTAATTGGATACAAACGATTGTCGACCTCCTATATTTCACCAAAATGTTGTGATCCTGTACACAGAAGAAATCACTCAATTCTGTCGCTAGCTTTCCATATTTGTAAAGAGGAATGTAATACCAGTACACAAAATGGAGAGCTTGGAAAGAGCATAGATTTGTGGTAGGATTTAGAATGTACTTTCACCCACTACCTTTGGCCTTCCGTGGGTTGTATGTTAAGGTCCTATGAGATGTCAAGGCAGGGGCGGATGTGGAGTGCAATTTATGGTTCATTTGAAGCTAGTAGCTTTTTCTCGGACCCTGTATATGTGTTAATAATTCTCTTACTGTGTACAAATAACTGATTCTGAACCCAGAAAATCAAATGAATTGTGGTAAAATACCAAATTCGAACCCGTAAAGTTCAAATTTTGGATCCGCCTCTATGTCAAGACACGTGTCAATTTAAAGCTTATCATTTGCCTTGTGTTTGCAGTAAATCTTTTGGTGAAATTCTTCAGGCAGAGCGTAATTCATGTAAAGTAGTTGAGAAATAAGAGATTTTGAATAAGAAAATCCAGAGCTCCACTTCTGTTTTCTTTGGTTTCCTTATAAAGAAATTCTTTGGGTTCTGCTGTCTTATGTCTTCCGAGTTTCTGTTTGATATTGATAGAATTTTATGCATGCATGTGATCTGAAAGGTTCTGAATACGACAAAAGGAGTTGTTTTAATTTCTATACTTACTACTATTCATCCTCATTTTACATATAAAAAACTTTTCATTCTCATTTTTTTAACTGGAATCGATAACCTGGTTGGATACAAGGAGTATATGCTCTCGTATGTGTGTTTGTATGCATCTTAACTCAGCAGTCTTATTTCACCTTTCTGTTGTATGTCTGACCTTTGTACCTCAGACGCTGATACAAAGCAGGTCTGGAAGCTTGACCTGAAGCTTTTGACATTCTAACTACTAGTTGCGTTATTTACTTCAATGAGTTTGTTGTGTATGTTAGTTGTTGGGATAATCTGTTGCCATGGTATAAGCTTCCGTATAGTTATTTCAAAGTGTTACTGTCATCAGATCCACCTTCCTGAAGATTGATGAGATTTTTCTTGGCATTCTGTTATGCTTTTTTCCTGGTTTATCTAGACTGTGACTTCCCTCTCAATGGCCTAGGCTGCTTTATGCCACACAACAGATTGAATTTATTTGTCAGGTTACTGAGACTTCTGAGTATTTCCTGCAGAAAACTTTTTGGGAACTCTTCAAGTGCCATTCTTCATTTTGGGATGGGGGATGCAGAATCTCTTCAACCATCAAAGAAAAGGGCTGCTGTAAAGGAACTATCACGGGATAATCCTGGTCTTGATGATGATAATGAGTCGTCTGAACAGGAGAATGGAACTTTCAAGAGAGCAAGTGATGAGGTGATGGCAAATAGGAGAATTGTCAAAGTTCGTAAACCAGCATCGACTACAACTACTCCTTCTTCTAACCCTTTTGCGGTGATCCAGTTGGTTCCACCTGCTAATACCAATACAACTCCTGCTGTGACCACAATTGAAGCTGGGAATGGGACAACAACTTCCAAGAAACCAGAAGATTCAAATGATCAAGGTGAGGCAATTAAAAAGGAAGAAACAGATGTGAGTAAGGAAGCTGATCATGAGAAGGAAAGTGATGAAAATTCTAAGCTACCAGAAAGCAAATTTGAGTCGACAGCTGATGCTAATGTTGATAAGGAGAAAGTTGATAATCCTAATGAGCCTGACAAACCTGAATCTACTGAAAAGAAGGCAGTGGGAAGTGAGAAAATCAAAGATGACATTAAGACAGTCACGGTAGTGGAGAAGAGTGCAGATGGCATAGAAGTGGAAGGCAATAAGACGGAAAATGAAATGGAAAAACACGTTGGCGATGGAAAGAATGAAAAGGATGCTGAACCTGCATCTTTTAGCTCATTTCAACAGCTCTCCAGTAGCCAAAACGCTTTCACAGGACTTGCAGGAACAGGGTTCTCCAATACTACATTCTCATTTGGAGCTAGTTCAAAAGAGGGATCTCCACTAGGGTTTGGTTCTGAACCAGGTGGTGGTTCTGGTTTTGGTTCTGTCTTTGGAGTAAAAGCTGACCAGTCATTTTTTGGTCTTAGTCTTCCCATTAATGGAAATGCTTCTCCATTCGGTAACCCAGGGTCATCTAGTGTTAAGAAGAGCGAGCCTTCCATGCAAGAGGTTCTCGTTGTAACAGGGGAGGAGCATGAAAAGGCGATCTTTACAGCTGACTCTGTGCTGTTTGAATATCTTAATGGAGGGTGGAAGGAACGTGGAAAGGGAGAGCTAAAGCTCAATATTTCAAGTGGAACTGGA
Organism: Solanum dulcamara; assembly: GCF_947179165.1. Lineage (NCBI taxonomy): Eukaryota > Viridiplantae > Streptophyta > Magnoliopsida > Solanales > Solanaceae > Solanum > Solanum dulcamara. The sequence continues at coordinate 69,140,792 of NC_077244.1, forward strand.
AAAGCTAGACTTGTTATGAGAACCAGAGGAAATTACAGGTTGATTTTGAATGCTTACCTTTATCCTGAAATGAAGCTCGCAAGTATGGATAAAAAAGGCATCACCTTTGCTTGTATGAATAGTGCTGATGATGGGAAAGATGGACTTTCAACAATTGCTTTGAAGTTCAAGGATCCCTCTATTGTTGAGGAGTTTCGAGCTGCCGTGATGGAACATAAAGATAAGAAAGAAGGCTCTTTGAAGACGCCACCAAATTCTCCATGAACTTCAGTTGGCTAATATTTATGGCAAAGATGCATAGAGATTATATTTTCATCACAGGACCCACCCTACAGTTTTCCCCTTTTCTGCCCCTTTGCATAGTTAAAAGAAGTAGAGAGTATTTGCCCATAGATGGATAACTTATAGTCCTATATAGCAAGTAGAGTCTTCAACATTATGATGTTGTTTATCCCTAGCATTTCTTCTGTCTTTTACCTTTTTGGGATATAACTTGTGGTTTAGCTGTCTCTTATATTGCTTTATATTCCCACGAATTGTAGACAGCTCTAGCCTTCGATCTCATTCTCTCATTTTCTGATGTAAAACTTTATTTTGCCTATGGTTTGCTCCTTGAAATTACAAGCTCTTCAGCTCCTATCTTAATAACACTTTTGAGTATTTAGATGCAACGTGTAATCCCATATGAGGATGGTGGTATGTACTCACTAACCCTTATCTTCTCAAGGTAGAGAGAGACTGTTTTTGATAAACTCTCGGCTCAAATTAAGCATATCAAAACTCAAGTGTGTGAAGAAACCATGCTGAAATCAAATACTCCTTTTGGTCCAATTTATGTTACTCACTTTTTTTAAGTCAATTCCAAAAAGAACGACACATTTCTATATTTAATAATACTTTTAACTTCAAAATGCCCATGACACTTTAACTTCAAAATGTCTATGTTATTCTTAATGAAATAATTTATAAACACACAAATATCTATCACTATTTTAGACAATAATGTGATGAACCACCACATCATCAAACCACATAGGCTCCACGTTGCATAAAGTTGTCTGTATGGAAACTTACATAGGAAAGAAGACTAGATTTAGTGGAATATTCTAGAGAAATGTGGGAATTTCCCATGGTAGATCCTAGAATAATATATATTTATATAGAAAGTCCTTGGAATTTTCTAAGATTGTAGAGTATTCTAGAGAAGGGACTTACTTGTAAATATGTAGAGACTTACACAACAATTATTATTTGCATATTAGTCTCTAAGTTAGTAGTATAAATAGAAGGACATCCATTTGTAAAATTCATCAAACAAAATTCAATCAAAGTTCTCTACAACATTCTTCCTAACAATTCTCTTGTGTTCTCTCTTTTATTCTCTTAGCTATTCCTAGAATCTTAGGCTGACTTGGCATAGCAAGATCGTGAGCAAGTAGTGCAAGAACGTGAGCAAGTTACATGTGTCGCACGTGCGCTTAGTAAAGGACTAAGGACGTGACAACGTGGTATCAGAACGAGGTTACAACTAAGGAAATGGCAAACAACGGTGAAATCAACGTTGCTAACACCCAAGCCAATGTCATCCAGGATGCCACCGGCAAAAATGGCCATAAGAAAAAGAGGAATGCCGCCAACAAGAACCAGGAGGTGTCGCCCGAGGTTGAGCCAAATGAAGCGTTTACAACCCAAGAACCTTCTACCACTGAGTCGAGCGAGGATAATATGGAGGTCCTGCCTGAGGACGTCTTGCTTGGTATAGAGTGGGTCACGAAGGTTAATGTGGGGATGGATGCAGTCGAGATATTTGGCTAACGTTTGGGAAGGGTAGAGGGCACTCTAAACGTTCTTGAGGGACATACTCTTGAAAAGATCTAGAGCATCCGAAATGACTTGGATGGGCATACACAAACTGAGATAGAGATGAGACAGGCCATCGCTACCTTAGAGTGCAGACTTATGGAGGCGTTTAGCACTATCGATGCTATGAAGGCAAAGATAGAAACAATCAAAGAGCAGGTCAACACCGGCGTAACTGTGACCTCCAGAAATGTTGTCGTGATGAGGGATGCTAAGATCGAGGCTCCCAAGCCACCAGTGTTCAAAGGGTTTCGTGATGCACAGGAAGTAGAAAACTTTCTTTGGCACTTGGAGAACTATTTTCGACATGGAAATGTGAGGGAAAAAGATGCCAAGATCAACACCGCAGTGTTGTACTTGTCAGAGAATGCCCTATTATAGTGGAGACGAAAGTCGGATGATGTTGAGAGAGGTTTGTGCACTATTGGCACATGGGACCAGTTTAAGAGGCAGTTCTTCCCAAATAATGTCTTGTATGAGGAAAGAAGTAGACTTCGAGAGTTGAAGCAGACAGAGAGCATGCGCGATTATATCAAGGAGTTCACCACCATTATGCTCCAAATTCCCAACCTCACTAGTGATGACTTATTGTTCCACTTTATGGACGAGTTGCAAAATTGGGCAAAGCAGGAGTTGCAACGCCGACAATTCACGGATATAGACCAAGCCATAGTGAAGGTCGAGTCTTTGATGGATTTTCGACATGAAAGGTTTGATAAGGGTAAAGTCAAGGAATTGAAAGGTAGCAACATTAAAGGTGGGGGAGATCGTAGAAAAGGCAAATAGACCTACTAGCAACGCCCGAAGACTCAAGAGGTCAATAAATTTGATTTCAAGAAGTTGAGCGGCCATTAGAGCTATGCCGAGAAGAAAGCACAGGCCGAGAAGAAGGGATGTTCACGGTTTCAGAAACTGTCCTGACTTAAAGAGCCTCAGTGTCATGGTACGTGAGCAGAAGGGCAAAAGGCAAGAAGAGGGTACATGCACTACACAGTTGGGTACGATAGGACTATGTGGAACTGTCAAGAAACAACATATCCAACTCGATGATAATGCAAATCAGTACGTGAACCTCACCATCAACAACAAGCCGCCTTGTGCACTGGTGGACACTGTAGCAACCCACAATTTTATAACCGAGGCTGCATCAAAGAGACTCGAGTTGAAGCTCGCTCTAACTAACTCTCGTGTTAAAACTGTGAATGCCGAGGCTCAAAATGCTTATGGTGTTGCTAATGGTATTAGTGTCAAATTAGGCAGTTGGAAAGGTACGACAAACTTTACCGCTACAACAATGGATATCTTTAATATTGTTCTAGGGCAAGAGTTCTTTAGACATTGTCATACTATGATCGATCCTTACCTCCAACGTCTCTTGGTAATAGAATGAGAAGGAGCTTGCATGATGCCTATTATGACTATGCCGCATGGACCGAGCCAAGCATAGTTTTTGGCTATGCAGTTAGTCAAGGGGCTTAAGAGAGGGGAGCTGACATTCATGGCAACCATTGCAAGCTTGGAGGAAGGCACGGGTTGCCAGGAGACACTGCTACATTGAATAGAGAAGCTACTGGAAGAGAATATAGCTATGATGCCTAACGAGCTACCTAAGCATCTGCCTCCTAGGCATGAGGTATATCATAAGATTGAGTTGGAGCTAGGAGTTAAACTACCTGGATTCGCTCCTTATCGTATGGCACCAACTGAGTTAGAGGAGCTCAGGAAACAATTGAAAGAGCTACTTGATGTCGGTCATATTCGTCCATCGAAGGCACCCTTTGGTGCGCCGGTGTTATTCCAAAAGAAGAAGGATGGATCATTGCGCTTATACATACACTACCGAGGCATTAAATAAAGTCACAGTAAAGAACAAGTATCCGATCTCACACATATCTGACCTATTTGATAGATTTGGGAAAGCCAAGTACTTTACTAAGTTGGACCTTCGGAAAGGCTACTACCAAGTTCGCATTGCGGAAGGAGATGAGTCGAAGACAGCATGTGTGACGAGATAGGGAGCCTTTGAGTAGTTGGTAATGCCCTTCAGCTTAACCAATGCACCTGCTACATTTTGTACCCTCATGATTAAGATATTTCATACATATCTTGATCAATTTGTGGTAGTATACTTAGATGATATAGTCTTCTACAGTAACACCCTAGAGGAGCACATAGAGCATTTAAGAAAGGTTGGAGACATTACTGGCTCGAATCAAAATTCGTGGTCAAGATTGATAATATGGCCACTAGTTACCTTCAGATGCAGAAGAAACTTACACCGAAGCAGGCTAGGTGGAAAGACTTCTTAGCAGAGTTTGATTATGTACTAGAGTATAAGTCGGGAAAAGTTAACGTCGTGGATGATGCCTTGAGCCAAAAACCGAACTTGTTGCCATTATTACAACAAGTTACGACATTCGAGACGCTATAAAGAAGGGTATGCAATATGATCCAGTAGCCAAGCAACTCATTGAGTTAGCCACCCAAGGAAAGACGAGATGCTTTTGGGTGGAGAATAATCTATTGCTCACCACTGGATGGAGAGTCTACGTGCCTAAGTTTGGAGATAGTAGGCGACGTATCATGAAGGAGAGCCATAACACCTTGTGGACTGGCCATCTAGGACAATGTCGCACTAGAGCCTTGGTTGAGTCGGTCTACTACTGGCCGCGCATGCGAGAGGACACAGAGACTTGTCTTGTATGCCAACAAGACAAAGTTGAATAGAGACAGCCCGGAGGACGTGACTATGGACTTTATCACTTGCCTACCAAAGTCTGATGGTTATGGCACTATTATGGTGGTCGTGGATAGATTTTCTAAATATGCCAGTTTTATGCCCGCCTTATCAAGTTGCACAGCCAAGGAAGACGTCAAGCTATTCTTCAAGAATGTGGTGAAGTATTGGGACTTACCGAGGTATATCATCAGTGATCGAGATCCCTGCTTCATTGGGAATTTTTGGAGAGAATTGTTTGACATACTTGGCACGGAATTGCACTTCTCTACTAGTTTTCACCCGCGGACAGACTGACAGACAGAACGTGTTAATGTCTTATTAGAGTGCTACTTGAGGCATTATGTAAGGGCGCATCAGAAGGATTGGGAAAAGCTCTTAGACATCGCCCAATTTTCTTATAACTTGCAGCGAAGTGAATCCATAGGGTGTACACCATTTGAGCTAGCTAAAGGATGGGAGGGACAGTTTGACACTGCTAAGTATTATTTGAGAAAGACGGCTAAACAAATGAAGAAATTTGCGAGCTGCAAGAGGCATCTCACGAGCTATCGAGTTGGCGACATAGTCATGGTGAAGTTTAACCCAAGACAGTTTAAGATGCTACGAGGCATACACCACAATCCATTTCGCAAATATGAGGGTCCATTTAAGATCATTTCTAAGGTGGGAAAGATCTCATACAATCTTGACATGCCTCCACATCTGAAAATTCATCATGTCTTCCATGCCAACATGCTTAAGCCTTACCACGAAGATAAGGATGATCCAAGCAGAGGTCAATAGAGTCGTGCACCCATTACTATCACTGCCTTGTATGATCCAAAGATTGAGAATATCATTGACTATCAGGGTAGGTGGAGATAAGGGCAAAAGGCAACAGTCATGTTCCTCATCCATTGGAAGGGACAATCACCAGAAGAAGCCATATGGGAGGGGTATAAAGACTTATGGCAATTTAAAGATAAGATTCGAGAATTTATGTAATAACAATGCGCCGCGATCATCGCAATATCAGGTGGGGGAGAGTGTGATGAACCATCACATCATCAAACCACATAGGCTTCACGTGGCATAAAGTTGTCTATGTGGAAGCTTACATAGGAAAGAAGACTAGACTTAGTGTAATATTCTAAAGATATGTGGGGATTTCCCATGGTAGATCCAATACTTAAAAATTGTGAAGAAAAAGACGCAAAAAAGTGATGGACTGCGTCGCTTTCTTGGTCAAACTGGACGAAAAAACGACTCAGTCACTTCAGTCACTTTTTTGCTTGACGCTTTTAAAAAAGCAACGGACAACGTCCCCCCTAATATTTTTTAATTAAAAAAAATAAAAATAAAAAAACGACGGAGTTCGTCGTTTTATTTTTTAAAAAAAATTAATTATTTAATATAAAGCGACGAACTGTGTTGTTTTATTTTTAAATTTGAATATTTTGTTTTAGACAAACGATCGATTAATGGTCTCCGTCCGTTGCTTTTGTTCTTAGTGTTCTTAAAAAAATTCAGAAAAGCGAAGAACATAAGATCAGTGTCCGTCGCTTTTCTAGAAAAAAATTGAATTTTTTTTGTAGAAAAGCGACAGATTAAAGGACCATGTCCGTCGATTTTCTGCAATATTTTTGATAGTATAAACCTGGAGTTTCGTCTGCCTACCTGCAATTAAAATTCAATTCACTTCATAGCAATTCATCCCATTCCAACACAACTAACAACAAACTAAATAGGCAAAATAAATAATAACAAACATAATTAAATACTTAAATCGAATAAAGTCATAATTTAGAACGATTTAAAGTCTTTCAAAGTTAACAAAAAAATTTAAAATGTTCATAAACTAACATAGAGAAGCTAATTAGGACTATTTTCTATGTATTCAGCACTATCATCGGAGTCATTCAGAGTGGACCCTCTTGAATAACGGGGCAGAGTCTGACGGGCGAGGTTGTGCACTTGTTCTTTGATTTGCTCAACTTGTTGATTCATAATTTTATGCTCTTCAACCCTTTTTGCCTCAGATTCTGCTAATGCGCATGTAAGTTCTATAATTTGCTTAGACATAACAGTTATCTGAACCCCGTCAATGGCCTCGACTTGACATGACGATTCAATACCTTCTAAACTTGATTGAAGTAGTCGTACGTCATTCATAGAGCTCATTCAATATATTAGGTTACTGTGGCTCCCTCCAACCACTTTTTTTGTTCAAATTTTACTAGACTGTTTAGGCGTTAGCTGGATCGAATCTCTCATCTCACGTATGTGTCGCTCATAATCTTGCTGCATATTAGAAATAAAAGTTAGAATCAAAATATGTTATACATTATGTTAAATAGCTTACATAGGCTCGTTCGGCCGTTTTGTCCACTCACTCATCCAGATACGACACATTAGTTCTTCACATGAGTCTTTTTAAAGATTTCATGATGATAGGGAGTGCGTCCCAATTCTTTTTCCTATAAATAAAAATATAATTAATGAAATAATATTTTGTCAAATAATTTATTTAAGAGAATGAATTTAAACTAAAAATTTAGAAACCTCACCATCTCCTTTTGAATCATACCAACACTCTTTGCACCTCCGGTGTGCAACGAGTCAACTTTTATGCTGGCTCTAGCTTTTTTTCTTGATCGGATAAAGCCTTGAATTCTTCAGTATTTCAATACCGACATAATTCTTCAAATATATAAGGCAGCATCCAACTCAAAGGTGTCCGATCATCCCTAGCTTTCTTTAGCCAGCTAAACAGTCTGGCGCTAGCTTTTCTTTCAAAAGTGATCGCGATGACTATATTGTACCTTGGCTCCCAGGTACATAAAGTTTGAAAGAAATGAATAGCGTTAAATAATTAGTTAAGTAAAATATAGTAAATATATTAAATTTAACTTTAAAAAATAGATTTAAACATATATATATACCTTGAATTCATTAAACTCGCCTGGCGGATACTATTTGAAATCTACCGCCAAGAGTGATAGGGCTCAGTATATACAAACTTTTCATGCACATTTTAGTAGTAAGATTGTACGGGGTAAGAAATACAGGCTAGCAAGAATAAGGTGAGGCAGCATTAGAGAATGGTGTGAAGCCATCTGCACACAACCCCAACCTTATATTTCTTGGTTCACTAGCAAAATTCGGATACATGTTATTAAAATGTTTTCATGCTTCTCCGTTAGATGTATGAGACAAGACATCCGACAGACTTCTATAATCACGATGCCATCTCATATGTGGGTCAGACCTCATCGATGCATACAACCTTTTTAATATAGGAATAAGAGGTAAATAATGTATCGCCTTAATTAGGACCGTCTTTCCAGCAGGAGTCCTCTTATAACGCGCTGCTCCATAAAACTTACAATTTTCTAATTCACTATCAGTCTTGTAGAACAACATGCAGCCATTAACACAACAATGAATTCTATCATACGACAATCCTAACTTGAAAATCAATCTCTTTGCCTTACTGATGTTCTTAGATATGTTAAACTCAGGATTAACCAGTTCGCCCAAAAGATCAACCATTGAGTCTATAGTCACATGAGGAACACTCCAATCTGATTTAGTATTCATTAACCTAACTGTAACTGACAAAGTAGAATGCGGACTCCCGTCACATAGTGGACGACTAGCCTCTTCTAATTGTTGATAGAAGCGTCTTGCTTATTCATTAGATGTTTCATCAAATTATTGTTCAGGTTCCATCCCACCTTGAATCCTAAAAGCATCATTGACCATTTCATGAACTCTATCATGTTGAAATGTATCATGTTGAACTCTATCATGTAGAACCCTATCACGTTTAACCCTAATTTGACCATGTGGTGCAAACATATTATATTTATCCACAAGCAGCAAATTATAAAATATATTATTCAATCCATGTATTTCTCCATGATTAATCCCTACAAAATATCTAGGCTTAAATCCATTACCATATAAATAAATCATAACTATATCTGGATTAAAAAATTTCAAGCACCTATATTCACGACAAGGACACCTAATCAATCCATTTCTCTTAAAAATATCAAGTGTCAATGCATGATCGATAAAACTTCTTACACCGTCAATAAATTCAGGTTTCAAACCACCACCAACTTCATAATGCATGTTATACATCCACAAACGATGATCCATCTACAAAATTATATATATTCAAGTTTAATTAATTAGTTCATAAAAACTCCAATTCATCGAGACTACAAGTGTTATTAATTCAAGTTATAATTAATTAATTCATATAATAATTAAGTTCAAGTTATGATTAATTCAACTTATAAATAATTCAAGTTCTAATTAATTCAAGTCAAATGTTCTAAGTTAAATAAGAACAAAATTACAAGTTTCAAGTATAGATAAATTAAAGTTCTAAAATACGAGTATTCAAGTGTCTAAATAAAGTTCAAGTTCATGACAACATAAAGTTCTAATTAATTAATTTTAAAGTCTAAAAGTTCAAAATTTATTCAAACCAAAATAATTTATAAAGTTCTGAATTCCTAAAATTCAAGTATCTCAAGTTCAAGTTAATAACCACACGAACTTCTAAGTTCTAGTTACTTCTAAAGTTTAAAGAGTTCAAACATATACAAACCTAAAAATTTCAAAGTTCAACTTCAAAATTCCTAAAGTTTAAGTTCATGATTTTGAATATCGTCTAGCTCTAATTAGCTTAATTAGTCCATAAGGACTACAATTCAACAAGATTTCTAAAGTCAACAAAATTTCAAGTTCAAAGTTCTAAGTTCAAGTTCAAAATTCAAGTTCTAAGTTCAAGTTCTATATTATATTCAAGTATCCTAAAATTCAAGTATCTAAGTTATAATTAGTTCCAAAGTCTAAAGTTCATAATTTATACAAACCAAAAAAAATTCTAAGTTCAAAAATCCTAAAGTCCAAATTCATAACTTGAATATCTTCCAAACATCAAAAATCATTCAACCTAATATTTTTCTAACTTGAATATCTTTCAAACATAAAAATCCTTAATTCTAACTTCTAATTACTTCATGTTCTAACTTTAATTTTATCTTCAAAAACACTTCAATTCCAACTGAAACAATACTCAATTCACAATCTAATTTTAAAAAATCACAATTCAAACTAAAGCCTTAAAATCTTCATTCACATTCTAACTTCAAGAACTAACTAACTATGTTAATAACATTTAAACATCAAGAACACTTTAATTCCAACTCAAAGAATATTCAATTCACAATTTAATTCAAAAAAAAACTCAAAGCAAAGCAAAGACCTAAAATCTAATTTCTAACATTCACCAATTCAAAATCACATATACAAATTAACTATGTTAATAACATACATTAAACAAATTAAATAAAATAAATTAACTAACAAATCAACAAATTAATTTTTTTTTTCAAATTAAAACGCTAACTAGCTAACATTATTAACAATAAGGAGAGAGAAGGCTGACGGAGGGAAATGATGGCGGCAACAACGGAGACGGGGGAGGGAGTGGAGGCGGCGAAAGGGCGGGGGGTGGGAGTTTAGAGAGAAGGAGGAGGGGGTTTTAGAGAGAGAGAGAACAGAAAATAAGAAATATCGCGTATTGAGATGAAATATTTCAAAATAAGCGACAGACAGCGTCGCCCTGTCCGTCGCAAATTTTAAATAGTTGACTGTCATTTTGACCAAAAAAGCGACGAACTGGGAGACACTGTCCGTAACTTATTTTAAAAAAAATTAATAAATAAAATGTAATAAATAACGACGGACGGTGACATAATTTTTAAATAATAATTAATTATTTTAAATTTAAAGCTACGAACTCCGTCACTATTTATATTTTATAATTAATTTTTAAATATATATATATATGGTGCAAAAATACGCTAAAAAAGCGACGGACAAGCCTTGTCCGTCGCTTTTAATTAAAAAAATAAAAATAAAAAAAGCGACGGATTGCGTATCAAAAGTTGCTTTTTTGAGTGACACAGTTCGTCGCTTTTTTTTGTCGTTTTTTAGACTGTTTTTAGTAGTGATCCTAGAATAATATAGATTTACTTAGAAAGTCCTTGGAATCTTCTAGGATTATAGATTATTCTAGAGAAAGACTTACTTGTAAATATGTAGGGACTTACACAATAATTATTATTTTCATATTAGTCTTTAAGTTAGTAGTATAAATAGAGGGACGTAAAAATCATCAAATAAAATTCAATCAAAGTTTTCTACAGCATTCTTCCTAACAATTCTCTTATGTTCTCTCTTCCATTCTCTTAGTGATTTCTAGAATCCTAGGCTGACATGGCATAGTAAGAGCGTGAGCAAGTAGTGCAAGAACGTAAGTAAGTTGTCAAGTATCGCACATACGCTTAGCAATGGACTAAGTACGTGACAATAAGTTTCAAAAAAAAAAAATTAAATTTCGCAAATTACATCATATAAAATAGGTGGAAGGGAGTAGAGTATTTAGACGACAAACCAGTAATATTCCCATAGAAAACAGTGTCTTTATTCTTTAAGGTTATTACCGTATAACATGTTCTTGACTTGTTTTTATTGTGCTAAATTTGTTTTTTCCCAAACAGATCTTCTACAAACAATCCATAAGAAAATAGATTTATCCTTATCTTATACAAATTAGTTAAAGAAGATGCAGTAACAGTAATCCTAATCCTTTTTCTTGAGAGAAAGGTTGGATCTCTTCACGTGCCATCATTAGCTCTTTACCCAATGACATTTCCTAGTTCACGGGTCATGCAAAGACAGTGAAACATATTTAAAAGTGAGTGCACGAGACAGATTGTCCTACTACATTTACAGCACTTTAAACCAATTATAAACTGAGTTTAACGCAATTCCATAATTCGTATGCGTTTTCCCCATCAATCATATGAAGTCTCGTTGAATTCGAGTCAGGAAGTTTACATCAGTGTTTTTTATCAAATATGTTTTGAATTCGAAATTTTTAATTAAAATAAATGAGTAATTCACTTTATGCTTCTTCTGAAATCTACAAAAAGAATTAGGAAAAAGAGGCCAATATGCAGAAACACATTCTCGTGAATTACTTTTCCATCTTCAAACTTGAAAACAACATAAGAAAAAGAAATTTTAAAAAAATGGGAACTAACACACACACACACCCAACAGAAAAAGATAAAAACAATCAAGTCCAATAGATATTCCAGACTGTAGTAGTGTCACTTCTATGGAGACGAGTAGTTCTTGATGCACATTCTTGAGCAGGATCCAACGCAGTCATCCATTTTTCCACCATCTAAGAACAAAGAATGAAAAGAGAAATAAACTTATAGAGCAAATACACCAAGAGAAAGATAATGTGCAAACAAATAATACTCCATCCGTTTCAATTTGTTTGTCTGGTTTTAACTTAGAACAGAGTTTAACAAAGTAAAGAAAACATTCATTTCTTGTCTTAAACTAAAGATACGTAGAATGTACCAAATGCCCTTTAATCTTGTGGACATACCTTTTTAAACAGACTAAAAACAAAAGTAAAACAAACAAATTGAAACATAAGGAGAATAAAAAAAATGAAAGAGGGGAAACTTACTAGGTTGATGTTTTGTGCTGAGAGCAGAACATGTAGAGAAAGCACAACCTAGCTTGCAGAAGTTAAGGTTCTTACTGTCTGCAACATCATTGTTTGAAGTGGCAATAATAGAGGAACTATTACCTGGATCAGAACTAAAAATGCATTCTTTTAAGCATCTAGAAGTACAAGTGCAAAGATTCTGAGAAGGTTCAATTAAGCAGAACACAAAGCATTTCGAATAACAATCCCTAAAAGTGGAAATAGAGGCATTGGACTTCCCTATAAACATCCCAAATGCCATTAACACAAAAACAAAAGCCCTTAACTTCATTTTTCCTTTCACTCTTTATTTTTATTTTTTTAGTTAAACAACAAAAAGTTCTTGGCCTATGGAAAAACTAGAAGTGTGCTTTATAGAACTGTAATAGCCAGTATTCACAAGTGGCATATATAGTAGTAGCAATAGTAGTAAAAGATTGATCATCAATTTGGTGTTAGGCTAAAGTTGCGGTGACATGTGATAGTTTTTTGTCTTTGCCCATTGCTGTTTTATATAGGATTATTAGTTTAGGCCCATCCTGGATAAAGTTTATAAATTCATGTAACGACCTCAAGTTAATACTCCATATAAAATCCAGGTAGGGTTGGCAAATTTCAACCATATTCAGAGAAAATGTATATCAAATTATGTGTTGTCATAAATTTTTTGATCTTTTGTTATCAAATAATGAATCAACTAAGAATTTTTTGATCTATTAGTATTAGATAGGGTACATAAATTTCATAAAGAAGAACTTACAGTTTCTCTTGAAGTAATAATGTGTCGAGTCAATTCACGTTCTGGGATAGGAGCACCATAATGTAATACACCCACAATAACTATGTCTCTATACCAAACAAGTTAAGTTCATCATATAGAACTTCAATGTCCATGTCGCTTCAAGTCTGTCTAGTCAAATATGATAAATCCCACCTGCTGTAGCGGAAATAAACCAGCAAAAAAAACTGAGTAAATTAACACATTGTTCAGAATTTATACGCAAACCTGATGCATCTATCCATGCCCTGAGTAGCAAATCCCTCATTCAGGAACAGTAAAATATTCTAACAGGTGGTCAGGTACATCACGAAAGTTCAAATTTTGCATAAAGCTATATATACATATACTCTTAAACTTCTCACTTGCAACATGTGAAGAATGTCGTATTTACATTGATAATGTTTGTAGCATCTTTATATACTGAAGAAATATATACAACTTTTAACTTAAGAGAACACATGTATATCTACAGTAAAACTTTCCAGCTGCTTGTTCTCTGCAGTCAGCTTCTGATTCGGAATTTTCTGGTCGGTGTGGTAGGGAAGCCACATACAGGAGAGTCTTGCTAAGGCTGCCCCACCAGCAACTCGAACCCTGTAAATCAAATTCAAATCAGCCCAAATCTCAGATCCAGCCACCCTAGAGTCGAGGCTCGAATCATATCCATCTAGATCTGTTTCGGTTATCACAACTACAGCACCATCATCAAAGGCTAGCAAATTCCGTCTAGCCAAGAACCTTGAGCTCAGCGATACCATACTAGTCAAGGGGTTAGAATTGTACGTCTTCTTCACCATGATATGGTAGAAATCCTGGACAGCCTGATTATTAGTGGAAAAACAGAATCAGCAACAATAACCAGAAAAATAAAAACCAAGTCAACTGGAGTATCTACCATCAATCTCATTAAGGGAGAAAAATCATGCATCTAAGAGAAAAGGATCAAAATATGAGGCAAATCTCTGAGACACCTGTCGCTGGGTAGAGGCCAAAAGCACCCTAGGACGAATTGACTTCACATAGTTATATGCATCATTTGGTGTCATCTGCTTGTACTTAACCTACAAAACAAAAGAAACTTTAGAAAGAAAATAAGTGATCTTTAAACAATCCATTCAAACAAGTCTTAGTTTACCCACCAAGAAGCATAAGACAATGGTTGTGCTACGTCCTCGACCAGCCTTGCAGTGCACGTATGTACTTTGTCCATTGGAAGCATTTTCTTAGAAGGCAAACAAGAAAAGTTTACTTAAAAGACTTAACCTACTAGTAAACCCTCCTCTGGCTGTTTAGTTTCTGCTGGGGGAAAGGTGTAGAGGATCAATATCAATTAGGCAGGACGGAAGACGAGAGAAAACAAGAGGAAAAACATAGAAACGTATTAAAGCAGGGCTAATTTTATGGAATTTTGTGTACACCCTTATTTTGTTTCCATAGGAAGCAACAAAAGAGAAAACAAGTCAATATACAAAGAGGCAGATACCGCAAAAAGTACTATATCCAAATAGAAGGACCAGCAACTTAACAAATGTACTCCCTCAATCACATTTTAAGTGACATAACAACAATTTAGTGAATCGAACAAATATTTGATTGGACCACAGTTTTGTTGACTTTTGCTTAACCATGACATAGCATTTGAATTTGTAAAATGTTTTTTATTTAATAAACATGCAATTTAAAGTATTTTTGTCTAGGCTCAAAAATAAAATTTGATTACCGAAAAATCTGGGTCAACCCAAGAATCGGGCACTTCAACCCTCATAGTGTCACTTTTGATATGATGGAGACATCTCATAGTTTCAGAGTTTGGACAAATTAGATGAATCTCAAAATGGTAAGTAATTGCGATGTCATGACAAAATCCCAAAAGCCTCCAGAAATTAAGGTTAAGAATGTTGACAATAGTGTAAAATCAACAAACTAATTTAAAAAGGGAGACAAAGGGATGGGAAGGTACTCACCATGGATGAACTCTACTGCTTGACATATATTATTCAGTGATGGCGCAAATAAGTAATCTCTTGTGGGGAGAACCAAATGGCGAATACCATGAGCCTGCAAGAAGTAAGAGATAACAATAATGTGGACAACAAAACTTGATCATGTAATGGGAAGGAAATTTAAATAACAAATCCAAAGTTAAAGTATATGAACTAGACAGCTAGTTAATGGTGAAAAGCAAAAAACGTGGGAATTAAGAAGTGAAAGACTTAACTTGTACTGGGGTGGGGTAGAAAGGCAACAATTACAGCATACCATACTTATATAATTGATAACAGTAATACCATGAAGAAGATCGGACAGCATCCGTAAATAAAGGTCCTAAACAAGGATCACTATGGACAGATAGACCAACAACAACAACAACCCAGTGAAATCCCACATCGTGGGGTCTGGGGAGGGTAGAGTGTACGCAGACCTGACTCCTACCAATGTAGAACGGCTGTTTCCGAAAGACCCTCGGCTCAATAAAAGCATAGAAAAAGGTCAGACAAGAATATTAGAATAAATAAGTAGATGACGAAAACAGTCCAAACAATATTATAATCAAAGCACAAAAACAGTAGATATTATTATTGGATAATAACATAAATACCATAAATAACATACATCAGAGTACAAGAAATCATAGTGCGTTAATACGCCTACGAATAAGGGAGAATAAAATCATTATGTGCTAGCCTTCTACCCTAATGTGTGCCCTCCACACCCTCCTATCTAGGGTCATGTCCTCGGTAAGTCGTAAATGCGCCATGTCCTGTCTGATCACCTCTCCCCAATATTTCTTCGGCCTACCCCTACCTCTTCTGAAACAATCCATGGCCAGCCTCTCACATCTCCGCACTGGTGCATCTAGGACTCTCCTCTTCACATGTCCAAACCATCTCAGTCGCGTTTCCCGCATCTTGTCTTCCACCGAGGCCACTCCTACCTTTTCTCGAATAGCCTCATTTCTAATCTTGTCACTCCTGGTATGCCCACACATCCATCTCAACATTCTCATCTCGGCAACCTTCATCCTTTGCATGTGGGAGACCTTAACTGGCCAACACTCCGCCCCATACCGTTCCACCAAAACAAGTTTGGCGCATGTACAGCCTTCTTACCTAGTGCAGTGCTATTCAACACGTCCTTAATTTGCATATTCCAATTTCATAGGGATACAAAGGAAATAAGAGAAGGGGATGAAGAAGCTTGAATGAGGACTGACTTCTCATTTCTATTTTTTAGATGAGGAAAGACCGACTTATATTTTAAGTGAAGCATAATAGAAAGATCAAAGCAAAGGGGTACAGAAGAAATATGGGGAAGGGGCATGAAGGTGATACTTGAATGATGACTGACTTCTGTTTTCACTTTTGGTTTTGTTCTAGACTTATCTTTTTTCTTTTTTTTTTTGAGATAGAAGACTGACTTATCTCTTAAGTGAAGCATAACAGAAAGATCAAAACAAATATCAGAAATTAACAAACTAACCTCATATAAGGAAGTCGGCACTAAAGTCTCATATGGCTCATTAAGGGTGACAACACCAGAGACACCAAGCTCCTTTAGCCTTGTCACATCAGATGGGAAAGGGACAGCACCTAATAACACAAACTAGAGGAAAGATTGAGTCAGTAATACAATCTTGTTATACAGTAAAATATCAGAGTACAAACTACTAACAAATTATTCACTAAAAAAGAATTGAAAGAACATGAACATCAACAACCTATGCGATCTTCCAAGATGGTCAATGCATACACGCAAACTTAATCTCCAATGAAGATAGATGTATATGGAGTTATGAGAAAAGCATTGCAGCTTATATTTAAGATGTAAGAGGACAATTCTTAAGATCCCTACAAAGCACCTCATTTACCTCACTACACATATACTAGACATTCTACAACCTTGAACAAATAATTCAAACAAAATCAGTAAAACATGAAACGGATATGAGCAACATCAATATCACTATACGTACTCCCCCTCCAAAATCATGCATCCTAATTTGACAGGGACGGAATGGTGAACATTGAAGTTTATTGTATTTAAAGGGATGTCGCTCTGGAGTGGGGATAGAACTATCTTTCTGATCAATCTCAACTTGTACTGGTATAAAGGAGAATCTCAAGTCACCTTTTTGGTACATATAGTTCAAAACTAATTAGAATATTAGAGAAATTTCCTCAAGTAAGAAAATAAATTTTCAGGAAACTAAGAAGGAAATGTAAGAGAGTTAATCTGGGATGACACTAGTGAGAGTAACTAACTTTATAGCGGTGAAAAGAAAAGAAGAGCTGAACAAGTTTACTATTGGTCCATCAACCTGGATAACAATGCACCTTTTTCCACATGTAAAGGATGATTAGAGGCAAATCTCTTTAAACGGGTTATCATAAAAAAATATTACGTCCCAGGTGTCATTCTGAGAACATATGTTTAATCATCTTGTTAATGCATTTGATACAGAGTACTATATCAATCTATTACATGCCGTTTTATTATTGACAAGCACGTCTAACGACATGTTCTTCCAGATAAAAATTAAGCGATTGATATTTCATCAAATTCAGCTGCATCCCTCATTTTCTGAATAATCATAAACATGCATATAGTACTATTTTTCGTCATTCATGAATTAGAAGTTCAGCAAGATGTTATAACACTTCAACATCAGCAATCAAAGTAATCAACCTCAATGTAACTGATATTTTCAGACAGAGCCTTTCAGAAAGATCTATCCTGCTTCAGATGACAATTAATTAGAATGAATTTCTACTATAACTAGCTCAAAATTTATCAACACATGACATGAGTATTTGGATACGCAATAGGGATTGGACATTATAAGCAAAAACATTCCATCTTATCTAAACAACTATTGAACCATACTGACATCATTTGCACATTGCTATATATCCATTTAAGAAGACCACGGAATTCACTACAAGTGAATACATTAAAGGGGAACAACAATAACAACAACAAGATATTCATTACAAGTGTATACATTAAATCCAGGACAACAAAAAGTGCCAAAAGCAAGGATGACAAAAGTTGTTATACCTCATCAATCCAGTCCCACCAGCGAAACTCCACCTGAATCTTGTTCCTAACAACATTGTAGAGAAGTGTCGGGTAAAACAAGGCCCGAGCACCAACTCCAACCATGACCCTCCTGACATCCAATACAACAATAGCATTCTGGCCACTACTATCACTAGAACACAACACCTTACCAGCAACAGATGATTTCTCTGCCTTCTCTACCACTCCACCCACAACCACCTCCTTCTCCCCAGTCTCCAACTCTCCTCTCTTTTCATCCTCTATGTACATGTTAATACTTGAAACAAAAAAAAAATCTATACAACTGACTGATCACAAAAAGAGGGAAAAACAAGATGCAGAACCCACTTACTAAAGAAAATAAAAAAGGAGATTTTGCAACGCACTAATAAAGAAAGTCCAAATTCCACACGAAACCACAAACTTTCACCTAAAATAAATGGACCTTTCTCTCAAAATTAAGAAAATTATCTATGAAACGGATCAGAGTCGATGAAATTGCAAAGGTTCGAACTTTGATTAAAATCAAGGTAGGATTTGTAAATTTCAACCATATTCAGAGATAAATGTATCAATCGGACGGAAGAGATCTAACGGAGATGGATGAGACCCTCGATTTGAAAAAGCAATTGAATCGGAATCGGAATCGGAGTGGAGATAGCTTGGAATTGAAGAACCCTAGACGATACTCTACTTGGGAATTCAGATTGTCCCCTTTGTCTATGTGTGTGCCACGTAATATCAAATTTGTTTAAAAATATAAATATAAGGAACCGTTTGGATGGGCTTTAAGTTGGTCAAAAGCATGACCAACTTAAAATTCTTTTTTAACTTTTGGACGTGTTTGTCTAATTGTTAATTTTAAGTTATAAAATTTTTAAAGTCAGTCAAAAATAAAAATTACTTTTTTTTTTCTAAGTGCTTTATTTTCTTTGACTATGAAAATTATCTTTATATCCCTTATATTTTAACTAAATTCTCAAACTACTCTTTTTATTCTTTTAACCCTAAAATTCACATCATTTTTCTTATTTAAGCACTTTTATCCCAACACTCAACTGCTTATTTATAAAAATAACTTTCAGCACTTCAAAATTCTAAAAGCACTTCATATATAAAAGTTTTTTTTTTTTAAGCTCATTCAAACGGAGTAAAGAAAATTTTTGTAGGTAACGTTGACGTGCGAAATCCGAACCACAGTTCACGAATCACATTTAAGCCAAGTGTTTTCTGGTAGGGCTAGGGCCCAATGTATTTGATTGGATGACCCCCAAAAATTAGCCACAAGGAAAATGTGTTCTACCGAAAATATTTCTTTTTAGAAATTAAGTAGTACGAAAATATTTACATATCATTTAGCAAGGCTTTATGAAGGCAGTAGGGATGTCGGGTGTGTGTTGGGCTATAGCCCAATAATTCTGTTAATTTAGTTTCCAATTTTATTTGGAAAAAAATTGAAATTATAATTCTATTTGATTATAAAATAAGAAAAAAAAAACTTAGGGAAAAGATAAAGAAGAGCAACAAACTAAAAAATATTTGATCTTATTCATTTTAAATATTTTTCACAATTCAAATATATAAATTATAAGAAAATATGCATTGTATTTAAAAAAATTAAGGATAAAGAAGAGTAATAAATTGATCTTCTTTTAATAAATGGATATGATATTTAAATTTTAATTAAATGAAATTTGAGTTGGAATGGAATTCTAACTTTTTAACCTCTCTTATATATGCTCCTACAATGATATATAATATTTGAGTTTCCTTCTCTTTTATGTGTTATTGATCATTAGCTTTATCAGTGAATTTATTTATTTTTTAAAATAAAATCAACTTTTATCGAGAATTTTAGTTAAGCATTTAGTTTTTTAAATGTGTACTTTTGTTACTTATTTTATATTATTATTTATTCAAATAAGTGTTCATATTATTTTAATCGTTTCTATTATTTTTCTTGGTGATAATCTATTCATTTAATCCTATGTTGCGGGAAAATTTGGATGAAGTCAAGAAGATTGAGCAACTAGTAACTCAATAGCTTTTGTTTTGATGATTTTTTTTTCTTATTTATCATTTGTTGACCTATTTAAGGTATTTTTTTCATAATCAATTACATAATTGATTTTCTTGCTATTTTTTTAATTGCACATCATTTTTTATAGCGTATTCTACTCATACAATAAATATGTTAGTAGTTTTGTTTCTTTGTTTGAATTAATATATATATATATATATATATATATATATATATATTTGAATCTCCCACGTATTTTTTTTGTTCTCCATTTTTCTCAAGCTTTATCACAAACGACGTATTTTTGTATTAAAAAAAAACTTGCCTTTTTATATTAAAAATTTTAAGTTTAATTCATTTTCTACAACAACTAATTCAATATGGATTTCAAAGATTGTTTTACTTTCTGACAGTTTATGTTCTTGATATTGCTTTATATTATTTAGTTTAATTCAAAGATAAAGATTAAAATTTGAACATAAAAATCGATAATATACTTAGGTATTTTGAGGGATGGCATCTTTAAAATTAAGTATCCTATATTTATGGTAACTTTGTATTGCAACTATAAAAATATAAAGTTTATTTTGAAAGACTAAGTTTATTAAATTAGTTTATAAGTATCCTATATTTATGGTAACTTTGTATTGCAACTATAAAAATATAAAGTTTATTTTGAAAGACTAAGTTTATTAAATTAGTTTATAAGTAAAGATAAAGTTCACTAAAAAATATTTAGTTTGAATATATTTTTATAGTTCTAAATTGAAATTATAAAAGGATGAAATTCATTTTAAATTGAATATTTAGTTTGAAACATTTTGTATAGCTCTAAATTGGTTATAAAAGGATAAATTTATTTTTAATTGAATTAGTGTTGAATTTATAAATTTTGAATTTGAATTAGAAGCTACATATTGATCTAAAACTTGAGTTGAAAATGAACTCTATACTAGGTAAAATCGAATTTCAATTATCTCTTTCTTATATAAATTAATTTTTCAATCAAACTTCTTATTTTATCCTCTAAATTTTTTTGAACTTATTCTTAATTTTCAACAAGGTTTGATTATTGATTATACACCATTTATGGCAGACACATGCTCACATTAATATGTATGTGCGCACAATTTGCTTATTACTCACAGATTGACTTTAAGATTATATAATATAAATTTGATAATAGTTTGGATCATCTGGTAGTAAAGAGTTAATTTGTTGTAAATTAATTTATTGGGATCAATAATTGGCATTAAATAATTTTATGTATAGATTATAAGAAAAATATGCATTGTATTTAAAATATATATATATAATAAAGGAGAGTAGTGTTAAAGATTAAAATTATTCGAATTTAAAAATATTAGACTTTTTAAAAAAATCGATTAACTTAAGAGTAGAAACCCATTGTAATCATTTACAATTTATTAAATATAAATTTGTAGAATGATTCAATTTATATTAAATTTAAGATATATTAGTCCAAATAAATATTTTGGATTAATAAAATTGGGTCAATTATTTAAGCCCAATAAATGTGGATTTAATTAAAAATCTAAATCTATTGATTTGGGCTATAAAGATGACCCTTCTTTGTTAAGCCCAATATCATCTCATCCTAGAGGCTCATTTTCATAGCACATGTCAAAGTTATGTGGCAATTCAAGTCAAATTAAATAAGCCACTAGAATTATGCCATGTGCCAAAGTTAGGTGGCAATCCAAGTCAAATTAGATAAGCCACTAAAATCATGTCACATGTCAAAGTTAGGTGGCAATCCAAGACAAATTAGATAAGCCACTAAAATCATGCCACATGTCAAAGTTAGGTGGCAATCCAAGTGAAATTAGATAAGCCACTAAAATCATGTCACATGTCAACGTTATATGGCAATCTAAGTCAAATTAAA
Organism: Solanum dulcamara; assembly: GCF_947179165.1. Classification (NCBI taxonomy): domain Eukaryota; kingdom Viridiplantae; phylum Streptophyta; class Magnoliopsida; order Solanales; family Solanaceae; genus Solanum; species Solanum dulcamara. The sequence goes on from NC_077244.1 coordinate 69,162,736, forward strand.
TGAGCCACTAGAACAAGGCCACGTGTCTATGTGACATGTTTTGACCAATCAAATTAAAACTCTTCAACAAAGAAATCTGATTGGTCAGTTCAAACCAACCAATCAAATCACACCCTCATACCACTCCCTACAACTATAAATATAGGTCCTCATTATTCTAAAAGGAGGAGGTTTTGGAAGAACAAGAAGCAAGAAGAGAGCTCGTGGATCAAAGACCGCAAATTCTCTACAAAGCTACAAAGTTCAAGTAATCAAATTCAAGTTCAAGTTCAAGATCAAGTTCAAGATCAAGAACGAAGAAAAATATCAAGAAAATCAAGATCAAGTTACTTGTTCATATTTACTATTTGTCATAACCATACAAGTGTTCGTGACGAATAATTCAAATTCAAATTTGAAGACGAAGATTCAAGATCAAGCTATTCAAGCCCTTGACTCTAAATCAAATTCAAGTTCAACGTGTTTCATATTATTTGAAGAATCAGAGGATTATCATAGAGATTGTAACACGTACTACATTTTGAAATCAAATATTACACTTTGTTACTCCAATTTTCTGGTCTTGATTATTTATTTTTCAAGGCTAAAAAATTTGTTGTTTACAAATTTTGGCATGCCAGTGGGTCAATCTCTACCTCTCATCTCTTTACATCGATCATCAAACTTCAAGAATACTTGAAATGGCATCTAAGAAGTTGGACTCCAGGGCTATTATTGCTAAGGCTACTGATTCCAAGTTCTCCTCTGAGGTGGAGAACATACTGGATGCGACTATGGGAAGTTTGGAACCCATCACTAGGAACAGAGCAAACTTGCTAGGACAACAAGCACTCCAAGTGCCGTCCGCATCAGTTTCTGTTTTTGATCCTTCATCTTCAAAGGGGGCAAGATTCTTTCCGAATGAATTAGAAGAAGGAGAGAATATAGCTGATATTGTTGAAAGGACGTTGGCTTGACTTATTCCTTTTAACACAAGGAATTGCACTATTCAAGATGAAGATGATGTCCTGATCACTAGATCTGCCCCAGTCACTCCACGTAACTTATTTCAGATAAATTTTAGTTTGAGGGAAAATCCATGCTTTGTTCCATCATCCATAACAGCCATCCAAGCGATGATGACTAACACCTCAACTATTGAAGAACAACTAGCAAGTTTGACAAAGGCAATTGAAGGTCTAACAAAATATGTGCAAGATCAAGATAATCGAATTGTCAAGTTGACGGACAGAGTTGAGAACGTTATAGAGGGGACTCAAGTCATGCACCTGAAAAACGTCCAATGATACAAGAAAAAGGAGATTCAGTTACAAAGCAAATAAATGTGGGAGATGAGCTGCAAGTATCTGCTGAAGGAGGAATTCCCATTCATCAACTGAAGGACTTCATTATGGGAACCATCAAAGATAAGTATGACGTGTCTTCAAAGTTATCATTTACGTATGCAAAGCCATACACTTCAAGAATCAATGTTTTGAAGATGCCTGCAGGTTATCAACCTCCAAAATTTCAACAATTTGACAGAAAGAGAAATCCAAAGCAACACATTACCCATTTTGTTGAAACTTGCAATAATGCTGGAATATATGGAGATTATCTGATCAAGCAATTTGTGCGCTCCTAACAAGGAAATGCCTTTGACTAATATACGGATCTCGAGGCAGGCTCTATTGATAGTTGGGAACAACTTGAGCATGAATTTCTCAATCGTTTCTATAGCACAAGGCGTACTGTGAGCATGGTTGAGCTAACAAATACACGTCAATGGGAAGATGAACCCGTCATTGAGTTCATCAACCGATGGAGAAATACAAACCTCAATTGTAAGGATAGGCTTAGTGAAACTTCCGAAATAGAAATATGTATTCAAGAAATGCGTTGGGGACTTCGTTATATCCTACAGGGTATTAAACCCAAATCATTTGAGGAACTAGCCATACGTGCTCATGATATGGAGTTGAGTATATCTGCAATCGGGATTGAAGGACCACTTATTTATGGGTCTCGCAAGGGAAAAGACAAAATAGAGATAAAGAAAGGAGAAAATCGGCACTTAAGTTTGGAAATAAGGAGTCGATGAATGTTAATGCCGTACCTTTGAAAGTAGCTACAAATCTAAGCAAGAATCAAAGGGTGAAGACCACGACTTTTCAGAATAACACTGGTAGAAAGGTGACTTTGAAGGAAATGCAGGCAAATGAGTATCCTTTCTTGGACTCAGATGTTCCAGTAATTTTTGAAGAGCTTCTGGCGTTAAAACTCTTTGAGTTACCTGAAATGAAGTGTCCAGATGAGGATGGGAAGACTAATGATCCAAATTACTGCAAATATCACCGTTTAATGGTCCATCCTATCGAAAAGTATTTTATCTTTAAGGAAAAGATCATGCACTTGGCCCGTGAAGGAAAGATATTGCTTGAAGATGAGAAGAAGAGTTCAAATCAAGTCTTTATCACTTTTGGTTCACTCGACCGCATAGTTCTTTGCAACTTTGTCGAAATACATGATAGTGGTGATGACCTAGCCACATCACCACTAAAGATGATTAAATTTGGTGACTTCAAACCAATAGATGTTAACGCATCATCGCTTGTTCCTTTGATGAATGAAGTAATAAGGGAAGATAAACCTCTGGAGGAAAACCAATCTTGCGGTGCTTATACTGATGATGAAGGATGAATTTTAGTGACACGATGAAGATGTTGTAAAATGAGCTTGCAAAGAGAACCAAGTAAGCAAGTGACTAGAGCAAAGATAAAGAAACTACCTAAAACTCAAAGGGTAGAGAAGAATGTGAAGAAGTCAAGAGTTAGGGGAAATTACTATCAAAAGCAACGTCCTTCGGTGACATTAGAGGAATTCTTGCCAAGTTGGTTTCGTAGATATTGAGATATCTTAAAGGAGATTCTGATGTTGGCTTAACCTTTCAAAAAAGTAAAGGTATTTCAATTCTTGGTTATGTGGATTCTAACTATGCAGGGGATCTTGATAGAATAAGGTCCACAACTGGATACATCTATACTCTCGTTGGCAGTGCCGTTAGTTGGAAATCGACTTTACAATCGATTGTCGCTTGATCAACAATAGAGGCAGAATATGTGGCAGCAATAGAGGCAGTGAAAGAAGCTATCTAATTGAAAAGTTTGGTGTCAAAATTGAGTTTGGTTCAGTTGGAATCAACTCTAAGATGTGATAGTCAAAGTTTTATTCAATTGATTAAAAATCAAAGAATTCATGAGCGCACCAAATATATTGATGTCAGATTTCATTTCATTTAAGGTGTCGTTAAAGAGGGAGCTATCAAGATCAAGAAGATTTTCACAGACGATAATGCTGCAGACATGCTGACCAATATAGTCCCGCTTGTCAAGTTTGCACACTGCAGGGACTTGGCGAGAATATGCATCACTGATACAAACTCTGGGAGAACAACTATTAGGTGAAGCTAGTGTGTTCTACAAATGTTTGATGCTTCTTGTTTCTTACAATGGAATTGCCCAGTAAGCCTAGAAGTTTTGGCTGGAGTTGTTCATATGTATGCTCGGAACGTAAATCATGGTGGAGATTGAAAGGGTTGAGGTTGAAGACACAATCAAAAATTGCTGAAAGAAAGTTGAAAATAGAGAATCTTGCCAAGGTGAGATTTGTTAAAATTGACAAGATTCTAGATAGTCTTAATGTAGCAACTTGGTAGGTGAAGTTAGGTGAAAGTTTGGTAAACTTTGACATCTTGACAAAATATGATGTCATGAATGATATCAAGAGCAAAAATTTATTCCTATAAATAGGTAGTTCTTGTTTCATTTGAAACACACCTCAAAAACATTTTTATCTTATTTTTTCATATTCTAAGGCATTTGCAAAATATATTAGAAGAGTAGAGAATTGATAGAGCAATTATCTTAATTGTATTTGGGATCACTCCCATTTCTTTGTTAATATAAATGCAATTGTTCTTTGGTGGATGTAGGATATTTCTGATCTGAACCACGTTAAATATTATTGTTCTTTCTTGTTCTTTATATTTTCACGTTTCCGCTAACATATTGCTTAGGATAAAGTTTGGCACAACATGGATTATGGTATAGTGGTGAGACTGTTTCATCTTTAATTGAAGGTTTCGAGTTCTAGTCCTATGTATGGAGAAAATTCTATTAGAAGTATCATATCCGAATGAGTCCTGCGGTGCACGATCTAAATTTAGTCAAAACTCCAATACGGACTCTGATATATAAGGATGGCTAATTAAAACACCCAAATATTCGCAGGTATGAATAGTTAGAGGGTTCACCTGACCATACCTCATTCGCAGTCTTAAAGTCAATCGTTGATGCTGGAGATCGATTGACAATATGAGAAGCAGTATGAAATGCTTCAGCCCAAAACACTTTGGACATTTTGGTTTGTAAGAGCATACAGCGAGCCTTCTCAAGAAGAGTTTTGTTCATTCTCTAGGCTACTCCATTCTGTTGTGGTGTGTCCCTGACCATCTTATGTCTTGCGATCCCATGAACCTTGTAGAAATTATTGAACACTTCACTGTAAAACTCCAAGCCATTATTTGTGTGAAAATACTTAATTTTTCTCTCCATTTAATTCTCAATCAAAATCTTCCATTCTTTAAATGCTTCGAAAGCATCACTTTTTGTCTTCAAAAAATGCATCCAAACCTTTCGTGAAAAATTGTCAATGAATGTGAAAAGATACCTCTTGCCTCCCTTCGATGGAAGCTGAGAGGGACCCCATAAATCTGAATGGATGTATTCTAGCACTCCTCCCGTCTTGTGCTTACCAGTACTGAAATTGATCTTTTTCTGCTTCTAGAACTCAATACTCATAAAAATTCAAGTGTGATGATCTTCTCACTGTTCAAAAGGTTGCCTTTGCTCAACATCTTCAGTCCTCGTGCGCTTATATGGCTCAGTCTCATGTGCCATAATATTGCCTTGTCATCATCAGATAACTGTTGTACTGTAGATGCATTAATAGAGCCAACAATGGTGCTTCATACTAGCATGTAGAGGCCATTCTCTAGCTTGGTCTTTAGCATGACTAAAGAACCTTTAGCCACCTTCATTGTACCTCTCTCGCTCATGTACTTGTAGCCTTGATTATCTAGAGTACCCAAGGATATCAAATTCTTCTTCAGATCAGGAACATGACAGACTTCTATAACAGTCCCCACGATTTCATCATGACAGCGAACTCGAATTGAACCAATGCCAACTATTTTATAAGTTACATTATTGCACATTACTATAGTTCCTCTATTTTTCTCATAGCTGCTGAACCAATCTTTTTGAAATATCATATGCAGAGTACAACCAGAGTCTAACACCCATTTGTTGTCATAAACTCCACTATTGCATGATGTTGTTAGTACATATTCATCATTAGAATTATGTACCTGCTCAACAATAGATGCACTCACCTTTTCTTTGGACTTCAACATAGGACAATCTTATTCAAAGTATCCTTTCTTATGACAACCCCAACACTCCACATTCTTTTTGTTCACACGAGATTTTGATTTGTGCTTTAATTTTCTCTTTCCCTGTTGGCTAGTAAGACCTCTTATAAAGAGCCCACTAGCTTCATCATCTTTGTCTCCTTCAAAATGCCTCCGCACATCACAAGAGTTAAGTGCTTCCTGCACTTGCTCAAGAGTGATAGACGTCTTTCTATACATCATTGAATTCTCCATATCACGATATTTAAAGTAAATGAAAATAGCAAAGCACATGCAAACGCCTTCTCATCCTTCTTAATTCTAGCAATCTGTAAGTCCATCACTAGTTTATTAAATGCATCTAGATGGTCTTGCAAAAAAATACCTGACTTCATCTTAAATATGTGAAGACGCCGTTGTAACAACATCCTTGTTGTAATCGACCGGTCCTGGTAATGCCCTTCCACCCATCCCATAACTGTTTGGTCATCTCCTCGGTACTTGTACTCACTCCACAAAGCAGGTGCAAGGGATAGTTGGATTACACTCAATGCATCTCCTTCAATCTTTTTTTTGTCGGAAATAGATGTGTTATCGGGGTATTTTTTGTCAATAGCGTGGATTGAACCTTTCCTCCGCAGTAATGCCATCATCTGAATTTCTAGATATTGAAGTTGTTGCGCCCACTAATTCTATCAATTTCAAACTTCATGAAATTCATTTTTACTTGTTCTTCCTCTTCTACTACAAAGTATTTGGAAATACAGAAAAGAAGTTCAGACTGTGCTGCAACCACAAAGCATACTCAGACAAAACCTTGGCTCTTATACCAATTGTTAGAGAAAACTTGAAAATATAAAGAACAAGAAAGAACAACAATATTTAACGTGGTTCGCATCAAAATGATCCTACGTCTACCAGAGAACAACCGCTTTTATATTAACAAAGAAAGAGGAGAGATCCCAAAGACAACTAAGAGAATTGTTCTATCAATTCTCTACTCTTCTAATGTATTTTCCAAATGTCTTATAATATGAGAAGATAAGAGAGAAATGTTTTTGAGGTGTGTTTCAAATGAATCAAGAGCTACCTATTTATAGGAATGAATTCTTGATCTTGATATCATCCATGACATCACATTTTGTCAAGATGTCAAAGTTTACCAAACTTTCACCGTTTACCAAACTTTCACCTACCAAGTTGCTACATTAAGACTATCTAAAATCTTGTCAATTTTAACACAATATGATTTATTTATTTTCGAATTAGTTACTTAATAAGTACTTGATTTGGCAAACTTCAGACAAAAGTATGTTCCTCCTTCACTTTTCCTCGAACCTCCAGCTCATCTTATTTTTTTTCCAATTTTTTCGTTTGGTGTTGGTTAACAGAGATTTAATGCACGTGTCAATACAACAAATGCAATCATCTGATACTTCAAAAAATATATAAAAAAGAGAGAAGTGGAAACACATAATTCAACCTAAATGCACCATAATACAACAAATACAATCATTTGACATCTCATAAAATATATAAATACAATTGTTTGGTATATCAAAATATATAGAATTACAGAAAAACGAGGGTGGAAATACAAAATATAGATTGAGTGGTAAAAATATAAAATACGAAGAGGGATAGAGAGAGAGGGGTGGGGGCGAGAGCCAAGAGAGGGTACAAAGGCGAGCGAGATAGAAAAAGAAGGGGAGAGAGAAAGAGAGAATATTTTTTTTTCCTTAGCATCTCAAACAATTTCTTTGAATTGTAAATATTCAAATTATAATCATAGATCTTTAATTATGTCCAAATGATAGTCATTTTTTGTAATTTTTTCTCATTTATTTATTCGTATTAAAAAGGAAAAAAGACAATAGTTGACCCACCACTATTATAATATAAGTATTTTCTCCATTTTTTTATACATTTCAAAAAGAATGTTTGTTTTCTTTGTTGACAACTTTTTATTTTCAACTTTTCACGTAACATATTTAAAAATCATATATCTTTAAGTTAAGACAATAAAATTCAAAAAAAATCTTTACTTTAATGTGAAACGGAGGGAGAGTACTTGGTAAAACTACGTATGTCATTTACTAAGTTTGGGAAAGGGTATAAGCCGTATATGGCGTTTACTTGAAGAAACAATGATGTTTCAAGCTTTTATAAGGATACGAGACTGGACCATTCAAGAAAGATGGACCATAGCTCACTTTTGCTTTTGATGAGTTTTGGCCTTTTCTGGACTAAATTGGAATATTGGATCACGCTTGTATATGGATGTGAAAGAATTAAACATAAGTATTAGTGCTTGTTACGATTACATATTTACATTTGGATAAAATTTTAAAGAAAAGATTCTTTGAGTCTTCCAGAAGGAAAAAGACCACAAAGAAGTTCATAATGTTTTTTTTCACGCGAATTCAAAACTTATGATTTATGAATTCATTATTTTATATATTACAAGAAGAGTGATGGTCAAGTCTTCTGCCATGATTTGTTGTCATGGCTAAATCCATTTGATGGTTTTGGCAACAAGTGAAAATATCAAAAGATTTTAATTGTATTTTTATATCTACTACTACTAAGCATGATGTTGACAACTCGTAAATAGGATATAAAGACTTTGTCACAGTCATTTTTAATGTTTTATTATTATAAACATAGTATAAAACTTCTTTAAACTATTATTAATTAGGTCATAAACTTAAATTATTATTGTCGAGTTTTGCTTTATATACTTAATTTATTAAGTATATTCGAGTTGAGAATCTATTGAAAATAATTTATATATAAAATCATGTTCATTAGTAACTTTAAAGTGACAAAAATTGTGGAGTTATCCCAAATTTTATTAGCCACTACCATAAGATTCTCTATAGCTGGACAAAGCTGCTACAGAAAAAAGGAAAAAAGAAGAACTAAAGTTGTCTTTAAAAGAGAGGAATAAAGAGGAGGAAAAAGGAAAAGCGACTAAATTAAATTAATTTAATGGGAATAAAGGTATGATTTTGCTATTTAATAATTCTTAATCTTTCCTCTTCTTTTTTTACAAAGGCTAACCATACAATAAAAGACAAGCCATAAAGACAAAATGTATGGTTCAATTTGCAGACGTGGATATGTAGTTATGTACACATTTTTATTTTTTATTTTTTACCCCCATTTTGGAGGATTTATAATGTTTCCACACTTCCCTCCAGTGTGACTCGAACCCAGGACCTATCGGTCGTGGGTGGAGGTGCTTAACCAACTGAGCAATCATCACTTGTCTACACATGTTTTTTATATGAGAAAAAACAGTTTTTCAAATTATTTTTTTTATTCTTGTTAAGTATCCGCATTAAAGTTTAATTAATTTAAATTTGCATCGAATAGGCTCCATTCAAAAAATACTGCTTTTTACTAAGATTTTTTTTATATATAAAGCTTAAGCCCAATACCTCTAATTAGAAAGAGCAGCCCTATCATGTGGACTGCATCCATGATAGTTTTTCAATTAGTTGATAACTGAAAACTCGAAATACATGAGCAAGACGGCAACTGGCATTCATTCTTTGTCCATTGTTACTGCTGTTAAATCGATTAAGATCAGCACGGTACAAAAATCTGGAAACCTCTCAAATTTTTGGGGTTCAATGATTTTGTAGGTGTTGGGATCCGGTCCATTTTATTTGTTATACTTGGTAAAAATAGATAGTTTAAAATAATTATCACTTAAAAATCAAGATATAATTAGTTACTTCTCGAGTCCCATATTAGATGGGCATTTCGAACTTTACACGATGATTAAAAAATTATTAATACATTAGAAGACTTTATCATTTTACTTTTTATTTATATCAATACAATAGAAATAGCTAGTATTGAGAATTGTTTACATAAAATGCCATATTTATTGTAGGGGTAAGTTATCAAGTAATATGGGACAAACATTTTTAATAAGATACCCATCTAATATGGGACGGAGGAAGTATTTATTTTCACATTTGTCCTTAGAGCTCATTTGGTACGAGAAATAAGGGACAACCAATTTTGTGATTAATTTTAGAATGCGTTTATCTCATATTTGATTGAGATAAAATCGCGAAATAACTTATCAAAGTATTATAAATTTATTTTTATTTCATATTGAGGATGAAATAACAATCTCGAAATAAGTTATTCGCTAACCAAACGAGCGCTTAGTCATAAATATAAAGAGATTAATGTGGTGCAAAAGAGACAGATATTAAATTGGGAGAAGTAATAAATAAAGATCAAATTACCCTCTAGTTAGTATTTTTTTAAAAGGGTGTGCAAAACAAAATACTTCATCCGTTTTTTTTATTTGTCACAATTTTCTTTTTGAGAGATAAATAATATGAATTTTGACTAACATTTTAAGATGAAAAAAATACAATTTATAGTACTTTTGGTATAGTTTTTGAATATTCAAATTTTATTTTAAAATATAAATTAATATAATTTAATTTAGCTTTGAAAGTTAGTCAAATTGACTTAAAAAAAATACAATGTGACGATTAAAAAGGAATGTAGGGAGTATAACAAGTAAAATGGGCCATAGGGAGAAATTTCTCTCATTAATACTTAGTGTTGATTTATCAGGAAGAACATGGAAGAAGAATCATCTTACCAAGGTGATTTGCTAATTAATCTGATTATAAAGTCAACTCCAACATTAGTGTAATGAGCATTAATTAATAATAATATGTTTAATTAAACAAATTCAAGCATTAATTAGCCAGTGATATCATCGATCCACTTGCTCTAAACCATCCATTTTCCCACTTTATTATTTTGTGAATGTATACCTTCTTCTAATATTTTTAATTAAATGTTGTTTGCAGATAATTATTCAACTTTTGATTTATAACACTAAATGTCAATAAAATTGATTTTTATAATGAAAAATAACTCAGCTATGTTTATTGTTAATAGGTCAGAGGAATTTTTAAAATGTCGACAAAATGATATTTTCTTATTTATTTTGAAATTCGACTAATTGAGTATTTGTGACGAAATTTTAAATTTGACTAATTCACCCAACAAACACAAATATTTTTATAGTAGTATCAAGCAAAAAACCTTTTTTTTCTCTCCATTAGATTAGCAAAAGTGTGATACAATAGTAATTGAATGGCAATATGTGCTAGTAGGCCAATACTAGGCTTTTTCACAAGTAGTACTTTTCAAAACATGATTCACAAATACACAATTGTACATAGCCAAAAGTAAGAGCAATCATACCAGAACGAATTTATTTGGGGTCGGATAAAGGATTAGATTAATTCGAATTTGCATATAGACTCATTGTAAGGGGCGGTTCCCAATAGAATTTAAAATGGGACCGAGGGAGTAGATCTCTAAAACTCTAACCATGATTGTAATTAAATGACAATATGCTAGGTAGTAATCAACATGAGTCGTGGTAGGATAGTTAAGATTCATTCACCCTTATCAAAGTCTCTCAAGTTTGAGTTTTAAAAAATTTAAATAATCTTTATGGGAGCGTCGCCCTCCAATGCGAATCCAAATTTAATTAGTTTTCAATGTGATGAATATTAAATACCGAATGATTGAAAAAAAAATGAAAATATGCAGTAGCAGGCCAATATTTGTCAAAACTTGAATCACACTACACAACTACACAACTGTACATGCCAAAAATAAGAGCAATCTTAGACAAAATTTTTAAAAAAATACAATAATACGTAAATTTACTATTTAACTTAACTTTAACTGACATCTTTGTACTTCAATTATAGATACATACAAGTAGACAATTAAAAATTTGTATAAAGTTAAATAAGTAGACACAATCACCCTTAACCGGATTTGTGAATGATTGCCTTTGAGAATATCATATCTCCAAGCAACAACCATATTGAACATGACCACTGTATTCATCAGTAGTCTCTACTTTTGTCCATTTTTCCAATTTACCATCACTCCCTAGATCCAAAGCATACAAACTATGCAGTCCATAAAATTGGCCATTTCCCACCAACATCAACTTCCCCTGACACGCTGTCAAATATGCCACGCTGGTAATCCCTGGTGGCAATCCCGCCAACTTCTGCCACGTAGCATCTTCCTTCACTGCCACGTCACCGCCTCGGCACATGTATAATCTCCCATCATTACCTTCAATGCAACTATGAGGAGAAGTGTTGATCGCACTCAAGAAGTCATCTTCCAGTAGCCACCGCCACGTGGCAAAATCGAACACCTCAGCATGGTTCTCAAAGTGACCTTGCGCCCACGTAGGATAACCGCCGATGACGTGGAATTTACCTTTGTGAAATACAACCTTACATTCGTCTCTCTCCATGAACATGTCCGGAATTGTAATCCACTCGTCTTTAACGACGTCGTATGAGAGGACCGACTTCATAGCATTCTTTTCGTCGTCATGTCCGCCGGCGACGAGGATTATCCCGTCGGAATTCGAAGCACATCCGAAGAACAACCTCTGCCGACCTGGCATATCCGCACCGCGACGCCATAACCCGGATATGAAATTGTAGACGAAAACAGAGTCCATGACCCGCCAAGTAACCGGGTCACACCCGCCAATCACTAATAAATCCGACCCGACTCCAACAATCCGGCAAAACCTCGGCAATCCATCAATCAACTCCGGTATCGGCGGCAAATCGTACCATGAGCCATTTTCCGGGTCAGAGACAGATAGCCGGTAAACCTGAGTAGAAGAAAGGGCAGTATCACCCTCTGGCTTTTTCACAGTAGAAACCATAGATTGGACCATGACCAAAACGGGTTGGTTCAACCCGGATAATTTCCGCCGGAGGCGAAACTCCGGTAGCGTAATCTCGCTGTTCCAATTTTTGCATACAGAAGCTGCTTTAGAGAACTGTTGAACAGGTAGACGTATGAGACATTCAAGAGCTATGTCATTAGGTAACCCCGGGATCAATTCCTCCATGGCTAGCTCGCTTTTTGTATTATGATTTGCTCGTAAGTAAATTTGTATAGAAGAAACTTTTGAAGTGAATTTAGTTGGGTTTTTGTAGGGAGGGAAATGTGAATGAATATATGAGAAGACGAAAGGACATAAATTATGAGACGTTGGTTTCACAAAACCGTAAGCGTGGCTGGCCGGTGTTTCTTTCTAGGGACAAAACTTTTTACTTTGTGAAGTAGGAGTGGGGCAAAGGGGAGGTCACAGAGAGGGTTGTTTTCAGAGCACACAAGTAGCACAACTTGCTTGTTATGACAATAATCAAAAGTTATAATTGGCTGGCTATAATATTTAAAGGGCTACTGGCATGTACAAGTTCTTGACATCATTCTCTCTCTTTCTTTTTTTTACCCGATCGTATTGTGTATTGGAATCCCAATTCGGAATACTTGTATAACCATCACAATTTTTGTTGGTAACAATGTTAACTATTATGTCAGTTGTCAATTGCCTCGATAAATATTTATGAGCTTTTAGGATATTTGATTACACGATCAAAAATAATTACAATTAGTTAAAATATATATATATATATATGTGTGTTGGCTATTAACGATTGTGTTAAGACTATATTTTGATTGTAAAATAATTATGTGCTCAAAATGATATAGATTTATAATTGTAAAATAATAAATTTATGTTAAGACTATATTTTAATTGATTAATCATTGTCAAAATGATTACATTTGAGAGTGTGATCTAGTGGTCAATGAAGTGAATTGTGAATTATATGCTCTCAAGTTTGAATCACAACAAAAACAAAAAAAAGATATTTTCTTCTTGGTTGTTCAAGCTCTAATAGATAAACACTATTAAAAATAAGAAATTAGCCACGAAATTTATCCCTAATTCCTAATTAATCAGTCATCTCTAAATAGCTCCTTACTAAATAGATTTTCATATAATCAGTTGCTGATTTACAGCTAAATAAAATTAGCATGAAATTTCTATTATCTAGTTAAAAAAATTATTCATCGCTAATTTATTTTTTTAATCGTGAAAATTATCTAGTGCCTATGCGGTGGAGGTAGTACTCATTTGGAGTAAACGCTGAATATGAATATTAATGTTCCAATAGTTTCTTAGTCTTGGCCTTTTTCATTACTGTTTACTGCTTGCGTTTCTTAATATTATCTTTTCATTATTTAAAATTTTCTATGCTTTGCTCTTTTATCCCATCTGATTCTATTTGTTATTGTTTACCCTTGCTTGGCATTTAACTTAGTTAACTATTCGAATACGTTCGGCATGAATTACGTTTAATGATTTATAACCATATACTTCATATACTTTAATAATAACTCTTTGTACTCGTGTTACAAGATGAGTCTCAATGATATATAAGAAAATTCTCTTGTAGAAACATATAACAGAACCAGGAAGTATAAACAAAATAAAATAAAGGGGATAATAATTCGGAATAAATTAACTTTATGTTACTCTATTTGCCTGTTTTTCTATTTTTTATTTTGGCATTTTGTATCTATTTTTAAGTTCGAATAATTTAAATATATTTTGAAAGTGAAACACGTCCTACCGAAAAATGATCATACTAATCTATTAGATATCCTATGATTTTCAACTCCCTTTCTAGTCCTGTAACTGGTAAAGTTGTTGTCATGTGATCAGGAGGTCACGGGTTCAAGTCTTGAAAATAGCCTCTGGCAGAAATGCAAGGTAAGGTTGCGTACAATAGACCCTTGTGGTCGGGCCCTTCCCCAAATCCTGCGCATAGCGAAAGCTTTAGTGCACCGGGCTGCCCTTTTTTCTAGTCCTGTAACCCTTAATTCCCCTTTTCTTTTCTTGTTGCCTATTCGAGGCTAATTAGGATTTAGGCATGCTTCAGCATGCTGCTTAAGATTTTTGAATTCAAATTGACATAGTTTATTTGATTTTGCCGGTTCTATACAAAATCAAAATGGTCATATATTTCTAAGATGCTTTTCAACTTTAATAAAGTTGAAAACATATTAACCAATTTATTATGGCTAAAGTCTAACTTCATTCTTTTCCACATGATACATTCCTAATTTTAAGATCTAAGCCATTAGTTTAAAGCACTTCAGATGATGCTTCCATATATGTTGACATTAACAAATTTATAATCTAATTCATCATGTATTTCTAAACACATGGAATTAAGTAGCTAGTCTTCCATAAAATAAGATACAACGAAAAAAAAAAAACTTTGCTAATGAAACAGGACAGCTATGTTAACATTATTTTACAGGGTATGTGTTGAATGTATGTATCTGACGTTGAATTCACATCTTCTACTTGATATTATAATAAATAAAAAGGGGAAAGAATAAACAAACAATTAGATATATTACATCAAAGATGGTGCCTTCTAGATTAAATTGCGCATGAAAGTAAATAAGTGAAATCAGAAGTGGGACATACAGATTGAGATTGTATATGTGTTGATTCGATTTTTCATTGCATACAATATATTAAAGGAGAGACGCTTTCTACACCATTTTTTTCATGTTCAAGACTCAAACTCGAGTCACGACACCTCTGAAATTAATGGTGAAGGTTCCACACCTTTATTTTAATTTTTTTAAATTCCAATAGACGAAGCTATAGCTTGTTTAAATAACAAACTAATTGCTGTTTCTCTTTTTTCCTCATTATCTTTTCTTTTCTTCGAAATCTTCATCTATTAATTCATTATGGACATAATATGTCCAAAGAATCATACAACCTTATTCATAATCCAACTTGAGAATATTCTATCCCAAGAGAAACCATATATACAACTCGCTGCCTTCTGATCCACGGGATTATATAACTACAATATTTTGGGCATGAGTGTACCATCATATACATAGACTACATATTAAATACACTTTCTCCCAATTTGATCAGTTACGCAACATCTTAATTGATCCGTGCCTATGTGATTAAATTAATTATCAGTTTGAAATTTATAGATCAACTATTATATACGTTTTCAAATTCGTCATCATAAGATAACTGTTTACACTAAACCAAAATTAACAATTGCTTGGAACTTTTTATGGGGTCATTTGTAGTTTCCCCTATTTTGTGTTGGTTTTTAATTTATATCTTTCGTAATAAAATATTTTTTTATATATAAAGTATAAAATAATATTTTTGTATCATAATATTCGATAAAATATGTCTAGACATGGCTTCAATTTCTAAAGAATGTACGCCCACTAGACATAAGTTTACGTGCGATTTTATGCTATTTGAAGAGCACTGTCCTCTAGTTCCAACATGGAGGGATAGATACAATTTGGCTTGTCCATATTGTACAAGACATGCTCACATGTTTATTGATCCCAAAATATCAACTGGATAAGGTATATAATTATATGCGTTAATATTCTATTTCATTATTTCAATCATTGATAACACAAATTTTTTAATCTGGATCAAAATGATTTTTTGAATTTTTATACGTGCAATTTTCTTAATACATTGCGATATTCTCACATTTTTTCCCACCAAGAACATTTGCCTATTTTGTCGGTTTAATCTTTTCATGAGTATATAATAAATATTCATAGTCAAATTGTGTAAACCCAATCTCGTACATAGTTAAATTCCAATTAAAAATGGACTTGAACCTCATGATTTTTAAGGTGTTGAGATTTTCCCCTCTTGCTGTGAGTTTGATAATGGTTCAACAACGTAACCAATAAAAAGACAGTTTCCTTTTTATAAAGGCTAAATTAAAATAACTTATTTTGATAACAAATGGCCAATAATAATTTAATTCTCAAACTATTCTAAGATTGTGAGCTTTGAGAACTCAATATACAATTGATGTATGTACTCTTTTAGATGGAGCATACAGGATAAAGTTAAAGTTCAACACAATTTATTGTTTTGGACTGATCCCATGTAATATGTGAAAAAAATTAAAAAAAATATAATTTGGTATAATTATTATACAATTTAGAATATACTTCTTTATTCAAAATCCACGATGTTTAAATTTTGAATCATCATGAGTTATCATTTCAATAATATTTATGTAACTATTCATGTCCGAAAAGCTAATTTAAAGAAAAGACGATTGTCTTAACTATATAAGGTGTCTCGAGATTTGTCTCGATCCAATGTAAGACAATTTTCTTCAATACAATCGACACACACATATGTGTGTGTGTTAATTAGATATAATTGTATATCATGTTAAAATATATACTTAATATTGATCAGAATAATTATAAATTATTATTATTTGCTTCCAACACACGCAAAGTGATCAAGTAACATTCACAAGGTGCTAGTCAAAAGTTGACAATAATTAGCAATATAAAACTGAATCAAATGACCATTTAATATTGCTTCAAATTTTTCAAGACCGTGTATGAAATTCAACTAGTTGCTAAAATAGAATGTTCTTCAAGTTTCCATACATTGTACAAGGAATTTGTTGTCAAATGACTTCGACTTCACAGCCCTTACCCTTTCAGTCCACAATTTATATGATACTCAATTGCTTGCTTTAATCAACAAGTAAACAATATGCACTCAAGTCTCAACCTTTAAAAAAAAATTGACAATTGACATTAATTTTGAGGTGAATTTAGGATTTAATTTATGTGTTTAATCTTTTAAGATTTGTAGTGTGAAAATCAATTTATTTATTTGAAAAATTTAAAGTTAGAGGTGGAGTAGTGTTAATCCATACTTTTTTTGCAAAACATATTTAGAATTTGAGTATACTTTTTTTATAATATGATTTATATCCCCAAGTTTCTAAAACCTAGTAAAATCATTCAATTTGACTATTTTACCTAAAACATATAATTAAATTTTATCTCAAAATAGATAGTCATATAATATCATGGATTAGATCTCATATACGACTTAATACATATTATTACAAACATTTTACACTTTATTTGATTTTTTTGAAAATTACTTGTATTTAATTATAATTTTTATATATAATATTTAAGTATTTAAATTGTATATTTAAAAAACCACAGAAGCTAGCGTTTGGCTCCAAATTCCCAAATATTTTTGGCAAGTAATTTTTGGGTGAAGTTTCACCATACGTTTGGCCACACCTAAACTATCACATTTTTTTGAATTTCATACCTAAACTATTGGGAGTGTGAGTTTCATACATAAACTGTTACTTATTAGTTTAAAAAACACACCTAAGTGGTATGTGTAATACACTCTCTTTTTTATTTGAAAAAACCTTGTCACATGGCATTGCACATGAATAAAATATTTCACCTTGACAAAATAAAATAAACTTTTAAATTATTACTATCCAAAACAAAAAATAATTATTTTTTAAAAAATAAAATTTAAAATATTTTTTCTCACCCAACTCTACCACCTCCCCCCTTTCCCCACCCCCACCCCGCTCCGACACCCCCTCCCTTATATTTTTTTTAAAAAAAATTATAAAATATTTTTGAAAAATTCTCACTTCACCTCTTTCCTAAAAAAATTTTGATATTATTTTATTTTTTTAAAAAAAAAATTCTACTCACCCCATCTAACCTCCGCTCCTAATTTTTTTTATTTTTTTTACATTTTTTTTGTGTTGTGTTAGATATATACATATATTTTTAGGAAAGTAATTTTTTCTACTTGCATACCGAATATAACAAAAACAAAATTTTATTTTAAAAAAAATCTTACGGCAAGTAAATATATAACGAGAAAAAAATTAAAAGCAAAGGATTAGGTGGGTGGAATAGAATTATTTTATTAAAAATTTTAAAATAATATCTAAATTGTTATATGAAGGTAGGGGGGATGAAGTAAGAATTTTTTTAAAATTTTTTACAAATAAAATTAAAAAATAAACTAGAAATTTGAGGGGGGGGGGGGGAGGAATCGGTGAGAGGAAGTGGTGGAGTGGGGTAAAAAAAATATTTTATATTTTATTTTATAATTTTTTTGGGGATAGTAATACTTTAATAGTTAACTTTAACTAATATTAATAATTTATTTAATTTTTGTCAAGGTGAAATGCTTTGTCAATATGGAGTGTAATGTGATAATTTTTTTTAAAGTAAAAGAGAGAGTGTAATACACAACATGATGAGAGTTTAATAAAATAGAGAGTTGTGTTTCTCAAATTAATAAGTACATTTTTTAGGAATCACATTGTGTAGAGGGCTAATTACCATTTTTTCTACCCTTTTTCAATTTACAGAAATCCCTTAAAAACATGGTAATCCGAATACATTAATTCAGTAATTCGGATACATTAATTAGGATTTTTATATATCGGCAGATAATATTTAAAGCATGATACATTAAATATATAACTAATTTATGAATCAAAATTAATGTTTTCGGATTACTGAATTAATGTATCCAGACGAAAAGAAGGAATTTTTTATTTTTTTTTTGAAATGGCTAAAAATAATAAAAAATATGGTAAATAAAGGAGTGTAATTAGATAATTTTTCCAACTAATAAATGATAGTTTAGGCATGAAACTCGCATTCTCAATAGTTTAGATATAAGCTCAAAAAAATGTGATATTTCAAGTGTGTTTTCATAAAAATTCTTGCAGAATCGAGAATAAAGTTTTCATTCTGTACATGCCAGATCATGAATTAGTAACTGCTTCTAATTTCCAAAAAAAAATACCAATTGTGTCGAACTTTCCATTTTTGGAATAGTTACAGAATCTCCATGAATAGGATCAAACCTTATTCCATGGTATTTACACGAGGTTCCTCTTTAAGAAAGTTCCCGAGAGGCTTAGTTGATCTATGATTTATGTTTCATCTTTCGTTTCCTTTTCGTTTGTTTCAAGAAATCTATCAATCAATTCCAATTCTTTCTTTTTCTCTTGATTCTTTTCCGATCGAGCTTTCAAAAAATATCATTTTGTACCCGTCGGTTTTAGAAATTATTAAAAATACTCATAAGTTTGTGTTATCATTTTATAATTAACATGTTCCGTTAAAAAAATTATAACATAATTGCTAATAATCAACAACAGAAAAATAAAAATATGAGCAAGAACAATACATTAATCGAATTAAAAATAAATTGTTCTTTTTTTTCAATTTTGTCACGCAAAAATAGACAGAGATGTTATTTAATGGTATTGATTGGTCACGTTAATGGAGTAATTTGGTAGATAAATATTAATTAGAATATAAATGATGAGTGCTTTATAAAATATAAAGTTTGGGTATTTTTTAAATTTTTAAAACTTACCAAATATTAGAACTTGACCCAAATTCTAGTTTTTTTCTAGAACTTGGGAACATGGGATGTTTACCAGATATATTTGCAAGTAATGACAAATTATATGGCCAAACACTAGTTTTCATTTTTTTTTTAAATTTTTTTTCACCAAAACTATTTGAGGCCAAACAACACCGAAATATAGGAGTAATTAAATTGGATATTTTTTTTGTGCAAAACCTTACCTGACTACTATACTATAAGTATCCAAGATTTAGAGTTTGTTTGGCTTTGCTATTAAAAATTGCTTATTTTTATAAGCACTTTTAAATATAGCTTTATAGAAAAATGTTTTTGAAAATAATAATTTATGTTAGGCTAATTCATTTGAAAAGTGTTTTTGATAAGTATATTGTGTTTGACTATTTTTTTTTTAAAAAGCGCTTTTGAGAGTCAAATTATGAAAAATGACAAGTATCAATGCATTGATTATTTTATAAAAAGAAATTATTTTAAATATTTATTATAAAATTTTAAATTAAATTTCTATTTTTATTAAATTAAAAGGCACATATTTAAATTTTCAATCAATATTATACATAGATAAATAAAAAATAAATTAAATATTGATCTAATATTAACATAATAATTTAAATATAATTAGGTATATTAAGTAGAATAAATTTAAAAATCATTCCACAAATTAAATTAGCATATGCGAAAATTCATCACAAAAATAAATAAATAAATACAACAACAACAACAACAACCCAGTGAAATCCCACAACGCGGGGTCTGAAGAGGGTAAAGTGTACGCAGACCTTACTCTTACCAAGATAAGATGGTTGTTTCCGAAAGACCCTCGGCTCAATAAAAACATTAAAAGAGGTTAGATAAGGTTAAGAAGTTACGAAGTTCAAAGCGATAAGGTAAAACAAATAACGAGAGCGATACAAATAAAATAGAGTAATCAAAATACAGAAAGTAATAGAAAGATAATAGCAAAGATCAGAGCACAAGAAATTATAGTACGCTAATGCGCCTACTAATAAGGTAGAATAACGTGACTATGTACTAGTCGTCTACCCCTAATGTGGGTCCTCCACACCCTCCTATCTAAGGTTATGTCCTCGGTAAGCTGTAGCTGCGTCATGTTCTGTCTAATCACCTCTCCCCAATATTTTTTTCGGCGTACCCTACCTCTTTTGAAATCATCCATGGCCAACCTATCACACCTCCGCACTAGGACATCTGTGTCTCTTCTCTTCACATGCCCAAACCATCTCAATCGCATTTTCCACATCTTGTCTTCCACCGAGGCCACTCCTACCTTATCCCGAATAACCTCATTTCTTATCCTGTCACTCCTGGTATGCTCACACATCCATCTCAACATTCTCATCTCGGCTACTTTCATCTTTTGAGCGTGAGAGATCTTAACTGACCAACATTTCGCCCATAGAATATAGCCCGTCCAACCACCACTTTGTAGAACTTGCCCTCAAGAGACATATTAATAAACATGTATATATGACAAGAATAGTTTGATCTTTTAAAAAATAATTTTCTACTACAATTTTTTTTAAGAAGCAAAAATTTCTAACTTCTTCCTAACCAGAGAAATACTCCTTGTTTCTGCTTCTAATTAAAAACAATTTACCCATTATCCAAACATCTTAATTTTTAAAAAAAATATTTTTATCTGGAAATAAATGCTTTTGGCCTCCTTAACGATGCCAAACAGACTCTTAATTACAGCATAGCATTAAAATACAATGGAAAATCTATACTGATTTTCGCAGAGTAATAAAAAGTTAATACTGTCAGAGTGAATGTGATTACACTTTCTGGAAATACCCTAAAATTGTTAGCTTCTTCATCAATGAAGGGAAATATCACTGTAAATTCAAGCAATTTACATGTTCATTTTGCTTTTGTAGTCTGAAATTTGACGAATTCGCCGTTCGAACATGTCTGGCTCAAACGACGGTGACAAGAATGGGAGGAAACGTAATCTTCCTTCATGGATGAGTTCAAGACCAGGCTCAAGTGGTTTGGGTCAGAATAAATCAAATGATGAAGGTGAGATGACGGAGACAGCTGAGCAAGCGAAAGGTGGAAGAAAAACCAACCATGGCAAAACACTTCCCGACGAAGCTGAGAACGAAGCACATTTTTCAAATTTTTCAAAACTTATGGTATTGTAGAGTTTTCCCAAATTATACAAGCTGGGCGTTGCCCGAATATTGGGAATGAATAGGGAGGATTTAAATAGTCAACTTCGACTAATTTTTAGATTCAGTTGTTATGAGATGTGCGGGATATTATAGGGCGGAATGGTACATATAGTTGATAGAACTAATTTGACTGTTTTAGTAATGAATTTGGCTGAATAGAGCTGAATGAATTTTAGTTCTGTTTGTTATAAAATAGGTCAAATATAGTAGAATGAATGCTAATGATTCATACATTGGAACAAATCTAATTTTAGCTGCATTTGCTATGAGATGGGTCGGACAGCTTAGAATGTATATAGAGGCTACATATAGTCGACAATTAACTAATTTTAGTTATGAAACTGGTCAATAGCATGGTCAAATCCAAGTAATTCTAGCTGTGTTTGTCATGAAATGTGTTGAATGGAGTGGAATGAATATGTAGGATTTCATATAGTCAGCCCAAGTAATTTGGAATTACAGAGTATGTTGATTGATTGATTTAGCTCGTTTGTTATTTCATTTAAATCATGATGGCTGTTCTGTATTCTGAATGCTGCAGGAAGGGGTTGTATTTGTCCTATCAGGTTTTGTCAATCCCGAGCGTGGTACATTAAGGTCCCAGGCTTTAGAAATGGGAGCCAAGTATCAACCTGATTGGAACTCGGATTCCACACTCTTGATCTGTGCATTTTCCAACACACCAAAGTTTCGTCAAGTTGAAGCAGATAATGGAACAATTGTATCGAAGGTTTACCTCTTTCCTTTGGTGTATACATGATGTTGATTTTCTGCAAGTCCATTATGATAGGAAGGAGTCTGATGTTCTAAGGAGGTAGTGATGCGCCAAGTAATATGTTCTTCAGTGAAATGAACAAAATCTAACTGCTTTGTACTATTAGTGCCTTCTCTGTTTCCTATCCATGTAGATTTCAAACTTCAATTTTGTCCTTGTGTTTGAAACAAAACTATTTTGCTTGATCATTTCTTTTGTGCCAATATCCTTCTGCTTTATATAACTGCATGATTCATAATTTCCTTGCGCGAATGCATTCTATTTTATTAATGACATTTCCTCCTCAGAAGATGATATGTCAGTCTGCATTTGAACATGGGAGGGTCTTAGACCTAGATTATTTGATTAATGACATTTCCTCCTCAGAAGATGATACATCAGTCTGCATTTGAACATGGGAGGGTCTTAGACCTAGATGTCGATCTTATTCTTTTGGTATTTCTGCAAGATCAAGGTGTAACTTAGTTGAGAGAGAAAAATCTCGATATAAGTCTTTGTTTATGACTTTATTCTTTATCCTGACTTCCTTCCTTTTGTTTTATTCATCTTCCTTTTGTTTTCGTGCGTGGGGAAAGTGGGCTTTGCACTGTATGTGGAATTATTAGGCATCCACATGTCATGAAATTGTGTGATTAACAGTGGGTTTTATTTTGTTTAAGTTTGTTCACGTTGAGCACCACTGCCTTCTTTATGTGGGGACATGGGATTACTATTGGAGTTCGATTTTTTCTTCTACAACCTCTACTCTATCTAAGTCTAAACGTTTTTGCCTGTTTTGCTCAGGAGTGGATAACAGAGTGTTATAAACAACGGAAACTTGTTGAAATTGAAACTTACTTAATGCATGCTGGCAAGCCTTGGAAACATCAAAGTGTCTCTCATGAATCCAGCCAAGGTTACCTCTCTATGTCTTTGTCTCTCCTCCTCACCCCATCCCACCCTATCCCAAAACACACACTGTTTGTGTGTTACAGAAGGACGGGGCTCATTAAACTCAATATAGTGAATGATACTTATAGTTAACCAGTGTTTCAGTCACAAGGGAGATGGGCTAGAACATTGATTCTGAGAATTCCATATGTAAGTGCAATAGAGTATGCGTTTTTAATTAGTAAGTGCAATAAAGTATGTCTTGGTCCACCCTGTTAGCATTTAATTTACGGTCCCCCCTCCCTGATAGAAGAAAAGGAAGAAATATCTTGCATTTTCCCCCCTTCCCAACCTTAGAAATTTGATTGACTTTTAACATGTGACGCTGTTATTGAGCACATCAACTTATTTAGAATAGTCTGCACTGTGCTGACACAAGTACTATGGATACATGTCTAGAGAGGTAGTCAGTGTTGTAGCTTTTGGAATTAGAAGGTTCATAAAAAATAACATTGCAATAACAATTACCAATAACCTGTGAATTGTGATGATTAGTGATCAATCCATGAGTGGCTTTTTGGTGTCTAGATTTCCAACTTCAGTGAATTGTTTAGGTTTTAGGTTAATGAAATTGTCTCTGGGGTTTGAGTCTCTATTTAATCAACATGTGATGTCGAAGTGAAAATTTGAGAATATCCATATATGTTTCCCAACTCATGTCTTTTAGAATTCCTGCTGTTTTCAATCCACGCTTGATGTGACTGAAGATGCGTTGCTTGCTCTCCGCTATTATTTGTCTCCTTCTAAGCCATGCATTGGGTTCTCATGATTTGAAATTTTTTCTTTCCAGTAAGTGGACCATCCTTAAAATTTATGGACTGTTTTGAGAGGCTTTCTTAGGCAATGTTATTCAATTGATCTCTCACATGAAGGCAAATCTAATTCAAATAAAGAAATGGAAGTGTATCTTTGTTCTAAAGTTAACAGCCTAATGGGACATACAAACATGGGGAGAAATAAGGTAGTATTTTTAAAATGAGAAAGGATGATTATTAGTTTGAGCACGTGAGGTGTCCTCAGTTTTTCAGGGTAAATAGGTAGAGGAAAAACCTCGAGCCAATGTTCGACTACCAGTTGCTACGGTGCTGAAGTAGCCTATGCCATATTTCTGGGGAAAAGCTTAAATGACCTTAGACAAAAGGGTACCTATACCTTCTTATAAAAAAGGGTACTTGTGCCTGACACTCTCTGGTAGGGAGAAATACCTAGGGGCGCGAGACATCTTTCTAAAGAAATTGGCAAAGTAGCGCCTTAACTTTCGGAGAAGGGGTGCCTCCTTATGCAATTACCACACCCGGGTGACTTTATTACCCAAAATCAGGTCTCCACAAAGTTATAAAACCATACGGGGCTGACACCTGCCAGTGCCGGAATGTCAAGGAGGTTGGTGAGCTGATGAAAGGGGAGTCATGGGACAAAGTGTTATTTTATTTTCCTGTCATTTTGGTAATGGAAGTTCTATGTTTCTCTGTTCTTCACTCTCTGAAAGAGAAGAGATATCTTTAACCTCTTTTTCATTTGTCTATATTCCATAACTGACCCATCTTGGTCCTTACAGATCAAAAACCATCAACATCTAGAAAATCCCATACAAGAGCACAGAAAAGTTCACCTGTTAAGACAACTATTGCTCCTTCATCTGAGGTACTTATCTTTTACTTGTCGGTATTGATAAAGGCTCACCATATGTAGATTCAAAATAGGATTCTGAATCAATTGTCCAGAACTTGCTTTTGTGATCCACATTATCTTATTGTGACAGGAGGTACATTGTGATAAAGTAAAAGATGGTTTCTCTCCATCTAAAGTGAAAAAATGGGCTATAGATGATCTTAACCGGACGATATCATGGCTGGAGAATCAAGATGAAAGGGTAAAGTGATATATCTAACTTTTCTGGAATCAATTGTTGACTTGTACAGGAGTTGTTTTCAATCTGATTGGTTATCTTCGTTTGGACACAATTTAGCTTTGTCTTCTGTCTTGTTAAAAAGAGAAAAATAAATGAATACTTAATCCTTGCATAATTTTATGAAGTTATTTGTCGCTAGTTCTCTTACTCCCATCAAATTTGATTTTGATACAGCCAGAGCCCCATGAGATGAAGAAAATAGCTGCTGAGGGAATTCTAACCTGTTTACAGGATGCCACAGATTCTCTTAAGCAAGGGCAGGTAAACTATTTTTTGCTACAATTTCCCCTTTTTTTCTATTGAATGTCTGGTTTATATTGAATAAGAATTATGTTGCTGTTCTCTTACTTGCCATTTTAGATATCCTTTACTAATCTATATGACCTCCGTGGAAAAAGCTTAGATGGGGATAGTATCTCTCTTATCAACTTAACATTTGCTGTGATTTTTTTTTGCCTTATCACCATTTGAAACTGCTATATAGTTTTGCTTCAGGATCTCCTTCTTGCCAATTTCCTTGAAATGTATTCTGTTGCTTACAATTATGTAGCACCATTGATGTTGGACTCTTTTTCATGTAGTTGACCCCAACTAGTTTTGGTGTGATGCATAGTAAATTGCGCGATTATGATGTTGGACCCTTCTCACAAATTAATTATTGCTATACTAGTTACCGTTGTTTATATTTACTTTATAAAGAAAAGTAGTTAGCACTCTACGACAAATAGCTAGAATTGCAAGTTTTATCTAATTAGTTTTTATGTTTGGCTGCATTCTTTTGTTGGATATTACCATAGTGTATCATTGAACTGCATTTTCTTGATAAAATTTGCGTTTATTAAGTAATTGGTAAATACTAACCCTCACTGGGTGTTTACGCCAAACCAACTTAACTTACTATGGTGATTTAATGTAGTAAAACTCTTCATTAATTAATCATGGTTAAGTGATAGAAGTGTGCGTACAAACACATATCATACATTCTATTGGTTTGGTGTAAACACCCCGTGTAGGTAAATGTTTACCTAAGTAATTTGTGATGCCAAAGTTCTGGAATCACGAACACATTATGTACACGGAGGAAGGTACTGACAGTGAAGGTAGTCAATTGACTCAATTCTACCTGTAAATGTGGCGGTAGTAACCAGTTTGCGTATAGTCTGGGTGGACATTGGATATTCTGGCTATCACAGAGGCATGTTAGGTTGTAGGGGGTTCTATAGGGTGTGTAGGTGATGGTTGCACAGTAGATGGGTGACTACTGGCTAATGATAGGAAACTGGAAATGGCGTTAAACGACGACAAAAGTCTGCTGGTTTGTAAGTCAGTGATAGCAGAAGGTGGAGCAATGACACAGCTACATAGAGCTGAATGAGCAATGACCTCATTATCTTTTTGCAGACTGATTTTTAGCACACAGGGCATAAATTTTTGTGCTTCCTTACTTGAGTCCCATCAAGTGAGAACATTAAGCATAACGGGTTGGAATAGCAGTTTTCATTCTAAAGTGAATAACTTCAACAGGTAACAGATATTCTGACAGATGATTGACCAAGGTGAGATGAATCCATTGTAAATTTTTTATTAGCTGTGATGTTGTGCTTATAAAAAAAATGGCTGTTCCTTTGAGGAGAAGTTTGAGTTGCTCTTTTGAAAGAGTATACAGTTTCATTGTTAGGGCTAGAAGTGTCCTTTGATCTGTATTTTTAGTTGAATGAATACTGTGTCCTAGGAAATGGAAGATAGGTTGTAAATTTATTTGCTTTGCCTATCTTTTGAATATTGCGCTTTCCTATGGAGAGACTTTTCATATCTTGAGTCCTTAAATGTTTTTAAGAATTCTAACTGTATCCATGTTGATTCTCTGGTACAAGACTTGGTGGAAATTTTGTTTTAAGATTTTTAATATAATAGGGTTACAAATAAGTTCAAGTTGTACAACAACAACAACAACCCAGTGAAATCACACATCGTGGGTCTGGGGAGGGTAGAGTGTACGCAGACCTGACTCCTATCAATGTAGGACGGCTGTTTCCGAAAGACCCTCGGCTCAATAAAAGTATAAAACAAGGTTAGACAAGAATATTAGAGTAAATAAGTAGATAACGAAAACGGTCTAAACAATGGTATAATCAAAGCACAAAAAACAGTAGATATTATTATTGGATAATAACATAAATACCATAAATAACATACAGCAGAGTACCAGAAATCATAGTGCGTTAATACGCCTACGAATAAGGGAGAATAAAACCACTATGAACTAGCCTTCTACTCTAATGTGTGTCCTCCACACCCTCCTATCTAGGGTCATGTCCTCGATAAGTTGTAAATGCGCCATGTCCTGTCTGATCACCTCTCCCCAATATTTCTTCGGCCTACCCCTACCTCTTCTGAAACCATCCATGGCCAGCCTCTCACATCTCCGCACTGGTGCCTCTGGGACTCTCCTCTTCACATGTCCAAACCATCTCAGTCGCGTTTCCCGCATCTTGTCTTCCACCGAGGCCACTCCTACCTTTTCTCGAATAGCCTCATTTCTAATCCTGTCACTCCTGGTATGCCCACACATCCATCTCAACATTCTCATCTCGGCAACCTTCATCTTTTGCACGTGGGAGACCTTAACTGGCCAACACTCTGCCCCATATAACATAGCTGGTCTAACGACCACTTTGTAGAACTTGCCCTTAAGTTGTGGTGGCACCTTCTTGTCACATAAGTAAAAGTTTAGGCGATCTCAAACATAAGAATACAATAGTTTTCAAGAGACAGAAGGCCTAAGAGAGAGATGGGGAACTTCTCTCCTGTAAATCTTCTTTGCACGAGCTTCTGTGAGCCCCGAAACAGACTCCAATTACATGTGTTAAGCGTCGTGCCAGTTGCTTTTCTTTTCTCCATATTTTGATGATGCGTATGACTCATCCTCCAATTTATTTGTGTTTTTTCTTTGTTGGTTATTCTTGTCAACTCTGTAGGATATGCGTCAAATAACTGAGCAGTGGGAATGCATCCCTCGTGCGGTTGAGGAGCTGGCAAAGTTTGATGGTAGTAGTGTTGGTTCAGCTACACTGCACAAGGATCTTTGCAAGCAAGCTGTGACCTGTAAACAAATTTATGAGCTGGAGTACAGAAATAGAGAAGACGATGAACTTTTGAAGATGAAAGAGCAGAGAACTCGTGTAAGTGGAAAGGCTGGTGGCGCTGCCAAGGATAATTCTGCATATGACAGTGATGATACCGTTGAGATGACAGAAGAGGAAATTAACCAAGCTTATAATGCTGTAGCATCTACCATTAAAAACACTCAGCGAGTGTGAAAATGGGGAGGTAGAGTAGACGGATATCGGCTTAACCTAATCTTCATTCCTTTCTCCTTTTTTTTTGGTTGTTTTATTTCTTTTGGCCTGTGAATGGAGAAAGATATATTAGTTTTATATTTGAACTGAGTATCAACATCAAGAGTTGTCATCTGTCACTAACCTGTTATAAAAAAGTACAAAACCCCAATTACTTTGGGATAGATATTGAAAGAACTCAAACCTCCAACAGCCCAACAGAGATTACCAACCACACTTTTTTTCTTTTTTCCACTTCCTCACTTAAGTTTTTTGATGGAATCTTTTCACAACCCATCTCCCTTCCATTCTCGTTTTGCCAAACACTGAAGTAGATTTTCGTTTAACTGTTGATCTTTATCTTTTTTGAGATTTTTCTGTCAAGTTGGTTTAGGTCCCAAACAATCTATGTACCAATAACTTTGATCCTCGGTACCTCAATTTTGAAGCAATTTGCGTGCACTAAAATTAATTGCATGGAGTCCGTACTTCCTTTCACCAATTGATTCAGATTTAAATGATAAGAAATCACATGATATTTGTGTCTATGATGAAAATTTTAATTTGAGACCTTGTGCCTCTCAAAATCTTAATCCATTTCATTAATCATTGATGTAATGCAATATATGCCAATTGTTTATGTTTCAATTAATGTTAGAAGGAATATTATTACTGAGTTCAATAATAAGTTGAGGAAATTGAGACCATTATTATATTTGAGTTGAGGGCGAAATAATCTCTCTATGTTCACGAGGTAGGAATAAATCTACATACACTCTAGTCTTTTCAAATTCTGCATGTAGATTTAATTAGGGGTGTTCATGGTTCGGTTTGGGTCGGTTATTGATTAAAACCATAACCAAACCAATTTAGTCGGTTTTTAAATGTCTAAAACCATAACCAAACCAAGTAAAATAATAACCACGGTTTGGTTATTGTCGGTTTGGTTCGGTTTTTCGGTTTATTGTCGGAAAGACATGTTGATGGCAAATTAGGTCCACCAAACTTGCAACGTAGTTTATATTTACAAGAGCAAGTCAAATAGGGGTTCCAAAATACAAACAACTTTGTCCATAAATAAAAAAATTACATGTTTAAACTAAACTAACTAGATATTAGAGAATCCATAGACCATAATATAATCAAAAGTACATCTTCCTTAGCTTAAGCTCCAAACTAATCAATGCTCAAAACAGTAGGGTTTTTACTTTCTAGGGTTATTCACATAGTTGGAAGTGAAAATGTAAAAGGAAAAGAAAGAGTAGGGTTTTTACTTTCTAGGGCTATTCACATAGTTGGGCTTCAGAGTTGAGAGTTGAGAGAGTTGGGCTTGGATTGGGCTTGGATTGTTGGACATAATAAGTATATTAAAATTAAATTAATAATTAAAAGGTATAAAATATTTTTAATTATTTATGAAAAGCTAATATTATACATATAAATAATTATAATTTTTATGTATATAATTATCGGTTTGGTTCGGTTATTTATTCGGTTATTTTTTACTATAACCATAACCAAACCAAATATTATCGGTTATTCAAATTTAAAACCAAACCAAACCAAACCAAACTGAATGTCGGTTTTTTTATTCGGTTTGGTTAAATTTTCGGTTTGGTTTTGGTTTTAACCAAAACCGTGAACAGCCCTAGATTTAATTAGACATGTTGAAATTGAGACCTTTTAAGTATGATTTTTTTTTGGGATAATTACACCACATGGTCATTCGACAAAAATAATTATCAAAAAGATGACCATTCGCTGTATAAGTATATATAGTCAATATATATTTCATGTATAG
Source organism: Solanum dulcamara (assembly GCF_947179165.1). Lineage (NCBI taxonomy): Eukaryota > Viridiplantae > Streptophyta > Magnoliopsida > Solanales > Solanaceae > Solanum > Solanum dulcamara. The sequence continues at coordinate 69,193,318 of NC_077244.1, forward strand.
TCAAGCTATATTCAGTTTTTGAATGTATCATAATGTATATTCAGTGTATAGTTCATGTATAAGTAATCTATATTGTATAGTCAATGTGTACTTTCTATGACTTTTGACAAACTATATTGTATAGTCATAATATATTTTCTATGATTGTGACTATTTTTTATGTAAATAAAATATAATAATATTATTATAAACTAATAAATTTATTATATATATTTGAAATTGTCTTTTTTTTTTGCCTAACATTTTAGTAACTGTAATCCCCACGAAAACCAATGTAATCCCCACGAAAACCAAATTACGCAATTACCCAACTGCCCCTACGGACTTCCAATCCCGAAAGCTTCAACTTGACTATATCTCAGTAGGGTTGCAGCAGATAAACGCCACCATCTCCGCTGTATCTTTCCCATTCACTGTCTAACTACCTGGAATCTCCTTCGTTTTTCTCTCTCTAGAACCTTCGCTATTCAAAAATGGGGGCTTCGCTTCCTCCCAAAGAGGCCAACCTCTTCAAACTCATCGTTGTAAGTTCTTGGTTTCTCTCAAAAAAATATTTTTTTTCAGTGGAGTTTTTTTTTTGTTCGTATTCACTTTATTCAATTCCTCTGTCTTCATGCCAGTTAATAGCCTGTATTTTATGCTAAATTACTTAAGTGACTATTGTACTATATCGGTTGCATGAATTGTATCTGTTAGTTTGTTTATGGTATTCTGACTTTGGACGCGCTAGAAGCATTTCCGTTGCAATGCGAATTTAGGACTTGTAGTACAATCGTGAATTTGTACTTGTGCCAGCTATTTTCGGAGATGATTTTTTGCTGGACAAATATAGAATCTTTGGTCCAAAATACTTTTGTTCCTGGATTGTCTACTGTTGCTGGCTCGTCATGTCATCACTATAAGAATCCAATGATAAATTGACTATTTCATGACTTCTAACCTATCGAAATCCTCCTCCTCTATCTCTCCAATAAATGATAAGTTGCAATAAGAAAGTAATAAATGAAGTTCTAGGTGTGTTTAACAGACTAGAATCACAAGTATGGTGTGGAGTTTGACAGAGCTTGTGAAAAGAAGTGTCAAATGAAGTTACTACCAAAAAAAGAGGGTGATTAGCAGAGCTCAGATAGTGTTTTTAACATATTACGTAATACATTGCAAGGTGTAAGCTCCAAGGCACGACGCGTAAGCCTCATGGATATTTAATTTTAATGATTTATAAATTAATAAAATAAGTATATAAACTACAAAAAATTCAAATTAAATTAAAATTGTAGAAAGTTCAAGAAAATTATAAAATTAGTGACAATGTATATATGTATTATAAACATGCTAACACGTGCACAAACATAACAAAAAGACAATTTTTGTCATACTTTTATTTTTTTAAAGTTGGTACAGTTGTATTCCTCAGCATGAAGGACATGCCGGAGACCTCCAAAAAATTGTTAATAGGATTCAATGAGCCTAAAAGATCTATAATAGAAGATATAGGGTGCAAATCACACACAAAGAACAAAATAATGGAAGATCGATTGAGATGGTTGTCCGACATAGACTTCCAAATGTACCAATTAGTAGATGCGACAATATGGTGATTGGAGGTGTTGAAAAGTAACAAAGTAAACCTAAAAATCACATTGGAGGGAAGTTATTACGGAAGATCTGTATTATGAGACCTACATTCTCTAAGACTTAGCTAAGAATACAACATTATGAAGTAGAGATCATGAAGTCTAAAATATTTTTAGCTAAGATCTATATTCTTTGTTAGTGGTCAATGAAGTGAGTTAAGAACCATGAAGTCTCAGGTTCAAATCTCAGCAGAGACAAAAACACTGGGTGGCTTCTTCCTATCTATCCTAGCTTTGATGGACAAAGTTACCTGTTGTTGGTGGGTGGTGGCAGGTAACTCGTGGAATTAGTCAAGGTGCGGGGAAGCTGGCCTGGACACCACGATTATAACAAAAGAGAAGTTATGAAGATATGTTAAGGTTGTGTTGATACTTTTAACATTAGGTGTGGGCAGATATAAGTTTGATATTTAGTGAACTCCTAGTTTTGGAGAACCCCTAAAAACATACTAATTATCAGTATTGGAATGACTTGAGTTAGAATATAGCTGAATATACGGAGCATTTATACCTTTCACAAACATATAGAGGATTTATATTTGCAACACCAACTTTTTCAAACAACTACCAAGAAAAAACGATGATATCAACTTTTTCAAATGTGACTAATAGCACTTTTGCATGTAGTTTTCAAATATGTAATTTTCTTGCAAAAGGTTATTATCAATTATTTATTAAATTTTTATCCTTATAAAAATAATTTTATTTTTCAAAAATTGAGGAATCCTTGTCCAAATTCACCCGGAAAATCAGATAAAGGAGAAATTATCTGCTTGTATGTGGTGAGTAATTTTGGAAGGAAGGGGAATCAGTAATGTTTCAAGAGAGCAAAGGAGAACATACACAAGCTAAAATCTACTAGCTTTCTCTTTTGACATTTTGGTGTAAAATGCAAATTGTATGTGATATGGATAGCATATGAGAGTTATTCTTTGCCTCACATGTTAGTCTAGATAGGAACAGATTTCTTGCAAGGGTTTCTGTTGTCATTTCATAGCACAAGCTTAGTGCTACTTTTGATCAATAAAACTTTTTATTTTACCGAACAAAAGAAAAAAATTCAAGCCGAAATCTGGATGCTTTATCTCATACTTTCTTTTTGTGATGGAAGGGGTACTTTGCTTCATATAGTAAGTTGACAAATAATCTTTGTTGTACTACTAATTTTTCTCTTTTAGGCATTTTTGGGGCGAAATGCAAATTGTATATGATGTAGGAAGCTAACTAGATTTTGTCAGTTACCTCCCAAAGTCTAGACAGGAACTGATTTTTTGCAAGGTTCCTGTTGTAATTTCATAGCACAAGCATAGTGCTACTTTTGATTTAAAAAACTTCATGTTTACCTATCAAAACAGAATTCACGCCAACAGTTAGATGCTTTTTCTCGTACTCTGAATCCAGGCATTCTTTTTAGTTAGATTTGACATATAATCCTTTTTGTACTAGATTATATGACTAATTAACATGGGATATTCCAGTTAATTCATTATGACTGGAGTACATATGACGTCCCTCCCCCTCTTTTTCTTTAATCTCTTTCTAATTTCTTGATTACTGATTGGCTAAAGTATGTCTAATGTGGAGCTGGATTTCTTAATTGTTACAGAAATCATATGAGACAAAGCAGTATAAGAAAGGCTTGAAAGCTGCTGACACTATTCTCAAGAAATTTCCTGACCACGGAGGTAAATGCAATTCTACTAGGTGCACATGTGATTAAAAGTCATAAATTTGAGCTCCTTGTTCATGATTATTAGATAGAAATATCAGTTTTTTTTAAATTTTATTTTATGTATACATCATGCATTTCAACTATAAATCCAATGTTAACGTGTTAGGGTTGTTATATTGAGGTACTTGCTTCCTGAAGTATTACCTTCTTCTCGTGGTGGATGTGCCTGAAAGCTGTGAGATATGAATCATTAGTTGGGAAAAGCAACATGTTTCTTTTTTTAACATATATAAAACACATATCAGGAGAATATATATAAGTGTTGTTGCAGTTTCCTCTTATTCTACTTGCCTCGATGATATCAAGGTGATGAATTCCTCTTATTCTACTTGCCTGGATGATATCAAGGTAATGAAGGGATATCGCAATTCGCAACAACCTCCACTTCCTTGTCTTCCACCCCTTGTTAAGGGGCCTCCACTTCCTTATGTTGTTGAATCCAATAATTGCATAATTAGTTATAGTCAAATCTTTAGTACTACTGGGACTATGTCAAGGGCGACTTGATATTACATTGCTATTATAGTACAGAAGTCTTAGTTGTTGCTGTTTAAAGTGGTACTGAGCATCCCAGGTGAACTTAGTGTCCTCTGTCAAGAGGTTATTATGGAGTAAAACAGAAGGCTGAGTTTGTGAGATGAACCAACTCTCTGGATCTCTGTTTCTGCATTAAGATATGATATGACTAACTCTTCTATTTTTGCATTCTTACTGTTAATAATGAAGCAACATCTTTTGAATGCTTTTGCATCTTTTAATCATTTCTATTGATAATCATATATATATATATATATATATATATATATATATATATTGTGTTAAAAGCTTTCAGCTGCATTTAGAACCTAATTGGCAAGGCTGTACCTGAATAACAAAAGAAGCCTTTCCATTCTTCATTTGGTCCTTGAGAAGTTTATATGTAATCTGTAAATAGATGAAGGATGACAACCTTACTTTTCCATGATAGGTATGATGGATAATAATATTTATATGAACAGTAGGCAATATGCATGCTAACGGATGTTTTTATATCTTTTATTGGACATGCCAACTGTAAATTTATCTTTAAATCTTTTAATCAGTAGTTCAAGTTCTCACTTCCAGATCATGTTTTCTGCTGGATGTGAAGTAATCGAGATTGAGCTTGAGTAAAGTAGCACTAATTCTTGAAATTGTATCTTAATGATTGTTCTTTCTTTCCGAGGCCTTCTTAGTTATTATGCTGCTATTTTACTTATTGATCTGGTTACAGAAACGCTAGCAATGAAAGGATTAACACTGAATTGTGTGGACCGCAAATCAGAAGCATATGAACTTGTCCGGCTTGGATTGAAGGTGAAGTTCATTTATTTTCCTTTTTTTTTTTCTTAGGAATGAAAAGCTCCTAGTGTTTTATCTTCTATAGTCCTTTTTTATTTATTTATGTATATCAGGGTTAATGATGCTTCTCTCTTTGCAGAATGACCTTAAGAGTCATGTTTGTTGGCATGTTTATGGGCTCCTATACCGATCAGATAGAGAGTACCGAGAAGCAATTAAGTGCTATCGCAATGCCCTTAGAATTGATCCGGACAACATTGAGATATTACGTGACCTATCCCTTTTACAGGTGGGACTCTTTTAATAACATTCTTCTTCCTTTTCTGAGTGTTTGACTGCACTTAAACTGTCTTTCATTTAGGCTCATCAGTATAAGCCTTATAATGGGTTGCTAAAGATTAGAGTTGGGCTGCGTTTCAATCATGTCTCTTAAAAAAAAGGGCAGCCCGGTGCACTTAAGCTCCCGCTATGCGCAGGGTCCGGGGAAGGGCCCGACCACAAGGGTCTATTGTACGCAGCCTTACCTTGCATTTCTGCCAGAGGCTGTTTCCAAGGCTTGAACCCGTGACCTCCTGGTCACATGGCAGCAACTTTACCAGTTACTCCAAGGCTCCCCTTCCAATCATGTCTCATAAACTGTTGTTAAATAGCTGCTCCTTAATGAGTGAGTTGCCAAATTACTTAAGAAGCTTTCATATAAAAAGAGTTGGCCATTCATTGTTATTGCCTCGATTGATGTGTATATGGAGTATCGGATGATACTTTCACTGTACACCCTTTACTGATGCAAGTGAATAAGTGGGTTGCTTATGCTTGTAAACTTGTCATGTCTGTAGCATTCCTGAGACTCCTTTTTCTTGTTCCTGTGCTTCAAGTTGTACTGTATTTCACGTGACAATCCTGTGGTTTATTCTCTTTGATCACTGGCTTAAGACTTTTTTTAAAATGTTCTCATGATCCCAGTAATTTATGAAATTCTAAATTTAGGTGCAACTGGGGCATTAAAAGCTCCTGCGATGTTGTTGTAATGTCTCCTTTAATTGCTCCAGGTGCTTGGTATCATCATTTTCAATGCCAAATCGATTCTTACATGATTATCATCTAAAAATTTCATTAGAGGTAGCCAAAAGCTTATCTTGTGAAATGTAGAATCTCTGTTATTTTACCTTTGTCATTCTCATTGTGTTCCCTTTTCGTTTTTTTAAGCGTGCTTTTCTTCTTTGTCCAAACTTATTGGTTGGTAAATATTTTCTACAGGCACAAATGCGTGACTTGTCAGGTTTTGTTGAAACAAGACAGCAGTTGCTCACTCTGAAGCCAAATCATCGCATGAATTGGATTGGCTTTGCTGTTTCTCATCATTTAAACTCCAAGTAACTTACTCTACTATTGTAGAAATAGCTAGTACAATTGGTAGATGTGTGTTTCTCTCCTGGTGATTCTCTGTTTTGGATGCCTGATACAAATCTAGTTGAGGAGTTGCAGAACTGCTGCATTACATGGTGTATATGTGTATACTATATTGGATATCCATATTGGGGAATTTGATTTAGTTTGCATGTGAATAAAGTATGACTGGTCTGGCAGTTGATCTGACTCTTTAGTTCTCATCTTACTTTCTCTGCTTTCTTTTCTACCGTGGTTATGGGTAGGGATGCTCGGCTGTTTGCATTTCGGTTTGGGTCGGTTTTTTCTCTAAAAGAAAACCAAACCAATTAAGTTGTTTTTTCAAATGTTGGAAACAATCCAAACCAATTGAGTCTACTGTCACCGCTTTGGTTTTGTCAGGTTTTTTGGTTTATTTGTTTTTTGTCATTTTTCGTTTATAAAATATGTGATAATATACTTCCCAGTGGTTTGGGCTCCAGGTTTCAAGTTCGAAACTCCTTGTCAGCGAAAGCAAGGGGTTTGCCTTCTGGGTCGAGCTCGTCGCACCGGACTTGCCTAGTAACAGATTACCTCTCTTGTGTGGTTTGCGAGCTATTGCATAGGAGCAAGGGTTTTACCCTGTGCGCACCCGAAGGGTAGAGGCTATGGATTTCCCTTGTCATAAAAAAAAAGAACATATTAAGTTGACTAATTACGGCATAATACTACCAAATCATTTACTCTTTAAGAAATATATAGTAAAATTTATCATAATAATTTTTTTGTGCAAAAAAATAAAGATTTAGTTGTGATATACCAAGATATCTTGGTTATATTTGAATTAAACAATGACGATTAAATAAATGACTTAGACATTATTTGAACATGAAATAAATTGTTGGCATTATCAAAATAAAAATTACAAATCAAACTAGAAAGTAAAGGCAAAAAATTCGATTACTATAAAGGTAAACTCGTAGGTTATGGACCAAAGGTGCAAAAGATTAATATGTACCATAAATTTGATTTTTTATATGAAATATACATATATATATGTGTGGAATTATATAATATTTGAATGTATTTATATAGTTGGTTTCGTTTTCATTTTATTTTTTTTGGTTATTTTTTGCTCAAAACCAAAATCAAATTATGTCGGTTTTTAAAATTAGAAAGCAAACCCAAAAATGTTGGTTTTTCTTCGATTTGGTTAGATTTTTCAATTTTTCGTGAACACCCCTAGTTATGGGACATAGTAAAAAGTGTGAATGTTTAGTTCGACATTAGATTGCCAGCTTTTTAGCAAAATGAAGAAGGGGGGGGGGGGGGCGTGTGTATTCTTGTGTTGGGCGTGCGTACAGGAGGAAAGGTTGTAATATCTGGTTACTTCAGTAGAACAAAAATGTCAGCTCTTAGGTTTAGTGAAATTTGAAGATGCCTGGCTTTTGTCCTTGTTATTTCTCAGTGTTTGGAGTTTCTAAACACGAATGGCATGATTTTCTAGTAATAACGAGCCTTTTGCGACTGTTGCCTTTTCCCAGAAAACTAGTGATCCTCTTGTAAGAGAAACTACTAGAAAATGCTGGGTAGCATCCCATGAGTCGAAGTTAGGTACTTACGTATATTCAATAGAATAATAATGTGAAAATACTATATGATCAAACTGTGTTTATTGTATCTAATATAAAGTGAGGATCTTCTTTCATGTATCTCCAGCTGTTCCCTTGCCTGAATATGCTTAGTTACTTAAAATTGTCACACAGTGGTGATAATGGAGATCTTTTTGTTTCTGATAGATTATAGATCGTTTGAATGACAAATTTTTGCTTTTTATAATTCACAACATTGACTTCAAACATCAATCTGCATTTCACCTTCTTGTATGTTAGTGGGTCAAAAGCTGTTGATATCCTTGAGGCATATGAAGGAACTCTTGAAGATGATTATCCTCCAGAAAATGAACGTTGTGAACATGGGGAGATGATTCTATACAAGGTAACAGGGAATATTTATGCATGCTTCAGAGTATTTTATTTATCTGTTTTTAAATTTTCATTGATTTGTGAAGTGTGTTCGGTGAGTGCAGTGACACTTGTACATATACTGGTACCATTCTGCTGCCTGATACCCATTTAGGTTTTTGTACTTGGAGGGTTGAAATCTCTAGTAATACTCATTTATTTTTATTTCATTATTGCCTAAATGAACTGGAATCTTTTTGGAGATGCTGCTTTCCAGGGCCCTACTGTCAGCACGCTGAAGTTTTTTCTTGCAACAAGCCCATCTGATTCTTTTTATTTGGCACATTGTAGTGCTAGTTTAGCAACACAGAAAGCATGACTCTGCGATACATAGTTGATAATTATAAACTGACTCTGGAAAGTGGTTGTTCTTTTTTTCTAATGTAGCTCTGCTCTGCTCCTGGAATTTGTTTTGGATGAAAGCTTCTATGGGTAGCTATGAATTTAAACATGCAAAATGATTTAGTTGCTTAACCGCCCACACAGACCTAATTTTCTAATATCTTCCTGATTTGAAGCATCCTGCTCGAGTATATAAGTGATTAGAATGGGTGTTTGAACTAGTTGCCATCAGGTTATGCCTGTTTGGATGAGGCTTCAGTGGCCTTGTCTCAAATAAAATTCAATTTTCTTTTCAACTCTTCAATATGTGAAACAAATTGCTTCTTCATGTGGTGATTTATACAACTAGCCAGTGAGCCCGATGAAGAATTCTGTTTTTGGAGCATTTTGTTATCAATGCCTTGAAAATTATATTATTTTTATTCTGAAAACTTTAATTTCACCTGGTTATAAACTCTTTCAGGTCTCTCTGTTAGAGGAATGTGGTTTTCTTGAGAGGGCCCTTGAAGAGTTGCACAAGAAAGAGTCTAAGATTGTAAGTTCATATAATGCAATCCTATGGAAATTTGTTTGAATTTACTCTGGATGTTGACTTTATTATGCCACTATAGTTTGACAAATTGGGCTACAAGGAGCAAGAGGTTTCACTTCTTTTGAAGCTTCACCGCTTTGAAGAAGGTGAAAGATTGTTCAGAGTGCTTCTCTCAATGAATCCCGACAATTACAGGTGCACTATTATCTCAGTTCGTTTGTCAAAAATTACTGAGATGTTTTGATGATGCCTTTATATAATAAAGATCATTTTTACAGTTAAATTTTTATTTTCTATATGTGCATATCTATCTCTTATATGATACTAGGATTAAGTTGTTCCTTGGTAATTCCTTCACAAAAAAACAAAGATTGTTCCTTGGTAATTCCTTCTCAACAAAAAGAACAAAGATTGTTCCTTGGTAATTCCTTCTCAATAAAAAAGATTGTTCCTTGGTAATTCCTCCAGAAAAAAAAGATCAACAACAACGTACCCAGGGCAATTCCACAAGTGGGGTTCAAGGAAGGTCGTGTGTACGTATACCTTACCCCTACCTTGGGAGGTAGTAAAAGAAAAAGATCATTCCTTGGTAATACATCAATAATCATTGTGGTGCTCTTGCCGGACTCCGGTAAATTTTGATGAGTAGAAGATGCAAATTTTAAAAAATTAGTTTTCTGTTGTTTGTAGAAAGATCCTCGAGTTGAAAGGGTTGAGGTTGATTGGGACCAAGATAGAATACTTGAAGTGCAACCACAAGAGAGAAAATTTCAAGTATCTTGGGTTTATTATCCAAGAAAATGAGGAGATCAACGAGGAGATCACTCACTGTATTGGTGTAGGGGGATGAAGTGGAGACTTGCGTCCGAGTCTTGTGTGATAAGAAGGTGCTACCAAAATTTAAGGGCAAGTTCTACAGAGTAATGGTTAGACCAACTATGTTATATGGGACAGAGTCTGGGCTAGTAAAAAACTCTCACATTCAGGATTAGAAGTTGAAATTTGCGGAAATGAGGATGTTGCGATGGGTGTGTGGGCATACTAGAAGAGATAAGATTAGGAATGAGGATATTCACGACTGGGTGGGAATGACTTTAGTGGAGGACAAGATGCGGGAAACCAGGTTGAAATGGTTCGGGCATGTGAAGAAGAGAGGTACGAATGCCCTAGTGCGGAGGTGTGAGAGACTGACTATAGATGATTTCAGGAGAGGTAAGAGGTAGACCGAAGTATATTTGGAGCTCATGGAAAGTGGATAAATCCATCAAGAAAATCTGATAAATGGTACCAGCATGTATATATTGGTGCCTTTAACAGAGCAACGTACGTAAAACAGAAGGAAAAGAAGCTAATTTTGCATTCCTTTCTTTTCCTTCCCTTCCTTCCTGAACCCTTAGAATCCAGCACTATGCTTATTTAATTCTACTTTCTAATGCCCTTACTTCTGCCCTTTGTCTGTTTGCTTAATCACATGCATGTTCCTTTCTTGTCGTCATGTCCTTTCTCTTAAGTTTTAACTGTGAATGGAGATGCTGGCTAGTTTTTTTTCAAAGCTGAAGTACTAACTATACATGTAATATGAACTTTCTCTAACTTTCAGATACTACGAGGGGTTACAAAAATGTCTGGGACTATATTCTGAAAACGGAGAGTATTGTTCTGATGAAATTGATAGGCTCGAAGCTTTGTACAAGTCACTTGCTCAGCAATATAATAGATCATCTGCTGTAAAGGTAATGTGTGCTTTTATCTGCCTACTATCAGAATAATAGCTGTCTAGCTCTGTCCAATAATGTTTGAGACTCTGCACTTTCGATGCTGCACCCGTGTCGGATTCTCCAAAAATACACTACTTTTTGGAGAATCTGCCACGCGCCGGTTGACATTTTTGAAGAGTCCAAGCAACACAGGTTTGAATTGATCCCGTTGCCTATCATTGTTGGGCAGTGGCTCTCTTTCTTACCCATATCCTGTCGATTTGTTTTCAGGAAATTCAATAATTATCTGGCTTTAGCGAAGTACTGTAATTTTAGATGGCTGATTTAGTTACCTTGCGTTGTTGTCTTTCTGGACCTTATTATGGTTTAAGTATAAGCTATAATCTCTCTTGATAAAGTACCGTAAATTTTTAAAAATGTATAATGGTTTTTTGATTGTGCTTAATGTTTTTTTAAAGTGTCAGTATTAAGATACTGTTACACAGTACTACTAAAATCTCTTTTAAAAATTTTCAGTACCCAAAAATCAATTGCTCCTCATGTTATTGATTAACTTGTAGTAGTTTGAAGATGCTATAGTGACTATAATTTTATAGTAACAAATTTGGAGAGCGGACTTCTTTAATTTGTATTGGAGAAGTGCAGCACAACCACATTACGTGATATGCATATTTCATTGTTTCTAGCCCAAGAAATTTATAAAAGAGAAGACGATGAAAAGAAAAAAAGGAACTCAAAGCAGAGTAATGGGTCGGGGATGAGTTATACAAGTGGGTTTTTAAAGAAATTGGGAGTGAATCATTCGATTTTGAGCTTGTCAAGTGTCTTTCCGTCAAGATTGAGGGCAAATTTGTGCTTAAGTATAATGAGGGGTATATTTGGACCGAAAGTATTATGAGAGGGGTATATTTGGACCGAAAGTATAACGAAGATTATATTTAAACCATTTCGGATAGTACAAGGGTGTATCTGACCCTTTTCCGTTTTTTAAATGGTAAACGTACAAGCTATCTTCAATGACTTGAAGTGTAAACATTTATTACCTTTTGCTATTTTGCAGAAATATGATAAAGTATCGAGAGTTAACTTTCTTTTCTCGTCCCTTTCAGAGAATCCCACTTGATTTTCTCCGAGATGGCAAGTTTTGGGCAACAGCCGAGAACTATATTCGACCTCTTCTAACAAAAGTATTTATATGTCAACACCCTTTCTGGTTTTCTTGGTCTTTTGAGCTAAAGCTGACATGTTTCATGGTGATGAATATCTAGGGTGTTCCTTCTTTGTTTTCTGCTCTTTATCCACTATACAGTCACCCTGGCAAGGTTAGCTCAAATGTTCCTTCATGTATCATAGCAGATTGCATGGGTTTATTATGTTCCTGTATATTTATGGAGTTTGTAATTATTTGCATGTGTGTTACAGGCCAATATTCTAGGGGAATTGGTTCTAAGGTTGGAGGAGTCAATTAAGACTACTGGTGGATATCCTGAGAGGTTAGTGTAGTCTGTATACTTTTGATTCATGATACACTTATTGCGTCACTTTCACGATTAGGCTTAACAAACCGCTGGCCAAACTTTAACAAACCTTTGCCGTGAGCTGATTTATTATTTATTTTTCGCCCTTTATCATGTTGGATCAGTAAGAAGATCTCATTTGCTTTTCTTGTTGCACTACCTTGACCTTCTTGAGACCACTTCAGATTTCGACATTTACTAGTCTTAGGTTTCCATTACCAGGTACATTCAGGTTACCTTCTTATTTTTAAAGAGCTTCTGTAAGAAATAAATTTGTATTTTACTAGTTTGAGGATGAGATTTATATTTATGTTTCCATATATGCAGTCATATGTGTGTTATTTCGTTTCTTTTAAACTTCAATCACCATACTCAGAGGATTCTAATGATAAAGTTGTTTGTTTCATTATAGAGGTTCCACATCAGAACAATGTAATTCATGTAGTCAAAGATTATCTATATACTTTGTTCTCAAAAGCAATTATAAAAGTCCCGCAGCAAAGCTGATTTCTTAATTTTAACCAGATGATGCCCGTCTGTTTATCAATGCAACTTCAAGAAGGGAATTTTAAGGAGCTACTATTTGTCCTTTTCACGCGTGATTATTTTGACTTTTAATCCTGTATCATACTCTCAATCTTTACTAGCAATCAACCTAGGTGCTCTTGGATTCCATTGAGATATAAGCTTAAGGGTATTGATGTTTTATAATTTGTATGAGGTGTAATCTGTGCCTACCTTGATGCTATGATTTCTGCGGGTTTTGATTCAGTTTTTTTTCCTTTCTTCTAAATTTTGATGTTCGAATATACACTTCTACATGTAACATTATGCTTCATGCTGCAGCGAGGGAAAAGAACCCCCTTCAACACTTATGTGGATTTTGTTCTATTTGGCTCAGGTTTGCTTACATGTCTTCGATAAATATTCAGGGCTTTCATGCCCTTTTCTTTATTTCCTTTCACCTTCCTTATTGCTGAAAAACTTTCTTGCTGCAGCATTATGACAGATGTGGACAATATGACATTGCTCTTGTAAAAATTGATGAGGCAATAGAACATACTCCTACAGTAATAGATTTGTACTCTGTCAAGGTATATTTGCTCACCTATCCATATCAGAATATTTGCGAATCTTTCATTATTTGTTTTTTTGCCTTTACCATTTGTTTGTGGACTTTGACATTTGGTAATATCGCTGTTGGTTCTTAAGTTACTTTTCTGAAATATGTTTCTTGTGAAACTGTACTTCCATCTTTCAAAGGTGATGAAGCATAAAGGCTGCTATCGGAGCTTGTCAAAATAAATTATCTGTAATTTGCATCATAAATTTTGTGTTTTTGTTTAATGGGTCCGCACAGAGAATGGAATGTAGAGGATCTTTTACCAGGGCCCAACTACTTGGGGATTGAGGTGTAGTTGAGGGATTGATTTTTATTTTAACTATAAAATCTGCTTCTTGTTTTCACCACCTATGTCAAACAAACAATATAAGACTTTCTAAAATTACATGTTTTCCGATGTCTGTATATTGATTAATTATCATTTTGCATGTGTTTTCTTATTGTCCATCTTCTTTGGTTGTCCAACTTCAGCAGCATAAGTACTATATTGATCAAAATCCATTTGATCTTGTACCTGCTCATTTGACATGACATCTTAAGACAAATTCACTCACTATCCATTGCTAGTTTATCAAGGAATTTTCTACTCTTTTCATGCCTCAAATTTTATGATCTTATTTCTAGAGACTTGAATCTTGGTCCCTGAATGAACTTGACATATGTTGGTCTAATCATAACTTTTGTAATGTATGTAACTTGTCTTTGGTTCTCTCCAACACAGAGCCGCATATTAAAGCATAGTGGTGACTTGACAGCTGCTGCTTCATTGGCCGATGAAGCCAGGTGTATGGATCTTGCAGATCGCTATGTTAACAGTGAATGTGTTAAGCGTATGCTTCAGGCTGATCAGGTACAAAGCTGTCCGTTTTCTTTGATCATTAATAATATCTTAAACCTTTGCTGGTAATTTTTAATACCTATGAATTATCCTACTTTTGTCTTTTGATTTTTTTTTATGGCTTACGCCGCACATCTTTTTGAAGGTGGCTTTAGCTGAAAAGATGGCTTTATTATTCACAAAAGAAGGGGATCAACTGAACAACCTTTACGATATGCAGTGCATGTGGTAAGTCTCTTCACCGAACTTGACCATTATCTACTTGGTTTTGGGATCGTTTTAGTGCAATTTTTGATGATTTGGAAAGGTATGAACTGGCATCTGGGGAAAGTTATCTGCGCCAAGGCGAGCTTGGGCGGGCCTTAAAGAAATTTCTGGCTGTGGAAAAACATTATGCAGATATCACGGAGGACCAATTTGATTTTCACTCTTATTGCCTAAGGAAAATGACACTACGCACCTATGTTGAAATGCTGAAATTTCAAGATCGGCTCCATTCACATGCTTATTTTCGCAAAGCAGCAAGTGGTGCTATCAGGTATTTATTTTGACTTTCTAAAAGGATTAAAATGCTTGGGATCTTCAGGAACCTTGGATTCTATTCTTTTCTGCTGTTATTAACCTTTGCTAATTTGTTTGCTATTCTCTGTCGAAACCTATGAAGTATTATCTAGGAAAGACATTTGCTAATCTGATAACTGGAGAAATTCTGCTTAATATCCATGTTTTGTCCTAGGTTGTCGGCTAGGTTAACGAATGTTTCTGTGACTGAATATTTTTATGTTTCCTGGGCATTCTTTTGCTTGTAAATCAGATGCTACTTGAGGCTGTATGATTTTCCTCCAAAGTCAGCAGCTGAAGAAGATGACGAGATGTCTAAGTTGCCTCCCTCTCAAAAAAAGAAATTAAGGCAAAAACTGAGGAAAGCTGAGGCCCGAGCTAAGAAAGTACTTGAAGTAGTTTCTGTATTGCTTTTGAAAAATTAACTTAGCGTGAAGTAACTTAGTCTTTTGCGTGCTCTTAGGATGCAGAAGTTAAAAATGAGGAACCAAGTTCCACTAGTGTTGCAAAATCAGGGAAGCGCCAGGTGAAGCCTGTAGATCCTGATCCGTACGGTGAAAAGTTGGTTCAGGTATTATTTTGTCTGTCGTTCTGTCACACCTTGTAGGTATGGTGAATTTGGACTTCATAATCTCCTGTATGATATATGCACAATTTGGCTACAAGAAGTAGTAATGTATGACCCTTGTGATGCTCAAGGACACTGGAATTGATTTTATATCGAGTCTAGTGTGCCGAGGGATATCTCCATTACCGTTTGAATTTGTACTTCCGATGGAAATTTAGTTAATGAAACTGAGTGGTCAACATCTTATATCTGTGAGGTCATGTCAAACATTTGGGGAGTCTATTCCAAAAATAAAAGTGTGTCCAATAAAATGGGAGAAAAGGAACTTTATTATTTTGTGGCCATTCCAGATTTTGCGTATTTTGATTGAATGAAATCTTCTCAATTGAGAAAACTTCAGATTGAAGATCCTCTGGCCGAGGCTACAAAGTACCTGAAGCTGCTACTTAAGCACTCGTCTGATTGCTTGGAGACACATTTACTGTCCTTTGAAGTAAACATGAGGAAACAGAAAATTTTGCTTGCCTTGCATGTAAGTTCCTTCATAATTCAACAGTTAGAAAACTGTCTTCCTTTCTGATCAATTTTTTGTCCATTTATATATCATTTTTGTATGGTGTTTCTATGTTTGGTGCTGATTCCAGTGCATTTTATTCAACAACAACAACAACAACAAACCCAGTATAGTCCCACCATGTGGGGTCTGGGGAGGGTAAGTGTCCTTAAAAGGTAGGGCGGCTGTTTCCGAAAGACCCTCGGCTTAAGAGAGAAGAACAAGGGAGGAGAAACAAGGAAAACAAGACATAGGTCAGTAGAGCTAGACATATAGCAAACAATATAAAAATATGAATAATGAGAGCGATAAAGTTAGGGTCGGAAAGATCGGGGATAAAGGAGCATTAACTACTATAGATAAAATAGGATACCCAAAGTGTACTGGGCCAACTAATATAAGCAGCAATCCCATGCAAAATCATATGTTAATAAACAAATGAGCGCGACTACGACTACTATGGAGAACAGATAGGCCCCTAGCCCACTATCTTAGTCTGAGTCCTCCATAGCCTCCATAAACAAGTGCATTTTATTCAATTGCTTGAATTACCATCCTTTTCTTTTTTCTGTTTTAATTATCTGTCTTATGATGTATCCTAATCAAAGTTTTTTTTTTCTGTCTCCTTACAAAAGATAGTTTCCTTTTCCTTCTGTATGACCATTGATAAACATTCTCTTTGATCTTTATCTTTCCAGGCTGTAAAGCATCTACTGAGGTTGGATGCAGAAAATGCAAAATCTCATCTCTGCTTGGTATATTTATCTTGTTTCATGACTTTTGAATAATTTATTTTTTTGCAGTAGTGTAAATTATTCTTGTTTGCCTTGTCAACTGTTTCTTTTCACGGGGTTCAAATTCTTGCTGAACTCTATGTAACTCTGAGGACTACACCTCTTTCTTGATATAGAATGTGATCTCTTGCAGATAAAATTCTTTCATAAAATAGGAGGGTTGCCGTCACCAGTAACCGAAAGCGAAAAACTTGTGTGGCGTGTCTTAGAAGTCGAGCGACCTACCTTTAGGTTCCCTTATATCATCCACTTTCCATCTATCTTTAATGTTTTAGATATTAATCTATTACACAGTGATTTATCCTTGTTATTAGACTAAGTTACCTATTTATGTCTGTTGGCAATTTCAGTCAGTTGCACGAGAAATCTCTAATTGAGGCAAACAATGTTTTCCTTGAAAAGCATAAAGGTCCATTTTCAACTGTCATTTTAATGGATTTGTCATATTTGGTCCAAGTTCTTGTTCCTAAGAAAAGTATGATTTCTTTGTTGTTGTATGTGTGCAGAATCATTGATGCACAGGGCTGCAGTGGCTGAGTTGATGTATGTCCTGGAACCAACCAGGAAGGCTGTGGCTGTCAAGTTAATTGAAGACTGGGTTAATGATCTTGTTTCTATGTAAGGACTTATATTAATGAATCAATTAGCAGTCTAGCAGATTGCTAATAGTGTCTCTCTATATATGTTATCAAAACTTTTAAGGGTTCTGTTTTAACTTTTCTCCAAAGTAGAGATGGAGTTCAAGGAGCTGTTCGGACATGGAAATTGAAAGACTGCATTTCACTTCACAAACTCCTGGAGAAAACCTTGAATGACCATGATGCTGCATTGAGTAAGTGCTTTGCTCTTTGCCATCTCATGCTATTCTGATTCTTGATATCAATATATCATGCATGCTATTCTTATCCTGTTAGAAGATGAGAAAAGTAAAGGTCATATTTCTGCAATCTGAATAGGGTTAAACTAAATTAGTCACTCATTTTGTTTCAGTTTGTGACCTATTACTTTGTGGCTTAAATAAAGCTATACACTCCCATGTCGAACTGCTAAATTATAGAAATTGAGTGTTTTTGTTCTGTTCCTGTTCTTTAATTTTTTTCCAGAGGTGTTTCCTTTTTTGCTCTGTTCCTATTCACCTATTACCTTCCTCTGTCAGATGGGATATGCACTGTAGACGTGATAGAAATTTAGCACTTAACTGGTCATATTCATATTTCTCGAAAACTGAAGTTTTCAGTTCAGTTGTTTTTTTTCGGTTTAAACTGAATTGTGTGCACCCCTACTCCATTTTGTCTCCTTGAAGTTGACATCCAAATTGGAATAAATTTCTGAAGGTTTTTAAAAGGTGCAGTGCATCTTATTCGAGGAAGTTGATGATGTTCTCTTCCTCTGATTTGTTGAATTCCCTCTGATTGGATTTGTCTGGCCCGTTTTGTGAACATGTTTCTTTTTTTCATTTTCTGCATTTTGCTATTATATTGAACACTTATATATCCAACGAACTGTTTATCTTGTAATGTCAGTCTCCTTGCTAGTCCGGTGAGGCCATCTGGGATGGCAGCACTGATCAATCACCCAAGGTGGTTCATTTCAAATATATACATCTTGGAATGTAAAATTGTCTGTGCAAGTCTTTACTCTTATTGAGTTTAGGTTATTTATAGGTAAAAATAGGGAGATACCCCATTCCTATTAAGTGTGACACCTACAGGAAATGACTTTAGGTGTAGTCGCAACTTTTTCAAGCCTTTTTTCTACACTCTGTTGTATGAAGTTAAGTGCTTGCTTATTACTTTAAAAGAAAAGATTAAGCTGAATGCATGCTTATACTTGTCTTTGTCAGCTTAGTCTTCTAGTAGTAGTATGTCCCATTGTTACTTTATGCCTTCAGTTATGTTACTTACGCATGTGCTGGCAATTTTTGGCAAAATTGAGACAGAAAATCCCTAACCGTCTTTGACAAACAATTATTCTTGATAATTCTCTGGAGAGTGATGTGTTTGGCACGCTTGTGTAGGATGGAAAGCGCGCTGCGCCGAATACTTCCCGTTCTCAACTTATTTTGAAGGTACTCGTAGCTCAGTTGCTACAAATTCAGCTTACCATCAGACACAGAAAACCCCTGAAAATGGAGTTGTCAACTTGAATACTGGTGAAAATTCTGCTCTGCTGTCATCAAATGGGAGATTAGATAAGCTGGACACGCTGAAGGATCTACATATCTAATTTGTATATTTCCTGCTGAAGTAAATTGTCCACAAGAGTACTGGAGAAGCTAATTGAAACTGCATTTTTAACCTCCGAATGTACTCGTACACCAATGGGAAGGTTCAAATGGATGTGAGACATCTGATGATTTCTTGCTTTCAGACAAACTTCCTTTTGCAGCAGTTCTCCACCCCTGGATTCAATTTCTTGGCTTCTGTGTATATTTGATCTGGTATTGTTATGATGGTTATAGCATTGTCTGGTTTCTCAGGGTTTGGTCAGATACCAGAAAAAGAGTGTCTTGGGTTAGTGCAACTCAGTTTCAACAACTTAGAGATCGAAGTGAGCTCTCTGGAAGTCTTTCAAGTCTGAATCTTGTATACCACTAGCATAGAACAATATGCCAAGCTAGACGTCCGCGAAGGCTTGTGTGTTATTCAGTTTTGTCAAGCATTATTTAATGTACAAACATTGTATGTGAAGATTTTTGTGATAGTACTCGGAGAAAATTACAAATTGATTTGAGTTGCAGGGATAACTTACCGTAATTTATTAGACCAGTCGATATGTCTATGCTAAGCTCTCACCATCTTATCCTTGTTTATGTTTTAGATATAATCTCTTTAATTGAATATTTACTTTATTTGTGTCATTATCCCATAAGTGAAGTGTTTGTAGTATTCAAAAATAATTACTATTAAGGGTAAAAAAGAGAAACGAATGATCAAACTTTATCATGACCTTTTAAAATAATAAATAATTTGATACAAGTATTTTTAGAAATCATGACAAATAACTTGATACCGAGTACCATTGTACTTGTTCCTGCTAAATTCATCTTAGATGTGAACTATGACGATTATTCCTATTTTATTTTCTTCTATCAAACACTTCTTAGAAAACATTCACCGGTTATCTCCAAAATCAAATATTATGTGTATAGGTCTGTCTGTCCTTACTCTTCTCTTCTTGTTTATCTATGAGGAAACATGATATGTCTTTACTCCTTCCATTCCACTATAAATAATTTTTTGGCTATTTTTTATGGCTTAAAATGAATGTTTTTTTTTCAAAGTCCAAAAATGTAATTCCTCCGCCCTAATTTAAGTGTCTCACTTTGATTGGACATAAAATTTTAAAAATAAAGTGAAATTTTTGAATCTCGTGATCTTAAATTAAAAATGTGGTGTTAAACTTGTCATGTAGAATGTTGAAATTGAAAAAAACTTACTAAATATAATAAGGGACACTTTTTTGAGACATATTAAAAAGAAAAATAAGACACTTAAATTAAAACATAGCAATATTAATTATTTTATCCAAAATTCTCTTTGATGAATTTTTATCGACTCTCTCTAGTCTTAAGAAAAGTTTGGAAAGAAAGTAAAACTTAATGCCTTTAAGTAATTTTTTAAGAGATGTGCCACACCCCCAAAATATCATTTATTTTGCAACAAAGAGAGTATAACCCTAGGTACATACGTACGATAAGTGGTACCATATAAAATTAGGAAATTGCCTGTCCATATTAGTGTTATAGGTAACATATAGTTCCCTACCATCATGTGACCGACCATTTATTTTCATTGACTTCCCATTGCTCCTTACACACACTATATATAAATTATAACTATCCTCTTTTTTCTCATCAAACAACTTAAACTCAAAAAGTTGTCTCTTCAAAAAGAAATGGCAACAGAACTTGAAATTACAGAGCTTAGATTAGGGCTTATTCCTAGTTCAAAAAATGAGAAGAAGAAAAGGGTGTTTTCGGAGATCGACAACGATCGAAGTAGCAGCAACGTTAACGATGATAAGAACCAAGTTGTTGGATGGCCACCAGTTTGTGGTTATCGTAGAAAGAATAATAGTAATAGTAATAGTAATAGTGGCGCAAGATCAAAGAAGATGTACGTGAAAGTTAGCATGGATGGTGCACCTTTTCTTAGAAAAGTTGATTTGAGCAGTCACAAGGACTACTATGGATTTGTTATGAATCTTGAAAAACTCTTCCACTTCTATGGCATTTGTAAGTAAATTTCTTCTTAATTACTTCAATTTATTCGTGTTCCATTGTAGATGAATTATATATAATCAGGTACGTACCTAGAAATTTTAAATTGTATGAGTGTTGAGTTAAATATCTTTGTATGAATTAGCAGGAGTATTTTTTGTTCTACATTAATAATATTTTCATCTGTCCTTTTATCCCTTATACCAAACGATCCTTATCGTGTATATATTGAGAAGTGGGAATTTGTGGATAGGCAAAGCATTGAAGGATGGAGAGAGTAGTTCAGAGTACATTCCTATATACGAGGATAAAGATGGAGACTGGATGCTTGTGGGTGATGTTCCATGGCAGTAAGTTCATTTTTTTTTACACGCCAATTCACTTTGAATTTTGCAGGCCTCTTAAAAAAGACTAATATGAATACAATTAATATTCATGTTATATTGTTTGAATAAGACAAGAATGTCCCTGGGGGACAACCAAGCAGTAATTATCACATTGAAAACTATTTTGGACCACGTTTCCCTTTTGACAATCATGAACTGGTAGACAATTTTTCCATGCATGTCGTCCTATTATATACACACTACTCAATTGTGCTTTGAATAATTCTTACTGGTACCAGCAGGCCCATCGATCTGTTTATTTTTAAGGAAAAATTAGATAAATATACGATTTATTTTATAATATTTTTTAATTTTTTTTATCATTTGAAAAAATTATAAAATCTTTACTTTCTCTTATTCTCTAATACTACGGGGATGTACCGATCAGATACATCACTGACGTGATGTATCAGGACGTCAGATACATCGTTTTACGTGGTGTATCGATCATATTTATCACTTTACGTGATGTATCAGGACGTACGTGATATATCCAAAAGTGACCAAAAAGAAGGAATTTTGGATAATTTTTAAAAGAGTAGGAGTAGAATGTAATTGGGAAGAATCACTATAGGATTTAGGAAAATTTTTCTATTTTTAATTTCCTCTCTGTCTATTTAATTAGCTTTAATGAATATTAAATTTATGATTTAATTTACAGGATGTTTAGTGAATCATGCAAAAGGCTAAGGATAATGAAGAAATCGGATGCAAAAGTGATAGGGCTTCGAACAGAAGACTTTCTCAAGGGTATTAATGTACAAGAGAAATGACGCTTTTTAATTAATGGCATCTCATATAATTAATTATGTTAATCTTATATGTTTAATTGTATCTTACACTGTAATTTTAGGTGTAATTGTAAGACATAATTATTATGTTGGTTGCTAATTTTGTTAATGTGTAATCCAGATAACGTACTTAAAGCTCGCCAAGCTAATGCATTAGCTTTTAGTATAATATGTAATTTTTGTTTCTCTTCATTTATCTCATTATATATATATATATATATATATATATATATATATATATATTATTATTATTGGTAACTTTGTTTTATGGAAAAGTAAAATATGTTGTATATATTACATTACATGTGAAAATATTAATGGGCTGTACGTTAAAAACAGAGGGTCATGGTGAGAATTTTATGGAGATTCTAAAGCAAGACAATTTGTCTCGATATTTTCATTTACTTAATTATGTTCTAACACATGCAAAAAAAATACATACCAAATTTTTATGATAATAATACAAGGTAATCTTATATTTGATAGTGTAAAATGTTTTCATACTATAGAAGAAAGAGACTTATAACAAAAGAATACATAATTAACTATCCATAATAAGTCTAATTCAATAACTTAAAAAATCATGTAAACAACTTGTTGTAATAATTAAATAGAAATACACTAATCATAAATCATAACAAAAGAATATATAATATAACTACATATAGGTTCATGCATAAGGTAAAATGGCAAGGTTCCTGTATCCATCCAACTCAATTTCCCATGCATTATATATATATATATGAAATACAGATGAACATTGCAAAGTTTCTTTTCAGACTTAATTCTATTGGAATCCCAACATTAATTTAATTAATGGTATATCAGTCAAACGTAGTCCATTTTTTAACAAGCTGCATTAATATAATAAGTTACGTAATTATTATTTCCAAATGACTCGAGAAACCATGGGAAACTTGTAAACCATGTTCTTGGGTCAAGCAAGTTGTTCAATACGTGAATTAAGGATGTATATATATACATTATTTATACGAGTCAAAAAAGAATATTATTGATTCAGTCACAACTCACAATTGTCCAATGGGATTCACTTTGTTAATTGCAAATTTTATTCTATTTTTGGTTTCTCACTCGCACCGGAGCCTCGGCTAAATTTGAATAGCGTACTGCAAGGCTCATTTATATGTGGTGCTCCAACATAATTGCAAAAATATGCGGACTATATGCATCATTTAGTATTTCTTTTGTCTTACTTCCTCCATTTCATATTAGGTGAATTTGTGAGGCAATGCACACATATTAATAAAAACATTTAAGAACATAATTTGAATCATACTTTCCACAATTGCCTTTTATAAAATCATAAATATAACTTTGCATGTAGTATGATTTATCTCCTAGAAAATATAAAATTTTGCAAATAGTGTGATTTGTTTTTTGACATTTTTTCCTTTGTTGTTTTACCGCATTTTTGTTTCCCACGCAGTTTTTCTATAAATTAATGTTACTTTTATTGTAGGATAAACTAATAGAAAGATCTATCAAACTAATCTAGCCTACGTTGAAAGATTGATATAATTATAAGTAAAAATTGATATTTAGTGAATGTTAAAGTTTGAAGCTTCAAAGTTTAAAATTAAATTTCCGCAAATGAACTCTATTTCAAGTCGTTATTGTTGCAAAAGATCGATTATATATTATGGAACCTAAATATGATATTTTGAATAATTTTGTGTAATTTTTGAGATGTTTTTGAATGAAGATGCTTGGATTCAAAAAAGAATATAAAATTAGTTTCTTGTATAATAGTGGTTCAAGCTTTCCCAGCCCCTTCTAATCAATGAACTATTGATTTATATGTAGGAGTGTGGTTCGTTTGAGAAATTCCTACATTTCTATCTATCTATCTCTGAGATAATTGAATCTTTCAAAATTTCATGGACATGCAGAAGAGCAATGCTGCCCACTTGAACCAAAATAGAAACTTCAAATTAAAGCTTGACTAAGAAGGGAGAAAATTGAATTTGAGAAAGAACATATATTATATACTATTGTATATGAGTACATAAGTACTGTACCTCTTATAATTTTGTATAATATTGTATATCAAGTTTCTTAATGCTGTTGTAAAAAATAAACAAAATTTTGTAATTACATTATGAATTAGTTAATTGTATTTTGTAAAATTATCTTGTATAATATATTTGCAAAATCATTTTTTATTATTATTTAAACCCTAAAAAATAATAATGTTGACTCACTTTTTCCAGTCTGTCCTGTCTGCAAAAATGTTATAATGAAATCCGTTCCAAAAATAACTTACCGATGCACGAGAAAAGTTGAAGTAATTATCGTTCCTCTTTATGAGAGGTCAATTTTGTTTGAATTTCTTTAGAAAACGAATGATACCATTTAAATGCAAAACATGATATGTTGGATCAATTCAAGTAAAATAACCTTAAATGTTGGAACACATCAACAACTGGTCCACGCCAATTGTCAAATTACTCACTTTATACTGTTGTCACGTTCAAAAATTAATGAAGAGTTTATCCACTGGCCTGGCCACCGAGGGGGGAATTTATGATTTAAATTATGATTCACGTGAATTCATGATTTTTTATAAAAATAAATGTTTTTTTTGTTCCGAATACTTAAAAAAAATAACTGCATTGTTATTATAACGCAGTTTATGTGATTAAGTTTGACTTAGCAAGATGTTTAAGAAATGAAGATTTGAAACTTGGTGTGTTTGGTAAGAAGGAAAATAGTATCCAGGTTTTCAATTTTCCCATGTTTTATTGGTCAAAATGCATTTTTTCTAAGAAAACAAGTTATTAAAAATGAGGAAAATAATTTCCGTAATGAAAGTAGGAAAAACAAGTTTCATAAATGACATTTCAAGTTCATTATCTCCTCCTCACATACTCGACGCCCACCCCCCACCCCTTGACCATCCTACCCTCGAAACCCCACTTCCCACCTCATCCTACCCCATAGTGTTTTGTTAGCCAAACACTAGAAAAAATGATTTAAAAGTTCACTTGTTTTTCCTTCCTACCAAACACACATACTATAAACCAAGTCATAAAGAAATATCGATCTAAAAATCATCTTATTAACAATAAGAATTGAGCTATGGAGAAATCACCAGAGGAAGCACACCCTGTTGAGGCTTTTGGTTGGGCTGCTAGAGACACTTCTGGATTCCTCTCCCCATTCAAATTCTTTAGAAGGTACATATTTCTTTTAATAATCATGATGTTCAGGTCTATCGGAAACCGTCTCTCT
Source organism: Solanum dulcamara (assembly GCF_947179165.1). Lineage (NCBI taxonomy): Eukaryota > Viridiplantae > Streptophyta > Magnoliopsida > Solanales > Solanaceae > Solanum > Solanum dulcamara. The sequence goes on from NC_077244.1 coordinate 69,218,590, forward strand.
ACCTCACAAAGGCCTGAGTACATCCTAGTCTCGTAGACCTCGCTTGTTGGGATTACAACGATATGTTTTTTGTTTTTTTTAATCATGATGTTCAGCGCAAGCTTGTGCGTACCTTGACTAATTCCACGGGTCCTGTTACCTCTCATCACATAAGTAACTCTGTCCACCGAGACTATGGACAGATAGGAAGAAATCTCTAGTTTGCCTCTGCATATTAGTACAAGTTGGAAAAATCATATTTAAAGTTCTTTTTGTTTGGTTTTGTCCTGAAGCATTGAGTCGAAAAGACACTGGAAGATCAAGGTTCAACGTTATTCGAAATCACATTATTATCCATTGAAGAAGTCAAGATTGTGTTGTTCTTTAACCTCTTGAATGCATTGTTCAATAATGTTGTCATGTTCATCTTAACAGTTCAAATGATGTGGTTGCAGGGCAACGGGCGATAAGGATGTTAAATTGAAGGTTCTTTATTGTGGTATCTGTCATTCTGATATTCATCAATTGAAGAATGAATGGGGATCTTCTCTATACCCTCTAGTCCCCGGGTTTGGTCTCAATTTTATTGGTGTCTTGATGTGCATTCTTAAAGTTGAAGCTTTTAGTCGTCAGTTGAGGCCAAATTAAAGTGTCTATCTATGTATTATGCGTAATGATTAAGTGTCTTGGCTCAATCCTTTGCTATCTCCAAGTTCAATAGCTCTATTAGTTTTTCATAAGATCAACTTGAATTTTAACTCTTATAGCTTAATTGATGGATGTAGACATGAAATCATGGGCGAAGTAACTGAGGTTGGGAGGAAGGTAGAGAAGCTCACCGTTGGGGAGAAAGTTGCTGTCGGGGGATATTGTGGATCATGTCGATCTTGTGAAGACTGCACGAACAATCTTGAGAATTATTGCTCCAAAGGAATAGCTACCTACAATGCAATCTACAATGACGGAACACCAACGTATGGAGGCTACTCAGACATGATAGTTATAGATGAACATTTTGTGTTTCATGTACCAGAAAACTTGCCCTTAGCTGCAGCAGCCCCTCTGCTTTGTGCTGGAATTACAATGTACAGCCCATTGAGATACTTTGGACTAGACAAACCGGGCATTTATACTGTTGTCACGTTCAAAAATTAATGAAGAGTTTATCCACTGGCCTGGCCACCGAGGGGGGAATTTATGATTTAAATTATGATTCACGTGAATTCATGATTTTTTATAAAAATAAATGTTTTTTTTTTCCGAATACTTAAAAAAAATAACTGCATTGTGGTGGAGACTACGCCACACCGAGTTGGAGAGAGAGATTTTTGCTTAGAAAGGTAATCAAGATAGGAGGTAGCAGTTCTTCCGTGATCAATCTTGTTCCTTTCGCTTTCCTTAAGCGATTACATACCAACGATTGTTCTTACTTACTTATTTAGGTCAGCTTGTCATGTCAATCCATATCTAATAGCTGCGACAAAGCTTCACTCCAGACAGTGACGGAGCCAGAATTTTCATTAATTAAGGGGTTCAAAATCTAAAGAGTAGACCCACAAACTAGTCGAAGAGGGTTCAACATCTATTATATTTACATAAAAAATTATTTTAACTATGTATAAATAATATAATTTTCTGCCGAAGGGGGTTCGGCTAAATCCCCTGAACTCAAGATGGCTCCGCCCTGACTCCACGTCGAACTCACTTTCATTTATATATTACCAGTTAGCACTCATGTTTCAAAAACGTTGAATTAGTATTTAATTTGTCTAGAGGATTATGGATCAATTCTTATTTAGTACTTTTTCTTTCTTTTTTGAGTAGTACAGTCATGTTAATCTTATATCTGTTTTTACATAATTCAGGGTGTTTAATTTAATTTATTTTATTTTCTTAATACATTGAAAAAGAAAACTTATTATAATCTTTAAAAACAATGTTATTTAAATTTACTTAGGAGAAAAAACTCCATATTCCTGAATGTACGTATTTTTCTAGATTTGCAGATCTTGATATACTCCTGAATTGGCCCTTTCTTATTTGAAAGGCTCCAATTTCGTAACTCATGTGTGTGCTCTTCATTTGTCAGGAAAGCAGTACATTATTTTGGTTTGCCTTTTTTCAATTGTGTTTAATAAAGGTTTTATTAATATTCAGCAGATATTTATAAGAAGTTGATATTGTATGTCCTCATATATTTTTAATAATTAATAAGTTTGACAACTATTTCCGGGTAGCCTATTATTTTAACTACGTTTAACCCTTTATTTATGCTATATAATTTTATAATAAGGTTAATTTGAAATGTGTTTGATCTTATTCGAATAGCTCAACAATTATTTTTCTTGATCATATCTAAACATATATTCAAAAGTTTATGGTATTTAATGCATAAAGCTACTTACGCATTATATGACATATATACCTTATATATATGCTCAACCTAAATATGCATTCATGTGTGGCATGTGTTATAACATGGCATATTTTGGACAGTACGTGTTAAATTAGGTTTTAGGCCTAACTCACATACCAAAAACTAGTTCAAAGGGAGGAGAATTGCTCACACCTTATAAGGAGTCCACCCAACTCATTAACCATCAATGTGGACTTTTGTCATTCTTCAACCGTACGAACAAGTACCAAATTAACGAGAATTTCTTGTTGAGAGAAGCAATCAATCTGGGAATTAACTAAACTGGAATAAACCTTTCATTTTTTTTATTCAAGAGTGGAGTTTCTTTTAACGAAGTGCAAATGCCTGCCTGTGACATCAGGTAGCTGTAGATGTGGACATTGATGAAGTAGCTCGTAAAACAGAGGGATATAGTGGAGATGACCTCACAAATGTTTGCCGAGATGCTTCTATGAATGGCATGAGGCGAAAGATAGCTGGGAAGACACGTGAGGAGATTAAGAACATGGCCAAGGATGACATTGCTAAGGATCCTGTAGCGATGTGTGACTTCGTTGAAGCTATTTCCAAAGTTCAACCGAGTGTCTCAGCGGCTGACATTGAAAAACATGAGAAATGGTTTGCGGAATTTGGATCTGCTTAGGATAGTTTGATGGTGAGCAATTTACTCAGTTTCCTTACATTTGTCCATATTTGGTGGTCAGTTCTTCTTACTTGTGTACTGTTGAATCTTTTGATCAGCACTGGACTGATCAACTTATGTAAAATGACAAATCACCCAGGGTTTATACCTCATCGCTCATCTGCCAATTGGATTGTTATTTTCTTTCAATTGGTTTACTCCTTTAGCTATCGTGGAAGTGTCAATTGAATTTATGTGATGGAGGAGGCGCTCAACTTTGTAGCACTGATGTCTGTAACTTTATCAAAGAAAATTATTTAATCTGAAGCTATTGAGTAAAGTAGTGGCATCTTGTGAGCTCATGGTCTTATTCAATACGATGTTGCAACTGGATCCCATAATAGCAGTATCATTTACACACTCACGGCATTATGAAAAACAACTCATTCCCGTTGTCCAATATGCAAAAAAGCCTTTCTGAACCATCCACAACACTGCTTTATAGTTTCTAGATTGTGAATGCATGTTCATTTGACATCTCAACGCTTGATCATATTAGAATAAGAGTAACACGGTGCTTCAGCTTTATCAAGCAAAAGAATAAGTGGACATACAAATTTGTGTAAGATGAATCTTCACAAGGACAAATATCAGCAGTAAGGGTGTAATGCCTCCTCCATGAAGAGGAAGAAAGACAATGTATTTTGATACGACCAAATACAGAATTACTGAACAGCAACAAAACCTCGGGACAAGCTATTTCATTTATAACATCAAATAACCAATGTAATCCCCACAGGTGGAGTGCACGGAGACCTTAATCCAACTTTGTGGAGGTAGAGAGATGTTTCCTAAGTAACCAGTAAAACATACTTAAAGATCAGAATGATCTTGTTCTCTCGTTAATGAATCTGTTGCAAATACAGTACAAAAAGATATGATAGAAAAAACTGCTTACTTAGTAAAAGTCGTAACATCAAGTAACCAGAAGCATACTTGATATAAAAGATCGAGATGATCATGTTTTTTCTTTAATGAATCTATTATGATTACAATACAACGATATAAAACTGCTTACTAACTATTTGATTTGGAATGAATCGGTTACATCTCGCAATACAGATCAAAACAATATGGAAGACTAAATCAAGGAAGCATAGCCCTGAAGATGCATTGTAACGAATCAATAACCTTTAACTAAAAAAACTGTGGGAATCAAACACTACCATAAGGCTACATTGGCCTAATCCACCTTCTTCTCTATCGCCTTCTTGTACTCCTCGAGCTCCTTTATCCACAAATCACCAAATTCACAATCCTTCCAAGCCTCAAACCAAGGTCCACCAAGTGTATAATGAATTGACTTAGGAAATGTAGCTGGATCACCCTCGACAACCTTATTATGCCCTACGAGGAAGTTCCAAACGAACGGAACTTCCCCAATCTCGTCATCTTCCAACCAGGTAAACCTATGAAGAAATGCCCCAGATTCAGTATTCACTATCTCAGGTGTCAACACCCTATTCTTTGGATGTCCACAATTGTAAAGAACCATTGATGACCAATTCTTCCTAGGATAAACAGTTTGGACTGCCCCATCCATTTTTGTAGTCTCTTTTGGAGCATAATCATGTTGTACACACATTAAAGCATATTTATCATCAACCATATCCCTCAATTCTTTAATATCCCCTAAATACAAGAAATCACAATCAACAAACATAGCCCACCCTTCAAAATTAGCCAAATGGGGTGTCAAGAAACGAGAAAAGGAAAACTCAGTGCTTTCTAATTTCCCCCTTTCACGCCAGTATAACCCTTTTTCCCTTAACTCCGATTGTTTAATGGGTATGATTTCAAGTGGGATTGAAGATCTTTTCAGAAGGGAATAACGACACACCTCATAAGCAACATCTTCACGAGGATCATAGCCTATGAAAATCTTGAATGCCTTTGAATTTGGGACATTTCCATTAGAATGCACATCTGTCGACATTATTATAATCCAAGATTTCAACCTGCAAAACCAAGAAAATCAAAAGGGTAAGCCAAAAATTGATTTTTTTTCCCTTTTAATGAACTAGAGAAATTTGAAAGCTTGAAGCTTTTTACCTAAAAAGAGAGAGTAGATCTGGGTTTGGACTAAATAGAGAAAATACAAGATTTTTTTCAAGATTTGTAGTTAAAGGAGATAATTGCGGAGAGGGGCAGAATTTATAGCAGTGAATAATGTAGATCACTGATTTTTGTGAGAGATTGGAGTAATTTTAATAGCAGCGTCTTTACAGTTGTACACGCGGGTGATGGCAATGATCCACACAACCGACAACACCTTTCCATTTAGGAGGGGACTGGACTTTGGGATGAATTTTCAAAAAATCAGTGGACTCAAACCTCTCTTAGGAAAAGAGAGATTACACCATTAATCTGGAAAGATGTTTTCTTCTATTTAATATGTAAATAAATTATTAAAAAAATTATCATTATTTATATAATAATTTTTTTTTTGATTTAATACATTGTGAACTCATTTAATTTATCACTAAATTTCATTTAAATACTCATACTAACGCTTGTTCTAATCAAGTACCACACATTCGGTCATGTTAGACATTTTTGATTTGAATTTTAGAACATTTTTTGTGCATATTCTCAAATGTTTATTAAGTAATTAAGTTAACAACATAAATATATTATCTCCTTTAATTACATACAATAGCCTCAATTAGAATGTGTACACAATGAATACTTGAGAATACACACCATTGAACTAAAAATATCCGATTAAAACTCTATATATGTTTATGTGTCCAAATACAACAAAAGTTTCAATGTGTAAATGAATATTTTGATTTTGCAAACTTAAAATTAGTGAAAGAGTAGGCACACTCTAAAGGAGAACGTTCGAAAACTAGAGGCGTAGGCAGCGTTTTTTGTACCAAAACCAGCGCCCTTACCTTACTCATCTATCTATGTGGATATTATTTTCTCCGTTTTAATCCACGTGAATGTGTTTGACTATGGATAGAGTTTAAGAATATAGGAAAGATTTTTAAAACTTATATTCCAATATGAGTCTATATTTGTGTTACTATAAATCATCTTATTAATCATAAAGTTAATAATTACTAATATAAAAAGATGTTAATTTTCTTACGGTGACTAAAAAAAGTGTCATTTAGACGGAGGGAATAATATTAGCATACTGCTACATGTTACGTGTGTCTATGACTTGTGCTTTCCTGTCCCTTGCCATTCGAAGCTTGTGCAACAGAATCTGTTACACTGCTAAATGCGAGTGTCTCACGCGTGTTATCTCCATGTCAGAGTTGTAAAGATGTTTATTCTGCAAAGAGTCAAGTTTTATTTACTGAAAAGGTAAGCAATTCAAGTTTTAAAGGAGGTTGTTTCTCGATTTTCCAAGTTATTCAACATATCAAATTATCCAGTGATACATAGTGGAATGAAATGAAAGTGAAAAGGTTGTGAATTGTGATAAAGGTGGTTGTTTCTCGATTTTCCATGGTAGGGTATATATTTTAAGGAAAAATATCCAAGTTGCCCCTCTTCAAAATCTGAAAAACTGAGCAAAAACTCTGCTGGCGCTATAGTGGCGCGTCGCGCCATTGCAACGCCAAGCTAAAATGGGCTTAAAACCCTGTACACCTAATAGTGGCGCGTCGCGCCAAGGACCAAACTACTGAGGCCGTTTTCTGGCGCTATAGTGGCGCCGGGCGCCACTGGAGCGCCAAGCCTAAATTTTCTGCAGTTAGAGTCCAGGCCTGAAATTCCTGCAGTACTAGTCTGTAGAAAAAGGGTCATAATTTTTGACTCCGAACTCTAAAAAAATGCAATCTTGGTGGAGTTAGAAAGAAGACTCAAGGAACTTTAATTTGATAGGTCATAGGACACCCAATTCATTATATTCTATGAGATATGCTCATTTGAAATTGACCTTTATACTAACTCATTCGAAAACTTAATCGATTGGAATTCTTTGGACTCGGTTTGGTGTTAGAGATCCCTTATGACCCCTAAACACATCTAACACACTTCAAATACTTAGGAATTGATCCTAACTCATATATAAAATTACAAGTCCTTCGATTCGAAACTACACACACGTGAAAAAATGTTTGAGTCTTTGCGGAAAAAAATTCGGGGTGTTACATCCTTCCACACCCTGCCTATCCCCCCGTGTCCAGCCAGTGGATTTGTGTCACGACCCAACTCCGTAGGCCATGACTGGTGCCCGAGTTGGGCACCCATACGTACCCTTAGCCCCACTTAGTACATTAATCGAATAAGCATAGGTAATGATCAGAAGGGATCTCTAAATAGATCACAAAATAGATATAACGCACGAGGGCCGATAGGCCATAACGAAACACACAAAACCCAAAACATATATACAAAACCCACATCTCATGTCTACAGACCTCTACAGAATGATATCCTAGTCATATGACGGGACAGGGCCCCGCCGTACCTCTGAACAACGTATATATATATATACAATAGAAAGTGTCAGTACCAAAATAGAACTCCGAACAAAGGAGCACTGTCGACCAACATGGTGGATGTCCTAAGCGAGCGGATCAGCAAACCAATCATCTGTACTTGCGGGCATATAACGCAGCCCCCGAAGAAAGGGGGTCAGTACGGAAAATGTACTGAGTATGTAAAGCATGGACTGAAATCAGTAAAGTCATTACCAGAGCAAAATGTACAAAATGAGCAAAATATCCAAAAATTTCAAATGTTTATCAAACCACATATAATGGGTTGTAATAAGTAAAGTCATTACCGTGATAGAATGTACAAAACTGAGCAAAATGTTCGGAGATATCAAATGCTGATCAAAACCTCAGATAATGTATACAGAAAAACATATGCCATATCCGGCCCCATTATGGGACTCGGTGAACAAAGTGTGGTCGCCCTCCCATCATCGGCGCCACGGCACAGCATAACACCAGAGTAGAGAATATCTCCGTAACAAATCATATCATATCAGATGGCCATATTAAATCATATCATATCATATCATATCATATCACAAACATATATGTACATGGCACAGCATAACTCCGTAGCATAATATTTACCACCCCATGGTACATGTCATACCTGCCCCCTCACGTCGGGACACGGCGAATAATGCAGAGAAATACGCACGAAAATATATCCTGGCCCAGGCTCAGTGAAAGAAGCATTGAGGCATCCACGAGTGGAGTAGTGAGAAACTATATGCAATTTAAATCATATTTAAGACTCAATGGAATAATCAGAATGAGCTATCATTTAAAAATCGAGACGAGACTCATGTCAAGTACCTTTCAAAAGTTACCCCGGATTATATCAAAATAAATCTTCTGGAATCATATAGACGTATCTAGGCATAATAAAATACCTTTTGGAAATCAAGGAATTGGCTATCCTAATGGCTCTAGGAATAGGAACCTCTTTGAAATTATATAAAAGTCATATTTTTGTTTCATAAATATCATACCAAAACAAAGATTAGCTTTACATACTTATGTCAAAACATGAAAATCGAAAGAATATGCTTTACATACTTATGTTAAAACATGAAAATCAAGAGAATATGCTTTACATACTTATGTCAAAAACATGCCAAAAGAAAGAAAGGTTCGCTTTACATACCTCATACAGATTACTCTTAACTATGCTCGCCTCGTCGTCTCTTGAACCTATTTAACATGAAATTAATACTAAGGTTAATAAATTTTCACTTTCCAATTTCCAATTCTACACCCAAGTAACCATAGGAATCATTCCCTTATCTATGTCTCTCGACTAGTTTATTACTAGCTCCGAATCTACCGAAAATCGGGCAGCATCTCCCCTGTAACTTGAACATCCCCGAGTTTTCAACTCGGCCACAATGTAAACAACCATACCAACAACAACAGCCAGCAGCATATATACAAGTAAATCACTTCAACTTTACACAATACAAGCTCTATACAACTCATTCCAAACTACGGTACCAAAATAGAGTTTTTAACCTTTATTTCGTAAAATATGTAGTCATACCAAACGGAGGGTTGTGTGGCTGCAACCAGCAGCACCCACATCCATTTTTGAGTACTTTACAGCCCTGCAACACGCAATTAAACCACCACCAAACAGCAGCACCACAACAACAACACACTACGCGACTTCGATTTAACTACTACGACTTCCATTTAGTTTGTTTCCAACGTCAAACATCCTTATACATTTTTTTCCACTTCCAGCGTATTTTAAGACATGTAATATACTTCATAACATCATCATAAAGTCCAGTTCAAAACAGAAAACTTTACCTTTCCCGAAATTCACCAAAACTCGCCAAAACTTGCCTCGGAATTTCCTTTAGCGCAGCTGAAACTTAGGGACTGTTTGGTAACGTTTTGGGCTGCCTAAAACCATAAAATTTCATTACTAACATCTTCATAACATCATGGTATAGCTCATATAATTAATTCTTGGAACGGAATCGGAGAACTTACCTTTTTCTCCTCCCAAAATCGTAGCTCTTTCCTTGTTTCTAGCCTAAGTTTCTCTTCTCTTCTCTTCTTTTTTTTTTCTTGTAATTTCGGTTCCTCCCTCTTGAACTCTCTAGATGAGTATGGGAATTAATGAGTCATAAGACTCATATATATATATATACAACTTTAGGGGTGACACATGTCATCCCCTAAGTGGTGACACGTGTCAAGCCCTAAGTGGTGACAAATGTCAAGATTTAAGTGGTGACACATGTCAAGATTTCATTGGTCCAACACACCCCTTTCCTCCAATCACGGGCTGCCATGTGGCATGTGGGGCCCATATGAGTCTTCTTGAAGACTTTGTAAAATTCCCATTTTACCCCTAGCCTTCCACAATATTACCATAGGCCACTTTGCGAATTTTCCTTTTTGCCCTTTGCCTTTTCCAATATTTCCACACTATTAATGATCATAAATAATATTCATATCCAACTTGTATATTAAATAAATTTTGGAAGATGTTCATTCCCTTAACTTTACCACGGCTACCTTAAAACATCCAACCGTATAAAATACGGGATATAACATCCTCCATGAGAAATTCCAATTTTTGCCCCTTACTTTTTCTAATATTTTCAAGTTGAAATTCTAATTTAGTCATAAAAATTTTGTATCCAACAAGATCAAACATAGCCTTGTCCTTGACTTGTTACCATTATCTCCAAAATATCCTAATGTGCAAAATACGGGTTATAACAATCTGCCCCCTCACTTGGGTAGATCGTTCCTTTGTTACCTGTTGGGCCGACCCCAACGTCTTCTTCCGCTCTCCCACCTAGCTCTCCTCCTCCACTCACTCCCGTCTCTCCCTCTAGTCTATCCACTGGTCCTATTACTAGGAGTCAGCATGGGATTTATAAGTCTAAGAGATCCTTCAACCTTCTTACATCCGTCTCGAAGTCTTCTCTACTCCGTAACCCTGTGTCTGCTTTTCGTGACCCGAATTGGAAAATGGCCAAGAATGATGAATATAATACTCTTATTCAAAATAAGACGTGGGAGTTGGTGCCCCGTCCTCTAAATGTTAATGTAAAGACGCTGCTATTAAAATTACTCCAATCTCTCACAAAAATCAGTGATCTACATTATTCACTGCTATAAATTCTGCCCCTCTCCGCAATTATCTCCTTTAACTACAAATCTTGAAAAAAATCTTGTATTTTCTCTATTTAGTCCAAACCCAGATCTACTCTCTCTTTTTAGGTAAAAAGCTTCAAGCTTTCAAATTTCTCTAGTTCATTAAAAGGGAAAAAAAATCAATTTTTGGCTTACCCTTTTGATTTTCTTGGTTTTGCAGGTTGAAATCTTGGATTATAATAATGTCGACAGATGTGCATTCTAATGGAAATGTCCCAAATTCAAAGGCATTCAAGATTTTCATAGGCTATGATCCTCGTGAAGATGTTGCTTATGAGGTGTGTCGTTATTCCCTTCTGAAAAGATCTTCAATCCCACTTGAAATCATACCCATTAAACAATCGGAGTTAAGGGAAAAAGGGTTATACTGGCGTGAAAGGGGGAAATTAGAAAGCACTGAGTTTTCCTTTTCTCGTTTCTTGACACCCCATTTGGCTAATTTTGAAGGGTGGGCTATGTTTGTTGATTGTGATTTCTTGTATTTAGGGGATATTAAAGAATTGAGGGATATGGTTGATGATAAATATGCTTTAATGTGTGTACAACATGATTATGCTCCAAAAGAGACTACAAAAATGGATGGGGCAGTCCAAACTGTTTATCCTAGGAAGAATTGGTCATCAATGGTTCTTTACAATTGTGGACATCCAAAGAATAGGGTGTTGACACCTGAGATAGTGAATACTGAATCTGGGGCATTTCTTCATAGGTTTACCTGGTTGGAAGATGACGAGATTGGGGAAGTTCCGTTCGTTTGGAACTTCCTCGTAGGGCATAATAAGGTTGTCGAGGGTGATCCAGCTACATTTCCTAAGTCAATTCATTATACACTTGGTGGACCTTGGTTTGAGGCTTGGAAGGATTGTGAATTTGGTGATTTGTGGATAAAGGAGCTCGAGGAGTACAAGAAGGCGATAGAGAAGAAGGTGGATTAGGCCAATGTAGCCTTATGGTAGTGTTTGATTCCCACAGTTTTTTTAGTTAAAGGTTATTGATTCGTTACAATGCATCTTCAGGGCTATGCTTCCTTGATTTAGTCTTCCATATTGTTTTGATCTGTATTGCGAGATGTAACCGATTCATTCCAAATCAAATAGTTAGTAAGCAGTTTTATATCGTTGTATTGTAATCATAATAGATTCATTAAAGAAAAAACATGATCATCTCGATCTTTTATATCAAGTATGCTTCTGGTTACTTGATGTTACGACTTTTACTAAGTAAGCAGTTTTTTCTATCATATCTTTTTGTACTGTATTTGCAACAGATTCATTAACGAGAGAACAAGATCATTCTGATCTTTAAGTATGTTTTACTGGTTACTTAGGAAACATCTCTCTACCTCCACAAAGTTGGATTAAGGTCTCCGTGCACTCCACCTGTGGGGATTACATTGGTTATTTGATGTTATAAATGAAATAGCTTGTCCCGAGGTTTTGTTGCTGTTCAGTAATTCTGTATTTGGTCGTATCAAAATACATTGTCTTTCTTCCTCTTCATGGAGGAGGCATTACACCCTTACTGCTGATATTTGTCCTTGTGAAGATTCATCTTACACAAATTTGTATGTCCACTTATTCTTTTGCTTGATAAAGCTGAAGCACCGTGTTACTCTTATTCTAATATGATCAAGCGTTGAGATGTCAAATGAACATGCATTCACAATCTAGAAACTATAAAGCAGTGTTGTGGATGGTTCAGAAAGGCTTTTTTGCATATTGGACAACGGGAATGAGTTGTTTTTCATAATGCCGTGAGTGTGTAAATGATACTGCTATTATGGGATCCAGTTGCAACATCGTATTGAATAAGACCATGAGCTCACAAGATGCCACTACTTTACTCAATAGCTTCAGATTAAATAATTTTCTTTGATAAAGTTACAGACATCAGTGCTACAAAGTTGAGCGCCTCCTCCATCACATAAATTCAATTGACACTTCCACGATAGCTAAAGGAGTAAACCAATTGAAAGAAAATAACAATCCAATTGGCAGATGAGCGATGAGGTATAAACCCTGGGTGATTTGTCATTTTACATAAGTTGATCAGTCCAGTGCTGATCAAAAGATTCAACAGTACACAAGTAAGAAGAACTGACCACCAAATATGGACAAATGTAAGGAAACTGAGTAAATTGCTCACCATCAAACTATCCTAAGCAGATCCAAATTCCGCAAACCATTTCTCATGTTTTTCAATGTCAGCCGCTGAGACACTCGGTTGAACTTTGGAAATAGCTTCAACGAAGTCACACATCGCCACAGGATCCTTAGCAATGTCATCCTTGGCCATGTTCTTAATCTCCTCACGTGTCTTCCCAGCTATCTTTCGCCTCATGCCATTCATAGAAGCATCTCGGCAAACATTTGTGAGGTCATCTCCACTATATCCCTCTGTTTTACGAGCTACTTCATCAATGTCCACATCTGCAGCTACCTGGTGTCACAGGCAGGCATTTGCACTTCGTTAAAAGAAAGATTCCTATAACCAAATAGATAAACTAGGTAGAATTCTTTCAAACTTCAGAAACACATTCTTACCAAAATCCAATTACAAAATAGAATCCAATTAAAAAGACACCAGTTGCACAAATAGACAAGTACAGCTTTATAATGTTAGTGCCTTTCAGACAGTCGAGAAAAAGTATGCTTGTATCGAATACAAAAGAATAAGAAAAAGAATACCAAGAATATTCACATGGAGGCGTTATCTTAACTAAAAAAAAGCCTAATTAATGTTTACCCCTCAATTACTGGTCCTGCAAAAGAAGAGATCAAGGATGCAGAGTACTCTGCAAAGTCAAACATCTGAAACCAAGTCCCCGTCATAAGCAGTCTTAAAACCTTTTTTTTTTCATTTTTGAGTGGCTGCTCTTAAATATTTAATGATTGGAACATGGAAAGGGGTGCAATTTCTAGGTTGAACAAACTATAATGTAAAGTGTTGCACAAGTAAATGCAAGGTTGCAAAATACTTTAATCTATATAACAAGTCAGAAGAAATTTCAACTACAGATCAGCATTACATAACACAGCTGTTTAGATTAAACCATAAAAAGAAGCATTCTTATAATGAAATAAGACATCAGAGTCGTAACGTTAGTACAACCACCAAAGGCCACATCTTCTGCAAACACATCACATATCTTATTCATCAAATTGCAATAACAAGACACCTAAGTTTGACATCTATGTATTTATTATGCAATAGCAAGTGTTTGGAGTGACATTTTCCAAAGCCTGATATGTCAACCTTCACCAAAGAATTGCTACAGCATTACCAATCTGACAAGCACCTAAAAGGATCATTTCTTTTTTAAAAAAGCTGTTTTACATCCGTTAATGACTCAACGTCTTTTCACAGGTATCACCGAATCAGCACACATTCCCATAATTTACTCCAGGGAAAATAATAATCACAGGTACAATACTGTTTTCCATTTTATTTACTTAAGAGTCTTCAATAGAACATATTGTTTCGAAAGTTGGCTTTAGTTCATCTGATACTAAAACAGCAGAATAAATGTATGTTATATTGCTTGATATCTCCTTGGCTTTCTTGTTATTGGTCTTTTCCTTTCAACTCTTTGAAGTTCCATTTTAATTTTAGGCTGCAAACTGCTGGGTATGCCACAATACTCAGCTGAAAAAAATTACTAGCCACTGCTACCAAGATTGATAAACATACACCAAATCGTGCCGACAATGGGGATACAGCATTCAGCAGTAAAGATATATATTATATTCAAAAGTAGCTACAGCTGCATGAGCTTACAGGAGCATACAAGGAGAAGATATAGCAGATTGAGAAAGCATTTTCACAACACTTACCTCAATACTTTTTAAATTGATCTTTATAAGCTCCTTCCGGCTCTCAAAGTTAGGTAGGGGAATATATATACGTTTTTCCAAGCGTCTCCTGAATTTCCATTAACAGAATTAAGTCAAGGACACATTCACATGCATCTCAACGCAATAGAGAAAAAGAATGAATACAATGAGACACAACCTTAATGCCTCATCTATGTCCCATGGAAAGTTTGTAGCTGCTAAAACCATAACAATCTTCCGAGTGCCGTCTTCATTAGTGGCAGTGTTGCTTACACCATCAACCTGAACAAGAAGTTCAGACTTCACCCTTCGGGATGATTCATGCTCTCCTGAACCCCTGAAAAGCGATCCAACCATTATCTCGGGTTCAACCTCAAAAAAGAGTAAGAAACCGTTTAACATACCATAATTAGTTCACAGATAAGGCATACTGGACAAGCATTTTGAGGCAACCTTACTCATTTTAAAAAGTTAATATTCTTGCATTACATTTGAAAAGATAAAAGTAAAGGCTTTTTATATCCAAGACTAATGTAAAACATCATACATATTCTTTAAAAGAAACATTTAACCAAACAGAGGTCAGCTGAAAAGATTTAGATAGTATCTTAAACAATAGCCAAAGTCCTCACCCTCGGGCATTACAAAGAGAATCAATCTCATCGATGAAAATTGTACTGGGAGCATAAGAGCGAGCAAGATCAAACAAGCACCGCACCATGCGTTCACTCTCCCCACGCCATTTTGAAGCCAAGGTGGCAGAAGAAACATTGAAAAATGTTGTCCCACACTCGGTAGCAACAGCCTTAGCCAAAAGTGTCTTCCCCGTTCCAGGAGGCCCAAACATAAGGACACCCTTCCATGGTCTCCTGATTCCCTGCAAGGATACATGCCTAATCAGTAAAAAGTGAGTCATGATGCATATACATGGAAGATTACATCATTTCCTTTTTGATAGCTCTGTGAAGATAATATTAACAGATAAGCTCACAGTTAGCAAAAAAGTATTACTAAAATAACCACTAGGTATTTTGAGAAAGTAATTTCTTCTTTTTTTTCAGAAAGAAAATAACCACTAGGTATTGTTGCCTAAATCATAAAGGTTTCCATATCCTTATCATAAGAAATTTCGGCTAACTCCTGTATTTGAATCTTCACTTGTACATATGCTCCATAGATGACTAAAGAGTAAAGACAAATAAAACAACACTCCACAAAATGCACCTTTCCAGTTCAACTAAGTTACCTGGAAATATTCTGGCATCCACAATGGGAGAACAACTGCTTCCTCCAAAAGTCTTTTGGCTTCACTTAACCCAGCAACATCGTCCCATCTCACACCAGGGCTGTTATCCAAGACATCCCTCTCAAGCATAGCAGCCAGGTCTGCATCAGGCCCCTCGTACTGACCTTTTTTACTCTTCCCCTCTTCAGGTTCACCATCCTAGCAATTGGAATAGAAGTTCTTAACAAATAGATTCAGATTCAACCCATAATAGATGGCCCAACAAGGAAACCACATTCAATAAGTAAGATTCAAGGAAATAGAAAGCATTATGATGCCGATTGTCCTTCTATTCAATATGCACACTTATATAAAAGGAAATACAAGCCACAAATTAGGATACAAATTAACACTTGGAGCTTGGCACATAAAAATGACCTTTAGAGCTTGCCACAAACAACATAAACAGTCAGCAAATGACTAACCACAAGATTCTAAACAAACAAAAGACACGTGAATTACCAATGAATAATTTGAAACAGAGGGATATTACAAAGTAACAAAAATCAAAGCATAAGATTGTTCACAATAATTTACCGTAGAGTCGGATTTTGCAGATTTTCCAGGTCCTTTTTTCGCAGTAGTTGAAGATCGAACCCCAGTAGTAGCCTTAGTAGAGCCACTGGTCCTTCCCCCACGGCCTGTGGTTCCAGTCCTTGTAGTAGATGCACGAGCCCATGCTCCATCTTGTGGGGACTTTCTCATACCCCCCTGACCAGCTCTTCCAGGTCTTCTTGTTGTGTCCCGACTTGGTGGTCTCCAAACATCAGGGTCATCCATTGGAGCACCGGATGAGGTGGGGTAC
Organism: Solanum dulcamara; assembly: GCF_947179165.1. Taxonomy (NCBI): domain Eukaryota; kingdom Viridiplantae; phylum Streptophyta; class Magnoliopsida; order Solanales; family Solanaceae; genus Solanum; species Solanum dulcamara. Next base: position 69,235,227 of record NC_077244.1, read on the forward strand.
TCATCAAGCGGTTGAAAGACAAAAGATGATTTGGTTGAAATGGGAGGTGAATTAGGACGTCTACCCATAGGAACCTCCTTGAAAGCCCTTTTCTCGGCATCCAATTGTTTCACTACCTCAGTTTCTTCGGAAATTGCTTTCTTTACATTCATCCATTTTGAACGAATCAAAGGGTCATCAAGTGTGTTTACGTGCCTATGCATAGACAAAAAGAAGGGACGACAACTTCAGTCAAAAACCTCAAAAGCAGCTTGGATTTTACTACTCAGAACAGACTAAAGCCTCCATTTCATTATGGGTACTCCATTAAGCTTCAAAATCCCAAAAGAAAATGATAATGCAAACAATATTATGAAGTAAATAATCAAAACCAGTGGTTTCTCCATACTCCATTATCAGATCAGGTACCTGAGTTGCATTCATGACTGATTTACACGAATAAAATTATTTTTTTTTTCCTAATAACAAATACTCTCTCTGCTTAACCAAACATGTGAAATGATTTCATTTGAGATAAACATTTAACAGTCACACCAGACTAAATTGCAACATACATTTCCCAATTTGGCACCCATTTGTGAACTAACTCCATAAGTAGCTCCTAAATACAAGAGACAACAAGGAGAAGAGATCTGATAGGAAGGAGAGTGAAAGAAATACTTACTTATTGATCTGAGCAATTGCGCCATCGAAGAAGATGACGGAAGTGTCATAAAGTCCTTCAACAGCATATTCTCTAGCCAATTTGAGATGATCTTGTAATCCTGCTAGTGATGCACCCACCATTATCAATTCCTCAAATCTGTCGATACTTTCCTAAACCAAATGCCCAAATGTTAGGGTTTCCAAACATTAAGCAAACAACAACAAATTCGAAATCTCTCTCTCTCTCTCTCTCTCTCTCTCTCTCTCTCTACATATATCTGGGCCTCTGGGGAAGACAGGAGACTGGAAGTTGAAGTTGGTTCTACCAACATACGGCGACGTTTTAACGGTCTATCTGATGAGGAAGTAGAGCCCAAATTACTATATTGACCTCCATCTTTTTGAACTTTGTTAGGGGTTCCCTTTGATCGACTGGTCTTTTTCTCTAAGGCCCGTTGAGGATGCGGAGCCCACAAAAGAGAAATGCCTCCTCCTCTATTTGAATTTTGGGCTTAACTGGCTCCGGACCGGCTGAACTTCACAAATAGCCTCTCTTTTTTTGTTTGGAAATTTTCATTAATAGCTATAAGTTAGACCATAATTATAAATGTAGTAATAGTTTATCTAACAGAAAAGAGGAGAGCAAGAGCGAGAGAGATAAATGAGAAAGGCGAGAAAGATTTATCTTAGATATACAATATGTATCTCAATCGAAATCGAGATACACAATCTTCTCTCTCAAAAAATTATCACCCGTCTCTCTCCTCTCTGTCTCAATATCGCAAGAAGATATACATATTAGCTTTGAAACTGAAACTAAGATACACAGATCCACATTGTATCACTCCTAAAATAAATACACAAATACATTTATTCTAGTAATAATTGTATTCATTTTTTTTTCATACACAAATACAGTCTAGTTATAGCTGCATCAATTTTTCTAATATGTACAGATACAATTGATTGCATCAATCAAAGAAGACACATTTTGATAATAGGTGTATCAATTTTTCTAAAATACATATATAATTTTATTTGTACATAAAAGTGGATGACTACCTAGATTAGAATGAAACATAATTGGATGTATCAATTTAAGAAGAATAGAAAATTCAAAAGCGAAAAAGAATCTGATAAAAAAATGAATGAACATTCAGCAATCTAGAAAATATTAAATATCGAGAACCACAGGTATAAATAATAATAATTTTGGTAAAACTTAAATGGAGTATCGTATTAATATAAGAAACATAAATTGAGAAGAAGATCGATTCACACAATGAGTAATAGAGAGAGAAGTAGGGCAAGAAAGGAAAGTGAGAGGAGAGACGAAAACAAAAAAGAAAAAGTGGCGAGCGAGAGAGGAAGATATAGGAGAAATTTGATATAAAACCCTAAGTATAGCTATGTTAGATAATTAATTGAAAGTATTGCTATGTTATGTATATATTTTAGGCCACTCTTTAAAGACATATTATAACTTTTTAAAAATATTCTAAAATTTACATTCCTTAATACTAGATTTCAATCCATAAAAGAGATTCTAGTTGGATCTCAAACTTATGCTTCCCTATTTCCAGCTAAAAATATTCTCTTCCAACTAACTCAAACGAATTTTTTATATTTTCTTGTAAGAAAAAAACACTCTTTCATAAAAATTGAAATAGAAATACTCACGAAAAAATAGCCAAATGATTCCCCAATTTATTACCGGATTTTCAACTACATATTTATACTTTGCGGGAATTCTATTACCCTCTTAAACTATTTTAAAGCGGAATTATTTGCTCCCTAAATGCTGAGGTGGCAAAGAAGATGTAGTTCACTGTCTTTGAGAGAGTGAGACGCAAAAAATAATTAGAACTTTAATTTTATATTTTTTTTTATTTCATATTAAATTTTCTATATTCTTTGTGATAAAAAATGTTTTTTTTATTCTTATTTAATTTTTTTTCTCTTCTTTCTTTTTCTGTTCAACAGATGGAGTTTTTTTTCTTCAACAAATCAAGTACACTGGTGGCAGCTCACCTCCACCACCAAGTCTCTGCCCTCATCGGCTTTCCACCACTAAGTCAATTCTCATCTTCAAATCATACACGTTTTTTCAATTTAAAGATTTATCAATGGCTAAAAATTAAAATTGAAAGCTAGGAGAATCAAACCTTTGTCAATAATGGAGAAGATTTTGTTGGTAACAGACTCAATTAATGGAGAAGAATTCATTAATAAAATCATTGTGTAACAAACCCATTAATGGAGAAGACTTATTTATTAAAATTATTGCAAGCATTAGTGGAATTTCTCATGTTAACATTGTTAAATCGAAATCAACACTAGTCTCTATGCTATTCCGATACTTTCATTCAGATAGGCCGATAACATTTACTAGCGATTCTCTGAAGAATAATATTATAGTAGCATAAGAGGAAGAAGAAGCAGTTCCGGCGGCAAAGTTTTTTGTTTGCCTCTAGCTTCAATAGAGAATATTGAGGTTTCAATGGTGCTTAGAAATTCAATGAAGGTAGAAGAGAATGTTGTACCCATGGATGGTATCCTCCTTTTAGATCTGCAAAAGCTTCACAAAAAGAGTTAGAAAGAGGAAAAGATGAATGCGAAAGGAAGGAGAACAAGAGAAAATGTAAATATAAAAGAAAAGGAATAAAAAAAAAATTATTTTGTTTTATATAAAAGATAATATTGCGTGACTGGCAGGGCGAGTGCAAATTACTGCTTAATATAAATTTGGGTGTGAGTGTGGAAGGGAGTATATATTTCACTTTTAAAAGGTTTAGGGGGTGATAGAATCCCGTGAAATATAAGTATGTACCTGAAAATCCAGTAATAGATTTGAAGATTTATTTGGCTATTTTCTCAAATACTCACCAACTATTTATTCAAACAAATTGCTCGAAAATATCACTCCATAAAATTCAGTATAAGTCATGCATAATTAACTATATCGTATAATATTAAGAAAAAATCACGAGTGTTTTATCATAAAACCTAGTATATTCTAGAAAATTATAAAATACATATATTTTGTAGGAAATTGAAAGTATATATTTGGTGTGCGTGTGTATATAAACCATTTCCATGTATGGTATAATTAAAAAAACTTTGGGTATGAATGGTGATATATATATATATATATATTGTAGAGATAAGTGTCAAAAATACACCTAAACTATCCATTTTTTTGAGTTTCATACCTAAACTATTGAAAGTGTGAGTTTCATACCTAAATTATCACTTATTAGTTTGAGAAATATCAGGTGTGTGTAATACACTCTCTTTATTTTTTGAGAAAACCTTGCCACATGGCATTTTATATGGATAAATTATTCTACCTTGACAAAAGTAAAAAAAAATCAATATTAGTTAAAATTTAAAGTCTAAAGTATTTCTATCCAAAAAAAAAAGAAATTATTTTTTCATAAAAGAAATTACTTTTTGAAAAAAAATATTTTTTTAAAAAAAAAAATTAACATTTTGCTCACGCACTCCACCACCTCCCCCCCCCCCCCCCGCCCCACAATCCCCGTCCTTTTATTTATTTTAAACTTCTTTTATAAAATATTATTAAAAAAATCATACTTCATCCCCTCCCTCCATTCTTCCTAAAAAATGATAGTATTTTTATTTTTTAAAAAAATAAAATTATACCCACCTCATCTAACCCTCCGCTCTTAATTTATATTTTTAAAATATATTTTTCTCATTTTGTGTCAGAAATGTACATATATTTTTAGAAAAATATTTTTCCTACTTGCATACCGAATATAACAAAAATAAAAATTTATTTTAAGAAAAGTCTTGCGGCAAGTAAAAAATATTTTCTTAAAATTATATGCATATATCTAACACGAAACAAGAAAAAAATTGAAAGTGGAGGGTTAGGTAGGGCGATTTTTTTTTAAAAAATAAAAATATCTAAATTATTATTTGAAGGGGTGTGGGAGGGAGGGGAGAATGAAGTAAGAATTTTTTAAAAAAACTTTTATAAGAGAAATTTAATAAATAAAAATAAAACTAAAAAATAGGAGGGGGGGGGGGGGGGGAGGGAGTTATGGTGAGAGAAAGTGGTGGAGTGAAGTAAGAAAAATATTTTATAATTTTTGTTGGGTTGGAGCTTTAATCATTAATTTTAACTAATTCTAATAATTTATTTAATTTTTGTTAAGATGAAATGTTTTATCCATGTAGAGTATAATGTGACAATTTTTTTTAAATGAAAGAGAGAGTGTAGTACACACACCATGATGAGAGTGGAATTAAAGAGAGAGATATATTTTTCAAACTAATAAGTGATAGTTTAGATATGAAACTCAAAAAAGGAGAAATAGTTCAAATATATTTTTGACATTTATCTCTATATTGTATAATTCTTAGAATAACAATGATATATATCGAAAGCCTGATCATGGATGTATTGTCTTTGACTTAATTAATTATTATCACATTGCTAATCAATGACAAGCTAGAGGTGTACATGTTTGCATCATAACTAGTTTTATAATTAACTAGTGAGCTTAGCAGCGCTTCGTAGGATATTAAGTTTTTTCAAATAATATTTTTATAACATGCAAATGGTAAAATATTTTAGTCTCTAATTTATACATAAAATTTTTAGTTTTGATCTAATTTATAAATAATATTTACTTTAATATTTATTTTCCTCTAATTTTTCATCACTTTTAAAGTGTAACAAAATTTGTAGATTAATTGATCTCTTAATGTGTATATGAGTAACAAATTTGAAACATAATTTTTCTGTATACATTTAAAAATAAATATTTAATTCTATTTCCTTTCATTAGAGATTTCGTCTTTAATATTTATTCTCCTCTAATTTTTCATCACTTTTAAAGTGTTACAAAATTTGTAGATTAATTGATCTCTTAATGTGTATATGAGTAACAAATTTGAAACATAATTTTTCTGTATACATTTAAAAATAAATATAATTCTATTTCCTTTTATTAGAGATTTCGTCTTTAATATTGTCATATATATATATTGACTTGGTTTAAATATCCATTGCTTATAAATTTTTACCCAACTATGGTTTTTTAATTTTCTGCTTTTATTATAGGAATTCTATGCCAACTTGGTCTAAAACCACTATTTCTACAGTCTCAAATTATTTGTTATTTTAAAAATTCAAGATAAAATTAATTTATTTTGTTCCTATTTTATTTTTAATAGTAATTATTTTTGAAAACTATAATACTTCAACAGAGTAAATATTTAATAAGAAAGATTATATCTTAAGACATAAATAAGGATAAAATAATAAAAAAATTTCTTTTAATTATTTTTTTTAAAGAGCATATAAAAAATACAATAAATAATTTATTAATTTGAGATGGAGGAAATAGATATAAATTGTACTAGCTTATGGACTCATGGTCTCATGCTACGGTTATGCTGAAACAAACTTGCACTTGCACTGCTCAAAAATCTTGGTTAAATAGTTGTAATAATTCAGGATGGGCAGAATCTTAGTATCAAACTGTCTTTTCATATATTTTGATCACCATTTATGGGTAAACAATAATCTGTCAGTTGTTAGTTATATATATCAAATCAATAAATGAATAACATTTGTTTGTACATATATTTTTAGCAGCTAACTATGATTAACTAACATGCATTTTTCGTCTCTTTAATTACTTTACTTGTAAGAAATTTATATGGTTTAATATAAATATCGATGTGAATAAGTATTTAAGAGGTCATTTGGTTTGGATACAAGTTATGATGACATAAGTTATGTTGGGATAAGTTATGCTAGAATAAGTTATGATGAGATTAGTTATGCTGAGAGTAGTTTTTATTGCTTGTTTGGTTGGTCATATTCAAAGTTATATTCATTGCATAATTTCTAAGAATAAGTTGTCTGTTTACAAAAATACCCTTCATCTTATTTAATTTTTTTTTACATCTTCTTTGCAAGCTTTAGTTATTCATTCCTAAAAGTAAAATTTTCATCTTATTTAACTTAAATATTTTTATTTATGCATTTTCATGATTGTGCCACGTGTTTTTAAAATTAAACTTTCATCTTATTTAGTTTTAAATAAATTTTCCTTCTTATTTAACTGAAAAATAAAACTTTTCTCTTATTTAGCTTATAAAAATAAAAATTTCATCTTGTTTAGCTTAAAAATAAAACTTTCATTTTAAGTTTATTAAAGTAAAAGAATTTTTGTTATTAAAATTATCTACATTTTAATTGTTATATAAAATATAATTTTTAAGTTAGTAATAAACTATTTAATTAAAAATATTCGATGTCTAGGTTGAGGCTCACTCATTGAAGTGCAGTAGTAGTGCAGTGAATGGTTTAAGAGAAATCAAAATATAAATAAATATAAGAATTAGACAAATAAATTCAACTTATAATATATTCATAAATAGAAATTATATTTATAAAATATAATTTTTTATAGAAAAATATATTATCATAAAAACAACAATTAATTAAAGTTATGAATGTTATTATAAATGTATTTAAAAATTATATAAATATACATGAATATAAATGTGGTGTATAAAAGAGAGTTTAAGGAGGTATTTTTGTTATTTTATATCTTTATCCAGGATAAGTTATCCTTGGATTAGTATTCCACTTAACTTATCCCAGTACTAATTATTAATTCTGAAATAAATTATCCGACCTTTGCAACCAAACAAAGAAAGACCACTTAAAAATTATCCTAAAATTAATTTCTCTTATCCATCACCCCAAACGACCCCTAGCAATTTAAGCCACATTGGTTTGCCTCCGGATTAGGTTGTTCAAGCCTCCAAGGGAAAGGGTACTGATTCTGAAACAAATGAAAGGAATCCATTTTTGACAGGATTGGACCCAATTCAATTGTTCTAATTGGGCCCCCAATTGGTCGAGCCCATACTATTGGACCTAGAATTTGGGGTATATTCTAACAAAGCCCAATACATAACAGAGTCCAGTTATTCGAGAAGTTGAAATTTATGCCGTCTCATTTTAAAAGATTGTCTATCATATTTGAAGATGATTTGGACCAATTTTAAAGGAAAATCACATAAGTGAAAATTCCACACAAAATGTTATGGAGACTCGTCACCAATTCTGGTGATTTGTGAGGATTTTCAATCACAAATGTTGAACGTATCTTGACAATCTAACTTTCTAACGATCCGTCTGACTTTGGCAAGAAATCTTGACAATTATCATAGCTTGTTGTTGAGTCTTGCTCAATATCGAATAAGAAATTCCAATGATCCATTAAAATTTTACTATGATGAAACGATCATCTTAGCACTTATGTTCTATTTATTATAAGGCTAAAATCTAAACGTGAACATTAAAATTTTCTATTTGTACAATCTCCCTTTATTTTTATTTTTTTTTCCTCCTACAATCTCCCTTTATAAAGACATGAATTGTTAATGCAAAAAAAAAAAACATAAGTATTTCCAGTTCAAAGTAAAATGTAGAAGTGCATTTACATATTGAAGAAAATAATACTCCCTCCGTTTCTTTTAAGTTGTTATGTTGCACTTTTCGAGAGTCACTTTAACTAATTTTCAAAGTTTAATTAGATTATATTAATTTAAAATTCACAGATTCAAAAACTATACGAAAAGTAGTATAAATTGCAATTTTTTTCTACATCAATATGATCATCCTAAAATGTTAGTTAAAATTTACAGGTCTCTCTTGTATATCCCTCGTGTCGAGAGCTACTTCCTGGAATATCAACGCAGGGAGCCGCGATAACGTCCTTTGTTATCTCGTGCGGAATTCTTCCTCTGTTGAGGCTTCTGTTCTGCGGCGGTTTTCAAGCTAGCACCCGTCAGTTTAAGTACTGAAATGGGAGTTACAGATATTCATTCCTAAACTATGTCACCGATTGGTGACCTGGAAAAAAAAAAAGAGAATTAGAGTAATTTCATAGAATTTTTGCTTAGGAAATTGCGCAAGCATATGATGAGTGTCTTAAATTTCATTCATTTTCGTGATAGAAAACCGTTGTTTCGGCGGAAGAAACAATTAAAGGTCTCCACAGCATATCACAATTTCTTCGCAGCCGAAATTCAAAGACGGTGAACACAATTTTCGACAGCCATATGTTTGCAACTTGCAACGAATTGAATTGATATGCCGCTCTCCTACAAAAACTTTTCCTTTCTCAACTCCCAAATTAAAAGTTCATACTTGGCACTTGTTAATATAATTAATAACCAAGTGGACTATTAGGTTTGTGGTGCACTATTAGGTTTGTGGTGCAGTAGTGACATTGTTTTATCTTCAATTAGAGATTTTGGATTGGATTCTGATATGGAGAAAATCATATTCCTATTGGGAGCGCCACCTTTAAATATGTCATGTTTTGCGTGATTCGAATTTAATTGAGACTTCAATACAACACTGTTTGAAAAATAAAATAAAAATTAACTAATACCTCTAGGCATGCAAGTGGTAAAACACTAGTCACACTTTAAATAGCTTCATTGCTCAATTCTCCAGCCGATCGACAAGCTATTCCTTTTTTTAAAAAAAATAAAATAAACAAATAAATCATAATAAACTAATCATTACTAAAACTAAGAAAATATTTTGGAAAGTTTCAGTAACTCAATTGATTAGGTACATAAATTCTTACTCTGGGGGGATCTGATTCCGGCAATTCCGTCGTACATGTTTTTGCGGCAATATGTAGAAAAATATATTGTCACTAAAACTCTCTTTTGTTATGGGGTTGAAATAGGTAATTCGATGGATTAAAGAGAAATTAACTTTGTTATTTGTTTTTCTGCTCTTAAAATGGGTCAATCTTATATAACTATTTGAGATAAGTTTCAAAAGGAAAAATTACTTGATTGAGTGCTTTTTAAAAATTAATTACTGATTTTAGCGATATTTTTTATTTATTACCATTTATAGTAATATATAACAATATTATGATAAATCTACACTTGTATTAAAAGTGAATTATGCATACAATATAAATGTATTATAAGTGTTTTAAAATATATATTATGGTTGTGTAGTAAGAAACTAACATAATGTATTATAAGTCTATTAAAATATGTGATAAATGTATTATCCATCTATAAAATTTGTATTATATATGTTTTATAAATAGTTCTCTGCAATATGTATTAAAACTGTATTATAAATGTATTATAAGTGTTCAGTGAAATTATTTTTTTATTGCTATAAATAGTAAATATTTTCTTAATATTGTATATTTACGTAAGTTTCCCTTTCAAAAATATATCTGAACTATCCTTCTTTTTTGAGTTTCATACCTAAACTATCATTAATTAGTTTGAGAGACACCCCCTCTCTTTTATTCCGCTCTTATCATGGTGTGTGAACTACACTCTCTCTTTCATTTAAAAAAATTTGTCACTTCACACTCCACATTGACAAAACATTTCACTTTAACAAAAATGAAATAAATTATTAGAATTAGTTAAAATTAAAGATTAAAGTATTACTATTTTCCACCCCAAAATTTTTATAAAATAAAATATAAAATATTTTTCTTACCCTACTCCATCACTTTTTCTCACCATATCCCCCTACCCCGCTTCACCTAACCCTCCACTTTTAATTTTTTTTCTCGTTTTGTGTTAGATATATACATATGATTTTAGGAAAGTATATGTACATATCAAGCACAAAACAACAAAAAATATATATATAAATTAAGAGCGGAGGGTTCGATGGGGTTGGTATAATTTTATTTTTTAAAAAATAAAAATAATAACATTTTTTAGGAAGGAGTGAGGGAGGATGTGAAGTATAAATTTTTTTAAAATATTTTATAAAAAAAATTTAATTTTTTTTTTAAAAATAAAGGACGAGGATTGTGGGGGGGGGGGGAGATGGTGGAGTGCGTGGACAAAATATTTTAATTTTTTAAAAAAAAAAAATAATTTCTGTTTTTAAAAGTAATTTCTTTTATAAAAAAAATAATTTCTTTTTTTGGGGTAGAAATATTTTAGTATTTAACTTTTAACTAATATTAATAATTTATTTATTTTTTGTCAAGGTGAAATATTTTATCCGTGGCAAGATATTTTTCAAAAACTAGAGAGAGTAGAGAGAGTGCATTACACACACCACTGAGGTGTGTTTCTCAAACTAATAAGTCATAATTTCGGTATAAACTCATACTTCCAATAGTTTAGGTATGAAATTAAAAAAAATGGTATAATTTAGATGTGTTTTTTACACTTATCTCTAACAATTTTGTTGCTTTAAAATTGTAACTCTAAGGACTTGTTCGGCTATAGATATTGTCAAAAATATTTGAGAAAAAAACTTGACAAATACTATTTGGCTATTTGACTTGTTATTTGAGAAATATTTTAAATTTTCAAATATTAGAAAAAAAAATTAGTATTTGGGCCCAATTCTAATATTTGAAAATTTTAAAAAAATTAAAAATTACTCTAAACTTTTATATTTTATAAAAATATTCATCATTTATAGTTTGGGACTAAATTTCAATCCTAGTTCATTGTACACAATTTATACAGTTACATAAATATTTTATGTAGTTTTTATCCAAACTTGGTCTTTGAAGTAACTTCGAATTACAAGTAGTAATAGTAGATTTTTGTATACAAATCAATGATATATTTTTTTTTTCAGATTCATATAAATTTTTCACCCAAAAGTAACTTACTAAAAATATTTTAAAATATATGGTGAAATACTAGCTAAGAATAAATGAAATGAATAATTAGACATGGTATCGATTGAACAAAGGGAAAAAAAAAAAGTCATGTTTGTAAGGATAACAAGCACCACATTTCAATAAAAACACAACTACTCGAGTACACATGGTAGATTCAACTAGAAGGCTCTCAAATTGCCATATTTGGATCTATATAATTGGTTTCTAATAAAGGTTACCAAAAATTCACCACTCACATGATAAGGTCAACAGACTACAAAATTATGTTTTCTTAGCTATAGGGTGTGGGGGTCATATATTTCAGGAAGACAGTCATTGCATATATATTGGAGAAATTTCTATCCTCTAGCTAGGCTTCTACAATTCTGGAAATTGGAATCATCAATCACTCAACTCATCTTCACTATTTGCCTTTCACTTTAACTGTGTTACCAGTACTAGTAGGATTTGAGGAGGTACGTGTCGAAGAACCAACGGAGGAGAGAGGTAGCTAGGGTGGTGAGGTCGTATGCATATTATGTGATGTCTATCTCATCTATCTGGACAATCGTAAGCAAAATTAATCCTTAATTCCTTATCGCATGTATAGCAAAAGGCAAATTGGACTATTTCTCCATACCCTAAGTTTTTGACCCAAAATTATACAAATATTATCATAAAAGAAAAAGTAAATGGTTCTTGTGGTTTTCTTGAGTTTGGATTGTGGAATCTTTTTAACTTCAGCCTTGTGGACAATTTTGATAGGCATAATTTATATATATATAAATTTGGCCTCATTTAATGAGTAAACACTTTAATTTTGAGTATGCGTATTTAAACATATCAACTCGTCTCCACAGTTTCAATTGAATAGTTTAACTAAGAAAATAATTATCTAGAGACCTCTAAAATTTATATGTCATGTCAGCGTCAGAGGCCATATGATACAGTTAGGACAAGTTGGAGCGTTGTGTTATCATTTAACACCAAATTAAGGTGTTAAGATACACACTTTTAAAATTGAAGTTCTTAATTACTGACCAGATAAAGTTAAATTTAAAAGTATGTTTATATATGTTGGGTTTTAAAGGTATGAATGAAAAATAAAAGGTTGTCACCTTTTTGAAAGGTTGTGACTTTTCCAAAAAATTATAACTTTTTTAAAATGTTGCGACTTTTGTGAAAGGTTGTGACTTTTGTGAAGGATTGTGACTTTTTCAATAACCCACAATAAACACTTGTTCACACTACCCTTTGTTGTCTATAAATAGAAATTTTTTCTCTCATTTTTAATTCATTGAATTCTCCCTCTTCTGCATATATTTTCTTACAAACAAAATTGAGTCTTTGTGTGATTTTGTTGCTGGCTTTTGAGTTCGCTGAAATTATTAAAGTTTGAGGTACCGCTACTTCTTTAATAGTTTATCCGTTTCATCTTGGAAGGAAATAATCCTTAACCTCGGGTACAATGAGGGGATTAAATTCCTTAAGGACACAGTGAATTTTGTGGACTTGGATACTATTTTTTATTTTTAAATTTATTATTTCTGATTTGCTAACCTTAATACAGGAGGGATAACAATCTTAAGGAATTTAATAAATATCAACATTAATAATCTCTCATTATGAAAATTGCATCTTAATGACAACAAAAATGTTAATGTGGCAAAGTTGTGTGGTGAAGCCACTAGAAACTTTTCTAATTGTGTCATTTAATTTTACTAGTAATGTTTTTGTGGTTTTTCAAATGTTACTGATATCTTTTCAAAGAATTGAAATCAGTATTTAAGAAATTTGGAACAAGTGCACTTTGTTGCTAAGAATGAGAATTTACAAAGGTACTTCGTGACTGCTCATATTTTAGAAAGAAAAAAAATATATATATAATAATATTGATAGTGGTTCAATATTTTTTTTATTGGTGTCAAGAATGGGCTTAAAATAGCAACAGTTTTATATCTTTTTCCTAGAAAGCTTTTTATCCAATAAGAATTCATGTTCTTGTTGTTTGGTTTCAATTATATTGAAACAGTTAGGGACTTTTATGATTTTCTACTTTGTTTGAATCTAATACTGATTTCAAGAGTATAAAAGCTTCATCAGTGTTCAAGATTCATTTGGTTAACGATTGGAAGCATAAAAACTTCATCGTTAAACTAGAAACAAGTTATATATTTTTTCTTCATTTTATATTCTATTTGGAGGGCTGGAGGCTAAAATCGAAAGACTTTCTACTCCAGTGATTAACTTGGTTCGAAGAAATAAAATCTTCATCAAATTAATTGAGTTTTTATTTTTCTTTTCGATTTGAAGAATATATAAAAACTTCATCGAGTTGAACAAAAATCCCTATTTGGTTATTCTGTTGTTTAACACTACTTTTGTTTTGTCAATCAGAATGGGTGATACAAACGTATCAAGTTTTGAAGCAAACACAATGCCTTCAACCAGTAGAACACCAGTTTCTATAGCAATGGCTACTATAGAAAAGTCTGGAAAGTTTACTGGTATTGACTTCAAACGTTGGCAACAGAAGATGTTCTACTATCTGACTACACTCAATCTACAATAATTTATAAATGAAGATGTTCTTGTGTTAGAAGAAGGAACTCCTGACAACGAAAAGTTTATTGTGATTGAAGCATGGACACATTCTGATTTCCTTTGCAAGAACTACATACTCAATGGATTGGAAGATGGATTTTATAACGTCTTCAGTGTTTGTAAAACCTCTAAAGAACTCTGGTATGCTCTTGAGAAGAAATACAAAACTGAAGATGCAGGATTAAAGAAGTTTGTGGCTGCAAAATTTTTGGACTATAAGATGGTTGATAGCAAGACTGTGATGTCTCAAGTCCAAGAATTATAAGTCATTATTCATGATCTCCTGACAGAAGGTATGATCAAATTCAATAGTTATATTGACAAAATTATTGAATATAGTAGTGATTTTAAATTATCCGTTGTAGGTATGGTCATAAATGGGATATTTCAAGTAGCAGCGTTTATCTCCTTCATGGAAAGACTTCAAAAATTATTTGAAGCACAAGCGAAAGGAGATGATTCTTGAAGACTTGATTGTTCGTCTTAGGATCGAGGAAGACAACAAGGCTGCCGAAAAGAAGGCTAGAGAAAACTCAATAATTATGGGAGCAAATATTGTTGAGGATGATCCAAATAAATCAAAAAAGAGGAAAAAACCTTTTGAACCAAAGAATTATCCTAGCAAAAAAAGGTTCAAATGAGACTGTCACAACTGTGGAAAAACTGGACATAAGGCTATGGAATGTCGTGCTCCCAAGAATGAAAAAAAGAAAGGTCAAGTCAACATAGTTGATATAAATGGGGACGTTGAAAACTTATGTGCAATGATGACTGAATGCAATTTTGTAGGAAATTTCAACGAATGGTGGCTTAATTCAGGAGCTACATCGCATGTTTGTGCGGTCCGAGAAGCTTTCGCTACTTATTCTCCTGTCGCACCTGATGCGACTATCTATATGAAAAATTCTGCAACGGCTAAGATTGAAGTATACGGTAGAGTATTCCTAAAAATGACATACGACAAAGTGGTGACACTAAACAAAGTTTGTCATATTCCAAAAATAAGAAAAAACCTTTTTTCTGCTGGTCTTCTTATCAAAAATGAATTCAAGTGTGTTCTAGTTTTAAACAAAGTAGTTGTTAGTAAGAATGAAATGTATTTAGGAAAATGCTACCTCACTGAGGGTCTTTTCAAACTAAATGTAATGGTTGTTGATAATAATAAAGTTCAACCTTCTTCTTACTTACTTGAGTCAAATAATTTATGGCATTCACGTTTAAGAAATGTCAATCATAAAACCTTGCGAAAAACTGATTAACTTAAATGTATTGCCTAACTTTGAGTGCAATAAATCAAAATGTCAAGTATATGTTGAATCTAAGTAAGCTAAGCATCCTTATAAATCTGTTGAAAGGAATTTCAGTCCCTTAGAATTGATTTACACAGACATTTGTGATATGAAGTCAACACCAACCCATGCCCCACCTCGGGATTCTAACGATGACGGAAGCCTCTATCTTGAAGGGCCGCGTGACTTTATCTCTTAGAAGAAGGACGAATTTCTCTAGAATCTTTAAAATGAACATAGTGTATCATCCACCCTTTAGAGAGAAGTGAGAATCCTTAAAAAATGAACATTATATTTAATCCATCTTGCATTAACTAGAAATTGGTTGGAATTGGAAGTAACTGTAAGCGAGGGAGGGAAAGGAAAAGCAAAAAGTTTTATGCGTTCGTGCTCCACATCCGTGAAGCACTTCACTCGCTCAAGAAGACACATAAAATTACTATTTCGGTGTTGAAGGAAAGAGGCTTTAAACCTTCATCGACGCCAACACACTGGCAGGGGGAGAAGCATGGAAAGCAAGGCTCCACACCCTTCTCCGTGGGCTTTAGGAATTGAAATCGGACCAAGCTCGCACACAAGCCTGCTACCAAGCAGGAGCAAAAAAAGGAATATGTTGAATTGGGACAGGAAACCATCATAAGCCAGCCAATAAGCAAACAGCTTCTAAATTTCGATTAATTGAATCTACCGCCCCGGGTATTATTTCGCGTTGTTCTGTATATGAGCCTCTTCAAATCGAACGGAGGGAGATCTTTCATATCTTTCGAGATCCACCCTACAATATGGGGTAAAAAAGCCAAAATAAGTGATTTTAGCCCTTATAAAAAGAAAACTGATTCTTGAACCCCTTTCACGCTCATGTCACATCGAGGTACTGTAGAAAAAAAATAGCAAAATCCGTTGCCCCTTTCTCCCCGGGTAGTTCACTCACTCCCAGTGCCTACCATTTCTATATACTTTTGAAAAAAGAGAGGTAGAGCTAGGAGCTCAATATTGGAAGAGCGCCCCCTCTTTTCTTCGGGAAATCGAGTTCGCTGGGCTGGTTCCCTGTCCCCGATATGTAACGAAAAGATTGATTGGTTGACCACATTCCTGTTTTCAACCTTGGTAGGTCTTCAGTTCTGCTTATCGATCCGCTTTGACTCGATCGGCGAACTTGACTCTGCCCCAAAAAGGGCGGGAAGACCTTTGACCTGGGCTGGGGAGGGATTGGGGTCGCTTTTCTTTAGGACATTAGTCCGTAATAAGGCTCGAAGACCTCCGGCTGGATTTGAAATGGATCAGGTAGGGCATCCATTTACGACGTGGGTGGGATTAACAGTTTTCTCTATTTTCTTCAATGGTAGGAAATAGGCATCAGCGGGGGTATATGGGAGGAAACCAGTCTGCAGTAATTCAACGGAATTCTTTCACCGCGCTCTACTTCCTTAGGGGGATGAGAAGGATGGCCAGTCCTCTCTTCTTCGGGCCCTTTTTTTCGATAAGGGGAGGTTATTCTTGAAAAGAATAGGTATGTTCAACTAGTTATTTGAACTATTCAATAAGAATAGGGATTTTAAATGCTAGAAATGCCCTCTATCTTAACTGGATCACGACTCATAGAATCTATTCCTACTTGGAGGTTGAGCTAGACCACCTTTGGTCGAGAAGTCAACTAACTTATAGTGCTTTCCACACCCCGCCCCGTAGAGGGAAATTTACCGAATCTTGGTCCTTTTTACATAACACTCTCGGCCGCCCAAGAAGACTGGCTATCTTTCTCTTTATACGCAATATCTTGAAAGGCAAGAAAAAGTCTATGGAAAGATGTTGTATATGTCGCAGCCTTCTTAAACAAAATGAACGAAGGCCCAAGGACTTTTATCCATCAGACATGAATGAAAGGGGATGACACCACTCTAATGATTGGAAAAATCCTTAATATCATAAAGCTTAATATTATAAAGGAAAGGTCATATCTTGACCCTTTTCTCAAATTGGTCCATTTCGAGTTGGCCCATTCCCCTTTGACCGGTCGTAAAAGGAGAAGAACTGAGAGAGTATGTTATGCGCAGACTGACTTGCTGCTTGCTTTCTTTGAGGAATTTTGGAGTGAAGGGCGATGCCAGTCGATTGAGACTCTGATTCCTACATACCAGACTTTGATCAATCATACATGATAGGAGAGAAATCGTCTGATTAAGAAAGAAGGGTTCCGCCTCTCGCTAATACAATACAGGGAAAACCCTGATATGACTCAATTCCCGTGTAACCGGGGGGCTGGAACCAAAGAAAGACTGTACCCGGCGTCCCTTCCACTGCTGCTGAATTCATGGGCAGGCAAGAGACAACCTGGCAAACTGAAACATCTTAGTAGCCAGAGGAAAATAAAGCAAAAGTGATTCCCGTAGTAGCGGCGAGCGAAATGGGAGCAGCCTAAACCGTGATAACGGGGTTGTGGGAGAGCAATACAAGCATCGTGCTGCTAGGCGAAGCAGCCTGAATGCTGCACCCTAGATGGCGAAAGTCTAGTAGCCTGTCAGTGTCAGCCCAAGGGTAGGATAGGCAAGCCGTTGGATGATCATGATGCACTTGCGGCTGAGGAAGAGTGTTGGTGGCACTTTCGCCTGATAGGGATGCCTTTGTTCCACTCTCTGCTTGCACATCTAAAATTCCACCCCAACCTAGATGAGTTGTAAAATTTTGCAGAACGGTCTTGCTTTTTCCCATTGCGGCCTCCACATGATTAGATTGATCAGTTGACAGAGTAGAAGTGGAATCTAAAAGTATTTTATAACTTTTATTGACGATTACACTAGATATTATTTTGTCTATTTGTTAAATAGTAAGGATGAAGCAATAGAAACATTTAGACAATACAAAACTGAAGTTGAAAATTAGTTAAATAAAAAGATAAAAATGATAAGAAGTGATAGAGGTGGAGAGTATGAATCTCCTTTTGCAGAAATATGTTTGGAAAATGGAATCGTCCATCAAACTACTACCCCTTACTCACCTCAATCAAATGGAATTGCAGAAAGGAAGAATCGAACTTTAAAGGAAATGTTGAATGCATTACTTATAAGTTCAGGTTTACCACAAAACTTGTGGGGAAAACCATCCTTACAGCAAATAGAATACTCAATAGAGTTCCCCACAGCAAAACACAGTCTATTCCATATGAGAATTGGAAAGGAAGAAAATCATACTTGAAATATTTTAAAGTGTGGGGATGTCTAACCAAAGTCCAAGTTCCTAAACCTAAGAGAGTCACAATAGGACCTAAGACTGTGGACCGTGTTTTCATTGGATATGCTAAAAATAGTAAAGCATGTCAATTTTTGGTTCACATGTCCGAACATTAATATATTCATGAGAATACGATAATAGAATCAGATAATGCTGAATTTTTTGAACATGTCTATCTGTATAAAACTAGATTTGAAGTATCTAGTGAACTGTCTAAATGACCTCAAGAAAAACCAAAGGAGAATGTACCTAATAAAGAGAATCCAAGGCAAAGTAAATGTCAAAGGACATCTACTTCATTTGAATCTGATTTTGTAACATTTCTTCTTGAAAATGAGCCTCAAAGATTCAAAGAATTGGATTACTGGGTCAACTGAAACTAAGTCCATAAGTGGATACGTTTTCACCGTTGGTGGAGGACCGGTATCTTGGAAATCTTCCAAACAAACATGTATAGCTCGCTCTATAATGGAGTCTGAATTTATAGCCTTAGACAAGGCCGGTGCAGAAGCAGAATGACTCCATAATTTCTTAGAAGATATTCTATTGCCCAAACCAATGGCTCCTATATGAATATATTATAATAGTCAAGCTGCAATAGAAAGAGTTGGGAGCGTTATGTATAATGGTAAGTCTCGTCACATACGACGAAGACATAATATCGTTAGACAACTACTCTCTAGTGGAATTACCAATATTAACTATGTAAAGTCAAAATATAATGTCTCGGATCCACTTACAAAAGGCCTAACTAGAGAGGGAGTTGAGCGATCATCAAAGGGAATGAGACTATGGCCGAGGACAAATCATCATAGCGGTAACTCTACCTAAAAGAGTGGAGATCCCAAGATCTAGGTTCAAGGAGATCAAACAAAGTCATTGATGACGGTTCAACATTGTCAAAATAATTTTTAAGATCCATTCTCAGAATGCGATAATGTTCAGTAACAAGGATAAGGCATTAGGACCTTTTAATGATATCTAAGTTTGATACAGTACATATCAAATGATGTTTCTATGGGATAACACATTTAGATATCACCTATGTAAGTGTGAAGTGTAAGCCGCTTCAAGGAGAATCCGATAAGGCCAGTTCTCTACGCACTTATGAACCAAGAAGTGTTCATGGTTGAAACGAACAAAACAATGAGAACAAAAAACAGTTAAAGGGTTGATTGTGTGACTTATGTTGTTTAGGTATACACCAAAGCTCGACGGTTCAAAGATATCAAATCTACCGATTGATCGAGTATATCCGATATATGTTCACTATGAAAAGTTCAAAGAAAAACATACTATCCAGATGCAATTAATTCTTACTTACAAATCATACAGTTTTTTATGCATATATTTTAACAATAGTCATTTTCCTATTCATGTGGGGGATTGTTGAGTTTTAAAGGTGTGAATGAAAAATGAAAGGTTGTCACTTTTTCAAAAGGTTGAGACTTTTTCAAAAAATTGTAACTTTTTTAAAAAGTTGCGACTTTTGTGAAAGATTGTGACTTTTGTGAAGAATTGTGACTTTTCCGATAAGCTACAATAAACACTTGTTCACACTACCCTTTGTTGTCTATAAATAGAGAATTTTTCTCTCATTTTTAATTCATTGAATTCTCCCTCTTCTGCATATATTTTCTTACAAACAAAGTTGAGTCTTTGTGTGATTTTGTTGCTGGCTTTTGAGTTCGCTAAAATTATTGAAGTTTAAGGTACCGCTACTTCTTTAATAGTTTATCTGTTTTATCTTGGGTGAAAATAATCCTTAACCTCAGGTACAGTGAGAGAATTAAAATCCTTAAGGACATACAGTAAATTCTGTGGACTCAAATACTATTTTTTATTTTTATATTTATTATTTCTGATTTGCTAATCTTAATACCGGAGGGATAACAATATATTATGCCATTTTTGATATGTTAGCAGAAGTGTCTATTTATGTGTCGTGTAGGGAGAATAATTATCTGCGAAAAAAACAACAAATTAAAATGAGTGAGAATAAAACATTTAGACACATATGTCACCAATTGCTTGTTGTTGATTTAGCTTGAAAGACGGGGAAAGGAAAATTGACTTATGAGAAAGGTTGTCTAATTTCTATTTCAACTAGAGGAGACGCTAGCATAAGTCCAAGCCCAATATTAATGTATAAAATTGTGTTTTGCCTTTCAAAAATTGATTTTTTATTTTTGCCTTTTAAATAAATTATTTTTAAAAAAAATTGAAGTTATGTCATATATAACTTTTAATATAATAATTTAAGTTGCAATATATAGCCAAGTGCCAAGTATAAAACAAATTCAATGCCTTCTACTTAATGAGGAGAAATATTAGTTAAATAACACAATTATCCTCAGTGAAGTATTAGTTAAATGACACAATTATCCTTAATTTACATTTTTAATACATCGAGCATATCTCTCTTCTAACTCACACTTCTACTATAGTAGAATGTCACAAAAAATTCATTATTTGTTCTCGTAGAAAATATTACACATTATTATATTTGCAACAATATAATTTTGAATTTATTATATTTTATTTTTAATGAAATGTTTCATATTTGCAACGATTTAATATTTAAGATTATAAATTTTCTTTTCATATATTATTATATGAAAATTAGAAAACTCGCATTTAATATTACTATACGACAAAAAAGCTTTTATTATTAATTTTTTATGAGTAATTATTTTGATATTGACCTAACCTCACGCTAGTATATAAACTAAAAAGTAAATGAATACTAATTATTTATTTCGTTTACTTTTATTTATCTATTTTGAATTTTATACATTTTTTAAGAAATGACGATTAATATGAGTATTTTATTAAAATATTTATATTAACTAATGAATAGTATTATATTTTAAAAAAATAATTAAAAGATAAATAATTAATAATAAAACATGATTTTCTTTTCTTTTCATAGATTAAAAGCGATAAAAAATTGTTTTTAATATAATAAGTATAGCTCAGGAACCAACAAAAATGCCGAAAAGTCGGCCAGTGTTTGGAAGTATCTAAAAAGGAAAGAAAAAGAATGAAATTTGCTAATTTAATTTATGTTGACGGTCACCCAATATAATCCAGGGATTACCGACACCCAACATCAAATTGTATGATTAACAAACATCACACACACAAAATCTCCTCCAATTATGTAATGATCTAATCTTAAAGTTAAAGTTAATACTATACTTCATTTTCTTGACAGTAACATATTGATTGAATATTCGAATAAAATCATCACAAATTAGAAGAAACTCGAAAAGTTGTTTCTGCCGGCAACCTAAAAAAGTCAAAAAATAATAATAATCTTAGCGACCAGTCATACATGCAAATTGTAATGTAAGTGTGCGCAATCTAATTATATTTGGGATAGTTTGATGTAAATTATGAGTTTCGTTCTTGAATTATTGACAGTTTTAAAATACTCCTCTACTTGAGTAATTAAACTTAAATACACCCCCAATATGCAATATGACATAACAAAAGTAGTTTCAAACTCTTGTAAGAGTATGCGACTCTTATTAAAAAGCCGAGAGAAGTATCGAAATCACCCCTGAATTAGCTGAGAATTTAGAGCTATATTTCACTATGTTGCAAAATTGGAGGTTGTATTTAAGTTCAGCTAGTTAAATAAAGAGATGTTTTAAGATTATTAATAATTTAAGAAGAAAACTAATAATTTACACCGAATTTAAGGATATTTTCAATACTTTTCTTTTTATTTTTTCATTGGGCGTTTGATACGTATCTTTATTCATTACTTCCTCTATTCTATATTAAGTGAATTTTTGAGTGATTTTTCATTGTTCAAATAATTGAATTGTTCAAAGTTCAAGATAGATGTTTGAAATTTTTTTCATATTTGTCCTATCATTTATTGAAGTTTTATATTTTCTAAGAGATAAATCACACTACTTATAAAGTTATATTTATAATTTTACAAAGAACAATAGTTGAAAATATGATTTAAATTATGTTCTTAAATATATTTTTTTATATGTGAGCATTACTTCACAAATTCAATTAATATCGAATAGATGGAGTATAAAATTTCTTTTCCAACAGCAAATTTATGTGGTGAAACTCACTTTTCCGTGAAGCTCTTGTCCCTTTTTCTTTTCTTTTAATTAACAGCAAGTTTTCATTGGACTATTTGGACCACTGATCTCTAGGAACATATTACTTCGTTCATTTCATATTTTTTTTTTACTCTGATTGATTCGATCCCTTAAAAAAATTATAATTAGATATGTATTTTACTAAATTAATTTTTTTAATGATATTTTAAAATTCTAAAATTGACTACTATTACTATTACTCTATATAGTTATTTTATATAAAGGATAAAATAATAAAACATTCTTTTGCTTTAAAAAATAAATTAATAAAATGAAATATCTATTTTAATAGAGGGGCCAAATATCATTAAAATGGAGGGAGTATAAACTAATGGCAAAAAAGCCTAAATTATTTAAATGACAAAAATACAAAAGAGAAAAAACTTGAACCTTGCACGTTTGTATCACGTGAAGTGCACATGCTTCCAAGATGTATGGTCATTTTCTTGATAGTCATATATATATACATGATAATAATGAATATATATGTGCAATGAGTTAATAGTCTTGAGGGCCTTTAATTTGTTCTCTTTTCTGCTGCATGTGACCACATAATTAAGTGCAACGAACAAAAAGCAGAAGCTTAAATATTTAATCTGACAATTAGCTTTGTTTAATAATCACAAATTAATGTGGAAATAAATTTGTTGATGTAAATCATCAATATTGAATATTTAATTAATATAAGACATGCATGCATATTTGGCATCCAACTAGAGCTTCTTAAAATCTTACACTAATGTACAAGTTAAATCTTTAATAATCATTCTAAAAGGGCATTTGGCTGAAGTTACGTTGTACACGTAAATGTGCGACAAATAGTCATTAATCATACCAGAAAATTAACAAGACAAATAAGTTGATTGCTTAAAGACAATCAATATGTGATAAATATTTATATAAAATATATGATGTGTATAGAATGATATTAGCTACTCTTAAATAGATGGAATCATGGAACAAAAAGACACAAAATCTAATCGCAGAAAGTGACTTTACTGCTTATTAACACAGAATATGACCAAATATGCAGAAGGACGGCCAAATCCATCGATGACCCCTTATAGTTGACACTAAGTTTTATTTATACATCTTAACTGGATAATGTTCTGTGTCATTTTTATACTATTTTAACAATCATCTAAAATTACACAGTGTGTGTAACACACTCGCGGATGACCTGACATTACGACTAATTAAAAACGAACATGTAGCATTTGAATGCAAAATAATAGTTAAAAAATACATTATAGGAAAAAACTAAATTTTATCCATAAATAATAATAATAATAAAAATATATATTTCTAAACCCCACCACAACTACCCAACCCCTCCTTCCTTCTTTCTTCCCAAACTTTCCCAGGACCTCCCTGAACACCCAATTTCTTTTCTGTTTTTTTTTTTTTTTTAATTTTAGGATTTTCATTAGATTTAGATTTTCACTTTTTCTTCATAATTATAATTGTTGGATCTAAAGAAAAGAAAGGAGAAAAAGATGATAGTGGATGCGGTTTTCAAATCTGAAAAAAAAATTAAAATTCATTTTTTTTATGATAGTGATAAAATTAATGGCGATTAAATATTATCAAACATATTAAAATATTATAAAAGAAAAAAATAAAATAATTAAAACTTAATAAAAATTGAGTGAATTGAGTTATTTTATGTGCTATAATTGATTTCAATCCAACTCCAACTCAAGTAACTTTTGGACGGATCACTTGACTCATCATTTGGAGTCGCCCAATTAATTTAACTCAACTCATCGATTTGACATCTCTACCCTACAAAAGGCAGTCCAAGAGGGTATTGTAGCCATTTCGGCAAGCAAATTAGGACTTGTGCTGGGATTTTTGGTTGTATAGGGCAAATGTGGTGGCCGGTGGGGAGAGAAATATAGTGTCTGGTAGCAAATAGAGGGATATTAGGAGCATGTAAAAACGCAATGACATAGATGTTTTTCTACATGAGGACAAGACAAACGCACATGCTTCTTCCATCATTTGAACATAATATTAATAATATGTACATGAAATTGAGATGCTATATACATGAAATTGAGATGCTATATATAATATAAAGTTAGTATATATCATTAGTATAAATAACTTTTATATTATCAGACATGACTTATCTTAAGTGACTTTTGATTTTTATTTAAAAAAATTTATGAGTGTTTGGGTACTTATAAGCTACTTTTAAAAAAGCCCATTCAAACACCTGCTCAAATGTTCACTAGCCTAATGAGATTCATTATCTAAATATATATACACAATTTTTTTTTTTTATGTATAAATATATAATTTCCGTCGATGAAAATTAGAATGAACCTTCTTATCAGTCCTATCTAGCTTTGACCCTGGAATCTGATGGTGTAAAAAATTATTTACACATATTATATAAGTGTATAACTCTATAATACAACCCTTTAACTTGATCCAATATTATACTTTGTTTTCGTTGAGGACAAGATTGTCTTTCAACTTGTTTGTTGTTTCTATCGTCCAATAGCGATTTATCTTTAGTTTCTTGTTCCCTTCCAATGTATCAACACCAACACTTTTCAAATACCACTCAAAATTACATTATTATTAATATTTCTTTTTCAATATTCCAATCAATCACCTCTATATATATACCTCCCCTACATCATCTCTTTTAAAACATTCCATTTTTCCTCTTTGTTCTTCTCTCTACTATAGCTCATAAAGTGATCTACATTTTTTTTTTCATTGCGTGCTATATACGATACACTATGCCTTCAAGAATCTCAGATTCTTTTAGAGCTCAAAAACACTTGGACTTGAACTCAATAAAAGAATTGCCAGAATCCCATGCATGGACATCATCAGATGATCATTATACTTCAGAAAATTCATGTAATTTCGAGTCTATTCCAGTGATCGACCTCGAAAACAACAACAATAATGTTCTTGATCGTATAGGTCATGCATGCAAGAAATGGGGTGCATTTCAAATTATAAACCATAATATATCAGAGAAGCTACTGCAAGATATTGAAGTGGCCGGAAAAACCCTTTTTTCACTCCCTATGCAGCAAAAATTAAAGGCCGCTCGTTATCCTGAAGGTGTCACTGGCTATGGCGTGGCTCGAATATCGTCTTTCTTCTCAAAACTCATGTGGTCCGAAGGGTTCACCATTGTTGGCTCCCCAATTGAACATGCTCGCCAACTATGGCCAAAAGATTACAAGAAATTCTGGTAAGTATTATAGTATATATCATCCTACAAATTCAGAATTTAGACGTTGTGAATATTGAAAAGAAAAAGGAATAATTAATCTAGCTCGTATCGATAAGAGAAATTCTTGATAATACTTCTTCTATCGCATATTAATTGTCATATTTTTCTTCTCGAGAAGTCAATTTAACTAATTTTTTGGAGGTAAAATTAAATAAGATGAATTCAATATTTTGAAATTACAATTTAGATATTTATAAAAAACTAAAAGTTCTATAACTTGTAATTCTTCTCATATCAATAATATGGACGAAAAAATTATATCTTAAAATACTGATCAAAGTTCTTATAGTTTGACTCTAGAAAAATAAAATATGACAAATATTTTATGACGAAGAAAGCACATCTTAAATAAGATGAACAATTGATTTATGTTATTTAGCTATAGAAAGTTGTTTGTCGATAATTTCTACTATACATTCAATTCTATAAATACTTACTTTTTGCCCTTATACATATAATATAAAGTTGAGTTTGGAAGCACCATGCTCTGCCAAACTTTTTTTTATCATCCCTCACATTTTTCATGCACACATATAGAAAATGGAAATTTCATATTCACAAGTACAAAACTTTTTCTTCTTTAATCTTTTTTGTGCACAGTGTAGGGGAAACCCTAGGTAAAACCTACTGATGTAACTTTTATACTTTATTAATGGAAGAAGCAAAGTTTAACGATAAAGACATATAAGGTCCCACAGACAAGATAAGGGAAGACTTCAGAGATCTACCAGTCCCAAAATCGAATCTAATTATTGATGTTTTTGCACTTTTGCTTTTATATCCATTCCTAGAAAATAAAATAAATTTCTCAAATGCTCTCTAGAAAAATTTACTCTAGTAAATAAGAGTAAGTACTATTTCCTTCGTCTTAATTCGCAGTTTAAGAAAGAATTATTTTTTTTTGAAATTTATTATTTAAAATAAATTATAAATATTTGTGTGATTATAAATTATTTCATTAAATATAAAATTTTAAAATTAAATTGTTAAATACTAAATATAGAAATTTTCATTCTTTTTGGACTGACTTAAAACGAAAGTGAGTCATATAAACTGGGACTCAAAATGATTACTTCTATCTCATCAAATAGTAATTCATCTAATTTTTTTCTTTTCATTTAATATTGTTAATTTTTTTTTCCCAGTGAAGTAATTGAAGAATACGAAAAGGAAATGGAAAAGCTAGCAGGAAGATTAATGTGGCTTATACTTGGGTCATTAGGAATAACAAGGGATGATGTTAAATGGGCCTTTGGCCCAAAAGGAGAATCCAAAGGAGGATGTGCTGCCTTACAACTGAATTCATACCCGGTATGTCCGGATCCGGGTCGGGCCATGGGTCTTGCAGCACATACTGATTCTACCATATTAACAATCCTTCACCAAAACAACACAAGTGGTTTACAAGTTTACCAAGAAGGAAATGGTTGGGTCACTGTCCCTCCAATACCCGGTGCATTAGTAGTTAATGTAGGTGACCTTTTACACATACTCTCAAACGGGTCGTACCCGAGTGTCTTACATCGGGCGGTTGTGAACAGGACCCGACATCGACTTTCTGTAGCTTATTTATATGGTCCACCAACTGGGGTGAAAGTCTCACCCCTGTCGAAATTGGTGGACCAAAGGCACCCACCCTTGTATAGGGCAGTGACATGGAGTGAGTATTTGGGCACTAAGGCCAAACATTTTGACAAGGCACTTTCCTCTGTACGGCTTTGTGTCCCTCTAAGTGGATTTGCTGATGCCAAAGATCATAATGGGGTACAAGTTGGATAAACTCACTAGTAATACTTACATTTGAATTTTATTTTATTTCATTTCTCAAAAAAAAAATGTTTCTTTTCCTCTCTCGTTGAGCCTTTTTACTCCATTATTGGAGGAATATTGTTAATATTTTTGGGAGAGAGGAGAATATAGATTCTATTTTTATCAATCATCTAAATTGTATTTCAAAAGTTACTAGTAGAAAATGTGGGATAAGATGTTTATTTATCGCCGAAGTTACTTATTCAATGCAGAGTATAAAATTGATTTCTCATATGATTCACTTATTTAATAAAAATTGGGCGAGAAAGTCATTTTTCTTGTGTTTATTACATAAAAATCATTATATTCTTGTCATTTCACATAAAGTCATTGACAACGGTCAAGTATTCTTCTCGATAACTTAGTTGAAGTGACAATATTTTTTGGAAGTAAACTTTTTTTTTCTTAAAAAAAAGACACTCATTATAACAATTTTATTGAACTGCTCCAATGACTTGACCTGCTATTATTTTTTTCTTTTTACATAATGGAAGCCCATAGTTTTGATAAAGCAAAACTACAAAAATGTCAATCTTGCAATTAGAACTTGCACATTCTAAAGGAATTATTTGAGCTACACTTGCTTCACATAATTTTCCGACAAATGTGATTCAGTTGAACTCCTTTTACACATACACACAAATAATTGTAATTTGAAATAATTGATAATAAATCAGTCATATCTCGAGTAGAAGAATTGCACGTCATTATTCATAATTTCCTTATTGAAGGTATACATATAATAGACACTCAAACATATAAGCACATATTAAAGTTGTATTTGTTATTAAAAATGAACAAACAAACAAACAATATTGATCTGCTGGCCTTATTTTGAATGTTTAGGTAGAGGACAGGAGAAGGGACATGATATACAAAAGTACCCACTATCTACGGGGGAACAGGACAATGCTGGATGAAGCTAAAATAAAATAAGGGTTATAAATTAAATCAGTGATAGATATTGGGATGAAATTAAAGTATATGACAAAAAAGAAATCAAACTATTACTAACCTGAATTATTAAGTAGCAATTCATTCTATTGTAGAATGATGACAAATACTAATAAAAAACAAAACAAAGCCCACCATGCGAAATTTAAACAAGAAAACAAAAAATATCAGAAAAAAAAGAAGCTAGCCAAGTCCAACAAGTTGATGTAGAGGCCATGTTTGTCAATTTCTGTTAAAGTCCCACGTAGGTGTGTTCGAAGGTCTTTGGTTTCCTCATATGATGTTGGACATGTAATTTTTCCTCTTATATTGTTCACACTTAAGGCCCAAAGTTTATGTGTTTATCGATTTTCATCTTAATATAATTCATCTCTTTCTAAGTTTTCTCTATTCATAAATTAACTCTATATACCTTACAGGGGCGGAGGTAGGGTTTAACATTTGGCAAAATTTAAACCTTATATACAAAACCCTTTTTATAATGATATTATTTTTTTGAATATTTTTTAGCCGCTATAACTAAATGTTGTTGTAGAAAACATATACTGTAAAAAATATATATAAAAGTGCTTAGAAAAAGAGAGGAGAAATTGTCCGTATAGTGTTACAAAAGATGTCTATTAAATAGAGGTCTAATTGTATACTTTGAGAAATTCATTGAATATATACAAAAATTAAATTTAGAATCCAAGTACTCAACACTTAGGTAGTTATCTTAGAATTTAAAATCCATAAAGTTTAAATCCTGAAAGTTAAACTGTGTTAGTAGAGTAAAACTATCATTCTTAAGAATTATTGATAACTCCCAACTGTTTTTGGAAATTATTGAACAGACAAATTACAGAGAGATGATGGAATATAATGAGGCAGTGGTGAGGTAGAAATCATGTGCCTTTCCCACAGAATGGTAACTTAGAAAAGCCCCATATATATGTCCTTGTTCTTAGAAATTATTATATTCAATCATTTTTCAATTTCTTCATAGCTTTAACTCATTGCTCTAAAAGAGTTCTGACATATATAGAATATTTTAACAAGAGTACTGTCCTAGGAACAATTGTGGGGTTTCTGGAGTACTAAAAAGAGGGATTGATGCAAAATTTTCAAGGGAAAAAGTTCTAAATTTGATCATGTTCTATTTAGAATTGCTAGATTTTGTCGTCGTTAGACTTTTGACACATACATATCTCGTTGTTACAGGTCATCGTATATTTACCCTTTATCATTAATATAGTGCTCCTAAGATGATCAGTGAAATTTAGGAGTGAGTTTCGTATGAAGAAAAATATGCAGGTGATTAATTCAAAAATATAAAAATAAACTCCTTAATCAATTTATCATTTTAAAAATAAAAATAAAAACTTAGATTCTTTTTCTATTCTTTTTGTCCTTTTGTTGCTTAAGAAGTCTACGACTTCATGATGCACTTTTAGAAGGTTTTATCTAATTTGGAAGTGCTAGCAAATTTAATTAACCATAACCAAAGCAATTCAGTGATTTCACAATTTTTTCTCTCCTTTGTGTGCTTGGCCTTTCTTGTTCTTCACGTGGTCCACTAGTTGACCTTTCTCCTAGTTGTTTTGGTTCTTTTTCTTTTGGCTAAAAAGGAAACTAATATTTTTTGGAGAATTTTATTACGCAAAGTATAAATGTACTATTTATTTTGGGCTTCGAAAGGGTTAATATTGTCCGCAAAATATGTAAAATTCATCATATTTGTCCTCGTTAATAATTTGACCTAAGTATGTCTTTATTGCTACTTTATCGAAAATGCCCTATTTCGAATAAAATTTAATTGAGGGCATATTTGTTGGAAAAGAGGAACACTGCATCAAAGCCAAAGTAGAAGAAGAGAAGAAGAAGGAAGAAGGCAGAAGAAGGCGCTGGAAGTTGAAAAATAAAGCAACTGAAGAAGAAGAAAAAGAAATAAGAAGAAGCTGAAGAGTTTTACTCTTCAGCACAAATCCTCTGGCACGTACACGTGGAGAAATCCTCTCCACATACAATTATATATATAATACACCACAAACAGAAATTAACATGGTACATTTAATATATTTATGCCCATACAATTATGGGCAAGTAGAGTATAAATTTTGTACAAATTTGTAACCCATACCTTCTTGTCTCTATTGTATAACCCTATATAAACTAATGTACATAGTATCAATAATACACAGAAAATTTATCTCTGTCTCTTTCTCTCTTTAAATTCTAACATGGTATCAGAGCATCCCTAAGCTCAATTCAATTCTGTGTTTATCATCACCATCACTGATCTGTATTTGCATCATCATCATCAGCTTCAAAATCTGTGTTTGTATCATCATCTTCAAATCCCTATTGAAACAAAATGCCTGAATCAACCCAAGTTAAGTCAGGAAGTGGAGAGAAAGGAACCACGTACGAAAACAGTCATCCTTATCACTTAAACAATTCAGACTCACCTGGTATGACGCTGGTCAACAATGTTTTCGACGGAAGAGGATATCCAGGCTGGAGGAGATCCATCCTCTTGTCCCTATCAGCTAAGAAGAAGCTTGGCTTCATCAATGGAACCTGCAGGGCTCCAGAACTGGAATCTGCAGATTTTGAACAATGGAGTTGTGTTAACGACATGATCATATGTTGGATATCAAATGCACTCTCTAAGGATATTGCAGATAGTGTGATGAGTTCCAAAACTGCTAAGGAACTTTGGGACAGTCTGGAGCAGAGGTTTGGTAAGTCAAGTGGAGCCAAGATCTACCACCTACAAAAGGAATTAACGAGCCTAATACAAGGGAATAGTGACATTGCAGGTTACTTCACCAAACTTAAGAGACTATGGGATGAATTGGATGGGATAAATGTAATTGTTTGTTGCTCATGTAAATGCACTTGTGATGGGAAAGCAAAATTAACAAAATCACTAGAAGATCAGAGGTTAATTCAATTCCTAATGGGACTAAATGATGTATATGCCCAGGCAAGAGGAAATATACTCATGATGAATCCCTTACCTGGAATGGATGTTGCATATTCACTGCTTTTGCAGGATGAGAATCAAAGGGAAGTATATGCAAACACAAACTACATCTCTGATTCTGGATCATTCCTGGCAGCAAGTCAAGCAAAACAACAGGACAACAAGCTAATTGCTGAGTTTGCAGCATTCATGGCTAGTGGACAAGGAAGAAGTACACAGAGATTCAAACACCAAACAATGAGAGAAACAAACACATATCAGAGGTACACCAATCCAGGTCAGAACCAGAGACATGATAAGTCACAGAACAGGTTTAAGGGCAAGAAGAAATATGATCCAAACCTGTCATGTACTCATTGTGGAAAAACAGGGCATGTACATGAGAATTGCTACAGACTGCATGGGTTTCCTGCAGATTTTGAGTTCACCAACTCAAGAAACTATTAGCCTCAGATCAAAGCAAATGCAACTTTGACTCAGCAAGCAGATGAAGACTTTAGGAGGACAGATCCTGAAATAACTGATAGAAATTTTGAGGAACAGTTCAACAAGCAGCAGATTGCAAAGATGATGCAAATGTATAAACAAAGCAAGTTGACACAAACAAGAATCAATGCAAATGCAGTAGCTGGTACCATTTTTAAATACTCAAATTCTGTGCCCACTAATCTTAAGCAAAACACTTAGATAATTGATTCAGGAGCCTCAGAACATATGTGCTTTGATCCCAATTCCTTCTTATTTCTAAAACCCCTACCTATGCCTTTGAACATTAATTTACCTAACTCTTTCAAGGTAAGTGTGACCCATATAGGTAGCATCTCTATTTTGCCAGGACAGGTCATAACTGATGTACTGTTTGTGCCAGACTTTAAGTATAATCTACTTTCAATTCATAAGTTCTGTGTTCAGTTTCAGTGTGATGTCCTATTCACTGCCACTGGATGTTTCTTGTAGGGCCTTTCAGTGAGGAGTCCTCAAGTTTTTGGTGAAGTTAGAGAAGGACTCTATTTATTGGATTCCAACACTGACAGCTCTAAAAATAGTTTCAATGATGTATCTCCAGATCCCATCCCACAATCATTTTCAGTTTTTAATTCAGTACATGTTAATGCTACTCCTAGTGTGAAACTTTGGCATGTAAGGTTGGGACAACTTCCATTTTCAGCAATGAAGCATTTATGTTTTCTTCCATGTGAATCCACTTCTGATTTTGTTTGTGACATATGTCCTAGAGCTAGGCAAACTAGACAACCCTTTCCTACTAGCAACATAAAATCCACACATATTTTTGATCTCATTCATATAGACATTTGGGGACCCTACAAGTGTAGTACTTACAATGGTTTCAGATTTTTTCTCACCATAGTAGATGACTACAGTAGAGGGATATGGACATTCTTACTAAGCACTAAAAGTAATGCCTTTCCTGTACTAAAAAGCTTCCTGTCCATGGTAGAGAGACAATTCAATGTCAGGGTTAAAATGATCAGATCTGACAATGCTTTAGAATTGGGGAAAGGAACACAGGAAGCAGCATTCCTTGCTTCTCAAGGAATCTTACATCAATTGTCCTGTGTTGCTACACCTCAACAAAATGGAACTGTTGAGAGAAAGCATAGACACCTCTTAGAAATTGCAAGAGGGTTGATGTTTCAGTCAAAATTGCCAATGATTTACTGGGGAGAATCTATTCTAACTGCTACTCATATCATTAATAGACTACCATCTAGTGTTCTAAAGGGAAAAACACCTTATGCAGTACTAGTTAGACAGGAACCTACCTATGACCATTTGAGAAACTTTGGCTGTTTGTGTTATGCCTCTACCCTGGGACAAGGGAGAAACAAGTTTGATGAAAGGGCTACTGGTTGTGTTCTACTAGGATACCCTTTACAGCAGAAGGGGTACAAACTGTTATCTCTAGACACAAGGAGGGTGTTTGTATCCAGAGATGTCAGATTTCATGAATCACAGTTTCCTTTCAACTCACCTAATAGCTCCCACACACCTACTTTTTTGAACTACCCTTCTTACTCAGATCATGATCCCAATTTCCACAATCCATCAGCCCCACCTGTTCATGATCCTCTATACCCATCTACACTATCAGTACCTCCACCTAATACTTCTACCTACAGCCCCCAATCCGAATCCACACTTCCTCACCAAACATCTCTACCTGCCCCAGATACTCCTGCCCCTGCTCCTATCACAGATATACCAAGAATATCTAGCAGGATGTCTCATGAACCTGGCTACCTAAAAGATTACATTTGCAATAGTGTAATGTTTACTGATCCATGGACAACTTGTCTTGCTCACCCTCACAAGCCAAAAGGATATGCTTTCTCCTCTCTATTCCTCCACAATCAGAAACTACTCCACTCCCTCTCTACTATCACTGAGCCTAGCTGCTATAACCAGGCTTCCCAACATTCAGCATGGAGAGAGGCCATGAACTCCAAACTTCAGGCCTTGGCAACCAATCACACCTGGGATGTTGTCTTGTTGCCTAAAGGAAAGAGAGCCTTACCTTGCAAATGGGTATACAAGATAAAACATCTCTCAAATGGAAGGATTGAACGACTAAAGGCCAGACTAGTAGTAAGAGGGGATATACAGAGAAAAGGTATAGATTATGGAGAGACCTTTTCACCTGTTGTGAAGATGACCACTATCCGGTGCTTACTTACCATTGCAGCTAAAAAGAAGTGGTCTGTTTCACAATTGGACGTCAACAATGCATTTTTGCATGGCGACCTCCAAGAAGAGGTTTTTATGAAGTTTCCAGCAGGACTCACACCTCCTACTCCTAACCATGTCTGTCTTCTGAAGAAATCCCTATATGGTTTAAAGCAAGCTTCCCGGCAGTGGTATGCTCGCCTTGCAGGAGCCTTAGCTTTCAAAGGCTATTCCTCCTCTTTAAACGATTATTCCCTCTTTTTCAAACACAATGGGAAACTTACTTCTATCTTAGCAGTATATGTCGACGATATTCTCCTCACTGGAAATGATTTGTATGAACTCGACAATATCAAATGCTTTCTCAACACAGAATTCAGAGTCAAAAACCTAGGACAAATTCATCATTTTCTTGGCATGGAAATTTTGCGAGAAGATCAAGGTTTCATTGTAAATCAACGGCAGTTTACCATGGACCTCCTTCAGGAATTTGATGTCTCTCATCTGCCTTCAGTCAATTCTCCGCTGGATCCCTCCTTCAAACTTCGAGCTGACGACAGTCCTCGCCTGGATAATCCCACTCTCTACCGTCACTTGGTTGGCAAGCTGAATTATTTGACCAACACTCGCCCAGATCTATGCTTTGCTGTTCTTGCTCTGAGTCAATA
The DNA here is from genome assembly GCF_947179165.1 of Solanum dulcamara. NCBI lineage: Eukaryota > Viridiplantae > Streptophyta > Magnoliopsida > Solanales > Solanaceae > Solanum > Solanum dulcamara. The sequence continues at coordinate 69,270,154 of NC_077244.1, forward strand.
TATGCAGCGACCCTGTTTGTCTCATTTCTCGGCTGCCTTACGCGTTTTGCGCTACCTGAGCACAGATCCAGCTCAAGGCATCCTACTTTCCTCTGATCCCTCTTTCTCCTTGCTGGCTTTTTGCGATGCGGACTGGGCATCCTGCAAAGATTCACGCAAATCAGTCAGTGGTTTCTTTATTACCTTCGGAGGGGCTCCAATCTCTTGGAAATCAAAGAAACAAATCTCGATCTCCTTGTCCTCCGCAGAAGCGGAATACAGGTCCATGCGTCGTGTTACTGCTGAACTTACTTGGTTAGTTCGCCTTCTTGAAGATCTTTCTGCTCCGATTTCCCTTTCGATTCCGCTACGCTCAGACAGTCAGGCAGCCATCCACAGAGCTCGAAATCCGGTCTTCCATGAGCGCACCAAACATGTTGAGCTTGATTGTCACTTTGTGCGCCAATAGTTTCAATCTGGTCTGATTTCACTCTCTTTTGTTCCTTCCAAAGACCAACTTGCCGATCTCTTCACTAAGCCCCTTTCTGGGGTTTCTCATCAGGCGTCCCTGCGCAAGTTGCAAGTGCTCACACTCCCCTCCAACTTGAGGGGGGATGTTGGAAAAGAGGAACACTGCATCAAAGCCAAAGTAGAAGAAGAGAAGAAGAAGGAAGAAGGCAGAAGAAGGCGCTGGAAGTTGAAAAATAAAGCAACTGAAGAAGAAGAAAAAGAAATAAGAAGAAGCTGAAGAGTTTTACTCTTCAGCACAAATCCTCTGGCACGTACACGTGGAGAAATCCTCTCCACATACAATTATATATATAATACACCACAAACAGAAATTAACATGGTACATTTAATATATTTATGCCCATACAATTATGGGCAAGTAGAGTATAAATTTTGTACAAATTTGTAACCCATACCTTCTTGTCTCTATTGTATAACCCTATATAAACTAATGTACATAGTATCAATAATACACAGAAAATTTATCTTAGTCTCTTTCTCTCTTTAAATTCTAACAATATTTGAACCTTCACGCATAGCGTAAAAGTATATTTTGTCCAATTTAGTCCCTAACTACAATTATGAAATACTGGTGAAAAATTCATTTCAATTCAATTAAGTTAATTTCATAAATTCAACTTTACAAATTATTGCATAATTTTAGTTAGGAATTAAATTGGACTAAATTGGAGCATATCTTTATACTATGTATGTAGATCCTAAAAAAATATGTTCTTGATTAAGTTCTTCGTGAAATAAAAAAAAAAATTGTCCAATAAAATAACATCAGAAATATAATTAAATCAAATTATTACTAGAAAACAAATATGAAGAAGTTGGCATACCTTAAAAGGATTCCCCCCCCCACACACACCATTTTTCCATTTGGGTTTCATTTTTGTTTGGGGAAACAGATGCTTGGTGACCCAATGAGTTGTGGTGCAGTAGTGAGACTACTTCACCCATAATCAGAGGTTTCAGATTCGAGCCTTGGATATAATAAAAATCTTGTTGGGAGCGTCATCCCCGATAGGCCCTGCAGTGCGGAATTCAAATTTAGTCGGGGCTCTACGGATTCCGGACACCGATGGGAATTCCCCCCCCCCCCCCCCCCAAAAAAAAAAAGAGAAAAGGGTGCTTTATGAATATTTTCAATTAAGATCTATAGCGTACATTGGACTTTCCAATGGGGAGGGAATTTGGTTGTAGTCCCCTAATCAACCTTTAAGAAGTTAATTGGGTTGGGAAAAATTATATCAGGAATATAATATGAGAATTAAGTTAATAATAATGAAAATTATTTAATTGATATGGTTGTTTATAAATATTTGGTTTATATAATTAAAAATAAGATATACCTAGTATAATATAAAATATATGATGGGTTTTACAAAATAAATGTGCTTGGATAAACTTTTGTTTTCATTTTTAATATTATCCTTTTGAAGAAAAGGTTAGGAGAAGGGTATTATTAGTCCTTAATTTAGTTGTTTTATTTCAGAATGGCTAATTTAGTTATAATTAACAAAAATTAATACCATCAAAGATTACGATAGAGTGGTAAGTACTCCTCCATTTTTTTATTAAAAGTCGCAGGTTTGAGTTTTAAATATGAAGTTGTCTTTGGAAGGAAACACTTTACACCAAAATAGGAACTTTTCGGCGAAAAAGTCTAGATTAGGCGGAACCACTTGGAATAGATGGAAAGATAAAATATAAGTATGTCATTTTTAATTTCACTAATAAATATATTGCAGAAATTTTCGTCTCCCTTAATTATCAACAAGTAATTAAATTATAGAACTAATAAGGATAACGACAATAAGTCGTTGTAGTATAGTGGTTAGTATTTCCGCCTGTCACGCGGGTGACCCGGGTTCGACCCCCGGAAACGGCGATTCTTTTTTTTCTTTCTTTCTTGGATTTGTCTTATGTTTTATCCATTGTAGTTTAACATTCCCTTTGAGTTATATATCGCCCAGAATATTTTAAAATAGACCAAACTTATCTAAATTCGATTTACATAGTATGTTTAACAAACATTATAGTTACGGAAAGGGAATAAATGCATACCCACAAGGTTCATATAATTTGACCTCTGGAAAAAATGAAAACGTGTTAAAATAAAAATGAACGGAGGGAGTATATACTCACAAGGAGAGCATAATACATATTTATTCTCCTAGCTAGTAACATAATCAAAGTAAATTAAATTCAGACACCACAATAGGTCTTCAAAGCAGATGCACATCTTTGGCCTTCTTCAGTGTAGTAGAAAGCAAGGAATTCAACATGATCAAAGGGCTTAAAGAGTAAAGAATGCTCTTCATCTACCAGCTCTTCTGGTGCCTTTATCGTATATCCAGCTTTAGGTATTGAAAATAAACCAACTGAATACCTTGCTTCATTTCCTCTCATCATTACTCTGTGAAATGGTGAATGCAATCGGCCATTTGCCCATGCCTACGTACAAAAACAATCGTACACTTCATATTCAAGTCATATATTTACCTATCAAGTCACTTAAAAGATAGCTATACGTAATCATTCATAATTAAATTTTTTTCGTACTTATAAATAACCTAAAACATGAGATCGATTGGTTACCAAGTTAAGCCACAACTCGTTAAAATAACTTGGATTAAATAAAATTCGTATGTGATCTAACATTATTACATAAATCGAGAAAATAAACAGTTATGTGAGCCTATAGATAAATAAGGAAAATAAAGTTAAATAAAAGAGAAGGTTAATGTTGGAAGAGCTTACATATAGTGAATCTCCAATCATGACAGTGAAAGTATCTGGTGTAGGATCAACGTTGATCCATTGGCCATCTTTGGACAAAACTTCAAGACCATTAACCTGATTTTGGTATAATATAGTAACAATATTCTTGTCCGTGTGAGCATTTAGTCCTAGTTTAGTTTCACTGCTTTGTGGTCCTTTATACTTCATCACTCGAAGAAGGTAGTTGGTCGAATTCATATGCTCATCCATGCACTTTTCAACACCTAAACTCTCCAAAATCATCTTTCTTATTGTCTGGTCTAACTCTGATAGTTGCTCTGAATATGATTGAATAGTTTTACTGCCAATAGTACACATAATAAATTACATCATTAAAAATAAGGTGTTACTAATAGCATATATACACTACTATTTAGATTGTGATGACGGAGGTGGGTCCAAATATTTAAGTTTAGTAAAATATTTAGTGAATTTTCACGTAAATCTGAATTAATCGTGCTAATTAATTTTGAATATTAGAGGTCTAAAGTAAAGTGACACTTATAATGGAGAAGAATTTTGTACCAAAACGTAGGATTTCCTTGGGGCCAAAGAATTTGAGTGAATTTTTCAGCTTTATGAGGTATGTTAGCATCATCAATGCCCATGCTTTCATAGAGTGGAACTTGAGCATATTGTCCAACATAGCCATGGAATGGTTTTTTGGAAATGTTTCTAAGTTTGGTTTGTAAAGGGAGATCAAAAAGCTCTTGTAAGGATTCAAAAATGGATTTTCTAAGGTGTATTGGAATTTTATCAAATGAAGCTTCAAAACAACCATATTCTACTAGTGCTTTGTGGACTTGACTTTTCACTTGGTTCCATACATGAGTGCCTGGCTTTAAATCTTCATGAGAGAAGTCTATAATTGGAAGCTTCATATTTTCAGAACCCATATTTTCCTTTAATTTTCTACTCTCAAGTGTCTGTTTTTGTTTGTTGTGCTTAATTTTGCCGCTGAATCTACTTATAATGAATTTACTTGAAGAGGAGAAATTTTATGCTATAAGCCACACTACCAATTACTTGTATTTTAGGTTTTTTGATACCTATCTCTAGTATTAAATAATCTTTTTTTTGTCCTAATAGTATTACTTAAATAGTCAGTAAAAACTCATTCATTATGGATCCATGCTCGTAAATCATGACAAAGAATCATAGCAATTTATTAGTAAAACAACGGAGAAGGTCTAAAACACGTGTAAAATGTACCTCAATTATTTGAATTTGTACAAAACTATCCTTCATTCACCTTTCGGCCCTCAAATATTTTTGACGTCAACTTTTCGGATAAAAAATACCCTCGATAATAACCCTTTGGCTCATATTTGTCCTTATTTTTAACAACTCTCCTAACGTAAAATCATTAAACATTTGTTTATTATGTTTTCTAATCTGATTGGTTCAAATTTAAACCATTCTCAAATAAATAAATAAAATCTCATATAATTCATATTTTGACCTCATATGGTTGAAAATAATATTCAAAAACATATTAATTTCACGATATCTTTCTATTGGCCTACTTTAAATTAATATCCAATTCATTATAACTCAACTCATAATCGGAGATTCATCTAAAATCCACGCATGAATGTCCATTAAAAAAATATATTATTTTTTATTAACACAACATTTTCTATTAATTATCCAATTGTCATTATCATTCACTCTTTTTATTATTTTTTAATCTGATCTCTTATTATTAATTAGGATATCAGAGACTCAAATTTGAAATGAACCTAGATGTTCATATTCTTTTAATATATATTATTATCATGGCGGGGTAAGGGTGGGGATAGGAGAAAAGATTATTTTTTATTCGTTTATTTTGAATTTTAGGTACACACAAAAGAAAAAATGCTATTAATTTATCTTCTATTGAATTAATTGTTTCTATATGAATGTCCTCATTACTTTTTTTTTTCTCTCTTATTTTGTCATAAGTTTAAAAAAGTAAAAATTGTGGACAAGATTTCAAGAAGAAAAAAAGTGGAAGAGAGGAAATGAAGAAGTGAGAAGGTGATTTTACTACTTATCGGATAAGAGCCTAAAATACCCTTAAATTATGAGATTTGGTACAATATTGCCCCTCCCATCCACCTAATGAGTGTAAGTCGTTAAAATAAGGGTATTTTTGAGCCAAAAGATTGATGTCAAGGATATTTGAGGGCCAAAAGATGGATGAAGAATAATTTTATATCAATTTAAATAGTTAAAGGACATTTTAAGCCCTTCTCCGTTAAAACAATTATCAACACAGCTGAGCGTATTTAATAATTGAGAATTTTTAGATAAAGACATGTTGTGTACAATCAAATGATGGGAAATAAAAGGTTTCAATAATCATTTAATATTCAAATCTTAATACAATCAATTAATATGAATGTGTATTCAAATTTAATAATACAATTTAATTTTAATACACATCTTAATATTAATATATTCAGATTTTAACTTCTTAATTTTAATAAAAACAAACAAAACATTAACATCCTGTTATTAGATCCTTCTAATTGAACTATTACAGAGTGAAATTAGAAAAGGGTATGAGTGAATGTATATGTGACTGACCGTCTTTTCTTTATTTCTTTTTGTCCATTTTAATGACAAAAAAAAAAAACAAATTCTTGTACCATTGTACATCCAAAAAAATCAGTATACATTTTCATGGATAAAAATGGGGAAAAAAACATTAGTCTAGAAGGGTGGTGATAACGTGTAATATCTACTCTTCAAATTATAGTGCGTTAAACAATACTGCTACGTTTTTTAAAAATAATATAATTTGCAAACCATGACACTAATTAATCTCCTATTTATGAAAGATTTCCTTGAAAAAACTACGTTAATGGAATTATTTAGCATTAAATTTGTGTTTTTTTTTATCACTATCTGTGGTATTATATTATAAAATATCAATCCAACATATCAAGAATCTGATATAAAAACTAATTCATTTATAGATAAATCCATGCTCGTAATTCGTAAATTATGCCAAAGACTCATAAAAATTTATTTTCAAGGCAATTATCATCACAAACATGATGAGCCAAGGATTGTCGACGATATATATATATATAAGTCTAAAACAAATACATCACTGATCAAGGATAATAAATATATCAGTTGTGAAATAAAATAATCTCGCGTAACGATTTGACCGGGACACATCCAATTGAAAGTCTTATCCCAACCTCTTTGAATTGTTATCGTATGTCAAACGACAAAGTTCTAACACCTTCTACTTGCTAATGATCATACGGAGCTATAGATTTCTCTTGATCGGAGAAAAAAAATGTATATCACCCGCAAAATAGTGAAGCATTTATTCTGTCCAACTTACTTCTTTTTTTTATTTATAAAAACTTATTTGCATTTGTGTTTAAAAATGATGCATTAAATTAGTATAAATATTGTATCGTGGGGTAAATTTTACCTATTAATGCTTTGTTTATTTAATTCAACTTGAAACTATATATTAGCAAATGCAGCTCACCAACCTCCTTTTTTTCTTCTTCTTTTGATTGTATATATATTAAAATCAATACCATGGATGGGATATGTTAGAAAATCATTAATTGTCTTGGTTATGAATCTTGTGAATTATTGTTCATGTTAAATAAGTTATGATATCCATATCAAATAACATAATATAAAAGATTTGAGATGTTGGCCATTTTGTTGTATTTGATCTGGCTGATTGCTAGTAGTCTATAATTCCTTACATTATTAATTTATAAAAGTATTGTTTTTTTCCCCAACTTTACTTACCTTAGTTTATGGTACAGAATATGCATAAATTAAATAACGTCGAGATAAGAATCTGTTTGATAATAATTGAATGTACACTAGAATGACTCCAAAAAATAAAATAAAATAAATTAGTGATACTATCACTATGCAACAAAAGTTAAAATTTTACACATCATTTGGACAGATTTATGGGGCATAAAATTAGAAGCAGTATGTATCATTCAATTTTGAAATTAATTGCGTTAACATATGTTAATTCTTGGCCTTGAGTTTGTATTGATTGATCATATAATTTTGGCATTACATATTTTCAGAATTTGGAGGTTTAAGAAATGGAATATGCTTTAAACACGATGACGCAAGCTACATATATATCAAATCAATTAACCAAACAATTTTTTTTGCTTACCCAAAAGTGGTCCTCGTTTTTTTTAAAATTTCGACTGAGCCTGGGAAAAGGAAAAAAGGAGAAACTGTATCGCCGTTGCCGGGGATCGAACCCGGGTCACCCGCGTGACAGGCGGGAATACTTACCACTATACTACAACGACTTGATGGTTTTCAAATGATTATTATTATATATGTATCTAATAATATCAAAGCGAGATAGTTAACTCTCTTTCGTTCGAAAAGAAAGTAGAAACTCACGTACGCTGATTTAAGTCGAGGATAAGTAATTAATTTGTTTCGTTTAGGTGTAAATAATTCTGTTCTTGAAAATTTTGTTCAATGTATATAATTGATTTGTGAAAAATAAAAATGTCATATTTATACTTTATCTTTCTATGTATTTGAGAGCGTGTAATATTTTTTATTTTATTTTATTATTCTCTATGATTTCATCTCCATCAAATTAGGGGTGGACATTCGTTTTTTCAAACTTTAGTTCGACTTTTCAAATATGTGCATTGAATATCATACCAAATTAGTTTGGTTCGATTTTTTTTAAAAGTATGGCTTGATTTGGTTCGACTTTTCTAAAATGATTTTTTAAAAAAGAAAATTCTATATTTTCACGGATAGAGTTTAAGAAAGAACGAAAAAATATTCGATAAATACCTCTGCCTTGTTATGCGAGTGCCCATGATTTGATCCACGGGCAAGGCGGCATTTTCCTCAGCATTTTCACATACCCTCTTGGTAAACAAGCAATAGGCTCAAAATGGGTGTATAAAATCATATACAAAGCAAATGGGGAGGTAGAGAGGTTCAAAGAAAGACTAGTAGCCAAAGGCTATAGTTAATAAGAGGGCCTTGATTACCATGATACTTTCTCACCTGTTGCAAAAATAGTTACTGTTAGATGTGTTATTGCTTTGGCAGTCTCTAAAGGTTGGTGTTTGTACTAAATGGATGTGTATAATTCTTTCTTATAAGGTGATTTAGAAGAGGAGGTGTATCTGGAAATGCCTCAAGGATTTAGACAGGAAGGAGTACACAAAGTATGTAGACTGCATAAGTCTTTTTATAGCCTTAAATAAGCATCCAGACAATGAAATATTAAACTCACCACAGCCTTATTGACTGCACGATTTGTTCAGAGTACTTATGATTATTCCTTGTTCACCTTGAAAAGAAAGGAAGAGATGTTCATAGTCTTGGTATATGTTGATGACTTCCTTATTACTGGGGACAATGAAACCATGATATGTGAGGCTAAAGATGCCCTCCATCAACAGTTTAAGCTCAAAGATTTAGGAGAACTTAAATACTTCTTACGCATTGAAGTTTTGAGGTCTGACTAAGGAGTCATTTTGAATCAAAGGAAGTATATTCTTGAGCTTATTTCTGAAATTGGCTTAACAGGTGTAAAGCATGTAGCTACACCTTTAGAGTCCAATGCTAAGTTAACTTCAGTAGAGTTTGACAAAGCTGCTGGTTTCACTGGTGATGCTGTCTTGAAGGACATTACTTTTTATCAGAGATTGATTGGAAAACTAATGTATGCAACAATTACTAGACTTGATATTTGTTATGTTGTGCAAACACTAAGTCAATTCATGCAACTACCGAAGAAGTCTCATTTAGAGGATGCTCACATAGTGGTCAGGTACTTGAAAGGTACTACAGGATAAGGCATTTGGCTAAAAGCTCATACTACTGCAGATTTAGTTTGCTGATGTGACTCAGATTGGGATGCTTGCCCTAATACTAGAATGTCTGTTACAGGGTATGTTGTCAAATTTGGTGAATCTTTGGTGTCTTGAAAATCAAAAACAACAACATATTGTATCTCGAAGTTCAGCTGAGGTTGAATATAGAAGCATGGCCACAGCTGTAGCAGAACTTACTTAGCTGGAAGGACTCTTCACAAAGCTAAATGTTCCTATTCACAAACCTATTACTGTGTTTAGTGACAGCAAATCTGCTATCCAATTAGCAGCCAATCCATTTTTCATGAAAGGACTAAGTACATCGAAATTGACTGTCACTTTACTCGGGACAAAATCAAAGCCAGCCTAGTGGAAACAGTGTATGTTCCTACTCAGCAATAAGTTGCTGATGTATTGACTAAGAGCTTGAGGCAGGATCAACATGTGCATCTATTAAGCAAGCTTGGTGTGCTTAATATCACGCACCCTTTAGCTTGAGGGGGAATGTTAGAAGTATTAGTTGTTAGTTTGAGTATTAGCTGTTAGTTAAGTTTGCTGTTAACTTGACTATGTTAGCTAATTACTGTCAAGTTAGTTATGGTAAGTTAGTTAGTTATAGCATGTGATATGGCAAGTTAGTTAGTTAGAGGATGTGACTAGCATGTAAAGTTGTTATGTTAGTTAGATGGGAGATTCTAGATGGTTAGAGTTTCTCTATAAATAGTCATTGTATTGGAGTGCTGAAGTAGTTTTAAAGATCAGTTCACTCTTCTTCCTTCAATGAAATTTCCATCTCTCTGTTCTTGTCAATTCATACAGTTATTGGAGTAGTTTTTCTCATAAAGGGAGATCAGAAAACTCTTGTGAGAGTTCAAAAATGGATTTTCTAAGGTCTATTGATAAAATTTTATCAAAGAAAGCTTCAAAACAACCATATTCTACTAGTGCTTTGTGAACTTGGCTTTTCACTTGGTTCCATACAAGTGTGCCTGGCTTTAGATCTTCATGAGAAAAGACTATTTTTGGAAGCTTGATAGTTTCAGAATCCATATTTCCTTTGAAAAAGAGTTTTTTGCTATATGTTTGTTATGCTTAATTCCATGCATGCAGATGAATCTATTTAAAGGATTTGGTATGACACAACCTAAAATTAAATGTTGTGTGAAGGTATAAAAAAAATGACTTTTAATTTCATAAATTAGAAAATTCTAATAATTTTTTTAATATTTAATTCGAATGGTTTGAATGCCCAACCCTATTCTTAGGTGGCTTTGTAAGAATATCAAAAGATTGAATAGGCTAAATTACGTGTTTGTTTAATAATATGTTTTAACTAGATCTGCCTAACTAATTTATTACTCTGATTTCAAATTATGCTATAGTTATATAATCTCTAAAATCAAATGCTATATTTATATTGGTAATTTATTTAGATGTTTCTTGCTATATATAATGGCTAAAGATATTATATTTCCTTTGCAATTCCATGGTTAGCTAGCGTTGGCATAGATTATTGTTGAAACTTGAAAAAAATGAATTTTTAAAATTGTTAGAAATATAATTTTTGAAATTTGAAGTTGTGTTTCGACATGTATTTTAATTGAAAAAAAATTGAAGATTCGGGGGAGGAACTGAAAATTCCTTAATGGGATTTCTTTAAATTTATTTATTTATGGAGTTCATATTTACATGACATAAAAAAATAATTATAAAATGTAGTACGTTAACAAAGTGATATATATGTGTACCGACGTTAACAATTTAATTTTTTTTGCAATTAATTGTGTTTAACTTTCCTCACAGTTATTTCTAGTATCAAATAGTCAATTATCTGATTCATCTATAGATCATTTTTCCTTTTTAATAAATTGTTCAGAAAAAGAGAAAATTGACACACCATTGACATTTATAAATGGAACATTCTATTAAAAAATTAATCATGATTTGTACCAAAGAAAAATAGAACTCTACACTTTAAAGGAAGTAGAGGACTAGTATAGAGGAAGTAGAGGGCTAGTATAGGAATCAGGACCATCCAAAATATTATTCACTCCGTCTCAAATTTATGTGACATCATTTTATTAAACATAGAGTTAAAAAAAAAAAAAACTTTTTGAAAGTTGTAATCCAAATTAACTTTAAATTTTTGTGTCTTTAAATCATCTCATAAAATTTGTTTCTAAATATAAAAGAATGGCTTTTTTTTTGAGATAAACTAAAAAAATGATGTAACATGAATTAGGATAGAACGAATACTAATTGCATTCAAATAAACAAGTGCTTTTTGGATGGGTTAGAGAACATATTCAGGAAAAATAGGATCGGCAAAGAAACAAACAATAATCCTCAATTTCTAAGCTAAAATATATATTTATTTTGATAACTAATAATTTTATTAGTCATCAGTAAAGAACAATTACAAATTTGTAGCCCAGCTGGCTATCCTATAAAAATATGCTAGATAAAAAACATTCAAGAAAACTACACATAACTGGCCGTAGGATAAAGAACAAATGTTGGGGTAAAACGTTTTGCTGCAAACAAAAGTGAGATAAAAAAGACACCAAATTTTTGTCTTTTATCGAACCTAACTTATTTTTTAAATGTAAGATTTTATCTTAGGAAATTAAGTCACAGTTAAGGATATTTCTGCTCATATTTTTTATTAAATAAGAGGCAAAGAAAAATCACCCCAAAATAGAAACAATTTGTGCAAACACTTGTTTGATACAGCTGATGAAAATTATTCTTTTGAGCCATATACTTGCATAAGAATTCCTATGACAAAAGCAATAAAAACATTTTTCGCCCAAGTTCCCACTCCTATCTTATTTCTTAATTTTGACCAAAACAAACTTCGGCTCATTTTATTAAAGAAAAAAATTACTATGGCAAAACATATTTCTACGCATTGTATCTATAAGTTTTTCTCTCCAAAATTTCATACAACCACAAATTAGTGAAATTCTTCTCTCTTTCATAGATGATTTTCTTCCTCTTTTTTTTCATGGACGATTCATAAAATTTTCTCCAAATTCAAACTCAATGATGTTGTATTCTCATCTTCTTTGCTCCGACAAAGCGTCATCGCCATTGAATTTAGCGTAAGCATGGGATTCATTGATGCAATCGATGATGAAACTTAAACAGTTCAATAGCAATTTGGTGGATACATTCTTACATTTATAAATGTGTGTTTTATTTGCCTTATTACTCTTGTTATTTTTCTATATTTGTAAGAGTGCCCTAAGATTTTTGATATATAACAATTTGCTTGATTTTTCTCCGATCTCTTATATATACTACATATTATATTATAATTGATTTAAAATTTTCAATATTTCTAACAAAATTTGAGTAACAAGCTGTAAAAGAAATTTTTGAGATAAAGTGATTTGTGGATCATGTCTCTAAATCAATTACTATATGTTCTCACCTTATAAGGAATTCCAATATTTTTTTAGTTATATAAGGAGTGTTGTTAAAGTGAAAAAGTGTGGATTTTGATTTTAGTCAAGAGTGGTGTGTATATATACATATGCAAATATATACACAAACATAATATATTGAAAGTAAAACTTTTAATGTTGATTAATTTATATATTTACCATAAGTATGTACTAAAAAGTTTACATGAAATAGTAAAAAGGTTGATATCAATAAAATCTCGGCATATATTTAAACACACATGAATTTATATTTGGTTAAAAGGAAGAATGGCGTCAATATCTATCTATTAAAATTACAAAAAAAAATTGTAGTGTAGATTTATTTAATAATCAAATCTTAAAAATTATTTCGTGAATGATGCATCAAAAAGTTTGTTATAATCAACGTCACAATATTTAGCTAGCACACAAAGCGTGGATAAATTAACTAGTATTATTACTCAGACTAATACATAAAACACAAGCATATACTCACAAGGAGCTGATATATTTATTCTATTATAGTAAACATAATCAAGTAAATTAAATTCAGACACCACAATAGGTCTTCAAAGCATAGCCACATGTCATGCCTTCTTTAGAGTAGCTGAAAGCATGAAATTCCTGATGATTATAAGGCTTATAGAGTAAAGGATGCTCTTCATCTACCAGCTCTTCTGCCTTCTGGTGCTTTTATTATGATTCCAGGTTTAGGTGTTGAAAACAAACCAATTGAGTACCTCGTCTCCTTTCCGCTCATCATCACTCTATGATATGGTGCATGTATCCGACCATTTGTCCATGCCTACGTACAAAAACAATCCTTCAAATTCATAAATTGAACGGAAAATGGTCAAAAATGTCGTAAACTATGTGAAATGTACAAAAATATCCTCCGTTTATAGTTTGATTTTAAAATGTCTTTGCCGTCAACACTTTGGTCCAAAAATGCCCTTATTGTTATTTAATGGGTTCCTAATAAGATTTCTTTTATTAGCAAATTTTTATTCTACTTCAATTAGATATTTTTTAAAAACATTTTAAACTATTTTTTATTTTATTATAATTATTTTTTCTCATTATTTGAATAAAAATTAATAATGGGTTTATTATGATCTTATATATAAGACATATATTATCTGTTAAAACTTAATTAGAGTACATGAAATTATTCTATTTTAATTGATGAAATGAGATTAAGAAGAAAAAAAAGAATTTCCTACATTTTTATTACTTAAAGTAGTTTTAAAAGATAGAAAACAAGAATAAAGTTCTTAAGAGTAATATTTTTATAAGGAACAAGATTTATTTTTTTTAAAAAAAATATTTATTTGAAAAAAGCTATTTTGGACCCATTTTGTAATAACAGAGACATTTTTGGACCAAAGTATTGACAGCAAAAATATTTTTGGACCAAACTATAAATGAAGGGCATTTTTATTCATTTCAAATAGTTTAACGGCATTTTTAACCCTTTTCAATAAATTGAAAGACGGAAAAAGCTAAGTACGTTTGAACTTCTATATACTCCGATACATTTTTTTCACAGATCAAGTTATCCAAAAAAATAGCAATCGATAATCGCCTATAAAAAATGAGATCAAAAATCTAAAATAATAAGCAATGTTACCTATCATAACTGGTTAAAATAAATTGATATTATAGATATTTAGATCATTCACAATGTTGGAAAAACTTACATGTAGAGAATCTCCAATCACGATAGTAAAAGTGTTTGGTGTAGGATCAATATTTTTCCACTGCCCATCTTTGGTCAAAAGTTGAAGACCGTTTACCTGATTTTGATATAGTATGGTAAGAAATTTCTTATCCGTGTGAGCATCTAGTTCCATTTCAGTCTCATTGTTTTGAGGTGTTTTATACTTCATCAATCGAAGAACATAGTAGGTTGAATCCATCACTTTACGCATTATATCGGGAAGTCGGATACATCACTTTACCAGATGTATCAGGATGTTTTGAGATGTATCCAAATTCCACCAAATTTAAAGAATTTTTGTAAATTGGAAAAGAATAGGGATATGATGCAATTAGCTCTCAACACTATGTGATTTGTGTAATCCTTCCAAAATTAAAATACTATAACAATAATAATATTTTACCAGAAAGAAGGATTTCCTTGGGGCCATAGAATTTGAGTGAATTTTTCAGCTTCATGAGGGATATTAGCATTATCAATGCCCATGCTTTCAAAGAGTTGAATTGAAGGAAGGTATTGTCCAACGTAGCCATGGAAAGCTTCGGTTGATATGTTTCTACGTTTAGTTTGTAAAGGGAGATCAAAAATCTCTTGTGAGGATTCAATAATGGATTTTCCAAGGTGTATTGGAACTTTATCAAAAAAAAGCTTCAAAACAACCATATTCTACTAGTGCTTTGTGGACTTGGCTTTTCACTTGGTTCCATACAAGTGTGCCTGGCTTTAGATCTTCATGAGAAAAGTTTATTATTGGAAGCTTGATATTTTCTAGATCCATATTTCCTGGAAAGAAGAGATTTTTATTATATATGTTTGCTATGCTTAATTAATTCCATGCTTGCAACTGAACCTATTTATAATGAATTTGGAATAACACTATGCCTACAATGGTGAGTGAGTTGAGAGTACGTACGTTATATGTTTTTGTGGACTTTTCCTCTTGTATGGAGCAAATTTTTATAGGGAGTTTGACATGAAAAAATATGTAATCATTAACTAGATGCTGTAAATCTTGATTACTGCTGAGATTTTGCCATCTTTTTGAATTTTAATTTAATTTGTGGATCGTTCAACATAATTATCTATTCCTAAGAAAGATTGTTTGATGATTTAATTTGTTCATATATTTGATTAAGTGTTAAGGTTTTCAAATGAGTTTGATGATATAGATATGGATCGGAGATTATTGATAGAAAATAGTTGAATAACATTTTCTAATTCGGAAAGGACCCGTGGCATTTTAGGGAAAAACATTCACTGTTGCAATACTGTTATTATGAAGTTTTGATGATTTAATAAACTATGAGAACTGATAATAGACTTGATTCCATGTGAGAGTATGGTTATGTTTCAACACATATTTGGACCGGGTGTCATGTTCCGACACAAAGTGGATTGTTTGTAGGTCCCTTTAGAGGACCCTTGTATGAAATTATAGCATGTAGAAGATATTGAGTTATGATATTGCTGAATATGGTTGAACTTGAGATTAGTTGACTTATTCTGTATATGTATATGCCTATTGTGTTGAATTTACTTGTCTATGATCCGCTTACTGGCTAACCGCGTGATCCTACCATTACGCCGTTGTTTTGTGTACTGATACTACTCTTGCTCTGCCTTTTTCTTGAGTATAGGGCATATTCAGCCGGTTGCAGAGAGACCTCGTTTAGAAGAGTAGAAGCTTGTTCAAAGTCCAAGGGTGAGCTATTCTATCATGCTGCCATAGACTTTCTCATTGTTTAAGTCCTTCGTATGGGACTCAGATGTCCATACAATCGTTTAATATCATGACTTCTTTTGGGAGTGTTTCCCTTTTCTTATATTGACATTTGGTTAGAGTTTCGGTGTGGACGACTTTCAGTTCCTAAGATTTTTCTGCATTTCGTTTCATATTTAAATTGTTTTGCTGAGTTTATGGAAACTCAGTCTTATTTTAGTTTTATTCCTCCTTCCGCAAGCCTTTAAATGTTTTATCATATAAGTTGATAATTTGGGTTGTAAAAATAGTTCTCCCACTGGAGGGTTAGTGTGGGTGCCAGTCACGTGTTGGTGATTGATTTGAAAAAAGAAGGAAAAAATTCAGTAAAAAATGTTAGCTATCCCACATCAGTGGGATAGCAAGTGAAAATAGCTTTTGTTAGCTATTTAAGGAGCTTAGCTCCATTGTTTGTATGTGCACCAAAAATTACACCAAATACCAAAATGTATAAAATACATGGTATAGTATTTTTAGGTATTTGGATGTGTGAGAGAAATATTGTGTATTATATGGTTGTAACAATTTTTCATATAGTGAATATTTTTCTAGGTGGTCCGTGGTTTTTTCTGTATTGGGTTTCCACGTTATATCTTGTGTTGTTTTTATTCTCTTTAATTTCTCTGTTATTATTTTCTTCTTGGAGGCGATCGGGAAGGGATGAGAATTAGTCAGTATTTTTTCCCAACAAGTAGTATTAGAGCCTTCGTGTGGAATAATTTTTTTGAAATTTTAATATGCTCTGTGGTTACAACTTTGTCTGATCTTCCACATCAGAAAAAAAATCTGAATTAGAATTATTGAGCATTTGGTATGGAATAATTCTTTTGAAATTTTAGTATGCTCTGTGGTTGCAGCTTTGTCTGATCTTCCACATCAGAAAAAATTTCAGAATTAGAATTATTATTTTCAAGCAGAAGTTTCGTTATGGTGGAGTAGCAAGTGGAGTCTGATTCCGGTGGAGTTTGCTATTTTGGTGAAGTTGCTTTGAGGTACTTGTATATTTGATAATAGTGAAAATAAATACAATCTAAAGAGGTCTGTCTAAGGAAAGACTAGGTATTTAATTATATTCTTTGTGATCCATCTCTCTTTTCTAGAACTAATTTAGTGGGTACTTTTTCATTGCTATTGTCCTTTTATTAGTACTGTTAAGTATGTGGGGACAAAATTTGAGAAGTTTGGTTAGAAAATGAGTTTTGAAGCTGGTTGGGTGAAAAAATAAAGTCAAAATTGATGAAAAATTATATGCAGGTGTTGTCAAAATCTAATATGCATTAGTTAAGAGATGAAGAAGCTCCAGTGGTGGTTCTCGAACTATGGCGGTTGTGATTTATGACATGTATGATTGCGGTGGAGATGTAGCTTTGAGACTTTTCTATTTTTCTGTTAATGCAAGGAAGTATCAAAAGAGGTGGTCAAAGATTCAAGTCTAGTTAAATGGTAAAAATAAAATTAAGGATTTGACTAGTGAAATTTTGAAATTTTTGTGGACTTGCAATTTTGATCAATAACTAGTAAACTCGGATAAGGTAGGATTGTAAGGAGCGGTTCGGCAAAGGCTTCGACAGTACGCTAGGATAGGTATCCTTATGACATGTTGTAATTCTCCAAGGTTTGTCATGATAGAGGATGATATAATTCTAGTGCATCCACATTTGCGCATGGACATTGGTTGATAGGTGATGCTAAGGTGTGTGGTGGAAAGGATGTCGATGGCTAATGGACTCTCAAAAAATCAACAAGGGGGTTGCATCATAAATTATTAGCAAATTTTTTCGACATGAGCCAAAACTGAAATTCTTGAAATTGGGAAATGATTTCAAGTGAAAATTCTTGGATTGGTGATATTCAATCTGAGTTGAGGTACTCTTTATGGTGTAGATGTGATAATTCTTGATATTAGAATTATGATTGTCGGTAGCAGACAATGTGATGATTGTAGTTGCGCATGGTTGGCCGGATTTTGAGTCAGGTGAAGGATTGACTCTGTTATGTGTAGCTAGACAATTGTAAAGGTCAATGTGTTGAATTTTTTTCTTCTTCTTTTTCAAAGGTTGAGATTTGTTGGTGATTGATTTGAAAAAAGAAGAAAGAAATTCAGTCAAAAATGTTGGCTATCCTACAACTATGGAATAGCAAGTGAAAATAGCTTTTGTTAGCTATTTAAGGATCTTAGCTCCATTATTGGTATGTACACCAAATATTACACCAAATACCAAAATGTATAAAATACATGGTATATTAATTTTTACCATTGAGGAATTTGGGGATGGTATCTCTTGGAGGTCTCTTGGGTATAATATTTTAGGTATTGGGGTGTGTGAAAGAAATATTGTGTGTTATATGGTCGTAACAATTTTCCAAACAGTGAATATTTTTCTGGGTAGTCCGTGGTTTTTCCCTCATTGGGTTTCCACGTTATATCTTGTGTTATTTTCATTCTCTTTAATTTATCTGTTATTATTTTCTGCTTGAAGGCGATCCGGAAGGGACGGAAATTAGTTGGTACTTTTTTCCAACATTGTGGTGGGTTGGGGTCGTGACACCAAATTTAAGATATTTTTTTAATTTTTAAAAAAAAGAGGGATAAAATGTAATCAACTCTTAATACTATGAAATTTGTGTAATCCTACCTATTTAACAGTAATATTTTTTAACTAGATCTTCCTAAATGATTTATTACTTTGATTCTATAGTTAATCTCTAAAAATTAAATAATATATATATTTATACTAACAACACATTATTCAATTGTTAAAGAATCCTACTGCTTTTTAAAACAAAATGAAATTAAAAAGACCGATTTTTTTTTGAAATGTAACACGTGAATACAAGTGATTATCTTCTCTCTCTTTTTGTTCTTTATCTCTATTAGTCCTTTTAAACGTAATTTATCGGCTCTCTAAAATGAAATATGTTGAACAAAGTGGAGTATATGTGTACATACGTTATTGAACCTTTTTTTTGCAATTAATTGTGTTTTAGATTAACTCCTCATAATTATTTCTAGTATATAATTAAATAGTGAATTATCTCAGAAAATCTCATTCATCTATATATAATTTTTTTTTTAATATGTCGTTATTAACAATACACTTACTGCTTTTAAATATAGAACACACACCCATTAACATTTATAAATAAACCATTCAATTAATTATTTTTTAAAAAATAAGATAATCCTACCACTCGCCTACACATACACTTTTGATTAAAGATTAGATTGCTCACTACTACACCATAAACATGATTGTATGAAAAAGTTGATCATGACTTATACCAAATATTTGATGTGCAAAGAAAAATAGACCTCTACGCTTTAAAGGAGGTAGAAGACTAGTATGGGAAAAAGGACCATCCAAAATTATTCCATCGTCCGGCTTAATTTATGTGACACTATTTAATTAGGCATGGAGATTTTAAGGAAAAAAAAGAGAATTTTTAAAATTTGTGGTCCCAAACAACCTTATATATTTGTGTGAATATAAATCATCTCATAAAATTAGATTATTTTTAAATTTAGAAAAATGACATTCTTCTTTAGAAGAATTAAAAAGAAAAGAGTGTAACATAAATAAAAGACAAACTATTACTTATCTTATATATTACCTTAAAAGCATGAACTCCCTAACTTAATTGAATAAATTAATGCTAAATTACTATAATAATCTCAACTACAAACACTCATCTTTATCTATTTGAATGACATATATTCTCTAGAAGGGTTGTCATGACTTTTTCGATAAGTTGTGAGTTTTCTGGAGGCTTGTGATTTTTTCGATAAGTTGACTTTTTCCAAGGGGTTATAACTTTTTCGATGAGTTTTGACTTTTCAAGGGATTATAAATTCTTAGAAGGATCGTGACTTTCTCAATGAGTTGTGACTTTTTCAAAGAATTATGACTTTTTAAAAGGGGTTGTGTCTTATCTGATAAGATACAATAAGCACATGTTCATATTATTCTTTGTTGGCTATAATTTAAGAGATTTCCTCTCATATTTAACCACAAAATAATCTATCATAAATAAAGTTGATGAAAAAATCTCATTTTGGACCTCATCTATTAGTGTACCATACACTTCTTTATCCGGTCGTTGTGAGTATATATCGATCCACTTACTTCAAGTAGACCAGTTAAGCCAACCTGTGCCAACGAATTTTGAGGTGTATAAGTTTAATGTTAGTCCATATTGGAACTTCAACTAAATTTGAATCGCATAAAGCCCATTTTAGGATGACGCTCCCAAGTCTGAAAATATTCCTTAGTAGTCTTACTCATGACCGTGGTTTACTTACAGTGATTTTAATGCTGCCACTTTGTTTGAATTCATAGTCAGTAATGTAATCATAAGTCCCTGTCGTCGACACCGTTAGCATGAGATACACATGGAACGCACATATTCAAGAACTAATATTCAAATAAACATGAACTTTTTGAATGGGTTAGAAACAGTGGCGGAGTCAGTATTTCGACTAAGGAGTGTTAGAATATAAAGAAGTTAAATGGCCTAAAAGTCAAGGAGTGTCAATATATAATATATTTACATACATAAAAAATATTTTTATCTAGCTACACAGTGTAATTTTTCAACAAAAAGATAGCGGTCGACACCCCTCAAGTGTATACCATAGATTTATTTACTATTCGGATCTTGAAAAGTATTTCATGAATGATGCAAACAAATAATATATTGTAATCAACGTCATGATATTTCGCGATCATGCAAAACACGGATAAATTAACTAGTATTAGCCGCCAAACTAATACACAAAACACAAGCATATACTCACAAGGAGTATATATATTTATTCTACTAGTAAACATAATCAATTAAATTAAATTCAGAGTCCACAGTAGGTCTTCAAAGCAGATTCACATTTCATGCCTTCTTCAGTGTAGCTGAAAGTAACGAACTCAAGATGAGTAAAGGGCATATAAAGGATGCTCTTCATCTACCAGCTCTTCTGGTGTATTTATCATGTATCCAGCTTTAGGTATTGTAAATAAACCAACTGAGTACCTTGCTTCATTTCCTCTCGTCATCACTTTATGATATGGTGCATGCATTCGACCATTTGTCCATGCCTACGTACAAAAACAATTTTTCATATATTCAAAAAAAAAAAACTCAAAAATTGAAATACAAAAAGCTAAGTACGTTTGAACTTCTATACATCCATGACAATATAAAAAGAATTTCACAAATCAAGTCACCTAAAATAATAGCTATAGATAATCGCCCATAAAAAATGGGCTTAGTAACCTAAAGAATAAGACATGTTGACTGCCATAACTGGTTAAAATAAGTAGATATTATAATTTATTGATTTTATCTTTATTAATGGCGGAGCAAATTATAATGTGTATAAGAGAATTATACTCTATATATTAAGTTTTTTTAAAAATTATTAATATATTAAATCTTGATTACCTTTTGTCAAATTTCTAATTTTACTAGAGTATATTGGGTGAACACCAATATTTATTTTAGTGAGTTTGAAGAGCTTACATGTAGTGAGTCACCAACCATGACAATGAAAGTGTCTGGTGTAAAATCTACATTGATCCATTGTCGATTTTTGGTCAAAATTTCAAGACCATTCACCTGATTTTGGTATAATATGGTAATATTGCTCGTCTGTGTGAGCACTTAGTCCCATTTCAATTTCACTGCTTTGAGGTGCTTTATACTTCATCAATCGAAGAAGATAGTCGATCGAATTCATATGCTCATCCATGTACTTTTCGGCGCCTAAGCTCTCCAAAATCATTCTTCTTACTGTATGATCTAACTCTGATAGTTGCTCTGAGTATGACTGAATAGCTTTACTACAACCAAATATAAAAATAACAATAATAGTAATATGGCATGTTAATTATAATAAGAATTAATGGAAAAGATTAATGTTTTTACCAGAAGGAGGGGTTTAGGCCATAGAGTTTGAGTGAATTTTTCAGCTTTATGAGGGATGTTAGCATCATCAATGCCCATGCTTTCATATAGTGGAATTGAAGGATGTTAGTGTCCAACATAGCTATTGAAAGGTTTGGTTCGAATGTTTTTAAGTTTGGTTTGTAAAGGGAAATCAAAAAGCTCTAGTGAGGATTCAAAAATGGATTTTCGATTGTGTATTGGAATTTTATCAAAAGAAGCTTCAAAAGAACCATATTCTATTAGTGCTTTGTGAACTTGGCTTTTTACTTGGTTCCATACAAGTGTGCCTGGCTTTAGGTCTTCATGAGAGAAATCTACTTTTGGAAGTTTGATGTTTTCAGAACTCATATTTCCTTCTAAGAAGAGATTTTTTTTGTATGATTGTTATGCTTAATTTAATTTCATGCATGTAGCTCAGCTATATATAAAGAATTTGGAATAACACAGCCTAAAATGTTGTGTTAAGGTATCAAAACTTATTTGGATTTTAATTTCATAAATTCAAAAATTTTAATTCAAAATTTTCATATTCAATTTGAATGGTTTGAACGCCCCACCCTATTCTTAGGTGGGCTTATAAGGATATCAAAAGATTGAATAGGCTATAGTAACGTGTTTATTGAAGGAAAGGCAGAATGTCTACCCATCAAACTTATTTACACCCAAAATAATTTTTTCAATAAATTTCTTAAAAGCTTGATATTGGAAACTCATGTCCAATAAGAAATTTTGAATTTTAGTGTACCAAACATATATCTAAAGATTATTTTAGATCACAAGTTTTAAACGTTTTTCTTTTTTTCTCAAACACAATGTCAAAATCAAACGATACCACATAAAATGAAACGAAGGAAATATACCACACCCATCTAAATTATAAAAAAATACACTACTTTTAGAAAATATAAACACACACCTATTAATATTTATAAATGATAAAAAGTTGATCATGACTTATATCAAAATATTTGATCTGCGAAAAAAAAAGACCTCTATGCTTTGAAGGAAGTAGACTAGTATAGGAAAAAGCAACATTCAAAATTATTACTTTCACGTCTTAATTTATGTAACATTATTTTATTAGATAAAAAAATTTTAAAAAAAAACTATTAAAATTTGTGGTCCAAAAGATCAAAATAACCTTAAATATTTGTTTAGTTACAATTCATTTCATAAAATTTGCTTCTAAATATAATGACATTTTTTAAAGATAGACAAAAAAAAATGTCACATGTAGACTAAAAAATGAAAAGAAAAATGTCACATGAATTAAGATAGAAAGAATACTAGTTACATTAAGATAAACATGTGCTTTTTGAATGGGTTAGAGAATGTTCAGGCAAAATAAGATACGACCATGAAACAAACAATAAAGGATAATTACGCATGGCCATTCGACAAAAATAATTATTAAAAAAATGGTTATTCATTGTATAGACATATATAATCATTGTATATTTTATGTACAATCAAGTTATGTTTAATTTTTGAATGTATTATAATGTATATTTAGTGTATAGCTCATATATAAATAAATAAAACTTAATTATATTTATTATAAATTAATTAATTTATTATATATATTTAAAATTGTTATAATCCTCAATTTCTAAGATAAAAATATATTGTTTCGATAACTAATAATTTTACGGTAAAGAATAATTACAGATCCATAGCTCAGCTATCGCCAGCTATACCTCCAACCCACCCCCCTCGGAAAAAAAAAATACTAGACAGAAACATTCAAGATGGAATGTGGGGTAAAACGTTTTTCTGCAAACCAAAAAAAAAAAACTAAAATAAAGTTATGCCGTATCAATATAAGGTACATCCTTATATTATCTCACTGAACAAAAAATATCTCTATACTATTTTAAAAATTGCGAGATTTCTCCTTCTATTTATCTCTGTCAAAAATCTCACGGCATAAAAATAAAAATTCTAAGCATGTGGCTTTACTCCTAAATAAGGCTTCAAAAACTTGCAGTTTCTTTTGATCTGAACATCAGAGAATACCAAATCCACCCCAACATTAAAGAATGATAAGTGTTATTAGTCCTAGGTTTACGGCACCACTTTCAAAAAGTATAAAAAAGTTAAATTCATACTTCTACTTTCTCTTAACTTCAAATAGAAAATTATGCGAATTCAGAATTTAAAATCAGTATAAAATTTAAAATATTATAATACCAATGTAGATGAGAATGACGCCTCTCTAGATTAATCCTACTTTGATTTTATTTTAGTCTATCTAGCATCCAGATTGTATTGTTAAATGAGTGCAATATTGGAACTATCCAAACCCACAATCAGAAAAGAAAATAACAAAATTTGCAAAATTTCCTGACATTTCATCAAACATGTAGTGGACATATTAACACCAACTTAGAAAATCTTGATTATTTCTAATTGTTCTTAAGAAACAATAATTCCTCTCAAAATAACAAAAAGAGACGAAAACATAAATCAAATACATTAAACAATTAAAGCACTATAAGAACAAGAAAGAAGAGAAAATTTTCAAATGACAGCATATGAATAAGAATTTCGACAAAAAGATTTAGACTATTTTCGAACTAAAATGCTAAAATTTTGAAGCCTCCTACTTGTTGGATCCTGGAGGTGGAAGACAATCGGGACTGGGGTGGGAAAAGTCACGGACCTGACACATTTTTTTTTGTTGGTGTCGTTATAGTTTGTTGACTGCAATTAACAGAAGGATGGATCTTACAACTTTTGAAATAGTATAGGTATGTTTTTTGTTTATTAAGATAACATAAGGATGTACCTTATGTTTAGGCCATAGTTTGGAAATGGTTTTAGCCAAAAATTCTAATTTATTCATACCAATTTATGCTGATAGTGATCAAATTTCCTAAACTTAAACTTTTATCTTAAGAAATAGGTCATAATTATAAATATTTCTACTTTTATTAAATGAGAAGCCGGGACAAAAATTAAAAAGGGACAATTTCAAATATATAAAATAAACTAATTAGTTTATAACAAATATAGTCATGTTTTATTTACATAAAAAAAAGCCAAAAATCATAGAAAATATACAGTGACTATACAATATAGCTTGCAAAAGTCATAAAAAGTATATATTGACTATACAATATAGATTACTGATATATGAGATATACACTAAATATACATTATGATATCTTTTATACATGAAATATACATTAAGTATACATGAATATACACTAAATATACATTTTTTGGTAACTAAAATAACGAAATGGCCATTTATTATATTTATCTCAATTAAAAATACCCAAAATAGAGATAAATAATCCGCGCAAAAATTTATTTGGCACAGCTGATGAAAACTATTCCTTTTGGGGGGCTGTATATTTGTGTAAGAAATCCTATGACAAAAGCAATAGGGCAAATTACACTCAGGGGCTATTTGGCCAAAATAATTATAAAAAAATAATGGCCAAAATAATTATAAAAAAATGACGATTTTCTGTATAGCCATGTATAATTAATGCATATTTCTTGTATAGTCGAGCTATATTCAGTTTTTGAGTGTATCATAATGTATATTCAGTATATAGCTCATTCATAAGTAATCTATATTGTATAGTCAGTGTATAGTTATTATATATTTTCTATAATTTTAATTATTTTTTATTTAAATAAAATATATTTATATTTATTGTAAACTAATTAATTTATTGTATATATTTGAAATTGTTCAAGCAATAAAAACATTCTTCGGCCCAAATTCCCACTCGTACCCTACTTCTTAATTTTGACCAAAACAAACTTCGGCCCTATTTAATAAAACCCAATCCGTGGCCTCTTGCTAGTTGCTACCAATCGTAAATACATAAATATACTATATTAAGAAAATATTTAATATTTATAGTAATAATATTTTTTTCAATGGACACTTATAAAATATTTATTATATAATTTTAATACATATTAGCTAGAATAATTTATAAAACTCATATAATACAAGTTTTATTTATAAATAATACATTTATCACACTTTAATACACTTATAATACATTGTGTCAATTTCTTGTCAAACAAGTATAGAATATTTTAAAACACTTATAATACATTTATATTGAATGCATAATTTACTCTTAATACATGTCAGATATATCATAATATTGCTATGTATTGCTATAGATGATAATATATAAAAAATATAGCTAAAATCAATAATTATTTATTAAAAAATATTCCCTCTGCGCGACTTTATTAACAATAGAAAATGGATAAATAGCTATTTTAGTCCTTGGTTAATGTGTAATTATAGTCTTGATTCCTATATTATAATCAAAAGATTAGACTCAAAGAAATCTCAAGATAACACTGCAATTCAATTTTAAAGTAAGGATCAAACAGACCATTCGCATGAGAACAACTAGAAAGAGATCGATGAAGATTCTACCGCAATGAATTTAAATTTTCTTAATTTGAGTGAGATATCATTTCATCAATTTGAAGAAATGATTATTTCTAAAATATTTCCCATTTTTCAATTGTAATTGTATGTTTTTCACCAGCAATTCTTAAAAGTTAACATTAAATTATTCATTGATTCTCAAACCAAACATGAAAAAGTAAATTAGAGCGTAAAAGAAATCAAATTCCTTAGATACATGAACAATACATTAAATCATCATCTAGAAAAGAAAATAAATTGCACTACTATCACGTACAATATTTTATTGGATTCATTATACAAACAAGACACATAAGAAGTAAATTACTAGGTTGGAATATAGAAATAAAAAGAAACCAAACATAAATTATATGAAAAATTCATATAATTTCAAACACCACAAAAATCTTTAACTAAATTCTGCGATCTTCGACCACGTTCTGTATCAAAGAACTTGATCAAATCAAGATGAACAAATGGCTTGAACTTCAATGGATGTTCTTCATCAACTAATTCTTCTGCCACTTGTATAATTTTATCATCCTTTAAAAAAGTAAATAATCCAATAGTGTATCTTGTTTCACTCCCACTTATATCCATAATTACCTTATGAATTGGACTAAGCACCCTATCATTGCTCCATCCCTATAAAAATAAATAAAACACGAGTTTAACTTATGTATACTGATCGCGAATAAAATAAAAACATTGAGAGGTAAGTATATAGGAGTAATGTATTTACTCTGATTGCTTCACCAGCCATGACTACAAAAGAAGATGGTGGAAACTCAAGAGTTATCCATTGACCATCTCTAGTTTGAACTTCCAAACCTGAAATGTGATTTGGGTATAGTATGGTTGTGAACGTTTTATCGGTATGTGGGGGAAAAACCATACTAGTTTCCATCGTCTTTGGTGCATCGTATTTCAAGTATCGAAGGAGATACGTGGTTGATTCAACGTATGATTCACAATTTTTCTCGATTCCATAGCTCTCAAACAACATTCTAACAACCTTCTTATCCAACTCCGCCATAATCTTGGAAAACATCAATGAACTCTCACTATAACAAACAAATTAAGCCCGAAATTAAATTATATATAATAATATGTTGCATGTATATTCTGTACCCATTGAATCTAAATTCTTACACGATCGTGCTATATATTAAATGTAACAAAGAAAATGAGAAATCATTAATTACCAAAAAGATTCATTTCCTTGAGGCCACATGAGATTGGAAAAGCTTTGAATACCTTGAGAAGTAGTTGCATAATCAATACCAAAAGCTTCATGATTAGGTAGAAATGAAATTTGGCCAACATATCCATGATAAGGCTTTTCACTTGTGTTTAAGACTTTTTTCTCTAAAGGGAGTTCAAATAATTGTTGACTATTAGCTTGAAAAATGGATTTTTGAAGTTGGGGTGAGATTTTGTCATAAAGTGCTATGAAGCAACCATGGTTTTCAAAGGCATACCTAATTTCTTTACATGTAGATTCCCAAGTGATTGTGCCTGGCCTTAATTCTTCATTGTTAAAGTGAACTACTAGTAGTTTTGGTGAAGCTGTTAGAGAACCCATAAGTATATTACTATATTTTCCTTGTTTTTTGTTCTTTTGGTTTTCTTGGTCTCTAATTGCTTGGCCAAATATATAGATAATTCCTTTAACTTATTGTCCTTAATTTTTATTTTGGCCCTCCATCTCAATCTTGTTTCATCTTAATTTTTAATGTATCATTTAAAAACATAAAAGATATTATTCGATGTAAATTATTTAGTGTGTGTTGATAAACATATGAAACATTCAATTAAATAACACCACATATTTTATTTTTATTCATGTGATCTAGGTCATTTGGATTTAACTCAAATACCCGCTTTTTAATTTTTGATTTAGCTCCAATAAGGATTAAAAAAAAAACATCTTCAATGCTAGTATAAAACAAAGATCTTTGGTCATTGACAATAACACCACTAAAAGCTAAAACACAAAAGATTCTCTCATGATGTCAATGATTAAGAAAACTGACGTTTTTTTCTCAAGTTGTCAATGATTAAGAAAACTGACGCACTTACTTTTTACGCAAAAATGTGCAAAAACTAAAAAAAAATATTATTTTAAAATAAAATCAACGTTCATCCATCAATTTTTACTTATTTTTTTTACGAAAATTCACGGTGTCCATTGATTTTTAAAATGCAGAACTTCAGTTAAAGAACATAAATAAAATTAATGAAATCATAAAAATTAATATTTTGTGTTAAATAGTACATAAAAAATAAGGTTAACAGGTTAAAATAGAACAAAATTGAGATAGAGTGCCAAAATAAAAATTGAGACCAAGTTAGAGGGGTTTATGTAGAACATTTATTTACATATAAAATTAATCTCTCTCACAGGGAGCAAGACCCATTCTATAATCTTTTAGAATTAAATGAGGTGACAAAGAATGCCAACTAGATACTGTACTTTTTAAATTTTTGGTAATTAAAATCTCCAAATAATTCATGTGGAAACGTCCAAATACTCATTAGATGTAGGGTGGGTGTTGATATGTTTTTTATTGGTTTACATTATTTATTAGTTAATTGGTTGTTTCCTAAACAAAGTTATTTATTTATAGATTACTATTTATGATGATGATTGATGAGGAATATAATGCTAATTACAGTTAACTAATTGATTTTCCAGGAAAATCCTGTCAAATAGGCACCATTAAGGACCACAATCCCTTTCAATCTTTTAGGAAAAAAAGGTTTTAAATTATGGCTTATGTTAGCAAAATTTAATGTTATGAAGAGTACAATAATGTTTATTGTGTACTAGATCAAGAGTATGTTGGACGTGTACATGTATCACATAAAAATAAAAAAATAAAGGGCAGCCCGGTGCACTAAAGCTCCCGCTATGCGAAGGGTCCGGGGAAGGGCCCGACCACAAGGGTCTATTGTACGCAGCCTTACCTTGTATTTCTGCCAGAGGCTGTTTCCAGGCTTGAACCCGTGACCTCCTGGTCACATGGCATCAACTTTACCAGTTACTCCAAGGCTCCCCTTCATAAAAAATAAAAAAAATATTATACATTTAATTTCAAAGCTAAATTCTTCGTTTTGTGTGTTTTAAATTCTTTTACATGTATTTGTTGGTTGGTTATTTTTCGAAGAAAACTTTTTATTTATTTATTTATAGAGTACTATTTAATTTTTGTTTTCTCTTTGTAGTGTGATGTCAAATTAAGATATTCAATGCAAAACTAGAGAGAAAGTCCAAAATGTATTCAATTAGGAGGATCTTATCCTTCACAATCTTTTATGATTAAATAGTGTTTGATTGATGATTATATATAGTATAATATAATATATATGATTGTCCCAGTAATACATATTCAATTAATGAGCTACTGTGACATTTTTTTGCAATTGAATATATTTTTGGACCTATTCTTTTTTTAAAAAAAAATCGTAATCTTTCTGCCTTCACGGAGAAACTTGTCAAATGTATAGGCTCAAGATTAAACTATAACTAACATTAATTTGCTAATATAAGCCATAATTTTGAAGATTAAACTATAAGAAAATATTACCAATCATAACTTGGACCATACAATGATTTACATAAATGGACAAACTAAAGCTAGAAAATTGTGAATGATATAATGCATGAACGTGGATTTTGGACCCACCAATATTGATGACAAATTAAATTATAAATTTTTGGTTTATTTTGCGTGTCTAATTAATTACAACTTTTGATAAAGTCCAAAAGGTTATTGTGGCCAAAGCATTGTGGCAGAAATATTGGTTTAATTTTTAGAACTGTAAAGAAGAAAAAAAATTAATTTATCGTAATGTTTTGCACAAATGAAGTGTTCCATTCAAAAATTTAGGACCCGTTAGACTTATAGAATGGTTACTTTTCTATTAAATATTTCACAATCAACAACCTGTACGACATAATTTGTCCATCGGTTTTGTGTCATGCAGAGGGATGCAATAATCTTGTTCAGAGCCAAAAAAAACTATTTTTTTTCTTTAAAAATAAATAAAGGACCATTCTTTTTTAAAAAAAAATCAAAAGGGAAAGATCGCTACTTCAACAGCGATTTCCTGTGCTATTTTTAACACCATTAAATTTTTTAATAAAATTCCTGCTTTTGCAGTGATTTTGTAAAATTTAATTACTTTTTAAAAAAAACATCGCTACGATTTTCAACTAATTATTTTTAACAACATCGTTGCAAGTGCAGTGTTTTTCAACTTTTTTTTTTTAAAAAAAAAGAAACATCGTTTCTACTGTAGCGATTTTTCTCCTATATTCTTTTAAAAAAACACGTCGCTGCAAGTGCAGCAATTTTCCTCAATTTTTTTTAATCCCTGCACTTATTTGTTTTATTAATGGAGCTTTGTATGAAACTATAACAAAGTGAGAAGAACCAGACGAGGGAGAAGAAGAAGCAGAGAAGAAGGAGAGGCAGAGAAGCAAGAAAAGAAGCTACATTGCTCACTATATCACTTAGTTCAACATATGTTACATGTGTATGGGTGTGGTGTATTCACAGTGTACCTATAGTTAGTTTCCAGTCACAACAACCTATAACCAACTCATAACAAACTCTAACAAACTTATTTAATCATGGTAGCTTGTTAACTTGCCTATGATTAACGTGCATCTTCTTCCTTGAGAAAGAAAAATTAGTTTAATTTTTCTTTAAAAACACGTGAATTTCTGAGTAACACTTCCAATTTTTATGCCGCTTTGATTTGAACAATTGTTTTGAATTAGAGTAGTTTTTAAACGTGGTGAAAGTACTTTTGAATTAGGAGTTGCATGGACAGAGGAGGAACACAGGAGACTCTTGGTGGGACTAGAAAAGGTAGGAAAAGGAAATTGGAGAGGAATTTCAAAGAAGTTCGTCACAACAACAACAACACTCCAACCCAAGTTGCTAGTCGTGCTCAAAGAAAATAGGACCAAATAAGTCAAAGGCTCAAGTATTAAGGGGGAAATCGCTGCACTTGCATTGATGTGTTAATATATATACAGGGCAAAAGAGGAAAAATCGCTGCAATATTTTATTTTTTTAAAAAAAGTTTGAAAATCGTTGCACAACGATATTGTTTTAAAAAAAATTAAAAACTTAGTTGAAAATCTCTGTGGCAGCAGCGAAGTTTTTAAAAGTATATATATTAAATTTTAACAAAATCACTGCAAGAGTAGTGATTTTCTTCAAAAATTTAATGGCGTTACAAATAACAAGGAAATCGTTGTTGAGTTAGCGATTTGTCCCTTTTGTTTTTTGTTTTTTAAAAAGTATGGTCTTTTATACATTCTTGAAGAAAAAAATAGCCCTTTGGCTCCCCTCCACTAATCTCAGGAGTCAGGACTACAAATTCTTAAAACTCAAATTTCAAGGGAAAAAATTGAACAAAATTCTAGAAACCTTAAAATCAAATTTGATTGAGAGCAACAATTTTCAGATTTGATTGCGATGTTGATGAGTGAGCAGTAAGTCAGATGACTATACTTCTGAAGAAATAATAGGGTAAATATTTATCTCAAAGTTTGTTCTAATTCTCTTCAGATTTTGACCAACATAAAAATCAAAATTTCATAAACTCACAAAATTAGATCTGGCAAATATATAAATAGAAACTCTCATCTTGTTTTTTCCCTTAGCTTACTGCCCATCGATGTATGCACAAACAAAATAAGTCTTCTACTATCTTTGGTGGTTATTATTTGTTTTGTACTACCTCCGTACAAAAATATATGGCGTCATAGAGTTTCCCCAAAAATTTTATTGGGCGATGGAGTTATCATAATTAATCGAGAATTATTTACAGATTATTTTGTACTATATTGCAATGCTCCTGCGAAAATGACTCAGAAGAGAAACTTTTCGATAAGAAAAAACGAAAAGGAATCCACAAATTTCTCTATAAGGATACATTTTTTAGAAAAAAAAAATTACATAAAGATATATTTGCATCATAACCATATTAATAGAAACTTTATTATTTTTTTCTTGCACCCGTTTTTTACCTCGTGGAAAATAAAATAGTAGTACAAGTAATTTGCATGTCAAACACCACAATAGGTTTTGAGAGCACATTCGAGCCTTCTATTTTCCTCTTTGCTAAAGAAATGAAGATAATCAAGATGGTTGAATGAGTTGAATAGTAAAGGGTGCTCTTCATCAACTAGCTCTTTTGGTGTTTCAACCATTAGTGAATCTTCCATGAATGAAAATTGTGCAATGGAGTATCTTGCTCCTTTCTCTTCCCCCATCATCACTCTATGATGTGGAGATTTTATCCTATTGTTGCTCCATGCCTATATCCAATCAATAATATCAAATATAAAAACAACAAGATTTACATACACTTTAACATTATAAAAGAATTTTTACATTATCAATAAATATTTAATTAATTATCTATTGTATATATGTAGGTACTAGGTAACTTAAACGTTTTTTTCTGCGTCATCTCATTTTTACTTTTGTTAAATTTGACACTCGTAATTAATCAAATTAAGACACATAAAATGAAATAAGATGGATACCATGATTGCGTCGCCAGCCATGACGACGATGGAGGAAGGGGAAAGGTCAACTCCAAACCACTGGCCATCTTTCCCTTTGATCTCCAAACCATTAATATGATTAGTCTGATGAATTGTTGACATGAAGCTCTTGTCTGTATGCTCAACAAATCCCAATTTTGCTTCTTTTACTTGGGCTTCACTATATTTCATCACTCTAGCTAGATAGTTCACTGATTTAACGTGTGATTCATAGTATTTCTCTACACCATAGCTCTCAAATACCATTTTCACCACCATTTCTTCTAGTTCTGCTGCTGCTTTTGAGTATGCTAGCAATGCTTGGCTAACAAAATAAAATTTTCAAAGGAATTATATATATATATGGATTAGACATGAGGTTATTATTTTCTTTCACAAAGATATATAAATGAATCATTCAGCAGTATATGTTAGAATTTATTTGATCTTGGGCGTAACCCAACCTTAGGTAATTTGTATTGTCTAATATCATAGATGGGGGACTACTAATTAATACGCCCTTCACGCCTAGACCTAACAACTAAAGTGTGGACAAGATAATATGGAGCCCAACATCAAGTGAAACAAGAATTGAGTGTATCTGACTCTAATATCATGATAAAGAAAATGGAACTTGAGGCTAACTCAACTACCAAAACTAGTTAAAGATGTGAGATTCGTCCAAGACTAGTGAAGTTATTATTTTCTTGATTTATTTCTTTCTCAAAGATATTGGAATGATAAATATTGAATCATTCAACTATGTATATATGTTTAAGTTTCGATCTTGGATATGCTAACACAACTGCAAAAACTAGTTCAAGAGTTGTTGATGTCCAGGAGACAGATTGTCATATCATCCACCGATGTGGGACTACTAACACCCTACACGCCTAGACTTGACATCTAGACAAGATAATATGAAAAGGCCCGACATCGGGTGGAAAAAGATTAAGTGTGTCCGACTCTAGTATGATCAAATCAACTTCAACCTAACTCAACTCAAAAAACTAGCTAAAGTTGTGAGATTCGACCAAGACTATATATAAAACAAATTACCATCACCGATGTGGGACTTTTAACAAATAAAATATTACCTGAAAGCATTGTTTCCATTAGGCCACATGAAATTGGTGAAATTTTGGATTCCTTCAAGTGTATTAGCACTATCAATGCCCATACTCTCATAAAGAGGAATAAATGGTATTTGGCCAACATAACCATACAAAGGTTTACTAGACTTATTTTGGACTTTTTTCTGAGTTGGAAGATGAAACAACTCTTCTAGTGCTTGAAAAACATCATCATGGATCTTTAATGAGACTTTATCATATAATGATACAAAACAACCGTACTCTTCAAGAGCACCAACAGCTTCTTTACGTGCTTTGGACCATGAATTTGTGCCTGGTTTCAAATTCTCCATGGTGAAATCAATAATGGGAAGTTTGTGGGAAACTGTTAGAGAACCCATGGATTTTTTACTATTTTTTTTGTCTCTTAATTAATTTCTTGAAATTGATGTGTGTGACACTATTGTGAGAAACAACTAATTTTCTACATATGTTATATAATTGTCTTGATGATATAGGATAATAATATTGGTTTGTCACAACATCAAATGCTGTTTTTGGAGGCTAATGACATGGAATATTTCTTTTTTTAATATCTACTTATATATTTCAGGACCATACGCATGGAGCAAGATTAATTTATTTATTTTGGTTTCTCCTTTTATTATATACAAAGAGGATGTTAATTAATAGCTAGGGACATGTTCAATAACAACAACATATCAAATCTGAATCATAAATATTATTTAAAAAAGATAGAATATACGAAAATCATACCTCTACTTTAAATAAGATATAAAAAGGGTTTTGATAAAACTTTCGCCAAAAACAGTTCCAACACATATTTTTGAGAGGGACATAATATATGGAGATTTATTAATTTAGTGGGTTCCTCCTACATGACGAAGGTAGTGATTTCAGATTCAATAAGGACAATTTTTCTATGCTAGCTTAGCTATCACTTGGAAGCAAGTTGTCATGAAATTAATGTTTCTTTTATTATCATGGTATTGGAGAAGCCACATTAGCAGTTCACTACATTCAAAATAGATTTTAGGCAATAAATATACACATTAATAAAGAGTGCTATAAGCATTTTGTCGTAGTGAGTGGATGGTTGAGGAAAGACAAAGGAACTAAGTTTGTTATTTTTCCTCTTGCTTGTTTGTAAAGATGTGATTTCTTGTTTTTGACAAGTATGGATGTCTAACCTGATAAATGAAGTAAACTATTTATGGCCAATAATGATCTATGGCCAAATACTTATTTGGGAAAATTACGTAGATATATTATATTAAAAAAATATTTATCATTTATGATAATAATATTTTTATTTTTGTTGAACACTTATAATATATTTATAATACAGTTTTAATATATATTACAAATTAATTTATAAAATACCCATAATATAAATTTTATTGATAGGTAATACATTTTTCACACACTTTAATACAATCATAATACATTGTCTCTATTTTTTATCAAGCAAGCACAATATATTTTTAAACCACTTATATTAAATTTATATTACATGCATAATTTACTTTTAGTACATAGTATATATTTATCATAATATTGCTATATATTGCTATTAATGATAATAAATTAAAAATATCGATAAAATCAATAATTATTTATTAAATAGTACTCTTTTAAGTAATTTTTACATACTTATAATTATTTATGTCCAACAGGATAGGAATTGGGCCTCTGCTTCTGCTGCATGGTTTGGGTTTCAGGCCCACATCCTTGTTCATCTTTTTGCAACTTTTGTGATCCTACTAATATTAGCGGACTGTTACGATCTAATGTTATAAAAAAAGAAAAATTACCTAAATACACACTTATAATATTTCATTAATGTTGCTAAATAACCGCCCAATCACGGGATAACATGTCCGATAAGACAAATTTGACAAAATAAATATGTTAAAGAGAGAGTGGATCAAATAATTAAAGGGTGGAAGTTCACAATTTTAACGAAATATTAAGTGCTAAACCGTTCAATTGTCAATGTGCTATGTTATGTTTATATAATCACTTCATATTTAAGGGTAACATAATTAAAAAAAAGTCTAAATATCACATGTTTCTTATATAAAGGAATCAAAAATGAATATAGTGTCATACTAAAAGAAACTTATCTGCAGTCTATGAGTAATTCTGTATTTCTCTTGTTGATGACCTAAAAATGTGGCCCAATAGCTTCATCTTAGGGAAGAGCACAAAGCCCATAGAGGTAGCCCACTGCAGAAACTAGAAAAATATCCCACATCAATAAGTTAGTGAAGAAGCCAGCGTCTAAAACTAGTATATAAGGAGCTCAAACCCCTCAACATTACTTACGCAGCCATGTAATGAGCACATAGCGAACTATTCTTTCGCCTTTTACTAAAGAATACCGTGTGTTCGTTGCAAATAGTGGCATACGCCAATTTTTGGAGGGAGAAATCCCAACAATACTAGTCTTAAATCTTTGCAACATTTCTGTTTATACATTCTCTTAAATAAACAGCCCTTGTGATTACATCCCATAACTTGAAAATAACATGCACAACTAATAGCAAAACCAACCAACAATTTCAGAATTAAGTAACAACAATTTCAGACTCCGTATGTCTTCTCTGATATTTGTATTTATTTCTATGCTTTGAATATGAATTCCAACATATAATTTGATAACATATATAGTCATCACCACTCAAAAACTTTCTACTCTAATTTTGTTAGTCATAGAAATATGTAATTTTATTTCTAAGTTTTGAAGGCCTAGCTGCTGCCAACCGTGCAAAGAACAATTACTAGGAGCACTCTGATCTTGTCGTTCCTGCTTTGCCCACACATCCATCTCAACATTCTCATTTCAGCAACTTTCATCTTTTGAACGTGAGATACCTTAACTGGCCAACACTCCGCCCCATATAACATAGCCGGTCTAACCACCACTTTGTAGAACTTGCCCTTAAGTTGTGGTGGCACATTCTTGTCACATAGCACACCGGAATCGAGCCTCCATTTCATCCACTCTGCCCCAATACGATGTGTGACATCATCGTCAATCTCCCCGCTGTCTTGCATAATAGAACCAAGGTAGTTGAAACTACTTTTCTTTAGGATGGCCTGGTCACCAAGCCCAACTTCAGTTCCAACCTCCTGAGGTGTCTCACTGAACTTGCACTCTAAGTACTCTGTCTTGGTCCTACTCAGCTTGAACCCTTTAGACTCCAATATGTGGTCTGCGAAAAGCATACACCATGGCACCTCACCTTGAATTTGTCGCGTCAATCCATCCATCACCAAGGAAAAAAAAACGTATTAAGAGCTGATCCTTGATGCAACCCCATCACAATTGGAAAGTGCTCTGAGTCGCCTTCAACTGTCCTTACCCTGGTTTTGGCACCCTCGTACATGTCCTTGATCACCCTAATGTACGCCATCGGTACATCTTTAGCCTCCAGACATCTCCACAGTATCTCTCATGGAACTTTATCGTAAGTCTTTTCTAGGTCAATGAATACCATATGCAAGTCTCTCTTCCTCTCCCTATACTGCTCCACCAGTCTCCGCATAAGATGGATGACTTCTGTAGTTGAACGTCCCGACATAAATCTGAACTGGTTCTCTGAAATAGACACTCCTCTCCTCACCTCATCTCCACTACTCTTTCCCACACTTTCATAGTATGGCTTAGAAGCTTGATACCTCTATAGTTATCGCATCTCTGGATATCCCCCTTGTTCTTGTATAGGGGGATCATTACGCTCGACCTCCATTCTTCGGGTATCGTTGTTGTCTTAAGGATGACATTAAATAGCCTAGTCAGCCACTCCAAACCTACCGAGCTCGCACTCTTCCAAAATTCCACAGGAACCTCGTCGGGTCCGGTCGCTCTACCCCGGTGCATCCTACGAACAACATCCTTAACCTCCTCGACCGTAATACTCCTGCAACACTCAAAATCGCGACGCCTCCCTGTATGTTTCAACTCTCCCAACACAATTTCTCTGTTCCCTTCTTCATTCAAGAGTTTATGGAAGTAGGACTGTCATCTCTGTTTAATGAGGGTCTCGTCTACCAATACTTCTCCATGCTCGTCCTTAATGCACTTCACTTGATCCACATCGCGTGCCTTTAAATCATCTCATAATATTTGTTTCTAAATATAAAAGAATTGACTTTTTTTTTTGAGATAAACTAAAAAAATAATGTAACATGAATTAGGATAGAAAGAATACTAATTGCATTCAAATAAACAAGTGTTTTTTGGATGGGTTAGAGAACATATTCAGGCAAAACAGGATCGGCAAAGAAACAAACAATAATCCTCAATTTCTAAGCTAAAATATATATTTATTTTGATAACTAATAATTTTATTAGTCATCAGTAAAGAACAATTACAAATTTGTAGCCCAGCTGGCTATCCTATAAAAAATATGCTAGATAAAAAACATTCAAGAAAACTACACATAACTGCCCGTAGGATAAAGAACAAATGTTGGGGTAAAACGTTTTGCTGCAAACAAAAGTGAGATAAAAAAGACACCAAATTTTTGTCTTTTATCGGACCTAACTTATTCATATGAACTTATGTTGATAGTGGCCTAATTTTTTAAATCTAAGCTTTTATCTTACGAAATTAAGTCACAGTTAAGAATACTTCTGCTCATATTTTTTATTAAATAAGAAGTAAAGAAAAATTAAAAATCATCCCAAAATAAAAATAATTTGTCCAAACACTTGTTTGATACAGCTGATGAAAATTATTCTTTTGAGCCATATACTTGCATAAGAATTCCTATGACAAAAGCAATAAAAACATTTTTCGCCCAAGTTCCCACTCCTATCTTATTTCTTAATTTTGACCAAAACAAACTTCGGCTCATTTTATTAAAGAAAAAAATTACTATGGCAAAACATATTTCTACGCATTGTATCTATAAGTTTTTCTCTCCAAAATTTCATACAACCACAAATTAGTGAAATTCTTCTCTCTTTCATAGATGATTTTCTTCCTTTTTTTTTCATGGACGATTCGTAAAATTTTCTCCAAATTCAAACTCAATGATGTTGTATTCTCATCTTCTTTGCTCCGACAAAGCGTCATCGCCATTGAATTTAGCGTAAGCATGGGATTCATTGATGCAATCGATGATGAAACTTAAACAGTTCAATAACAATTTGGTGGATACATTCATACATTTATAAATGTGTGTTTTATTTGCCTTATTACTCTTGTTATTTTTCTATATTTGTAAGAGTGCCCTAAGATTTTTGATATATAACAATTTGCTTGATTTTTCTCCGATCTCTTATATATACTACATATTATATTATAATTGATTTAAAATTTTCAATATTTCTAACAAAATATGAGTAACAAGCTGTAAAAGAAATTTTTGAGATAAAGTGATTTGTGGATCATGTCTCTAAATCAATTACTATATGTTCTCACCTTATAAGGAATTCCATTAATGTTGCTAAATAACCGCCCAATCACACGATAACATGTCCGATAAGACAAATTTGACAAAATAAATATGTTAAAGAGAGAATGGATCAAATAATTAAAGGGTGGAAGTTCACAAATTTAACGAATTATTAAGTGCTAAACCGTTCAATTATCAATGTGCTATGTTATGTTTATATAATCACTTCATATTTAAGGGTAACATAATTAAAAAAAAATCTAAATATCACATGTTTCTTATATAAAGGAATCAAAAATGAATATAGTGTCATACTAAAAGAAACTTATCTGCAGTCTATGAGTAATTCTGTATTTCTCTTGTTGATGACCTAAAAATGTAGCCCAATAACTTCATCTTAGGGAAGAGCACAAAGCCCATAGAGGTAGCCCACTGCAGAAACTAGAAAAACATCCCACATCAACAAGTTAGTGAAGAAGCCAGCGTCTAAAGCTAGTATTTAAGGAGCTCAAACCCCTCAACATTACTTACGCAGCCATGTAATGAGCACATAGCGAACTATTCTTTCGCCTTTTACTAAAGAATACCGTGTGTTTGTTGCAAGTAGTGGCATACGCCAATATTTGGAGTGGGGAACCCCAACAAGATGAGTCTTAAATTTTTATGCTTGTTTATTCATATAAAAACTGGTCTTCAACTATTTCAGAAACATCGAGTTAACAGGTGAAAATCAAAGCTTCTCTAGGTATACAAAGCTTCAGAAACATCGAGTTAGAATCTCTTTAAGAACTCGAGGTTTTTGAGTGAAATATTGGCCAAGAAATAAAAAGGGTACTGATTGTGGAGTTATGTACTCTAAAACACATTATTCAAGCAAGGATATTTGGTAACTATATCTAATAACAATATGGGAAAATTACGAAGATTGGCAAACATTATTAGTTTATTAAATAATATAGTTTCACATAACTACAAATTGCGGCTACAGTTTAATGAAATTTGCTATTATACAAATGTGGAGCTCATATACAAATTTGGAAGCAAATTTAGGGGCTTATATATAGATCTTTAAAGCAAATTTATATTTTTTTTTGTATTTGTATATTTCGGGCTCATATACAAATATCTAAAGGTTTATATTTGTATACAAAGCGAATTTCGGAACTCATATACAAATCACTAAAGCAAAATTGCATTTGCATATAAAATTTCTTTGAAAGTCTCATTTGTACTATACAGTGATATATACAAACGGAAAAGCTCAATTTGTATAATGTAGAAAAATATGCAAACAGAAATTGACATAGCAACTGAAACTATAGTTATGGAATGTAATTAGGCAAACTGTAGCTAAGGAGCCTAATTATGTTTCAAGTCTTTGATATTTTTGAAAGTTCCTCTAAAAAGAATTAAGAAAATTGTATATGTTTAGAACCTTTAACTTTAAACTTCTCACTTTACCCTTGATGAGATGATTAAAACCACAGAATTATCGATGTCTTGTTTTAGACCAAAATTTTTAGAAGCTTTTCTTTTATTCTTAAGTTTCGTGTTCAATGGAAGTATCATCACATAAATTGAGACGAGGAGAATTTTTTTTTGTAAACTTTACCTAAATCCCATAATGGAAAAGTCTAATTACTATACATCCCTCATCGTATCAAAATTACCCGATTTCCCTTTTTTTTCCAGTTTTGCTGATACATTAGTTATGTATCTGATACATCAACTTTAGCCGTAGAATAATTAATGCAGATCATCTATTTATGAATAGTATCTTCATATAAGGTATGATTGGTTATTTAAATCAATTACTGATCTAATTAATGGGATTAATTGGTTAAAAAACGCAACGGTTATGTACATGAAGATTCAAGCCAAAAAACAGAGCATCAATTCAAACCAAAGTCGATTTCATTTTTTTTTCCAGTTTTGCTGATACATTAGTTATGTATCTGATACATCATCTTTAGTTGTAGAATAGTTAATGCATATCAGTTATTTATGGATAGTATCTTAATATAAGGTATGATTGGTTCTTTAAATGAATTACTGATCTAATTAATGGAATTAATTTGTTAAAAAAAGCAGCGGTTATGTTTATGAAGATTCAAACCAAAAAACAGAGCATCGTCTCGAATGAAAAAAAATAGAGCATCAATCCAAACCAAAGTCGATTTCAATTTTTTTTCCAGTTTTGTTGATACATAAGTTATGTATCTGATACATCAACTTTAGTTGTTTAATAGTTAATGCACATCAGCTATTTATGAATAGTAGATTGAGATAAGGTATGATTGGTTCTTTAAATGAATTACTGATCTAATTAATGAGATTAATTGGTTAAAAAAAGCAAAAGTTATGTACATGAAGATTCAAGCCAAAAAACAGAGTATCGTCTCCAATGGAAAAAATAGAGCATCAATTCAAACCAAAGTCGATTTCGACCTTTTTTTCAGTTTTGCTGATACATAAGTTATGTATCTGATACATCAACTTTAGCTGTAGAATAGTTAATGCACATCAGCTATTTATGGATATTAGATTGAGATAAGTTATGATTGGCTCTTTAAATCAATCACTGATCTAATTAATGAAATTAATTGGTTAAAAAAGGCAACAGTTATGTACATGAAGTTTCAACCCAAAAAACAGAGCATCGTCTCCAAGAAAAAAAACAGAGCATCAATTCAAACTAAACTTCGAGTTTCATCAATTAATCGATATGAATATTCCGATACTACTGAAACATTCTGGAGTTTGGCAATTCGATGTTAGTTATGAACAATACAAAAGTGATGAAATCGTTGTTGGTGACATATGTGTGAAGTTTATTTCCTGCAGATTTTTGATATATCAGTTATGTATAAACTATGCTAATTAAAGACTGATACATCAATTCTGATATATCAGATCTGTAGTTGATATATCAGTTGTGATACATATGTGTGAAGTTTATTTCCTACAGTTTTTTGATACATCAGTTAGATATAACCTATATTATAATCTTTGCGTTCAGGGTTAAACTTGGCACGGAAAAAGTGTATTTATCAAGGAGAAAGCTTCATGATTCGCTCTGTTAGTGTTCTATTAAGTAACAAACTTATAACTCTTATGCAACATTGCCTTGAGAAATGGTCTTCTAATTACAAGTTTACAACAGAGTTTTGCAATAGGACCCAATTCTTGGGTTGTCTATTTCCTTTTGTTTGTTTGTGCTTTCAAATGCTTTTTCTGTTTGTTTATGGTGTGCGTGGAGTTTTTTTTTGTTTTTTTGTTATGTGTACTAGCGATGATGCCATTTTCAACCGTTTCTATTTTCTAATTTCGGAAAATGCCAAACATCCTCTGGCTTGTCTTTTGTATATGAGAAATTAACGTGGATATGATTATTAACTCTTACGATTTTAATGGGCTTGACAACAGCTGTTTGCAGGAGTATTAGTGTATGCCCTTTGCTTTAAGCTATTAGTTAATGTGAAATTTATTTCCTGTGGGTTGTTGATTCATCAGTTAGGTATAACATGTGCTAATTAAATACAGATACATCAGTTATGATACATCAGTTCTACAGTTGATACATAAGTTTTGATACATATATGTGAAGTTTATTTCCTGCAGGTTGTTGATTAATCAATTCCTTCAAGGGGTGGGACGAGATCTTGACGTACTTCATTCCCTGTATTGACATGAAAAATGATTAAATACAACTTGAAATTGATACATAAATACGATGTATCAAACGCATTAAAATATTTGATACATGAGAATCTGATACATACAGAAGATGTATCAGAAGCAGTAAAACTTCATAAATTATAATCTGATACATAAATGTAGATGTATCAGAATCATTAAAACTTGATATAATAGAAACTGAGACTTAAACACGATGTATCAGAAGTAGTAAATCTCCAAAAAAAATGACATTTAAAAAAATACTATGTATCAGAAGCATTAACGTTGATACATGAGAATCTGATACATAAACAATATGTATCAGAATCAAAAAACCTTCATAAAAACGACATTAAAAAAAAACTTAATTGAACCCATACCTTTGGGAGATTAGGGCGTGTTGTAATCCCTTCAATCTTGTTGTCTAGTTCTTTGGATGCATGTTGAACTGGAGCTTTCGACTTCAATTTCTCACATAGCTTATCCATCACTGCTGGATCGTTACAATATTTGGATGTAACTTCATCGTAACCTTCCCAAGATGAATCAGAACCAGGTGAAACAAGAATTCCTTGATTTTTATTCAACTGTGTGAGACCACGAACGGATTCCACATATATCATTGAAGATATGAGTTAAAAAAACATAAAGATTTACAGAAGAAAGCAAATGATACCAATTTTAGAAGATTTTTCAAAGATTTACAGAAGAAATCAAACGATACAAATTTTAGGAGAAATCAGATTGAATGAGGATGAAGTGAGATTCCAGATAAGGAAAAACTTAAATATACCTTAGTTAGAACCTTGAAATTGAGTAACAGATTTACTCAAAAATTCAAAATCTCAAAAACTGATGAAGAGGAGCGAATTTAGGCGAGGATTTAGGGAGGAAGAGTGATGTATCAGTGAGGGAGAGAAAGTTAAAGGAAAAATAGGGATTTTGGATATTTTTTGGTATAATAGAAAATACAAGTAAATATGGTATTAGAATATTTGTAAAAGGTAATTTTTCCTTTTTTTTTTTTTCTTCTGTTTTAGTGTTAGCTAAATAATCATCTAATCATGGGATTACAGGCCGAAAGAAACAAAATTGAATTTGTCAAAAGAACGAGCGGAGCTCATGTTAATGGGGCCCAAAAATACAAAGCCCAATATGCCCATCATATTGGAAAGAGCACAAAGTCCAATACTAGTAGAGCCCATAGTGGTAGTCACTGCAAAAAGGAAACATCCCACATCAACAAGTTAGTGAAGAAGGAGCGTCTAAAACTAGTATATAAGGAGCTCAAACCCCTCAATATTACTTACTCAGCCATGTAATGAGCACATAGCGAACTATTCTTTCGCCTTTTACTAAAGAATACCATGTGTTCGTTGTAAATAGTGGCATACGCCAATTTTTGTTGGGAGAAATCCCAACAATACTAGTCTTAAATCTTTGCAACATTTCCGTTTATACATTCTCTTAA
Organism: Solanum dulcamara; assembly: GCF_947179165.1. NCBI lineage: Eukaryota > Viridiplantae > Streptophyta > Magnoliopsida > Solanales > Solanaceae > Solanum > Solanum dulcamara. The sequence goes on from NC_077244.1 coordinate 69,314,763, forward strand.
ATAAACAGCCCTTGTGATCACATCCCATAACTTGAAAATAACATGCACAACTAATAGCAAAACCAACCAATAATTTCAGAATTAAGTAACAACAATTTCAGACTCCGTATGTCGCCTTTGATATTTGTATTTATTTCTATGCTTCGAATATGAATTCCAACATATAATGTGATAACATATAGTCATCACGAAGGGGAGCCTTGGAGTAATTGGTAAAGTTGCTGCCATGTGACCAGGAGGTCACGGGTTCAAGCCTTGGAAACAGCCTCTGACAGAAATGCAAGTCAAGGCTGGGTACAATAGACCCTTGTGGTCAGGCCCTTCCCCGAACCCCGCGCATAGCGGGAGCTTTAGTGCATCGGGTAGTCATCACCACTCAAAAACTTTCTACTCTAATTTTGTTAGTCATAGAAATATGTAATTTTATTTCTAAGTTTTGAAGGCCTAGCTGCTGCCAACCATGCAAAGAACAATTACTAGGAGCACTCTTCCAAGGCAGGGAGTGGAGTTGACAAGTGACAATCATGTACTGTAGGCATCAATGCTCCCCTAGACTTTCTCAATGGATTGCAAACAACATCAGTTGTTGTCTTCCTTTTAACCTGATAATTTTAAGATATTCCTCAAGATCAAATTTCAGTAAATCAATTTGTTCTGATGTAATATCTCTGTTTTATTAATTTGCATTTCCAAGACATTAACGATTATACATTATATACACAAGATTATACTCTATTTATACAATATCGATATATTATATAACTATTTATTTAATATCGATACATTACATATACATGCAACCATTTTGTTGAATTTTTTCTGTTACTTGTACAATTATGCTTGCGTTAATTATAGATAAAATATTTCTTATGCATTGTTTGATTTAGTGTATTAAAAATAACATACATTGTATAAAAATATTTATTTACAAAAATATCATCAACAACTATGGTAGAAAAGATATAAAAAGGATTTTGAGGGGTAATTGAGTTTTTTTATCAAGTTAATGCGTGCATTAACTCCCTTTCATTACTAATAGCTAGAAATCTATGGTATTAAATACATAACATGAAAAAAAGTACCAAATAAGATACTATTAATATATCTAATTAATACATGCATTAATTTTGATAATACACTCTACCAAACGACCTCTAAAACTTTTTGTAAAAATTTCACAATGTACAAAATTTAGGGTTGTACAGGGCAAACCGAAAAATCGCACCAAACCGAAAAATCGAACCAAACCGAAAAAAAAATCCGACTAGTGGTTTGGTTTGACTTGGTTTGGTGTTTGGAAAAACCCCCCGACCATTATAGGGTTGGTTTGGTTTTAACTAAACAAAGTCAAACCGAACCCAAACCGACCAGATTATAGATATACTACTTTTAAATTATGTTATACATAAAAATATTTATAAAAATGTAATTTATAAATATTTTTTAAAAATTTTTCATATTTTTTTTTATTTCTTACATTTAGATTTGGACTTGAGAAGCCCATCTAAATAATATACAAAAAAACTCATCTTATAAAGTTATATTATAAAGTTAAAACTTCAAACAGTGTTCTGTCTCCATCTTATATATTGATATTTTGTACTAGAACTCTTTTTAAGAAGCATTGTTCTGTGCTTTTTATTAGATACTATGAAAAATCCGAGAAACTCGAAAAAATCCGAAAAACCCGAGAAACCCGAAAAAACCCGAAAAATCCGAGAAAAATTGATATAAAAAAACATGACTTTTATTGGTTTGGTTTGGTTTATAGATTTAATAACCCGACACAAATAATTTGATTTGATTTGTAAAAAATTCGAACCAACCCGATCCATGTACACCCCGGTACAAATTATGCCTTTCATTCTCTATCGGCCCAAACTTTGTTAAACTAACCCGAATAAGAAGCTAGTGACCCGATTCAATACAACACATGCTAATTTTCTCTCTCTCCCCTTTGATTCATCGGAGTCGTCATTGAGATCAGGATCAAACAATCAATAATGGCGGGTCCATCGAGCTCATGGTCGCGAGCGTTGGTGCAGATCTCTCCGTATACCTTCTCTGCCATCGGAATTGCAATTGCCATCGGCGTTTCAGTGCTTGGTGCTGCTTGGTAAAAGTTTCATTTATCTCTTTTATCAATCGCTAGGGTTTTCGATTAAACTAATGATTTTGGTTGGAATTATGATATGTTTTAGGGGAATATATATAACTGGAAGTAGTTTGATTGGTGCTGCCATTAAAGCTCCTCGGATTACCTCCAAGAATCTGATTAGGTAATTTACTTTTTTAATTACTGCAGCGTGAATTTAGAAGGTTGATACCAACATAAATTGCTAAACTTTATGTATTTCTTGTTTTGTTTGCCATAAAGTGGAATATAAATAGGTGTATTAGACTATTAGCAATACTAGGATTAAGCTAATTTGACTTTGGTCTCTAACTTTGCATAATAATCCCTTATATTATGATCCATAGCTAACAATTCATGTATTTTTTAAAATCATAACAATTCTGTATAAATTAGTTCGTGAACCACAAAAAACCTTGAAGAAATGTTTTAACTCAATGTTACCATGCATGTTAAAGTGTATAACATAGATTGATATTTGGCTTCAACTCAGAGTAAATTTTCATAGATGTATTGCTTTTGTGAGATGAGAAGTTGAGTCAAACTTAGGGAGACCATGGACGTGGAACTTTCTAACGATGTGTTGTTGTACCTTACTCTTTACTTGCCTTAGCTCTATATAGGGAGACCATGGACGTGGAATTTTTCATAGATGTATTGCTTGCTGTTTTAACTTTCTAAAGGTTATGTTTTTTTTGTTCTGATGGGTTGATGGTAGGTTGGTTCCGAACTGTGAGCTTAATTAGTCAGTTTGTTCTATCATTACTATCGGTTTGTTTTGCTAATAGTAATCACTTCATGCTTTGTACATGAATTTGACAAACTAAACAATGCAGTGATTGCATTGGTGTTTTTTAACCTTATAAAATATTACCGTGATTGCATAATTCTTTGGAAAGCATACTCTCATTAAGAGTGGTAATTCTACATCTGAGATTCATTTTGTGAACTATCCCATTATACTCTCTGTCATCTTCATGAACTTTTTTTTTTAACAATCTTGTCCCGCCCTTTATAATACATCGTGTAAAGTTACATTTATGAGATGTTGGAACAGTATGTCCTGATGAGAGAACAGAGCTGTATGGTTCTGGGGTAGGCAGTAATCAGTATTGGGAATTCTTCTGGCCCTTGACTTGATATGTTTGTGTATTTGTAAGCAAGTGTGAAGTCAAAGGCTCATAGTCTCTACTACATATGCATAATGTCATTATTGATGATTCTTATGTTTTGTATGTTCCAAATATTTCCCACTATGTTCAAAGTCTCAAAAGATTTGTTTGTCAGTGTAATTTTTTGTGAAGCGGTTGCTATATATGGTGTTATTGTGGCTATCATTCTTCAAACAAAGCTCGAGAGTGTACCTGCCTCACAGATTTATGCACCAGAGTCTCTTAGTGCTGGCTATGCAATTTTTGCTTCTGGGATCATTGTGGGCTTTGCCAATCTTGTCTGTGGGTGAGTTTAAAATAATTTTCTTCTCGTACATGGATTTCTACTTGTGGTGTCAAGCTTAAAGCAATGCTTTTCTGCCCTTTAATTATTGTTATTCTTTTTATTTCTTTTGAAAAGGTTGTGCGTTGGAATAATTGGAAGCAGCTGTGCTTTATCTGATGCACAGAACTCCTCACTTTTCGTTAAGATCCTTGTGATCGAGATTTTTGGTAGTGCACTTGGGCTGTTTGGTGTTATTGTGGGAATTATTATGTCAGCTCAAGCATCTTGGCCAGCCAAGGGTGCATAAGTCTTCACATTATGTGCTTGTTATTAATTTTATAACAAACACATAAGTCTTGGCCATCCAAGTCTGTGTAAGTCTTTGCATTATGTGCTTGTTGTCAATGTTTAAATTATACTGTATTCTGTATTATATACGTCTGCACAAGTCTTCTTTTTGTCCCTTTCTTCTTTTTGGCCTTTTGCAGTTGCATTTTGATGTGCAATTGCTGTGTCAACTACTTTGGTTAGTCTGTTCATTGATGTAATTTTTCTTAATAAAGCTATTGAGTACTAGTTGATCTACTCTATTTCAAAAATTGTTTAACTTACTTCCATTTGGTATTGGATGGCCCAATCCATAGCTTTTCACTATTCATTGGTAAATAGATTTTGATCCTCCAGCTTACCTTTTTAGGTGGCTAAAATAGGCTAAATCATATTTGTTTAATTGCTGCTGATCTAGAAACGCCTTAAGCTGCTATATGGACTGGTCAATACCACCATTTTGCGAATCAGACTTGTTTCTTATTTCATGACGAGGATAGTTCCTTGTTCCTCCATACTGCCCCCTCATTAGCGAACACTCATAGTCACAAACAAGGTGCATCGGGCAACAGGAGAAAGAGTGGGAGGATAGTCAAGTACAATGAGAGATTTATGGTATAAGAAGCAAAGCAGGAGCTGCAGTAGGCATTCCTTTGTCATGGAAGAGTTGCTGAAAAAGTGACTGAATATGCAGAGGCTGATTAATCTACCAATCCCAAAGACCCCGTGACACCATGTTATACTTGTCAAAACATGCTAAAAGGCCAGATTCTAAGTTCTTTTAACCAGCTGGCTCAAAAAGGTAAGCTTTCAGTGAAGGCTGTGGAGTATGGAGAGATAATGAGTATTTCAGCTTCCATTCGATAGAATTATTTTAGGGGGTCTCTCTCTTTTGCCAAATATAGATCTGAGTTTCAAATTCGAGTATAGTTGCATTCGGAAAAAAGCGTTCTTATTTCATTGCTTTTCTCATAGCACAGGGTCAAATATGCTGCCATAATAATTTGCAAAACCTTTTACCGAACATTTGGCACGTTTATCGACATATATACACTGTCTGGAAATTTCCCAGTGAATCTTTGTTTGATGGATAGCAATTATTTTTGGTTTCACTGGATCTTTGCCAGTCTTGTCCACCATTTTGTTTTTGTTATACGCATTCATGCCCATTTATCAGCTTTTCAAGTTGCAGTCCATACATGAATTATTGTACCTTCATGTTACAGAGTAAAGTTATTATATGCTGCAACTTCAAGGACAAAATGACAAGTACAATCTTGAAAAAAAGATTTTTGGAGTACAAGGGTAGAAATGTGTAATAAGTGCTACTTTTTTGTCAACTTTGTGCATGTGTTGTGACTGAAAGGAGATTTTCTTCTAATAGAAAACAACTTCAAAATCCTTCTTCATTGAAAAAGTTCCAAAGATGGGGAAAAAATGCGATTGGTATGAATGTTGTCTTTTAAGAAAAACTTTAGGTTGCCTAGACAAATCTACATATTATTAGTATGAATGTTTGTCTAGTATTTGCCGGCTTATACATTTCAAAATCAATAGCTAGAGGACTTTTTTGAAGGGGTTATTTGACACTAAATAAAAACTCATTAATTTAGCATTACCTACTTAGTTCGAGATTATTTTTTTACTTTCTACATGATAGCTGATTTGATAGAATGATACTTTAACAAGCAGAACTAAGTAGTACCTTTGACATAGCTCCTATTTAATCATAGATTTTGAAGTTAAAATTTAAAAAATGGATTTTTGATATAGTCCAAGACCAATGAGATAGATTGTAACCAAATTTTGAATCACAACTATAGAGTTGGATGCACTATCTAATACTTGGAAAAAGAAAAAAAAAGTACTACTGTTTGAACGAGAATCTAACTTCACGTGTTCTACTTTATAGCTCTTTTTTTTTTGTTTCCTTGTGTCCGTAGCCCGTAGAGCTCCGACTAAATTCGAATCACGCATTGCAGGGCTCATTAGGGGGTGACGCTTCCAACCGGATTTTTTCTATTCTCAGGCTCGAACTCGAGACCTCTGGTTTAATGAAGCAATGGTAGAAAAGTAGTACTAATTTACTCTAGTCGAAATTCTATATTTGTCTTTAAAAATTCATTTAATATACATAAAATTATTAATTTAGGTACTATTCTGTAATTTAAAATGGCTATAATCTCATAAATTTCAAATTTTGATGTCGATAATAGCTTGTAATTAAGCCGAACGTAACAATATAATAATTGTAGTATAGAAAATTTCATTCAAATGTTTGATTTTTTGACACAGAAATGAGTAGTGCATGCAAATAAAACGTACGTCCCACTGTGTCCTACATATACCATAAAACACATGCCCTACATACACCTATGCCATCAGAAATGATCTTATTATTTCCACAGAACACATACTAAATGAAGTAGTATAGTACATGTTTAGGCAAATTAATGTATGGTAGGTGTGTGTGTATATATATATATATAGGAATCATTTTTCATGCTTAATTTGCTTTCTGATTGATGATCATCTTTTTGAAATATATAATCCTCAGTTTATTGCTTTATTGCTTAGGTCTTCATATATTATACGCTTAGCTGTTGAACTGCACTTATAAGAGTGTGTTTGGTATGAAGTTTCCAATTTTTTTAATGTTTGGTTGATCAAAATTTTTGGAAAAATAATTTATTTTAGGAAAACAAGTTCCTTAAATTAGACGGGAAAAATGACTTCTCTAATGGAAGTAGGGAAAGGAAGTATGGAAAACAAGTTTGATAAATGATATTTGAAGTTATCGCTCCTCCCCACTTACCCAACACCCCCACTCTCCACCCCTTACCCCCATAGTATTTTGGAAATAATGATATTCCTTCACTTACTTATCAAACATTAGAAAATAAGTAAGAAATTGGAATACATTTTTCTCCTACCAAACACATGACCCCAAATGAGTACTTATTTTCTTTGAATATATAAAGAAAGGAAACATATATATCGGAAACAATCTTTCTACCTCCCAAAGTACCTAAAAGTAAGGTCTACAAACGTATTATCCTCCCCACAACACTTGGAAGACTACATTGAGTATATATGTTGTTATTATAGAGAAAGACACAAGGAAAAAGGACTGGACAGTGCGGTATATGACAATAGAAGGCAACCAGTAGAGAGACTTGTTCATAAAATATTGAAATCAGTCGTAAGTCAACCCAAAATTTTCCAAATGGCCCAAAAGAGTGTGAGTTATGGAGTTTCTTTATCGCATGGTTGGTGGCAGTAAACGTCCACATGAAATTAGGTATATGCCAACGGGATACTACTGTGGCCTGTGGGGAACTCTTCTTTGTCCAACCATGCATATTGTGTAAGAGGAATCAAAAGTACCATTTTATATCCTAGTAAGGCCGCAACTGAATTTGCCTCAAAGCCTCACATTTATAAATATAATTAAATTATCCAAAAGATTATCTACTCATGAAACTAAGTAGGGTTGAAATCAAACTAATTAAGATTCAAGCTTACTCTTACATACTTGATGTGATGTCTATATTAGATAGCTTTTCAATTATTTACTGACTAATATTCTCTTTCAAGCCATATTAACATCTTACACTTTCACCAACATACGCACAACAGATGAAATTACTCCATGTTTAATCAGAAATCTCCAATTTGAGTTCGCTCTACCCCAAATAGACCTTGTAGTGTACAATTTGAATTTAAGTGGAAAACAAAAAAAAAAACCTTATACTTTTGTTTAGACAAATTATCAAAGAAATGAAATATAGAGAATCTTAAGTTTAGCCTTAAAAATAAAATTACATATAGTAAAAACTGTGTTACTTGGTAAAGTAATCTAGCTAGGTTAATCCACTCAAAACAGATACAGAACATCAAGAAGAATTATTATTTTTTTTTTTGTAAAAAAACATATTATTTTCCTTGCGATTTTCAAGGAGTTGGATGACTGGATATTTGTTTGGGGGTGGCAAGTTTTGCAGTCATCTCTGTTTTGGGGTGGCAAGTTTTACAGTCATCTCCAGGCTATGAAGTCATCTAATTTGGCAAGCAAAAACAGCGGGACCTACCATACAAATCTTGGAAATCAAGGTTTAAATTTTATCTGATCAGAGAAAACAAAAGGTTCAATATATATTGTTCGCCTCTTAAATTTACGATATATATTTGAATTATAATTATTTTTATTGAATATGTGATAAAATATTTTTATTAGATATTTTTGACTTAATTATACACATTAGCTTCAATGAACAATAAAAATTTAGGCTTATTTAAATTGGTGTTGATATGTATATTTTAGGGAACGAGGTGACATCATTTGTGTGATTAATGTATCTAGATGTTTCAAAACATTTCTAAAATTTAAACCAGAAAGAAAACACTTTCTTCCATATGTATTGTTTGTCTGTTTAGATGCTCACTCCACGCTGTAATATATTTAAATATCAATTTACTGATAAATTTAAAAAATTGCTGATATATTCTTTTTTTCTCCAAAGAAATAATTAGATGATTTTTCTTTATTTACCTAAATTTTAATGAATAGAGTCATCCAATATCGATATGAATTATAGATAACATAATATTAAAGAAAACAAGCTGGGGTGGGTGAGGGGCATGGATAATGCGTTCATAATCTGGCCTTTTATCCTAGCTGCATCATATGTTCTGAATAAATTACCAGAGATAATTGAGTGTGTTATTGAAAATCTCTACTTCAATAACTTTGGTGTAAGAAACTGTGCGCATCATTTCTTAAGGGGTGCGGGAAAGGGAAATGATAGAGAAAATTATAAAATGAAAATTAAATTTTCATCAATAAATTAAAAATTTAGATAATCAATGAATTTAGCTGTTGAAATTCCCCAATAATGAATAGATGTTATGTTGACAGTTGACACAAACATTTTTTACTTTTTGGGAGGATAATGTATGTAGAATGTGTTAGGTATTTTATTTTAATTGTTTTTTTATTTCTTTTATGATGAATTGGGTCGTATAGGGAATGAGCTTTGTGTGTAAGGTGATATTTATATTCATTACTTCATCAATAAAATATTAAAATTTAATAAAAAAAAAATATGCCGAATGTGTATTGATTTAATTAATTAGATGACCATGGTCCATGGACGTAGAATTTTAAGTGCTATACACTATATTTGCATTATTATTCAAACACATAAACTATTCTTTTATTTCAAAATTTCATCATTATTAAAAGGGACAGTTCGATGCACTTAAGCTCCCGTTATGCATAGGATTTGGAGAAGAGTCCGATCACAATGGTCTATTATACACAGCCTTATCTTGCATTTCTGCCAGAGACTGTTTTCAAGGTTTGAATCCGTGACCTTCTGGTCACATGACAACAATTTTACGAGTTACTCCAAGGCTTCAAAATTTCATAATTACTAGAATATATGAAATACGAACCATCAACGAATTAATATAGCGAGATAAATAATATTTCTTCATTCTTAAACATAAGTCTCAAAGTTAAAATATTAAAATAAAAAAGTTATAATAAAAAGTATTTTCTCCTCTTATTGAATTTTATGTGACACAAATTTAAATTACTAAATAGTAAATAATTGAGTACCAAATTAAATAATTATTACTACATTCAAAGAAATTAAAGTATATGAACCAGGATGATGCCATTGGTGAAATGCGGCCCCAGCAGAGTCATGTTTTTTTTTTAACAACTCAGTTATATGTGAGGTTAATCGACTAAAATTATGATAAAATGATAAGTAATTATTTATTTTTATTCAAAGCTCTTGAATTCGATTTCTTTAAATATAAAATCACTTTTATAATAAAATAATTTAGTACTTCAATACAGATATGAGCACTTAAAAATTAAAATCTTCTTGAAGTTTTGGTCCCGACCGCGATCATTTGATGGACCCACTCCCCCTCCACATCCCATTGCTAACTGCGAAACCAACGGTCACGTTCTTGGGCTTTGTTTACCTTTCAGTGTTCCTGTTTATTTGCCGCCCACGTTCCCCAATTACACCACTCATCCTTTTTTAATTCCTAAATTACCCTCTCATTTCTCCATTTTTACTTTTACTTATTTATTTTTATAATTATTTGATATTCTTCATTTCAATTTATTTATCTAATTTGGATTATATCACGGAAAAAAAAATAGGAATTAAAAATTTAAAAGAAAAAACATTATCTTTAGATGAATTTAAAAAATTATTCATTATTGACTGATCTAATTGATTTATCTTATAAAGTCTATTAGAAGGAAGTTTTTGTTAAGTCCGGAAAATCAAAGTGGAGGAATTCCATTCATCCGCGTATCCCGGATAAATCACTTAACTCAATATCTAGGGCTCATTATATTCTTACTTCATGTATTCATTTAACTATGTCACATTAAAACAATTTAATGAATATATATCAAATATATGTAAATATTTACCCTATAGTTGAACCCTTTCCACACTAATTTGAATTATAGTAGTACTAACATATCAAAAATTTAAATTCGAAATCTCTAATTAAAGACAAAAAGTTTTACAATAGCCACCACAATTCATTAAAAAAGTGCATTTTAATAACGGTGCGAAAGTTTTATTCTGTCAAAAAGAAAAAAGGAGAAAAAAGTAAAGAAGAAAAATTGGAGGCAAAATCTTTGGGATACACAAAAGATACTTAAATATAAGGTCAAGGCAGTCAATGGCAAAAGTTGCCAGCTAGTGTAAGGAATAATTCAGACTCAGAGGTACACACTTAATTTATTTTTATTTTTATTTTTTTAAAAAAGGAATTGACCACTTAAGTAATAAAGAAATTAGTATTTTATCTTGTTAATATCGCAATAACAACATTTCTTTTTCTTTTATTCACGATTCAAATTGTCGTAAAAAAGGAAAAAAATTAAAAGAAGATTAATCAATGCTTTTACGGTAGATTTTTTTTTATCTTCAACTAAAGAAGGGAATTACGAGGTTTAAATCTTACTAAAGATTCATTTTTCCAATTTCTCCAATCATGGAAACTGATGTTTTTGAGTCAATTGAATAATCAGAGTGGGATTAAAGCTCAAGGGAGAAATAAATTAAATAAGAAAAAAGTAAATAATATAATCAAATCAACCATATATTTAGTCATATTATCAACTAAATAAAAATTTAAATTGTATACATTATTTTGTAAAATATTCTTAGTATCAGTGTAGTTTAGTTTATTATTGCAGATTAGTTACTATTATTTTTATTAAATTAAAATTATTATGATAATTTATTCATAATTACTTATAAATAAATAATTAAATTTTTTTATTATACTGTCAATGTATAAACAAAATTTTTATTTTCCTTTATTACTATATGAACAAGGAAACAGAAGGAAAAGGAGGTAGTGAGAATCTAATTTGAGATCATTTCAAATAATTTAAACTCATATTTTTACGAGCCATTTTAGGAGCTTCATCATAAATTGAATGGACTCACGTGATGCCAAATTCTTCGAGCAAAAATATTCAAATTTTCACTAGTTGAAGTTCTAATAAGCCACAATCAATAATATATTTTTTGATTTGGCTTCAATATGTTTATTTATGTCTTTTAATTTTGAGTATGCATAAATAAATATATAAATTTATATAAAATTAAATAATTAAACATATGCATATTATATGATATTTTATGTGTCTTATGTAATATAAGATACGGGTGTCTCTACATTCAAAAGTTGAAGAGCATATATACTAATTGAAACTTATATTATTAATTAAAATTAAGTTAAATAACATATTTATGTATTATTTCAAGGTAAAGATTGGATTGTTTTCTCCTCAATAAATAAGGGGAGGAAAAAATATATTTTACTGGTGTAGTTTATAGAAAAATATAAAGTCGACGCCAATAAGGAAGACAGAGGAAGAAAGAAGGGGGGGAGGTCCGGGGGGTAAAGGGAGAGAAAAAACAGTTCAAAAAACTCCCGGCGATAAACCAAAAGTCTCCTCTCTCTATACTTTTTTCAACGGACGGACGACAGAGAGGAATTTTTTTTGGCAAACGGAGGAAATTGTTTACTTTTCTCTTTAACTTTAATTCACATATATTTCATAACGGATACCTCACCCGACCCGGAATACCGAGACTCAACATCGTCGCTGACCGGCGTTTTGTTCGCCGCCGGCGAGATATGGCCGTTGCGCCACCTTGTCGTGTGGATTTACCTAGAACCTCATTTCGTCTTCGATCTATTATTTCACGAAGCCCTACCTGACGAGGAAGGAAGATATTCTAGGCCAATATTGCTTTAAGCCTTGGAATTATGATAATGGGTTCCGGGGGAAAAGGAATGTTGGAGAAGGTGAAGCGGTTTTTGAAGATTATATATTTCATGGTGGTGATGTTGGCATCCTTGTTGGTACTATCGGCGCCACTGATTGTGGCAATTGGGGATGTTTTGGTACCAAGTGTGTTGATTTCGAGCTTTACATGCGTTAAATGTTACAGTTTCAAAGAACATTTGAATAGATATGCCTTCAAAAGCTCCTTGACGGACATTCCTCTCGTTTCTGTCATGAGATCTCTTATCATCACCTGTATGTCATTGTTTTTTGGTTTCGTTTCCATTTTTCTTCAATAATGTATTCTATTTATTGTTTTCTGATTAATGATAGGGAGGATTGTATAGTGGACTCTTAACTAGTTTGGGTTTCTGGTGTTGTGTTCTGATGATTAATTAATGCATACTCTATATAATTCTAACTGTTGGTTTTAGATTAAAGCTTGTTTCCAATTTGCTTCTGGTTTTGTGTCCCAACCTGCTTCGAGTTGAAATCTAGGTATTTGCAGATATGCCTGGAGCTTGATGTTGTATATTCTGGCTTTGCACGTATAGTTCCCTAATGTAACTTCTTAAATTTGGTTTTGATTGCTAAACCCTTTTCATGATGCTCCTTAGAGGTTTTCGTGTTTCTTTTGTTATGGTAAACCTAGCAATACCCTCCCTCCGATCAACTTCCGTACCTAGGAGACCAACTGTTGCCTGAGGGTCCTTACCACTAGGCTATGCCTCCATTGATATGTTCAGATGGCTGAGTTAGGCTTATCTCTATGGCTTGAGCTTCTTATTCCAAGGTCTAATAATTTGTCAAGGTTTACTCTTTTTACTAAAATAGCTAGATGGGATGATCTGAATTTAATTTGTTAACATTTAATGACTTTTTTCGAGTCTATTATCTGGTTAGTGTGTGCTATAAGACTAATTCATTTTAGTTTCTGATGATAGGTGTTTATTCATTGTGTGATGGCCCTGCTCTTTCACATGGACCATACCTTGGAACGGTTACATTCTGTTCCATCATTTCCGTTATTCTACTTTCTATCAAAGCTTGTGTTTTCTCTGTTAATTCATATCAGGAGGTTGAAGCTTCATCTTCTGTCTCAAGGCAAAGGCTTCATCTGAAAAAGTCATGGGGGATGCCTGTGTTGTTTCTTTCTTCGGTGGTCTTTGCTCTTGGACATACTGTAATTGCTTACAGAACAAGCTGTCGAGCAAGGAGGAAACTTTTGTTTCACCGAGTTGACCCAGAAGCTGTAAGCTATTATATGCCCTCTGCTTAGTGACTTTTACTCTTCTTGGATGTGCTTGCCTCATGGGGAATAAATTCTGTAATTTTCACAAAATGAGCATGCTCTTTTCCTAACTAAGTGTTTAATTAAAGGTTGTATATCAATTTACTATTTAAGTGCATTTTATTCCTAGGAAATTTAGATCATAGAGATTATTTATGTAGTCTGCTTTCTTGATTTATTAGCGACATTTTTTTAAAAAGGTACAGTTATCTGAAGCCTATAAGTTTTTGAGAATTGGTTTCCTCTACAATTACAGGTCCTTCCTTGCAAAGTTGTTTTCTCTGCATATAATAAGGTACCACGATCTCCAATTCCGACAGGTAAAGCAAGAACTGAGAGTGATATGAGGAGAAAACTTGCAGGATCGGTTCATGAGGAGGGGGAAATCCCTGCTATATTGCTTGCTGATGTTGACAGTTCATTCATTTCTTGCCTTGGGCTCTCTCTTCATTACAAACTTAGCTTGCCTGGCTCACCTTACCGTTCTTTGTCTTCCACACCTTCTTCTGCTAACCCGCTGCATGTTTGGTCAAAAAGTGATTATCGTATCCGGAGGAGCCACAGTAGTCAATTTCATGCCCACACTCTCTCTATGCCTCTTTTAGATGTGTCTCCAACTTCCCCAGTTCTGTCTGAAGAAATCCCTAGTTTCTGCCTAGATGAAACTGGTGATGAAGATGATGTTGGTAAGGTGGGATGTTCATTTCCAATACGAGATGCTGAAGGGAATAATCAGTTTGGAATTGTTCTAGTGCATGGTTTTGGAGGCGGGGTTTTTTCTTGGAGAAATGTGATGGATGAGCTAGCCCAACAGGTAGGTTGTGCAGTCACAGCCTTTGACAGGCCAGGATGGGGATTGACATCTAGGCCACGTCAGAGCGATTGGGAGGAGAATCAATTGCCTAATCCCTACAAGATTGATAGTCAGGTATTCTCATTATTTTGATTGTATGTTCTAATGAAGTTTGTTGTAAAATTTAGCATGAAACTAAACAATAGAAATGACAGCAATTAATAAAATGGAAAAGAAGCGAGCATTTCAAGTAGCAAGAGCCAGAAAGTCTGGAAATTTCTGGGTTTTTTGATTTGGGTGTTCGTTAATTTTCGATATTTTAGGCCTTTTGTTTAACTGTCCTATTTTTCACTTTTCAGGTTGACCTGCTTCTCTCATTTTGTTCAGATATGGGTTTTACTTCAGTTGTACTTGTTGGTCATGATGATGGTGGATTGCTTGCACTGAAGGCTGCACAAAGAGTTCAGTCATCCACAAATTCGATTAATGTCAGTTAACTTTTTTTTCCCTTTTACTAAGTCGATTAATGTGATTGACTTGCGACTCTGCTTTCTTCTTGACAAGTACCTTTGTGTGCTTTACTGTTATCAGCACTGCATGAACTGAAAACTTGATGAAGTCATGATTTAATAAATAAGAATAAGTTCCCAGTGGAGGCAAAAGACACTAGGTGATTTCTTCTCATCTACCTACGCCTTACCCGGTACCTGTGCTGGTGGGAGGTAGCAAGTACCCATAGGAATAGTCAAGGTGCATGGAAGGTGCCAGGACACCACCGTCATTAAAAAAACAAATAAGAAAATGTCACTAGTCCCCTATTTTGCTCAAGCAATTTCTGTGCCTTAGTGAGTTTCTCACCTATGTATTGTTCTATTTTATTTGAAGAAAATTGATATGAAGCACTTTAGGATCAGTTTTAAATTCAAGTTACTGGTAAATGATGTGCACCTGCTTCGCGTGTGTTCCTGAGTAATATTAATCTTCTTGATTATTTTTTGCCTTCTAGGTCCATATTAAGGGGATTGTATTATTGGATGTGAGCCTGTCGAGAGAACTGGTTCCAGCCTTTGCAAGGATATTATTGCGTACTTCTCTCGGAAAAAAGCACTTGGTGCGTCCACTGTTGCGAACCGAAATTACTCAAGTTGTTAATAGACGTGCATGGTATGATGCCACCAAGTTGACAACTGATGTTTTGAACCTATACAAGGTATAGAATGTGTTCTTCTTGTGTGTTTATTTAGACTAGGTAATGACTGCTCTTCTGGATTGGAACTGATACTGTTTGGATTAAATTTAATGTGCTCCTTAGATTCTCTCCAGTAGGACATTTTGAATTTCACATCTGTGAACTAAACCTGATTTTGCTTGTGTTAGCATTTGTTTTAACCAGGATTAGAATTTCACACCTGGGAACTAAACCTGATTTTGCTTGTGTTAGCATATGTTTTAACCAGGATTAACTAAGCAAAACAAATACTAGAAATTAAAAAATTAAAGTAACTACTTAGATTTTCTGATTTTAAGGAGAAAACCAGAAGATTTGATCTATTTATATTCTCTCATTATGATATAAACAAGAGACTTTGGTGGGATGCGGTGGTGCTAAGAAAAAGGAGAATGGAGTACAAAATGCTCACTGAGTTTTATCTGTCATATTCAAAGAATTTTGTTTCTGCATTTGCAATCTTGCAAATGGTGGGACACCATTATATGATGTGCACAAGGTACAGACTTCTTTTCTGTGCAAAGTTTATTGACATAAGAACTTTTTGCGGGCAAAGTTTATAACAAAACGGAGAGGACAGTGAAAGTTAGAGAGACTCGCAACTTGGTTGAGGGCGTAAAGGATGCATTTACACTTCACTGGATCATATAATATATTTACCTAGAGTTGAAATATTATAAATGGGATGATTGATGGTGTTTAGGACACCTTTATTTTGGCTGATATGCAGGACAAATATATCTTCCCCTGTTTTTTTTCGTTGAGTACTCGATATCAAGTCATTTGGTCTTACATTTTCCTAGATTATGATGTGATCATGATATCATCCTTTCTGGTTCTGTGTGTAATCAGGCCCCATTATGTGTAGAAGGATGGGATGAAGCACTCCATGAGATAGGAAAACATTCATCTGAGACAGTCCTCTCACCAGAAAATGCTGTACAACTGCTTAAAACAGTTGAAAATTTACCAGTTCTGGTGATCGGAGGAGCTGAAGATGCACTTGTATCTATAAAATCTGTTCAAGTGATGGCATCAAAACTTGTAAATTCTGTAAGTTCCCCCTCTCTCATCAAATTTGATCTTTGTTGTAGTAGTCTATTTTATATCATGGTCTAGCTTTGAATGAGATAGAGTATGGAAGGTTATTTCTAAATTTTTCTGTTTCTGTGTTTTATGATTTTGCATGTGTTTTCCTTAGTTTAAAAAAGAACATGTTTTCCTTAACCTCGTATCACTTGTTTAGGCGTTTTGTGCAACATGTTGTTTCTGATGGGAAAACCAGTTGAGTTAATTTCAAAAGCTGAAATTCTTTTCCTTTAGGGATATTTTGGTTTATTATAATTTAATCAATTTAGTGACGTGTATTGTACCACGTGGGGTGAAAACTGAACTGTTCAAAAGTTATTTGAGTTGATCATAATTGGTGATGAAAAACCTGCTTTGTCATATGTGGTAATTCAAAAGTGATTTTCTTGTCCTTGTGCTATTTTGGCTTGTTTTCTCAATAGAAGCCCAATTCTTTTAGGTAGATCAGTGAGTGATTATTTCGATCCAAGTTAGTAATCGTATCTCAATAATCCTAAAGAGTTAAATAATAAAAGCCTTCATTTATGAGAGTCTTGCCACGAGACCTTATGATAGGTTTTTGGAGTATATTCTTAAATATGAAAAGTTTACTTAACGTCTAAAAAGAAAATTCTCTGGGAAAACAATATTATAACACTTCATACGAGGAAAATAGAAGAATCATGGGCTGTTAAGGGGTCGTTTGGTAGTGTATAAAAATAATGCTAAATAGAGTGTATTAGTAATGCTTGTATTAGTTATGCTTGCATTAATTATAGATAGAATATTTCTTATGCATTGTTTGGTTTAATGTATTAAAAATAGCACGCATTGCATAAAAATATTTATTTACAAAAATATCCTCAACAATTATGGTGGAAAAGATGTAAAAAAAGATTTTAAGGGGTAATTGAGTCTTTAATCATGTTAATACATGCATTAAATCTTCTTGCATTACTAATACCTAGAAATCCATGGTATTAGTAATACACACCTTAATACACAATAGAGTGCAATAGTTATACATAACATGAAAAAATGTACCAAACAAGGTACTACTAATACACATAATTAATGCATGCATTAATTTTGCTAATACACTCTACCAAACGCCCCTTATAGACTAAACAGAGTAAACCACAAAAGCAAGAAATACTGTTGCTTTAAAGCCACCCTACAACTATTGGTGATCAAAGCAAAAGATAAAGAACTAAAGAATTTCGTGAATGCTTACCTCTTAAAGATGGTTTCGGAGATTCCATTTTCCTTGAGTAAAAGAACATTCTGGTTCTAATGTTAAAATAAAAGATAGAAGACACAATATGGGACAACATACTATGGGAAAAATGTTTTAAAAAGAAAAAAGGTTTTGGATGGGTCAGCTGCCATAGCACAAGAAGACACAGATACAATTCAAGTTTGTGATTTTAAAAGGAGTGTATTTGAAACATCCATCATGCAAAGAATGTATAATTACTAGGTTTACACATGGAAACCCTACCATCTCTAGTAAATTACAAGTAAAAGAAACCAGTTTTCGGATTTTCCAAACACAAATGGTATATTGTTCAAACAAGTGAAGAAGAATTATTTATATATTCCACCTTCATTGCTCCTAATGTTCACATTATATCTCAAAAGCATATGTATAATATTGCAGCTCCGCCACATGTCTAATTGTGTAACTATTGTAAAGTTTAATGTATTAGTGCATGCCACAAAAAAGTATTAATATGTACAACCTTTAGGGGTTGTTTGGTGTAAGGGATAAAAATAAATAGTCCTGGGATAAAATTTTGGTGTCTTGTTTGGTTGCCAAGTTGGGGATAACTTATCCCACCATTTATACCATAGTGATGGAATAAGTTATCCTAGGATAGTTAATCCCAGGATAATTAATTCTGAGATAACTTGTTCTCAACCAAACGACCCCATTAGAAACTAAATTGATTCCGTCCTACCCCTTTCCCCGTCTTTTTGGAGCCACAATTTTTTTTATTAAAAGTGCAAGTTCTGGAGAACATACATATTGTATGCTGTTCCTGTGCTTAACTGCGTATGCATGCTTCTGCAAATCTAACAATGATCTCAACTTACAGAGACTGGTTGCCATATCCGGCTGTGGACATCTTCCACATGAGGAATGTCCGAAAGCATTGCTAGCAGCCATGTCACCATTCATCAATAGAATTTTAGTGGAACCACAACCGCAACATCAATAGGATGCTCTAATGTCAAGTCACAAGTATTTATTCAACTGAGCTTTTTGCCCCTTTTTTTCACATATCTCTTTTGTAATTTTTGTTTTCTAAATTTTACTCAAAAGGTAGAGGTCCAAATCCACCTCTCCTTTTGGTAGCTTTAATTGTGAATTTGCAGCTTGAGTGTTAGAGCTTTCAAGATGTATCTTTCTACCTCTCCCTCCTTCCTTCTTTCCGTTTTGCAGATTCTTAAACTCGGTTTTTGGTTTATGTTATTGACCACATAAGAGTGGAGGTAACATCTTTGTACAATTTCCTTTTTCCGTCGGAACAGTGTAGCAGATTTCCTGCTAGAATCTCTCTTATTTGTGAAAATTCTGAGTAACAGTATGGTTGAATACAACAACAATTATTTCTTCTCGTTTATGTTTTCTACGTGCTTGTCAAGAAGACATGCACTGATGTATTTGGTTGTAAATAATAACAAATATGAGAATATCAGTATTATTATTTATGCCTTGTCTATGATAACACTTACATGCCTTATGTTTATGAAATTGTACACAAGTATTATTTTGAATAATGTTTTCATTTTGCAAGAGTGTTGATGTTTATATTTTTTTTGAATAATGTTAGGCATATTTGTAAGAAATTTTCAGTATTATACATTAAAGTAGAATGACAAAAAGAGAAATAACAACTACAAATAGAGAGTTCCTATCTATTCAATTTTATGTAATTAAAGATGGAGAAGAGTTTTTTTTTTTCCGGAACATTTATCTTTCAAAATATTAAATAGAAAGTGATCACAAATTATTTAATAAGATGTAACAATTACCAGTAATCCACTAACTTGTATTTTGAACGTGTAAGCTAATATTTGATAATCTCACGTATGCTTCACGGTATGGAAGTATTATATATGAAATTGGAAACGTTACGCCTGGGTGGAATCAGAATTTTATATAAGAAAATATCACTCGTGGAACTTTAACCCCTAATATAAAACAATTTTTACACTCTTTTTGCCACTTTTTAAAGTAATTCTCATGTGAAGAGAAGTAGAGAATTCAATATCAACTGCGGTTGTGGAGAGGAAAATTTGTCAATATAAAAGAAATAAATTATGTATGATAAATATTTTTTTTTAAAAAAATTGTCTGAGTGATAAATTACAAAACAAGATAATATTTCATATTCTAAAAATTTCCATAAAGAATAGTCCAGTCAAGACTGTCTCTTTCTCTTTTCCTGCCTTAAGAATTTTCTTAGGTGTGAACTGTGAATTCTTGGAATATATTTATGACGAAATTTCTGCGTCTTGTTTTTCAATTTTGGTTGGCAGCATAAAGCGGAGTTCTAAGTATTAAAAATTGTGATGGAGTGATAACTACTCATTCATCTTTAGTTAGTGATGTGGGATTTTAATCTTGGATATGGAACGACCTTTAATAGGAAAAGACTTTATCCAAAAATGAAATTTTAATCCGAACTAATCGAGCCCAATGAACACAGGGAGGAAAATAAAAAAAGCCGAATTATGTAATATTCCACAGCACTCCTTTATTTCCAGCAAACCCTCATCACTGCGTTCTGTAAGACCTTAGTCAAATAAATAATAAGAATAATTACGCCTACCATTTAAATAAATTATCACTGGCCACTACAATTTAATCCTAATTGCTAGGGACCCACGTTTTGATTTGTATAATCACGCCTAAACTGCCCATCTATTGCTCTTTTTCCCCATTTTACAAAATAGTCTTTCTCTCATCTTAAATAATTCACTGATTTATCTCCATAATTCACTCGACCATAATCAAATTTGAAATTCCAAAGATTTTGTGACTCTCTTGCCATGTTCATAAAGCTAGTCTCTCCCGCTTTGAGAAGGCAGTAGTCACTAGCAAATATATATATATATATTTTAAATAAAGATGGCTCATCAGGCCATTTATTAGTCAATTGATTTGGCTAAAGAAAAAAAGTGCACATAGCATTATGCATTGAAGCAAAAACGAAAAGCAGAGGACACACAAAATTTCACTTTTCTACAAATTGTACTTCCTCAATTTCAATTAACAGTCATCTAATAAAAAGTATAAATCTATAAATTTAAGGTATTTGTATATTTTAATTTTGTATATATTTTTTTTTGTGATATGTATTTGTATAAACAAATTCGATATTTTATTCTATATGACTCTTTGAATTTATTTTGTATCCACGTTCATTACTATGAATGTAATTATATACAGTTTGATTTATATATTTACATAATTTTTAACCCACATGTAAATTTTTAAGATTTATATTTATATATTACCAGCAATTCTACACTCTAGAATTATTTGTATAATTTCAGAATTTGTATAGTTTATCTGTTTGTATATTTCAATCCATTGTACACATATACAAATATTTGTATAGCAACTCCTATTGTTGAATAATTGATACAACTATACATGTTAATGATGTTTTATTTATGGAGTTGAATGTATCGTCAAATGGCCACGACAGACGTTGCGGTACACAATTCAATAAAAACAAAAAAAATCAACCCAAAAATGTATAATTAGTCTTCATATATACAAATTCTGAAATACATACACAAATTATGTATTCAATCGACTCACATCCACAAATTATGTATCAATTATACATATCATCATAATTTCAGTAGTCAATTTATACAAATACAAAGCAAACGAGTGTACGATACATATACAAATTATATAATCAATCTATACAT
The DNA here is from genome assembly GCF_947179165.1 of Solanum dulcamara. Classification (NCBI taxonomy): domain Eukaryota; kingdom Viridiplantae; phylum Streptophyta; class Magnoliopsida; order Solanales; family Solanaceae; genus Solanum; species Solanum dulcamara. Next base: position 69,336,338 of record NC_077244.1, read on the forward strand.
ATCCAGTAACTCCAGTAGTCAATTGATATAATACAAATACAAATCAAAAGAGTTTCTTGATACATATACAAATTATGTAATCAATCGATAAATATCCAATAACTACAATAATCGAAAATTCAAATAATCAATCTATACAAATACAAGTCATATATGGTAAGAAATTATAATCAGATACAATAAGCATGATTTGTAGGATTGTTTTCCGTTTTAATAACCGAAATTATTGTCTATTTTCATTAATTAAATTGAAAACCAATTTGTATAACTTATTAAATTCAAGCGAGATATATAAATGAGAATTGATATAACAAATAAAACTATAGCTATGAAACGTAATTAGTAAACTATAGCTAAGGAGGCTCTACTAAGTTTCATCAGTTAGCTATTTATGAAAATTCCCCTAAATAACAAGGAGCCGTATATTGTAAGTTGCAAGGATCGTTTTATCTTTATCTGCCTTCTCTAGGCCATCTTGGCTACTTTAAAATTTTAATGTCCAGACCTTATATTTTAAAAGAAAATTGCAACTTATACTACATCCGTTTCGTTTTATATGAATTCGATGGTTTACGGAATTCTGCAATTCACACCAAATATCACATTTCACTACTTTTTTCATTAACGCAAAGAGACGAGATATCCGTTGTCGAGAGTGTTTTGTTTCAAAAAAAAGCACATGTGCCCTCGCACAACGCGCACGGTGCGCGAAAGGCAGACTGTCAATTTAATATTTTTTGGCGCTTTCCGCACTAGGGTTCCTTGGCGCTTCTGCATAGGGTTCGTTAATCACCCCATGAGCATGCAAGCATGCTCGCGTGAGCTGGGGATGGGAGGGAGACGAATGAGGGGGGCCCAAGCACCCTGCCAGCGCGGTTTGAGTGGCTACAAATTTTAAGAAAATATGAAAGATTTTTAAATTTTATAGTCTTAAATAAAAACGTGTATACTATATCAAATGTTCTTTGCATCTTGTGTTATTATACATGTTATGTGGGATAATTAGGAATAAAAAGTAACTAAATATAGAAAATGACATTTTTTGTTAAAATAGACTAAAAAGAAAGTAATTAAGACACATGAAATATAATGAAATTAGCCCATATCGTCATTGTACTCATTCGTCTCTTTGGGTAGTTTATGTTGTTAAACCTTTTTCATTTTTCCATTTCTTTTGACAAGTCAAATTGACACGAGGAACACAATCCTCCTATAGTCCTATGTTTTTTATTTAAATTTCTGTAAAGAAGAAAAAAAGAACTTACTATGTTGTTTCCAATGACAAATGCTACAAGTCATAGTGAAATTGTACACTATTCCCATTTTTTTGAACTTTAGTACATGTTGAATAGTAGTCGTAAATATTTTGGTACTCACGTACTCATCAATATTCCTCCCACCAGTATTTTTCTATTCATCGGAGATGATGAAGAGTACTCTCAAAGCTCCATTCAGAGGCATTAACGATGATTTTCGAGGAAGATCATCTTGTTACAAGCACGATTGGATTGCTGGACTTACATCTGGATTCACGTACTATTTGTTAACATTGACCTCCTCCTTTCTTTAATTCACAGAGCCTAAATTCCGTTTTTTCAAATGTTATTCACAAAATGACATTGAACATGTTTTATTTTTCTTATGCAGGGTATTGGCTCCAACTACGTATATATTTTTTGCATCTGCTCTTCCAGTAATTGCCTTTGGAGAACAATTGAGCAGAGATACAGGTTACTTTTTTCCTAACATTTTAAACTTCATTAATTAACAAAAACACGTTTAATACTATAGACTTATATATATAATTTTGCATCTTGATTTAGATGGAAGCATTAGCGCTGTGGAAACTTTAGTTTCAACAGCTATTTGTGGTATCATACACTCAATATTCGGCGGGCAGCCGCTTTTAATATTAGGAGTTGCAGAACCTACTATTATTATGTACACTTACATGTACAAATTTGCTAAAGGGAGACAAGAATTGGGACAGAGTCTTTACTTGGCTTGGGCTGGATGGTATGTTGTTGATTAGAATCGTCTGTGTTTTACATTTTTATCGAAAATTCAGTTGAGATGATCCAGAAATATTTTTCCTACTTATTATGATGTGCTATTACTCTGCAGGGTTTGTGTATGGACGGCACTCTTGTTGTTTCTTCTAGCAATATTTAACGCGTGCTACATTATCAATCGATTTACAAGGATAGCTGGGGAGACATTTGGGATGCTCATTTCTGTGCTTTTTATTCAAGAGGCAATTAAGGTAACCGCAAGGGGAAACAGGAGGTCTTCTTAGAAATTCAGCTCTTCGTAATATCTGATATAATAGTATCAAGTCTTAACTTAGTATGTCAAATTTAGCTTATGAAAATGTAACTTTAGATAGCACTTTTAATGTGATTTTGTAGGGGGTAGTGAGTGAGTTCAAAGTTCCGAAAGCTGAGGACTCAAGTTTAGAGAAATATCAATTCCAGTGGCTCTATACAAACGGGTTACTTGGAGTTATATTTTCTTTTGGCCTTCTCTACACATCATTGAAAAGCAGAAAAGCAAGGTCATGGTGGTATGGAACAGGTATATATGTGATGTAAACATGTAATTAGTGATATAATTTTCTTACACTGTCGATGTATATGATATAAATCTTTTCATGAAGTTGCATGTATGTAATGACTATCGACTAACTAATATTACTTTCTTTTCTCATTAAATCAGGTTGGTTCAGAAGCTTTGTTGCTGATTATGGTGTTCCTTTAATGGTTCTTGTGTGGTCAGCACTCTCATATGGTGTGCCAAGCAAAGTTCCATCTGGAGTTCCTAGAAGGCTCTTTAGTCCCCTTCCTTGGGAATCTGCATCTTCACATCACTGGACTGTAATCAAGGTGTGTTTATTGTGAACGGAACGATAGATTAATTTTCTGTTGGTTATTGAAACATCTTGAAATTGGACGCATGATCTGAATTGCAGGATATGGGGAAGGTTCCTCCAACATACATCTTTGCTGCCTTAATTCCAGCTTTAATGATAGCTGGACTTTATTTCTTTGATCACACTGCTGCTTCACAAATGGCACAACAAAAGGAATTCAATCTCAAGAATCCTTCTGCTTATCATCATGACATCTTGCTCTTGGGATTTATGGTATTCATCTATAGCTGATTTCTTCTATTGTTTTTCATTTTTCATCACTGGAGTAACAACCTGAAGATTATCCAATTACATGAATGGTATTTCCTTAGACTTTGCTTTGTGGTTTGATTGGTGTGCCTCCTTCAAATGGTGTCCTGCCACAGTCCCCTATGCATACGAAAAGCTTGGCTGTTCTCAAGAGACAGGTAATTAGCATACTAGCTAGAAAATCCAATAAATGATTGTTATATATACTAGTGATTTTGTTGATTCTACTCTTTTGAATCCGAAAAACATTATGCAATGTGAACCAGCTGATTCGGAGGAAGATGGTCAAAAGTGCCAAGGAGAGTATAAAGCGAAAGGCTAGCAACTCCGAAATCTATGGCAATATGCAAGCAGTTTTCATAGAGATTGATAGTTCTCCTGATGTAAGTCTCCACCTCTTATCAGTTTAGTTCTTGCTGCCTAGCTACAGCTATTGGCATTGTGTTTAATTTGTCAAAAATTCTTGTATAATTCTTCGATTTCATTTGTTAAATGATGTTTTAGTACACAGTAATGTACATCTTAGTTCATTCAGGTGTTGATGACATGCAGATCGATGAATATTAAGCTTTGTAAAAATTAATGGTTTGTGTCCTATTGCAGACCATAGTAGCTAAAGAGTTGGAACTCCTGAAGGAGGCAGTAATGAAAAGTACTGAAAACAAAAATGGAAGTGAAGCAGAGGTCGCATTTGATCCTGAGAAACACATAGATGTTTACTTGCCTGTCCGAGTGAATGAACAAAGAGTAAGCAATCTATTACAGTCACTACTAGTAGCAGCATCAGTTTGTGCTATGCCAGTGATAAAGAAGATACCAACTTCAGTTCTTTGGGGATATTTTGCTTATATGGCTATTGACAGCCTGCCAGGAAACCAACTTTGGGAAAGATTATTGCTTCTTTTCATCACCCCTGGGAGGAGATTTAAGTAAGTCCGCGTTTCAAAATACTTTTAAAAAATTATTACCTCTTTGTGATGGTGTACGTACATGAAAAAGGATTTAAGTTATATACATTAACAATATAAAGAACTTCTACAATTTAACTTGTTATAGCAAGTTCTCGTTCTTTTTTCTAAGGTACTATATCAGACTGATATGAAAAGTTACCATGATGGCATAAAAAACTTATACAGTGTCAATGCTTAGAACTTAAATTTAACTCGTAGGTAAATATGAGCATAGGCGAATTCTATTCCTTCTTCAACTAACTTGAGTGACCATTTGACAGGATCCTTGAAGGGGTGCATGCATCTTTTGTGGAGTCAGTCCCATTCAGATACATTGCCATTTTCACAATTTTCCAATTTGTGTACTTATTGTTGTGCTTTGGAGTGACTTGGATCCCCATAGCTGGCATTCTCTTCCCCTTGCCATTTTTTCTTCTCTTAAGCATAAGACAACACTTACTCCCTAAGCTGTTCCAGCCTCATCATTTGAGAGAACTAGATGCAGCTGAGTATGAGGAAATTGTTGGCTCCCCTCAACGTCTGCACAGTTTCTCTTCTAAGGTATCCCAGAAGTTAAATGTTCGCTCAATCTTTTGATTTTATTTTCAAGTATATCATCAAATACTTGTTTTTATAAGGAAAAGGAAGCACCTAATAATGGAACTGATCATGAGGAAGGTGGAGTAGATATTTGTGGTGCTGAGATATTAGATGAACTTACAACAAGCAGAGGGGAATTTAAGGTCAGGAGCAAGAGCTTTAGCGAGGATAAATGTCCTCAGGTATCTTGAGAATCAGTTCCTTCAACAGAGCTTTAGTTTATATTCAAAAAAGGAGTTGATTTATTAGACAGTCACTCAACTAATAGTTATTTATCACAAAAAATCACTTTCTTTGTTGAAAAAAATTGGAATGTAGAAGAGTGACTTTCTAAGAAAATAACTACTCGACTCTATTAGTTGAGTGACCATCTGAGAAATAAATCCTTCAGAACAGTAGTGCACAGAGTTGGTGAAAATTAAGAAAACACCTATCTAAAACATTACCATTTGCATAAATATGCCTGGAGAATTTAAAATAGCACAGTTGACATTCTACTTTTGCAGGTTCATGCAACAACAGAGAGAATTTGAGTAGTTGAGCAGCTGGAACTCAAGGAGACAGAGACCAAAAACAGTCTTGAATTTTTGTGTCACTAAAACTAATCCTGGAATTTTTGCTTATGCACATTCTTTTCAAATGGAAATAGAGAGGCGAAAAAACAACACATACTATGTTGAACCAAGAAAGGTTCTTTCATTTAATTATTCGAAAATTTTGTATAAATATATGTAAAATGCAATAATATTTAACGTAACAGTACATTTTAACTCTCTTGTTTCTATGACATGAAATCAAAAAAGCAAACATACATCAACTATTACAAGGAATAATATCACAGTATTCTGTCATGCATAAAACTTAAACTCAATCAATAAATATTATATTTAAATTAATTAAAAAAGACCTATGGAAGGTGGGGATTGCGAACTCCTACCAATCTCACATCATCGACCACAGGACCACACAACGAGCCCGAATTATCACTCTTCATATGATAATACGTGCTCAAGAACCTCACTCTTGTGCGTGGAGAAATTGCCGTGAACCTAAGCCTAGCCCTTTTGAATCCACCTTTGCCTTTAGATTCATAAGGGAATTGCATAGTAATTTTTCCAGCAAATGCCTCAACAAGCATTGATCCTTCACAAGAATTACTAGCATCTCCAATTGAGAAAAGTAAATCATATATTTTTCCTGGTCTTGTCCTCACTACTTGTGCTATGGCACTCTCTCTTCCGGCCACGAGCTCGACGGCTCGTTTGCCCTCGGGCACGTGGAAGTGTTCAGCGTCGATGTATTTTACTGCTTTGAGAGATTCGATCATCCATCCGAGTAACGGAGAATGATCGTCTTCGATGTTGGGAGGAATTAGAACGCCCCATGTTGTGTTAGGGAAAATGTATGGGCCTTCCTCAAAGTTGCCATTCTTCAACATGTTGCCTGCATGCAATTTTATGGGTTAATTTTCTATTTTGTGGGTGAAGAGACTATTGTGTGGGTTACTTACTATATTAGATTTGCTAGGAAATGTTATTATCACTATTTATTAAGTTAACATGATAATGTAAAAAATCTATAAACTCTGAAAATAAGACAGGTTATTTATTATAAAAAATGATATATTGATGGTGTAGATTTTTCTCTGTGAGGACGAATAAAATTCAAACTCAAAATAAAGTAAATTAGTGACTTTGGAAGGTTATGATTTATCTTATTATTTGTAGTGTTATGAATTTTTGTCCAATAAATGCAATTTAACATATTAAGATAATTCCTTTCCTTATTTTTTTAGGCCAGAATCCACTTCCACAGAGCATAGATATTACCTTTAAGTGAAAAAAACTTCTACCAATAGTAGTAGTATATGTATAGGAACTTCAAAGAAAATACAAATGTGTTTTTATCATTTTGGGATTTCAAGTTCAAGCCCAAATGGACCTTATAAGTAGGTAATTTTGTAGCATAAAATTGCACCATTTGCTTTTAAAATATGCTAATCTTTAATTTTTGTCTATTAACAAATGAAATTGTATTAAAATATAAACGTCACTCGCCTTGCTTACCTCTTGGTCTTTTGGGTGTTTTCAAAGCCTTGAGAGCAACGAAATCAATAAGCGGGCCACAAGCCGGATCCTTCTCCACAGCTGGATTATGGATCACAACATCTATCTCATCTGCCTCTGCCAAAAATCCCCAGGAATACGAATCCCATCCTTCAGAACTATACATTGTCTGCAACGGCAGCATTCCCCAATCATTCGGCTCAGAATTAGGCGAAACGGACACATTTAATTTCTCCTCTTGCGCGCAAGTCCTAGCAAACACAAACGAAATTGAATAGAAAACTCCTTTTGTCACTTTTACTTTGGTCTTAATAGATGCGTCTTCGCCGAGCCTAACTGCGTAATCTCCTTGTGGCACTGGAAGGAGCATATCGCCTTGTGTTTGGCCTGATTTGATGTACTCAACGTAACCTGATATTTCCCAATTAGGTATTGCGTGACGGTCTACTACTTTTGTGCCTTTCATTTGGGAGGGTTTTGGACCTAGCTCGAAGTTCCCGTTTGGCAATATTCCTGATGAAATTACAAACAACAAAAAGGAATTACATACATATATTCAACTTTTATTTGAGTTATATATATCCAAGTTATAATCCAATATTTATACTTTTACATATAAATGAACTTGTGCCTGTCGATTTTAATCTGCAATTATTATTTCTACCATACTACAAATTATCGTTTATAATTTAAAAAGAAATTAACCTATAATTATCTTTTTATGATTTACTGATTAATTGTGTAAATAGGCTTTACATTAACTACTAGGTAGATCTTGCATCAATGGATCAACTCGAGACCCGAGGGATCAAGTTTATATTCCATGTTCATTTTACTTGGCTGCTATATCTATTCATTTTACTTGTTTATTTTACCAAATTAAGAGAGTTTATTAGTACTTTTTTTTATACTACCCTTAGGAGTACTACATAAAGTAGATGTAGAGTCCGTTTGGATTGACTTATAAGTTACTTATAAGCTGTTTTCAATTTTTTTGAGTGTTTGACTGGCTAACTTAAAGTCATTTTGTACTTAAAACAAGCCCAATAAATAATTGAACTTGTTTGGATGAACTTATTTTAAGTAACTTATAAGTTGAAAACAGCTTATAAGTCAAAAAAATAAGTTGGGCTGCAACTACTTTTTTTTTTTAATTTATAAGCAGTTTTCAACTTATAAGTTACTTAAAATAAGTCCATCCAAACAGGTTTGTAGTCAAACATAAAGTTTCAAATCATCTTTAATAAAGTTAGTTTAGTAAAAACTATATCTAATTAAAGTTATTTTTAAGAAATATACTAAATTAATAATGATCAAGTAATATAAATCGGAGAGCTTAGATTTAACAAAGTAGTTTTTTTAGCTAAGTGGGGAAAAAGAGCATGTCATGTTGGTTGCCACCACATATTATCTTCAGTAAGTATCACATGCATGAATAAATAAAGTCAGTCCCCTCTTCCTCTCTCTCTACCCCGTATATCTCATTCCCATTTGCTTGATGAGAATAAAAGGGCTAATTGCGTAGCAATTATTTTATTTACCGTACAATTAATTTTTGGGGTATTGAATGACATACCAAAATGGTGCCGACAGATCGGGGACATGGCCGCATCATCCTATCACTTAAATGAATGTTTTTTAAAAGTTACTATTACTTCTTTTGTCTAAATAAGGGTCGCAAAAATCACGTGAAAAATTAATAAATACAATGTGTGGTTTATTAAATTATTTTAGTTAATAAATATTTTTTTGGAAATTTTAACACTATTAAGAAGGAACATAAGGTATGGTTGGAAAACATATTCTCTCTGTCCTAATTTATGTGGTTTCATTCGGATTTTGAGAGTCAAACAATTTAATTTTAATTGTGGATTTTTCGATTTAGGCATGGAATCTTTAAGGTTTTTGAAACAAAATTTAAATATTTGAAAACTACGTAAAAAGTACTACGAGTCATAATGATTGATAATTCAAGATATTTAAAAAATATATAAAAAAATTATGGTCAAAGAAAGATTTGTTTGTCTTGAATTCCTAAGATAACAAATTTGTTAAAAGTGTCATATAAATTAAAAAAGAAAAAGTATTAATTTTTGCTTTGAATTTCTAAAATAACACTTATTTGGAACGAAGGGAGTATTATTTGCTATAATTAGGCTGGCTGGACGACTAAGGAAGTTATATATATGGATCGGACTAACATCTTTGTTGCAGTAAGTAATTCATAATTGGAGGATGATAATAATGTTAACAAGTGGCAAACTTGACGTTTTTAGTAAATGCTATAGGATGCATGGTGAAGGCGTCGATCATAAGGTTATTAAAACAATCGCTTGGGACACTAAAAAAATTGCTATAGCATGCATGTAAAAGACAATTTATGTGCCAAATGAAACATATATAAAACATTATTGATTTGATGAAAACATAAAGGAAAAGAAAGATGGAGAATAGTAGAAACTTACCATCCTTTTGAGACGAATTAGCAACGGAAGCAAAGAGCAGCACCAACAGTATGGCTGCCACCTTCATTTTTTATGTATTTGATTATGTGATGAAATTCACGAACGCTCAACTGGCTTTTATGAATTTCTGTTCGTCAAATTGCCCCTAGCTAAGAAGGAAATTACAAGAACTGCCATCATTTCTCTTTCCTAGCTAATTTTGACAACGATGCATAGGTGCACGTGCAATCCTCGTGCTGATCGAGGGGATAAAGATTTAGATAGGCATTTACAATATTTTAAAATAAAAACTTGTGTTTTTTTTGGTAAGAAATTTTTATTTTTACGTATAAGAAATTTATAAAAACTTATTTGTTTATATTCACTTTGTAAATAACCAACAAGAGATCTTATTTCCACGTAGAATAAATAAAGGGGAGGGACATTGCCTAATCATACCCCATGGGCATGCAGAGTCTGGGTCAAGATTTTGAAGACTCTGTATGGTGCACTCTTAATAACATACATAGTTTAAAATTCTTTTATTAGATAGTATTATATATGTATATATGGAGTCTAGAACAGTGAGACCATCTTAATTAATTGCCTTGTTTTGGCGGCTCTATGGCAGCAACCATGTTCCCATACACATGGAAAAATTTTAAGTTAAAGTCGAATTATTGTGTTTTTCTCTTTTGTTTAAAGCATTAAAAAATTTAGCCAATGATGTTCTTCCATCTTTTATCCTCAAAGTCTCATGTTCTATGAATTATAGTCAATGCAAGGGTCGTATATGGTAAAGGATTTTTTTGGCCAGTGGGCTTTTGCACATGTTCTACGTAAGCCCCCCCTCAATCCTTTTAATTTATATAGTATTATTTGACTTAATATGGTGAATTTTATTGTTTTTTTGAAATTTTGGCCTAAAATAAATCAGATATTTGTGTGGTTATAAATCATTCATTAAGGGTTAAATAAATATTTTAAAATTAAATTGTTATTAAATATAAATATGTATCCATTTTTTTTGAAACTGAGTAAAAAAACGTGTATCATATAAATTGAGACGAGTTACCTTGTTATCTCATGAAGTCATCTGAAATAAACTTTAGATATTTATGGATCTATAACTCATCTCATTAAAATAAAATAAAAAAAACATATAAAAAAATATTGTGATATATTAAACACAGAAGTTTATCATAAATTGAAGGGTGCACAAATTTCTAGTTACATGTAATGCAACTAATTAACTTAAACAACACACTGCCACTTGCTCAAACAGTCTATATATTGTTAGGTTTTCTTGGCAAATTTACTATATACGCCGATGCTTGGAAATGTTAGTCTGACTTGGGAATTGACTAGTAGAGTTGAACCAACCACAGAGAATTAATGCCCAATACTATACGTTTGCCATGCTTCACCTTTTTTTTAAGAGTCAATTTGATTAAAGAACTAAATTAAATTATATTAATTAAATATTTTAAAATTAAAATTATAATATTCGAAAAGCATACAAAAATTATTATAAATTAAACAATTTCTAATATCAATATGATAAAAAGTATATTTTAAGTCAAAATTCATGTAATTTAATTTTCGTTTAAGCGAAATGTGATAAGCATTTGAGGCGGAGGGAGTAAGTGACATACTTAATGATATGCATTAGTCTTAATAAGTCGTAAAACTTTAGGTTTATTCTAATTGAGGTTATGTATATAATTAAAGGAGCTACATATTTTATGTTGTTAACTTATCTACGTATTAAACGCCGCTTGAGAGAGTGAACAAACTTAACACGTTACCTACAAAACTAAACGAGTGGATAAAAAAAATGTATCATATGAATTGGTACTGTAAAAAAAGAAAGTAGTTTATAGAGGTTGTGGTGTGATCCAATTTACAACCGACGAAGTTAGCTGAAGATGTTAACCTGTCTTAGGCACATGGTTGTGGCAGGATAATGTTGGGTGGTTGAATGTCTAAGATCTTATAGTTATCTTCAATTCAAGAAATGACAATGTTCCAAAAATAACCATAAAATCATATACTCTACTATATATTAATTAAAATCAATTAATGGATAGTGAAAAACAGAAGAACGTGATAGTAGGCAATTGGGAATATAAGACATTCAAGATCTGGTACTGGAAGCAATCCCATGTGGAACTCAGTGCATCCTTAATTTATTTGTCTTTTCATTCATAGGTGTTTTGGAAGCTCCTTAGTGGTCGGTCGATACAATAATTCTAAAACGTTTAATGAGGAGGGCAGGTGCAATTAGTCATGCATCTGTACAATGTAACTAATTAACCATCTTAATTCGTATGGTACGGGGTGTGGGTGTGGGGTGTTGGGTCACTTCAATTTATTTTAACTTAATTCATTATTTTTTATTCGAATTATGTATAAATATATTAGAAAATATAAAATATAAGGTTTTGTTATGAAGGAATTTTTCTTTTGAAATATACGTTAATTTTTTTACGTATTTTTATGTTACACTATCAATTTTGAGTTTAGAAGCACTCTAATACCATTAAGAGAAAGAGAATGGAAGATAAAAAATAATGTTTGTTATTATTGATTAATGTGTGACAGCTTTATAAAGAATTTGTAGAAGACATGTATCAACAAAGGATAAACTTGAAAAAAGGATGAAAACAATCACAATAAAGTCTAAATTGGAGGAGAGAGATAATTATAACAAATTTCTAAGATTAGGAACTATAAAAATAGATCTACATCAGTAAAAGTATCTTAATTCATTAGATAATCATCCGTAAAACTTTAGGTTTATTCTAATTGAGGTTATGTATATAATTAAAGGAGCTACATATTTCCACTAAATTTAAAATATCACTTATAAAATTTATTTTTCTGCTCCAAAGATATGCTAGATCAATTGGAACTATGTAGTGGAAATCGAAGTGTTTTTCCTCACACATCATCTCTGGCGCTCTAGCCAAAATGAATCCTATTTTGGCTATTACCTTCTCCAAAGAAAGTTCCTGCATAAGTTGTCGGATCCTCAAAAAAAAGCTTTTCTGGGGACGGCCCCCCGTCAATTCCTTTGAGTTTCATTCTTGCGAACGTATTTAGTTTCAGGGTTACTGGTGCATGAGGCAAAATTGATCTAGTGAAAGAGCGAATCATAACATGACACACGATAAAATTAAATACGAAAAAAACGTCTGCAGGCGATTTGGGGAATCAAAAAGACTTTCCCTGGTACATCGCAAGAAGCCTTGAACATTTGCTCAAGTAGGTTTGGCTCGCGAACGGGTGGCGAGAGAAGTCTCACTCTGAAAATATGTCGATCATCATGACACTAGGGAGCCCAACAATCAATCTTGAGTCGCACATTCATCTGTCCGATTCTAATCAAATTCAAGCGTGCGTCAGAGCATAGACACATGCTACGAGATAACCTTTTCAGTACCCTAGCATGTTGTTGTTTCACATTGAGGCGACGATTCAATTTTTTACCCCTAAAAATGAAGTTTTCCCGAGAATAAAAATCATAAAAGAAATCCTTAGAACCTTTAGATTATTCTTCTTGTTCTTCCCCATTTAGGATCATCGAAGCCTTACGACCTTCCCCTCATCACTTGTACTCATTCCCTTTTAGAAGATCTTTCACTTGTATTGAACCACGACCTGATGTTTTAGCCTAAAGGGAAGGAACTTGACCTTAATTCACTTGTTATTAACCCCTTTTTACAAATTCTACTATTTTAAAAGGAATGACGATTTTTCCGGAGAACAACTACTACATAAATAAATGTTGTACTTTTTACTATGAAATGTGTTCAAGTGCCTTTGAGTTTTAACCTAGTTAGAAAGTCCATTTGTGTCCAATACAATAATCTGCTACGCCAATTTACTCTTACGTAACCAATAAATCTACTTATAAAATCCTATAAATATACACCCATCAAGAGACAGACAGACAGACACACACACAGCTATCTTTAGATATTTGATGATTGCAATAGGACAATGATCCACTATTATTTTATTCTCATTATTTTACCATTCTATCATGTTCCTTTGAGTCTTTAAATACAAATATTCTAAAAGTTCCTTAGTTCATCCAAAACTTTTCTTTTATATATTTACTGTAAGCAATTTCTCTGCAAAAGCCATCATGAATTTAGTCTTAAGAATGCACTAGCTTAATTTACTCTAATAGGAAAGATATATCTTTATAGTGTTAGTGTGATATTTTAATATTAATAAAGATATACCATATGTATCATGTTATGTTTATTGGTGGCATTATATTTGTGCCTTTTTACTCTCATCAATTGTGGTAGAATGTGGTCATTAGTTATTAGTATTTTTTGTAACTATCAACTCTTCATTTCATCCATTATTCTACCTCATTATGTCTTGTAAATTATGTAACCTTTTTACTATTCATTTACCTAAATTATTATCCACATTATTTCTATTCAATACAAGAAAGAATTATTCACCTATAAATAATGGTGTTTCTTCCTTTGTGAAGTGTATGTCAAAAAAGATGAGAAGTGTGGAAAAATATTGTAGTGTGTAATGAGGTTAGTCTAGTGTGTAATGGGCTGTTGTATTCTGAAAGAAACAAGTCAAGAGTATTATTGTTGGATCGGTGTAGATTATGTCGCAGTGGGCTTGAATCTCTTTAAAGAGAGTTAGCTATCATCGTTTCAGCCTGAATATATTTTTTATTTATTTTTGCCATTTTATTTTCAACTGTAGTTTATTGTATTTGTGGTATATTACACCTACAATTTTAAGGAGATTCAAATTTTTGTTACAGTTGAAAAAGTGTGGATCTCATTGAGATCTCAACGTCGCTCTCTTCAAGAGATGGAAAAGAAGAGATGTATGAGTAAAGTATTTTTTTATTTGCTCAATTCAAACAGAGGAAAGGTAAAGAATTTTTTTACCTAATATCTTTCATGAATAAAGTGATACTACTTTTGATGAAAAATTGATATTTAAATTCTTAAAATAGTGGGATCATGAACTAAAAAAAATCATTGTGAAATTGTGATTTTTGAATATTTGACAAAAATTGTAAAACGAGTATTACAAGTGCATTTATTAGTCTTGAAAAAATCACATGTTATTGTTGGATATGATTTGATAAATTTTGGCTCTAACATGTTATCAAAGAAATGATTAAAAAAAAGTTAATTAGTAGCCATTTTTACATTAAATATTTGGGTGAGATAAATTTGATGGAATGAAAAAAATGATAAAAATATGTGATGAAACTTTTCTTGACAAGTCACATTTTATTGAAAAATTGTGAAATGCAATTTTGTTGATTGTGCGAGTCTTGCAATTTCTTTTGATTCAAATTAAATATGTAAAAATTATGTGACAAATAAAAAAGAAGTTTGCTAGCCTAATCAAAGATATGAGCTAGAGATGTGACTAATTGCACTTGATATGATATTATGTATATAGTATAGCATGTACAAGCAAATCGGGTATATTTACTTGGTACGAAACTTGGTGGTGTTTTATGAGAAAAAATATTATGCTATACTTAAAAGTTATGTTGGTGAGGATAAGAAAACTTGATGCTATTTGTTGGAGTTGAGAACAACAAATTATATTATTTGCTAACTCTACTTTGGAGGTTGAAGTAAAAAAATTAAGTTTAAATAGTGAAAAAGTGAATTGATTTTATTATATCAAACACTTTATTTTGAGAAAATAAATTTTCTAACTTTGATTAGTTATGATGGGACCAATATTATTGATAGAGTGTAAAATTGTTATTATAACGGTAAATTCATACTCATGAGGAGAAAATACAATATTGTGAGATCATATTGATCAGTTGTGTATCATCAATTTAATTGTGTTAAAATTTATGATAATCTTGCAGATTCATAGACTAAGGCCTTACAAATATAAAGGGCCTGAAGCTCATCGAGGGGGATGATTTCAAGCTCATAAAATCTGAGTCATTTATGAGGAAACTCAATCTGGGGACGACAGATTCTATAACCAGGTTCAATGGAAAAAACGAATCATATGATGAATTGTTGTGAAATGCACTGTTAATAATTTTATTCAATCCCTATAATGTGAGCGCATTTATCATGTAATGATTTGTGGAGGTTAAGTCTTTATCTCGTGTGAGTGGGGTGTCAGAATAGCATCTTTGACAGATTTCACCTATGTGAGTGTGAAAATAAGCCATTTTCTATTAGAATGAGATTGTTCTCAAAAACACTCATGAAAACCAAGATAACACAAGGCGGTAATGTGCTGGCTATTAAAGCTTATGTCAACACCTTGAATATTATGTGTAAACAGTGATACTTTATTTCTTTTAAGTAGTCATAGTTTAAGTCTGAGATTACTACTGATTCTGGAGTAAAGGTTACTATTATACTAACTGAAGGTTCAATGCAGAACACGCCTTCATTATACATAGTCTCCCTTCAACTAAATTGGTGAAGTACTTTTTATTTTAATATTAAATTAAGTGGGAGATTGTTAGTGTGACATTTTACTATTAATAAAATATATCATATGTCACATTATGTATCATGTTATGTCCATTGGTAGGCATTATATTTGTGCATCTTTACTCTCATCAATTGTGGTAGAATGTGGTCATTAGTTATTAGTAACTTTTGTAGCCACCAACTTTTCGTTTCACCCATTATTCTACCTCATTATGTCTTGTAACTTATGTAACCTTTTGGCTATTCATTTACCTACATTATTATCCACATTATTTCTATTCAATACAAGGAAGAATTACTCACTTGTAAACAATAGTGTTTTTTCCTTTGTGAAGTGTATGGCGAAAAGATGAGAATTATGGAAAAATATTGTAGTGTGTAGTGAGGTTAGTGTAGTGAAAGAGAGAGTTGAGACAAGAAAAATATTCTAAGTCTTCAACTATAATCACTATATAAAAGAGAGTATTTATATGTTGAAGGAAGGTGAACGTTCTTATGTGGAGTTTTGAACTCTTCAACTGATCCAGAGTTGTTTGAGTTGTATAACGTTGCTTTGTTTACCGGCGAAGGCTTCCAAAGGCGACCTGCTTTCCATACTAGTTGTTACCTTATGCTGCCATTTTTCCAATATTATTGAATAACATGGCTTGGGGCTTGGGTTGTTGTATCCTAAATGGGACAAATCAAAAGTACTACTACTGGATAGATGTAGATTATGCCGCAGTGGACTTAAATCTCCTTAAAAAGAACGAGATATCCGCGCCTCAGTATGAATATATTTTTATTTATTTTTATCATTTTATTTTCAACTGTAATTTATTATATTTATGATATATTACACCAACATATAGTGTCCCCAGTTTGTTCGTCTTTTGTTTAGTTCACTTCTTGTCTAAATTTATTATTATAATAAAACTAAACCTTCTCTTGACTTGTGAACTATCAATGTCTCAACCCATGAGCTATAATGTGGGTCTTTAGGGATATTGGTGATTTTTTAAAAATAGACTTAATTGATCAAATCATGCCGAACCAAATTGATTATTAGTTCTTTAAAAATATTAGCTTAAGTTTTTATTTAAATTTATAAGAATGATTAGATAGATTTCAAATTTTATAAATTAAATTTTAAAAAACACCAATTACACACAATAAATCAGCTTCATGTTATGGTCAATCGTACCCAAGTGTTATACATTGGAGTAAATTTCTTAGATAATCACCCATGTTTTAGATAATCACCCCTAATAATTACTCCTCGATTTGAGATCCGAAAGAAGGGTATGGAGTTTCTCTAAGGTGCTAAAAGTTATCATTAGCGGCAACAATAGTCGCTACAAAAAAAGGAACAACAGTCGCCACGAAAAGGTATATAAGTCGCCACTAAGTTAAGGCTAAAAAGTTATCATTAGCGGCAACAATGGTCGCTAGGAAAAGGCATACAAGCGCCACTAATGGTTATTGTAAAAGTTTGTCTTAGCAGCAACAATAATCGCCACTAAAAGATATACAAGTGGCCACTAATAGTTATTCTAAGGTTATCATTAGCGGCGGCAACAATGGTCGCTACTAATAATTATGCCAAAAGTTAGTATTCGCGTCAACATTGGTCGCAACTAAAAGATATTATAAGTTGCCCCTAATAGTTGTGCTAAAATTTGTCATTAGCGGCAACAATGATCGCCACTAAAAGGAATAAAAGTCGCCACTAGAGATATATAAGTTTCCACGAATAGTTATTCTAAAATTTATCTTTAGCGGCAAGTATAGTCGCTACTAAAAAGAATACAAGTAGCCACAAATAGTGAGCAATCTAGTCAACATTAGTCGCCACTAAAGGATATATAAGTTGCCGCTAAAAATATGCCAAAAAGTTATTGTTACCGGCAACCATAGTCGCCACGGAAAGATATACAAGTCGCCGGTAATACCCCGCTAAATGTTAGTATTAGCGGCAACTTTAGTCGCCGCTAAAAGTTATACTAGTCGCCGCTAAAAGTTATACTAGTCGCCGCTAAAAGTTATATTAACCCGTTAAAAATTAGTATTTAGTTAACGACCGACATGGAAGTTTAATCATACTTCAACCAATAAAGAGAAGAGAAGAACGTATAGCTGACATTCTCACGTCAGGTTCCAACATAAAGTTCTCAAATGGAAGATAACGAGTGCCATAATAGTCGAGTATTATAAGGAGAACACCCGTCGCATTAACCACCGACGTGGGACTTTTTCATACTTCAACAAAAAAAAGAGGAGAACATACAGTTGACATTCCCACGTCAGGTTCCCAACATAAAGTTCTCAAATGAAAGATAAGAGTGCCATAAATAGTTGAGTAGTTATTTACTCTTTATTTACCCCTCAAAAAGAATACCTGCAGAGAGACAGTTCTAATTGCACTCTACTATGTTGTAGAACGCTGCAAACTCTAATCATCGGACAAAATGATAGTAATATTATTCCCTAAGCCCTTGCATGCTTAGAATGTACATCTCGAAATCCTCGAGATCAGTTGACAACATCAAGGACCAACTTCCGGGATTTGAGGACAGACCATCTCAAACGACGGTAGTAAGCTGCTTGGAGAAGTGCGAGAGATAAAACAAATATCCATTTAAAACCCATCTGTAGAAATTAAAATGTCAGAGTCGGGAATATATTATGGCACAACATATGGGGTGATCGACTGACATCCAATATGCACACAAATCAGCTACTCAGAATGTGATAGCAGAACACTAAACTTGGTGTAACGTGGATACCCTCAGCAAGTTTAATTCTTTCAGGCTTCAGCAAGCATACAAGCATATATAGAAACTTTTGGAAGAACTTTAATTAAAAAAGAAGGTGCCCACAATCTAATAAACAAAACACGGATTGATGTAGATGCAGGAAATGAAGGTGAAGTTGTTGCAACTTACCAGCTTTCTCTCTTCCATCTCTGGTTCAGCAGCCCATGACAAGAATGAGACAACATCTTTTCCCATCTGTCAACGTAAGCATTATAACTTCCGCGGAGACGGTTCAAAACATATAGCAGATGTAAGGGGGGGAAATTAAAGATATATAACCTGTGCCTCCGTCGCAGGGACACCATCCTCATACTCAACGGCACCATCATTAAGCATTTTGGGCATTGCTATAGCTCCACCAGGGAAGTAAGGATTATAGTGAAGTCCTTCTCGAATCTATAATGAGAATTGAGCAGCAAAATGAGTTCTACTGAAATGAAGAATTATTGACAAATTGGTATCAAAAGACAGGTTATGTTTATTCTTCTCCCTCCTCGTACTCTTGAATAAAGAAAGGCTTTTCCCAGTCACAGCAGGGTCAACCAACTAAGAGTCTGTTTGGATTGACTTTTGGCTTATGACTTAAAAGCCAAAAGCCATAACTTATGGCTTATTTTTGTTAGGCTTAAGTCATCGGCTGCCCCTTAAAGTTGTCCGCATAATTCACTTAGACACCTCAACTAGGACTAGTACCTATTGAACACCTAAAATATTCAAAATGTGTACCTATTAAACACAAACAGATGATGTGGCAAAAACTGTGTTCTTCACTTTCTATGGGCGCATGAAGATATCCCAAATGATATTTTTCGTTTTTTTTTCCAGAATAAGTACACTTGTTTTTGCTTGCTTTATTGACATTTGGCATTAATAAATGACAAAAAAAATTATTTATTTGTTAAAACAATAGTTTCTTAAGAAAAACTAAAAGGAAAATCAGCCCCCATCAAAATAAGAGAAGGAAGTGATTTTAGAAAGAAAAAAAAAACACTATCAATTTGAAATGGGAATAAGAAAGAAGACATAAAGAGAAACAGAAATAGTGAATCATACTTAATATATGGTAAAACCTCCATTTTTCTAAATGAAGAATAACAATGGTGGACAAGAGGTGGCTTTTAGGGGAAAGAGAAGAAAGGGAGAAGTTTGGGGTGAGCTACAGTGGGGTGGGGTAAGTGGATTTTTTCTTTTTTGTTTTATTTGAAATTCATTTCTTT
Organism: Solanum dulcamara; assembly: GCF_947179165.1. Classification (NCBI taxonomy): domain Eukaryota; kingdom Viridiplantae; phylum Streptophyta; class Magnoliopsida; order Solanales; family Solanaceae; genus Solanum; species Solanum dulcamara. Next base: position 69,356,067 of record NC_077244.1, read on the forward strand.
TTAAATTTAGACTTTTTTATATTCAAAATTTATTTTTATAATTATTTTAAATTAAAATGCCACATGTCTTCATTTGATTTGTTATCTTGCCATGTCATTTGCATGTGTATTACACGTACTTCCTCTTTTGACTAGGTGTCAGAACAATGTTTGATAGGTTTTTAGTTTTTAAGATTGGAGTGTCTAATAGGAAAAAGGGTTTGTTGAAGTGTCTACGTAAAATATACGGACAACTTTAAAGGGCTCCATATTGACTTAAGCCTTTTTGTTATTTTGGCTTAAAATCAGGTGCATATAAGCATTTTTTTAATTTTACCCAAACACCACAAAACTGCTTAAAAGCTATTTTGGCTTAAAAAGCCCTAAAATAAGTCAATCCAAATAGACTCTAAATTAGAATATGCCAGTACCAATACCTCCTAGCAACATCTTCAGATGCACGCTATCTTTTTATCATATATAACTATTTTTATCAACTAGTTCCTCTAGTCGAAACAAAAGAAAAGCAGTCACAAAGCAAAGTAGCTTGAGACAGAGGAATTACCGAGACACCAGCAGGAGGGTCGCGGTAGCCAGTTAGAAGAGCAAAAACATAGTTTTGACCATTATGACGAGCCTGTAAAGTGAAACAAATCAGGCAATGCAGATCAAATCTTCGTCAAACTTTAGAAGACAATCAGTACCTTAGTAATTAGACTTAGATCAGGAGGATAGGCTCCTCCATTAGCAAACCTTGCAGCTGCTTCATTAGCATAAGGCTGAGGGAAACGATCACTCAGCTTCCCAGGGCGTGTAAACATCTCACCTTCGTCATTAGGCCCATCAACCACCTCAATTTCTGCTGCCATGGCCTTGGTCTCTTCCTCAGTGTATGCAACACCAACAAGATCACGATATGAAATTAGAGACATTGAGTGGCAAGAGGCGCAAACTTGCTGGTAAACCTGGTGACCTCGACGGATCCTGTATTAAAAATGGAGGCACACAAGTTAATTGCCTTTTACATCTTCTTTGAAACTTTAGTGTAAAAAATAGCTTTTGAAAAGCAAAACTTGATATCCATTCTCTAGATGGTAAGAGACTTGAAAAATAAGGCTACCCAGTATGAACACCAACTACACCTATACCCATCATGATACATGGGAAAATACTGTAAGAACACATGCTGAAATTACTTTTGTCTGTGGACATATATTTTCTTATGATATATAATAACTAAGACAAAATTTATTGAACCAGATCTTTACCAATAAAAAGAGAATATATACTAAGAAACTTTAACAACCACAGCAGCACATAAGTACTTACGAAGCATGGTCATAAGAACTGAGGATGCCTTCGTGTGGCCAGGGATAGCTGGGACACTCTAGTCCATGCTCTGCCTCATCAGAATAAGCAATTGTTGCAAAACTAAGGAGCCCAGACACTCCAGCACCAATGACTGCAAGTGCTCTGAAAGACTTCGAGCCAGCAGATCCAAGTCCATCCAGGCCAGGCTTCAGAATAAATAATAGAAATAGTTTGCTCAGCTGAAAATTATTCCATGTGCTTTTACAAGGCATCCAATACAAATGTTAATGAATTACCAGAACACCACTATAGCTGCCTGTTGCAACATAAACAACGAATTCTTCTAGGAAAGGAAAATCAAATGAACATAAAGCTAGCTACTTTGAAATATTGTATCCATCTAGTGAGCTAGAAGGAAGAGTTTCATCTCTTTGGTGGTGATAATATCATAAATAAGCCTTCCTTTTCCTCCATTTGCCACAATGAGCACAACCAACTTCAAAGAATGCATGGAATTGATATCCTTGTAGATGAGCAATTGCTCACCTAAAAGATACTATTGTTGCAATCTAAGGCAACAACAACATACCCAGTGTAGTTCCACAAAGTGGGGGTTTGAGGAGGATAGAGTGTACGCAGACATTACCCCACCTCAACGGTAGAGAGGTTGTTTCCTATAGACCCTCTGCTCAGGGAAATGTTGTGATCTAAGGCATAGAGTATACATTGGCACAGTCAAAAGCAAATTCAAGTATATGACAGCAATTCTATGGTTATACAAGATAAGATCAAATTAAAAACGATCACATTCGCCAAAAGGTGCAAGTAGCACACATAGAGGATAAAATATGAGAAAGTCTCTTGAGGTGGTTTGGACATGTCCTACAGATGCACTGGTTTTAGGTGAGAAGCTACGGAGAGTAAAGGTGTAAAAGGGAAAGAAGTTGCCTTAAAAGACCTACAAATCTTTGGTATCAATGCAAACTTAGCTAAAGATAGGACATAATGGAAGAAAAAGATTCATATAGTTGATATCTGCTAGTGAAAATAGGTATTTTAGACTTCTTGTTGTCATTATTACTACATATTATTATTAATAATATGTAGAAATGCAAGGTAAGACTGCGTACAATAGACCTTTGTGGTCGGGCCCTTCCCCGAACCCTGCACATAGCGGGAGCTTTAGTGCACTGGGCTGCCCTTTATTATTATTATTATTAACTTATTTTTCACTTTTATTTTTGGGAAAAGGGTCAAATTTTCCCCTCTACTATGCAAAAAGGCTCAATTTTACCCTTCATTATACTATCAAGTCCGAATGGGAACTTCCCAAATTTCATAATCACAAAACATTCAAAGAGGCCTCTAGTGGGTAGGAGTGTGAACACCGAATCAGCCAATAAACCGAACCGAAAAAAATGCTATTGGGTTATTGTTACTGCGTTATTGAGTTAACAGATTTTTAATGGTTTTATAAAAAAAATTATCAGGTTATTGGTTCGATATTCATTTTTTAATATTGGGTTACTGGATAAACCGATAACCCATTAATACAATATATTTTTTTGATGAAGTAATTAGTTTTATTGCAGGCATCAAGTAGATGCATAATAGTTACAAAAGCAAAGTAGTAAAAGGTCAGCTCTCATTTACATTGTTAGTTAAGAGTTAGGGAGCTGACAAAGTTCAGAAATGAATCAAAGGAATCTAGAAGGGATAAATAAACCCAACTATACAAAAACATAAGGCAATTAGCTTTTAAAGATTGGTAGGTAGTTGATATTCCATCAAAGCATCTTCTATTACTTTCGTTCCAGATACTCCAAAAAATAGCTGCAGGTATCATCTTCCAAATTCTCTTGATGGTGCTATATTAATTTACAACTTTACCCCTACATCAATTAAATATTAATATCAGTACTTTATTAGTTACTATTTTTGCCCTTTAGCCTTCAATTCACGTTATTATCCTAGTTTTTTTGCTTGTGTTGCACTAGTATAGTTCTTTTCATATTAGTTACAACTATTTCTATTTTATGAGCATTCTATAACGTTACATTATTATCTTGTCACACCAAATTGTTGAAGTCATATAATTATTTTATGAGCAATTTCTTATTGGTTAAATCGAAAATCGAATCATTAAGGACCAAAAATTGTTAAATCGAGAGCCGATAAAAAATATCTTATTAGGTTGGTTATTGGTTTAGTGTATTTAAAAATCGAAAACCGATAATACCGAACTGATAATACATAAAATCGAACAAAATCAACTGATGCATGTTGACACCCAATTTTGACCGACCTATAATTATTTTTTGAATCACTATCTTAATAGATAGGCATTTTTAAAAAATTATGTTCTTGTATTATATATATATTTATAAAGTTAATTTTTTTAGTCTGTACCCAAAAAAAAATCATATATTTTGAATTTTCATAGCTTATAATATTATTAACATCATTTCTTATCGTTTGTGAAAATAACAAGCTTTGTACATTCAAATATTTTTTCACATTATTTAGTATATATTATATGCGTGGGTGTGTTTTCTTTGTAATATATTACTTAACTAAGTATATTTTACCAATTTACTTATTCATATTAATTTGTGCATATTGCATACCTATTTTAATACGACTTATATGCACATCCATATAAAGTTGTTACTTAATTAAGTTTATTATGTATTTTAATTAATATATATGTCATACATCTATTTTAGTATGCATTATATACATATGTTGCATCACGTATATATATATATATATGTCACTTAACCGAGTCCTTTTTATAATTTTACTTATTCACATTGGTATATACGTATTGCATATCTATTTTAATATATTTTGTATGCGTATGTATATAAAAGGGGTTATTACTTAAGTTTATTATATATTTCTACTTGTTTATATATGTATGTATATATATAAATATTACACATCTATTTTTGGTATGTATTATATATGGGCGTTTATATGTATATATGTATATATACGCATATATTTATATTATATGTACATGCATATTTATTTTATATATAATATTAATACTTGATAAATTTAAAATTTTACTTATTCAACATGTATTTGACAATTAATTAGATGACATTTTTACAACTATTTATAATTATGTCCTAATCAATTTTAATATAGTCTATTTTTATACTCAATTTTAATCTCAACCGTACATTACATTTTTGATCCATGGCCATAATTAATTCTATCATTTTTTATTATTATTACCCAAATCCTAAACCTAAACTAATTTTTCCTTTTCATTTTAGATTTTTGGGTCATCTTCTCCAAAGGAGAAGAAAAAGAACCGCCGCACCTCCTCCATCCCCAGCAGAGTCGCCAAACTGTTATGCCCTATTTTTAACCGAGGTTAGATAAAGCACAACATATTGACTCTAAAAGGATTGATTATTGTATAGAGTCGCCACCTAATTTATTAAGGAAAATAAGGAAAACCTATTTGATGCATGACCTGTATGATTCACGTTTCGATCTACGAAAAACCAGTTTAGATTCTAGGTAAGGGTTTACATTATTCCAAAGGGAAGGTGTTAGGCATCCTTTGAAATCCACAAAATGTAGTACCCGGCTAGACTTAATTTATCAATGAGGGAGGGATAATATTACTATTTTGCAAGTATAACACATATATATGTAAAAAATATTTATTAAAATTATATAAAACATATGTATAAAAAGAATATGAATCAAATAAATAATGTATGTTATTGTCAACTATATGTATAAAAATATGAGAAAATAATATAAATGTATAAAAAAAAAAACTCTTTTACCATATGAAAAGAAGAACACTATTAAATATTATTTTTTGTAAAATATCTCTGAATACAAATGCTTGACAAAATATTAGTAGAGAATAATTAAAATAATTTTTAAATATATGTATCTTTATATATACTATAAAAAATAGAATTCTATTATATGGTGGGTTCAGATGCGTAACTATAATAACTGTTACATCTCTATATTATTTTTTTTTGCAAATAAGGAGCAATGTCATGGTGATTCGTAAAAAAATCAATTCGATTGTTCAAAAATAGTTTAATTTAATGAGTCACCATAATTTTAGGATAATTAAAAAAACCAATTAATTATTTTAAAATGCCTGCAAAACCAATGGATTTATTCCGAAGAGAAGGTATTAGCATCCTTCAAAAATCCACAACTGTGAATCCCAACTGAACTCATTTTTTAAATTGAGGAGATAAAAAATATTGCACAAATATATAATGAAATATACATAAGAGTAAATTAAAGCAATAATATAAGGAACGGCCTAATATTTGTCTAACGTCAATAATATACACAATAATAAATTTAAAATATTATTCGAACTTAATTCGAATAGCTTCCTCGGAAAGCAGTTCTGAATACCTGTAAAAGACTTGATAAAGTGTTAGTGAGGGATAAATATTAATAATGATGATGATTATGATAATAATAATAATAATAATAATAACTAAAAATAGCATTCGTCTTATAAACATGGAAGGCCTTGGAAATCGACGGTAATTTCTTCATCGACCGTTTTAACTTGTAAAAATATAATACATAATGTAAACTTAAACTAAAATTTCCGTCTTTAAATAGGGAGGCCTCAAAAACCGACGGAGAGATCTTTTCATTGGCCATAATTTTATCCACCGTTGATATTCTAACCGACTTCATTCTAGTGAATGTTGAAGGTAGAATCTCTTCAGATTTGGACAACTTAATGAACTCATCGATCTTGACAATAGCTTTTGACATTTTATTATATAAAAAGGGACTCAAACAAAACCCTATTGCTCAAAAACTTTACAATACACTTATAAACAAACGAACCCGGGGGGGCAGTCTTATGGACTTCCCGCACCGCCTCATCTAATTGAGCGTAATACGCACAATTATTTAAGGACTTTGACACATCTGCTAGAGAAATTCGGAATTCCTCGAGATGCTCCTTGTCACTGATATGCTTAGCCCCCAATTTGGATATGATTTTCAAGGGGTCAACATATACTATAGCACCTCTGTCATGATGAATAACGTAACGGCCGCAGAAATAGCCATACGTTTTCTTGAACAGTTTAGCCTCAAAATTCCACATCAGATTTGCACAACTCTGTATATTGGGTAATTCACAACCCTTCGGTAAATAGACAAGACTATCATCGCCGCAAAATGCAGCCTTGATAACTTTCTCCATAGGTAACATTGAAGCCATACATGCTGCAATAATTACTGTATTACCAATAAAAGTTGTTACATCACCACTCTTCCTTTGGTACCATAAACAAGTTTTGATACCGGCTGTGTAATCCTTTAGAGTTGTTTTTCTATGACCTTGTTTCCACACTTCCGCCAGGAATTCATCTATTCCGAGCCTTTTCCAGATTTCGTACTCTACTGCACAATGGAACTCATTTTGGCTTTTGTCATATTTGCTCACATCAAGCTCCAACACTTCCATCGGCTGATGAGCATCAAGATCAGAGAAAAATTCTTCAATTTGCTCTGGAGTTTTCCTTGTAAAAAATAAATACCTCGAAGTATCAATTGCAGATAACATCTGACGCGTAAGCTCCGAAAAAATCGGACCAAACAGCGCGTTGATCTTCTTCGAATGGTATACTATCGTTTGCAACGAAGGATACTCGCTCTGGATTGACAAATCCAATTTTTGTTTCGGCTGGGCTTTGATGATATGTCTGTACTGATCTATGGCAGGTAAATCTACAAAATCGTAGTCCGCCAATTGACCAATAGTAGACTTCTCTTGTTTCTCCATCCAGCGAATGAGAGCTTGCCTATCTATAATATTTTTTCCCCCGGAGTCGCCTAAACTACAACCGGAGAGTTTATCTTTTAAAAAATAACTTTCAAAAAACCTATCAGCAACTACGGAAGCAGTATTTTCCATATCCACAGTACCAGAAAGCTCAGGACTGTTGAAATTCCTTTTTATCATAGCAACCAAATTTTCCAGCAATCCCTGAGACCTAGGTTTTTCTGCGGCGGTTCTAATGACAGGCGTCATCGGAACTTTAACATTATCCTTCGGTAAAGGGACAGATTTGGAGAAGTCCAAAACGCAATCTTTAACATTAAGAGAAATGTCTGAACAGTTCATAGTAACAGCATCGAAATCATTCAATACTGTACTATTACCTGGCAGACATTTATCATAGTAAAATTGCATATCTTGAGCATCTCCAGATTTGGGCGCTTGCACAAAAAGGTTTTCTGATAGATAAACACTGCTTACCTGTAATTGCTATGCACTCACACTATCTACCATATACACATCTAATAAGAAGTTACTCACACATTCTAAATCTCTGACTAATTTAACAAGAGGGTCTAAGACTACGGTGTAATACTTGAAACTACGAGTATGCCTTGTTAATCCAACTAGTACATGAGGACTTTCTCTTGAGATTATGTGGATCGGAGTAGGGGTTAACCTAACCAAACTCACTTCATCATAAGTTTCGCCCTGAATCTCATGCACCGTGTTCACATCTTGGTAACCTCTGCCGAGCAGTGTTAATTTGTCACTCTGAGTAAATGTTACCACTTTCCCTTTCAACGGTTTAGTAACTGGATTCATTACAGCAGCGCCATTGACAACCTCTAAACCCACAGATCTTTGAGTTTTTGAAGTCGTTGTTACAGCGCCGTCGTAACACTGATTCAAGAAATGAGTTACGTCAACCGGACACCTCAGTGTTGTCCTCCTCTTCTCAGTTTCATCAACAATCAATTTGCTGAAATGCTGTGGAAACGGGAAATTTTGCACACGATTGATATAAGGAATTTGTTGAGTGTCTCCGAACACAAAAGCCTCATTGCACAAGCTTAGTTTAACTAAAAAGTAAACACAGCCTGGATGGAGCATTAATCCTTCGTCAACAAATAACCTTTTGAATTGACACACCGGACCTTTACCTAGATTCATTAAAAATGAATCCACAGTCTTTACATTGTCATTGTTTGCCACTATTCTTCCACTCTGATTGGCTCTTTTCCTTATCATTGCTGCAGCTTCCTTCCCAGGTACTAAAACCAAATCCTCGGAAAAATTCACTCTTCTAAGGATTTCCTTCGTTTTCCCACAACCTGGAACACCATCTACTAGTGTAACCTTTGCAGAACTCACAGAAATAGGCATATCACCTATCGACTTTCTCAGAACTCTCAATTTCGCCATATCAGAATAAACCATCGACTCATTAGAAACCGCCACTTTAGACCAATCTGCATCGCAAATAGGGCTTTCGTTGTCGTATGACAGAAGTGCTAAGACGCACTTTCCGTCAAACTTCTGAACAACCCCCCACGAATGGTTTTTCAACGTCGGCTTAATCAACCATATTTTCTTGCGCGCGTCGAACACACCCACCTTTGATAAGCTATCTTGGAAACCAACGCTTGAATCTTTAACCAGCTTCTTCAAATTAGAGACTGTGGCCGATAGAGATGCTGCCAGACTGTCTACATAGTTTTGCATTTGTTGCACTTGTAGCGGTCCGGAGTAAACTATCGAAGCCATCTTGCTACTAATGACTGATTCAGCTGCGAGCATATGATACTCTTCAAGACTATTGATTTCCTCGTTCCTCACAAAGGTGTCGCATGATATCTCGCTTGCAATTCCATATAGAGGTAAACTTCCGCTTGTAACCATCGATCTGCTTGTCAAGTCGGTGTTATCAGTTTGGGACTCCAGAGTCAATACTTCATCCTTTTCTCCACTTCTCATAGCCTCAGCTACGTTGCCTTCAGTCGGTTCTTTGAAAGGTAAGGTCACACCGCTCTCATTTGAAAGAACTGCTACTACGATCTTTGCAGCTATATCAGGATTGACATTATTAATGGCACTACAAGAAAACTTTGGCAATGCTCAATTCTGAGAAGATAGTGCTAGAAGACAGTTCTAGTGTCAACTACTGGTTCCCAAAGATGAAAGATATGGTAATAGTACCGCTTTTTGATGTCTCGTTAGAGACTCAGAAGAGGACGAGGAAGGAGGTAATAGTCAGCAAAGATTTTGTATACACAGTGCTAAATCACATCAGAACATATCAGGCTAAAGCTCTGACTTACAATAATGTGTTATCCTTTGTCGAATCTATCAGGTCGAGGGTAATCATTAATGGAGTTACAGCTAGGTCTGAATGGGACGTGGATAAAGCCTTGTTGCAAAGTATGGCAATGACCTTTTTCCTTATTACCAAACTTTCAATGCTTAAGGACGAACTGTTAGTGTCCAAGTTCACATTGAGTGCTAAAAGCGTGCACGAGCACGTATGGGAAGAGATAAAAAGAGGATGTGGTAACATGTTTCCCAGTCTGAAGGAAAGCCTCTTAAAAAGGAAAATGATTAGCGGATCTGCTGAGAAGCTGGAGATTAAGGTGCCGGATATGTATGTCACTTTCCACGATAGATTCGTGGCAGAGTACAAAGCATCTGTTGAAATGCCAACGATTGATATTTCAAAGGATCTGTCCGAAGCGGAGAGTTATTACTCCGCCTTGTCTGAATTGTCAGTCCTAGAGAATTCTAAAGATTTCGATCTTGAAAAGTTTTCTAGGATGTGTGCCATTAATAATGTCAATCCTGATATAGCTGCAAAGATCGTAGTAGCAGTTCTTTCAAATGAGAGCGGTGTGACCTTACCTTTCAAAGAACCGACTGAAGGCAACGTAGCTGAGGCTATGAGAAGTGGAGAAAAGGATGAAGTATTGACTCTGGAGTCCCAAACTGATAACACCGACTTGACAAGCAGATCGATGGTTACAAGCGGAAGTTTACCTCTATATGGAATTGCAAGCGAGATATCATGCGACACCTTTGTGAGGAACGAGGAAATCAATAGTCTTGAAGAGTATCATATGCTCGCAGCTGAATCAGTCATTAGTAGCAAGATGGCTTCGATAGTTTACTCCGGACCGCTACAAGTGCAACAAATGCAAAACTATGTAGACAGTCTGGCAGCATCTCTATCGGCCACAGTCTCTAATTTGAAGAAGCTGGTTAAAGATTCAAGCGTTGGTTTCCAAGATAGCTTATCAAAGGTGGGTGTGTTCGACGCGCGCAAGAAAATATGGTTGATTAAGCCGACGTTGAAAAACCATTCGTGGGGGGTTGTTCAGAAGTTTGACGGAAAGTGCGTCTTAGCACTTCTGTCATACGACAACGAAAGCCCTATTTGCGATGCAGATTGGTCTAAAGTGGCGGTTTCTAATGAGTCGATGGTTTATTCTGATATGGCGAAATTGAGAGTTCTGAGAAAGTCGATAGGTGATATGCCTATTTCTGTGAGTTCTGCAAAGGTTACACTAGTAGATGGTGTTCCAGGTTGTGGGAAAACGAAGGAAATCCTTAGAAGAGTGAATTTTTCCGAGGATTTGGTTTTAGTACCTGGGAAGGAAGCTGCAGCAATGATAAGGAAAAGAGCCAATCAGAGTGGAAGAATAGTGGCAAACAATGACAATGTAAAGACTGTGGATTCATTTTTAATGAATCTAGGTAAAGGTCCGGTGTGTCAATTCAAAAGGTTATTTGTTGACGAAGGATTAATGCTCCATCCAGGCTGTGTTTACTTTTTAGTTAAACTAAGCTTGTGCAATGAGGCTTTTGTGTTCGGAGACACTCAACAAATTCCTTATATCAATCGTGTGCAAAATTTCCCGTTTCCACAGCATTTCAGCAAATTGATTGTTGATGAAACTGAGAAGAGGAGGACAACACTGAGGTGTCCGGTTGACGTAACTCATTTCTTGAATCAGTGTTACGACGGCGCTGTAACAACGACTTCAAAAACTCAAAGATCTGTGGGTTTAGAGGTTGTCAATGGCGCTGCTGTAATGAATCCAGTTACTAAACCGTTGAAAGGGAAAGTGGTAACATTTACTCAGAGTGACAAATTAACACTGCTCGGCAGAGGTTACCAAGATGTGAACACGGTGCATGAGATTCAGGGCGAAACTTATGATGAAGTGAGTTTGGTTAGGTTAACCCCTACTCCGATCCACATAATCTCAAGAGAAAGTCCTCATGTACTAGTTGGATTAACAAGGCATACTCGTAGTTTCAAGTATTACACCGTAGTCTTAGACCCTCTTGTTAAATTAGTCAGAGATTTAGAATGTGTGAGTAACTTCTTATTAGATGTGTATATGGTAGATAGTGTGAGTGCATAGCAATTACAGGTAAGCAGTGTTTATCTATCAGAAAACCTTTTTGTGCAAGCGCCCAAATCTGGAGATGCTCAAGATATGCAATTTTACTATGATAAATGTCTGCCAGGTAATAGTACAGTATTGAATGATTTCGATGCTGTTACTATGAACTGTTCAGACATTTCTCTTAATGTTAAAGATTGCGTTTTGGACTTCTCCAAATCTGTCCCTTTACCGAAGGATAATGTTAAAGTTCCGATGACGCCTGTCATTAGAACCGCCGCAGAAAAACCTAGGTCTCAGGGATTGCTGGAAAATTTGGTTGCTATGATAAAAAGGAATTTCAACAGTCCTGAGCTTTCTGGTACTGTGGATATGGAAAATACTGCTTCCGTAGTTGCTGATAGGTTTTTTGAAAGTTATTTTTTAAAAGATAAACTCTCCGGTTGTAGTTTAGGCGACTCCGGGGGAAAAAATATTATAGATAGGCAAGCTCTCATTCGCTGGATGGAGAAACAAGAGAAGTCTACTATTGGTCAATTGGCGGACTACGATTTTGTAGATTTACCTGCCATAGATCAGTACAGACATATCATCAAAGCCCAGCCGAAACAAAAATTGGATTTGTCAATCCAGAGCGAGTATCCTTCGTTGCAAACGATAGTATACCATTCGAAGAAGATCAACGCGCTGTTTGGTCCGATTTTTTCGGAGCTTACGCGTCAGATGTTATCTGCAATTGATACTTCGAGGTATTTATTTTTTACAAGGAAAACTCCAGAGCAAATTGAAGAATTTTTCTCTGATCTTGATGCTCATCAGCCGATGGAAGTGTTGGAGCTTGATGTGAGCAAATATGACAAAAGCCAAAATGAGTTCCATTGTGCAGTAGAGTACGAAATCTGGAAAAGGCTCGGAATAGATGAATTCCTGGCGGAAGTGTGGAAACAAGGTCATAGAAAAACAACTCTAAAGGATTACACAGCCGGTATCAAAACTTGTTTATGGTACCAAAGGAAGAGTGGTGATGTAACAACTTTTATTGGTAATACAGTAATTATTGCAGCATGTATGGCTTCAATGTTACCTATGGAGAAAGTTATCAAGGCTGCATTTTGCGGCGATGATAGTCTTGTCTATTTACCGAAGGGTTGTGAATTACCCAATATACAGAGTTGTGCAAATCTGATGTGGAATTTTGAGGCTAAACTGTTCAAGAAAACGTATGGCTATTTCTGCGGCCGTTACGTTATTCATCATGACAGAGGTGCTATAGTATATGTTGACCCCTTGAAAATCATATCCAAATTGGGGGCTAAGCATATCAGTGACAAGGAGCATCTCGAGGAATTCCGAATTTCTCTAGCAGATGTGTCAAAGTCCTTAAATAATTGTGCGTATTACGCTCAATTAGATGAGGCGGTGCGGGAAGTCCATAAGACTGCCCCCCCGGGTTCGTTTGTTTATAAGTGTATTGTAAAGTTTTTGAGCAATAGGGTTTTGTTTGAGTCCCTTTTTATATAATAAAATGTCAAAAGCTATTGTCAAGATCGATGAGTTCATTAAGTTGTCCAAATCTGAAGAGATTCTACCTTCAACATTCACTAGAATGAAGTCGGTTAGAATATCAACGGTGGATAAAATTATGGCCAATGAAAAGATCTCTCCGTCGGTTTTTGAGGCCTCCCTATTTAAAGACGGAAATTTTAGTTTAAGTTTACATTATGTATTATATTTTTACAAGTTAAAACGGTCGATGAAGAAATTACCGTCGATTTCCAAGGCCTTCCATGTTTATAAGACGAATGCTATTTTTAGTTATTATTATTATTATTATTATTATCATAATCATCATCATTATTAATATTTATCCCTCACTAACACTTTATCAAGTCTTTTACAGGTATTCAGAACTGCTTTCCGAGGAAGCTATTCGAATTAAGTTCGAATAATATTTTAAATTTATTATTGTGTATATTATTGACGTTAGACAAATATTAGGCCGTTCCTTATATTATTGCTTTAATTTACTCTTATGTATATTTCATTATATATTTGTGCAATATTTTTTATCTCCTCAATTTAAAAAATGAGTTCAGTTGGGATTCACAGTTGTGGATTTTTGAAGGATGCTAATACCTTCTCTTCGGAATAAATCCATTGGTTTTGCAGGCATTTTAAAATAATTAATTGGTTTTTTTAATTATCCTAAAATTATGGTGACTCATTAAATTAAACTATTTTTGAACAATCGAATTGATTTTTTTACGAATCACCATGACATTGCTCCTTATTTGCAAAAAAAAATAATATAGAGATGTAACAGTTATTATAGTTACGCATCTGAACCCACCATATAATAGAATTCTATTTTTTATAGTATATATAAAGATACATATATTTAAAAATTATTTTAATTATTCTCTACTAATATTTTGTCAAGCATTTGTATTCAGAGATATTTTACAAAAAATAATATTTAATAGTGTTCTTCTTTTCATATGGTAAAAGAGTTTTTTTTTCTATACATTTATATTATTTTCTCATATTTTTATACATATAGTTGACAATAACATACATTATTTATTTGATTCATATTCTTTTTATACATATGTTTTATATAATTTTAATAAATATTTTTTACATATATATGTGTTATACTTGCAAAATAGTAATATTATCCCTCCCTCATTGATAAATTAAGTCTAGCCGGGTACTACATTTTGTGGATTTCAAAGGATGCCTAACACCTTCCCTTTGGAATAATGTAAACCCTTACCTAGAATCTAAACTGGTTTTTCGTAGATCGAAACGTGAATCATACAGGTCATGCATCAAATAGGTTTTCCTTATTTTCCTTAATAAATTAGGTGGCGACTCTATACAATAATCAATCCTTTTAGAGTCAATATGTTGTGCTTTATCTAACCTCGGTTAAAAATAGGGCATAACAATGCACACCCCTACTAATGGGTGCCTTGTTGACGACAAATGTGTCTTTGAAGAAGGCATATTCGTCATTGAAAGGGAGGTGATAATTAGTGAATGTCTGTCCATGTCCTTGCTTTGTCTTACTTCAAGTGGAAGGGAGGGTAAAATGGGTTGGAGTGTTGAGGTGGCATGCCACGTGGTCCACCTCATGAAAATGTTAGTGTCACGTGGAATTGGGTGTCCACTTTGGACAGCCCTAACAGAGAAAGGGGTATTTTTGAACCATATAGGTAAGGGATGGGTATTGTTTTTATTACAATTCAATTTCGTTAAGCACACTTAAAAGAAGTTGTTAGTGGTGGTTAGAAGGTTGTTAGGAGGTATATGGGCCATGTGAGTCTGTTAGAGGAACATGTCAGTGAACGCTCTATATATATAGAATGGTGTATGGATCCTGTGGATTATAACAAAAATGTGATACTTCTCTTAGGCAGAGAGATATGTAGCTACTGAGTTTTGCTCTGCATCAATATTGTTTAATACAACAATTTCTTCTTGTTTTGCAAGTGTAAGAATGTATGTAGATTCTGCAAATTAACATGGTATCAGAGCTTCTAGTTGCGATCGAGATTCAGTGAGATACATCTAGTCTAAAGAGGCCATTGTTCGATTTCTCAAGCTTCGATAATGGTGGAAAATCAGAATCCTCTAGCTACTGAGGATCCTCAAGTAGATCCTCAAACAAATCACAATCATCCGCTGCACCTACCAGCATCGGACATTCCCGGAGTTGCTTTAATATCGATGAAGCTCACAGGCCCTGAGAATTATGACGTGTGGAGCAGGTCAATGCGTCTCGCGTTACTAGTCAAAAACAAACTTGGATTTGTGGATGGCACCTGCGCGAAGAGCTCATACAAAGGAACGATGCTAAATAAATGGGAGAGGTGTGATGCAGTGGTACTATCGTGGATTAGTGCAGCTATTGCACCGGAATTGTTGACAAGCATAGTTTATGCTTCTAGTTCAAAGAAGATCTGGGCAAATTTCAAGGAAAGGTTTGATAAATCGAACTTAACTAGAATCTTCTACCTATGGAAGGAGATCAGTATGTTAACACAAGGAACAAACTCAGTCACAACCTACTACTCGAAAATGAGAGACCTATGGGATGAGATCGATGTGATGGTACCAAGTCCTTCATGTGACTGCGAGACATCTATGCCTTACACTTAGCTCATCAAACAACAACAACGATTATTGCAATTTCTGGTTGGCTTGACTGGGAGCTTTGCTCAAGTAAGGAGCTCTATTCTCCTGAATGCAAATATTCCTAGTGTAAATCAGGCACATTCGATGGCTATACAAGAGGAAAGTCAGAGGAAGTTAGGAATTGTAGATGCAGGAAATGACCCCTTGATAATGCTGGCAGGAAGAAACTTCAACAATCAACAGCACAATCAAGGACAAGGAAGGTATCAACACAATCGGTCATCTGGTCATCATTCGCATGGTCACTCAACGCAAGAGATCAGGAATTATTTGTGAGCACGGTGGTTACAAAGGACACACTAAGGAAACCTGTTATAGGATAGTAGGTTTCCCCACAGATTTCAAAAGTAAGAGGAAAGCAGAAAATGAAGATTTCAAACCACAAGCCAACAATACAACAGATGAAGTTGAAGGTAGTACATGAAAGCAATTGAACTCTACTGAAGGTAGCACAGGAAAGCAATTAAACTTTCCAGGAGGTTTTTTTACCAAAGAGCAGTATGAACAAGTGTTAGGAATGATGAGTCCCACTCCAACAGGTAGTTGCAAGGCAAATGCAGCAGCAGGTATGAATACTTTGAGAAGTGCTTGTTCTGATGTAGAATGGATTGTAGATTCAGGTGCTTCACATCACACAACATATTGTGAAGAACTCTTAAATGTGTCCAGATCAGTAGATGATTCAAGGAACAATAAGGTCCAAATTCCTACAGGAAATAGAATTCCAATTGAACACACTGGAGATACAATTATCTTAGGAAAATATTGCCTGAAGAATGTGTTACATGTGCCAAATTTTAAATTCAATTTGTTGTCAGTTTCCAAGCTCACCAAGGATTTAAGTTGTATGGTGTCCTTCTATCCTGACTTATGTGAATTGCAGGCTCTCTTCAGTGGGAAGGTGATTGGGATTGGTAGGGAGTTTGATGGTCTTTACATTTTGAAGCTTCATGTAACACCAACATTTGGAGCTGTTATAAAAGACAAAAAGGACCAAAAGCTATGGCATCTAATGCTGGGACATCCTTCTATAGGAATCATGAAGCACATAGTGACATCAAAGCATAAAGTTGATGATGATGTTCAACAAGAATGCATGATATGTCCATTAGCTAAGCAATGTAGGTTGAAGCTTCCAGTTAGTACTTCCAGTACTACTAATTGTTTTGAATTGGTTCATCTGGATACATGGGGTCCCCATAGACACCCCACCTATGATGGAAAACATTATTTCTTGAAAATTGTGGATAATTACATTAGATTCACCTGGATCATGTTGATTCAATCAAAAAAGGAGGTAGTATTAGTATTGAAGCATTTTATCTCTATGATCTGTAATCAGTGTGGTGTTGAAATAAAAGTCTTGAGATCAGATAATGGTACTGAATTCTCAAATGCTAGTATGACTGACTTGTTGCTTCATCATGGGATCATTCATCAGAGTAGTTGTCCATACATACCTCAGCAGAATGGTGTTGTGGAAAGAAAGCATAGACACATATTAGAGATAGGCAGAGCTATAAAATTACAATCCCATATTCCAAGTAGATTTTGGGGTACATGTGTGTTGACAGCTGTTTATCTCATTAATAGATTGCCCACTGCAGTGCTAGGTGGAAAGTCACCTTAAGAACTATTGTTTCAGCAACCACCCAATCTTGATCACTTAAGGGTGTTTGGTTGCCTATGTTTTGCCACCAGATTTCCAAAAGGAGACAAGTTTGCTGCCAGGGCTAAGAAGGCAGTATTCATTGGATATTCATCTACACAGAGTGGATATAGACTCTATGATATAGAAGCAAAGACTGTATTCATCAGCCGGGATGTGATTTTCAGAGAACAAGTATTTCCTTTTAAAGAAGATGAGTCACAGAGTGATCATCTACCTTTGCTCTCACCTTTTGTGCATGATGCAGGTACATTGGTTGATAACATACCTGATAAGGTTCATGTTGCTGACCAATCCATTCCCGTCCCAGAGGATTCTGAACCATCTCATGAAGGGACTCCTGAGCTAGGGATTCTGGCCTCTACTAAAGACAATTTGGATCCTGCAGATCCTGTTGAAGATATGTTGGAACCTGAAGCACCAACCCTTTCTCAAGAGATAGACCTGGTTGTTCCACCTGGTCCCAGAACGACAGGAAGGACATCCAAACCTCCCATTTGGATCAAAGACTATGTTGTACCATCTAAGACCAGTTTTTACTCTATTACTGATCATGTGCAATATGATCATCTGTCCAGTAGATATCAGGGATATGTCCAGTCTTTTTCAGCCTTGCTTGAACCTCAACCATTTCAAGAGGCTTCTCAAGATGACAGGTGGATTACAGCAATGCAAGAGGAGATCAAAGCCTTGGAAGACAGCAATACATGGTCTATTGTGGATCTTCCACCAGGAAAAAAGGCCATTGGCTCCAAATGGGTATATAAGATTAAATATAAGGCTGATGGTGAGGTGGACAGGTTTCAAGCCAGGCTGGTAGCAAAGGGTTATACTCAGAGGGAAGGTTTGGACTATCATGAGACTTTCTCTCCGGTTGCAAAAATGGTGACAGTCAGGACAGTCATCAGTTTAGCTGCTTCCCATGGCTGGGAGTTGTACCAAATGGATGTAAGCAATGCCTTTCTCCAAGGTGATTTGTATGAGGATGTGTATATGGACTTACCTCTTGGGTTCACCAGTCGGGGAGAATCAAGTCTGCAAGCTCCAAAAATCCCTCTATGGTTTGAAACAAGCATCAAGGCAATGGAACATTAAGTTCACTGATGCTTTGTTACAAGTAGGATATTGTCAAAGTGCACATGACCATTCTTTATTCACCAAGAAGCAGGGGGATGACATAATTGTGCTTCTGGTGTATGTTGATGATCTATTGATCACTGGAACCAGCTCCACCGTGATTGCAGAAATCAAGTCTACTTTACATCATCACTTTAAGATGAAAGACCTGGGCAAGCTAAGATATTTCTTGGGCATAGAGGTAATGCAGTCCAAAAATGGAATCTTACTAAATCAAAGGAAGTATGCACTTCAATTCATCTCAGATACAGGTCTTAGTGGTGCCAAATCAATCAGCACTCCTGTTGAATTCAATCACAAGTTCACAAGCTTGGCCTTTGATCAGCACATGTATTACTTCTAATCCAGTGCTGGATGATATTACAGCATATCAGAAACTTATTGGGAAATTGATTTATCTGACCATCACAAGGCCAGACATTTCCTCTGGAGTTCAAGTTTTAAGTCAGTTCATGCAACAACCAAAAATGTCACATTGGGATGCAGCCCTTAGAATTGTGAGGTATATCAAGAAATCTCCTGGTCTTGGAGTCTTTCTGAAAAGAGGAGCTACTCCAGAGTTGATTGGGTACTGTGACTCAGACTGGGCTTTCATGCCCAAGCACTAGGAGGTCTGTGACTGGGTAAGTACTCAAATTGGGGGATTCTTTGATCTCTTGGAAATCTAAAAAACAACAAAACTGTGAGCAGAAGTTCTGCTGAAGCAGAATACAGGAGCATGGCAACAGTTGTTTCAGAATTGGTTTGGCTTACAGGATTGTTAAAAGAGTTGAATGTACTGTCTGAGTTCCCATCCAACGTTTTTCAGATAGCAAAGCAGCAATTCAGATTGCAAGCAATCCCATCTTTCATGAGAGAACCAAACATATTGAGATCGACTGTCATTTTATTAGAGACAAAGTGAAGTCTGGATTCATAAAACCTCAGTACTTGTGCACTACTATGCAGCTGGTTGATATATTGACTAAGGGACTTGGAACAGATCAACATGAATTTTTACCCTCCAAGCTAGGTGTGTTGGATGTGTTCCAACCACCAGCTTGAGGGGAGTATTGAAACTCAAGTTAGTTAAGCACACTTAAAAGAAGTTGCTAGTATGTTAGTGGTGGTTAGAAGGTTGTTAGGAGGCACATGGGCAACGTGAGTCTGTTAGAGGAACAGGTCAGTGAACACTCTATATATAGAAAGGTGTATGGATCCTGTGGATTATAACAAAAATGTGATACTCCTCATAGGCAACGAGATATGTAGCTACTGAGTTTTACTCTGCATCAATATTGTTCAATACAACAATTTCTTCTTGTTTTGCATGTGTAAGAATGTATGTAGATTCTGTAAGTTAACAGTATGTATAGTATAACATAAGAAAATATTGATCCTTTTGCAGAGTAGAGGGGCAAATTTGACCATTTTTCCCTTTATTTATTTAGTATGATGATGAAATGAACATGTGCTTAGATGAAGAATTAGGAATTCATATAAGGGACCCCAACTTGCTTGGGATTGGGGTGTAGTTGTTGTATATGACTGAGAGATATGAATAAATATGAAACAAAAAAATCAAGTTTCTTTTGTTTCATGTCAGGAATTGAATGCAGTCAAGAAGCTTCAGATCAGATGCTTCATATTGAAGCTTATAAGTGAGCAAGGCAATCAGTCATCGTTTTACTGATGCTAGCTTGGAAATGCAGTAGTGCACAAGCTGTCAGTGGAAAAGGCTGACTACATAAACCTTGTAAGACATTGGTGACAGGTTCAGCAAAACCCATGAAATGCATTTTACCATTAGTGAAATGGAAGCAAGGGCTATTTGGTGAAAATTGATCCCGGGATGAAGTATTCTCACCTCAAATATACTGATAAACTACTAGAAGGTTTTTCACTCTTTGGATTGCAAAAGGAAAAACGAATTGTTTGTAGTACAATGGAAAAAATGATCCCAATCAATTAATTTTATGTTCTAAGAAAAGTAGCGTATTATACGACTGTCTGGCTTCGGTAAAGTAGTTAGCTCATTTTGACCTGGAATTACGAAGCATGATCATCTGGTGAATTCATATGCTAAAGAGAGAGAGAGAGAGAGAGAGAGAGAGAGAGAAGGAACGAAGGAAAACAAAGCCAAGTCTACTCTAGAACAATCTTTCTTGGGAAATTACTTACTACTGTCCAAAGTTTTATATGAACACTTGTGAACAACTCTATTTCAGAACCAGGTCCAAATAGCTAAAAGAAATTATTGAAGGAAAAGCTTCTCTGCACAAACTAATTAGATTGTTCAGTATCCTCTTAAATTGGAAAAAAACACATCATATTACAAGGTGAGTAAAGCATGATGGGTGGTATAAGCTACATATTTACCACCTTGTCCTATCTTTAGCACAACGTTTTTAATTCTGGTCAATTGAGAAGCACTTACCATTTCAATCACAACGAAGGAGATGTTGTACTGTAATGTAGCATTAATTAGGTACAGTTGTCTAATTTCAAATAAGAATTGGAGCCAATTCCAATGCTTCTACAGGACCTGCTTTATGCTGAAGCAATTTTTGTAATTCTTCCATTTCAACTTTTTTATAGAACTCTTTCCATTTTCCAATGCGACAAAATAGAAAACATTCCATTTATATTCGATTTCACAACTTTCAACTATTCAATTTTTATACTCTAATGATATGTTTTAGTGATCAAATTAACTTTTCAACTATCAGACAATATTCTCCTCCGATATCACTTATGTAATGTAAAAGTCAAATCAATTTTTTAAACTATGTGTCTAGTTGAACATTGTCATATAAAATAGGAAAGAAAAGATATCAAATGTATCTGATTTTTAAGCAAAATAGCATGAGATAAGCCAAAGCTTCAAATCAGACAAATAGAGAGATTTATAGCTCATCAATAGAGAAAATACACAACAAATCACTCTTGCAATTTAACTCTGCCCACAATGCAATAAAAATATCCTAAATATTGATACCTTCAGTGCATCATTTCTACTGGGAAGCTTCGATTCATTCCTCTGGCCAGCTCCTCTCGTAATAAACCGATTAATTCTTCCAAATCCTGAATTTTTTTAAAAAATATTCTAATTTCACACAGGAATGACAGGACAACAAGTGATTAATGAATTCAAAATCGATACTGAGAGTTAAGCTGATACCGTCAAATCCTATTCTGATCTTCTTCCCTAAACCTGCAAAAGTGAAAAGATTTAGCTCATTTTTACATCAGCATCAATGAAATCCAAATCGAGATTAGGATTTATAGAAAATATTACTCATGATTCACAGAGAGGATATTGTGCCGGTGAGTAGTGGATGGCAGAAGAACGTAGCGTGCGTCCACGATGACTGCACTGTTCGAGACGATTTTGTTCGTGTGCGCGAGAAAGAGGGGCGTCTAGCTCATCGACTTTGAGAATGAAGGGTCAGAAATTGATCCAGTCTTCGCCGCAAATTTTCGGGTCAAATTCGGGTTTTGCTTAATTCATATTTAATTTTAGAAAAACTATCTAATTACACAAATATTCCTATCATATATATTAATTCACTCTATAATTTAAAATAACTAATATTTATCTCAATAATTAATAATTTTATATCAAATTTCAAGTTTAGATATATCACTCCTTCAAATTTCCCCCTTTCTCTCGCTCTCTCCTTTCTTTTCTCTCACTCTCACTCTCTATCTCTCTATGCACGGATACATTAATAAATGTATCAGTGTAACTTTTTTATTTTAGATATATTCTAAAATACAAATACGTAGAAAGAGGTACGAGAGATGAGAGAGGCGAACAAAATAAGCAGTGTATCTACATACATACGAATCAAACGTAGATACAATGTAACTGAAATATATTGCACCTAATTTGACGCGCACATATTCGAGATGTATATGTTTGAATGTGCCATATACATAAATCCGACAAAGGAAAGTGATAGAAGAGGTAATTTTCAAAATTGATGTAAGTGCATATGTAATTAAGTCCTAAAGAATGGCAAATTTGTCGAGTCATAATTAATTTATATTTATTTTAAATGAGTTTTAAAATGGTTTCCAGATAATCACAATAAGGAAGGTAAATGTAATATATTAAACCACAGATGAGGTGAATATTATAGAGCGTATTATAGAGCGAAATGTAGAAGGAGGTCTAAAATTATCCCTTTTATTTTTTTTAAAATTAATTACAATAAATTTTCTTTAACTACCAATCCACCATTCCTCTAAGATAGAGGGTCAAACTTGCTCCTAAATTACACTATTTTTGTTCACTTTTATTTATTTACTTTAAATTTTGCATATTTATTTTTAAAAATAATAATTAATATGAGTGAAGCGGAACCTTGGAGTAACTGGTAAAGTTGATGTCATGTGATCAGGAGGTCACGGGTTCAAGTCTTGGAAACAGTCTCTGGCAGAAATGCAAGGTAAGGCTGCGTACAATAGACCCTTGTGGTCAGGCCCTTCCCCGAACCCTATGCATAGCGGGAGTTTTAGTGCACCGAGCTGTCCTTTTTTTAATGATTAATATGAGTATTTTACTATAATATTCATATTAATTGATGTAATTTGAGAATGAACTAATTAATGCTAAGGATAAAACATGAAAAAAAAATAATGATCTTTTCTTGATATGTTAAAAAATAACTATCTTTTTCTTAATATGACGACAATACTTCTAGATCCACCGTTGATCGAGATTTTACAGAAAAAAATCCAATTAATTTTAAATAAATGATAGACCAACCATGTCGGTCATCTTTTATTTTTCAAATTTTGGCGCAAAACAAATCGACTGAATTCGGTGCAGTCAATTTTTTTATTTTTTGGATTTTTGCTCTAAAAAGACGATCAAATTTCACTCGCTTCTTAAAAAAGATCAAACTTGATCATTTTTCAATTTTTTCTGATCGGTTTAGGGCGTTTTCTTAGTGTTGAGAACTTGTAAACAATTAAAATGCACGAAAATTGGAGAGGTATGCAGTTTTTAGTCGTTTATTAATTACTTTCCTCTGCCTATTTTTATTTGCCTATTATTGACTTGAAACATTCTTAAAGAGCAATAAATAACATGACAATCTTATTATATCCTTTTTTGAATATAAGAAGTTCAACATTTTGGAAAATAAGTATAGTTATTAATAAAGATAAATTAGAAACTAAGTGATAAATTATTTCTGGATTTTTTAAATATGACAAATAAAAATAAATGATTATTTTTAATATAGTGAACAAGTAAAGATACACGGTGATGGGGAGTAGTACTCCATTTTGTTATTCTTTTTAAATTTTAATTATGGAAAAAAACATTACTCATCATAACTTAATAACATTTTCCATTTTTCAAATAGGCCATTTTAGTTTTACGGGGGGGGGGGGGGGGGGAGTGGGGAATCTCTTTCCAACAGATCAGCATTTTTTTCTTCTAAATAATTCTGACACCAAAATTTTCAATAGAGCCTTCAATTCTTTCTACATTAATCCTGAGATTTTTAATCCTTAATAAGATAAATATTAAATTAATTACCTTGGAAGGATAACCAGATACTTATTACTAGAATTCTGAGATATTTATGGTGAAACATTTGTTTTATGTCCTTATTATGATAATAATAGTTAGATTACTTAGAAGGACACTGAGATTTATATAGTAATCAACAACTATATATAAATGGACTAATTCACCTCAGTACTCTTATAAACAAAACATATGGAAAAATACTGGTTTTGTTTTCTTATTATATTTTGGTTTGTTTTGTTAATTGTTCAAAAAGTGGTGATTAGTCTCTGTTGGAGACCAAGGAGAATCCAAAATCATTTCTTGAAGCAAGGGATTAGAGGTCCTAAATACAATTTTTTATTGGGTAATCTTAAAGAGATTGCTGATTTACAACCTTCATCATCTCAGCACTTCCCTTTATCCCATGACATTGTTCCTAGAGTCCTTTCCTTCTATCATCACTGGAAGAATATCTATGGTATGCTTGATTTACATTCTATTAATTTATTTTGTCACTGTTTGGATCTGATTGAATTGGCTAAGAACAATATCTAGGTTATGCATAAAGGTGTTTACCGTTTAATTGCAAATTAAATTATAGCATATATATAGTCCAATTTATATAACTTAAATGTAATTGCATCATTTTTATTAGCATCTATATATCTCAAGAGGAACTATTTTCTGTTTATTAATTATATGCCAACGTCTTCCTCTTGAACTTGAATTAGTACTAAGTTGAGTTTTAGTTATATGTACAATACAACAAAAACGATCTTTAGCGGCAATTAATTAACGGCAATAACTCAATTACTGCTAAATATGTATTTTTAGAGGCAACTAACATTTTTTGTGAATGTCACTATAGCCTATAGCGACATTGAATCTAATGGCAATTAACTAATGCCGATAAAGATTTTATCACTCTTTGTTAATGTGTATGTTTATTGCCGCTAAAAGATGTTAATATTGTAGTAGCATTGACGGTGCATAAAATATTTTATTCGATCAATATATGATGAACTATGAGTTGATGGTAGCTAGGTAACTAGCATTTCAAAAGTGAGTACTGTATGAATTATATATATCGTTAATGTGTGCATAAATTCTTAATCTATCAGGTCATCTAAACAAGTATATATGCCTTCACAGAACATGGTATTTAATTTATAATTTTAAAATTAAGGTAAACTAACTGCTACTACAGACAAAGATCAATGACATGAGTGTGACCTAGAATAACATGCATGTTATAACATTGATGGTGTATAAATTATTATTCACGGCATGAATTTATATAACTTAAATCCCTAGTAATTAAACCTCTAATAATTTTTTCTGTTATATATGTATCATGGTACAGGTGCAACATTTCTTGTGTGGTTTGGGCCAATAGCTCGTGTCACCATCTCAGATCCAACGCTAATTAGGGATATCTTCCTTTTAAAATCAGACAGCTTTGAGAAAACTGAAACACCTTCATCCGCCAAGAAGCTCGAAGGCGATGGTTTGTCCAATCTCAAAGGAGAAAAATGGGCCCACCACAGAAAGATATTAACTCAAACATTTTACTCAGAAAATCTCAAGGCGAGTGGGGTTTGATATTCTAAAACAACAACCTCAAATGCTTTGTCAAACAATGACAAAAGTCTCACATTGGTGGTTAATAAAATGGGTGAACTCCTTATAAGTTTTGGGCAATCCTCCTCTCTTTGAGCTAGCTTTTGGGGTGTGAGTTAGCCCTAAGACCTAAGTTTACATGGTATCAGAGCCAAGTCAATCCCCATTTGAGCTCCCGATGCACGCTTCAGTTGGGCCTGGGCGTGAAGGGGGTGATAAAGTAGGTAAAAACTCACACATTAGTTGGGGAATGAATTTGGTGGTCTCTTTATATGGACTTGGACAATATTCCCCTTATGAGTTAGCTTTTGAGGTTGAGTTAGGCCCATTTGCCATATTTTTACAATACTAATTATAACGGACTTCTAAATTTAATATTTATACATATAATATGGATTTCTTAACATGATAATGTTTGGACATTCTACTGAACCCTATTGCTTCTTTCTTCTCGAAATAAGTTTAACTTGTATACGCTGACATCTATCATTTTTCTTAAAAATTAAATAGCTAATGATTCCTATGATGGGGAAGAGCATGAAGGATATGTTGAACAAATGGTCGTCAAAAATGTCGAACGATGGCAAGGTGGAAATTGAAGTTTCAGAATGGTTCTTGAGATTGTCAGAAGATGTGATTACACATACGGTGTTCGGAAGCAGCTATGAAGATGGAAAGACCATATTCGAGTTGCAAACACAACAATTGGCTTATGCCACTAAAGCTTTTCAACAAGTTTTCATTCCCGGATTTAGGTGCGTGCTCCTCGATCCCTCACAAAAGATTAAAGGAGTGTAACTTATAATGAATGAAATGAATCACATGCCGGTGAAGGACAAGAAGTCTGGGCTCCTTATAAGATTGCTTGCACAATCCTTCTTTCTGATGCGTGAATTAAGTCTAAGGCCTAATTTAATATGGTATTACAGTCAGATCAATGTGGGCCCTAAGAGTATCAGACATGAATTGTAAGGTTAGAAATACACAACAAACTAGATAAAATTAGAGAATGTCCAGTTTTAGGCGAAAAGAGGTGAATAAAATGATAAATCCACATTGATAAAGGACAAGAACCCCTAGGCGATGATGAATGGAATGAATCCACACCTCAGCTATACATACAATGTTAAATTTGAATACATACTCAATTTCAGAGTATTGACATAGCTCAAATTTAAAAGGTATTATTATTTCTTTATATTTTTACAGGTTCTTGCCTACTAAGAAGAACATAATTTCTTGGAAATTGGACAAAGACGTTAGAAATTCATTGATGAAGTTAATTGAGCATAGGAAAAGAAGTTTGGAGTGTCATCTATGGGAGGAAGGTCCGAAGGATTTGTTGGAAGTAATGATCAAAGCTAGTAGTTCAACTTATTCAAATATACAAGTTGATGACATCGTAGAGGAATGCAAGACCATGTTCTTAGCTGGCAAATATACTACCTCAAATTTGCTGACATGGACGACCATTCTATTGGCCATGAATCCTCACTGGCAACAACTTGCACGTGACGAGGTCTGCAACGTCTGTGGAGCAAGTGATACCCCATCTAAGGACGATATTGCAAAGCTTAAGACGGTATGCATAAAGTTATACACCTTCTCTCTTGTTTACTAATTACTAATAATGAAATGTTTTTACATAATCAATCAAAAGTATATAATCTGTTTAAGAAGGTTACTTTGATTTATTTAAGGTTATCAATCTCACCACAGTTATTTTTCAGTGACCTTGATAACATGAAATATTTATATTTGTGTAAAAATTAGACTCCTTTTGTCAGAGTTTTTATTTTATATGTACACGTCGAGAGTGTAAAATATTTTGTGTTTTCGATCTATTCTTCTTTTTTTTTTTACTTGTTTTAGCAGATTAGTGATTCTTTTTTCTAGGATACCATCTAGTATGTGACGTACACCCTCGATCACTAATCCAAATTCATTGTAAGGTCCATTAAAGGGAAGTACTTCATATTAGATTTTTCACTTCTATTTCAATTTAAAACCTTCAATTAAGGCGGATGTGATGATGATATATAACTTGTCAAATTTTCTAGGTGATTAACTCTACTTCTTAATCATTGATAATTATTTTCTAAGTGACGTGTTTTCTCCATTCCAATTTATTTGTCTTTTTGTTTAAAGAAGAACATCTACTTTCTTTTTTGACAACTCTTTAATTTTAACTTTCCACGTTACATGTTTGAGATCACAAAATTAAAAGACATGTTGATAGATTGAACAGTCTCATTACTTTCTTAAACTTTGAGTTAAGTCAAAACTAAAAGAACAAATTGAAACAGAAGGAATAATAATTATTTGTGTAAAATTATTTTTTACTTCATTAGCGAATAGAAGTTAATTAAACTGTTTTTTCTTACTTTCATAAAAAAGATGTTCACTCATAATTCATGTGGTTCAACTTTGTAATGGCAGCTTGGTATGATCCTGAATGAATCCCTCCGACTATATCCACCTCTTGCGGCAACAATGCGACGGGCCAAAATGGACACAACATTGGGAAACTTGAAGTTGCCTCAAGGGACAGAGCTACTTATACCGACTATAGGAATCCATCATGATGCAGCATTATGGGGCAGCGATGTGAATGAATTCAATCCAGCAAGATTTGCTCGCGGCGTCGCCCAAGCAGCCAAAAGCCCCACTGCATTCATGCCTTTCGGCTTAGGCGCCCGCCACTGCATTGGACAAAATTTAGCAATCATACAAGCTAAATTAGCAATGGCTATGATCTTGATGCGCTTCTCCTTTGAACTTGCTCCTACTTACCAACATGCTCCTACTATTCTTATATTCCTATGTCCACATTATGGAGCTCCAATCATCTTCCAGAAATTGTAGTTTATGGGCCATAGCTGGATCCACTATGTCATGTACTAATATTTATGAACAAATTCTTGGCAATTATTGTTTTATGGATTAATTAATGGAAATTATTTTCTTTGTTATCATGTTTGTTTTTCTGTTTGATAAATGTTGATGATGCCCTTGATTAAGTTTGTGAGACTTGTTATCAGATCATGATAGCAATGAGAATAAAGGTCTTTGATAAATTGATCTAAATTGGGCTTATTCGTTGAATTATTTGATTATAAATGAAGAAATGAATTTTTTAAATCATTAAACGATCAATTGTATTACGTGATATAAAAATATAGTTAGCAGCCTATTAAGATTTGACAATTAAACAAATATTTTAGAATTAATCCGGAGTTGAAATGAAGTGAGTGGCATTATATTATATTTTTTATTATTTTAAATATTTAAAAAATGATTTTAAAAATGTGATATATATATGTCTTCCCTAAAAAGAAAAATGTAGAGTTTATTTAAAATTATAAATTCACAAAAGAGGTATCCACACTGATGAGAAATTGTCGCACGAGCGAGTCAACCCATGGGCTACGGGCCTGTGCCACCTTTACGCTCTCTCATTTGGGATTCCACTCCCAAAATGCTTCTAAAAAAGAGAGCTTCAACAACGGGAAAGAGAGAGCAATAGTAATAAAGGAACTATTGATCTCGTCCACACCTGAGATCAAATCGGAACCCTAACTCCTTGAAGAAAATCATGTGGAGAAGACTTTCTTCCCAGGTTCGGACTCTAAGCCCACTCCAATCTACCTCTAAATCCAATCGCCTTTCCGCCGCCGCCAACTCCTTATCTGCTTCTCCGGCGGCTTTCCGGCCTACGGTTCCTTTCATCTCCCGCCACTTCAGCACTGCTTCTGGTAACGCTAATTTCATCAGATCTTACTCATTTATTCACACACGCTTATATTATTTATATTTATATATAAGTATGTATGTATATTTGGTTTGTTTTTGTTGTGAATGGAAATCGTTGTTGTGTGGAACAGCGAATGTTGTTAAGAAAGTGGAGCATGTAATGCCAATTGCTACTGGTCACGAGCGAGAAGAGCTTGAAGCTGAGATTCAAGTGAGTTAGCTTCATCCTTCTATATGTTTGGTTGTGGTTG
Organism: Solanum dulcamara; assembly: GCF_947179165.1. Lineage (NCBI taxonomy): Eukaryota > Viridiplantae > Streptophyta > Magnoliopsida > Solanales > Solanaceae > Solanum > Solanum dulcamara. Next base: position 69,385,702 of record NC_077244.1, read on the forward strand.
TACTTATAGTTCTAATTCAAATTTTTGATTTAGGTGTAGTTGTGAATATAACTGATACATGATATGTGTAATTTTTTTCCTGCTTAGGGAAAGGATATTCTCGGCATCAACTTTCCTGAGGGTCCTTTTGGCACAAAGGTCAGTGTGGTTATAACTTCTTGTTTTTTGTTTCATTTGTGGTTAGTGAATGAAGTAGTTTTATCTTATCTGATGTGTATTGTTATATAAGATAGAGTCAGTAGTTTGCACTTGTAATTATGCTTAGCTCTTCCTATCATGGATAATGTGCATTACTCAAAGATAGGTATTGTCGGAAGTAGCTGTCTTTAGGCATTTGACTGACTTTCCCTATGAGCTAGTAATATGTATGAGTACAATTCTATTAGGTCACATTGAGTTTAACTAAACTGAAGTTTTGTCCCCCATTCAGTATTAATTTTGTAGGATATGTATAATACAAGTGTCTGAAAGAAAATGCACACGTTCACCTTGAAAAATTCCAATTTCTGTTCCTTCTCATATTTAGTTCTGAATTTTTTTATAAAGCCACTGTGACTTTCTTAAGTGAAGTAATAGGCCGTATGTAGGTGCAGCATTTGATCCATCATAATTAGTAAGACCTGGATTGCTGTTTCAAACTTCCATAGCAAACATGATGTTGTGTTTCCTTTAAGGAGGGGAGGGGCATTGGAGTGAGTTCGTTTACTTCCCTTATGTTTTTTGGCACGAGTGAAGTAGAAATAGATGACTTCACCTCCCTCTTATGTTCAATTTTGAAAGGGTTAGAAAGGAGTGAGGACTATCAATTCTCTATACTTCACTTTCTAACCAAACGGGGGAATAGAATCTTGTCCCACTTCCTCTCCTTTCCATTCTTGCTTCAAGCATGTGTAATCATATTTATCACGGGAAATGGTCAAAAATGCCCTTGAACTATGCAAAATTGAACAAAAATGCCCTCAGTTAATAGTTTGGTCTGAAAATGCCTCTGCCATCAATAGTTTGGTCCAAAAATGCCCCCTATTGTTCCTTAATGGGTCAAAAAAGCCCATTTTTCAAATAAATATATTATTTCATTTCCTTTTAAACACAATCCTTTCCTAATTATAATTTTTTAATCAACAAATGCTTATCCTACTTCAATTCGAAAAAGATTAAGAAATACAAATATTTTCTATTATTATAATTTTTTTTAATTGTTATCGAAATGAAATTAATGATGGTCTTATTATGATCTTAGATATATGACCTTTATTATCAGTTAAAAGGTATATGTAGTCATTTTATTTTAATTGATAAAGTGTGATTGAGAAGGAAAAATTATTTTCTACTTATTTATTAGTTAAAGTGATTTTAAAAGGAAAGAAACAACAATAGGGTTCTTTAAAAGTAATATTTTTATTAGGAATAAAATGTGTTCAATAAGAAAAGAAATAACATATATTAAAGATCATTTTTGACCCATTAAGTAACATTAGGGGTATTTTTGGACCAAACTATTGACGGTAGGGGTTGGACCAAACCATTGACGTCATGAGCATTTTTAGTCCAATCTATTAACTAAGGGCATTTTTGTTCAATTTCGCATAGTTTAAGGACATTTCTGACCATCTTCTGCATTATGAACACGAACATGTTAACTATAAATCTATTAAATTAAAGTGCAATGTTGCTTACTTCTTCTTCATATATGTCTATTGTTGTGGAATATTGAGTAGTCAATGCTGTCTCCTTGTATGGATCATGTTCAATGCTAGCTGTTAGATTAGACGTGAGCTCTAATGGCTAGTATTCTTATCGTTCAAATATTGCACCTAGTTGGCGTGCTTATGTTCATTTCCTAATGCTTTTCCACATTCTACTAAGCTGGAGTACAAATCTTTTCAATTTCTGTAATTAGTTTGTACATAGAAACAAAAATGATCATTTTGGATGGCATCTTCTGTCAACACTTGTACATGGAAATAAAATATGATCAAGCTTAGATGGGTTGTAACTTGTCAGCAATGTGGTTCTTAACTTGTCATCTTTTTATTTTTTAAATGTTATTTTGGGTAAGGCATAATCTTGCACCAACAAAAAGACACGTACATGTGTGAATAAGTGCACATGCATGCGTGTAAAATTGTGCAACATACCATTTTCTTTGGTGAGTAGCGGAAACTAACCACTACAGATTCTCAGAGTGTTGTTGCAATGAAACTTCATTTTGCCAGAGTATGGGAATTTTGACCAAATCTTTCAGATTTCACCAGAAACTTTGATACCATACTGGAAGCTTTAGAACTTTTGCATGTATACATGAGGCTCTAATTGTCAGCCAAGTCTACTTTTTCTTCTGTTTATCGCTCTCCGATCTTCACTCTTTTAATCTTCTCTATTGTTGATGTTGTAAATACTGCAGCACTTAGTGCTCTTTTGACATCAATGAAATGCCATTTACACCTTTCAAAAAAATAGAACACTAGAAACTTGTCAAATTTAAACCTACTCATGTAGTCATGTCAAGCTCATACCTGAATCCGATTCTCTCAGTACGTAGGTCTCCAATGTCCAATTCGTTGCGACTAAAATAATTTCCCCTTGACTTTTTGTGTGTCACATTTAAAACACTCAAATGTAATTATTTTACGGAAAAGGGCCAGAATTATCCCTAAACTTTGAAAAATAGTTTATTTATGCCCTTCGTTCTACTTTAGGGCCAATTATACCCCTACCGTTATACTTTGGGCCAAATATGCCCTTGAGTATAACAGAATGCCAGGTGTCAGTTTCTCAGTGGTCAACTTATTTCCCCTTTTAAATATGTTTTTTTAATTTTTTTAAAATCTGTTTTTAAAACCATTTTTTTAAAATAATTTATTTAAAAAAATCTATTTCGTTTTTTTATCTATTTTTAAATCTTCTTTTTAATTTATTTTTTTAAAATCTGTTTTTTATGTATTTTTTACAACATGTTTATTTTATTTTATTTTAAATTTGTTTTTAAAATAAATTTGCATTCACAGATTTAAAAATATATATTTAAAAAGCAGATTTAAAAATAGATTAAAATGGATTTAAAAAACATATAAAAACAGATTTTAAAAGCAAATTTAAAATAAAAAATTTTAAATCTGTTTTTTTATGTATTTTTTACAATATGTTTATTTTATTTTATTTTAAATTTGTGTTTAAAATAAATTTGCATTCACAGATTTTAAAAAAAAATAATTTAAAAGCAGATTTAAAAATAGATTAAAAAATTGGATTTAAAAAACATATAAAAAACAGATTTTAAAAACAAATTTAAAATAAAATTTTAAAAAAACTGATTTTAAAAAATAGATTAAAAAACAGATTTAATCTCAAGGGCATATTTGGCCCAAAGTATAACGGTAGGGGTATAATTAGCTCTAAAGTAGAACGAAGGGCATAAATAAACTATTTTTCAAAGTTCAGGGATAATTTTGGCCCTTTTCCGATTATTTTATTACCGTCAGTGATGAGATCTGCTAATGTAAAACATATTGTGTGCTTTATGAGTCTACAGAAAAAAATAATTTAGATGTGGACTTTAGTTGCTTCTTATGTATGGTTTCAGGGTAAAGAATTATTTATCAACAAAAAACAAAGGAATTATGTGAAGATATTGTTTAGATTGATATAAGCTACTACAATAATTAGTTATCTTTCCAATTAGATGTGTGGGAACATGAACAGATAATTGAATATATTTTAACTGTAGGAAGCACCAGCTGTTGTTAAATCCTACTACGATAAAAGAATTGTAGGATGTCCAGGAGATGAAGGAGGTAAGTCTTCATTACAGATTCAGATAAATAATGTCTCTATTACTGATTTTTTCCTTTAGCCAGTTCACTTAATCTTCTTTATGGTTTTGTAATTTAACAGAAGATGAGCATGATGTTGTTTGGTTCTGGCTAGAGAAGGGCAAGCCACATGAATGCCCAGTATGCAAACAGTATTTTGTGGTAAGTGCAGAATTTCTATATTCTTGGGCCATAATATCAAGTTCTAGGCTGTTAGGGAATTTTTAGAGATGTGAAAGGCCATGGCACTCCTTAATCAGGGGAAATTTGAGATTCCTTTCAGCAATAGGGGTGACATTTTCCCTCTTTTTTTTTCCTTGCAATTTTTGAACAACATGTGGGACATGACAGCAGGTTGCATTAGAAAAGAAGCTACCGAGGTTCTTGGGGTATCGAGAGGAATCTTTGGTGGTCGTCAAGGAGATTAGTGGTGGAATGGAGAAGTACAAGGCAAAGTGAAAGCCAAGAAGGTTGCCTCTACGGAGTGGTTGGAGTGCGTGGATGAGGAGGAGAAGAATAGGCTTAAAGATATTGATAAGAAGGCAAAGATGAAAGCGAAATCGGCGGTCATCAGTGTTAAGACGACAACTTTTGAACGCCTGTATGTCGAGTTATGGTAAAAAGGTGGGGATAAGAGATTGTATAGCCTCGCCAAAGCGAGAGAGAGAAAAGCACGCGATCTGGATCTAGTAAAGTGCATCAAGGACGAGGAAGGTGAAGTGTTAGTGGATGAGACCTCTATCAAGCAAATGTGCAAGCTTACTTCCACAGATTCCTAAATGAAAAAGGAGACAGAGACATTGTACTGGGTGATTTGTCTTACTCTCATAGTCTTCGAGACTTTGGGTACTGCAGGTGTTTTAAGGTTGAGGAGGTTAGACATGCTGTTAGCAGGATGAGGAGGGGGAGAGCGACTGGGCCTAATGAGATTTCGGTGGACTTTTGGAAGAGCACTGACAAGACAGGTTTAGAGTGGTTGACTAAGATGTTTAATGTTATTTTAAAGACTGCTAAGATGCCTGATGAATGGAGGTGGAGTATTATGGTTCTATTGTACAAGAACAAAGGTGATGTTCAAAACTGTAATAATTACAGGGGTATCAAACTACTAAGCCACACTATAAAGATTTGGGAGAGAGTGGTGAAGATGAGGGTGAGGAGAGGAGTGTCAATCTCAGAGAACCAGTTCGGATTCATGCTGGGGCAGTCGACTACTGAAACAATCCATCTTATGCAGAGACTGGTGGAGAAATTTAGAGAAAGAGAAATGGATCTCCATATGGTGTTCATTGACCTTGAAAAGACTTATGATAAAGTTCCGAGGGATGTTTTTTGGATGTGTCCGGAGGCTAAAGATGTCCCGAGGGTGTATATTAGGACGATAAAGGACAGGTATGCTGGAGCCAAGACTCGGGTTAGGACGGTGGGAGGTGACTCAAAGCATTTTCCTATTGAGGTGGGACTACATCAGGGATCTGTGCTGAGCCCTTTTCTTTTTGCCTTGATGATGGATGAGCTTACACGGTCTATTCAAAAGGAGGTTTCATGGTATATGCTATTTGCGGACGATATAGTTTTGATTGATGAGACTCGGGACAGAGTTAATGATAGGTTGGAGGTTTGGAGACAAATGCTGGAGTCCAAAGTGTTCAAATTGAGCAGGATCTAAACAGAATACTTGGAGTGCAAATTTAATGTTGCGATGGATGAAGAGGGCAAGGAAGTGAAGCTTGTCACCCAACTTATCCCCAAGACAGAAAACTTTAAATATCTTGGATCCATCATCCAGAGTAGTGGGGCATCGATGATGATGTCACGCACCGTATTGGGGCAGCATGGTTGAAATGGAGGCTAGCCTCTGGAGTCCTGTGTGATAAGAAAGTACCACCTAAACTTAAAGGTAAGTTCTACAAAATGGTGGTTAGACCAGCGTTGTTATATGGAGTAGAGTGTTGGCCAGTAAAGAACTCTCATGTTCAGAAGATGCATGTTGCAGAGATGAGGATGTTGAGATGGATGTGTGGACACACTAGGACTGATAAGATCAGGAACGAGGTTATTTGGGAGAAGGTAGGAGTGACATCTGTGGTCGACAAGATGAGAGAAGCGAGACTGAGATGGTTTGGGCATATGCGGAAGGGTGTCGACGCCCCAGTTAGAAGGTGCGAGCGGTTGGATTTGGGGGCTATGTGGAGGGGTAGGGGTAGATCGAAAAAGTATTGGAGAGAGGTGATTAGACAAGATATGACGCTACTCCATATCACCGAGGACATGACTTTAGATAGAAAAGAGTGGAGGTCGCGAATTATGGTAGAAGGCTAGTAAGGATAAAATGGTGTATTGCCGTGTGTCGATTTTGGGTGGTCGTAGGTCTAGGCGTGCCTTTATAGTTGTGTTGCTATTGCCTTTGATTATCGCAGTACTTTTCTATAGTTATTGTTGTTGTCTTGTAAATTTTGCATTGTATTTTATTTTGATTTTTTATTTTTTTCATTATGCTATATATATATTGTTTTTCTCTTGTACTTGGAACTAGCACTTTTGAGCCGAGAGTCTTTTGGAAATAACCTCTCTACCTCCATGAGGTGGTAAGGTCTGCGTACATCCTACCCTTTCTAGATCCCACTTGTGGAATTTCACTGAGTATGTTGTTGTTAATTTTTGAGCTGTAAATGATCTAATTCTAGCCATCAATTGTTACCCATGCGGACCTTAATTTCTTAAGTGTGTACTCACAATGAAGCTCATACTGGGAATGATTCTAATTCTATGCAGTTGGAGGTGGTTGGCCCTGGAGGACCTCCTGATGGACATGGCGATGATGATCATCATCACTGAAAGCGCTTGCGACTTTTTCCGCTGGAATAAATCTATTTGAGATGATAAGAGGTTTTCTTGATCTACAAACACAGGATTCCAAAGTTCTGTGGTTTTGTTTGCTTTTAGTGGATCGGTTGTTCTTACAGCTGCTGTGGCAGCGGTGAAGTTGAATAGTTTTGCTCTTAGATTTTACTTAGATGTGGCATGGTCTGTTAGAATTACAAACCCAGTATCTCCAAATGCAGAGCTCAATAATCGATAGCCACATATTGGATTTTTTTGCAAGTATTGTTTTTGTTTTGTTGGAGTGCTCATGTTGGCACAACTTGTACTTGAACTAAATGATGTTTCATCATCACCAAACTGCTGCAACATGCTTCCGCAACACTTTCTTTAAAAATAGGTAAAACTGACCACATACTTTCTCGTGGTAAGTTACACACGAAGGTTGTATGGTTGAATGATATTCCAGTTAACCAAGAAAGATGCATTCCGAGGGAAACTGCATAATATATCTGAACAAAATTGGAAATAGATTCTCAAAAGTGCGAAGATCAATTTGCCTTTGCACTATGATCTGATCAAATGTGAATGTTCTAAGTTATCTGAACAAATTTGTGAAGTTAACCTATTATTGGACATGTACAATCTGCACAACAGTTCTTTTTTTTTTTGAAGACAAGGAAATATAATTCTAATACATGGTGCAAGCTTTGGTATGTAAGGCTGTGGTAGTTATGGATTCTGCAGAACCAGTACAGATCTTGTATTTCTTCTACAAAATTCACTTAATATGTATAAATAATCTTATCCCAAACCCAATATTTAGTATCTACTATAAACTTCAAATTTTGAATCGAACATTGAGTGTACGTGTTACCATGATAGCTATCCAAGTTTAGCTTCCAGGAGGCTCAAACCTGGAATAACGAACATCTATCGAATTCCTCTATAGGAAAAAGGCAAAAAGGAATATAAAGTGAATCATATTATCAAGATGGACATGGAAAAAAAGTTGGAACAGCTGAGACAATACGAGAGAATAGAAATATTTCCTTTTCTGGTACAAAATGAATATTTCCTTCAGTTAAAACATATTTTTATTATTATTTCCACAACTCTGGACAAGCAATTATTTCATATTCCGGTTCGAAGTTTAAAGAATAATTAAGCAGCATACAATACTCTATGATGCATGAATATTCGTGACTCATACTGATAAGGATTGATTACTTTGCGGTGGCAAAGTCAAGATTTTCACTAAGAGATTTCAAAATATGTCAAAATATGAAAAGTAAACATACGAAAAAATCAAAAGGGTTCAATATCTACTCTATATACTAATATTCATTAAAAACAACTATAATTATGTATAAATAATGTAATTTTCTTAATAGATCTCGAATCCCCTGGAGTCTATCTAGTTCCGCCCTGTTACCTTTTAAGGGTTAGGCTAGCTAAGAGAAGAAAGGTGCTTAAGTGTGATGGGAATAAAAATGGAATTCATTCTCATCATTAAAGCAAACAAAGAAATTTTACCAATTATAGACAAATATCAAAGAATATTGCTAGCTGTTTTGTATGCATGTGCTTCTTTTCTTTTGGGATAAAAACATACCTCAATTTTGTATCTCCAATTACAGTACGTTGGATTTGAAAATTTCTAGACGTGAAGCATGCACTTCTATATTGTAATCCTTTTTTTCTTCTTCTTATAATTGTCCCTTTATTAATATGGATAGTTAAAATTCTTTCATGGTGAATTTTTTTTTACTGGCGTGGAATTAAGAGTGAAAAAATATTTAACGTGGCGAGTTATGTGTGGAACCATCTAGAAAACTTAGCCTCAACTTTCAAGTTCCAAGCATATATTAATTTTTTTAAAGAAAAATTCGTAAATAGTTATGTTTCTTTTTTATAATGCGGGGAAAAATATTTTTTATCTTTACCTTTATAGTAAAGCGAATGACATTAAAATTCTATCTTTGTAATGGCATCTCGTTTATAGACAGTCACATCACAACTTTTAATGATTGTGTCTAACCCTGATGTTTATAATTTTCTTTACGGGTGACAATTGGACGGATTGGATCTAATTTGGACAGATCGTAATGGATCAAGATAACAAATGAGTCAAGATTCAATTTAATTTAAATTTGCCTAGGTCAAAACAGGTCAACTAATGAATCATAGAACGGAACAAAACTCAATCCAATCCAATTTTTACTAAGTTTTAATTATTTTATTTGTTATTTTAATTTCTAATAAAATTATTTTTTCTTAATTATGGCTCTATATAACATATTAAAATTTTTTAAAAATAAAAATATTTTGACAAGATTTCTTATGAGTCAATTTAGGTTATATATAATTTGAATTTTCAATGAGTTGAACTAATAAATAGACGGGTCAATAACCCATTCAAACTTATACAAATTAAACAAATTAAATTTGATTTTACCACCCCAAGATTTCTTTCCGCAAGTCTTGTCAAGACACTAGCTACTTACATTCGTGATCCTTGACAATTAATATATCCCTCAACATCGAACAATAAGTATGTTATTTATGCATATATTAAGTTTAAGGACGGATTGAATTTTGACATGTTTGTCAATCTATGAACTTTAAATGTTTTAGATTGTTGGAGAAGCTTACAGAGACAAAGAAAAAGAAGAGAAGAAGCAGACGATGAAGAAGCTGAAGAACTCAGCAAAGCACAATGAGGAAAGAGGAAGAAGCTGAAGAGTTTAAAACTCTTCAGCCCTCACATTTGGGGCATCCACGTGGAGCCTCCCTCTCCACATAAATATATATATATATATATATATATTTATATATATATAAAAATCTGCCACAAATACACTTAAATTTAAATATATTTATACCCATATATTTATGGGTAAGTAGAATATAGTTTTGCACAAAATTAAAAATAGCCCATGTCTTCTTGTCTCCATTTTAGCTATTGTACAATTCTATATAAACTAATGTACATACTAAAGATGAATATACAGAAATTTGATATCTCAGCATCTTCCCCTCTTCAATTCTTTACATAGTATCAGAGCTTATCTGAACTCAATCCAGATCCGTATAAAACCCATCATCATCATCTTCAAAATCTGTATCATCATCTTCAAAATCTGCATCATCATTATCTTCAGAATCCCTATTGAAACAAAATGCCTGAAACAACTCAAATTAAGTCGGGAAATGGTGAGAAAGGAACCATGTATGAAAGCAACCACCCTTACCATCTAAACAATTCAGACTCACCTGGTATGACTCTGGTCAACAATGTCTTCGATGGAAGAGGTTATTCAGGTTGGAGGAGATCCATCCTTTTATCCCTATCAGCCAAGAAGAAACTTGGTTTCATCAATGGAACCTGCAAGGCTCCAGAACTGGAATCTACAGACTTTGAACAATGGAGTTGTGTTAATGACATGATCATATGTTGGATATCAAATGCACTCTCTAAGGATATTGCAAATAGTGTGATGAGTTCCAAAACTGCTAAGGAACTTTGGGACAGCCTGGAGCAGAGGTTTGGCAAATCAAATGGTGCCAAAATCTACCACCTGCAAAAGGAATTAACGAGTCTAATACAAGGGAATAGTGACATTGCAGGTTACTTCACCAAACTTAAGAGATTATAGGATGAATTGGATGGGATAAATGTAATTGCTTGCTGCTCATGTATATGCACTTGTGATGGAAAAGCAAAGTTGACAAAATCACTAGAAGATCAAAGGTTAATCCAATTCCTAATGGGACTAAATGATGTATATGCTCAGGCAAGGGGAAATATACTTATGATGAATCCCTTACCTGGAATGGATGTTGCATATTCATTACTTTTGCAGGATGAGAATCAAAGGGAAATGTATGCAAACACAAACTGCATCTCTGATTCCGGATCATTTCTGGCAGCAAGTCAAGCAAAACAACAAGAGAACAAACTAATTGCTGAGTTTGCAGCATTCATGGCCAATGGACAGGGAAGAAATACACAGAGATTCAAACACCAAACAATGAAGGGAACAAACACATACCAGAACCAGAGGTATACCAACCCAGCTCAGAACCAGAGACATGATAAGTCACAGAGCAGGTTTAAGGGTAAGAAGAAATATGATCCAAACCTGTCATGCACCTATTGTGGGAAAACATGACATATACATGATGATTGCTACAGGCTGCATGGATTTCCTGCAGATTTTGAGTTCACCAACTCCAGAAACTATCAGCATCAGATTAAAGCAAATGCAACCTTGAATCAGCAAGCAGATGAAGACACTGGGAGGACAGATCCTGGAATCAGTGATAAAAATTTTGAAGAACAGTTTAGCAAAAAGCAGATTGCAGAGATGATACAAATGTACAAACAGACTAAGCTGGCAGAAACAGGAATCAATGCAAATGCAGTGGCTGGTACCATTTTTAAATACTCAAATTCTGTACCCACTAAGCTTAAGCAGAATACTTGGATAATTGATTCAGGAGCCTCAGAACACATGTGTTTTGATCCCAATTCCTTCTTATTTCTAAAACCTCTGCCTATGCCTTTGAACATTAATTTACCCAATTCTTTCAAGGTAAGTGTGACCCATATAGGGAGCATCTCCATCTTGCCAGGGCAAGTCATAACTGATGTACTGCTTGTACCAGATTTTAAGTATAATCTACTTTCAATTCACAAGTTCTGTGTTCTGTTTCAGTGTAATGTCCTATTCACTGCTACTGGATGTTTCTTGCAGGACCTTTCAGTGAGGAGTCCTCAAGCTTTTGGTGAAGTTAGAGAAGGACTCTATTTATTGGATTCCAACACTGACAAGTCTAGAAATAGTTTCAATTCAAATGATGTATCTTCAGATCCCATCCCACAATCATTTTCAGTTTTTAATTCAGTACATGTTAATGCTACCCCTAGTGTGAAACTTTGGCATGTAAGGTTGGGACATCTTCCATTTTCAGCAATGAAGCATTTAAGTTTCCTTCCATGTGAATCCACCTCTGATTTTGTTTGTGACATATGCCCTAGAGCTAGGCAAACTAGACAACCCTTTCCTACTAGCAACATAAAATCCACACATATCTTTGATCTTATTCATATAGACACTTGGGGACCCTACAAGTGTAGTACTTACAATGGTTTCAGGTTCTTCCTCACCATAGTAGATGACTACAGTAGAGGGACATGGACATTCTTGCTAAGCACCAAAAGCAATGCCTTCTCTGTACTGAAAAGTTTCCTATCCATGGTAGAAAGACAATTCAATGTCAGAGTTAAGACAATCAGATCTGACAATGCTTTAGAATTAGGGAAAGGGACACAGGAATCAGCATTTCTTGCTTCTCAAGGAATTTTACATCAGTTGTCCTGTGTTGCTACACCTCAACAAAATGGAACTGTTGAGAGAAAACATAGACACCTCTTAGAAATTGCAAGAGGATTGATGTTTCAGTCAAAATTGCCTATGACTTACTGGGGAGAGTCTGTTTTAACTGCTACTCATATCATTAATAGACTCCCATCTAGTGTTCTAAAGGGACAAACACCCTATGCAGTACTTCTTAGACAAGAACCTACCTATGCTCACTTGAGGAATTTTGGATGCTTGTGTTATGCCTCTACTTTGGGACAAGGGAGAAACAAGTTTGATGAAAGGGCTACTGCCTGTGTTTTACTGGGATACCCTTTACAGCAGAAGGGGTATAAATTGTTATCTCTTGATACAAGGAAAGTGTTTGTATCCAGAGATGTCAGATTTCATGAGTCACATTTTCCTTTCAATTCACCTGATAGCTCCCACACACCTATTTTTTTGAACTACCCTTCTTCCTCAGATCATGATCCCTTTTATCCAGCTACTCCCTCAGTACCACCACCTCATACTTCTACCTACAGAACCCAATCAGAAGCCACACTTCCTCAGCAGACATCCCCACCTACATCACCAGATACTTCTGCCCCTGCTCCTGTCACAGACCTACCAAGAAGATCTAGCAGGATGTCTCATGAACCTGGGTACCTAAAAGATTACATTTGCAATAGTGTAATATTCACTGATTCATGGACACCTTATCTTGATCATTCTCATAAGCCAAAGGGATATGCTTTCTCCTCCTTATCTCTCCATAATCAGAAACTAATTCACTCTCTCTCTAATATCACTGAGCCTAACTGCTACAACCAAGCCTCCCAACATCCAGCATGGAGAGAGGCCATGAACTCCGAACTTCAGGCCTTAGCAACCAATCACACCTGGGATGTTGTCCTGCTGCCTAAAGGAAAGAGAGCTTTACCTTGCAAATGGGTATACAAGATAAAGCATCTCTCGGATGGGAGGATTGAACGACTCAAGGCCAGACTAGTCGTCAGGGGGGATATACAAAGAGAAGGTATAGATTATGGAGAAACATTTTCACCTGTTGTGAAGATGACCACTATCCGGTGCCTACTGACCATTGCAGCTAAAAAGAAGTGGTCTGTTTCACAATTGGATGTCAACAATGCATTCTTGCATGGTGACCTCCAAGAAGAGGTTTTTATGAAGTTCCCAGCAGGACTGACACCTCCTAGCCCTAACCATGTCTGCCTCCTGAAGAAATCATTATATGGCTTAAAGCAGGCTTCCCGGCAGTGGTATGTTCGGCTTGCAGGAGCCTTAGCTTTCAAAGGCTATTCTCCATCTTTAAACGATTACTCTTTTTTTTTCAAGCACAACGGGACACTTACTTCTATCCTAGCAGTATATGTCGACGATATTCTCCTCACTGGAAATGATCTGTATGAACTCGAAACTATCAAATGCTTTCTCAACACAGAATTCAGAGTTAAAAACCTAGGTGAAATTCACCATTTTCTTGGGATGGAAATTTTGAGAGAAGATCAAGGATTTATTGTAAATCAACGGCAGTTTACCATGGACCTTCTTCATGAGTTTGATGTCTCTCATCTGCCTGCAGTTCATTCTCCGCTGGATCCCTCCTTCAAGTTTCGAGCAGACGACAGCCCTCGTTTGGATAATCCCACTCTCTATCGTCACTTGGTTGGCAAGTTGAATTTTTTGACCAACACTCGCCCAGATCTATGCTTTGCTGTTCTTGCCCTGAGTCAATACATGCAACGACCCTGTTTGTCCCATTTCTCGGCTGCCTTACGCGTGTTACGCTACCTGAATACAGATCCAGCTCAGGGAATCCTCCTTTCTTCCGACCCCTCATTTTCTCTACTGGCCTTTTGCGATGCGGACTGGGCATCTTGTAAAGATTCACGAAAATCGGTCAGTGGTTTTTTTATCACCCTCGGAGGAGCCCCAATCTCTTGGAAATCGAAGAAACAAATCTCGATCTCCTTGTCCTCCGCCGAAGCAGAATACAGGTCCATGCGCCGTGTTACTGCTGAACTTACTTGGTTAGTTCGGCTTCTTGAAGACCTTTCTGCCCCAATTTCTCTTCCGATTCCGCTACGCTCAGACAGTCAAGCAGCCATCCATATAGCTCGAAACCCGGTCTTCCATGAGCGCACTAAACATGTTGAGCTCGATTGTCATTTTGTGCGCCAACAGGTTCAATCCGGCCTGATTACCCTCTCATTTGTTCCTTCTAGAGAACAGCTCGCCGATCTCTTCACTAAGCCCCTTTCTGGGGTTTCTCATCAAGCGATCCTGCGCAAGTTGAAGGCACTGACACTCCCCTCCAACTTGAGGGGGGATGTTGGAGAAGCTTACAGAGACAAAGAAAAAGAAGAGAAGAAGCAGACGATGAAGAAGCTGAAGAACTCAGCAAAGCACAATGAGGAAAGAGGAAGAAGCTGAAGAGTTTAAAACTCTTCAGCCCTCACATTTGGGGCATCCACGTGGAGCCTCCCTCTCCACATAAATATATATATATATATATATTTATATATATATAAAAATCTGCCACAACTACACTTAAATTTAAATATATTTATGCCCATATATTTATGGGTAAGTAGAATATAGTTTTGCACAAAATTAAAAATAGCCCATGTCTTCTTGTCTCCATTTTAGCTATTGTACAATTCTATATAAACTAATGTACATACTAAAGATGAATATACAGAAATTTGATATCTCAGCATCTTCCCCTCTTCAATTCTTTACATAGATCATGCATGTTACTCATTTATTTTTAATCTCCTCAAATTTCTATAGGAGTTACACGTTTGATGCCTTTGGGGTGTCAATTTTTGGCTCATAAAAATTTAACTAGTTTAAACTAGAGTTATTCGAATTAGATAATGATGCATTTCTCCACTTAGAATGTGTTTCATGCGACTTGTCTTTAAAACAAATTTTAAACAGTTTGAGTGATGGAATTTTGTTGAGCTATGTCAAATGTGAAGTTTCGATGATTGACAAATGACAAATATAAAATATATTATATAAGAATTTGTTTCTAAATATATATCTCAAATAAGAAGATGGTAGTGCTTGTGATAGACAAACAACTACTAACGAATCAAATCCTTATAATGTCTAGTGAAAAAACTTTATTACACAAATTCTATGCACAAAGTGAAGAAACGTAACCAAATCCGTCTAACAGACTGGAGACCAGGGCCGAAGCGACCTTGAGTATAAGGTTCATCTGAACTCCCTTCGGCAGAAAATTATATTATTTATACATAGTTAAAATAATTTTTGATGTATATATATATATATATATATATATATATATATATTAAATGTCGAACTCCTTTTATTAATTTATGTGTCTATTCTTCAAATTTTGAATCCTCTTAATGAAAATTCTGACTCCGCCAAATGATCAGCTGATGCAAAACAGACTTCAAGTGCAAGAAGGATTTCTCGAGAGATTTGGCTTATGGAATAAACATGCGTAATAACATTTTCTCTTCTTTTTTTTTTCGTACAAACCCAACGTGGGGCTTAAAATACAATCCCTCTCTATTTTTTTCTACAATACAACAAAACAAAATGAATAAAATAAAAATACAAGTTGTGCCTCATTGTAAGCTCTCACAGCACTGGAAGTTAGGGTCATCAATAATTAAAAAAGGGATGACTCATGCGTTGATAGTCATCAAGAACTAGATGGAATGATTCATGCATTGGTAGAGTGATCACACTACAGTGCCATAAAATTAGTAGCTTAAAGCCAATTTTTTATTCAGACATAAGTTAAACTTTTTTTTTGCGAAAAAAGCTTTCATACATATTTTTATTTGAAAGTATATCATTTTACTCCTTTAAAAATGCAAAGTTTATTAATAATTTTTAATAATCAATTATAGTTCTTTTCAATTGACAATATAGCTAATCAATCACATGGCTAAATAACTCTCTTTCCTTTTCTTTTTATAAAGCTTTTGTCTTTTATACATTAAAATATTTTATAAACAAAAATTAATAATAGAATCTACTATTCATTAAAGAAAATGGGACCTAAAAATTTGGAGCCCAAAGCCTTTATTTGAGAAGGGGATGGTCCATGCATTAGTAGGAGTCATCAAGATTTAAAGGGGATGATTCATGCATTGATAAACTCAATTTGCTAACAAGTAAGCAAAATTAACAGGACGAGAGGTTAGGTCATGGAATAATTTTATCCTGCCAAGTGCCAAACTTCTTTGTTTTTTTCCGTTTTGTTATTCTTTTCTCTTAAAGAAAAAGTACATGTTTGGTACGAAGGAAAATATTCTTTAAAGAAAATAAGTTGGTCACTTATATATTTTCTGTTATTTGCTAAGTAAATAAAAAATATAATTTTAAAAGTAATTATATATAATTTACATAAATATTATAAGGGATTGAGTGGTTGTAAGGTGGTGGAGCTGAGATGTGTTGAAGGGTGAGGAGGTGACAATTAATGAAGAATATCACTATGTAAGAGTCATTCTTTTTTATTAAAAAAAATCCTACTAAAAATATTTTTTTAAAATTTTGACCAACTAATCATAGAAAAATTTGAATGAATTTTTCTGAAAATGTATTCCCCCTACCAAACACGCCCACAGAGTTACAAAAAATATATAGAATAACTATTTACATACACAAAAAATATAAAGTTATTTTACACTATTAATGTAGTTTGACATGTCGTAACATTTTACTTATCAATACTTTTCAAGCTACTCTGCATTTATTATAAACAAACTTGTAATTACCTTTTGGAATGATTTAATAGTTACAATAACTATGCATAAAAGTTTAACTCGAAAAGTATAATAAGATTCCGGTCTTTTAGTTACAACCATTCCAAATGGCACAGGGAATTAAGGTCACTCAAGAAAATTGCAACCGTGTACAACAAAATGTGCAAAAATAAAAAATAAAAAAAGGAGGAGAAAAAGGGACAGCCATCATTTAGAAGTTTTAAAAAGGAATTTAATTTCCTCATTTAGGCTAGTTTTTCCTTAATCTAATTTTATAGCTCAACTACTTTAATTTTTTAATTACAACTATTAAACAATTTATTTTGTTAAATCTGAACAAGCCCTCCTCCATTTCTGATACGAGTCTTTTGATAGAGTGTTTTATTTTTAAAATAAAATTGTCTAAATTAAATATAAATTAATTAGATTTTAAAACAGATACCGGACAACGAGAATAAACCAGAGAAACAACAATGATATACTATAGTGGCAACAGCATATATTGTCGTTGAGTTAAAAATTAACCCCACCAAAAACTGATCTTGATTCTAATTGAGTATCAAGAGATATGATTACTAATTTATTATCGTATTTAATTATATTATACTACTATAACATGGATGACACTTTTCGTTTTTAAGTGGGGTAATGGAGTTGACATTCAAAGATTACATTATAATTACTCTTCAAGAAAGACTTTCTTTTCAACGGAATAATTGTTGTGTCCGCAAATTCGAAATCTTTTTGAGATCACTTCAACAAGCTGACAAATATATTCATTATGCTGGTCGCGGAGTCAAAAATTTTATTAGAAAAAATTCAAAATATAAAAAATTACTAAGTATATAAAAAAATCATTTAATCATTTTATTAAAAAAATCAAAATATATAAAAAAATTAAATATGCAAAAAAATAGAGAAAATTCAATATTTACTAAATATACATCCAATATATATTCATGCCCTCTAGCTCCGCGTTTGCATTCATGACTTATATAACTAATTGGTGGTTTGGAAATAAATAAATATTGCCTTTAATCTATGTCAATCATTCTTTTTAATCTGTCAAAAGAAAATTATGTTATGATGATGTGTTTCAGATTAAAAATTAAAAGATATTTTTTATATGTATCAAAAGCATTTTTTTTGTAATTTTTTTATATTCAATCAAATATTATTATATATAATGAACATAATGAAAAATATTGAATTGCCTAGTCATTTAGAGGTACTAACATAGAACATTATTGAACATAACCTGTCGAATCTATATTTGCCCATATGCCTAATAAATCTCTTGAACATATATACCTTGGTATAAGCTTCAACCAGGGCTACTCAGCATTTGTTTTTTTTTATTCACTTGAAAATATTTTTTATGCTTTTTAAAAAATTTGTGCAAGCTAAGCATATATAGGTTCAACATCTGAATGATAATTCTTTAGTTTAAAGTCAACAACTTCAATCATGCTCTATGTGATTTTTGTTAAGTCATTCAAATTCATCTGAATACATACTTTTCACAAGGTATTATCATCACGTCGACATGTTTCTATATTTTTATGATACAAAGATATTGCTAAAACATAATGCACAAAAACACTTTCAATATGCAATATGATATTATCTTTTTTTTTCTAGATCATACATTTTTCTCCAAAAGATTTCATATTATCAATATTATTTTGTTTTAAATTTTATGATCAAACGCCTACTTAATATCTCATCGTCCACCTTAAAGCAAGAATTCCCCTAACTTAATAAGTCCACAATTCCATCATGCACCAAAAAGAAGGGCCCATGACCCAGGCGGACAAGACTAAGCGGCGCATAATGGGCCGAGGAATCCATCTCCTATATGGCCCCTGCATTGCCTTACAGTGGGAAGCCATATGGATTATAGCATTATTTTTTTAAAAAAAAAAATATCTCACCCTGTAATAAAATTTAAAGTAATTAAATTGCGAAAATAATTTCAACATCCTCATTGAGAGTCATTTTGAGACTTTATTTTTGAATCGTAAGTCTCAGCGTATTTCATGTTTGCTCGCTTTTGATTTTTTTTCCGATTAGATTTTACTCGTACAGTTAATATAGATCGACTATGATATATTTAACTTCTTCTTTTATATGCTTATCTGCAACATCTAGTTGGCGCACTCATGGGCACACTCCTCTTTGGGACGGTTTGGTCTAACTGACAATTGTTGATTTATTGTGTTTTATTTCATCAAGCTTAGGGCCCGCTTGTAATTGAAACTTGCAAATATTTTGAAGAATTTTTTAAAAAATCTATTTTTTAACTTTTACTCACAAGCTCTTACTAATTGTTATGAACTTTATTCATCATGTATAACTTTAAGTTTTAAAAATATACTTTTAACCCCTTAAATTAAATTATCATCGGAACCCATTATATATAAGAAGTGAAGAAAGATGAGCGTTCGGTTCATGCAACTTTTGTGGTTGTGGAGTCCCTTTTCAGTATAAAACGAACAAAAAAAACTCATGATGATTTTTTAGACTTTGGACTTTGAATTTGTAGACTTTGCACAATAAAAGGACTTTGAGCCACTAATTTATAGGTGGCAAATCCAGAAAAGCTACGCTAGAGAAACAAAAACAATTTTTGAAGATAAAAAGTTCATTTACTTTTTTCAAATGTTGTCCCAAAGATTTCCAGGTAGGTCACCATATCTATATACCTTTATCTGTGCAGTATTTTTTATATTTAAAAAGTTAATATTTTATCCTTAATTAAATTAGTTATAGTCACGTAAATATCAAGCTTCAAACCTGTTACTTTTTTCTTAAACTTCATTTTCAGTCAGAAAGTTTCGCATAAATTAGATAAAAGAATTATTATTTCACTATTACTACGAAGATGTGTGTGTATACTTGTGTGCGTGGTAGAGCGAAAATTTGAAGTTTGTGAATTCTGAATTTTGACTTTTTTAAGTTACGAAGTTATCAAATAATTTGTACATATTCAATAAATATTTGAACCAGAAGTCACTGGACATGATTAAATCTGTAGCTAACACACACTCCTTTACACACATGTGTATATATGCAGTGACGAATCTAGAAATTCCAATAGGAGGATTCAAAAATTAGAACATAAGCCACTACAATGAAAAGTACAATGTCATATATTATATGTATGTATAGCTGGTGAAAACAGCAATATGGAATTTGTGCTCTCTTCTTCGAGTGCTTCATTGAATATTGTCACAATGATGATAAATTGGACGATTGAAATTTCACTTTTTTTCCAAAAAAAAAAAAAAGTTAATGGGTATCCATCAATCATCAAACAAATACATAAATAAATGATTGATAGATATATATTTTTAATACAAAATTGGTATTATTCCTTCTTGTTTTCAGTAATATTCTTAACTGTGGTTTGCTTTATTTATTGCCCCTGCCCAACAGGTATAGATTCTTTCTCTGTAACGCTTTCTAAACTCAAGGGGAAAATGGACGGATGATTTTTTGTGCTCTGCTTTTATTCTCTTTTTTTATTTCCTCTGTTCAAAAGATTGCCTTCTTTTTCCTTTTCATGGATGCCCTTTTATTTCTTTATCAGTTTCTAGGTTGTATATTAGGCAGCTGGTTCACACATATTTAAGTGTTTTTTTTTGTTTTGCATATTCATATGTCTTATTCTATTTTGGGCCTACTATTATAAATAGAGACTACTGGTTTGGCTTGTCTTCATTGCAGTTCAGTACCATTTCTCAGTTCAACTTTGAAGAGAGAAATATGAGTTATTTAAACTCTTCAACTGGCTCTGGTTAGTTGCAATGTACAATCTGTTCTTTTTTTTCTTTCTTGATATTGGAAACAGACTCTCTACCTGCACTAGGTAGGGCTAAGGTCTACGTAAACTCTACTCTCCGCACACTCCACTTGTGGGATTTCTAAGTTTTGTTGTTGTTGTTGCTTCTTGATATCCACCTAGTTTAGCATTGAGGGTTGTTCTGTTCTCCTTTGGAAATGTTATAATTAGCTTATGTCTTTATGGTGGTATAAGATATTGGTTTGGGATCAGGGGGCGGAGCTAGAAGTCAATGTACGGTTCTGTCAAATTCAGTAGCTTTAATTCAAACCCTGTATTTTCATTGCGAAGTTTACTGGTTATTAACACATGATATCACTATCGTAGAATTTAGAATGCATAAAGTTCAAATCTTGGCTCCATCTGCTTGAGATGAGTTTAAATGAAGCGATATGAATAGTGAGGATTCACAACATATCATGATTTGCTTGGGATTGAGTCATGGTAGTTGGAGTTGTACTTGTAGTTTATTTCCTTATGCCACTAGATTTAGTAAAGCCACTTTTACATTGCAATAGCTATAATCTATGTGGGAACTTTTTTTCTCCCTTCTCTAGTTTTATGTCTTTGCTAAACATCTTTCATGCTTCAAGCATTTGCTAGTGGATTAATAAGTTAGTTAAATAAAATTGCAGGAAGTAGAACTTCTAGGATGACATTCGAGTTCGGGAGGACATATGTAGTGAGGCCCAAAGGGAAACACCAAGCTACAATAGTTTGGTTGCATGGCCTTGGTGATAATGGCTCCAGGTAAAATCTATTTACCTTTTAAGTCGCTATTTTTTGGTTAACAATTTAACATATCAAAGACAGTTACTTTCTTGTGCTTAGCTGTGCCTGATTTTCTTTCTGTAATTTGAAACAAATTGCAATAGCATGAAATTACCATGACAAGCCATATGTGATCAAATGTTTCATTGTTTTCTGCAACTGCTATTACATTCAAACCTTTAGAGAAAATCACAATAACCTTTTGTGCATTTCTCATCCTCCGTGTTTTAGTGTCACTTTCCAAAATGTAAGATATCATTAATAATATCATAGATCTCACAGACAACCTTGGTATTAGTACTGTATCGGAGAGATACTGTATTCTGTTAGTAAAGGCAAAAAGAAAGATTTGTGTATACTGTTCTCTTAGTACGGAGTTCCCTTGTATCAATTAAAAGAATCTACAAGAAAATGTGTTATTCTGCTAAGCCAGGAGAAGAAAAACCAGATGAAGAGTATGTTACTGATGGATGTGTCCAATTAAGAAGCCGGTCATTGTAAATGTTTTTGTTGGCTCACCCTTTTAAGATAGATTAACTCTATTGATGGGAAAAAGCAGAGGCACTTAATTCTTACTTTTAGAATATTTTTTGCTAAAACAAGGTTTGGAGAAAGCAGAAGCATTAACTATTACATTAGGCATTACCTGTTGTTGTATTATCTTTTCTTTGTTCTCCTTCCTGGAATGAAGATCAGCAGAAACTGGATTATAAGGTGTTTATACTTATTTGTGTTTTTGGGGCAACTACTTCACTAACTTAGTTATTTATGTGGTGGATTTTCAACATGTTAAGTAAGTTTTGTCAGACAGAATTTATCTTGAAAATCAGACTGAGGCAGATGGAGCATAAATCCTATTAGAAGAAACATTGAACTTGTTTGCAGTTGTTAGATCAAAGCTTTTGCTCTGATGCTTGTGTTTCCAGTACCTTTGTCTCTTATCTATATGTTTGTTATTTCATCCTGAAATATAATGAATGCATTTGTTGATCTCTTCGCTTCTTTATGCAGTTGGTCCCAACTTTTGGAAAGCCTACCCCTTCCTAATGTAAGCAATGAGCTTGGATAACTTCTTAAATTTTGCTCTACATGGTTACATCTATACAACTCCTTTAACCTAGTCTTTAAACTAAATCATTGTTTGTGAAATTATATAACCTTGTAGATCAAATGGATATGTCCAACAGCCCCAACTCGTCCTGTAGCTATACTCGGTGGATTTCCTTGCACTGCATGTAAGAATGAAACCCAATAGTATCACATGTTAACTAAAATAACTGTTATTAAGGGTCCCAATATGTTATTCCAGGGTTTGACGTGGGAGAACTTTCTGATGATGGTCCTGATGATTTTGAAGGATTAGATGCTTCAGTTGCACATATTGCAAACCTATTGTCAACTGAACCAGCAGATGGTAAGTTCCAGATAATCGGGTAATGTAGACCTAAAATACCAGTATCTCCTGTGTATTTGTTACGCCAAATTCCGTATATAATAATCATCTTATTTACTACTGTGAATGCTTAATTAGTTGACAATTCTCATTGGCTCATATAGTTGGCTTAGTTTTTCTCTTTGCTAAGCTTACCTCTTTCTGAAAGTTTGTTATGGCAAGCTGGTTGCTTCACATGGATTTCTTAGATTGTTTTATCTAGTATTGGAATTAAATGGGACGGATAGAAAGGAATAGATGCGGAGACTAACCCCAACAAGATTGCGATTGCTGCTTTGTTGATAGATTTTCTGTAAAATATTTGTATTGTTAGGTCTGTTTTATTCGTGATCTGATTAGCAATTTAAACCGTGTGGTACAGTTAAACTTGGTATTGGAGGTTTCAGCATGGGTGCAGCCACTGCACTCTACTCAGCAACTTGCTTTGCACAAGGAAAATATGGAAATGGAAACACCTACCCAGTCAACTTAAGGGCTATCATAGGTCTAAGCGGGTGGCTTCCTGGTTCAAGGTTTGATTGCATATCATATCTCATACTTGTCGATGTAGCTGAGGAATAATATGAAATACTATCTGCATTAGATTTTAGATAAATTATATGTATGAATTGTATGAAACGTGAGTCTTACAAATCAGCTCCCTAGATGCCTAAAGTTTCTATTATTCAAGAACTATAAAAAGGGAGGTACCAAAACAAAGTAAAGAGTGCTTATATGGTTACTTTTGTGTTTTCTATCTCTTCTTTCTCTTAGAAAAACAAACACATATAGGAGTTAACAACTAGAATTGTGCAGGAACGTGCGCAACAAGATTGAAGGATCACTAGAGGCTGCAAGACGTGCCTCGTCTTTGCCCATTCTACTCTGTCATGGAATGTGTACGTACTTTACTTGCAAATACTTGTATCAAACCTTTTAGTCATTTTTACCTTGTACAGTGCATAGTGCTTCTCTCTGAGGTCCTCCAAGCTCCTTACCTCTAATCTGAAATACAAGTTACCTAAATTTACCTTGGGTATCACAAGAAACAGAAACTGCAGTTATGGAGACAACTGCTAAATTGCTATTATTAATGAGAGTATCTAGAGCAGAAATTTGTCTTTGTTGAACCAAAGTAGTGGAATTACGCTTATTTTCATAGAATATCAACTGTGTGCTCCTTGAACTCTTTTAAACTAAGTCTATCTTGACTTTCTTCAAAGGAAGGATCTTATTGTTTTCAGCTTGTAATTCGAGTTCTAGGCTATTAGTAACTTGTAATCTGCATAACCGTCTTTTACACTTTTATTTCGTAATTTATAGGTGATGAGGTTGTTCCTTACAAATATGGTGAGAGGTCTACCCTTGTCTTGAACTCAGCTGGATTCTGGAACCTTGCATTCAAAAAATACGACGGGTATCCCTTCTTTTTTCTTTGCAAAATTGTAGTTCTAAATGGTGGTATAAAGAAGTGTTTTCTAAAACTACCATCTTATTCTCCAGGCTTGGTCATTACACAGTGCCAAGAGAAATGCATGAGGTGTGTCATTGGTTAAGTGCAAGGCTCGGGCTTGAGGGTTGCCGATGATGAATTTACTCTAAGAGGGGTGAGAACAAATGCATGAGGAAGCAATAATATGGGGAGTATACACTTAACAGTTGTATGTAGTTAATTACTGTATGCCTTTGGTGAGTTCTAGGACAGTCTACCAGTTTTGTCTCAAAAATAAAGGCTTGGATGTGTTTTTCTTTTCATCACTTGTAGACATTTCGTTTTCTTCAATTCCACTCAGAATTTTGGTAGTAATTGTATCATGTTGTATCAATATTAATGGATATTGTGCTTATTGTGTATTCTCTTGTCTCTTTTTCTCACACACTAAATAGACATTTTGTTAACATCATCTATCATTTTCCAACTAGCTAAAGATTTTCAAAATCCCAGTAATCTCAACTAAAATTTTCAAGCCACTCTCTTTGATCAACTAAAGCAATTTCATCATCCGTTTCTACTAAGTTTGGAAAGCTGGGTGTGAACTCCAATGTTTGGCTTAAAGACTAGAGTTTCCTGGTAAGACATTGTGCAGAAGTTCATATACAAATTTGATGCCTCAAATTATCACACACCAGCTGATTTCTCGCCCAAGAGTTGGTTTGAATACAAGTTTTGTTGAGATTAGTTATTTTGGGATTATTTTTATTGACTATTTGATTTGTTGTATCAAAGATAACATGCATGGCATAATTT
The DNA here is from genome assembly GCF_947179165.1 of Solanum dulcamara. NCBI lineage: Eukaryota > Viridiplantae > Streptophyta > Magnoliopsida > Solanales > Solanaceae > Solanum > Solanum dulcamara. Next base: position 69,410,779 of record NC_077244.1, read on the forward strand.
CTAAGAAAAAAGTTGTTTGATTGCAAAAATACTCTCAACCTTATTTAGTTGAAAAAAAGATTGAAGGACCTCAAGAGTATTTTATTTTTAATGTTTTATCCAAAAATAACTAATACTGGTATCAGTATTCCACCCTGTGGCAAGGATACCTTAGTAGAAATAGGGTTTGAGAGGCCTCAAAAATATTTTATTTTCATTATTTATCTCGGTACTATTATTTATTCTTCTAAAAGGAATAACTTATCCCGATATTTATAGTTGGCTTGATATAACTTATACCAAGATCAGTTACCAAATAAGGGATAAGGAAGTACTAAATTTTTATTCCAAGACTGATCTATGCCTGTCCAACATACCAAATGACCCCTTAAGAGCCTATCAAAGTTTTAGGATTCTTATTGCAAACATGAGGTTACCCAGAAAATCACCTTATTTTGACTGCTGTATTGTCATTTACAGAAACTAACAATACTAATTTCAAGCAACAGACATTGGACTGGAACAATTTAATCAATTAGAGATGGAAGTGTGAAGAATGTATATTCTTCATCGTTTCCACAAATATATGGAAGATGGTATATCAAGTGTATTTTATTACAGCTCCCAAACCTAAAGATTACAAACTCAATGCCAGAAGTACAATAACCGTTCGACACATAGGCAGACCAATACTACCTTCAGCAGTAATATATCTCATTCTTCTTTACTCTGGTTGTCCACGATAGTTTTCAGCTTGTCCTTGAGTTCACCACTCTGCATGAAAAAAGAATCGATCAGCATTTCGCGTAACCAGTCGGACTAGATTCACATAAACAAGTCAATTTACCTGGTGCATATTGAGGATGATATCTGATCCACCGATAAACTCCCCATTGATAAATATTTGTGGAAATGTGGGCCAGTGGCTGAAAAAAAGAAAGAAATAGAAGGGAATTTTGGGTCATAATTCCTTTATGCATACCATAGATTCTATGAAGACAGAAATAGCAGGGGCTCTGGAAAGGTGACAGAGACAACATATAGCCTGAAAAACAGATGACCAAGATTTCTTTCAGGTGTAATCAAAATAATGTTTTGCGACAAAGTGTTCGGATCATTGTGCAATGTCTTAATCAAATGCCTAGTGGCATGATCAAAGCCGATGATCGTAAGCTATGTCCTCCATCACGATCTTGAATGAAACTATCCATGGAATCGTGCGCCGTGTGAAACGTATATCATCGCCGTTCTTAACCGGGACTCAGGTTAGCTCTGTCTCGGAACCTTGTGGGGTTAGGAGTAAAGCATACCGAGGTTGGCGCATCTCGTTGAACGTGGAGAAGCATTGGGAACCCCAATTTTTTAATTCGGAGCCGTTTCTTTTTCCGTCCCCCCGCCCCGGCATAGCGCTTCGCTTCCGGTTCTTCGGAAGAATCAACTTACGGTGTATCCAAGGGTGTGGCCTAGTGGTCAATGAAGTGGGTTGAGATCCATGAGATCTCAGGCTCAATCCCAGCAGAGACAGAAATACTAGGTGTTCATCTGTCCTAGCCTTGTCCTAGCCTTGGTAGACAGAGTTACCTAGTACGTGTTGCTGGTGGGAGGTGACAGATATCCTGTGGAATTAGTCGAGGTATGTGCAAGATGGCCTAGACACCACGGTTATAAAAAAAAATATGTTCTGCAGTACCGAGGATTAAATTGATCTTTTGAGCTCTTTAGAGATAAACTACTCGTAAAGTTTTGTAGCATCCACTTGATGCTCTTTAAAATACAACCCTACATATACCTCAAATAACTACAGAGCCACAGAGTCATCACCAAGACTGTAAATGTTGTCATCACCCAGGTGAATCAATGTCATACCATACTTCATAAAAATAAAAAATCCATGCCATACTATAAGAGTGAAAAGAACCAATTTTAACCACATGTAGTCACAAGAAAAAAGTATGAGCTGCCTCGACACTCAAATATCATCTGACCTTATGAACAAACCATTAATCATTTCCAGAGTTACTACGATATTTAAATGGCAGCTGATATCCCATCAGCATTATGTCTACTCAAACGACCCTGGTTTCTCTCAAGGATGTGCGTTAATGTTAAAAAAATATTTCTCAGGTCACATCAGAGGGCGAAAGGCAGCCACTTAACATCTAGAATTGTGTATCAATCCCTTTTTCAAAATGCAAATAAATTCATCAATAAAAATTTTCATAGCCATAGACAATTTGGCATCAAATTTACCTGAAAGCTTTTACAGCATTCTTAAGCTCAGGATCTTCTAAGATATTTCTGGCACTTATAGGAGCATCTGCAAAGACCATAGTAATTGGTAAGAAGATGAAAACCAATTAAGGGCCCATTGACCTCTACCAGAAACCTACACTTGCAAGTGAAGAGGATGCAAAATCCAACAACAAGAGACATCACTTATAGCATATGGACTTACTGTATTCTTTGAGAACTCTAACAGCCAATGAGCTGAATCCACATCGAGGAAGATCTGGCACACCTTTCATGTATATCATCACAGGATTTTCCTTGACATCCTACAATAATGGGCCGACAGAATAACTAAATCTGAACACTTAACAGAACAGCATATAAGCAAAAAAGGGTAACACAATCTCTATATTCAAAGATTGAAAACAAAAGAGCTTTGACTTGCCAACAAGCAGAAAATGTACAGATATTGACTAAAGCTACCTGCTCAACAATATTCTCCAGAGAAAGACCTGAACTCTCAAGCTTACTAGTAGGTCTAAAATCTTCATGAGTGTCAGGGTCACTAGGCACAGAAGTTGAATACCGCACTTCACCCTGGTGGATAGACCTGGATGTCTATTACACAAATCAAGCAACTGTTAAGCATAATGTTTTTGAACAGGCATAAAAGAAAGAGCCTTTATAAAAATACGTCTAATCCCGTCTATGGGCTAAACTCATTAATCAATGCTCCAAAATTTCATGAGAAGATGCCGGATGGAGACACATAGTAGGAGGATTTGAGCAAATAGTCTTTTTTTGGGGGTGGGGGGATATAGATTGAAGCAAATGTTCATAGTTTATAATATAACTTACAGATACAGCATGTACCCCAGATTGTATTTAGCTAGCGAGAGATAAACTATAGTGTCCATCACAGAGCAATGGGGTGCACAAAGTTCAAACAGAAGAAAGAAAGAAAGGGGAGCTCTTCATAGTAAAACTCATTTTTTTTTTATTTTGCAAGCAAACCAGCTAGGTCAGACAAAGCAGTGGAAAAAAGACATTAGTTGATGCGTTGTTAATAGTAAGCACAAACAGGATGAGAGTAGTGTCTTTTCTCACAATTGCAGATGAACGTGCAAGTGGATAGGATGCAAAACGCTTCAACATCATTTGAGATAATGATCTCGCCATAATATAAGAGCCGATTTGCTCAAACTCTTTCGGCTGCAGTGATAATTAAATAAGAAATATATACAAATCAGTTCTTAGTGCTTCACACTCTCAAAAAGATAGTAAAAAACCTGAGCTACAAAGCATACTACCCTTATGGGACCAATGAAGCTAAACTATCAAAATTATGTTCAGGGCTTCAGGCAGAGACCACTTTAAAATACTCCAGTATTTAAATGAATAGGGGTTTAATGGACCAGAATGGAGAAAATAGATTCATATATCTGACTGCAACTAGTAAAGGGATTAAGGCACTTCTGCCATTGTAAATAATAAAAAATGGATTCAAGTTTCACTACTGTTGTTTCTTTTACCTTGGTTATTCTTACTATGAATTACGCCAATCCTTTTATTTTCTTCGATATTATTATCATAGCTTGTTTTACTCTTTGCATTTTTCAAACCTGTTTTGAGAAACACTTTTCTTGAGCCAGGGTCTATTGGAAGCAAGCTCTCTAATCCACACAAAGGTAGGGGTAACTTCTGCATACACCCCACCCTCCCCAAAATCCCACAATAGGTATGTTATTGTTACTTGTTGGTATTATCACAGACATCCCATCTCTATGACCCAAGAATCAATGTAATCTCTCATCCGAGATTCTTTAACCTAGCCAAAATGTTTTAATTTCAAATTAGGGTTGAGATACAACATTATATTAACACCAAATTCATAGAAACAATTCATCGAACACCTACAAGCATAAAACTTAAAAATCTCAAACACCCATTTCAGCAAACGATAAAAAGATTGGCTTTTGATTTTCAGTCAATGAAACCCAATTCACTGTTCAAAAACAATCGAAGAGAGCACGCAAAAGTTGAAAATTTACACGAAAATACTGATGCCTACAGAAATCTGCTGGCTTGCCAAGAGAATAATAACACAATTAGGTAAAGATTAAAGAATGAATAGATGGGAATAATCGAAAATTTACCACTCAGGAAAGAGAAGAACACAGCGAGTCCTTTCGGTTAGGCTTTATATTTTCTACTTCTAAAACCCCTATTTCAGGTTTCCATTTCGGTATTTAGCCCAAAAGGGTAATGAAGAAAGAACGAAAAACGTGTATTACCATTTTTGCCCCCAGGCCTTAAGGTTTATTTTTATTTTTTGGTTTCCAGATCCAGATTACACTAACATTAGCAATAAGATTTTTTTAATACTCAGAATTTGAATTCGAAACATATAATTTAGATGAACCAGCTTCACCACTACACCAAAACTCATATCGATAAGGCTTTACTTAAATAGCTTGAAGAGTGAAGACAACTCATGTTTTCTAAGTTCTCAAGTAAATTTCATATAGATCTAATTAGAAGTTGAATTAATATATTTTATTTTATTTAAAAAAGAAGGATATCACAAGTGACTCTTTAGACATTCATTGGTCCTTTAAAAAACTACCCGGAAATTGTAAACTTAATTTACAAGTTGAGTTAATAAAACAATCAAGTACTAAGTAAATTACCTTTAAATTTTCACGTTCAAATATCTTATATCTGTTTTATCGCGAAAAAATATTTAAATTCGTTACTTAACTGCATTTGCAAAGTTCGTAAAGTGCCTAACACCTTGCTCGGTAGATCACCTGAGCTCTTATCCTTTTTTGATTTTCAAACAAAGGTTTCAAATGCCTTACCAAAATGACTTTCTAATTTCCAAAATAATTAGTTGATGACTTTGTTTTCATACAAGTAACCAAGTTATGAGACATTTCTAATCAAGTTTTTTTAAAAAAAAAAAAGAGTTAATTATAACACTCTACTTATCATGCCCCTGAAGCTTACAATGCATACAAATAACTTGATAAACAATCATATTATATTTGTTGCCATTTCGATCTGATTTCACCAGTTTCTTCATCGGTGCAGTTAATTTGTATCCTCTTTGGTAACTCCATTAGCAAATCTACCTTAACTTTCACCCAAGCATAACTAGGTCTTGTTTGATTATTAGTTGTCTAATCGATCACTAATAGCTTTCGAATTGCATTAGCAATGGATAACATTGAATTTTTATCAAACAAATTTGTTGGCGATCCTGGAAAGGATATCCAGGCTATGGCAATAGTTGTTTCCTCTTCAGGATTGAACCATGGATCCCACTTTAAGAATCGTAAGAAGAAATATATAGGTTCTCCATGCAGAAAAGCAATAGGCTTGATATCAAGATGTTCTTGAACTTTTTGTGTGTTGTCTTTGCTTAGATTTTTGGATGCTGTAATAGGATTCATAGTGGTCATGCAAAGGCAAGCCAGCCCCAGTAGGAGGCTGACGGCTGCCCGGCCTCATAATTTATTTATTTATTTGTAAATTTAATAATTTTCATATATATATTTACACTTCGTATAAAAAATGTTGAAATCAATTGAATCACTATAAAGTAAGTATTAGGTTGTATATATACAACTTTGGATAAAATATAGATAACATCGATACATATGTGAAAAATAAATAATTGGTGGATTTAAACATGCCGTTCACAAATCTCAAATGAGCTTACCTAATATATAGCTCCAAACTCGAGAGTGTTTCATAAAGTAAACACGCAATTCATACATCCACCTATAGGCTATAGTATATAACAAAGTTACAAACGTCTTGTGCCTTGACTAGTATTTGTTGTGCTCTATGTAATACGAAATATTTGAAGTTTGTTAAAATTTTATTTTCAGCTTGCGTTTAGTCAAATACAAAGTTTATGTAAAGTATAATGATACACACTATCCATTTATTAGTTCAGTGTATGTATAACACGTAAATGAATATCTTCCTATTATGTTCGACCTTTCTACACCATATATCTCATTATCTTATAGTTGCGGTTTTATTGCAAGTACTTGCAAATGTTGAAAACGTTATAGTGGTCCAATACTGAAACGTATGCCACGGCGGGAAAATTACGATATAAAGGTTGGAAAACAGACATACTATAGGAAGACATACGGTTAAGCTTAACATCCTTTAAAAAGAAATCCCTTATGATCTTAACAAGCTGTGTGTTTCATATGTTCAGAGCTAGTAAACCAGTAACTATAACTTCATGAGGGGGGAAACACTTGTTCTTAAAGTATCAAAGTAAGAAGGGAAAAGAAATGAAATGACAATGGTCATTTGAGAGTACAAATAACAGGAATTATGACATGAAATTCCTCCATTCAGTGATGACAAGATACCCGAAAACCAAAGAACTTCAATCTGAAAGGAATCAAGCATTAATTCAATGGTTTAATGCCCGAAGGAGCTGGGCATGCGCCTTGATGACCTATTGTGTCTCCTCCTGTTGCTGGTCTTTCCCCCTTGATTATCTGATGTAGCTTACCTCCTGGGTCTCCTGTTTTCGGATCTAGCACGTCTGTGATCGACTAGCACACATTCCATCATCATCACCTCTTCATATGTCCCAAGTCACATATGGGAAGTTATTCAGGAAGGGGAACTCAATTGCCAAATCCATTAACAAATTGTTGTCTTCACTTGAGCCATCCTCAGTCTCAGGGTACACATCATCTAGGAAGTCAAACATACCAGCAGGCAGCTGAAAGAAGTCATCTGGAGGATAGAGTTCACCTAATGGCGTCTGATATGCACTGAGAGTATCCCCAGCGTCTCTTTGAGTCTCCAACCTTCTCCAATCAGACAGTCTTTGAAGGTCAGCCTCGGCTGGCCTGTCTGAGGGATGCTCAAGCCTGGCATGCTTTCTTAGTTCTCCATAATTGCCATTAAAATTGCATGTCTCCAAGGAACAACTCCTCTGTTTGGAATTCATGAATTTACGAGCTGCATCTGCAACAATCCATCCTTTAATCTGTCCCCGGCAAAGAGGGCAGACAAGCTCTGGTTGCTGTCCCCAAGTAGACCAGGTTGTTCTTGATGAAGGTTGTCCCTGATTTCCCCTGTGGAGCATCGTCTCTGATATAGTACTTCTTTCTTGTTGAACTTCTGATTGTGTTCCAGATGATAGTTTACAAAATTGATCAAGACAATTTGAATGACGGTAACTTGTGTCGCACATATAAGGCAGGCAACCCTTTTCCCCTGATGAACAAAGTAGAAGGACAGCATTGTGTGGATGCTCCATACATATGACGCACCTAACTTCTTCCCATTCTCTTTCATTCTCTACTGGTGGTAGGTCAGTATTCTTTGAGCTGCAAGCATAAGGAGATACCCTTGCCCCATTGAAGGACGAAGAATTCACCATTCTATCTTTCGGCATGTTGAGCTGTTGGAAGTCACTAGATTTCTACTTATATGCTCCAATACTGCTCCTGTAATGGGCAGAAGAAAAATAAGATAAATAACCAATTACAACTAATCATCAATGGACAGTCGAAACACCAGAACTTCATATAATCTATGTTGCTCGGACTCTTTAAAAATATCAAGGGGATTGTTTCAATCCTCCATAAGTATTACATTTTGGGGGGTTCTGACATGGGTGCAGCAACATTTTGGAGTGTCCGAGCAACATAATATATAATTATAAAGTGACACTTCCTTTTAATATCAGGGATACTATGCAACTTCCTTTTTTGTCTCTTCTTTCCAAGTGGGAGACAAAAGTACTCTCATTTTGATAGTCACATGACAAATAAATCAAACATTCCATGATGTCTTCTTATGAATAACTATAGCTGTGAATGTGAAAATTTTATTACAAAAGTAACTCAACTCTTGATGCCAGACAACTGCACTAAGCCTTGACAGCTGAAAATCATATTCAGTTCTTCAATTCACAAATAAAGGTTCCTCATCTATTGAAGTGTTCTTCACCCTTTCCCACTTGAGCTTTAATCCAGTTAACTGCATCAACTACTAATAATGGCTGAGTACACTTTATCATATCAATTCAACCACTGAGGACTAAGAAATGAATAATACAGATGCATAAATCCCTCAAACTTCCCAGCTAAGCCATTAGCAAAGAACTTCTGTGATCCAGCCTTTATTTTTAGTATAACTCAACTAGCAGCCCATATAGCAATAAATTAAAAATAGCCCTGTTCTTTTTGGACTACCCGTCTTAACAGCTCGGCAGTGATTCTTTTAATTTTTTTAGCCGATTAATCACAACGCAGAGTGGTCCATTAACTAAGCCTACATTTTAGGAAATAACTTCTAATAAATTACCTAATCCTAGATTATTATTTTTTTGATGAAATATCTAAGCCTGCATTTTTGGATGTAACAGATGACAACCATTTGATCTAAAACTAGAAAAAATCATAATTACTATGCAGATGCATTGGACAACGTATATCTGATCTCACACACCACTTTTTACTTTGTCTTTATCTCTACCATCTTTCTCTTTCTATTTTACAGTGGTCAACATTTTTCAATCCCCAATGTATCTTCCTCTTTGAAATACTACTACCTTTCTCCCTTTTCATCTATGTACCTATATCCTTCTCCATAATTTCACCACCAAATTTTTTAGATCTATGTGTCTTCCTTAGCAAAGGTCTAAATTATTCTCTCTCAACTTCATGGATTTTTCTGAATTTTATCTTCATCTACTTTGGGTGCTTGGGTACAGAGGCCTCAATGAGAACCTTAGTAGGTGTTGATGGTAGGAAATGAAGAAACTATGGAGGTTTTATATCTAAAAAATAGTGCAGTGAAAGGTGTTAGAAAGTTGTCCAAGGGTGCAATGATGGAACTTTAGATGGTGTTATTGTTGCTCTCATGGGTTATTCTGTCAGTGTTGAGAGGAAGTACCTTGAGTAACCTTCAAATATACACAGTATGCCTTGTATAATCATTGCTTTCTCACTGTATACCTTATGAGAGATGTATGCCTACTGCTATGGTGTAAAATGGTTTTGGCCAGGTGTGAATACACTGTATATCCAATGTCTATTAAGTGTACAATCAATGTATGAGGTATATACATAGAGTATGTGTAATATCAATTGTCTAAACCTAGGAGTGCAAAGTCCAATCTGCCTAAACCTAGGAGAAAATAGCAAATACCATGTAAAAACACAAATTTAATTGATCAAATTCAATAAATGCCTCTGTCAAAATCATCAATAAAACGATGAACAAAAATCATCAGCCATTGTCTTTGTTGGGATAAATATCAACAATTAGCTTCTTTCGTCCCTTAATTAGGGTTTAGGCAAGAATGAACATGGCAGAAACCCTACACCTTAATTTCTCGAACTAATAAGGTCATCCATAAAAGTACTACTTATATGATGAATTAACCTTTGCTTTGTCGAATTCTAAAAGGGCGGATTGGATGCAACAGATATTTACCGGTGTTGATTCAGATCTCAATTCTCCGGTGACGGAATAAGAAGAGAAGCCACCGGAAAATGAAACTTCTACCAAAGCATATATAATCGCCGTGATTAAACACATTTCCGAGAGAATTATCATATAACCAAAAAAAATTGACAATTTAAAGCTGAAAAATGCACATGAAAAACAGAATTCAATTAAAATGACGAACCTGCTAGTAGATTTACAAGGTCAAGCCTGAACTATCACCAGGTGGAGCTTACAAAAGTTTCCACAGCAAAAAAAAATGACGATTTGAGGTTTGGAGGTTGAGGAATCTGCTGAAATGATCTTAGACTCATGACCTTGAACTTGAAGGAGGCGCCGCCGCGGGCCACCGGTAGAACTCGGGCAGTGGGGCACCAGGTAAGAATGGCATGGGCGGATAATATTTTTGTTTATATATGCTGCCAGGCGCCAGCATAGTTTCTGTTTTGTTTTTTTTTTACATTAGCAAGTACCCACTTTTTTTATTTTTTGAGTTATTACTTACACTTTTTGTGAATAATTACACAATTACACATCATTATCTATTAAATAATTTTGATTATTATGAATAATTTAGTCACCTTTATAAAGTGGTAAGATTATTTACATACTATACTCCCAATTGGTATGAAATTATATTAAATATATTATTTTTATATTAATAAATTCAAGTTGATAGTGGTAGGTAGGGGTGTACAAGTCAAATCGCCAAGTCAAATTAAATTGACAAACCAAATCAAACCGACAAAAAAAACCGAATCGTGATTTGGTTTGGTTGGTTTGGCATTGAAAAAAATAAATCAATCATTATTAGTTTGGTTTCGTATTAATAGAAAAAAAGTCAAATCGAATTCAAACCAAACCGACATAATACATATATAATTTTATTTTCTTATACATAAAAAAAATATTATAATATGCTTTGTAAGTATTTTTAAAATTGGTTTATAGCTTTCAATGTTTACATATATTATTTCATATTTGGGCTTGTAATATGACTAAAAAAATTGACATGTTTTATGTATTTTCGTGTAAGTTTTTTATATATTTTTCAAATATAATATCTTGAAGATGTCATTGTACATCTTCTTTTTTTTGATTTTATTTGTTCAAGTGTCTTTGAGATGTCATTAAGCAATATAATCACACAATCAAGGGAACAACCTTCAAAAAGAACTTCAAGTGCGGTATTAAATCACAATCAAGAGAACAACCTCTGCAATTTGATCTCCTTTTCAATTACGGTATAATTGTAAAAAAAATTGAAAAAATCAAAAAATCAAAAGAACCGACTAAACCGAAATTGAAAAAATCGACGTTAGGATGATTTGATTTGGTTTATAAATTTAATAAACTGACATAATTGATTTGGTTATTTTTTAATGAAAAATCAAACTAAACCGACCTATGTACACTCTTAGTGGCAGTATCCCGTAAAATTAGTCGTAGTGCGCAAAAACTGACATGGACACTACTGTCATAAAAAAAATCAAGTTGATATATATATATATATATATATATATACATGATCCAATAAATCGGTCACCTTAATGGCATAACCCGTGATCAATTAAAATGTGTTGAGAATTATCATTTTTTAGATTCGAATGTTAACAAAAACAAAGTAATAAGTCATAATTTATAATAGTTTAATATTTTAATGAACAAAGATATTTAATATTTATGCTAGTAAAAGATAATAAGTATTTTGTAAAGTCAACATGCATGTAAATAAACTCAAACACAACAATTAGGGGCCGTTTGGTTATTATATAAGGGCAAAGTTAATATATGAATAAGTTGGTTATTCATGTATTAATTTTATATCATGTTTGGTTTTTATGTTTTCAATTTATACAATTTTTGGTTGGTGTATTTTGAAATGTTGTATAAAAGTTATTCTTGTATTGATTTTACACGGTATTTAGTTGTATTTTTGTACATAATTAATACTCGCATAACTTTTGAGGAAATTTATGTATAATTTTATGCGGGGTAGAATGTGAAATAGGTTATGAGGGTATTAGTTATACATGGATTAAAATATTAAATTACATATTTACAACTATCAATTTACTTTTAAATCTTTCAACTCAATATTTTTCATCATTTATCAAGACCTTCGAATTAGTTTATCAACTCAATATTTTAGTTTACGTCTTAATTAGTTTAAGTCTTTTTCTTTTGCTCTCGTTCAGTAATTAACTTTTAAATCCTTTTTTTTTACCTGATGGATTTTGTTACTTTTTTTTATTAAATAAAAACGTTCCATGTGCCAATATATGTGTGTGTATGAAGATAACAAATTAATAATTTATGGATTATATTCTCTATATAACTAAATCCTACATAAATAATACATGCATAAGTAATACTTTCATAACTTATTCCTACATAACTAATACTCACATAACTTATTCTTACATAACTAATACCTGCATGACTTATTCCTGCATAACTAATACATGCATAACTCTAACCAGTAACCAAACACCCCTTATAACAAAACCAAAAAAGTCCAAACACCCAAATTGGTTAATCTACTAAATGTCACTATTAGTTACTCAATTAAGTGAAAAAGAAGTTAATAGCAATTCGCTTGACATCTAGAAAAAAAATTTAAACACCACCCATTACAGAAATTTCTAAAGAGGATTAGAAAAATTCAAGAATATCACATTTAAGATTCAAACTTTTAGAGTCAATAAATTAAAGGCTCACTCAATTACTAAAATTTATTTAGTAAAGTCATTAAGCTTTGTTTTATATAAATAAAAGTACTCAATTTTAGGCTTTTATCTATCATACTAGTCTAAAGTACGTGCTTTATATATATACATTGTGTCAATTAATATAAAGAGATAAAAGCAACAATTGTTTGAGAAAAAACTATTAATGTTACAATAAACGCTAACATAAGTTTAAATAATAACAATGAATGTTATTATATTGATACAATGATTGAATTTGATATCTTATGAAAGCATAAATATGATGGATTTAGTTGAATTTGATATATAGTATTTATAACACACGATAAAATATTCTTATTAAACACTTTTAATTTTTATTTATTTTTGCCTATTCTCAAGCGTCTATTATACAGTTTAATTAACCACGTAAAATATGTCACCTCCTTTGATAGAAGCCTAAAATTCTATGACTTATTGAGGCTAATGTGTATAATCAAAGAAGGTGATAATATTTGAATAAGAAGTGTCTAATCGAAATACTTTATCATGTGCTCACAGAGTGTTATATATCATGTTGTTCTATCACATTCGTAATAATATTCATTAATTTTTTTTATAATTTGGTTGGTCAATGAAATTTTAAAAATTAAATATTAATAATAATATCGAAAAAAATCAACTTGTTTCCTTCCTTGCAAAAATAAGATCTCGAGTCCATAAGTAAATGATATGGACCTAATCAAAAGTATGCTGAACAACAATTTCAATCAAATAAATAAGAAAATAGAAATAGATTACATCACAATTATGACAAAAATTTCAAAAACTTGAATGAAAGTACATGGAAAGAAATTTACAACAATTGACATATATAAAAATAATATCGAACAATATAAATTACCTGTTTCATCTTTTGAATAATATAATATCGAAAACACTTAGTTTCACCCAAGCTTCATCCTAATCATGGATAGATCACCTAGATTCGGGTCCATAAGCAGTGACAATTGCCCAAATCAACTTTATTTTCTTCCTTGTGAAAATCTTGAGACCACAAGTACATGTCATGGACCTAACCAAAAGTTTGTTAAAGAACAATTTCAATTAAACAAACAAAAATAGAAACAAATTAAATCAAAATTAGGACCAATTTTTCAAAAACTTGAATGGAAGTACAAGAAAAGAAACTCACAACAATTGACATATATAAAAATAATATCGAACAATATAAATTACCTGCTCTATTTTTTGAACAATATAATATCGAAAACAAATCAATTTTGCTTCCTTCCTCGTGAAAATAAAATTCCAAAACCAACAAGTACATGTCATGGACCATTGGACCTAATCAAAAGTTTGTTGAAGAACAATTTCAATTAAATAAACAAAAATAGTAATAGATTAAATCACAATAAGGACAAACAAAAACATGAATTGAAGTATATGAAAAGAAATTTACAACAATTGACGTATATAAAAAATAATTAGAAAGGAGCATAAAAAGTTGTCTTTTGCAAATTGAAGTTAAATAATTTTACGAAGTATCTAAACATGACAAGGTATATCTAACTTGAAGTCTTTAAAATTTTTATTCATTTTTAATTTCAAAAAAAGAATAAATTTGTGTAAGGGTAGCGTCCCCCCTCCCCACAAACAAACAAACTAATGCACGTATAAAGAATCCCAGATTATTTCAATCCTTGTTTTGAGCAAAAAATTATATTATATTGTATTGAATTCACTCAAACATTAATTTTCCTTTTCATATATTTTATTTTAAGAGTTTTTTTCTAACTCTTCTTTCAATATATTTTAGAAGTCTACCTTAATTCTACTAACACTTCTTACCATATATTTTAGGACTCGTTTATTTTTCTTCCCATATATTTTAAGACTTTTTTATTTTTTCTTTTCGTATATTTTAGTAATTAATATTATATTAATAAAAATTAATTGATTTAGAAGTGTTCCATAAACTTAGAATTTAAGTGTTAGTATAAAACTTTTGACTAATTGTTTTTCGGCCATATATTTTTTTTGACTTTTTTTTTAAAAACCTTTTTTGGACCTTTTTTTAAAAACCTTTTTTACCTATTATTTTGAAAGTGTTTTAGTATATTTCTTAAAACTAAAATAAATATGAACTTGAAATAGGTACAATACATTAGTTTCCTTCTTTAATTTTGTCTTGAAATAGGTATATTACGTTAGTTTCCTTCTTTAATTTTGTTTAGTATTTCTCTTATAATTAGTTAGTTTAATAAAAAAAGGAAGGTTATAGGTTAATAAAATTGTAATTGATTTTAAAGTCTTAAATATTAGGATTTTTAATATAGTTTAAATAAGGAAAGATTTAAATAAAAAATAATTTATTATTTTTTGGATCAAGTATGTTTTAGTTGAAAAAAGATTCTTCTTAATTTAATTTTCATTATGTTTATTATAGTCAATATTCAATGTCATTAAAATAATGATATAACAATTGAAGAACAATGGTGAAAAGACGATTTTGTCTAAAGCGAAGTCTTTTAATGAAGGGCAAAAAGTTCAATTAACATTTTAAGGGTCTTAATACTTGTATTAATTTAGAGTACGTGTTTTGCATGTGTGCATCGCGTTAACTAGTAAAAAAATGTATATAATAAGAAAAAAAATATTAATATAAAGTAGTTGACATTAAAATCTATGCAACATTTGTGTTGGGATCAAAATAGCAGAGCATTGACACAAAAAAATTCTAATTAAATATATATTATTATTTGATCAATTGACGACTACTACTACTAATATTTTTTTAAGTTATCAAGGTTGTAAAATTGTCATTAATGTAGCGAAAATATTTATTCGAGAAAAGCAGTAGCTATCAAAATCAACTCATATTTATATTATCAATTGACTCTGATTTTCGTGGCATAACAAAAATTTTGAGAGATCTTTGTCGTTATAACTTTATGCGTTAATATATTTTAAAAATAATATAATAAAAAAATTAAGAAAAAATAAACTTCGGCCAAATTTATTCATGGCAATTATAACTTACCAATTATGTCCTCTCTGGTATTTATATTAATGCCTTCAACCCTTCGTCTTTTGTGTAATCTACTAAAGAGAAAAAGAAAACTACAACAATTTCGGGGGAAAAAAAACATAATCAAGATTTATGATTATATATATTGAATCCAAATCAAAGATGATTCATAAAGTTGCATATTAAATTCGATTGAAAGATGAAACACTACAAGAATCAATTAAGTGATATCTTAAAAAAAAACACAATAAGCATATAGAAGAGAATTAAGAAAACATTAAAGAGACAAACTTAAAAGAAGAAAAGGCAAAGAAAATTAGTTTCGGATGGCACATATATTTAATAGAAAAAACTATTCAGAAGGTGCATAGAAGTAAAATTACTATTCTAGATGACTTCTAATCTTCTATGGCAATAAGAATTTTTAGCAGTGGGTTGTTCAGACGTTTTATTTCCCCCTATTTTCGGGATTTTTTTAAAACTTTTTTTGTATTATTTTAAAAGTTTTTTGACTATTTTTTTTAATCAAATCTATTTTAGTTGAAAAATGATTCTCCTTAGAAAATATTTTCCATTTAATTTTATTACGTGATTATAATCTATATTTAATATTGTTAAAATAATGTATAATAATTGAAGAAAAATGGTGAAAAGACTATTTTATCTAAAGCAAAAAAATTTAATGAAGGGCAAAAAACTCAATCAACATTTTAAGGGTATTCATGCTTTTAATATAATATAGATGGATAAACAAGAATCCCACTAATAAATAAACTTTTTAAAAAATAATTGTGTTTCATGTCTTTTTGATAAGGTATAAGATATGTGTAGCAGATAATTTTTGGCTTATGTATCTATATATTAAATATTTATTCTCATTAGAAAAAATACTTATTTCATTCATACGTTAGATCTACGAAAACCTATTTATTAGAAAAAGAGAAAGAAAATCAGTTCCGGGAACAATCATTAACTAACTTATATGGCAATTTGTGTCATGAAAATAAGTTGAAAAGCAATTTTTATTAGCAATACTTTGATAAAATAAGTTTAACATTCCTTACTTAATTTTGCCGGCAATTAATATTTACATAAGCTAAAAGTTATTTGTTACACATATCTCCTGCTTTAACTTTTTTTAAAAAGGAAGTATAATAAAAATTAAAAAATCGTTTATTTGTGGAGTCCATGATCATATGACATAAACATATTTTTTAAAACGATAAATTTGATCAAGTGATTTTGGAAGATAAAAGCCTAAAGTTAAGTAATTTTATTGATACAAAACAAAATTCAAAATAACCTTTCGAGATATTAACTCAATATTTAACTTAAAATAAATTTTGAATTATAATAAATATACTAGAAACTTCTTTTATATACATTAAATAGATTCAGCGCATGTGTGTGCTCGCGCAGATATAAAGAGAGAAACTCAGAGTGAATTCAAATTTATATTTATATTAACACAATACCCAGACTCCACGATGTGGATTTTACTAGGTTGTTGTTGTTGTATTAACACAATATAACCTCATGTTGTATTAACAGACCCTTGTGGTCGGGCCCTTCCCCGGACCCTGCGCATAGCGGGAGCTTAAGTGCACCGGATTGCCCTTTATATATATATATATATATATATATATATATATATATATATATACACACACTCATATTTATATATAAATAGTGTAATTTTTCGTTAAAGGAGTCCAAATAAACTCCATCCACGCATGCAATTGAGCTACTCATCCAGTTTATAAACGCATATACCTTCTCAATTTTAATTTGTTTGGTCTATTTTAATTTGATATAAAATTTAAAAAATAAAGAAGACTTCTGAATCTTGTATTCTTAAATTAAAGATATATCAAATGTATCCAAATGTCTTTAATCTTATGGTCTGAAACATGTCACCTGCAAAGTTGAAAATAAAGAGCTGTTGAAAAGAAAAAGGGTCATTTTTTTTTAAAAAAGACTAAAAGAAAAAGGAGTTTAAATAAATTAAAAAAGAGAGAGTATCAATTTAAATTAGTCATATATATATAATTGATGTCTTCACGATATATATATATATACACACACTAATGAATTAAAAACACTTTGATTTAACTAATGTGAAATCAGAAAGGCGAGAAAAAGTAACACGAATTGAATATCAAATTTACTGGAAAAAAATGTGTAAGAAGAAGAAATATTGAAGAGAGAATGATGGAAATTTGTTTTCCTTTTTAAAAATTGAATATAATTAAAGTGAGAGGGAAAAATGTGTTCATGAATAAGTTCTTAAATTTTAGCCCACTTAATAGATATCTTTAATAACTATCCTTATCTTCCTTCGTTGAATTAAGCCTAACTATAATAAAAAAAATCACACTCAAATACGTAAGGAATATAAATTGATCAAAGGGAAAAATATAGTACTTATATAAATTATTAATTATCTCAAAAAGGAAAGAAAAACGTAGTTCCTCTTTTTGCTCCTACATAATTATCATAATAAATAAATAAAATTAAATATACACAACAACAATAACAACCCAGTGTAATCCCAACGTGGGATCTGGGGAAGGTAAATTATACGCAGATCTGCAATTAAATTTTAATTTATAATAATTATAAAATAATATATTTTTAAATTATATTATATATTCTTAAATACATATTTCGGGTGATTTTTCTTTTCTTTTAATATAAACATGATTTTTGCCGAACTAACCGTTTATTTTTGAGAGTGTAATTGGTTCGGCATCGTTTCAACTGTCTATACAATTCTTATACGTTTCTGCCAATGCCTCGACAAGTGTCTGACGCGCGTAGAGGACACAGCCATTCGACGTTTTTTTTTTTTTTCTTCAAAAGCTTTGATTGTCCTTATTTGGTTGGTGGCCACCAAACCAAACGGATCATTTATTAGTATTTGACATAGTACGGAGTCGTTTCGTTTCCAAAAAAGTTATATATCGTGAATTTATTAAGAAATGTTATATATTCCCTCCGTTTTTTTTTAATTATTAAAAAATATATTAATCTTGATTTATAACAAGTAAAAATAGAAATCAAATTGAAAAGTATTATATATGATTGTCTCTTTAAAATAGTTATTTTCTTAAAATTAAAATATCCCGTAGAAGCGTTCTTAATGAAACGGAGTAACCCCCTACGTCATTTGCTGAGCAGATTATTGTAGCCTTATGTGCTGCCATGTGTTAGAAAATGCGTGTACTTAGGTCACCATTTGAGGATCCTCAATCTTATAAATTCACACAACATTATTCACCAAATAATATCAAATTCATTCCATCTTTTCTTTACTACATGTAAAGTAATAAAATTCACACCACAAAGAAGGCATTAAAAAAGAGAACATGGCTAGCCACGGTAATGACAACCTTTTTAGCAGTGTCCAAAATCAGGTATCAATAATTAATTACTCTCTCTATATTGATAATTACTAAAGTTTGATGCATATTTGAAGTCCTGTTTTTTCTTCGGCGTCATGATAAGCTACCTCTTTTCCCCATTTTTTTTGTAGATGAGGAGAGATGGCTCAGACGCACCTTCTGATATCCATAACCAGAACCAAGGCTTCATTCAAGAGGTAATTTCTAAATTATAGGTGCAAATTAAGGATTAATTTGTGATATCTATAACTATAAGATTACAAAATCAGTAACTTAAATTAGATCCGTGTGTTGTGTAATGGTTTATTTATTTGGTAATTGAAGACTGGGAATCAAGTGAAGAACATGGCACAAGGAGCAGCAGATATTGGAAAAGGAGCAGCACAAGGTGCAGTAAGCGTGGTTCGTGGAGCTGCCTTGGGTGCTGCTAACATAGCTCAAGGTGCGGCTGATGCTGTCAAGAATACTGTTGGAGGAGCAAGTAATGACAACGCCGCTACCGGCGGTATCCCAAATTACCTTGATGAATACCCCAAACACAATCCAACTAACACCAAGATTTAAGTCTTTTTTTCCTTTTGAAAAATTGGTTTCGTCTTTTTCTTTTAGTACTACTACTACTATTGTTGTAGCCTGTTTTGAGGTGTGGTTAATTTGTTGTTTAGCACACACCATGACCATAGGCCTGTTATTTTATTTTTTTGTTTTATACAAGTCTATTGAGAATTGTTCTTGTTATTAAATTGACAGCTAACAGCTAGCATCCGTGCTGTTTTCTTGGATATAAGAATTTGATAGAAAATTTACTTATATTTTTGTGAATTTTAACAATGAATAAAGTAATAAACAAGAATTAAAATGTCCCAAATCTACACAATTAGTTTCATACGTTTTTTGATAAGTATTTGCATCATGGTTTGTGTAAATAAATCCCAATAAAAGTATTGTCTTGAAACATGAAACTGTTCTGTTCATTTCTGAAGGAAAAAATATTTATATGATAATGGGTGAAATCTTAATATAGATGTATTTGTGAAAAAAATTATTTGACTACATATACAGTCATACACTACATACCCGAGTAAAGTAACTAGTGACAGTACAAATGATTAAGGAAAACAACCGTCAAGGACAGCCATTTATGATAAAGATTGCAAGATTAGAATTAATTCTAAATTATTGGAAAATTGAAAAATGTTATTTAAAGCTGATACTTTTGAAATATTTCAAAAGTTATGTTAATAAATCTTTAAAAAGAAAATACAAATGTAGAATTGCTTTTGAACACGGGTAAAAAAAAGGTGGGGGTAGGGGGAAGATCTCTGAGGTTGTCTACTCGATGTTCTGGTTTGCATTTCATAGTTTTTTGAATTACAATACACCATCTCATTGAGAAATCTGCAACCAAAACTTGGAATCATATTATGCACCAAAAGGGACCAGAATCAGTCACAACAAGGTGAGACAACAAAATGAACCCCTACTATACACTTAGCATAGGTATGATCGATCTTTCTACTTCACTACGATGCTTTTCTGCTCCGGCTACTTGAACCGGACACACTTCTTAACTCGGTTGGACTGTACAAGTCTCTTTGACCCAATGAAGCACTACCTCGACGAGGAGAACTTGTATTTGGTTCCCCTCTTACGGTATCCGTTTCCAAAACCTTGGCTTCTTCACTTAGCATCTTTAGCTGTATCAGCAAAAGCAAATAAAACAATTCAGCCACCAAATAATTCGCGTCCAATCAGCTAATGTGTGAATGCAAGCCAAAGATACAGCGAATAATAATGGCAAGTACAACAACTGGAATAGCCTTTAGTACAAATCTTTTTCCCTTTCAATAGACTTCCTTTAAATGGAAGGCCAACTAGTTATGCAATACTGATCTCGTAAGTAAACCAACTTTTGAGGATTACTTCGCAAAAGTTGTGCGTGCAACTCGAGACTTCCCTAACAAGCAGAGGGGCACACAAGTAAGGGTGGTTGAGCATTCTGACAAGATACCAAGATAGTCCATGACATATTTCACAAAACCAAAGCTAGACAAAAGAAGTTGAAACATCTCAGGAAATCGAAAACATTTGTACATGACAAGAGAATCTAAATATCAACTCCAAGGTCTATTAATTCAATGGAAGGTAAAATCTGAGGAAAGAAGTACAATAGACGAAGATCAGAAGACAAATAAGCATTAATACCCGAATTTCATTCTCTGTCAACTGGTCCTGAAGGGCACTGATGGCAGGACTTAAGCTGCGATACAGAACAAAGTAGTGACCAAAAATAATACAACCACAAAGAAAAACGGAACTGAGTTCTAAAACAGACGTCAAAGAGTGAGCTCATTTACCAATACTCCATTAATTTGCACATAGAAGCCTGATATGTAGATGTGTGATGAATGAAAGTGAGTGGGTGCACTTTTGTTTCCCTGCAGAAAGACGTCCCAAATTATTACAGCAGTTGAAAAGCACATATATGCAAAGCAGGCAATAAACACACGTTAAGTTCGACCACCTCATATTTGTTACAACAGCCTGATTATATGCAGTTCGTTCTTCTTCAAATAATACCCGTTGCAGATCCGTGAATGAGTTCAAAGGTGCATCAAGATTGAGAAGAGACGAGGATGGCAGAACAAGAAGAGGGATTTCCTTTCTGACATATTCTGCACCACTGTCACCAACCAAAAATATTCATAGATTAAGCCCAGCATATATCATGCTTCAGAAGGGTTGAATCAGTAATTTGATTAACAAGCAAATAGCAGAAAACACAGAAATTCTCTGAATCAAAGGGAGACGTGAATTAAACAGCTTGACTTTTCAACTATTCAAGCTCCAGGTGTGCAGGGTACGGGTTACTATCCTCACCACTTCAGCTAACTTTTGGAGTTGAGTGAGACACTTTGTTAACACTAGTCAATGGTGCTAATAATTAAGGATGAGCTGGTAAAAAGTTTTATAAAAATTCAATGATCTACTTCATTTAAGGGTCTCGATACTCGGTTACAGCAAAATCCATTTTTTTTTCCTAGGTAAACAAATTTATTGGTGTAAACTGCACCAAGAAGGTATCAATATGCACAACCGAAAACTCAGTCCTATTATGAGTGCAGACAGTTGAGGGAATCCATCAACCTATCTATGTCGTATACCTTTAGCAATTTACACCAAAGGCCAAAAAGAAAAGTATCTGTATTTTATCATGTGTGTTGGTTCTGTCTTTCCTTCAAACCACCTCAAATTCCTTCATTCCAAATAACCGAAAGCAAAAAGGGCATAGGGGGACTGGCCAAGTAGTAGAACCATACACTTACGACTTCTTTATCTAATTTCCTTCCAGACCATAACCAATCTTCTCCATTTTCACGGCAAGTAGAACACGATTTTGAGAGATAAGATATCTTATTAAAGTAGAAGCAATGTCATGTTAGTTCTTACCAGATTGATTTATTAAACCAATTTTTTCTTTCAAAAAGTGGTATAAACATCTATGGTCCTCCATAACTCACCCCATAGAGAGAATTTCAAAATTGCTTTTTACATAGGCAGAAAAAACAGTTCCAATTATATTAAGTAATCAAATGCATACTCCAATGTACCTCATCTCCAGATTTGATCGATGCATTGCTTCCTGCATACTTTCTGACATGTCCATTGGATCTACATCAATGACTGCATTACTAAGACTGTTGGCGTGAAGGTTTTCTCCAACTCTATTATCAACATTAGCAAAGAAATTGCCCAAGTCCGTAGATCTTGTCCCACCCTAACCAATCAGTTAAGATTATCATGACTAAAGAAGTCCAACGCTAAAAAGAGAGAGGAGTGAAAAAAGTTCAGATCCTCAATTATAAGTTTTAGAAAAACAAGTTGGCATGACAGTTTTCTCCAACTCTGCTATCAGTATTAGCAAGGAAATCCACCATGTACATAGATCATCCCCATCCTAACCAATCAAAACCAACCCATCAACCGATTTTTAATAAAAAATTACTGAACTCAACCTACCTCACACCTTGTCCCCCAGAACTTTAAAAGAAACAAGAATACATAACCAGCAGAAGAGAAAGAATAGGCCATAAAGCCCACAATTTTTCCCTTCACTTATTTCTTCTAGGGAGAAGTGTATGTTCATTACATTGCAGATCCACAAGTAGCTTTGCGTGCCAAAGGCAACTTCATACAGCAACAAATTTGATATACTCACTACAGGATCATGAACTTGAAAGAATTACCAGCACCGGCCATGCATAACACCATGGCCGCTGGAACCAAGGGTTGTAATTCATTGAAAAATCAGTGTGTCTCTATTAAACCTGTATGCCACAATGGCCAGCAGCCTCTCGAATTCCAGTATAACACAATAACTACCATGCTTTATAATTAATTAATTTTCAAATGGTAAGTAACAACTAACATGCTTTATTTAAATTGTGAAACCACTAAACATACCTTAGAAGCTAAAGCAGCAGATCTTGAATCACCAGTATCTTGTTCAAGATTCTCAATTTTTGAACCAGCTCGAGATGTGTCTGCGGAACTTAAAGACGATTCAAGGTCTATTACAGAATTTTTATGTACAGGGGAAAGAGAAATAGGCCTCAACATGTGATTCTGCTGCTTTCCATCCAAGGACTGAAATGCAATAACTTGGATTCTCCCGACCTGAAATATTAGCAAATAGTTTGTAGGCATGCACTGGCCAAGACATTATGCTCGTGGTGATCGACAGTTTTTTAACATGCACCGGCCAAGACATTATACTGGTCCTGATCTACTTGATACCAAACAATCTTACACTACCTTCTGTGCATCTTCACTAAAACATGAAAAGATCAACCCAATAAACCCAGCATCCAGAAGTTGATACATGGCTTGAGTGCGGACATCTGCATGATTTTCCATAACATGTTATGATTTTCATGGACTGAGAAAAAGGCAACTAGTGAAAACACAGGTATCAAGCTGAGAAGAGAATAAACTTATGACCGGAATTAACCCAAAATAACCTCCAGAAAGCATGTCGTCTCTATAAATTACAGGAGACCAAACTATCAATGAACCACAGAAATACAATCAGATGAAACTTGGGAGAATGCAAAAGGATTTAAAAGAAGGGCATCCAAGTGCACTAAAAGTAGGCGTTTGGACACAAAAATTGTGAAATTTGAAAAAAAAAAATATTTGTTTTCAAATTGAAAATGGTATTTGGAAATTGGAGGTGTGGTTGAACATGAATACAACTTGGAATAGTTTTTTAATTTTGTGAGTGATTTGGAGGGAAAATTGTGACAACAGTTTTGGAGTTTCTCAAATTCCAGAAAATTGTAACAATTCTATGTCCAAACAGTTTTTCGGAAAAAAGTGAAAATTATCCATGGACAAACAAGCACTTACCCACTATAAGTGGGGTTCGTGCAGGACCAAATTGGTTCTATTGTATGTGGTCCTACCCTGCATTTCAGCTTTCTGTATAACCACCTATTCTAGAGAAAGTTAATGTTATCTTTGTACGCGGTCCTACCCTGCATTTCAGTTTTCTGTATAACCACCTATTCAATAGAAAGTTAATGTTATCTTTGTTCAGTTTAGGTCTTAGTCAAGGTTTTGTCTAATCTATAGGTCTTATTCAATATTCCAAACTCATAGAAGAACGCTAACTTTTAGAGGAACAGACGATTGCCATGCAGTCTAGCAGCCAGACAGTTTATGAGAAGCCAATTCTGCACAAGGGAAAATTAAAAGATAAACCAAACAAATCAATCACCAAAATGAGTTGCTTTGGTATTTTGGAACATACATCTACTTAGCTCGCATATGGATTTTGAATGGTAAAATTTTCCATCTAAACCTTCACTTGACCAGCAGACATAACCTAATTGAATGAGAAAATAGCCAAATGTCCCCCCAATTTATTACCGGATTCTTAACAACACGCTTATACTTCACTGGGGTCCTATTACCCTCCCCCCCCCGAATTATTTAAATTGAAATTATTACCTCCTTAAATAGTCACAACCACATTTATGTAGATCAGTGAAATCCACGCGTCTGGCACGTGTAATTTTTTATTGTATTAGTCTGTTTTTCTTTGTTTTTTTCTTTTTCTTTTATCTTCTTTCTCTTCCTCTTCTTTTTTTTCTATCCTAATACCTACTGGAGAGTTTTTTTTCCCTTCTTTTCTTCTTCTTCCTCTTCTTTCCTTAAATCCCTAAGCACATCCATATGCCAAAAGTTTCTTCTTTTGTTTTCATTTCCTTTTTTTTCTAATTTATCAAATCTAAAATTATAATTGAATTTATGTTTATGCAAGAAGAATAGGTGCATAAATGATGGGGTTCACTGTCAATTTGATTGATCTGAAAAAAATAAGTTTTGCTGGTTAAGATCTTTTATGGTGAGGATATTTTCAGAAACTTTTTAGAGATCTCCATCATTATTAAGTTGTTTCAATAAATTTCATGAACTGAAAAGTTTGTTACAGTAGCTTCAAAGTGGTGTTTCAATGGTGTTTTAATGGCTAATAGTATATTTTGAAAATGGGTGTAAAGTAATCTTACTTGATAGTTCCTAATTGTGGAGAGTGGGAGAGGAATTTCTATTTACGGTTTGTGGTGTGTCGATTGATGTAGTGATGGTGGTGGATTCAAGATGGTGAATGGTGGTGAAATTTAATGGCTGTCATGGATGCTCTAATAAGTTGCTATGAAGAAGAAAGGAAATTAGAAATGAGATAGAAACAAATAAGAAAAAAATTGAAAAACATATATTTATGAAAAGAATATTAAAAAGAAAGTTTTAATATTTATTTTTGGTCTTCACTCTCTCAAAGAGAATGAAATACACTCACTTTGCAATATAAGCATTTAGGGAGGTAGTAATTTCGATTTTAAATAATTTGGGGGGTAATAGAACCCCCATGAAATATAAGTGTGCAGTTGAGAATCCCGTAATAGATTGGAGGGCATTTGGCTATTTTCTCTAATTAAATAGATGGATAATGAAACATATGGAAAAAAGAAATCAATTTTATGATGGGAGGGATGGAGGCAAAAACAGTCATACAAGCAAGCACAAAACTCTAGTTGTAGCAGAAAGTAAAGGTGGACATTACTGGGAAAGAAAGAGAAAACTTGGAATCAGAAGGGAAGAAAAGACACTCAGTGGACATTTCAGGGATTTCATTTTGTAGCTAATTAATTTGAATTGTGTAGGTATTGTATTATAAGCACAGAAATAGAAACCTGGCCCCATCTGAAGATTACAAGTTTTGAAACCCTTCTGTACAAAAACAAAAAGACTGGTAAAACAAAACGCTTCTGTATATATGTGGCTAATTTGTGTTTCTAGTCTATTGTAAGGTTCAAGTATTCAAACGTTGGTTTTACTACATATTCTTAATTGAATTAGCTTTTTTTTTAAGTGCTAGTCTAGCTTTATTTATGTCACATTTATCTCCAGCGAGTTAATTTTTATTATGTTCTATGCAACCCAAAGATCAAGTATTATGTTTAAAATTCAAAATTCCAAATACCAAAACAAATTCTATGATGGGTCTAGTATAAAAAAATACTAACATTCAGGCAGAAAGACCATCTTTGGTTACTCAAATGTAATGGGACTAATATATTAACCATAAGGTGCTCATAGAGGCACTTAATACCTACCAACATGGGAAGGGAGCACCGTAATGTGGGGATGTGAATGGTACCAGCCAATCACTCTTGTTGTTCTTCCTGTTGCCAGGGTCATTCTGTGCTAAAAAAGTTAAAGTAACAAATCCAGACTATAATTTTCCGGATGAAACTGCATAATCACAACCATCCAATCATATCCATTTGAATACATCAAACAACGAACCCAACCAACAACTTAAGTTGTATGAAACCATAGGTCGAACGGGAGCAAAGATCTCTTTTCGCCAACTGCTATCGAAGCCAGGAAAGCCGTAGCAAATCATAAAACATGGTCAAGTCAAGCTCTACATATACTAGAAACGTGTCATGCACTCTGCATATAATAAAAGGTTTGCAAAGATAATCCTAAGAAGACATGATACCACGGAAGTAATTTGACATGTGCCCCAAATTCATCAGAAGGAAAAGGAATCAAGTTTTACTGAAAATTCGACATGTTGATATTAGGAAGAAAACATTTACAGAAACAAAGGAAGAACCCATTGCATGAGGTGTCATTCAATTGCTTCATGTTATGAAGAAAAAAGATTGAAGTTCATAAACACTAAAATAGTTTCTCATTTGGCAGCAAATTTACCAAAAGCGATCTTTGAAGCAATTAGAAGAAAAACAAGCTATACAAAGAAGTTATTTTATCAGTCACTCTATGATACTGCTCTATGTTGCAACTTTTAGAGGGGCAAGGGCAGTGAAAAAAATTCACTAATTGTGCACGGATCAAAAAGGATATCTCAGCCTTGACTGATGCAGCAGTTAGCTGCTCAGGATTGGTCTCAACACGATCCTTCCTCCTGTCACAACGTGGCTGTGGCAGTGCTCCCCATATAAGTGCAGTCACACTACCATTTTTTGACTGCTGCGAATTGCAACAGCACAAATATTACTTTTGCACGTGGAAATGGTTTAGTAGGAAAGCCATCATCAATAGCATGTAACTCAAGGAAAGAAATCATATGATTTTTATTCTTTTTCTTGATCAATAAGGAAAACTAAAATGTATACAGAAAGTTTAGCAAGAAAACGTCTAAACAATAACATGACAAGCAAAAATCAGAGTCTGTTACATGCTACTGGGACACGTCATGCAAGGACGAGGTTAAATATGGACCGTCAAATATGCACCTGCATATCTACCAAAATAGCTGGAGTAATAAATATGTCTTTGACTTACTAAGATATTTTTCTTACCTGGTCAGCGAAGAACACTCAAAATACATATTACACTGAATGCTTTGCAAGCAAATGCCTGAACTGTAACCTGACAAACCAAATTCAAAGTCTAAACGCTTCCCAGGAAGGCTGCAGAAGGACAAATGAATATCAACTGCCAATGATGCACATGCGCATATACCAAGATAGCTACTTCCTCCATCCCAATTAAAGTGTCTTACTTTCCTTTTTGGTCCGTCACAAAAAGATTTCTCTTTCTATATTTAGTAAGTTTTCCAATTCCAACATCCTACATGACAAGTTTAACACCACAAGATTTAAAAGACTACACATATCTTTAATTGTTTTTTGAAACTGGTAAAGGTGCATTCCTCAGCATTGAGGACGTAATGGACACCATAAAAAAGTGTTAGATTAAAAAAAAAAAGAGAAAAGAAGATACTTACATAGATCTTAATAAATCTACAAAATGATCTATATCCTCTAAGCCTACTTCTTTGCACCAAAAGTAGAAATATATTATACAATTCCATTTTAACTTTCTCAATGGAATTGGGTCCATCTTCAAAACACCTCTCATTTCTCACTCCAAACTGTCCATCAGATGCATTGTGGTATGATCCTCCACCACTTCTTTTGACTTTTGTTGCCTCCTCTTTTCATCCAGCAGCTAAGCAAATCTGCATTATGCTCAGGCATATACCAACCTGTCTTTGTTATGTTGAGAAATAACGACCAAAGTTGTCTAGTAAAAGTGCAGTGTAAAAACATATGGCTATTTGTTTCATCTGTCTCATTGCATGAGAAGCACCTCGAAACTATGATGGCCCTCCATTTCTTCAAAACTTCTTGTGTCATGCATGTTTTTTAAACCACCAACCAAGTAAAGCATTTTACCTTGGTTGGAGCTGGCACTCTTCCATAAGTTTCTCCATATTTTTGGTTGCCCTCTATATTGTACCCTTCCTTCCATTCTATAAACCATTTTAACAAAGAATTGCCCATCAATATTGTGTTTCCATCTTAATGTATCTGGTTCAGTAGTAGTGCCACTGAAATCATCAATCCTAGTTGGCAGATTAGCCATTCTATCAAATTCCCGGTCATTTAGCAATCTCCTAAAGGATAAGTTCCAGCCCGTGCAATCCGAGTATCATAAATGGTCCCATCTGGGTTGTTCGTTAGAATAAACAGGTCTGACAAAATCTCCATTAATGGACTTTGCTCCTTCCAAGCATTCTTTTCCCATCTCCAAACTATCTTCTGCAAGTTCCTTTCCATATTGGGCCACAAGGCTCTAATGGTCTTCCAGAGTCCAACCCCGTAAGTATCAGTGGTCACATTGGTACACCATGGGTTGAGTTCACCAAACTTGTGTCTAATCACCTCACTTCATAATGCATGTTCCTCCATATTGTATCTCTAGAGCCATTCCATCAATAAGCTATTGTTCTGTACTCTCAGATTTATGATGCCCAAACCACCTTGCTTTCTCTACTCTGCATTGTTGTTTTGTCTGGAAACTGACTAAATTGTATCCTTCGCCCTCTTTACCCCCATGCCACAAGAAATCTCTTCTAAATATGTTTAGCTTTTTCATAGCTTTTGGAAGGAAGGGGAAATAAAGACATTACATATGTAGGAAGTGCATCAAGTAAGGAGTTGATAAGTATGAGCCTCCTCTCCCAGTGATATGAACAATGTCTTCCACCTAGCCAGCCTCTTCTCTGCTTTCTCTATAATTCCATCCCAAATTTCACTTCTTTGTCTTCACTGCCCAGAGGCATACCAAGGTATCCATTTTCTCTTCTTTCCACCCTTTTACAATCAACAATACATTATTGTATATGTATAAACCAAAGGAAATTAGAATTTTCCCCTGACATTTTACATGTTACGCTTTGGTTGCCATTTTCTACCATTTCCCCTTTCCAAACTCTCTTGTCCTATAAGATAACCCCCCCCCCCCAGCTACCATATGCCTCCAAATGTATCTCTCATCCATCTATTATCTCATATACTATGTATGAATCTATCTATATTTCCCCCAGCTTTGTTTCTACCAAAATATACACATTTGCACCCCATAGATTAATCAAATTCCTAACCACCCCCTATTTCTTTCCTCATTTAGTCCTCTCACATTCCAAGACACAATCTTTATCCTCATCTTTGCATAATTGTTAGTCATCTCCCACTGGTTCTTGGTTCACCATCCTTGAATTTCATATCAACCATTAGATTCCTGAGCTTTCTGGAAATGTGTTATTGCTATTTGAGGATTTTCCTTTTCATGTGTGTCTCTCTAAGTATCTCTTTTGATCTAGCTTCATGCACAAAGCATAAGCCTCTGATTCACATCCCTTGATAGCTGCTCCAAAGGCTTTCCCTAATTTGATCACATTAAGCTGTATCCAGATTGTAGCTCTTGCCTTTATCATCTCTTCCGTAAGATTTTCTTCTATGCTCAATGGTTCTGATTCTTTGTATGTGACCAACTGATTCTCGCAAGTTTCCAGAAAGGAAGAATCAACCCTGCTTATACAATAACTATTTGTCTCCCCTTCAATAGTTATGCCATCTCCTTCTTGAGTCATTCCTCTACCTGAGCCTCCTCAATTCTCTGATTTCTGATTTTTGGTTCATCTTCTTCTTCCATTTGCATGTTTTCCCAGTTCCCAGTCCATTATCAAGTGCTTGGAAGGATGTTTTGTGTCTGCCGAATCTGAGTTAATGAAATCAAAAAAAGGCTCAGTGAAAATAGTAGTTTTGGGATTGCTAGAAATGCCCAATTGTTGTGTGAGATGGGCTTGTGCTTTATTAGATATAAAGTGTGCTCAGGGGCTCCACTTCCACTAGCCATGCAACAATTGTCCTTTTCTAGTACCCATTCCTTGTAAACCTCGATGTCCGAGGTTTTCTTTGTTGCTGGACCTTTTCCTCTTTCTAACACAGTCTCTGTATTCTAGCAACATAAGTATGTCACTATCAACTCGATCTGCTCTCTTCTCCACCTCCATCGATCTATAAGCCGACGATGACTCCACCCATACCGCCAATGAGTATACAAGGCCATCATCGACGATCTCTATCTTCAACGGGATCTTCTCCTTTGGTCTCTAAGAGCCCGTTTGGATTGGCTTTAAGTTGGTCAAAATCAACTTAAAGCCCCTTTTTAGCTTTTGGACGTGTTTGCCTAATGCTGACTTTAAGTCATAAAGTTCTTAAAGTCAGTCAAAAATGAAAAGTTAGGATTCCTAACTTTTTTTTTCCAAAGTGCTTAAAGTCATTTTCTTTGACCATGGAAATTACTTTTATATCCCTTGTATTTTAACTAAATTCCCAAACTATCTTTTTTTATTCTTTTAACCCTAAAATTCACATCATAAGCACTTTTATCCAAACACTCAACTGCTTATTTATAAAAATAACTTTCAGCACTTCAAAGTTCTAAAAGCACTTCATACATAAAAGTTACTTTTTTTAAGCCAATCCAAACGGGCTCTAACTCTGATTCTTGCCCATCTCAGATGATTTTTGAATTAGGTTTGCTCTTCAGTTTCCAGCCACCACCCACATTCATCACCTATCTTTCCCATCACCTTGTTGTGACAATGGTAGCCCTTAAACCCTAATCCAAAACCAATCAAACCTTGTTTCATCTAGGAAGGCTCCTATCTTCGGAGACCACCATTCCAGCTATAAGGCCAGACCTTGTCTCTTCCAACCACCTATGATAACATGTACAGTCATCCTTCTAGTCTGAAATTCGAAGAGGAAGAGGAAGTCATTCATGTCGTACACCTGAATATTATGAGCTCCCTTCCACGTTTGTTAGGCCCATACGTGCACATAATTGGCGCATCTCATTCTCCATGAAATCTGCCGACAAGACATTTGCGTAACGGGTTGTTGTCATCTACATTTGAAGTCGCCATCAGCATCGAGTTCTCCTAGTTACGAGCCCGTTTGGATGGGCTTTAAGTTGGTCAAAACCAACTTAAAGCCCCTTTTTAGCTTTTGGACGTGTTTGCCTATGCTAACTTTAAGCCATAAAGTTCTTAAAGTCGGTCAAAAATGAAAAGTTAGGATTCCTAACTTTTTTTTCTAGGTGCTTAAAGTCATTTTCTTTGACCATATAAATTACTTTTATATCCCTTATATTTTAACTAAATTCCCAAACTACCCTTTTTATTCTTTTAACCCTAAAATTCACATCATTTTCCTCATTTAAGCACTTTTATCCAAACACTCAACTGCTTATTTATAAAAATAACTTTCAGCACTTCAAAGTTCTAAAAGCACTTCATACATAAAAGTTACTTTTTTTAAGCCCATCCAAACGGGCTCGTACTCTCCACCCACTCAAACCATATCTCTAAAGCAGATAATCTATAAGATCATAAGACTTTCCCCCGCCTAAAATACAACATGTTCTCCATGTTCTAAATGCTACCTGAAAGAAAAAGCAAGAAAAGGAAGAGATTCTGATCATCAGAGAACCACCGAAGAAGGAGCTCTAGACACCTAGAATGGATCTCTAGAAGCCACCTAGGGAAAAGTGCAGGGAAAAATGTTTGGGGGCATTTCTTGTTGACTAAGCGTTTATCTTTTATTTAAGACCACAAGATTCAAAAATCTTTCTTTATTTCTTAAACTGAGTGTCGAGTCAAATTAAGACACTTAAAAATTGGGACAGAGGGAGTATTAAACATGACTTTGGTTTATTAGAGACACCAACATATTGTTTTAGCCGAATAGAAACAAAATCCTTTTCATCCGCACGTAAAGAAATGATCTCCCATAAACACATGTTTTTTTTTAAACTGGTAACCTTACTCTATATATACATAGACCACAGGTATACTACAACCAACCCATAAACACATGTATTTCCCACGATTATTAGACACATGTACTTCCCAAACACATCTACTTCCCACAATTATTAGGAAATTAACCTTTTTTTATAACGGTGAATCCAACCTAGCTTGCGTACCTCAATTAATCTAACTTAGATGGAGAAAAATCACCTAGATTATTTTGTTTTTGTTGGGATTTGAACCCTGTCTCTATGGTAACTTCCAACTTTATTAACCATTAGGCTATACCCTTAGTTTATACAGTTGACATTCTTTTGATCAAAATATTATGAAGCATAGATATTGCAAGTTTAGTCAGGAAAAGATCTTGAAAATCTTTTCTCTCAAGGCAATATTTAAAATTAAAAGGACTGTGCTGCAATATCAAAAATCAAGATAATATGCATTAGCTTGTTAAGACGCAGTTCAGAACCTCTTCACCTTTTATAGAATAAAAAAATGGCAGTTCAACACCACCACCCCTGCCTCAATCAGCTCTGTTTATCAAACTGAACATATATTCATATCAATCAATCAATTACTCAGTTCCAAACTAGTTAAGGTAGTGAAGCCAGACATACAGATCCTCTGTATCATTCCACCCAAGCACGGATATTGGGTAACTCTTGTCAAACATTAATCATAATTGGAATTTAACAAAAAGTCAACTTCTCCAGACAGAGGGTTTTTTTCCTTTTCCAGAAACTCTTTTTACCATTTGCAGATATGGCATCCAATCTTGAATTCCAATAAATTTAACAAAAAGTACAAAACGCATTTAGCAAATATCAACAATAGCTGAAACTTAAGGAATGTTATATCCAACAGTAACATAAAGTACTGTCTTTAAGCAATAATATCAATTTCTCAAAGAAACAAAAGCTTGTGAGGAACTCTTTTACCATTTCCAAACACAGCATCCAATAATTAAAGATTATTTTAGAAAATGTCAGACAAAACAAATCCCATTTAGCAAACATCGACAAAAGAAGGAATTAACAAGCTCCCAATCCAACATTGACTAAAGTTACTGACATTTAGGCAATCACACAAATTTGACCACCATTTGCAAAAACTGCGTCCAATGATTCAATAATTCGAAGAAATTTCACCAAACTTTTATACCCAATATTGACATGAAGTTAGTGTCCTTATTCAACAATTACAGCTACGCGGAAGATAGATAGGGTTTCTAACAACCAAAACCCTAAAAAGTAAAACTTCCTTCAGAAAAAATGAAAAAAAAATTAAAACAAAAACCTGAGTATCACCGAGGAGAAGGCCCATTATCTCTTCAGTTTCTGTAGACAATGCATGACTGAGGCATGTTAACCAGACTTCTTCCGTCATTTTCACACTCGTCAGAGCCATATTCTCTTTTCTGAATCAGCAGATGAATTTCCTATTTAATTTTTGAGTATTTTTTCTTCACCTTTTCGACGAACACGGAAGTGAATCCGAAGTCTGCTACGACTGAGGAGAACGGAACGGCGGAAGAAAAAAGAAGACAGATGAAAGTACAGATCGGAGTTTCGGACTGTGTGAAGAGTAAATTGTGTTTTTCGTCCTTAGAGTTTTGTATATGTTTACATTTTGTCCTTATTGTTTTAAGTGTTTTAGAACGATCCTCCATCTTTTAAAGTGGTTATTATCTCTATCCCTATATTTTCAGTCTACAAGATTTTCATGTGATTGAAGGAGAAATTTTAACTAATCGGTAAAATTGTTGTCATGGCATCAGAGACAGACGTATCTTAAGGCAAGAAGTGTCATCCGACACTGTTTTATCAAATTTTAGAGTGTATATATATATATATAAAATCTGAAAAATTAAAATATGTGTACATATACGACGTACCAGACGATACCGTTCAACACAAAATGTTCCATTGTTTTTTAGTTAAGTGTATAACTTATATTACATTCGATCAGAATTCGAACCTCCAGACACTTCCCCCAAAGGATTAAACAAAAACCTATCTACCAAGTTTCACTTTTATATAAAAATGATACACATAAAATTTATTTAATCTATTTTAAGGTGGATTAGTCAAGCTAAATTTTAATCACTAAGTGTGATTGTTTTTCTTATTTTACAATACTTAATGTTTTTGAATGATTAAGATCTATAATAAAGTCTTAACATAACCAAGATGTCTATTTAAAAAAGTCTACAAAGATAACATTTCATCATTATTCCATCTATTTTCACCCACCACCCACAATCACCATTTCAGTCGTAACTACCACCACCGATCGCCACCACCACTTACTATCCACGATCATTATCCTCAGTCCAACCACAAACATCATTGTCTTCAATCAACAAAATCAATCATTATCACCATTAGTCATCATTTACAATCGTCACCACCACTCATTATTACATCTACTGATCACTATCGATAATTACCACCATTAGTCAACATCATATATCGATAACCATTATCATCACCATTAGTTATCAGTATCATTCAACTATTAATTATCAGTTGCCACCAACAACAATCACAAGATATTGTCAAGCATGAAATAGAGTAATAAATTTGTCATGTTAATAATTAATATATAAGAATTAGGGTTGCTTATTAGACGGATAAATTAGCTTAACGATTGTCATATCGATTGCTAAATGTACTATTTCGAGAATTAATCAATAACACCTGTGAGTCAGTGCTCTTGGGTAAAAGTGTAAGTATAAAACTTTTAATTGGTTAACTACTTATTAAATAAGAAAATTGAACCCATCCTACATTGATAAATCGTTACTTATAAAAAAATCAATTCTTTCACAAACCGTTAATTCGATAATCTAATACCAATGAATTAATAAGTCTATTTTGCATTTGTCGTATCAATTCTGATTCAGTTTTAAAAAATCCTAAGAAAAATTGATTCGACTTTGAGTAACTTCTCAATGTCATTTGATATGCATATTTGGATCCACCATAGATATAATTATCTCGTGAGTTGAGATATTTTATGAGATCAGTTATTTTACTTTTTATATGAAGTAGTCGATTTCATCATTGTAGTACAATGAATATGTTTGACCATGATAATTTATTTATTTATTCTAATTTTTTTTATTTGAAAAATAATGTTTGGCCATATAAAATTTTGAAAAACACCCAAAAAAACTATTTTCATTTTTTTGCTTTTTCTTTTTCAAATTTACCATAATTTTTTTTTTATAGAATAACTCAATTTAAATTATATTTAATGTTTTTTTAAAAGGTACATTTTTAAATGTTTAAGTATTTATTGCAAAAACGTATGGCCAAAAACAATTCCGACTTCAATTACAACTTTAAAAATTTCAAATAATTTTTTTTGTTTCCATGGTCAAATGTTCACAAAATAAGTTCAAAACTAATTAATACTAATAACCAAACACATAATAAAATAATCACGTATTTTATTCTAAATTGTTATTCTTATCCTAACAACCAAACAACCGCTTAGTATCTAATATCCAATCAATTATGGATTACTTATGCTCAAGTATCATATTATTGATTTACTTTTAAATTTTATTTTATTCTTTATTTTAAATAGTCAATAAGAGTATTGATGAGAGGTACCAAGATATGCCATGATACATAAACTTATTGAGGACATGGTCCTAGAGAGAAAGTTATGAAAATCGAGAACTAAGGTAGAACGCTAGTAGATGGTCGAGTGTCATCTAATTTCTCTTATTTGTATTGTTATTATTACTTTCTTTTAATTTTACTGTTTGATTTTAATATTACCCGTTGTTTCTTTGCTTTATTTATCAAATTATTTATTGTTGTTGTTCATTTCTCTTTTATGTAACTTGGCCGAGGGCGGGATCGACTCCTGCTTAAATTAAGGCATATGCATGAGGCCCCCAAATTCAAATTTTAATGAAGGATAATTTTTTTAGACGAGTTGAAGGTGTAGGCATTATTAGGAGAGACGAGGCATTAAATTGGGGTTTATCGGGACTAATGCTACGAGCTTCCGGAATAGAATGGGATCTTCGTAAAGTTGATCATTATGAGTCTTACGACGAATTTGATTGGCATGTTCAATGGCAACGAGAAGGGAGTTCATTAGCTCGTTATTTAGTACGAATCAGTGAAATGACGTGTTAATTTTATTTATGATAAAAAAAAAAAGTACACATGTACACACACATAAGCATGGCTGGCTTGGTCCGCTATCATTACAATAGTTACTTAGGGGTCATTTGGTAGTTGTTTAGATTTATGTATATATTAGTAATGTATGAATTAGTTATAAGGGAATCTTTGTATGATTTTGTGCGTGTATTCGTTGTGCATATTTGAAATTGTCAATCATACGTTGTATTAAGTTTATACATGAATACCTTATTTTCTAGCTATCTACCAAATATCATATAAGTTATATAAAAATTAGTACATAAGTAACTTATTTCTTATCCAACTTACTATAGTAGTTATTAGGGAGAGATCATTATGAAATCATTACAAAAAGAAGATGCCTGATCTTAGATACGCCTAAAAGATGGAGTGGCTAATTTAAAATGTGATTCATACAACAACAATAACAAATCCGGTGAAATCCCACAAGTGGGGTCTGGGGAAGGTAGAGTGTACGCTAACCTTACCACTACCTCATGGAGATAGAGAGACTATTTTCGAAAGACCTTCGACTCAAAAGTAAAATGTGATTCATACAACAACAACAATAACGATCCAGTGAAAATCCCACAACGTGGGGTCTGGGAAGGGTAGAGTGTACGCAGACCTGACTCCTACCAAGATAGGACGGTTGTTTTCGAGAGACCCTCGGCTCAGTAAAATCAGATAAGATAAGAAAGAAGGTCAGATAGGAATAATAAGTTCAAAGCGATATAGAAAAGCAACATAAGGCAATCAAAGTACAATCAAAGTACAAAAAGTAATGAGAATAATAAATTATGATAGATATCAGACCATAGGGTTGATATGTAATAAAAAATTATATATGTAATGATATGGCCTGACTCACTGTTATATTTTTAGAAAAAAAATAAAAATATATCGTGTTGAAATAACTTCTCAGTTACTAAAAGAGAAATGGTTGAAAACAAAAGAAAACGCGTTCAACGAATACGATTTATGAATGCGGTTTTCTTTCTTATTTATTTTTGAGTTTATTTATTACTATCTCCGTTTAATTTTTTTTTGCCAATTATTTCAAATATATATTACTTTTTATTTATCACTTTTAACAAATCAAGAAAAAATAATTATTATTCCTTATTTTATCATCAACATTAATAACTTATTCACCAAATTATTTACCAACAAGTAAACTATTCATCAATTAGTATGGCATATCAAAGGGGTTTCTTGGGTTCACATGAACTCATGGTCTCCTCTTGAGATCATATATAACAGTATTATATATATATTCAAAGTACTTAAATATAGATGTGCGAACTCATATTCGAAGTATCATGTAATGCGATATATATAATTTTATCCTCCTTAAGCCCATTCAAATAGAAGAAATCTATTTTGCTTTCTTACAATTTGTTCGCTAACACTCACATTTTTTATCATTCTAAACTCCGTTTACACTCACACTCTTTAAATTTTTGATAAGTTAGAGTAACACTCGGTCAAGAATATGAATCAATAGTTGAAAAGTATTGATAAAGTGAATTGCAAATTCATTTTCTTATTCTTCTTAAATATCAAACATTACAACAAATATATTAAAGTAAGATATATCAAATAATTAACTTCTTGAATCAGACTTTATGGTTCTAACTCTTATCTTTATTTAATATTTGTCAACTTATTACATATAGAATTATGTTAACAATTCATCTAATAATTACATCAATAAAATGATATTTTTCAATATTGAATTGATAAATTCTTACCTAAAACTAATAATTAAAAAAATTAAAATCAAAGAAATCATTTATAAAAAATATATGAAGTAATATTTTGCATCTAAAAAGCTGGATAAATAAATAAATACATATGAAGTTTCTTTAGATTTTAAGTCTCTAATTAAAATTTTATTTTAGACCTCCAATTATGTGCACAACAAAAGAAAGCAGAGTCCGAGATGAATCCCGCGCCGCGAGGCTGTGCCTATGCAATGGGTTCCGCACCGCGAGCCCCTTGTCTGTTAAATTGAATTCGATCCAGTATTAAAAATAATTTTTCAATCTTTACAAAATAAAGATAAAATTATATACAGTTTATCTTTTCAAACCCATCTGTTGTCCAAACGTATGAACATGAGACAATTATGATTTTTTAAATTTTTTAATCATTTTAAAATCTTTTCAACTAATGACCTTTTTTGTTCCATCTTTCTCGTTGGGTCAAGAAAGTTAGTAAAAAGACAAACAATCAGCGTTGGCCATTAGACCTTATCCACAATTAGAGGCCCTCTTCGAATGGGCCTTTGATTAATGGGCCTTGTTAAACTGAAGAATTACAATTAATAAACAACTAATAAGGGTGTTGTTTTCGTTTCTAACTTCCTTCTTCGTTTCCATCGCCATTCGCCAGCAAGCAAAGCTTCAAGCTTTCTGTTCTGTTTTTCCATAGGTTTTTTTTACCCTTCTCATGGCTGCATGTAAGTACCCAATTCCCCATTCTCTCTAGTGTTCTTGGTGCCTCGCTCGCTACATCATGCATGTAATTTTTTTAATTGCTTGTTCTTGTACTTCTATAATTTTCTTCTTAAATAAATTAAACAAGGGTTGGAGTTAGGATCCGTTAAATTGATATATTGTTTGTTCTTCTACTTCTATAATTGCTTGTTTTTTTAAAATAAAAATAAAAATGCGATCTTTTCTTACTTCAATGACTCCTTTTTCGTTCTTGATTGTATTTTTCTGTTTAAATGTGCCTCAATGTCGAACTAGTTGGCGTTGTACGTCCATCTTATGTATTCATTATGTTAATTTTGTAAAAAATGCGAGCTTTTCTTACTATTCCAAGCATGTTTTGGCATATCTGGTGTTGTTGATTGTTTTAAATATATATATATATATATATATATATATATGCGTGATCGGAAACTGATTGATGATGCCTAATTTAATTAGAAGAGAGCTTAGATTACTGCTTGCCTCTGTAAAATTAATAAAATAAGATTAGCTTTTCTGACCTCTTTTGATTCTTTTCTGTTTATTGGTTGTGTTGATTGCTTTCTGTTTCCTTTAGGATTTTAAAAACAATTTATGTGTTTGTTGATTTTGGGATGTTTTTCGGTAATCCAGGTGGTTTCGGGGCTTCTGGCCTTAAATTAACAAGTTTGAATTTGGGATCCACTAAGCCCAAATTGAGTGCATTGCAAAATCTGAGAACGAAGAAATTAGCTCAGAGTGATGGATTGCTATTAACCACGAAATCAAGGAAGACATTTGGTTTCTGGTGTTCAACCGTTGAAGCTGAACGTGAGTAGTTTTCCTCACTGACCCTGGATTTTTTCTGTTTTCATAACTAAACAAGTGCAATTTTTCTGCTCACACAGTGTTGGCAATTGACTCGTGTATTAATTTGCCTATCATGACAGCAATGCAAGTGTTTTTACTTAATTTGAAATGCTAAGTTGCCATATTTTTCTGTGATGATGAAGAATGGCTGGTTATCTTTGTTTATCTTATTGACTTTTTAAGAGTTGGAATTTCTCTGAGTCATTTGGAAGTATGTTATTGGACTTATCCTGCTTTTGGAGTTTCCATTCTGTTTTGTTGGTTCTCATGTGTGATTTCAAATTACACTAGATCAAAGATCTCAGATTGGCCCTTGTTCACCTATTTGAGGAGTACCTATTACATTCTTATTCAGGAGATTTTCCAGTCGGTAACTAAATTAACCTTTCTAAAAGGTTACTGGTCTTTTTTTGTTTTACTAAGTTTATAAATATTGAGCACTCCGTTCCTGACATCCATGATTCATTTTTTCAGTTAACATAACTTCTTGCTCTATGACTTTACCTTAAGTATGCACATGTTTTCTGTTATGTATAAATAATTATGCAACTTTCTTTGTTTCTCTCATCATGTAGCTGCTGCAGCAACAGCTATTCCTAATTCAGATGATAGTGCGAGAAAGATTGTTTCTTCAGAAACTGCAAGTCCATTGATTCCAAATTCATATGAGGTCAGCACTCTCTATTTGCATTTTGTACTCTGTCAAAAGACAGTAATCTGATCATTATATTGCTGGTATCTAGTGACATGAAGTAGCTAAACTTTCTAGCCGGTGGAGTATGATGTTGTCAGCCACTACAAATTCCAAAAATTATTTTAGAAATTTCAGGAACTTGGGAAACAGCTAGGGACCTTTAAATAACACAATGTAACTACAGTAGTACCATAATAAAGTGTGAAGTGCAGCGAACTCATCCTTTTTTCCATTTCCTGCCATGTTGGGGTTAAATGTGAATGTTGTGGAAACGAGCTTATCCCTTGTGTGTGAAGTCCCTCGAATCGACTTCCTCTGCAATCTGGTTAGCTGTAGCATAGCAGCTTGTAGGCTAAATACTTGTTGTTGGATCTTCCTATAAATTTATGAATATTTAGATTCTAGTGGTCTATAAATTTTAGATGAGACCTGCAAGATAGATAATTGGTAAGGTACCTCCTTGGTATTGGTAATGTTCATTAATAAAAGTACCTCATTTTTCAAAAGAACCTGCAAGAGGGATAAGTATTGTCTATCCATCTTGAGGTTCTTGCTTGATCTTCCTAGAAAATTAACCATATTTAGATTCTAATGGTCCATGAACTTTAGATGAGACCTTGAACATGGATAATTAGTACAGCACTAGAGGCCAGGTCTTAGGTGAACATCACGGCTAACTTTAAATCTTAATCTTTAATTACGACAAAAATCTCTCTGATTCTTTGAGAAAGATAAAATGCAGAGAATGCTCAGCAGATTCCTTTCTTTCCTCCCATTTCTATCAGATTTTTCCTTAATTTTATCAATTATTTGATAATTATTAATACAGATTTTAGTATTTGGATTCTGACTTTTTCACTCCTGCTTACAGAGTCTAAGTCTGTTGCTTAGAGTGTCATTTACACCTGCAGTTAACATGACTCTGCACCGATGCATTTTCCTTTTGTATGGTGCTAACAGACTTTTGTATTGTCCATGCATCCTCATTACACTATACCTCCTAGCTTACTTCCTATTTGAATATTAGGAGGCTGCTAGTGTTGAACATTGCATTATTTTCATTAAGAACAAGTTTTAAGCATCACATTATTG
The DNA here is from genome assembly GCF_947179165.1 of Solanum dulcamara. Lineage (NCBI taxonomy): Eukaryota > Viridiplantae > Streptophyta > Magnoliopsida > Solanales > Solanaceae > Solanum > Solanum dulcamara. Next base: position 69,452,598 of record NC_077244.1, read on the forward strand.
TAGAGTAGCTTTGTGGATTTTGTAAGGAAGATAATAAGGTCGCAATGAAGGCTGGAATGCAAATTTGACTTCAAACTTCCAGCTACTAGGTGCATTTGGCAAGAAAATTTGAACCTTGTTAGTGTTCTTTAATGGCAAGATTTAGTGGCAGGTAGGAGGAACTTGTAACGCCAGTGATGGTATGAAACATTATGTTTGGGTAAACAAGTGGGTATTATATGGCAATAGATGGAGGAGCTTCATAAATTACAATATCACACTGATGCAGAGTATCAAAAACGACGTGTCTCAGTAGGCCTGTGCGAGATGGTCCATCAAGTTTAAACTTTAAACTTGGCTGATGTAATACTTTAGTTGCACTAAACTTCATCACCTTCTTCCTAGTGCATTAACTCAGAAACTCCTACTGGGATCTTCTCTTACAGAGTGTGTGTGGGGGTGGTGGGGGGTGGGGGGGGATAGAATTTGGGAAGGCATCTCTAAGGGGTCGTTTGGTTGGGAGTAAGTTATCCTGGGATTGTTAATCCCAGGATAAGTTATCCCACCATGTATATGGGATAACTTATCCCATCACTAAGGGATAAATGGTGGGATAAATAAACCCATGACTACCTAATACCTCCAATCAAACACAGGATAAAATAATCCTACATTTTATCCTGGGATTATTATTCCCTATATGTCACATCAAACGACTCCTAAGTGTCTACACGGTGCCTTGGTTGAAGGGAAGTGTCATGCTCAGAAAACGGGCTTGCATCTATTTAATTAACTCTATATTACTGACTTTCCTTTAGTTTGATCCATAGAATTTAATCCCTGTACTTGCATTGTCTTTTGCCAGCTTTTAAGCCAGCTGAGAATTGCATAATCCAGTGGTTTTGTCTGTGATTCTGCCCAACCTCGTATGGTATTTCCACCACCTTAGTTCATGACTTAATACCTCAAAGCTACATGACCTCGTTGTAACAGAAATCTGACTCTGAAAAGGAAATAAAACACGAGTTGTTATTTCCGACTTCTTGATTAGAATTTATTTTTCTTCATAAACAGATCTTAGTCATATTATTTATGTGGAAGATTAGTTCGGATCTGCTAAAATTATTTTGTGAAGAGGCACTCAGTTTATGTTGAAGAGTGGATTAAATATCGTCTTCCGTATTAATATGTCATTGCCTGCATGCGAATGACATTTTTTATTAACATGTGAAACATACCTACTTCATTTAACAGGTGGAGTCTCTCCTTACAGAAATATGTGATACAACCTCCATTGCAGAAGTTGACTTAAAAGTAAGTTGGTTTTGTAATTCTTTTTGTTTATTTTATTTCTTATTCTTATGTCCTTCACGGAAGATGAAAGTCGCGGAAATGCAAATGCTGCGGTGGATGTTTGGGCACACTAGGATGGATAGAATTAGGAATGAAGATATCCGAGACAAGGTGGGAGTGGCATCGGTGGAGGACAAGATGCGGGAAGCGAGACTGAGATGGTTTGGGCATGTGAAGAGGAGAGACACAGATGCTCCAGTGCGGAGGTGCGAGAGGTTGGCTATGGATGGTTTCAGGAGGGGCAAAGGGAGGCCGAAGAAGTATTAGAAAGAGGTGATTAGACATTATATGACACAGTTGCAGCTCACCGAGGACATGACCTTAGATAGGAGGTTGTGGAGGACTCAGACTAAGATAGTGGGCTAGGTGGCCTATCTTTTCTCCATAGTAGTCGTAGTTGCGCTCATTTGTTTATTAACATATGATTTTTGCATGGGATTACTGCTTATATTAGTTGACCCAGTTTACTTTGGGTATCCTATTTTATCTATAGTAGTTAATGCTCCTTTATCCCTGATCTTTCCTACCCTGACTTTATCGCTCTCATTATTCATATTTTTATATTGTTTTCTATATGCTTGGCTCTACTGACCTATGTCTTGTTTTCCTTGTTTCTCCTCCCTTGTTCTTCTCTCTTAAGCCGAGGGTCTTTCGGAAACAGCCGCCCTACCTTTTAAGGTAGGGGTTAGGTCTGCGTACACTCTACCCTCCCCAAACCCCACATGGTGGGACTATACTGGGTTTGTTGTTGTTGTTGTTGTATGTCCTTCACGGAAGTTATTTATGATCTGCCCCTGATGCATGATTTATCTTCAATCATTTTTAAATCGTTCTATTTCTTATGACACTTTTTCATTTTATTATTAGCTTGGGGGATTTCAGTTATATGTGAAGAGAGACTTGACAGGGCAAGGTACAACTTCATTGTCTCCAATATCCAGTCCTGTCAGCATTCCCTCCTCTGTTGAAGTGGCTGATTCAAATGACTCAGCCTCATCAACATCATTAGCTATCACAAAATCTTCACCTCCCTCAGATGGAATTCAGACCATGATTGAAAAAGCTGCGGATGAAGGCTTAGTGATAATTCAATCTCCTAGGGTGAGATTACAGTGAATCTCTCTCTCTGTTTATCTATCTATCTGTTCCTCTCTCTGCCTTTCTTTCCCTGAAAATGATATTCTAATATGTCATGCAGGTTGGTTACTTCAGAAGATCTCGAACCATTAAGGGAAAGCGTGCACCTCCATCTTGTAAAGAAGTAGGTGTTCTTTTTCGTTTTTGCTCTTTAAATCATATGATGAGATGTTTCTGTTTGATTAAGCTAAGAGATTGACGACTTTTTGTCTTTGTATAACTGATTACTTAAGTTCTGAAAAGTTTACTATTGATCTCATTTTGATATTGCTCCTTCCCCTTCAAAAGGAGGTCTGTTTAAAGTGGAGGGCTAAGCAAAATTCAGGAATATTTACTTTATAAAGGTGTCTTTAACTATGTTTAAATATCAGTTGCTTTGTTCAAATAAAACATCTGTTGCCTTCATTTGTGAGTCGACACCTCTTTTTGTACATTCGGAGTTTGTTTCCAATTTTACCTTTTAAACTGGTCCTTCATTTAAATATGCTTAGAAAATTATTTTGTTGGTAGCATACTAATTTTAGGGTCTCCCCATGTAATCTTTTTTGTCTGGAGAAAAGCTAATCCAATCTGGATGCTAAATCCTTTTAGAACTGTCATGCAGCTATATGAGACCAAGGCAAATGTTACTCTATTCTGAAACCCCCTTCCTATCAACTTTCCCTTCTTTGTCTCTTCTTTTTCTCTGTTGTGTCTCTCTCGATTCACGAGTAGAAGCATCCTCTGTGCTTCGGTATTAAACTTTCCGGCTACTGTTAGTATGACCTGTTTTTTGTTAATTCTACTCTGTAGAAGCAACAAGTGAAGGAGGGACAAGTAGTTTTCTTTATTGAGCAGCTTGGAGGCGAGCTCCCTGTTGAGGTTCGGACCCTGCTATAAATGCATACTTGCATGATTTCTTTTTTACTGTACACTCTGTTCCTCTTCGCCCCAACATTTATTTTAAGTAAATTCTCATGCATCTTAGTTGATTCTCCTTTTTTCTTTTCTTTTCTATCCTCTTTTAGTCTGATGTAACTGGAGAGGTTATCAAGATACTCCGAGAAGACGGAGGTATGCTTCTTAATTCTTATATTTGTTGAAATCATTTTGAACATCCTATCTGTGACTACTTCAAGATCTCACTTTACTTGTCTATTGAACAGATCCTGTTGGATATGGTGACCCTCTAATCTCAATCCTTCCTTCTTTCCCTGGTATAAAGAAGCTTCAATAGATGGTTCTCGTAGCATATGCCTTCTGGCTGAGAGTTCATTTTTTTTCCAGAGAATACTCTAGTTGAAAATCGTTCATTGTTTTTTATCGAAACTGCGGGATATTTATTAAGCTTGTTTATTTGTTTTAGTTTAAATATCTATCTGGAATCTGCACCAGAGGTGTTTAAAGTTTTCAAATTTATACTCGCTTTCTTTTGCAATTTGAGTCCAAGTGTTATAAGCTCTGGTTCATTCCATTCCAGTAGTCATAATTGATGTCAGCCTAATCATAGAAAAATTTGGAAAAAAGAACCAAAAAAAAAGAGCTTAAATTGTTAACAGTAGATTTCAGAAGGGACATCATTTTCAATGCCCCATCTGTGGGGTTACAATGGGTTTGTTGTTGTTGTTGCATCCAGTTTCCAAGCAGTTGGCTAAGTGGAGATGTCAAGAACCATAATATACAACAATATGCCCATCATAATTTCACAAGTGGCAGGCTCTTTGCGATAGAAGCCTGACTCAAGAAGTCAAAAACCAATAATGTCTTACGTACAAATGTTGTTGGCTAATTAATTAAATTTATCACTTTTTTTAAAAAAAATATAATAGAGATTGTCTGGTCATACCTCCTCTGTTAAATGTGTGTGAGACAGAGAATAGAGAATGAAACAGACCGGCGTATACCATATTAGATCCCAATTTTCGAAGTGAACGTAAGTCATTAACATATATAAAATTCAGTATGACCTGAACTTTAAATTTTAAACAGGTGTTTGACCAACGAATTACATATAATATCTTCTGTTAGATGAACGAGTATTAATAAAAACGTAAATAATACACATTGAACTTCTGTACAGTAACAGTATAAAATTATTGTTATACTAGTGTGATTTAACTTGTTTTACGAAGTGACCTAGAGTATATTCTAATTTATCTACATGTTAATTTGGTATATGCTCTTTGAGCGTATAAGTCAAAATCAGTTATAAATCATATTTTAGCGAATCCAACTTATAACTTTTTACCATATTAGGAATTTTGGTTTGACCAAGTATTTTACTATCTTATAAGTACATAAGAGGAGCCGTGTGACATACTTGATTTTCCTTAAATATTCCTCTTCATTTCAATGCATGTGGGAATAAGTTTAATCGCAAGGGGCTCCATACTTATTCAGAGAGCTGATCCCAAGAAAGATCTTTAGACATAAAAGAGTATTATAAAACAAGAAGCTTTAACATAAACTTTGTTTTTTTTTTCTTTAGAGAAGAGTGCAGTATTCATCAATTAATTGTTGATGGCTGGGTTGCAAAGATCGGCTGTTTCATTCCGCATACAAGGTTCATCTGGACTTATATGGGACAACAAATACTTATCAGGTCAACTGATCAATCAGCCTACTAAACACACAGAAGAAACTAACAAAAAAAACCAAAGAGGAAATGATACTGCAAGTGCAGGTGAAGACTTCATCAACAACCGTTGGATCAACAGGGAGGAGCCGATCCAACGGAGGTGAGTGTCTCCAACAGTAGAGCCGTTGTCTCCTAAGGTTTCTTCATGTGGATTGTGCAGTGCTATTAATGGCAAAAAGGGTAAGTCCCACCATCGACTACTAAGAGGCCAATGACAAGTCTTCGAAAGCCCAGAGCTAGCTAGTTGCTTCACATGCATCATGGATAGCTCAATACATGACATGCAGATGCACTGGGATCCATTGTAGTAGACTAGGATATAGCAAAACAATTACTCCAACAAACTAAACTCAGTTTATCACTACTTGTTGCGGTTATATAATATGAGAAGGTCCACTAGTCAACTTATCATTTACCATGAAAAATAGGGTCACTCCAAACACAATAACCAGTCGTCAATAGCAAATGAATTTTACAAGGAATGAACTTTGAATGCATAGGATTCTTGTTTAGCTTTGGTCTGTAGTTTGGCTCAGAGGTACTTTCTGGCAAGGGCTCTCACTTTGGTATCAAAGTGAGATGATGTGATCCGAGATCCTGGCAAATACAGAGGATTCAGAAGGATCTGCAAGTTTTGCAACAACATATCAGTAAAATTTCTATCTAAAAATAGTTAAAGCACATATCTCACTTCAAAACAGGAAGGGGCACTAGGCAGGAGATAAACCAGGGAATGAAGAAGTAGCACATTACATAATCTATTTGAGTATAAATGAAAAAGTCACAATGAAAGATGTGTGCGAACTTTTTCCCCGGGTGGCATCTAAGCTCAATCTCTCTGTTTTAACATAAAGTCATAAACTTTAGAATATTTTTTAATTATGTACTTGAACTGCAACCACTTCTTTGGGAAACAAATTCTAGTTTTCACCACAACACAAGTTCAATTATATTTGCACATTAAAAATTTTGACTTATCATACAGTTACCAACTAATTCATGGCTTAACAATTTCTCAAGCTGTACCATACACCTTAAGAGCTAAACTTGACAAAACCCATGTATTTATCCGATATCAAGCTATCAGTAGTTAATTGAACCACTGTCGACCATGTGTTTCATTTATTGAAAAAAAATCCAAAAAGGTATCTAGGAAACACTGGAACAGTACCATCCTAATAAATCAGTACTTCTAGTGATGTGTACCAAAAAGGTACTAGTGAAAGCCAGAAGAGTACTGTGTTGTGCTGCAACCCCAAAATAGCTAGGCAAGGAGAACAAAAAGGCAAAGAATCTAATCATATCCGACGAACTCCAAAAGATAAAATCTAATAAGCCCAAATGAACTTCATAGGATCAGAGATATCTAATCACTGCTGACATGAATTCAAGATGACTTCACAGTGGCTGATCTTATTATTACATACAAAAGGAATTATTCCAAGCAATTCTTTCAATAGCCATGCCTACATACAGAAGTTTATGCTTAAAAGAATCTCTAGCCTGGGAACACAAACAATAAAGTGGGGAAGTTCAATAAGAGCTCACAATAGGTATGCATAGATGTCAGCAACATCCGATCCTCTTTACCCATTCTCAAAGAATAAGACCAAGGAAAAAAGACTAATGAAGCGTGAGGCCTTTACCAGGTTTGAGCAGCAAGAGTAGACTAAATAAATTAAAATGTGTGACCTCTGTGTTTTTTATGTCCTATTGAAAAGCTTTCAGAAAAAGCTTTACCTTTATATATAGTTCATGGACTTCCTGGAAGAAGCTTTTGATCCCATCATCATTGCGAGAGTCATGAAGCAGCATCAATCGCGTATGTATGCTTGATTGGTCAAGGGAACAAAAAACAAAATGTTCACATTTGTAAAGTCAAACTCGTGATGCTAATTTTATGGTTTCCCTATACAATAACATATTAACTTATGCAGCTATGAGAACATCTAAAACATGCCTCTTCCTCTTTTTTTCATTTTTCTTCTTTTGATAGGTAAAAAGATGCTATAGAGAGAGAAATTACAAGTTTGCCTTGTCATTCCAACTTGTATTAAACCAAGGAATCAGTCAAGAAGGTAAGCTAATAAAAAACATCAGGAGATATGCATTAGTGTGCTCGAAGTAAAGAGTTAACTATCATCATGGTTACAGAAAGGGATAAAGAAAGACATAAATGGAGTTATGTGGGCCAAGTTTAGAGTGAGGAGGAGGACACGATGGAGTTGATGGGGAAGGGTTCCCTTCAAGATTATAAAGGTTAAGAAATATATCTGATCGCTTCCTCCTAGTTCTGCTATGGCAAATCACTTCGCACATCAATCCATGAGCTCTAAGAACTAATCTTCTACAAGAGTAGTCAACTGGAGAAAAACTGATAAGCAGATTCATCTGTGACACATGGAGTACTGGTAAACAATGATTAGCTTTATAAGTAACCAGTTACCACTGTAAATCAAATAATTTCAGTAGAAGAAGAGCAAGCTGTTGTAGTGATTGTTAAAGAGAAATGCAGGTATAAAACAAGCTAGCACCATCATCTATTTTCTATAACCAAAACAGTGCTGTCACTAAATAGTGATTTACTATAACATTTGGAGGATATGACCAGCAGTGACGTAAACAGATACCACCAAATCATTGAATCTGTCAATTGATTTCAAGAACCTGGATTAAGAAAGAAGAAAGGAGAATCACTATGGCGATGATGAAAGCAATAAGCTTTACAATGGAAAATTGCAATTAATGCCTTGATGACTAGGGGGAGGCAACCTTACATAGCACTTGTAGTCCATGCAAGGTCCTGGACGATATCCAATGCTGCATGTAATATAAACTGGTGCTGATGAGCAGCATCCTCTTTCTAGCATGCAAGTACAATTTACAGTATCACCAAAGCAACTACAACACTTGTCATCAATGACAGAAAGTAGAAAGATGTGCCTAAAGTTTGACAATGATGGCAAAGACGCTACAGTCCACACTATAAATTCAAATGCATTATAAATACCTCACTAAAAATTCGAGTGCACATGTTACAAAATTCAAATTATGATGTAAAACTGTTAAAGTTTCTTTATATAAGATATTGCTTATGTTGTGACTTGTGATTTAAGGGGAGATGGGAACTAGTGAGTAGTGACTGATCATTATCCCAAAAAGAAACAAAACGAGAAAAAAGAACACGGATACTGATAAGCACTGTAGTTAATTGTTTAAGACAATATGATGTCTACACATAGAAAGATTGTTCCTTACCGAAAATCCAATTCTGATCCTCCAGTAAAACCAAAGAGAGAAAAGAATGACAAATAAAAACCAGTGCTTTTAGATCAGCTTTACACAGCATTTCTTTATTTGGGCTACCAGATGGAGAGCAATATTCACTCCATTGTAAATAGTTTTCCAAAAATTAAATAGAGGTTTATGTACATTTCCCATCAACCAGATTCAAAATGATGCAAAAGTAGAAATCTCTACAAACATGATGCGGAGTTAACCTCTAAACTGAGGCAGCAACAACAACAACAACATTACCGGTGTAATTCCAGAAGTAGACTAGAGTGTACGCAGATCTTACCCCAACGTTAGGAGGCAGAGAGGCCGTTTTCGACAGATCCTCAGCTCAAACCATAAAAAAAAAGTACAGCAAAGGTTAATTACCTTTGGTGCAGTGCCAACTTCAGCTTCGTAGATAGGGATATCATTCCTGCTTACAATCATAAAACATGCTGTGCTTGCCATTTTCCTCTAATTTTTCTGATCCCTAAATTCCTTCAAACTCAAAACTGAATCAAATTCACATTTTAATCACACATTAGAAAAAACTTTAGTGATTCAATATCAACTAAAATCAACTGAAGATGATTTTGGATCTACGTAAATCAAGAAGATAAAGAAGAAACAAAGAGTACCTACAACTCGATTTCGAAAAGAGATCGCGAGGAGTTCGCCGAAGAAACGGGACGGAGAAGTTCGCAGAGAAGGCATAGTGCCGTAAAACTGGGCCGAAGAAGAAACTCTGGTGTAGTGAAAGTTGGGCCTGTCATCATCTGGACTTCGGATCTAAATGTTGAGCCCAGTCCATTTTTCAAGAAATGGCAGCTTTTAGGACGGCTATTTAGAATCCGTTTGGATTGACTTATAAGTTGTTTATAATCTGTTTTCAGCAATTTTGAGTGTTTGACTGACCAATTTAAAAATATTTTGTATATAAAATAAGCCCGGAAAAATAATTGGGTCTGTTTGGCTTAACTTATCTAAAGCAGCTTATAAGGTACTTAAAATAAGTTAAGCCAACCAGACACTTAGTACAGGATCAAATTTCAAAAAGAATATTTATTTCATATTTTAGCAATTCTTTAATTTCAACTTTTCACATAACATATTTATAATCATAAAATTAAAGAGCATTTTAGTACATTCTACATATCCTTAATCAGTTTAATACCTCATGATTGAAAAAAAATCATTTATTTCTTAAACTTAGTCTACTTCGTACCTTCAGGTCAGAGATTTGATATTGACACCCGACACTTCAAACTTCAGACCTTGGGGAAGAACTCCAAATCTGTAGTTTGGAGGTTCAAATTTCATCATTCGATCAGATGAAAGATCATAAGCGATTATAACCTGATACAAATGACTATTATTATATTAAGGAGTGTATCTCGTGAAAATACATTTTAAAAATACTTCAAAACTCTTTTAGTTTTAAAAGACATTTTGTATATTTCACGATATATTCACTTTTTTTTGTGGTAAAACTTTTAATACTATAAGAAATTAGACCTTTAACGATCAATTCTTAATGAAAAGACATAAATACGGTCGTTATAAGTGTATATATCGCGATCATTTTTTCGTTAAAATTAAATATCACATTAACAACTATGAAAAAATAATTCTCCACTGTTAAAAGTGAAATATCCCGTGGTCAAAAGTATTTTGTAGAAACAAAAAAATGCCAAATTTTTCACTTCTTTTTTTTTAACTCCCTGCTCCACTCACCCAGTTCCGATCCTTAACACAAAATAAGTAAAAACCCTACATTCATTGCCTTAGAAACTCCTCTATTTTTTTGCTCGACTCAAAGCTCGAATGAAGGAATCGTATACACTTAATTTTTTGAATGTGCAAAAATTTTGTCAAACAAATATGGAAATAGATCCATATTACGAGAATTTTGGTAAGTTTCTTTCACTGTAAAAATTGTTCAAACAATGGTTAGCAGCCCAACAGGCGTTTGTTAAGTTTCTTTCACCGTAAAGATTGTAGAATTTTGATTGAATTAGGCTTTCATATTTCATAAAAAACTATATATTGAACAAAGTGATAATTAGAAATAGCGAACCAGTGTTTTCAAGTCAACAATTTACAAACCATGGTGTTACTTAGTATTAGGGGAGAAAGAAGAAAAAAATGGATCTGATATGGGCTTTATCATTCAAAAGAATTGGTAATTCTTTATGTTTTAATATCACATCTATGTAAATTTATTTATCGTGGGCATCTTTCTGAAGGATAGCTTGACATTAATTTCATGGATCCACCATTCAAGTATAACTATTTGTGGAATTCTATGCTACTAATTTTTCTAAATGGTCACTGCATATGTTTTGCTCTTATCTCATTGAGCATGAGACATGATTTTACATGATAACATTTATCAAAATTATTTTTAGTAGGAATACTTTCATGGATTTGCTTAATAACTCTTTGTGTTAACAATATCTTAGTTGTTTAAGTTCACTCTTATGGGAAGAATAAACAACAAAAAATACAAATGGAGATTTATGAGGTTTAATCCTCAAATAATCACGAAAAACTTTTATTTTTACATGTATAAAGGCACACTTTCTTGCAAATTTTTGCTATTAACATTTTTCACTACAAAAAATATTTATTTGCTATGTTCAGTTATCTCAATACTTGCTAATTGTCAACATCTTTTTTAAAATTGCATTATTCTATATATTTAGTGTGATTTAACCTTTAACCTTTTAGGCCTATACACTCATCCAATTCAATTACACAGATAGAGAAACCTATGTCAATTAAGATTTTTCATGTGCCTTTTCCCACACGAATGATGAATTCTGGGGTACAAGTTATTTCTTGTTTTATTAAAAATAACTCAATTACAATAATGATGCATTATCTATTGGGGATGACATAGATAGTCTTATAAAGCTAGCTATATAGCAAACAATAACTCTTATGATTTGTTCTAATTTTATCGAAAAGAGATCTCATCAGTTAAATAAAAGTATGTTATTCGTTATCACCTTGTAGCTAATGATGTGTGTTAGAATATCACGTAGGAATTATCTTTAATGAACACATAATATTGTGTATTGTAAATAATGTCATATGTACGAACAACTTATCATTATCAATTAGTTAATCTGGCTGCTTATTATGTGCCTTACAAGAGATATGAAGAAACAAGATTAATTAAAGTTGTATGAAACCTTACATTACATGTGCAGATCCTAAATATGCATTTGGTCACATAGTTAGTATGTATAACAGGGAATCGGGAGAATTTCCACTATCGCTGGCAGACCAGCCGGGCTGTGAGCGCTGGACAATGAGAACTCATGTTATCAAGGCTGTTATAAATTTGCCTGTTGAAAAAAATGTTAGACAAACAATAGTTAAGGAGATCCCTGGTAATAGAATAGATATCATCGAGTTGTATCTTAAGTAGAACTGTGACTTGGTATTATAATTGTGCATTTTTTCATAAAGTTGTGCTCCTGGGGTTGTTTGTATATCTTCCATAAATATAATTGTTTGGAGTGGAAGATGTCACGGTTGATCTGATAATGAATGTCCTTAGAGCACTTTCCAGTCAGAATTTTGATATCCATAGAAAAACACTCGACATTGTTCGATTGTTCTCACACTAAAAAATGAAGTTGTGAAAATTCAAAGTTGTGAGCTTGAGAAAAATAGTGTGTACCATCCTCATCCAATCTATTTATTCATGTGCCATAAAGTTTCTAGAAGTGGCAAGCACTATGGTCCATATGTTGATGGACTTTTTAGGCCACAGTAATATTACTTATGTAATTGATGTGGTTGTTTTTGTCCGATAGATTATTGAAACTAACCCAAAATTAAGAATTTCCATTGTGAAAAGGCTACTAGACACTTTCTACAAATTCGAGCAGTATGTGTTTGTTCCTGTGCCTTTTTAATTATTAGAGAGTATTGTTTATCTCTTTCTGAAGTAGAGAGTGGCATCACAACTATCAAGCAGTGCCTTGAAGACCTACCATTTTACTCAGTTTCTGAGGAAAGCGAAGGTACTGATTCTTAAAAAAAGACTCAGCAAGCAAATTTCATTACTACTTTGTCGTCTAGAAGATTAGTTGTACTTGCTGATAGGACATATGCTACTAAAAGTGCTGCATCTGAAACTGCTTTCTCTCCTCCGATAGTTTTTCAAAGATCTTTAACCACTAAAAATCTGAGATTCATTCTTCTCACTGGTGATTTTTTTCTGGGAGCAGTTATTGTTTTACACTGACTAAGCTCATTCTAAGGTTGGAAGAAGTTCAAACATCAAAAATTGAAGTGAACAAAGCAACAACAAATGCATTATTGATCATGGGCTCAATGTTATAGCTAGGGCAGTCTTATGTTCTTCTCACCCAATTGACAATGATTCTTATGACATAATAGATTTTTGCATAAGATTGCTCTGTAATATGGGTAACGAGGTTAAGAACATCTGGTTAAGCTCTTATCGCGAGAGCTTTGTTAATATATTTTCTGATAAACTACTATGAGAAGCAGAGGATATCAAAGCAAGGGCACAAATTTCTCACTCCTAGCCAGATGACCTCATTGATTTCTACCATTTGAAGTGTAGGAGGCTAAGAAATTTCTGCCTAAAACATGATGTGTTTGGAGGATACCTGAAAAAATATTAGAAAAACAATAGTTAAGGAGATCCTTGGTAATAGAATAGAAATCATGGAGTTGTATTTTAAGTAGATCTGTGACTTGATATTATAATTGTTCATTTCTTCATAAAGTTGTGCTCCTGGAGTTGTTTGTATTTATCTTGCATAAACAAGCTTTTGGAGGTGTTACAAATATTTATAGATCTTTATCTATTCTAATTTCTATATCTCACTAGGATATCATGCTTCCGTATGTAATGATTTATATAACAATGACTTCTTATTAGATATGTACTGTGTAAAAGAATAAAAGAAAAATCAAAATTGATGCCATATTTTTTTTATTTGTTCTTGGCAAAGAGGCCATATTCATAGTCTCCTAAATTTTGTAGATAAAATATGATTAGTTTGTATAGTCATTAGCATGATAGATATCGATACTTGTCATTGTTTTTGCCTTGATTTTTTACTTGTTTGCTCACATTTGCAGGTAAACTATATACCAGCTTGTACTTTTGAAACCTATGTTGATCAATTTGATTATTTTATTATTAAAGATAGTACTAACAACTTAATTACGCCTTATCTTTTGGGATATTTTATCCTTCTCTACAACTTTTATTAGTGTTTTTGTTTTGATTTTCTTTCGACGCTAGCTATGAATATTTGTTGCACAAAGGTTATTCTATTGTTAGAATTTGTTGCCAGCTATTGTTCTTTTTATTTTTTAAAAATATTGTTGCTGCACTTTTTTGGGTGTTGATTGTTGATTTTAATTCTTCTTGTGTTTAATATTTGCTTTCAAGTGGTATTTGTTTTGTTGTGTGGTGCTTATGGCTAGTTACAAATTTGCAGCTGGTAATCAGAAGATGAAGTGAAATTCAAAGCTGCCAAGTGAAAGCTTTCTATTTATTTGTATAATTGCTTTGTGAAAGACGAAATGATCCTTTATTGGTGTAAAGTTTCTATAGGCTTTATTTATTTTTGTTATTAATGTACTAATCTATACTTTCTGGTGTAAAATTTATTTACTCAAATAATGTTGCAATGTCTTTTTCAACCACTCATTTGATTTATTTGTAAAAAAATATTCAAAGATTTTATAGTACAATGTACTTCTAATTATTCTTTGGATCAAAGTTTATTGTTTAGATATTTTCATTAAGGTTTCACATTAATTTATGGTAGTGTGGTTCATAGAACATGACAGTACCCTTTATGATAATATTATCTGTTGGAGTGACAGTTCACAAAGAAAAAAATGAATCCCTATAAAATATGTAACGACCGGATCATTTGTGGTCGCTAAATATTTTTAACGATCGAATTGAATATCCGATTGTGTACTTTTAACGAAGGAACTTTTAACGAAGGTGACGATCGGAATCAAATCGATCGTAATTAACCTTTAACGACCGAATTATGAGTTTTAGCGACAATTTTTCTATGCTAAAGATTTTTTTTCTTGTAGTATAATTAGTAACTAATAAGTAAAAATTAATTCCTACTTTCAATCTAAAATTTGTTCAAGTTAACATCAATGATTGCTAATAATATGCTCAGTTTGTAAACAAACAGAATAGTATTTTGATTTTAGATTTTGTTCATACAGATCATATTCTCCTCCAATCCCTAATTCTCTTTGTCCAAAATATAGTCCATGGAGGAAAGTTACACAAAATGTATGTTTGTGCCTTAAAAATAAAGGACCCATGTCAAATATGTGAATGTGAATATGATCAGTTGATAAAAATTTACTTGCATTGGATATTTACGTCAAATTATAATAAATTATTATGGTTTAAGTGGTTTAATGAAGTGAAATACATATTAATTAATTATGATTACATATATGACTTCATTACGCATTAATTAATTTCATAATTACGTAAAAAAGTCTATATTTAAATGCATAACATGCATGAATTGATTTGATATAAACATCTGATACACGTAAGTTTTTAGGATATCTTTTGAACTTAGCTTGTTGATAGTAATATAGATAGCTAGCACCTAGCAGTGATGGGATTGAATTATTTGCTTAAAATTAATATACAATATTGCCAATGTAGGAAATTCCCAACTCCCTTGTAATTACTTTCTTGGAACCTTCCTTTCATAACTAATTAACTACTATAGTACTATATAGTACTGATGCAAAAACAAAAATCATCTTGAATATACGAGTATATTACATTATAAATCCCCTCGTTGTTTTTGTCAGTTTAATTAATTAACAGAATTAGATGGGGGAGCTCAATAGATCTTATTCTGTTTCTATTTTTTCATCACTACTATATAGTACTATATTTTCCTTCTTGTTTTTTGTAAATGTGAACAGTTTTGATCCCCTTATTCAGTTTCCTAAATTGAAGAATCCAACAGGCAAATCAATTACCCTTCTTTACGTGAATGAATTTGGAGCCAAAGGAGATGGCATCACCGATGACACTAAGGTAATTCCTTTTTCGGGTTAAATTAGCGTCTAATATTTATGCTATCAGTACATTTTAAAAATAACTATAAATAAATCTATTTAATATTCTCATCATTAATAAGTAATTTAAATAGGAAAGAACGGTTTTAGTCCTTGTGTTATTGCATAATTTTAGTTTTAGTCCATGTGTTATTTGACTATGCACATTTAACCTTTAATTATTTGAAGTGTGGATTTTGGTCATTGGAGTTAACAAAAGTTAATTATTTATCAAAATAATTATTTTAAAATATATAAAATAAAATAAATTGAAGGGTTGGTGATTCTAAACGCTTGAAGAATTATGTGGGTAAAATAATTAAATTTAATAAAAATAAAATGTTAAATTTTTTAAAGAGTGAAAGTTGTTAGAACACCATTGATAGCCTTAAGGAGCCTGTCCATCTACTAAACCCTCAAATGTAATCGTATTTGAATAAAATGGAGCTAATGAATAAAATATAATTTTAATTTTATATACATAATTCATCAAGCATTTAAAATTACCAACCCTTTTATTTTATTTTATTTTATATATCATCAAATAATCATTTTGTTAAATAGTTAACTTTTGTTAACTTCAAGGACTAAAACTGAACATTTCAAATAAATGAATATTAAATATGCATAGTCAAATAATACAGGGACTAAAACTGAAATTATACAATAACATAAGGACTAAAATAACTATTTTCTCGAACTTAAAATGTATAAGTGTTACAATGCAAGTGTATATTATACTCATCATTTACCATCCTCATTATTATAGTTGTGGAGCCAAAATTTGACAAAGGATGTACAAATTTTCTTCTTAGATGAGCAAATATTAAATATACACCTATAACAGATAACATTTAACCTTTATATACCACATAATTTTTTACCTATGAATGTGCATGGGACGACCCTTCGCCTAAAAGATGGATAAAAGATGAATACCACACATATTACCCATTTAAAAATGAATAGTTTAATGGGTAAAATGGGGGTAAAGAGGCCCATCTTTATAAAATTAAGAAAAAACGACATTAATATTTTTTTTGGGTGTAGGTAGTCGGGGTAGGGGGGTTGGGGTTGGGGGTGAGTGGGATAAGGAAAAAAAATATTTTTTTCTAAAAAAAAAATAATTTTTTTTGGGAGGGGTCTAGAAGGGGCGGGGGGTTGGTGAGGGGGAGTGATAAAAAAAAATTAAAAAATTAAAGATTTTTTTTAAAAAAACAAATTAATTTTTTTTACATTTTTTTGGGTATGGGTGGGGCGGAGGATTGGGGTAAGGAAAGTAAAAAAATATTTTTTTTTGAAGGGTGAGGGTGGGGTAAGGGTGGTATGAATTGGGGGTCGAGTTAGGGGTTGGCGGGAGGGTGGGCTGGTAGGGGATGAGAGCCAGATTAGGGGTGGGGGTGATAAAAGAATTAACATTTTTAAAAAAACATATTTAAAAGTTCTTTTTTTTTTTCGTGGGGACGAGGGGTGAGGAGTGGGGTTAAAAGATTTTGATTTTGATACTTTTAATAGGATTCCTAGCTACTATAATATGAGTATTTATATTTATTTATATTATCTGTTTGGTAACTCGTTTTACTCCGTTTAAAATATGAATCGAGTCGAGTACTTTATCCATTTTTGTTTAACTAATTTTCGATCGATTTACGTTCGACTCGATCCGTTTATTTGTCACTCCTACTCATACACACACAATAGTCACTCTTTAGTTGGGCATTCAACATTACCTATTGATAAATTTCTAACTTGAGGTCTTCTTTTTTAAAATTTTTAATTGATTTAATTGTGAAATAACATGACATGTGTATCTAAGAAATTAGTCTTTTGATTAGAGTATGATTTGCGAGAGAGAATAAAGTGTACCGCCTTGCCATTGTCACGAATCTATTTATAGTCGCGATGGTTAATGCCGGTACTAAGCTTTTTTGTAACTATTTTCCAGGTTTTTCAAGATGTTTGGAAAATGGCGTGTTCTTCACGATTACGACCAAAAATAATAATCCCAAATGGACACTCATTCTTAGTTCGACCAATTGATTTTGTTGGGCCTTGTCGATCAAAGGTTACTCTATTAGTAAGTACTTCTAAACTCTAAAAATAATATTGTAACAATGGAGTATGTTCTATGTTTTACAACATATATAGCATATAGATAACATATTTGCAATATTAATATTACAGATTGAAGGTTCAATTGTAGCGCCAAAAGATCCAAAAGTGTGGGATGGATTGGATGCACATAAATGGCTTTATTTTGTTAAAGTGAGACACCTGACTGTACAAGGAGGAGGAACAATTAATGGGATGGGCAAAAAATGGTGGGCTACTTCATGCAAGATTAATACAACCAATGTAATTATCATTATTTTACCATATATAGCATTCATTATTCATTTTAATTTTGAGCAAAAATAATCACTATTTTAAAGTTTTAAATTTTATAAATAAAATTTCTAAGTTATTATTTTGGAGTTTTCTTGCGGATTTTTGACAATAACTATTTTTCAATTATGGAGTTTCCCTTAGTGTTTTATAGAATATTAATTCCTTCGCAATCATTAAAGTCTGACGCGATACAATCTTTTATTTTTGCAGCCTTGTCGACATGCTCCAACAGTAGGTGCTATTTTTCCCAATCTCGTTTGTTTTAAGAGTTTAACTTCTATAGATTGATAATATTAACGAAATTTTATATTATTAGAGTCAGACTTTAACTTAATTATTATGGTCATGATTATTCATTAAATTACTGAAAATACAGGCTATGAGTTTCCACAGATGCAACAATTTAAAAGTGAGGGACATAAGGATGCTAAATAGCCAACAAATGCATATATCAATTTCTAGTTGCATAAATGTTGAAGTATCACGTATAATTGTGCAAGCACCAGCTAAGAGTCCTAACACTGATGGAATCCACGTAACCTCATCTACACATGTTGCTATCAAGGATTGCACTATTCGCACAGGTTTGCTTAATTTGCTTTTACTCTCTTTGGAACAAGGTACTATGTTTGAATCTGTTGAAAAAAGGACCAGTAATCTCTGTATATCGATTCAGACAATTCACCTCTCGTAAATTAACTTTTAGGATTGAGTTAGATCCGAGATTCATTCTTTACAGAATTACTGATCGATGGGCAAATTGAATGACCTCCTATATATATAGCTCCACCATTTTCTCTATCGAAAGAAGAAAATATTACACAAAATTCGATTGATTAAGTCCCGATCGAGCTCTAATTTGTGTCGGTTTTTCTTGTCTACGATGTGATTGATCGGTTCTGTTGTCATAGTAGAATATTTTGTTATTCCTATATTTATTGTGACATGCATAAACTGATCATACGCCAGGAGATGATTGCATATCTATAGTCAGCAATTCTTCAAGTATCCTAGTCAAAAACATTGCTTGTGGTCCAGGGCATGGTATAAGGTAATTAACGTTTAATGTACCATTTTTTTAAGATCATACATGTGTACGTTGACAAAGTTTGTAATTTGGTTGGTTGATGTATATATCCACCATCATATTTTAGCATTGGAAGCTTGGGAAAGTCAAATTCATGGTCTCAGGTGTACAATGTCTGTGTTGATGGAGTATATCTTTCCAACACAGAAAATGGTGTCAGGATTAAGACTTGGCAGGTAGGTGTAATTAATCCCATAGTATATACTCTCTCCTTCCAAATTTACGTGACACTTAATTTATATACAAAAACTATATGAAAAGTACTATCTCATGATATATATTATAAAATTAGTGTTGGTCGAAATTCAAATTTAAATCTCAAAAAGTGAAAAGTGTCACATAAATTGAGACGTACAAGGTGATTATTAATTTGCTGATTTTATTCTATCCTTTTATTTTAGCTAACACTTTAAATATCATCAGGGAGGTCGAGGGTTTGTGAGAAAGATTAGCTTTATGAACGTGTGGATGGAAAATGTGTCAAATCCCATTATAATAGATCAATATTATTGCGATTCTCCACTCCCCTGCCCAAACCAGGTATGTTATATACATATTGCAATTACGTAAATTCTATGTTAGCTCGGAATTTTTAAAAATATCAATTGTCATGTGTCTGACTTGGATGCGACGATATTTTTTAGAGTCGTCCGAACAACCTAGATTACATTTATGTGCATCTAATGTTAATGTGAAATATTATTTGATCGATATGCAGACTTGGGGTGTTAGCATTCATAGTGTATCCTTTGTGGGAATTAGAGGAACTTCAGCAACAAAAGATGCAACTAAATTTGCCTGCAGTGATAGCTCTCCATGTAGAAAGCTATTTTTGAAAGACGTTCAACTCGTTTCACATTTGGGGTTTCCAACAACGTCGTTTTGCTGGAAGGCATATGGATCAACCTCAGGACTAAACAATCCCCCTTCTTGCTTTAACTTTATGCAACAGCCCACAAAATATTTATCCAATTGGAGTCATCAGTCCATTTGAATTTCATAATAATATCTTAATCACATTTATTTGTGAAAGCTAGCAAGTATTAAATTCAAACGTGTTATATATATTTATATATATTTGTTATCCTAGGCAAAACATGTGTTAAGCGCGCATGTAAGTATTTTGTAATACTTGATGAGATGAGAAGGTTATGAGTACTGCTCCCTTAGTATGCTATAAATAAAATCTCTGTTTGACCAAAAAAAAAAAAAAAAAGGTTATGAATTATCTATCCTTGAAGGATGTTGTAATTTTGGCCCAAAAAACTATTGCACACTTAAATTCGGGTTAATTTAATTTCACAAATGATTTTCATGAGTAGGGGTCTTGATTTTTTGTTCCACTAAGGCAAAGCTTTAATTATCCATCAGACATAAGCTGTGAACATAATTAGAGTTTGTTTGATATTGTAGTTAGAAGGTTAAAAAAAAATTAAGGTATTTGGCTAATCAGTAAAATTGCTTTTAAATAGAAGTATAAAAAACTCTTTTACTATTGGGAAGAAGCTAAAAAAAATTATTTCTTAAAAACAGCAAAAGAAGAAGCAACAAATTATTTTTTCCAAGAAAAGTATATCCGTGCCATATATACATATTTACCAATATATGTTTATATATTTTTGTGGTGAATTTTTCGTATGTAGTGATATAATTTGTGGAATAATTTTAAATTTATTTTGTTTGATATTTTTAGTTATATTTAAATCATCATGTTAGTATAATATCAATATTTAATTTTTTTCATTTAACTATGCATATTATTGATTGAAAATTTGAATATGTACATTTTAATTAAATAAAAATAAAAATTTATGATAAATATTCTAAATATTTATCTTTATAAGATAATCTTAATATTAAACGTGCATTGATATTTGCCCCTTTTTCGTAATTTGACTAGCAAAAACCCTTATAAAAAAATTAGCCAAACATTAATCTAGTTATCAAAAGCAATTTTAAATGAATTAGTCAAACACAATTGATTTTTTTTTTTAAAAAAAACTTTTCTGAAAAGCTATTTTAAGAAAGTACATCTAAAAAAAATAAGCAATTTTTAGCAAAAATACCAAGTAAGTTCTTAATTTAACCTATAAGACAGAAGTTTAGACAATTTCAAGACAGTGAATCTATTCAATTGATCGTAAGTTCTGCCTTATAAATAAAAATTAGAATTTATGTTTGATGGGCAACAAAAATTCTTCTTGGCAATTTTTTCAAGTTAAAGGTCATTTTAAAATATATATTTTTGCTAAGTATGGATAAAAATTCAAGATCAAACACTTTTAAAGACGCTAAGCATTATTTCCTACTACAATTTTGCCACTGAAATTTGAATTATACAAATTGTCCAAATTCATCCTTAAAGTTTTGAAATAGTAAAATTGACAACTTATCTTTCTTTGTCATCAATCGATCATTTGCACAATAGCAATTGTTTCTCTACATTCTTAAAAAAGTCATTCAAACATCATTACATGCATAAAGAGTACATCGAACTTGCATACAAAAACATGCACCTCCATTCAAATGATTTCTTTCACACATTTGTTTTCATCACTTCTCCCAATCACCATTTTACTTAAGCTAGAAGATCATTGTAATATTGTGCTAAACCTTTAGCAAACATTAAGGAGTTGTTTGTTTCATAGACTAAATTATAACGGAACTAAAATTCTTGGATTAATTTATCTCACCTAAAATGTCAGGTAGAATAATCTCAAGTCTAATAGGATAAGGTGAGATATTCAGGATTAGATACTATGAATATAATTTATACTATGTTTAATTGACAGTATAGATTTATAATAGCATCAAATTTCAGACTTTAATTCTCAAATATCTCACCTTATCTTTCTTTGTCATCATTCCTCATCCATCGATCATTTTTGTACAATAATAATTGTTTCTCTACATTCTTAAAAACATCATTCAAACTCTATTATATGCGTAAAGAGTACAAAGAAATTGCATACAAAAATATGCACCTCCATTCAAACGATCTCTTTCACGCATTTATTTTCATCACTTCTCCCAATCACCATTTTACTTACGCTATAAGATCATTGAAAATAATCTTCATAATATTGTCATAAACCTTTGGCAAATATCAAGGAATTGTTTGTTGCATAGACTAAATTATCCTGGAATTAAAATTTTTGAACTAATTTATCTAACTTAGAATATGAGATAAAATAATCTCAAGTCTAATTGAATAAGGTGGAATATCCAGAATTAAGTACCGTGAATAAAATTTATTCTATATTTAATTGACAATATAAATTTATAAATAACGTCAATCACTTCAAATTTTAATTCTCAAATATCTCATCTCTCTTAAGAAACTATTCTTACTAGTAGCCTGTTTGGATTGACTTATTTTTAAGCAGCTTATAAGTTGAAAACTGATTATAAGTTTAAAAAAAAAGGTAGATGGAGGCCAACTTTTTTTTGACTTATAAACCGTTCTCAGCTTATAAACAACTTAAAATAAGTTCATCTAAATAAACCCAATTATTTATTGGGTTATTTTAAGCACAAAATTGTCACGACCTAACCCCGTGACTAGTGTCCGAATTGGACCCTCATATACACACCTATTATCTATAGTCAATTGGCAATTAAACATGATATAAGATTTATATGGGTAGCACGTCGTCTCAAACTGTTACTTATATATATACCAAAATCACCTATTTCTTGGGGAGTCTTAATTGTCAAAAATAAGATAACATAATATGTAAGCCGACAAGGCTTCCATTCTGAATGTAAACGTCCAAAAACATAAGTCATACTAGTACACCGGACAACATCTATATACAACCCACTCATATGTCTACAGACCTCTAAGAGGATTAACAATAGCATATGATGGGACAGGGCCCCGTCGTACCCCTAAATACACAAATATATACATTATAAGGATTAGTACCCAAAGTTTGGGCTCCGAGACAATGGAGCACTTCAAACTCGTTGAGTAGAATCCTAAGCTGGCGGCTCTCCAAAATGAGTATCTGTACCTGCGGGCATGAAATGCAGCCCCCCGAAGAAAGGGGGTCAGTACGAACTATGTACCGAGTATATAAAGCATAAAATACCGTAAAGGAGATCACATCTGCAATAAAGATTCAGGAGCTAATCACTGTACCTGTGTCTTATGAAATGAATACATGCATATCATCATCATATATCATACCCGGCCCGTTAGGGAACTCGGTATCACAATTATATCAATATATCGTTATATGTATATATATACCATACCCGGCCCTCTAGCAAGGGACTCGGTGAATAGAGTAGTGTACACTGATACCGTACCCGGCCCATTATGGGACTCGGTGCCATAATCATATCGTCATATCATTATAATATCATATTATCATATCACGTACCCGGCCCTCTAGTAAGGGACTCGGTGAATAATGTAGTGGAATCCATACATGATAACATACCCGACCTATCGTAGGACTCGGTGAATAATACCATAACAATATGCACGAATAAGGTATCATTAGCAACCTTGTGAAATTTGATCATTATCGGAGACTTAATAGAATAAGCAAAATAGTCCATCATTTGAAAACTAAGACAATAGTCATTATGAATCACACCAATTATGGATTATACTAAAATATGAATTATACCACAACATGAGTTATACCAACTAGGATGGCTGGAATCATACACATGAGTCAAGACATAACAATATAAATTTTGAAAATCAAGAACGGTAGCCATCCGAGTATATCTACGAATAAGAGTTTCTTTGGAATTTAAGCATACGTCATTCGTTCGTTTCATATGGATCATGCCAAAAGAAGAAAATGTTAACTTTACATACCTTTAGCGTTTATACGTATATGCTGTCCAATATTGTCTCAACCTATATTAAAACGTTAAGCACTATGGTTAAGCTATGGACAAGAATAAAACGTAGTCTATCGTTAGTAGGTTATTTCTAAAAAAAATTGGACAGCACCTTCCCTATACCGCTCACTTTTCCCACTTTCAAACCAGCCATATAATCATCAATCAACATCAACAATCCAAAATATTGACACAAAATAAGATTTATTATTGACAATAAGCCTAGAATATTTCCACCCGACTCATGTTACCAAAGCAGTAAATTCGGAAAGTCAAGTACCTCACGTTGTATCTAAATTTTGAAAATGAAAACGGCAAAACTGGACTTTATGACCTTCATGAAACATTTAGATCTCTGTCTTAAGTTTCCAATGCAAAAGAAATCAACTCAAAAATCATTTTCTACAAAGAGATATCATCAACATACGAACAGCTATACATGAAGGATTTTTCAATCCAGAATCTGGACAGAATTTGTCTTATGATTCATCCTCAGTTTTCGATATAATAACAGCAGATATATACTAAGACATAAACATAAGAGTTGTAGGTACGTGTATTAGCTTTCCAAAACATGTTTAATATCTAAAATCTAAGGTCTACACAATGAGATATTCCAGAATTACTACCAGCTACTCAATTCCAAAAACGGGTTTGAACATTCACAATCTTCATACACCTTTTTCCTCCAAATTCAAGAACAACAACTCATCAACAACATCAAAACAATATCAACCATTATTATACATCATCACTAAGCTAATTCTATCCATTTAATCTACCTAAAACAACCCTTTAACCTATAAATCTCAACAAATCACCAAACTAGTTTATAACACTATTTTCTCCGTTCTAATCCGTTAAAACTCTAACTAAACTTGTTAACAATGAAAAGGAGACTTTAATATTACCTTAAATTTGAAGCACCACATTGAATATTCTCCTTATTGATTGATATCTACCTCAAATTGAAGCTAACGCGATGTACAACAATTTTCTGTTCATGAGCTTCGGATTTCGGGACTCGAATTTTGGTCGGATTTGGTATTTCTCTCAAGAACTCCCTTTCTCTCTCTCTCTGGAAATTTCCAGAATTGTGTTGGTCTAAAGTATGAAGGAATAGATACAAAAAATCAGATTTAATTTCGTGGGCATTGGGCCTGACCCGAATTAGAATTGGGTTGGGCCGAATCCACTATTTAGTTTGGCCTGTCAGACTTAAAATGTCTATATCTTATTACTCCGATATCGTATTTCATCCCACGACCTATGGTTGGAAAGATATTTTCATTATCTACAACTTTCATTTTGAGAGTTTTCCCAAATTCTAAAGAGGTTATGGCCTCATGAAGTCAGCTTATCCGAAACGTGACTTTAAGAAAAACATATCTGATGGCTTCTATTTTAATTTGGCCCAAGGGTCTTTCTTGAGATATATTTTACTTCACATAAATTATTCATATAACTTGACATCTACAATAAATCATGTCCTTTTAAAATTCAAAATTAAAAGTCCTTGAATTTATAACCGTTAGCTTATGAATAATCCAAGATGCAAAAATACGGAATGTAACATAAATAACTTTAATTTAACCAGTCAAACACTAAAAAAAATAAAAACAACTTATAAGTCAATTCAAACGGCCTAGATGATATTATAGGAAGTAACAAAGTATCTCAACCTCTATACATTAAGGACCATTTCGACAATTTCCTCTTCAAACTTTGTTCTCCAAGTTAATAGAAACCAAAAGCCCTAGCTCAAAAGTTACAGTTAATTACACCGCCGTTTCGTTTTCAGCGCGATCAATCTCAGTTGCAGAGAATTGAAGGTATTGTATTGTTGTTAAAGGGTTGAATATGGAAGAGGTAACTGAAGGAGTGAACAATTTGAAGCTGGTTGATTCTCAGAAGAAGAATCGTATTCAAGTATCTAATACTAAGAAACCTCTTTTCTTCTATGTTAATCTTTCCAAGGTACAAAACTCATAATCCAATTAATATGTATAATGTTTTCCATGGTTTTAATGGATTTTATTAATGTTTGGATACATGATTCTAGAGGTATATGCAGCAGTATAGTGAGGTGGAGCTTTCAGCTTTGGGAATGGGTATTTCATTTCAACTCTCTTTGTTTCTTTATTTTTCCTTCTGTTTTCTACTCCCTCCTCCTGTTTGTTTTATTGGGTATTGTCTATATTTGTGGTGGTAGAAGAAGAATTATTTTTCTTTTGAGAAGTTAGCTTTGCAGAGCATATCAAAATTTGGATAATTGTGGTGTCCAAAGCCACCTTACAAGCTTCCACTAAGGCTAGAATGGAAATAAATTATCTAGTGTTTATGTCTCTGATGGTATTTGAACCTGAGACTTTGTGGTGCTCAACCCACTTCATTGACCACTGGGCCACACTCCTGGGGTGCAAAATTTGGAATGCGAATATGGTTGAATTAATTTGAGTTCGTTAAACTATGAAAAAATAATACTATTATCAGTAGTTGATTTTGCTTCCTTTTGCATCTGTCGACAAAAGGATCTTAGAATTAACCTAAGATGATCATCTTGTGGCTATTGAGAATCAATGAGGGACTATCATAATAAAGTTTGCAAGTCATTTTCTGATGTAATTGAAGGCAAAGAGAGAAGATCGCGTGGATTTCATTATCAACAGATTTCAATAATTCTTTTAATTGCTATGCTAGTTATAGTATCGGTCTAGAAAAGTCAATTTAGTTGATTGTAAAGCTGAGGTCAATGAGGGTCCAAGTTGCTAAGAAAGAGTTCCTTTGCACGAGTAAGAAACTTGTGTATTTAAATGGGTCGCCCTTGCTCTGTGTATGAGTTCTTAAAATTTTCGAAACAATGCTATTTCAAAATAGTCCTACTCTCTTTTAGATTTTGTAGCAAAAAGTCTTTTTGGTAGAGCATACTTCACAGCTCCCCAATTTTGACTTTCAGTAATTAAATGGATAGTACCAATATGTTAAATCAGATAAAACCTTAATTCAGTAAATCTCTCTATTACATCTTCTTAAATTATTTTTAGCATTGGTTTTGAACTTTCAAGGTGTTTCCTTGTTGGTTGCTCTATGAATAAAGAATTGCACTTATTATAATCTCTGAATTCAGTGAAAAATTTCTCTTGGCGTCATTCATCCTAATTTTGCTCTATGCTTAATACTTATTATAATCTCTGATTCAGTGAATTTCTCTTGGTGTCATTCGTCCTAATATTGCTCAATGCTTATACTTGTTATAATCTAAAGCCTAATCGTTCTAAAAACTACTCATGACGGCCCAATGCCTAAAAGTGCTTAACACGGTGCTGACACTTTGGTTCTGATGTGGATCTGCAGCAATTTCAACAGTTGTATCAATTGCTGAAATTCTAAAGAATAATGGGCTGGCCACCGAAAAAAGTGAGTTTTCCATTAGATGTAAATTTGCTTCAGTGTTACTCTATGTTGTTCAAAGTTTATGATACTGACATGCATATTGATATCAGTGTTGTCAAAGGCGCACCTACTTAAGCCCTGAAGCAAGGTGTAGAACATGTGGAACGCTTCTTAGTGGGCACTTTAGTATTGTTATCAAGGCTTTAAGGCATATTTTTTTTTTGCAAATGAGCATAATTCTAAGAGGCTATACTAAACAATTGATATTTCACTTTATTGTAAAAATAAAATTCAATTTCTTTGTCCATATATTGGTTGATCATGTGTATAATTATTAGTCTTGTACTACACACACATACTTGTATTTCTTTTTCCATTTGCACCTTTCTTCATTAAATCTCACACTTTATATGTGCTTTGCGCTTAAAGCCCCAACTGACTTGAGCGCTCTTTTGGTAACACCCGATTGATATCCATTCTTTGAAACATAAATGCAGAAATCATGACTTCTACAGTTGATGTAAAGGAAGATATGAGGGGAAGACCTGTTCAGAAGGCCAAGGTATGTTTTTGCACGTGTGGGGAGATGTTTTATTTTGGTGATGCATTGTAAAGTCAATTATGTTTTTGTCTCTGTGGGTGCGTCTATGGGATATTCTGTTTAGATTATGCATTGTGAAGTTCAATTATGTTTGGCTTTTGGGAAAAAAAGTGACTCATCCCATATCAAAATTTCACCCTGATTGTTATCTTTCCCTTCTTAAAACAGAGAGTAGCATCATTTAGTCGTTAGAAATAATCCATCTTCGAACATTAGCAAATGCTATTCCATCTAACTTAGAATCTTCCATGTTCTACGATGAACACAATAAGAATTTTCTCGGCTATCGATGTTGCAACTTGTTTCTACCACTTGTGGAAAACTTGAAATATATTGTTAACAATGCGAATGCTTATTTTTTCAGATTGAAATCGTACTGGGTAAGACAGTCAACTTTGATGAGTTGATGCTCGCTGGGCAAAATGATGGGAAAAATATTCAGGAACAGAGTTGAATAAAAATATTGTAGTTAATTGTGTCGGATTTTGTCAGTTTTGCTTGTGGTTTAGAAGCAAATTTAAATCGTGCAGCTATTTTCTTCCCCTATGTTATCCTCTTTTTTGTTATCTACAGGTTTTCTTTGTCCAAAGTTCTTCCTCGCTCCTTCTCTCTTATTTCCAAGACACAATTGCCTTTTTTTCTTTCTTTTTTCTAAACTGAATTTTACATTTGTCTATTTTTGAGTTGTCACACCAGTTCAAATTTTCCTGTTGAGTCTTGCATGCACAATGTTAACTGTGTAGGAAAAGAAAGTAGCTCCATGTCCCCTGCTACTCTACTTGTCTATAATTTCAATTGTATGTAATACATTAACGCGGATAATATGGATGTGTAACTTTTAAGTCAAACTTGTTTAACTCCCTACATGTGAATTGTTCAACGTTCAAGAAAATTGTTGAAAATTTCTTTCACTTTTGCCCCCATCTACATTTTTTGGGTGATAATTTCTAGAGATGATCCAAATGCTATTTCTCTCTCTAATTTTGGATGTATCACAATTTATGGGATAATTCTAAAGGAAAATAACTCACATCTTCACTTGTTATAGATTGTAAATAAGCCTCCGTAACTAAACAGTGTAGCATGTCACCTTTTTCATCTAGGCAAGTGAAAACAAATAATAGTACTAAAATGAGTAATACAATTTACGGTCATTGTTAACCAACAACAATGCAGTAGAAACTGAAAGATAATAACTGTGACTTGGCATACATTGTGCTGCTAGAGACAGCGACATACCCAGTGTGAATCCATAAGTAGGGTAGGGGAAGCTTTGAGTAAACATAGACTACAAATATCTCTCAGAAATCAGTTGGTGGTTTCAACCTAACTAGTCTCTTGATTCTATCTTTGTCGATGTTCTCCAGTAAACCCTACATAATAAACAAAGTAAGAATATCATCAGCAAGACTGCACCAAATGGGAGATTGCAAAACTTACAGAGGATCAAGTGGAAGTGCCTAGAGAGTTTTATACTCGAAACAGTATCTAACCTCTGATCTGTCATCTGGGACTAAAAAGGGTCATCAATCTAAAAATCTATTCAAGTAAAATTACAGAGCATGTTTTTTCAAGTAAATTTAGCACCAGGCAACTGATGATACAAAAACGTTGAGCAATCTAAATTGAGCATGTCATCTATCAACTCAAAAAAAAAAAAGATTTCGCACAACATTGGTAGTATTTGATTAATAAAAAGGTTTTCTTAGCACTATATGGTTCTCCTACTAGATTCATGCCACATTACTTGAGGAAATGAGAGCTCCACGTAACAGATTTTTTTTACTGTTCAAACATAAAGACAATTCCCCTTACCGTCCACACAATCTCATCCAAGCACAAGCAAATCTTTCCATACTTGTCCAGGAAAAGCCTCTCTGTTGGAGGTTTCCCACATACATCCTTGAGAGCAGATGTTATAACAAAGATTGCTTCAGACACTGCAAACAAAGCCCAGAAGATGAGATGTTGCTAAAAAGATCTAGGGCATAACTCCCAATCAGGGCAGGAGGCCATGATGCTCAGCAGAAATGAGAGAGACACAAAGAAAGCAATTATGATAATAAACAGACTAACCAGTTGATTTATTTAGTCAGCCAAGTGGAACTAGAGTATGATTTTCTATCTAACCTAATGTACACAATAGTCATATCTTCACATAGTTTTACATCATGGAAGAAATATACACTTCTATGAAATGTCGAGTAGAGATTTAAATCTCAGATATAGACACACTCTTCAGATACCTTCATAAAATAGATATCTTCATTCATGAAATAGAGAGAGAGTAATACATTGCAGTCTGACATAAGCTATGGCAAGTAGCGTTAGGCTTCCTGTAAGTATACATCACATAATATCATTACTTCAAGAAATCTCGACTAAAGTAGCCCTTTTTAGTTTAAGGTACAGATGATCTTCTAAAAATTCCAATATTTGAAAGGGTCATACCTCCACAATTTCTTAATAGTTAACATACAACAAAAGGAAACGATAATGATAATGATATTGAGCAGTGAATATTAACATCCCAAATCACTAAGCTATCATACTTTGGAACATTGAGCTAATTGTATTCCAAGGCATTAACATCTCTTACCAAGGTCATAAACTCGTTCCATCTTGTTCTACCTTTAACCACCCAAAATTTGTGTAAACACACTCTAAATTACATGGATGGGGCAAGAATAACATACTGAAGTCAAGCAGTTAGCCACACTATAACGGATTACTTTTTACATGAAAGTTTCTGATGTTGCCTAGGAACACTGAACCAGGTATCACTTACAAGAAAGTTCATCATATTCATCCTTCCCGACGACATAAATGCTTACATCTCCAAGTTTTGTATATACGATGTAAACAGACCTGTGCCAAAAGAATATGTGAAAAAAACTACAATTTGGAGTCATTTTGAAAACAATACTAGTATGTTATGATTAGCAAAGTATCTTATGACAAAAGAAACTTCTAATACAGTTCAGCCTAACAACATTTGCAGAAGCAAACAGCTGACATGAGTTTGAGAATGGACAATAGAATCTCCCAATTGTTTCCAGATGTTTAAAATGGGGAGCTGAATGGGAAATCAAGTAAATATAGAGTAAGAGAGACAAATTTATATACTTGTGGCAAGCAACAAGGAGTTCTTCATTCTTGACCCCTTTGAGATTCTCCGAACCCAGCTTAACTAAGAAAGACCGCCAATGCAGTCGTTCCTCTGCAGGCACTCCATTAAATCTGCACGCTAGCCATGAAATATAAGGTGATAATTCCTGGTAAATAAAAAGGTGCAATGGCATGAAAGGGACTGAACTAGAAGAAAAATTAGCATTTTCCTTACAACAAATATTAGCATCTTTTCTTAGTAGCAGAATGCAGTACCACGCTGGGAATGTATCAAAATGTGGTGTCTTACAAATTTACTTCATCTTAGCCACAAGACAACTAAAGTTATATTAGAACAAATCAAACCGATGGAGGATAGGATTTTTGCTCGTGGTCGAATGCCTTTATGGAGAACCTGCAAGTTCTAGAGATTGGAGGAAACCTAAAATAGACTGTATTTTCTTTTGATAAGGAAAATTGAATACATTTTCGTTCTCATTTCGTTCTTTTTTCTGTTATTCGATCTAGGGCAGTAAAATTCAGCATAATGTAGCTAACAATTTAACTTCATACAGTTCTGAGGACAGGTAAGAGTAAAGCTGATCCCAAATTTAAGGACGGGGATGAACACTCTTTAACACACAGATATATATACATTTTAGGAAAATTAAACTACATATATAATTCAATACACGGGCATTAATATGCTGGATCTGCCTATGAGGCCAAAGATTGCATTTGTTCAAAAAAGAACATTTTCCCCAAGAGACCCGATTTAAGCGCCAGCGATGAAAGTGAATCATATGGTTTTGGGTGAGAAAAAGACGGAGATGAGCGGTGGGTTACCGTTCGACGAGGATGTTGCCCTCGGAATTGGCGAATAGCACCGCCAGAAGCATTTTCTTACCCTTTTCCGATGCGATCGCTTCCTGCTCTGACCAACAAAAAATGGATCTCAAAACCCTAGTTTTTGGAAATTGAAAATAATACTATTTTTTTTTCCTATTCGGAAAAGGTCAAAATCGCCCCTACATTATAAGAAATTGTTTAAATTTTACTATCGTTAATAGTAATTTGAATCAAATATCGAAAGTGGTTGACGGTGTTTATCATAATATTTCATGTTCAATGTGTGGGTCTTTTCTGAGTGAGAAAAAATCGAATTTGATGTTGAATTACTTGAAACACTTCAAATTTACCCATAAAGTTTGAATAATGATCATTATTTTGCCATCATGGTAGTTGTGGTTGGTGATCTAATGAAGATATAATGGTGATAAAAAAAAGCTAGTAAAAATAAAGTTATAAGAAAAATTGTCTTAATATGATTATTGTTATGTGTTTTAATTGAGTATAGTGGGGTGAAATGGCAGTGTAGTGGTTTTGAAAGCGGGGGTGAGCAATTGTTATAGTTGTGATCAATTTTGAGAGTTGGGGGAAATAATTATTTTGATATGATATAGAAATTTATATTATTACTAATAAAACTGGATTTTTTTTAAATCTTTGATCAGTAATAATTTGAATAAAGAAATTTGTTATGTATCTTATTTATCAATATCTTGTATATTTTGAATTGATCTTCTGTAACCATGACCATAGTATTAAAAATGAACATTTACAAGAGATCATAAGATCAATACCAAATTAATGTCAATAGATTGGTCCAAAGCAAAAACCCTTTAACCATTTTAATGACTCATCCATTTACCTAGATGTAGATGATATTTTTGATTTGACTAATTGGACATTCGGGCTAAAAAATAAAAAGGAAAATCATTTATTAACCTATCAAAACAAATAAATGCGTTATATTCTAGTTTCGTCAATTTTGTCAAATTAATATGTGTCCATGAGGTTAATTTTTTTGAGAAATTTAGCATAATTTCATTTTTAAGATATTGAGTGTTCAATCCGTGTATCAAAATCAAAGTTATTTTCTTCTTTTATTTATGGTAAAATAATATTCCCTCTATTTCATATTAATTGAATTTTTGTGGATTTTTTTATTATTCAAAGTTCAAGATGGATGTTTGATTTTTTTTTCATATTTGTCCTTTTATTTATTGAAATTTTATATTTTTTAGGAGATAAATCAGACTACTTACAAAGTTATATTTATGATTTTACAAAAAATAATAATAAAAAATATAATTAAAATTATATTCTTAAATACTTTTTTTAATATTTATGTATTGCTTTATAAATTCAGTTAATATGGAATAGATAGAGCGGAGATTAAAGCAGTAATCACTAATGAGCAAAGTTGACGTCGGCAAAAACGCGTAAACCTTTGAGTTTAGGCTAAGGAACTACACGTGGACTAATATTTTCCTTGATGACTTTTTTGGACATGAATCAATAGTCTTTATTCGGAAAAAAAGAAGAAGAGGAAATCAATAGTCTTGGTAATCAATGTTAACAAAGAAAATAAAGAGAGAGAAAAAGAAAACGCAAAAAATAATAAAAATAAGACGTTACAATTAGTGGGGTGCTTAAAAACACAAATCAAACTAAGCCAAAATCACTTAAAATTCAATTATACACATAGTTAAGAGTTTTTTTTAGGGATAATGGCATGAATTAGCAAATATATACAAATTAAATAATATACATAACTATAATTTAAGTTAATTCTCACTCGCGGCAAACCTTTTCTAGTAATTAATATATATATATATCTATAGTTATTCAGAATTTGTATAATTAAGCTCTCAATTTTATAAATTCAGATTTTGTTTGTATAAATTCAGAATTTTCTAATTGAATAAATTCAGATTTTGTATATGCTTACTTTAACATGTATATAATTATAATATTGATACATTTGATTTGTATAAGTTCTGAAATTTTTTTAAAATATATAAATATAGAATTTATATATACACTTACCCTATTTGTATATTGCTAGCGAATTATACAAACAGATTTATATATTCTCAGCAAATTATACAAATGGGCATGCAAATTATACAAAAAGCTGCTATAACTATTAATTATTGAATGTAATTACCTAAAATGTAGCTATTTCGACCTATTAAATCTTTTTATAATAGCTATTTGTGAAATTTTCACCATTTTTTATACTAATGGAGCAAAAAAAATTCACTATCAATAGTAGATTGTGTCTTTGCATATGGATTTGTTTACTTTTATTTTTAATTGCTATTTTTATCAAGAAAATATAATTTTTTAATTTTACCCTTAATATTAATTATCTACTTTTAAATTATTTTTTAAAATTAAAGATTATAAATTAGTAATTAATATAGTAAGTATATAAATATCTATTAGACACGGAACAGACGACTTGAGAAAAACAAGCGACTTGTCAAATTTGATCAAATTACACGAAAGTCTGTGTAAGTGTGAACAGTCACTCTTTACATTTTATTTTTTGTCCCAAAGGCAGAATTTCAGGTTTTTGTTTCTAGAAGAAGAGGCACAAGGTTTTTCAATTTTCATGATCATCAATTGATTAAAGTTTTTCTGGTTTTCAACTGCACTAAGTATGAACTGTTTAATGTATATATATATTTTTTCCTAAGTAAAGAATCGAACCCTTACTAGCTAGACGAAAGTTTAATTAATACGAGCTACTGAATGGTATGTATACAGATCTAAATAGGAGTAGAATATTTGCATAGAGCATAAAGATCTGATCCAGTCTTAAATCTAGGATATACTTATTAATAAAAAGGGATACTGCTCCCCTCGTTCTCTTACCATTCCCTCTGAGCACTTCTTACATAAATAAAAAAATAAACTTTCTTGGATCACTCTCTCTTATTCCTTGACTTCTCTTACAAGCAAGATTGGATCATTTTCTCACTTGTTTTCTTTGATTGACACTTCAGTTTTGGCTTTGTTGGTGTAAGATTTCAGATCTCTAGTCTTACTTTCTTGATGTATCTGACTTTAGTTTTGTCAAAGGTTTCATTTTTTCTGGTGTGTGTTCAACTAATTCGGGATCCAGACATAGTGATTGTTTGTTTTGCTTTTGGAGTAATGACTCTGGGTTTTTAGTACTACACCTTTTGTGGGTTTAATGTTTTGCTGTGAATTATATGCTAGAGGGTGTAATGTGGGTTCCTATGACCTTTGGATAAGCAGGTGAAAAATGGCTCAGATTCAGCTTCATGGAACTCTACATGTCACGATCTTCGAGGTCGATAATCTGCAGGGTCAGGAAGAGGGTGGGCACTTCTTTAGCAAGGTGGGTATACATGTGATCTATGTTCTTGATTGACTTGGATTGCGAGGCTTTTTGCTTTTAATTCCAAATTTTGTTTTTTTCCCCTTATGCTTTGCTTGAATTGAGTATTCTAGTATGGAAGATTGGATCCGTTGTTCCCATATTAGTAGTACTATTTGTTTGAAAGGTTAACACTCTTAGACACCTAGTGTAGCGCAGGATGGATAGTTTCCATGTTGATTTTCAGTTGAACTGAATACAAGTTATGAATGTATCATGAAGCTTATGAAGAGTGCTACTTTAGCTGCTAAGTTGTAGTGAGATTTTTACACTAGCTTATGGACTTGAGTAGCTTCCTCGTGAGCCTTCGGTCGGAACATCATAAAGCCGTGATGGACTATCCAACACAATTAGTTTGATAATGTAAACGAGTCCATGATTAGAAAATATGATTAAGTGAATTATAGGGTTTTAGCGATTTCTTGAGGTTGTGGTGTATGAGCAAGCATAGTTTCATGATACAGAATCTTGTAGTTTGTTAAGGTTAAAAGCTGATGGAGAAATTTACCTATGCCCTATGTACTTTAATTTTTTTACATAGTAATACATGTAATAGTTCTCTTGTGCTAACTAATCTCAATTATTCGCCTGTTAGACAAGTGACTCTGTTGCACAAGGATTAACAGTGTTATTTAAGTGGAAGCAGGGTAGAGGTGTGGGCCCATACACCCCGAGTTCAATGTTGGGCTGTACAGTCCAGTATTTAGTGCACCTCATGTTTACAGCTAAATATATGGACTTCTGAATCTTTTCCGGAAGTAACATCATATGATCTTTCGTTGATGAATCTCTATAATTTGCTGATCTCTGTATATGATTTGTATAAATTGCTAATAGAACATAGCCAACTTTCTGTTACATGTTTAAGAACTTTTTTAGCCTTTTTTTATTGATACAGCGATCAATTTGGAATTCTAATCCTAATTTAACTAGAATAGGGTCCTTTGTGAGGAAGTGATTGCCCCATTTATGACAAATTTGATTTTGAAATCTCATATTTCAGATAAAACAACATTTTGAGGAGACAGTTGGTATTGGGAAAGGAACTCCAAAAATTTATGCTACAATTGATTTGGAAAAGGCTAGGGTTGGGAGAACCAGAATGATTGAAAATGAACCAAAAAATCCAAGGTGGTATGAGTCTTTTCACATTTACTGTGCACATATGGCTTCAAATGTTATATTCACTATCAAGGATGACAATCCCTTTGGTGCAACCTTAATTGGAAGAGCTTATGTTCCGGTTGAAGAACTTTTGGAAGGGGATGAGATTGATAAATGGGTTGAGATACTGGATAAAGAAATGAATCCTATAGCAGAAGGTTCTAAAATCCACGTTAAGCTACAGTTTTTTGATGTCAGTCGAGATCCAAACTGGGGACGTGGAATTAGAAGCTCTAGATATCCTGGTGTTCCTTACACTTTCTTTACACAGAGAGCGGGATCACGGGTTTCCTTGTATCAAGATGCTCATGTGCCAGACAATTTTATTCCTAAAATCCCTCTCTCTGGCGGAAAGTATTATGAGCCCCACAGATGTTGGGAAGATATATTTGATGCTATTACTAATGCAAAGCACTTGATTTACATTACTGGCTGGTCAGTATATACTGAAATAACCTTGGTGAGGGACTCGAGGAGGCAAAAACCTGGAGGAGACATCACATTGGGGGAGCTGCTCAAGAAGAAGGCAAGTGAAGGTGTTAAAGTTCTTATGCTTGTTTGGGATGATAGGACGTCCGTGGGTTTGCTTAAGAGGGATGGTCTGATGGCCACTCATGACCAAGAAACTGAACAGTACTTTCAAGGTACTGATGTACACTGTGTCCTCTGCCCTCGGAATCCTGATAATGGTGGAAGCTTTGTCCAAGATATACAAATCTCTACCATGTTTACCCATCACCAGAAAATCATAGTAG
Source organism: Solanum dulcamara (assembly GCF_947179165.1). Taxonomy (NCBI): domain Eukaryota; kingdom Viridiplantae; phylum Streptophyta; class Magnoliopsida; order Solanales; family Solanaceae; genus Solanum; species Solanum dulcamara. The sequence continues at coordinate 69,489,690 of NC_077244.1, forward strand.
TGGACAGTGCACTGCCCAGCGGAGAGTCGGAAAAGAGGAGAATTCTGAGTTTTGTCGGAGGTATTGATCTTTGCGATGGAAGATATGATACACCTTTCCATTCGCTTTTTAGGACATTGGACACTGCACATCATGATGATTTCCACCAACCTAATTTTCCTGATGGCTCAATTACCAAAGGTGGACCAAGGGAGCCCTGGCATGACATTCACTCTCGGCTTGAAGGCCCAATTGCTTGGGACGTTCTGTTTAATTTTGAGCAGAGATGGAGAAAGCAGGGAGGAAAGGATATTCTTGTCAACTTTAGAGAGCTTGATGATACTATAATTCCTCCATCTCCGGTAATGTACCCTGATGATCATGAAACATGGAATGTTCAGTTATTCAGATCAATTGATGGGGGGGCTGCTTTTGGCTTTCCTGACACACCTGAAGATGCAGCAAAAGCTGGTCTTGTCAGCGGGAAGGATAACATAATTGATAGAAGCATCCAAGATGCTTATATTCATGCTATTCGTCGAGCAAAAAAATTTATTTACATTGAAAATCAGTATTTTCTTGGAAGCTGTGCTGACTGGCAGTGTGATGATATCAAGGTAGAGGACATAGGTGCTTTGCATGTCATTCCAAAGGAACTTGCATTGAAGATTGTCAGTAAGATTGAAGCCGGGGAAAGGTTTACTGTTTATGTTGTGGTCCCAATGTGGCCAGAAGGAATCCCCGAAAGCGCATCAGTACAAGCAATATTAGACTGGCAGAGGAGGACAATGGAGATGATGTATAGGCACATTGTTCAAGCAATGAATGCTAAAGGTATTGAGGAAGATCCAAGGAATTATTTGACATTTTTCTGCATTGGTAACCGGGAGGTGAAGAAGAGTGGAGAATATGAACCTTCTGAGAGCCCAGAGCCTGATTCTAATTACATGCGAGCTCAGGAGGCTCGACGTTTCATGATATATGTCCATTCCAAGATGATGATTGGTAAGTACTTGTTTTACTATTATAGTTATTATATCTTATTATTGACTTTCTGATATTGAAATCTAGAGGTCTATAACAAGTCAGGAATTAAACAGTTTCTAAATGACCGAAGGAATTGAAATTGGTGGTACTTCAAATTTTCTTAATTTGTTAATTTGATGAACTTTTGAGCATTTCTGAATTGAATATAAGGGAAGGACGGTTCTCTTAAGTGTTGAAAATGTGTTTGGCGCATTCCAAGTGAAAATGATCACAGGTTGCTTTTCATGGCTTATGCCAACACATTTTCGTGTGAAGTACTGCATAAATGTTATACTAGCTTCATAACTAACTTTATTTCTGAACAGTGGATGACGAGTACATCATAGTTGGATCAGCCAACATAAACCAGAGATCTATGGATGGTGCTAGAGATTCGGAAATAGCCATGGGAGCCTATCAGCCTTATCATTTGGTCACCAGTCAACCAGCTAGGGGTCAAATTCATGGTTTCAGAATGGCATTGTGGTACGAGCACCTTGGTATGCTCGATGAGACCTTCCAACATCCAGAAAGTGAGGAATGTGTGAGAAAGGTGAATCAAATAGCTGATAAATACTGGGATCTGTACTCAAGTGAGAGTGTAGAAAGAGATCTGCCTGGTCACTTGCTCCGCTACCCCATTGGAGTGGCTACCGAAGGGGATATCACGGAGCTACCAGGCCATGAGTTTTTCCCCGATACCAAGGCCAGAGTTCTTGGTACTAAATCTGACTACCTTCCTCCTAACCTCACTACATAAGTGGATAATTTTCGTGTTAACTTGTTATGGGAAGAGGTAAAAACTCATGTGTTACTTGAAGGGTGCAGTTTGCTGTGGAATAATGTAATTGTTTTTTTTCAGATTTTTGTTGGTTTTGTTGTTTGGACAGTGCACGTGAGTTTGTATGGGGTGCTTTTTATTGCTGTAGTCTTTGTTGCATTTTGTTCTTTGCATTTTACATATGAGTTTTGCAAGGGTTGCAATCTCTGGAAAATTAGCCCTGTAATACTCCTTTCGAGTCTTTGTATACCAACTTCATCTTTGTTACGCCATTTTAACCAAAAAAATTCATGCACTAATCGAGTGTGTAATCGTTGATCACCTAAACTAAAGTTCGATTAAAAAAGATTCTCGCATCTTATGTGCGCACGGCGTATTATTACGATTTTTGAAAAGGTAGATTTAAGACATATATATAATTAAATTTATAGATCGGTTGAACTCACTGGCTTTATCATTCACTACTACTAGTTTTAATATATGCATTGATTTAATTATATATATATTAAAAAAAATTATAGTGATCTGGGAATTTTTAATGTGACACTTCAAAATTTTGAAGGATCAAATATATTTAATTAAAATGCTAAAAGTGCTTTCAATAGCCATTTTTAACATCACGGGTACACCAATTATCATCATATTATATGATACTCGTGAGTTCACACATTATATTAAAAAAAAAAAAAATTAAAAAAATATAACACTACTATAGTCCATATATGATCTAGGGAGAAAGACATGAGTTCACGTGCACACACGGAACCGTCCCACCCCTTAGATACACCCCTGTGTGTTTTTTGTTGAACTGATTTAATGGGGGAAAATGCAAAAATTGTGTTTTATAATTAATTCACGATGAAAAAAAAATATATTTCTAATAATGAAAACACTTGAAATAAGTCAATTCAAACGAAGTGATTTTATTTCACCATCAATAGTCACCATCAATAGGAGGATAAAAAGTCGATCGAAGTGGGAAATTGGAATGAGTTATTAGGATATGAACAAATGGTGACCTTATTTCGTCGTTGTTTTCACATTGGATGTCACAACTCTCATTATTATTGCTACAAAACACTACTTTGGTTTATCCTTAAAGGACTTTTGGTCTAGGATTCCCCTTCTAGAATGCTTAATACATTCAATCATGCAACAATCTTCGCTTACCTACTCGGCTACTCCCTGCTAATCTGATTGATGGATACTGTTATTTCGGTTCATTTTTATTTATCCATTATAATATTTTAAAATATCTAATAATATTTATTTAATTTATAAAATTAATAAATAATTTATAATGATGTGTCTATTTTATCATTACTATTAAATATTATTCTTTTTTCAATATTTAGATGAGTTGAATTTAATATGAGTGATTTGATACAATTACCTTTATCATTTGTTGCTTTTTATTTTTATGTAGAATCAATACTGAACAACTATTGTTGGACAGTGGAGTACTTGACTAGACTCAATGTATAGGGGTGTGTATCGGTGGGTTCGGTTCGGTTTTAAGTATTATCAGTTCGGTTTATCGGTTTTTGATTTTTAAATATGCTAAATTGATAACCAAACCAATAAGATATTTGTTATCAATTTTTGGTCTTTAACGGTTCGATTTTCCGTTTAACCAATAAGAAAATGCTTCCAAAATAAATATACGACTTTTTCAGTAATTTTCGTAAATCTTGAACATTACTGAAAAAGGAAAAAGAGTTTCTTAATGGGTTATCGATTTACCCAATAACCCAATATTAAAACCAATACCGAATCGATAACCCAATAATTTTTTTATAGAACTATGAAATAACCGTTAATTCAATAACCTAATATCAATAAATCAATAACATTTTTTCGATTCGAATCAATGTATGCCTATAAAACATAATTCGGTTGATATTTATACATAAATTAATATGAAATATTACTTTCTTGAGACATGGGCACATCAACACGACTTTATCCACATTAAACACACAATTGGCCTTGTATTTGTGGGGAGTGTGCAACTCACTGCTTAACTTTATACAACTCAAACTTTGACCATCCAGCTACTTTCTTCTCTCTTTCCCCTGTCGTGCGGTGCACTATTGAAAGCTAAAGCTATAATCAAAAACCCCAAATATGAGAAAGTCCATTCTGTTAAGTGGAGTGTCCACATATAAGTGGAATGTCCACTTGCCTACTTTCATTTTATATTCTTCATGTGGGGCCCACTAAAAGTGGGCAACTTGACCACAATCATTTCTTATTCTCCTATAAATTCTTACCCTTGTACATAGAATTAAACACACTAATACGGACGAAATTGTTTTCCTCCTCTGCTCTTCTTTTAATTCCTCCTCTGCTCTCCTTTTAATTCTCTTATCCTCTCCGTTTTGTTTGCTCCATTTAGTGTATTTTACAACACGTTATCAGCACGAGGCTCCGGCTAATTTTCAAGGTAACAAAAGTGGTAAGAATTTTATTTAATTTTATTTCTATAAAATGGCAAATATTTCAAAAATTGAATTTGTTGCTTTGGATATCTCTGGAAAAGATTACTCCTCATGGGCACTAGATGCCGAAATTCATCTTGAATCGATGGGTCTGGCAGACACCATCAAAGATGATAACACGGCATCTAGTCAAGACCGTGCAAAAGCTATGATTTTCCTCCGCCACCATCTTGACGAGGGTCTTAAATTACAATATCTTACATTAAAAGATCCCTTGAAATTGTGGAAAAATTTAAAAGAAAGGTATGACCACCTGAAGTTGGTCATGCTTCCACAAGCACGTTATGACTGGTTAAATCTGAGACTGATGGACTTTAAAAATATAACTGAATATAATTCTGCTTTATTTAGAATTATAGCTCAGTTAACTTTATGCGGAGATGAAATCACGGAACAAGATAAACTTGAAAAAACATACTCCACATTTCCACCCGCGAATATGCTCCTGCAGCAGCAATATCGCGAAAAAGGCTTTAAAAAATATTCTGAATTACTTTCTCACCTTCTTATTGCTGAAAGACATAATGAACTATTAATGAAAAATCATGATAGTCGGCCAGTTGGTTCTTTGCCACTCCCTGAAGTGAATCAGGCAAATTCTAACCAACGAGAAAGAGGCCATGGCCCCAGTCGTGGTCGTGGTCGTGGTCGTAGTCAGAGAAGAAATTTTAATCATGATGCTCGGCTGGCACCGAGAAATAACCAGCAATATAAAAGGCAGGGTAAAAAGCCAGAAGCTTTACCGAAGAATAATTCAGAAACAATATGTCATAGATGTGGAGGTGTGGGGCACTGGTCGCGGATTTGCCGGTCATCAAAACGCTTGGTTCAGCTATATCAGGCATCGTTAAAGAGGGCGGAAAATAATCCAGAGACAAATTTTATCTCTGAGGACAATATTGAGCCCATGCATCTGGATGTAGCTGATTTCTTTAATTTTCCAGAAGTAAATATGAATGTTGATAAGCCGGATAATATTTAAACAATTCTCTTTGTTGTTGTATGTATTAAATATTATGTTTGTATTTTTCTAGATCCATGTAATAAAATAAAATTTTGTATAATAAATTATGTATTAATTATAATATTTACTTTCTTTCTTTGTGAAGAAAATATGGAAATGCCTCAAATCTTGTTTGGATCAATGATCAATCAAGAAGATATTTGTGTAATTGATAGTGGAACAACTCATGCTATTTTTAAAGACGAGAAATATTTTTCCAACTTGCTTAGAAGAAAAGCTAATGTTACTACGATATCTGGCAATTCCAAAATGATTGAAGGCTCCGGAAGAGCTACTATAATTCTGCCTAAAGGGACAAAAATTGTTATAGAAGATGCATTATTTTCTTCTAAATCTCCAAGAAACTTATTAAGTTTTAAAGATATCCGCAGAAATGGATATCATGTTGAGACATTAAATGAAATGAATATTGAATATCTTGGTATAACCAAGAGTGTCTCAGGCCAGAAATATATTTTGGAAAAATTACCAACTCTGTCATCTGGCCTATATTATGCAAAAATTAATGCAATTGAAGCAAATATGATCGTAAACCAGAAGTTTACTGATCCAAATATATTTGTACTATGGCATGATCGAATAGGTCATCCTGGATCAATAATGATGAGACGAATTCTTGAAAATTCAACTGGACATCCGTTAAAGAACCAGAAGATTCTTACAAATGATGAATTTTCATGTGCTGCTTGTTATCAAGGCAAATTAATTGCCAGACCATCGACCCTGAAGGTTGGCATCGAATCTCCTGGCTTTTTAGAGCGTATACATGGAGATATATGTAGACCTATTCATCCACCTAGTGGATTGTTTAGATATTTTATGGTCCTAATAGATGCATCATCTAGATGGTCTCATGTGTGCTTATTATCATCTCGCAACCTAGCGTTTGCGAAGTTGTTAGCACAAATAATAAGATTAAGGGCGCAATTCCCAGATTATCCAATTAAGGCCATTCGCCTTGATAATGCTGGAGAATTTACATCCCAAGCATTTAATGATTATTGCTTATCAATTGGGATAAAAATTGAACATCCTGTTGCTCATGTTCATACTCAAAATGGCCTTGCAGAGTCATTTATAAAGCGCCTACAATTAATAGCAAGACCTCTACTAATGAAAACAAAATTGCCTATTACTGTTTGGGGTCATGCTATCTTACATGCAGCAGCACTTGTACGTCTCAGACCGACACATTATAATAAATACTCTCCGTCACAATTAGTATTTGGTCATGAACCAAATATAGCCCATTTAAGAATTTTTGGTTGTGCGGTATACGTGCCTGTAGCACTACCACAACGTACAAAAATGGGCCCTCAACGAAGGTTGGGCATATATGTTGGGTTTGACTCACCCTCCATAATTCGATACCTTGAACCGTTGACTGGAGATTTATTCACTGCTCGATTTGCAGATTGTCGATTTGATGAAACAATTTTCCCGCCATTAGGGGGAGAGAAAAAGGAACCTGAAAAAGAAAAAGAAAAAGAAATTGCGTGGAAAGTTTCATCACTATCACATTTTGATCCACGCACCCGCACATGTGAGCAGGAGGTCCAAAAGATCATCCACTTACAGACAATAGCAAATCAAATGCCAGATGCATTTACTGATTTGAAACGGATAACTAAGTCACATATCCCTGCAGTGAATGTACCTATCCGAATTGATGTCCCAAAAGGACCATCTACAAGTATCATAGCTTCTGAATCCCAAACACGCCAGAAGCGTGGTAGACCGTTGGGTTCAAAGGATAAAAATCCTAGAAAAAGAAGCGTAAGAAATAATAAAGATGATACTACACACGAACTTCCTGAAGAAGGTCAAGGTTTGAGTAATCCTGATATTCCTGAAGAAATCAGTGAACCCGAGACTCGAGTGAATGAAGAACTTTCAATAAGTTCTACCGGTGATGAGATAAATTTAGATCGATCAAAAATTACGGTGGATAATGTTTTTGCATATAATGTTGCAATTAATCTCATGCAAGATAGTGAAAGTCTTGAACCTAAATCCGTCGAAGATTGTCGACGTAGATGTGATTGGCCAGAATGGCAAAAGGCAATTCAATCAGAATTAGACTCACTTGCTAAACGTGAGGTTTTTGGACCTGTAGTCCAAACCCCTGAAGGTGTAAAACCAGTTGGTTATAAATGGGTTTTTATTAGAAAACGAAATGAGAGAAATGAAATTGTAAGATATAAGGCACGCCTCGTTGCACAAGGATTCTCTCAAAGACCCGGAGTCAACTATGAAGAAACATATTCACCGGTTATGGATGGAATAACATTTCGATATCTCATCAGTTTAGCTGTACATAAAAATCTTGAAATATACCTAATGGATGTGGTTACAGCTTACCTTTATGGTTCACTTGATAATGAAATTTACATGAAAATCCCAGAAGGATTAAAATTGCCTGAAGCATGTAAAAAGTCTCGGGAAGTATACTCAATAAAACTCCAAAGATCATTATATGGTCTGAAACAATCAGGGCGCATGTGGTATAATCGCCTAAGTGAGTACTTAATAAATGAAGGTTATATTAATGATGTTATTTGTCCATGTGTTTTTATTAAGAAAACGGAATCAGAGTTTGTTATACTCGCTGTTTATGTTGATGACATAAATCTCATTGGAACCCCTGAAGAGGTCCAAAAGGCAATTGAATATCTAAAGAAAGAATTTGAAATGAAAGACCTTGGAAAGACGAAACTTTGTCTAGGTCTGCAAATTGAACATTTAGCAGACGGAGTTTTTGTCCATCAATCTGCCTACACTGAGAAAATCTTAAAAAGATTTTACATGAACAAAGCACATCCATTAAGTACTCCAATGGTTGTTCGATCACTTGAAGTGAAAAAGGATCAGTTTCGACCTCCAGAAGAGGATGAAGAAATTCTTGGTCCTGAAGTACCATATCTCAGTGCTATTGGCGCACTTATGTACCTTGCTAACGCAACTAGGCCTGATATAACATTTTCTGTCAATTTGCTAGCAAGGTATAGTTCATCCCCAACGCGAAGGCATTGGAACGGTATCAAACATATTTTGCGATACCTGAAGGGTACTATTGATATGGGTTTGTTTTATACTAACAAAGGTTGCGCAGACCTTATTGGTTATGCAGATGCAGGTTATTTATCAGACCCACATAAAGCTCGATCTCAGACAGGTTATCTGTTTACACACGGAGGGACTGCTATATCATGGCGATCTACAAAACAGTCCATTGTTGCTACTTCTTCAAATCATGCTGAAATAATAGCAATTCATGAAGCAAGTAGAGAATGTGTGTGGTTGAGATCGATGATACAGTTCATCAAAGAAAGATGTGGTCTAGAAAATAATGTTAAAATACCCACAATTATATTCGAAGACAATGCCGCGTGTATAGCTCAATTGAAAGGTGGCTTCATAAAAGGAGACAGAACGAAACACATTTCACCAAAATTATTCTTCACACATGATCTTCAGAAGAATGGTGAAATTGATGTACAACAAGTTCGTTCAAGTGATAATTTTGCAGATTTATTCACAAAGGCATTACCAACATCAACTTTTGAGAAGCTAAGGCATAAGGTTGGAATGCGTCGTCTCCAAAATATCAAATGAAGCTTTCATCAGGGGGAGTAAATACGCGCTGCACTCTTTTTCCCTTCACCAAGGTTTTGTCCCATTGGGTTTTCCTGGTAAGGTTTTTAATGAGGCAGCAATCAAGGCGTATTATCAAATATGTAGACACAACATCAGAATAACTTAGTATATTATTTCTTGTAAAGTGTTTTTATGTAAACACATTACACGTGGACATCCAAGGGGGAGTGTTAAGTGGAGTGTCCACATATAAGTGGAATGTCCACTTGCCTACTTTCATTTTATATTCTTCATGTGGGGCCCACTAAAAGTGGGCAACTTGACCACAATCATTTCTTATTCTCCTATAAATTCTTACCCTTGTACATAGAATTAAACACACTAATACGGACGAAATTGTTTTCCTCCTCTGCTCTTCTTTTAATTCCTCCTCTGCTCTCCTTTTAATTCTCTTATCCTCTCCGTTTTGTTTGCTCCATTTAGTGTATTTTACAACACATTCCACTTTTTCTCTTTTTGTTTTACACTAATATTATTTAAAAGAATTACACGATAAATACAATTTTAACTTATGCTAACAGCTTAGACTACCATATTTATCAAATTATAAATTAATTGATAAAAAACGAAATTTGAGCCTAATTATTCAACTTCAACGGGTAAGAAGAGTCAAAATCATATGATAAGGCCAATTTCACTGTGGAAGCTCAATATTAAGATTTGGGCAAAGGGCCTAATTTAATCCTAAGCTTTCTGATAGGACTGTACAGGGCAAATCGATAAACCGCACCAAATCGACAAACAGAACGAAACCGGAAAAAAAACCGACTAGTGATTTGGTTTGACTTGATTTGGTGTTTGGAAAATAAATCCGACCATTATAGGGTTGGTTTGGTTTTAACTAAAAAAAGTCAAATCGAACCCAAACCGACCCGATTATAGATATAATACTTTTAAATTATGTTATACATAAAAATATTTATTAAAATGTAATTTATAAATATATTTTTAAAATTTTTCATAATTTTTGTTTTCTTTCTTACATTTAGATTTGGACTTGAGAAGCTCATCTAAATAATATACAAAAAAAGCCCATCTTATAAAGTTATATTATAAAGTTAAAACTTTAAACAGTGTTCTGCTTCTATCTTATATGTTGATATTTTGTAGGAAAAATTACTTGATTGAGTGCTTTTTAAAAATTAATTACTGATTTTAGCGATATTTTTTATTTATTACCATTTATAGCAATATATAGCAATACTATGATAAATCTACACTTGTATTAAAAGTGAATTATGCATACAATATAAATGTATTATAAGTGTTTTAAAATATATATTATGTTTGTGTAGTAAGAAACTAACATAATGTATTATAAGTCTATTAAAGTATGTGATAAATATATTATCCATCTATAAAACTTGTATTATATATGTTTTATAAATAGTTCTCTGCAATATGTATTAAAACTGTATTATAAATGTATTATAAGTGTTCAGTGAATTTTTTTTTGTTGCTATAAATGGTAAATATTTTCTTAATATTGTATATTTATGTAAGTTTCCCTATTTTGTATTAGAACTCTTTTTAAGAAGCACTTCTCTGTGCTTTTTATTAGATACTATGAAAAATCCGAGAAATCCAAAAAAATCCGAGAAAAATTAATATCGAAAAAACTGACTTTTATTGGTTTGGTTTGATTTATAGATTTAATAACCCGACACAAATGGTTTGGTTTGTTTTGTAAAAAATCCGAATCAACCCGGTCCATGTATACCCCTACTTTCTGATATGAAGCTGATATACACTTTTGTTTAAAAACTAGCTTATATATACCTCTGTCGTTATTGAAATGACACATATATACTCTCCATCGTTATAAATTATTTTTTCCTAAATTAGAAATACGTTTTTTTTGAAAAAATATATATACCCACACATATACCCTTTTCTTCTAACGGAAGTGAAAAAATTATTTTTAAAGTTTTTTATTAAAAAAATAATACATATTGAGTTATATTTGATCTTTCTCACATATAATTTATTTTTTTAATTTTTTTGATTCAACGGTTAATTTGAATTTATTATTTAGATGGTCAAATTTATTTTTCTTACTACTTTTATTGTAAAATTTATTATACATGCCTCAATTTTTTTATAGATACAAAAACTAAATTACAATATAGCATCAAAAAATTTAGTTTTAAATTACAATATAGCTGCAAAATAGTTTTAACTTTTTTTCTTAATTTTTTCTCTTTTTTCCATTCACACTTTTTTATTTCTCTTATATTTACACCAAAGAATGAAAAAATAAAAATAAAAATAAAAATAAAAATAAGAATTAGAAACTCAAATAATAATAATTAAAAAAGTCAAAAAAAATTATGTGTAAAAAAGACTATATATACCTCTAAACTTTGCTAAATTTTTTTTATATGTATTGGTATATAAATTTTAATTTTTTATTTTTTTACTTTCTCAAAAAAGATATATACCCATAAAAAATAAAAAATAAAAAAATAATTTTTTTTACTTTCTTAAGATGAAAGGGGTATATGTGAGATATTTTTAATTTATAACGGTGGGGGTATATATGTGTCATTTCAATAACGGCAGAGATATGTATGAGCTAATTTTTAAACGGAGGGCATATCAACTCCGTATCATAAAGTTCATGGATAAATCAGACTCTTTGCCCTTAAGATTTTAAATAAGCTTCATTCTGATACCATGATAAATAATGTGTATTAGGCCTAATTTAATTCCCAACTAGTTCAAAAGACGAATGATATCCAAAGTTCTTTTTTTTTTCATACCTATATTAGAGTTCTACTAATTTAGATTCGCATTACGTAAGATCTCATTAGGAGAGAAGTGCTTTCTACCCCAAAAAAATTGATTCTTAAAATCCAAATCCGACACTTCTGGGTAAAGAAATAGCAGCTTCATCCTCTGAATACCCAAAGTTATATAATGAGACAAAACTTTCACCCATTACCGATGTCTTCAACGTCAATATTTATTATTAAAGAGATTTGATTTGACTGACTAAAAATCCTTACTACTAGTTATTTGCTGTTGTGTGTATATATAAGAGTAACCAAGCTTATCCAGATTTCCACCAACCGCCTCTCTGACGGCAACAAGTAGTGTGCGTGTGTCAATTGCAAATTAGCTGGAGCTATACAAATTAATCATCAATTCTCTATACTATAGTTCTTTTGTTTTTCTTCTGATCAATTATATCAATTAATTATTATGCCCTGTTTGATGGTATCACAAGGGTTGGTCCTGGCAACAGCCATGGCCGTTTCTGCCGGTACCGTCATTCTCTTTGATCTTCTTCGGCAAAAATATTTTTCAATTGCACAACTTGAACTTACCAACAATATTCAAAATTCGCCTATTCTCAAGTCTTGCTTGTCATCAGGTACCATTTTTGATTTCTCCTAGCTTCTTGGAAAATTAGGTACTCACCGTTCAGATAATCAATGAATTGAGTTATTAGGATTCATCTGTCGGTGTTTGACTTATTGAGTTAATTTGATTAATTTTTAAATTGAAGTTTGGATATTCAAAAATATAACTGTACTTATAAGTTAGCAGTCTTGTGATGTCAATATGACATTGGTCAAGTTTCACATAGTTTTTATTTATAATGAACAATTTAGCAACTATGTTTGAATGTGACAATCCTCATATTACAGGTAAAAAGAAGATGAATTCGAATAAGAAACAAAAGAAAAGAGTTCATTTTGCAGCAGATGTGAAAGATTCAAATAGTAATGGCGATGAGTACAGAAGAGAATATACAAATTCTTGTGGGAAGAAGATTTTGGTTATGCCAGCGAATAGTAGGGCTTTGTACACTGGAATTCTCAAAAATCGGGTGTATCGCATGGAATTCTCTTATTGATAAGTAAAAAAGAAAAAGTAAAACAGAGGGGAATTTTAAGAGAAGAAATTCTATTTCCCTGCCAATTTGGTTGGTAAATCGTGATGTATGAACCCTACTTTAGAATATTTTGTATATCTAGATTCAACTTTTTTCTAGATTTAAGTTCTTTCTTACGTAATTAAAAATTAATTTTTTTTCTAATTTAGAAACTTGCATACGTAAATTTATGTATTATTTCATCCAAATAAAAGTTGGAATATTATCTAATATCGGAATAACTATATCTTGATTAATTTCTTCATAAAATAATACATAATTTCTTCATAATTAGTAATATCTTTTGAAAGTATGACCTTTTTTGAATATTCTTTGAAACTTCCTAGTGAAAAGTGCCAGATTCTCTTCCTTATAATTAGTTGCTTTTCAAGAAGTCTCCAAAAGATGTTGATCGTAAATGAGAAGATTGGTTCAGTAGAAAGAGTATAGTGGATCCGCATTCATATACATAAGAATTATATAAGAAGAAAAAGAATCTTTTCTTTCTTTTTTGAAAAGGAGTAATCGGACTTCTTTGAAGTAATAAGACTATTCAAATTGCAATATTCATGGAGAAAGAATCAATAGCTATAATCTTGTCTTTTCTTTTAGTTCCAATGTCGTTTCTTGGCTCTTCTTTAACTCATAGGTTGTTAAGTTCCCAATGAGTTCAGCCATAATAAGAGTGTCTAGGTCCTTTGCTTCTGTGATTGCCTCTACATTGCTTTCTCATGATTCATGTAACACACTTATGTTTTCTAATAGCCTTTCGTGTGGGAATGTGCTCTCCTAGGGAGTAAATTTCATTGATGATTGCAGTAAAATTAGTGTGCATGTCCTAAATAGCTCCCCCTTCTTTCATTCTGAAGAACTCAAATTGCCTGTTGAGATTATCAATTTTAGCCTTTTTTCACAGATATTTTGTCCCTTCATGAGCTATTTGTGGAGTATCCTAAATTTGTTTTGCATCCTGACGGGAGGAGATCCTATTGTACTCATCAGGTTCAATGCCACAGATTAGAATTTTTCTCGCTTTGGCATTGTTTTGAATAATTATCTTGTCAACAACATCTCATTCCTTTCTCTCTTTGGGTACTTGGTCCTTTGCATCAGCAGGGTCTTCATGATATTTGTAGGTCCATCTAAAATAACATTTCAAAGATCAGCACTTTCTCCTATGAGATGATTCATTATCCTGTTTTTCCACCATCCATAGTACTTTCCATTTAACAATGGTAGTCTGGTTTGACAAGAGCCTTCCTATGCGATTGGAGGAGCTGCCATTGAATCCTTTTCAGGTGTTTAGCTTTTAGTGAAAAGACCTTACTCTAATACCAATTGAACAAAGTTAATGCCTCCAACTTTATTCTAAGAACAGGTAAACAACACAATCTTTACTTGGAAAACCTCATTTTTCAAGGAGTAAAAACCATAATCTCAATTTTGATATTTCACTCAAACTTTATGATTACAACTCAATAATCAAAGGCACTAACTCTAATATCTAACTCAAATAATTTACTCGAATTATTACTAACACTAAACTCTCTCCAAGAAGCCAAGCCCACTTCTTATTACAAACCTCACAAAGACTCTCGCAATAACTCAAACACAATAGAAAACAATTATTGAACAACTCCTGGACTTAAGCCTTGCTTAATTCTTCTATTGCCTTTAAACACAATGAATTTTTATGCATGCAAAGGGTAGTTGAATCTGTCCGTATCTTCATGCTTTGATAGTAGACAAAATTGTGTCCTTCTCCTTGTTGGACATTGTTTCCTTGTTCTCTTCTATTTTAACTTCGGTCGATCTCTTTCCCTTGTTCTTTTCTATTAGGACTTTGTTTTCTTGTTTGTCTTAACTTTATAAAATATTCTTTTACCAAAAATAATTTTTTGACATAATATCAAAATTTGTTTATTAAGGTTTATTTTTTACATTACTAATATATGTATAACTTTAACCAGGTAACAAACGACCCCATAATGTATCGTTCTCTAGACCTTTCCTTTTTCTTATATATATTGCCTTTTTTAAAATTCCAATTGTAACCCATCTAAGGGCTTTCCAACAATGAATATAAGTTTTATTAGCCAAAAAAAATCAACAAGACTCAGATAAAGAAAAAATTAAAAGCTTTTTATTAGTTTTTCTTTTAAAGCAATATTTATTTTGGAATGAAGGGACTAAGTGATAAATTATTTTTTAATCTTTTAAATTGAACAAATAATTATGAATATGTATTTTTAGTATAGTAAACAAGTAAAAATAGATGGATGAAATATTAACTTGTAGCACGAATTGCAAGAACTTTCATGTCTCTCGAATTCGAGTCTGAAACCTAAATGATGGCTGGAAAAAAAAGGTGATAAATATGATAATTAAATAGATTTATTTTGCGCACAAAATAAATAAGTGTATTATATGAGGAAAGTAAAACATGCCATTCAACACTTAGTGTTTTTTAGTTTAGGTATATATCTATGTTATTTTATTAATTATCAAATATTTTTTGTTTGTTAATTATTTCTTTTTTGTTAGTTATTTCCGAAATATGCATGTTAGTTAGCTAATTTCATTTTAATGTGTTAATTAGTTGATTTAATTATTAATGAGTTATTTTACTATTTAATGTTAACGATGGTTTATTAGATTAGTCAATGTTAATTTGTTAGATTAGCTATTATCAATATGGTTAAATACTTTTTAAGTTAAAACATTATTAATTAATTAATTAATTTAGGGTGAATTTTTTTGTTAAATTTGTTTTGCATATGATACATGGTAACTTTGAATTAGTTAAAAAATTATTGATTAGTTTATCGTTAATTAGTTCAATTAGGGTTGACGATTAGTGAGCGACAAACTTCAAACTTTAACAAAAAAGGTATAAATCATATAATAATGAACGACAAATTTCAACTTACCAAAAAACAAGTATGAATCATAGTACAAGAAATAGCTGACAAAAAAGTGTTTGATAAATGAATGCAAACAGAATGCACTTGAAAAAACAAATTAGGGTTTAGGTCGATCTCCGAGACCTAAAATACCAGTAAAATGAACTTTACAAAATATATGTACTAATAAAATCAGTGTTTGGGTCTTAGAAAAATATACGTATTAATAGACTTAGGATTTAGGTCTTGAAAAAATAAATATAACTTCTATAAAATTAGGATTTACGTCTTGTAACTTCAAAATCTAAAACAATAAATCATGAACTTGAAAAATTATACGTACTAATAAAATTATAATTTACGTCTTGAAAAAATTTAAGGTTTATGTCTTGTAACTTCCAAAACCTAAATTAACACCTGCAAAGTGAACTTTAAAAAATGTACGTACTAATAGAATTAAGATTTAGGTCTTGAAAAAATATATTTAGGTATTGTAACTTCAACCCCTA
The DNA here is from genome assembly GCF_947179165.1 of Solanum dulcamara. Lineage (NCBI taxonomy): Eukaryota > Viridiplantae > Streptophyta > Magnoliopsida > Solanales > Solanaceae > Solanum > Solanum dulcamara. The sequence continues at coordinate 69,505,950 of NC_077244.1, forward strand.
CCAACAAAATAAACTTAAAAAATGTACTAATAAAATTAAGATTTAGATATTGAAAAAAATGAAACTTCTATAAAGTACTAAATAAATTTGTTATACTAGTTTTTGTAAAAAAATAAAATAAAAAATTACATGTTATTTCAATCACTTTTTTTTCCATCCATCATTTAATTAGTCCCGGACTCCTCCAATTTCCTCCACCTTTTTAATTTCCTGAGCTTTGGGCACATCAACACGACTTCATCACATTAAACACACAATTGGCCTAGTAGCTAGGGGAAGTGTGTAACTCACTGTCCAGCTTTACACAATTCATTTAAGATGATCAAATAGCGAATTATGACACTAAATTTAAAAAATTAAACATTTTGACCTAAAGAAAATGAGCAACAACGGAATGAGAAGATGAGGTGCCTTGGGCACCCCATTTCCCTATTGTGCGGTGCACTATTGAAAGCTAAAGCTATAAACCAAAGCCCAAAATCCATATCACTATTTTTCTTTTTCTACACTAATATTATTTTTTAAAAAAAAAATACATTATAAATGCAAATTTAACTTATGCTAACAGGTTAGAGTACCGTATTTTTATCAAGAAGTAAGAATTAGCTAAAATCATATGATGAGATCATTTCTCTTCCACTTCCACTGTGGGAGCTCATGAGATTGAAATTCACTCTGATATTATAACAAATAACGTGTTTTAGGTTTAATTTAACCTCGAAAACTAATTTAAAGGACAAATTCGTAGACTATATAATGAGACAAAATTTTCAGTTATGAGAGATGTGGATTTCAAAGTCAATATTAACGATTGACAAGATTTGATTTGACTGACTAAAAATTCATACTAGGTATTTAATTTATTGTTTTTGTGTGTATATATATAAGAGTAGCCGATCATATATATCCAAATTCCCATCAACTCTATCCTTCAACTTCTATCTGAAGGCTCACGGCAACAACAACAACTAGTGTGCGTATATCAATTGCAAATCAGCTGGAGCCTGGAGCTAGCCAGCCGGCTATAAGAATTGATCATCAATTCAATTCAATTCTGCCATTAATTATTATGTCATATTTGATGAGCTCACAAGGCGTTGTCTTGGCAACAGCCGTAGCCGTTTCAGCCGGCATTGTCGTTCTCTTTGATCGTCTTCGAGAAAAGTATTTTTCAACTGCACACCTTGAACTTACCAAGAATGTTCAAAATTCTCCACAGGAAAAGCCTATTCTTAAGTCTTGCTTATCGTCAGGTACCATTTTGATTTCTCCTACATTCTTGGAAAACCTTTTTTCACTTTTTTTGTTTGTTTGTATGATAATTGGGGGTAGGGGATCCGAGAATCAAACACTCGCTAATAAAGACAAAAATTCAGATAGTCAACTATCGACTGCGAGCTATCAAGATTCCTCTTTCCATCTTTTTGTTATGGAGTTAATTTGATTAATTATTTAAATTAAATTTAATTAAATCAACTTAATATTTTTAAATTAAGATTTCGTTATTAAAAAATATTTTAAGTCCCAAAATCCTGTTGTATCAATATGATTGATCAATGTTCAGATCGTTTGAATGTCTGAAAAGTCAAATAAATTAGGACATTTATAATTAGCATCCATGTTTGAATGTGACAGGTGAAAAGAACATGAATTCGAGGAAGGAAAAAAAGAAGAAAAGGGTTCATTTTGCAGCAGATGTGAAAGATTCAAACAATAATGGCGAGGAGTATAGAAGAGAAAATAGAAATTCTTGTGGGAAGAAGATTTTGGGTATGCCAGCAAATCGAAGAGCTTTGTACACTGGAATTCTCAAAGATCGTGTGCATCGCATGGAATTCTCTTATTGATAAGTAGAAAATAAAGAAAAACAAATTGAAGAGCAATTAAGAGAACAAATTTTAGGCCCTTCCCAATTTGGTTATAAATCGTGATGCATGAACATTACTTTAGAATGTTTTGTATATCTACATTCGATTGTTTTCTAAATTTATGTTCTTTCTTATGTTTTTTGTTGAGTCCATGTTGATGGGACGACAATAATTTTATTTCTTTACATGATATTGAAAAGTATGTATATCCTTTTCTGGTGATAGCTGTTAGTACAAAACAAAGATTGCCTGGAAGACTAGTATACACTAGCACATTTTCTACAAAATCAAAATGCTTTCTTTGCACTATCGACCTTCTATGGGCAAAAGGTAGTATTTATGTCAAATAGTAAAAATGCCTATTGACTAAGAAGTGATGCTTTATTGAATTTTTGGCTATTAAATCACAAAGTTTTATGTTAAAAGGAATAAAGAATTACGATTCACAATTTTATAATGAATCAATTATTTCAAATTTAGAAGGAAAGTCACCTAGAAAAGAATTTTATTACGGAGTATTATAATAAAGAAAAAGAACACTCCGGAAAATCACGTGTCAATTTTAATAAGGCAACTCCACCACATATACCACATATATACAGGTTGTTAGAAAGAAATTGGGAAGAGCAAGTGGCAGTCCACTTGTTTTTTCTTTCTGAGTGGGTAAGTTGTCATTAATTTTAATTTTATTTGGGCTATAAATTGTAAAAATTTGGTAATTGAAATAAAAATATTGATACTGCAATATCTCTCAATTCCCTCTTTATTTCACTCTCTTCTGTTTATTTTGCTAAGTTTAGTTTATTTTATAACACATTATCAGCACGAAACTCTATTTTTTTTTTAGAAAATTAACTTCTATATCATATATATATATACTGAAGAAATTTAATTTTATTTGTCTTTGTTATTTCTAAATTAATTTCTATCTCAATTTTTTATCATGTCAAACTTGTCAAAATTGGAGTTTGTGGCACTTGATATTTCTGGCAAAAATTATTTGTCATGGGTACTTGATGCTGAAATCCACCTTACCACTAAGGGTCTTGATGATGATATAATCGAAGGAAATAAAGCATCAAGTCAGGATAAAGCAAAGGTTATTTTTTTCCTTCGTCATCATCTAGATGAAAGCCTGAAGGTTGAATATTTGACAGTGAAAGATCCACTTGAATTGTGGAAAGATTTAAAAGGGAGGTATGACCACCTCAGGGCAACGGTATTGCCAAGGGCTCGTTAAGAGTGGATGCACTTACGATTTCAAGATTTTAAAACTGTAATTGAGTATAATTCTGTTGTATTTAGAATAACTTCCCAATTAAAATTATGTGGGAAACTATAAATGATGAGGACATGTTAGAAAAGACACTAACTACTTTTCATACCTCTAATGTGATATTACAACAGCAATACCGTGAAAAACATTTTCAGAAATACTTTGAATTGATCTCATGTCTTCTAGTGGTTGAGCAACGTAATGCTCTTTTAATGAAAAATCATGAAGCTCATCCCTCTGGAACTGCTCTGTTATAAAAAACAAATGTGGTAGAAGCACATGGTCAGTCTGAAAGAAGTAAAAATAAAAATCAAAGCCATAATAATGTGCATGGACGTGACAATGGTAGAAGAAGATATAATAATCATCGTGGTGGTGGTCAACAAAAAAGGGAGAACAATATGAGTTCTCAAAGTGACCCTTCAAGAAGTAACTATCATCGTTGTGGCATGAAAGACCACTGAAAAAATGAATGCCGGAAGTTTGAGCATTTTGTAAGGCTTTATCAAAATTTCTTCAAAAGAAAGGCAAATAGAGGTGGTACCTCTTCTTCTAATTCTCGGATAGAGTCACGCTTGACATTTGAAAATAATGTTGAGGCAAGACCTTCGCATAATGATAATATTGAAACAAATCTGACTTTGAAGGATAACGATTTTAATGACCTCAATGATATTACTCATTTGGAGGTTGAAGACTTCTTTAAGGATTATAATTGATGTTTAATTTTATTATATGATTTATAATTTGTTGTCGTTTTTATGTACTTTTGATTATCATGTTTTTACGTTTATCTATTTAAAAGAAAAGAAGAAAAAAGGACTTATATTTTTCTAGCAAGATTGTTACTTATTTTATCTCTTATTATGTATTTTTATTTTATAAAGATAAATAAATTTTTCAGTCTTCAATTGGATCCAAGATGAGTAATGGAGATATGTGCCTTTTGGATAGTGCTACAACTCATACGAAATTAAAAGAAAAGAAATATTTCTATCATTTGATTATAAAAAAGGGTCTATGTCAATACAATATCCGATAGTACAAAATTGATTGAAGGCTTTGGAAGAGCGGCCTTATTACTACCTGAAGAAATGATATTGGTAAGTAATAATACATTGTATTGTAGTAAGTCTCAAAGAAAGTTTCATGGTTATTCGCCAAAATGGCTATCATATTGAGACTGCGAATGAAGGAAAGGTTGAATACCTTTATATTATTACAATAAATACGGAGAAGAAAATTGTGCACGAAAAATTACCTACACTTTCTTTTGGATTGTACCATACAAATATTGGTACTGTTGAATCGCATGTCATAGTAAACAAAAGGTTTACTGATTCTAATAATTTTATCATTTGGCATGACCGATTGGGCCATCCCGGTTATAATATGATGCGCAGAATTATTGAGAATTCACATGGACACACTTTGAAGAATTGGAAAATTCTTTAATCTAAGGAATTCTCTTGTGTTACTTGTTCCCAAAGAAAATTGATTATTAAACCATTATCAACTAGGTTGGGATTGAATCCCCTGTGTTTCTAAAACGTATACAAGGTGATATATGTGGGCCAATTCACCCTTCATGTAACCCATTTAAATATTATATGGTCTTGATAGATCCATCTACAAGATGGTCACATGTGTGCTTATTATCAACTCACAACATGACTTTTGCGAGATTGCTAACTCAACTTATAAGGTTAAGAGCATAATTTTCAGATTATACAATAAAGACAATTCGTCTTGATAATGCTAGTGAATTTACATCCCAATCCTTTAATGATTATTGTATGTCTATTGGAATAAAAGTTGAGCATCCGGCCGCTCATGTTCATACTCAAAATGGTCTAGCAGAATCATTGATTAAACGCCTCCAATTGATAGATAGACCATTGCTAATGAAGACAAAACTTCCTCTTTCGGTATGAAGGCATGCTATTTTGCATGCAGCAACACTTGTGCGCATAAAACCAACAATTTTTCATGAATTTTCCCCATTATAGTTGGCTTTTGGGAAGGAGCCAAATATATCCCATTTAGAATATTTGGGTGTGCGGTATATGTTCCAATTTCTCCACCGCACCGCACAAAGATGGATCCCCAAAGAAGATTGGAAATATATGTTGGGTATGAATCTCCTTCTATTATAAAATATTTAGAACCTATGATTGGAGATTTATGTACGATAAGATTTGTTGATTGTCATTTTAATGAATCAGTATACCCAACATTAGGGGGAGAACATAAGCAATTGAAAAATGAGATAGATTGGATTCATTATCACTATGTCATTTAGATCCTCGAACAAATCAATGTGAGCAAGAAGTTCAAAAGATGATTTATTTGCAGAATATTGCAAATTAACTGTCGTATACATTTACTAACCTTCAACGGGTTACTAAATTACATATCCCAACTGCTAATGCTCAAGTTCGAGTTGATGTCCCAGTAGGATAACTCGTTCACGCAAATGAGTCTAGGCCACGTTTAAAACGTGGAATACCAATTGGTTCCAAAGATAAAAATCCTCGAAAAAGGAAAGGAATAAATGATCAAGATAATTATAATTTGGGGCAATTGCTCAAGAAGATACCAAAGAAAGACCAAATGGTGATACTACCAAGGAGGTCCAAGTACCTGAAAATAATGAGAATGAAGAAATATCAATAAGTTATGTCTCGATAGAAAAATGGTGGAACCGAAATGATATTGTGGTCAATAATATTTTTGTTTATAATGTTGTCATTGAAATAATGCAACAAGATAAGGATCTTGAACCAAAATCTGTCGATGAATGCAGACAGAGAAATGATTGGCCAAGATGGAAGGATGCAATTCAAGTAGAGTTAACTTTACTTGAAAAATGTGAAGTTTTCGGATCAATAGTTCGAACACCTGAAGGTGTCAAGCCAGTAGGGCACAAATGGGTTTTTGTGCGGAAATGAAATGAAAAGGGTGAAGTCGTAAGATATAAAGCACGACTTGTAGCCCAAGGTTTTTCGCAAAGGCCTAACATTGACTATATGAAAACATATTATCTTGTGGTCGATGCAATTACCTTAGGGTATCTAATGAATTTGATAGTTCATGAAATGTTTGAAATGCACCTAATGGACGTGGTTACTGCCTATTTATATGGCTCATTGGATCACTATATTTTTATAAAAATTTCAGAAGGGTTCAAAGTACCTGAAACATACAAGGATTCTCGAGAAACTTGCTCAATAAAAATTCAGAAATCCTTATACGGGTTGAAACAATCAAGACGCATGCGATACAATCGTCTTAGCGAATATTTGCTAAAAGAAGAATATAAAATGATCTAATTTGCTCTTGTGTCTTTATGAAAAGGTCTGGATCTGAATTTGTTATAATATCAGTATATGTTGATGATTTGAATATTATTGAAACTCCGAAAGAACTTTCAAAGACAATAAAATGTCTGAAAAAGGAGTTTCAAATGAAAGATCCCGAAAACATAAAATTTTGTCTTGATCTACAAATTGAATACTTTAAAAATAGAATATTTGTACATCAGTCAACATATACTAAAAATATTTTAAAAAAGATTTATATGGATAAAACACATCCATTGAGTACCTCAATAGTTGTGAGATCTCTTGATATTAATATACACCCATTTCGACCTCATAAAAATGATGAAGAGCTTATTGGTGCTGAAATGTCATATCTTAGTGCAATTGGTGCATTAATGTATCTTGCCAACAATTCTATACCAGATATAACTTTTTCTATAAGTTTGTTATCAAGATTTAGTTCATCTCCAATACGTAGACACTTGAATGGAATTAAGCATATATTCAAATACCTCCGAGGGACCACTGATATGAAATTATTTTACTCAAATAAATCCACGTCACAATTGATTGGTTATGCAAATGCAGGGTGTTTGTCTGATCCCCATAAAGATCGAACGCAAACATGCTATTTATTTACATGTGGTGGTACAGCTATATCATGATGTTCAATAAAGCAAACTATTGTTGCCATTTCCTCAAATAATGCATAAATAATAGTCATTCATGAATCAAGTCGAGAATGTGTTTGGTTAAGATCAATTGTTCAACACATTCAAGAAACATGTGACTTTTCTTTGAAAAGAGACGTTTCAATAATATTGTATGAAGACAATGCTACATGTATAGCTCAACTGAAGGGAGGATACATCAAAGGAGACAGAACAAAATATATTTCACCAAAATTCTTTTTTACTTATGATTTTCAAAAGAATAGTGAAATAAATGTCCAACAAATTCGTTCAAGTGACAATTTAGCAGATATGTTTACCAAGACATTGCCGACTTCAACCTTTGAGAAAATGAGATACAAAATTGGAATGCGATGTCTTCGAGATATTAAATGAATTTTTCATCAAAGAGAGTAAAATACGCGCTGAACTATTTTTCCCTTAACCAAGATTTTGTTCCACTGGGTTTTCTGGTAAGATTTTTAATGAGGCAGCACTCAAGGCGTATTACCAGATATGTGTACTCTTTTTCCTTCACTAGGCTTTTTTCCATCTTGGTAGTCGTCCTACCTTGGTAGAAGTCAGGTCTGCGTACACTTTACCCTCTTCAGACCCCACGTTGTGGGATTTCGCTGGGTTGTTGTTGTTGTTGTTGTAGGCTTTTTTCCACTGAATTTTTTCTAGTAAGGTTTTAACGAGGCACAACATCAATCGGTGTTCAGAATAACTATATATATTGTTTCTTGTAAAGTTTTTATTGAGGCACATTACACGTGGACATTCAAGGGGGAGAGTTAGAAAGCAAGTAGGAAGAGCAAGTGGTTGTCCACTTGTTGCTCCTTTTTCTTTACATGAGTGGGCAAGTTGTCCACTAATTTTAATCTTGTTTTGGCTATAAATTGCCAAAGTTTGGCAATTGAAATAAGAATATAGATACCGCAATATCTCTCAATTTTCTCTTTATCTCACTCTCTCCTCCTTATTTTGCTAAGTTTAATTTATTTTATAACACAAGTCACAAAAAATGTAAAAAGTAGATAGAAAAATAACAGAGATAAGATACATACTTAAAAAGATACACAAATTATGAAATTATTACTTGTTTACTTTACTTGTTCATTATATTAACTATATATTTTCAATTTTACTCATCAATTTAGCATATGATAAGTTTTTTTCTTCATATTTTACTCGTAACATTAATTTTTATTCATCAAATCATATCTCAAGATTTAAAACTAAACATCAATTAGTATGAATATTATAGTAAAACAACCATATTAATTATTATTTTCTAAAGAACAAAAAAAGTTCAAACAAGATAAATAAAAATGAAAGAAGAAAATATATAATAGAGGATGCCTTGATATAAATTACCATTGCGAGTAAAATACATGCTCAAAGGATGATTAAGGTTAGGGGTGTCAAAGTCAACCTATAAAGTTATAATCCACCTGAGTCATTATGTTTTGATGGATTAATAACTCACTTATTTTTATTAACTGGACTCATTTTATTAGCTTAATTCAATTTATTTTAAAATAGGATTGATACGTAGCCAAGATTTATCCATGATAAATTTTGTCTAAATATTTTTAGAAAGATATTTTTCTATTAAAATTATAATATAAGGAAAAAAGTTTTATTAAATACTTAAACATATTATTAGAAAATAAATTTTAAACTTAAAATATAATAAAAGTTATGTGAATTGGGTTATGACCCATTTTTAGCTCATTTCAACCCAATTAACATATAAATGGGTATTAATTCAATCCATTAAAACATTCTCAAAATTTGCATAATCCATCATTTGATACCCTTAATAAAATCATATGGATAGTCAAAACAGGACCTAAAGGCACCACTAGTCAATTCTAGATTACTGTTTAAAGTATAATCATCATTTACAATAACTTAAAAATATAGTTACTATTATGAAGTGGATTGCCACTTAATTTTATTTTATACACGTGGGGCCCACTAAAAGTGGGCAACTCACTAATTTTCTTCTCCTTTAGCTATCTATATAAAAAAAGGGCAGCCCGGTGCACTAAAGTTCCCGCTATGTGCGGGGTCCGGGGAAGGGCCTGACCACACGGGTCTATTGTACGCAGACTTGCCTTGCATTTCTGCCAGAGGCTGTTTCCAAGGCTTGAACCCGTGATCTATATGTGTATAAATATCCTTAGCATCGAAAGGATGAAAAACACAGATATAGAAGAAGAAAACATATTGCTCTCTATTTTTTCTTTTCTCCCTCTTTTATATTTGCCAAATTACTTTATATTACAATAGTTACAATTTAAAAAGAATACTAGAGAAATAGAAATCTACTTCTTCTAATTTCAAAATAATCTAGTTGTTGCAATTTAAACTTTAGGCCACTTAATTAATACAACTTATTGCCCGAACCCGGTAGCATAGGGTTATAATCTAATTAAAAGTATAGGGTATTCCTTTCTTAAAGCCGGACAAACTATGTGAGGTTAATTTTATAGAGAAATGAACAGTTCGTGCTGAGTGTAGTGGAAGGATAATGGACTGGTGCTTTCCAAGTTCAGTGAAGCATGATGGGCTCCACCAATTAAACTACCACTTTTAGAAGAGTAAAAAAGGATTACAAATACTTTTATAATTTCGTCTATTATTTAAGTTTGTCTAATAACTATATTGTAGGATCAAATATATCTTTGTTTTTACCAAACTATGCAACAAGTACCCTTCCGAATGGAATTTCCAAATCATTTGAAGATATGAATGCTTAAATATAATTTTCTGGATGAAAATTATGAAAAAGAGAAGGAGATAGCATGAATGAGAGAGAGAAAGAGGGAGGGAGGGAGAGAAACGTTTGTGGTATAAAAATATTGCTATGTTTTGGAAAAAATTTCTATTACATTACACTATTTTTCTTAATATTGCATGCGTAGATGCTTTTTCCGTGAATTAATTTGTTTAAATCTCCTAAAACCTCATTAAAAAGTTGTTGTTAAAAAGAAATATGGGTCAACATGGGGCCCAAAAATAACAAATGTTAATCCATGCTGATCATTTGGGCTAGCTCCTGTATAAATACGAGAGAAACCGTTAAAATAGTCTTCTTATGATTGATTGAAAGACAATTTCATCGTTCCGGCACCGGATCCATTTTCTGGAGGGTTTTCCCAGAGAGAGATTGCTCTGACTTTCTCTCTCACACTTAAGGTATTTCATTTCGTTACCTCAAATCCCCCCTTCGATTTGCGCAAGAATTTGTTACATTTTGATTTTTTGTTTTTTGTTTTTTTGTTACAGCAGGCCCTGTGAATTTCTTGTCTTCGTCTGTTCGTTGTTTATAGTGGAAGCATTGTTTATAATCAGATCTATTTCAGCTTGGTTCCTCCAATTTATCGCATTCGCATGCATGGGGTAATATATTTTTGGTCTCAATCACAGCTTAGTTATTATGGATTATTATTTTTTTGTTTATTCAATTAGGGCTTTTTTTGTTAGACATGGTTCTTGAGGAAAATATTATAGAATTTTTAACTATGAGTCTATGACAATCATCTGAATTGGGTTTAAAGAAAATGGATAGAGAGTATTATATAGTTAACCCAACTAATTTAGGGTTGAGGCGTTCTTGATTGAAATCGTATAACTTTGAATAGTGATGGCCTTGAGGCCCAGGCTTATTGTTGTTATGAGTGAGTTAGAATTATTCTTCTTTGACTTCTAAATCTATTTCCAAATACCCTGAAAGCAGCAATGCATCCCCGGCACACTTGCTATATCTACTAACCCTTCAGCCTAACCAATTATATCTGATATAAAGCTGTTCTATAAAAATTCAAGACAAGAAGAAAGCAAGAAAAGAATAGCGATCGCTTAAGGAAAGGAGTAAGGTTTAGGCTTTACCCGGTAGTTGTTGAACTCGAGGTTGGTAATAAACTGAAGCTGCTAAAATCTTCTAGCATAGAGGAGTGAGATATATCGAAGAATGAATTTGGACTTCAACCACAAATGGGGTCCTTTAGGCGGCCGATTGCCCGTTTACTTCAACCGACTTACGTCGTGAAAAACCGTCAATGAAATAAGGAAATGAATCAATGACTGGGGAAGTATTTAATTTTCCCAAAATTTTGGAATTCAAAAATGATGTATTTTTATAACTTTTAGGTTTTCAATTCTTTAATTTCTTTATGAAGTAATTGAGAATAGTGGTGGACCGAAAGATGGTAAATGAGGGATGCAGAATAATTTTTTATTCAGATAATTTTGATACTTTTTGAAGAACTTGATACGAAATTAGTGGCTAAGTTCGAAATTAGCTCAAGTGTGTGAGAGCTAATTGTGACGGAAAAGTTTGTTAGCTTCAGTTAGCATTTTCTTTTCCTAGTTTAATTTCTTATCTCCTGTTATTTCATTTTCAGCACACTTCATGTGAACATAGCAGGTAGTATAAGAGCTCAATCAAACACTTGTATTGCACCATGATAAATGATAGTAATACAATCTTCTAGTTTCTCCCTAAGCTTCTCTTCTCATCTATACTCTTCTCTTCTATCTCTTCTCTGTTCTTCAATACCAATAATTTGGTATCAGAGCATCAATAGCTAGGGCATAATGACAATAATCGAGGAGTTGTGAAAACATTAGATTGGGTGATCGAAATGCTGAAAAAGGACCAGCAACGTGAAATTTGTTTACACAGCATCGACTGCCAGTGTGGATCTTGTCTTGTTGATTGCTCAAGGCAAAGGAGGGAAGCTATTGATAGCAGTCATCTGCAGAACCAGCGAAGAGAGCTCTCTTCTCCTAAGAACAGAGCTGAAACTTTTCTGAAACCAAGGAGTAAATCTCATGGAGGATCGATTTCTGTCGGCGAAATCACTATTATTGGACCAAACGAAATTGGAGAAATCAGTTAAAAAATGACTGAATCTAAGATGTTTGAAGGAATGACCAGAGGATTAGTAGCAGAGGTATCGGACAAGCAACAAAGTATGAATATCCATACGATCATGGAACTAAAAGATTCTGTTGATTCTCTCCATATTCATGATAGCCACAAAGCAATCCTGTTGTCAAAAACTATAGAAAATGAAAAATCTGAAGACCTTGAGGTACAACTTGGTTCTGTTATTCATCGTTCAATTAGAGAGTTTGATTTGAGTACCGTTTACGTTAACATCCCTATAAACATGCATCTACAAGTTGAGAGAACTAGAATTGTGTACCACCTATTCGATCAAATGCTTAAAAGTAGTGCCGGATGTAGAAATTGTGATAACTGGAAACATGATTACTCAAGATGTTTTGTTTTATTTTCCATTTGATCCTGGTCCAAATGTGCTTACTAGCACCTCAAGTATTTTGTTATTTGGTGTTTAGTGTGAATATAAAGAGATGAATTATGCAGCCTGGCGTTTAAAAAAGTACCTCACAAAATTGTTGTTTTCTGGGAAGTGGTGATCTCCTGTTATACCAGAGGGATATGGTGTTATGGTGTAAGTGGATTTTCTTGTTATTTGGGTTATATGCAGACCAACACAAGTGAGATTGAAAGATTTGGCAAAATGGAAAATAAGTGGCTTGAGCATTTGGTGAAGTTTGTAGATTCAGATTTCGAGTCTTATTGTGAATCTGGGCACGATTATTGTTCAAAATGTAGCTCTGATAATAAACATCATGGAGACTTTAATCCATGTGATGAATGTTTCTGCTACATCAAACTTGAAACTGGGATGGTACTCACTTCTCTCGGTCTTCACCATCTTTGAAGAAATTAACTGTAGAGTAGCTATAAGCAGGAAGGTTTAGCATATTATGAATAATAAGTGGCATAATTACTTGGTAAAATTTGAAGAATCAGCCTTTTGGTACCATTGCAATTCTAGTTTAGCTGGTTGCTCAAGAGTAAGGTGTCATAGTCAAACACTTGAAGCTTTTGATTTGTGTAGGTAAATGCTTCAACAGTGGAAAATTCGAAATTGGCATGTTTCCTACAGATTTCATCCTTGTTGAGCTTCTTGAGGAAGAACAAACAACAAATGCTTCATGGCAATTGCCTAAGGAATGCCCTACTGCTACAATAGTTGATGGAAACACTCATCTTGATATTGCAACAGTACTAGAATCATCTCTTGCTGTTATTTATGATTCTCATATGAATGAAAATAGTACCACGGAAGCAAATTCTACACCCGTGTTAAATATTGCTTCAGATGTTCATGGAACCTCCAAATTTCACAAGCTAGAGTATGATCCCCAGGGGAATAATGAATTTGTGACACACTCGAAATGGAGAATGACCTTGAGGGAATCGAGATTTTTTTGGAGGATTAACCAATTCCTTGAGAAGTTTAATATTTCAAAAGTTGAGAAATTCTCAAGCCAACAAAATTTAGATTCTACTGTTAAAATTGCGACAAAAGAGTTGATAGTGTCATTAGGATGGAGTACAACTGAGTGTTTTTGCAGAATGCAGTGCAATCACTCCATCAATGTCTGGTGAAGCTGATCGAAAACCTATGAAGGTGGAGTTTTCTCAAATTCCATATGACGCTGGTGGTAGTCTGTTTTGGGCATATTATTGTTTAACTGTTTACTGCGATTTTATTCTTCAACAGCCACTACACCTTCGTTGAGTTTCAATAAGGTGCTTGAACTAACCATTGCAGAGGATAGTTATCTAAATATGGAAAAATCCAGATCATGTGTTGCTAGAGGTATAGTCCCATAGGATCAGAGGCTACAAATAGAATAAATTGCTTATAATTATCAAAGAACAGAGGCTATAGCTGATATATATATCTCTCTCTCTCTCTATATATATATATATATATATATATAGCATTTTTAGGTCTCCTCTTTGTTGGTTCCAAAGATACTCTTGAGGATAACAAGTTTCCATTTGATCCAGGCAGACTAGTGTTTTACTTGCAGGCTGTCACCCTTTAGGACAAGGGTATTCTTCTGCAGTAGGGTATTGATACAGAAATTACTGGATAAACTCGAAATTAGCTTAAGTGTGCGAGAGCTAATTTTGTCAAGAAAGTTTGTTAGCTTCAGTTGGCATTTTCTTTTCCTAGTTTAATTTCCTATTTCCTGTTATTTCATTCTCAGCACACTTCATGTGAGCATAACAGGTAGTATAAGAGATTAAGAGCTCAATCAAACACTTGTATTGCACCATGATAAATAATAATACAATCTGCTAGTTTTCTCCCTAAACTTCTCTTCTGATCTATACTCTTTTCTCTTATTCTTCTCTTCTATCCCTTCTCTGTTTCTTCTCTGTTCTTCGATACCAATGATTTGGTATCAGAACCACTTTTTAACATGTTTTTAAACACAAAAATGCAGTTCACTTGTCTCTGAGGATGTAGTCTGGGAGTTTACAGTAGTTAAAACAATTAGTTTTAAAATGTAGGTCTCTAAGTTATTTACATTCAAAAGAAGTCAAGCTTAAAATCTTGATGCTATTTGCTGAAATCTAGTCTAGTCAATGACGGAAGAATCTTTACTAGTAATTGGTGTTACACTGACTTTGTCATCACTTAGTCCACAATCCCAATCTGTCCTTCCTCATGACGCTCCATAAGTCTGTAACTTATTAAAGCAATAACCAAATAACTATATGTAGTAGTGTAGCCTCTAAACCTCATTAAGAAAGAGGTCGATATGGTTTTTGATGATCTCTGGAAGAGTCGATCCTAGTGAGGTGGAAATGTTATTTTCTTCTTGTCCTATAGCCACTTAATCTTTTCCATTGTTTATGCAGCATGGAAATTATTGTTGAATTTTCTGACTAGAAGACCTCTCTCTTTTACGTATATGTATCCTAATGAAATTGATTCTTACAGAAACAAATGTCATTTGTAACAGTGCAGTGGTTGTCTGGGGTCCGATAGTAAAACCAAATTAACTTCTTCGGTGCATGAGTCACTGAATGAGAAGAAACATCTAGATCATTTAGTACATAAAGCTAAGCTATCGGCGGATTTTTGGACAACCAGCACGCCTGACATGGAGAACTACAGTGCAGCTCAATCTCAAGGAAGCATCTCGTCAATTAGTACATCTACTCAGACAGCCAATGCTCATGGTGTTGCAAATAGAAACAACCATTCTGAATTTATAAATCATGGTAGGTATTGGATCTTCTCTTGCTCACTTCACTTAATATCATTCCATGCCTTTTTTGTCACCCTGGTTGTTAGATGAACCACAATGTTTCCATTGAAAACTCTTTATTCAACATGACCAGTATAAGAGATCTCAGTTGTCAAATGAGAACATTAGACAGCTAAAGCAGTACTCATGCTTCAGCAATAGATTTCTTTCTTTCCTTTGTTCCCCGGACCCTCTCTTTATTTTTTTAGGTGGGTTGGACCTGTGGTCAGCCATGGATCATATCTGTCATTATTCTTCTAGAAATGTTCCCTATCATGCCATTAGTGTTTATGGTAGTCTTGAACACGAATTATAAGGCCTGACGAGCAAATATGTGGCAAGAAAGTTACTGCACTTGGCAAATCTAGTGGTACTTGTTCTTAAATATTAGCAATTTATTAATTTTTATCAAATGCCAGTTCTTGAGAATCTGGATGTTCCATGTATTTCCTGCTAATCCCCTCGGCCCTCAGGGATGTTTTAAAAGTTTGTGAACTTGCTCTCTGTGTCTGTGTAAAAAGGTCCTAAGACTAAGATTGATCAGCCAATAGGTTTTGAAAAGATATATTTTTTTTGTTTGTGGACTCTTTCCTTACTGTTTTTCTGGTTCTTGTTATCATCTTGTTTGTATCTATTTCTCTGAGTTAACTTATGCAGCTAGTTCTTTTCTATCAGGATTTATTTACTGGAACCAAATCAGACAGCAGTGGGTTGGACGTAAAATTCCTGAGAAGCAACCAAAACAGCTGCTTGAACCCAAATTAAGGTTAGATGTTATAATTTTTACTACACTATCTGATACTTCAAGTACCCCGCACTGTTTGTCTACAAATGAGCTAGTATTTCAAGTTTTAGCTTCTCATTAACCGAAGCATGATCTTTTGTCAGTTTGTCCTAAATTATAATTCTTTGATTAAAAATGAAGAAATAAATCAGATATCGTGCTATGCTGAAACTTATTTGGGGGGGGGGGGAGGTGCTAGAGTCTGGATTTAGAAGAACGGAATCTAAAAGATATGTTCTTGGACTTGGGGCAATTCTTTTGGCATGGGTTAACGTCTAGGTATTTGAATGTCTGAATTCTGATCATAAAATATAGCATTCTAGAGTTCTGGGATGGCAACTGTACAACATTTCACCATATATTCTCTCTTCAATAAACTAGATCCAAACAAAAGAGTGAAAACTTCTTCTGATAGGATTGATTATTAATTGGCAAGTTGGTATACCAAAGGAGTATATTCAACAGTCTATTAGTTGGATCGAACACCTTTTTGATTCAGTTATCTTGTTTAATTGAGACATGCTGTAACAAATTCTAAAAGTCAAACTCTATAAAACTCCTTAAAGGTAAGTATCCAATGTGAACATGGCAACGTTGGAGTTTAGGTGTGGCTCTTTGACCTGACGATATATTTTCAGTTGATTAACCGGACAATACCATTGTCATCTTTCTATGTGATGGTTTTAGGATTTCCATTTAGTGTTGGGATAGGAAGGTCAAAATTGTGTCTAAATTACTTCCTAAGGTTGGTCCTGCATTAAGATTAACAATTGAAAGAGGAAAGGCTGCAGAAGCCAGAGAGAATGATATCAGCTTGTCGGGGATTTGCATGAGTATGGAATTCAGATGTTCAGCATGGATTTTTGAGGAATAATCATGCTTGGATATTCTGTTCTCTGCTCAATTAAATGTTTTCTATTGATGGGTCATATTTTAATAGTAATTTTTACTTTTGCAGTTGGAATGCTACCTATGATAGTCTGCTGGGGAGCAACAAGCCATTTCCCAAGCGTATCCCACTTGCTGTAAGTCTGCTTGTTGTAAAAAGCTTAAAATGTATTCAATGCTTCTCATACTGTGCTTTATTCAACTTTTCAGCCGTTATAAAAATGTGCTTTGTTTAACTGTTATCGGCTCATCATATAAAACGGACAGGAAATGGTAGATTTTCTTGTGGATGTTTGGGAGCAGGAAGGAATGTACGATTGAGAATTTGAGATGTGTTGCAAACTGAGGATGCGGACGCGAATCGTCAAGGGAGAGTAGTAGCCTTATTAGGATGATCTAAACTTGATTTGCTTCGTGACGAAGTGATTTCTGGATATATGGGGTGTTTTGTAAAGATATGTAACCTACTTTGTGTACATTTAAACGAACTATTGTGCTTGGAAACCTGTTGACGTGTATTAAAACTGATGACCTTTCTGGTTCTGTCTTACTTTCTTATGCTCTAATAATTTGATCAAAGGCCAAAGAGTGACTCGTTTGATGATCTTTACGCCATGGATCTTCCACATTTAAGCCAACTAAATTCGTGAAACTCTCTTTCGTTGTAGTTGTGTATTGATCATGATGTATCACCTTCCACCTAGAGGGGTATCGGCAGATCTATCTTAGAAGCAATAGTAGGGGCATCAGCAGATCTCTCAGTACTATTGAAAAGCATTTAAATTTCTGCCAAGTATATTGTTTACCATCGTAAAGTAAATTGCCTGGTTATTTTACCCGGGAAGATGAGTTGGAGTGCACCTTTTGTCAAAATTGAAGTCCATATTTATATTGATGAGGTGGTGTAGCTTCAAAAACTCCCGAACAGAAACTGAGCGACTCAACGTAACAAGTAGAGTTCTGAGTACAATAACATACCTAGTGTAACTTCACAAGCAGGCTCTGGGGAGAGTGGTGTGTCCACAACCTTGTGGAGAGGTTGTTTCTGATAGATCTTTGGCATTGATGTAAGCAACTTACCAACATGGGTTGTGATGTAATGGTGGGACTGCTTCATCCTTAACCAAAGGTCTTGGATTCGAGTCCTGTGTATGAAAAAAATTCTGTTTGGAGCGCCATCCCCGAATGGGTCCGGCAGTGCGCGATCCGAATTTAGTCGGAGCTCCACGGGCTCTGAACACCGAGTGGGAAACCAAAAAAAGAAGAAGGATGCAACTTAAATTTGTGACAATATATGTTACTAGAGTGATTATTCTTGTTCTCACCCCTTGTATTATTGCTTGTAATCTTATCATGAAAGTGAACTTACCTAGATAATTATGATGTGACCAATCCGAAAAAGAAGCATGATCGATCGATTGATGTGAGTTAAGTTTAGACAAATAAGTATATTGATAAAACACACAGAAATTTATGGTGAGTGAGTTGTAAAGAAAATAGCACCACTTGCCTATATCCATCGTTGTTGTCAATTAAAACTATTACATATTTTGGCCCTTTTGAATGAAGAATAAGTCCAATCCAGGAGACTTATCAATAGAAAACGCAGAAAAGACAGCCAAAAAAATTCGATGTTAGTATTCAACGTGGAAGAGGGACCTCATCCCCCCTGTACTTTTGTGTTCGTGTCGTCGTTGCACTAGAGTACGGTATATGTAAACATACCGATTTTATTTATTAACCAAAAATCCTAAATACTTAGGGTGGCTCAAACGATTTGATAGACTAAAGTCAGAATATATTAAAAAACTCTTAAAACTTTTTTCACAAAATTCATACGAATTCGTATACAAAAGAATACCATATGACTTTAATTAAGGGAGAGAGCGCAATGTGATGTTAGAGCGAGCACATCATGATATCAAAATTCTCCCTTATAATAAAAACATGGCGTTTATTAAATGAAAAAGCTTTATAACATGGTGTTCATTAAATAGAAAAGCGTCGATAAATAAATCCATTATTCACAACTTTCGAATCTTGTGACACTTACAAAATATCTTGTTTTTTGAGGTATTAATCGATCAAGCATGACAAAAAGAAATAGTTAATTCAGAGAAATCTGAGTTAAATTAAAAAGTGAAATGACCTTATCCAAGAAAATTTTGATAAAAATAAATAGTAATTCAAGAAATATAAATTTGTCTGTTCTGAAATTAAATTTATGTCTCAATCTGACATCGTTCATCACTCGTGTGAAAGCTACGTGAGAGTGATTTAAGGCCGTCCCCCAATTTCCAAAAGCAATTCATAGGTCGTGTGGGAATAACATTGGCTTCACTTTAACAAATAAAATAAGTAGAGAGCGACCTCCCAACAAGGACCAGCTTAATCACAATTCAATAATTATGATTAGTACTTAGTAGTATAAATTTAGTCTATTTGGATTAGTTGGTTGTAAATAACCCATGTTTCTTTTATTTTAATTTATGTAGCACATTTTAACATTTTGAAAATCATATTATGTAATTTTTTTAGTAGTCTAAAAGGTACTTTTCCATCATATTGATATAAGAATAATTGCAGAGCTTATTGTATCATGAAACAACACCCAACATAGTGTGTTTGTCGTGAATAAAAAAAGAAAAAAAATAGTATAATATTTAAATTTTAATTTTAAAATATTGAGGTGATTTAATCTAATTTTATTATCTTCAAAAATTAAATAATTTGACTCTTCAAAAATGAATTAAAGTGCCTCCTAAATTAAGATGGATGAAATGTTTTAAGTGAAATTAATTTTATAAATAAGCAGTTATATGTTTAGATAGAATTCGTCTTGAAACTATTAAAATAGCCATCTGTTAAATAAAGAAGGGTTGATAAGCTATAATTTTTTGTTGTTGTTGAAATGACTAATTTATTTAATAGTTGAGAGCTTTATTTGAAGAAGATATTTTGAGAATTGAAATTTATTTTATCAAATATAAAATAGTGAAAGTTTTGATATAACCAAAGGTAATTATAATCAATTAGTTTATTACTTTTTACAAATTTTGGCCTATAAACAGTTAGACTTCTAATAATTTTAACGAGTTATAATTGAAAATTCATAAAATCTAAATTTTGAATTTATTTCTATGCCTAATTTAGGGGTGTGCAAAAATCGAACCGACTAATACACCGAATCGAAAAAATTGTTATTGGTTTATTGCTATTGGGTTAACAATTATTTAATGATTTTATAAAAAATAATTATTGGGTTATCGGTTCGGTATTGGTTTTTAAATATTGGGTTATTGGGTAAACTGATAACTCATATAATAATTTACTATTTAAATTTTTACTCATACATAAATATTAAGGTATCAAACAAAAGATATTAATATAATCACTATATTAGATTCTCGGTATCCTACACTACTTCACAGTTCACACTGTATTTACCCTTTGGATGTTAGTATTACTTTAGGTTCACAAGATCAAAATCTAAAGAATTAAGAACGGCAGCGGCTACGATTTGCAACGACAACTGCAAGAGTTGGGTGATGGCTAAGGTTGTGAATTGTGAGTGTTCACAACACGAACATTTGATTTGATTGTTTCGTTGTATGCCTGTATCGTGTCAAATTGTTGGAGAAGTCATATATTTGTTTTGAAAGTATTTTCTTATTAGTTAAATCGAAAACCGAACAGTTAAAGACAAAAAATCGATAAACCAAAAGCCGATAAAAAATATTTTAATTATCGATTCATCACATTTAAAAATCAAAAATCGATAATACTTAACACCGAACTAATCGATACACCCACTACTGTTAATCCTCCATTTGAGTGTCAAATCTACGGATGCAAAGATCACTTTTTTACTTATCCAATCGATAATGGGCGTTACGAAATTAACTACTACAGTATTTTATTTTTATTTTTGTAAAAATAAAATCACTTAATTATACAGTGATATTTCTATAAATATTTGGTTAAATGAAAATATTTCGATAAATAAAATCACTTATACTATGATACGTTCGTGCCCATGCTTAAATAAAATCACATACTGTGATATGTTTGTCCCCATGCAGCAATATACATCTTTCCACATTATTTCTTCTCAACGGTCCTTAATTAATGAAGTATACTTCACGTTTGTTTTTACTTGTTCATAAATACATTATTATTACTTTTTTAATCATTTTTAGTTATATATATATATATATATATATATACCTCAATATTAATTATTTATTTGCCAAATTATTTCCCATCCTAAAATTATATATTAATTAATATGAGTATAGTAATAAAATATTTGTGTCGATTATTGTTTCTCAAGAACGTGCAAAATTTTAAATGAACAAGTAAATATAAACAAGAAAATGATATTTTGCTTTATAAAATCCTAGATGTTTTAAAGAGAGACACCAATTTAGTTAATTGTATCACTCTCCTAATTATTCGAAGGGCCAGGGAGCTCACTTGATCTCGTTCTATCTCTATACATGAGATCATGTTATTACCAAGCTCATCATCGAGTTTTATTTTTACTTTCTTAAAATTTATGTTAAGTCAAATTAAATCAACAGAAATATTCTTTTCGTTTCAATTTATTTCTCCTACTTTTCTTTTTAGTTTGTTTCAAAAGAAATGTTCACTCTTTTTTTTGATAATTCTTTAATTCCTACTTTCCACATGACATGTTTAATACCATAAGATTAAAAGACATTTCGTATATTTGACATATCTTTGGTTTATAAACCCACAAAATTCAAAAGTCTTCTTTATTTTTTTAAATTCAGTATTGTTAAATTAGGTCTTAAGCCTAACTCACACCCCAAAAACTAGTCCAAAAGAAGGAGGATTGTCCAAGCCTTATAAGGGGTCAATCCATCTCATTAACCACTAATGTGTGACTTTTGTCATTCTTCAACACCCCACCTGATGCCTAATGTTTAGCATTTGATGCGTAACATTGGGGGGGACGGATCCTGCTATGATACCATATTAAATTAGGTCTTAGGCCTGTTAGTAAACTGTATTGTAAATATTAAAAACCAGTAACAACAAGTAAAGGTAATAAAACACAGAATCTGAAAAATTAATGCAGAAACAGAATCGAGCCCACTGAATGCACAGTGTGTCCTTAAGGAAATTATTCCCCTCAAAGTACCCGAGGTTTTGGAATTTTTCCTCGCAGGATAGAACGATTTACTCACCAAAGTAGAGGTACTGCAAATCTTTGATGACTGCGAACCACTTGAAGGATGTATATCACACGATTTTTGGAAATGTAGAAAGAAGAAGAAGAAGATGGTATGTTCAGAATTTCGTATGGAACATTCTGAAGATTAACAGATATATATAGACTGTTTACACCTTTTCAGAAAAGGCACCTGTTGGGAAAAGGTTTGCCTGTTGAGAAGGTTTGCAACTTTTCGGACAAGGTTGCAACCATTCAAAAATCCGTTGGAAAAAACGGAGGGAAATTTTAAATTAATCCGGAAAAGAAATGGGTCGCGGGTCAGGATTTTTTTCCCCCTTAATTAATTAATTAAAAATTTAAAGAAAATTTGGTCCAAAAAGATTATCAATCAAATCAATTGACCAAATCCAAATCCAAATCCAAATCCAAATCCAAATCCAAATCCAAATCCAAAGCCGAAGCCGAAGCCGAAGCCGAAGCCGAGCCGAGCCGAGCGAGCGACGACGACAACGGCGCGAGGGGAGACCCTCTTCTTGACCCTTTAGCAACATGAAGGAGTGCTTCTACTTTTAAGTAGGAGACTTTTCATTTCCACCACCTATGTGGGACCAAAGCTTATTTAATAAGTAAGAGAGAACATATCATTTCCTCTCCACTTCTTTTTCCCTCAATTTCCCATTCAACCTATCAATTAAACCCAACAATCCCCCACATGAATGGGGAATGTCTACAAGATAAAGGAATGCACGGATAAGTGTGTGATATACAAGCGAAGATTAATTGCATCTGGATAAGTAGGTTTCCCTTTGAACTTTCCATAGTGAACTTATATAGGATATACTCGATCAATCGGTAGATGCGATATCTTTGAACCGTCGAACTTTGTTGTATAACTAGACAACATAAGTCACACAATCAATCATCAACCATCTATGGTTCTCACGGTTGTGTTCGTTTCAGCCATGAACACCGCCTGGTTTCGTGAATGCATAGAGAATGGGCCTTTACTGTCATTCCCCTTGAAGCGGCTTATACTTCACATTCACATAGGTGATTTCTAAACATGTAGTCCTATAGACACACTATCTAGTTATTTTCTGTCAGATTTAGATAATCATTAAAAAACCTTTAAAGCTTTATTAACTCATTAAAAGCCTTAAGGTTTTATCCTTTGTTTCTGAACATTGTCATCATCACGAGAATGGGTTGAGTTATTTGACAATGTTGAACCGTCAATCATAACTTTGTTTGATCTCTTTGAACCTAGTTCTTGGGATCTCCAGTCTACTAGGTAGAGTTACAGCCATGTTGACTTGTCCTAGGCCTTAACCCCATTCCCCTCGATGATCTTTCAACAGCCTCTCTAGATAAGCCTTTTGTTAGTGGATCCGATATATTATCTCTTGACTTTACATAGTCAATAGTGATAACACCACTAGAGAGTAGTTGTCTAACAGTATTGTGTCGCCGTCGAATGTGACGCGATTTTCCATTATACATAACATTTCCTGCCCTCCCTATTGCCGCTTGGCTATCACAATGTATACATATGGGTGCCAAAGGTTTGGGCCAAAATGGAATATCTTCCAAAAAATTTCGAAGCCATTCAGCTTCTTCACCAGCCTTGTCTAAAGCTATAAATTCAGACTCCATTGTAGAGCGGATGATGCATGTCTGTTTTGATGATTTCCAAGACACTGCTCCTCCACCAACGGTGAAAACATATCCACTTGTGGATTTAACTTCAGATGATCCGGTGATCCAGTTTGCATCACTATATCCCTCAATTACTGCGGGATATTTATTATAATGCAAAGCATAGTTTTGGGTGTGTTTCAAATACCCCAAGACTCATTTCATTGCCATCCAATGAGTTTGATTAGGATTATTCGTGAATCGACTCAACTTGCTAATAGCACGTGCTATATCTGGTCGTGTACAATTCATAATATACATCAAACTTCCCAAAACTCGTGCATAGTCCAATTGTGAGTCACTTTTACCTTTATTCTTTTGAAGTGCAAAACTTACATCAATTGGAGTTTTTGCAACATTAAAATTTAAATATTTAAACTTATCAAGTATATTTTCAATATAATGTGATTGTGATAATGCTAGACCTTGTGGAGTTTTATGGATCCTAATTCCTAAGATTAAGTCAGCAACCCCTAAGTCTTTCATGTCAAATTTGCTAGCAAGCATACGCTTCGTAGCATTTATATTGACAATGTCTTTACTCATTATCAACATGTCATCAACATATAAACAAACAATGACTTCATGATTTGGAGTATTTTTAATGTAAACACATTTGTCACACTCATTAATCTTAAATCCATTTGCCAACATTGTTTGGTCAAATTTTGCATGCCATTGTTTAGGTGCTTGTTTAAGTCCATAAAGTGACTTAACAAGTTTGCACACTTTCCTTTCTTTACCTGGAACTATGAAACCCTCAGGTTGTTTCATGTAAATTTCTTCCTCCAATTCTCCATTTAAGAAAGCCGTCTTAACATCCATTTGATGAATTTCAAGACCGTATACAGCTGCAAGTGCCACTAACACCCGAATAGATGTTATTCTTGTTACCGGCGAGTATGTGTCAAAGTAATCAAGACATTCTTTTTGTCTATAACCTTTGACCACAAGTCTTGCCTTATATTTATCAATAGTGCCATCAACTTTCATTTTCCTTTTAAATATCCATTTTGATCCTAAAGGTTTATTTCCAGGAGGGAGATCAACCAATTCCCATGTATGGTTATTCAAAATTGATTGAATCTCACTATTGATTGCCTCTTTCCAAAATGCTGAATCAGAAGAAGACATTGCAGCTTTAAATGTTTGAGGCTCATTTTCAAGCAAGAATGTCACAAAATCTGGTCCAAAGGAAGTAGATATCTTTTGACGTTTGCTACGCCTTGGATCCTCTTCTGATGGTTTACTTTCCTTTTGAACTTCTCTTGGTCGTTTAGATCTTTCACTTGAGGATTCACTTTTAGTTTTATACGGATAAATATTTTCAAAAAATTCAGCATTATCTGATTCAATTATCGTATTAACATTAATTTCAGGATTGTCCGATTTGTGAACCAAAAATCGACAAGCTTTGCTGTTTGTAGCATAGCCAATAAAAACACAATCCACGGTCTTTGGTCCGATTTTTACCCTTTTGGGCAAAGGAACTTGGACCTTTGCTAAACACCCACACACTTTGAAGTATTTCAAGTTGGGTTTTCTTCCTTTCCATAGTTCATATGGAATAGTTTGTGTTTTGCTGTGGGGTACTCTGTTGAGTATTCGATTAGCTGTAAGGATAGCTTCCCCCCACAAGTTCTGCGGTAAACCGGAACTTATTAATAAAGCATTCATCATTTCTTTTAATGTTCGGTTTTTCCTTTCCGCAACTCCATTTGATTGAGGTGTGTAGGGGGCAGTAGTTTGATGAATAATTCCATATTCTAAACATATCTTTTCAAAAGGAGATTCGTATTCTCCACCCCTATCACTTCTAATCATTTTTATCTTTTTATTCAATTGATTTTCTACTTCGTTCTTGTATTGCTTAAATGCATCAATTGCTTCATCCTTACTATTAAGCAAATATACATAACAATATCGAGTGCAATCGTCAATAAAAGTTATAAAATACTTCTTTCCACCATGAGTTGGTGTAGACTTCATATCACAAATGTCTGTGTGAATCAATTCTAAGGGACTAGAATTCCGTTCAATAGATTTATAAGGATGCTTAGCATACTTAGATTCAACACATACTTGACATTTTGATTTATTGCAATCAAAGTTAGGCAATATATTTAAATTAATCAGTTTTCGCAAGATTTTATGATTTACATGTCCTAAACGTGAATGCCATAAATTATTTGACTCAAGTAAGTAAGAAGAAACTTGAACTTTATTATCATCAACAACCATTACATTTAGTTTGAAAAGACCCTCAGTGAGGTAGCCTTTTCCTAGATACATTTCATTCTTACTGACAACTACTTTGTCTGAAATTAGAACACACTTGAATCCATTCTTGATAAGAAGGCCGACAGACACCAAATTCTTTCGCATTTCTGGAACATGATATACTTTGTTCAGCGTCACCACCTTGCCGGATGTTATTTTCAGAAAAACTCTCCCATAACCTTCAATCTTTGCAGTTGCAGAATTTCTCATATAGATCGTCGCATCAGGTGCTGCAGGGGAATAAGTAGAGAAGGCTTCTCGGACTGCACACACATGCGAAGTAGCTCCTGAATCAAGCCACCATTCTTTGGGATTACCTACTAGGTTGCATTCTGATAGCATTGCACACAGATCATCAATAGCTTCTTTATTTTCCACCATATTGGCTTGTCCCTTTCTTTTGTCCTTTTTCGGAAGACGACAATCTGGAGCTTTGTGTCCAACTTTCCCACAATTATAACAATTGCCCTTGAACTTTTTTTTGTTCTGCTCCTGATTCTTTCTAAAAGGTTGCTTCCTTTTCTTATTCTTTGGAGCAGCATCTTCAACGATGTTCGCTCCCATAATTGCTGAATTTCCACGCAACTTCTTTTCTACTGTTTTGTTATCTTCCTCAATCTTGAGACGAATCACAAGATCTTCCAACTTCATTTCCTTACGCTTGTGCTTTAGATAATTTTTGAAATCTCTCCACGAAGGAGGCAATTTTTCTATCATCGCAGCCACTTGAAATGCTTCATTAACTACCATGCCTTCAGCAATAAGGTCATGAAAAATAAGTTGTAGTTCTTGAACTTGGGTTCCAACAGTTCTGCTATCTATCATTTTATAGTCTAGGAACTTAGCAACCATAAATTTTTTCAAGCATGCGTCTTCAGTCTTGTACTTCTTCTCAAGTGCATCCCATAATTCTTTAGAAGTTTTCACAGCACTATAGACATTGTACAAATCATCATCCAAAGCACTTAGGATGTAGCCCTTGCATAGAAAATCTGTCTGTGTCCATGCCTCAGTAATCATAAATTTTTCATTGGCCGGCATATCAGCAGCGGGCACAGGAGGATCTTCGTTAGTGAACTTCTGCATACCAAGAGTGGTAAGCCAAAAGAACACCCTTTGTTGCCATCCTTTGAAGTTGGCTCCAGAAAATTTTCCTGGTTTTTCTGCCGGTAGCACAGAAGTGCGGCTTGTTGCAGCAACAGTCGCAGAAGTAGTAGCAGTATCACTTGTCATTTCTTTTCACTGTCAAAATAGACAAACTGTCTTAATATTTCAGAATATCAGACCTTTTACAAAAACAACGACGAAGTTTTTATACTCTTCAAATCGTTGTACAAGTATGAACTTTAATATTCCAATGAAGTTTTTATACTCTTCAAATCAGAACATTTATTTCATACGGAGTAGAAAACCACACAGGTTTTAGTCTCCAAAGACAGAATACAGTTTGGTTAGAAAACAACAATAATAGTAATTTCCTTAAGATTGTTAGTAAACTGTATTGTAAATATTAAAAACCAGTAACAACAAGTAAAGGTAATAAAACACAGAATCTGAAAAATTAATGCAGAAACAGAATCGAGCCCACTGAATGCACAGTGTGTCCTTAAGGAAATTATTCCCCTCAAAGTACCCGAGGTTTTGGAATTTTTCCTCGCAGGATAGAACGATTTACTCACCAAAGTAGAGGTACTGCAAATCTTTGATGACTGCGAACCACTTGAAGGATGTATATCACACGATTTTTGGAAGTGTAGAAAGAAGAAGAAGAAGATGGTATGTTTAGAATTTCGTATGGAACATTCTGAAGATTAACAGATATATATAGACTGTTTACACCTTTTCAGAAAAGGCACCTGTTGGGAAAAGGTTTGCCTGTTGAGAAGGTTTGCAACTTTTCGGAGAAGGTTGCAACCATTCAAAAATCCGTTGGAAAAAACGGAGGGAAATCCGAAGCCGAAACCGAAGC
The DNA here is from genome assembly GCF_947179165.1 of Solanum dulcamara. Lineage (NCBI taxonomy): Eukaryota > Viridiplantae > Streptophyta > Magnoliopsida > Solanales > Solanaceae > Solanum > Solanum dulcamara. Next base: position 69,534,064 of record NC_077244.1, read on the forward strand.
CGAGCCGAGCGAGCGACGACGACGACGGCGCGAGGGGAGACCCTCTTCTTGACCCTTTAGCAACATGAAGGAGTGCTTCTACTTTTAAGTAGGAGACTTTTCATTTCCACCACCTATGTGGGACCAAAGCTTATTTAATAAGCAAGAGAGAACATATCATTTCCTCTCCACTTCTTTTTCCCTCAATTTCCCATTCAACCTATCAATTAAACCCAACAAGGCCTAACTCACACTCCAAAAGCTTAGCTCAAAGGAAGGAGCATTGTGCAAGCCTTATAAGGATTTCACTCATCTCATTAGCCACTAATGTGAGACTTTTGTCATTCTTCATAAAGTGCCAAGTCAAAATCAAACAAAGAAATAGAACAAAAGGGAATAATAGTTTCGTCTATAAATTAAAATCGTCGATCATCATGACACCAAACTTATCTCTCTCCTGATATATAATGTTATTAAGAAGCTCATCATGGAGAGTTGTATACTTAATTCATGGATATCCAACTACAGGACACCATTACCAACGCCCATTCAACTTATTCATGATGAAAATTACCCAGCCAGGACCAACTGCTGTTGTTGTTGCAATATGCGAGAAATGGACGGCCCTGATCATCCTGGCGTCGTTCAAAAGAAAAACAATAATCCTATAAACAGAATAACCACAAGGCATTCTTATTCCAACATAGAGTTATCATCAACAACTTATCATCAAGTTACATTGAGATCATCCGAGGATTATTGTGTTGCACCGGAAGATGGAGGCGGTGGCAGTGGTGGAGATGGGCCGGGTTCGGTTTCGGGTTCGGGTTCGGATGATTCGAACAGTTGGCATGGGAATGACAATACAGAAGCGTATTACAAGAAAATGATCGAAACTTACCCGGGAAATGCACTTTTACTAGCAAACTACGCAAGGTTTTTGAAAGAGGTATTATGTAAGCATTCATGAATTAGCAGTATCTCATTCATAACTATTATTTCATCCACGTCCATATTTACATGTTCATGTTTAATCTGATATATATTTATTTAAGAGATAATGAATAAATTAAAATAATAATTTTATTATATTACTCTTAATTATTACTCTCTCTGTTTCACTTTTGTGATACTGTTTCACTTGGCATGCATAAAGTAAAAGTTAAATTATTTTTAATTATGAAAATGTGACATTTTTTTTATAGATAAACTAGGAAACAAAGAAGGATACCACGTAATTTAGAGACAGAGGAAGTGTAAGCCTTCAAAATGTAATTGGGAAATAAATAGTACTAATACTCAGTAATAACTAATAAGAGTAAATAGATATAAAGTAATAAAATTTCTCTAGCTTTTTCAAAGTTTACAAGTAAAAATGGATATTAATACTGTACAAGCAAAAAACTATTAATAATGTACTTCCTTTGTTTCAATTTGTTTGTTTGACTTTTCATTTAAATCTATTATAAAAAATTATCTCTTTTGGTAAATGCTTTTTAATTTCACTTTTTACGTGATATATTAAAAGCTGCAATATTAAATTTATTTTAATACATTCTATATATTTTTAATTTAAAATTACAAATCTAAAAAAATTTCTTTGCCTTTTTAAAACATATAAGTCAAACAATCGAATTGAGACAGAAGGAACATGTGATTTGTTTCTGAAAATAACTATTAATATGGAGATTGTTTGTTTTTTTTGTGGAAAAAACAGGTTAAGGGAAATTTAGGAAAAGCAGAGGAATATTGCGGAAGAGCAGTAGTGGTAAACCCAGGGGATGGGAATGTGTTGTCACTTTATGCACATCTAATATGGCTAACCCATAAAGATGCATCTCGCGCCAATGCTTATTTTGATCAAGCTATTAAATCTGAACCTCATGATTGGTACTTATAAACCTAAAAAATATTAAATCATTAATCTAAAGGAATTAAGTGATTGAAGTTCAATCTTTATTGAAAACATGCTTTCGTTTAATTATAATATATCGATTATTATTGTTGTGCAGTTATGTAGTGGCATCATATGCTAGGTTCCTATGGGATGCTGAAGAGACAGAGGAAGAATTGAAGAAGTAAAAGAGCTTAAGTGGAACTATAGAGCGCGCGAATTCAGCAGACTTCATTCCTACTTCGTGAAGATGTAGAAGTTGATTTTGAAAGACATTCAAATATTAGTCACTCTTTAAATTAAATTTTAAAAGAGTCACAATTCCAAATGCAATTCAAGAATTATCATAATTCGAGTCTTAGTGCACGAGTTCGATCATGGTTGTTTCTTTGGTTACAATTAATTGGACATTTTTAAAAAAGTGAAATTTATTTTTGAAATCATGATCAAAATTAGCAAAAATTTAACTCTCAAAATCTGAAAATTTCAGAAACAAGAGAATATATATATAGGCCTTCCTTTATTGGGCTCTGGAAAGTGGAAACTCAGCCTTAAACAAACTGGAAAATATGGGCCTGGGCGTTGACTGTTTACTGAGCAAGTGCCACAAGCTGATTCCAAAAATATATTTACATTGAGTCCTACTTCAGATTGTCTTTTTTCTTCTTTCTTTCTGTTACTTATTAGTAAACTTTACCTAAATCACATACTGAAAAGGCTCAATTACGATGTATCCCTTATTTTTATGAAATTACGCGATTTCCCCTTTTTAAAAAATTTTCTGATACATTACTTGTTGTGCTGATACATCAGTTTTTGGGTGTAAAACAATTAATGTTGTTGGGTTATTTATGGGTAGTAACGTAATTCAAGCTATGATTGATTGTTTCAATCAATTACCATGCTAATTAAGGCAAAGAATTCTTTAAAAAAAGAAACAGATCTGACTATGAAAGAAAACTCAAAAACAAAGCAAAAGTTCTAACAAAAAAGGGTGTGTTTAGTGCTTGGAACTGCAAAAATAGGGAAATAGCAACTTATACAAAACATACTTTGGGTAGGAAATTCGAATATATCCTAATATCAAACACAATGAAGTGTTCGAGAATGAAGGTACACTCCTGTTATTTTTTTTAAGTAGTTATCTACTTGATACATAGTTGCTTGATACATAGCTATAGGATACATCAGTTCTGTATTTCCTGTTATCAGTATTACCTGATATATCAGTTCTGATACATCATTCCTGTATTTGATACATCATTGTTGATACATATCTGTGATAATTATTTACTGCAGGTTGTTGCTTCATCAGAATATCTTTATTCTCTTTATAAGTCAGGTATAAGATACAGTGTGTGTCTTGAAAGAAAAACATGCAATTGTGGCAGGTTTCAACTAGACGAGATATCATGTCCACACGCAATTGCAGTGTTGAAGAGCAAGAACATTACAGGCATGCACCCATACTATTCTGATTACTACAAATCAGAGGCGTTGACAAATACTTATGAATTTCCAATAGTTTCAATGCCAGATAAGAAAGATTGGTCTGTTCTGAAAGAAATTTTGGAAGAATTCGTCTTGCCACCAAGATACAAAAGGATGCAGGAAGACCAAAGAAAGAAAGAAAAAAGTACTCTAGTGAGAAGATAAGAACGAGCACAAATTCTTGTAGTCGTTGTGGCCATGAAGGCCACATCAGAAAGAGTTGTAATTTCATTCCCAAAGAGAAATGATATTTTGTTATGCCAGGATACATTCTATTTGGATCATGTACTTACATCTACATAGTTTTTTTTACATTATGGGTTGTTTTTGATACATATATCAATTAACCAAAATAGTAATTGAATATCAATAATTGATACATGGATAGTTGGTAATTATATTCATTGTAAATTACTTGGTATTGATAGTAATTTCGAATCTGATATATAAGAATAACAGATACATAAACATTCGACGTATTAAGGTTGATACTTTAAAGGTTGTATTAGTTTTCAAGTGGACTGCGGTTGATATATAACATGTTGTATTGATATAGATTGTAGATGTATCAAGAGCTGTAAAGATTGATGCATGAGATTCTGATACATAAATATAGATGTATCAGAATCATTAAATATCAATCAAATACAATTTGATACATAAACAATATGTATCAGAAGCTGTAAAAATTGATGCATGAGATTTTAATACATAAATGTAGATGTATCAGAATTATTAAATCTTGATACATTACAATCTGATACATAAATAATATGTATCAGAAGCTGTAAAGATTGATGCATGTGATTCTGATACATAAATGTAGATGTATCAGAATCATTAAATATTGATACATTACAATCTGATACATAAACAATATATATCAGAAGCTGTAAAAGATTGATGCATATGATTCTGATACATAAATGTAGATGTATCAGAATCATTAAATATTGATACATTACAATTTGATACATGAAGTAGATGTATCGGAAGCATTCAAGTTTGATAAATCAAAATATGATACATAAATATTAGAAAAACTTAAAAGTCTGCTAAATTGTTGAATAGCCAGAAAAAAAGTTTACTATTAGTGCAAAAATATAATTGTACATTCTACTACTGTAAAATTAAAAAATAAACTAGTCGACGTCCATCGGTTCTCCTTGACCAGGAGGTATGTAATTCCTCTCTATTTTTTTGCTCGACCTCAAGAAGTAAGAGGCATTTGATGATTTGCCCTTGAAAATTGCATTGTGGCATATCTAGATAGTGACCAAATATGGTTTATCGAAATAATTGTATAGGTTCATCACCTATTGAAATTAGTCGTATATGCAGTGCCGAATCTTAGGAAGTGTGAGGAGATCTTCTTGATGACGTATTTCATTCCCTGCATTGACATGGAAACTGATTAAATACAACTTAATTTTTGTATTTAAATATGATGTATCAGAAGCATTATATCTTGATATATGAGATTCTGATACATAAACAAGATGTATCACGAGCATTAATGGTTGATAAATGAGAATCCGATACAAAAAAATGATGTATCAAAAAAAAGATAAGAATCTGATACATAAAGTAGATGTATCACAAATCAGTAAAAATTTTAAAAAATGACATTTAAAAAAATTATATAAACAGGATGTATCAGATTCTCATGTAAGCTTGATATATGAGAATCTGATACATAAATAATATGTATCAGAAGCAGTAAATCTTGATATATGAGCATTTGATACAAAAACACAATGTATCAGAAAATAGATAAGAATCTGATACATAAAGTATATGTATCAGGAATCAGTAAAACTTTAAAAAATGACATTTAGAAAAAAAAATCAACAGGATGTATCAGATTCTAATGTTAGCTTGATACATACGAATCTGATACATAAAATTATATGTATCAGGAGCAGTAAATCTTCATAAAAAATCACATTAAAAAAAACTTATAGAAACTCATACCTTTGGGAGATTAGGGTGTGTTGAAACCCCTTCAATCTTCTTGTCGGCTTCTTTGGGTGATTGTTGAACTTGAGATTTCGATTTCAATTTCTCACGGAGTTTATCCATCACTGATGGATCGTTACGATGTTTGGATCTAACCTCATCCGGTGAAACAAGAATTTCTTGATTTTTGTTCAACTGAGTGAGACCAATACTAAAAGATGGAGCAGATTTCATGTGTATCAGTGAACAATGTGAGTAAAAAAAAATTACAGAAGAAAATAGAAGAAATCAAAGAAGGTGAGAATGAAGTGAGATACCATTAAAGGAAAAACTTGAATATACCTTACTTAGATACTTGAAATTGAGTAATAGATGGACTGAAATTGGAAAAAAAGAAACTGCCATCGAGGAGGCTGAAGAATAGGAGTGAATTTAGGTAACTGATATAAGGTAAAAGTGATGTATCAGTGAACGAGTGAGAAAGTTAAAAAAATAGGGATTTTTGATATTTTTCCAACTAGTTGGGAGTATTAATAAATATGATAATATAACATGTGTAAATGGATAATTTTCCCTACTTATTATCATTTAAGGGTTTGTTCCTGCGATATGAAATCAAATGGATATGAAGTTAATTTTTTTTTATATATATATAATTTAATTTCTTAAGTTGTTTAGTTTTTCATTAACACAATCCCACACAAGTTATAAGAACTATCAAAAATTCTCAAATTCTTATAAAATTTTACGAATTGAGTAAATCATAGTTAATAAATAAGATATCAGAAAATTCGAATAAGCTGAATTAATAAATTACAGATCTCCATGTTCCTCTTATAAATAAATGTTTGCGATTACAAACTTTTAAAATACACATAATTTTATAAGAATCCACTAATTATTCTTTAATATAATTTGAAGATATTTTTAAGCCAAGCATCAGTCTTATGAGTCAAGTGTTACTTATAAAAAAATAATTTGAAATCATGATTTGAAATTTCAAATCATGTTTTTTAAAATATTTGAAATACGAAATTATAATTTAAAACGCATATTCAAATGCTGATATGAAATTATAATTTCAAGTCATAATATAAAATTATTTGTGCAAACGCAAACTCTAAACCACACACCATATGCACTCTCAAACTTGTTTGTTTTGTACGCTAAACATGCCAACCCCAACCCCCCCCCCCCCCCCAAAAAAAAAAAATAAAAAAAATCACACAAATGAAATGGAGGAATTTATATTACCAAGGACTTGTTTGATTGGAAAAGTGTTATTTGAGAATTAATCATTTTCAGAAAAATTATCTTATGATTATTATCCTATCTCAATATGAGATAAAAATAATACAATAAATTTAAAATAACTAATTTCAAAATATTTTTTTCCTAATCAAACATAAAATATATTTATTTTAAAATTAATTTTATGTTTTTCTTCATACCGAACGAACCTAAGCAATAAAATTATTAATATGAGTTGTGGTGTAGTAGTGAAATTGCTTCACTCTTAATCAGAAGTTTTAAATTTGAGTTTTGAATATACAGAAAATCCTATTAAAAATATTATTTCCAAAATAGGCCCTATAATACTCAATTCAAATTTAGTCAACCCTACAGACTTTAAACAGCGAACGAAAGAAAAAAAGAAAACGAACCTAAGTAATTAAATTATACTCATGTGTCATGTTGAAGTTTTTGAATATGATGAATTCCGTGTGCGCGGACCTAAAACTCAAATTCCAATTCAATTAAGTAAGAACATAATGGTCCATATCCATTAACCACGGGTCCCATGTTTGATGTTCCCCCGCACGCTATATGAAACATTTCTCCATAGAACGTGCAATACACCACCTTAAATCAAACGACTGAAAGTCTTGCGTGAATGACACGCTCTTTTCCGAGAATGGAAAATAATAGACTCTAGGACCTTCTACTAAGAATTTTCTTAAAAAATTTTAAAATATGTCTATGTTTTGGAGATTTATAATGGAAACAACTTTAACAAACGAATCTTCGCCTTCGAATATGCCACTTGGACCGTCCATAGAAAAGGATAAGAGGTTTAGAAAAATTTAATTAAAAAAGTCAAATCATTATAATGCGAAGAAGATTGTGTGTCATGATATTTTTATGTTATTATTATATAGCCTTATTATGATCTTGAATATTTTATTGCATAATTTTTAAGTGATTATAAAAAATATATTATTATTTTTAAATTTACAAAAATAATTTAAATAACCTATTTTTTTTTAATTCATTTCAAAAAAATATTATTTTATTATAATTCAAAATAATTTTATTTTAAATTTTTTCTAAAAAATATCGTATTAAGTTAAACATTGACACTGAGCGTAGGAGAAAATTGTCGCTTTGGATGTGCTAACTGATAAGGCTCGTTTGTCCTGGAAAGTTGGCTACGTGGCACGTGTGGTCAATCTGTTTCACGGCGTGGCGGTTGCTATCAGCCAAGTTTTATCTAAGCAAAAATAAGGGAACTACATAGATGCTCATCACGAACTTTGGTTGAAATTCTAAGTCTTGTTAATTTTGCTGGAAACAAAGTTGGAATTTTGTTTTTGTCAATTTTAAGGATGGCAAGTCCTATGGAGAAGGGGACAAATAATGATGAAATTGTGTCGGTGGAGCTACCTGCACCTCCTTCTTGGAAAAAAATGGTACTCTTTCTCAGCTTTACCTTGTAGCCATCATGGTTTTTTTTCCTTTTACACTGCTAGCTTTATTATTTTACTTGAGCACAGTCAATTTGCTGAAGAAGTTGTTGTAATTTTTCTTGCTCCTTGCTTGCCTTAATTAATGTTCTAGAGTAGCTTGAACTTTTCTAGGTGTTGGTCAGCTTAATTCTTGGTTTTTTGGCTCCCAAAATTCACTTAATAGGAAGCATACTCCTGTTTCTGGTTAATAAAAGTAGTTTTTTTTTTTGCTTCTTGGTGGGAAAATTGGGTTTCCCAAAATTCACTTAATAGGAAGCATACTCCTGTTTCTGGTTAATAAAAGTAGTTTTTTTCTTGCTTCTTGATGGGAAAATTGGGTTTTTAGAGGAAGCTTCAACTGTTAATTAGTGTAGCATCATCAATATGTAGAGTATTAGCTTTACAGCTTCCAGTAAATTTGCCTCTTAGGTAACTTACTGATGCAGTACTATTATACTTGGTGGTTCTGAAAATTTGGTTAAGAGAAGGAGATAATTCCCTGTATAAGGGTGGGTGAAATATTTAAGATAGGAAGCCCATCCCAAGATGAGTGCTCTCCTATTCTGACTTCCCCAAAGCCTCCGGTAGCACAGCGGAGGAACTAGATTGAGTTTGGCAGGGAGCATAAAAGTAGTTATAACTGTATTGTCCCATCAAAGTTTGGGCTGAAATGAGCTAAAAGAGCACAACCTAAACAGGTGGATTCTCAACCTTCTACTTTGGGCTAAGATAATTACTTAGTTACTGAAAGATAAACTAAAGAATTGAGGTGGGAAGATGAAGAAATGTAGTGGATAGGAAACGGAAAAGAAAAACCAGACTGTAGCATGGTTGGAGTTGAATGAGTTAGGTTATGAACCTCTACTTAATCTTTATCAGACTCAAACAATATTGGCCTGGACATCCTTCTTGGTATTGGTCGGTTGGGTCATAACCATTATAACTCGTCCTCCTATTTGTCGCCTATGGAATCCCTTGTCTATATACCTCAAAAGACGAAAAGGAAAAGTTTATTTTCCCGTTCTTATTTTGTTTGTGGTGTTTAACATCTTTAGAACCATGATAGGGGAGTCTTCCTATTAATGGAACTCTTCCTATTCGTCTAGAAATCAGCAAACAACCTTACATGTGAAATGTTGAGAGAGTAGTTTATAACTGTGCTGAAGATGGATAGTTGGACTACGTATGTAGTGTACTCTGGACATTCTTGGGAGGAATAAGAGTAGTACTATCTATGGGAATTCAAAATGTGCAATTGTGTAGCTTAAATGTACACCTGACGTAGATTTTACCTCCGTCACTTTGCAGTTCACACCAAAGCAAGGGGGTACCCCGAAGAAGAATGAGGTTGTATTTATCACTCCAACAGGAGAGGAGGTCAAAAACCGCAAACAGTTGGAGCAGTATCTCAAAGCACACCCTGGAAACCCTGCTATTTCAGAATTTGATTGGAGTACTGGTGAGACTCCAAGGAGATCAGCAAGGATCAGTGAGAAGGTGAAGGCATCGAGACCACCTTCACTACTTGAATCACCAAAGAAAAAACGCCGGACATCGTCTGGTACAAAGAAAGATAGCAAGGAAAAGGATGCTGCAAAAGTTGAAAAGGAAAGTTCAGAAACTAAAGGGATGGAATCTGCCAAAGAAGAAAATGAAAACTTGGAGAAGAAAGCTGGACAAGCAGAAGCTGAAATGGAGGACAAGGGGAAGAAAGAGGTGGAAGCTGCAGAACAACATGAGCACATAGAGGTCGCTGAACTCCCCCCTGCAGAGAAGCCAGATTCTGAATCTGAGGAATTTCACAGTGCTGATGACGGCAATCAGGACAAGTCGGAAAATGCAGAAGCTGAAATGAAGGACAAGAGGAAGAAAGAGGAGGAAGCTGCGGAAGAAGATGAGCGCATAAAAGGCGCTGAACTGCCCCCTGGGGATAAGCCAGAGCCTGAATGTGAGGAAGTTCACAGTGCTGATGTTGGTAAACCGAACAAGTCAGAAAATGCAGATATTGAGGAAAAACAAGTATCTGGAGAAAAGCTGGAGTCTCAAAACAAGCCACAAGAAGTCGTTGTGGAAGGGACCAATGTCACAATAGGAGGAAGTGTCAACCAAGCAGAACATGCTGTTAATGGGGAATCTAAGGATGCCCATGGAAATGATGGCGAACATAGGCCGAAAGAGGAGGAGAAAGAAATGGAAGGAACTGATTTAGCTATGGGAAATAACAATATTAACCAACCAGGGTTGGTTCATTCCCAGCAGCGTCAATCACCTGCGCCTATTAGCTGCTGATGCATCATCCGGATCCCCTCTTAGGACATTTCCTGTTACATGTTTACTGACTCTTAGATTCAATTTGATTATTGTAATAGTAATCTCTGATTCTCTAGTAGTTTTAGTGTGTAGTTTCCCAGGACTGCAATACTTTCATCTTTTATGTGTATGTATTTGTTTCTGTCGTGATACACTAATCTGTTATTAAACCTTGATGTAGAATGTTTTAGCTGATAATTTGTGGCTTGCGGATTTCTATTTGGTGCAACTTGTCTGGTGAGTAGTGGCTATAGCAAGCTTTTGAATATCACTTGTGATGTGCCCTTTGTTCATAATTGAATGTTTTCCGTGTGAAATTGAAATTTATTACATACCAACATTATACCTAAGGTTTCTTTACAGTTGAAAAGAATGAAATCAATGGTCATGCTAGAATGAAAAGTTCTAATCTGAAGAAAGACTTAAATATTCACCATTTTCGTGCAATTTCGAGTTATGAAACGCTCCATTCGTGGTGCCATCAGCACTATCTGCAAGTAATTCCTTTTTCCTGTTCTCCTCATACTTTCCAGCCAGAGAATCAAACAAAATTCCAGCACCAACTCCAACAGCCAAATCAATAGTGTAGTGACCCCTGGTACTCAACAATCTCACCGTTTGCAATACGTTCAAGGTGTCAAATAAATAAGACAATTTCCATCTCTGCATACGCTTCATATCCAGCGATGCAATGACGGATGCTGCAACATGCCCCGAATAGAACAAGAAGAAGGACACATTTCCTACTGGAAAATCAGCTCCCGAGCCCAGGAAATCCTACATTAACAAACCGGAAAACAATCAGTGGCCGGAGCAACTTATGTTTCTCTGCAATTTTTTCCTTTGAGCAATGCGTCATGTATAAAAGTAATGGTAGTTGGAAGATCACATGGAGTTTATTTATCATTTGGACTTTTAAAGATGGGGTACCACTGCTTCTAGCAAGGAAATATTATTCACATTTGTCCAGAAATAGTTCAAGCAATTTCTTTGATAACATGACATAACTGCATGTGCCTATCAACAAAATGACAAATTGACAGTTGGACACCGTGATATCATAGTGTAGTTAGTCTATGATTCACAGTGACTTCAGAGTGAAGACAAAATATTTAAAAAGAAGCAAATTGAGCATTGGAAATATAGAAGAAAAAATAAGTTTTGTTCAGATGAAGGGTATTTGAAGAAATGGTAAATTATTTACTAGCCATTGAAACAGTCATTAATACTTATTTAAAGTAGACTGTCTAAATTCCACCACTTCCTTATGCTTTGCCTACTGAGAATTTTTTATTCTTGTTAAGGAACAAAAAGGAAATAAGATAAAACAGAGCTCTTGTATACATTTGTTGGTTTTTGCTTACCTCTGGTAATGGTAGCTGCGTAGCATATCCGAGAATGCCTCTGCATGTGAACATGAACAGTGTAGCAATAGTCGCTCGTGGCCGCCCTTCAATTAAGAAAGCCCATACTATGTACACCATTTGCATCCCCACAAATCCCTGTATGCATCACAGATGCATGAATGAATTGGCAAATTGTAAAACAGAGCCAGGAAAAAATGTTGCAATGCAAAAAGCATATTAGATCCGGTATGAATTGTGTTACCATTTCATTTAAAATGCATATATACCGTATTAAGGCCAGCAAGAAGAGTGTTGAGAGCAGGTTTCGAATCAAGCAAACGATGAAGGGGACGCGTAGCGATGAATCCCAGATCGAATGGTGGGGAGGAAGATGGTACCATATGAAGAGTGTATTCCACCCCCATGAAGAAGAACAAAGAGGCAGCGAAGATGCACGGTATAGGATGGTACTTCACCACACCGAATACATCCCTAGCTGTCAATCTCATGAAAAATGTATTGCTCAACCACCCCGAATCACCGAAATCTGAGGGCGGTCTCTTCTTCATGTCAGTAATTTTATTGTCGTCTTTCGTTTCCATGTTTTCAAATTGGAGTTCGTTAATCGAGCAATGTAATCTAGTGCTGAAGGTAGACGATGGAGGATAACGAAGATGGAGAGTTTCTACGTTCATTGCTTCCGTTGGAATTTCCTACAACGGAGAAAGACATGCCGAATGGAGCGCTATAATGCGTACTAATCCAATCGCATATGTTTTTTCTCCGAAATCTAATCAGTATTAATGGGAATCCAATGACGGAGATTCCGAAAAGGATCCTTATTCAGGAAATCTCAGATTTCAATTTCAAGCTAAAAATACAAAAAAAAAAAAAAAAAGAGATTGCGTTGGACAAATGAGGTGTTAGATATTTGATATGGAAGGAGAATGGGGAACTAATATGCAGATTTGGTTTACAACGAATAAAAGGAAGCAGCCCTTGTAACGGATAGATAGAAAGGCTCCCCATCCATTATTTATATCAAATCAATTCAATTTAATATAATGATAAGTAGTTTAAGTAAGTAAAAGTTTAAATCAGAGAAAATGAGGAATTGACCAAAATAAAAGTTCAATGATCTATAATAAGTCAAAGCAAAAATAATTAATCGAAAATAGAGCCTAATGAACGAAACCCGTACCCAATTTGCACAAGTCTAATTACTATAATAAGTATGTCATAACCCGGCACATGTCAATTGACAAATTTCTGCTCAACTACAGCATTTGTCATCGACCACTTAGTATATATAAGTTAGATTACTCTTTAACTAAATAAGCAATAATTTAATTAACAAAATCAAAATTAAAAACTTAACAATATTTAATAGTAATGACAATATCATAGGAGGGTTGCTCTTTACAAACTATTTACTTTCTTTTTTTTTCCCACCTTTTTGCTCACTCAAATTCTCAAACTTCAGGTTAGAAGTGAGGGTTGCTTATCATCCGAGCAACTCCCTCTTGTCCTATTTGCTTTATTTGAATTTTCCTTTGACACATTTTTGAGAATATTGATTATTGAGCAATGTTTATCGATATATAAGACATTATATTCTTCAATCAATTAATATAGGTTAACATCTTTATGTTTGTCCCAGGAACAAAAGAGAAGTGTTGATTAAGAATTATATGAAAGTTTAGACGAATAAGGAACAATAAGGAGAAGATAATGAAGTCGCAATCCATGGAAATATCGAATATGGTTGGAACTTGGAAGGTCACATATTTTTTGTCCTTCGTACACTCCACAAGTTCTAGACAGTACATAAAACCAAGTGGACAAGAGCATAAGGCCGTAGATTAAGGCAGAGGACTTTGAAATGACATGAAACCAGTAAAAATTTAACAAAGTGGTTAGATGAACAAAGGCTTCAAAGATTATTATTTTTTTTCGATTGAAAATTCGTCGTCAACAAAGCGTTGTCTAGTTTCCTTCAATATTATCTCTTACCATCTTTTTCTTCAATTTTAGTAGTACCTATTATTTTATTTGCTTCAGTTATCGCATTATTTATTACCATTATTTATCCTCTTAATTGTTGTTTCGATAATCCGTTATGGCATTATTTATTATCGCTACTTATTCTCTTAATTAGGGGTGTTAATGGTTCGGTTTGGGTAGGTTATTGATTAAAACTATAACCAAATCAATTTAATCAATTTTTAAATGTCTAAAACCATAACCAAACCAAGTAAAATAATAACCACAGATTTAATTATTGTCGGTTTGGTTCGGTTATTCGATTTATGACTAGCCAGGACAATTCAAATATTCTGTCTCTACATTCTTCAAATTTCTTATTAATCTCTTTTATCCTCACGACCCATAAGGGCGAACATTGTTGCATATTGAGAGAAAGACATGCTGATGACAAATCAGGTGGACCAAACTTGCAATGCAGTTTAGATTTAAAAGAACAAATCAAAGAGGGGTTCCAAAATACAAACAACTTTGTCAATTAAAATGAAAAAATTACATATTTAAACTAAACTAACTAGAGAATCCATAATATAATCAAAAGTTGGGCTTGGATTGTTGGACTTGGACATATGCTGCTTAGTGCTTACGACTTATTAAAATTTAGAGTTGGGCTTGGATTGTTGGACTTGGACATATTCTTTTAAGACATAGGCCTTAAAAATAAGTAGATCAAAATTAAATTAATAATAAAAAGGAATAAAATATCTTTAATTATTTATGAAAAGCTAATATTATACATATAAATAATTATAAATTTTATGTATATAATTATCGGTTTGGTTCAGTTATTTATTCGTTTATTTTTTACTATAACCATAACCAAATCAAATATTATCGACTTTTCAAATTTAAAACCAAACCAAACTAAATTTCGGTTTTTTTATTCGATTTGGTTAAATTTTTGGTTTGGTTTTGGTTTTAACCAAAACTGTGAACACCCCTACTCTTAATTGTTGTTTCAATTATCGCATTATTTGTTATTGCTATTTATTCTCTTAATTATTGCTTCAATTATCACATTATTTGTTATCGCTACTTATTCTCTTAGAGTGTGTTTGGTATGAAGGATCGAAAAATGTTTTTCAATTTTCTCATGTTTGGAAAATATTTTCCAAATCAACTTATTTTTCTTAAATTTAAGGAAAATGACTTTCTTCCAAAAACTAAGGAAAATATTTTTCAAAACTTTCTTTCAACCTCAAATTACAATGTTTTCTTCTTACTTCACCCCTACCACGACCCCCCTCCCCCCCCCCCCCCCAAAATAATTAAAATTTCTTTTTTAAAAAAAAATAAAAGTTTATTTTTGAAAAATATTTCATATCTTGAAAATTCCATTTCTTTACCACAGCCCTACCCCGACCACCCTACACCCCCCAAAAAATTAAAAACTTTATTTTTTTTTTAAAAAAATCAAAATTTAAAATTTTCATTTTTTTATCTCATATCCCACCCCTCCCCCTACCAGCCCCCACTCCACACTTACCGCCTCCACCGCACGCTCACCGCCCCATGAAAAAAATTTAAAAAATTATTTTTAAAAAATATTTTAAATTTTGAAAGTTTCATTTTTTTTTACCCCATCCCCTACTCCAACCCCCCACCACGCCCTCCCCCCCCCACAAAAAAAAATTAAAATTTATTTTTAAAAATATTTCAAATTTTAAAATTTTCGTTTTTTTACCTCCTCCCCACCCATCAGCCCCCTTCACACACAACTAAAAAATTAAAAAATTATTTTTAAAAAATATTTCAGGTTTTGAAAATTTTATTCTTTCACCCCCCTCTAACCCCGACCCCCCTGCCAGCCCCCCAAAAAGAAATTAAAAAAATATTTTTTAAAAAATTCAAATTATTTGAAAGTTATTTCTACAGTAGGGTGTGATCGAATTTCGATTTGAAGGTCGAGATTGAGTCTAAATTTGAAAGTCTAATCTTGAGTTGAAATCGGGTTGGATTCCACATCAGATGTCGGGGTCGGATACCGAGTCAATTACTAGGGTTGATTTTCATGTCAAAAACTATTTTTCTAAAAAATAATTTCTACTCTCTACCCAAAAATAAAAGATACTTTCTAAAAAATATTTTCATTCACTAACCAAACAATAAAAAACACTTTCCAAAAAATATTTATCACTCACCAACCAAACATGAGAAAATAAGTTAGAAACTAACTTGTTAAACATTTTCTAAGAAAACATTTTCCTTAATACCAAACATACCCTTACAGTAAACTCGATAAAGTAATAATCTTGCTAAATGAATATTTTTCTCCGATCCCGATTTGGGCCAGTTATATTAAAGTAATATTCTCGCTAAATGCATTAGATAATAATTAAAAACAAAGTATTAAAGGCCCCAAAAAAATATAAAGTAATAATTATTAGAATATATCAAGAATTTATATATATTTAATCAGTCAATAATACTAGACCAATAACTATTTTTTTTAAAATATGATTCTATTGTTTATTGTTTTTTTCTTCCCACCAAAGTCAAAATTAATCTCATCTTTAACTTTTTAAAGAGCGAACACCATTTTCAAAATATTTTGTTCGTGTTGTACCAAATAGTTTGACAATGTAGTCATTGCTTGAAATGACTCATTTGACGATACATGTGGAACAATGCTACTATCATCTTGTTCAAAATTATTCTTATCATCATTATTCATTACAGATTGAATAATCTCTTCCTCCGTAGGTAATTCCATCATCATTGTCAATCATCATTTTTAAATATCTAGCTTTTTCCTTTTATAGTTAGTATAAAATTTCTTCATATTCTATATATATGAATATAATTAAAAACATTAAACTTCACTAAATTCGTTTAGCTTTTCTAGATTTAAATAATAAATATGCAAAGACTAGATTTTTTAATTTCCTAAATTTAAACTTTTAAAATTCTTAATTCAAATATTTTTTTCTTGCAAAATACTCTCTAAAATAATAAATATTTATTTATCGATAAATAAATATTTTATGCATTCATCGATAAACTAATAATCTCGATAAATAAATTTTAATGTAATTGTTTTCAAGTGACTTCTTTCGCTATTACATTCAGTTTACATACTTGTATCTATATATTTGCTATACCAATTAATTTTAATATGCTCACTCGAACTGAAAAACTATCTAAACAACATTTATATCAAAGTAGGATTAAGGCCTTCCATGAGTAAAGCGTACATGTCTCCTTCCTCAAATCCTTCACAAGTAGGGCTCTATAGCTTCCACGAGTAAGGGCTGCTCAAATCCTTCACAAGTAGGGCTCTATACCTTCACGAGTAAGGCTGCGTACATGGCTCCATGCAAATTCTACTAATGAAATTATACTGGAGATGTTAAGAAGGGACAATGAAGTTCACTCCTAGGCGTTTGGGTGGTCATCGAATCAAACATCTAAAGATTTTCAATTAAGCATTACTAGCTAGGTAAACGATTGTGGAGATTTGGGACTAAAGAATATGCTTTTTGTATCAGTTGAGAAACAAAACGACCTCCCTTAGGGTCTCTTCACTTGTGTAAGACACATGACAATTTTTTGAGCGAAATCATTTGTTGATGAAACAGATCTGCATTTTATTTACACCAAAACATCAACCACCAACCAGAAAAAAAACGGGTGTAAAACAGTGTATACAACTACACATTACTGCAAAAACTCTGTAAGATACCAGAGCCTGATGACTCTTATCATATCAGTAAGGGATACAACTCCCTCCAGCAAGCCTTGTTCATCCACCACCCAAACACGATGCACATTGTCCGAAACTACCTTCTCCATCACTTCCCCGAGTGACGATTCTGGGTGGCAAGTAACCTGTTCCCTCCATGAAGATCTCAGCCCAGTATTAGGAGCTCCTGACAGCATTTTCAAGAAATCAAGGACCTGTAGATTCAGTAGATGCTGCATTTTCGATACAGGACATCCTCTCAAGTCTGTTGCTGAAAAAGTTCCTACTATCTTCCTCCTTTTCCCCTGCAAATATTCACGGGAAACTTCATAGTACACTTTGAGTTTTTACTACATTATAAGGTCAACTAAAGGCGAGCAATATGAAAATACTGCCTGTAAATCAGGGTGGAGTAAGCTGAGGATTCTGATACATCTGAAAAATCCAAAACCAATACTAGGAATTTTTAATGAACAGAGTTATCAAAAACCAGGACTTAGGAAGACAAATAATCTCCGGGGCTCCGTCCTACTACTTATATATCGTTGTTTTGTTCAACACGAAATTTAATTAAAGAAAGAAAAAACTTTTGAAACCTATGATTCAGAACAAAATTCAAGATTCTATATAAGTCGATAGATTCTGCACCAAAACAATATTTTCGTTTAATGAGTTTTAAGCTCATTAAACAAATGCTACTGTTGTACCGAATAGTTAACTCAACTGTGGCTCTGCTCCTTGCCTTGAACATTTGTATGACGATAAATTACTCTATAAAATGAAAATTTTGAAGCAAAATCATTTCTTATACAAAAAAGTACATTCTTTTGCTGGTACATGCTGAAAATAAAATTGAAGCGTGCACACATACATTGAATCAGGGATATAGTAACAAATTCACCGATAATGGAAGAATCTTAATATCGTAAAGTGTAGACAAATTAAATTCAAACAAGTAGAACCAAAGTTTTAACTTACATTCACAAGCTGAGTATGATCTTCTGTGATGTCATCAGACGACTCCACAATTGGTACTGCATTAAGCGAAGCTGTTCTCATGCATTTGATGACATCGATTACTTTAGCCTTATTAGTCACCCCGAAAACAGTGTCTGTGATTGCTTGCAATTGTTTGTCCGAGACCTTAAGCGACATGATAGATTTAAGCTCCTGCAGGTCATTCAAAAACCTTAGCAGATCCATTTGTGTTAACATTCGGTAACACGATGCAGATTCCGTCAGCTCAACACCGGCTACATTTTCTGATCGTCCACCAACTGGAACCATGGCTCGGTGTATGCCTTTGCTGAACACTTCCATGCAATCCACAATACTTCACATATAAACCATCAATTAGTACAATACATTTGTGAAATTAGAAAATTGAGAGACAGCCTTGAATATCCAAAATCCATTGACAAATAGCAGCATAGAATGTACTCAAACTTTAGTGATTCAACGAAATTTGTGTCTTGTTTGTACTAACAAAGGCTCCATAAATCAAGATAGTAATTACTCTTGAACAACTTCATCAATTATTGCCAATTATTTTCAGCAAGTTTTAGGTCATCAAATGATAATAATTTTTATTGACAGTAACTCATCCTTTAACCCGGAGCCAAGTGATCTTCATTTTTACGAGTGAGAGATATAAGAGGACCAATTTTTATTTTGTAAGTGTTTGAGAGATCTCAATGTCTCGTAACATACCTTGTGTTAGGGCTGAGGGTCCACAAACTAAGACTTTCAAGACAATGCCCTATAATCGATGAAACAGGGACGATCATCTTTTTTGTTAGATCAGCATCAGCACTACCATTTCCAGCAATATGTGCCATAATATCAAGCATGGTTACCATCCCTATATAATGTTTCCGTACAGCACCAGTCTGTTTATCAGATTCCAAAATCATAGAACCACCAGCACCGATCCAGTGTCCAGGCGGCGCAGCCACCGGAACGGCCACCACCTTGTTAGCCATCAGAGTTTTCATAGTGTCTCCCAGCGTTGCTGTATACGGAACCTCCACAAGCCTCCTTTTATCAACAATTAGATCCTTCACTTGCTTGTCTTTATGCATCTGATGCTTCTGAGATCTACAGGGGCTTCCCGCTTGTACCTCCATTGTTGCCTGCATTGTACTGTTTGTAAAATCTCTGTTTCTAATTTTTCAGATTTGGGTGAAAACAACAGGGAAGTTGAAAAACTGAAAGTGCACTAATATATGATGTTCATCTGAAATGATGTGGATTAATACGTGTCAGTATTTTCGGAATGGAAGAGAGAAGAGTGCCATTTGTTATTTTGTTTGCTACGTGGTGCTTGCTTCTTGAGCAAAACACTGATCCTATCTAAACGGAAGTTGCTATTACTTATTTATTTCTTCTCCAAGATTATTATTCATATAAAAAAAATTAGATAAAATAATATTCATATACTAAAAGTTTGGATAAAATAATATCATTAATATTCTTGTTCTATTATGTATTGGATGTTGATTTTCAAGTGGACATGTTAGGTATTGAATGTGGATGTCCCTATCCTAGTAACACCCACCCACTTGGACAATTGTATAAATTGCCTTCAAAATTTGAGTTTTGTGTGCCTATATAAGTTGCATTCCTTTGTGCAACTTCAGTAAGAGAAGAACACAGATATTGAAAACATACAATTTCTCCTCTGTTTTTCTTCTTTCTTTTCCTTACTCTCTCCGCCTTATTCTGCTAAATTTAGTTTATTTTTATAACACGTTATCAGCATGAAGCTCTGCTATTTATTCAAGGTAACAAAAGCGGTAAGAGTTTTATTTAAATTTATTTTCATAAAATGACAAATATTTCAAAACTTGAATTTGTGGCTCTGGACATTTCTGGGAAAAGTTACTCCTCATGGGCACTGGATGCCGAAATTCATCTAGAATCGATGGGTCTGGCAGACACCATCAAAGATGATAATACGACATCTAGTCAAGACCGTGCAAAAGCTATGATTTTTCTCCGCCACCATCTTGACGAGGGGCTCAAATTACAATATCTTACATTAAAGGATCCCCTGAAATTGTGGAAAAATTTAAAAGAAAGATATGACCACCTGAAGTTGATCATGCTTCCACAAGCACGTCATGACTGGTTAAATCTGAGACTAATGGACTTTAAAAATTTAACTGAATATAATTCTGCCTTTTTTAAAATTATAGCTCAGTTAAATTTATGCGGAGACGAAATCACTGAGCAAGATAAACTCAAAAAAACATACACCACATTTCCACCCGCGAATATGCTCCTGCAGCAGCAATATCGCGAAAAAGATTTTACAAAATATTCTGAATTATTATCTCACCTTCTTATTGCTGAGAAGACATAATGAATTATTAATGAAAAATTATGATAGTCGGCCAGTTGGTTCTTTGCCACTTCCTGAAGTGAACCAGATAAATTATAACCAACGAGAAAAAGGTCATGGCCCCAGTCGCGGTCGTGGTCGTGGTCAAAGAAGAAATTTTAATCATGATGCTCGACTGGCACCGAGAAATGACCAGCATTATAAAAGGCAGGGTAAAAAGCCAGAAGTTTTACCAAAGAATAATTCAGAAAGTGTATGTCATAGATGTGGAGGTGTAGGGCACTGATCGCGGACTTGCCGGTCGTCAAAACGTCTAGTTCAGCTATGTCAGACATCATTAAAGAGGATAGAAAATAATCCAGAGACAAATTTTATCTCTAAAGATAATATTGAGCCCATGTATTTGGATGTAGCTGATTTCTTTAATTTTTCAGACGAAAATATGAATATTAACAAGACTAATAATATGTAAATATTTTTCTTTTTATATGTATTAAATATGATATTTGTATTTTCCTAGTCAATATAAATAAATAAAATTTGTGTAATATACCATGTGTTAATACTTATTTTATTTCTTATTGAAGAAAATATGGAAATGCCTCAAATCTTGTTTGGATCAATGATAAATCAAAAAGATATTTGTGTAATTGATAGTGAAACAACTAATGCTATTTTTAAAGACGAGAAATATTTTTCCAATTTGCTTAGAAGAAAAGCTAATGTTACTACAATATCTGGTAATTCAAAAATAATTGAAGGCTCCGGAAGAGCTACTATAATTCTGCCTAAGGAGACAAAAATTGTTATAGAAGATGCACTATTTTTTTCTAAATCCCCAAGAAACTTGTTAAGTTTTAAAGATATCCGCAGAAATGGATATCATGTTGAGACACTAAATGAAATAAATATTGAATATCTTGGTATAACCAAGAGTGTCTCAGGCCAGAAATATATTTTGGAAAAATTATCAACTTTGTCATCTGGCCTATATTATGCAAAAATTAGTGCAATTGAAGCACATATGATCGTAAACCAGAAGTTTACTGATCCAAATACATTTGTGCTATGACATGATCGAATAGGTCATCCTGAATCAATAATGATGAGACGAATTCTTGAAAATTCAACTGGACATCCGTTAAAGAACTAGAAGATTCTTACTAATGATGAATTTTCATGTACTGCTTGTTATCAAGGCAAATTAATTGTCAGACCATCGACCCTGAAGGTTGGCATTGAATCTCCTGAATTTTCATGTGCTGCTTGTTATCAAGATAAATTAATTGTCAGACCATCGACCCTGAAGGTTGCTCATGTTCATACTCAAAATGGCCTTGCAGAGTCATTTATAAAACGCCTACAATTGATAAGAAGACCTCTACTAATGAAAACAAAATTGCCAATTACTGTTTGGGGTCATGCTATCTTACATGCAGCAGAACTTGTACGTCTCAGACCGACACATTATAATAAATACTCTCCATCGCAATTAGTATTTGGTCATGAACCAAATATAGCCCGTTTAAGATTTTTTGGTTGTGCGGTATACGTGCCTGTAGCACCACCACAACGTACAAAAATGGGCCCTCAACGAAGGTTAGGCATATATGTTGGGTTTGACTCACCCTCCATAATTTGATACCTTGAACCATTGACTGAAGACTTATTCACTGCTCTATTTGCAGATTGTCGGTTTGATGAAACAATTTTCCCGCCATTAGGGGGAGAGAAAAAGAAACCCGAAAAAGAAAAAGAAATTGCGTGGAAAGTTTTATCACTATCACATTTTGATCCACGTACCCTCACATATGAACAGGAGGTCCAGAAGATCATCCACTTGCAGAAAATAGCAAATCAAATGCCAGATGCATTTACTGATTTGAAACGGATAACTAAGTCACATATCCTTGTAGTGAATGTACCTATCCGAATTGATGTCCCAAAAGGAATTGCGTGAAAAGTTTCATCACTATCATATTTTGATCCACGTACCCGTACATGTGAACAGGAGGTCCAGAAGATCATCCACTTGCAGAAAATAGCAAATCAAATGTCAGATGCATTTACTGATTTGAAACGGATAACTAAGTCACATATCCCTGCAGTGAATGTACCTATCCGGTTTGATGTCCCAAAATGACCATCTACAAGTATCATAGCTTCTGAATCCCAAACACGCCAGAAGCGTGGTAGACCGTTGGGTTCAAAGGATAAAAATCATAGAAAGAGAAGCGTGAGAAATAATAAAGATGATACTATAATAGAACCTCCTGAAGAAGGTCAAGATTTGAATAATCCTGATATTCTTGAAGAAATCAGTAAACCCGAGACTCAAGTGAATGAAGAACTTTCAATAAATACTTTCGGTGATAAGATAAATTTAGATCGATCTAAAATCACGGTTGATAATGTTTTTGCATATAATGTTGCACTTAACCTCATGCAAGATAGTTGTCACGACCTAGCCCCGTGGGCCGTGAATAGTGTCCAAATTGGACACTCGTATACACACATATTATCTATTGTCAATCGACAATTAAATACGATATAGAATTTATATGGGTAGCACGTCATCTCAAACGGTCACTTATATATATACCAAAATCAGCTATTTCTTGGGGAGTCTTAATTGTCAAAAATAAGATAACAGAATATTTAAGCCGACAAGGCTTCCACTCCGAATGTAAACGTCCAAAAACATAAGCCATACTAGTACACCGGACAATATCTATATACAACCCACTCATGTGTCTACAGACCTCTAAGAGGATTAACAATAGCATATGACGGGACAGGGCCCCGTCGTACCCCTAAATACACAAATATATACATTATAAGGATTAGTACCAAAAGTTTAGGCTCCGAGACAATGGAGCACTTCAACCCGTTGAGTAGAATCCTAAGGTGGCGACTCTCCAAAATGAGTATCTGTACCTGCGGGCACGAAACGCAGCCCCCCAAAGAAGGGGGTCAGTACGAAATATGTACCGAGTATATATAAAGCATAAAATATCGTAAAGGAGATCACATCTGAAATAAAGATTCAGGAGTCAAGTATCATAATCAATAAATCACTGTAGCTGTGTCTTATAAAATGAAGACATGCATATCATCATCATATATCGTACCTGGCCCGTTATGGGACTCGGTGTCACAATTATATCAATATATCATCATATGTATATATATACCATACCCGACCCTCTAGCAAGGGACTCGGTGAATAAAGTAGTGTACACTGATACCGTACCCGGCCCATTATGGGACTCGGTGCCATAATCATATCGTCATATCATCATAATATCATATTATCATATTACGTACCCGGTCCTCTAGTAAGGGACTCGGTGAATAATGTAGTGGAATCCATACATGATAACATATCCGGCCTATCGTAGGACTCGGTGAATAATACCATAACAATATGCACGAATAAGGTATCATTAGAAACCTTGTGAAATTTGATCATTATCGGAGACTTAATAGAATAAGCAAAACAGTCCATCATTTAAAAACCAAGACAATAGTCATTATGAATCACACCAATTATGGATTATATTAAAATATGAATTATACCACAACATGAGTTATACCAACTAAGATGGCTGGAATCATACACATGAGTCAAGACATAACAATATAAATTTTGAAAATCAAGAACAGTAGCCATCCGAGTATATCTACGAATAAGAGTTTCTTTGGAATTTAAGCATACGTCATTCGTTCGTTTCATATGGATCATGCCAAAAGAAAAAAATGTTAACTTTACATACCTTTAGCGTTTATACGTATATGCTGTCCAATATTGTCTCAATCTATATTAAAACGTTAAGCACTATGGTTAAGCTATGGACAAGAATAAAACGTAGTCTATCGTTAGTAGGTTATTTCTAAAAGAATTGGACAGCACCTCCCCTATACCGCTCACTTTTTCCACTTTTAAACCAGCTATATAATCATCAATCAAGATCAACAATCTAAAATATTGACACAAAATAAGATTTATTATTGACAATAAGCCTAGAATATTTTCACCCGACTCATGTTACCAAAGCAGTAAATTCGGAAACTCAAGTACCTCACGTTGTATCTAAATTTTGAAAATGGAAACGGAAAAAATGGACTTTATGACCTTCATGAAACATTTAGATCTCTGTCTTAAGTTTCCAATGCAAAAGAAATCAACTCAAAAATCATTTTGTACAAAGAGATATCATCAAAATACGAACAGCTATACATGAAGAATTTTTCAATCCAGAATCTGGACAGAATTTATCTTATGATTCATCCTCAGTTTTCGACATAATAACAGCAGATATAGACTAATACATAAATACAAGAGTTGTAGGTACGTGTATTAGCTTTCCAAAACATGTTTAATATCTAAATTCGAAGGTCTACACAATGAGATATTCCAGAATTACTACCATCTACTCAATTCCAAAAACGGGTTTGAAGATTCACAATCTTCATACACCTTTTCCCTCCAAATTCAAGAACAACAACTCATCAACAACATCAAAACAATATCAACCATTATTATACATCATCACTAAGCTAATTCCATCCATTTAATCTACCTAAAACAACCCTTTAACCTATAAATCTCAACAAATCACCAAACTAGTTTATAACACTATTTTCTCCGTTCTAATCCGTTAAAACTCTAACTAAACTTGTTAACAATGAAAAGGAGACTTTAATATTACCTTAAATTTGCAACACCACATAAAATCTTCTCCTTATTGAATGATATCTAGCTCAAATTGAAGCCAATGCGACGTACAATAATTTTCTCTTCAAGAGCTTTGAGATTCGGGGCTTTAATTTTGGTCGGATTTGGTTTTTCTCTCAAGAACTTCCCCTCTCTCTCTCTCTGGAAATTTTTCTGGATATTTTCTTAGTCTAAAGTATGAAGGAAGAGATAAAAATTAGATTAATTTCATGGGTATTGGGCCTGACCCGAATTAGAATTGGTTGGGCCGAATTCACTATTTAGTTTGGCCTATTAGACTTAAAACGTCTATATCTTATTACTTCGATATCACATTTTGTCCCACGACCTATGGTTGGAAAGATATTTCAATTACCTACAACTTTCATTTTGAGAGTTTTCCCAAATTCCCAAATTATAAAGAGGTTATGGCCACCCAAAGTCAGCTTACCTGAAACGTGACTTTAAGAAAAACATATTTGATGGCTTCTATTTTGATTTGGCTTAAGGGTCCTTCTTGAGATGTATTTTACTATACATAAATTAATAATATAACTTGGCATCTACAACAAATCATGTCCTTTTAAAATTCAAAATTAAAAGTCGTTGAATTTATAATCGTTAGCTTACGAATAATCCAAAATGCAAAAATACGGAATGTAACAATAGTGAAAGTCTTGAGCCTAAATCCGTCGAAGAATATCGACGTAGATGTGATTGACCAGAATAGCAAAAGGCAATTCACTTAGAATTAGACTTACTTGCTAAACGTAAGGTTTTTGGACCTGTAGTCCAAACCCCTGAAGGTGTAAAACCAGTTGGCTATAAATGGGTTTTTGTTAGAAAACGAAATGAGAGAAATGAAATTGTAAGATATAAGGCACACCTTGTTGCAGAAGGATTCTCTCAAAGACCGGGAGTCAACTATGAAGAAACATATTCACCTGTTATGGATGGAATAACATTTCGATATCTCATCAGTCTAGCTGTACATAAAAATTTCGAAATACATCTAATGGATGTAGTTACAGCTTATCTTTATGGTTCACTTGATAATGAAATTTACATGAAAATTTCAGAAGGATTAAAATTGCCTGAAGCATGCAATAAATTTCGGGAGATGTACTCAATAAAACTGCAAAGATCATTATATGGTCTGAAACAATCAGGGTGCATGTGGTATAATCGCCTAAGTGAGTACTTAATAAATGAAGGTTATATTAATGATGTTATTTGTCCATGTATTTTTATTAAGAAAACGGAATCAGAGTTTGTCATACTCGCCGTTTATGTTGATGACATAAATCTCATTGGAACCCCTGAAGAGGTCCAAAAGGCAATTGAATATCTAAAGAAAGAATTTGAAATGAAAGACCTTGGAAAGACAAAACTTTGTCTAGGTCTGCAAATTGAACATTTAGCAGACGGGATTTTTGTTCATTAATCTGCCTACACTGAGAAAATCTTAAAAAGATTTTACATGGACAAAGCACATTCATTAAGTACTCCAATGGTTGTTCGATCACTTGAAGTGGAAAAAGATCAATTTCGACCTCCAAGAGAGGATGAAGAAATTTTTGGTCCTGAAGTACCATATCTCAGTTCTATTGGTGCACTTAAATATCTTGCTAACGCAATTAGGCCTGATATAATATTTTCTGTTAATTTGCTAGCAATGTATAATTCATCCCCAACACGAAGGCATTGGAACGGTATCAAACATATTTTGCGATATCTGAAGGGTACTGTTGATATGTGTTTGTTTTATACTAACAAAGGTTGCGTAGACCTTATTGGTTATGCAGATGCAGATTATTTATCAGACCCACATAAAGCTCGATCTCAGACAGGCTATCTATTTACACACGGAGGAACTGTTATATCATGGCAATCTACAAAACAGTCTATTGTTGCTATTTTTTCAAATCATGCTCGCAATTTATGAAGCAAGTAGAGAATGTGTGTGGTTGAGATCGATGATACAATTCATTAAAGAAAGATGTGGTCTAGAAAATGATGTCAAAGTACCCACAATTATATTCGAAGACAATGTCGCGTGCATAGCTCAATTGAAAGGTGACTTCATAAAAGGAGACAGAATGATGATATTGATGTACAATAAAGTTTGTTCTAGTGATAATCTTGCATATTTATTCACAAAGGCATTACCAACATCAACTTTTGAGAAGCTAAGATATAAGATTGGAATGCGTCGTCTCCACAATATCGAATGAAGCTTTCATCAGGGGGAGTAAAATACGCGCTGCACTCTTTTTCCCTTAACCAATGTTTTGTCCCACTGGGTTTTCCTGGTAAGGTTTTTAATGAGGCAGCACTCAAGGCATATTACCAGATATGTGTATTTTTATTTTTTTAGGCTTTTCCCACTGGGTTTTTTCCTATTAAGATTTTTAATGAGGCAGCACTCAAAGCGTATTACCAGATATGTATATTATTTCTTATAAAGTTTTTATAGAGGCACATTATACATAGACATCCAAGGGGGAGTATTATGTATTGGATGTTGATTTTCAAGTGGACATGTTAGGTATTGAATGTGGATGTCCCTATCCTAGTAACACCCACCCACTTGGACAATTGTACAAATTGCCTACAAAATTTGAGTTTTGTGTGCCTATATAAGTTGCACTCATTTGTGCAACTTCAGTAAGAGAAGAACACAGATATTGAAAACATACAATTTCTCCTCTGTTTTTCTCCTTTCTTTACCTTACTTTCTCCGCCTTATTTTGCTAAATTTAGTTTATTTTTATAACATGTTCATTCTATTTCACGTGCCAAAATAATCTTTAGAGCATTTTATTATTAATAGTGGATAATCTTATATTTTGGCTGAATTACTTGATATTTTTTGAAAGGATGATCTAAAGTCTTTTTAACTTATTATCAAGATATTATTAATATTCTTGTTTATTCTATTTCACATGCCAAAATAATTTTTAGAGCGTTTTATTATTAATAGTGGATAATCTTATATTTTGGCTGAAGTACTTAATGTAAAAGTCAAAAAAGGGGGCAAAAGTTGCTGTGAATGTAAAAGTCAAAAAAAGGGGGCAAGGTTGGCAGCAACTTTGTTTGACAAAGTTGGCAGCAATTTTGTTTGACAAAGTTGGCAGCAATTTTGTTTGACATTTCTCTTATAAATAGAGGGTCTCTTGCCCTCATTTAAATCATCCCAAAAAGAGAGAGTAAGAATACAAAGAGAGTTATACACCAAGATAAATATTGTAGTCTTGAGTGTCCTTTTTAGTAGTTGTTCTTTTTACAAGAGAGAAGTGTTAATTGTTGTTTTCTCCTTGTATTTGAGAGCAGTGTACTCCATATTAAAATAGAGAGATCCTTCTACCCCATGGTTTTTCCCTTCTATCATTTAGAGGGGTTTCCACGTAAAATTCTCGTGTCTAATTTATTTTCATTATTTTCATCATATCAAACTTTAGTTGTGGTGCTTCCTCCCCCCAACAGTGGTATCAGAGCCCTCGGTTATTCTATCTATTTTATGCGAAGGTACTATTTGTAAATAGTAACTTTTCGTGAATAGTAAAATTTGGTGAACAGTACTATTCATGTGAATAGTAAATTTCGGTGATGGTACAGTTTGTCACGATTGTTCGCAAAAATATTCAGAAACGATCTAGAAGGGTGTGAAGCAAATAACAATGTCGAGTAAAACAAAGTTTGATGTTGAAAAATTCAATGAGACTAATTTCTCATTGTGGAAAATAAAAATAAAAGCGATATTGAGAAAAGACAATTGCTTAGCTGCAATTGAAGGCAGGCCCACAGACTTTGTTGATGACAGCAAGTGGAACGACATAGACAGCAATGCAGTTCCTGATCTACACTTGGCACTAGCTGATCAAGTGTTGTCTAGTGTGGCGGAAAAGCGGACGGCGAAAAAAATATGGGATACTCTTACAGGGTTGTATGAGGCCAAGTCTTTGCATAATAAAATCTTTTTAAAAAGAAGATTGTATACTCTTCGAATGGCAGAGTCCATGTAAGTTACTGAACACATCAATACTTTGAATACTCTATTTTCACAACTTACAACAATGGGTTGCAAAATAGAGGGGACTGAACGTGCGGAGCTTCTACTTCAAAGTCTGCCTGACTCGTTTGATCAACTCATCATCAACCTGACGAACAATACAGACAGTCTAGTTTTCGATGAAATTGCAGCCGCTATCTTGGAAGAAGAAAATCGGCGCAAAAATAAGGAAGACAGACAAGCAAGTTCGCAGCAAGCTGAAGCCTTGATGATGGTGAGAGGAAGACCAACAGAACGTGGCCCTAGTGGGAGTCACAATCATGGCAGATCTCAATCAAGAAGTAAGAAGAATATCAAGTGCTACAACTGTGGCAAGAAAGGGCACTTCAAGAAAGATTGTCGGTTCAAGAAGAAGAGTGAAAACCCTGAGCCATCAAATGCTCAAGGGAATGTTGCATGTACCTCGGATGATGGCGATATTTTATGTAGTGAGGCAATATCAAATAATGAAGGCAGAAAACGTTTCGCTGATGTCTGGATTATGGACACAAGAGCAACATGGCACATGACTTCTAAGAGAGAATGGTTCCATCAATATAATCCTATCTCAAGAGGGTCTGTGTTCATGGGAAATGATCATGCCTTGGATGTTATTGGTATTGGGTCCATCAAAATAAAGATGTATGATGGCACGGTTCGCACCATCCAGGAGGTACGACATGTAAAAGACTTGAAGAAGAATCTATTGTCTTTAGGACAACTAGATGATAATGGATGTTCATATAAGACTCATGGTGGAGTCATGAGAATATCCAAAGGAGCGCTTGTAGTGATGAAAGCGAAAAAACTTGCGGCAAACTTATATGTGCTTAAAGGTAAAACACACCAAGAAGGAGAAGCATCAACCACGTCAGAAGTTCATTTGAAGAATCAACGATGATGTGGCATCGTAAACTTGGTCATATGTCGGAACGAGGTTTGAAGATTCTTGCCGAGCAAAAACTTCTTCCAGGGCTCAAAAAGGTTTCACTACCCTTTTGTGAGCATTGTGTTACCAGTAAGCAAAATAGACTGAAGTTTAGCAGTTCCTTTGCTAAAAGCAAGGAAATACTAGATCTGGTTCACTCTGATGTCTGGCAAGCACCGGTGGAGTCTCTAGGAGGAGCGAAATATTTTGTGTCATTTATCGACAATTACTCCAGGAGAAGTTGGGTGTATCCAATCAAGAGGAAGGCAGATGTTTTTTCAGTTTTCAAAGAATTCAAAGCGCGGATGAAACTTGAATCCGAGAAAAAGATCAAGTGTTTGAGGACAAATAATGGAGGAGAATACACTGGTGATGAATTTAATAACTTTTGTAAGCAAGAAGGTATTAAACGGCAGTTCACGGTGGCATATACTCCACAACAAAATGGAGTAGCAGAGCGGATGAACAGAACCTTGTTGGAACGGACAAGAGCTATGTTGGCAACTACAGGATTGGAAAAACCATTCTGGGCAGAAGCAGTCAAAACCGCCTGTTATGTGATCAATCGGTCACCATCAACCGCAATTAATCTGAAAACACCAATGGAGATGTGGACAGGAAAATCAGCTGATTATTCTCGCTTACATATATTCGGAAGTCATGCTTATGTTATGTACAACACCCAAGAAAAATCGAAGTTAGATCTAAAATCCAGAGAATGCATTTTCTTAGGGTATGCTGATGGAGTCCAGGGGTATCGCTTGTGGGATCCCACAGCCCGCAAGGTGGTAATCAGCAGGGATGTTGTATTTGTTGAAAACAAGATACAAGCAAAAGAAGGTAGCACTTCAAAAGAAAAATCAGAGACTGCTACAGTTGAAGTTGAAGAAATAAAAGAAGTTCCAGTTTCTTCTGAAGTAGCACCAGAGCACGAAGAACAAGAGCAAGCTGAGATCGAAACTCCAGAAGTTCGATGGTCAACTAGGGAGAGAAGAGAACCAGCTTGGCACTCAGATTATTCTATGGAGAGTAATATTGCATACTATCTATTAACAGAAGATGGAGAGCCTTCAACCTTTCAAGAAGCTATGAAAGGCCAAGAATTATCTCTGTGGGTGGCAGCAATGCAAGAAGAAATTGAAGCTCTTCATAAAAATAAAACATGGGATCTTGTTCAATTACCACAAGGAAGGAAGGCCATTGGAAATAAATGGGTCTACAAGATCAAACGCAATGGTAATGATCAAGTGGAGAAGTATCGTGCAAGATTGGTGGTGAAAGGATTCGCTCAAAAAGAAGGTATAGACTTCAATGAGATATTTTCTCCGGTGGTTCGACTCACAACAATTCGAGTGGTCCTAGCGATGTGTGCTACATTTGACTTGTACTTGGAGCAGTTAGATGTTGAAACTGCATTTCTTCATGGAGAACTTGAAGAAGAAATTTATATGCTCCAACCAGAAGATTTTGAAGAACAGGGAAAAGAGAACTTGGTTTGCAGGTTGAACAAATCTCTATACGGTCTCAAACAGGCACCGAGATGTTGGTATAAGAGATTTGATTCCTTCATTATAAGCCTTGGATACAACAGACATAGTTCAGATCCTTGTGTTTATTACAAGAGATTTGGTGATGAAGATTTTGTTATTTTGCTGTTGTATGTTGACGACATATTGGTAGCAGGCCCCAACAAAGATCGACTCACAAATTTAAAGGCACAGTTGGCTAGGGAGTTTGAAATGAAGGACTTGGGACCAGCAAACAAGATTCTAGGGATGCAAATTCACCGAGACAGAGATAATAGGAAGATTTGGCTTTCTCAAAAGAACTACTTGAAGAAAATCTTGAGACGCTTCAAGATGCAAGACTGTAAGTCAATTTCTACCCCACTTCCTATTAATTTCAAGTTATCCTCAAGTATGTGTCCTAGCAATGAAGCAGAGAGGATGGAGATGTCTCGAGTACCGTATGCATCAGCAGTGGGAAGTTTAATGTTCGCTATGGTATGTACAAGACCTGACATTGCACAAGCAGTGGAAGTGGTTAGTCGGTACATGGCTAATCCTGGTAGAGAGCATTGGAATACTGTTAAGAGGATCCTGAGATACATCAAGGGTACCTTAGATGTTACAATGTGTTATGGAGGATCAGACTTTACTGTTAAAGGTTATGTTGATTCAGATTATGCAGGTGATCTTGATAAAAGCAAGTCCACCACAGGTTATGTGTTTACTCTTGCTGGAGGAGCTGTAAGCTGGGTTTCAAAACTGCAGTCTATCGTGGCTACATCTACGACGGAAGCAGAATATGTAGCAGCTACACAAGCTAGCAAAGAGGCAA
Source organism: Solanum dulcamara (assembly GCF_947179165.1). Classification (NCBI taxonomy): domain Eukaryota; kingdom Viridiplantae; phylum Streptophyta; class Magnoliopsida; order Solanales; family Solanaceae; genus Solanum; species Solanum dulcamara. The sequence continues at coordinate 69,566,873 of NC_077244.1, forward strand.
TATGGATACAGATGTTATTGGAGGAGCTCGGGCACAAACAAGAGAAGATTGCTCTATTTTGTGACAGTCAGAGCGCTTTGCATCTTGCAAAGAATTCGGCATTTCATTCAAGGACAAAGCACATACGAGTTCAGTATCACTTTGTCCGTGAGAAGGTGGAAGAAGGCAGTGTGGATATTCAGAAAATTCACACTAATGACAACCTAGCAGATATGTTTACGAAGCCGATCAACAGTGACAAGTTCATATGGTGTCGATCTTCTATTGGCCTAGCAGAAACGTAACATCGCAGTAATTGGGTAGAAAGGATGGTGTGAAGACTTAATTGATTCTCAATTAAATCTTCAAGTGGGAGAATGTAAAAGTCAAAAAAGGAGGCAAAAGTTGCTGTGAATGTAAAAGTCAAAAAAAGGGGGCAAGGTTGGCAGCAACTTTGTTTGACAAAGTTGGCAGCAATTTTGTTTGACACGGTATACGCGTTTTCTTTCTCCTATAAATAGAGGGCCTCTTGCCCTCATTTAAATCATCTCAAAAAGAGAGAGTAAGAATACAAAGAGAGTTATACACCAAGATAAATATTGTAGTCTTGAGTGTCCTCTTTAGTAGTTGTTCCTTTTACAAGAGAGAAGTGTTAATTGTTGTTTTCTCCTTGTATTTGAGAGTTGTGTACTCCATATTAAAATAGTGAGATCCTTCTACCCCGTGATTTTTCCCTTCTATCATTTAGAGGGGTTTCCACGTAAAATTCTCGTGTCCAATTTTTTTTCATTATTTTTATCATATCAAACTTTAGTTGTGGTGCTTCCTCCCCCAACACTTAATATTTTTTGAAAGGATGATATAAAGTCTTTTTAACTTATTATCAAGATATTTTTATTTGTTATATCTTCTTTTCCGATGTTTGATGCTGCTTGATCATTATCTGAGAACTAAAAATTCCAATTACATTCTGTTTGACCGGAATATGCTGTAAATTATGCAGGCCCAAGTACCATTGAACTGGATATAAAAAACTTGTTATTCCGAGTTATTGTATTTGTGAAACTTCCATCATGAATGGCAATTAACAAATCTCATTTAGTTTTCCACCCCTATCACTTAGCCTAGAAGGCAAAAGAAACAGAAAAATGAAGTATGGAACTATAATCTATATTTCCATGAACAATAGCTGCTATCATCTGCAAAATGAAGAGATTAGGAGTAACTCGGGTAAGCGTCCAAATCCTTGATAACAATTGAATTAGCAGTAAAACTTCAGATTAACAACCTATTCCATAAACAAATAAGAATATAACTAAAGATCATATTCGACAACTTATACAGCAGTACAATCAATTAGACACCATTTCACTTTACCTGACCAGTTTGTCAACCCTAGTTAGTGATGATTCAAAGTTATACAGACGCACCCAGTAGCAAAGGCTAAGGCTTTCTTGTTGATATCCAAGATTTTGATTGAGATAACCATCTTCTTAAAAAATGAGACAGCTTTGGTTTAGGAATTGCATCCTCGTATTGAAACTCACTAATCTTTTTGCCCTTCTCTTGGTGGTCAATGTTGGCATTAGCTTCAACGTTCACTTCATGAGCATTTGAACTGGAAGAAAAATGGTTAGGGGGGTGCCACTTAAGTTCTGTTCTGTGACAAATGAAAAGTGTATGCATACAAACATGCAGTGAATACATACTAAAATTCTGTTATGTAACAGATAAGCAAGTGTAAACTTAAGATATGCAGTGATACATGTATTAGCCCAACACATGTACTCTCAGCAATTGAGACATCGGTTATTTGCTGGTTATCTGGTTGCAACTTAGCTCTGACTATCGCGACATATCTATCTCTTATGTTTAGCAGTGAAGACAAAATATCAGCCTCTTTTTCATGGATTAGTCTTCCTAAAATTCAGGAATCATGTTACCCTTTTAGAGGATGGAATTTTGGGAGACTAAGTAGCAGAAGATGGTCCACTAGCATCCAAGCAAAAGAAAAAAAGGGAAAGAAACCGGACTTGTCTTGACTAATAGTTAACTTTATATTAAAATGTCTGATTATGGTGGAGTAGGGTGGCATTGGAGCATCAAAATAACATACATATGAACTATGAAGGGGTATCAACTATGTGTTGAAGTCCGTCAAATTTTCCATCAACATAAAAGAAAGGTCACAAATCTTAGGAATACCCTTACAACATAGAGCCATTGGTTTTTTGTTGATGAAGTAAATGAGATTTCATTAAAGCATCCAATAGATGCAAAGATACAAAAGGGGACATACATAGAGCATTGTTTGGACTGTTCATATTGGCTATCCAGTCTTTGTTTAGCTGGCCTGTACTCCAACGTGACATGCTGTGCAAATTGAAGCTGCAGACTCCAAGCAAAAAAGAAGATAAGGTAAGAAGCATAAAATGTTCAAGTGTATTAGGAAATCATTCTTGAAGTTCACAGGAGCATTATAATTAACAAGAGCTTGATTATGAAGCATTCAAATCATATGTGTGTATTTGACTGTTTATGTGTGTGACTATATGTGTGTGTGTGTGTGTGTGTATGTGTTAAACACAGAGGCAGATACTGGGTACAGAATGTTCACTGCTTGTTCTAGTAAACCGTAACTGGCAACATTTATCAATTCAGTGCACATCGAAAACAGATCTATATTGAAAAGTAGGGGTGAGGTTGCTATGCCTCAAGTCCACATATAATCTCACTAGGAAAATAGCCACCATTTCTCTCAATACTAGATGTCAGTACCTTATCTGAGATTCCACTCATATCAGTGTATCATTAAATTGTCTTTCACCCAACACTTGAGAATATTTAACTTTCTACCCTAATTCTACTTCGGATGGATAGTACACAACAATCTTAGTTAGGTTACATATTCTAGCTTAGTTTTGTCATATGAACCAACTAGAGATATGCACAGAACCTTAGTTGGTTGCTCATTAATTGGTTCTAGTTAGACAAATTCTTTGCTTTGGTCCAGAAAATGCATATGGTTCTTCAAGCACTGACTGCATTAGAGCCCCACATGGCTATCCATCTGCAGAACTCATCACATAGAATAGTTCCTTTTCCCCGTGTCAGTCAATTCAAATTGCAAAGACAAGTTGTTAGTCTACCACAAGCCACTAATATATTATGCATAGATTTGTTACCTGGTGAATTGTGATGATGGAAAAAAGAGGTATCAGAAGTTAGAAACGAGCTCTATTTAGATTCCCAATCAGTAACAATATAGACTACTGACCTGATCACCATCTTTCATGCCAAAACAGTTAATAAAAGCTTTGTCATTCACAAGTTTTTGACTTCCGTAGCACAAACAGAAGTGGCTCCATACTAGTGACCTGCATCAATAGGCAATACAATTTTAAGACCTACCATATTCACAGCAAGGCAGAAGATCAACAATATCCTCAAATTTCAATTTATTCCTTTTATTTTCTGTCATTCTGCGTTCAACATGATTACAATCACTGACATTGACACGGGAAACTTCAAACACCAATAATTGGCAAGCAGCTGAAGTGGCGAGAACTACTAAATAAGCAATTCTAGAACTTAACTATTGCAGCAACAAATTGTAGAATTTGAACTCATCCCCATAATCATATTATCACAGCACATCTAAGGAGTTCTTATTCACTTTTACTTGTTAACATAGTGCAACACAATATAGTGATTGATACCTTCTCGTCAAAGGCGGATCTTATATTTTAAAATCAATGGATTCACAATTTGCGAAGTCTATTACATAAGCATTTCCCCCCTTTTTCATGCATGTGTAACTGAATCAAATTAAAAGCAATAAGCTACAAGTTGCGATGGCTAGATACGCCTCTTTTTCACGTGGTGTCAACCATTGTAGAAATAATTAGCTTTCATTCATTACCATAGAATCTTGCCTTCATCCTCCCGCGAGAAATTAAAAGCTTCCTGAACTGCTTGTTTAAGGTCTGCTACTGTAGCATTCCTCCCTACATGGATAACTATTCAAAATTCCAGCCAAACAACCAGCATTAGCCATAATTATACCACAACAAAATGCAAGAAAAAATATACTACTACTCCAGCATTCATCTAAGTTTACCGAATGAAGAGCCATCCAATTTGAGGACGGAGAGATTGAGTAACTGTTTAGGAAGTTTACGGTAACCAAAACGTCTTTTGCTTAGCGGAAATGGAGTCCAAGCCTTAGAACTCCGATTTTGAAGCTGTAAGCACGCTATGATCTTCACCATTATCAGCTCGTGTTGGCAAACCCCTACAGTTTTGGGGGCTTAAACAGGGGAAACGAGTGATATTGAAAACAGAAACTGAGAGGCATTCGGTTTTGTAAAGAGATGACCGTTAGCAGGGTCACGTTTTTTAAGTAAGAGAACGAATTTACTTCCACACGCGCTGTCAGTTAATTCACTTCTATGAAACAGCGAGGCGGATATTAAGGAGTTTGGATTAATTTATAAGTTGCTTATAAGTCAAAAATAAATAAATTGGTCTGCATTTATTTTTTTCTTAACTTATAAATAGTTTTTAATTTATAAATTACTTAAAAATAAATCAATTCAAACAGACTAATTATTGATAAAAAATATACTACTGTTTTAATTATTCACCACTAATGTTACTTTTATTTCTAATGATTATGGTTAATTAATATACTATAGTCTTAATCTTTATTAACTACTATAATAAATCAATAGTGATTTGATGCAACACTGACAGTTGAAGCGTTGAAGGTGACAAAAAGAAATGATAGATCTATGGTTACAGAAAAAGTTAGTAGAGGGAAACGGGCATTTGGCTGTTTATGAAGTGTTTGGATGTGACTTGATAGAACATTTTGAGAAAATTACTACTAAAGCAAACGTTTTAAAAAAAATTGTTTTGCAATCATGCTCAATGAAATTTTATTGAATTTAAATTCCATGAAAAAATTGGATGATATTAAATTTATGATATAATAATTTATATAAATATGATGAATTAATATAATTTAATTAATTATTTAAATATAATCATAATTGAAATTCAATTTTATTGGATTAGTCCATCAATTTGGGTTACAAATAATGGACCCATTTGTTAAACTCAAAATTTCATCCTATTCTAAAAGTCTAGTTTGGCGTCACATATCAAATACAATAGAAGGAGCTAATAAAATCATGTTACATGTCAAGATGACATAGCATGTCAAGTCAAATCAAAGACAAATAAAAATGGGTCTTGTGAACAAGTGTCATGTTCTCACCTATCAAATATGATCATGTAGCTTTAATTTGATTCCTCTTCCTATGTTGCTCCATTGATCTCCTCACAAGATGAATGTCTTATGTGGTTGATTAGTGAACATGAATCCTATTTGATTGGTTCTACATTTTCATGTCGAGTCCTCAACCACAGAAGTCATTCATCTTGTGAGGAGATCAGTAGAGTAATAGAGAGAGAGGAAAAAGGACTTAAAGCCTATTTGGATTGACTTTTGCTTTTGACTTCTAAGCCAAAAGTCATAAGTTTAAAATTCTAATTTATGACTTTTGGCTTATTTTTAACATTTTCCCTTAAAATCAAGTACTTGTAAGCACTTTTATAATTTATCCAAACACTTCAAAAGTGCTTAAAAGTTATTTTGGCTTTAAAACACTTAAAATAAGCAAATTCAAACAGGCTATTATACATGGTGTTCAGTGAGAGGCTTATGACAAAGTCTAAAGAAAGGTTTTATACAGGGAAGTTCGAAGGTCGGAGGTGTATATGTGGCGTATACTAGGCGATCAAAAACATGTACAATAGAACCAAGACTTGATAAGGACAATGAGAGATGACTCGGAGCTTTACTTAGTTGCAATGGGTTTGTACTAGGGATCAACTCTTAAGTCATTTTTATTTGTCTTGGTAATAAATGCATTGGCTCGACAAGTCCAATGAGAGATGTCTTGGTGTATGTTATTTACGGATGACATAGTTCTGATTGAAGAGACTTGCAGTCATTCAAAATAGAGATAGTTTCAAGTATCTTTGATCAATTATTTAAGAAAATGAGGAGATTAATAATGATGTCACACATAGCATTGGTGCATGGTAAATGACATGGAGTCTCGCATCCGGAGTATTGTGTGATAAGAAGGTACCTCCAAAACTTAAATGCAAGTTCTACATGCTGGTGGTTACACTAACTATTTTGTATGATCTGGGGTATTGGATAGTCAAGAGCTCTCACATTCAAAATATGAAAATTGTAGAAATGAGGATATTGACATGAATGTGTTGTCATACTATGAGAGATAAGATTAGAAGTAAAGATATTGAGAATAATGTGTGTGTTGGTTCGGTGGAGGTAAGATGCGGGAATCAAGATTAAGATGGTTTAAGCATATGAAGAGGAGATGCATAAATGTCCCAATTCGAAGGTGTAAGAGGTTAACTGTAAATAATTTTATGGGAGGTAGAGGTAGGCCAAAAAATTATTAGGGAGGGGTGATTACATATGACATGACGTAATTTCGACTTACCTAGGAGCATGACCTTATATAGGAGGTTGTGGATGACACGAATTAAGGTGAGAAGTGGTGGAGTATGATCCCGCTTATCTTTCCCTACTAGTAATCATTAGGAGTGTTCACAGGTCGATTTGAATCGGTTATTGATTAAAACTAAAATCAAACTAATTTAATCAGTTTTAAAATTATTAATACCAAACCAAATAAAATAAAATAAAATATATATCAATCGATTTAGTTGTTATTGGTTTCAATTTGGTTTGGTTTGGTTCAATTATTCGGTTATTAATCATACACAAAAATAAAAGAAACGTTTCATTCCAAAGAGAAAAAAAGACATTCATTCAAAAAAAATTATCTTCATGTCATTTTAGATCTTATAATGCTTATACCAAAACTTTAATTATGCTTAATTTCTTGCTTATATTAGCTAATCCAATATACTAAACAATATAAACTTACTGAATATGCATAAGCTAATGATATGGTTGTACAAATAAAAGAGGCATCATATCTTACTATTTTTAAATTAGTGTGTTGTATTTTTTAATTAAAAAAATATTCATAAAATATAATATATTATGTATGTATATATATATAATTTATCGATTGAGTTCAGTTATTTCTTCTATTTTTTTTAACAAAATCAAAATCAAACCAAATATTATCGATTTTTAAATATGTAAAATCCAACCAAACTAAACCAAATAAAAATTGGTTTATGCGATCAATTTAATTTGATTTTTTTTGTTTGAATTCATTTTTACCCAAATCGTGAACACCCCTAATAATTATAGTATTACTCATGTAGTTTTTTCTTATTCCTCTATTTTCTGTTATTATTTATGATTTCGTATACTTCGATTATCATTTTTTTTTAGTTGTTATTGTTCAATATATTTTTTCATGCTTTCTATAATATCTTTTTATTTCTGTTATTTCCCGGCACAAACTATTTTGATTTCTTTTTCATCAAATCCAGAATCTATTGAAAACATCTTCATTTCTCCAATAGAAAAACTTTTAAAAAACAGATCCCACAGATCCTGATGTGTAACGTCCCCACCATGAATGTATTGGAAGATATTCAAAAGCGCGACATTAGGCGCGTGTTTGCTATCCCTCTTACCCGCCGTCCATCCCAATCTCTCTAAAAGAAAGGGGCCAAAAAGAAGGGATATACAAAGCAAAGTAGCGAAAAAGAAAAGCTTCGAATCTCAATAACCTATCCCCTTATCTCTTCGCATGGTATCTTTCAAAACCCTAATTCCTATATCTCGATCACAGAATCAGATGAATTTATTTGATTGAATAATTGAAGGTCTTGCTGTAAAAGTTTATTTTGATTGGGAGATTATACAATGTCTGCGATTGTTTGCGGCAAGAGATCATTCTTCGAAGATGTACAATCGTCGTCGCCGACTTCACCATCGACGCCTGTTTCAAAGAAGCTCCGGTGTTCCTCCACCTCTCCGACACGATTCTCTCCGCCGCCGCTAGTGGAAGCTCCTATCGATCAGCTGAGAGCCTTGTTTCCCGATATAGACAGTCAGGTGTGATCCTCTTCCTTTATCCGGCACTAGAATTTTGTTGCTGCAAAATGTTCGTTAATTGCAGAAGTTGTGTATAGTGTGTTAATACTCTTCTTTTTTTTAAATGTCATTTGGTTATTGTAACTAAATTACTCTCTGGTGTCGGAATAAATTGCTACGAATAGAGTGGGATGAATGTAGATGCCTTTGTAAGTGTTTATCTGCAATAGTAAAGGAGCTCCGAATAGAGTGGGACGAATGTAGATGATTTGTATGTGTTTAACTGCAACAGTAAAGGATACCCGTCTGGAGGGGATGGGGGTTGGTTAAGCCTAAAGAACGGGTTCAAGCTCCATCAATTTATAAGACATTATTTTCATCACGGAACATTTCATTTCTAAACTACTTTCACAACTCTTAGCAATTCAAATATATTAAAGGCTATTCAACTTTTAAACTCGAGGGGATGCTTCTTTGTCAGACTGACTTTTCAACGTTTATTCTAATATTTTTCTCCGCTGTCACTTATACATATTTAAAGCAAAGTAGCTTCTTAAACTTTGTGCCTAGACAAATGTTGTGGTGTACAATGAAACAGAGAGTGTTGGTTAGTTCTTTCACATGATCTGATTGCAACTTTAATATTCTTTTCCTATAATATCAAGCAACCCTCAATGATTTCAATTAAATTTCTTGGTGGACTTTTCTACAATAAGAATCTCAAAAGATGCAATCAATTATCACTTTAAAAGGTGCAAAGATTCGATTGTTTATGTATTCTGTATTTCTGTTGAGAACTCTGTTGTTGCTTTTGTTTAACGAGTTTCTGGGTACTAAGTGTTTTATTAAATACTTTTCAGTTTCTTGAGAAAGCCTTGGAGGAATGTGGCAATGATTTGGATGTTGCTATTAAGAGACTGCATGAACTTCATCTTAGTCATGCACAAGGAAAGTCAGTTACTGCCTCAGAAGCTGATGGAAAGATGGACGGTGGTATGTATAAATGTTATGTTCGATATTTGAGTGCTGATTAAGGAGTTGCTAGTTTTTTCTCATTTTTATTACTCCATATGTGTCAAAAATGATTCCTAAATCTGTGAGGTTGGAGTGTATACATATCCACAAAAATGTATTGACTATCTCACTAATTGCATGGTATTGCAAAATTGCTCCAGGAAAAGGTCAACCATATCCCGTCCATCAGAAAAAAAGTGACTGGTTGATCAACCTAAGTACTCCTAAATAGGGTTTAGTTGTCAGTGATATGACAGTGGTTTCTATGGTTTTTACTGGTCACTGACATGGACATTTTTTCTGGAAATTTCTGGTCCCTATCTGTTCCTCATAATTGGTACTCGTTTTAATTTATTGCTACTTCTCCAACATGATTTTTTAGGGTATAGGACCCTGCTGATATGAACAGAATTGTAAATAGATTAACTAAAAACACAATATGGAGTTATAAAGTAGAATATGAATTAGATTGTTATTTATTGCTTACCATCGATAAATAAGAAGTTGTACCGGATTGTGCATGACATTTCAGTCTTGAACACTGTCAGATACTTTGATACTTGTAAACATAGGAGAAAAAGAATTTTACACGTCAAATATATACAATTATGCAAATGTGTAGTTGATATCATTAGAGATACACTGGCTTCTTTTTTTGGCTCCTTTTCTTAGCTTAGTAATTACTCCCTCTGTATTAATTTGTTTGTCTTACTTTTCTTTTTAGTCTGTTTCAAAAAGAATGCCGCTTTCCTTTTTTGACACTCTTTAATTCTAACTTTACACATGACATGTTTAAGACCACAAAATTATAAGACATTTTGGTACATTCCACATATTTTTAGTTTTAGACCAAAAGATTCAAAAGTCTTTTTTACTTTGTTAAACTCCGTGCCAGGGCAAAATCTGACAAACAAATTGAAACAGAGAGAGTATAAAGAAGGAAAAGCTTAGTAATTAACTATATGACTATATGTATTGCTGATATATCACAGTTAGAGGAACATGTATGTGATATATGAAAATGTCTAATGTTAAAAGATAAGCATCCAATTGTGCAAAGAAGTTTCAAAATGTTTGTGTGACAAGTTCTTTCAGTGGAACTTATAGATGTGCCCACTTAGCAGCTCATTCGCATCTTTATCTGAATCTGTAATCTGTAGGAATCATTAGTGGGAATAAGAAAATGATTTTGTTGATACATTTGAATGATTAAACGTTTGATGTAGAATGTTATGAGACTATTTAGTATTCAGGTGCATTCCTTTTAATTTAATATTTAGCCTTCTCTCTGATAAATACAGGTTCTTGTTGATATACAGATACCATGCCATTTCTCTTATTTACGATGGATATTCATTGGATTAACTGAATGATGGTTCCATTTTGAAACTTCATTCACCAAAAACTTAGTTAACCAAGTCTAGATTTTCATCAATTGTGGAGGGAAGGAATCTTATTTGCATGCAAAATTTGCAGGTATAGAGAACACTGCTTTTGTCCGAAATAATCTTCCAGCTGATGGCACAGAATGGGTGGAGTTGTTTGTGAGGGAAATGATGAGTGCTACAAGCACAGATGATGCTAGGGCTCGTGCAACAAGAGTGTTGGAGAGCTTGGAGAAATCCATTAGTGCTAGTGCAAGTGCAGAAGCAGCTCAAAATTTTCAGAAGGTTGGTATTGTACATTTATGTATATTGTAGTCTATAGATTTACCAGACAACAAATTCCCTGCTAAGGAGTTGTGGGTGATATTTGACTTTTATCGAACATACTTTTCTGGTGCATTTACTATTTTACTGAGAGGAGTTAAGCTAGAAAACTATTTTGGTGATGCCTATATTTTCAGCTCTTCAATGCATTCTAAGATTTCTTTGCTTTGCTTTATGAACAAATTGCTGGCTACTGTAGTGCTTCACTGGTAAGAGAACAGCAACTTTAGTCGTGTTTGCAAAATTTACCTTTTCGACATTCTAGTTTATTGACCTTTGCCTATCATTTTTCGATATTCACCCTTTTTTCCCAGGAAAATATGATGCTGAAGGAGCAAATAGAAATGATTCTTCGAGACAATGCCATTCTGAAACGTTTAGTGGCCTTCCAACATGAACGACAAAAGGAGCACAATGATAGGATCCAGGAAGTGCAGCAGCTGAAGCAGCTGATTAGTCAATATCAAGAACAATTGAGAACTCTCGAGGTAAAAGCTGCAGCTTCATATATAATTTTTATTGCTTCAACGCACTATAAGTGGAGATGTGTTCTAACTACAACAATAACAAGACATCAGAATTATTTTTATTTACTGATAGTAGTGCCATTAATGCAAGTCTTATTCAGATCTTGCATCTGAGGACAAGCTTTTAAAGGATATCGTGGTAAAACTAAAGATTTAGAAAAATAAAGAAATATTTCATTGTGAGATGGGAGATGTAATTTTTGAAAGGTAAAGACTCCTACAGAAGATATATAGCACCTTGAGAAATGCTAGCATACACTTCACATGGGCTAAGAAGAAAGATGGAAGCTAATCAGAATGCTCTTAACAGAAAATTTAGAAGAGAGAGAGAGATGAAGGTTCTTGCAACTAATGTTTAAATTCTAAACCTCTCTACTGAATGCCATTTGATCCTTCATGAAGACACTTCAACATTTGCAAAATCAAATTCCAAAAAAATGCTAAACCTTTGAACTACTGAAGCTGAGTGTGGACTCTCTCTTAGAAAACACTGGAGATTATTTTTTTTCGGTTGAAAATACTACTTTATCACAAGGTATTGCTTTAAGATTTTAGTTAATATAATAGTGTTATTACTCGTTACTCACAATGGATAAAAGGTATCGAGATAAACTTTGGGTAATGCACTCTAGTATTGTTTGGTGAAACATGCTTACACCAATTCAAACTAGTAGCCATATAGTTTCCAGTAAAAAAATTGTGACACAACAAACTCAACTATTTGCATTAGTGTTACTGCTGCTTGCATGCGTACAGCCTAGTATAATACATAGCAACTGTTCTCCCCATCATAAGTATTCATCTTCAGTTTCTAAGTGAGCGAGATACAAGTTTCTCCAGTCTTTAACTTTATTGATTTCATGGTCATCTTTGCAGGTCAACAATTATTCTTTGAAAATGCATTTGCAACAGGCTCAGCAATGGAACTCTATCCCTGGACACTTCCATCCAGACGTCTTCTAATATTGAAATGTTTTCAAATAAGGAAAAGGAACCTAGAAAGAGATCAAGCCGGCTGGCGTCATGTTAGTGGTGATATAGGATGTCCAAGTGAGTTTGTATTATATCTGTTGGTCTCTGAATTATAGGTTATGTTGAGTTGAGCCCACTGGCGTTGATAGTCAACAAAGTATCATGGGGCGTTGATAATATGGCCTAAAACGAAGTTGTTTGAGTTGTGTTTCAAAGCTGTTTTTCATTTTCAGATGCGTCACCTTTTCCCTGTGCAAAATCAATCAGTTCATAGCCTCTTCTTTATTAATAGCCTGAGTCCTTTTACTCTGATTTTGCGCAATATTATGAGTTACATTCTATGTCTGTAAATTGTTCAACCAAATTTCAGAGATTTGTTTCTTGGTGCGACCTCAGGGGGTGCTAAGGAGTCGTGCTATTAGTCTGTTACACCTGCCAAGGTTTGCATTACAACAGGTTTTTGGTCACCCAAAGTCGAAAGATCGGTTTTGTTCGTTCATAGGGTACAAATTTTACCTCTACATGGTACCCATTAATTGTTCCCTCTCCAATTACGGGTTAAGTTACAATGTTCTTTGAAAGATCATACGATTCGGAACTGTTTTATATGTTGGAGGTTCAAATATTTCCCTAATTTTGTCATTCCTACTATTTTTATGCCAATGTTGGTGACCTGAGATAACTCTCTTCAATTATTCCTGGGATGGGAGGGAGTAATTGCTTTCTCTAAAAGGAAGGCCTTGGTTTGGCTTGTTTAATTGATTCGTACGAAATTCGAGAGCTTCATATGTGGGATTTTTTTGGCAAAGGAAAGTCGAGAAAAGGTGGTAGCTAATGTCAACAAACAATTTGAAAAAACTCAGTTTTTTGAAGAGGTCCGAATCAAAATAGCAATAATTCAAGGAAAATTTCCTAGAACAGGTCCAGGTTAAATAGCAATAAGCACTCTTTTTACACTACTTCAGAAATCCAACCCAACTCTAGGGAAACGAATACTTTAAATGTGAGGAAACGAATACTTCAAATGTGAGTAAACAGAATTCCATCAATCTCCTCGCCTAGATTTAAGTAAAAAAGAAGAATCTCCATAGCGACGTCATCTTCTCGCCTAGATTCTAACCTTAAGAGGGCAAATCTGTGAAGGTCAGTGTAAAACAGAATTAATAGTCGATCTCCATTGATGCGTAACTAATGTAGAGTATAAATGTTCTCAAATAGCAAATGACCAAACAAGATTTGTACGACATTGCACACCAGAGTATTGGGCCAAAGCATGGATGGGCTCATACAGCAAAAACCTAAAAGAATGAACTTGATTTGGAGGGGTGCGCCAGGCCCATGCAGTAGTGCAACGCATGGGCGACGGTTGACAGCCCAGGTAGCAAGCTACTTTAGTGGGCTTTCCCCCTTGATAATTTGAGTTATATCGTGAACTTATTGAGTTATTGTCCACATATCAAATATTAAACTAATAAGAGCAGATTCTACACTTGATCTTAGCCAAAAGTCCGAGAAAAGTTTGATATGCTTTGTAGGCCTCGGGTTTTATACCAGTTCTCCGTTGTCTTCTTATTAGCTTCTTCCGATGTGGGACAATTTGGAAACTACAAAACCGACGTTTTTTTGGCTCTTTCAAGTGTTAAACGTAAACAAGTCTAAATTTAGTTTTATCTTTCCTCTATACCTTTTCCATAAATCATTTTCATATCCAAGTCCGAAGACATGAAAGTTACTCGTACCCAAGAGCTTAATCTATAATTAAGGTCAAGGAAAAAAGGATCCTAAAAGAAGTGGAAGAGAATCAAAATATCACCAGTGAGTGTGTTTTTCGTTCAGTTTTACTACTATGTTCCAATTTTTAAAGAAAATCATATACTTGATATCTTTACATTTTATAAGTTGCACACTCCTCGTTCAGATGAAGCTTTATCTGCAATATACTCTCTGCAAATAAGTGAGCAGAAAATAAAGATAGATCGTTTGTACATATCTACTTTACAAGTGTACATTCAGTGTGCCTACATCCATAAACATGGGAAACCATGCCTACATTCACATATTATCCTATTTTACATATTTCACAGCTCTTCTTAAGAAGCTAAAGAGTGTTATGATCTTGCAAACTAACTCTGTTCAATATCTCCCCCAACGCTTCTAAGGTGAACTTGTATCGTTCATGTGATTTTCTCCCCTCTTCCACCAACTTCACAGCACATTTGTACAAATTATCATACCTGTGGACTGGATTCTTGGTGTCGATAAAATTGCAACCATAGTCAAGAACATAGCTACGGTGAATATCCTTTCTCCAGCGTGAAAGAATGTACTGAGCTGGGATCTCTTCGAAACCATCCTGACTTAGAACACATAATGCGTGCCTGCACAGGAATCCCTCCAGGTTGAATAAACCACAGGCACAGAGAACCTCGGCAACAGTTGTATTAAACGCAACCTCATAATCTCTTGCTTCATTCACATTCTCAACTTCACGTTCCTTAACGAGGTATGTTATGATCTCCCCATCAATACCTACTTGTCTTGTGCTTAAACATGAAAATATTCCCTCTATTTCGATTTGAAATTTATCAAATATGTGATTGGTGTAGATTTTAGACAGCTGCATTTCAAAATAAAATCTTGATTTCAACATACAACTTGGATTACTCGATTCTGAATCAGCCAGTGCTTCTCTTTGATAGATTTCCTTCACACATTGGTCATAGCCGTCAAGGAACTCTTTCAGGGGAGTACGATTAGACAAATACTCATCAAAAGGAGAAGAAGCCTCTCTCTCCCTGAGTGTCACAGAAAACATCCCCGCTAGAAATGTATCCTTTAAATAGACAGGGACCCAGTGTTTACGATCTTCGTGGAGTGTCTGGAGCCATTTATGGTCCCTAATTCCATAGCATAGCATCATGTTCTCCCAAGCTGCTTCAAACTCATCTGTTCTTGATGATTGGTAAATTGATTTAGTAAATGTTTTTTTGATAACTTCATATTCATCCAACCCACCCAATTCCTCCGGAACTTTTTTCATGATATGCGACAAAGAAATACAATGAGATGCCCACGGAAGAACATCAGCGATAGCAGTTTGCATAGCTCTAGATTGGTCAATAATGATGGTCTGCGGAGGGCGGCCAACCATGTATGTCAGCCATGCCCTCAACAACCATATAAATGACTCTACAGTCTCTCCTGCAACCAAACCACAGCCTAGTGGCACAGATTGTCCATGGTGGTTGACTCCAGCAAATATCACAAGTGGAACCTCATATTTTGAGATCAAACAAGCAGTGTCAATTCTAACCACGTCACCAAAATAACCATATGTGGCCTTAAATCTTGCTTCTGCCCAAAACACATTCCGCAGACATCCTTTCTCATTTAGGTCCAGTACATAAAAGAAGTCAGGATTTACCAACTGCAGATCAGTGAAGAAACTGAGAATTGCTTGAGCATCTCCAGGTTTAAGAATCAAATGGTTGTTGGACTGGTCAATTGTGTTCCTGAGTTCACCTTCATCTATGTTTAATTTTCTATCATCATCTGGATCAATAATGACAGTTCTGAATAACCTAATTTTCTGAGCTTCTTGATTGCCATTCATCTTCAAGGGCCTTTTACTCCCAGAACTGTTGTTTCTGTGAGATTTATAGAACTTTTCAGTTGACGGATGAATGAGGTGGTTGTGTTCAAGTTCAACTTCAATTATTCTCCACCTTCTGTTCTCCATCAATCTGAATTTGATCATTGCTGGACAGCCAGTTCTTGTCTCAGGTCTGGGCCGATTTGCTTCACTTTTCTTTTTAAATCCTGCACTACTGCAGCTTAGTTTTCCTCTATACCTTTCCCTACTCTTCCTATACCATGTATTACTCACTCTAACCCCGAATCCATGCACTTTAGCATAACAGTTGTAAAAGTAGTACACATCCTCATATGTCTCAAACTCCATTCCAACATCCGGAGGAACAGGATTTTTGCCTTCAAGAACACCAGATTGACCAACATATTCCGACATCCCACACTCTCCATCAATATCGAATTCCTCAGTTTCATCATCAAAGATGGTGGCATTGAGTGAAAGACCATCCATTTGGAGTGTTGCAGAAGCATCAACGTCCAGCTCTGTAATATATTAAGAAGAGGATTCGTCAAAAGGTGGTCAGAAACAACCCTAGAGTGGAGGGTGGGAAAAAGAAAGTGAAAATATAGGGCCAAAACACCTATTTCAGATATTGATGTCAATACAGAAAAACTCCAAATGTATTTCTCCCCCAACTGTGGATCTAACGACAAGTCCAGGGTTATTGGGAGAATAGTTACTGTATAATATTGGCATATTGCAGTGCGTCTTTCAATCCAGGAAATAAGTATGTTTTTCCATGGGAGTTCTCCTACACAAGAGTTTGAATTCTGCTTATACTGGTCTAGGTTTCAACTTCAATGATGGCCTGAAGTATGAGAAAGCCATACAGTTGTAAAAGAAGAGTATATAGCTCCTATTTATCCATTTGAACATTATATTTACTTCTTAGTGTATCCGCAGGAAAATTTCCCTTGTTTCTACTTTTTGGTACAGAGGCAAACACCCGAAGAAAGAAATATATCTAATTTTGTGAAATACTGAACAAGACTTAAAAAAAAAAAAGGGCAGCCCGGTGCACTAAAACTCCCGCTATGCGCGGGGTCCGGGGAAGGGCCTGACCACAAGGGTCTATTGTACGTAGGGCTGTTCACAGTTTTGGTTAAAACCAAAACCAAATCGAAAATTTAACCAAACCGAATAAAAAAACCGACATTTGATTTGGTTTTAAATTTGAATAATCGATAATATTTGGTTTGGTTATGGTTATAGGAAAAAATAACCGAATAAATAACCGAACCAAACCAATAATTATATACATAAAATTTATAATTATTTATATGTACTGGTAAAGTTGCTGCCATGTGACCAGGAGGTCACGGGTTCAAGCCTTGGAAACAGCCTCTGGCAGAAATGCAAGGTAAGGCTGCGTACAACAGACCCTTGTGGTTGGGCCCTTCCCCGGACCCTGCGCATAGCGGGAGCTTAAGTGCACCGGGCTGCCCTTTTTTATATGTATAATATTAGTTTTTCATAAATAATTAAAGATATTTTATACCTTTTAATTATTAATTTAATATTAATCTACTTATTTTTAAGGTCCAACAATCCAAGCCCAACTCTCAAGCCCAATTCTAAATCCTAAATTTCTAATAAGCACTAAGCACTTAAGCAGCAGGCAGCAACATAAGGTAAAAGTTAAAACTTTAAAACCCTAGTATCTATTTTTCTTTTACATTTCTGTTCCTCTCACGTTGGTTTCTCACAAAGTCACAGACCCACAGTCATAGACTAACTGTGAAGGCTCAAAAGCAACCTCAACTTCTCAACTCTAAGTACAAGATTGTCAAATTTTGAGAAGGTTTATAAGAAGTTTTTCAAATTTTAAATTGATTTTAAGTTGTTTTCTTTTTTGTTTAGAATGTTTAAGTTGTTTTCTTTTCTGTTTCGAATCTCTGTGGGCCGTGAGGAAAAAAGAGCTTCGTAAGAATTTGAAGAATGTAGAGAGAGAATATTTGAATTGTCTCGGCTAGTCATAAACCGAATAACCGAACCAAACCGACAATAACCAAACCCGTGGTTATTATTTTACTTGATTTGGTTATGGTTTTAGACATTTAATAACCGATTAAATTGGTTTGGTTATGGTTTTAATCAATAACCGACCCAAACCGAACCATGAACACCCCTAATTGTACGTAGCCTTACCTTGCATTTCTGCCAGAGGCTGTTTCCAAGGCTTGAACCCGTGACCTCCTGGTCACATGGCAGCAACTTTACCAGTTACTCCAAGGCTCCCCTTCTGATTTTCCCATACTGAACAAGACTGATTAACAATTATTATTGCTATTGTGTAGGCTAAATTTTCTCCTTATAAGTGATAATTTTCACTCAAGAAAAACAAACTTCTACGGGAAAAGGTATCAATGTGACGTTTCTTTACTTTGACAGTTAGAAGAACAGCTCCACAACGAGAGACTATAGAAGATAGAACCAGTCATTCGGCCTACAGGAAAATGAGATAGTCCACCGCATTCTATCATTAAGTCATCCATGTTGCTTGACATACATAAACGTAAAACTCGTCTGCCGGCATGTCTTCTTAATCTCACATCCATTAGAGCATTGTTTTTATTATCCCTGTGGCCCTAATATTATTAGTTAAACTTTGAAAATGAACTGTGTCGTTCCATGGAAAGTCCACTGGATGGGACTCCGACTCACTATTACTAAAGTAATTTGATCTCTATGTTTATTCCTTTGCATGCTTACTTTATCTTCTTCCACACTGGGATATACGAACATAAATCTTTTTTTATATATAACAAGGGAAACCCGCAGCTGCTACCCTTTAGGTGCACACAGGGTAAAAACCCCGCTCCTATTCAATAGCTTGCAAACCATCCATGTATAAGATGCCTTGCTTTTGGTTCTTTGTTTTTTGCCTTGTGTACATTCCTTTGGGGGAACGGGGTGAGGGTTGGAAGGTGGGGAGTTTAATCTTTACGTGAATGGTTATCTCAATGACAATATGGTAGCTTAGAATAACACTTCCAAATATTTCAATTGTAAACTTTTATCAGTCAGTAATGAGAGTGAAAAAGGAAATAGGCAAGCAACTATGGCAATACATGTTTATTAAAGTGCTTCTTTCTCATCCTGTTACTATATGCAAGAAGCATCAGGGTATTTACTACTGCAGATACAAGCACTTGCATTACCCATAGTTAAATCTCCCAATAACTCACATACTATTCGAAATCTAATTTATCTCCAGCCCAACCCAAAAGATAAAAACAGTTGTTAGAATCCGTCTCAGTATAAAAAGTACTTGATAACCTTTAAGTTGATTCTGCCCATTAAAGGAAATCAATAGGCTAATTTATCATCTGCTGATAAAGAAACTATGCTGATTTTGAACAATTGGTCTAAATAGATATGAATTGAACAGAACTACAAGACCATATTCCTACTCCTATTCCAGAATTAAAAAGAGGATATCAAAATCCCCGGGCACAAAAAAAGGTTCAAATTTGAAGAATGAACTTCAGGTCATAACAGAAAAAAGCATCGTCTTCTCAAAATTAACTATGACTACAACAACAACATATCCAGTGCAATCCCACAAAGTGAAGTCTGTGAAGGTAGTGTGTACACAAATCTGACCTCTACTTCAGAGATAGAGCTGTTATTTTCGATACACCCTCCGCTCAAAATTAACTATGACTATAAGATAAAACTTCCCACCTGAGCTACTGTTGGACGTTATCTCCGACTCTCTGGTGATCGGCTGGGCTTCCTGTTGTCTTTCAGCAAGGAATGGAGATCGTCGTTTTAAGCTTCTAAGCTGCCGCCAGGAAACAACAACTGAATTGAAAAATAGTCTTTGCTGCTGATACTTAACAATATTTATATATTCAAAAAGAATTAAAGTACTAATTTTAAGTGCGTGAATTTTTTTTTATTAGTTCTCTTTTAATTTTGTAAATTACTAACAAATAATTTAAAATAACTATTTTTAATAACTTGGACAACTAATATAATCCGGAGGGATGAGTACTCATTTTAACTGGTTTAGCGTTTGGTGATTTGTCCAAAAAAAAAGGAAAATAATTTTAGAAAAAGGTCCATATTGAAGTACTTATTGGTAATCAATTGATGGTGTTTGAACTCATTAATTATTATTTTCAAATAGAAATTCAACGATGTTTCCTTGCAGAGTTAAAAATCTATCCTATTGTGAGGGTCATTTGTTGCAACCTATGTTTTACAAGACAGAAAAGGGAAAGATCTTTGCAAAGTGGATAAGGGTTTTGGATAACATTTATATTATTTTTTTGTTAAAACTTGAGTTTATTTTGGAAGCCTGAAATAAAAAAAAACTAACTTTCTCTTTAAGCAAGACTGTTTGATTTGACTTTAAGAAGGCTTTTAAATTCAGTAATGCACTCACTATACATAATGATGTGTTGAAGACTGTTAATAAATTATAGTACAAAAAAGTTCAGAAGCTACAACATGATAAACCTCAAATCAGTTTTATGATACATGTTTGCCCGCTGCAAGACGAACCTTATTCAAGGACTCCTTAAATGCCTGCCAAGCAACCATATAGTGATCTTGAGATATCATCCCTTCGTCAACTACTTGCATGGCACGTCTGTGCAAATGATCAAACAGTTGAACAGGGTTACTTACATCGATGTTGCTCGAGCCAAGTTCTGGTGCATACAAGCGTTTAAAGTCCTTTCTCCAGCGGGTCAATATATAATGATTTGGGATTTCCTCTATACCATTGTAGTTGAGCACAGATAAAGCATGTCTGCATAGATAGCCTTTGAAGTTGAAACAACTACACATGCATCGAACTTCTACACCTATTTTATCATAAGTAACTTCAAAATCTCTTGCATTACTCGTGTCTCCCTGAACCCCTTGTTCTTTAACAATATATGTGATGACAGGTCCATTGGCATGAATTTGTGCTATACCTGAACAATTAGACATCAACGCCATCTCATCTTGGAACTTCAAAAATATTCCTTTAGTATACAATTTAGAGAGCTGTAACTCATAATTGCACCTTGTTCTCAAGACAGGGCTAAATTCTCTTGAATCAAGATCACAAAGAACTTCCTTCTGATGATTTTTTTGCAGTACAAAATCATATATTTCAAAAAATTCTCTCAAATTTGTTTGTTTATGTACAAATCCATCAAAGAAGGGGCACATGAACTCACCACGCTGATCAATAGATATTCCAGCCAGAAATGTATCTTTCATATAAATGGGAGCCCATCGTTCTCGATCCTCATACAAACTTTGAAGACATCCATTGCCCCTACATCCAAATTGCTGAGCCATCTCCTCCCACGCAACTTCAAATTCATCAATTCTACGAGAGTTATACACCGTATTATACAGTACCTCATGGAATACTTCTGATTCCCCCACTTCCCCTACTGAATCGACAATGCTGTCCAAAATAATTGACAAATTAAGCCTATGTTGAGCCCGAGGAAATACCTCAGATATTGCATTTTGCAAGGCTTTGCAATGATCTGTGATGATAGTTTGTGGAGGGCGTCCTGACATACACGATAGCCATGCTCTCAGTAACCAAATATATGTCTCAAAACTTTCATCAGCAAGCAAGCTACAGCCCAACAAAAGAGTCTCCTTATGGTGGTTTAGTCCAAAGAATGCTAGAAGCGGGATGTCATATTTTTTTGACAAGCATGTTGTGTCGACCACAACCACATCACCAAAATAAGCATATGCCGCTCTGGATCTGGAATCAATCCAAAACACATTCTTTAGATACCCTCCATCATTTAAATCCATAATGTAGAAAAAGTTTGGCTTCGTAAGCTGAACCCGACAGAAGAAGTTGTATATGACTTGGGTATGACCTTCTTTGAGTTTTAAATGTGTGGAGCCATCAATCTGGCTGCTGACTGCTCTTTCATCTGAGCTTCCATCGCCTGGTGTCTCAACAGCAGGAGTTCTGTACAACTTAATCGTTCGCACTTCCACATCAACTGCTGGCTCTAACTTCCTTTTAACCCCTGCATCCATCTTTTTGTGTGACTTGGAGTTTTGCACTCTTTCAGGATCAAAGAGATGGTTATGTTCAAGCTTAACCTCATCCACCCTCCATCTATTGGACTCCACCAATCTCAACCTTATCATCGCTAAGCAACCTGTCCTTGTTTCTTTTCTTCGGCTATTTGCTTCTTTCATTGTCTTGAAACCCTCACAATTGCAACAGAGAATAGCACCGCGCTTTTCTTTACTGTTGCGTTTTGTCCATGAAGACTTCACCCTGATGGCAAAACCAAGCTCCTTCGCATAGCAGTTGTAATAATTATAAGCATCCTCGTAAGATTCAAATTCCATGCCGACAACCGGAGGGGGATAAGACTTTCCCAGGGATGAACCAGTGTGACCATCAATAATTGTTGCATCCCCACGTCTTGGATCCTCAAGGCCATTGCTATTAAACTCAGGTAATTGGTGACTGTTGTCCCTTGGGTCACTGCTTTCAAAATTAAGCACATGCTCACATTTTCTCTCAGCTTCATGGCTTTCAAACTCAAGAATTTGCCCAGCAGTAGTTTCAAGCTCATTAGCCTCAACGTTTAGCACTTGGTCACCATCGCTCTCAATGCCATTGCATGTAATATTGAAGACTTCCTCACTGGCAGCCTCATTATCACTTCCCTCGTCCTCAGGAAGTTGTTCACTGGTTCCCAAACCTTCCTCCATCTGAAGCCTTCCAGTAGAGCAAGATGAATGGGAAAAGGTCAGCAACAATTAGATACATGTATCAAGAACTCTAGCCAGCTTTTCACGTGGAACAGATCTGTTCCTTTGACTTGAAATCTAGACCTTTGCATTTCAATGAGTCTCAATTCTTTCTTTATAACATCTAGATGTCATGGGAGAAGCTAAGAATTTACACTTATCATAGTATCCTTCTTTCTGGTGAAGCATAATCTAGCTAGGAAAGTCACTGTTGTGTCTCCTGCTTTCCCAAACCACCATACTTATTCTATCCCTAAGCAGGAATTACCTGTCGAGAAATTGAAAAATAAATAAATAAAGACGAGTATTCCTGATCAGATCAGTTTGACAAATCCAGCTTACAAAACAAAGGTGCCCATCCAACTCAGAGTACATGTGGAAAGAAAAACTGTCAAAAGTCAGAAAGTAATAAAGTGAGAAGAAGAAGATAAGATGTTCAAGTGTCAAGTATATTTCACCATTTGGTTTAAGCAAACAAAAATCCATGTAAGGCACCCTACTATTTTCGTAACTGTATATTACCTATTGAAAATAGATATATTAAATTAGCCAATTCCAAAATTGTTTGTCATCTTAGATAGTAAATGCAAATAATACTATGAACACCAAATCAGCAGAAAAGAGATTACAATGTTGTAAATTTAGAAGTACATACATAGTAAACCTTGAAACTCGGGATTTTATTCAACAAATGATATTTTACTGTGGCTTGACAGGTATATGCTATTAGCTCATATATTCTTCCTTATTTATAACAACACAAAATAGTAAAGCAACAGGAGTTAATTTACTAGCTCTATTAGTCGCTGCTAAGTAAATCATTTACGCAATATAGACCACCTTAATGGTCTATTCTTTTGTAGAACCTGATTAAGCGTGTTTCAACTTCCTCCCTAAGTGCTCAATAAGGCAACTGCAGGTCAAGTGACAGTTGAGAAGACAAATGGTGGGATCATAAGTCCTGTAAACCTACACACATGCTCAATTCCCGGTGAGGATGAGATTTTTTATTGACACGATTACGCTCTGATTATCCATGAATCAATATGAGAAAAGCCACTCATCCAACTCATACACTCGATTCAAAATAAATAAAGAGCTTCAATATTCCAATGAGTAATGCTAAACTAAGCAAAATAAAAATAAAAATCTTTTCCTGATCGAAATTTTACCCAGAAGATTTAATGAGTCCTGTCTAGTTTCTATAAAAGCTGATTCTTTATTAATAGGTTTCATCTCAGAAATACAGTCAACCAAAATCGTAGAGACTACGACTACCAAATTTTCTTATTCAATAACGACAATAACCAGAAAAATCCAAATAAAACTAAAAGCGTTACGAAAAAATTGAACAAAAGAAAAAAGAGAAACAAATAAAATGAACTGATTGACATTGGTGTACCGAAAATTGGAGAAGGAAGACTGTGGACAAGATATTCTACTACCTTTAGACTCACCTTTCCCCTAGAGAAATGAAGAACTCGCCGGAGAAAAAGACAAATAACGCCGGTGAAGAACCCAATTGGCAGCGGCGATAGACTGATGCAGGCTTTCAAACGCCTGGAATGATTAAAGGGAGGGTAGTGTTTTCCTTCTTTTTTTTATTGGCAAAATTAAAGCTAGAGCTAGAGGTAAAATTGTCACTTCAATCGTATTTAAGTTTGAGAAAAATGGAGAAAATGAAAATTACAAATTAATATATTTGGATTGTTGCTAGATAATATGGATGTTATTTATATTCTTTCTATTTTTGAATTATCAATGGAAAATTTTTCTAAAAAAATCTTCCTTTCTTGATTTTCTTTTCCCCTACATCTATCTTATCCCCTCACCTCTTTAGTCAATATTTGCATACTTCAAATTGGCTATAATTATAAATAGCCAACTAATTTATAAAGATTAATACACAAAAATCTCTCAATTTTCTTTCTTTCTTTTACTATCTCTTTTTTTTATTAATTTGTTAAGTTAATTTATTTTATAACACGTTATCAGCACAAACCTCCATCACTTTGAGCTATTTTAAAAAGGTAACAAAAGGATAAGAATTTTATTTTCTTAAAATGTCGAATATCTCTAAACTTGAATTTGTTGCTCTTGATATATCTGAAAAAGGCTGCTTATCATGACACTATATGTCGAAATACACCTAGAATCGATGGATCTGGCAGACACCATCAAAGATGTCAATATGACATCTAGTCAAGACCGTCTCAAAGCAATGATATTTCTCCGCCACCATCTTGACAAGGGGTTAAAATTACTGTATTTCACATTAAAAGACCCCTTAAACTGTGGAAGAATCTAAAAGAAAGATATGACCACCTGAAGTTAGTCATCCTTTCACAAACACGTTATGATTGACACAATTTGAGATTAATAGATTTTAAAATATAACTGAATATAATTTTGCCTTGTTTAGAATTATAACACAATTAAAATTATGTGGAGAAGAAATCACTGAGTAAGACAAACTTGAAAAAATATATTATGAATTACTTTCTCACCTTCTTATTGCTGAACGCCACAACGAACTATTAATGAAAAATCATGATAGTCGGTCCGTTGGTTTTTTGCCACTCCCTGGAGTGAATCAGGCAAACTATAACCAACGAAAAAGAGGTCACAATCCCAGTCGTCATCGTGATCGTGGCCGAAAAAAGAAATTATAATCATGATACTCGGCTAGCACCGAAAAATGATCAGCAATATAAAAAGAAGAGTGAGAAGCAGGAAGCTATACCAAAGAAAAATTCAGAAAGTATATGTTATTGATGTGGAGGTATGGGGCACTGGTCACGGACCTATCGGTCATCAAAATGTCTGATTCAGCTATATCAGGCATTGTTGAAGAGAACAGAAAGTAATCCAGAGACAAACTTTATCTCTGAAGATAATATTGAGCCTATGCATCTGGATGTAGCTGATTTCTTCAATTTTTCAGAATGAAATATGAATATTGATAAGCCCAATAATATTTAAATAATTTTCTTTTCATTTGTTTGTACTAAATAATATGTTTTTATTTTTCTAATTAGTGTAAATAAATAAAATTTATATAATGAGTCATGTTTTAATTATAATATTTACTTTATTTCTTTTTGAAGAAAAATATGAATATGCCTCAAATTTTATTTGGATCAATGATCAATTACGAAGATATTTGTGTAATTGATAGTGGAACAACTCATGTCATTTTTAAAGACGGGAAATATTTTTCCTACGTGCTTAGAAGAAAAACAAATGTCACTACAATTTCTATTAATTGAAAAATTATTGAAGGCTCTGGAAAAGCTACTATATTTCTGCCTAAGGGGACAGAGATTGTTATAGAATATGCACTATTCTCTTCTAATTCTCCAAAAAACTTGTTAAGCTTTAAAGATATCCGCATAAATGGATATCATGTTGAGACACTAAATGAAATGAATACTAAATACCTTGGTATAACCAAGAGTGTTTCAGGCCAGAAATATATTTTAAAAAAATTACCAACTTTGTCGTCTGGCTTATATTATGCAGAAATTAGTGAAATTGAAGCTCATTTGATTGTAAATCAGAAATTTGCTGATCTAAATGAATATGTGCTATGACATGATCGAATAGGTCATTCTGGATCAATAATGATGAGACGAATTCTTGAAAATTCAACTGGACATCTGTTAAAGAACCTGAAGATTCTTATGAATGATGAATTTTCATGTGTTTCTTGTTATCAAGGCAAATTAATTGTCAGACCATCAACCCTGAAGTTTGGCATCGAATCTCCTGACTTTTTAGAGCGTATACATAGGGATATATGTGGACTTATTAATCCACCTAGTGGATTATTTAGATATTTTATTATCCTAATAGATGCATCATCAAGATGGTCTCATGTGTGTCTCTTATCATCTCGTAGCCTGGCATTTGTGAAGTTAAAAGAACAAATAATAAGATTAAGGGCGTGATTCTCAAATTATCCAATTAAAGCTATTCGTCTTGATAATACTAGAGAATTTACATCCCAAGCTTTTAATGATTATTGCTTATTAATTGGGATAAAAATTGAACATCATTTTGCTCATGTTCATACTCAAAAATGGGCTTGCAGAGTCATTTATTAAGCGCCTACAATTAATAGTAAGACTTCTACTTATGAAAATAAAATTGTCGATTACTGTTTGGGGTCATGCTATCTTACATGCAACAGCACTTGTACGTCTCAGATCGATAAATTATAATAAATACTCTTCGTCACAATTAGTATTTGGTCATGATCCAAATATAGCACATCTACGAATTTTTGGTTGTGCGATATACATGCATGTAGCACCACCACAACGTACAAAGATGGGCCATCAACGAAGGTTGGGCATATATGTTGGGTTTGACTCACCCTCCATAATTCGCTATCTTAAATCGTTGGCAGGAGACTTATTTATTGCTCGATTTGCAGATTATCGATTTGATGAAATAACTTTCTTGCAATTAGGGGGAGAGAAAAAGAAATCTGAAAGAGAAATTGAATGGAAAGTTTCATCACTATCTTATTTTGATCCACCCGCGCATGTGAGCAGGAAGTCCAGAAGATCATTAACTTACAGAAAATAGCAAATCAAATTCCAGATGCATTTACTAATTTGAAACGAATAACTAAGTCACATATCCCTGCAGTGAATGTGCCTATCTGGATTGATATTCCAAAAGAACCATCTACTAGTATCATAGTTTCTGAATCCCAAATATGTCTGAAGCGTGGTAGACCATTAAGTTCAAAGGATAAAAATTCTAAAAAGAGAAGCGTGAGAAATAATAAAGATGATACTACAAAAGAACCTCCTGAAGAAGGTCAAGATTTGAGTAATCCTGATATTTCTGAAGAAATCAGTGAACTCGAGACTCAAGTGAATGAAGAACTTTCAATAAGTTCTACCGGTAATGAGATAAATTTAGATCGATCAAAAATTATGATGGATAAAGTTTTGCATATAATATTGCGCTTAACCTCATACAAGATAGTGAAAGTCTTGAGCCTAAATTCGTTAAAGAATGTCGATGTAGATGTGGTTGGCCAGAATGGCAAAGGCAATTCAATTAGAATTAGACTCACTTGCTAAACGTGAGGTATTTGGACCTGTAGTCCAATCCCCTGAAGGTGTAAAACCAGTTGGCTATAAATGAATTTTTGTGCGAAAACAAAATGAGAGAAATGAAATTGTAAGATATAAGGCACGCCTTATTGCACAAGAATTTTGTCAAAGACCCGGGGTCAATTATGAAGAAACATTCACCTATTATGGATGGAATAACTTCTCGATATCTCATCAGTTTAGCTGTACATAAAAATTTTGAAATACATCTAATGGATGTAGTTACAGCTTACCTTTATGGTTCACTTGATAATGAAATTTACATGAAAATCCAGAAGGATTAAAATTGCCTGAAACATGTACTAAGACTCGGGAGATATACTCAATCAAATTGCAAAGATCATTATATGGTCTAAAACAATCAGGGCGTATGTGGTATAATCGTCTTAGTGAGTACTTGATAAATAAAGGTTATATAAATTATGTCATTTGTCCATGTATTGTTATTAAGAAAATGGAATCAGAGTTTGTTATACTCGTTGTTTGTGTTGATGACATAAATCTCATTGAACCCCTGAAGAGGTCCAAAAGACGATTAAATATCTAAAGAAAGAATTTGAAATGAAAGATCTTGGAAAGACAAAATTTTGTCTAGGTTTGTAAATTGAATATTTAGCAGACGGGGTCATTGTCCACTAATCTGTCTATACTGAGAAAATCTTAAAATGATTTTACATGGACAAAGCACATTCATTAAGTCCTAAAATGATTGTTCGATCACTTGAAGTGGAAAAAGAATCATTTTGAACTCCAGAAGAGAATGAAGAATTTCTTGATCCTGAAGTACCATATTTCAGTATTGTTGGTGCACTTATGTATCTTGTTAACGCAATCAAATCTGATATAACATTTTTTATTAATTTGTCGGTAAGGTATAGTTCATCCCCAATGCGAAGACATTGGAACGTTATCAAGCATATTTTGCGATATCTAAAGAGTACCATTGATATAGGTTTATTTTATACTAACAAAGGTTGTGCACACCTTATTGGTTATGCAGATGCAGGTTATTTATAAGAACCACATAAAGCTCTATCTTAAACAGGCTATTTAATTACATATGGAGGAATTGCTATAGCATGGAGATCTATAAAGCAGTCTATTATTGCTACTTCTTCAAATCATGCTGAAATAATAGCAATTAATGAAGTAAATAGAGAATGTGTGTGGTTGAGATTGATCATAAAGTTCATTAAAGAAAGATGCAGCTCGAAAAATGATATCAAAGTATCCATAGATATATTTGAAGACAATGTCGCGTGCATAGCTTAATTGAAAGGTAGCTTCATAAAAGGAGACAGAACCAAATATATTTCACCAAAATTATTCTTCACACATAATCTCCTGAAGAATGGTAATATTGATGTACAACAAGTTCATTCGAGTGATAATCTTGCAGATTTATTCACAAATGCATTATCAACATCAACTTTTAAGAAACTAAAATATAAGATTGAAATACGTCATCTCCAAAATATCAAATGAAGTTTTTATCAGGAGAGTAAAATACGCATTGTACTTTTTTTCTCTTAACCAAGGTATTGTTCCACTGGGTTTTTCTGGTAAGATTTTTAATGAGGCAATATTCAAGGTGTATTATCAGATGTGTATACTCTTTTTCCTTCATTAGGTTTTTTCTCACTGAATTTTTTTTAATAAAATTTTAATGAGGCACATTATCTTTTAATGAACTCCAATCAAGAAGGCAACTTGCAAGTAATTCAAGCAGAGATGATGAAATTATGATCTTCATCATGAAAGTAATGAGGGAGCGAACAATGTGTATTACAAATAATTATGTACATATTTTTCTTTTGTATATGGACATCCAATGGGGAGTGTTGCAAGATAATATGGATGTCCCTTTCTTGATTTCCTTCTCCCCTACCTTCATCTTATGCCCTAACCCCTTTAGTCAACATTTGCATACTTCAAATTGGCTATAAATAGTCAACTAATTTGCAAAGATCAATACACAAAAATCTCTCAACACTCTTTCTTAGGGCTGGGCGTTCGGTATTTTTAAAGTTTGGGTTCGATAATTTAATAATCGGTAATTTAAAGTATATATCAAATACCAAACTTTCAAACTTCGGTTCGATAATTCGGTAATCGGTAAATCAAACTTCGGTTAGGTACGGTATTCGATAATACCATATTGAAGTCGAAGTCTAATTACTGTATTAGAATGCAAGTATACTATGCAAGGGGTCAATGTAATTAGTAATAATAGCAACATATAAAGCCCGGGGACTTCAAATATTGGAGATGCTTTATCATTTTGGACTTCTATGTACAATGTAAAGGAAAAGGAATATTATAGAATTACAGGTATAGGAAAGGAAAAACTAAAAAATGACTGACCGGGCAAAGAGTAATTGACTGAACATAGAACATTGTAAGCATCACCCCTTCTCCATTAAGTAACTATTCAATATAGACAGAAAAATCAGAGGCTGGCCACTGGGAAAATTGGCACTCAAAAATTTGAAAATTTGAAATCATTTCAAAAGTCATAATCTAATGTTTATAAATGTCAAGTTCTTGTATGCTATGTGTCGTACATATCCTCCTCTGCCAGCTGTTGTTTTGATGCGAACAACACGCCTTGAGTTCCATACATGTACATTTTCTATGGTGACATTTGACACCCCACCAGACATCTCACTAGTCACTTTCTATCGATATGCCTGCACTGCATATTGTTCAACCAAAGTGAGCAGCATGTAATGTAAATGGTGTTGCTCTTTTTGATGCTCAAAATAAAAATAAAAGTTACATTTCTTCAAACCAGAGTTACTAATTATCAGCAGGTTAAATATCAATAGTAATGAACATTTTCTCAAATATATTGAATCAAGAAAAACAAAGAGTTATGGGGTGAAATGGGGTGAAATCAAGAAAAAAAAGTTTGTTCAAGCATTGATAAAAATATTTGTACCAGTGAAAGCTAACAGATATTCATAAGATTTCACTTAAAAGTAAACAAGAGATGCACACTTTGAAATCCAAATTTGATGCTATCATTTTGTCTTTTTAAATGATCATTTAATGAGTCTAGAAAAAATTCTTTGGCCCAACCGTAGCATCCAAAATTCGGAGATGATGGACTAGCTTCCTTACTTCACTCCATTCACACATTGAACTTAACTCGCATGGCATATGACTAAAATTTGAGCGGAGCTCTACCAACTGAGCCATGTTCCCGAGCCAAGTAAAGCATGCGTGAAGTAGTCAAATATTGTTCTATTCTTTTAACTGGGCTATCTTGAACTTGAATTAGAGACCTTGCCGGTCAAGTAAACCATTGCAACCACAGTCCAACCAATTAGGAGAGAACCAATAGATTCCTTTTCGGAAGCAATTCAAAATACAAGTCCCTCAACTTTTTACGAATTAAGCTAGACTAGATACCAATAGGATCAGAATAAATATAGAGCACTAAAAATAAAGTACTAAATTTCAAATGAATAATGATATGCAACAACTTCTCATTGATCTGCAGAAGCCATTTCTCATATGCAAACCGAAGTCCTGCTAGGTTAAGCAGGAAATGTTCTCAGCAAACATATGGATTGAAAATGATACAGATACAACACAGCAAATAAGTCAAACAAAAGACAGTAATTATTCTACCAAAAGAAGCCACTGGAGAAGAGACTAATCAATACAAGAAATTACTTCCAGACATCTCACTAGTCACTTCCTATCAATATGCCCGCACTGCATATTGTTCAACCAAAGTGAGCGGCATGTAATGTAAATAGTGTTGCTCTTTTTGATGCTCAAAATGAAAACAAAAGTTACATTTCTTCAAACCGGAGTTACTAATTATCAGCAGGTTAACAATATCAACAGCAATGAACATTTTCCCAAATATACTGAATCAAGAAAAATTTACAATAGTAAAAAGAGAATAAGTTCGAAACTTAACAGAGAGACACATAGCCTTATACCTGAGGCATCTTGCAATTACTGTTGTTGCTACAATTACACACGTAAGTGTACTTAGTCTCTCAAGTAGTAAAGCAGCTCTTTCAAGCCAGATATCGAACCCACAGGGACCTTAATAAGGCAAACAGTTTCTTTTAGATAACTACACTAATTGTAATTGTGTAACAGTTTGAAGATTGTTTGTTAATGACTTTTGAAAATATAACAACTTTCTATAAGTGAGAACAATGCAATAGTTATGTATATTAATCAGGTTTCAAGAAATTCCAGGGCTATAGCATAACGTGAAATCAAGTTTACTATTATTCAATCTTAGTTTTCGATGGACTATTTAATTACTGATCAAAAAGGGTTAATAATCCAATTATGGTTTTCCAACCTATAATTGCCTATCTTCATTGTCAACCTAACTACATCATTGAGTGGTGATAGGTATAAAACAATAAAAACTCATTTAACTATCATTTTTTTATCTTAACCAAATGTGGTAAATAGGTATGTGTTATAGGCATCCTATCTACTAATCATCCTAACACAAATTAGCATGAACACATTCCCTCCATTCTTTGTTCTATCTACTTGTCCTCTTCCAAATTTAAGATAGACAACATATATATCTTAATGTTGGCCAAACATCAAAATAATAACCACGAAAATGGAAGAGTACTTAAAATCAATAACCCATCTTCAACCAAGCTTAAATGTTATTAAACCATGTTTCTAGCTATAGCCCCAAAATTTGGGTGTTTAGCTACTCATATTCGAATAACAAAACCAAGTAATTGAATTCATACAATTTTAGAAATACAACAAGAAGAAGAAGAAAAAGAAACCTAAAATGTTTTGTTCTCTTCTCTTACTTCCTCTTCCTTTTCTCCTGTTTTCCCGCCTCCAAAACGCGTCCCCTCTTTTGCCCTAGCACACCACCTTTTAAAGTGTTTTTTCCCCTCTCAATTATTGATGGACAGAATAATAAACTACTGAAAAGTTAATGGCGCTGCAGTGGCGCATCGCGCCACTATCGCGCCCATAGTGTGCCTGCACTTGTTGTGCTTAGCGCGGCAGTGGGGCATCGCACCATTATAGCGCCCAAAACATGCCTCAGTAGTTTTGCTCCTGGCGCGTCGCGCCACTATAACCTGTGCAGGTTTTGGCGCTGCAGTGGGGCGTCGCGCCACTATAGCGCCAGGACTATTTTTCCTGTCTTTTGCTTTGCAAATTTCTGCATATGTTGGAACTCATACCTTATTGCACACTTGCTTGATATTCCATCCAAAATACACCATTTGACTCCAATATCTTCTCAGAATGCCACACAAAAGATAGCCAAACATAGTGCATGGGCTTATAAATACGCCCAAGATCAATTACAAATCAAGAACGAGAGAATCTTTTGAGCTATCATCCATATCTAAAAAGAATTTAAAATATGTCAACAATTAAACTAAGTAAAAAAAATATAAAAATAAAATACAAAAACTGAAAAACATACCAAGTTCAAGTTTCATAAGATCATTAAAATTTTCTTCAATATTTATGGAATAAGGCTCATTTCGACGCCAATCTTGAAGACAAATAACAGCTTGCACCAATTTCAGAGTCAAAGAAATCCTAAATGAATCAAGAATATGGCCCCCGGTGCTAAAGGCACATTCCGATGCCACACTAGCAATTGAAATTGCCAACACATTATGAGCTATCTCGGAAAGAATTTTATATCTAGGAGAATGAGCTTTCCACCACGACAAGATATCAAAATTGTCCTCATCATCATTCGGCTCTAGTTCTTCACTAAGATACTTTTCCAATTCTGACTTACCACCAAATCTGTACCATCTTGTTTGTTCCTCTTCATTTAGATCTTATTTCTCACTTTTGTTGATTTTGTGCTAGTGTTAGAGATAGATGAATCCAATGTCTAACCCGATAAATTAGAGAGAGAAGATGAGCGTCGAGATGCATTAGAAAATTTTGCTACATACTCTTCAAACATAGATTTTATGTAAGTCACAATTTCATCTTTTATTTCACTCCCCTTTTCATCTCCAAACATATCCTCAAGTGCGTCTCCAACATACTCAAGTTGGTTACGATGATCTAAGATAGAGGCAATAAAAAGCACTTTATTCATTTTTTCAGGAGCACCCTAATACTTGATAAACTTTTCTTTTATTTGTTCTCCCATTTTTGCCAAAGAAGGATCATTGTCTTCCATACACTCTCTTAAATGATTGTGAAGCTCAACTATATCTTCAAAGTGACCATTAGAAGTGACGTAGAGCGAACCTGAAACCTTCTTAGTTAGATCATAAAATCTTTTAAGAAATATTACCATATTTCTCACCTTTTGCCAATCATCACTTTCAAGTACACCTGCAACACTTCCATCTTCACAAACATGATTAGCAAGATAAGTTGACAATCCACCATATTCAAGATCAAACCTATCAAATGCACTCTCAAAATATTGTGCGGCATCCAACATCAAGTAGGCCGAATTCCACCGGGTTGAAACATATAAACATAATGACTTCTTACTGCTTATATTTTTTAGTTCACAATATTCCACAAATTTTCTAATCCTTGCGGCAGATTGTCTAACATATTTCATCATTTTCCTAACACGTTTGATAGATGGACCAACTTCTCTCATGCCATCTTGCACAATAAGATTCAAAATGTGAGTCATACATCTCACGTGAAGATGATTACCACATTTCATGTTAGATCCCCAATTAACCATTTGTTTGTATAACTCTTTCACCATGACATCATTAGAAGAAGCATTATCTACAGTTATAGTGATTATTTTCTCCAATTTCCAATCAAGTAAACACTTACTAATACAACAGGTCATTTCGTCACCCTTATGACTAGTAACAACCTAAAATTTTAGAATTCGTTTATGCAAGAGCCAATCACTATCAATAAAGTGTACTGTCAAACACATATAATTTATTCTCTGTATAGAAGTCCATGTGTCTGTGGTTAAACAAACTCTCGATGATGTTTCTTTCAAATACTTCATAAACTTTTATCTCTCTTCACCAAAAACTACATAACAATCCCTAGTCACTGTTCTACAGGAGGAAACTCGGAATAAAGGTTGGGTTTTTTTCATAAACTTCTTAAAACCTTCCTTTTCAACAAAATGAAAAGGAAACTCATTAAAGATTAACATCTCAACTAAAGCTCTCCGAGATACCTCTTGATCAAAAATTCAAATTGCTCATCACGCATTTCACCTTCTAATGGAAAGTTTAAATTTGATTATTTGTACTTAGAATTGAAAGTGTGAACCTTATTTGGATTTTTAGGACAAGTTTCAAATGTTTATTCAGTCCACTTGTTCCATTTTTAGTTGAATCAGCTAAGAGAACTTTACCACAATGTTTGCACTTTGTTTTATTAATTCCATTTTCTATGAGCTTATCATAATGCGGCCAAGCAGCAGATCTTGATTCTATAGCTTTCCTCTTCATAGTCATTGAATGTTGTTCAACTTCCGATGTTGAATCAAGAGACTCAGTAAGAGCTAGAGGTGCGCTTCCACTGACATTGGTTGTTCGACTTGTTTCATCTTTCATCTAAACATAAAAGAGAGTACAAATGTTATAAGACATAAATTGGAAGTGTAAAACAAAATCAAAAAAGAACAAATCTTGCTCATCTCCGATAGAAGAATTTGCGCTAAACCTGTGTAATAATTTTAGAAAAAGATTAGAAAACAAGAAACAAACAAAGGGCGAGCAGAGAAATAGAGCTTACACAGATGAATAACCTATTCGTCAACAATAACAGCCCCCTTTGCCGCTACTAAACACACTATCTCACAACAAAAGATTGCCCAATATTCCCTTCCTTTCCCCTTTGTTGTCCCAGTGTTATCAAAAGTGCTTGCTTCAGCGCTTTAGCGAGAAGCAGAAGCAAAGTGCACATAGGGCTTTTCTTCCATGAAGCATGACTATGGAGAAAAAGTGTGCGTTTCTGAGAAAGGTGAGAAAAACGAGAAGCATGCGCTTTAGTGAGATCTCGTTCTTTAAAAAACAAGTTGTAAAAATATACTTACGACAACTGCGACTTCTTTTTCGCTGCTCTTCAACTACTGGGACTTCTCTTCAAGGTAAGTTCTCTTCTCTAATTGTTTTCTTCTTCTCTAATCCTCTTTTTAATTTTTTTTCTCCTCTTCTTTTTTTCTTTGTTTTCTTTGCTGCTACTCGATTGCACTGTTGAGGTTGTGATCTGTGAAGGACTGAAGGGCGAGCGCCGAGCAGAGAAATAGAGCTATGATTGTGAAGGAGTGAAGCACTGAAGCTGTGAAGGACTGAAGGTCTTAACTCTCAAGAGTGAAGTTGTGAACTGATTTGTGAAGGTCTTAAGAGTTAAGACTTAGGTTTAGGGATTTCAGATTTGGGCTGGACAAATATTTTGACAATGGGCCTTTTCTTTACTCCTTTAGGCCCTACACTCCTTTAGGCCTAACAGAATACAATGGGCTGCAGAATTGGACTATTGGTCATTTACTCATTTAATTTCGATATTCGGAAAATACCGAATACCGAATGGTATAATTGTAAATATCGAATACCAAAATTGAAATATGAATTTTGGTATCGAATACCGAACCGAATTACCGAACACCAAAATAATAAAATAGCCGGTTTGGTTCGATAATTCGATTTTTGATATTTTATGCCCAACCCTACTCTTTCTTTCTCTTACTATCTCTCCTTATTATTAATTTTCTAAGATAGTTTGTTTTATAACATAGATAGCATTTTAGTACTACTACTAATAACAATTTCAGAAAAGGATCAACAACAGACTTTAAAATAAATACTTTTAAACAAACATATTTAATAAATTATAACCACTCATATTGTATATATCATATACTAACAAAGAAACATTAAAAATTGAGGAGCGTTTTTTTTTTTTTAGGGAATGAAATATCCTTGATAATACCTTATTCCGTTTACATAGGCATTTTTTTCTTTCTATTTAAATCTGGTAACAATTAAATTCAACCCACAATTAAATCCGATTTAGTTTATAAGATAAACTCATCCCAAGAAGTAAACAATAGGCAAAAGTAATTAATTTGATTTTTGCGAATAGTTAGTATATTTCCTAAAACACTAAGGGGTCGTTTGGTACAAAAATACATAACGCATGGATTAATAATGCATGAATTAGTAAATAGGAATTAACAATGTAGGAGTTATTTTTTATCAAGTGTTTGGTTCATTGCTTCCCATCTAATTTTGTGTTTGGATTAATACTTTACAAAACGCTTCTTTCCAATTATACCCTTAAATTATTATGAATTTTTCTATTTTATATAATTGAGCCAGGATAGATAAATGTCGGATTAGATTGATTTTTTTTGTGGTCTTCTAGCTAGCTAGGAGAAGAACAAATTTGTTGTCACGTTTGCTATTTTCTCACTTGAATTATTTGAGGATAAATAATAGTCATCTTAATAAATTGATCACTCACAAAATATCAATTTTCAATTTTAAAAAGATAGACATCTACTTTTAAAACCAAAAAAATAGTAAACGGTTGTAAAAATGAATAAACAATCTACGTTTACACCTAAAAATTGCAAGTTGTAGTTTTAATATGTATGCAATTTTATAAATTATTCAAAAAATATATAATTAGAAATCACATATATATTAACAAATAATACATTCAATTAAAATCACAAACGTCACGTGGTGATATGTTTGTCTTTTCAATTAGTAGATATTAAACAACTCACATTTCAAATATTGTATTAATTTGTATTTGATTTATTTAGCAACAAACAACTCTCTCTAAATAATAAATTTGTAAGCTAATTTATTTAAATAAATTTACTAGTACATATATATATATATAAACATAAAATCAAGAAAATAAATAAAATGATTAAAAGAATTTGAGGGGTATTTAAGTCTTTACATATTTTAACCCCATGGTATTAAACATATGTATTAGTAATATCACCAAATAGGAGGTATTAGTGCATAACTAATCCATGAATTAGTTATACATAAGCACAAAATTCGTATCAAATATAGTACTAACTACTAAATAATCTCATACATAATACATGAACTATTTTTCCTAATACTTTGGATTCCTACCAAACGATTTTTTTTATAAAATCCGACGAAAATACACATCATATCATGTTTTAACTTATTTAGTACATGAAAAAATATGGAAAATTCAACGAATTATACCTATGCCAAAGAGAAATCATAACAATTGAGAGACCATGTTGAAAAAATTACTAGTAACAGATGAAAGGGACTATTTTGACAAAAGAACATTTGCTTGGAATTTGCATTTATTTATCCAATTATTTTTAATAATACGTATTCAGAATCAATAAAAAGCTAGTGGTGTTCGTTGGATTCAACCTCCCTCCACTCATCACGCAAGACACGGGAGAGATGGCACTCCGACTCCCTCTTCTCTCTCCTTCTCCATCTGCTTTATGCTTTCTCCGTTCCACTTCGTCGTCGTCGGCTGAATTTACCGGCCAATTTTCAAGGCTATGGACAAGCAGAAGCAGAACCGGACCGGCACTTCCGGTTCTCACGAGAGCTTCTTCGAAGAAAGACGACGATAAACCCGCATTTAACCCGTTCGGTTTTGTCACTGACAATCCGTCGAGCCGAAGCGCAATTCAGATGCCGGAGAGCCCAGCGGAGGACGGAAACGTCGGCCAAATGCTTTACGTAACTCAATTTCTATCTCTTTACTAATTTCTTTTACTTTAATTTGCTCTGATGAGTTTGGTTTTTTTCAATTTGAATTCTGAAGCACGTGAAATTTTTGACGGTGAGAAATGAACTCAGGCTTAGAATTATGTGAGCTGTCTTCTCTAAAACAGTTTAAAATTGTTGGAGATAGAATACTTTTATTTGCTTAATTGTATCTTTTATGTACTTAAAGCGTAACATTTATGAGGTTTTGTAATAAGGACATTGATAATATGATAACTACCTGAAGCCTTTCAGTTTTGCCTTCGTGTTAGATTACTAGTTACAGCCTGAAATTATTAGCATATTCTCAAATTATTATTGTGACTTAGTGATTATTTGTTGTAGAGAATTGAAGACAAAGGAAAGGAATACGGATCATATGTCAAATCAGGAAAATTTAGGTGGTTTGTGAGAGAAACGGGTAAGTTTTTAATTTGCATTCTGGTTGAATTGATCTTGTTTGTACTTTAACGACTTCAAAAAGCTAGAGTTCGGTCCTTGCAGGATCACCTGAAAGCAGACGCGGTACAATTGTCTTTCTCCATGGAGCTCCAACACAATCATACAGCTATCGAGTTGTTATGTCTCAGGTTTAAATGCTAATTTTTAGATTTTACTACCTTCAGACTTGGAAATTTTTGGAATGTGTAGGAAGTCAAAATTCATTACCTTGGCTCTATTACTGCCGTGACTATTTCTATTTACATTTTTGTCGAAGTGTTAACTTGCTGTTATATTTCACTTACTTAGCACTTCGTGCATCTCTACTAATATGACATTCTTTCTACTCTGGCATGTTTTAAATTGTCTGATAATTTTGGTAAAATTTTCACAACTTTCAAGAAAATTTAAATTTATTAAATTATTCAAATGTTGAACTTTTACGTGATGTTTTCTTTATCACATTAACGTTTCAGTCATTCCTTTAATATTTTCTATTTTGAGACAATCTTTCCGTAATTCATTGACATATTCAATATTAAATTTCTATACTCAAACTAGCTATTACAGTAATATTTTCTTCTTCCATGATTTATACTCATATGTAAGTCAACTGAACTTCATGAATCCATCTCCTATAATGTCTTATGAAATGGAGCGAATGTAGTTGAGTAGTTTTCAATTATTATTTTGAGTTTCAGAGGTGCCTCTCTGCAAGATCAAGAAATTTATAGGGCTACTCTTAAAATAGATAGTTGACAAACTGACTATGTTCAAAAGGCAGGTGGTATGATATTTGAAAAGAATCTCTTCTTGAAAAGAATGTACAAAAGATGACTTGGTAATGTTATTGATTTTTTCACTGTCTTAATGTGTGATCCTGGTTAGAAGCAGGAGGAATTCGTCTAGTCACCATATAACTCGCTCT
The DNA here is from genome assembly GCF_947179165.1 of Solanum dulcamara. Classification (NCBI taxonomy): domain Eukaryota; kingdom Viridiplantae; phylum Streptophyta; class Magnoliopsida; order Solanales; family Solanaceae; genus Solanum; species Solanum dulcamara. The sequence goes on from NC_077244.1 coordinate 69,606,751, forward strand.
TCTTTTTTATCTGTTCCAAAAATCTCCCAATCTTTTTACTTCTTGATACTATTGATGTTTATCATTCAACAAGAGGCGTTTTCTCTCTGGCTAGCTGTCAGATGCTGGGTTCCACTGCTTTGCTCCTGACTGGATCGGATTTGGATTCAGTGACAAGCCACAACCTGGTTATGGTTTTGACTACACTGGTATCGAGACCTTCTCACTGTAAACTTCAGTATACTTTATCTGAATATTGTTTTTTAAACTAGGCAATATTATGAAGTTCTGAACAATTTTACTGGCAGAGAAAGAGTTCCATGAAGAGTTCGATAAGTTACTTGAAGTTCTGGGGGTGACGTCTCCATTTTTCCTTGTAGTTCAGGTCTGAATGACGTTAACCAAGCTGGGATTAATATTTTATGTTACATATCTATTTTCAGTCTACCGGATTAAAGTATATGATTTCTGGCTACAGGAAAGAATACTATTGGCACTGGAACGATAGTGGATGTAGTAGATTTTGGTTGAACTAGAAAGAAATTTTTTCTTTTTTCTCATAGATTTTTCTCTTTGTAATTTTTCATTCTATGTAGCATGCATGATCAGCTACAGGCCTCTATTATGGGAGGTTACAAAGAATCAGGTTACCTACATATTACAGTTGAAATTGGCCAAGAAACTTTTTTTTTTGTTATTAAGGAAATTCGGTCTGATTTTTTTTTTTAACAGAAGGAGATATAAAATTGAAATGAAGTGTGAATTAATTATTTTTGCATCGATGAATTGAAGTGATTATACGCAAGTGCTAATACTGAAATATGTATGGTCAGACAGGGAAATGACCATGTTCAAAATAAAGGACATGTGGCAGATAGGAAAATTTTGTTGAAGTGTTGTGTTAGAGAAGTTTTTGGTGTGGGTATGACAACCTTAAGAACAGCCCTTCTATGTAGACAGCCAATCATTGCTCTAGTGAAGCACCAAGTAGTTAGTTCATAATCTTGAATATAATCATCTTTCTTGCACTTTACAAGCTATTTTAATACAGATCTTCCTTGTTAATTTTAGGCTTATCGCATTTGTAGATAGTTTTATAAATTAATGATTTCTTATAATAGAAGCATGTTTTTGGGACTTTTGCTCAGGTATCTTTATTGTGATAATCTATTTGTAGGGATTTCTTGTGGGTTCATACGGATTGACTTGGACCTTGAAAAATCCAAGCAAAATATTGAAGCTTGCAATTCTTAACACTCCATTGACAGTTTCTTCGCCTATTCCTGGACTTTTTCAGCAACTCAGGTTTCATTTTCTGTGTAGTTAACCAACTGCTTGCATCTCATAGTAAATTGACTGCTCTTAATTAATGCAAGAAGAACATTAACTGCTCTTTTCACATATTATGGTATTCAAATTGTAACTGAAAGCCTTCTGTGCCTTTTTGTGTCTTAGCATTTTTTGTCTTCCATCAGATTGCAATATTGCTGGGGAAGTTAGCCTCCTAATTGTATTTACTTTTAATATACCATTTATTTAGAAATCCAAAAACTACAGGAAACCAAGCTGATAACTTAGGTGCTTCACTTTGCTTAAGGGGCATGTATTATGTGCCTCCAAATTAGTAAAGAATGAAGTCAGCTTATTGAAATAGCTACGAAACGTCTACCCTTATCCTTATTATTGGATTCTCATTTTCTTCAGATTGTTGTTGAGCCACAATTTCCTGAATGAATTTGTTGCGACTGCTAATCAACATATATAGAGCAATTATTTTTCTTGTTATTTGTTCTTCTGTTTATGAACAAAAGTTTGCTTCATTGCTTTTGAGATGTTCAGTATTCATTCAACTCCTTGCTTTTTAAACTGAACTGTCAGTTAACTATTTTCTAATTGAACTTCTCTTCTTTGTTTATGTATTAGAATTCCCTTCTTCGGTGAATTTACTTGCCAGAATGCAGTAATGGCAGAGCGCTTTATTGAAGCAGGTAGCGCGTAGGTATCCAAAATGTATCTTTAAATTTGGGAATTTTTTGAACTAGAACTATATGATTCTTATCAGTGTGATTGATTTTAAATTAGTTTCTATACTCTCTCATGCATTTAGAACAGAAATTATTAAGATTTAGTTAAGAGTTATCTTAAACCAAGAGTAATCTGAGTCCTCAATATTCTCTTTCTTAACTTGCGATAATATTTCTATCTGATGTTCATTGACATCATCTTAGTGGCCCTGCTAAATAAAAAGATTGGCGATGCACTCCCCAATTCCTAGGAGTGACTACATTCTGCAAAACTATTTCATGTGGTTTTCCTTTAGCATAAGAAAACAAAAACCTGGTACCTTATTCTGTTGTGGCTATTCTCAACTGTCATCTCCCCCATCCTTCCATGTTACTCTTTTGTACTTTTGGCTGATGTGGACAGCTATGCAAAAGAAAATCCTCCATCATGTTCATATCATATATTAATGGCATTTATCTTCAAACAGCTAATCTCTTTTCAGAACCGAGCATAGCCGCCCACATTATTCTCGTATGTTTGATCACTTGTATCTATGGATTATGGCTTTTGAGAATTCACATAAGTTGATTATCTTGGAAGTTAAAGAATGCACTAGTACCCTTAATATTAGCACCAATTTATGTCCTAGAAAAGGAACTACGAAGAAGTTTGAATATGTTAACATTGATTATACCAAATCCCCATGCAAATACAATTAGCTGAAAAAAATACTCTGTAAATTTATGACATGAAAAGTTGCCATATTTTAATGCACTAGAAATTTACTTCCCTCCACTTAATATTACTCATTTCCTACAACTTCCTTATATAACAAAATGTTACCATGACAGCTACGTCTTAAAGCTGGAGAAGGCTGATGTGTACCGGCTACCATATCTGGCAAGCAGTGGACCTGGATTTGGTTTGTAACCTGCATTATTCTACAACTCTGCATAAAAAAAGATAGAGCTGTATATATTCTTATTCTCTTTCATTCAAATTGTATTTATTTGTCTTAAGGTGCTTAATCATCTAGCAATACACATGGTCTATCTTCAATTGTGAAGGAAGTGCTTACCAAATTCTCGGACACCATTCTTTGACGGCTATCAAAAAGACTAGAAACCCTTTGTTTGTCTGTTAACTTAATGCTTTTGAGCAACGATATAAAAGAAGAAGAATTCATACAAGAAGGTTTCTGGAGGATCTAGTGTACATGCAGATCCAGCTGGGTTCTGTGCTTTCAAGGTTTATTTAGCCTTGGAATGTTGAATGAGGTATAAAGTCATGAACCAAAGAACTCAAGTGAAGAGTGAAACAAAGTGATTATGTACTACTCCTTAGAGAACACCAAGTCTTAGTTTTTAAAAGTCTTGAGATTATTGAAGCAAAGCTTATTGTTTATGCACTTGGGATTAGAAAAAAAGCATATTTAAAGAAACATGACAATCAGCAAAAGGCAATCATGTTTTACTGACTAATGCCGAATCTAAAAACTGTGCACTTTAAATTTCCAGCTTTGTTGGAAGCTGCAAAGAAAGCTAACTTCAATGAGACTGCACGTCAAATAGCATCTGGTTTTGCATCTGGAAGGTATTTAATCTACTTTCATTTTCCTTAGTTGTGCCTGTTGCATAAAGTTTGTGTTAGAGCAGTTCTGTATCTTAGGTCTATTCCACATAGCAAACAACGAAGCTTAATCCTTGTATCGGATCAAATTGTGCAGCGATACAGTTTGATTCTCTTTCTCTAATTTTTTCCCTAGCTCTGTTGTTGCTTTCGCTACATTTAGGCATACTAGATGCCATAAACTATGTTAGCTACGTGGCTTCACTTTCAATGTCACTAAATCTCTTCATATGAAGAAGTGCAGAAGCTCACCCTTCAAGAGCTAATGGATGTTGCACAGTTGCTTGTTGCAAATACTATTACACATATTAGATGTAATTCAACTATTAATTCCATTTGTATGTTCCTGTACTTGATCATATTCCAGCATACGACTCTGATCAGAATTCTTTTCTATTTCAAATATAACAAAGTTCTAACTGCTACTGACGCTGATTTTTCTTCCTTCTGGGGAATATGGAAACTCGATTGGTTACTTTCAGTTGGGATAAACCAATTTTAGTTGCTTGGGGAATATCAGATAAGTATCTCCCACAATCAATTGCGGAGGAATTTCAGAAGGGAAATCCTCGATCTGTCGAACTTAAGCTGATTGAAGGCGCTGGCCATATGCCTCAAGAGGACTGGTAATAGATTTATCCTTTCACTTGTATGGATATTAACATCACCTAACTAAAAGAATTTTCACGAGTCAGAGCTGCATTCTTTTGGCAGGCCTGAGAAAGTAGTCGATGCTCTTAGAATGTTTTTCCGAGTTTGATGCACGACCTTCAACTGTGGATTCTCAACTATTCCTGATATTATTCCACTTGCAGCAGTGCTTTCATATGATAATGCTTTCTAAGGTGCCCTCCTTTTTCTATCTTGAAAAGCATAGTGGAATTATTATGATTCTGTCAAAACTCAAAAACAATAGTTGAAATGTAAATGCAATCGTATATAACGGCAACAAGTAATGGATGAACTTGTGCTCCCCTCCCCGCACCCCACAACCTTCCTCTCCTCTTCCTCTTTTCAAGTACATTAGTGTTAAGTCAGGTCCAAAAAGTTTCTGTACTAGTGTAATTATAGTTGATATTTTAAGTAATGTAATACTGTTAAATGTTATTAAATCTAAGGAAGACAACTAATTCTGGCTTATGGAAACTCTTCCAATATCCACAGTGCAATTATTTGCGGCAGAACTTGATTTTCATTTATATTGTCACAAAAATTGCAATGTCTTACAATATAAACTCCAAAACCGTACCCATGATTTTCATCTACATTGTCACAGTAAAATCTCAGGTGTTTTCTATTTGAGGTTGATGTGTATAATTAAAAAAGATAGACATCTTTTATTTGGTTTACATAAACTCCATTCGTACCCAGGGAGATTACATCAGGAAACTCCCTAGCTTACCCAGCCGATTCTCAAGGACAAAAGGTATAACTTTACATTTTAATAGACAAATGAAAGCTATGTCTATAATCCTTCGTCAGGAAGAAGGCCTTGTTATCATTTAGATCAACATAAGGTGCGTAGCGGTGTAGAGTCTAACTGACTTTCATGAAAGGGCTCATTCATCTTGATTGAGGAGTTTCTTTCTGCACATTCACCTCAAAAAGCTTTTTCAATTGGGGCCTCCATCTTTTTCATCTCTGCTTGCTTTCTATGGTAGAGCTTGTGATCTCCATCACTTTCATTGTCGCCAGTAGTCAAAAATAATAATAATGCGTCTTACATGACTGACATTAATTGTATGAGTTTTTTTTTTTTTTTGATCTCATAAGTGGATGAATGAACAAGAAATCTCACACAACTGATCACATAATAAACGTCACCATCGTTACCAATTCAACATCGCCCCCCCCCCCCTCCCCCTCCCCCTTTGTTTTCTTCTTCTAGTCACCATCTTTGAAGACTAATCAGTACAATTTAGTTCGACGTAAAATGCTACTAGCCTAATTTTCCTTTCACTTATTAATTATAATGAATAGTAATATTTAATAACGTACGTTTAAGATGACTTGATTGAATATTGATAGTGTAATTTTTTCAATATTGTCAAGGTATAAAAGTTAATTTCATTGTATCTGTCATGCCAAATTCTGTTTTGTACTTAAACAAAAGATACAAAAAAAATAATTAAGAATCTCTTCCTGGCTTGACTGGCGCATATTCTTTGAATTGAGAATTTGATTCTTGTAAGCATATGAGGGTTGACTCCAACCACTATTATTAAACTCCCAATCACCAAAAAGGAAAATAATAAGAGGAAAAAAACGAATGAAAGAAAAAGTATAGTCATATTAGTTAGTTCAAAAGAATTCTTCCTTTAGTAGAAAACAAAATAGTTAGAACTTAGATGGATCTTTCTTTAAGCTTTTAATTCCAATAAAATATAATATTTTTTTCATATTTTCAGTGTATCTCAATGAACATATTGTAGTAACTTCTGAACTACCATCTTCTTCACACTCTGCTTTTTCTGTTTTCAAATCTTTTTAAACCAAACAAGAAAGGATACTCAACAAAAAAAAAACATTAACAAAGAGGGTCATTTGACTAAATCACCCTAATCTACTCATAAAAAATAATTATAAAAGTATTGAAAGATTTTTGGAAAATGTGTTCAGATCATTTTTTAGGCAATGATAAAGTTAATATCTTCTCGATTTTTTTCTTTCAATAAATCTCTTATTTTAGACTTAATAGGAAAATTTTGGTCTTATTGGAAGGGAACTTTTCGAGACAATACAAGTGTTATGTTATGTAGTGCAAAATTATTTAATTATGATCACACAATGAATCATTACATCATTTTCATGATTACGGTGGAAGTTATTCATATTTATTGAATTCAGAAGTTTCCAAAACTTGGTCATTCATCGAATCTAGAAGTATGCATGTCAGAATTATTCTATGTACTTCTACTAATTAACCAACAAGTTCGAGTAATTAATTATTTCATAGTTTAAATTTTGAGAGTGAAATCGTCTTTAATAGAAATTGCTTTATCTTTTAAAGTGAATATTTTCAAAGATTAGTCAACAAAATGAATATCAAACATCGAGTGAGAAAACAAAAACAAAAACAAATAAATAAATAAGTAGGAAGATGATAATTACAATAAAAAATCCTTTCCCTAGCTCTCTCAATGGTGTTGTTTTTCTGTGTTGAGCCCTATCGTAAAATAAATTTTAGAAAAAAAATATCAAAAATAGTTTTTTCATTGTTGTTGTTTGAGTTGTTGTCCGAACTTTGAAACTCCAATTTCGAAGTGTGTTGAAGTTTGTTTGAGGTTATAGCTGTGTGTTGAAGGATCGAGTTCATTATTTGGGTTTTGGGGTGATAGATTCACAAAATTCATTTTTCGGGTTTGATTTTTACTTATTCACTTTAGCATATTAAGAGAAAAATAATAGTTTTTTCTTGTTTTACCTTAGATATTAATTACTACTCATTCCGTTTATTTTTACTTGTCCAATATGTTAAAAATAGATGTTCACTTTTACTTATTCAGTTTAGAAAATCAAGATAAAATTTATTATTTAGTTCCTAATTTTCTCTTATAAAATACTATAGTCCTTTTTAATGTGCTTTTCAAAATATTAAAAAGAGTTATATTCAAACGGTGATATAGTAAAATTATCATTCTATTTTTTATTTATTAAAAGTTGTGTCAAGTTAATATTGAATAAGTAAAAATGGATGAAATAAGTAATTCCTCAAAACCATTGTTTGAGATCTTTCGAAATGCTAATAATCCTGGATACTATTAAAAAAATATTTTATTTATTATTTATTTTAAAGGAAAATATAAAATTCATTATGGACAAATAATCGTGAACAATACTCATACTAAAAAAAAATTAGAGGGGAGAGGGACATTTAAAGAGAAATATTTATTGGCTTCTAAAAAATTGACAGCCACACAATCAATTAATCTACCCAACACAGTTCATATATGTTTTTTTTTTAATTTAAAGAGAGGTAAGATCTTTTTAAAAATAAGATAATAAAATTATTTCTTGCAATTTAAATTATTTCCTCCGAATTACTGTACTTGTCGTTTTTATTAAACACAGTTGGTCTAAAATAGTGATTATATTAGAAAATTAAGATATAATTAAGCATATTTTTCTCATTTTGTCCTTACTAATAAATATTCTTCAAAATATTCAGTACTCTCTCCGTCCCATTTTAGTTGTCATGATAAAGTTTTGCACGTTCCTTAAGAAAATATTAATTAAGAATGTTATTTGATTGATATACCGCTTATTAATTCTTTAATTTTTATCTATTTATGTCTCTTAATTCTAGAATAATTAATGTCAAGGGTAAAGTTGAAAAAATATAATTAATTTTCTCTTGATTGTTTAAATTGACAACTATTTTGGAACAATTATTTTTAGTATAACTAATATGGACGAAGAGAGTATTTGACTAATTAACATTAGAAATTAAAGTGAAAAGCACACACATACTTCAATATTATGATCGCTTTATTGAAGAGAGATAAAAAAAAAAAGTTAAATCAATATTTTAGTAAATAATTAAAAATAATTAACAGTTAAAACACAGTTAAACACGTCATTTTTAAGAAGCATGTAAATAAAAAATATGATAAATAAAATAGTCCCCCCAAAAAACATATTAACCATATTCTATAGTCGTTGTTTATCACATGGTCTATTTACTAGTAATTAAATACAGTAATGAAAAGTTACGCCTACATCTAATAAAGTGAAACATTCAATTGGCGGTTATGTTATGCTATTCTTTAGACTATATAATATATATATTATCAGATTATATAAAGGTCAATTACAGATAATTTTCTTCAGAAAATATAGGTTGGGGACGTATAAGAAACATAATACTTCCTCCGTCTTATTTTACGTAAAAAAGTACTACTATTTGAAAAGTTAAATAACTTTCTCAATCATACTTTTAATATAATTTTTAAATATGTAAAATTTATGTTAAAAAATTTATATGCAAATTCATAATCAAATTAAGCGTGTTAACTTTTGTACTCCTAATGCCTTCACAAAAATTAAAATAGGAGGAGTAAATAACTTGTTGGAGTTTGTAAAACTATATTAATAGTATAAACAATTTTTTTTTGACAATGTAAAAAGTGTGGGCTTTACACATTTAATATATAATTAAATAGGAAACTTATATAAATATACAATATTAAAAAAATATTTACCATTTATAGCAATAAAAAAATAATTTCACTGAACACTTATAATACATTTATAATACAGTTTTAATACATATTGCAGAGAACTATTTATAAAACATATATAATACAAGTTTTATAGATGGATAATACATTTATCACATATTTTAATAGACTTATAATACATTATGTTAGTTTCTTACTACACAAACATAATATATATTTTAAAACACTTATAATATATTTATATTGTATGCATAATTCACTTTTAATACAAGTGTAGATTTATCATAATATTGCTATATATTGCTATAAATGGTAATAAATAAAAAATATCGCTAAAATCCATAATTAATTTTTAAAAAGCACTCAATCAAATAATTTTTCCTAATTAAATCTTGGAATATATGGTAGAAATAAATCTTGTAATTTTTTCATCTATTTTCTTTCTTTGTTTGAACCATATAATTAGTTTCGTGTAAAAATATAAAATAAGATGGCATAAAATAATTTTTTTATGATCCAACACTTTCTTAAATTATGTTAGCAAAAATTTAGTGCATCAAACTATTCTTTCTTTTTGTTTCTTTAATTAATTGAATTTGCCTTGTTCCATTTCCCAAATATTTTCACGAGCAGTCAAAGCTATATGCATCAATCCATCTCGCCAACGAAGAATCTCTCTCTTTAAACAAAAAAATATTTCATCTTTATTTCTTTCATAAAAATGGCTACTTTTCAAGAAAAAACAAACATCTCCAATCCAGTGACGGGAGAAATTTTTATTTTTTATTTTGTGGGGTTAACAACAACAACAACAAACTCAGTATAATCTCATCATGTGGGTCTGGAGAGGGTAGAGTGTACGCAGACCTAACCCCACCTTGAAAGGTAGGGCGGCTGTTTCCGAAAGACACTCGGCTCAAGATAGGAAAACAAGATAAAAAGTCAAATAGGGACAAGCATATCGAAAACAAGATGAAAACAAAGAATAATAAAAGTGAGAAAGTCATGGTAGAATAGTACGAAAAGAAAAAGACATTAATTACTATAAATAAATAAGATAATCAAAGTACAACGGCCCCACACCTATAAACAACAATACAATGCATAAATCAAATGACAATAAACAATGAGCAGAACTATAACTACTATGATGTAATAATAAGTCACCTAGCCTTTTATCCTAATCTGATATTAGGTTTTCAGTTATACATTTTTAACCTTTAGGGGACGTTTGATTTTGGCAACAAGTTGTTAAGATTATTATGCTAGAATTATATGGAATTAAATTAATAACAGGATTGCTTCAATTTTAATCACTCAAAAAAAATTAAAATCAACTCGAGTTTCTATTCATATCTAAACACAACTCCAATTCATAAATACTACTTTTTCCTTCTCTTTTTTTTTTCTTTCAAATTTCTTAATTTTTATGTCCAAACGTCTAATGTGAAAAAAGTCACAAAATTACCGATATATATAGGTCATAGATGAACATGGATCTTAAAAGGTTTTACATATCAAATTTACACTAGTACTTCCAACGAAACAAATAATTTAAGTAAGCTAGATATGTATGTATACAGAAAGAGATTATTCAATGTTGGAAACAAATATTGAATTGCACGTACTGTTCTTGGTTGGTCAGTCATAAACTATCAAATCATGCGGATTCAAAATTCGAAATTTATATATTTCCAACAAATTAGCTTAAACAAGTTTCATTTTTAATATCGTTGGAGAAGAAGACTACTTTATCATTGGGTTCCCAACAAATATTATTATGTATTTAATAGATTTCTCATATACAGAATCTACGCGAAAGCTCTTGAATAGAACCTGCTCTCACCACCCTAAATCCGCCCCCGATTATTCTTTAGCGCTGCTTGACGAGGCTGAAAATGTGTTGTGTTGTGATAGGCTGATAGCTAGAGCCATCAACTCACATCCCATAAGAGAATTTTGTACAATTCAAATAGTAGTAAATCAAATCAAATCAATCGTAGAAGTTTGAAGTTTCACATTTAACCATGAAGAAAATTTCCTGGCATTGAATTCTTAATAGCTGCAATTTACCAATTTCAACACCTCAAACATATATATAGAGCCCGCAGCAAGGCCGATTCAATTCAGATTTCGTATTAGGAAGTCTCACATTAAAGGATAAAACGTTCCCTAATAAAGACAACTCCATATTCAGGAGACTCAAACTCGAGACCTTTTGTTAACACTAAAAGAGTATTTATCAATTCACCAACAAAAGACAACTCTTATTGGTGTCATATATCAGATTTTAACATATGCTCTGATGTAATTTTTGAACTCTTTCCTTATATATCAAAGAAATAATCAACATATATATCATATGTTACAAAAAAAGTTTAATTTTTTTGGCCCCATCTCTGCTCCCCATTGGACATAACTCACTTTTTCCCCCTTTTTCTTTTTATTATTTAACTGTTAAATGTTAATTTAAAGTTGTTTTCTCATGAAAATGGGATGAAAGAATTTTTATAACATAATAATTCATAAATATTATTGTATGCTTCAGTTAGCTTTCACTATCAATTAGAACCTACCTAGATTGTGCACACCCCTTGCCCAAAAATGGGCAGTTTTGTTTGTAAATGGAGTGCGTTAGTTATTCATTTAATGAGTTCCTTTTCCGATGATAAGTCAACATATTTTTAACATCTAAATTCTTTCTTTTTCCATTTTTCCTATTCTTCATCTTACATGTTTTAAATTCTCAGTACAGAATTTAATTTGAATTAGGTTTCATTTATTATAATTGGCCTCAAACTAACAAAAATTGAAAAAGATGAAATCAATTATTTATTAGTTACGTACGAGTTGAATGATTTTAATAATGGGTTTCAACTTTCACCTCATACTTTTCCAGCCAAATCATAAGTTGCTCAGATGTTGAGGTAGTTCGTCCGAATCTTGTAGCTTTCCTTCATAACGTATAGTTAAACTACCACTTGAAATTCTCATTCTAAAATTCATAATTCATAAAATTATAATCTTGATTTGTCTCTTATTGTCTACAAAGTTAAAGCCTTAGAACTATATAGCACCACAAAGCTGTTATTTTCACGTTTATCAAGAAAATTAATAAATACAAGATATCATTTACTAAAGTATCCTCATTTTTTAGATGTTTTTTGAGAATTGAGCATTGTTTGAAGTAGTTCTTTAATACTCCATTTAGTCCATATTAACTGAATTGTTGAGAGTTTTTTCATAGTTCAAATTTCAAAATAAGTAATTTTTTCAAAATTCAAAAGAATTGTTGAGACTTCTTTTTATATTTATCCTTCATTTTAATGAGGTTCTTAAGAGCCCGTTTGGATTGCTTATAGGTTGCTTATAAGTTGTTTTCAGTTTTTTTTAGTGTTTGACTGATCAACTTAAAGTCATTTTATGCTTAACTGAGTCTGTTTGTCTTAACTTATCGAAAACAGCTTATATACTGAAAATAACTTATAAGCCAAAAAAATAAGTTGGGCTACCCTAGCTTATTTTTTTATAGCTTATAAGCTGTTTTCAGAAATAATTTATAAACTGCTTAAAATAAGTTAAGTCAAACAGACACTAACTATGTTACATCTTATAGAAGAATAGTTTGAGAATAATCAAAAGGGTAACAATGGAAAGCAGCCTTTCATTTATGTCCTATATCATTTTTCTTAGGCCTAACCCATCGGTGGCCCCTTAAAGTTGGCACCAATTTTCACTTAGACACCTAAAGTAGGAGATGTTCATTTTAGACACATAATGTAAGGGTCTGATGTGTCATTTTGACACTTTTTACACAGCTGGCACCTCGCGTGTTTGTCACTTACCTGAGGCGCATAGAAGCTGTTTTTTTTTTAAAAAAAAAATTGTTCTTCTTCTTCATTTAGCTTTGGCTGCAACTTTATTATAGTTGTAAAGGTAAATTCAAGCCAAGGTGTAAACAATATCACCCTTAGCTCTGATTTTTCGGCGACTTCTCTGCGATTGTTGCCGCCTGATCGGATCTCCTCGCAGATCCGTTTCAACTCTATATTTCTAGTTTCTTATTCTTGTTCTTCTTTTCCGGCGACTTCTCTGCGATTCCGACGACTTCTCCGGCATATTTGTTTGGAGAAGATAGGTTGTTTCTGACGGTTAATATTCTTATAATTGAAAGATTCTTATATGGGACTTTGAAGATATATTTTTTGATTTTTGATTACCATGGCGATGTATTTACTTTAATACTATGGCATTTAAGAAATGAAGGTTCTTAGGCTACTCCAATTGTTAACACTGAAGGTGTGTATATATTTAAAAAAAAATGTTTGTGGCTCTCTAAATATCGCCAGTAAATCATATATGACGACTTTAGCTTGATTTATTATTGGTTGCAGTTAGGTGGGGTGGGGGAGTGGTTGGGTTGGGGTGGGTGGGATTGGAGAAGATGACGACAGGGTGGGTGAAGGGTTGGGGTTGGGGTGGGTGGGGTTGAAGAAGATGACGGCGGGGTGGGTGGGGGTTAATAATTGTTAATTTTTATTTTTAAAAAAATTATTATTTGGATTTTTAAAATGCCACGTGTCATCAAATTATTGGTCATAAAAGTTATTATTTGATAATTATTTTTGATATATATATATATATATGTCACGTGTCTTTATTTAATTTGTTGTTTTTGACACGTCAGGCGAGTGCATTACACACACTTAATATATTTTGGTGATTGTCAAAAAAGTGTCAAAATGACACATTCGACCCTTACTTGAGGTGTCTAAAATGAACATCTTCTGATTTAGGTGTCTAAGTGAAAGTTGGTGTCAACTTTAGGGGGCCACCGATGAATTTCGCCTTTTTCTTATGGGTGTGTCATACTCCATCAAATCACTCAATATGACCTAGAGGGAGTTTAAGGGCATAATTAAAACAATTACTAATTATTATCTTAAATTTTTAAAGCGACAATTATTTTGAATATTTTTTCTAGACTAAAACGATACTTATTTTGAAACAGAGGAAATGTAACACTTGGTGAGACAACACAAAAGCAGGAGATCCTAACAGAATTCTGTACACATTCTACATAAATAGGAGTGCTAGCAGAGACGAATCAAGAATTTTGAATCTCTGGGTGCCATGCCGCTTTAAACAGTAATATATGGCAAAAACTTCAGTGTAGAGTGAGATAATACTTAATATTTATTAATAAATTTGCATACAAAATTTAGACTTATTTTGTTGGTCTAGTTAAGATTTTTACTAACAAGAGGTCTAGAGTTCTAATCTACTTATTCACGATTCTTTCTTCAATAAAATCGTTACCTATATCTTACATGGTAAAAAAGTTTTAAAAAAATACACCCTATAGCAAGGCTCAAACTTGCATTCTTACAGTAGTAAACCTAAGCTTTAACCATTGGCACCACAAGACTCATTATTCCTAAAGGTGCTACATTTAATATTTATACTTTCATTATAAATATATATATGAATATACATGTATATACGTATTTTCAATCGAGATCGGGGGGTGGAGTGACACCCAGGGGCGTATCTAGAGGGGGTTCTGTGGGTTTACGTGAACCCATGCACCCCTCCCTAGATCATATATAGTAGTGTTATATTTTTTAAAAAATATTTAAATATAGATGTGTGAACCCACATTCAAAGTATTATATAACGTGATGATGCTAATTGGTGCACCTAGGGCTGTTCAAAACCGTCCGCTATCGATAACCCAACCGCAAAATTGGCTTATTGGCTTATTGGTATTGAGTTATCGGATTAACGGGTGGGGAATGGATTTAAATTTTATAATTAACGGCTTATCGGTGTGGGGAACGGATTACTCAATTTTGTTATTGGGTAAACCGTTAACCCGTTAAGAATTTATTATATTTTACTATATTTTTATCCCTAAACATATAAAATATGTATGATAATTATAATTTATAAATCTAAAATAAGCCTCAATAGACCAAACTCATTTAATTAAACAGGCCAAGCCCATTTAAAGTATACTCAGCAACTAATTACTAAACATAATTTTCCCTAAACCTAAATAAGAGTATAAGAGATTCAGAGTGCCACTTTGCCAGTTGCCCTCTGTCTCATCTCTATTCTCTCATTCTCTCTCAAAGCTCAGTGTAGTGTTAAGTTGTGTATACTGTGTACTCTTCTTGACTGCCATGGTGGCTTGAAATAATTTAAACTAGTTTGATGTTGCTTGAGCATTGATTGGTCTCCAAGATGTCAACAGAAACGTTGTGGCTCCAAACTCCGGCGAACAACAGGCTATGCGCCGTTTCTGCCCACCCGTGCCTGTTACACCACAAAACAACCAGATGGGTCAGGTATCTTCTTTCTAAATTCTTTTTTTTTCGTTTGGTAGATATTATAAATATGTATTTATTTTCTAAGATTTGTGTTTATCTAGATATTCTGGATTATATTTGTTATAGTTTAATTTTATTATTTTTGTCCAAGTCTATTTTCAGTGACTAGTTTACTAATTTTTTTTAATCTTCAAATAAGTTATGCATTGTTAAATTGTCTTTATTCTTTTATTATTGGTTTCTCACTGATCTTATCCTCCATTATTTCATGATATTATTTTCTATCATTTCATCTTCTAAAAATCACGTGTTGGTGATCTATTTAGATTAGCTTTTGTTTCTGCATTTAAGATATATGAATATATGTGATATTTTTTTTTAACAACGTTGGATTTGTATTGCTGCTCCACTTGGTTCACAGTTAATTTTCCTTAATTTATTTGAATTGATTTCATTCACTGTTTAAGAATTTGTTGGCAATCCTTGTGTATGTCATTTTCATTTGACTACTTTTTGTTGTTTGTCTTTCCTTTACATGTTACCATACCACCAATACACCGCCCGATAACCGTCCGATAATTACTAATCCGATACCGAACCAACCGATATCTTATAGGTTGGCTAGTGGATTAGTACTTTTAAAAGCCGATAACCGTTAAATCAAACCGTTAAGCATAATAATCCGTCCGATCCGCCCGATAAGCACCCCTAGGTGCACCTCTCTAAGTGAGGTTAGAAATTTAAATTTTATATCTACTTATTTTTTCTCTTTTAAAGTTTAGTAACACTTCTTCAAGTGGTTATTGGCAACACTTTTGGCGTTTCAATTAATTTTTCTTTTGTTCTTTTGTTTTAATCTTTCAAAAACTTTAAGTATGTCACATTGAATATTACTAATATTTTTTAGCACTGTAACAGGTTTAGTGTTAAGAACCTAAAAGTCAAATGGATCAAATTTTTTATCTTAGATTCATCTGTTTTTAATAGTGCATGTTAAAAACCCAAAAATCGAATGGATCAAATTTATATCTTAGATCCATCTTTTCGCAATAGTGCACCATACTCTCGAAATTCTGAATACGCGTCTGGGCACCTCCTGGGACAACATAGATCTGCCCCTGTGCACTAGTGTGTTTTTTTAAATCTAAAATAATGATGATGTCCGAATTCATTTTTGCACCTCATTTATTTCACAACAAATCACATATAGAATTGTTAATGCTAGTTAAATTTTTGTTTTTGTTTTCAAAATTTAAATCTGAAAATATTAGGCTTTGGAAAAATTGAATTACTGTTGGGAGTGTTTGTATTCAGCAATAAGTACAAACAAGTTAGGCTTTTTAACATGAATTTGTGTGTTTTGGAAAAAACAATGAAAACAAGTAGAATCCCCCCGCCCTAAACTGTAAATACCAACAGCCTCCCTGTTCTGTCCTGCTTCGATTATAATGGCGTTGTTGTCTATAGTAAAGCTGGTTAAATAATCCTTCCAGCCTTTAAATTGGTTACAAAAACCTCGTTTTTTTCGTTCACTTTTATTTGTTCAGTATTTCAAAATAAATTTTCATTTTTATTTGTTATTTTTAATATATTAAAAAAAGATAATTTTGTTTTTTTATGTTTTATCCTCAACATTAATTACTTATGTCCGAAATCTAAAATTATATATCAATTAATATGAGTATTATTACAAAATATTTATATTACTATTGATTTTTTAACTGATAAAGTTGCTGCCATGTGACCAGGAGGTCACGGGTTCAAGCCTGGAAACAGCCTCTGGCAGAAATGCAAGGTAAGGCTGCGTACAATAGACCCTTGTGGTCGGGCCCTTCCCCGGACCCTGCGCATAGCGAGAGCTTTAGTGCACCGGACTGCCCTTTTTTATTCATTTAAATTCTTTTGAATTGACATGTCATGGACACTAGATCTTTTTTGCTTCTTCTTGCAAGAACTCTTTTAGACTTAGATGTATGAAGTATGGACAACATATTATAGGTCACCCTATAAGAACACATAATATATGAATATGTTCTTTAATTTGGTTTCAATTGAGATTTATGTCCTTCAATTTTAGATGTGCACAAGTAGACACGTAAACTTATACAAAGATAAATAAGTAAACACGTACATCTTATGTAATATAATACACGTAGGACGTATGTGTGTACTTGTTCATTTTATATAAGTTTAAATTTTTACTAAAACACACTCAAAATTAAAGAACATATACCAAGTAAAATCAAGTTAAAAGACACATTTATTAATTATGCTCGATAAGAAAGTAATCAGTGTAAGATCAATCTCAAAAGCTATTTCATACCGTGAGAATCATAAAAGTTATCATATGCTGAGATAAAACCACATTGTTTCTTCAACTAATTAGAGACAATCTAACAACATATTCTAAAAACATTTTTAATTATTTTCTCACACAACTATATGTTGCACTTTTAAAGAGGGAATCAACCACAAGAAAGGTCAAGAGAGAGTAACTAAAGCCACAAAACAAATATACATCAAAAATATCATCTATAAAGAGATATTAGATCAGATAAAACATAACATACATTATTTTTCTGCAATGATTATCTGTACTTACAAATACTATGTATAAATAACTCACCTAAGGTCTGTCATCTTTACAGATTAAGAGATATCTAATTACTTCAAATTAAACTATTGTATCGATGTACTTACATTTTTTTTCATTTAATTAATCAATATTACATTTATCTCGATGCCAATTGCTATTACACATAATTTATTCTCATTCTATGTATACCATTTTAATATGAGACACAAATACATTTGCAAAAAGAATCTTAGAAACAATGGAGAAGACAGTGAGAAAATTTCGATAACAGAAAACTAGAAATAGTGAGTAGTCCCTATGTTTTATATTACTTGACTCTTAAATCAAAAATATATGTTTTATTTTACTTATTCAAATTATAAAATTAAGAGAAGTTTATTTGATTTCACACCCTTTCTCCTAGGCTTATAAATTTTAGGTATTTGCATATCTTTTTCGTGAGTTCCCTTCTGATTATTTTTTTTCATAAAATGAACTGAAAAATACAGTTTGATGACTACTTCAAAACAAGGACTAATAATTAAATATGAAACGTGAAAATTGTGGAGATACTGCTGGAGTCTTTGTTTGAAAATGATTACTCTGCTAAGTGTGTATTCGGTGCCACTCTTAATCACTTCCAGCAAATATCCACATCTATTACAACCTCGAAATTAACGATAGAATTAAGGCTGAATTTTTATTAAAGAAATTTAAAATATAAAAAAGTAAATATATAAATAAATAAATAAAATAATATATATTAAATATACATAAAAATATTTTAAAAATTTGTATATATATACAATTTGATTTTTTAATGAAGGAATTCGAATAAATCTTCTTTCGCGCCTAGCTCTGTCCATACAAAGGTAATGAGTAAATTAGTGAAGAATTTGAAGATGACGAGACACTACTTGTTAGTCGAAGCGATGTCATGCGATACCGCTTCGTCAATAAACAAATATTAAACACACATGGAATTAATAGACTAACGAATAAAAATGAATTTGTTTGATGATCATGAACTCCATTTTACACCTATTGAGGACGCAAGTTCAAAATTCACTACCTATGCATTTTATACACATTTTAAATAAATATTCCAAGCAAACGGAAAATCAAATACAAGTCGTCACATCGAAGGGACAGCGAGTTCGACTTAGTGTAGGCGCCTAACAAAATATATGATCATTTTCTATATATATGTATATATATTTTTATTGATATTGAAAGAACTTTTTTTCAAGAAAAAATATTGATTGCAGCATTTAAAATCTAAATTGATTAAGAAAAAGGAATTAGTGAAATAACATAGCAGTGAAAGAATGACAAAATTGTGGTCTTAGAAATTGCTCCTAATAGGTTGGTGAAAATAATTAAAAGCTGCCAACACATGAAAAAACAAGAAAAACGGCAATAGAGGGAACAACCCCATCAAGAGGATGCCACGTTTCATGAAACCAACGGTGAGCTGGTCCACCAATTTTGTATGCATCTTAAATTCATGGTTAAATTTTGGACTGCCCCTCTTCACCACAACCCCACACATTACATAACCTCTCATTAAAACCAAGAAAATCCTCTAATATTACTATCACAATAATTCATGTCCATTTAAGGAGCCAAAAGGTGAAAGTCACTATTGATTTGAAATAGAAACAAGGCCAAAAAAAATTCATCGAAAAAGTAAGTATCCTTTTATTTTTAATTAAAAATTTTGAATTTAAGTTCTGAACGCTTTATCCTAATTTTTCAATAGAAAAATCAAAAGAAAGAAAGTAGTATAGTGTAATTTGTGTAAACCCAAAAAAACCCCACACCTTATCCTATCATCTTTGTTTCAAAACCTTTCACTAGATTTCCTTTCACTACTTTATCTATCTTCTAAAGCTATCTCAAACTTTCTCACTACTATTTAGTCTACCTCTTCCTCTTTCATTCTCTCCTCCACTTTTTCAATCCCTCTGTTTCTCTCTATTTATTGCATGGTCATTTCTCACTTACGACAAACAACCATTTCTTGATATGTATCAAATAAATTGAAGTTTTTTAGACTTCTTTTTGTTCATTCAATTTTACTACTTTTGGGCAATTTGGTCAGCTCTTTTCTTGAAGGTTCATGGCACCAAGATCAGGCAGAGGAAAGGGAAACAGAGCTAAAACAGACAAAAAGAAGAAAGAAGAGAAAGGTTCAATACATGTTTCAATTTTGTTTTTTCAATTCATTTGACTTTTCTCTTTACATTTTTGTTTTGGTTTCTTTACAGTGATTCCAAGTGTTCTTGACATAACTGTCATCACTCCCTATGAAACTCAAGTTGTTCTCAAGGTATTTGAAGAATTCAATTCAATTGAAAATGAAAAATTACAAAAAAAACACTGGCATTTGTCACTTGTATGCAGCAATAGATAACTAATTTTGTTTTGTTAATCGTCTGTTTGACCATGAATTGTTACAATTTTTCCTAAAATTGTTTGGACATAAAACTGTTACAATTTTTCAGAATTCAACTTCTTCTTTTTTTGCTTCAAATTTCACAATTTTTATGTCTAAATGACGACTAAATTTGAATCAAATATAATTTGTTGAAGGGCATATCGACGGACAAGATACTTGATGTGAGGAAGCTACTATCTGCCAATGTTGAAACATGTCATTTTACCAACTTTTCTTTGTCTCACGAGGTTTGTTCAAAATTGATGATTTTTTCCTCTCTCTCTTTGTATATTTTTGGAAGTTAGCTAGTTGTTTAATCTTTGGTTTTGTTGTTATTTATTATGTTTGAATTTTAATTATTCAAAATAAGAAGTTTGTTAATATGGAAAAGTGATGGTGGTTTGAACAGGTGAAGGGACCAAAACTAAATGACAAGTTAGATATTGCGACTCTGAAGCCATGTTTGCTGAGAATGGTTGAAGGTAGGTTTTCATTAAAATCTCATCTATGTTTATAAAGGCCTATAGGGTCACATGTTTTTAGTGACGGAGCTATTACGTCACATAATTCAAAAGATTTTACTTATATTTTATATTTATATTAAAGGTTTATTAAATATAAATATTTAATTATAAATTTAATAATTAAAACGATCTATATCATAAATTTAAAACTCACAAACGTCAAATTTTGATTCTGCCGTCCTTTTAGTGAAAAGGAGTATAAAAAGGGGTTTAACTGTAATTGTGCCCTAGAGTGGAAAAAGCTCAAATTTGACGCAACATTTCCATCCTCCGGGCATGTTTAGTTAGTTCCAATGTTGCATATCTTCTGCTTTTGTGTATATAAAACAAAATTAAATTAATAAAGTAAATTATTCCATGATTTGTTGTAACTATCATTTCTCTTAATTATTATACTCACCAACCCAATTTGCCAAAGGCAAGAAGTGTATATAGGTTTTGTTTAAACCAATGGCATGCATTTCCATGGAAGTGCATCGGTGTTAACAAGCCACTAATTAGAATAATTAATTAAACCTCACAATCACCGTCAAACTTAAAAGCTTCACCTACTCCCAACTAATATTTCATTCGGCTTACTAAATCAAGAAAATATTAATTTAATTTATTTTATATTATCTTTAATAATTATTTGTAAAGTTTCGAAGAATTTTTTTAAAGGATGAATAAGTAAAATTATTTTTTATTTATAATTTTTTAGTTATCGTACAAAATAAAAAATAATCAATTAATATGAGACGGAAAAAATATTAACAAAAAACGAAAAAAAGAAAAGACCGTGTGGTATCTGTTTCATGAGCCAGCAGAGAGCATCTTCCCTGCTTAATGTTGTTGTACCTACTTGTGATTTTTTTCAGACGATCAATATGTACCTGTCTGAAAATTCATTCACAATTAGCAGTACGATACATTTAATCGACAATTCTGTATGTGTGCGCGCCGAAAAATTAGTTTATGTAGTCTGCTTATAATATAAGAAAATTTTATTTTTACATGTAAAAATAGCAATAATAAAAATAACTTTTTAATTTTTATTTTATAATAAGTGGTCAATTTTTTTTAATTCCTCGTCAAGAACGGACACAATCCCGCAATTTATTGAGCTTATTATAGGCAATTACTCCTAAAGAGTTTCGATCTTTTGCGCATTGCCCGAAATTCCTACGTTATTAACAAAAATGCCACTAACTTCTCAGAGGACTACACGGAAGAGTCTCAGGTGGGGGATCATGTCCGGAGGTTACTCGACATCGTCGCCTGCACTACCCGCTTCGCCAAGTCCAAGGCCGGAAAATCCACCACTGCCTCCGCCGCTGCCGGCGGTGACGGTTCGGAATCTCGGACCAAGAAGCCCAAGGCTCAGCGAAATGCTTCAAGCCGGCCAGCCTCACCGTCAGATGGAGTGGCGCCTTCATCGGAGCCTTCAGCTCCGGCGGCGCAGGAAGAGAATGAAATGGTGGCGATTCATCCAATTCCTAAGCTCTCTGATTTCTACGAATTCTTTTCTTTCTCTCACCTCTCCCCGCCTATACTGAGTGCGTTTTCTTCTCCCTTTCGATTTTTCCAATTTCAATCTGGAATATTGTAGAATCTATCGTGCATTTCTTCTAACTCAGCTGTTTCAGGTTTGAAAAGAGTGGATTGTGGCAATGCTAAAACAAGGCGAGATGGGGACTATTTCGAATTACAGGTAGTTTTTGGTTTCTCTTCTTCTGGTTTTGCATTTGTTGTTCTATATTGTTGAGGATTTTGATGATGCAAAAAATTCTCTGCAGATTAAGATATGCAATGGAAAGACATTGCAAGTGGTAGCAGCAGCAAAAGGTTTCTACACTTTGGGGAAGCCACTTATGCGAAGCCATTGCTTGGTTGATCTTCTGCAACAGCTCAGCCAAGCTTTTGCTAATGTAAGTATCTTCATAGACTCAATGTGTGGCCATTCTTGCTAGCATCATTCGTATATATTGAAATATTTGTTGTGCATCAAGTTCTTAATTCACTTATGAAACTTAATCACCCTAATTATCGATCACATTTGTCCTATATGCGTCATTATTTTCTTTATGACAGCAATTACTTTGTAAAAGACTGCAAGTATGAACATGAAAGTTGATTCATCAATGGTATCTTATGGAAAGACACCACTCTATTCGATTGATAATGATAACATGCACGGACATGTATAAAAGAGGTGGAGGATATATACAAGAAAAATCACGCTCATTCTTTTTTTCTTCTTCTTGATTTATCAGTACCAACTCAAACAATTGATATCAATTGCTTCAAATTTGCGATGTCTATTCTATTTAAATTTATCTTTTGTTAATTAAAAGCTTCATTTTACTTTGCAGGCATATGAATCCTTGATGAAGGCCTTTACAGAACATAACAAGGTGACATCTTGTTTATTGCAAATAAGCATCAAGGGAAAATGAAGTTGTATTTAACTGTGTGTATATTTTTCTGCTCTGTTGGTTGTTTTCAGTTCGGTAATCTTCCATATGGTTTCCGTGCCAACACATGGCTTGTCCCTCCATCCATCGTTGATTTTGCATCAAACTTCATTCCCCTTCCTGTGGAGGATGAGAGTTGGGGTGGCAATGGCGGAGGTCAGGGAAGGAATGGAGAGCATGACCAGAGATCATGGGCCACAGATTTTGCAGTACTGGCAAAACTTCCTTGCAAAACCGAGGAGGAGAGGGTGGTTCGAGACCGAAAGGCTTTTTTGCTTCATAATCTTTTCCTTGACGTCTCTATTTTTAAAGCTGTCTCAGCCATATACCAAGTCATGGATTCTACTTTGAGGGATACCTCAAATTGTGCTCTGGGTTCAGTACTCTCTGAGGATCGCATTGGTGACTTGTCTATTATAGTTAAAAGAGATTTCGGGGATGCTAGCCTGAAAGAAGATAAAGTTATTGGCAGTAGAGATTCTAATGCATCTGCTGAGGATGTTGCTCAAAGAAATTTAATTAAAGGAGTAACTGCTGATGAAAGTGTTGTCATACATGTAAGTTACACGCTTCCTTATGAAATATTTGAACTTGGAAAACCCTTATATAGTTGTTGTATGATTTGCCTTTCCTTCTTTATTTACAAGCCATGGCCCACCCAGGGGGAAGGGGGTGGAGGGTTTAAGTAGGCATTGCATCATTTGTTTCAGTGAGGACATACTCCTTTCACCTTCTGGAAACATACTCCCTCCCCCTTCTTCTGCTGCTGTTTCCGTGGCGTGCATTATTTATGACTTGGGTAACATCTTTAACGTCCATGATGTCAATTGGTTCTGTAGTTACTTTTCCAACTCTTCTCTTTCAAGCACCCTCTTATTTTACTTTTTGGTTTCATATAACATGCATAGGAATTGATGTAGAAGTTGTTTGTAAGTTCTCCTATACTTGAACTTCCACCTTGTTGGCGGGGGTCAATTCCCCACCATATAATCCCCTCATTTCTCCTTCTCCTCCCCTTTATGTATAATTTTTTAAAAATAAAATACTCTCCTATCTTTTCTCTGTCACCAATTATTTCAATTCAGGAAGTTGAAAGATTTTGATTGGACAGGACACATCCTCATTGGGCGTGGTGGTTGTGAAACATTGTGGTTACACGGCAATTGTGAAGGTTGTTGGTGACATTCAGGTGGATAGGATTCTGCCTCAGGATATCAACATCGTTGACCAACCAGATGGGGGAGCCAATGCACTCAACATCAACAGGTTTGACAAAATGCATTAAACCTAGATCAACTTTTATATGGCTGGTTATTGGACGACTAAGAATTTTATCAGTAAGAGTGTACTTAAGTAGAGGATCTTTTGTGGAACATGTTACCACAATCAAGCAATTATGCATGTTCCCTTTTACTTTTTCTTTCTTTGATAACTTTTGTTGCATGTATGAAGATGACACTTCATGTAAGTTGGGAAGCAACAGCATGTTAAGAGTTTGTTTGGGAATGACAAGTCACATAGGGCAAGTGATGTCAGTGTTTAGATCTAAGGGCTCTTTTTGTTGAGGATGCACTCTTCCTTAGGACTAAATTGATGGATTTCTTTCTTTTTGTCTCACAAGATGCTTCCTTCTAATTCTGAGTTTTAACCTTTTCCAGCTTACGACTTCTGCTCCACAAGACAATGACTGCTGGTTTTTCTGGAAGTGGTCAATTGCGCCCTTTTGATTTGAAAGACTCTGCAAATTCAATGTCTTTGGTCCATAAAATCATTAAGGATGGTTTGAGTAAGTTAAAGGGGATGGATGATAGATCCAAAGGGTCCATAAGATGGGAACTTGGTTCTTGTTGGGTTCAGTATCTACAAAAGCAGGAAACACCATCAGAAGACACGGTTGGGAATGATGGTAAGGCTGAACCCATAGTTAAGGGACTTGGAAAGCAGTTTAAAATGCTCAAAAATAGGGACAAAAGACCAGGTAATGTTAGTTCCATGGATGACAATGAAGCAGATGATGTGACAGCCAGCACTCTGAACACAGAAAGTGGTTCGACAGAACTAAGCAATGTCAACCCAAAGTGTGAAGTTGAATGGAGGAGATTTATCTCTCGAGAAGCTTACCTTCGTTTGAAAGAAAGTGGGATGGATCTCCATCTGAAGGTCAATAACACAGTTTTTGTTTTTATTTGGAACGTATTTATGCTATTATTTTGATGAAAAATTGATGTCCAAAGAGAGGAGAAAGAAGAAAGAAAAGAGAAATAGTGAATTAACAAGGCTTTTTTTCTAAGCACATATTTATGCTAAATATGCTCCTATATTTCTTTTTCGGATGCTTTTTTATTTGCTACAGAAGTGTTTAGTCATCTCTCCTCCAAAAAATAGCCTCTGTTATATGACCTCCACATATCTTGTATTTTTTTCTTCAAATCTTTCATGGTGTTACTTGAGAAGTTCTGACTTGGCGACGATAAATCAAGATGTTGTTGAATTCTCAAGCTAAGCTGTTTCATTTTCCATCTTTTGAGTGAAAGGGAGAAAGAGTGGTAGGAAAAATTGTTGAGGAAATAGATATATTTTGTTTAATCAGTCTTTAATATTATAGCTCATGGTTGACTGATAACTATGCTTCTTGTTGCAGTCAGTAGATGAACTTGTCGAAATGGCACACAAGTATTATGATGAAGTTGCTCTCCCAAAGCTGGTAAGTCAAAGTTCCTGATCTATTTCGGTAATGAAATGAAATTTTGAAATATATGAAGAGAAAAACTAATCTCTAATTCTATTTAGGTTACAGACTTTGCATCGTTGGAACTTTCTCCAGTTGATGGACGCACCCTTACTGACTTCATGCATCTAAGAGGATTACAAATGCGTTCTCTGGGTCATCTGGTAAGATTTATTTACTTTATCTGTCTCAGCTTTCTTTGTTTGTCAGGAATTGAGACTTGTTGATGTCTTCTGATGAACTTGATGTCGTTGTGTAATCCAGGTTGAATTAGCAGCGAAGCTTCCTCACATACAGTCGCTTTGTATTCATGAGATGGTTACTCGAGCTTTCAAGCATGTACTTAGAGCTGTCATTGCCTCCGTTGACAATGTGGCCAACTTGTCAGCTGCTATAGCCTCGTCCTTAAATTTCTTGTTTGGGTCCTCTCCCACACAAGAGAGTGATGAAAACCACATTCTCAAGATGCAATGGTTGAGGAAATTTTTGGTTGAAAGATTTGGTTGGAGATTAAAAGATGAATTCCAACAGTTGAGGAAATTGACGGTCCTCCGCGGGCTTTGTCATAAGGTACTATAAGCTTATAAGCTTGGCGGCATTAATTAAAATTTACCATTCAAAGTTAATAACATGTGTTTTTAGTTCAGGTTGGATTAGAGTTGGTTCCAAAAGATTATGATATGGAATGCCCATACCCCTTCAGTAAAAGTGATGTTATTAGCATAGTGCCTTTGTGTAAAGTAAGCCTTTCTGTCTCTTCTGCTTCCTTTTGAACGCCATTACAAATGACTGGAAATGCAGCTTCATTCAATTACTATCTGCTTTTCAGCATGTTGGATGCTCTTCTGCTGATGGACGGACTTTACTAGAATCATCTAAGGTTGCTCTTGACAAAGGGAAGTTGGAAGATGCTGTAATGTATGGAACAAAGGTACAAATTATTATAAAATAAAAGTACATGCACACACAAGTCTGTGAAGTCCATTCCTGAAAGCGCACAGATTTTCTTAATTTTTATAGGACACATATTTACTTTACTTGCTTGTGTATTTACTTGAAGGCCCTGGCAAAAATGATAGCTGTATGTGGCCCCTATCACCGTGCCACTGCAAGTGCATATAGCCTCCTGGCTGTTGTCCTTTATCACACCGGAGATTTCAATCAGGTAACATAAAGTTCATCGCTTGGATTTGATGTATGAAGTGGCATGTGACATTAAACTAGCCTTGTTTCTCCTTATCTCATATCTTGCTCATTAATTATCTTATCCAGAACCAAGTTCTTATATTTAATCAGAGTATCTAAAAGTTTTCAAGTTTAGCAAAGGCAGTCGAGGAAGAGTTATCTTAGGCATGCTTGCGTATTGATGTTCGACAGACAATTTTGGAAGTATTCCTAAATATCTATGTTTTCTTTTTCCAATCATGCAAGGTCCCACAGTCAGCTTTTTGGATTTTTTCAATTCACAAAAAAATTCACTTGCTTTTTCACCTTCCATTCACTTCTGTATTCCACCACACACCATTGCATTTGCATCCACCAATAAAGAAACGAAATGTTGACTCCTTGGATATACAGAATTGCAGAATAAACGATAATAATCTTTCTGAATGATTATTATTCTTGTTTAGGCAACAATTTATCAACAGAAGGCATTGGATATCAATGAGAGGGAGCTAGGACTTGACCATCCAGATACAATGAAAAGTTATGGGGATCTTTCTGTATTCTACTATCGTCTCCAACACATTGAGTTGGCTCTAAAGTGAGTGAGAAAAAATTCTCCTTTCTAGTTGGTCATATTATGAAACTAAAACTCACGTGTCTTGTTCAACCTTTTGATTCCAAATTTGTTGAACTTTGCAAATTGTAATTTTAGGATTCAGAAGATATCTACGTCTAGTCTCTCACATCCCTTTTCATTCTTGTTGAAGTCTCGACTGGTCCTACTATGTTTAGCTGTTCATTTATTTTTCTTATTTACATTGATAACTGAAGCAAATTCAAATTATTGATTTTCAGGTATGTCAACCGTGCTTTATTTCTTCTTCACTTTACATGTGGACTATCTCACCCAAACACGGCTGCCACATATATAAATGTGGCTATGATGGAAGAGGGCATGGGAAATGTACATATTGCTCTTAGATATCTACACGAAGCCCTTAAATGCAACCAAAGGTTACTGGGAGTAGATCATATACAGGTTTTTCTCTATCAGTTCTCATATTCCAACACCATCCTTTTATTAAGTTAGGTGCTCTTGAAAATATTCTTTACTTTCTGACATCTTTTGTTAACTCTGTTGCTGCCTTGGACAGACTGCTGCCAGCTATCATGCCATAGCCATAGCTCTCTCTCTCATGGAAGCATATTCACTGAGTGTGCAACATGAGCAAACTACATTGCAGATTCTTCAATCAAAATTAGGAGCAGATGATCTCCGTACTCAGGTGTGTACAAATCTAATGCCTGATTTCCCTCATTATTAGTTACCACTATGTCTCTATAGTGCAATTCACATCTCAGTCTTTTCCGGAATGCCAACAGTTAAAAAATGATGACGCTGCAGATAACTCTCTGTCTCTCTCTCTCTCTGCATTGTGGTCCTTTCGATTTAAATGTATTTAGCAAATAACATATGCCTTTTATTTTTGTTACATTAATGAGGTCCTTCTTAATAGAGATGATAAGTGACTTGGGTCTTCTTAACAAATCACCAATCTGTTGCTGTATTTTTAAGTTGGAGAGTTACACATGCAATATATATGTAGGATGCTGCTGCATGGCTTGAATACTTTGAATCGAAAGCCTTAGAGCAGCAAGAAGCTGCAAGAACAGGAGCTCCGAGACTAGATGCATCCATTGCTAGCAAAGGTCATCTCAGGTATTGAAACTTTTTTGAACTGGTGTTACTAGGGCTTGAACTCTCTGCTTGCGTCTAAGGAACCAAAACTCTTTACTTTCTGATGTAGTGTGTCAGACCTACTGGATTACATTAGTCCTGGCCAGGGTTCAAAGACCATAGAAGATCAGAGGAAACGACGTTCAAAGGTAGTTTATCACTCAGCATGGTAGTATATACTTCATACTCTTGAATTCACTGAAACTTGTTACATTGAGAAGAATTCAAAAAGAGAACTGCAAACTTTTTGTATGTACTCAGAAGTTGGTCCTAGTACAAAATCTCACCTGTAAGTTATTTAGATCATCAAAAAGAGAAATGATATTGAGTTCGTCTAATGGGGAAAATCTGTCCTGCTACACTTCAGCACATGATCCTTAACCCCATGTCAGGTATTTAGGTGACTGTGAAAACACATATCCTGGGAAACCTCCTTTTTGAGGAGGGAAGGGATAACTTTGGCTGTGATCATTTTGAGTTACCTATTATTGCTCCTTTCTTAAGCTGCCAATTGATGCTGTTACTCTTTCCTTGTTTATGGGCTCTTAGGTGTTTCCAGTAGATGATCAATCTCAAAAAGGACAACATGATGGAAGAAGTAACAATTTCATCAATCATGATGTTACAGAAAATCCTGTCACCACAGTAGAAGTTAACAAGAAAGAAGATGATGTAGAGAGAGTCGCTGCTCAAGAAGTTGAAAGCATTAATATCACTAATAATGAGGAACCAGTGGAATTACTACACGAAACAAGCTCTGACGAAGGGTGGCAAGAAGCAAATTCGAAAACACGGACAGGGCATGGCAGTGGCAAGATGCTCAACCGAAGGCAACCTGGTCTTGCCAAGATCAAGACAAACTTGGAATACCTTTTCCCCCGAGAAAACAGTTCCAGGAAAGAAGTTACTTCACAGGGACAAAAGGTGGTATCTAAGAATGGTTTAGGTGAATTTTCTCCTGCAAAGCAACTAAAGGCTGCTAGCTTCAGTTCTTCTGAAAAGTCAACCAAACTCACAGCTAAAATGACTGTTGCCGAAATTTCTCGCACATCAAATGTCACTGTTCCATCTCCTCCTGCCTCTCTTGCTACCATGGCTTCAAAATCCTTATCATACAAAGAAGTAGCAGTGTCGCCACCAGGTACGGTTCTAAAGCCTTTATTGGAGAAAGTAGAAGAATTAAATGAGGATAAAACTGATTCCCAGATCTGCGTTAGTCCAACTGAAACATCAGAAGAAGATGGAAGGCACTCAGTGACCATAGAGGCTACACCTGCCAATGATCGAGACAGACAAGGAATCCATGAAGATGAAGTCCAGATAAGTGGATCTGAGTCAGATAAATCTTCCCTGGAGCCTGAAGATGTTTCATGTTCAAGTAATGAGGAAAAATGTTTACAACAAAAAGAGAGCAAGCTATCCGCGGCTGCTGAACCATTCAATCCAGGTGCCTACCATTTGACTCATATGTTGATTTCTGCTGCTGTCACTAGTGTCTATGATGTTAGAGCCAGCCAAGGCATGCTTACTGAACCAGTGGGATTTCCATCAATTGCTGAGAGAGTTCCTTGTGGTCCCAGATCACCTTTATACCATAGGACAAGCCATTCTCGCATGAAAAACGGATATGTGAAGTACCAAAAGCTTGCTGCTGAAATAAGCAGTTACGATTATCCAAGAATTATGAATCCACATGCACCCGAGTTTGTTCCAAGAAAAACACAGCCAACGACTGCTGCAAGTGAAGATTCAAAAGTGGGTATTGAAGCTGATTCTTCCACCGGGTTGAATAACTCTGTCACAATAGTTTCATCAGAGGAGAAGATTGATAAAAAGACTACAGTTAATGTCAAAAATGGTAGATCACCAAAAAGCAGTTCACAAGCTGACAGGGAAGAGCTAGCTAGGCAAATACAAAATAGCTTCATTGTGAAGTCGAAACAGAATAATTCAGATGTTGCAAGTGAATTTCCAGTTAGTACAAAGAAGTCTGAGTTCTTAGTTAGCTCTGCCAAAGCAAGTGCAGATAGTGCAACTAAATTGCATGGTGGAAGTGAAGGGAAAAAGGAGCTTTCAGTAGAAGCAAATAAATATAGCGGGCCAAAGACAGTTGATGTAAATAAAAATAAACATGAGGATGGCGAAGGTTTTTTGCCTGTGGTAAGGCGAAGAAGAAACAGGCGACAATTTGCCCATGGAATAAATGGTTTGTACAGTCAGCAGTCTATCTGTGCTTAAGTACATTGAGGAGAGTGATCTCAACTAGAAGGTGCTTCATCTCCAAACAACCTCCATATGCAATTTCGTCATTACTTGATGCTGTAGAAAATGTGGAAGATAAACTGCAGTAGGACCACTAATAATTTCTTCTATTCTACTTCTCTGAGGAGGTTGCTTATCTTGTTCACCCAAAATAAAAGACAAGGTGAGGAAGGAGATTTGATCAAAATGATAGCAGATCTGGAGGTACAATTTTTTGATGGCCAGAAAATTTATTCAACTTCCTTTTTGTGCAGTCCTTGCTTAGTTGCTTTTTTCTCCATTGTAAAGTTCATCTAGCTTTATATGGATAAGGTACCCACCCTCTTGTTTTTTGGTTTCAATAAGGCGCCCTTTCTGAAATATCTTCTCATGAAACAAGTGATAAATTTGTTGAGTAAATACCTTCATAATTCTTGCTCCCTGATATTTGATCTCCTTGAGTAATTTTGACTTCTTGTTCTAGGATTCTGCTGATGTATATAATATTGTAATGACGTTTATAATTTTGAGTTTACCATATATCATTTTTGGTTACACTAAAAAGTACATGTGATGCCTCTATAATTACATTTGAGTGGAACTAAATAAATCTCACCAACAAAATAGTTGGTAAAAACAAGAATTTCATGGCCCATATTCCTCGAATCAACAATTCACCTGATATGGATTATAGAAAGTATTTAGAAACGGAGGGAGTATTCTTAAGAAACATATAAAAGAAAATTAGGACATACTCTCTCCGTCCCATATTAGATGGACATTTTTTAAAAATATTGTTTCATATTACTTGATCACTTATTAAATTAAGATAGAATTAATTAATTTTTTCTTATTTTACCCCTATAATTAATTAATTCTCAATATTAGTTATTTCTACCTTCTATGTATATTGCATTGATATGAACAAATGAAAAAATAGTAAAGATAATCAATCTATTAATAATTTCTTAATCACCGTATAAAATAGAAAGTGCTCATCTAATATAAGACGGAGAGAGTATAATTTAAGATGGAAAGAGTGCCAAGTATCACAACCTTTTAAAAATGTTTTACCACTGACCATTAGCCTGTTTGGATTGACTTATTTTTAAGCAGCTTATAAATTGAAAACTGCTTATAAGTTATAAAAAAAAATAGGTGCATGCCAACTTTTTTTTGACTTATAAGTTGTTTTCAATTTATAAACTGCTTAAAATAAGTTCATTTAAATAAACTCAATTATTTATTGGGGCTTATTTTAAGCACAAAATGATTTTAAGTTGATCAGTCAAACACTAAAAACAACTAAAAACAACTTATAAGTCAATTCAAATAGCCTCCGTGACACCAAAATCGAAATTCCGAAGTATGCACACCCCTGATCAAGATATACAATAAATTCCTATCACATGCACGAGTTCCAATAAAAATGATTTCACAATTATTAACGCCCAATTGGATCTTACTTACCCCCTTAGTTATATTTAAAGGGAAAAAGAAAAGCAAATAAATGGCGACAGCTCAAAAGACAAAACAACGTAAATCACAGCCAGCTAGCCAGCTCACTATCCATTTTCGAATTTAATTAATTTAAATTTTGTATCGAAAAATTTCAAATGACATATTTTTTATTAATGATAACTTTATATCCATATCAAACTCAAAATTTCTATCCATATCAAACTCAAAATTTCTATTTAAAGTTAGAAAGAGTACTTAACCAACTTTTGGTGGTGCTTATTTGATCCTCCTAAGACTACGTTTACTTGATCAAATATCAATGACCATCCGAAATTCAATTTGAAATTGCTTCTTGATATATAATTTATACTCCTACAAAAAATTGCTTGTTAAGTATTTACCTTATTAATTATGTTTTAGAAATTTAAATTTGGCAACTAATATTAAATAAGTTTGAAAAATACTTACTTAATAATAAGCATAATAAATTGAAACAAATAAATATCTTTTAATTTATTATAATGGACAAGTAAAAAATTATATTTTATATGCTAAATTAGTAAAAGGGAACATAAAGATACTATACAAATTGTCAAATTGATTATTTTGCAACATAATCAAATCTTAATTATCGCCTGCGAAGAACTTCCTTCGTTCTCATTTAGTTATCATGTACTTCCATGTATTAAAATCAATTATTCCCAAATATTTGTTATTTTAGAGGATTAAGAGAGACTTCATTATATATATATATATATATATTTTTTATTCTGATAATTAAATAATAATAAAAAAGAAATATCTTATACATATATAAAAAAGAATCCTAGGCTCGATGATGTGGCGCTTTCTAAGTCAGAAAATTCTCTTTTCTTCCTTTTTTAAACAAGTCATTCAGTACATAATTAAAAAAAATAAAAATTCAACAGACACCTCCTTTTTGGTTTAAACAATAACTATCACTTCGTTTAAAGTCGTACTCTTTCTCCTTCGGTACATAGTAAAGTGAAGAGTGAAAAAGATACATCACTTTTTTCCTACCATTGCAATTTTTCCTTTATTACTGTCATTGGAAATTATTTATTTTTAATATCCAACTTGTTATGAATAATATACTAATGCTACTAATTAATTAGATAGAAAGATACTGAAAGTGAAGAAGAACTGAGGAGAGAAATAATGTTTTTGGAAAATGATTTGCTATTTTCTGCAAGTGGATAATCTTCTGGACTTCCTGTTTACATGTGCGGGTACGTGGATCAAAATGTGATAGTGATGAAACTTTCCACGCAATTTCTTTTTCTTTTTTGGGTTCCTTTTTCTCTCCCCCTAATGGCGGGAAAATTGTTTCATCAAACCGACAATCTGCAAATCGAGCAGTGAATAAATCTCCAGTCAACGGTTCAAAATATCGAATTATAGAGGGTGAGTCAAACCCAACATATATGCCCAACCTTCGTTGAGGGCCCATTTTTGTACGTTGTGGTGGTGCTACAGGCACGTATACCGCACAACCAAAAATTCTTAAATGGGCTATATTTAGTTCATGACCAAATACTAATTGTGACGGAGAGTATTTATTATAATGTGTCGGTCTGAGACGTACAAGTGCTGCTGCATGTAAGATAGCATGACCCCAAACAGTAATTGACAATTTTGTTTTCATTAGTAAAGGTCTTGCTATCAATTGTAGGCGCTTTATAAATGACTCTGCAAGGCCATTTTGAGTATGAACATGAGCAACATGATGTTCAATTTTTATCCCAATTGATAAGCAATAATCATTAAAAGCTTGCGATGTAAATTCTCCAGCATTATCAAGGCGAATGGCCTTAATTGGATAATCTGGGAATTGCGCCCTTAATCTTATTATTTGTGCTAACAACTTTGCAAACGCCAGGTTGCGAAATGATAATAAGCACACATGAGATCATTTAGATGATGCATCTATTATGACCATAAAATATCTAAACAATCCACTAGGTGGATGAATAGGTCCACATATATCTCCATGTATACGCTCTAGAAAGCCAGGAGATTCGATGCCAACCTTCAATGTCGATGGTCTGGCAATTAATTTGCCTTGATAACAAGCAGCACATGAAAATTCATCATTTGTAAGAATCTCCTGGTTCTTTAACGGATGTCCAGTTGAATTTTCAAGAATTCGTCTCATCATTATTGATCCAGGATGACCTATTCGATCATGCCATAACACAAATGTATTTGGATCAGTAAACTTCTGGTTTACGATCATATGTGCTTCAATTGCACTAATTTTTGCATAATATAGGCCAGATGACAAAGTTGGTAATTTTTCCAAAATATATTTCTGGCATGAGACACTCTTGGTTATACCAAGATATTCAGTATTTATTTCAGTTAGTGTCTCAACATGATATCCATTTCTGCGGATATCTTTAAAACTTAACAAGTTTCTAGGGAATTTAGAAGAAAATAGTGCATCTTCTATAACAATTTTTGTTTCCTTAGGTAGAATTATAGTAGCTCTTCCGGAGCCTTCTATCATTTTTGAATTACCAGAAATTGTAGTGACATTAGCTTTTCTTCTAAGTAAATTGGAAAAATATTTCTCGTCTTTAAATATAGCATGGGTTGTTCCACTATCAATTACACAAATATCCTCGTGATTTATCATTGATCCAAACAAGATTTAAGGCATTTCCATATTTTCTTCACAAAGAAAGAAAGTCAATATTATAATTAATACATAATTTATTATACAAAATTTTATTTTATTACATGGATCTAGAAAAATACAAACATAATATTTAATACATTTATTTTGTTACATGGATCTAGAAAAATACAAACATAATATTTAATACATACAACAACAAAGAGAATTGTTTAAATATTATCGGGCTTATCAACATTCATATTTACTTCTGGAAAATTAAAGAAATGAGCTACATCCAAGTGCATGGGCTCAATATTATCTTCAGAGATAAAATTTGTCTCTGAATTATTTTCTGCCCTTTTCAGAGATGCCTGATATAGCTGAACAAGGCGCTTTAATTACCGGCAAATTCGCGACCAGTGCCCCACACCTCCACATTTATGACATATTGTTTCTGAATTATTTTTCGGTAAAGCTTCTAGCTTTTTACCCAGCCTTTTATATTGCTGATTATTTTTCGGTGTCAGCCGAGCATCATGATTAAAATTTCTTCTTTGATTACGACCACGACCACGACCACGACTGGGGCCATGGCTTCTTTCTCGTTGGTTTGAATTTGCCTGATTCACTTCAGGGAGTGGCAAAGAACCAACGGGCCGACTATCATGATTTTTCATTAATAATTCATTATGGCGTTCAGCAATAAGTAAGTGAGATAATAATTCAGAATATTTTGTAAAGCCTTTTTCGCGATATTGCTGCTGCAGGAGCATATTCGCGGGTGGAAATGTGGAGTATGTTTTTTCAAGTTTATCTTGTTCCGTGATTTCATCTCCGCATAAAGTTAACTGAGCTATAATTCGAAATAAAGCAGAATTATATTCAATTATATTTTTAAAGTCCATTAGTCTCAGATTTAACCAGTCATGACGTGCTTGTGGAAGCATGACCAGCTTCAGGTGGTCATACTTTTCTTTTAAATTTTTCCACAATTTCAAGGGATCTTTTAATGTAAGATATTGTAATTTAAGATCCTCGTCAAGATGGTGGCGGAGGAAAATCATTGCTTTTGCACGGTCTTGATTAGATGCCTGGTTATCATCTTTGATGGTGTCTGCCAGACCCATCGATTCAAGATGAATTTCGGCATCTAGTGCCCATGAGGAGTAGTCTTTTCCAGAAATATCAAGAGCAGTAAATTCAATTTTGGAAATATTTGCCATTTTATAAAAATAAAATTAAATAAAACTCTTATCACTTTTGTTACCTTGAAAATTAGCCGGAGCCTCGTGCTGATAACGTGTTATAAAATAAACTAAATCTAGCAATTTGAGACGGAGAAAATCTGAGAGAAGAAAGAACAAAATAATTATCGTATGCATATTAGTACAAAATATACATACGATAATTCTTTTGTTCTTTCTTCTCTCAGATTCTCTCCGTCTCAAATTGCTAGATTTAGTTTATTTTATAACACAACTTATTTATCAACTTTTCAGCAATTCGAGCAAGATGATGGAAAACTCAAAACTCAACAATATGCAAGGATGGAGTCCAAAGATAGACTCGAATTGATATCACATGCACCAAAATAAAATTATATAAGCATCTACTCATTTTAAGCTAAAACAAGAAATATATCATGATATTTTAAGGTATCAAATTAATGGGCATCCTAGAGGTGACTAACAACATATATATATATATATATATATATATATATATATATGTAGACAAAGAAAAGGAAATGAAAGAAGAAATATATTCAAGTAACTAAAGGATAGGGAATTAATATATACACTATACTAACTCAAATTTTAAAGAGAGAATTAAATCAATTAGGTCATAAAAGTTCTAGCTAAATAATAACTTAAGCATGTTTTTGTTATCTAAATCATGTTAAAAGAAGAAATCGAAAACATAAAAATCTATATTTTTAAAGAAAACTACTTGAAAAAATAATGAACAAAACTAAAAGTTTTCATGAAATAATCCTAACACATGCTAGCTAATTAATCCTAACATATGCTAACTATAAGAAATTTCTATCATTAATCTAATTATTCTTAATACATGCTAACTAAAAAAAATTTACAAATCAACTAAATATAAAACATGAAATAATTAAATAAAATAAAGTTGAGAAAAGATTTACTCTTTTCGGGCAGCGAGACTGAAGAAGACGGGCGAAAGACGACTTCACCACCATCCAAGAGCTTGACAAAACTCCAATCAACAAAAAGAAAAATTAAAAATTTAGACTTGAGCCTTCGTGAGTTCGATGTTATAAGAACTCTGTTCTTAGCCTAAATTTTGACTTTAATCTCGTATTTTCCTCAAAGAAAAACACAGATTGAAAGCTAAAAAATTTCACAACTTTTAGGCTGGGTACAAGAGTTCAAAATCCTAGCTAAGTAAGAAAAATTTCTAATTTTGGGTGGCTAAAAAATCTCACACTTCTTCTCTCTTCTTAATGAGAATCGAGCCTTTATATAGGATCCAAAAATCCAAATTCTTCATGAATTTTCGATGTGGGAGAATGAGATTTTTTTTATAGAAAAAACTAAAGATTTCAAAAATACAAACTATAATTAAACTAATCTAACTAACATTGTATTTAGTTAAAAATAAAATCTTTTTGAGATAATTTTCGAATAATCACATAAATAAATAGTAATCAAAGATATAGTTATATAGAAATATGTATATTATACTAAAATTTATAAAAAGATTTAAATAGTTAAGAATAACATGAAAATATCTTTGTTTTTATAAAAGCTAATTATTTTTAAAATGTTCGAAATTTAAAAAAACTCAATAACTAATTTACATTGTGGAGGGTCAAAATTGGATGTCAATATTTATCATAGCACTCGAGAACGTGCCATTCAAAACATCAACCGTTACATTCATATTTATTACTGATTAGTGATTACTGGCGTCAAACCTACTTATTTTGTATCTTCTTACAAAAATATATAAAGAGAAAATCATAACATTTTCTTGAAAATTTGATTTCCTTCACAAAGCTTTATGCTTACACATGAACAATAATTCAAAGAGAGGAGACGCTACATTAAAGAAATAAATGTAGTTGGACCAAAATGCAACTTTGTATATAACAACACAGGGCAATGCCATAGTGTTTAGGGTTCCTTTGGTAGCTAATTTGAATTTGAGTTATACTGGTTAGGAGATAAATTATTCATGTATAAAATTAATACGGTTAGGGATGACTATGGAGCGAAGCGGGGCGGGTTTAGAGCTAGGCGAGGCGGGACAAATATAGAGTTATGCGGGGCAAGGCGGATGTCGGGCGGGTTGAGGTAATAATTATCAAAATTAATGCGGGGGCGGGGCGGATTGCGGGTTTATGTGAGTTTAAGGTATCAAATAAGAATCAGAAGAAAATTAAATCTTTGTAATTAATAAAAATCAAAGATATAAACTTTTTATATTAAACTTTGATTTTAATTTTAACTTTTCTTTAAAAATTTTTTTAAACTAGACAAATATTAATTAGAGTTAATTAGCCATTAAGAAACAATTGTTGAAATATTAACTAGAAATAATTAATTAGTTG
Organism: Solanum dulcamara; assembly: GCF_947179165.1. Lineage (NCBI taxonomy): Eukaryota > Viridiplantae > Streptophyta > Magnoliopsida > Solanales > Solanaceae > Solanum > Solanum dulcamara. Next base: position 69,645,426 of record NC_077244.1, read on the forward strand.
TTGAAATGTTAATTAACGAAAAATGAAAAAAAATTATGAATTTTATTTTTCTTATTAAACTCAATTAAAAAAGAAAAAACATAAAAATTTATGCGGGGCGAGTATATATGGGGCGGTGCGGGGCGGGTTGAAAATGAAAAAAATTGTTACGCAGGGCGGGGCAGTTTAAAATTTCTGTGGGTTGAGCTCAACCCGTCCCATTGGCATCCCTAAATACAATGTTTATATGCAATTTAAAAACCAGCATAACTTATATATGTTTAAGTTTTGAGGGATTCTATATATTATTTTACGTAAGATAGAATGTGAAATAACTAATACATGAATAAGTAATCCCTACATAACTAATATTTATATAAAATAATATTATAAATTTCTTCATAACTAATCTCTATATTACTAATATCTGCCTGACCAGCTACCAAACGATAATATTTATTTATTAATAGCCAAGATAATTGGAAATAGATTCCATGTTCAAGATAAAAAAAAATCAAATAATCGTCATATTAAGAAAAGGTAAAATATAAAACAATAATTCCATGATGCTCGGAGAAAAAATTATAATATAGTAAAAAACAGACGGCTATTAAAACGCAGTTTCATTATAACTATCGTAGGGAGAGTTACACCTTAATTTTCCTCCACATCCTCGAATCTCGTATAAAATCCTCACTCCCTTGTCTACTCTGTTTCTCGCCGAGAAATTCGCTCTTCATTTACCATTTTCTTCTTTCTATTTATAGTAATTTTATTTCTTTCCATTTATTTCAGAGATTGTAATTCCGATATGCGCCGTTATCGGAATTGTGTTCTCTCTTGTACAATGGTACCTTGTCTCGCTTGTTAAACTGTCGCCTTATCACGGAGATTCTTCTCTAAGAAACAACAATAATAATGGATTTAACGACAGTTTGGTTGAGGAAGAGGAAGGTATCAACGACCAGAACGTTGTCGTTAAGTGCGTCGACATACAGAATGCCATCTCCGAAGGTTAAAGTTACTCTCTTTTAGATCTCTTTTGTTTTTTGAAAGATCTAGTTGTATCTATAGTTGTGAATAGTTGCTCTTTTCGTGCTCATTGGTCTTTTATGGAGCTGCACTTGAGCCGAACGTCTTTTGGAAATATTCACTCTACACTCCTAGACCCATGGAATTACACTTGGATATGTTGTTGTTGTTGGCCTTTTATGGAGCTAAGTGTCTTAGCTAGTGAAATGGAGAAAATGAAAAAGGAAGTGCTAAGTTTTCCGTGTGTGCTTGTTTAAACTTAGTTCAGGGTCTGTGAATTTTTTCGTTGTGATTTAAATTTTCCTGGAGAAAAACACCCTGTGTACAAGAGCTATGCGAAAAAGTAGGAGAACCTACAAAAAGATTTTAAAATACATGTTGCGGAATGAGACTGGAGTAGCAATTTTTTGGTGTGTCGATGGTCACCTAGAGTCTTTGGGTTTATTTTGATCAATGCCACCGCTTTGAGGTTGCAGTGTTGAGCTTGTTGCGGGCCGGCTGGATCTACCTTTATTGGCCTTGGTGGTATCTTTAGTAAATCTTAGTACTTTACAGGATAAATTATGGATTAGTAGAATACTTTGTCAATGTAATGCTGCTTAGTTCACATTAGTGTTATGTCGTCTGTCATCCTAGTAAACAATGTTATGGCTGTATAGTTTTGTCTTCTTTTTTTTTTCATTTTGCTAAACTATACATTTATAGTAAACCGTTGGTTGAGCATGTAGCATTACATGCTATAGATGTTATTGCTGTTTCAATTCAGTTTGTTATCTCCAAATCTTTCAGAAAAAGTCGTCATCATTTGTTGGTGTGGACTTGATGCTATTGTCTTGACTTGACATTTACCTTTTTTTGTCCATTATGCTATTTGTCTGCTTTTTTTAGTTGGTTCAGCCTAGGTATTGTTAAATCCTCATTTAAGATGGGCTTAAATCTTGATAGTTGGCTCAGCCCCAATGCTGCTATCTGTGTATCCGTATCACACGAGTCAATATAATGATGAAATGTTTTCTGATTGTAGTTAAGTATTAATGATTTTCTGGCAACTCAAATTAGTGATTCCCTGGCAACTCCATGTCATTGCAGTCAGCCACTTCAAAAAGTAAAAGAAATGCAAGGGCCAGTTCCTGAGAGATATTTATGCCCTGATCAATAATTCTTGTCTTGATTATGTAAACCAACATGATTATCTGCGGAGAAGTAAAATTATGTATTTTTATGCTAGTGCTATATGTAATGTAGTCCAGGGATTGTTCTATTCGTCATTTACTGTCAAATTGCCTTTATCATGTTTCTGATCTCAATGTCTTCCCCTTGTCTCCCTTATTTTTTTCAGTAGCTTCCGTTTGTCCCCCTTTTTTTCTATTTACTCACACATAGCATTGGTGTAAATTAAATCCTCTTGGCTAGACATGAAATCTTTTGACTTAGTATCTAATACTAATGTGGTTTGCTTATTGTGGCAGGGGCAACATCCTTCCTTTTCACTGAATATCAGTATGTGGGTATCTTCATGGTTGCTTTTGCAGTGTTGATCTTCGTGTTCCTTGGTTCTGTTAAGGGCTTCAGCACCAAGAGCCAGCCATGCACTTACAACAAGGAGAAGATGTGCAAGCCAGCCCTTGCTACAGCCATCTTCAGCACAATATCCTTCTTGCTTGGTGTTGTCACTTCAGTTGTTTCTGGTTTCCTTTGGATGAAAATAGCAACATATGCAAATGCAAGGACAACACTGGAAGCCCGAAAAGGAGTCGGGAGAGCTTTTATTACTTCATTCAGATCTGATGCAGTAATGGGTTTTCTCCTAGCTGCCAATGGTCTCTTGGTGCTTTATATTACAATTAATCTCTTTAAGCTATACTATGGTGATGACTGGGAGGGCCTTTTTGAGGCAATTACTGGCTATGGGCTTGGTGGGTCTTCCATGGCTCTTTTTGGTAGAGTTGGTGGTGGCATTTACACCAAGGCTGCCGATGTTGGTGCTGACCTTGTTGGAAAGGTGGAAAGGAACATTCCAGAAGATGATCCCAGAAATCCTGCTGTAAGCTCACGACTTCTTCAGGTGTAACTTCTGATATCCAGAAGAGAACATGTCTGATTATTTAATCTACATGTGTTTGCAGGTGATTGCTGACAACGTTGGTGATAATGTTGGGGACATTGCTGGAATGGGTTCTGATCTTTTTGGCTCATACGCGGAATCATCCTGTGCTGCTCTTGTTGTGGCTTCCATCTCGTCTTTTGGAATTGATCATGATTTCACTGCAATGTGTTATCCCATGCTCATAAGTTCGATGGGAATCCTTGTTTGTTTGATAACCACCCTTTTTGCAACTGACTTCTTCGAAATTAAGGCTGTCAAGGAAATTGAACCAGCCTTGAAGAACCAGCTTATTATTTCAACTGCTCTAATGACAGTGGGAATTGCAATTGTGACTTGGACTTGCCTTCCATCTTCCTTTACCATCTTCAATTTTGGCACACAAAAGGTTGTAAAGAACTGGTAAGTGTCAAGTTTTTGTTTTTGAATTTTTTGCTTTTGCATTAGACACCAATTTCCAAATATTGCTGGATCAGGGCTTGCATTTTCTAATCTGTCTTGTCAAGTGAAGCATTTCAATTTCCTTTTCTTTTTTATGTTTTGACCTTTATTGTTCTCTTGGCTTCTAAATTTTGTGCAGTGTGGTTGTCTTTTTTCTGTAGAATCAGTTTTGAACAATCAGTGTATGTTATTGCACAGGCAACTGTGTCTATTGGTCTTTGGGCTGGACTTATCATTGGATTTGTCACAGAGTACTACACTAGCAATGCTTACAGGTTAAATTAGTAGTTTGTCTTCATACAGTAATTTTATGTACTTCTTTCAGTGATGTAACTTCATCTTATGTTTGTTCTCCCGTTGTTTCTGTTGCAGCCCTGTCCAAGATGTAGCTGACTCCTGCAGGACTGGAGCTGCAACCAATGTGATTTTTGGCCTTGCTCTTGGCTACAAATCTGTCATCATTCCTATCTTTGCCATTGCAATAGCTATCTTTGTCGGTTTTACTTTTGCTGCCATGTATGGTATCGCTGTTGCTGCTCTTGGAATGTTGAGTACCATTGCTACTGGATTGGCCATTGATGCATATGGACCTATCAGTGACAATGCTGGAGGTATAGCTGAGATGGCTGGAATGAGCCACCGGATGCAGCCGGAAACACCACTGCTGCTATTGGAAAGGTTGTATCTTATATGTTTTGCTTTCCTCTCGATGAGCGTTTCTAGGTCCTTTTTTAGACATTGCTTGCGCATATTTACGTAAATGCATGACAATTAGTTTGTTTAGAGATTACAATTTTGTCATAGTGATGCATTTGGTACTCTTGTTTCTTTTTGGTTAATCGGATTTGTGATATTTTTTTGAGACACTATCATGATTTGATTTTCATATTTGCACTCTCACAATGCTAAATTTATTCAACATTTGTCCTTTTAGCTAACCCAGTATGGGCCTTTTATTTTCTAGGGATTTGCCATTGGATCCGCTGCACTTGTGTCCCTGGCCCTGTTTGGTGCTTTCGTGAGTCGGGCTGCAATTTCAACAGTGGATGTCTTGACCCCTGAGGTCTTCATTGGTTTGATTGTTGGTGCCATGCTCCTTACTGGTTCTCTGCCATGACCATGAAGAGCATCGGTAGTGCAGCTCTGAAGATGGTTGAGGAAGTTCGACGACAATTTAACACCATTCCTGATCTCACGGAGGGCCTTGCCAAACCTGATTACGCTACTTGTGTTAGGATCTCGACTGATGCATCTATTAAGGAAATGATTCCCCCAGGTGCACTGGTCATGCTTACGCCCCTCATAGTTGGGATTTTCTTCGGAGTGGAGACTCTTTCTGGTGTTCTTGCCGGTGCTTTGGTTTCTGGTGTTCAGGTATGATTGATTCAACCTTCTTTAACATTGCAGATTTTATTTTCTGTTCGAGTTGGCCGTTTACCTTTTCGAGACAGTTTCTTTTGGAAGAATGCGTAAAATCTGCTCTTTATCTGTCTCATTTTGTAGATTGCAATATCCGCATCAAATACTGGTGGTGCATGGGACAATGCCAAGAAGTATATTGAGGTAAAGAAAATACATCTATGCACTGTTGTTGTCTCTAAATATCTTATTAGACACTCCAAGTTTGCTAACTGCCGAGTATGTGCCAGGCTGCTGCTTCGGAGCATGGAAGGACCCTTGGCCCAAAGGGTTCCGAACCCCACAAAGCTGCAGTTATTGGTGACACCATTGGTGACCCTCTGAAGGATACTTCAGGTCCATCACTCAATATCCTAATCAAGCTGATGGCAGTAGAGTCACTTGTCTTTGCTCTATTCTTTGCAACACATGGCGGTATACTTTTCAAGATTTTCTAAGTAGAAAGACACTTCACCAAGCACTATAGTATTTTCATTCGCCACCAAACTTTCTGCTCTAATTTCCCCAAGCATGGGATTTCTTCGTTAGTTCTTAGCTAGTCACAGGTTTAGTTTGAAGATGATGACGGCGACAACACCTATTTAATATTTTTTTGTGCCAGTTTCGAGTTAGTTTATTAGTTTTCTTTGGTAAACCTAGTCTTTCAGTTGTCCATAACATCATTGTCCATGTTTAGTACATCATTGTATGTTTATTTTGTTACACGAAGCAAGGTTTCATTTGTGGGCTTGTGTTACTATCCTTGCGTCTCTTTCTCTCTCTGCTCACTTAGTATTTACAATTTTCTTGTTATTTAGTTAGTCTAACTTAATATTGGAATGCTTGAAGGAAATTACAGAAAATGAGCTCAAATAAAAGAGTTCCAATTGGCGAACCAAATGATATCATTGGATGATTCATTTATTTGAATGGTGCCATTTTCTTCCGAGCAACAATAAAAACATACCCAATGAAATTTCACAAGTGAGGTTTGGGAAAGTAGAACGTACGTAGACCTTACCACTACCTCGTGGAGGTAGGGAGATTGTTTCTGACTCGGTTCAAGTGTAACAAATTCCAGTATAAAGAAGAAGAAGACAATAAAGAGAATATAACAAATAACAAGGAACAATGCAAAAGTAGCCAAAACAACAATAAAATCATGTGATATTTGAAATACCATAACAACATACTAGGATAGATTATTGAAAAAACAATAATAAACAATGATAAAAATAAAAAACAAAAACTATAATAATACAACTAGTACCATAGCAAACACTAGCCATCCTAAACAAGACAACATTACACTGCCTACTACTCTTTTACCCTAAACGTGTCTTCCACACCCTCATATCTAAGATCATGTCCTCGGTAATCTGAAGCTGCATCATATCTTGTCTTATCACCTCTCTCCAAAACATCTTTGGCCTATAACATTGTAAACATTAAAATTGTATTGGATTTAAATCCGTAAATTAATTTGGACTATATTAAATTCAAGAAAATAGTCCAAATGATGTGGCAATCCAAGTCAAATTAAATGAGCCACTAAAATCACACAACGTGTCAAAGTTATATGGCAATCCAAATCAAATTAAATGAGCCATTAGAATCATGTCATGTGCCAAAATTATGTGGCAATCCAAGTCAAATTAAATAAGCCACTAAAATCATGCCACGTGTTGAAGTTATGTGTCAATCTAAGTCAAATTAAATGAGCCACTAGAATAATGTCACCTGTATATGTGACATGTTCTGACCAATCAAATTAAAGCTCTTCACCAAAGAAATCTGATTGGTCAGTTCAAACCAACCAATCAAATCACACCCTCATACCACTCCCTACAACTATAAATAGGGGTCCTCATTATTCTCAGAGGGATTTTTTTAAAAGAACAAGAAGCAAGAACAGAGCTCGTGGATCAAATGGCCACAAATTTTCTACAAAGCTACAAAGTTCAAGTAATCAAATTCAAGCTCAAGTTCAAGATCAAGAACGAAAGAAAATATCAAGAAGTTCAAGATTAAGTTACTTGTTCATATTTATTATTCGTCATAACCATACAAGTGTTCGTGACGAATAATTCAAATTCAAATTTGAAGAAGAAGATTCAAGATCAAGCTATTCAAGCCCTTGACTCTAAATTAAATTCAAGTTCAACATATTTTATATTATTTGAAGAATTAGAGGATTATTATAGAGATTGTAACACGCACTACATTTTGAAATCAAATGTTACACTTATTTACTCCAATTTTTCGGTTTTGATTATTTATTTTTCTCAGCTCGAAAATTTGTTGTTTACAAACATAAAGAAAACAGAGGAAGACATATGTAGTAGTTCTAAATGTGTGCAGTGTGTAGTGCTCTCATACCACGCTGGTAAAACTTCCAGTGAGTTTCTGCATAATCTTTGACTTTCTTGTATATCCTTGGTCTATCCTCGTTAACTAATGCATCTTCTGGTCCGATTTCTTTCCCTACTTCAGGCGTGTAGAACATTGCGACAGAAATTCTATCCCTCTCTGAATTACTCAACACCCTATGTACCGGGGCCTTGAACATTCCATTGCTCATTATCTGCCAATTTCATTGTGGAAAATGGAATGTATCACTACAAGTAGTACATGTGCAATCCATAGAGTACATATATGTTTATAGAAAAAAAAAAAAAAACTTCTATCTAATATCTATAGTTTACGTTGAGCCAAAAACCAAGTGACTGCAGGTGTGATCATGGTAGTATGGCGGGAGGGAAGGGACACAGTGGCCTGAGCAGAACTTTTAATAAGCTATATCGACATTTGAAGAAGTGAACAAATGAACACCCTAAGAGCCTGTTTGGATTGGGCTTCTTTTAAGTGATTTTAAGCCAAAAATCTTTGTATCTTTTTAAAACAGTGTGTGTTTTTATGTACCTCCATTTGATCACCCATGAGAACAAACAGAGCTGTAGGATCTTTTGGTACTGTATACCATTTGCCATCCTTAAGCACTTGGAGTCCTACTTCATCTTGCAAAATAATACTGTATCCTGTTCCATCAGCATGAGGTTTTAAGCCAAGAACCAGATCAGGCCTCTGACATGGTGAGTAGTAGTTAAACCGCGCTTGCAGTTGTGCTTGTTTTCCAAATTGTTCCAAGAAGCAATTTTCTTCCAGCTTCAATGACTTTGCCACAGCTTTAGAGGTAATTTCTGTGACCATTTTCGTTTTCTCAGCATAATCTTCTAAGACCTCTCTGCACAACAAATGTTATTAGTGCAAGATAGTCAAATACTACAAAACGCGTAGTCAAAAAAGGAGGTGGAATACGCGGATTTTACGCGTTTCTAGTTTCCTATAAATAGAGGGTGTCTTGCCCTCATTTAGATCATCCCACAAACAAAAATACAATCCAAAAGAGTAAGAACACAAAGAGAGTTATACACCAAGATAAATATTGTAGTCTTAAGTGTCCTCTTTAGTGAGTTGTTCATTTTACAACATAGAAGTGTTAATTGTTGTTTTCTCCTTGTATTTAAGAGTAGTGTACTCTCATATTATCATAGTAAGATCCTTCCACCCCATGGTTTTTCTCCCGTATCTGTTTGAGGATTTCCACGTAAAATTCTCGTGTCCAATTTATTTTCGTTATTTATTATGATATCAAACTTTAGTTGTAGTGCTTCCACTCCCAACAATTAGATGGCTACGCGTATGAGTGAATCAGCGTTAAAAACGAATAAGCAAAATACTCAAATTTTAGTCTATGGAACTAGCTTGAAAATTATCTGACATGCTTATGCTTGAAATCATGATGTTACCATATGTCATGTGATATCACTTCGAATTCATCGCTAATTCGCTGCTTATAGAGTCAAATATTAGCTTGCTAGGTCATTCTGGTCTATTGACTGTTACTATAGTACTCCTGCAACTGATCAACTGTCCATTTACCTGAATGCTATTGGGATTTGTGGCCAGAGGTTATACTGTCTTCTATCTTCAGGGAACACCTCGAGGAAGAGACGATCAGACCAATCAAGGGACTGGCCTTGTTCCGGAACAGGATCAGCTCCATAACCATGAACATCAACAACTGATTTGGCATACTTGTTCTTCTCTTCCATTGGCTGGTTGAAGAATTCCCTTGAAACTTGGCGGATCTTGTCCAGGAAAGAAGCTGAAATCCCATGTCCTATTCCCTGTTCATCAAATAAAACTCTGAATATCAAGAAAGTTGCAGAATAGAAAGAACTCAGATACAGTATTTGAATGTCCTAAACCTGAAAACATCCCCAAGAAGATAGAGCTGATCCAAGTTTCTCCAACTCTCGTTCGCGTTCGTTATCTGATGTTGTTGAAGAAGACAGGCGGTTTAGATCAATTATAGGAATAGGAGAAGTATCCATGATGTCTTCATTTTCATCAACATCTTCACCACTTCTGCAAATATAAGGTCCTAGTGGCTCCTCTCCAAGAAGGACCATTTCTTGAACTCTTTTTGACAGCAACACCTCGTCAGGTGGGACTGAAGATGCAGCCATGATTAAGTAACACTATCCAGTGGGTTTCCAATAAGAAATTGATGAATTAGACTTCAGGTTCCAGAGTGATAGCATTATATATAGGCATAATACATAAGCAACACAATCTCGGCCTTAGCTGACAAGTAATTAAGCACTCCAACTTTGAGACTACATATCCAGGCACCTCTCTAACTTACAAAATGATCATCTAGACACTTTTAAGATTTATGTTCATATTAGCATTGGGTGTCCACGAGACACATTGAAAATGAGTTGAAGAGTTTATTTGTCAGTTGAGATTAAGTTAATGTGTATAGATGTGCACTCTCAAGTCGAAGTATTTACTTCCAAATTTAAATATCTATCTATGTATTATTCATTATATATATATATTATATATGTGTTTCTTAGCAGAAGATAAGGATTGAACGGAAGATGAGATAGCAAAGACAAATGCAATTGTCCCTACATGTGGAGGTGCCTGCAGACTGCAGTCATGCTCATCCAAAACTCCCCAACTTATATTTTTCCCTTGGGAAGAGAAATTTGTGGGGAATTGAAGTTGTTGCAATAACCAATAAAACTTTAAATCTCCAATCCGCTTTTGCAGTTGCGAGTGGCCTAAAGTTTCGAAATATCAGATGATCTATTTATAGGCAAAAGGTCAAAGAAGAATATTTGTTGATTTATTCTACTTTTTTTTGTCCCACCATATGATATGACTTCATGGAACTGTTACTGGGAAGAAGGCTAATTGAAATACCGCACTTTTGTATGCTAAACAAGTTAAAATAACTTGATTAGAGCTGGACAGTGGAGGAGAAATTCTCAAGTTAGCTTTCTTGTAAGGACCAAACACTTTCTGCTTTGGGAACATAGCTTGGAATAAATTTTTGCTACAAATACATCTTCCATCCTCAGACAAAAGGCTATAATTTGAAACATTAACCATCTGATTCACATGCACTTAAAAAAGGCCAGCTTTACTCTTGCAATTCCTGAAAAGAAATCAGCAACTTTGATATATATGGCAAAATGCAATGAAAAAGAAGCAAGAGAAGGATAAAACAATGCATAGAACATTGTACAGGTCTGCGAATATTTGTCTTCAAGGCCTCATGAAATTGATAGTTTAGACTTTAAACATGTATGCTGCAAATTATATGCCATGTCTTACATTCAACAACATTGTAGAAACTATAACTTCTGGAATGACTGTGAGGTACGTAATAGAATTACATTTATGGGAAAACTACTGAATTTGGTCACAAGGTACATAAATAAGCCAACACATTTTGCATGTTACAGTAAACAAATGAAAATTAGAATCAAATTTCTCCACGATAACCTCCAGATCCAAAGTAGTCCCTCCTTGAATTTGCAATTTGTTGGCTTCTTTGGTGGTCCAGTTTGGGACAGTCCCGGATACGATGACCAAGCCCACCACAATATGCACAACCCTTTACTCCACTTGCATCTGTGATGGCATCTACGTCATCCATGGGATCATTGAGCTCTGCAAGGACTGGAGGGATTCTCTGCTTTGCTTCTTGCAGCAAGTGCTTTAGATCAAGCAGAGTTGTTTCGCTCTGGTTCTTGTTAATAAATGTGGTGGCAATTCCTGTTTTTCCACATCGTCCTGTTCGTCCAATCCTGTGGACATAGTTTTCAATTTCAGCAGGCATATCATAGTTAATCACATGTTGAATATCAGGAAAATCCAGCCCCTTTGAGGCAACGTCAGTGGCAACTAAAACATCTTTCTTGCATGCTTTGAAAGCTGCAATTGCATATTCTCTCTCTTCTTGATCCTTGCCTCCATGAACAGCCACAGCTTCAACTCCTTTTAAGAGCAAATACTCATGGATATCATCCACATCAGCCTTATTCTCACAGAAAACCAAAACAGGAGGTGGTGTTTTTTGCAAGCATTCAAGAAGGTAAACAATCTTGGCCTCCTGCTTCACATACTCCACTTCCTGAATCACATCTAAATTGGCTGCTCCAGCCCTGCCCACATTCACAATTACTGGTTTAACTAGTGCATTTCTTGCAAAGTTTTGGATCTTTGTGGGCATTGTAGCAGAAAACAGAAGAGTTTGTCTTTGAGCTTTGAAATGATCAAATACCTCCCTAATATCATCTTCAAAACCAAGATCTACTAGTCTGTCTGCCTCATCTAGCGTCAAGTATCTGCAAGAAAGTAACAATTTGGTAAGCACTCAAAAATTTCAAATAAGAAAACCTGGAAAAAATCATGAAATGCTTCACATGTACAAAATAACGTATGGCTGGAAAATGTGGATTTGTTGCAAACAATGTTTGTGACACATACCCCCAGAGGCACATCTCTTTTCCTCTAATATGTGAACCCAAGTAAATGTAGCAATAGGTACACACAGAATATAATAACATATTGTGGAGAACACCCACCGGCCGGAAACAAACACGTGAGTTATAATAATGAAGGTCTATGATCCCAAATGGTGGATTAATTACACCAACATACCCAGTATAATCCCACAAAAAGTAGGATCTAGGGAGGGTAAAATGTACGTAGACCTTACCCTACCAAATAGAGAAGTTGTTTACGATAGACCCTCATCTCAACGGGAAAAACAGTCCAAAGCAGTATAGAGAAAGAAATAACGGAAAGGAAGAAGTCATGGCTCATGGCAAAATAATATAGATAAATTGACAAATCATCCTGATTAGTAGTCCTAACAAGATAAAACGATAATTGAAGTACAAAAAACAATAGATGATAGCTAAACTCAAAGGACAAGAAACTACAAGAGTAATACTACAACTAATAGTACAGCTAATAGTGCAGAGGAATAATCGAGACAACTCTTAACTATCTAACTAACCTTCTACCCTAATCCGTGTCCTCTATAACCTTCTAATGGTGGATTAATTAGAAACCTGTAAACGTAACTAGCGGATTTTGAATACAATTTTTTAAGCAACAGAACACTTTTAACAACATTAGACAGAACCAGGGCCAAAATTTCACCATTGCCCTGTGCTTTTTCATCAAATACTGATTCTATTTAGCCGATGTCCCATCCAGATGAACACTCCCTATTTTTTGGAGGTAATTTCAAGTAAAAACAGAACATTTAAGAGACTCTCCAGATAAATATCAACTAAAAGTGTTGGTCCTCACCTGCAGTTGTCAAGGTTCATTTTCTTCTTCGCTAGCAGATCTTTCAGTCTTCCAGGAGTAGCAACAACAATATGAACTCCCCTCTTCACAACATCAACTTGGGACTTCATATCAACTCCACCAATACATAGCAAAGGCCTCAATTCCGGATAACCATTCTCCCTCAGAGGTTCTATAAACTGTTCTATAACTTCATATGTCTGTCTGGCAAGTTCTCTAGAAGGACAAATAATCAAGCCAAATGGTCCTTCCCCAGGAGCAATAGGCATCATAATTTCTTCTTGCAATGCCACCATGATAAGCGGCAACACAAAAACTAATGTCTTACCTGAACCTGTGAAAGCTATACCTATCATATCCCGACCAGATAAAATGACTGGAAGCCCCTGCACTTGGATTGGAGTTGGCTGAATAATACCCTTTGCTCTGAGTTTCTTCAGAATTGGTTCAGGGAACCTCATGTCATTGAAGTTCTTGATTGGTGGGGTAATATCATCCCCTTCCACAATGATATGCCACTGTTTTCGAATGGCATCACAAGCTTTCTTTGACTTCCGTCTGATCGCTAAGGGTGGCTTCCACCCTGTACGCAAAGGCTCTGTATAAGTAATGCCCTTGGCTAGTTCCCGAACAGACATCAACGTCTTCTTATCAGATAAATGCTCAATCATCTCTTTCTCTTGCTGAAACACTTGTTCAGCATGACTTATCTCAGGTTGCTCTTTCTTGAGCTGAGATGCCTTCACAAGTAAACTCGGCTTAGCTTCAACAAGCTTTATTTTCTCCTCTTCCTCTTCAAATGCTTCAGATTTGCCCTTGCGCTGGAGGATCTTTTGCGCCTCAATTGCCCTGCGCTTTGCAACTGGTATATACTCAACGTAATCATCCTCCTCTTCAATCTCCTACAAGCACAACACTGAGTAAGAAAATAGGTACGATCCATTACACACACAGACCAGAAAAGAGTGAAACGTTGTTCTCCAAGCTAAAACAGTTCAATCTACCAAAGAAATAGCGTATGTGGAGGAGCCAAAATCAGAATAAACTACTCTTATACACAACAATAAATTAGCAAAACCCCATAAAGCAATCAAATTCTCAAAAAAAAAATCCCAAATTTGAGATATCCCAAACAAAGCAAGAAGCTACATACCATATTTAAGTGGTCTGCCATGTGAGCAATAGCCAAAGCTCAACCCTAAAGGCAGTAAAGCAGTCGCTTTAGGCCCCAAAATATAAGGGCATCCAAAGTAAATACCCTCCAAATTCAGTTATGTATTTATTGTTATTACTTACTCGTATTACTTTGTTCCTTCAAATACTTATTCTAAAATAGGTATCAATTAAAAATAAATTTTTTTTTTTTAACTTTATCCTTTAATATTAATTATTTTAGAATTAAGAGGCACATATATAGATAAAGATCAAATATAAATACTTTCAAAAAAAACTAATTGCAAAGGTAATATAGAAAAAGATTTACTATTAAAGCTTTCTTGATTTAGTAAGTTGTACAACTAATATGTGATAAGTATTTTTAATAAGATGATCAACTAATATGAGATAGATGGATACTAATTATTATGCACATCTTTTTTAAAATTTATTATTGATGTAATTATAATTAAAAATTGTACACAATTAATTTTTCAGTTACTTTTTATTTTTTAATTTGTCTAGTTCACTTCAATTTGAATCAACCATGTTTAACATTGGCTTTGCAAGATTGTCTTCAATTTTTTGAGATGTTTTATTAAATATTTCAAACTCAAACAAATTAGATTATCAAATAATAAATTTTAAAAAAATATTGTCTTAATTTTGAATGTCTTATAAAGGTAACAATCACTATAATATTGATTTTTGTAATTAAAAGTATTACGAAATATTATATAAGTAAAAAAAAATGATACTCTAATTAGCATATTCAATTAAGTGAAGTCTTAGTTTTATTTTTAAACACTTTTAGAATAGCTTTGATATTATATGACAATTGATTCTATTGAAAAAGTTTTCAAAACTATAATCAATAAAAGAGATTTAAACATTTGTATTGTATGAATATATATATATATATATATATATATATATATATGCTTTAGGCCACCCATTTTATTGAACCACCCTGACAATAGCAAAAAAATGGCTAATTGCAGAAAAACTAATTTTTGCTCGAGTAATTATTGGGAACTAAATTCCGGCAACCACTAGTATGTTGCAGCGATAATAAACTGCAAGGTCTGTTCCTCCAGTTCTAATTAAGGATGAATCTCAATTTATAGGTTATATTAGAGTATGCCACTGAATTTACGATCCAAATGATAAATAAGTCAACTTCTTCGGAGTTAAAAGAAAAGGCAAAAATGTCTAAGTTTATTTTCAATATTTTAAGTGACAAAAAAATAGAAAATATTAGTAACATTGAAAAAATAATCCGCACGACACAAATTATATCTTATCAGGCAAAAGAAATTTATAACGAAAAAGACATAACTTAGTTTCTACTATACTTGTTAGCGTTGTATATCGGTCGATTTGGTTCGATTTTAAAGTTTATCGTTCGACTTATTGGTTATCGATTTGTAAACATGATAAACCGTTATAGTTACATTAAGATATTGGTTTATCGATTATCAATTTATCGGTTGTTGATCGTTATCAATTTAACTGTTAAGAATTGACACAAAATAAATTATTGAAAATCACTTTAAAATAAGGTGACAAATCAATGAACCATGCAGATGAGTTGATAGATTGCATTTTGCTCAAAAGCAAATGCTGACACATTGTAGAATAATCAAGAGTTTGAGACAGTCAAAAATAAAAGTATGAAACTGAATCTTAAGTCAAGGACTTTATATACCAAATCGTATAAATATAATTTATTAATTTACTATTGGGTTATTGGTCAATCCATTAAGAAAAAATCTCAAACTGTTAAGAATCGATAAAAGACATATGTTCAATTTTAGAAAACTTTTATTTTGTGAAATTAGGTCATAGTTAAAGATATCTTAATCCATAAAATTTTATTAAATGAGAAGTACGGAATAAAATGAAGATTATTTATTTAAAAGAAAAATTAAAGATCATCCAAAAATAAAAATATTCTATGTAAAACTCAACTCTATACCGAATTTGATAGACAGATCTTTTCCGTTATTATAATTATGTTTTTCCCCGAAAATAAATATAACTACACCATTTACCCTAACCTTAAAATTTACTGTATTATTTTGTTTAGACAAAGTTTTTTCATTTGTGTGCAAACTTGCTTCTGAACCAGAGGTGAAATTACTATTTAATAGTCTAAATTAATTTCAATCCTCAAAACGTAAATTAAACACTTCGACAACCATTCACCAGTGCATTGAGAAAAACTTTAAGGAAACTCTACCGTAGGGCATGAATGGTAATGCGTCAAAGAGGCACGAATATTTAGAAAAACGTTAACAGTTGAGTCCTTGTCCACTGTCGCTCCAGATTTTCTAAGAAAACTTTATTGTATTTCTAAAAATATTCATTTGTAAAATGAAAGATACGTCGATCATGATAAATTAGAATAGTATTATGACATTTACTAATGTTATATCAATATTTAATTAATAAACGATAATATATATTTACTAGAATTGATTAAACTGAATTATTTTTAAATATATCTTATCTCTAATGTAAACATAAGATTTTATTCTCTTTATATTTCACCTTATAAAATTAAATAATTTGTGCACAAGTTTTTACTTTTATCCAATCTATGGCCAATGCATCGCATTTCTTCTTTAGCATCACGAATTCTCAGGAGCCTCACCTTTTCATCACTCTTGAGAACCCCACATTCCGCCATATCCACATCTCGTAATCCCACAATTACCTCCATGGAAGTAGAAGTCAAGCTCCGTTTACCAAACGCCGTTACTCACCAACGCGTCTCCTCAATTCTCTCACCTTACCACCTCAAAACTCACGCTCAAGAGAATGTCTTCTTAGACGGAGCCAACTCCGAACTCTCCTCCAAACTCGCCGTACTTCGCCTCCGATTCTACGATGTCGACACCCAGTGCATTATCTCCCTCAAGGCCAAACCCGTCATTTCAAACGGTATCAGCCGGATTGAGGAAGATGAAGAACCCATTGACCCCTCTATTGGCCGCGCGTGTGTTTCGGAGCCGTGGCGATTACTGTTGATCGATTCTTCAAGGATAATACGGAGGGTTAGAGAAGAGTATGGAATTGGGGAAAAGGGTTTGGTCTGTTTAGGCGGGTTTAGGAATGTGAGAGCGGTGTACGAGTGGAATGGGTTGAAATTGGAGCTAGACGAAACACATTATGTTTTTGGAATGAATTATGAGATTGAATGTGAGAGTTGCGATCCTGAAAGAGCTAAGGATTTGCTGGAGGAGTTTTTGAAGAGTCATGGTATTGACTATTCCTACTCTAATGTGTCTAAATTTGCCATTTTTCGCTCTGGAAAATTGCCTCAGTGAGTAATAGGAGTAGTAACAATGTTGTTGTAGAACTTCCTCAGAAGTATTGTTTGAGTCAGAATCTACTCTGAATTGCTCCTTATTGTGCATTAGAGAAAACAATTATGGACCCAATATCAGATTGTCATTGCTCAAGCCTTGAGCTTTAATGCTTTTTCCTTTTCAATGTAGATTCTTTTCTAATTGATTATGAATGTTGCAACTACTAAAATGGCAATGTGGAATGAAGATGAATATGTTCCATACAACATGAATAGTCAGGATAGAAGATGATGTTTACACGACAGACAATTAGCATCAAGAAACAGTCTTGGAAAAAAGGAATTTTTAATGCAGCAACTTGAACCTTTTGTTGAGATCCATTGTGTGTCATTATTATTACCAGAGAGTTCTTGTTCTGGGGTTCTGGGAGGACTAAATTTGAAGTTAAATCTAGGTCCTTAAACCTGTTATGGATGGACTCCCTGGATTTAAAAGGAATTTACTAACCATGTTGCGAACAAGTTGGCTTCTTTGAGTCAGTCTATTGATGCTTTACAGGTTTTTACTCAAATGGAAGCCGTGCTGAGGCAAGTTAGAGGCCTCCTAAATGTTGATAGGTTGAACTTTCCTTCGGTTAGAATCATAAAATAGAAGACCTAGAATGCTGGTTTATGATCCTCCTTAGGTTTATCTATTGTATTGTCACAATTTTTTGTGATTATTATTTTCTGCAGTAGTAACTAGGCTTTAGTTACTTCTTGATCCAAATCTCATTTGTAGAAGAAAGCAAGGCCTAGTCCTCTTTCTTCCTCTGTAACTTAACTTGAGGCAATACAAGGAATTTGAGAGTTTTAAGCATAAAGAATCTCCTCACTTTGAGATACGCCAAAAATCTGGAATGGACAACAAAAAATAGCCATTCCCAGAGCTAGAACTTTTAATAGTTTCAGCATGGAAGAGACTAGAAAATTAACTTTATCATTGAAATTTCTATCAACTAATTCTAGGAATTCTGGAAATTTTAGTGCGATCTTTTCATTTTATCTTCGTATATGGTGGTTGATTATCTTCTTCCTCGTCATCCTCCTCGTCGTCATCATCCTCCTCATCATCGTCATCATCATCTTCGTCATCGGAATCATCATCACTCCCTTCATTTCCATTTGCCCCAGCATCATCTCCATCAGAATCCTCTTCATCATCGTCACTTCCTTCATCATCTTCATCATCATCCTCTTCATCATTATTGGTGTCGTCATCGTTTTCATTTTCATCATCATCATCAGTTTCACTTGAATCCTTGGGTTCATTATCTAGCGCCGTAGCTCTTTTAAGCTCACCAAAAGGAAACCTATAATATAATTTGGGAATCCAATGAACACTCAAACTCACATACAGACAACAAACAAAAAGGAATATAAATAGAGCAGGGAAGAACAGAATTTTTAGGTACCTCCTCTCTACTCCAACAAGGTCCGGGTACAAGCTTAGAAACTCAATCTGAAAAAATAACATCTAACTTAGCACATATTTATCAATTAAAGTAAATAAAACAGTACTGTAATAACAAAAGAAACACCAGGACAAATCATCTGGCTATACAAACCAGTCATTGAGCAGCAACTACAAAAACTATAAAGCAAGTTGCTCCAAACATTTCACATTTCTATTCCAAGAAATTTCCAAAGCTGCCTTCTTCACTTCCATTATTTCTTTTTTGCGTATGCTTTGAACTGTTTTTCTTTGAGCCTAGGGTATATGGAAAAAAACAGTCTCTTTTACCTCTAAGGTAAGGATAAGGTGTAAGTACATTCTAATTTTGATACAAATACAGAGCTAATGTGGATAGGACAAAGCTTCAATGACACAATCCAAGAAAACAAGTTCCAGTTCTTCATCATTTAAACTAAAAATGACATTAAGAGAAAGGTGTAATAGTTAAAGGGCTAAGAATGTACCATGAAGAGAAGAGAAAGAAGAGATTTTTGAGCAGTTTCAAGCACCAATGAGCAAATCATTGTCTGCACATCCACATTGCTGGTGGGAAATTTCTCCATGTCTATTGAAGAATACCTAAAAAACTGTAAGAAAGATTCAGAGTTGGCAAATAACAGTTGAAGGTTCCTCAATGGTGGTTGAGCAGCTTTTGTTTTTTGTCCAAAACTAGACTTTTTATTTTAAAGAGAAAAAATAAAGAAACCATGTGACCACATCTTACTTTGTCCCCTCAACTGTCCAAGCAGATCTAAAGTCATTTTTAAAAGATAAAAGTGTAATTTCAATTTTTTATTTTATTTATTTTTATATCTGTAATTGTAATTTGTACCTAGTTTTATTGGAATTCACAGAAAATACTTTTAAACATTCCAGAAAGCACAACAACTATAGGACCTCATACAACAATGGAAAAGTCATGTATTTTGTACAACACCAACCAGTTAATCACCTTACTTAGGACTACTTAAAACTCATTTCTTTTGTTTCTCGGGTTTTTGGTATTGTTTTGAGACTCAATTAATTTGAATTCATGCTGAAAAGTTTCTCTTTAGAAGTAAAGTGTTCCATACCTAAGACAAACTTCATTCCCAGGCTCGGAATCGAGGTTTCTGATTAAGAATAGAATGTATTCGGACACAAACTTTGGTAATGAAGACCTCAAAATTAATGTGCATTAAGAAATAAATACACTCAAATCTATGTTTCGGATTTGAAGTCGTGTATATCTAAAGTTGAAGTTCAGAACAAGCAATATGTTAAACTTCTGAGATAAAATTTATAACTTCGGATACGAATTTTTACAACTTCAATTGCATATTTCTGAAGTGATTATGAAACAGAACTTATAAACTTGGCTTATGTTGTATTATTTTGCTACCCAATACCCATTGATTCAAAATAACCACAACCTACCTACTGAAATCCCACTAGTAGGGTTGTTTAATAATCCTATAGGTAAATTTTGTGTAAGGACAAAGAAACAAGCTTTTGTTTTGTGACAAAAAATCCAAAGCGAAGGTTGCTTTTTCTCACATGGGTGGGTAACTGTAATTTGATTCCAGTTTTTTGCCGGTCCGTGACCTATTTTTTCTTTAATATTAAGGATGATGCTGTTTACTTTAGAAACAAAAAATTAACCATAGCAAAATCATTACTTTGTGCACTTTTAAAAGCATAGTTTGTTGGGATCTTTCAAGAAATCACATGACAACAATACTAGTAAACCTCTGTTTAACTTCAAAAAAGGGCAGCCCGGTGCACTAAAACTCCCGCTATGCGCGGGGTCCGGGGAAGGGCCTGACCACAAGGGTCTATTGTACGCAGCCTTGCCTTGCATTTCTGCCAGAGGCTGTTTCCAAGGCTTGAACCCGTGACCTCCTGGTCACATGGCAGCAACTTTACCAGTTACTCCAAGGCTTATGTGTCACTAACCAAGGAAACATCATTTCATTCCCCCATTTTTATTGAGAAATTATTTAGACCTCATTAACTGGGGCAATTGTTTACAATCATTTCTCCCCTCTCCCAAGAAATTATTGTACTATTTTTTCTTGTTTAAAGCAAAGTTGTAGGTAAATGGATTCAGAATTTTAAATGAGTGAGCATAGCGTAGTGTTTTACTCACCCAGTATGAATATATAACAACTAACACATTGGAAATTAGTAAGGATGATGGCAGGCAAAACCTGACTTTGCAAATTAATTTGAGTCAAACCTCATTTTAACAATAATAATATATGCATAATCAAACCTATACTTTTGTATCTTATGGAGAAAGCAAATTCTTAGTCAAAGATCTGGAAAAGCTTTGTTCCATTTGCTCAAACCGTAAAGTAAAATCTCTATAAATACATATGTTTGGGGTTGGAAAAAAATATTCATTTATCGAGATAATTAGTTTATCGATAAATGCATAAAATATTTATTTATCAATAAATAAATATGTATTATTTTAGAGAGTATTTTGCCGTATGTGCCATAAGAAAGAAAAAAAATATTTGAATTAAGAATTTCAAAAGTTTAAATCTAGGAAACTAAAAAGTGTAGTCTATGCATATTTATTATTTAAATTTAGGAAAGTTAAACGAATTTAGTGAAGTTTAGTGTTTTTAATTGTATTCATGTATATAGAATATGGAGAGATTTTATGTTAACTATAAAAGGAAAAAGCTAGATGAGATTAATTTTGGTTTTGGTGGGAAGAAAAAACAATCAATTATAGAATCATATTTTAAAAAGAAATAGTTATTGGTCTAGTATTATTGACTAATTAAATATATATAAATTCTTGATGTATTCTAGTAATTATTACTTTATATTTTTTCTGGGCATTTAATACTTTATTTTTAATTATGATCTACTGCATTTAGCGAGAATATTACTTTAATATAACTGGCCCAAGTCGGGATCGAAGAAAAATATTCATTTAGCGAGATTATTACTTTATCGAATATTATTTCATCGAGGTTTTACTGTATTCTCAACCGACAAATTTTTGGATGGAAAAATTAGAGAAGAAATCAAAGTTCTTTAAACTTGAAAAGTGATGCACAACATTTGCTTATAATTTTTGTACCCAAGGAAATAGCCTAACAGTCAATGTAGTGCAATGAATAGTTAAGAGATGATGATTCAAATCGTAGCAAAGACAAAATGGTAGGTGATTTATTTTTATTTGTCGAAACCTTTGTGAGTTAAGTTATATGATGCTAATGCTAGTCGAAGTTAGCAAGTATCTAATGAAATAGTCAAAATGCACACAAGCTGGCTCGATCACCACCTTTATTGAAAAAACTATTGCTTAGAGATCAATGAGATGTATAATTCTCTAGTATAATATGTACTAGAAAAGGTTGTCATTGCATTTTGGAGTGCCTAATCCATTTAGCAAAGACAAAGGGAAAAGCAAAAGCAGAGTAAAGGCTAGTGGCAAGCTTTTTCCACGCCTTGATTGATGGCAAAATAAATCCAAGATTTCTTATTTTTCACTCTATTTGAAGTGTCAATTGGCAATTTGACCAATTTTGGAGGGAACAAACATGGCGATGATTGAAAGACCCCACAAACCATATGCAATAATCCCATCTTTTTTTTCTTTTTAGTCATTCTCAAAGTTTCAACTACCACCTCAACAAAGCAAAGCCACACACACATTGAGGGAAAAAAGCAAAGTTCAATTTCTCAACATTTCATTACTGATTAGCCTTAACCCTTTTTTTCCCTTCAATATGTCTAAACTACATTCAGATTTATAAATATCTCCAAACACACCTATTTTCCTTTCAAGAACACAACAAACAAAACCATGGATTGGTTTTCTTGGCTGTCCAAAACAGAGCTAGAGCCATCTCTTGTTTATGAATATGGCCTAGCATTTGCTCATAACGAGCTAGAACAAGACGATATCGCGTATTTCAATCACGAGTTCCTCCAAAGCATGGGCATTTCTATAGCCAAACATAGGCTAGAAATACTCAAACTTGCTAAGAAAGAACGAGGAAACGTTCCGAATTCAATGTCGAAGTTTCTTCTGGTAATGAAACGTACCAAGAAACGTTTTTCAAAGTATTTTAGGACGTGGGTTCGTCGCGAGGAATCAGCACTTGCACTTGTGTCAAGAAGAAGTTACAGTTCAAGAATTTGGAAGAGGACAAAAGTGCTGAAGAGGAACAAGAGCGTTGTGGCACCAGCAAAGCAGAGTAATAGTACTTTGTTGCTTACAAATGGGAGTCCAATATTTATGTCTACTTCATCAAGAATTAATAGTTTTTCGAGTCCAATGGTTCATGAGAAGATGGAAGTTGATTATGGTGACTATTGGGGGTCCTCTGTAGTTGAAGAGATCAGGTGGGATTCAATGTTTCAAAACATGAAACCAACTTGAATTTTCTCTTGTTTTGGTTATGTAATTAACTATAATTGGTGAGAGATTGACTTTTTGGTTCTTCCACCAATCTTTATTTTTTGGAGGAATTTTTCAAGATATGGTTTGGTTGGGTGTTTTAGTTTTTTGCTTTTGTGTTAGTGGTGGGGATAAAAGCAGAAATCCACTAATTGTGTGTTTATATGATGAGGATCTGTATTAGTAATGAGATCCTCTCCATGATTTTGCATATTTATTATTACCTTCTGTTTATCTAACTTAAGCCTTCAAAGACGATTGGGACAAACTGTTGTGTTATTTGAATCCATCTTCTAATATTATTTATCGAAACAATAGTTTGAAGAAGGGGGAGGAGGAGCGATGAGAAGCCATTATATAATAGCAACAAATCCAGTGTAATATACGCAACCTTACCCCTATATTTATGAGGCAAAGAGATTGTTTCCGATGAACCCTCTACAACAATCCTCCTTTATTCAGATTTGAAGACGACAATGTGAACAAATTCACACGGGCAGAGTTTGAAGCCATTACATATCGGAAATTGTACAGAAACACTGATGGGGAGTTTGGTATATATCAATTCTTGAAAGTACTCACAAGTTCCACGAAAGGAGAGGGGCAAATGTTTAAAAGCATCCCTTTGATTTGTGAACTGCAAAATTAAAATCCAATATAACAGTGGGAAAAGGGGGGAGGGGGGCATAAGAGATGAAACTAACAAAGTGAATATCCAGCACAAAACATTCTGTATAGATAGTTTATCAAAAATTTCGGGGATCTTGAACAAGAATCAGTCGTTAAATAACTCATGTTACAATTGAAAGTTCTGGAATTCAATTTCTAAATCACCAAAATGCAGAAAAATATAAGAGATCAAAATGAATCATCAATAGCTGCGGCCC
Organism: Solanum dulcamara; assembly: GCF_947179165.1. Lineage (NCBI taxonomy): Eukaryota > Viridiplantae > Streptophyta > Magnoliopsida > Solanales > Solanaceae > Solanum > Solanum dulcamara. The sequence continues at coordinate 69,669,318 of NC_077244.1, forward strand.
CAGTATGTCCATTTCTTAGCGGGTTTACCCGAGGCAAAGCATAATGTTCCTACAATGGCGAAGAGATCACAATTAAATATGACATGGCACTAATACCACCCAAAAAAAAAGCAAAATTGACAAGTCTACATATATGCATTAGCAATGCTTTACTTTAACTTCGATGTTTTAAGTAATAATTATACATACTGTGAAAATAAATAGTACCTTCAGGCAGCTCAGGCTGATCAAATGGAGAACAAAGAGTCTTCGCTGCACCCATCTCACCCTTTGTGCGCGTCTTTACTTCTTTCTCAACATCCTATTAGAAAGTATCAACATTTATATGAAAGCTTGGCCAAACAGATAAATCAACCCTACCACTATGTGACATTTCAAGATCAAAACTTGCTTGATGCAATCTTCTTAAAGAAAAACTTTCTATGTTTCTGGACCAAAATTGAGAAGGAAATTACAAGATTCATCTCATATGAGACTAGTTTGATAGGATTTTACCTCTTCATCACACCAAGGAGCCAAGATCAATTTCTTTTGGCTCAATGCTTCTGCAAATTCATCCCAGGTCTTTACAACCTGAACACAAGCTTCCCGTTTTTGTTTCGCTGTTTCAAATAGATTTTGTTGGATAGAATCGAGCACATCTTTTACTTGTTCGACTAAGTTTGCCACAGGAATATCAGTTTTGGCTCCATTGTCACGTCGAACAGCTCGTACCTGGGAAAGTTATTTAGAGTTTTGGATCAAAAAACATAAAACAGAAGTACAGCATTTTATTTGGCTCCTTTCAGAAAAAAAAAAATTAACACCATAGCACACAACATTTCTACTTTTTGTTTACATGAACAACTGACTTGGTATAGAGTAAACTACAATTCTTACCTGATTATTAGCAAGATCTTTTGGTCCTATTTCAATCCTAAGAGGAACCCCCTTCATTTCCCAGTGAGAATATTTCCAGCCAGGGGAGTAGTTGTCTCTGAAGTCTGCCTCAGCACGAATACCTGAATCATTCAAGTTTTTAACAGTGGCAGCACATGCATCATAGATTCCTTGAGTATTAGCATCCTTGTATGGCACAGGAATAACAACTACTTGTGTTGTTGCAACTTTAGGAGGCAAGACCAGGCCTTTATCATCTCCATGAGTCATGATCATCACACCAATCTGTCACGGTACCACAAAAAGGGAGGGAGAGTGAGTTTGACATCTGAAGTATCAATAGAAAGTTACTCAGTGGCATGGAATGCCCACCGTTCTGGTAGTATAGGCCCAGGAATTCTGCCAGACCATAGCCTTCTCTCCCTTCTCGTTTTCAAAATTTATCTCAAACATCTTTGCAAAATTCTGGCCTAAACAGTGTGAAGTTGCACCTTGGATACCACGGCCAGTATTAGGGATAAAGGCCTAGCAAACAAAGCCATGAACCATGTAAAAGAATAACAGATAAGAACAATTTCACCAGCAGTAAAAAGCGACTGCCAAAATATGTCCCTGAACAGAAGTATCATCTTCTATACCTCTACTGTAGTCGTGTAGAGTCCTCCAGCAAACTTCTCAAGCTCACTTTTCTTTCCCTTACTTACTGGAACAGCTAAGAATTCTTCATATATACGTCTATACAACTCCAAGATATCCAGAACCTGAAAAGATCGTCAGAACATCAGTATTTATTAAAACATAGTACTAGTAAAGATAGAATCTGACACATCAATTCTTGATCTAGAATCTGACACATCAATTCTTGATCCTTTCAAGGATAAACAAGGCACCTCAGTTTCAAGTAACCAATTCTCACAAAAGACCTTTAATACTACAGAGTTTGATTAGCCAAGTATTGACGAGATTAAAAGAAAAACCCCGCAAACAGAAGATGCATAAGTCAGAGACACCAATTACGAATTTTCACTGATGTTGGGAGAGCGCTAGGTGATAACAACCTCCAAGTACTTTTCAATTGCTGCAGTAACTTTCCAGTAACACCAAATATCAAAGGAGAACAATCCTGAAAGCTAAAGAACCATACAACCATGCACCAAACAAAAGGCACATGGAACTTGCATTTCCCAAAGTTTAAGCCATGACAAGGCCAACAGCAGTCGCAATTTTCACACAAGCCCAAATTTGTCCATGAAACAAAGCCTATGTAACAGCCCCAAGTTTGACAGAAAGAGGGACCACATAAATACATGAAAATGGCTTATTTGCATGTTGTGATATTCGTCCCTAATTCTACAAGTGATGATTTGTATACATAGGGACACATTTCCATAATACACTTAAGTTGAATCTTTTTTCACAAATTTACTTCTCACATTTCCCTTTTGGATTATACCAAGATCCTTCTCAATTTAAAAGGGGTCCGTTCTTCCTTGCAGTACAATTCTTCCTCTAATTTAAACCTGAATGAAAAGGGCAATGCATAACCCTCATTTGAAACTGAAACAAGAGCAAAGCATTTACATCGTTGCTTTGCATCAGTATCATCTTCATCTCTAGACAGGTTAACAGGCACTGATATCATCTCATGTCAAGACAGGTGAGCAAGCTGGTCCATGTAACTCGGACTAATTGTTAACTAAAACAGGATTTGCTTGTCCTAGAAGTAAAGTGTCTTTTGATGCTGCCTTGAGCTTAAAAAAACTATAGTGCTCATACTTCTTCGCACGATCCCAAACAAAATTAAAAAATACCATTTTCTAATGATTAATATTAACTGAAAAGAATAGAAAGAAATCTCATTCAACACTATGTCCAAGCATGATACAACCATAAGCCTCATGGTTTGATGCAAACAACTCCAGAAAGCTTAATTTTGCATCATAATAACAACTGCAAGCATAGGCCGAAGTATGGAGTAGGAATAAACAGAAGAATACTTTTACAGATTACTAAATTGCAGTTAGCATCCAATGCTTTTGAGCTATGCACTACTCTGTATAGTAATTCTGAAGAAGCTTAAGAAAAAGTTCAATTTTGTCTTAAAAAAAAGAAGATAAAATGACCCAATTGCATACTCTAACATATAACCAAATACCTCTTCATCTGCCTCCTCCTTAGTTGCAAAAGCAGTGTGACCTTCTTGCCAGAGAAATTCGCGGCTCCTGAGTAAGGAACACATGCAAAAAGTGTTACACACAGCTTGAAGATCTCAAATATTAGATGGTTTATGTTTATAATGTATAAAATAACTATACATAAGGAGCAGTGAAAGAAAGGAGATAACAATTAGGTGCATCCTCCCAGAAAGACTAAAACAAGTCAGAAAACAAATGTTTGCAGTCAGCACACCAATTTTTTGAAGAGAGACAGGCGGAAACGAAACCATCGAAAAGCAAACCTGATGAAGGGGGTGGGGTTGCTAAACTCCCATCGCACAACATTGCACCACTGGTTAAGTCTCAAGGGTAAGTCACGATGTCCCCTTATCCACTTTGAGAAATAAGGATACATCACAGTTTCACTTGTTGGTCGAATCGCAATGGGCACCTCCAGATCAGACTCTCCAGATTTTGTAACCCAAGCAACCTGTAGAACGAACACAACCGGTTGAGCATAGTTGATGAACAAATTGTATACAATGTTAGATTACTTAAGAGGATGCTACTAGCTGAAGACCATGATTGAAGTTACCATTACTGAAATTAACAACACTAAGAAGAATTTCACTGGGTATGTTATTGTAAGAGGAAGTGTCTTACATCAAGGAATCATATATTGCCCAAATTTGTGATAACTTTCTAACTATATGATGCCATTTTGAAGGAGATTAAAGAGCGCGGAAAATAGAAAACCTCTTTTCACTTTTACAAGAAGAATAGGAGGACCAGTTACAACTTCCTTATATTTGGAAGATATAAAACAATTTCACAAATCCAGGTGTCAGAAAATGAAAGGGCAGAAAATGGAAATGAGAGCGGAAGATATAACTATATGATGCCATTTTGAAGGAGATTAAAGAGAGCGGAAAATAGAAAACCTCTTTTCACTTTTTACAAGAAAAATATGAGGACCAGTTACAACTTCCTTATATTTGGAAGATATAAAACATTTCACAAATCAAGGTGTCAGAAAATGAAAGGGCAGAAAATGAAAACGAAACACAGAGGTATAGAACAGTTTAAGCCAAGCCTCACCTCAGGAGCAAATCCCTCTATGTGGTCCTTTTCCTTTTGTAGAACAGCAGGGGACACAAAAAGAGGGAAGTAGGAGTTCTTTATCTTCATCTTCTTAATTTCAGCATCAAAAAATGTCTGGAAAGATAGAATTAACAATGCATTATAAATGTAATGAAAAAAGGATTGACAATGGTCCGAAACTGAGTCCAAAAATATGACATCAATCACGTAAAATCTCATAGATAACAGTTTCTTTTCCAAAAGAATTGTCGACACAGCTGACATTTAAAAAGAATTCAATCGTTTTGAGGAACAAACTTACTTGCAATATTTCCCAAATGGACATTGCCCATGGCCGTAAGATATAACAACCAGAAATGTCATAGTACTCAATCATTTCACCACTAACAACCACCTACATTTATTAGTTATGGAGAAGTCAATATCATGATATGTAATAAGAAGGAACTTGCAAATGTGATAAGATAGGAAGTACATAGAAAAAGCAGTAATCTTAACAAATGACGCATCATGTTAATGAGCGGACAAATACCAAAGTCGCTGGCTATTGAAGGAGTATATGAAATTGAGCTTTTGATTATACTACTTGTCTGATAGAGCACATTATTTGAGCCGGGTCTATCGGAAACAACCTCTCTACCTCCCAAGATAGGGTAGGGATAATGTATGTGTACACTCTACCCTCCCTAGAGCCACTTGTGACACTAGGTATTTAGTTTTGTTTGTTTGTTTGTTTGCCTGATCGAGCACATTAAATTTTCTAAAGAACTGGAGATACAGGCAAGTTAAAACATAGCGAAGTATTATATTCCCCATGACTTAAATTTCCTTTTGCTACTCGGCGTTTCTCATTATGACTTCATTTGTATCCAGCAAAACTCATTTGGCACTAGAGGCATTCTAATATATACAACAAAAGGGAGCCAGGAATTTTAACAGAATATTAGTATAAAATAGGTAGAGGCTGTAACTTGTAAGCTCCTCGTCACACACAAAAAAGGTATTGCATAAAATAGGCCGGTTACCTTTTAATCTCACACAGAAAACATGAAAATTAAAAAAGAAGTGGTACGACATAAGATAACAGAATTCCTGAAATGGAATTTCTTAGAACTTTATGTTCTTTCCAACCCAACAAAACGGTGGATTTCAGTTTTTGATTCCAGTCTACAAGTTCTGACAAGTATGACTTATATGTATTTTCATTATGCTTAGCATTCTTTCCACAACAATGGTAGTCGGGCAAACTTGCGCACATCTCAACTATTCTACTGGGACATGTTACCTCCCATCAACACAGGTACCGAATAACTCTGTCCACCAAGTCTTACACAAATCCCAAAAAATCAACTACTAGTATTTTGTCTTTGCTGGGAATTTAAACCAGAGAACTCATGGTTTTCCTCTCATTATGTTTAGCAATATTTATAAGACAAAAAATTGTATAATTGTTCTCACCTTTTTACTGAGGATGATAAATTTAGTTCTGAAACTTTTAAATGTGATAGTTCACTTGGGGTACAAAGTTTAATATATTACAATTCACATAATAGCCCCAAGATTTAGAATATCAAACTAACAACAAAAAAAAAAGGAATCAGAAGATCAAACTTGCCATCCTGATGTCCAACTACCTTGTCAAAATAAAATGGTACTTGCAACACTAACTTGAACATAGAAGATACAAATTACTATGACAAGAATATGTTTCATTTCTCATCCACATGAAGGAGGAAGCAAAAGCCTTGACATGTATACTAAAGTATAAAGGAAATACAACCCCCTGAGCACATACTGAAGGAATATTAAATGAATCCTAGCCAAGTATCATTAATGAAGGCCTACGTGATGCTCATCAGTACCAGGACAGCACCCACAAATGAATAGATAGGCGGTTCAGTATAGTTATAAGTAAATAAATATATTTAAAAAAGTTAATGTTAATTATATACCATATTTTGATGGTTGAGAGACGAAAAAATAACAGAGATAGCATCCTAACTAGCTAATGATAAAGGAAAAAGAATTCCAATCTATGATCCTAGTAAAACATGGCACCTAAACAACTTACTTCATTGGTTTAAGGAATGCTGGATAGTATTGTTCTTCTGATATAAAAAATGTTTAGAAGGCAAGAATAAGCATTTGAGCCTCATAAAGGCAAGATTAAAAGGTACTCTTAGATAAGAAGACCTAAAACACTAGTCAAAGGAATAAGGTTAACAAACGGGAATCTTTCTTTTCCAGTTAAATCAACACATAAAAGATCCATTTAGCAATGCTAATTGTATATTTCTATGCAATAATAGAACTTCATATAGAAGTCTTGGGTAAGGATTTTCACATTGCCCTACGTTATTCAAAGATCCTTTCGTGCATGTTAAGTATCGAGGTAAATCAATTCCATGCCTGTTGAAAGTGAAGAAGAAAGAAGATTGCATCCTAAGAAAAATGAACGACGAAGAAGATGGAGAAATGTAGGAAAATGGACAAGAAAATAAAGGAAATGAGTAGAAAGTAATAGCGCCCTACCCAACAGGGCACCACAAAATCCCCTATGAGGTTCCTCAGTGTCATGCACTAGCATTGAAGTTAATTTTTTTATTTTATTTTATTTTATTTTAGGGGGGGGGGGGTTGTAACTGTAAAGAGAGAAAAAGATTGCTAAAAGTGTCTGGAAATTCATATTCCAACTCTTTTTTTGTACAAAACAAAATGAATCAAGAAGAACCTTGATACATTTAATCTCTAATAGTTGAATATTTCAAGCTTACCTCAGAATACCATTCCCCAAAGTTCTCATCTTTCTTGTAAGAGAGACCAAGGCCTGTCTCTTTCTTGACTTCTTTCTTTTTCCCATGAACTACCTCTTTCTTGCCTTCTTTCTTTTTACCCTCTAAACAAAATACAAGGCCGATAATATTATACAAAGTGCAGATTGAAAAAATTGAAAAGTGAGAACAGCAAACTTGCGTTAAAAGCAATCAACAAGTGAAAATTACTTACTATCTGAATCTTTACCAGCCATGGCAGCAAACACCTCAAACGACAGCTAAGAATGTTCCCTCCGAATTGCCAGGATACTATTTTAACAGCAAAACAGCGCAACAAACTGATAAAGTTCAACAAAGATCAACTTGCAGAAGCAGACAATTATCATCTATTTCTTTTTCTTCTTAATTTGATTGATCAATCAACTCAAGAATATGAAAGCATTGCACTCTTTTTAACATATGTATCAAACTTTCCATCCAGATCTGCCTTTTAACTACTTCAACACTAACAATCACGAAATTACTCAATTACATTATAACTCGCATACACGTGAAAAATAGAAGCTGCTAAGCTGCGAATAATGCCCGAAAGGTAGTTCCAAGAAGGTGCTACATCAAAAGGTTTAAACTTTTGCCCATCTAAACAGGTATGACTTTAAATCGGATTTAGGGTACACTCCAAAACAACATAATAACCACAGTATTGCACACAATAAAAAAAGAACAGCTACATAACCGAGCATCAGCCAAAATGAGACATACAAAAAAGGCTTCATATAATGTAACACGACCCCCCACACACACATTAACATGAAATTAGATAAAGCATCAAATCTAAAACAATTCACCCAAAACAGAAAAAAGATAAATTTTGAAGGGAAAAAAACAATAAAGGAAGTTGGGCATTAGCAATCGGGAAAACTGAGATGAGGACCCATTTCAGACTGACCTTGGCTATGAAGAGAGATGAAAACGACGTCGTAATGAGGAGGGTTTGAGGATGAAGCGGCGGCGCAGCAGTGAAGGAGAAGGAGAGTGTCAACGCTAAGAAAGAGCAACGAAAATACAACACTCCGCTTTATCCAATTTTGACCCAAGACTGTAAATAAGCCGATTGATTTTACAAAATGACCTCTTTATCTTTTGTCGTAGGTTCAAAATAGTCCCCTAAGTATCATTTGAGTTATTTTTATCCTTTAACTTTGATATATTTAAGTATTTTTAGTCCTATTGTTTTTAGAAATTTACCGAATTCTGATAGAGTAGTGAAAATAGAAAATACTTTGCAGGAACTCACGTCTGAAAGTAAAATAAAAAATTGTAGTTTATTTTATTTTTGGGTTTGATGTACCTTTTTGAGGTAATTTATGTTATTTTTTATTTGTTTGTTTGATGCAGTATTTTATGTTGTAATTTTTAGACTCTTGATGAAAGTTTTTCAGGTTTTTTTTTACGATTTCGATAAAATTTAACAAATCAAAGTTTGGTAATATTTAATACAAGTCAAAGTGCTCACTTTTAATGAACTTAAAGGATCAAAACTGCTCAACCAATACTTAAGGGACTATCTTAAACCTACTATATCAAAGATAATAGACCTTTTTGTCATTTGCTCTGATTTTCCTCTTTCCGTTACCTTGTTGTAACAAAAAAGAAAAATACTGTGAAAATATTCTAACAGTAATAATTTGTAAATATATATATAATTAAGAATAGGCGTTCAAATTTTACTCTACTGCACCAAAGTCAATAAAAAAAAATGAAAGCTAACTGTAAGGTTTTATGATACTTCTATAATTCTGTATGCAAGATCCACTAAGAGCGCAAATTTAATTTTTTATTTTTTAAAAAAATATATTGTAATGGAGATCTTTAATGCTTCGGTCAGTTTGAGTGTCCATCCGTCGTTTTGATGTTTCGTTTACCTTTTGTTTTTATACGCTATAAATACGTTAGGAATTAGGAGAGCTTAGGATAACGATGAAGTTATTTTGTGACTTATAAATTATGGAATTGAGCCATAAAAGCGATAATTCATTCTTATATTAAAATAAATTATCTATATTATACTTCTTTTTCAAATCTCACTAATGCGGGATATGTCGTATATCAAACTTTATAGAATGCTATTGATAGGTCCTGCAATTTATTTTCTTGAACAAGCAATTAGATTATTCATATGTTTTGTCTATTAAGAATATCTCACCATACTTAACTAGTGTTTGACCCCAAATTCCTAAATATTTTTGGCAAATTATTTTTGGGTGAAGTTTTTGTGATGTTTCACCATGCGTTTGATCACAAATTTTTCTAAGAATATTTGATTATTTCAAAAAATATGATTTATACCTGTAAGTTTTTTTAAAAAAATTAAAATACATATAAGTTTGTATTATCATTTTATAATGAACATGTTCCGTTAAAAAATAATCTTATAACATAATTGATAACAATCAACAAAAAATAAAATAACAATATGGGCAAGAACAATACATTAATCACATACTCAAATTTGTCACTGATTCGGTTGGAATTATAATCCATTAAAAATAAATTATTCTTTTTTCTCAATCTTGTCACTCAAATTATAACTCAAACTTTTTCCGAAGGAGGTAGATAAATGTTAGTTGAAATAAATAAATTGTGGGTGTAAATATAAAAATTTGGGGTAATTTTTAAATATTTAAAACTTTTCAAAAACTAGCTAAAACTTGGCCTAAATACTAATTTTTTGTAGAACTTGGGAACTTGGATGTTTGCCAACTATATTTGCCAAGTTATATGGCCAAACACTTGTTTTCAAGTTTTTCTCAAAAATATTTAGGATCAAACGGCACCTTAAATGTGATCATGGAATGATATCATTCAAAGCCAAATTTTTTATGTTATTGTAATGAGTTTGCATCAGGTATTTGCTTTTACCCCGGAAGTTTTAAGTATATTTGAGGTCGTTAATTTAAAAAAATGGGGTGATTGATGATACTGTCTCATATCATATTAAAGCGGGATGTATGAAGTAAAGGCTTTCATTCGGTGTTTGTATGATAAGAATGTATTATTAAGACTTAGAGATAAGTTATACAAAGTGATAGTTAGACCAACTATGTTGTATGGAGCGAAATGATGGCCAGTTAAGAAAGCACACGTCCAAAAATAGATGGTAGCAAATATAAGGATGTTGAAATAATTTTGTGGGTATATCAGGAGAGATAAGATTAGGTTTGAAGAGATTCGGGACAAGATGGGAGTGACCCCCATGAACAAGGGTGAAAGATAGGTTGAGATAATACGAACATATGCAGAGGAGATGCATCAATGTCTGAGTAAAGAGGTGTGAAATGTTGGATGTAATGGGGCCTGAGGTGAGAAAGAGGTAAACCTAAGAAGTCTTGGAGATAGGTAATTAGGCAGGACGTGACAGAAATTCAGCTACGAAGACAAATGTCCATTGATAGGAGGGACTAGAAGTCGAGTAACAGAGTAGAGGATTAGTAGGTTACCGAGCATATATTTATTTTTCTGTACCCAGGGTAGTATTACTTTTATGAACAAGGAAAAAACAAATTTTGATTTTCTATATCTTTAAAAGAATAAGATCATCTCCTCGTAAGGTTACAAGAAAAAGTATACATGATAAATACAATTAAAGCAGATTATAGACAAATAATATGTAGTCTACCTTTCTAATCAATCAACAATAATTAGAGCTATATATATAGATATAGATTATAATTGATGGTGATTAGCATTTTTTTAAATTTGATTATTCTTAGACATCTAGTACTACTATTATTTCGTTTATTATGTTTATTTTATTATCGCTTATTATTACTACTTCTTTTTCATATTTCTTAAACAATAAGAGTTTCTCAAAAATAATCTTTCCACCCTCACTAGATAAAGATAAGATATGTCGTCTGCCGTCTACCTTTCTTATTAAAAGTCATTGAATTTCTTTTCGTTTTCTTAACTAATGAATTAGTCTTGTTGTTTGTCAAACAAAGTTCAGCATTCTGATTATATGCGTGAGGAAAAAGATATTCCATAGAGAAGTTTGGTCATCAATTTTTATCTTCCACGTACACATAAAAAAAAATAGAAAACTACTACTTATTTCTACCTATCAAAATTAAATTGTTTGATTTGATCTAAACAGACTCACTAAACCCATATGTGGACATACGGTAAAATTTCTTATTTGTTTGAAAATCGGTTTACTCTTCTGTTCCTAATTTTTTTTCTCTGCTGCATCCAAGTCCAAAAAGGAAAAAGAAAAAGAAAAAGAAATTATTAACTTTGAAATAGAATTATACGAAATCAGCAACCTAGGTAGTTGATGAGGGAAATTATGAATTTGTTAGGAATCACATAGGAAAAGTATATGTTCCACCCAACACAGGACTTTTAGATCAGACAATAATTAATTATCTTAGAATTTGTATCCCTTTGTTTTATCTGGAAAAGGACAAGAGTTGTGGAAGAAAAATCTCTGCTAGAGTGACCAAGAAGTCTATAACAGACCCCTCTTCTAAGCGGTGACTGATGGCAAAGACAAAAAAATTCTTAGGCCTCATTTGTGTAAGTATTCAAAAGTCTGATCAAACTTCTGCTTAATTCTTGAAAAGAATGAATTGGACTACTTATTAATTAAGCTCAAGGATTATTGGGCTAAAACAATTCAAAGATACTTCTTATCCGTTTTGATGAAATTCGCACAATTTTTCCCATAAGCAGACTCACAATCCAACATCTTATAAGTGATTTCGATCCTTTTTGCTTATATGTTTTCCATATGTAAGACTTTGTTCACAGACACCCAACAACGCATTTCCTCCTTTTCATTCTCTGATCTTGTTTAATATGCGGGATGGGATAAGCAAAGATATCTTATGTGATTATTTTATTTCATCTTCTATATGAGATTAGTTATACCTCAAATCAAATATGGGATAAAGTTAATCTCAATTTTTCTCCGAGATTATTATTTATCCTTATCATACTATCAAACGTGTCCTCAAATATCAACTACCATCCAATCAATAAACCTAGACTTATTTCATCAAAGATTGTGGTGAATGGTAAATACCTCTTCATTCTTAATTAGAGATTTAGAGATCTCGAGTTCAAGTTCTTAAAATTAATGAAATAGTCTTAGCTAGCTTACCCTTTAACGTGACAGTTGTCGATGAGAAATTCGGAGTAGTTAGGCTCAATCAGATATCAAACACTGAGTGAGTAGACAAAACAATACTTCTTATTACAAGTCCTTTAGTTTGTTTCTCCAACATTTATAACTAGCTAGCACATTCAAAAACTCAATAATATATACATTTTGGTCATGGACTGGTGTTCATGGCTCTCCAAAACAAGGTTGGAGCCTTCTCTTGTTTATGAATATGGCCTTACTTTTGCACACAATGAGCTTGTACAGGATGACATAGCTTATTTTAACGACGAATTTCTGCAGAGCATGGGCATTTCTGTAGCCAAACATAGGCTAGAAATACTTAAGCTTGCTAAGAAGGATGAGAAGAAGAGTACAAGTTCAAGAAATCATATGTTATGGTTAATAGTAGCCATAATGCAAGCAAAGAAACTTGTTGCTAAGCGTCTGAAAGTATGGCCTTGTCGACCACATCATTCAATTAGTTGTAAATTTGCCGTTGCGCCTTTGAGAAATTACAGTACAAGATGGAAGGCAGCTATGCTGAAGAGGAATACGAAGTTGGCCACTGCTAAACAAGAAACTCCAACTAGAGTACTGCCCAATGAAGGAATGTTGAAGAGATTAAAGGGGATGCAATGTTTCAAGACTTGAAACCAAGGTAGAGTCAAGATTTTTAGTTTATGGGTTCTGATACATTTTATTTTTGTTTGCTTAATGAAATATAGAGTCTGAATTGAAACTATTAAGTTCTATCGAACCGTAACAAAATGGCTCTGCTGTGATAATTGAGTTTGTTCCATTGAACTCTTTAATCTAAATCTCAACTTGCACCATTTGTTAGACCCTGAAGTATCCATGCATTTACTTTTTTTAATGAGTGGTATAATCGCTCTAAATCACAAGAGGCATATTAGCCCATTTTTCCTTTTAATTTTTTACTAGTGAATTTGCTCGCGTTTCGTGCGATTGTGAATACTTCTTTTGAGTACAAAAAAGTATGAATTATTAAAAATAATAAATATATAAGGTAAGATATATATACAATTTCAAAGAATAAACATATAAGGGGAGATACATATTTAAAAAATTAATTCAAATGAAATCATCTTTATTTAAAAAACTCTTTATAATTTAAGAAAACACTAACTGATACTAAATATCAGAAATAGTTCGATGGAAGGGTCACTACCCCAATAATCGCTAATAATATAAGTACAATACTAAATAAACATAGCATTAATCCACAAATGGCAAAATATGCAGTACAATTATATACTATATATCTTTTTTGCCCCTATTGAAAGTAGTTGCAGGAAAAAAATGTGATCAACTCCTCATGGCCATACCTACACAAAAAAGTTTTCCTATTGCAAACATTACTGCACAGGACGATTTTAAAATTCTATCATATCAAGCTATATAAATATGAAAATTTGAGAACCATTACCCATACCCAGCCAAATATAATTCATGCACAAAGTAAAGTTTTTTTATTATTTTTTATTTTTATTTTTTAACTCTGGCAAGTAGAAACACATGAATGTTCTCATTTTAGGACTTAAAATTGATGAAGATGCTTTCTCATTATTTCTAGATGAAGCCTTTGAAATATATATTATTTCATCACTATAGTGATTTTGGAAGAAAAAAATAATTACTCGATTAATATAATAGAACACAACGTAGTTGTAAAATCATTCCTTGATGACTTAAGAAAGAGTACAAGACTTATAACATGTAGGTGGGTGTTTCAAAGCCTATAAATTCAGAAACCAAAATGAATCAAAATATTATATCTATTCGTCATTCTTACTAAATGGTTCAGTAAAATATCAATATTACTGGCAAGACTTGATGTAGCAAACCAAAGGAGTATAGCGGAGTGTATTAATGCATTTGCAGAGATAAAATCATGCACAAATGAGATAGTTGCTTACTTCACAATTGGGACAATTGATATTAACTTGCCTTGTTGCCAAGCCACTTTGTCATCATACATGGCCTAGTATGTTTACTACACTTGATTTCACTCACAAAGAAACTAATACAGTAAAACCTCGAAAAAATAATAATCTCGCTAAATGAATATTTTTCTTCGGTCCCGACTTGAGCCATTTATATTAAAGTAATATTCTCGCTAAATGCATTAGATAATAATTAAAAATAAAGTATTAAAGGTCCAGAAAAAGTATAAAGTAATAATTTACTAGAATACATCAAGAATTTATATATATTTAATCGGTCAATAATACTAGACCAATAACTATTGGTTAAGAATGATTTTTTTACGTCTTTCAAATGATAAGAAGACATTATACTTGGATTATGATTTTTAAACATCTAGCTTTTTTCTTTTATAGTTAACATAAAATCTCTTCATATTCTATATACATGAATACAATTAGAAACATTAAACTTCACTAAATTCGTTTAGTTTTCCTAGATTTAAATAATAAATATGCAAAGACTACACTTTTTAGTTTCCTAGATTTAAACTTTTAAAATTCTTAATTCAAATATTTTTTTTCTTTCTTATGACACATGCTGCAAAATACTCTCTAAAATAATAAATATTTATTTATCGATAAATAAATATTTTATGCATTTATCGATAAATTAATAATCTCGATAAATAAATATTTTTTTCCGATCCCAAATATATGCATTTATAGAGGTTTTACCATATATTGAGAGGTTATTGTGATGCAACTCATCAAAATGTTTCATCGAATAATTCTGTTCCCGCTCCTTCTCTATTGGTCCTGCCTAATTTGGATATTATAAATTAGTGATAACATTATTAGGGAGTCTAAAGTAAGGTCATGTTCTAATTGCCATGGTTCGAGTATCTCGGTTATAAAAAGATATTCTCTCCATCCTATTTTAACGGTCACTTTAGTTCTTTTTCCATTCATTAAGGGAAAACAATAAATACAAAATAGACCCCTACAATAGGCAGGGCGGAGTGAAGTGAGGCAAGACAGAGCCTTAACACAGGGTAGGCATGGTGACACATTAGCAAGGCAGGCAACGCGGGCTAAAAACCAAGATTGGTCTAGTATATATTGTTGTCTAGTAGAATCAAATTAAGAAGTACATACTAAAGTTATAAGGACTATCTTGATGCAGATTAAAGATATATCAACAAAATATTATGCAACAAAAATTTCATGAAAGAATAGCCATTAGGCATATAATCTTTCGAAGTTTGCATCCTCTTATGTCCCAAACCTCTTCCGTTCTTGGGGAAAAAATAAAAAACCACTAAAATTTTCATGAAAGTCACAAAATCCAAGTTCGTAACAAACAGAAGGACTCAAGGTGTTTTTCAGGATCCTTCTCAACGATTTCTGAATGTTTTCCAAACTGAAAAATCAAATATTGAAACAAAGGAATACTTTCATATGTGGAAAGTCTAATAAAAAATCAAGCAATCATCAAGAAGTTTTAACAAACAAATACAACAAAAGAACAAACACTAATCTCATTACCATTACCGATGGAGAAAAAGTTAGATGAACGTTCAATACGTAGATATATTTGAGAATAATTGAATCTCACAATATAGACGATAACATAACAAAAATATGTAGACTTACTATAAGAATATCTCTTAGAAGAATTTGTATGTCTGTGATGTGATCGCTTTGTAAGAATTTTGCATTTGAGTTGGACACACTGTTTCTATTAAGAACTCATGATGATGCCATCACTTTCGTTACGTGCGTAGATCTTTTCACCACTCATTAATTACCTTCATTGCTCGATTCAGTAAGGCTACAACAATTGAAGACATGGTAAGAATTTGACCTTTATTGAGTGGGAGGAAGAAAGGAAAGGAGAAAAACGTGGTGGGGAAAAGGAGTTTTAGAGCCCGTTTGGATTAACTTAAAAAAAGTAACTTTTATGTATGAAGTGCTTTTAGAACTTTGAAGTGCTGAAAGTTATTTTTATAAATAAGCAGTTGAGTGTTTGGATAAAAGTGCTTATGATGTGAATTTTAGGATTAAAAGAATAAAAAAAGGTAGTTTGAGAATTTAGTTAAAATATAAGGGATATAAAAGTAATTTCCATGGTCAAAGAAAATAACTTTAAGCACTTTGGAAAAAAAAAAGTTAGGAATCCTAACTTTTCATTTTTGACTGACTTTAAGAACTTTATGGCTTAAAGTCAGCATTAGGCAAACACGTCCAAAAGCTAAAAAGGAGCTTTAAGTTGGTTTTGACCAACTTAAAGCCAATCCAAACGGGCTCTTACTCAAAGAAGGAAAAAGAGGGAAAGATACAGTTAAGGGAGAGAA
This sequence comes from Solanum dulcamara, assembly GCF_947179165.1. Lineage (NCBI taxonomy): Eukaryota > Viridiplantae > Streptophyta > Magnoliopsida > Solanales > Solanaceae > Solanum > Solanum dulcamara. Next base: position 69,685,695 of record NC_077244.1, read on the forward strand.
AGAGGGGTTAAAAAGTGGTAATTTAACAGATGTGACCTTTCGATTTTATCAAGCAAATAAAAGGGTAAAAAAAGAGTGAACAGACAAAAAATTAGGAAAAAAGTTAATTAGCAATCCTGTTTTTTTAGAGCACCATATAGACGGGATTAACATCCTTTTTTTTTTATATATATATATATGGCAGAAATGCAAGGCAAGTCTGTGTACAATAGACCCTTGTGGTCAGGTCCTTCCCCGGACTCCGCGCATAGCGAGAGCTTTAGTGCACCGGGCTGCCCTTTTTATATATATATATATATATATATATAAGATTAAACAACTTTTCCTTGCCACAGTGAAGCAACTGAGTATTTTTCTTCTTTTTTTTGGGCTTCCCTTTTTGGGTTCACCAGTAATTCTTGTGCATTGGCACCCTCTTGTTGAAACAATGGCCCGGGCCTCAGCCACATGCTTGGCAAAAGCCCAATTTTATCACACTTTGAAACCTATTGGATTGTTCTTGTTTTTGTCTTTTAGGTTGATAATGAACAAGAGAAAACGAGCGTGGAAAGTAAACACCGCATGTGATTAGTTTTTGTATATATTTTATCTAAGATGACGTAAAAACAGACAAACGAACGCCACACAAGTCCTAATTGATGAGAATTTTCTTCCATAATCTTTTTTCCCATTTTCCCTTCCAGCTCATCTTTCATAGGAAATAATATTGGTGTGGTTTTTTTTTCCGTTTCTTCTCCAGTTTGTTGATAGTACAAAGACATACACATCTCACAGAGTCGCACTATATACTGAAGTTTCTCGAGTCACTCAACAACTTCTAACCGTCCATGTCCACACGTTTCCTATTACTACTAAATTTTTTAAAATTTTCTTGGCTGCAACTTTTGATCACCTAAAATATTTGAATTTTAGGTTTTCGATCAAAGTGTTATAACCCTTGATAATCAAAACAAGAAAACTAAAAGTGAACTAAACAGATATTACTAACTAATCCTCTCCTTAGTTGTAACAAAACGCACTTGCAAGTTGCATCAGTTGGAGTCAGTAACAGTTGCATCTACCCTACGAAAGTTCAACCAAACCACCAATATCAATTTGTTCAGACTTTAATAAGCTCAAATAAAAAGAAAAACTACAAAGTGCAATGCACGAAATATATTGGCATATGCTACACTCATTCTACTATTACAAAATTAGTATATTATATACATAGGTATACTAGATTTGTTTCCTATACACATTCAATCAAACAGTACAAAATTATGCCTGTTTTTTTTAACTTGGCCAGGGTTTGATTTTGCCTGAAAAGTAATAACAAAAAAAAAAGGGCATGACAAATCAACTCTGTACATCGGCCTATGACAAGACGGAAAGCCTACTGGGCCTAGGCTGAAAATCGCACCTTCGCCTGAGTTGATGAGAAGAAGGCCGAATCAATGCAGCAAGTGCTCTCTTCACTAATTCACCTTCCACAGTTCCAATCCGAACGAGCGAATTCGTCATAGCTGATCTCCTCATATTCAATTGACGACTCGAGTGATACGATGACGAATTGGATTGTCCGCGACTCCGATTGTTTGTATTTTTGTGAAGGCTACAACGGAATGAACCTGGATGTGTCGTCGGCGAACACGTGCAGTGTTTCTTCTGATTGGAAGGTAACGGCCGGCTATTATGCTGCGTCTTATGAGGTAAAAATGAAATTGAACGGCCGGGAGAGCTGGAAAATCGTACCGACGGCGAAGGAGAAACTGATCGACGGAGATTAACCCGGGTTGGGGAAGTGGATCGGGTTAACCAATCGGAGCTTCGAGTTGAGAAGCTGGAGGAAGAAATAGTGGAAGAACAGAACCTACCCGAAGGTGAAACGGATCGCTGACAATTATGAAATTTGTTTCTGGACGATGACGACTCCATTGTTTAAAAGAACTTCACTGAATAAATTTCGGCAAACCTATGATTGCAAGGAGGAGAGGCTTATATAGGAGGTGAAAGGGATGGCAAAATAGTTATTTTAGTGAAATTTGATGGTGAAGATATAAGGAAAGTCGGTTCGACTTTTCTAATATGTCGAGGCGAATCGGAAGAACTTCGAAAGTTATATGGACTCTTCGAAGACAACAACATAATGTAATCCACGCGATATGAGGAGCAGTGGCTGAGACGCGTTTGTCTTTGTATTATCAACTATGGCGCGTTACCAAATGTGTAGGCATGTCATCTTTTTGTATTTTTTTTGCTAGACCTAGTATTCTCTAGTAATTTCTGCTTTAATATTTTCACAACATTTTAAAAAATAAAAAAGGCCTAAAATATCTTTGAATTATTAAAAATAATATAAAAATATCTATCATCCATATATTAAGCCTAAAATGCTTTTGACATTCGTTTTTAGGTCCAAAAATGATTTTTTTTCTTTAACGGAAAAGGGTTTGAGGGGCATTTTTCTACCATTTTCAATAATTTGAGAGTATTTTAGGCCTTTTTCCGTAATTAAAATTATGCTAAAGAAATTTTAATTTATAATTAATTTTAAATAATTAAATTGTAACCAATAGATGGCCTCCACGTGTTTAAAAAAATTATTTAAATTATTTAATTAGAATTATGTTAAGGAAAAATGTCATTTTTGAAACTAACGATGAATGATTATCATATAAAATTCTGAAAATTAATGCCTTTGTCATCCATCTTTAGCTCCAAAAATGATATTTTCTTTAACATAATTTTAATTAAATAATTTGAATGATTTTTTAAAACATGTGGCAGCCATCTATTGGTTACAATTTAAATATTTAAAATTAATTATATATCAAAATTTATTTAACATAATTTAATTAAATGATTTGAATATTTTTTTAAACATGAATCGGTCATCTATTGGTTACAATTTAATTATGTAAGAATAATTATAAAACAAAATTTATTTAACAGTATTTTAATCACGGAAAAGGGCCTAAAATGACCTCAAACTATTGAAAATGGTACAAAAATGCCCCTCATACCCTATTCCGTTAAAGAAAAGGTCTTTTTTGGACCTAAAAATGAATGTCAAGAGCATTTTAGGCCTAGATGAATGAGAGCGTTTTTGTACTATTTCTAATAGCTCTCTCTTCCTTCATTTTAATTTTGAAATTTTTACATAAATAAACTCTTTTAGATTAATAATAACCATTTTTAAGGTACTTTTTTTAAAGTATAATCTATAGCATATATATCTTAATTAATAACTAAAATCACCCTATTACCCCTCTCTCTCTCTCCCTTTCCCTCCCCTTCCCACTTTCTGCTGCTTCTTCTTCTTTTTTTCTATCTATTTTTCTCTTTATCCTTTTTTAAAAATAATAATTAATTATCCTAATTTAAAATAAATTTAAATAGTATTGAAATATTTGAAATTCACATATAATACTTATAATGTATTTGTATTAAAAATATTTTAATTATATATTCACCACATTTATTAAAAAATGCCTATAATATGTATCATAAGTTAATTTCAAAATGTATTTTAATTATTGTTTTTTTTTTCTTACTAATGGTGCTAAAACATATTATTGTATTATAAATATTTTAGTTATATATTGACCACGTGCATTGAAACATGCCTATAATATATTGAATTCGAAATCCATTATAATATTTTTTATTTTTTTCTCTTATTAACAGAATATATTATTGTATTAAAAATATTTTTGTTATATATTCACCACGTGCATTGAAACATGCCTATAATATGTTGAATTCAAAATGTATTATAATTACTTTTTATTGTTTTCTCTTATTAGCATAATATATTATTGTATTAAAAATATTTTTGTTATATATTCACCAAATGCACTGAAGCATCTCCATAATAAGTATAATATATTGAATTTAAAATTGTATTACAATTAGAATTCAATATTATACATTATTATGAATTCAATTGTTGTTATTTCAACAAATACAATATATTTCTAACAACGTAAATTAATTTGAATAGTACTAGAATATTTGAAATTCACACATAATACTTATAATACGTTTGTGTTAAAAAAAATTTAGTTATATATCCACCACGCGCATTAAAATATGCCTATAACATGTATAATATATTGAATTCAAAATGTATTATACTTATCATTTATATTTATTTCTTTTTGTTGTGTTAAAAATGCATTATATATGTATTTATATAAAAAATTATTTACTTTAAAATGTAGTAAAAATATCATTTTTATAATATCCAATTCAAAATTAAGTTTTATATTAAAATAATTAATTATTATTTCTAAAAAGGGAGAAAGAGAATGAGAAAAATATAGACAGAAAAAAAAAGGAGGAAAAACTGACAAAAAGAAGAGAAGAAGTAGAGAAAGAGAAAAGAAATGAAAAAAACGGAAGAGAGAAAGAAAAAAACTTTATTTATATAAGAAAAGTAAGGGAGAAGAAAAAGAAAAAGAGAGGTACTTTATTTTTTTGCTTTTTCACGTAAAAAAGTATTGTCATTTTTTATAAAAGTGAAAGATGTACTAAAATTCGTAATTAATGTAATATACTATATTATTTTATTAAATGGGCCTTTAATTTATGTAAGCATTTTTAGGTCGTTCTAAAAAGTAAAATAAAATATTTTATATAATAAATATTTAAATAAAACTCTGTTAGATTTTACTTATTTAAAAAAATTATCTATAAAGGTATAATTTTTTATTTTATTTTATTTATTTTAACGATAATTTTGAGACATGATAATGTCTTATCACATTTTGAAAATTTCGTACTTAAAATACATCAAATAAATTGAAACATGGAGAGTATATAAGCTTAATAGTCTGTTTGGATGGATTTATTTTAAATAACTTATAAGTTAAAAAAAAGTAGGTGCAACCCAACTTTTTTTTTGACTTATAAGCTGTTTTCAACTTATAAGCTGCTTAAAATAAGTCTATCCAAACAAATCCACAAGTTCATCTAAACAAACTCAATTATTTATTGTGACTTATTTTAAGAAAAAAAAAATTACTTTAAGTTGGCCGTGACTTAATGCACGACTTTTCAAGTTTTTTTAAAAAATGTGTATTTTATTAAACTAACTTTATTAGGCTCCGTTTGACCCCAAATTTCCAAATATTCATGGCAAGTTATTTCTGAAAGAAATTTTAGTGAAATTGCATCATACATTTGGTCCAAGTTTTGGTGAAATTTTTAAAAATATTATTTTGTATTCATAAGTTCTAAAAATTATTAAAAATACCATAAGTTTGTGTTATCATTTTATAATGAACATGTTCCGTTAAAAAAAACTTATAACACAATTGATAACAATCAACAACAACAACAAAATAGCATTATAGGCAAGAGCAAAAAATTTATCGAATTAAATACAAATTATTATTTTTCAAATCTTGTCACCCAAACTATTCTTTTTTCGGAGTAGGTAATACCAAACTATTCTTTTATAAAATCTTCGCTGATCATATTAATGGAGTAAATTGGTAGATTAATATTTAATTAAAATTAATAAATTATTGATATTTTTATAAAATATAAAAGTTTAGGGTTATTTTTAAATTTTTAAAACTTTCCAAGTTCTATTTTTTTTTAGAACTTGGGAACTTGGGGATTTTGTCAAAAATATTTGCCAAGTAATGATAAATTATATGGACAAACACAAGTTCTCAAATATTTTTTAAGTTTTTCTCCAAAATTAGTTAGGGCGAAACGCTACCTTAATGATATTTTAAACACTAATTTTGATATTACTATTTTATGTAGGTATTGATACTAAAAGTAGAAAAGGAAAAATATAATAAAATTTTCTTGAGTTTATAAGTAGGACAAGTAAATTGAAACAATTATTTTTAATATAGAAGTCATAAATTTAATTGTTTATTTTCATCTTTACCGTTAATCATAAATTTGAAAAGATATTAATGTATTGCAAAAGAAGGTCGTCTTAAATAGAGGGATGTAATAAATAAAAATAATTTAGCCAAGTTATTTTTTGGTTAATATTTTTTTTAAAATGTACAAAAAAAAATTTGACAAATATTTAGAAATGGAGAGAGTACTTTGGAACAGTGACAAAAAGACATAGGCGCTGAATTTTCGCCATTTCTCGCTAGATTTTAGAGGCCACTCAAACTCTGACACGCATTACATTGAGCTTCCGATGTTGCCCCAATTACCCGACGAAACTACAAAAATACTCATAGAATATTCTCCATTTATGGCTCCTATTTACTGTGAAAATAACCAAAGGATCTAAATTGCCAGCTGGGGGACTCGATTAGAGTTTAAAAAAAGGCAAGTATCTTAGGTCCTTAAATTTTAGAGCCTAATTTTTTTAGTAATAATAGATTGTAGATTTAAAAAAATATATTAATTTATCTTTTAAAATTTAAGACTTTCATTCGATTTTTATTTTAGGCTATTAATATATTTAAGCCGCCTCTGATTGGTAGCATCGGCATGGTAAAGTTGCCTTCTTACGATACACACGGCAATAATTTTATAACTTTGTACAACCGGCAATTATTGGTTTTTTCATATAAATAATGAGAATTGCAAAAACAATTTACTATTGTTTGATTCACAGCTAGAAGAGGGATTGGAGCTATTTGACACTACAATTTTTAGAAGGAAAAAATACATCGATATTTGTGATTATAAATACATCATAATATTAATGTTACGAAATTGTTAGAACTTATGATATTGACATTTGCATGACTATTAACGATAAAACAAAACAAAAACATGTATTTAAATTTTATTAAAATATTTTATTTAAAAAAAAACCATAATAGTCAGGCGTGGGCCACTATAACTAATTTTTCTGCAATTTTTGTGTAAAATCAGAAACTCAATTTTTCTTTTTCTTTCTCTTTTTTGAAGCTAGGTGGGGGAGGAAGCCGACTCATTTTGGGCCAAAAAATAGTGAGGTGTGGGCCACCATTCTGTGATAGGCATCGACTCCTGGGCCCTGACTAACCAGCCCATTCAACGCAGGAAGCCAATCGGCCACAATACACCAAGTAGCACGTCTGGAATCATAAAATTATTTTCAAATATTTCCACTAATCTTCTTTTTCTTTCTTCTGTCGTTATCATTTTTATCGTACGATAATTTTTAGCATGTCGGGGTTCACTAAAAAAGAAAAAACTTTAATCATTCAATCATGGATACAAAAAGACTCACCTCACTATCTACCAATCAAAAAGGGTAAAGGTTCTTTCCATAGATAAATTAAGTACTTCTTTCGTGTAGCTCTCACAAATCACATGAATTGGTGAAATTGGTCTTCCTTCAATAATGAATGAATTTTACAGTGCGTGAATCTGAATTAATTGTTTTGATATACATTAATTGCTCAATTTAATCTTTTATAGTCTTGTGGGTTAATCATAATCAGAATTCAGAAACAATAAAAGTGCTAGATTTAAATCAAATAAGGTGTTATTTTTAATACAGGAAATTGAGAGTAACATGTGATATATCTTCGTATGTATCATCTCTATATGTAATTTAATAGCTACGGTCTAGTAAATCTATATAATAAAGACCATTAGATATATTTGTATAATTGAATTATTAATATAAAGAACATTACCAAATCGCAAAGTTAATACTATGATTTATAATGATGAAGAAAATATTTGTCATGAATGAATAAATCAACAATATTTTCAACATATGTGGCATATTTAATCTACGGGACACATATATAATAGTCCTATATAATAAGCCAATGTTTTTTCCAACTATTGTGGTGTCAATAAATCTCCCAAAATATGTCAATACCTCGAGATTGTCATCACATCCAACAATCTTTTCATCTTCTCTAACGCAATCCTTTCAGGTTTTCTTTGTTTCTCCAACGTCTCTTCAATATTTGAACTCAATTCTGATTTTTTATTGACCGAGTTGAACAATGCATTATTTTGTTTTAGTACCTACGCCTTTTTAACTATCATGATCAACATTTCACTTCTTTTCTTCTTGAGGCATTCCAGTTTATTTATTGTTACGTACAATTTTTTTTTTTAGTTTGTACTATTTTTTTCAACTCGGCCAATAAAAAATAACAATTGAGTATAAGTGTTGAAGAGGCACTGTAGAAACAAAAAAACCCTGAAAGGATTGCATTAGAAATATGAAAAAGATTGTTGAATGTGATGATAATCTCCGGGTATTGAAAGAAAAATATATTACAACATGTAACTTGAGACAAGTGAGATATAATTAAGAGAGCAGAATTTCTTTTTTACCTTGTTATCGATCTTGATCAAGAAAGAATGACTTGAAAATTATTGTTCTGCAGATTGATTTGCAACAAATGCAGATGACACTAACAACGAAGGAACATTTATTGCCAATCGATTTTCCTTATTGCCGCAAAAATATTTAGCGATAATTAAGTTAATATTATTGCATCAAGAGTCGCTAAAATCTTTACGATATTTATATAGAGTGTTTGTTATAAATAGTCATATTTGTTACTGTTACTAAATATACTATAGTGATAACTATATTATTATCGCAAAATAATTACCACAAAAATCTTTTATTCGTTGAAGCGTAAATGAAAGAACTACAAGTACAATGTCAATTACAATTAATGTGACTATTATAATGAATTCAAATGTTATTTACTCAGCACGGATTATCTCTTTTATCTGTTGATGGATGGTAAATGTGCTTAATTAGAAGTATATGATTTTTTTCATAGAACTTTATTAAACTATCATGTAAACAAATTGTATTAATTTTCCTCTACTATTTGAGGAGTTGTTCTGGTTATAAAATAATAATTTTTCCAAGTGGTCTATCTAGGAAGTTTAATTTTTTTTATTTTTATTGCAAATGATTACAAAAAAAACTCGGCTTTCTTAGATTCGTTTTTTTTCATTTATTTTATTTTTGTTGTCCTGTATAATAGTTTAGGTGATTCTCCTTTTTTTTGTCCTTCAACAAGGAAAAGGAAATCACAAAATAAACAATTGGTGCTTTAATTTCTCTTTTACTTCTTTGAAGAGCAACAACTAAATAATGGTTGCCCAAAAAGAGACCTTTCAAATATATATATATATATATGATACCCCGTTTCAAATTAATTGTCATATTTCACTTTTTAATATTTAAATTATTTAAATTTTGATCAATATTGAGTATATATTTTTTCATCAAATTGATATGAGAAAAATTACGTTGTAAAACTTGTAGTACTTTTCATGTAGCATTAAATATATATCTAAATCTTAATATAAAATATTAAATTAATCTAATCTAATTTATAAAAGTTATTCTTTTTTCCCAAGAACCCCTTTATTCGATCTTAGGCACTCTTTAGTAACAAAGGGATAACTTATTACCTAGTACTTATATATATGTTTCTTTTTTTAAAAATAAAAAAAAGAGAGGAGGTGCTTGTGAAGGTACCTATGTCCTATAGTAGCCATAATAAATGAGAAAATGCAAAAAGTATAATACTGTCCTTAATATTTGCCTTTAAGATTATGTTTGTTAATAACATTTATGTCCATTCTCACACCTATAAATAAATTTATAATTACATTCCTCTTAACTCCAGTACCATTCAATAAACCAAAACCACTGAATTATATTTTTTGATCTAAGTATTTGAAACTGTTCTTTTTTCACCCAAAATGGCCTCAAACTGCAACAGTACTTCAAACTTCGATGAGCATCGATGGATTATTCAAATCCGTCGAACACTCGATGAAGAACTTGAAGAAGACACTGAAATCCCAGTTAGCATTTTCAATGTACCAAAAGCTCTATTGCTGAGCGACCAAGATTCTTACGTGCCACAACTGGTGGCAATAGGCCCTTATCATTATTGGCGCTCAGACCTCCACGATATGGAGAGGTAACTATTAGGGGTAGCAAATGAACGTGTTGGATTAAATTTGGGTCATGCATGACTCAATTTGTTCATAAATTGTTTGTATCACGATGGTTCAAACAACATATGTCATGACCCAATTCACTCAATATGAACCCATTTCCTATCCTTTTTTAAATTTCGCTTTTTGGCCAAAAAATTGTGAAGTGTATTTTTTGTTAAATTATAGCTTAAATTCGTTAATTTTCAGATAAGTCTTGATCTCCAAATTTGAGTTCTATATTTGAATTTTGATGTGTCAGGTTACATTATTTTGATCCATCTGGATCCAATAGTTTGATGAGTCGTATAGAATTCGATTCGTTGGACCAAGTCAACAAATAAGTCATAATCTATATTAGGCGATTCAAAACTTGGGCTGGTTGAACATGTTACTAAAAAATCTGTTAATTTTGCTATCACAGATACAAGCTTGCTGCTGCCAAGAGAACTCAAAAACACCTCCAGAGCCTCAAATTTCAAAATCTTGTGGAACAATTAATAAAATTTGAGCACAGAATTCGTTGTTCGTACCACAAGTACTTAAATTTCAATGGTGAAACTTTGGCCTGGATGATGGCGGTGGACGCCTCTTTCTTACTTGAGTTCCTTCAAATCTATGCCATCAAAGAAGGTAAAATTCTAACCAGAGTTTCCTCAAGAATGTCGCATTTGGTTGATGTTGCAGGGAGAAAATCGGCGCATAACGCCATTCTTAGAGATTTAATTATGCTCGAAAATCAAATCCCATTGTTCTTACTAAGGAAAATATTGGAAGTCCAACATTCATCTTTAGAGTTAGCAGATACCATGTTGATGTCTATGCTAGCGGGATTTTGTAAAGAGCTTTCTCCATTCCAAATGATGGACGAATTCCCAAAAGTACAAGTCACAGAATGTTCTCACTTGCTAGACTTTTTGTACCAATTCATCGTGCCCAAATTGGACGTAACGACGTCTGAGATAACAGAAGATGATCACGAACAAATTAGCTCGATTCAAGATGATAATAGTACTTTCGTTGGGAAATCAAGTTACATCGGACAGCTTATTAATGAAATTTGGAAGATCCTTGTGAAAATAAACAGAGGACCAATACGTCTTCTTAAGAAAATTGTATTTTCCAAACCAATTAAAGTCCTAGTGAAAGTGCCTTGGAAACTTTTTTCTAACCTTCCTGGGATAAAACTTTTTATTCAACCCATTACATATTTATTCTTTTCACAAGAAAAAGCAGAGGTAAATTACGAAACTAATATCAATAAGCCCCCTCTTTTTGAAGAATTAGCCATACCATCAGTAACTGAACTTTCTAAATCCGGAGTAAATTTCGTAGCCACCAATGCAGGTATCATGAGCATAAATTTCGACGATACAAAGATGAAATTTCATTTGCCTAGAGTCAGTCTAGATATAAATACAGAGGTTATTTTGAGGAATTTAGTTGCATATGAGGCATGTAACGCATCAGGGCCGTTGGTTTTTACGCGTTACACTGAATTAATGAACGGAATTATTGATACTGAAGAGGACGCGGTGTTACTTAGAGAAAAGGGGATTATTTTGAACCGTTTGAAGAGTGATAAAGAAGTTGCAAATTTGTGGAATGGAATGAGCAGATCGTTGAGATTAACGAAAGTTCCATTCATAGATAAAGTGATTGAAGATGTGAATGGATTTTATAATGGGAGATTGAATATTAGAATTGGGAAAATGATGAAGCATTATGTATTTGGGTCATGGCAATTTCTCACATTCCTAGCAGCTATTATGCTTTTGATGTTGATGAGTTTACAAGCATTTTGTTCGGTCTATAAGTGTGCTCGTATATTTCGTACTCAAAATTCTGAGTAGACTATCAACTTATGAGAGTATACTGGATATGTTGTAAGTTGTTGTTTAATTCTGACGGATTCTTTGATTTGTTTTATTATTATAATGTAATATATATTTCCTTAAGATTAACAAAAGCACATAAGATAGAGTAAAAAGTTCTCCTTGTGATCAGATGCATGGCTGTTGGTTGAAGAAATGCTAAAGTGAAAGGTGGATTTGTGCGATTGTTTAGAGGAAAGATTAGGGATGGCAATCGGGCGGGGCGGGTTGAGTTCAACCCGTAAAAAAATTAAATCGTTCCGCCCTGTTCCGCATAAATTTTTAAGTTTTTTCTTTTTTAATTGAGTTTAATATGAAAAATAAAATTCATAAAAAAAAAATTCGCTAATCAACATCAACAACTAATTAATCGTTTCTAGTTAACATTTTAACAATTATTTGCTAATCGCTAATTAACTGTTTCTAATCAACATTTCAACAGCTAACAATTCAGTGGACATGACTAGTTTAATTTTTTTTTAAAGTTAAAACTAAAGTTAAAGTTTAATATAAAAAAAATATATCTTTAATTTTTAGTAATTACAAAAATTTAATTTTCTTTAGGTTATTATTTGGTACCTTAAACCTGCAACCCGCCCCCAACCTGTATTAATTTTAAAAATAATTACTTCAATCCGCCCCATTCCACCCGCATAGCTCTAAACTCACCCTGTCCCCGTCCCGCCCATTGCCATCCTTAGGAAAGAATCATGGTGCTTTAACAATTACTAATGTTTTTCAGATTTGATGATTTGTTAATTAATTGTTTGATACTTTCCGGATACTGATTGGTATAGTGAGTTTACCATTTTATCCTTAGTAATTGATAGAGTTTTAAATATATTTACTCACTACATTTTTCAAAGATATTAACTCAATGTTAATGAATTGAGGAAATAATAGGAAGAACAAAATTGTCCTTTCTTGTTGTCAAAATTGACAAGTAAAAAGGAAAATCAAATTAGAAAATATTTGACAAGTAAATAATTAATAACGGAGGTAATATATTTTTTCAATGTTTCTTGTCAACCTTAGCGCCTTTATCTTCAAAGTAATCATTTACCAAGCAGTGAGAAAGCTGGAAATTTTACTAAGAGTATTTGAACTATAGTATATATGTCTAAAAAATTATGTTTGACAAATATACATTATTTTCTATATGCATGATAAGGATTCTAGTGGTCATCCTTGAGTCAATGCAGCTATGCCGTTGTTACCAAGTCAGTCTTGGTAAAATATTAGGTTATTTATTAACTCTATTTCTCAAAGTTTTGTTAGACGGAGCAATCCGTTATGTTGATAGAAGGTAATAGAACTTAACAATTATCCTGTAAACTTAATTAAGGATGTCAACAAGCTAATCCAGATACCATAATTATAATTAAGAAAAAAGTAATCTTTTAATTGATTCCTTACCCTTCCTTGTAATAGAGTTTGTAGTATTGGTGGACTAAATAATGGTTAGAAACTATGTATTCAAAAGAAACGCGTCCATAGATAATCCGATTTTAACTAGATCTCTCCTTCCTATTTTAAGGATTTAGGACGATTAATCCAACAAATAAACCTGCATAAGGAGCTATAAAAACAAATATTATTAGCACTACGTACGTACTCAGTACAACAGGAATTAAATAAAGGTACGTTCAGAGTAGCTCAGTACAATATAAATAGTTGTAGTAATCAACTAACGCAAAAGTCAAGATGAGAAGAAAAACAACTAGGCAACATGAATCAGACCATATATAGTCCATCTAGGTACTTAAAAGTTGACAACATTTTTAGTTAGACAGATATATAATGCAGGAATATTAAGTATTAGAGGAATATCTATACGTACGCTTATGGTAAATTTGTATTTTTTGGCACTAGATCAGGAACTAATGGTGGTGAAAAGATTGGAACAAGAGGTGCATCAAATATTGGGACAAGTGGAGGTGGTGGAGAAGGAACTAGCGGCGGTGGGAAGAATATGAACGGAGGTGGTGATGGAACTAGTGGTGGTGGGAATATTATAATCGGAGGACGTATAGGTGGAGGTGGGGATGGAACTAGTGGTGGTGGACGGATTATAATTGGAGTACGTCTCGGCGGAGGTGGCGATGGAACAAGTGGTGGTGGACGGATTATAATTGGAGGATATCGTGGTGGAGGTGGGCGGATTATAATTGGAGGACGTCGTGGTGGAGGTGGAGACGGAACTAGTGGTGGTGGACGGATTATAATTGGAGGACGTCTCGGCGGAGTTGGCGATGGAACAAGTGGTGGTGGACGGATTATAATTGGAGGATATCGTGGTGGAGGTGGGCGGATTATAATTGGAGGACGTCGTGGTGGAGGTGGAGACGGAACTAGTGGTGGTGGACGGATTATAATTGGAGGACGTCTTGGTGGAGGTGGTGACGGAACTAGTGGTGGTGGACGGATTATAATTGGAGGACGTCGTGGTGGAGGAGGCGAAGGTACTAGTGGTGGTGGACGGGTTATAATTGAAGGACATCGTGGTGGAGGTGGCGATGGAACTAGTGGTGGTGGACGGGTTATTGATGGAGGACAACCTCTTTTTGGTGGGGGCGGGCAAGGAACTAATGGTGGATGTGGCTTTGATTTTCTTCTTCCGTGATTGTTTCTCCTTTTAGGACTCCCAATGTTGTTGTTGCTTCTCCTTTGGTTGCTCATGAACTTCAATTCTTCTTCATTTTGAATATGTTTGTTATTTGGATTATCAGCTCTGGCTTCCAAAAACAGGTTAAATGAGCTAATGATAAGGAGTAGCACTAGCAAAATCAGACTAACAATGTTGATTTTCGTCATGATCTACTTGTTTTACGTTGCTTCCTTTTAATTCTAGCTCCTTAAAGTGTTTGGCTAGAGACGTCCATGTTGTTCTCAATATGAAGGAGTAATTTATAGAATCATAGGTATTCATATGTGTAACCTTTGCGCAGTAAAGGAAGAAATAGGAATTGGTACATAAATTGAGAAACGCTGCTTAATTAAATGCATTGCTGGTAATAATAAGTCTCTACCGGACAACCATATATGCAGAGTGCAATAGTAAATGCTTGCAAGTATCAAGAAATGGGGATTAATTTGGACAGAGTCTATTTCGTTTTTCTTTTTCTTCTTTCTGATGACATTGTTTGATTATGATGATAAACATCAAATCAATCAACTCAACAGTTTATTCATTAGAATACGTCTCAAGTGAAAAACAACCTTTTGTTCATAAGTATCTAATGCGAGACCAATATTGTACGGTTGATATTCACTCTTAAGTGAGATGTTAACTCAATAATACCATTTGTAATATTCGCTTAGTAGTATTAATGATTAATAAATGGTAGAAAGTCAAAGGGAGACAGATGGTTAAGAATAATTTCTAGGGAGAGGAATGATGATGCATAGGAATAGGAAGAGTGTATGCTGTAAAAGAGTTGGCGGGTGGCTGAAAATTAAATGTACAAAATTGCCTTGCTCTATGTGCCAGCATTAAAGTCTAAACGAGGAAGACGCGTAGACTTTGTTTGCCTGACATTTATCCTTCAATTTGAGTTTACAACGGATAAACGCTCTACTCTTTCTGGATCTCTCTATCTCCTTTCATCCTTTCGATGTTGCACAAAAGTCATTAATTTACGTCGATCAGCTAGCATTAATTAAAAAGATAACTCTTAATAAAAATGGTAGAATTTGAGGATATATACAAGTATTTCAGCTGGATTGTGAGTTTCAGGAAAAAAAATCAATACTCTCAATCACCCATTTTCGGAGCTGTGCGCACTTCTACAGGAATTTCAACGGGCTTATTCACAATAATTGTTGCCTATCGAAATTGAATTGGATTTTCTTGAGGCAATTCAACAATTGGAATATTCTCACGTCAATTTTATGAAAATATGATTGATTCTTGTAGTTATAGGTACCTATTGAAGAAGTTGGAAAATTCAATGGTACAATATAATTTCGGCAAACAAACAAAGTAGCATATATTCTTAATAAGATAGGATCCAATCAGCACCTAATACATGATCACATTACTGTCACGTGAACTTCTTCAGAAGATACTATGTCAAAACTACAAGCAGACATGGATGGATTAGTTTATCCTAAATTAGTATCATCATCTATGTATAGTATTTTAGGCAGACTTGAAAACCTTAATGTTATCACTACTTATGATAGCGACTGTACTCCTACTGTGTATGGTTTAATAAAATCACCTTTTGCGCGCACAAATCTCATATCATGCTATTTTCATTATAGTTGGTGAATAAAAATAAGATGTTCTAAGATGCAAAATGAATTTGTTAGATTTATTAATATTGTTTTGATAAATTAATGATGTGGGTTTATTTTTTTTTAATGATATTTGAAACTTCTATATTTAATTTGAGCTCATTTTGGAACAGATTTGGACATTGCATCGTGTGCGAAATTGTTGAAATTCTAAAAATAAATTATTTTTGAATAAAAATTTGTTTAGCTAAACACAATTTCCGCCACATATGACTAATGACTAAGGTGCATGTAAAAATTGCTTGAACTTCAGTTATGTGTGACTATAGTCCTACAAACAAAAATGACTACACTTCAAACAAATGTGGCTACGGTACTCCAAATGACTAAACTTCAATGACACATGACTGAAATTCAATGGTATAAGCATGTAACCTATCAACTCTAGATAAAATTTGCAATTTCATATACAATTTTTTTTTTATAACTTCAGTCTTGCATGTCGAAAATAATGTCCAAAGGGGGTAAATTCATCCCCCGCAAAAAGAACTTTAGCTACAACTCAAACAACAATCTCAAAATAAGGGGTTAAATTTGTGCACTTTATGCCTAGTTTCGAATGAGAGCTTTTATTTAGTTTTAATTAGAATAACAACTTTTACGAAAACATGGCCAAATTAACTTTTAATAAAAGATAATGAAATAAAACTACTTATTGATTTTTTTTTCTGGGTTTAACTTGAATTATCAATTTAATGCGATTTGTCAATTTTCATTGCACACCCCTAACTAGGGGTGTACATGGACTGGGTTGGTTCAGATTTTTTACAAACCAAATCAAACCATTTGTGTCGGGTTATTAAATCTATAAACCAAACCAAACCAATAAAGTCGGGTTTTTTATATCAATTTTTCTCGGTTTTTTTGGGTTTTTTGGGTTTTTTCGGATTTCTCGGGTTTTTCATAATATCTAATAAAAAGCACAGAGCAGTGCTTCTTAAAAAGAGTTCTAGTACAAAATATCAACATATAAGATGGAGGCAGAACACTGTTTGAAGTTTTAACTTTATAATATAACTTTATAAGATGAGCTTTTTTTGTATATTATTTAGATGAGTTTCTCAAGTCCAAATTTAAATGTAAGAAAGAAAACAAAAATTATGAAAAATTTTAAAAAAATATTTATAAATTACATTTTAATAAATATTTTTATTGTATAACATAATTTAAAAGTAGTATATCTATAATCGGATCGGTTTGGGTTCGGTTTGACTTTTTTTTAGTTAAAATCAAACCAACCTTATAATGGTCGGGGTTTTTTTCCAAACACCAAACCAAGTCAAACCAAACCACTAGTCCGTTTTTTTTCCCGATTTGGTTCGGTTTGTCGGTTTGGTGCGGTTTATCGTTTTGCCCTGTACAGTCCTGCCCCTAACTATGACATTTTGAAATGGATCGGGTTAGTTTGGTCCAAAGCTGTCGGGGTCACCCAACTATAAAATTCAGCCCAACAATTCGCCTGGACGACAATGAGGCCCAATTAAAGTGACCCAAGTCCAGACCCAACACGAATCATGTTGTATGTCCACCTACTCGTGGGTTAAAATCAAAATCGAATCTCAAAAGGAGTCATTTGGTAGTTGATTAAAGTTATGCGAGGATTAATAATAGGAAAAATTACTTGATTGAGTGTTTTTTAAAAAATAATTACCGATTTTAGCGATATTTTTTATTTATTACCATTTATAGCAATATATAGCAATACTATGATAAATCTACACTTGTATTAAAAGTGAATTATGCATACAATATAAATGTATTATAAGTGTTTTAAAATATATATTATGTTTGTGTAGTAAGAAACTAACATAATGTATTATAAGTCTATTAAAATATGTGATAAATATATTATCCATCTATAAAACTTGTATTATATATGTTTTATAAATAGTTCTCTGCAATATGTATTAAAACTGTATTATAAATGTATTATAAATATTCAGTGAATTTATTTTTTATTGCTATAGATGGTAAATATTTTCTTAATATTGTATATTTATGTAAGTTTCCCTTAATAATATAGAAATTAATTATCAGGGAATTTATGTAAGTATTAATTATGTAGAGTATGTTATTAATGTATTAGTTGTTCAATCTTTTATTACATATAAAATAATATATATTTCGTTATAACTTATATATATATTAATTATGTAGGTTTTTAAATTGCAAACCAAACACCATATTAATTTGATCTATGAATAATTTACCTTCAAACGAGATACTAAATATGATATTACTTATGCAAAATTTGATATCTATATAAATCACCTCCAAACCAGCTATCAAACAACCCGTAACTGATTAGTAATCTAATCCATTGGATCTATTGGTTGGATTTTAGAGAACAAAAACAAACTAAACCTCGATACTTGCCCCCTCCAATCCCATGACCACCTTTTGTGGCCAAAATGAGAACTGCAAACACTTCAATGCAATTGCAAAATTAGTTGTTTGAGCGTTAATTTGAATGATTTTTGAAGTTAAATAACTTATTTTTTATAATTAAAATTTAGATATTTAAAAGCTTTATCAAAAATACTATTAGTTACAATATCTTTTCTTATGACGATGTGATGAAATACGTTTTAAAATATTGATTAAAACTTACATAATTTTGATTCTCGATAAGAGAAATATGACTCCATTTGTGAAATTATAATTAATATATTATTGTTATTAATGATATAACAATGAATTTGAAACAGGGAGTGTAATACTCAAAAGTCAAACACCCTTAAGAGTTTAAATTAGTTTGTGTTTCGATTTTCAAATTTAAGGTTGAAAGAGTTTTTCCTTCTATTTTATGTTAATTATGCGACTTTAAGTTAACCCACTATATATATAGTAGCTTAACGTTTGTTGTATTAAAATTTATATCTTTTGATTATTTTTTTCCAGTCATATTGTGACTCATCATATTTGTGAGGTTTTTAGATTTTTCATATTCTTTTTACTGTAACACATTCTTGCTTCTGAAAGATTTTTAATGACGTGTTATTGTTCTGTTCTTCAATCCATAGCCATGATATTCAATCCTCGTCGCATGTCATTCAATGAATGACAAAACAACAAAAGAACGTGCTAAGGGAAACAATTAAACAACTCCGTTTGAACAGTATATGGTGCCTTAAAAAGACAATAATTTAAGTTATATACCTTGTCTAAAAAATTCTTGATGATCATCTTCCCTTGTTACAATAATTAACATGTATTACTTTGATACGACAAATCTCATTATTTACGAAGACGTAATTACATACAATTTTTTTTCCAACTTAATATTTTATTTTCCAGTTACATTGCACATAACTTAAATTCGATAGAAAAAAAATACATGAATGACATGTGCGGGGAACCTTACACCACATGGGGTTTGCACATGTGAAGAGATGGGGCAACACTAGCCCAATTCTAACTGTTCACAGTCAACACCTAACATCATTCATCGGCCCCCCATCTGCTCCACAAATTATATTGTTTTAAGTCTAGATATTTCACCTTACAACTTAAAGCTTTATGTATCTTGAAATGAAATGTTGAATTACATCAAGATTTTCAATCAGTTTGGCAAAAGATAATACTATCACTAGATTTATTTTTTATTTTTTTGGATCAAAACCTTTTTAGTGTTTAGTGTTTGTTAAATAAATGCATTATTGAATTTCCATGGCCTCGAGGATCCAATCAAATTCAAAGTCAAAAAGTCAATATCCAAATAAAATGAGGGCCTAACATTATTGAATTTTGGTGCGGGAACAATTCTAATGTAAGGATGTAACATTGGAAAATAAGAATTGAAATGGTCCCGTTATGATATTATATTAAAGAAATGAATATTATATTTAGCTCAATCATAAAAATTAGCTCGAAAAATCGTTCAAGTCATATTAAAAATATCAATTGTTCTTAAACCATTCGAAGTAAGACTTTTCACACAACTCTTTATTCCACAAAAGACTATGGAAAAAAGGAGAATAAGATAGTTCTACCAGTATATGATACCCATTTAAGTCATAAGAGAACATTATGATGATACTCTTCATGGTCCAATTTAATTGTTTTAGTACACTTTTGTTCGTCAAAACGTATCACACCCATTTACTTCAATATAAAAAGTTCTCCATTACATGTAGAATCCATATCAACTCAATTATATAGTCTAATATGAGTAAAGAAAACGATTTAAAAACTTTTAATGTTTTTATACTTCAAATGGGGGAATTTATCGGGTCAACCTCCAGATTTGATTAGTATCTTCAACAAACTACAAGATGGAATATATGAATCAAAAATTAGAAAAGCTTGGGATTATAATTTTAAGAAAGAAGTAGAACGTATTTAACTTGTCCATTAATAAATACTTCACTTTAGACCTTGTTTGGCCACGTTTCCAACTAATTGTCATAAAATATTTCTTTGTCAAGCTTATACCTTATTCCCCATATGAGTATTCTCTTCGTTCCAAAATAAAGCAAATTTTTGTTGTTACAAAATAAATGTTACTTTAGAAATTTTTGAGAAAAATTAATATATTTCTTCAATTATACTCTTACATTCAATCTTTTTGATAGTACTCAATTTTTAAAAGACATTTATTAAATAGAAATAATTTAGTAAATTACACATTATATTTATTGTTTTCTTAATGAACGTATGTGACACTAATTTAGGGACAGAGGGAATACTTGCTAAGATTCTTTTCTAGATTTCTATACTAATACCCTATTTTGCTAAGATTTTATTAAAATCAGTTTATTTTGAAAAATATTTTTCAAAAGAGTACTTTTGTTGATAGAAACAACTCCTTTTTACTACCAAAGGATGTAGTACAGTGGATGCTGTTGCTTTTCTCTTAAACAGAGATTTCGGATTCGAGCATTGGGTATGAAAAAATCTTTGGTGGGAAGTTCTTCTCATTGAATTGGGCCCTACACGGTGCAAATACGAAATAATTGAAGTCCAATGTGAGTGTCAGATACTAGATGGAAAAAATCAAAATAAAATAATAACTTATTTTTGACTAATAAATTTTAAAATTACTTTTGAATAGTAATCATGTCTGACCAATCTTTTGCTTCTAATTAAGTGTATTTTCTTAAAAGTATTTTTCAATTAAGTACTTTGAGAGAAATTACTCTTTTTTGTGAAGAAAATATAAAAATGAAGACAGATTTGAAAAATTTTCTTCTTGCTTTCTTCATTCATCTATATCTGTATATATACAAGTGTGTAGAGTATGCCCCAACACTGTAAGAATATGAAAATCAATTATGAACCTACACTTGTTCACTATCTATTTGTTGTCCACTATCTATTTTGTTCCCTAATGTAACAAACTATACAACTGTACACTTATTTCTTATCATTGCTACTGGCAGATCTAAAAATAATTTCTGAAACTTGTTTATTTTTATTTGGGCTTTGCAGTTGGATATCTGAATATTCATTTATTGGGCTTGTATAATGAAGCCCAAGACTGATAGAACAGTTAGGCCTAAAACTAGTGCAAGGACCAAAACTAGTGCAGGACAACTTTGTTTGTTCCGCCTCATTCCCTTTGTTCATTTAGATTAATCGAGCAACTTATTCTTCATCTTCCCTAAATAACAATGGTGCATCTATATTTGTATATCCAATATCCCCCCTCAAGATGGAGGGGAGAGAATCAACCCCCAACTTACGAAGAATGGTATTGTGAGATGGTCCTGATAAAGACTTTGTGAAGATATCTGCAACTTGAGAAACAGCTGAAACGAAATTTAGAGAAATGTGACCTGCTGTGAACTGTTGGCGCACAAAGTGGCAGTCAGGTTCAACGTACTTTGTGCGTTCATGAAACACGGGGTTTCTAGCAATGTGGAGTGCCGATTGACGATCAGAATAGACCTGGATTGGTAGCTTAGGCGGAGTTGATAGATCTCGAAGAAGACGATTCAACCATATTACTTCAGCAACAACTCGTCGCATTGATCTATATTCTGCTTCCACAGATGATAGTGAAACTAAAATTTGTTTCTTGGATTTCCTAGAAATCGGAGAGCCACCCATTTTTATAAAATAACCGCTGATAGATCTTCTCGTATCCACACACGAGGCACAATCGGCATCGCAGAAAGAAAGAATGAAAAAAAAAGGATTGGTACTGAAGAACAATCCTTGACCTGGAGATTTTCGAAGATATCGAAGAACACGAATTGCAGCATCACAATGAGGTAACCTTGGGAACTGCATATACTATGACAAATATGCTGAACTGCAAAAGCTAAATCTAGACGAGTGTAGTTAAATAGTTGAGTTTTCCGATCAATCTTCGATAGAAAAAATGATCTGTGAGTGGTGTCCCCTCATTAGCAGAGAGTTTTTGGGAAGGATCAAGTGGAGAAGGTACTTCAGCTAAGTCATCGCAATTGTACTCTCAGAGAAGTTCTAGAGTGAATTTCCTCTGATTCACTATCAGACCATGGTCTTCTCGCACCATCTCCAATCCAAGGAAATAATGTAAGCTTCCTAGGTCTTTTATCTTAAATTCAGTGTCCAAAAATTGCTTGAAGTTATACAACTCTGTAGAATTATTTTCAGTAATAATTATATCGTCGACATAGACTACAACTAAAGAAACTGAGTGACCTGAATGCTTGTACAATAAAGAGTAATCATTTAGAGATGAAACATAGCCTTTGAAATTAAGAGCAACCCCTAATTTTGTATACCATTGTCTTGAAGCTTGTCTCAATACATACAATGATTTTTTTAGTTTGCAAACTAAGTTAGGAGTAGAAGATTCCATACCCGGAGGAAATTTCATATACACCTCTTCTTGCAATTTACCATGCAAGAAAGCATTATTGACATCTAGTTGAGATATATTCCAACCTTGTTTGACTGCTACTGCAAGTAAGCATCTTATTGTTGTCATTTTGACAACAGGAGAATACGTTTCATTGAATTTGATGCCTTCTTTTTGGATGTCTCCCCTTACCACCAATCTTGCCTTTATGTCTCCCCTTACCACCAATCTTGCCTTTAATCTCTCTTAGACCCCTTTAATTTGTGCTTTACCTTGTAAACCCATTTATAGGGTAAAGCTTTCTTATTTGGAGTAGACTCATAATTTTCTAAGTGTTGTTGGAATTTAATGCCTCAAATTCAGAGTCCATAGCTTTTAACCAACCAGAATTCATAGCTGCCTAAGAATAATTTTTTGGTTCACTTATACTTAAAATTGCATTCAAAACATGCTGATTAGAGACAAATAATGCAACAAAGGAGAAAATAGGAGGATCAATGGGATCAGTAAAACATAAAGTGGAAAGATCAGTGAGATAAATTGAGTTGCAAACATACTCATTTAGATAGACAAGATTTTAGGAACCCTTTTGATCTTCTTTTAGGTGCAACAGAGATGGAATCCACATCATGAGTTGAAAGACTATTAGATGAGGAAGATAGACTTAGAAAAGGTGGAGGAACATCAATAGATGAACTAGATGAAGGAAGTGAGCTAGAATCACTAGGAATAGACCCTTAGAAATCAGATTCATTAGGAGTAGAAATCAATGGAGATAGGGTATGAGAAGAAGAAATAGATGGTCCTGTGGTTGTAGTGAAAATAGGAGGAGAAGGAGTTTGAGTGTGAAAATAAAATGTAGTTTCATGAAAAACTACATCCCTTGAAACGATGATTTTCTTAGAATTCAGTTCCATGACTTTATACCCCTTCTTCCCTGCAGGATATCCAAGAAATATTCAAGGGATTACCCTAGGAGAAAATTTGGGTCTGTTATTTAAAGGGGTTGAAACAAAACACAAACATCCAAAACTTCTCAAAAATTTGTATGAAGGAGAAGTTTCAAAAATCAATTCAAAAGCTATTTTTTCTTTGAGCACAAATGAGAAAAACCTATTTATTAGAAAAATTGCAGGCAATAAACAATCACCCCAGTAGCAAATAGGCACTTTAGATTGGTGTAATAGAGCTCTAGAAGTCTCCAAAAAGTGTCTGTATTTCCTTTCCACAACTCCATTCTGTTGTGGGGAGGTAGTGCAAGAAGTTTGGTGGATGATTCCTCTTAAGAGAAAATATTCTGAAAGAATCACTCCACTGCCTAACTCAAGAGCATTACCTGACCTTATCGTTTTTATCTTAGCCCCAAATTGTCTTTCAATGTAAGCCAGGTAGTTCTTTAGTGTAGGAAAAACATTGCTTTTAGTACTCAAGAGGTAAGTCCAAGTTGCTCTTCTAAAATCATCGACAATAGTAAGAAAATACTTGTATCTATTGTAGGTAGATGATTTATAGGATCCCCAAATGTTCACATGAATTAACTCAAAAATTGCCTTAGTTTTGATGCAACTGGGAAGGAATGACAGTTTAGTTTGTCTAGCAATAGGGCATATATCACATTTGTGATCAAAATGAGAAAATGAAAAAGAGGAACTGATGTTTTTTATTGAATCAAAAAGCATGTGTTCCAATCTAATGTGCCATAATTTTACATCATCCCTATTGTTTACTGGAATAGAAAAAAAACTATGAAAAAAACTACATCTGGAGAGTAAAACATCAGATTTAGAACTAGACTTGACAAAACTTTGTAGACTTGAAATAGTGTTGATGATATAGATCTCATCCTTTGCTTCATCAATAACCAGAGGGATCTTCATTGAATTGCCCTGCATAACACAACAAATGGAAGAAAAATTTAGTGTGCAATAGAATTATTTGCAGAATTGATGAAATGATATCAAATTGATTTTGAAAGAAGGGACAAATAAAATATTCTTTAGTAGCATATTATGAGAAAGAGTGACAGTTCCTCCTTGTGTCACCTTTACACTAAAAGAATTTGGGAGCTTGACATAAATAGGAGCAGACAGAAGTGTAAGAGTAGTAAAGAAAGCAGGGTCAAAAGACATATGAGCAGAAGCTCCTGAATCTAATATCTAGTAGCTAGAGTTAGGATGAGTTTGATAGAGTCTTGGATCACTGAAAGTGTTACAAGAAAAACAGTGCACCATGTTAGCTAAAACCTCACTTACTGCAAATGGCACATCTTCAATCTGTGCATTCTGAAACTTTTCTTCCAAATGTCCATAGTTCTCTTGAGCAACAGATCCATTTGTTTGTTTCCCATTTGTTGTGTAACCTGAGTACCCAACTGTTGCCACCACATTAGCCATAAAGTTTCCTTTGTTGTTTGGTTGTGATTTTGACCCTTTGGTGAACTTAAAATCAGGTGGGTAACCAATTATTCTGTAGTATTTTATAATTGAGTGCCTTAATTTCTTACAATTTGTGCAATACAGATTGTTGTTGTAGTTCTTGTTGTTGTTCTTTCTTTCTCTAATATCAGTTTTGTTGTACCTCTGACCTGAGAAATTCTGATGTGTTGCGAGAAATGAATATCTGTCACATGAAAAGTTAGGATTAACGTATGTCTCTCTCTCTGTTTCTCGTCTTGAATAGGGAGAGAGTAAGCATGATTCACATTAGGGAGAGGTGACATCATGAGTATGTTGCTTCTTACTGCTGCATAAACATCATTAAGTCCCATTAGAAATTAGATCAGTCTTTCGTCCTGCTTGAATTTGACTAATTTCTTCTTTCCTCCACAGGTACAGTTGCAAGAACATATTTCTCTGTTGTAGAGAGCATCCAGCTCATCTCAAATCCTCTTGATTCTTGTGAAATATTTTGCTACATCAGTTGTTCCTTGCATCAGATCTGTGAGGCTTTTTTGAAGGTGATAGAGTTGAGCTCCATTGGACTGACCAAACCTGTCATGAAGGTCAGTCCAGAGATCTTTAGCAGATTTTGAGTATATCACACTCCCTGCAATTTCTTTTGAAAGAGAGTTAAGCAACCAAGAAATCACCATGTTATTGCACCTAGTCCAAAACTTGAACTCAAGTGTATCAACAGATGGTATTTCGATAGAACCATCAATAAAACTCATCTTGTTCTTAGGTGATAGAGAAATAATGATGGACCTTCTCCATGCAACAAAACCAGTTCCATCAAAAATGAAATTCATAAGATTTAGTCCTGGAGAATCTGAGGGATGAAGATAATATGGACTGCTAGAATCCATTACTGCAGATGAAAAAGAGTTTCCCTCAGATGATTGTGATGTATTTTCCATTTGGATTGAAGGGAGAAAATAAAAAAAAGATTTAGTTCTTACTGCCGCTCTGATACCATGAAGAAAATATAAAAATGAAGACAGATTTGGAAATTTTTTTGCTTGCTTTCTTCGTTCATCTATATCTGTATATATACAAGTATGTAAAGTATGCCCCAACAATGTAAGAATATGAAAATCAATTATGGACCTACACTTGTCCACTATTTATTTTGTTCCCTAATGTAACAAACTATACCGCTGAACACTTATTTCTTATCATTGCTACTAGCAGATCTGAAAATGATTTCTGCAACTTGTTTATTTTCATTTGGGCTTTGCAGTTGGATATCTGAATATTCATTTATTAGGCTTGTATGATGAGGCCCAAGACTGATAGAACAGTTAGGCCTAAAACTAGTGCAGAACAACTTTGTTTGTTCCGCCTCTTTTTCTTTGTTCATTTGGATTAATCGAGCAGCTTGTTCTTCATCTTCCCTAAATAACAATGGTGCATCTATATTTGTAAATCCAACATTTTGATTCTAAAAATTAACTTATGTTACTCCTCAAAACACTTATTTTCCTTTAAAAGCTTAGTCAAACACCTCAATATTTAAAAATGAATATTTTTGACCTCTCAAAAATTTGACCAAGCACTCCATGGGTCAACCAAAATAAAGCAAAACTACGTACCGAGTGTTCAATATGTGTAGATTTTGTATGTACTTACTATTCTATTCAAGTACTTCTTTCTTTGTGTTTTACACTTTTTGGTTCCAAAAATTAGTTATTTTGATAAATAATATTTCAAATTATTTGATGTTTTAGGAAACGAAGAAACATTTGCTTCTTTATTTCTTTCATATATTCACCCTTTCAGCTCCAAGCTTTAGTGTAGTGATACATGGTAGTTCTGGTAGATACTCTTATCAATTGAGTTAAATAATTTTGTTTAAGAATTGTGCGACATTCTTAAAAGAAAGATAATAAAAACCAGAGATTATTATGTTATAATTTTAGACCGGATGACCTACAGATATTGAGAGAACGTTTTGAATGCGATTTGGAATTAAAAGTAAAAGGCAAAAGGATCAGAACGTTGAACTACTTAAAAAAATGTTAAAATTGAAGATCACAATCAATGAACGACCTAGATTTTTTAAATTTAAAACTAACTCAAAATTGATGGATTCGACTATATCAAAAAATGATGGATCAGTTTAATAAAATCAACGGACTGCCTCGTTAAAATTGGGGGGGGGGGGGGGGGGGGGCATCCGTCAGTTTTCTTAGATAAAAACTGATACAAATCTTTTAGATTTGGTCCGTTGATTTTCAGAAACATATATAAGAAAAATGTAGAAACTTGGAATCAGAACCTGACATTTGCTATGACATTGAGCAATTCTATCACTAGACAACACATTTTCTTTCATAAATTACTTTCGTTGTTTTAGATTTATACTCCTCAACTGCTGGACTTAAAAAGCAGACGGAGTCCATCACCTTTTTTTATAATTTTCGTATATGTTTGCGTGAAAAATAATCAACGGACGTTGATTGTATCCTTTAAAGTCCATCATCTTTTTAAACAAAAATAAAAATTCTTTATAAAATCAACGCAGTTAGTCAATTTTGTCCATTTATTTTAGTAAAGTGTGTTCATTAACAAAGGTATTATATTTGAATAATACACTTATAAATAATGTCTAGAGTATCAGGTCGATCATTTCAACCTGTTGTAACAAGTAATACATATATAATACAACCTGTTGTAACAAGTAATACATTATTTCGCTAATTTGAGCAATATCGATGTAATTTAACCTTGTTATAATAGATTTAATGTAGAGTATATCTACCCTCTTTTATAGTTACTAAATTTACCTATTTTGGACCGTTACTTATTGTTATCTTTTAGTAAGGCGAGTTAAAAGTGTAATACAATTATTTTTTATTTATTTTCTATTCGATATTTGGTATTAACCTCGGTAAATTTGAATTTGCGTTGAAAAGTTTCACGTTAGGAGATAAAACGTTCCCTAACAAATGCGATTTTGTATCTAAGGGTCTTGAATTCAAAACTTTTGATTAAGAATGAAAATACTTTATTGGTTATAATAAAATTACTTTTTTATATAAAGTTAAATTCTGTGAGAAAATTAGGAGAATGTTCGCCCCAATTCTGGAACCTATTCATACTAAACCATCTAGGAATTCGAACTTAATAATGGGTACTGAAATGGCTGCACTATTAATTCTCTTCTTATAGTTCCTAGTGCACCAAATTGTTTTTATTTATGCAAGCTTACTAACTATACATTTATAACTTGGTACTGAGTGAAAACAAATAGAGAGAAGAAATAGGGAAGGATTTCATTAGAATGTAAAAGTGTTACATTCACATTCATGGCCTATTCTTGCAAAACAGAACATAGCTCAATTGATCCATAATCCAACAACTCCTCAATCATTTGTTCAATATGATGATCTTCCAGTGACTTGAATTGTTGTGTACTCGCAGCTTGGCCTTCATAGCTAACCGGCATTTCAACACTCATTTGCCCATTTCTTCTAACAATGCCATGATCTCCCCTGTTCCCAAGTTGATGACATAACTGATTATTTTGATCTTCTAATTTCGTCGTTCCAGGTCTATTATTTGCCATATTAAGTGATTTCATCTGGCATCTCTGTAGTTTAGCTATCAAAGCAGCAGATAGATACTTCGTCGACGATGATGATTGAGAATCATTATCATTAAAAGTGAAATTCGTGCGCGCTCTCGGTCCACACATGAGCCTTGCAGCTTCATCGTATGCTCGGGCTGCATCCTCTGCTGTCTCAAATGTACCTAGCCATATTCTTGTCTTCCTGTTTAATTTACAAAAAAAATTCAATCAATTGTAATTCAATTTCAAAAGAATAACATTTACCAACAACAAAATTGACGTCAGAAACTTCAGCAGAGAGAGAACAGGGAATTACAGTAAAGGATGTCGAATTTCCGAAACCCAAGAACCCCAATGTCGCTGACGGACACCACGATATCGTTGTTGTGATCGAGCCATGGCGGATTTATATATTTAAGATGAAGCGTTTGTGGTAAGTGTAAGAGAGGAAGAACGAGTAATCCCCAGAGCAGAGTGATTCCATGGGCATAGGCTTTTAAGGGGTTTTTGTAAGCACTCTTTTCGGCAGTCAGCTGGCAATCGACATGGGATTGGGCCCACAAGGCGTTCTATACCTTTCTTTCCTTCCTTCCAAAAAGAAAACAAAGAAAAAGAAAAAGAAAAAAGAAATAAATAGTAGTACATAATAATTTATGGTATATGGTTTGTTATATATACTATACAGATAATATAAAAAAATTCACACTAACTGATTATTGATGTGGTTTACGAAGTACTATTAGAAGGTAAGCTATCAGTTTTATCAAGTTATTAATTGATAATTTTCGAAGCTATTTACTTGTAATTACTTTATATTAAATAACGATGAGCATGAATTATTCGAGAAAATGAGATTTTTTACCCTCTTATAATTTTAATATATATAAGATCTCTTGTAAAAATGATATAAAAGAATGATCAAAAACTAGAAAATTATTTCTCTCCAGATATTCTTTACATATTCGTGTATATACCTTTAATAAAATCATAAGTTATAGTATATACAATGATTTACAGTATTAGCATATTTAACGGGTTATAACAACGATTGTATTGTTTAAAATGTAAAATAGGTAGATGAAGGGTAATTTTGTACAAATTCGCATAGTTGAAGGTATTCTAGTCCCTTTTTTGAAAAAAATATTATTTTTGTTATATACGGTATGAAAGTAAAAAAAATATTTTCCTAAAACTAAATGTTATCAAATTCAAAACGAGAAAAATATTAAAAAAATAAAATAATTAGGAGTGGAGGTTAATGGAGTGGAAGAATTTATTTTTTTAAAAAATAAAAATAAAATTAATTTTTTAAGGAAGGAGTGGGGGAAGAGGTGAAGTCAGAATTTTTTAAAAATATTTTATAAAAGAAATTTTAAAAAGAATATAAGGGCGGGGAATTTTTGGAGGGGGGTTGGGGATGGGGGTCGGGGGGAGGTGATAGAGTTGAATGAGAAAAATATTTTAAATTTTATTTTTTAAAAAATAATTTTTTTTTTTTGGACAATAATACTTTAAAAGATTATTTTATTTTGTCAAGGTGGAATATTTTATTTAGTTGCAAAGCCATGTGGCAAGATTTTTTCAAATAAAAGAAAGATTGATTTTACACACACCACTGAGGGTGTTTTTCAAACTAATAAGTAATAGTTTAGATATTAAAATTACACTCCCAATAATTAGATATGAAACTAAAAAAAAAGCGATAGTTTAAATGTGTTTTTGATAATTATCTTAAACTCGCACGAATCAAAATGGCAAAAATAAAAATGGAGCTTAGTATCAATAGTGCGAAACTGTGGACATAATATCAATATCTATATAGTTTAGTAATCATTCGTATTTTTTTGGTGGAGGGTATACTATATATGACAATATCGAAAAAGGAGTAATAAAAGAAATGTGAATAGTGGATGGATTTGGATACTAGTAATTACAAGCCTAACGTGTTTTGAGAATTAGTCAATTACATATGCATGTGTGCATGATTGGCGGTATAAATTTAGATCCTTTTTATACAAAGTAAAATCTTTAATTTTTATTACGTGAATTATTGTTTGTTTTTCAAGGTCAGCTTTTGTCGTTATTGCCAAATTATGTAAATAGATAGCTAGCCACGTACACTCATGAATGATAATGACTTAACCAAAAAATAGGTGGAGGTACCTTTCTTGAGATTAAAGTTTCCTTACATATATAAGTGGAATATTAATACTCGATACTATGTATTTGATTGAGGACAGATTTACATGGCCACGTCAAATTTACTAAACATAGGAAATCTGCCCTTATCTATTGTCGTAAGGTCAAGATTTTCATGGCACAAACTATATACGTACTGGACTACGTGATTTCTCAATATACTACGTACATGAGCGCATATATATATATATATATATGTTACTTCTTTATCCTAATTTAGTGATACAGATAAAATTTAGGGAGTCAATAAAAAATTATTATATGTTTTAAAAATATTTTAAGTTATGTTAATTATTATAATTTATAGTACATTTTACATATTTTTAAATAATATATGTTATTCCCTCTGTCCTAATTTATGTGACAATTATAGAATTTCGAGAGTCAATCAAAGTTTTTATATGATTTAAATACTTTAAGTTGTTAATTGTTGTGATTTATATAATAGTATTTTTAACGTAATTTTCAAATATATAATAGATTCAAAAGAAAAACAAGATAAACAGATTGAAACAGAGAGAATACTGAATTTCTAGAAATACCCTCGGCTAGTAGTAGTCATGTCGGAAAATAAGGCTTCTAGCCGCTTCTATACAACAACAACAACCCAGTGAAATCCCACACGTGGGGTCTGGGGAGGGTAAAGTGTACGCAGACCTGACTCCTACCAAGGTAGGACGGCTGTTTCCGAAAATAAAAAAAAGACAAATAAATTGAAACAAAGAAAATATTGAATTTTAAGAAATACCCTCAACTATAAGCAGACATGTTGACGAATAGTTGTTTGCTTTTATATAGTAGTAAACAATAGACTAAAAAGAAAAATAAGACACCTTCTTGGAGCTCCGCGCACTGGGAAAAGGCTGACGCGATGGGAAACTCTAATTGAAACGAAAAGAGTATTGAATTTCTAGAAATTACCTCGACTAGACGCAAACATGTCGACGAACAATTGATTCTAGCCTCTTCTAGATAATATATATATATATATATATATATATAACAGCCTCTGGCAGAAATGCAAGGTAAGGCTGCGTACAATAGATCTTTGTGGTCAGGCCCTTCCCCGGACCCTGCGCATAGCGAAAGCTTTAGTGCACCGGACTGGCCTTTATATATATATATATATATGTCACTCTCTCTAGTGTGTAGGTGCGCAGCTGCAAATTTTGACCATCGATTACATATGACTTTCCAAGATTACGCAATACAAAGAGTAAAACGAGGATGTTGACATGCATGTTAGGGGAAATCTGTTTCCTCCAAGTTATATATTCAGGGTTAGGTCATTCCCACATGCATGATGCACCATCGTCATACCACTTAATTAAAATGGCAACATTCAATGGGACTTGTTCTATATACTATCACAAGTAGTATCAAGGTTCGAGAAAAAAACTGTATTACATTATGGTGAAAAAAACAAGACATTGGTATCAAAAGCAGGTTATAATTTGAAGTTTATGAATTTTCAATATCTAAAATGGCAACGTTATCCGTAATGCATTTTTATAGAATTAAATTCATAATTTATTAATTTGCTCAACTCATATATATTGATCCATCCATGCAAATCAAAATGAAAAAAAAAGAAGAATACAATTAAAACATTTGAAAAAGAGGCGTGAAAAGATTCTATTGGTACAAACGGCATTGCCTTCCTAAAATTTAGAGAGATCACCAAACATGATTTAGTGGATGTCTGCTCCAAAGGGTTATAATGCATGTTTTAAAGCAAATCATTGATGAGTTCAGTGGGACTGATCAAATGATTTGTGTTTTGTTTCACTTTTACAAATTGCAAAAAGTTAGCAAAGATGGGGTATTCATGCTCCCATAGTCACAACTCAAATGTATAGTAGGATCCAAAACTTTTTTTTCTTTCCTATGATTAATGTAGCACGAGCAATTTTAGATTCAACAAAAGGGGCTAAGGCATTCAATTGCTAATCATACAATTCTCTATTTCTTTGGGGTAGAAAATGATTTGCGTTATGTTTTATTAGGTCTTTCTTGGGTATCATGACTTCTTACTTTAAAACATCTTTTTACAATCCCAAGGCAGTCATAAGAAAACGTAATTTCACTATTATATTATATTTTATTTTCGATTATTTATTTATCATTTTTATTAAAAATAAATAATGAAAAATAATTATTATTTTAAAAATTGAAGATACAATTGAGTACATTCTTCCAATTTTATCTTTAGTAATAGTTATTCTTGAAAATAATGAACCTTGACTAATTAGCATAAAAAATCTAACGAAAAAGCACATACACATACTCTAATGTTGTGATTGCTTAAATTAACTCATTTTTTTAATTTATTGAAGAGAGGTCAATATTTAAAATGATTAAAGATAATAACTAAGGGTATCATAGTTAAAACACATAGTTTCTGAAAGGACGTGTAAACTAAAAATATGACAAACAAAGTGGTCCGGAGGGTGTACTCATTTTCTAATAAACATTATATTTATGCGGGATTAAAATTTATATATTCTAGGGGTGACAAAATCAAACTCAATTTGTTCAATTTATTAGCTTAACTCATTTCAACCCATTAAATTAAAATTGTATTGATATGAACCCTAATTGATTAATGAGAAATTTTGTCAAAATATTTTTTAAAAACTTTTTTTAAAAAATAAATATTTTATTAGGTACTAAAATATTTTAAAAGAACAAATAAAATAACTAAACTTAGTAAAATTGGGTTGGGTTGGATTGGGTCTTGATCCGTTCTATAACCCATTATTTGACCCAAGCAAATTTGGGTTGGGTTAACCCATTATGACCTGTCCAAATTTGACTCAACCCGCCAAATTGTCACCCCTAATATATACTAAGTTATAATATGGTTCGTGGACTAAGTTATTCCAAAATTATAATTCTTGGACAAATTTATTTCACTTCTTAGTTGAGATAAAATAACACAAAATTTGATGAGATAAGGTGAGATAATCAAGGATTAAATTTATATATACTAAGTCATATATGGCTTGCGGACTAAGTTAATATCGCAGGATTATAATCCTTAGCAATTTATCTACTTTTCAGGTGGGATAATATAACACCAAATTTGATTAAATAAATTTATTTTGAGATATGTGAGTAAGTATCCTTACTAAATTTATATTTTGTTTACAAATTTATCTTGAAGGATACGAGAAAGTATCTTTTAAGTGATCTCACCATCAATTAACTATTATTTGTGTTTCAATTAACTATGAGTATGCGATTAATTTCTTACCTTAATTAGTAGGTTTCATTTCTAGAATCTTGATATTTAACACTTATAATAAATCATGTATTTATCGATCGATGTGTCATGTTACGTTTATGGTACTTGTACTGACGTACAGTCAAAAAAATTCTTGAATACATGAACCTAAGGTTTACAGTAAAAAAAAAAAAAAAGATGCCATAAATGGGCAGTAAAAATGGGAAAGGATGTGGGGAAAAGTAGTTTAATGATGAATGTGATGTTTTACATAGGCAAAATGATGTAACTCATGCACAAATTTTCATGATGGAGTTTCCCAACTAGTGCTAACTTTCCTCATGGTTTCTGTCTATTTGCCTCAAATGTGTGTCCAAAACCTTTCAGCTCCAAAATATTTTCCAAATCTTCATGTGATAATGATGTATATCATAAGATTAACAGATCAATTTTTATTTTATTTTTTGAAATATTCACTTTTTGCAACTTTTATATTTAAATATTATAAGGTGTAATTAAATTGCTATTATCTCTTGAGCCATGATATTTTACTATCTAAAAACTTCTTTAAAGTGCCAAGTGATTAAGAGTAGTTTCACTATTTTTATGGTGTTGTGCGCGAGAACTAAAATTTAGGCAAAGAAACAATGTGGCACTTTCCCTTTATCTTATCTTATTAATTATTTTTATCTGTTTTTTTTTCTTATAACATATTATTGCATAAAATTTAAATTATTTACTCTTTTCTAAAAAGTAAGATCGGTAAAGACTTTCATTTAAATGGAAACCGTTTGAACTCTGGAAAGGTATGAATCTCACGGCTAGCTTACTTTAATACAAGGCAGATTAAGATCATCAGTTTGACCGAACTCAATAGCTTTGGTTTAAACTATTTATTTATCTTAAAAGTTCACTTATTATATACAAATTATTAATTTAGAATCTAATAACTGAAAAGAATAATTAAAATCTAAAACTTATAAACTTCAAATTCTGATTGCGCCTCTGAGTTAGAAGGAAAATGATATTAGAAGTAGGCTCTCAATCTCTAATAAATGGAAGATTATGCATATTTTGCGCATTTGTTTGTTTTATCTGTAACGCTATTGTTTCATCATCTCACATAATCTATCTAGCTAAGAAATCAGAATCGTTTCAACTTTCAATTAGATAAAAAGCTGAAAGATAAATCTGATCATATACTCTTAATTAATTTAAACTATATATATCAACATTGAAAAATGAAGATTGAATGTTCATATAATTTTTTCAACATTATATATAGGTAGTTGTTACGATTTTGGTGGAAGATTAGTGAAAAAGCCTAATAAGATGGATTTACTCTACACCTATAGAGAAAAAGGCAAAGATTGCGCGTGCTTCCTAAAATCAGAAAAGATAAGATCAAAAAAATGTCCATCATGCATGTTCCTTTCTTCACATTTACTCAACCTAAAGGCTAAAGTTTCCCTTTAGAACAAGAGGCTTGATCCTCCTCTTTTGAATTCATTAAAAGAAAAGATATGCTAATAATCTAGAATGTAAATTAATTATTATTATTTAAATATCAACTAATATTCTCTTTGTCCTTTGACGAAACTAGCTACGTGTGTCACTTGTGTGTAATAAATAACAATTTTACTTCTTTCTTTTTTGTGGTGACAAGGCGAATCCTTAAAACAAAGCCACACTTGTGTATAATCAAGGAATCAAATGAGAGGATTAAAATAGACAGATTATTGACTCGTATAAAAGTTATTTGAACTCAAATAGATTAAAATATGAGTGATAATTCATGAATCTGTTCAATTCATACTAAATTTTAATTATTTTATTTATTTTAATAATTTATCAGTACCTAATAAAACCTTTTTTTCCCTTGTCATTATGGCTATAAATAATATATCATAATAAAAAATATTTTTTTGAATTTTGACAAGATTTCTCATGGATCAATTTTGGCTATATATCGATTCAAATTTTGATAAATTAAAATAAATTTAGCTAATAAATGAACGGATGATAGGAGTTATATTTTTATGGGTGGCTACTCTATATATATTACCATTCCTAGATAAATCATGACTCAGTTATGTCTTAGATTGCATCATAATATTCTATAGCCTACATTAATCTAGTAACCTATAACAAAGGAGTATAGAACATGCTATGGTCAAATCAAATAATTAGGATTTGCACAGTTGTTCTCTTATAAAACTAAAGGAACGAGTTTAATTTGCCGCTTGATAATATATAATTTTAGTGTAAAGTTACTTTGACTTATCACAAGCAACGGTAGTGCTATTTGTCGATTATCTCCTGAAAACTTTTGATAAGTTTATTGGCTAAACTCGTACATGCTATTTGCTAAATTTTGCTTATAAGAAATTTGTAATGAGGGTCAATATTTGGAAATAGCTATTCACTTGTATATGCTTAATTAAATAATTAGTCTACACTTCTATTTATTACGACGCATATATATCATGAGTTGGGACCTCGTTGATTAATGTAAATCAGCAGACAACAAAGACACAATTAAATATTTACTTATATTTAATATTAAAAAAGGCACTCAAGAGTGTGGCCTAGTGGTCAATGAAGTTGACAACCCTGAGATCTCATGTTCAAAAACTTAGCAGAGACAAAAAATATTAGATGATTCTTTCCATCTGTCCTAGCCCTGATAAACAGAGTTATCTGATATTTGTTGCTGGTGGGAGGTGACAGAAATCCCGTGGATTTTACATTACATATATAGAAGAAACTATGAATTCATGACGTCCATCCAGAGCTTTTATGTTACATCTGCCCCTTTGTATATGCAAATAATATAATCTATTTCTTATTTACGTAGATGCATGTTTCATCGTTAAACTTCTTAGGGGTCGTTTGGTGTGAAGGATAACACAAAATAGTGATGGAGTTAAATTATAGTGCCACTTAATTTATTGTTTGGTTGGCAAATTTGGAATAACTTATCCCGGTAATAATAATTAGTGATGTCATAAGTTATCCTTCCTCTTGGGTGCAATACTAATCCCGGGATAACTTATCCCGGTGTTAATAATTAGTGATGGCATAAGTTATCCCTCCTCTTGGGTGCTATACTAATCCCGGGATAACTTATCCCGGAATAAAATGGGTAAATGACAAAAATATCCTTTTAAATTTTTTTTATACCTCACTTTTCAAATTCATATATATTTACATTATTTTTAATACCATATATAACAACATTCACAATCTTCACTCCTTATTTTTATGATAATTCTTCATATTTTTTTTACTAAAAAATTACACAATATAATATAATTTTTATTTGTAAAATTATTTGACTAATTCTTATATTTATTTATATTTTGATTTCTCATAAATCATTGTTTACTTTAACAAACTTAAAATAGAAATTCTATTTTTAAATTAAATAAGAAGAAAATTTTATTTTTAAATACATACACACGTCATGGAAATGCTCACATAAAAATATTTAAACTAAAAAAGATGAAAATTTTATTTTAAGAATGTATATTGAATAATTACAGCTTGCAAATAAAATATAAAAAACTAAATAAAGTGAATGGTATTTTTGTAAACAAACTTATTCTTAAATTTTATGCAATGCAAATTATTTTGAATACAATAAATCAAACACTCAATAAAAATAATCTCAACATAATTTATCTATCATAACTAATTTCAACATAACTTATCCTATCATATCATAACTTCTATTCAAACCAACCCAACCCTCAGCACAAATGGGTCACTCGTCCAACCCACGTTTAATGAATTTGAAGAGAACGTGTCTGATGCTTTTGTGAAATAAATTTAATTGTGAAAGGTGTCGACGGTTCAAAATTAATTATAAGAAGAAAAATTAAACTAGTCTTTTCATGCAACACCAATGCAATTTAAGAGTAGCACATGGATTTAAAGAATTTATCTTCACTGTAGTTGTCACCTAGCATTTTATGACTAGCTATATTCATCTTCTCTCTTTTTTCACCCCGTATTCTATTTCTTTTTTATAAATTTATCTGTTAAATTTATTGATATGTAATATTATATAACATAAAAAATGATATTATCTATTTAAATACCATATTCATTAAAACATATTTGACTCTCATGTTGGAAAAATACTGATTAACATAAAAATATATATGGTCAAAATAGTGAAAATAAAATGGAAAAATAATGACACCAAGTATTTTACGTGGAAACTCTTATAAATAAGAAAAAAATCACGGGCCAAAAGGAAAAGTTAATATCATTATAGTAAGGAATTTTATACTGGGTAGTCACGAGTACATTACTTAAAGTGACCACAACACACTCAAAAGGAATAACACTCTTTTGGTTTTCCACCTTACTAAAATATTGATCACACTTTATTTTTCTTCATAGACTATTTTCTTATAGTAAATGGAATACCTCACTTGCTCTCTAATATTTTTTTCTCTTTCTCTTGGTGTGTTTTTATAAATGAGTAATAGTGCTCTATTTATATAAAAAAAACAAATTACCCCTATAATGTTATCGGTGATA
This sequence comes from Solanum dulcamara, assembly GCF_947179165.1. NCBI lineage: Eukaryota > Viridiplantae > Streptophyta > Magnoliopsida > Solanales > Solanaceae > Solanum > Solanum dulcamara. Next base: position 69,724,537 of record NC_077244.1, read on the forward strand.
TCATAAAGAAACAACATGATATGGATACCAACATCTCCTCCATTACACTTTTCTTCCATTTTCCAAAGGCGAAATCATCGGTGACTCTTTAAAGTTGGTACCAGCTTTCACTTAGACACCTAAACCAGGAGATGTTTATTTTAGACACTTTATGTAAGGGTCGAATGTGTCATCTTGGCACTTTTTAAATAATCTGTTATTGGACTCAAGCGCGTGTATTACAATTTCGTCCACATGGATTAGTTGACCAATTATATCATGTCAACTCTATCTTCTTTACATGCCATATTAGCTTTAAATTTAAATACTCAAAAGTTGATCTTCAAATTCATTTTCTCTCCATTTTCTATTCAGTTCAAAAACCCATCTTCTTCAGTTCACCGATCAAAACCCTAAGAAAGAATATGAAAGTTCAATCTTTCTTGATTTTCATTCAATTCTTAGTTAGCACTAACTGCTATGTTAGTTTATGTTGTCAATTTCTAGGTTTAAAGGTTGAAATCGAGTGTTGGACATTGCAAGGGTGAACTTCAATCAAGGCTTTTTGACATTTCTATCAACTACTTCTTGTGTTTGCATATTTCATTCTTGAAGAAGAAGGTGTATGTTCTGGTTGTTTCCACTCTCTTTTAACATTTTGTAACTAGAAATTTTTTTTTGGAGAAGAAGGTGGAGGGTTTTTACAGTCAAAATGAAATAGAGATGTTGTCACTACCTCCAGTTACAGCAAATGGCAAGCAAAAAGAAGAAGTAACAGCAGCACCAGCTTTGAATACTTTTTGGTGTCAGGTCATATTATCAGATTCTCATGTATCATATTCGAATTTAAGATGAAAGTTTATTTATCAGATTCTCATGTATTAAGCTTTACTGCTTCTGATACATTAGTAGTAACAACAACAATAGACTATTATCAGATTCTTATGTATCAGATTCGAATTTAAGCGGAAAGTTTATGTATCAGATTCTCATGTATCAAGCTTTACTGCTTCTAATATATCTACAACCTATATCAATACAAGATGTTATGTATCAACCACAATTCAGTTGAAAACTAATACAACAATCTTCAATGTATTAACCCTTAATTTGTCGAATGTATCAGCTATGGTTATGTATCAGCTATTCTCATGTATCAGTTTATGTATCAGATTCTCATGTATCAAACTTTACTGCTTCTGATACATCTACAACCTATATCAATACAAGATGTTATGCATCAACCACAATTCAGTTAAAAACTAATATAACAATCTTCAATGTATCAACCCTTAATCTGTCGAATGGTTATGCATTTGCTATTCTCATGTATCAGATTCGAATTTAAGAGGAAAATTTATGTATCAGATTCTCATGTATCAAGCTTTACTGCTTCTGATACATTCAATAGATTAAGGGTTGATACGTTTAAGATTGTTGTATTAGTTTTCAACTGAATTGTGGTTGATATATAACATCTTGTATTGATATAGGTTGTAGATGTATCAGAAGCAGTAAAGCTTCTGATACATAAACTGATACATGAGAATAGCTGATACATAACCATAGTTGATACATTCGACAGATTAAGGGTTGATACATCGAAGATTGTTGTATCAGAAACAGTAAAGCTTGTTGTAGTTTGGTAATTTCTTCTTTTAACAACTAGGCTTCAATCTTCATATTCCAAACATTACCAACCTTGTAGCGATGACACCAACAATAAATATATTTCTTGCTCGATTTATTTTTTCATCAAAGGCCTTGACTTTCTTCAATAAACCCCAGATCACCTTATTTGCTTGAGGAGGGTGTCGATCTTCATACCAATAAAAAAAATCACAGCCACCCATTTTCTACAAAATCAATCAGAAAAAAAAATTAGAAGCCCACAATTAACTATATAATTAACTTTAAGAAAAATAAAGAATTACTTTACCTTTGAAAGTTTAAAAGTAAAAAATCTACGACCTGAATTTAGTTGGGTCCAAGAAGTCTTTAATAGTGCTTCATTACCACATTTACAAAATCGACATTCATCCAAAGAGGCCATGGAAGAGTTGGAGAAGCTCGACATGAAAGTGTTGGAGAAGCTTGACATGAAAGAGAGAAAAACAAAGAAGAAGTTATTACCTTGTTTCGACTCGCTTCTCACAGTGTGATTCTTATGCATATAAATAAATTGCTTAAGCATATAGATTTTGCATTCGAAGATTAAGGGCATACGCAACACAAACTAAGTAGTTTATATATATGTTTGCTTTTCAGTTTAAACTCCATTTATAATGATATGAAACGGCACTTCTCATTTTATGCGAGTGTTCAATCAACTGGCCAAATTAAGTATGTAGGCAGACTTCAACTTGGCCATCGGACCATCTATTGAATTTGGTTAGCTATATTACAAACTTCTGTTTTTACTATCTTAATCTAATTATAGTAGACAACCGACACTTCTGACCAAATTATCCCTTCTGAATCTCAATCTACAAGAAGAATTTTCTTAACAGGTAAGTATTGTTAAGATATTATTAGATAATTAAGCTTCTTTGTGTACTCTTCAGTCTTCTACTTATTTACTGAGACATCTGAGAGCTTATGACTCCAGGATATTGGAGGTTTGGTTATGGATTTGTCTAGAGGAAACTGATGTTAGGGGATTGGATTAAGATCAAATAATTTAGTTAATCAACATAAGGTGCAGTTAATGAAAATGAAAATGAAAATGACAAACCTTTAATTGGTCTGGGGCCTAACAAACCAGCTGAAGTAACTTTAATTTTAGATAATTGAGCCTAGAAACAATGTTGCGAGCGTTCTTCAATTGAAATACGTAAAGTAGTTAAAGCTTGGAACACATAGATAAGTTGCATGTTGCCGTCTGGCCACTCTGGGTTTCAGTCGAATATAGCCAAGCGAATAGAACGAATAATCTCCTTCATATGGTTAACACGGGACCAAAAGCATTGAGGCAAGTTCCTACTTTTGCCAGAAATACTTTGGACCAGCTAACTCCACGAAGTTCAGCGGGTTTCTCCTGTTTGATCCATCAAATGGAAACTCTTTCATCATTTCAGCAGGTTTGGTTTGAATGAAGATGATATAGAAGATATCTCAATGGATGATGTTTCTTTAGAATTTGAAAATCCAATGTATATGTGTGGAATTGTGAAGAAGACTTTTATGATATTGATGAAGAAACCACCTTGGTCAATTCAACTGACCTTTAACATTTGTACCAGCTCATCCTTAACTTGATCCTTCCAAGACTAAATAAATGAGAATGCTGATCTTTCCGGCAGAACAATGGAATAGGTATGATGGAATGCCTTTAGTTAGAAAAAGACAATTCAGTAAAGAATCCTCAAGAGCACTTTTGCAGCATAAGATGCAGAGAGTTAACCCTCCCCACCCCCACCCCCACCCCCACCCCTTCAACTATAAAACGTCATTTGGTTTTGATTGAATATGAACATGGTAGTTTTGACTTAGGCACACTTGCGTTCATTTTGATGACACAACAGAATAAGGATTTGCTTCTAGAGACAACTGAAGGTTTTGAGCTGGATCGCAAGCAGCAAAACCTATAAGTGGAAGCCACTCTCGTGTTAGATGAAGCATTGTTCAGGGGTAGATTTAGAGTTGGATGCCTGCATAATGGTGTTCTCAGACGACATTTTGGTGTCAGTTGGAGGATACTGCCAATTTACAGAAGAAAACTCCGAAATATAGAGGCTTGCAACTTCTGTGGTGGATGTGGATCTCAAATCAGAAATTGAAGATTGAGACCTGGAAGCTTGAATATGTGTATTGTTTTATGGAGAAGTTCCTAGAAGGAAGACAGCGGCCTTATGATTCAAGTGGTATGAAGTTTCTCTTCAAATACTCCAATTACAGATTTTTTTTTCTCTTTCCCTTCTAATTGTCTGGAAATTTTACCATGTTGAACCAAACTTTTCTCTAGATTGATCGGTCTCCTGAACCTCGACTATTAAATTTGAGAATGTTATATGTACATCCTGAAACAAATGCTCTTTTATGATTCTGACTTGAGATATGGTTTGCCCATATTAATGAAAGATAGAAAACCTGAATGGAAATAATAGTAAGCTGCACTGCTAGGTTAATTTTATCAAGTCTTAAATGTGCCATCAGATAGCAGTATACTGATAAAGCAAAGTCTTCCACCATTATTGGAACAAAGTCTTTTTAGCTGTATCTGACCTGTATGGTTGCTCAATTATGCTGATGGATAGTTTCCTTGTTACCAGGGGGTTATATCTTCATATTCTTGCGTAGTGCAGAAGTGAAATGAATACCTCTTTGAAATTATTCATTGTTAAAGCATATTTTACTGGCTGGAGACTCCTGAAAATAACAGCAATTCATGTGTAGACTTTATCCCGCTTAAACGAATATTTGGTTGTTATGGTTGAACTGTTGATGCAAGGAAATTAGCATTACCAAAACATGAGATCAACAGGTTTGCTACTTGTCCACATCCCCCTCTAAAGCTGTATTACATTCCTGTCATGTTTCTAACACTGGACTCCCTTGAAGTACTCTGCCCAAGCTTATCTTGATTCTTGACAGAGCTATTTTGAGCCTTTGTACCCTTTGCATGAAAACCATAATAGTTCCCTTTTGTTATTTGCTCAACCCTTAAAAGAATTTTTCTGTAATCTCAATCCTTAAACTATGTAAAAGAAACAAGAATAATAAAGATAATGATTAGAATAAATAGGAACCTTAGCATAGAAATGACAAATTGTGTTTCTTGTTGAAGATAGGTGAGTTCAACAAGTGAGGTGGAAAGTTATTTATTCCTAATATTGCTAGATGTATACTAATATATGCCTAGTAACTTCGCCATTCTGTAACCTAGTCAAAAATACTTAATTTTATTTATGTCGGGATTAGAATGGTTGACTGGGAATACTATGTAATGGAACCTGTTCTTTATATATGTCATTAAATAATTTAAGTTTGAACATTCTGTCTCACTTATATGGTGTGCAAACATGCCAGTGTCACCTAAAACCTTCTCATGTTTGATAGATGATATCATGTCAGCTTATAGATTTTTGTCCATTGGTTTATATTGTGGTAAAGTATCCCCTAAATTTGACATTTGACAAGATGGTTTGCGTGGATGCTGGCAAGTTCATTTAGTGTAACAGGAACTCCAAAGCAGTAAGTTGTAACTCATGGATGTTTGATTCCCTTCACGGTGGTTTATTCCGAGATGGCTGAAGAGATACAATTTTCTATGTCTGATGATGTTGGAAGTTCAACAAATGAGGCTTAGCTAGCTGGTGTAGGGGTGTGATACCATGTTTCAGTCAGCTAAGCTGCTATAATTCCATCCTGAAGAGGTCAGTGTATGTTATTTTCCGGATGCTCTCTTTTTACATTTTTAACTTTTGGTGGGAGTGTCATAGCTCTCTATTCATCAAGCTTTGTCCATTCTGTTCTACAGCAACATTCTGCACTTATATGTAACTAAATTTTGAGTTACTCTAGTCATTGCTGAATAACTTATCGCCTTATCCAGGTCTTCCTTTATTTTATTTTCTCAGCATTGCCTGTAATTACAAAGCTCCCCCATCCCACCCCACCCCAAAATTTGAGTGCTATTCATTTGCTTTTGTTGCTTTTTCACAGTTATGTATCCTATCCTTGTAAATTATTCAAAACTTGTGATGTTACTTTATTCTTTCTCAATACACTACGTCAAAAATGATCTTTAGCGATAATTAATTAACGACATAATTAATTAATGACAGTAAATTAATTACTGCTAAATATATCTTTTTAGAGGCAATTACCAATGACAATTACATTTTTAGCACTCTTTGTAAATGCCCCTAAACCATATAATGACATTGAATTCAATGACAATTAATTAATATCAGTAAAGGTTTTAACAAATTTTTTTTTTTGTGTGTGTGTAGTGATAGGAAGAAGAAGGGGAGTCATTCATCTTGGATGCCATTCATTTCCAATAATTGTTTTCGGAAAAATTGAACGTATAGGATAAAGGGGTATTAATAAACATGAAAAGTGTGGCTGGTTCTTTTGGTCAAATTTTAGTCACCTCTCAGGTATAGTATTGGCCTTTGGGACTACGAATTGGTTAACTAGAATAAAGATTGGGAGACAAATCTGACGTGTTTGGAAATATCAAAAGAAAAAAGTGATCTGATTTGTCCAAAGCTGTTGAAAGGCAAATAATAGCTCTTTGAATAAAAAATAAATAAGAACTGTGTAAAAGGAAAAGCACATAACCTTCACAGGCTTTCAATATCATACTATAAAGCTTTTTTCTTTTCACCCTTTTCAGAAGGATAACCAGTGACTTCCTCATCAGTGTGTCCACATTTTGAAAACTCTCCTTCCTTTTAAGTGTTGCCCATGTTGAAACATGATTATACACAAGATAACCCATAATCTGCAGAATTGTTGAGTAGTTAATCAAACCAATCGTGTCTCAATTCTATACAAGTGTTTTTGCACTATATTTCTCTGTATCCATTCCGGTCAGTTCAGGATCAATATCGTGGCTCAACTATTTACGATGATTGTAATAAGCCTATTAATAGATAAAAGATTAACCTCCATTTGCTTGTTGCTGCATATTTTAGATTTTCATTTCACTGAAAGCATTTGCATATACAATATTTGTTAGCATTATGAAGAAACGAGCAAAAGAATAAAGGTGAATCAAATAAAGCATTGTCCTTTCTGCATCAGGAAATTCTAGGATGCATTTGAATCTGATGTCAATGGCGTAGGTGGAGGTAGAGGGCTTCTGGTTTTGTTACTAGTGGATTTGGCAATTGGAGGAGATTGCGAAGAAGCTGACGATGGATTTAAAGTTGTAGGCTTATTGGAGCTGCTCTGAGGCTTCTTGTTGTTTGATGGATTTGAAGATGGGGCCGGCTTATCCGAGTTGCTCTGAGGTTTCTTCTTGTCCCCTTCATCTGATGGATTTGAAGATTGAGTCGGGTTATTCGAGCTGCTCTGAGGTTTCTTGCTGTTCCCTTCACCTGCCTTGTCCTCCATCCGATGGTGGCGGACTTTGGTAGACTTTAAGCTCATTGGAACGATACAATGGCAAATGAAACCTATACCAAAGTTATTAAATTTCTCATATCAACAAGTTGCAGAACACTAATTTTCAAACCACTGCGGAAAGATTTATTCAACCGTCAACGACTGCACAAACTCATGTTGAAGATTCCTATCGTGTTAAAGGCTGCGGAAAATCTTCAACGCAGTCACTGAACTCGGTAGGAATCTTCTGCAATGACTGCAGAAAAATCGTTTTCATTTCTCACTATAAGCAAAATTTCTAAGAAAGTTCCTAGACAAGTACTTCCTACTGTGGATTTTTCAACAAGTTCTATTCATTCTAAACTTGATCACAATCATGAAAATACCCAGAAGCTTCCTTAGTCAACATTTCTATAAACTTACTCCCTCCGACCTCCGTCCCAATTTATGTAACACTTTTCTATTCAACCAATGTGAATTTTGACTAAACATTTTTCGCAAATATTCTAACATGTGAAACAATAAATCTGACTGAAAGAGACTGAAAATCATACCAATTCTTGCTAGTCGATTAACCCAACTGGGAATTGGATTGCTAGTGAGTTTAACACAAGCATCGCTACAGAAATGGTTACAATTCTTAGTAATAAGGTTGTAAGCATTTCCTTTATACTTGTCAGCAAGTTCTTCCATAACTCTTCTTACTTCTCCAGGTGTCTTCTCCGTCCATCCGATCAAAATTGTCTTTCTGAAAATAAATCCCTCGCACTTTTTAGGCTCCCCTTCGAAAATTCCAGTACTTGGATACTCATGAGCTCCAAATGCATACTCAACTCCATGAACTAGCTACCATAACCCACCACCATTAACAAATAATTATAAACTGATGTTGGGAAAAAAAAACCAGATCTGATAAACAATGAAAATTTTCAAGATTGAACTGACCTTGAACGCCGGAATGGTAAACTCCGAGACCAAGCCAATAAGCATATCCATTCATTGGGGTTAGATCGTATACGTTTAGGTACACCGGAACAGATCCACGGCCATTTTTAACTGAATTTTTGCAGCAGAGCATCTTCAAAAACAGAGGAAATTAAATTTCAGCTTCCCCTTTTTTACTTTGTAACCCACATAGTGAAAGTGGAGAAAAAGAGAACTCTGATTTTTTCCATGATTGAATTGAACTGAATTGAATTTCAAATATATGTTGGAGCAGTACTTGGTAGGTAAATAATGGAGGAAATGTGGGTCCTCTTCTTTTTTTTCAGTCGACGGTGGAGTGGGGACTGAGGTACCACCGGCGGCAATACAGCGGCCGTACCGGTGGTGCAAAAAGGAGGAGAAGAGATTGGTTGGAAAATTGGAATCTTTGCTGACACTGCTCAGCTCAAGTGTTGTGTGTATTTTAATGGTGGCTGAGAGTATATTATGGAATGATGATATGTGATTTCTCTTGTATTTTAAATGGATTTCTGTCTTCCTTTACTCAACTTTGGACTCTACCCAAATTTTTCTAAGGAAAATTATTGGTCGCTGTTGGACAATTTTTGAGGTTCAAGAAAAATATTCTTTAGCCCGATTAATTCAGGATTTTGACAATACGAGTGTACTATTACAAAAAAAATGAATTTAAAATATAAATTTGATTAATTTGATTTTTAGATTTTTTATCACTGAACACGTTAAAGTTTTAAAATTATAAGTTCAAAATTATTCAAATAGTAAAATTTTAGTACATATATATATCCAATATGGAAGGTATTGAGATCGATTGAACGTATTGAATGTATGTTATATTATTCAATACTACTAGTTTTAATATACAAATTTGATTTAGTTATATAAAAAATTTATCGTGCTAAAAAAAGTTAGGAATTTTCAATGTGATAGACTTAAAATTTTTGAAAGATTAAAGAAAAATAAATTAATTAAAAAAAACGGAAGTGTTAACAATAAACACTTAAAGAAAGGTGCTACTCAATTAGTATTGTTCCATTTCAATAAGAGTGAAGACGATGATCAATACATCAAACTTTCTATGTAAATTTGGATTTTGATTGTTCTGAAATTTTTATAGTGAAACTAACATATTATTAATCATAATAATTTCTTACAAGAGAAAACAATATCTAAACCAACGTACTTAAAAGACCTATTTGATTTACCCTATAATAGTTATGTCAATGGGACAAAGAAAGCACTTGTAGTTTTCAAACATTGTTGATTAGTTTACACTGTTGTTTTCTTCCAAGAAACTTAAGGAGAATGCAACATATTTGTCCCTGTCTTCTTGTATTCTTCTTTGTTTTTTTCCTCACTTTTTTTTTTATTATATCACGCCTAAATTAAGAGAAAAAAGATTTTTAACAGAATTGAGAATCGAATTTTCAATTCTTATCTTCTGTATAATAATAAAATTTAAATGTTTACTTTTAAATTCTCTAGGGCTTTTAGTGTGTTTGGTTTTTATTTTATTTTATTTTTCATTCGGTGTCCGGAGCCCTTAAAATCCCAACTCAATTTGCATCGCTCACTGCAAGACTCATTCAGGGGTGACAAAAAAATTTCCCATTTTCAGGGCTCAAATCCCGCTTAAATTCGAATCGCGCACTGCAAGGCTCATTTTGGGGTGGCGCTCCCAACAGAATTTTTTTTCAATCCCAGAGCTCGAATCCGAAATCTCTGATTAAGAATGAAACAGTCCTACCACCGCATTATAAACCATGTTGATAGTGTGTTTGTTTTACTATAACATCAAAATATATATACTTTTTTTTTTCCAACGAAAAGGTCAATTTCATATAAAGGTTATGGGTTTAAGGGGAATTTAGCCATTGTTTCTTGTATACGTGTTGATAGGAGTAATAAAACTAGTATATAAAAAATACGATCTTCTAACTTTTTCAACTGTTCATTTATTAGTCCAATTTATATTAATCCGTCTAATTTAGCTCATTTAAAAATTAATCGATATATAGTCCAAATCAAGATATGAGAAGCTTTATCAAAATATATTTAAAAAGTTTTTAAATTTTTTTTTTGATATATTATATATAAAAAATAATAAAAATATTAGGTACTTAAACAAGCTAAAAAGGAAAAAAAAAACAAATAACTTAATAAGAATTGAATAAAGATATACATAGATGCTTCCAATAGAATTTGCATATTCAACTACCCTGATTAGACAATGATTTATGTAAGTCTTTTTTATGGGTTTTGAATTCTTGGATAAGCATTTTTAATTGCTTTATAGAAATATGTATAATGTATAATTTGAATTATGACTGATTTCTTGGTTCACTTCAACACAATTAATAACTCTTGTGACCCACTTATTTATTGTTTATAACCCCTTTCGACCCTTAATTTAGTCCAAAGTGCGTATTCTACACCTTTACATGTGAATTTTCTTTATGATATATATTCCAGCTATTTGCTTTATTCACTTTGAAGAAATAGAATAATACTATCTTAAAAGTAGACACCAAATAGTATGATTGGTTTTGAGAGACCAATTATGTCTCTAACTGCCCTAAGCCCTTATTAGAAAAACATTAGGGTGGTTAATTATTAGCCAATTTACAACTAAATGACTCCAAGAAAAATCTGTGAATTTTGTAGAGTGATATTAAGAAAATAGCATGTACTATATGTTTTATTTTGATCTCAAAATCCATAAGATATTATGGTTTATGAATCTTACCAATAATTACTCAATTTTTGGGGGGTTAAAAATCTTTGTCAAGGGGAGACATTGATTGAAAACAAAGAACATGGATGGCTTTTTTTAAATGGATAAAGTACCTTTAAATAATTCCTGTCCAGAAGAATAATTATCTATTTTGTACATGCTTTTGATTTGTTGGAAATTTTAGTAGCTTGAGATGAAAGTTTGATTCTCATCTTGAAATCTCCTATCCCAATTTTGATAAAAATAAATAAATAGATAAATAAAACTTGCTTAATGTGGATTTATGACTCTAACTGAAGATAATCTAGTTTGATTCTCACAACTTTTTACATGAAATTCTTTTACTGATTCAGGTAATTTCTAGTAGTTCAGTATAATAAATTAAAAACATAATTATTGTATTAATATGGAATTCCAAATCATGGACTCGAATTGCATGTCCAAACATAATTATTATATTAATATGAAATTTCAAATCATGAATTCAAATTGTATGTCCAAATGCTGATTTGAAATCATAACTTTATATTGCATGTCCAAATACAAGCTATCAAGCTTTTTGTATATTTATTTTTTTCTATTTTAAATTCTCTAAGTAAAAAAAATACAATTAATTATTACTTCATTTCAAATTATCTGTCTGACTTTTATGCGATACACATCGTCGGGGCCAACGTTTTCATATGTGTTTATGAAAACACAATTATGGAGGAACCTATTTCTAGAGTTCTCTGTATATTCAATACGAAGTCAGTGGAGGTCGGTTGTTTTTGTTTGTTCCTTTTGAGCTAAGATAAGTACTAAGAAACATGCCATAATTTACGTTTATGAAATTTGGATGAATCATTGGTCCCACCAACTTGTTAGACGGACTCTTGTTGTTTTAAATCATGCAATCAAGTTTACAAAAGATTATGACACGCTCAAATTAAGGATTATTGTTGGGGGTTTTGAATATTTTTTTTTGGAGTGGAGGGCTAGTGGCGGATTTAAGATTTTTATTTAGGGGGTTCGGTTTTTTTTGGAATTAAATCCACTAGTTCAACACTCTTTTGAAAAAAAGAAAAGAAAATAAATTTATAGAGGTTGTTTCTGAAATTAAATGAAAAGAAATACAACTCTAATCACAGAGGTCCATTTAAAGACATTGTACAACTGTGCTGCATTTGTTTTTTTTTTTGTTCAGGAGATTCAAAATTAATATATGTACATAAATATATAAAATTTATCTTATATATATATATATATATATATATATAGTGTAATGTCCCTGGGTGGGGGAGGTAGGGTCATCACGAAACTTCCTTCCCACATGACTCCACAGACATATTGATGAATGATGATGGCCTCTCAATAGATGTGTATTTTTCATCTACCGTAGGGTGGATCATTTGAATGTAATAGTACCATTTGAAATACTTCAAGGGAACATTCTCTGCCTACATTATTACTCCTTAGGGGAGTTAATAATTCATTAAACAGTACGGATATTCAGTGTACATGAGCATTAATTGTCACGTATCCAAAATCTCTATCTCATAAAGATTATGTCTCCTGGTTTAATTTTCAGCAGAAAAGTGTTTCTTCTTTTGTGAATATTAAGGAAAGATGCACTTCGTACTTGTGAACTTTATAATTACAAGTCTTTTGCTTATTGCAAAGGCGAATTTAATATTCAAAACTTATGAGGTCTTATAATTCCTCGATTGACTACCGAGCGTAACTTATTTATGCTATCAAAATAACATTTACAATCCGTTTGCCTAGATTGATAATGAACGATTTTAACTACTTCAATATCAACTTCAAAGGAAGACATAAATTTGAACTCAAATAGAATCGATCACACGTGTTTTGATAAATTTATGGACTAATACATGCTGAGATAATTTTGAATTCTAACTAATTCTCAGAGTTTGAGAGACAAATCCAGCTTCTTCAAATCCTCTTGATGATTAATATTCAAATGAGAAACAACCCCTGCTGGAAACTTGTTCATGTTACCGAAATTTAGCCTAGAAGCACTGTCACCGAACGATCTTTCAGGGAGACCGATCGCCGGAAACTGATCCAGCCCCCTTCTCGACCATGTTCCAGCTGAATGTGAATTATATAATATGGGTGGAATTACGGGTGCCCTGAAGGTGTTCGACGAAATGTTTGGTTTATGAATCATGGAGTGGGCTTGAATGCCAAGAGACTTATGGAAGGAACCAGACATAACAGGCACTGAATCCATACTCTGCTTTCTCTTCGCCATTGTAATTCGTTCCCGTTTATGCGCGTTTTGATGACCGCCAAGTGCCTGTGAACTGTAAAAATTTCTGTAGCAATAGTTACAGGAAAAAACCTGTTGCTCTGTTTCATCATCATCCGATGAGCTAATTGTGTGCAAAGTATGATCACTTGTTTTGAGTCTTTGATCATCTGTAGGTTTCAACTCCCAATTACAGAGGAGGCTTAGATCTAGAATGAGCCCATTGTTTTCTTGTTTATCAACTTCTTGTCGTGGCGCTGATTGATTTTGGGAGTCCATTTCCATCTAGTGCTACTTTTGGGAAGTAGCTAGGGGGGAATTATAGGTAATGGTGTTTCAACTTTGAAAGGAAGTTAAATGGCTGATGATTTGACTTGGGAAACTTCATATGGAGGTGGGGACAAGGGTGAGGGATTATTTGTTGGATATTGAGTTTGGGTCGTGGATCGTCCATGTGAACTGAAAAAGATATATGAATGTGTATTGATAAGAAAGTAAGACCTGCAGTTACAAGGGCTTATAGATGAGGACACACCAATAATGAGAACTTCTTAAGTATGAAAGGAGCAAGCAATTATATCGCACTTCTAGGATTGATCATACCTTTCGGCAGAATAACATAAATGATTCGCAAGTTTATGTTAGAAAAACATTAGTACAGTAATGATACTAAACAGGAATCAAAACAGGAAATAAATTATCAGAAATATTGTGTCGACGGCTCGATAGAGATGCTAAGTCGTTGCAGCCGATTACTCTCCAAAGTTTAGTGGTGGACCCATGATTTGCAAAATCAAATTTGGATCAGGCCAAGCCATTGCCTTGAAAATGATCTTGGTCCGAACAAGAATGCAAATTGGTGTGGCCGGTCACAGACATAGAAGGCACAAATTAACCCATTTTATCTTGGGTTAGAGTCCCACATTGATTGGAGATTAAATTGATGATTTGATTATATATATAGACTTAGACAATTTTTTCTTTTGAGCTAATTTTCGATGTTGAATTAGGCCAAAAAACAATTCTCTTTACAACCCCTAAAAAGTTCTCTTCCTAATCAATGAAGGATCACTTGTCTTTCACATGAGACCAAGGAAGAAGCAAAGAAAGGAGACTCACAAAGAATCTTTGACTTTGCATTAGCGCCAACTAAATTAAATTGCAAATATTTTACACGTTACGTAAGTTCTTCAAATTGGTAAACCCGATCGACGTTGGTTTTCTTTCAATTTTGAACTTGGAAAATCAACTTTGATCTCTAGTATTTATCTATTTAAAACTTATGCACAATGCAATATAATCAACAATAAGTATTTAAGATTTAAGAACATAATTATATCATCAAAGTAGGAATAAATTAATAGGAGTATTATATTCCCTCTTAGAAGGGAAGAACGAGGCTTAAGAATCTATTCATAGTATTGGACTATTGTGAATGTCTACATCTTGCATGATATTGTTGTGTAACATTCTAGTATTCAAACCAAAACCGCAGCCGCGCCCACTTTCTCTTTCTTTGTCTTAGGGGTGTCAACTTGGCCGGGTGGCCCGGTTTTTGGCCCATCAAAACCGGCCCATTAAGAGTCCGGCACGATAGGAACCGGATCGGGTACCGATCCACCACAAAAAATTTAGGCTGGATCGATAAGACCGGCTCGGTAAGGCACCAGTAGCCGGCTCGAACTGGCCTGGTTTAGTTTTTAATTTTTTTAAATTTCAAATTTAGCCATTCGGGTCACTCTTCAGAATTAGCCGTTGGGCCCAACAACCATTTCTAAAAATTGGCCAAAAATGGGCTTTTTTAAAAAGGAAAAAAAATTATTAATCAATTTTTTTTTCTATAAATACCTACAACATTTAATCATTTTTTCCCACCAACAATCATCTAATTCTCTCAATTCTCTCTCAATTTCTCAATTCTTTCTTAAAGTAATATCAATCTTTTATTATTTTTTGCAATTAACAACATCAAGTGGAAGTGTTCAACATTTCATTAATTTTACGATTCTTTATTTGATTCCGGCAATTTGGTATAATCGTTTCTTCTCTTGCTTTTATTTAGTAAATTAATTATAGTATATTTAAATATTTAAGTTTTGTGTTTATAATTTTTATTACTTTAATTTGCATAATGGATAGATTAAAAAATATAGGTAAAAGTGTTAAATATTTGTGTCCCGGAGGAGGTAGTGGTAGTAAGAAAAAAAGTGCTTCCGGTAGAGGTAGTACAAGTAGAACTTATTCTCGTATGCCTGAGGTACCACCTAGTGAATTTAGAGAAATAGGTTTAGGTGCACATGATATGAATGAAAATGAATATCAAGAAACTTACGGTATAGAAGAACCAAATGAATTTGAAGTAGAAATAGAACAAGATAATGATGATGATGTGGATGTTACACCAACTAGTCCTAATGTAGATATAGGTAATGCTCAATCTAGAACTGTTAATCTTCCTCCATGACCTGTAAAAGAAAGAAAAAAAATTAGTTTAGTATGATATTATTTTGAACGCATAGCCGGAACAACTAAATTTCAATGTAAAGAATGTCAAAAAAATTCAAACATAAGACCGGGAGTAATTGAGGTGGAACACGTCAATTGATTAGACATCTAGACAATGAGTAACCTGGTTGGAAAGAATGAATAGGGGGTGCTACTGGGCCAGTTCAAGGTAGAGTAAAACCACATATCGAAAAATTAACGGGAATGTATAATAAAATCAGGCACCGTGAAAAGATAGCGAAAATGATAGTTGTTGGTTGTCTACCTTTTTCATTTGCTTCTTCTGATGTTTTTATTCATTATATACAATAATTTTATAATCTTATGTTTAACGGTATTCCTAGAAGTACTTGTAGATCAAATATTTTTTGACTTCATGTATAATATGCATATTATTTACGTTGGTTATTAATAAATCTTCTACGTAGAGTTTCACTTACTTCTGATTTTGGTCGTGCTATAAGTAAAATAATTATTTAACTGTTACTTGTCATTGGATAGATAATGATTTTATTATGCAAAAACGTATTTTTTAGCATTTCAATATGATGAAGACCGAAGATATAATGCATAATTTATTTTTGATTCTATATCAATGGTTACAAAATATTATGGTATTAAACACAAAATTTTATGTATTTCTTTTGATAATGCATCTAACAATACCATTGCTATTAATTCTTTGAAAACTGCCTACAAATTAATAGATAGTATATTATGAGTATATTAGATATAGATTGTAAGTATATATATAATATATAATTAAGTATATCACTATAATAGATAGTGTATTGTGAGTATATAAATTGTTATAGATAACGATACACTATATTGATGATTGACTCAAATTTTCGAATACATAAACGCCGCAAAAAAATATTCAAACCCAATGGGCCCAATCCAACCCGACCCATTAGGACTAGACACTATACCCTGGTCGCGTGCCGAGTTGTTTACAATTTTTTTTCATTATTGGGCCGGATTGGCTCGGCCCAGTAAGGGTGTCGTCTGCCCAGCCTAGCTTGATATCTGGTGGGCCAAAAAATAAGTGGGCCGGTTTGACTCGGCTCGACCCACTTAACAGGTTTAGAGTTTGTCTTGTCAACATACACAATGTACTGCTGGCAAATTCTAATTCAAATTCATTTGACTGCTCATGACCAATTTGTATTCAAACTATTACATGCTAATTATATGTGTTCTTAATTAACAACTTTAATTACTATGCAGGAGTAATCATGTTAGAATGTATGCATCCACTACAAGTTAGGGATCAGGTCCTTTGACAGAATAACAATTGCGGAAAAGTAAATTATAAGAAATAAAATCAACATAAGATTTTAAGTGAAAACTTCCTTGATCAAGAGATGAAAAAACCACAACCCATCGCACAAGATTTCACCAAACAACTCTTCTAATCAAAAAGCTAAAACTGAGATTACAAACTCTTGCAATGTAGAATTGAACTCTCAATTCCTTCCCCCTTACTGTAACACCCATGTTACATACATATTCAAAGCAATGACTCTATTTTTCACTAAATCAACAAACTATTGTCGACTTAGACTTCAAGACACAACCATAGTTAACTCTAGTTATATTAAGACAGATTCAAAGAAAACTTAAGTTGGTCTAACTTCTTTACAAATTAGGAATAGATCTACAATTATGACCAGAGATATAAAAACTCTAAAAACAACTAAGAACGGTGATAGCTCTATCAGGCCCTTATTGTTCTTCGAGAAGATATTTTCAGAGAATAAAGGCTTTTGCTGTGTGAGAGAATCAGATGCAAAACCTGGATTACGCTATTGAAGAAAATGCATATGTATATATATACTTGACAAAATTCCTGAAGCAACGTTATTGGTTGGAACCCTTCTACTGTGCAAAAACAATGTGCACCAGCGCACCAACGACCTACATTTTTGACAGGATATAGTGTACTTTTTGTCGGCTGTCCTTTTCTCATGATCTCTCACATGAGATCAGGTCCCTTACCAATTTTCATGATTTGTTAAGTCATCAAAACTCCATAATAACAAATCATTAACATGATTGAAAGATTCAACTAAAGAGGTTTAGGATGAATTTAGATAAGAGAACTTTAATTGTAATGGAAGAACTGGAATTGGTTTTTCTTTGCGTTGGTTACGAATGTCTAGTGTCACTCTTATTTATATTTGTGTAGAGATAATTCTAGATACAAAAAATTTAGAATATTTTACCCATCTTCTACAGATATCTCCTTTGAGTATCTAATATTCAAAAATATCTAGATTTTTTCTAAATACAAGTATCAACTATAACATAACTTTCTAGATTATTGTTAATGTCTATGATAGTTATTCTTTTAAAAAAAGAAAATCACTTTAGATATTTTTCACATATTTGTATTTATTTATAAACGTTCTACATAGATATTATTACCACACACAAAGAAAAATAGCAAAATTTGTTGATTGTACTAATTAAATTTACTAACTTATTTTGAGCCACGCTAGCTACTCTAATCTATGACATATATTAGCAACTTTTGATGTCCAGTCTCAGAGGTGGAGCTAAGTGAGAGTCCGGGGTTCCGACGAAATTAGTAGTTTTTTCGTAGATTCTGTATTTATATTAGAAAATTAAATATACTTGTAAATTCCCTAACAAAACTAACTAATAGTTGAGTGGTTAGGAAGGAGCCATGAAATACTTTCACACACTAGAGTTGTGGATTTGAACCCCACTGTTATTAAACGTTTCTCTTCCTTTTTAAAAGGAAAGAGCTTTGCAATATTTTTCTCTTCATTAGAACCCCCAAATTCCTAATCCTGACTCCGCCTTTATCTAATCTTTCGATTTACTATAAAATTTAATTTATATACACTAATAATATGAACTTCTTCAATAAACTATTAGTGTACTTTAATTAATAGGTTTGTTTGCTGCACTTTTGTATTATAATTGCTAATAATATAAGTTATGATTACAATAATTTTAGTCTGATGGCATGAAGAAGTGTACACTCAATCAAGTTATAAAGAAAATATTTGGAGAAGACAAGTGGCCGACAATTAGATGGGTATATGTAATGAAAAGGGACCCCGTAATGTGTGAATTAAGTTTTCACACTCTCAGGGGTAGTTTAGTATGGCGGATAACAATCACTAGATTCAAATTTAGTTACGACTTACGAGTATTAATTAATTTCGAAAATAATGAAATTAGATATTTTATATAAAAAAAATGAGAAAATTATAAATTTCACAGGATATTTTTGTCTATTATCATCCCATGTATCAAATTAATACCATTCAGTGGTCCTAAGGACACTCTATGAAAGATGATAAGAAAAAACATAACATGATCCTATATTAGTTTTTGTCCAAATGCACAAGTAAGAATTACTATAAAGAAAGTCTGTGCAGGGAGTGCGCTTCCTTAGTCTAATCATAGCATATATAGGATTCAGGCTCCACATATCTCATGTCATTTAGGATTTCATTATCTGTATATTTTTGTAAACAATCAAATGCTTGGAATATAATTATTTTATAATAAAGAAAGAATACATGATTTTATTTTTTTTGCATCTTGATAAAATGTGAGCTTTTGACCATCCATATAAGTTTTAGGAGTTTTTTGCAATTACTCTCGAATTGTTCTTCGGCAATTTTGGTCATCTCTATAAATTGAATTGGTGCACTAATGCAACAAGCATCCGACGTTCAAAAATGACATTGCAAATTTTGAATTAGTCCCCCAATCTATCTCTCGTAGAATTAATTTTCTTTCATTACACAAATTTTAAAATCATGTTCACGACTTTCAGGAGTGTATATATATAAAATCGCTTTTCTCATATTAGTTCTTATTATCATTTACTAGTATAATACAACTTATTGATGATTCAAATTATATGGCATGCAGATAATGTACTTGTCAAGTATTGGGGTGTGCTTTTTCCTTTTCTTCCTTCCTTTATTTAACAGGTATCTCAGATTTCTGAAATATATTTTCAAATGAAACACATGAACAAATATTTTGCGCCTTGGCTAGCTACTTTGCAAATAAATAGAGGAAACATTTGGGCCTCTGGTGTTTGGCCCAATGGGTTCCTAGCAATTTCTCATTTTGCACTTTCGGCCCTATTTTGTGGTGCTCTTTAATATATGCCCTTATAACAAATAGTTTTTTCCCGACCATAAATTTATAATTTCATATTATAAGATATCATAAATTATACTCGGACATGACTTCAATTTTTAAATAACTTATGCCCCATTGGGCATAAGTTCGATTACTAGCTGAAATGAGTTTAAAGACCAACCTACTTAAGAACAAAAATTAAAAATCAACCCATTTGAAGGGAAAATGTGCAATATTACCATTGCACAAATAATCTATTTTAACATCCTTATTTAAAGAATAGCTAAAATTTATAATAAAATATTAAGTTTAACCTCCTCAAAATTAATTTCAACTATCTAATCTGAAGTTCTGAAATTAAACTCTAAAAAAGCCTAAACTTTGAACCTTGAATGCAGTTCAAATTTATACCTTTGGTATGAATTTAAGCCTAATTTCATATTCAAGGGTTTGAGTTGACTTGAATGACTAAAGTTCAGGCACATATGACTGAAGTACGAAGTTCGATTATTTTTATGTTTTACTTCAATTATTTTATAATTGAAAGTTCAATTATTCTTACTTGATTTCAAATAACTTTTTTCTTGAACTTCAGTCATATGTATCTAAAGTTCAATCATGTTCACCTGATTTCAACCATTTCTATCCAAAGTTAATGCACACATGGATGAAATTCAAACAAAAATAACTAATATCTAAAAGTATTAATTGAATTTCAGTTATATGTAGATGAAGTTCACGCGAAAATGATTAAACTTCAATCATTTTTGCCCCAACTTCACTAATGTAATTCTTTGGATACAGATTAAACGGAGGTACCAAAATGGTCTGGCCACTGCTTGACCTTATGGACTTCCAATTTCCAAAAGCCCAATAATAAAATGGGAATTATCTCTAGCGACCCAAACTGAAATTCAAAACCCTATTAAAACCTTCGGCAAGCTCGACCTCTTTGCTCCTCTGAATCTTTCCGGTGAACTCCTCGCCGTCACTTTCGCCGGCGTAATCGATATGTAAGCTCAATTCTTTCTTTGTCGCTTTCTTTCTATATATATTTCGATCTCTCTCCAAATTTTAAATCTTCCACTAGACCAAAAACCTTAACTTTTTCCTGGAATTTTAATGTTATAAACCGAAATTGTAAGTTGGCTATACAACCTCGTATCCTATTACCGAAAGAAAGCATCAATTCAGTTTTTTTTTGTGAATTATTACTGTTAATCTGTAGACTAATTTACTTCTATCAGAGATAGTGTTGATGATTATGGAGGATGAGGTGCCACAGCCTCTGAATTATATACCAGAAGTGATTCTAAAGAAAAGGAAGAATAATGAAGAATGGGCAATTAGAAGGAAACTCCAGCTGGAACAGAAAGTCAGAAAGCTCAAATCTGATAGTTTTGTCATCAAGAAGCCCGAGCAGTTTATTCGAGAGTATAGAGATAAGGTATTTGATTAACTGAATTTATTATTTAAATTGCATCTATGGTTAATTTGTTTGAACGTATGACCTTTCTTCACATTATAGTATAAAAGGTGAATTTTGAACTTCTAACAAGTCCTACTCCTTCTGAGGATGCTGATTAATTCTTCTTAGAAAAGTTGGTCATGTGCTATTCCTTGCTAGTAGTTTCTTCTACTTCTTTTTCCTTTTCTCCCCCTATCCAATTAGCTTCAGCATTTGCTGTCCCCTCTCAATGAGTGTGTATTTTATTTGCTCTCTTTCCCCATTTGGCTCCTTTTTTCAGCATTGTGCTATAGTAAAATGCCATTGGTAAGTCATTTGCTTGCACATGCTTTAGGTATGATATGTACTTTGGTTAACCTATCCTTACTTTGGTGTCTGGCAAAGACTAATCCCAAGCTCCCAAGAGTGTGGACTAGTGGTCAATGGAGTGGGAGAAAGCCATGAGGTTTTAGGCTCAAATCTTAGTGGAATCAAAAGATACTAGGTGGGTTTTTCTCATCTGCCCAAAGCCTTGGTAGCCAGAGTTATTCTGTATCTTATGCTGGTGAGAGGTAGCAGGTACTAGCCCAAATGCCACTATCATTAAAAAAAAAATACTAATCTCAACTTGCCTTTCTATTTGACTGCAACTCTTCAGCAAGTAATGTGAGTTGGGCAGGCAAAAACCTCTCTATTGATATTGATATTCTACATTCTTCCAGAATCAATAAGACACAACAATATCTATGCTTCTATATAGGACAAGATTGTCCTTGGCAAGTTATAAAATATAGAAGTAAAGCATAAAATCTCCTTGGAGCAAACAAAGATGCTATAAGCAAAACATAGTCTTTAAGTGTTCAAAGTTGAGGAGCATGAGTGAAAGAACCTTTTCTTATGGGCTACAAACAAAGCTTTCTGATTTTTTGGGGGCATATATACAAGTGAGGAAGAGTAAAACTGTTGTTTCCATCAGTAAATAAACTCTCAAACAAAATGTTTTTACGATATTGTTACAATATTTGAACACAAACATTGCATGTGGCGTAAAAATTACTTTTCAAAAGGCAAAAAGGTCCAGTCTTAGTTTATATCTAATAAAAATGCCTCTTACTAAACAAAATAGAACATTCAAAATGATATCAACATTGTATTGTTGTGTTTCAAGCCCAAGTCACCAAGATTGTTTGTTGTATATTGTACGTCAATTGTCTGTAGATTGTCTAAGATCTTCTTATTTGCTTTATTTCATTCAGGAGATGGACCTTGTCCAGATGAAACAAAGGGGAAAAAGAAGAACCAAGGGAGCACTGATTACGCCAGATTCCAAACTTCTATTTGTAATACGCATCGGAGGGTAGGTTCATTATTTTGTTTTCACAGTTATACTCTTTTGACTGGTTTGACCTTCCTTTGGTTCCTAATATTTGTGATTCGCTGCAGGAAAAGTGATATGCATCCAAGAACAAGGAAGGCTTTATACTCTTTGCGGTTGCGAAAAATCTTCAGTGGGGTCTTTGTCAAGGCAAATGAAAGAATAATGGAGATTCTGCAAAAGGTGGAACCTTATGTCACGTATGGGTATGTATATTTAATTTCTTATTGCTGCAGTGGTGTTCACTCAGTTCATCTCTTTTACTGAATATCCTTGAATCACACTACCTCTTATCAGTTAATACCAGACCTTATGCTTGTTGGGAGGGGTGACCTTTTCAAAGATTTTTCCTAGTTCCACCTTAGTCATATTTACTAATCCATGTTGCTTGATGATCTGCACCGGTAACTAAGTACGGACCAGTTCATAAATTATATCTAGTTCCACAAAAGGCCCTCTCTATCTTCTGAAGGACTAATAACGTGGTTTATGTTGCATGATTTAGGCTCCACTTGAAAGGCTTAAACTTCTTATATATGTCTCTTAAGCATTGGGTTATCGTTTTTAATTCTTTGTGGTTAAAATGCATATTGCTTCAGTATAATACATATTCTAATTGGAAACCCATGCATGTCATGCTAGAATTAGTTGTTGTTCTACCGAGCCAATTTCTAGTAAATACTATGCATACAAGGTGGAACAAACACAAGAAGTGCCGATTTTAATGATAAGATATAAATGAAGTTATATCTCCATAGAGGAAGATGCTGTGGGAACTATACTCTCGTGTTTCTGTAATTCATGCTATTGTTGTGAGTACCATCATTTAGAGGAAGACATCTTTTGCCTTATATTTAAATGACCTCTTATCATTTCTCATTTTCTCATGGCCAATTATGCTAGCTTCTATCCAAGTTAAGAGCAGTCTTACCTTGTTTGAATTTTGTTAACTAATTATTCAGCTTTTTTATAGCTGTTTTCCCTATTCATTATTCCCTCTGGTTTCAATTGATGTGAATCTGTTTCCTATTATCAGTTTCGAAAAGAATGACACCTTTCTAAATTTGAGTGCAATTTAATTTGAACTTCCCATTTTATCCTTAATGAGAAGCTTTTTATAGCCACACAAATGTTATGATACATCTAAGACCACAAGTTTCGAATATTTTATAGCCACACATATTTTATGACATGTTTAAGATCACAAGTTCCAAAAGTCTACGTTTCTTTCTTAACCTTCGTGCCCAGTCAAAAAGATTCACATAATTTGAAACTGATAGAATAGTTATTTGTTGATGAGTATTTGATGGTTTCCCCTATTAAAAGAAGTTAGTTCTATCTTCAGTTTCTCTCTTTGATAGTCAAAGTTCTCTGCATAAAAGGGGAACATCAGGTTTTTGATCTGTTTAACCCATGGCATATCTAATCAAACAACACCACTTCACTTGGAGGTTGGGCATTTTACTTTACTATCATCTCTAAATGGATGTTCATCTTCCAGTTATGAGTTCTTGAAATAATGACATAAACAGGAAAGTTCTACCATGTATTATGTAGCCCCGTAGGAGTCACATTCGTCCACCTTTACACTGGCTAAAGGGAGCTACTTTATACTTATAATGATTTGTAGTTTGTCGGTTGGAAACAGCCGCGAAGATAGGGGTAAGGCTGCATACACTGGGTATTATGTTGTTGTAATGATGTGTAGTTTGATGAGGACATTCAATTCAGATTAATAGGAAGTAGAGGCAGGACATACTGATCCTTATGACATGCCAAACTGCCTTACCAATCAATGTGCTTTTTTCCTTTGAAGATACCCCAATCTGAAGAGCGTGAATGATCTGATTTACAAGAAAGGTTCTGGAAAAACGGACAACCAGAGGGTGCCTTTGACTAGTAATGACATTGTTGAACAGGTGCCTTTGTTTCCTTTTCTTTTACCATTACATAACTACAATAGTTGAATTAATCACTCTTTGTTTTGTGGGCATTCCTGCATCGTCTCAACTACTTATTTTGGCAGTCACTGGGCCAGTATGGCATTATATGCTTAGAAGACCTTGTGAGAGAGATTGCTACTGTTGGTCCACACTTCAAGGAGGTCACTAGTTTTCTATGCCCCTTTGCTCTGACCAAGCCAGAGAAAGCTTTGCAGGGTAAGAAGAGACGATACAACGATGGTGGCGATTCAGGAAATCGCGAGGATCACATCAATGAGTTGATCTCTAAGATGAATTAGCATAGACAGCCAGGTTTCCAGATCAAATTTTTGTTGAATGTTATCATTATAGTTTTGGTATGGGTTATTTGTAAGCTGAGCACCTAAATCACTACTACAATCCTAGGTGCTATTCCTTTTCCTCCGCCCATTCATGTATCTCACAAGCTTAGTAGTTGATTGCTGCTTATTTCTGTCTCAAGCCATTAAAAGGTATGATTGTATCTTCTTTCCACTACTTAATCAGATATTTTCCTACTACTCAAGTTAAAACGCCAAAAATGCCCTTACTCTGAGCAAGTGTGTCTTGTAAACACATACATAATAAATAAAACTGTATTATTTTCAAAGAAAAAGGAACAGTTCAAAAATCTTGGAGAATTCGGAAGACGAGGTCTCTTCTGATTGTTGGGGAAAAGTTAATTCCTATGTGCGATTCCTTTGTCCAACATGTGTTTGAATACTTCAACCATGAATAAAATGAGTTAATTTGGCCGATGGCATTGAATATATGCCCCTCGTCGAGTCACTTGCTATTCAGCTCCTTTGAATACTTCAACCATGAATAAAATGAGTTGATTTGGCTGATGGCATTGATTGTATGCCCCTCGTCGAGTCACTTGCTATTCAGCTCCGGTCGGCCTTCTTTCCATCAACAACATAATATATTTGTGGAAGTGGGTTCTGGAGAAGGTAGAGTGTATGTAAACCACCACGTGAAGATAGAGATGATGTTTCTAAATGAAAAGACCATACAAAGGCAAATCAAAAAATAAAGAAAACATTACGTACCATACAAAGCAAAATGAAGTGATAAACAAAGCACAAAAAACAACACGTAGTAGCTTAAATCGAAGAACAAGAAACTACAAGAATAATGCTACTACTATCCACTCACCAAGCCCTACCCCACAAGAGAGCGAAATGACACTCAACTACCTTATAATTTTTTACCTTAATTTGCGACCTTCATATCCCTCTCGACTTCTAAAGTCATATCACCGGTAAGTTGAAGTTGCCCGGAGAGAAAAAGAGTTGGTCAGTATCAGCTGAAACTAGAAATAAGCAAGTTCAAGAGCATATCGGTCTTGCACTTGGGATTAAAGTCAAAGAGGAGGCATTATGTTTGCAACCCACAGCTTACAGAAGATTATTCCTATCTTTGTCTTACAAAAACACAACCAGCGTAACCACATTATTGGAATTTGAAGTCCTGCTTCAAACATAATACAAAATGGGTAGAAAGTAACTTCCTATCAACTCTAAAGCTTTCTGTTTATTAACATTTGATTTCTGCATTTGATTACTGCTTATATTTGTTGGTCCGGTTTACTTTGGGTATCCTATTTATCTATAATAGTTAATGTTCCTTTCTTTCCGGTCTTTCCTACCCCGACTTTCTCGCTCTCATTTCTCATATTTTTATATTGTTTTCGATATGCTTGGCTTTACTGACCTATGTCTTGTTTTCCTTGTTTCTCCTCTCTTGTTCTTCTCTCTTAAGCCGAGGGTCTTTCGAAAACAGCCGCCCTACCTTTCAAGGAGGGGATTAGGTCTGCGTACACTCTACCATCCCCAGACCCACATGGTGTGACTATACTGGGCTTGTTGTTGTTGGTTAATGAAATTGTGGTCTGTGGGGTTTTACTTGCAAGAGCCATGTTATAAGCAAAATAACGTCAAAACAGTTTCCGAAATTGGGTTTAACTGCTGATCAGCTGCCAAACCTAGTCAGGACTATTTACAATTAAAATGAACAGCAACAAACCTCTGACTTTCTGCTGAAATGATGCAAAAACCTGCCATTAATTATCAGCTCAAACCAGAAATGAGCATGTTAAGAGTTCGTTAGTGTTACACTATGGTAGAATTCCAAGGGGAGGCATTAAATTTTCATCCCACAGAACAGAAGAGAAACTCCTAATCACCTGACCCTTTTTCTTGTTGAGAAGTCTGCGAATCACCGTTCAACAACATAAACCAGCAACACCTGCGCTGGAATTTGTATGTCCTGCTTCAAACATCATAGTGATAGGTCCAAAGACTCATGAACTAGAAGTCTAAAGTAATTATCATTAACAACTAAATGTCAAACTGCAAGTTTGCCAAATGATGCTATCACTGTATAGACACACAAACAAAGCTAAAATGCTGCTGGAACATGTACGACTGGCTAACAGCACGGCACAGAGGCAATACAATGTAGTTTACACCGCTTGTAGAAAGGCACGAGATTTTCCAGATTAATTTTATCTATCCATTCATGTTTTTCGTTTAAAAATTGGGGAAATCTAAAAATCTGCCCCCAACAAATTCCAAGATAGATCTATCCAGGTTTGATGCAATGCAACAAATATATTCCTCCTTGTTTATGCTAGGATTACCATGATATCAGAATAGATTCAAAAGATAACCAAGACCACCTCCTTCCTCCATCCCAGAATATCATTTGTTTTCGACTCAATGAACTGGACGTCACAGCAACATTGAACCAGTTCCCTAGTAGAATATTCTGTCCTGGTATTCTCTTTTGTCACATAACCTACCTCAGATAAAGAAAAAAGTTGAGCAGCAGTATAGACTGAATCCTAGACAACAAGAATGAACCTTAACCATATTAAAGACAGTAAGAGCTTTAATGGGTGCAGCAACTGAAACAACTACGGCACAAGAATGTAGTTTCCTAGAAATAGAGTCACTTGCATTTAGCCAAAAGAAGGGTGATATCATAAATGAAGAGCAAACTTTCTTATCAGAAGTTTACAGAGTAGTGCGGCATCATAAGCACACACAAACACTAAGCATCTATCTTTTCTGTTTTTCACATATTTTTAATTTTTTTTTCCATTTTTTTTCTTCTTCAATGGACAGAATGTCCATTCTCAACAACACCTAGACCATACAAGACACCAGCATACTTCTCAAGTGAGCCAATAAAAAAGTTCTCTTTCAACTTCCTAAAAGTACAAGCTGTGAGCAAACTATCCGAACCAGCCTGATGGCAGACACCAACTCTCTCAACCTCCAACAGCTCTGCAAGCTTGTTCAATCCACCATGAAGGCTGTTGCAGAACTTCATCAAATGCTTAACATCATAAAGAACAGGAAAGTACATGTTGATCAGATTGAAGAAACCTGCCTGAGTATCAGGCAAGTCCTGGCATGTCAAGATCTTCAACAAATACCCGAAATCATACCCACTATGAAATGTAACCCAATACACATTATCATTCAGCACAATCCCTGAAGACATCAAAATCTCACCAAACCGCTTAGCATCAATCCCATTTTCTATATTCTTCTTGAAATCAATACCACTCTGCCTCAGCAACTCAATCGAGTCGTTAGCATAAACATCCTCGTTCGGATTGAAATCACAGAAATTGAATTGCCAAATACAGTACTTATCAGTTCCACACTTGGGCAAATTCCCATTTTCATCAGAAAAAGTTAGCCCCAACTGAATCAACTTCAACAAATCCACGTTATCCTTCAAGGTTTGGTAATGATAATCATTACTGTTCTTAAAATTCCCTACCGGACGAAGAACAACTCCGGGAAACTCCGTATCCATAGCGATATACGGATACTCATCAACAATTTCTCGGATCAAATCAAACTCTTCTTCCAGATTGTCATTCCAAACTTCTCGAATGTGAATCGAATCGCTTTTGGGCAAAAACGACATTTCCCAGAAAAAACGTTTCTTCACCAAATCCTCAAAATGTCAAATCTCTCTTGATACTCGTCAAATCCAAAACCAGATCTACAAAAAAAAAATGAAAAAGAAACAAACTTTACCAACAAAGATCAACAAATCCAACAAAACTAAAACTCCCACAGAAGATAAACCAATCGATATCGAATCTTTACCTTGCAATACATAAAGATTTGAACTTTCCAACATAAATCGATGATAAATAACTAGGGAAGATTTAACTTATGAAGAAAAACTATGTGAGGCGGTGAATGAGGATAAGAAAAAGAGATCTTTTTTTTTTATATTCTTTGAGGAAAATGAGCTTCTTCTAGATTGGGTACTGTTTGGCGTGAGGTGATAGGTTGGGTAGGGTGGGTGGGGCTTGGGGTGTCCACCTCCTTCACAATCACAACTCCAAATCTCTCATTATAAAT
The DNA here is from genome assembly GCF_947179165.1 of Solanum dulcamara. Taxonomy (NCBI): domain Eukaryota; kingdom Viridiplantae; phylum Streptophyta; class Magnoliopsida; order Solanales; family Solanaceae; genus Solanum; species Solanum dulcamara. The sequence continues at coordinate 69,753,345 of NC_077244.1, forward strand.
TCCAGAGGCTTCTTATAATCTTCACTGGTTTTGTTATCTTTTCCATTTTTTCTGCATAAACAAAAGGCGAGAGCCTGATAAGAAGAAGACGAAGTAAATCCCCTTTTAAATTGCAAAAAACTGTTCTCATTTTTAATTTCTTTTGGGAGTGGTAATTGTCGAATTTAATAATGGGGGACCAAATTTTTGTTGGTTGCTGCTTAATACTATTAAAATGGGGTTTTTCAGATTTTTCTTTATGGGCTGAAGGTTTTTTTTTTTTTTCTATTTCTTTTTTGTTTTGGTTGATTTTTTTTTTTTTTTACACCCATTTTAAAGGATTTATAGTGTTTTCACACTTCCCCTCCAATGTGACTCGAACTCAGGACCTATCGGTCGTGGGTAGAGGTGTTTAACCAACTGAGCAAGCCTCACTTGTCTTTGTTTTGGTTGATGAATGTGAGAAAAGTGGTTTACAAAGGAATTGAAATGTGAGTTTAACTAAAAGAATAAAAAGGTATATTTTAATAACCAGAAGATAGACGAACTTAAAAATAGTAAAAAGAAAAATTGGTGTAAAGCTATGATAATCATAGTTTAATGTGATAAATGTAAGGGGCGTGGCCACATATAATTTTCACTCTTTCATTTTAGATATCATCATCTATTATTGGCCAAGAAACAATTTGCCGGGGTGGTAGAGAAGAATTTTAAATTTCTACGACTCCAGTGTTGCTTGAATATATTAATTCTATGAAATTTTAAAATAACATGACAATATATGCAACTGTTGATTTATTATATACTAGTATAATATTTGGTGATTATAACACGATAATAAGAGGCGGCTAGAATCAAGTGGAGTGTTCATGTGATCTGTAAAAGACCAACAGATCTTGGCATCCTTCATTTGGGAAAATTTGTCCCTCGTCGTTTATTTTTTGGGTTCTCATCATACTCGTTACGAGGATCAATTAATTAGGATATGTGCTGAAAACTCCCTCCTTTTTTTTTCTCGTATGTTATTTTAATTTCGATTTGTCTTCAAAAGTAGTTCTTTTTGAAGTAACGAGGCTTCAAAACAGTACAAATGTTCTCATCATTGTATTAGATTTTAGTTTAATACTGCGCAATTAACGCAATTATATACTGCTAATAAATACTTTGAGAAAACTACTTAAAAGTACTATACTACTCTACTAATCACTGATCCAGAAAACTCATAATAGGCGATGAAAAAGCACAAGAGGTTGGATGAGATCCAGAGAACTCATAATAGGCTTACAACAACAAACACTTTACTTGCTCCCAGCAACTGGCAGGTAAACTCCTTCTGCTGCTTCTCTTACACCACACACCTGTAGGAATCTAGAAATGAAAATAGTAAGGCTGATAAATGTAGCATAAGGTACTTAAGTGAAATGACAACTCTTACTGCCATCAAGATCTTGGAACTCATCTGCTAACCTCCAGCAATTCGGGTGTGTTTCTTGTCATGACTGTGAAAATAACCTCCAGTGTCAACGTGTTGAAGCCTGATCCTTTGCTCTTGCCCTCCAAGTTTTCTCGCTTCCCTCAATCTCAAGTCTAACAACACGAGGAAGAAAGATAGAAATCGATTTACTGAGCTATGGTAAAGATCAACAAGAATGTTGAATTTCTAATGAATTAGGACAACCCCAACATCCAATAGTCCCCAGTATCAGGCTTATTGTCATCACCGAAGTAACTCACCTGCAAAATTTCCACCAACTAATTTCAGCTCTGAAAACTTCCGACTTCAACAACAATTGGCTAGGAGATCAAAATATATCATGCTACTAACTAACAGACAGAAAAGGGACATCTAAGATGATTAAATCACCGCAAACTCCTCTCCAGAGCAGTGAAACAAAAGGGGTTAAACATACTGTTATGTCCAGGCATTATCCCATCCCACGGTGTAAATAAAAATCCTTAATTTTCTTTCAAAAGATATATCAACACATGTACTTTACCCGTATGTTTTACCACATTAACGTTATACAAGAAATAACCATCTTTTACCATTCCATTTTCGTTAGTATAATTTTTTCTTTTGAGCATCCTGGAACACAGTATACATGAAAATATATAGCCAAGATCATCCATAAAACTCCATATTTTTACATTTCGTGTACTCAATCAAGGTCCACAATGTGCCATTAGAATAAACTTTCCAGAAGTATTTCCAACATATAAGCCGTAAATACGCAACAGGTATCATTTATTTAGGGAGAGAAAAATTCCAGCCTACTGAACTCCAGGTTGCATGATATGGGAGATGGATGCATAGCCTAACGGAGAAAGAATTCCGCACAAAGATATGCAAGTGGTTGTGCAGCTATCTCCTCGTCCTCATATGTTGTAGCCTGATGATGGTTCCACTCTTAATAGGGTCACCTTGTTTGGTGAATGAGTCAGGGACATTCCTAACAACCTGTTAAGACGGCACAATACTTCAGTTAAACATAATCAAGTTTTCATATTTCGAAGTTACTATAAGAACAGAACAATCAAAACAATTATCTAATATACCTAGTAGCTGTTGGAATCATCTCCACCAGGAAAACCAGTAACCGAGCCCTTTAGTTCTGTCTGTTTTCATCGTAATAAGTCAACCTAGACCCACATTAGCCGAACTGGTACATCCATACATGTTCCTATGCCCATTCCAATCTTGCCTAACTTTGCTAACTCCCCCATCCTAACTGCTTTTTTCAAAGAAAAAAAGAAGGGGGTCGATTTAGGCTCCTTCTCTTCCACTGCATAGCCGCACTAGCAGGTACTACCAGCCTTCTGTCCCACGCATCTAACCAGCTTGCATGGTTCACCCATACTGGTTTCAGTATCCACAACTATGGAGTCCAATAATTCTTTTTTACTTGTTTGGTTTCATCGAATATGATATTCTACTACACTTATTCGTCACTCGACCATTCACTTCTTCTTTTGCCCACTGCTGGAACCATAGGGCACATCATATGGGAATGCAATCGAAATTTTGTTTCTTTCATGCATCAACTTAATACTGACCCATATGTAACCTACAGATACATTAATCAACCCGCATAAAACATCATCCCAGATAATAGTAGCTCTAAATGCCACAGTAATGGTTAAAGGTTGTATATATAACTGAAGTTAATTGAAGTTCAAAGGAGCTATGCATTGGAAAATTGCGTTTTCTAAGCTTAAAACAGAAATATAATTCGAACTAGCAATGTGTTCTCTTGAAAGTTCGGTTCCAAGCCAGCATAAGACTATCCAACTTCTAAAAACGAAAATCAGCTTATTTTTGTAACTACAATAAGCCTTCTGAATATGAACTTATTTATTAGCATTAGTCTAAGTAATCATATGTACCTACTGAGCAAATTAGATATGTGAATTTCTAAACATCTATAAGCAGTATATTTTCCAAAACTGGAAGAGTTCATATCCGAATAGAGATCTTCATTATGAATACAAACTGGTATATTCCAATTACCTGCACAACTTCTGAGGTAGCAGAGACAAAAGAGGATGTAAAATCAAAGTCGAGAGTTCGGAAAAGAAGAACTGCGAGGCCGTAAAAGGAGAGTGACATCAACAACATTAGCACGGGGAACCATGTCCTTTCCCAAAACGGAATATTCAGATCCGACTCGTAGAATCGGGTAACGGATTTTCTGTGCACTATTCTCCTCGGGCTTGATTTCTCCTGTTGTTGCTGCAGGCTGATGAAGACGCGGTTCAAACTCTTAGCCGTTCCCTGGTGGAGCTACGATTGTATTCCGATTACGAGTTCGAATTCCGGCCTAATCGGAATATTCCTTTCCCGGTTTGATGATCCGATAGGCCTGACCCGTAGGATCCGAGAGATGTCGTGACCCCTACCTGGTTTGTATAAAATTTCTTGCTGTGTATTACCGAAAATTTAGTTACATGGCATGTTTCGTCTTATTTTTTTTTATCTAATATCATATGTTATTTAACTTAATTTTATTAGACATGTTTTCCCTTTTCAAAATGAGGAAAGAAATTTTAAAGATAATTTATATATATATATATATAAGACGATAAGATTAAAAATATTATTACACATTTAATTTAGGATTATAGAATTTATTTATTTTTGACTTTTTAAAATTTTATATCAACTTAAATCAAATAAACAAATTAAAATCGGGAACATTTATTATAGTCCGTTTGGATTAACTTATAAGTTACTTATAAGTTGTTTTTAATTTTTTTGAAAGTTCGACTGACCAACTTAAAGTCATTTTGTGCTTAAAATATGTTCCAATAAATAATTAGATTGGTTTGAATAAACTTATTTTAAGCACCTTATAAGTTGAAAATAGTTTATAAGTCAAAAAAAATAAATTGGACTGCACCTATTTATATATCAAACTTATTTTTTTAACTTATAAATAATTTTCAACTTATAAATTACTTAAAATAAGTCTATCAAAATAGACAAGTTTCTCTTCTAAAAATGGGGAAAGAAATTTTAAAGAGAATTATAAGGCGCCACAGTGCAGTGGGGTCATCATAGTACTTTTCCAATATTAGACCTCCTCCGACAATCTTGACACTACCCAAACTACTCAAGTTCCAAATAACATCTAAAGGATAAAACTGTCAATTCCTCTCACCACTTCAACAGCAAAGTTGAAATTGAAAACTCCCAATTTGGCAATTGGCTCTGTTTGCAATTCAGCATAGGTAGTAACGTTGAGTTCGAACGCCATTGCATAGAAGTAAAGCACATGAAAAAAAAACGTGGGTACTAAAAACAAAAAACTCCTGGAAAAATCACGAATTCCAACCCCCCCAAATTAGTCAAAAACACGAAAACCAAGAGAGGATCAGTTAGGAATTGGCCTCTGCATGCTTGCCATTGTGAGGGTAGTTGTCAGTTTGCTACACTCTTTTGGTTTAAGTATTCTTTTGGGGATTCTTGGTTTTTGAGACAGAATTATTCTGGCAATGGCTGGTTATTGCTCCTGCTGTGTTTCCTTGGAAAAGGTTGAAGAAGATCTCACAGCTTATGGGATGAACCTCATGAATCCTCCCTCTGCCACTGATGAGCTCTTCAAACTTCTTGAGGTAAAGATCAAATTTTTATTTGTTTTTTTTTTCTCCCCTCCTCTGCATATGAACAATTTTTTTTTTGGTTTAAAAAAATAATCTGTGTGATACATTGCTGTTTTAGTAATAGCTAGCTTCTCTGTTTTGTGAATGGAAAGACTTCTTGAGGCAATGGTTGTCTTTCAATGTGATAGAATTTGAAGCCTTAGTTTTATTTCTGTTCTTTGATCATAAATTCATCGCTAGCAGGACCACTCTCTAGCTCTAAATGGACATCTACTTCTGTTAAATATTGAATGAGATGGGATTGCTAAAAAGGATGAGGTGGAAGTGGGAATCCCGGTTCTATTGTAGCGATTTTGGACTTGAAAATTGAAGCGACAGTCTATTTTTCGCTAAATTCATGTACTTTATGGCTTACTCCTTATAAAACTACAACTGGATTTCCCAATTTAATGTGTATATTTGTTTTTCAAGTTGAATCCATACTGATAATGGTATGTTTAAGAAATCAGATGGAATTGCATAAAAATGAGGTGGAAGTGGGACTTGCAGTTTTACTGTAAAGATTTTGGACTTGAAAAATGAAAGTGACAATCTATTTTTACTGTTTATAAAACTACAACTGGATTTCCCAATTTAATGTGTATATTAGTTTCTCAAAGTTGTTTGCTCGTATGTCTGTAATTTAGGCAGTAATTGCAATCTAACTCCTCTATTTTCCCCTTTTCTTTTTGTCAGAAAGTTGAGTCCTTACTGAAAATGGTAAGTCAGCACCCTTTTGATTCGACGAGAAGTGCACTTCAACCTGTAATGAAAGCACTGGTTAGTAATGAGCTTCTGAGGCATACCAATGAAGATGTCAAAGTTTCAGTTGTTTCTTGTATCACTGAGATTTCTAGAATATTTGCCCCAAAGTACCCTTATGATGATCATAAACAACTGGAGGTAGTATACCATTCTAATTTATCCTTCTGTTTTTACTTCAATATGTTTTCTTTTTTTAAACCTGGCCAATTTCTTTGTCTTGAGCTTATACAGCCATTTACATTTTCTTTTCCCATGCTTGTGTTCACAAATCTCAGGAAATTCTCCAGCAAACTGTAATGGCATTGAAAAAGTTATCTGATGTTAGTGGCCGCAGTTATCGTAAGGTGGTCCGAATTCTTGAAATTTTTGCTAAAGTAAGGGTCTGTGTGGTGTTATTGGACCTTGAAAATGAAACTTTAGTTATCGAGATATTCAGACTTTTTCTTGAGGTCATCAGGTATTCTGTCAAAATTCTCTTTCCCATGGATATTATCATTATTCTTTCATTCTTCAATGTTATGTAGAGTTCTGGTTTGTTTCTTTCCAGCAACAAAGTCAATTACCTTCAGATTAAATTTGGGTGAAATATAAATTTCATTAGGATGTTGCAGTGTGTTTTGTATTTTTAACTGCTTATCCATTGAGATGGAACTATAGCCATCGAGCAATATGCTTTTTAACCTTTGCAATATGTTATCATGGTTGTGGTTTCTCTTGTCTATATATAAGCCAACTAGCACACAATGTCCTTTTGGAAATGATAGTAGCGGAGCCAGAATTTTCACTAAAGGGACTCAAAATATAACAAATAACAAATTGAAATAATAGATTCATCTCGGATGGAAAACCATTTCGAAATCAAGAATTCTGTTTTAACTCACACAAAGAAGCCTAGGGGATTCAACATATAGTATATATACATAAAAAAGTTTTTTTATTCATAAAAGTAATTATATCAACACCCTTTGGACAAAGCTCTGCCACTGGGCACTGACTAGCTCCCAAAGGTGTTAATCTGAATACCCTTATGCATTGAAACACTGCTCGTGCTATTCAGTTGCTTGCATATACTCCATTTGAGTCACATCTATGCATGTAGGAGACTTTTGACATTGTAAACCATGCCATTTTGTCCCAGTGGATGAGCAGAAGGTTATTTTGGAGATAATATTTATCTGATGATTGCGGGCTATAGTAATATTTATGTTATATTTTCTATGAAGGCCCTACCATCCTCGTAATATATTCACTTGGATGAAAGAAATCATGACTCGGCTCATAGAAGGCAGTGAAGAACTCTCAGTAGAGCTTCTACAGCCTCTTCTTGATAGTGTCAAAATTGATAATCAGGTAACAAACAATCTCCTATGAACCTCTTTGTCAAAAATATTTCTTCGGCATTTTTCTAATCCAGTGGTTTCTTTTATACAGATGGCTTCACCTGTTGCATCAAAATTGGGGGAGAAAGCCCTAAAAGACTCTGCTGCCATTGTTAAACCTTACTTTGCAGAAGCCCTAAAGTCAATGAGCTTAGATTCTGATTATTATGCTGAAATTGGTACCTTATTATGCAATGAATTGCCAAAAGGAAAAGAAATGGTATGTTGTATTCGTAACTATCTTGTCTACACCAAAACAATGGCTGCTTGCTTATCTTGAAAGAAATGTTTATTGATATGATGCTTTGTTTAATGTTGATACTTCACTTTCATTGTCTATACCTCCAAGCATTCATTTACACATATAAGTGGGCATAAACATCAGGATTAAAAATGTTGGCTTTTCCTTCTTTCTTGTGCGCGATAGTAGACTAGATTCTCAGTAACTTCATATTGTTGATAAAGCTAGCACCTCTGTCTCATTACTGCAGTTTTGCTTCGTATAAATGCCAACAACATCCTTAGTTCATTATGTCTTGGAATTAGATTGTTATCTTTCGCAGTCTTAAACCTAGTGTAGTACAGTATAATTAGCACCGGAAAGCTTGGCACTGACAAATTGCACAGAATATGGCATCGTTGCATGCAGTTAGATTTTGAAAAGTAAATGACATAATAAAGAAAGATATCAAGCTTCAGATCGCCAAGGAGGCAACATGAAGATGTACCCTTTCGTTTGGGTTCTGGGAGGATTGGGAAAAAAACAAGAGTTGAGAAAGGGAAGGCTAATGGTACACAAATTGCAGGAGTGCTGCCCCTTAACTGGCAGGGTTTCTGATGACACAACTTAGATTTCTACAACACTTCAAAACACAGCTAGTGGAAGGTCCATGTGGGGAACTCATTGTTTTCCTGGCAGTGTTTCTCAAATAATGCAAGTCTTCTAACCCTAACCTCTCGGTTGCAGTTAAAGACAGTACTGTTAAGAGAACATATATTTCTGTCTCATAGTGTCAGTCGCTTTTAGCTGGAAGATTTATATTCTGAATGCACCAATCTTTCACTAGTGAAAGAAAAGGAAACTGATTTCCTCTCTTCCAGGTGAATAAAGTTATCATTTTATTGGTTGGGGAATGGACTGGTGGTTTGCTTATATGGACTTGGGCAAACCGTCCTCATGAGCTAGCTTTTGGGGAATGGACTGGTGGTTTGCTTATATGGACCTAGGCAAACCGTCCTCATGAGCTAGCTTTTGGGGTTGAGTTAGGCACAAGTGACATACTTTTACAAGGTATCAGAGCCAAGTCCATCCCCGTTTGGGCTCCTGGTCCAAGCTCCAGTTGGGCCTCGGCTTGAATGGGGTGGTCTGCTTATTGGCTATCCTGTCTTTCGTAAGCTAGTTTTTGGGGTTTAGCTAGACCCAAGTGTCATATCTTTATAGAAACATACAGTTTTTAAAGAACTTTTATCTTTGCATACTCATGTCAATTATCCTTATTGTAAACATACATCAGTCAAAGGAGATAGAGCCAACATTAGAATAACTTCACTCAACTTACATTAGAATACTCTAGTGTTGAATTTAGTTAGCAAGATTTTAGTATTGTCTCTAACGCAATATTTGGCCCAAAGAGCAGGGGGATGCCAAGGAGACTAAGTGCTTCTATTGTGTTTAATTATAACTAGGACGCTACAACAGTTTCATATGTGAATAGATAACAGTACTAACAGATGTTTTTCTTTTCCCCTTCTCTTATTTTTTTTATCAGATGACAATTGAAAATGCACCTGATACTGTACATCATGTAAAAGTTGGTCCATCTGTGGCTAAAATTTGTGAGCCAGCGCTGCAGGATGACACTCACAGGGAGAAGCTAAAGGATACTGGTACAACAAACATCATGAAACCTGACAATCCAGAAGATGTGCAAAACCAGGAAGGGACTGGAAGTCTTGGTCATTGGTTTCAGCCCAAGAAAAATGAGATCCTGATAAATGAGGATTCTGAGCTGGTTGTGTTACTTCCAATAGAAGATGTGCCACAATCCCAAGTTCAGGAAAAAAATTCTCTTCATTTAGGTCTCACTTGGGGAGGAGAGAGAACCAAGCGCACACTATGTGCCAAAAGAAAACCAGGAAGGGACTCAAGAAAGAATGAATCTGCTTCCAATTGTGATGCAGAGAGAAAATCTGAATCTAGCATAAAAATGGAAGTAGGAAACCTCAAAGAACACAAGGAGCCATCACTGCAACAAATTTATGGAATGAAACAGAAGAAGAAGAAGAAGAAAACAACTACTAAGATTCACGGTATTGAAGAATCTGGAGATAAGGTTGACACCAGTACAGCTCAGTAATAGTTATTCAAGATCTTTTGCTAATTTATTTTTGCAATGAACAAATTATTACTTTCCTTTTGCAATTCTCTCCTTTCCTTGTGAGCTGCACAGGCTACTAAATTATCAGTCAAAGATGAAAATCACTTAAACAAATGTGCTAATTGTAAATCTGGGAGGAAGTTGGCTACAAGGAAACATGAGGTACTGATCTGTAACTATATGTAGATTTAACTCCTATCTGTGTAACCTCCATATATGCAATTTTCAGAGCTTTATATGTATGGATGTCGAAATGCTTCATATACTGATTTCGTATCTTTCATTTTGCAACTTCACTGATTTTTAAGAACTTCCCTTCACCGGAAACTATTTTCTTGCTCTTTAATGTGACAGATTTTGCAGAAAAAATATTTTCCCTCTTTTGAAGTTGAGCAGATACCAATCTTTACATAATTCATTAAATATCATAGAAGTGATGGTAATTCTGCTTTGTTTTAAAAGTGTTTCTCCAGATGAGAGAAGACTAGCTTAGTGATTAGCCTCCTCCACCTTCAAGCTGTAGGTTGAGGGGCTGAGTCACAAGAAGGGGATTAAAAGAATTAAAGAAAAAAAAGTGGTTTTGAATGCTTTCAAATCTGAAGCCACTCGTGGCTCTAATTTTTCCATTCAGGATTCTAAAAGGGCTCGTACCAGCAAAGATCATGGTGCAGAACTGATCGGCGCTAAAATAAAAGTTTGGTGGCCGTTGGAGCAAGCGTAAGTTCTTTAAAATGTTGATGTGAGGACTGGAAAACCATTGTAAATTTATTGTACTAGTCACACCCAACCATCCTGCACTCGCACTCTTTTTAGATACTTGATGTAACGTTCAGTTATTGAGTTTGTTCTTTAAAACATTGCCTTGCCTGCTTGGCTTTATGTGCAAGAATCTCCTTCGACGGCATACTTATACTTCTATAAGTCTTTGAATTGATAGTATAGATCTAGTACTAGCAAGGCTTTTATCCATAACTTTGTATTATACCTTGGCTCATTCGGTGTTTCTTGAGTTATGTGGTACTTCATGATCCTTGATTCTGTAAGCAGAGCTCAAACTTGCAGACTACCTCATGGCATTTGTAGGCAGAGTCATACTATAACCTTTTGTGGTTAATGGGTTCCTGAGTCCCCAATGCGGTTTGTTAGTCTGAATTGTCCAAGTATACTCTGTTCTGATCACAAAAATGTGAAAAAGTTTCTTCATCGTATGATACTTAAAAAGACACTCCAAGATGTCATTTTCAATTACTTGATACCATGTAGACTAAACTACTAACATATCTACCACATGGTCATATCTACCCAAAAGTATCAGTCACCTGAAAAACAACCACCCTCCACTAAAATTCGAGTGATCGTAGTATTTACCTTTACTAGATTTCTCCTGCCTCTTGTATAAAACAGGCTTATATCACTGGAAATATTACTATTTGTTCTTTTTGCAAGTATTCATCGTCTCAGAATTCCTCTACGAATGTAGAACCAAGGTAAAAAGTTGATGAGTTGCATTGGATGTGCTCAGTATGGACTTTAGTTTAGAAACCCAATATTTTGAGTCGTTGCATGTTAGATGACATCGTCAATATCGTTTCTACCAACAACAACAGCTAAGCCTCAGTCTTATTTCTAAAAAAGCATACGAAATAAAGTTAAAGTAAAAATAAGTTAAATATATATAAACAATAGTAAAAGTTCTCAGTATATTCCTAGAAAAGCATCGGATCTTAATAAAAGAACTAACATGACTAAAACATACTCACAATTAGTTGATATCACCTATACAAATCTTTTTCCTCCATTGTGTTGTATCTTTAGCTAAATCTGCATGGATTTGAAGAAATTTTAGGTCTTTCAAAACAACTTTCTTCCACGTGAGTTTAGGTTTACCTCATCTTCTCTTAACACCTACACTCATTATGGTTTCACATAGGGGTGGCAAAATCAAACCCAACCCGCCCAACCCAACCCAATTTGTTTAAGTTTGGGTTGGTTATTGATCCGCCTATTCATTAGCTCAACCCATTTCAACCCATTAAAAATTGGGTTGATATGTAACCCAAATTGGCTCATGAGAAATCTTGTTAAAATATTTTTAAAAAACTTTTTTTTTCAATTTGATATGTTATAGACATAATAAAGAAAAAAATAATTTTATTAGTTACTAAAGTAGTTTAAAAGAACAAATAAAATAATTAAGCTTAGTAAAAATTGAGTTGGGTTGGGTCTTGACCCGTTATATAGCCCATTACCTAACCCATTTTGACCCAAACTAATTTGGGTTGGGTTGGGTCTTGACTCAATTATTGTCTTAAACCATTATGACCCGCCCAAACTTGACCCAACCCGCCCAATTGCGACCCCTTGTTTCACACCTATGTAATCTGGAAGTCATGGGACATGACAACCATCTCAAGCGGCCTTCTTTCATTTTATCATTAATGCATGGTATTTGCACCTTCTAGCAAATGTGGTCATTTTTAGTCTTATGATCACACATCCATTTTAATATTGCATCTCTGTGACACTTGTGGATATGTTGCACTTTAACGGCCCAACATTCATTGTCGGTCTTATAATTGTTATGTAAAGCTTACATCTATCACATAATATTTCTCCATTTAAATCATCCAGTTTAATTCTATTGAGTAACATCTTCATCTATCACTTCATCCTCCTGGAACAACGAGAGTCTAGATATCTAAATTGTTTGCATTTAGGCACGTCAGTCCAATCTAGTCTCACCTCAACTTCGTTCTTCTCATGTTGACTTAACCTTAGTGCATATATTTAGTCTTACTTTTACTCATCTCATCCGAAAACCCTTGCTCTCAAAGAGTTAGCAGGAATGTAGCCTCTGTTGTAGATCTATCAGGCATAAATCTGAACTGGTTTCTGTTACTCTTGTCGTGTTCCTGATTCTATGTTCTATCACTCTTTCCCCGAGTTTCATCGTATAACTCATGAATTTAATGTCATTATTGTTTGCACAACTTTGAATATCTCTTTGTTCTTCAATTCGTTGTATCTACCAATTTTGATTTTACTTTTTCTTGAATAAGAAGGAAGAATCTAGCTAGAATTTCTCATCTTAAAGTTTCTCTTTATAGGTTTTACGATGGAGTCATTTCTTCTTTTGATTCTGAGACAAACAAACACGAGGTGACGAGATTATTAATTTTTATGAATTCTTGGTATTGTTTCTCTAATTCAGAATGTTTTTTCAAATTACTTATATGTTCCATTTTATTTTATACACTTCTCATTTTGGGATATATTATAATGTTAATGCATGTACAGCTCCACAACAACAACAATTCAACATCCTTGATCAGTTTAAACCCTTATATCATATGTTCCCTAAAAAGTTGTCCTACCACTGCTTATATATCTGCAAGTAAAACTAATTCCATGTTAAGTCAAATGGGGTCAGATTAACTAGGGAACAGCCAAATCTAATTAACTCTTCAAATTCAAGATCTGCCACATAAATCCCTTTTTACATACAGGTACAACCTTACAGTTTAGAGACCTCTTTGTTGTAGACCCTATTCCAAAATATACCGATCCTGAAGTAGCATTATCTAACTTGAACCAGATTTTATTGGCTTTAAAATTTTGCAAAAACTCCTCCTGAAAGTTCCAAATGACCGGTGTTGTTTGGTGTTTCCTTTTTTAGGTCGTATATGATGATGGTGAAGTAGAAAAATTGAGACTACATAAACAACGATGGGAGATGCTTGAAGATAATTCATCTCAAAAGGTTCTTTACCCATCTGATATACTGTTGTTTCTTACAGATTTAATATTAGAATAATTCCACTCAACTTACATTAGAATACTCTGGTATTGAATGTAGTTAGCAAATTTGAAACGAAAAGAGTATCTCAGGCTGAATGCTAATAGTAAGCTACAACAGTTGCATATGTGAATAGATACACTACTCACATATTTCGTTCTTTCCTTTTTCCTTGTATTATTTGTTGATCTGATGGCAAATGAAAATGCCCCTGATACTATACTGATTTGTTATATCACAACTTGCTACTTACTGTTTTCTCTGAGAACTTCCCTTCGAAGGGAACTAGTTTTTATTGCTTTACTGTGCCAGAACTTTAAGAAAAATCGTTTTTCCTCTTTTGTATTTACAGCATATACCAATGAAATAAAGATTTTGTAGAACCGACAGTGGTTCTGCTTTAGACCCTTCTCTTTTGTTCTTGTTACAGAATCTGAATATTAATGTATATAGATAGACTAGCTGTTTTTTAGGGATTTCAATATTTATTTACCATAGTTAGATTATTCTCTTCATGTATTTATATCATTGTTCTCTTTGAGGAATATACAAGTTATTCTCCATACCTTATGAATGACATGGTATCAGAGCCAAGTTAGGGCTTCGTTTCTTTCTTTTTTCTCTCTTTGCTTTGGGTCACCCATCCATAAGCGACCAGTTTCCATCATCTTTGGCAGAGGGAGAAGATCTTTCGTACTTCTGTCAGGTTCGATTGGACCAAGTTTTGGGAAAGAATCTTTTGGCATTGTTTTCACCTCTGACTTTGCTTCTCTTTCTGGTCATCATCTTCTCTGTTTCAAACTCTTTTTTTTCTCTTGTGGACTGGATTTCGATCGTTTCTCTGTCTTCTCCGGCATCTATGCAGATCTGCTATTTATTAATTGCAGCATCAGTTTGCTCTGTTCTTTCTTCCCGTTGCTGTGTTGGATCCACTGCTGCTTAGGTCTCTGTTTATCTCTGTTGCTTCAATATTTGGTACCAAGCTCTACTTTGCCTCTTTGTTTATCTATTTTTGGTTGGGTTCGCTGGTTTCAATTGTTTTCCCATGTTTGAAGTTATTTAATTTGGAAGCATTCTGTGGGAAGATCTGTGTGAGGACTTGTTTGGTTTGGGAGTTGGTATTATTATAATTTGTGGTTAAATCACTATTCAGACCTTGTTTTTGGTTGACGGTGTGGTGGTCTTGGTGTTGTGAAGTCCAATTCTCTTTCTATTATATCACATATTTCCGCGACAACTGGTTCAATAGCCAATTTTTTGCTCGAAGCTGGTTTGATTTTTCTCGAAACAGTAGTTCTGAAGTTTAAATTGGTTAATACTTTCAATCTGAATATGTCGGATAATCTTACCAATCTTGCAACGACAACTAGTCCTGCTGTCATGGTTTCAGCCGAAGAGTTTGGTAAATTCTCTCGGTATCAGAAATTGTTGAAGGAAGTCACTTCGGTTAATGCCTTTACTGAAGCACATAAAAAATGTCTTATCACCTCTTCAAATAAATGGGTGATTGATTCAGGTGCAACAAATCACATGACAGGTAATCCTAATGTATTTTCTAGCTTTCAATCACACAAAGCTCCCTCTCCCGTTACTGCAGCTGATGGATCAACTTGTAACAGTGTTGGATCTAGGACTGTGACACCAATCTCCTCTACTACCCTATCATCTGTATTGAGTTTACCAAAGTTGGCCTTTAATTTGATTTCTGTTAGCAAAGTGACAAGAGATCTTAATTGTTATATTTCGTTCTCTCCCGATTATTGTTTGTTTCGTGATCTTAAGATGAATCAGGTTATTGGTAAAGGACATGTATATAATGATCTCTACATCCTTGATGAATGGGAGTCTTCGTCTATTGCTTGCTCTAGTGTTGTGTCTCCATTTGAAGCAAATTGTCGATTGGGACATCCTTCTTTACCTGTGTTAAAGAAGCTATGTCCTTAGCTTCAGAATATTTCTTCATTGGAATGTGAGTCATGTCGATTTGCAAAACATCATCGCAGCTCATTAAGTCCAAGGATTAATAAGCGGGTTGAGTCGGCTTTTGAGTTAGTTCATTCTAATGTTTGGGGACCTTGTCCTGTCGTTTCCAAAACTGGGCATAAATATTGTCACTTTTGTGGATGATCTCTCTCGGATGACTTGGATTTATTTTATGAAGAATAGCTCAGAAGTGTCAAACCTCAATTCAATGCTTCGGTACGAATTCTAAGGAGCGACAATGCTAAAGAATATATGTCAGAATTATTTCAGTCGTATATGAGACAACATGGTATCCTCCATCAGTCTTCATGTGTTGATACACCCTCTCAAAATGGAGTGGCTGAAAGGAAAAATAGACATCTACTTGAGACAACTCGGGCACTTTTGTTTCAAATGAAGGTTACGAAATATTTTGGGCAGATGCAGTCTCTACAACTTGTTTTCTTATTAATCGCATGCCATCTACTGTGCTTGCTGGTAATGTGCCTTACAGTGTGTCACGATCCGAATCCGAGTGTGATGACACTCATCTCAACCCACCGAGACAAGTCAGTCTAATATCCAACAGAAAGTAGATGCGGAAGAAAAGGAAATAAATCAAATTTAACTTAACCGAAAACACGTAAAAGTTCAGCATATACAAAGCAATGATTGGTTGTCATGTGTACAAGCCACTAATACATTAACAAAGTACGAAAGGAAAATACAGTCACAATGTCTTTGTCTCTAGAATAGGACTAAAAACATATTAAAAGAGTAAGAGGTGTCTCCTAGATGGATGTAACAGCTACCTCAACACTCGAAATGATAGCCTCGAAAGTGGTATAAAACACTGGAGATTAAGCAGGTCCGGGCTTACAACCTACACAAGTGTAGAAGCAAGGGGTGAGTACCAAACAATACGGTACTCAGCAAGTGGATAACTAAAACTAAGCAAAGCTCAATAGATACAAGTACTCCTGTCCTCCCAACCGAACCTCCTTAACTACAACCTGTATAAAACTAGCCCAACTCTACACTTGTACAATAACAACAGTAATATAGTCCACGAATACTCATCAATAGTCTCATCAATGAATCATATCAAGTCAAGTTCAGCATATACAGAGCAATATAGGGGTAAACACAAATTCGCAAATATCAGAAAGGTGCAATGCAATGCAATGAAATGATGCATGTCTGTCCTCGATACACATCCGCTGAATCACAGTTCAGAACCCATGGGGGACATTTCTGTCCATGTAACCTGCCACGGAGTGTGTGGCCTGTCCCCTCAATATATATATCCTGCCACGGAGCGTGTGGCCCGACCCCTTTTGTTTCATAATACCTGTCACGGAGTGTGTGGCTCGACCCCTTTGTTTCATATCATTTTCAGTCTCAACATAGTATGTCAGAACCAATGTAATCAATTCATGTTCATATGATTCACGATAATAACATGACTACAACAATAATTTTTTTCCTATCTCACATCAACATAGTCATTTCACATGTCCAAAATAAACCCATAATCACAACATATCAATTCCACCAATACATGTCATTGGATCACCATTTTATACCCCTCATCTCCATTTTTAAGGTCAATCATACAGTCAATAACCCAGTCCAATTCTCATTACTCCCTAGTATATATAACACGGAAATACAAGCATCTACAAGCTTAAACTGAGGTTTAGAAATTCACTTGTCTCAATTAAATTGAATAATCACTTTAAAATTTGAGCCTTTCGTAACGCTTCCGAATGATCAAAATCTGTTCAAATACATAATCTTCATAAGAATACGAATTCAATGACACCCATATTGCTATATTTATTTTCGGATCAAAACTTGGGTCAAAAAGTCATCCCAAGTCATTGAAGTCAAATCTGAAATTTTCTTTTCGATTATGTTCACTCATGATAAAATAAACTCACATGTTAAATTTCAGCTAAAATGGATCGTTATTCGACCTCCAAATCAAGATTTTATGTGAAGAACCCTAGGGTCATATTTTCTTATTTCAGCGTTATTTCTCCACCAATATACCCTAAAAATATGTTTATAATCACATAAAAATTTAATGGAAAGGATGAGAATAATTACCTTGATGCTTTGGAATGAAAATCCCTATTTTTCTCTTCTCCTTTATTTTTCCTTTCCCCTTTTTTTTCTTTCTTCCTCCGTATTTTTTTTCCAGTTTCTGTAATCGTTTCTCGTTTTCTCACTTTCTCGCTTACATCTGATGGCTTAATGCCATCAGATTTGATATATATATGTATTTTTTTTCTTTTATTATTATTTATTTCCTTCTTTTTCTTTTCTAAGTTAATCATGTACTAAAAGTGACAAACCCTACTAACCTATTTTATTAAATATAAGAAAAATGATATAAGTATTAAATAAATTAACACTTTAGCCCACCAATTAAATTAATTTTCTAAAATCATCCCTCAACTAATTAACCGAAGTTACTGAAAGGTCCAAAATTTTCAACTTAAATTTACGAAAAGGGTCTTCTATGAAAGCGGGAGGACTCGTTCTCAAAATGACCTAACGGGTCATTACACAATGTTCTTTTTCCTTTGTTACTTGAAAGGATCTCCTGGACTTGGCATATTGTATAGCAATCACGGTCATACTCGTGTGGAGTGTTTTGAAGATGCTGACTGGGCTGGATCCAAAATTAATAGAAGATCTACTATGGGATATTGTGTTTTTGTTGGAGGGAGCCTAGTGTCATGGAGGAGTAAGAAGCAAGGTGTTGTATCTTGATCCATTGCAGAATTCAAGTATAGAGCTATGTCACAGTCTACATGTGAGATTATGTGAATACATCATCTTTTAACTGAAATTGGGTTGAAGCATCCTACGCCATCAAAACTCTGGTGTGATAATCAAGCTGCTCTTCATATTGCCTCAAATCCGGTGTACCATGAAAGAACTAAACATAGTGAGGTTGATTGTCATTTTATTCGTGAGAAGATTCAGGAAAACCCGATTTCCACTGGCTACGTGAAGTAGCCAGGAGAACAACTAGCTGATGTGTTCACAAAAACGTTGAATGGAACTTGAATTTGATTACCTTTGTAACAAGCTGGGCATGATCTATATATATGCTCTAGCTTGAGGGGGAGTGTTACAGAATCTGAATGTTAATGTATATAGATAGACTAGCTGATTTTTAGGGATTTCAATATTTAGTTACCATAGTTCGGTTATTCTCTTCATGTATTTATATCATTGTTCTCTTTGAGGAATATAGAAGTTGTTCTCCATACCTTATGAATGACATAAAAGTGGTTCTCCAGATTTAGTGGTTAGTTGGGGAATCATGGGGGTTGTGAAGGGGATTAAAAAGGATTTTAGTGCAAGAGGTCAGATCAAGGCTTATAAAAGCATCAACCTCATCCTGAAAGGACTCCTTTAGCTTTGGGGTTGATTTTCGTGGCTCAAGACTTTGAGTCAAGAGGTCTTTGAGTCAAGAGGTCAGGTGTTCAGAAAGGTGGTGATGCAGCATTGGCATTTTCAGCAAATTCATCAGATAGCTTGCCTTCTTTTCGTTTACGTGGCTGCATACTTGTAGCGATCAAAGAGCATATTTCTTATTATTTATTATTTCTAGTTGGAAAAGGTAATTGTATGGGCCTTTGCTTCGAGAACAATTGTATTAGCGCCTTCGCAGCCTGCCTTTCCTGTGCTTTGAGCTCTTGAAGTCATGCTTCAGGCTCGCTAGTAGAGATCTGAGAATAGGGGCATCTCAGGATAGCCTCAAACTCCATTTCTATTCTATTGCCATTTCCTTGTATCAAAATAGATATGCCTGTCACTTGTTTACATGTCTGAAGCACTCGTTGTTCTAATTTTTTGTTTCAGGATTCTAAAAGACCCTGCACCATCAAAGAATATGGCAAGGAACTGGTTGGCGCTAGAATAAAAGTTTGGTGGCCATTGGATGAAAAGTAAGTACTTTGGAATATTGATGGGAGCACTGCAAATCATTGTAAATTTGTTGTACTAATCACAATCACCCACCCAACCATCCTGCACACACACACTTTTCAGCAACTTGATGTAGCCTTCAGTTATCGAGTATATGCTGGAATATATTGGCTTGCCTGCTAGGTTCTATGGGCATGAACCTTGTTCCTCTAGTTACTTATACTCCTATGTCTTTGGATTTGATGGTATTGCAAGAACACTAGCATGTGTTTATATTACTTGTATTTTTTCCTTGGTTCATTCAGTATTTCTTGAGTTACTCTCTATTGGGCACGAAGTTTTAGAAAAAAAAGAACGGCTTTTGATACTTATGGTCTAAATCATGTTATATATATTTCTATGGCTATAAAATCATGTCAGAGGGTAAAATTGGAAGTTTAAATTTAAATTATTTCTAATTATAAAAGGTGTCATTTGTTTTTGGGATAGGCTAAAAAAGGAAGTGTATCACATAAAACGGGACAACTGGAAGTATGTGTTCATGATCCTTGATGCTTTTAAGCAGAGTTAAAACTTGCAGACTGTTCCTGCATATGATGTCAGTCATAGGCAGAGTCAGAGGGTTCCTGAGTTCCCAATGTAGCTTGTTTGTCTAAAAAGCTGATGTTTTCTTGTGCTACATCTTTTTGGCTAGGCTAACAAAAGAATTATTATAATTGGTTCTGCATGTAGCTTTCAGGATAGTTTAAGTATCCTTTCTGTTCTTATCTCACGCATTTTAAAAAATATCTTCGTCTTATGATACTTGGCCACTCTAAGGTGTCATTTTTCAATTACTCGAGACAATTCATAATAGTGTATTGACCACATGATCCTTTTCTCTTTTCCTTTTTCTTCTCTCCGCCTCATTCTTCATTCTCAAAAGGATCAGTCACCTATCAAACAACAAACCTCCACTACAATTTGACTGATCATAGTATTTACCTTTGGTAGATTTCTCCTGCTGGTTGCCTCTTGTATGAAAGTTTGAAACAGGCTGATGTTGCTGGGGATACTACTATTCTATTTATTTGATTCATTATGAATTGTTCTTTGCGCATGTACTTGTTGGCTCACAATTCCTGTGCAAACGTAACACAGTGAAATAGATAACAATGTGAAAATTGATGAGTTACAGTGGATGCACTCAGATTGGACTCTAGTTTAGAAACCCAATACTGTGACTCGTGGCGAGTCAGATGACATCTTCAATTTCATTTTTATTGATTCCAGTATTACTTTATCTTGAATAAGGAGGAAGAATCTGCTACATTTTCTCATCTTAATGTTTCTCTTTGTAGGTTTTACGAGGGAGTAGTTTCTTCTTTTAATCCTATGAAAAGGAAGCACAAGGTGATGAGATTATTATGAAGCCTTGTCATTGTTTCGCTAAATTCATAATTTTCTTTGAGTTACTCTTTATGTTTAAACACTTCTCATTCATATTTATAGATATATTCAAATAGTTAATGCACATACACCACCATAACAACAACAACAATGATAATAATAATAATAATAATTCAACATCCTTGATCTGTTTGAACCCTAGTATCATATGTTTCCTTATCTAAATAATTTCTGGTAATATATCTGTTAATTAATATTCATTGTATCTCCACGTTGAGTCAAATGGGATCACATAAACTAGGGAATAGCCAAGTCTATTTAACTATTCAAATTCAAGATCTGCCACATAAATTCGTTCTTACATACAGGGATGACCTTACAATTTAGAAACCTCTTTATTACAACCTTATTCATAACTAACCAAGGAAGAAAAATATATACTGATCATGAAGTAGATATCTTACTTAACTTGAACATGTTTCACTGTCTTTAATGTTTTGCCAAAGTTCCTCCTGAAAATTCTAAATGCTCAAGTTGTTCTGGTGTTTCCTTTTTAGGTCGTATATGATGATGGTCAAGTAGAGAAATTGAGACTACATAGAGAACAATGGGAGATGCTTGAAGATAATTCATCTCAAAAGGTTTTTTACCCGTCTGACATATACTGTTGTCTCATACTGATTTCATATTCGTGGTGCATTTATATTTGTTTTGATGTTATTCTTTTTGGTGCAATCTGTACAGGACCATGAATTAGACTTTCAAGGCCATGCTGTTTCATCTGCTACGTAAGTATTGATTCTAATTTTGTTATACCATTTGGGATATCCAGTTTCAATTGTTGTGCTTCACTTGTACATTCCAAATTATTTTTTAGAATTTATCCAGCACATCACCTTGACATGTCAATATTTTTGGTCCCACGTGTAGCTCAGATAGAAAAGTTTCATTTATGTAAATCTTTGTTTGGATATTCAAGTCAACCCAAAACAAACTATCTATGCATGTCTCTACCTGGAGAGTCGAGGCTAATTATCAGCCTTCCTTCTCTTCTTAATGTTGTCAAAATGTGACATATCAGAGAAAATCTCCCCACTTTAAAGAATTTGTATTCCCAGAAGGTATCTAAGATAGACAATTCACTTTGAGTACACGGAAAATTCCACAGGGAGATTCACATATACTCAATTTGCAAATTGTTTAAATGTTGTAGAAGTTTAAAAATTCAAGCAAGTTAAAAATTAAAGTTTGACATATACTCTTTTTGCAAAATCTTCTCTTTTCCCGTTTGAGGGGAGCACGTGGTTGTACTCTCATTTCTTAGTTTCAAGCACGGTATCAGGAAAATCTTTCTCCAAAACAGGCACTGATTAAGTTGTATTTCTTGCATATTATATTGACATTATAAATATTTTCGGTTGATGAAGTGGAGTAGGTCTTCAAAGAAGAAAGCAAAGAGAAACTTCTCAACGGGGCCGAACATCTCTTCATCCAAAAGGTCTTTCTGTTTGTGACACTTGTACCCCGTAGTATTGCATTCTGAAATGAATATTCGACCCTTTTTTCTAAACAAGTTGTAGTTTTTATCTCCAGGTCTTAAAGTACTGCGAAGTAAAGGGCACTGAATCAGTGGAAATTTCTGTTGCAGGCGGGGAAGAAACTCAACTCCTGGAAGTCTTGAAGAAATTTCATAAACAAATTGATTTGAGAAGTGAAATGTTAAGTCTTTGAATAATCAGTAGCAGCAAAAAACTGAATGAGAATGACATTTTTCATCAGGCATATTGATCCTACAAGTCTTTTTAACTTGTCATGCTTGTAGACGTATAGTATGTAGCTACCGGCTGTTCTTTGTGTTTACTATTACTCAGCTTATATGTATGGTTAAATAACTGCTGTTGGGGAGTTCCGAATTCCTACAAGTTATTCTGTTTTCTTCAATTTCATCCTAGCTTTTCTTTTTATTGTGGAAATCACAAGTATCTGTCCTAAATTTCTCTATTGATTTTGGTCAAACTACCCAAAATTGGTTGATGAAATCCGACACAAGATGAGGCGTACGAGCAACTTAGATTCATTGTGCAGTTGCGTGCTTTCATATTTTCACCACCTGACATGTTATTCCTAATTTTCATTGAATATAATTAGACTATTTATTACTAAGCTTAGCTTTCTTTGTGCTTCCATATATTTATAGGAGTATTAAATATTGAACATGCACTGCACGTGTCATTTCTTTTTGTTGTGTAACTGCTACGATATACTGAACACGGCAATTGGACTCTGCTTTCTTGCCCAAGTTCCATTATCTCTATGACTAGCCAGTACCCACCCAAAACTGGAAGAGTTCATATCCTAATAGAGATCTTCATTATGAATTCAAACTGCTACATTCCAATTACCTTCATTACTTGCGGAGACAAAAGAGGATGTGAAATTAGAGACGAGAGTGAGGAAAAGAGAAGTGCGAAACCATGCCCTTTCCCAAAACGGAAGATTCAGATTCGACTCGGAGAATCAGCTAACGGATTTTCTGTGCACTATTCGCCTCAGGCTTGATTTCTGCTGTTGTTGCTGGTGGCTGATGAAGCCGCCATTAAAGCTCTTAGCCCTTAAATGGTAGAGCTCCGATTGTATTCCGATTACGAGTTCGAATTCTCGACAAATCAGAATTTCTATTCCTCTCCCGATTTGGTGATCCGATAGGCCTGACCCGTATGCGTGGACGACACGTAGGATCACAGAAGCTAGTACGTTCCAATGCTGACGTGGAATTTTGATGAGCTGGCTGGCATTAGTTGTGTTGCAACGACATGTAGCTTTTCCACGTTTCCAAAAGAGCATCAACCGGTCCATTAACACGTGGGAGGTCACCCTCTTTATTCAATTTATTTATCTTTTTTATATATATATATATAATACATAAATATATTTTTTAATTCAATCTCAGTTAATATTTATGTTTTTCAATTTTAGATACATACAGTTAAATTTTAATTTACTTATTCAATTTTATACAAATTTAAATCTATATAAATGTTAACCGAGGTCAAATTAAACAATACATTTAATCTTTTTTTTTTAGTACGTTTAAAAATGTTTTGACTTTTTCTGGAAAAAAAACTTTAATTTTAACTTTACATACATATTTAAGACAACAAAATTAAAGGCATTATGATACATTTTACCTAACTTTAATTTAAGATTACAAAATTTAATAATTTATTTATTAGAATGTTATCCCTTTATCAAAATGAGGAAAGAAATTTTAAAGAGGATTGTAAGGCGCCACAGTGCAGAGTGGTCATGATAGTACTTTTCCAATATTAGACCTCCTCCGACAAGCATGACACTCACCAAACTACACAAGTTCCAAATAACATGTAAAGGATAAAACTGTCAATTCCTCTCAACACTTGAACAGACAAAGTTGAAAGTGGAAACTCCCAATTTGGCAATTTGCTCTGTTTGCACTTCTGCATAGGTAGTATCCAACTCCATTGCATAGAAGTAAAGCACATGAAAAAAAAACGTGAGTACTTGAAACAAAAAACCCCTGAAATAATCACTGATTCCAACCCCCCAAATTAGACAAAAACACGAAAACCAAGAGAGAATCAGGTAGGAATTGGCATTTGCTTCACTTTTTAAGTGTAGCATGTTTGCCATTTGCTACACTTTTTCGTTTTAAGGGATCTTTATTGGGGTGTTCGGACAATTCTGGTGGCAATGGCTGGTCATTGCTCCTGTTGTGTTTCCCTGGAAAAGGTTGAAGAAGATCTCACAGCTTATGGAATGAACCTCATGAATCTTCCCTCTGCCACTGATGAGCTCTTGAAACTTCTTGAGGTAAAGATCAAATTTTTATGTGTTTTTCTACCCTGCATATGAACAGTCCTTTTTTTTTGTTTTTCTCTATGTGATATGTTGTTGTTTTAGTGATAACTAGCTTCTCTGTTTTGTGAATGGAAAGACTTCTTGAGGCCATGGTTGTCTTTCAATTTGATAGAATTTGAAGCTTTATTTTATTTCTGTTCTTTGATCATAAATTCATCGCTAGCAGGACCACTCTCTAGCTCTAAATGGACATCTACTTCTGTTAAATATTGAATGGGATGGGATTGCATAAAAGGATGAGGTGGAAGTGGGAATCACGGTTCTATTGTAGGGATTTAGGACTTGAAAATGGAAGCGACAATCTATTTTTCGCTAAATTCATGTAATTTATGGCTTACTGCTTATAAAACTACAACTGGATTTCCCAATTTAATGTGTATATTTATTTCTCAAAGTTGAATCCATACTGATAATGGTATTTTTAATACGGAATCAAATGGAATTGCATAAAAATGTGGTGGAAGTGGGACTTGCAGTTTTACTGTAAAAATTTTGGACTTGAAAATTGAAAGCGACAATCTATTTTTACTGTTTATAAAACTACAACTGGATTTCCCAATTTAATGTGTATATTAGTTTCTCAAAGTTGTTTGTTCGTATGTCTGTAATTTAGGCAGTAATTGCAATCTAACTCCTCTATTTTCCCCTTTTCTTTTTGTCAGAAAGTTGAGTCCTTACTGAAATTGGTAGGTCAGCATCCTGTTGGTTCGACAAGAAGTGCACTTCAACCTGTAATGAAAGCACTGGTTAGGAATGAGTTTTTGAGGCATACCAATGAAGATGTCAAAGTTTCAGTTGTTTCTTGTATCACTGAGATTTCTAGAATATTTGCCCCAAAGTACCCTTATGATGATCATAAACAAATGGAGGTAGAACTATACCATTCTAATTTATCCTTCTGATTTTACTTCAATATGTTTTCTTTTTTTAAACATGGCCAATTTCTTTGTCTTGTAGCATACAGCCATTTACATTTTCTTTTGACATGCTTGTGTTCACAAATCTCAGGAAATTTTCCAGCAAACTATAATGGCGTTGAAAAAGTTATCTGATGTTAGTAGCTGCAGTTACCGTAAGGTGGTCCGAATTCTTGAAATTTTTGCTAAAGTAAGGACTTGTGTGTTGTTATTGGACCTTGAAAATGAAACTTTAGTTATCGAGATATTCAAACTTTTTCTCGAGGTCATCAGGTATTCTGTCAAAATTCTCTTTCCCGTGGATATTATCATTATTCTTTCATTCTTCAATGTTATGTAGAGTTCTGGTTTGTTTCTTTCCAGCAACAAAGTCAATTACCTTCAGATTAAATTTGGGTGAAATATAAATTTCATTAGGATGTTGCAGTGTGTTTTGTATTTTTAACTGCTTATCCATTGAGATGGAACTATAGCCATCGAGCAATATGCTTTTTGACCTTTGCAATATGTTATCATGGTTGTGGTTTCTCTTGTCTATATATAAGCCAACTAGCACACAATGTCCTTTTGGCAATGACAGTAGCGGAGCCAGAATTTTCACTAAAGGGACTCAAAATATAATAAATAACAAATTGAAATATTAGATTCATCTCGGATGGAAAACCATTTCGAAATCAAGAATTCTGTTTTAACTCACACAAAGAAGCCTAGGGGATTCAACATATAGTATATATACATAAAAAAAGGTTGTTATCCATAAAAGTAATTATATCAACACCCTTTGGACAAAGCTCTGCCACTGGGCACTGACTAGCTCCCAAAGGTGGTAATCTGAAATACCTTATGCATTGAAACACTGCTCAATCGTACATGCTATTCAGTTGCTTGCATATACTCCGTCTGAGTCACATCTAAGCATGTAGGAGACTGTTGACATTGTAAACCATGCCATTTTGTCCCAGTGGATGAGCATAAGGTTATAGATAATATTTCTCTTATGATTGCTGGCTATAGTAATATTTGTGTTATATTTTCTATGAAGGCCCTACCATCCTCGTAATATATTCACTTGGATGAAAGAAATCATGACTCGGCTCATAGAAGGCAGTGAAGAACTCTCAGTAGAGCTTCTACGGCCTCTTCTTGATAGTCTCAAAATTGATAATCAGGTAATAAACAATCTCCTATGAACCTCTTTGTCAAAAATATTTCTTCGGCACTTTTCCAATCCAGTGGTTTCTTTTATCCAGATGGCTTCACCTGTTGCATCAAAATTGGGGGAGAACGTCCTAAAAGACTGTGCTGCCATTGTTAAGCCTTACTTTGCAGAAGCCCTAAAGTCAATGAGCTTAGATTCTGATTATTATGCTGAAATTGGTTCCTTATTATGCAACGAATTGCCAAAAGGAAAAGAAATGGTTTGTTGTATTCATAACTATCTTGTCTACACCTAAAAGGAAACATTATGTACTGATCTATAACTATATGTAGATTTAACTCCTATCTGAATAAGCTCCGTATATGCAATTATCAGAGCTTTGTATGTAGGGATGTAAATTGTCGAAATGCTTCATATACTGATTTGGTATCTTGCATTTTGCTACTTCACTGATTTTTAAGAACTTCCCTTCACAGGAAAACTATTTTTAGCTCTACTTTGGGAAAACTATTTTTAGCTCTACTTTTTCCATTCAGGATTCTAAAAGGGCTCGTACCAGCAAAGATCATGGTGCAGAACTGATCGGTGCTAAAATAAAAGTTTGGTGTCCATTGGAGCAAGCGTAAGTTCCTTAAAATATTGATGTGAAGACTGTAACACCATTGTAAATTTATTGTACTAGTCACACCTAACCATCCTGCATGCACACTCATTTTAGAAACTTGAAGTATCCTTCAGTTATTGAGTTTGTTCTTCATAACATTGCCTTGCCTGCTAGGTCTTATGTGAAAGAATCTCCTTCGACGGCATACTTATACTCCTATAAGTCTTTGAATTGATAGTATAGATCTTGTACTTGCATGGGTTTTATCCATAACTTTGTATTACACCTTGGCTCATTTGGTATTTCTTGAGTTATGTGGTACTTCATGATCCTTGATGCTGTAACAAGAGCTCAAACTTGCAGACCATGCCTCCACATGATGGTAGTTGTAGGCATAGTCGGACTATAACCTTTTGTGGTTAATGTGTTCCTGCGTCCCCAATGCAGCTTATTACTGGCATATAAGCGAACTAACATGACTAAAACATATTCACAATGAGTTGATATCACCTATTTAGATCTTTTTCCTCCATTGTGTTGTATCTTTAGCTAAATCTGGATGGATTTGAAGAAATTTTAGGTCTTCCAAAACCACTTCTTTACACGTGAGTTTTGGTTTACCTCATCTTCTTTTAATACCTACACTCATTTGGTTTCACACCTATGTAATCTGAAAGTCGATGTAGGACAAGACAAAACCATCCCAAGCGACCTCTTCTCATTTTATCCTTAATGCGTGCTACTTGCACCTTCTAGCAAAAGTGGTCATTTTGTCTTATATAATCATGTATCATCGCACATCCATCTTAGTATCACATCGCTGCAACACTTATCTTGTGGATATGTTGCACTTTCACGGCCCAACATTCACTATAATATAATATTGTAGGTCTTATAATTGTTATGTAAAGCTTATAATCTGTCACATAACACCCAAGTAACACTTCTCCATTTAAATCATCTGATTTTTATTCTATTGAGTCACATCTTCATCTAGAACTTCATCCTCCTGGAATAACGAGAATCTAGATATCTAAATTGTTTGCATTTAGGCACGTCAATCCCATCTTATCTCACCTAAACTTCGTTCTTCTCATGTTGACTAAACTTCAGTGCATATATTTAGTCTTACCTGTACTCATCTCATCCGAAAACCCTTGCTTTCTAAAATGCTTCTCAACAGTTCAAGCTTTTGGTTGACACCCTTACTGGTTTCGTCAACATTTCGTTCTTCTTCTGTACCGTCTCTTGAATGAAGACACCCGATCGACCCTTAACACAATTTCATCAGCAAATGGTTTTGGACCTCATATTGTATTGTGTTGGTTAGTTCATTAATAACTAGAGTAAACGAGCAGTGCCTCAATGACATCCTCATTGTAAACCCATGGTCTGGGGAAACTCAACTCCTTTGTATCTCTTACTAGTTCTCATGCCAGTGACAACTCCTTCATACATGTCCTGTATGACTTTCACATATTTATTATGAATTCCTTTCTCCTCCATTACCCACCAAAGGACCTTCTGTTGTACTTCTTATGCTTTATCAAGGTCAATGAACACGATAGGTATATCTCTTCTCATAATAAATTTCCATCAATCTTGTTAGAAGAGTGATGACGTCCAAATCCACTCCTCAAAGAGAAGTGTACATGGTCATTGCGATAAAATTTACCCAACTAAAAGTCGGGGTCGAATCCTACATGGAACAATATACTAGGGCAATCAAGCTAGTTATGGAATTGTCATCAATTAAGCTAACCAAATTATTTTCAAAATTTTGATTTTGTTTAAAACTAATAAAGATAAAATCTATCTAGAAAATGGGTAAAATGTTCAATGGCCTCGCAAGCAAAGGAAACAAGAGATGTGGAAATTACGGAATCGGTTATCATCAAGAACAATCCATTACCAATAACTAACTACTAATAATAATCATGGGACAAGTAGTTAGCCTTGGAATCTCAATTACCCACTAAGACACTAATTACATTTCAATTTTGGGCCACAGTTAAGTTTTTCCTATTTCTAGGTTGAACTCATTGAGTGTCTCAAATTTTCGAACCCTAGGCGTGGTTGGTGTTCCTTGTTTTCCTAGCTTGGCATAAACTTCCAAAGATATGACACATGACCCTGAAACTAATATTTATAGGGCTCAAAAAATTATCAAACGAAATTACAAAAATGCCACTGCATGCGCACTTTGTGACTGCAGAACTGCTCCGCGGTCCGGAAAGCAGGTCAGTGTTCACAGAGTGGACTCCCATCTTCAAAGGAGGATCTTCTGTCCTAAAGTGTGGTCTTGATGTTGCTCCGCAGAACCAGACCGTGGTCTGCAAATGGGCTTCATGACGTTATTCTTGATAGCAGACCGGAATATGGTCCGCAGAACAGCAACGGAACCTCAAAAGATCATCACATTTTGGTCTTCAAAGTCCTTTATATTCTCTCTTTTTGTGGCTGACATACCCATTCTGCAGTGCGCAGTCTGGTTTTGCGGTGGTCCACAGAAGGGATATTTGCTGCACTTGATTCATTTTTTTGACGCATTTGCTTACTTTTGCCCTCCTTGGGTGTCCCACCTCAAAATATCTACAAAATGTAAAATAACATCAAAATCCTATACTAAAAAATGAATTGAAGACATGAAAAGTCTATGTAAATTGCATAGATTGTGTCGTAATTGCACGGCACATCAAAGAGTTAACCTCTGTTGTAGATCTATCAGGCATAAATCCGAACTGGTTTCTGTTACTCTTGGCGTGTTCCTAAGTCTATGTTTTATCACTCTTTCTCCGAGTTAAATCATATAACTCATGAGTTTAATGCCACTATTGTTTGCACAACTTTGAATATCTCTTTGTTCTTCTATTCATTGTATCTACCAATTCGGATTTAGCTTTATCTTGATAAGGAAGAATCTAGCTACAATTTCTCATCTTAAAGTTTCTCTTTATAGGTTTTACGAGGGAGTCATTTCTTCTTTTGATTCAGAGACAAACAAACACGAGGTGACGAGATTATTTATTTTTATGAATTCTTCTCGTTGTTTCTCTAATTCAGAATGTTTTTTTAAGTTACTTGTATGTTCCATTTTATTTTATACACTTCTCATTTTAGGATATATTTTAATGCTTAATGCGTGTACAACTCCAGAACAACAACAATTTAACATCCTTGATCATTTTTGGATATATCATATGTTTCCAAAAAAAAGTTCTCTACCACTGCTAATATACCTGCAAGTAAAACTAACTCCATGTTAAGTCAAATGGGGTCAAATAAACTAGGGAATAGCCAAATCTATTTAACTCTTCAAATTCAAGATCTGCCACGTAAATCGCTTTTTACATACAGGTACAACCTTACAGTTTAGAGACCTCTTTGTTGTAAACCCTATTCAAAAATATACTGATCGTGAAGTAGCATTATCTAACTTGAACCGTATTTTATTGGCTTTAACATTTCGCAAAAAATCCTCCTGAAAGTTTCAAATGACCGGTGTTGTTTTGTGTTTCCTTTTTTAGGTCGTATATGATGATAGCGAAGTAGAAAAATTGAAACTACATGAAGAACGATGGGAGATGCTTGAAGACAATTCATCTCAAAAGGTTCTCTACCCATCTGATATACTGTTGTTTCTGACAGATTTCATATTAGTATGACTCCACTCAACTTACATTAGAATATTCTAGTATTGAATGCAGTTAGCAAATTTGAAGCGAAGAGTGTATCTCAGGCTAAATGTTAATATTATTCGCTCTAATGCAATATTTGGCCAAAAGAGCATGGATGCTTTTATCGTGTTTAATTATAATAAGTAAGCTAAAACAGTTTCATATGTGAATAGATACAGTTCTCACATATTTCACTTGTTCTAAAAGTGGCTCTCCAGATGAGATAGAATCGGCTTAGTGGTTAATCGTCTCCACCTCCAACCTGTAGTTTGAGGATCTGAGTCACTCTGTGGTAAGAGGGGAATCATGGGTGATTCATGGGAGTTGAAAAGGGAATAAAAAAGGATTTTAGTGAAAGCGGTTCATGTCTGAAGAACTCCTTGTTCTAATTTTTTGTTTCAGGACTCTAAAAGGCCCTGTACCATCAAAGAATATGGAAAGGAACTGGTTGGCGCTAGAATAAAAGTTTGGTGGCCATTTGAAGAAAAGTAAGTACTTTGGAATATTGATGTGAACACTGCAAATCATTGTAAATTTGTTGTACTAATGACACTCACCCACCCAACCATCCTGCACACACACACTTTTCAGCAACTTGATGTTATTGAGTTTATGCTCTAAAAAATTGGCTTGCCTGCTAGGCTCTATAAGCAAGAACCTCATTCCTCCAGTTACTTATACTCCTATGTCTTTGGATTTGATGGTATTGCAAGAATACTAGCATGTGTTTATTTGTAACTTGTATTATTCCTTGGTTCATTCAAGTATTTCTTGAGTTACTCCCTTTGTCCCAATACATGTCTCAGTTTTCTATTGGCCACGAACTTTAATAAAGAAAGAACGACTTTTGATACTTATGGTCTCAAACATGTTATAGATATTTCTATGGCTATAAAATCATGTCAGAGGGTAAAATTGGAAGTTTAAATTTAAATTATTTCTAATTATAAAAGGTGTCATTTGTTTTTGGGATAGGCTAAAAAAGGAAGTGTATCAAATAAAACGGGACAACTGAAGTATGTGTTTATTATAATTACTGTTCTATTTATTTAATTCATTATAATTATTCTTTTTGCAAGTATTTGTTGGCTCACAATTCCTCTGCAAACGTAACACAGTGAAATAGAGAACAATGAAAAAATTGATGAGTTACAGTGGATTTCAGTTTGGACTGTAGTTTAGAAACCCAATATTGTGACTCGTGGCATGTCAAATGACATCTTCAATTTCATTTTTACCGATACCAGTATTACTTTGTGTTGAATAAGGAGGAAAAATCAGCTACATTTTCTTATCTTAATGTTTCTCTTTGTAGGTTTTACGAGGGAGTAGTTTCTTCTTTTGATCCTGTGAAAATGAAACACAAGGTGATGAGATTATTATGAAGCCTTGTCATTGTTTCGCTAAATTCATAATTTTCTTTGAGTTACTCTTTATAATGAAACACTTCTCATTCATATTTATAGATATATTCAAATATTTAATGCACATACACCATCATCACAACAATAACAACAACGATAATAATGATAATTCAAAATCCTTGATCTGTTTGAACCCTAGTATCATATGTTTCCTTATCTAAATAATTTTAGGTAATATATCTATAAGTAAAATTAATAGTCAAATGGGGTCACATAAACTAGGGAATAGCCACATAAATTCGTTCTTACATACAATTTAGAAGCCTCTTTATTACAAGGAAGAGAAATATATACTGATCGTGAAATAGAAATCTTACTTAACTTGAACATGTTTTACTGGCTTTAATGTTTTACCAAAGTTCCTCCTGGAAATTCTAAATGACCAAAGTTGTTCTGGTGTTTCCTTTTTAGGTCGTATATGATGATGGTCAAGTAGAGAAATTGAGACTACATAGAGAACGATGGGAGATGCTTGAAGATAATTCATCTCAAAAGGTTCTTTACCCGTCTGATATATACTGTTGTCTCATACTGATTTCCTATTCTTGGTACAATTATTTTTGTTTTGATGTTATTCTTTTCGGTGCAATCTGTACAGGACCATGAATTAGACTTTCAAGGCCATGCTGTTTCATCTGCTACGTAAGTATTGAATCTAATTTTTTTGTAACATTTGGGATATCCAGCTTCAATTGTTGTGCTTCACTCTTACATACCAAATTATTTTTTAGAATTTATCCAGCACATCACCTTGACATGTCAATATTTCTGGTCCTACCTGTAGCTCAGATAGAAAAGTTTCATTTATGTAAATCTTTGTTTGGATATTCAAGTCAACCCAAAACAAACTATCTATGCATGTCTCTACCTGGAGAGTCGAGACTAATTATCAGCCTTCCTTCTCTTCTTAATGTTGTCAAAATGTGACATATCAGAGAAAATTCCCCACTTTAAAGAATTGGTATTCCCAGAAGGTATCTAAGATAGACAATTCACTTCGAGTACATGGAAAATTCCACAGGGAGATTCATCTTTGTCCAAAACAGGCACTAATTAAGTTGTATTTCTTGCACATTATATTGACATTATAAATATTTTCGGTTGATGAACTGGAGTAGGTCTTCAAAGAAGAAAGCAAACAGTAACTCCTCAACAGGACCAAACATCTCTTCATCCAAAAGGTCTTTCTGTTTATTACACTTGTACCCCATAGTATTGTATTCTGAACTGAATATTCAACGCTTTTTTCTGAACAAGTTGTAGTTTTTATCTCCAGGTCTTAAAGTACTGCAGAGTAAAGGGCACTGAATCAGTAGAAATTTCTGTTGCGGACAAGGAAGAAACTCAATTCCTGGAAGTCTTGAAGAATTTTCATAAACCAATTGATTTGAGAAATGAAATGTTAGTCTTAGAATAATCAGTAGCAGCAAAAAAACTGAATGGGAGTGACATTTTTCGTCGGGCATATTGATCCTACAATTCGTTTTAACTTGTCATGCTTGTAGACTTATAGTATGTATCTACAGGCTGTCCCCTGTGTTTACTATTACTCTGCTTATATGTATGGTTAAATAACTGCTGTTGGGGAATTCCTACAAGTTATCCTATTTTCTTTAATTTCATCATAGCTTTTTTTTTTAATTACGTAAATCATAGGTATTTGTCTCAAATTTCTCTATTGATTTTGATCAAACTATCCAAATTGATAAAATTCGACACAAATACAACATCAAAGATGAGGCGTACGAGCAACTTAGATTCATTGTGCAGTTGCGTGATTTTATATTATCACCACCTGACATGTTATTCCTAATTTCATTGAATATAATTAGACTATTTATTACTTAGCTTTCTTTGTGCTTCCATATATTTATAGGATTATTAAATATTGAACATGCACTGCACATGTTATTTCTTTTTGTTGTGTAACTTCTACGATATACTGAACACGGCAATTGGACTCTGCTTTGTTGCCCAAGTTCCATTATCTCTATGATTAGCCAGTACCCACCCATCCACCTTGTAATGGCGTAGCTAGAAGGTCAAGTACTATATAATGTCCAAAATTTATATTTATAATTAAAAATATTATTAAATATGCGTAAAAATTAGATTAGAATTCAAAAGTTAATATTTTATTTTGTGATTTTAAATTTAGAATTCATAAAGTTAAAACATGGCTTCACGGCTACTTATAATTGATATTCACGTCAATTCAATAAATATATTAATGGGAAAACTACACAAAATAGGTGAAACTATTTACCCAAATTGGACCAAATCCAAACTATTTATCCTTAATAGACTTATGACCCAAATTATTTACCCTCTTACTCCATTTTCTCCCTTTTAATTTCGCGCATGACGTCATGCTGACATCAGCATCACTATGATATTATTAAAGTATATTATGTTTTGATGGTATCAAACAGTTTCTTCTTGATATCATCACAATATATTAATATACTCTCATGTATCAAGAAGGAAGAGACAGTGCTTCAGCGAAACTGTTTGATATCATCAGAGTATATTATATACACTCATGGTATCAAATGCGCAAAATAGTTAAAAGCAAGGGCTATGAAAGTAATGGGATATCCAATGATAAATAGTTTTTTTTTTGGATATAATAATAATTATCCCTATATTATATGTGTCTTTGAATATATTAATCATTTTTTAAATTGTCACTTAATTATGATTAAAGTTAAACACCAAATGTGAGGAAAAGAAGATCTGCGAGGCCGTAATAGGAGAGTGTCATCAACAACAGTAGAAACGGAGAATCGGCTAACGGATTTTCGCCTGTGGTTGAACTCTTAGCCGTTGCCTGGTGGGGCTCTGATTACGAGTTCGAATTCCCGGCAAATCAGAATATTCCTGGAGGACACGTAGGATCAGAGAAGCTAGTAAGTTCCAATGCTGACGTGGAATTTTGATCAGTTGGCTGGTTCTAGTTGTGTTGCAACAACCTGTTGCTTTTCCACGTTTCCAAAAGAGTCCATCAACACGTGGGAAGTTACGCTCTTGTTCCAATAAATACACACATATACTCTGTTGGTAGAGTACAAATCAATTGTCATATAGAACGAGTGTCTATATATGACAATTTTATTGCAAATTGGATGTCTTTTTCATCCAGCAATATGTCCATTTCTTTCTAAGTGGGCCCCACTTTTAAGTGGGCAACTTGCCCACTTAGTATTTGGTCTTCATACTATGCCTATAAATAGGCAAGAACGCACATATACAAAGGATATAGATATTGAAAAAGAAAAACTATCATTTCTCTTCTGTTTTCTCCTTTCTTCTTCTTTATTTTCTCCGTCTAATTAATTGTAAAGGTAGTATATTTATAACACGTTATCAGCACGAGGCTCCGGCTAATTTTTCAAAATAACAAAAGTGGTAAGAGTTTTATTTAATTTTATTTTTATAAAATGACAAATATTTCCAAAATTGAATTTACTGCTCTTGATATTTCTGGAAAAGACTACTCCTCATGGGCACTAGATGCCGAAATTCATCTTGAATCGATGGGTCTGGCAGACACCATCAAAGATGATAACCAGGCATCTAGTCAAGACCGTGCAAAAGCTATGATTTTTCTCCGCCACCATCTTGACGAGGGTCTTAAATTACAATATCTTACATTAAAAGATCCCTTGAAATTGTGAAAAAATTTAAAAGAAAGGTATGACCACCTGAAGTTGATCATGCTTCCACAAGCACGTCATGACTGGTTAAATCTGAGACTAATAGACTTTAAAAATATAACTGAATATAATTCTGTTTTATTTCGAATTATAGCTCAGTTAACTTTATGCGGAGATGAAATCACGGAACAAGATAAACTTGAAAAAACATACTCCACATTTCCATCCGCGAATATGCTCCTGTAGCAGCAATATCGCGAAAAAGGCTTTACAAAATATTCTGAATTATTATCTCACTTACTTATTGCTGAACGCCATAATGAATTATTAATGAAAAATCATGATACTCGGCCCGTTGGTTCTTTGTCACTCCCTAAAGTGAATCAAGCAAATTCTAACCAACGAGAAAGAGGCCATGGCCCCAGTCATGGTCGTGGTCGTGGTCGTAGTCAAAGAAGAAATTTTAATCATGATGCTCGGCTGACACCGAGAAATAATCAGCAATATAAAAGGCAGGGTAAAAAGCCAGAAGCTTTACCGAAGAATAATTCAGAAATAATATGTCATAGATGTAGAGGTGTGGGGCACTGGTCGCGAATTTGCCGGTCATCAAAGCGTCTTGTTCAGCTATATCAGGCATCTCTAAAAAGGGCAAAAAATAATCCAGAGACAAATTTTATCTCTGAAGATAATATTGAGCCCATGCATTTGGATGTAGCTGATTTCTTTAATTTTCCAGAAGTAAATATGAATGTTGATAAGCCCGATAATATTTAAACAATTCTTTTTGTTGTTGTATGTATTAAATATTATGTTTGTATTTTTTTAGATCCATGTAATAAAATAAAATTTTGTATAATAAATTATGTATTAATTATAATATTGACTTTCTTTCTTTGTGAAGAAAATATGGAAATGCCTCAAATCTTATTTAGATCAATGATAAATCACGAGGATATTTGTGTAATTGATAGTGGAACAACCCATGCTATATTTAAAGACGAGAAATATTTTTCCAATTTACTAATAATAAGATTGAGAGCGCAATTCCCAGATTATCCAATTAAGGCCATTCGCCTTGATAATGCTGGAGAATTTACATCTCAAGCATTTAATGATTATTGCTTATCAATTAGGATAAAAATTGAACATCCTGTTGCTCATGTTCATACTCAAAATGGCCTTGCAGAGTCATTTATAAAGCGCCTACAATTGATAGCAAGACCTTTACTAATGAAAACAAAATTACCAATTACTGTTTGGGGTCATGCAATCTTACATGCAGCAGCACTTGTACGTCTCAGACCGACACATTATAATAAATACTCTCCGTCGCAATTAGTATTTGATCATGAACCAAATATAGCCCATTTAAGAATTTTTGGTTGTGCGGTATACGTGCCTGTAGCACCACCACAATTGTCACGACCCAAAAACTGAGGTCATGATGGCACACATCTCAAAACCCAATCTGATGTGTAACCCTAAAAATAAAATTCATACAAGACTTCCAAAGAGGAAAGTGATTCCACGATTTAAATAAAAAGAAAAAAAAACAATGAAGAAATTATCCCAAAACCTGGTGTCATAAGTATAAAGAGCATCTAATACAAGGTTCGAATCTGAAGATACAACATAAGTCTCTGAATGATACAAAAGACTGAAAAATAAAGATAGACTAGTGACGATCCGAATTCTGGGACCTCACCACTAATCTGAGAATTACACAATCCGCTAGAATATTAACTGCCACGTGGGGTACCCCGACTAGTATCTGCATCAAAAAGGGACACAGAAGTAGGGGTGAGTACAATTCACATGTACTCAGTAGGTTTTAGCTGACTGAGTATAAAGAATTAATCAAACCTATGAAATAAACTAAGGAACGCTTCCACCTGCATATAGAAAAGTCCCACTTCGGCATCGGTGCCGCCAGTTTATATATATAGTGGCACGAATAAAGTATAATAACAACTCATAATCACAATTAATCAAATAATTCAAGCAGCACAAATGTCAATGCAATGCAATGCAATATGATGATGCAATGATGTGGTGGTACGGTGGAATCAAGACTGTCGCACAGCCTGTCGTATACACCTGCCGAGCTGTGCTACCAAGCAGGACCCATGGGGGTCTCGCAGACCATATACCTCAATCACAATATCTCATTATCCTTGCCACCTCCTCGTGGTCAAGGGATCACAATGCATCCACTACCCTGCCGGAAAACTACCTCGGTCAGGGACTCAAGATACAAAGGTTGGGATCACAATGCATCCACTACCCTACCGGAAAACTGCCTCGGTCAGGGACTCAAGATACAAAGGTTTAAAGGTGTTTCATTTTCTTTCTCAAAAAGAATTTCCATATTTCTCAACTTCCCATGTTTCATGATGTGATGAATGAGGATGAATGCATCAAAACACATATGCATGGAAGTAATAATCAACTCACATGTGGTATAATGTTCAAAGTTCTCAAAACTTAACCTACACATGATATTCACCCTCAATAAATAGTAACGGGAAGAACACACTTTCATTTAAATATTCACCCCTTTCTCAATAATATTTCAATACTCAAGTATGCTCAAAACCCCCAACTCAATCTCTCAGGCGGCATCACAAGTCAAATAATATACTCAAGCCTCTCTCTTAGGCAAATCATAATTCACATGCTCTCAAAGCAAATAAGATAACAAATAAGGCCCCCACACGGGCTATGTAATACAAATAAACCCCGTCACGGCAACACATTAATAAATAAGCCTCCACACGGACATCATAATATATATAACATTCTCAACTCATACTACAACCCCATCCCAAAGTCTATAACATATGAATGATTAATTACCCCATCTCAATCTCAAAGAAAGATAGCCAAACCTACCTCAATTGCCGAAACCGCACTCGAATACCTCCACCGGACAAGTAACTCTCGAATTCAGCGCTCGGAATGACAACCCACTATCAACAATGAAACATACACGTCACAAGGAGTCCAATGACACCCATATTGATAGATTTCGGAACCGGGGGTAAAATGGTCCAAAAATTAACTATTTTCGAAAAGGGTCAAATCTGTAAATTTATTGAACAATCCCATTCTATTGGTAATAAGGAACTCATGGTTGAAAAATCCATAAAAATAGAGCTCAAAACGAGTTGGAAATCACAATTTTCCTTAAATTCGGATTAGGGAAGAAACAAGGATTTTTGGGGTTTGAAACTAAAATTTAAGAGTTAAAATCGTCAAAAACTTAATGAAAAAGGAAGGTTTTAGGTCAAAAATCACTTACCCAACACTTTGCCTCGAAAATCTCTTCTCAAATCACCTCAAGGAGTTCAAGAACTCAAACAAATGTTGAAAAATATTGAAATGAGAAGAAAGGGGCATTTTCTGCCCAAAAAGTTACTGTTCACGCGTGTTACTGTTCACGCGTGTTACTGTTCACGCGTGTTTTGTACAAATTTACGAAAATCACCCTCAAGGTCATTACAATATCCACCACTAAAAAGGATGTTCGTCCTCGAACATAAGATAAAATAAAGTACCTGGGGTCTCAAAAAGCTGAGGGTATCGAGCCTGCATATCAGACTCTAACTCCCAAGTCGCCTCCTCAGCAGGCCGATGCTGCCACTGCACCTTGACCGAAGCGACCTCCTTGGTCCTGAGTCTACGAAGCCGCCTATCTAGAATAACTGTCGGCTCCTCCTCATAAGTCAAATCCGGACTCAACTCTACCGCATCATAAGAAATCACATGAGACTCATCCGGTATGTACTTGCGAAGCATGGAAACATGAAACACCGGATGGACAGCTGACAATTTAGGGGGTAAGGCCAACTTATACGCCACTCCACCTACTCTCCTCAGGATTTCAAACGGGCCAACAAACCTTGGGCTAAGCTTGCCCTTCTTTCCGAACCTCATCACACCCTTCATGGGCGATATTTTAAGCCACACGCAATCACCCACCATGAACTCTAAGGGACGAACCCTCCTATCAGCATAACTCTTCTGACGACTCTGAGCTGTCAATAGTCGACCCTGAATCAAACGTACCCGCTCCACAGCATCCCTAAGTAAGTCAGTATCCAATGCATCAACCGCAACAGAATCAAACCATCCAATGGGTGATCGACACCTACGACCATACAATGCCTCAAATGGTGCCATTTGAATGCTGGAGTGATAACTGTTATTATAGGCAAACTCTGCTAAGGGCAAGTGTTGGTCCCATCGGGCACCAAAATCAATCACACAGGCCCTAAGCATATCCTCCAACACCTGAATAGTCCGTTCAGACTGACCATCGGTTTGGGGATGAAATGCTGAACTCATCTCTAGTCGCGTACCCAAACCACGCTGTAATGCCTTCCAAAAGTGAGAGGTGAACACTGAACCCCGATCCGATACAATAGAGATAGGCACCCCATGCAGCCTAACAATCTCACGAAGATAGATCCTAGCTAACTGATCCGCCTTGTAGCTAGTCTTCACCGGAAGGAAATGGGCTGATTTGGTCAATCGATCCACAATCACCCAGACAGAGTCATACTTACCCAATGCCATGGGTAATCCAGACACGAAGTCCATAGTGATACGCTCCCATTTCCACTCAGGAATGGGCATCCTTTGCATAGGACCACCCGGTTTCTGATGCTCATACTTCACTTGTTGGCAATTTAGACACTTAGCCACAAAATCAATAATGTCTCTCTTCATGCCACACCACCAATAATGTTGTTTCAAGTCATGAAACATCTTTGCCACTCCCGGGTGAATCGAATACTTGGAACAATGAGCCTCCTCTAATATCATACGTACCCATTCACTAACCTTGGGCACACAAATGCGACCATTAATCCTCAAAACTCCTTCCTGATCAAGAGAGGCTGATTTTGCTTCACCACTCAACACTTTGTCTCGAATGGCCCTCAACTTTTCATCTTCAAACTGGTGTGTACGAATCTGGTCCATCAAAGTAGACCTAGCCTCCACAAATGCCAAAATACCATGATGTGTAGAAATATCCAGTCGGACCAACTGTCTAGCCAATGACTGAACCTCCAACGCCAAAGGCCTCTCCACAGCCTTAAGAAAGGCCAAACTACCCATGCTAGATGCTTTGCGACTCAGGGCATCCGCTACCACATTAGCTTTGCCCGGATGATAAAGTATGGTAATGTCATAGTCTTTCAATAACTCTAACCACCTACGCTGCCGCATGTTCAGATTCGGCTGAGAAAAGATATACTTAAGGCTACGGTGGTCAGTATAGACCTCGCAATGCACTCCATAGAGATAATGCCTCCACAACTTCAGAACAAACACCACTGCTGCTAACTCTAAGTCGTGGGTAGGATAGTTCTTCTCATGTACCTTCAACTGTCGAGAAGCATAAGCTATAACTCTACCTTTTTGCATCAATACACCACCCAAGCCGACTCCCGAAGCATCACAAAACACAATAAATGCCACGCCCTCCTCGGGTAAGGCTAGAATAGGTGCTGAAGTCAATAATTCCTTGAGCTTTTGAAAGCTCGCCTCACACTCATCAGTCCACTGAAATGCCACGGTCTTTTGAGTTAGCCTAGTCAATGGGGCTGCAATAGAAGAGAATCCTTGAACAAACCGACGATAGTAGCCTGCCAACCCAATAAAACTCCGAATCTCGGTAACCGAAGTAGGCCTAACCCAATCACGAACCGCTGCAACTTTGGCTGGATCAACCATAATACCATCCTTGGTCACTATATGACCCAAGAATGTCACGGACTCAAGCCAAAACTCACATTTGGAGAATTTTGCATACAACTTCTCCTCTCTCAATCTCTGAAGGACTGTCCTCAGATGCCTAACATGATCCGCCTCATTCTTGGAATAAACCAAGATGTCATCAATAAACACAATCACAAACGAGTCCAAATAAGGTCGAAATACCCGGTTCATCAACTCCATAAAAGCAGCCGGGGCATTAGTCAACCCGAAGGACATAACCACAAACTCATAATGCCCATAACGAGTCCTGAATGCAGTCTTCGGGATGTCAGATTCTCGAACTCTCAACTGATGGTAACCCGACCTCAAATCAATCTTTGAGAACACCGATGCACCTTGAAGCTGGTCAAATAAATCATCAATGCGAGGGAGAGGATACTTGTTCTTGATAGTGACTTTGTTCAACTGTCGATAGTCAATACACATCCTCATAGTACCATCTTTCTTCTTCACAAATAAAACCGGTGCACCCCACGGTGATACACTAGGTCTAATAAACCCTTTCTTCAATAAATCTTCCAATTGTTCTTTCAACTCTTTCAATTCTGCCGGAGCCATCCGATAAGGAGAAATAGAGATGGGTTTAGTGTCATGCTCCAAATCAATCACAAAATCGATATCACGATCAGGAGGAACTCCCGGCAAGTCTGTAGGAAATACATCCATAAACTCTCTCACCACCCTCGTAGTCTCTATATGAGATGACTCCGTGGTGAGATCACGTACATGAGCCAAATAAGACAAACAACCCTTATCCATCAAGCGACGAGCACGAATATAAGATATCACCCCCTTAGGGTATGAACTCGGATTACCCTTCCATACTAAGCTAGGTAAACCGGGATAAGCTAAGGTCACGGTCTTTGCATAACAATCTAATATAGCATGATAAGGAGATAACCAGTCCATACCCAGTATCACATCAAAATCAAGCATGTCTAATAAAATCAAGTCTGCACGGGTCTCTCTACCCGAAAATATCACCAAACATCCCTTGTATACCCGATCCACTACTAAAGATTCACCTATTGGGGTAGAAATAGTAATAGGCACAATAAGGGACTCACTCACATAATCAATACCCACATCAAAATAATTCGACACATAAGAATAGGTAGACCCTGGGTCAAATAATACTGAAGCAGAACGATGGCAAACTGGAACAATACCTGTAATAACTGCATCAGAGGCTTCTGCCTCATATCTACCCGGTATAGCATAGCATAACTGACGGTCACCCTTAGCCTGCGAACCACCACGAGCACCACCTCGTACTCTACCCCTAGCACCATGGGTGCCACCTCTAGTATTCTGCGAAGAACCTCGAATAGTTGGAGCATCTATAGAATGAACAACTGGTGCCCCAGGCCGTCCATTAGAAGGAGCACGTTTGGGGCAATCTTGGGCCTTATGCCCAAACTCATCACACACATAACAACCTCGAGGACCTGAACTCCGTGGGGAATAACTAGAATTGTCAAAACGACCTCCGGAGCTCGAAGAACCCTGAATAGCTGCCTGGACTGGTCTGCCCTGATAACCATGGGTTCCTGAACCCGAATATTCTCTACCCTTGGAGGAATGATCGCTGAATTGACCCTGCCGACGGAACCTCTTGGCCCCGCCCTGTGTAGCACGTCGGATACTCTCTATCATCCTGGCATGATCAATAATACTCTGAAATGTACCCCCAGACAATACAAGAGAGGCTGTAGCCTCCTGGAGATAACCGGCGAATCCCTTCACTAGTTTGCGAATCCGCTCGAATTCGGTGGGAATACTCGACATAGCATAACGAGATAACTCATGGAAGCGAGTCTCGTACTCAGATACAGATAAGGAGCCCTGCTCCAGTCTGTCAAACTCATCCCTACGCTGATCACGAAGGCTATATGGCACAAATCTCTCAAGGAACACCTCAGTAAACTGTTCCCAACTCATCATAGGAGAACCAATAGGTCTACGAGCAAGAACTGACCTCCACCATTCTTTGGCCACTCCCGCAAATTGATATGAAGTGTAAGCAACTCCATGTGCCTCTAAAATGCCTAGGTTGAACAACCTATCTTGACACTCAGTCAAAAAGTCATAGGCTTTCTCTCCGGCTTTACCATCAAACCTTGGAGGTGCCAATCGAACGAACCTCTCAAAACTCTTCTGCTCAGCTACCGACATGGCAGCATTAGCAGAAACTGGCGGAGCTGCAAATCTCGGAGGTGCAATAGAAGGCATTGAAGATGAACCAGGAGTCTGAAATCCTACACTAGGCCCCTGAACTGGCGGTGTAGCACCAACTGTGATAGGAGAACCTATAGTACCTGAAATAATACCAGAGGTAGGAGCACCATCCAGTCTAGCCAATAATCGAACCAATAGCTCTTGAAGCATCGGAGTACTATCGGGAACCACAGGAGGCTGGGATGGCCTCTCCTCCTCAGTCTTCTGCTCTAAGTCATCCTCATGCTCATACATGGGCTCAGGTGATAGCTCTCTAGCTCGTCCACGAGCAGGTGCCGCTCCCCTTG
The DNA here is from genome assembly GCF_947179165.1 of Solanum dulcamara. Lineage (NCBI taxonomy): Eukaryota > Viridiplantae > Streptophyta > Magnoliopsida > Solanales > Solanaceae > Solanum > Solanum dulcamara. The sequence continues at coordinate 69,797,729 of NC_077244.1, forward strand.
CTCGGCCTCGTCCCCTGACTCCACCACGTCCTCTACCTCGCCCGCGTACTGGGGCTTGAGCAGCAGGTGCAGCCTCACCCTCAGTAATTGTGGCTCTAGTCCTCACCATCTGCGCAGAAGGAATAGATCAGAGGTATACAACACTTGATATGAATAAATCGCACGAAGGGAGTAAAAAGAAAGAAATTCTCCTATTAAGTATCTTGTAGCCTCTCGAAGATAAGTACGGACGTCTACGTACCGATCCGCAAGACTCTACTAGACACCCTGCTCTTTAACTTATAAGACCGGTGAACCTAGTGCTCTGATACCAATTGTCACGACCCAAAAACTGAGGTCATGATGGCACACATCTCAAAACCCAATCTGATGTGTAACCCTAAAAATAAAATTCATACAAGACTTCCAAAGAGGAAAGTGATTCCACGATTTAAATAAAAAGAAAAAAAAACAATGAAGAAATTATCCCAAAACCTGGTGTCATAAGTATAAAGAGCATCTAATACAAGGTTCGAATCTGAAGATACAACATAAGTCTCTGAATGATACAAAAGACTGAAAAATAAAGATAGACTAGTGACGATCCGAATTCTGGGACCTCACCACTAATCTGAGAATTACACAATCCGCTAGAATATTAACTGCCACGTGGGGTACCCCGACTAGTATCTGCATCAAAAAGGGACACAGAAGTAGGGGTGAGTACAATTCACATGTACTCAGTAGGTTTTAGCTGACTGAGTATAAGGAATTAATCAAACCTATGAAATAAACTAAGGAACGCTTCCACCTGCATATAGAAAAGTCCCACTTCGGCATCGGTGCCGCCAGTTTATATATATAGTGGCACGAATAAAGTATAATAACAACTCATAATCACAATTAATCAAATAATTCAAGCAGCACAAATGTCAATGCAATGCAATGCAATATGATGATGCAATGATGTGGTGGTACGGTGGAATCAAGACTGTCGCACAGCCTGTCGTATACACCTGCCGAGCTGTGCTACCAAGCAGGACCCATGGGGGTCTCGCAGACCATATACCTCAATCACAATATCTCATTATCCTTGCCACCTCCTCGTGGTCAAGGGATCACAATGCATCCACTACCCTGCCGGAAAACTACCTCGGTCAGGGACTCAAGATACAAAGGTTGGGATCACAATGCATCCACTACCCTACCGGAAAACTGCCTCGGTCAGGGACTCAAGATACAAAGGTTTAAAGGTGTTTCATTTTCTTTCTCAAAAAGAATTTCCATATTTCTCAACTTCCCATGTTTCATGATGTGATGAATGAGGATGAATGCATCAAAACACATATGCATGGAAGTAATAATCAACTCACATGTGGTATAATGTTCAAAGTTCTCAAAACTTAACCTACACATGATATTCACCCTCAATAAATAGTAACGGGAAGAACACACTTTCATTTAAATATTCACCCCTTTCTCAACAATATTTCAATACTCAAGTATGCTCAAAACCCCCAACTCAATCTCTCAGGCGGCATCACAAGTCAAATAATATACTCAAGCCTCTCTCTTAGGCAAATCATAATTCACATGCTCTCAAAGCAAATAAGATAACAAATAAGGCCCCCACACGGGCTATGTAATACAAATAAACCCCGTCACGGCAACACATTAATAAATAAGCCTCCACACGGACATCATAATATATATAACATTCTCAACTTATACTACAACCCCATCCCAAAGTCTATAACATATGAATGATTAATTACCCCATCTCAATCTCAAAGAAAGATAGCCAAACCTACCTCAATTGCCGAAACCGCACTCGAATACCTCCACCGGACAAGTAACTCTCGAATTCAGCGCTCGGAATGACAACCCACTATCAACAATGAAACATACACGTCACAAGGAGTCCAATGACACCCATATTGATAGGTTTCGGAACCGGGGGTAAAATGGTCCAAAAATTAACTATTTTCGAAAAGGGTCAAATCTGTAAATTTATTGAACAATCCCATTCTATTGGTAATAAGGAACTCATGGTTGAAAAACCCATAAAAATAGAGCTCAAAACGAGTTGGAAATCACAATTTTCCTTAAATTCGGATTAGGGAAGAAACAAGGATTTTTGGGGTTTGAAACTAAAATTTAAGAGTTAAAATCGTCAAAAACTTAATGAAAAAGGAAGGTTTTAGGTCAAAAATCACTTACCCAACACTTTGCCTCGAAAATCTCTTCTCAAATCACCTCAAGGAGTTCAAGAACTCAAACAAATGTTGAAAAATATTGAAATGAGAAGAAAGGGGCATTTTCTGCCCAAAAAGTTACTGTTCACGCGTGTTACTGTTCACGCGTGTTACTGTTCACGCGTGTTTTGTACAAATTTACGAAAATCACCCTCAAGGTCATTACAACAACGTACAAAAATGGGCCCTCAACGAAGGTTAGGCATATATGTTGGGTTTGACTCACCCTCCATAATTCGATACCTTGAACCGTTAACTGGAGACTTATTCATTGCTCGATTTGCAGATTGTCAGTTTGATGAAACAATTTTCCCACCATTAGGGGGAGAGAAAAAGGAACCCAAAAAAGAAAAAGAAATTGTGTGGAAAGTTTCATCACTATCATATTTTGATCCACGTACCCGCACATGTGAACAGGAGGTCCAGAAGATCATCCACTTGCAGAAAATAGCAAATCAAATGCCAGATGCATTTACTGATTTGAAATGGATAACTAAGTCACATATCCCTGCAGTGAATGTACCTATCTGGATTGATGTCCCAAAAGGACCATCTACAAGTATCATAGTTTCTGAATCCCAAACACGCAGAAGCGTGGTAGACCGTTGGGTTCAAAGGATAAAAATCCTAGAAAGAGAAGCGTGAGAAATAATAAAGATGATACTACAATAGAACCTCCTGAAGAAGGTCAAGATTTGAGTAATCCTGATATTCCTGAAGAAATCAGTGAACCCGAGACTCAAGTAAATGAAGAACTTTCAATAAATTCTTTCGGTGATGAGATAAATTTAGATCGATCTAAAATCACGGTTGACAATGTTTTTGCATATAATGTTGCACTTAATCTCATGCAAGATAGTGAAAGTCTTGAGCCTAAATCCGTCGAAGAATGTCGACGTAGATGTGATTGGCCAGAATGGCAAAAGGCAATTCAATCAGAATTAGACTCACTTGCTAAACGTGAGGTTTTTGGACCTGTAGTCCAAACCCCTGAAGGTGTAAAGCCAGTTGGCTATAAATGGATTTTTGTTAGAAAACGAAATGAGAGAAATGAAATTGTAAGATATAAGACACGCCTTGTTGCACAAGGATTCTCTCAAAGACCCGGAGTCAACTATGAAGAAACATATTCACCTGTTATGGATGGAATAACATTTCGATATCTCATCAGTCTAGCTGTATATAAAAATCTCGAAATACATCTAATGGATGTAGTTACAACTTACCTTTATGGTTCACTTGATAATGAAATTTACAAGAAAATCCCAGAAGAATTAAAATTGCCTGAAGCATGTAAAAAGTCTCGGGAAGTATACTCAATAAAACTCCAAAGATCATTATATGGTCTGAAACAATCAGGGCGCATGTGGTATAATCGCCTAAGTGAGTATTTAATAAATGAAGGCTATATTAATGATGTTATTTGTCCATGTGTTTTTATTAAGAAAATGGAATCAGAGTTTGTTATACTCGCCGTTTATGTTGATGACATAAATCTCATTGGAACCCGTGAAGAGGTCCAAAAGGCAATTGAATATCTAAAGAAAGAATTTAAAATGAAAGACCTTGGAAAGACAAAACTTTGTCTAGGTCTGCAAATTGAACATTTAGCAGATGGAGTTTTTGTCCATCAATCTGCCTACAATGAGAAAATCTTAAAAAGATTTTACATGGACAAAACACATCCATTAAGTACTCCAATAGTTGTTCGATCACTTGAAGTGGAAAAAGATCAATTTCGACCTCCAGAAGAGGATGAAGAAATTCTTGGTCCTGAAGTACCATATCTCAATGTTATTGGTGCACTTATGTATCTTGCTAAAGCAACTAGACCTGACATAACATTTTCTGTTAATTTGTTAGCAAGGTATAGTTCATCCCCAACGCGAAGGCATTGGAACGGTATCAAACATATTTTGCGATACCTGAAGGGTACTATTGATATGAGTTTGTTTTATACTAACAAAGATTGCGCAGACTTTATTGGTTATGCAGATGCAAGTTATTTATCAGACCCACATAAAGCTCGATCTCAGACAGGTTATCTGTTTACACACGGGGGACTGCTATATCATGGCGATCTACAAAATAGTCCATTGTTGCTACTTCTTCAAATCATGCTGAAATAATAGCAATTCATGAAGCAAGTAGATAATGTGTGTGGTTGAGATCGATGATAAAGTTCATCAAAGAAAGATGTGGTCTAGAAAATAATGTTAAAATACCCACAATTATATTCGAAGACAATGCCGCGTGCATAGCTCAATTGAAAGGTGGCTTCATAAAAGGAGATAGAACGAAACACATTTCACCAAAATTATTCTTCACACATAATCTTCAGAAGAATGGTAAAATTGATGTACAACAAGTTCGTTCAAGTGATAATCTTGCAGATTTATTCACAAAGGCATTACCAACATCAACTTTTGAGAAGCTAAGGCATAAGGTTGGAATGCGCCGTCTCCAAAATATCAAATGAAGCTTTCATCAGGGGGAGTAAATACGCGCTGCACTCTTTTTTCCTTAACCAAGGTTTTGTCCCACTGGGTTTTTCTGGTATGGTTTTTAATGAGGCAGCAATCAAGGCGTATTACCAGATATGTAGACACAAGATTTATGGATGTTCACGATAAATATGTATATTATGTTTAGTAAAGTTTTCTTTACGTAAGACATCCAAGGGGGAGTATTGCAAATTGAATGTCTTTTTCATCCAGCAATATGTCCATTTCTTTCCAAGTGGGCCTCACTTTTAAGTGGGCAACTTGCCCACTTAGTATTTGGTCTTCATACTATGCCTATAAATAGGCAAGAACGCACATATACAAAGGATATAGATATTGAAAAAGAAAAACTATCATTTCTCTTCTGTTTTCTCCTTTCTTCTCCCTTATTTCCTCCGTCTAATTAATTGTAAAGGTAGTATATTTATAACAAATTTAAGGTTTTAAAATTTTAATTAAGGTTATAATTTTAATAAGATCCTTTTTAGCTAATTTTAATTTAAGGTTATAAAATTTAGTGCTTTTTACTTATTAAAATTTTGTATCCACTCAAAATTAAAATGGAAAACATTATTTATTAGAGGTAGCCCTTTTCAAAATGAGAGAAGAAATTTTAAAGACTATAAAACGTTGGGTTCCAACTCCATTGCATAGAAGCAAGCAAGCGCAAGAAAAGGTTGAAGAAGATCTCACAGCTTATGGAATGAACCTCATGAATCGTCCCTCTCCGACTGATGAGCTTCTCAAACTTCTTGATGTTTTAGATCACATTTTTATTTGTTTTTTCTCCCCTGCATATGGATTGTCCTTTTTTTGTGAGTGCTAACTTCGATTCGATAGATTTCGAAGCCCTAGTTTATTTTTTCTTCTTTGATCAAAAATTCATTGCTGTTAAATGGACATCTACTGCTGTTGAGATGGAATTGCATAAAAAGATGTGGTGGAGGTGGGAATTGCTCTTCTACTGTAACGATTTTGGACTTGAAAATGGAAGCGAAAATCTATTTTTTCCGCTAAATTTATGGCTTACTGTTTATAAAACTACAACTGGATTTCCCAATTTAATGTGTATTTATGTTTGTTTCTCAAAGTTGTTTGCTGATATATTTGTTCCCCTTTTTCTTATTGTCAGAAAGTTGAGTCCTTACTGATGATGTTAGCTCAATGCCCTTTTGATTTGATGATAAGTGCACTTCAACCTGTAATGAAAGCACTGATTAGGAATGACCTTTTGAGGCATACCAATGAAGACGTCAAAGTTTCAGTTGTTTCTTGTATCACTGAGCTTTCTAGAATATTTTCCCCAAAGCACCCTTATGATGATCATAAACAAATGCAGGTATGAACAATACCATTCTAATTTATCCTTTTGTTTTTCCTTCAATATGTTTTCTTTTTTAAAACCTGGCCAATTTCTTTGTTTTAGGCTTATACAACCATTTACATTTTCTTTTCACATACATGTGTTCACAAATCTCAGGAAATTCTCCAGCAAACTGTAATGGCATTGAAAATGGTATCTGATGTTGCTGGCCGCAGTTACCGTAAGGTGGCCCGAGTCCTTGAAACTATTGCCAAATTATCGAGATATTCAAACTTTTTCTCAGGAACATCAGGTATTCTGTCAAAATTCTCTTTCCCATGGATATTATCATCGTTCTTTCATTCTTCAATGTTATTTAGAGTTCTGGTTCATTTTTTTTCCATCAACAAAGTCAACTACCTTCAGATTAAATTTGGGTGAAATATAAATTTCATTAGGATGTTGCAATGTGCTTTGTATTTTTAACTGCTTATCCATTGTGATGAAACTACAGCCATCGAGGAATATGCTTTATGACCTTTGTAATTTATATAATGGTTGTGGCTTCTCTTGTCTATAAAAAAAAAAAATAGCACACAATGTCTTTATGGCAATGGCGATAGCGGAGTCAGGATTTTCATTAAGGGGACTCAAAATATAACTAATCGAAATAATAGAATTATCTTGGATGGAAAACCATTTCAAAATCAAGAATTCTATTTTAACTCACACAAAGAAACCAAGGGGACTAAACATATAGTATATATACATAAAAAAAAGTTTTTTTACCCATCCACAAAAGTTTTATCAACACCGTTTGGACAAAGCTCTGCCACTGGGCACTGACTAGCTCCAAATGGTGGTAATCTGAAATACCCTTATGCATTGAAACACTGCTCAACCATACGTGCTATTCAGTTTGCTTGCATATACTCCGTTTGAGTCACACCTGAGAATGTAGGAGACTGTTGACATGGTAAACCATACCATTTTATCCCAGTGGAGATAATATTTCTCTGATGATTTCTGGTTGTAGTAATATTTATGTTATATTTTCTATGGAGGCCCTACCATCCTCAAAATATATTCACTAGGATGAAAGAAATTATGACTCAGCTCATAGAAGACAGTTCTTGACACTCAATTTTGGACTTCCACAATATAATTTAAAAAATCGAGTTTCTTCAATTTTAAAACAATTCGCTTGAGAATAAATAAATAATATATATATGTATTAAATAATTCTTGAACATTAATATATATATTTTTTTATTACTTTTTATCATTTATTTGAAAATTGTCTCAATTTTTTTTTTTTAATAAATATTTTGTAAATTAGTTTGGCTTAATTAATAGACTCATATTTCAAGTTAATTAATTTAAACTTAAGTTAATTATTTTACTCTGTCAAAATTAAGAAGTTTGTTAATTAATTAATGTTTACTCATCTTATTTTAATTCTAGCCTTCTTCAATTTTAAATAAATTAAAATAATTGAAATATTTTCAAGATTATCTTAAATAAATACGTCATCTTCATAATATATACAATTTTTGTTATATAGTTATTACATTTTATAAATATTCAAAATTGACCTATAATTTTTTATTATTAATTATTTCGTAAATTAGTAATTAGTTACAATTAGGTTAATTATTATTTTTTGTTAAAAATTAAGAAGTTCGTTAATTAATTGATATTAATTCGTCTTATTTTGATTTTTTAACCGGATTCACTAATTAATTTTATGTTTTTATTTCTTCCCCTAAATAACACATAATTAATATTATATTAATAATATTTTAATTCCTACATTAATACTACATCATGCAAATAATATATACCATCCTCCAAATTTTCACATTTCATTCTATCTATATACTACACATAAAATAATCTACACCTCACTATAAGAAAATCATTAAATAGTTTCTCAATTTCTACACTTTACAAAATTTCCTTTGTTAGAAAAAAAATAAATAATAAAATATATATTATATTCCACGCGTGCCCCTCCCCATATCCCTATACTAATATTATATTCCACGCGTGCCCCCGCCTATACCCTATATTAATACTATATTAATTCGCCCATCACCCTTTGTCCCCTCTTCAATAAATATATATATATATATATATATATATATATATATATATATATTATGAATAGTTGGTTGTGTTGGATGATTGATGGGTAGTTTGAAGGACGAATGCTGGAGGGCTGCTTTATGTCTGTATTTGTTCTGTAGTTGGTTCTTGGTTAATAAAAACACAAGTATAGGCTGGAGGATTGATACTATAAGTAGGACAAAGGCCTTCAAAGAGAAATGAAAGGATTTTTTGAGCATTTTTCCACTTAACCAAGGAATCCCTTTCTTGACATTTGTATTTGAGAGAGAGAGAGCTATGCTTAGGTCAGTTTCTTCAGTCAACTTTTTTGGTAAGCCGTTTGGTGCAGCACTTGCATTTTGGTGTATTCTTCTTTCTTTCCTTGGTAGAGGGGACAAAGGGTGATAGACGAATATTGTTATTATTTTTATTTTTTTAATAGGTGCGAATGAATGAATATATATATATATATATATATATATATATATATATATATATATTCACCCGCACCAAAAAAAATAATGCGGAATGGGTCAACTAATAATATATTGGGGAACGAATATTATTATTGTTATTAATTTATTTTTTTTGGTGCGGGTGAATATATATATATATATTTATTGAAGAGGGGACAAAGGATGATGGCGAATATTGTTATTATTATTATTATTTTAATAGGTGTGGATGAATATATATATATATTTATTGAAGAGGGGACAAAGGGTGATGGACGAATTAATATAGTATTAATATAGGGTATAGGCGGGGGCACGCGTGGAATATAATATTAGTATAGGGATATGGGGAGGGGCACGCATGGAATATAATATTATATTTTTATTTTTCTGAAAAAGGAAATTTTGTAAAGTGTAGAAATTGAGAAACTATTTAATGATTTTATTATAGTGAGGTGTAGATTATTTTATGTAAAAATTGGGGGGATGGTATATATATTATTTGCATGATGTAGTATTAATGTAGGAATTAAAATATTACTAATATAATATTAATTATGTGTTATTTAGGGGAAGAAATGAAAACATAAAATTAATTAATGAATCCGGTTAAAAAATCAAAATAATACGAATTAATATCAATTAATTAACGAACTTCTTAATTTTTAACAAAAAAAAAATAATTAACCTAATTGTAACTAATTACTAATTTACGAAATAATTAATAATAAAAAATTATAGGTCAATTTTGAATATTTATAAAATGTAATAACTATATAACAAAAAACTGTATATATTATGAAGATGACGTATTTATTTAAGATAATCTTGAAAATATTTTAATTATTTTAATTTATTTAAAATTGAAGAAGGCTAGAATTAAAATAAGATGAGTAAACATCAATTAATTAAAAAAGTTCTTAATTTTGACAAAGTAAAATAATTAACTTAAGTTTAAACTAATTAACTTGAAATATGATTCTATTAATTAAGCTGAATTAATTAACAAAATATTTATTAAAAATAAAAATCTTTTTGAGACAATTTTTGAATAAATGATAAAAAGTAATAAAAAAATATATATTAATGTTCAAAAATTATTTAATATATATATATATATATATATATATATATATATATTATTTTTCTCAAGCGAATTGCTCGATTTTTTTAAATTACGTCGTGGAGGTCCAAAATTGGGTGTCAACAATAGTGATGAACTCTCAGTAGAGCTTCTATGGCCTCTTCTTGATAGTCTCAAAATTGATAATCAGGTAATAAACAATCTCCTATGAACCTCTGTGTTAAAAATATTTCTTCGGCACTTTTCTAATCCAGTGGTTTCTTTTATCCAGATGGCTTCACCTGTTGCATCAAAATTGGGGGAGGAAGTCCTAAAAGATTGTGCTGCCATTGTTAAACCTTACTTTGCTGAAGCCCTAAAGTCAATGAGCTTAAATTCTGATTATTATGCTGAAATTGGTTCCTTATTATGCAATGAATTGCCAAAAGGAAAAGAAATGGTATGTTGTATTCATAACTATCTTGTCTACACCTACAACAATGGCTGCTTGCTTTTCTTGAAAGATATGTTTATTCATATGATGCTTTATTTAATGTTTGATACATCACTTTCATTGTCTATACAGCCAAGCATTCATTTACACATACAAGTGGGCATAAACATCATGATTAAAAATGTCGGCTTTTCCTTCTTTCTTGTGCGTGATGGTAGACTAGATACTCAGTAACTTCATGCATACAAAGCTCTGATAATTACATAGATGGAGGTTACATATAGTCATAGATCAGTACGTCATGTTTCCTTGTAGCCATCTTCCTCCCGGATTTATAATTAGCACATTTGTTTAAGTGATTTTCATCTTTGACTGATAATTTATTAGCCTGTGCAGCTCACAAGTAAAAAAGAAAATTGCAAAAGGAAAGTAATAATTTGTTCATTGCAAAAATAAATTAGCAAAGATCTTGAAATAACTATTACTGATCTATACTGGTGTCAACCTTATCTCCAGATTCTTCAATATCGTGCATCTTAGTAGTAATTTTCTTCTTCTTCTCCTTCTGTTTCATTCCATAAATTTGTTTCAGTGATAGCTCCTTGTGTTCTTTGATGCTTCCTTCTTCATTCTTTATGATAGATTCAGATTTTCTCTCTGCGCCACAATCGGAAGCAGACTCATTCTTCCTTGAGTCCCTTCCTGGTTTTCTTTTGGCACATAGTGTGCACTTGGTTCTCTCTCCCCAAGTGAGACCTAAATGAAGAGAATTTTTTTTTCTGAACTGGGGATTGTGGCACATCTCCTATTGGAACTAACACAACCAGCTCATTATCCTCATTTATCGGGATTTCTTTTTTCTTGGGCTGACACAAATCACCATGATTTCCAGTGCTATTATTGTGATTTTCGGACACCAAAGAATGATGGCCACTACTACCTGTAAGTTTATGACTTCCAGTCCCTTCTTGGTTTTCTTTTGGCACATTTGTTGCTGGTTGCACATCTTCTGGATTGTCAGGTTTCATGATGTTTGTTGTACAAGTATCCTTTAGCTTCTCCCTGTGAATGTCATCCTGCAGCGCTGGCTCACAAAATTTAGCCTCACATCGTGTGAAAGTTGGTTCATCTGAGGCTAAAGTTTGTGAGCCAGCGCTGCAGGATGACACTCACAGGGAGAAGCTGAAGGATACTTGTACAACAAACATCATGAAACCTGACAATCCAGAAGATGTGCGACCAACAACAAATGTGCCAAAAGAAAACCAGTCAAGTCATAAACTTACAGGCAGTAGTGGCCATCATTCTTTGGTGTCCGATAATCATAATAATAGAACTGGGAGTCATGGTCATTTTGTGTCAGCCCAAGTGAAGAGATCCCGAATAATGAGGATGATGAGCTGGTTGTGTTACTTCCAATATGAGATGTGCCACAATCCCAAGTTCAGAAAAAAGATTCTCTTCATTTAGGTCTCACTTGGGGAGAGAGAACCAAGCGCACACTATGTGCCAAAAGAAAACGAGGAAGGGACTCAAGGAAGAATGATTCTGCTTCCGATTGTGACACAGAGAGAAAATCTGAATCTACCATAAAAAATGAAGAAGTAAACATCAAAGAACACAAGGAGCCATCACTGCAACAAACTTATGGAATGAAGCAGAAAACTACTACTAAGATGCACGATATTGAAGAATCTGGAGATAAGGTTGACACCAGTACAACTCAGTAATAGTTATTTCAAGATCTTTGCTAATTTATTTTGCAATGAACAAATTATTACTTTCCTTTTGCAATTTTCTTTTTTACTTGTGAGCTGCACAGGCTACTAAATTATCAGTCAAAGATGAAAATTACTTAAACAAATGTGCTAATTATAAATCCGGGAGGGAGTTGGCTACAAGGAAACATGACGTACTGATCTATGACTATATGTAACCTCCATATATGCAATTTTCAGAGCTTTGTATGTATGGATGTAAATTTTTGAAATGCTTCATCTACTGATTTGGTATCTTACATTTTGCTACTTCACTGATTTTTAAGAACTTCCCTTCGCAAGAAAACTATTTTTAGCTCTACCTTTTCCATTCAGGATTCTAAAAGGGCTCGTACCAGCAATGATCATGGTGCAGAACTGATCGGTGCTAAAATAAAAGTTTGGTGTCCATTGGAGCAAGCGTAAGTTCCTTAAAATATTGATGTGAAGACTGTAACACCATTGTAAATTTATTGTACTAGTCACACCTAACCATCCTGCATGCACACTCATTTTAGAAACTTGAAGTAACCTTCAGTTATTGAGTTTGTTCTTCATAACATTGCCTTGCCTGCTAGGTTTTATGTGAAAGAATCTCCTTCGACGGCATACTTATACTCCTATAAGTCTTTGAATTGATAGTATAGATCTTGTACTTGCATGGATTTTATCCATAACTTTGTATTACACCTTGGCTCATTCGGTATTTCTTGAGTTATGTGGTACTTCATGATCCTTGATGCTGTAAGCAGAGCTCAAACTTGCAGACCATGCCTCCACATGATGGTAGTTGTAGGCATAGTCGGACTATAACCTTTTGTGGTTAATGTGTTCCTGCGTCCCCAATGCAGCTTATTACTGGCATATAAGCGAACTAACATGACTAAACATATTCACAATTAGTTGATATCACCTATTTAGATCTTTTTCCTCCATTGTGTTGTATCTTTAGCTAAATCTGGATGGATTTGAAGAAATTTTAGGTCTTCCAAAACCACTTCTTTACACGTGAGTTTTGGTTTACCTCATCTTCTTTTTATACCTACACTCATTTGGTTTCACACCTATGTAATCTGAAAGTCGATGTAGGACAAGACAAAACCATCCCAAGCGACCTCTTCTCATTTTATCCTTAATGTGTGCTACTTGCACCTTCTAGCAAAAGTGGTCATTTTTAGTCTTATATAATCATGTATCATCGCACATCCATCTTAGTATCGCATCGCTGCGACACTTATCTTGTGGATATGTTGCACTTTCACGGCCCAACATTCACTATAATATAATATTGTAGGTCTTATAATTGTTATGTAAAGCTTACAATCTGTCACATAACATCCAAGTAACACTTCTCCATTTAAAATCATCTGATTTTTATTCTATTGAGTCACATCTTCATCTAGAACTTCATCCTCCTGGAATAACGAGAATCTAGATATCTAAATTGTTTGCATTTAGGCACGTCAATCCCATCTAGTCTCACCTCAACTCCGTTCTTCTCATGTTGGATATATTTAGTCTTACTTGTACTCATCTCATCCTAAAACCCTTGCTCTCTAAAGTGCTTCTCAACAATTCAAGCTTTGTTGACACCCTTACTGGTTTCATCAATTAACACAATTTCATCAGCAAATGGTTTAGGACCTCACTTTGTATTGTGTTGGTTAGTCCATTAATAACTAGAGTAAACAAGTAGTGCCTTAATGATGATCCTCAGTGTAAACCCACGGTTAGGGGAAACTCAACTCCTTTGTATCTCTTACTAGTTCTCACGCCAGTGTCAACTCTTTCATACATGTCCTTTATGACTTTCACATATTTATTATGAATTCCTTTCTCCTCCATTACCCACCAAAGGACTTTTGTGGTACTTCTTCTTATGCTTTATCTAGGTCAGTGAACACGATAGGTATGTCTCTTCTCATAAGAAATTTACATTAATCATGTTAGAAGAGGGATGGCGTACAAATCCACTCCTCAAAGAAAAGTGTACATAGTCGTTGCAATAAAATTTACCCACTAAGAGTCGGGGTCGAATCCCACATGGAACAATATACTAGGGTAATCAAGCTAGTTATGGAATTGTCATCAATTAAGCTAACCAAATGATTTTCAAATATTTGATTTTGTTTAAAACTCATAAAGATAAAATCTATCTAGAAAACGGGTAAAATGATCAATGGCCTCGCAAGCAAAAGAAAACAAGATATATGGAATTTACGGAATTGATTATCATCAAGAACGACCCATTACAAATAATTAACTACTAATTATTATCATGGGACAATTAGTTAGCCTTGGAATCTCAATTACCCACCAAGACACTAATTACATTTCAATTTTGGGCTACACTTACGTTCTTCCTATTTCTAGGTTGAACTCATTTTGTGTCTCCAAATCTTCAAACCCTAGGTGTGGTTGGTGTTCCTTGTTTTCCTAGCTTGGCATAAACTTCCAAAGAGATGACACATGACCCTAAAACTATTATTTATAGGACTCAAAAAATGATCAAACGAAATTACAAAAATGCCACTGCATGCGCACTTTGCGACTGCAGAACTGCTCCGCGGTCCGGAAAGCAGGTCAGTGTTCACAGAGTGGACTCCCATCTTCAAAGGAGGATCTTCTGTCCTAAAGTGTGGTCTTGATGTTGCTCCGCAGAACCAGAACGCGGTCTGCAAATGGGCTTCATGACATGTTATTCTTGATAGCAGACTGGAATGTGGTCCGCTGAACAGCAATGGGACCACAAAAGATCATCGCATTTGGGTCTTCAAAGTCCTTTATATTCTGTCTCTTTTTGTGGCTGACAGACCCATTCTGCGGTGTGCGGTCTGGTTTTGTGGTGGTCCACAGAAGGGATATTTGCTGCACTTGGTTCATTTTTTTGACGCAGTTGTTTACTTTTTCCCTCCTTAGGTGTCCCACCTCAAAATATCTACAAAATGTAAAATAACATAAAAATCATATACTAAAAATGCATTAAGGACATGAAAAGTCTATGTAAATTACATAGAATGTGCTGTACTTTCATGGCACATCAAAGAGTTAGCCTCTGTTGTAGATCTATCAGGCATAAATCCAAAGAGATTTTTGTTACTCTTGGCGGGTTCCTAAGTCTATGTTCTATCACTCTTTCACTGAGTTTCATTGTATAATTCATGAGTTTAATGGCACTATTATTCGCACAACTTTGAATATCTCTTTGTTCTTCAATTCATTGTATCTACCAATTCGGATTTAACTTTATCCTGAATAAGAAGGAAGAATCTAGCTACGATTTCTCATCTTAAAGTTTCTCTTTATAGGTTTTACGAGGGAGTCATTTC
Source organism: Solanum dulcamara (assembly GCF_947179165.1). Classification (NCBI taxonomy): domain Eukaryota; kingdom Viridiplantae; phylum Streptophyta; class Magnoliopsida; order Solanales; family Solanaceae; genus Solanum; species Solanum dulcamara. The sequence continues at coordinate 69,812,937 of NC_077244.1, forward strand.
TTCTTTTGATTCAGAGACAAACTAACACGAGGTGACGAGATTATTTATTTTTATGAATTCTTCTCATTGTTTCTCTAATTCAGAATGTTTTTTTTAAAGTTACTTATATGTTCCATTCTATTTTATACACTTCTCATTTTAAGATATATTTTAATGCTTAATGAATGTACAACTCCAGAACAATAACAATTCAACATCCCCTGGTATCATATGTTTCAAAAAAAGGTTCTCCCTTTTAAGTCAAAGGGGTCAGATAAACTAGGGAATAGCCAAATCTATTTAACTCTTCAAATTCAAGATCTGCCACGTAAATCGCTTTTTACATACAGGTACAACCTTACAGTTTAGAGACCTCTTTGTTGTAAACCCTATTAAAAAATATACTGATCGTGAAGTAGCATTATCTAACTTGAACCGTATTTTATTGGCTTTAACATTTCGCAAAAAATCCTCCTGAAAGTTTCAAATGAACGGTGTTGTTTGGTGTTTCCTTTTTTAGGTCGTATATGATGATAGCGAAGTAGAAAAATTGAAACTGCATGAAGAACGATGGGAGATGCTTGAAGACAATTCATCTCAAAAGGTTCTCTACCCATCTGATATACTGTTGTTTCTGACAGATTTCATATTAGTATAACTCCACTCAACTTACATTAGAATATTCTAGTATTGAATGCAGTTAGCAAATTTGAAGCGAAGAGTGTATCTCAGGCTAAATGTTAATATTATTCGCTCTAATGCAATATTTGGCCAAAAGAGCATGGATGCTTTTATCGTGTTTAATTATAATAAGTAAGCTAAAACAGTTTCATATATGAATAGATACAGTACTCACATATTTCGCTTGTTCGAAAAGTGTCTCTCCAGATGAGATAGAATCGGCTTAGTGGTTAGCCGTCTCCACCTCCAACCTGTAGGTTGAGGATCTGAGTCACTCTGTGGTAAGAGGGGAATCATGGGTGATTCGTGGGAGTTGTAAAGGGAATAAAAAAGGATTTTAGTGAAAGTGGTTCAAAGTGTTTCATGTCTGAAGAACTCCTTGTTCTAATTTTTTGTTTCAGGATTCTAAAAGGCCCTGTACCATCAAAGAATATGGCAAGGAACTGGTTGGCGCTAGAATAAAAGTTTGGTGGCCATTTGAAGAAAAGTAAGTACTTTGGAATATTGATGTGAGCACTGCAAATCATTGTAAATTTGTTGTACTAATGACACTCATCCACCCAACCATCCTGCACACACACACTTTTCAGCAACTTGATGTTATTGAGTTTATGCTCTAAAAAATTGTCTTGCCTGCTAGGCTCTATAAGCAAGAACCTCATTCCTCCAGTTACTTATACTCCTATGTCTTTGGATTTGATGGTATTGCAAGAATACTAGCATGTGCTTATTTGTAACTTGTATTATTCCTTGGTTCATTCAAGTATTTCTTGAGTTACTCCCTTTGTCCCAATATATGTCTCAGTTTTCTATTGGCCACGAACTTTAAGAAAGAAAGAACGACTTTTGATACTTATGGTCTCAAACATGTTATAGATATTTCTATGGCTATAAAATCATGTCAGAGGGTAAAATTGGAAGTTTAAATTTAAATTATTTCTAATTATAAAAGGTGTCATTTGTTTTTGGGATATGCTAAAAAAGGAAGTGTATCAATAAAACGGGACAAATGAAGTCTGTGTTCATGATCCTTGATGCTTTAAGCTGAGTTAAAACTTGCAGGTGGCTCCTGCATACAGAGTCAGACAGTAACCTTTTGTGGTTAATGGTTTCCTGAGTTTCCAATGCAGCTTGTTTGTCTAAAACGCTGATGTTTTCTTGGGCTACATATTTTCGGCTAGGCTAACAAACGAGTTATGGATTACAATAGGTTCTGCATGTAGCTTTCAGGATACGGAAAAGGGCCTAAAATGCCCTTGAACCATTGGAAAAGGTACAAAAATGTCATCATCCATCTATTGGGCCTAAAATGCCCTTGACATCCACCATTAGGTCCAAAAATGACCTTTTCTTTAACGGAAAAGGACATTTTAGGCCCAATAGATGGATGAGGGACATTTTTGTACCATTTCCAATAGTTCGAGGACATTTTAGGCCCTTTTTCCGTAATTAAAATTCTGTTAAATAAATTATGATTTATAATTAATTTTAAATAATTAAATTGTAACCAATAGATGGCCGCCACGTGTTTAAAAAAATTATTTAATTAAATTTTTGTTAAATAAATTTTAATTTATAATTAACTTTAAATAATTAAATTGTACCCAATAGATGGCCGCCAAGTGTTTAAAAAAATTATTCAAATTATTTAATTAAAATTTGGTTAAATAAATTTTGATTTATAATTTAATTTTAAATAATTAAATTGTAACCAATAGATGACCACCACGTGTTTAAAAAAATTATTCAAATTATTTAATTAAAACTCTATTAAAAGGTCCTAAAATGCCCTCGAACTATTGAAAATGGTACAAAAATGCCTCTCATCCATCTATTGGGCCTAAAATGCCCTTTTCCATTAAAGAAAAGGTCATTTTTGGACTTAAAGGTGGATGTCAAGGGCATTTTACGCCCAATAGATGGGTGAAGGGCATTTTTTTACCTTTTCCAATAGTTCAATGACATTTTAGGCCCTTTTCCGTTCAGGATAGTTTAAGCATCCTTGCTGTTCTGCTCTAATGCATGTGAAAAAATATCTTCATCTTATGATACTAAGACACTCTGAGGTGTTTCAATTACTTGAGACCGTTCATACTAATGTATCGACCACATGGTCCGTTTCTCTTTTCCTTTTTCTCTTCTCTGCCTCATTCTTGAGGGATCATAGTACTTACCTTTGGTAGATTTTTCTTGGGGGCTGCCTATTCTATGAAACAGGCATATGTTGCTGGCGATATTACTTTTCTATTTATTTAATTCATTATATTATTCTTTTTGCAAGTATTTGTTGGCTCACTATTCCTATGCAAACATATCACAGTGAAATAGAGAACAATGAAAAAACTGATGAGTTATAGTGGATGCTCAGTTTGGACTGTAGTTTAGAAACCCAATATTGTGACTCGTGGCGAGTCAGATGACATCTTCAATTTCATTTCTACCAATTCCAATATTACTTTATGTTGAAGGAGGAAGAATCAGCTACATTTTCTTATCTTAATGTGTTTCTTTGTAGGTTTTCCGAGGGAGTAGTTTCTTGTTCTGATCCTGTGAAAACAAAACACAAGGTGATGAGATTATTATGAAGCCTTGTGTTATGGCCCGCCACTTGAAGTCATTGTTTCACTAAATTCATAATTTTTCTTTGAGTTACTCTTTATGTTTAAACACTTCTCATTCATATTTATAGATGTATTCAAATGGTTAATGCACATTCAACACCACCATAACAACAACAATGATAATAATAATAATAATAATTCAACATCCTTGATCTGTTTGAACCTTAGTATCATATGTTTCCTTATCTAAATAAAATATCAGGTAATATATCTGTAAATAAAATAATTGTATCTCCATGTTGAGTCAAATGGGGTCACATAATCTAGGAAATAGCCAAGTCTATTTAACTATTCAAATTCAAGATCTGCCACATAAATCTGTTCTTACATACAGGAACGACCTTACAATTTAGAAACCTCTTTGTTACACCTTTTTTTTGGTTTCCCATCCGGTGTCCGGAGCTCCGATTAAATCCTGTTAGCGCACTGCAGGGCCCATTCGAGGGTGGTGCTCCCAACAGGATTTTTTCCATTCCTAGGGATCGAAACCGAGACCTCTGGTTAAGGGTGAAGCAGTCCCACCATTGCACCATAACCCATGTTGGTATTTGTTACAACCTTATTTATAACTAACCAAGGAAGGGAAATATATACTGATCGTGAAGTAGAAATCTTACATAACTTGAACATGTTTTTCTCGCTTTAATGTTTTGTCAAAGTTCCTCCTTAAAATTCTAAATGACCGAAGTGGTTCTGGTGTTTCCTTTTTAGGTCGTATATGATGATGGTCAAGTAGAGAAATTTAGACTACATAGATAAAGAACGGTGGGAGATGCTTGAAGATAATTCATCTCAAAAGGTTTGTTACCTGTCTGATATATTCTGTTGTCTCATACAGATTTCATATTCTTGGTGCATCTATATTTGTTTTGATGTTATTCTTTTCGGTGCAATCCGTACAGGACCATGGATTAGGCATTCAAGGCCATGCTGTTTCATCTGCTAAGTAAGTATTGATTCTAATTTTGGTATAACATTTGGGATATCCAGATTCAATTGTTGTGCTTCACTTGTACATACCAAGTTATTTTTAGAATTTATCCAGCACATCACCTTGACATGTCAATAGTTTTGGTCCTATGTGTAGCTCAGATAGAAAATTTCCATTTATCTAAAATCTTTGTTTGGATATTCAAGTCAACCCAATGCAAACTACATATGCATGTCTCTACCTGGAGAGTCTAGGCTAATTATCAGCCTTCCTTCTGGTCTTAATGTTGTCAAAATGTGACGTATCTGAAAGAATTGGTATTCCTGGAAGGTATCCAAGATAGACAATTCACTTTGAGTACACAGGAAATTCCGCATATACTGGATTTTGCATTGTCAAAGTTTGAAATTTCAAGCCAGTTACACCACCCGAAAGAATTGGTATATCAAAGAGGCAGAGGATGAGCTAGGTGATGTGATTTTAATAATTGTTTAACCAAGTTTCCAGTGCCTCTTGATATACCAATTCTTTCGATAAGGTTACTTTGTATATTCAAGGTTAAAATTATATTTGATGAATCTCCTTATTGAAAATTCTGGCTCCGCCACTGTCAAAAGGAAGTATCTAGGATAATGTTTCTGTAAAATCTTCTCTTTTCCCATCTGAGGGGGATAACGTGACTGTACTCTCATTTCTTAGTTTCAGGCACGGTACCAGGAAAATCTTTCTCCCACCCAAGCACTAATTAAGTTGTGTTACTTGCACATTATATTGACATTTTAAATATTTTTGGTTGATGAACTGGAGTAGGTCTTCAAAGAAGAAAGCAACAGGAAACTCCTCAACAGGGCCAAACATCTCTTCATCCAAAAAGGTCTTTCTGTTTGTTACACTTGTACCCCGTAATATTGCATTCTGAAATGAATATTCGACGTCTTCTTTTTAACAGGTCGTAGTTTTTATCTCCAGTCATGAAGTACCGCAGAGTAGAAGGGCACTCAGTGGAAATTTCTGTTGTGGATAGGGAAGTCTTGAAGAATTTTCATAAAGCAGTGGGATGTAACTACTAAATTAGGTTTACCATTAAGGGATGTGATCCTATTGATTTGAGAAATGAGATGTTAAGTCTTAGAATAATCAGCATTCAAAAATAACTGAATGGGTGTGACATTTCTCATCAGGCATAATGATCCTACAAGTCTTTTTAGCTTGTCATGCTTGTAGACTTATTATATGTAGCTATAGGCTGCTCTCTGTGTTTACAAATACTTGCCGCCTTATATGTATGATTTGATAACTACTGTTGGAGACAATTCCGAACCCATAAAGTTCAAACTCTGGATCTGTAATTTGAAATTGTTTGTGGTTTCACTGTATCATAAACTGTCTGATTTTTGAATATTTAAATGTGTAGAGATATAAGAACAAGTTAAGATGATGTTGAGATTTAGATTAGACTAAACTAGGAGATTTTTAGATTTAGAAAACATTGAAGTCGTTTGTTTTTGGTGGATAAGGTTAAAATTATTTGTGGCCTAATTCATGCACGCTGCGGAATAAAGTAGACAGGTGATGTGATTTTAATAATTGTAACAAGTTTCCAATGAATAAAAGAAATGGCAAAGTCAATCATGTTTTGATTCTAATCTCCACATAGTATGTAGGGGATATATTCATAGCTAAGATGGTCGGACTCGGATGCGGGTGTCTAATACAGATATAATTAAAATTTTAAGATTTGAATATACAGATTCAGATACATATATTGTTACAGGGATTCAAATATCTAAAAAAGAGCTATATGTCAAATTATGAGACATTATATGAAAAACTTATTAGGTATTTTGAGGAGAAAATATTGTTCAAGAGTAGAATCTCGGAAGGAGATAAAAGGTATAGGACTGACATAGAAATCTCGCTATACAAGCTATTCCATCTTCTTCAATTCCACCATAGCTTTTGTTTTGATTGCGGAAATCATACGTATCTAAATCGAATATCTCTATCGATTTTGTTCAAAATACCCGAAATTGGTTGATCAAGTCCAATATGAATTCCACACTCATATTGTATACATGAATATAACATCGAAAATGAAGCATATTAGTAACTTATATCCCTAATTTTCGATGGAATATAATTAGACTACTTATTGCTTAGCTTTCTTTGTGCTTCCACATTTTATTTCTTTTTTGTCATGTGTTACTACTGCGATATATTGAAAACGGCATTAGTTGAGTATTGGACTCTGCTTTCTTGCCCAAGTTCCATAATTATCTCCATGTCTACCAACCCATCCGCTGTATAATCATGGGCGGAACTAGAAGGCCAAGTACGAGTTTGGTTCAATGTCCAAAATTTATATTTAGAATTATCACTTAATCAATAATTAATTAATGATTATTTTTTAACTTTGTCACTTAATTATGATAAACAATTATAGTTTGATATAAACACCAAATGTGATGAACTTTTTCTTTACTTAGTAAAACTCAAAAATATATGGCAAACTAGTGCAGAATGCTACAAAATTCCTACCTTAACCTCAACTTCAACCGACTTAAAAGGATTTGGTTCTTTTTTCCAAAAGTCTGTCTAGAAAATCTTATATAAATTCTTATGTACAACAAATGTTTTTCACGTAAAATAAATGTTATTCATCCAATATTCTTCCGTAATTGAAAGTTGTATATTTTTGTCTTTTTTTGTTGTTGTTATATTGGAAAGCACTTCTCTTCGGTCTCTGATTTTTTATTTGTGTTGGAGCGCTTCTCTCTAATTTTCATCTTTTTTTTGTGTGTGTTGGTCTGTGATGGAGCACTTCTCTCCGACTTTCAATTTTTTATCAATTTTTAATTGTTAATGCACGTCTCATCAACCGTCAATTGTTGAAGCACTTCTCTTGGATGTTGTTGAAAATTTTCCCTCCAACTTTCAATTACGGTTGAATCTCTTACTTTCATTCGAAGTTTCTCTGCTCTTGAGCCAATGACCTGTCCCAAGATAGAAGTAGCAATGGTTAATGCCATAGCTGTTTTGGGCATCGCAACTGATTTCCTCAGCATAGCTATAAAGGGAACAGCAGCAAGGACTGCAACAAACCATGATAGTGAGAACTTCTCAGTGTGTTCTCTCCATATGCCTAGTGGAATATTAGCTGTCATTCCCAAGGCTCCAGTAACAAACATCTTCGAAAATAATGGTTGCGGCCGCATAGTCTTCACAAAAACAGTCCTGGCCAGGGCAGCCCTGACTGAAACAACTGCAGATGGGCATTTAAGCTTCATTCCAAGAGGCAACTGAAAAGTTGATGCTACAATTGGGAGAACACCGTTAACAGCTATATATGATTTCGCGATAGGACAATTCCCTGTTTCCAACCACTCATTTCCTATTGCCTCGTGCTTATTAGATGATTTGTCCTGAGGAAAAGGTTTTCTCTTCTTCGTCTTTGTCTTCTTCTTCGAATTCCATTTTCGAGAGAAAGGATCAAAACTAAAAGGACTTCCTGTTCCGAACGATGACAAACTTATCGAGGCAGCTTTTGCAGCTACAGTATTCTGCTTCCATGAAAAGTACGTAGGTAATAACTTTCTGAATGCCGATGGTTTGAATGCTCTCTACTCCGTAATATGAAAATAGCTAGTACTAGTCTTATTTATAATCGTGCAAAGCCTAATTTAATTAGGATTAGAAATATTATTTCTATTTTGATTAGACTTAAGTTAAATAATTTTAAATCCTAAACAGATTTAATTTCTTACGTTAACTTTGAATTATTCTTCCAAAATACAAAATCAATCATGTTTTGATTCTAATCTCAACATGATATGATATGTAGGGTTATTCATAGTGTAGTTGTGTGCTTTCATATCATCACCTAATTTTCTTTTCTAGTATTATAATTAGATAGACTATTGGTTAGTTTTCTTTTCTTGGTGCTAGGGCTAACATATATAATATATTGAACACGTATTGCACATGTTATTCCTTTTTGTGATGTGTCACTACTGTGGTGTGTTTTATTCGTATAAATTTGAAATTTGTTACTATTTTTTTATATTTTTACGTCATAGTAGCATATTGTTCTCTTGTTATTTCTCAGAATTCAAAAATGCCAATTATTAAGCATGGAACAGGTTAGTAAATATGATTTTTTAAAGTTTAATAAAGTTTGAGTTTAGGTCTCCATTGTTCACGAGCCGTTCCTAATGCCATTGAGCTTTATTTCTTCTCTTCTCTGTTTCTTTTATCACAAAATTTGATCACAACGTCAATGACAATAACAACGTCTAAATTTTTTATATAGACTTGACAAAATATTTTAACGCTTACGTAAATAATTTTAATAAGTGAAACTAGTAATCTGAAAAATAAAAGAAGTAAGTTACTATAATATGTTGAAGTACATAGTAACGTCATCAATTTACTTGGTAGCACAAGTCACAACTCTTCATTTTCAAAAAGTAAGAATAAAAAAGTAAAGTATACACAATTTTTAAGTAGAAAATCACCATTGACTCAAAGATTAAAATCACAATTTGCTTCGAATTCCTCTGAATTTAAACTCAACTCTTCTATTAAAACACTGAGTCAAACTCAATTACAAAAGTAATCCTAAAGAACTCATCTTTAAACCTTATTGCACAACCATCATAAACAAATCTCCTTCAAGTTAACTCTAACTTGAAGCAACTTAAAAGATTACACTCTATATTAACCTTCAGAGTTACTCTAGCTTGAATCAATATTTACTCCAACAGAGTTAATACTTCTACAAGAAATTGATAAGTTACAACTCAAAAGCCTAATACATGAAACAAGAATTGGAAAGAAAGTATCAAAATGTAATTTTTAAAACCATACACGTAATTTTCCTAAATTGCTTTGTTCAAATTATTTTCATAAAGTAAACCAAAACTGTATTTAGGATTGCAAATTCCGCTTTTATATTCCTATAAAGGAACAAAAAGTATCTTTAGGTAATTCTGAAGCCACAAAATTATTTTTTCCTAAATTGTTTCATTCAAATTATTTCCATAAAGTAAACCAGAACTATTTAGGATTGAATTTCTTGAGATAATTTTCAAGATTGAAATTAATGTGAACAAAAAATGAAATAAAAACTGGATCAGAATTGATGAAATTTAAAGGAATAAACAAATAAAGCACTAGAGTTGGCACGAATAAAGATTAAATTCGAATATTAAGAATGTTAATATGTGAATTAGCACTAGATCATTCTTAACAAGAATCTCAATAATATAATCCAACAATGTAAAATTTTCAATCTAGCCCAAATAAATATATTGTTATTTAAAATTTTTTAAAAAAACTTCTTTCGAGAAATTCGCCATTAAATATTGTTCCACAATAAATATTTTTCTTTATCAACACATATTGAACTTCTAAGAACTTTGCTGTTTCAAAGTCAATACACAATTTTGTTCATAGAACCTTCACAAGTTAATTACTCAATTAATTTAATAAGCAAATTACATTAGTTAATTATCAAATTACCATATGGGTCAATAATAGCACACTTTTACTATTTCAATTAGTAAACTACGCCGGTGACCTCATTCCAGGCAACTACAATTTCTTCACCGAGAAAGAAAACAATAACGACGGAATTTCTTAGCATATTTAAGAGTGTTTCTTCTTGATTGCTAATGACTTAAAGTTAATTAATCTAACAATAGTGGGTTTTAAAATATTTAGTCTAAAATATGTAAAGATTCTAAATATGATAAGCAACTCACTTAATCCTTTGGGGTATTAGCACTTTTAGCCTCTCAAATATCGATAAATTGTAATTTCGGTCCTTATAATTTTTAGTTAAGCATATTTAACTTTCAATTGAATCTCACAAACTATGAATCTTCACAAATATAACGAATTTTTAAGTGTTAAACCTATTCAATTATCCATGCATTACATAAAATTTGTATTGTTACTTCATAGCTAATAGTGATATAGTTCTAAAAATACGCTAAATATCACATATACTTCTTATATAAAGGATAAAAAATAAATATTTTAGTTATTGAAGGTTAAATATGGTTAGCAAAATATTATTAGGATCAAAAGTAAAATTCATTAATAATTGAGGGACCAAACGTGCAATTATTCCTAATCTCCTTTAGTTCAAAAACAATTTTGTTGATCATTTTGTTTATAGTTCTTCTAGTCAATTTAATCACCTTAATTCAATATAATTAGGTTCACATGGTTGAGGGGTCACAAGTAGTCCATTTACATCATAGTAAGTTATACCAACAAATTTGAGCCAAAAAATTGATCTATGTATGCGATAGTTTGGTAAGCTGAGATAGAATAATCAATGATATTCATAAAATTATTTTATTTTATTTTCAATATAAGATGTAATATCACTATTTTAGTACAAATAATAAAATAAAATAATCTCGAAATTAATTAATATATCAACTTAAATATTAATCTCAAATTTTATTCAAGAATTATTGTTTTTTCCCCATGTACCAAACCACCCCTATATATACACACTCCATTTACTCTGTTTTACATATTAATTTCCAAGAAAAGAGCCTATCTAATTCTACTTGATCACCTTTGTCTATATCATCTTCATCACTGAGGTCATCGGAAAAGTAGCATGCCGTCCGTTTCCGGCCAAGTCGTCTGTGTTACTGGTGCCGGAGGCTTCATCGCCTCTTGGCTTGTTAAACTTCTTCTGAAAAAAGGCTACACTGTTAGAGGAACTGTAAGGAATCCTGGTATGCACACAATACTCCATGTTCATCATATTTTCAATTGAACCCATTATTTTCACCTCGAAAGATGTTTACTTATGTAAAAAGAAATTAAAATTTACATTTAGATCGTTCATTTTGAACTCACCTGACTTTAGATCCTTGATTAGACTCTGTTTTTAAGCACTTAAATAAAACTTGATGGATTTTTCTTTTTTTCTGTTGTTGTAAAATTGTTTATATATAGATGATCCAAAGAATTGTCATTTGAGGGAGCTTGAAGGAGCAAAAGAGAGACTGACTCTGTGCAGAGGTGATCTTCTTGATTACCAGAGTTTGCGTGAAGCAATCAACGGCTGTGATGGAGTTTTCCACACAGCTTCACCCGTCACTGATGATCCAGTAAGTCGTTTAAACTCATCCATTTAATCTATAACCGTATATAGTAAGAGTTTAGTGCACCAACTTTTTTTTTTTTCAATGAAACAAAGGGACAAAAGTAAAACCAAATTTGCAACGTGAAAAGAATCAATTTTTTTGTATAAGCGTGCACACAACTAAAAAAGTTTCTTATCTTATGTTGATTAGTTGGTCATCAATCATCCTACTAGCTTTGGTTTCTCTTGTTTGTCTTTTTCTAACATTTCTTGGTGATTGATTTGAGTAGTGTATACCCAGCAAACCTAAACACAATGTTTTAGTACTATTAGTTGGTGGACTGGGGCCAATTCTACCATTAGTTGGATTGTCAATTTACTAGACAAACTTTAATTTGTTTTATGTTTTATGTTCCACCAAGAGGTCCATAATGGAAAAAGGTCTTTTTTTAATATCGTTTAGCTTCTAATTTTCCTTTCTTTTGTGGAATTAAATGTTGAAGGAACAAATGGTGGAGCCAGCAGTTATTGGTACTAAGAATGTGATAACAGCAGCAGCAGAGGCCAACGTACGACGAGTTGTGTTCACTTCCTCAATTGGAGCTGTGTATATGGACCCAAGCAGAGACCCTGAAAAAGTTGTCGATGAGACTTGCTGGAGTGATCCTGATTTCTGCAAGAACACTAAGGTCAAACAAATTTAGATGAATAGAACTAAAGTTTAACAAACGTGTTATATTAGCTAGGTTACTGACTTAAATTCGTTGTTATAGAATTGGTATTGCTATGGGAAGATGGTGGCAGAACAAGCAGCGTGGGACGAGGCAAGGGAGAAAGGAGTTGATTTAGTTGCGATCAATCCAGTGTTGGTGCTTGGACCATTGCTCCAAAAAACTGTGAATGCCAGTGTTCTTCACATCCTCAAGTACCTTACTGGCTCAGCTAAAACATATGCCAATTCAACTCAAGCATATGTGCATGTTAAGGATGTGGCTCTAGCTCACATACTTCTTTATGAGACTCCTTCAGCATCTGGCCGTTACCTCTGTGCTGAGAGTGTGCTTCACCGTGGCGACGTGGTTGAAATTCTAGCCAAATTCTTCCCTGAATATCCCATCCCCACAAAGTAAGTTCAATTCCAAAATCTACCACGTAGTCATGAATTAATTTTTATTGCAAATTAAGATCGCGAAGTAATTAAATACTACTTATAATTTTTTTTGAAATTCTGATTACTAAGTTGGCTTAAGAAACTAGTATTGGTTAATTTAAGACCTAGTCCACACAAAATATGCATCATTAGTTGCAAGTTGTTGGATGTGTTTGCTTCCTAGAATCTTTTAATGCACTAATAAAGGGAATTTTCACTTGCTTTTAACTGTTTGAAATGGCTAGATAGTAGATGTACCAAACTTTTATTGGTAAGAAGAGTATGACCTAAGCATTGCCACCATAAAACATAAATACAACTATAACTATGCAAGTGACCCACTAACAAACACTTGAGTATCAACAATACTATCCAGCAATATTCTTTCGACCAGAAATGCTCTTACCTACTACACCATCACTATCTTGGCTGCCTCAGCTGGTCCCAACCTTTTTTTCTTAATAATTCATATCAACTATGATGTTTTCGTTATGATTAGTAGTATTCAAATCTTGGTTTAATTTTTACTTGTAAAAATATCAGGTGTTCAGATCAGACGAAGCCAAGGGTAAGACCGTACAAATTCTCAAACCAAAAACTAAAGGATTTGGGACTGGAATTTACACCAGTAAAACAATGCTTATATGAGACGGTGAAGAGCCTACAGGAGAAAGGTCACCTTCCAATTCCAACTCAAAAGGATGAAATTATACGAATTCAGACTTAGCTTTATTATGTACCAAGAACCAAATGCTGGACCGAGATATATTGCTTTTTTCCATAATATATCATTTTTATGTAATAATTTATGTATATCTTTGGAATGTTCATATAATGGGACAGTTGTACTTTCAGTTTTTTCGGTTATTGGTAAATTGTGAGTTTCATCCTTGTAATATATATTTGTACTTTTTATTCCTTTATATTGGAAATATGTGATATAAGATTATTTTTATATGATATTATCCTCAAATATTAAGTAGCACTGCTAACTTAACATAACACGATAATTGAATGTTAGAATTAATAATTCGTTAAATTTTGCAAAGATTCACAGTCGAACAGATAAAAAAATGCATATATACATTGATTGAAGGTTAAGATATGCTTAACCAGAAATCACAAGGACAAAATTATCGATATTTAACGAACTCAAAAATGTTAATTCCCTTATCTTTCTTCAATTGGTTGGCTGAGGTCTCCAATTATATTTTTCTCTTTAATTATGTAGTATTACTGACTTACAAGCAATTAAATTATCTAACATTTTGAAGAGTCGAAGCACGCAAAGAAAAAAAAAATAACACAAGGAAAGTGTCACGTTTTCATTGTCATAGTCAATAACGTATGCATTGAAAATGTTCAGAAGTTCTTCTATTAAATCTTTTTCCGTAGTTGTATATCTTGAAAATGCTTTAATTACTGTAATCGTTAGTATCGCTTTAATTACAAGATGCGGGAGACGCGACTGAGATGGTTTGGGCATGTGAAGAGGAGAGGCCCAGATGCACCAGTGCGGAGATGTGAGAGGTTGGCCATGGATGGTTTCAGAAGAGGTAGGGGTAGGCCGAAGAAATACTGGGGAGAGGTGATCAGACAGGACATGACGCATTTACGACTTACCGAGGACATGACCTTAGATAGGAGGGTGTGGAGGACACACATTAGGGTAGAGGGCTAGCACATAGTGGCATTTCTCCCCCTTATCCGTAGGCGTATTAATGCACTATGATTCCTTGTACTTTGATTTATGGTATTTATGCTACTATCTAATAATACCTACTGCTTTTTGTGCTTTGATTATTTCGTTATCTATTTATCTACTTTTAATATTCTTGTCTGACCTTTTTTTTTATGCTTCTATTGAGCCGAGGGTCTTTCGGAAACAGCCGTCCTACATTGGTAGGAGTCAGGTCTGCGTACACTTTACCCTCCCCAGACCCTACGATGTGGGATTTCACTGGGTTGTTGTTGTTGTTAGTATCGACTTCATTAAGTCAAGCATATAATTGCGGTAAATTTCTGGCGCTGTCTATAAAAACGTAACCTTAGTGATAATGTGGCATTGGATCATTGGATACCCCACCAGTCACAGTCAATAATCAAAATCCCCATTAACAAGTGGACTTTTCTAATAATCCAATAGAGTATGATATTGCTTTCGGCGTTATCAACAGGCTGGATTGTTAGGATGATTAACTTATACATGTTATAAAATAAATTAACTTAGCAATTTAATGAGAATGAAAAACAGTAAAAGAAGGAGTAATAGAGAGAGATAGTTTAGAGAATTTTAGTATCTGTGTTATTTTTCTTTCACAGATTGAACATCTTTTTATACACAAATTTTTTTTAAAAAAACGGCTAGCTATAGTGTAAAAACGCGTGAGTCTACAGTGAATTTACTGTTCATCTACACTAAAAACACTATTCACTACAGTGAAAGTGGGTCCCATGGACATCCACTTTTGACTATTTTTTCAATATTCCCCCTTGAATGTTCATGTACAAAAGAAAAATTCTAGTGAAAGAACAAATATCCTGAATACCCATAGATGTTGTGCCTCAGTAAAATCTTACTAGGAAAAATCCAGTGGGAAAAAGCCTAATGAAGGAAAAAGAATACACACATCTGATAATACGCCTTGAGTATTGCCTCATTAAAAACCTTACCAGGAAAACCCAGTGGGACAAAACCTTGGTTAAGAAAAAAAGAGTGCAACGCGTATTTTACTCCCCTGATGAAAACTTCATTTGATATTTTGGAGACGACGCATTCCAATCTTATATCTTAGCTTCTCAAAAGTTGATGTTGGTAATGCCTTTGTGAATAAATCTGCAAGATTATCACTCGAACGAACTTGTTGTACATCAATATTATCATTCTTCTGGAGATCATGTGTGAAGAATAATTTTGGTGAAATATGTTTCGTTTTGTCGGTTTGAGATGTAAAAGTATTACTGCATGTAAGATAGCATGACCCCAAATAGTAATTGACAATTTCGTTTTCATTAATAGAGGTCTTGCTATCAATTGTAGGCGCTTAATAAATATCTCTGCAAGGCCATTTTGAGTATGAACATGAGCAACATGATGTTCAATTTTTATCCCAATTGATAAGCAATAATCATCAAAAGCTTGGGATGTAAATTCTCCAGCATTATCAAGGCGAATAGCCTTAATTGGATAATCTGAAAATTGCGCCCTTAATCTTATTATTTGTGCCAACAATTTCGCAAATGTCAGGTTGCGAGATGATAATAGACACACATGATACCATCTAGATAATGCATCTATTAGGACCATAAAATATCTAAATAATCCACTAGGTGGATGAATAGGTTCACATATATCCCCATGTATACGCTCTAAAAAGCTGGGAGATTCGATGTCAATCTTTAGAGTCGATGGTCTGGCAATTAATTTGCCTTGATAACAAGCAGCACATGAAAATTCATCATTCGTAAGAATCTTCTGGTTCTTTAACGGATGTCCAGTTGAATTTTCAAGAATTCGTCTCATCATTATTGATCTAGGATGACCTATTTGATCATACCATAGCACAAATGTATTTAGAGCAATAAACTTCTGGTTTACGATCATATGTGCTTCAATTGCACTAATTTTTACATAATATAGGCAGACGACAAAGTTGGTAATTTTTTCAAAATATATTTCTAGCCTGCAACACTCTTGGTTATACCAAGGTATTCAATATTCATTTCATTTAGTGTCTCAACATGATATTCATCTCTGCGAATATCTTTAAAACTTAACAAGTTTCTTGGGGATTTAGAAGAGAATAGTGCATCTTCTATAACAATTTTTGTCCCCTTAAGCAGAAATGTAGTAACTCTTCCGGAGCTTTCAATCATTTTTGAATTACCAAAAATTGTAGTAACATTTATTTTTCTTCTAAGCAAGTTGAAAAAATATTTCTTGTCTATAAAAATGGCATAAGTTGTTTCACTATCAATTACACAAATATCTTCATGATTGATCATTGATCCAAATAAAATTTGAGGCATATTCATATTTTTCTTCAAAAAAAAGTAAATATTATAATTAATACATGGCTCACAAATTTTATATTTATTTACATGAACTAGAAATATCATTTAGTACACACAAATAAAAAAAAGTATTTAAATATTATTAGGCTTATCAATGTTCATATTGTCTTCTGGAAAATTAAAGAAATCAGCTATATCCAGATGCATAGGCTTAATATTATCATCAGAGATAAAGTTTGTATCTGGATTATTTTCTGCCCTCTTCAAGGATAACTGATAGCTGAACCAGACGTTTTGATGACCGAAATATCCGCGACCAGTGCCCCATACCTCCACATCTATGACATATACTTTCTAAATTTTTTTTGGTAAAGTTTCTGGTTTTTCACTCTTCTTTTTATACTGCTGATCATTTTTCGGTGCCAGCCGAGCATCATGATTATAATTTCTTCTTCAACCACGACCACGACTAGGGCCATGACCTCTTTCTCGTTGGTTATAATTTGTTTGATTCACTTCAGAGAGTGGCAATGAACCAACGTGCCGACTATCATGATTTTTCATTAATATTTCATTGTGATATTCAGTAATCAGAAGGTAAGAAAGTAATTCAAAATATTTCTTAAATCCCTTTTTGCGATATTGTTGCTACAGGAGCATATTCGCGGGTGAAAATATGGAGCATATTTTTTTAAGTTTATCTTGCTCAGTGATTTTCTGTGCATAAATTTAACTGGGCTATAATTCTAAACAAGGCAGAATTATATTCAGTTTTATTTTTAAAATCCATTAATCTCAAATTTAGTCAGTCATGACGTGCCTGTGGAAGGATGACCAACTTCATGTGGTTATATCTTTCTTTAAGATTCTTTCACAATTTAAGGGGGTCTTTTAATATGAGGTATTGTATATTTAGCCCCTCGTCAAGATAGTAACGGAGAAATATCATGGTTTTGGCACGATCTAGATGTCGTATTGTCATCTTTGATGGTGTCTGCTAGATCCATCGATTTTAAATGTATTTCGACATCTAGTGCCTATGATGAGTAGCCTTTTCCAGATATTTCAAGAGCAACAAATTCAAGTTTAGAAATATTAGACATTTTAAAAAAATAAAAATTTTACCCCTTTTGTTACCTTTTAAAAAAAATAGCTCAAAGTGATGGAGTCTCGTACTGATAACGTGTTATAAAATAAACTAAATTAGCAATTTAATAAGAATGAGAAACACTAAAAGAAAGAGTAATAGAGAGAGTGAGTTTAGAGAATTTTAGTATCTGTGTATATGGTTTATTATTTTGATTTATTAAAAGACAGAATTCTTTTGTGGGTTAATATAGAGTTTTTAGCCAAAAATATTCTTAAATTATACCCCAAATTTAAACTACATTCTTAAAATATCTTTTTTGGCGCAAAATATCCTTCAAGTATTTGAAAGTTAATAATTTTCATCCTTCTGTAAGATATTGTCAAAAAACTAAGAGAACCTACAAAAACATGTGTAGTTCATATGACTATCGACTAAAGTTTTCCTGCATAATTTCATTACCTTATAAAAAGCTCCTGAAGAAAAGAATATTAAAAATTTTGAACACTAGTGCTTGTTGAAACAAAAAATGTTAGGAAGGTATGAGAATACATGATTTGCTCTTTTTCTCATTTACCAATGGAAAAAAGCCAGAGCTTAATTATCTTCACCTTTTTTAAAGCCAAATTGTAGTTAGATCTATAATTTTTTGAGGCAATCTGATATTGAGGTGATCAAAATTTTGATTATATCTCACATTCAAATTTCATTCTCCATTAATGAAGGAAGACCTAGCATGTCGAAAAAAGGTTTAAATCCCAATAGAAAGGGTCTTATTCTATACTGAGATTTTCATGAGAAATTAACGCACACAAATATTGTAGATTTTGATATTGTTCGGATTACACAACATAAGACCATAGAACTGGAGGATGATCGCGTGCACGGTGTTTGCTCATGCTTAAAGATTCGATTCGCAGTTATCGTCACTCTTCAAGAAATAAGTATTGGTTTTATGTTTGGTTGAAATCTATCATTAGACCCTAAATTTTTTTTGATTTTAGTCTATTTAAAAAAGAATGTTTCTTCCTTTTTGATAATTTTTTAATTTAAATTTAAATTTCCACATGACATTTTTTAAGATCACAACATTCAAAATTTTATTTACTTTTAATTTTATGTAAAATCAAAGTCAGACTAACTTATTAAAATCGAGGGAGTAGTAATTTTGACTTTAAATACTCCTTAGGGAGAAAATGTTATCCCAATCAATGTAATTAGGATGCCCAGTACCTAACTTCCTTATTTTTTTCCAACCTTGGATTTGCATACGTAGTTGAAATAATTAGACAAGAGTGATTAGTTCATATGTTTGGCAATCACGTCGAAATAAACTCTATCGTTCCTAAGATTCCCTGTGTGATTATAGACTTTGTATAAAACTAGACGCAAGGAATCTTTATATAATAATAAGAATTAATTAGGGAATCTTTTGAAGTCTTAAAGAAATTGAACTTTAATTTGACTTCATTTAACAAAGGGGGTTATTAAAATAAATTTAAAAATTCAGCTGCAAATTTGGTGTTCTATTATTTTCACATTGAAAATAGAATACAACCCAATTAGTTAGTTCAACGAACAAATGAAGGGAAAATAATCAATAAGAAGATAGGAGATAATGACGAGTGCACCAATCCCACAACTTTTAAATTAGGTATAGACGTACAAACAAAGGTAACAAACATTGAACCAAAAAGTTGAGGAAATGATGAAATATTAATATAATGGTTGATGCACTAAGAAAATCAAATGTTTAGACTAGGAGACAACATAGGAGTGATTTAATTTTAGTACATCTTTCGTTTTATTTTACTTGGCTCATATCACTATTAAAATATCAGTTAACATCGATGGTCTGTAAATTTATCGACTCATTAAATTTATATTAGAATCAGTGATCATATTTTCATTTTTCTCAATTTTGTTGTGTATATTTAATGAAATTTTTAGTTGAGTTTTTTTCTTTATCTCTTAGCTTATGGAAACTGTTCGTTATTCTATTAATAATGATACTTGTGTTTAATAATACTGTATAATGACTTGTTTATACATGATTATACTAGAAAATACATCATTTATACAATTAAACAGACCAAATGCTTTATTGATACAATGTATATATACATTTTTTGTTCCCGACGGTACATCTTCATAAGAATCCCTAGGACATTTTGGTAACCTTTTGGATAAGCCTAAAAAATTTACTGACAGGCCCACTTGGCAAGGTGTTAAATCCAAGTATCGACGAGGCTCTAAAATTAATGGGCTGAGGCCCAATAATATGATTCAAGAATTTTGTTGATTCGCCCAATAGAAATGGGCTTAAGCCCAATGGGCAAAAGTGCGTCTTTGCTGACTTTTGGGTTTCTTTAGTCTCATAGGCATCCATAATAAACGCTGATGACCCTTTTAGAATACTATTTAGGTTATCTATTTATTTTCAAAAGTTATGTAGTACTCCTATAAATTTTGTCGCTTACAAAATATTAGATAGTCGTCTAATATTTATAAATTCTTAGATTATGGTCTAACATTTCTCATAAGATTTTTAATTTGTTCAAAAGAAATTTTTAAATCATAATTTAAAAGATTCTTAAGTTACAAGAGAAATAAAGGTCATTTACTAAATAGTTATTCTAAAAAGGGATAATCGGTGAAAAATTGTGCATAATAACTATGCATCAATATCAAGTAAGTTGAATTAATTATTCCCTCAGATCCCTTCTGCTGTACTCATTATATTTATTTTTTTGCGCGCCTATAAATTTATGTATATAAAATCACTAAAGCTGCAACAAATAGTAGATATTAATTCATAACCTTAAATATATATAATAAGTACAATAAAAATCTTAAATTTAAACCCATAAAACTAAAATTCTGAATTCGTTTTTGATTACATCCATTTAAAGGCCAACATGAACATGCATGATGAAGGGATACAGCTTCCAAAAATCTGTAGGCAATGCATGTAATATCGAGGAAACACCGTTGAAATTTACTTTTTTTGGAAAATAAAAGAAGATAGAGAGATATGGAATATAATAAGATATTGTGATGACAGATATTCTTTCGTCCCATAGGCAACAATATAGTGTATATTTAATATTAATTTAATTTCAAAATATCTATTTTCTTATTAATAAGATGATATTTATAATTATACAAATATTTATAACTTATTTTTACACCACAAACTTCAATAATTCTCATTTTTTTCCCCTTAAATATCGTGTTCACCTACAAACACCGTTACATAGAAATTCTAGATAAAAGAGAATACCAGTTATTCAAGATGTCACTATAAGCAATCAATTAGGAGCATTTCCGTTTGATCCATGAAGACAAGTCCACATATATACCTGTCGTTGGGGCCGTTTTATCTTCATATTTTCTTATCTCCACCATAAATAGTCACAATTTTTAGTGAAGAGCCATTGTCCAACCAACCGTTGCCAAAGTTTAGAAGAAACAAAAAATAAACAATGGAATGTGGTAGCAAAGTAAAGGCTCAATCATACAAAGAGATGTTACCATATTTTAAATCTTTGGACCCGCTCTTTATTTGGATGTCATTTCGTTTGCGTGTAACTTCTTTTTTCGAGCATTATATTATTATTACTAAAACACTCGCTTTTGCACCAACCCAACATTCCTCCGTAGGGTAAAAGAAGAAAAAAAATTGATTGATAGGAAGACCAATCACATTTCTTTAGGTCAAAAATATCTTTAATGTGTAAGTTATAGATAAGAATAATTGTCAATATGTGTCAAAGATGTGATTTATTTTGAACTTGAAAGCTTTAGTCGTTTTTCTCTCTTGCTAATTTGAAGTCATCATTTTAGGGTTGAAAGTGACGGTGATTATTATTCGAGTAACTTAGTCATAATGATTTTGTGTTACTAGAGATTTATGTGGCAGTTTAAAAATATGATATTCTCTCGTTATAATTTATTTGACCTACTTTTCATTTTGACATTATATATAAACGTGTTTTTTAACTTGGACTTGACTATTGTCTGTGCCCAAAATCATAAAATTAAACAAATAGACGCATGTTTTCTACGTGGCGTAATACACGTAGGACGTAAGTCATGTATGACATGAATTGTCACGTAGGTCGTCGCATAGGACGCATATGTTTACTTGTTCAACTATACACATATTTAAGTGTTTATCTATGTACATCTAAAATTGAAGACCATAAATTAAAGTTATAGGCCAAGTTCAAGGCAGGTTTATGCACTACGCCTTTTTAAAAAAAAAAAATTATTTTTAGTCCATTAAAAAAAATGACTTTCTTTTTTTTTTAGCAATTCTTTTAAGATTGAGTTTGAGCCACGGAGTCCTCCTTTTAATCTCGTGCGATTGTTTTTTTTTTTTTTTCAACTCTTGGTTCGTTAAATGTTCTCGTTATACGTCCATTATATCACCAAACCACTAGAAATAAGACAAGTGTGCGACATTATTGACCAATAATTAGTAGATGAGGACCATAATCTAGTGCAGTAAACAGCCAATGCCCAAATGACATTTGCTCAACTACACAACCAATAATTCATCACCACATAGTATAGTAGTAATATCAACTACTCCAAACACCTAGTTCCTTTGTGTAGAATCAAGATTACACAAAAAAATAATGATGATATTGATCTGATTGATAATATTTTGAATCTAAAATAAGAATATTCTCTATCGAAAGCCCTAGCCTTCACAGGTACAGTAAACACTGATCTTAAAACATCTCTCATTACAAAATAAAACAGACAAAAAGGAAAGGGAAAAATATGTAAACCTAAAATTTAATTATATGGCGTAGCATTTCTAGGTTAGTCTGAGCCTTTTCTCCTTTAATTTTATTTCATTTCACAACTCACCTTTCAAATGAATTAATCTTTAATATTTACTTTTTAGATTGACTGATCTTTAATTTTCGTTCTTAGCAATTTAACTTATGCCTAGTAAGATATAAATTCCTCAAACTTGATATAAAAATAGAAACTTATGAATTATAAAAATGTTATTTGTGCTAAGGAAAAAAAATTGAAGACCAGCATTAAATAGAGACGAAAGTACAAATGACCCCTTTAGTTTTTGTTTGTCCAAACTTTTTCGTAGAAAATTGATCCATTTTGTAGGTTATTTATAATTCTTTTTTATATTTTATGTCCATTTTACATGAGTATTCATTTTTACATATAAATTATCTTGAGAAAACTACTTTCTTTCATTTATTTTATAAGTAGCTAAGAGATGTTAATTTCTTGCTTCTTTCGGACCATCTAGTACCCATGTAACTGATGGACTCAATTTAATTAAGGGAAAACTACATAAATAGGATTCATTAGTGAACTATTTATTTTTAATGAATTCATGACCCAAATTATTTACGCACATACCCTATTTTTTCTTTTCTTATTTCGTGCATAATGTCAGTATCACAACTATGAATTAATCTTCTGTGATACTTTATTGGTATATTGCTACCATAGAGGTGTTATATAAGACTGAGTTTAATCCTCTGTAATGCTCCATCGGTATCATATAGGATTGGACTCTTTTTTTAATAAATAAATAAGAAATAATTATGAGAAAATTACGAAAGTCACAATCTTATTTATTAAACTGTAAATTAGTAGAAAATATATTTTTATAATTTATTTTTCTCTTTATGCATTTTTTTCAAAAATTGTATCTAAATTAGGACTCTTTTTTAATTATTTTTAAATTAAAATATTGAAGAATTGAAACATACATAACTGACACAATGATAGTATATAGATATACCGTAATGATATCATGGATGATTGAGTAATCTCATTGAAGAACCGAAGCAAATCTCAATGAAAACATTGTTCAGTTACTCTTTGATACCATCAGAGATATATAATATTTTGATGGTATCAAGGGAGGAAGAAGTACTTCAATGAAGACACTGTTGAGTTACTCTTCGATACCATCAAAATATATATTTCATATATTATGATGATATCATAGAGGAAAAAAAGGGTGGACGCTGACGTCAGCACACAAATTTTAAAATGAAAGAGGATATAAAAATAATGGGACATTTAAAAATAAATATTTTACTTTTTTAGGCATAAGTGTTCTTTTCCCAATTTAATAGCGATTTGTGCAAGTCGCTTCACACCAATATAACTTTAGGTACAGACTTTGTATAATTTCTCAATGTATACTACTATTACACTTATGCCGACAAGGTATTATTCTACTAATTAGTAAACTCATGCCTGAAATTAGACATGCCGGACTTCATCAAATCAAACCTGTTTTAGTAGTAATTAATTCATTCAACTATTATAAAACGATTTCAAATATGAGTTTTGAATTTTAAAACGATTTTAAATATTAATAACTGAACTGAATATGATATTTTTATATAT
This sequence comes from Solanum dulcamara, assembly GCF_947179165.1. Lineage (NCBI taxonomy): Eukaryota > Viridiplantae > Streptophyta > Magnoliopsida > Solanales > Solanaceae > Solanum > Solanum dulcamara. Next base: position 69,836,919 of record NC_077244.1, read on the forward strand.
TTGATAAATTTTTTTAATATAAATACATTGTTAAGATAGTTAAGGAGTAGGTAGTTAGAGATAGGGACAGTTTAGTCATTTACAGTGATCTAGTTAGAACTAACTAACTGAATTAGTTAGTTAGTAACTACTTAGTTAGCTATGTATATATATAGCTAATAATATCTGTAACTAGTCTTCAGGGCATTTCAGCCCCAAAAATTAAAGAGACTACGCTGAGCTCTCTTCTTCTCATCTTCCTCTCTTCTTCTCATTCTCTTCTCTTCTTCTTCATCTTTATTCTTCACTGTGTATGTGTATCTGTGCATTTATTCTCAGAATACTTCATGGTATCAGAGCCATGGAACACTGTGAAAAGTGTTCTTAGCTGAATCATAGACTCTAGACAAGAGTCAAAGATTTGTCCGATCAAAACTCTGATTTGTGGATCTAAGCTCCAGTGAAGCTGAAGTCTGCAAACAACAAGTAGTTTCCGCAACAAAACTCAGAAGGAAAAGTTGGAGAAACAATGCCTGTTGAAACCACAATTCCAGATCTAGGTCAAAATCTCAATCAAAATCAGTTCGATATGCAGAGAGGTGGTGTACCTGTGTCTACAAGCTCTACAAACAACATTGGGCAAGGTATTGACTACAATCACCCTCTATTCCTTAGCCCTACGGATGTGAGTGGAATTAGTCTCGTTTCATTTCAGCTACAAGGTGTGGAAAACTACACTTTGTGGAATAGATCAATTAAACTTGCCTTGTTAGGGAGAAATAAGCTAGGATTAGTGGATGGAACATGCAGAAAAGAGATGTATGCTGAAGAACTGTGGGGACAGTGGGAACGGGTGAATGCTATTGTGTTGTCATGGTTGATGAACTCAGTGTCAAAGAGTTTGCTAAGTGGAATTGCATTTGCCTCAAGTGCCTCAAGTGTATGGACTGATCTGCAAGAGAGATTTGATAGGGTTGATGGATCAAGAACTTACAGCCTACACAAAGAAATTACCTCATTACAGCAAGGTACTTCCTCTGTATCAGTGTACTATACAAAGTTGAAAGCATTGTGGGATGAGTTCGAAGTATTAGTGCCCTTACCTTGCTGCAACTGTGAAAAGTCCAAAGGATTTGTAGTTCACATGAATAGACAAAAACTATATCAATTCCTAATGGGATTGAATGACACATATCATCAGGCTAGGAGTCAGATACTCATGATAGATCCCCTGCCAACTATAAATCAAGCATATGCTATGATAGTAGGAGATGAGAGCCAAAAATCTGTTGTTACAGGCATCAATAACCTGGGACTACATTCCTCCATCATAGACTCAGCTGCAATGTATTCCAGAGGTGGCAGTAGCTCAGGTGTCAGTAACAGGTTCAAGAAGAATACACTGCTAATATGTGAGTTTTGCAAGTGTAGAGGTCATACTAAAGAATCCTGCTACAAGGTGGTTGGATATCCTCCAGACTTTAAGTCCAAAAGAAAGATCCAAAGTGCAAACATTGCTTATGCAGATACCAGTGACTTGGCCAGTCAGACACAGCAATCAGCTAAGGCTAATTTCTCATATGGCTTGAATACAAATGTAATCGATAACTCAGTGTGGGACAGGAATATCACAACTCAGCATCTTGCAGATAGAGGGTCAGTTGAATCTTCTAACTCCAATGTAAAAATAACTCAAGCTGAGAAGGATGTCAAACAATTACTTCAAGGCTGCACATTCACAAAAGATCAATATGAACACATTCTCAAGATGATGAGTCAACAATCAGGATCAAGAACTAACACTTCTGACTATAATAAGGCAAACACTGCAGGTACAGCACTATTTGTTACTGAAAACAGTGATGTGTGGATAATAGATACAGGTGCAACAAACCATATGGTTTCTAAACTTGATATGCTGCAAAAGAAGTCTGTGCTAAAGCTTGACAGTCCTAAGGATGTATATTTGCCAGATGGTGATAGCACACAAGTAACCCATATTGGTTCCTGCAGTCTATCAGCTAGAAGTGTAATCACTAATGTATTCCATATACCAGAGTTCAAGTACAACTTGATGTCTGTCAGTAAAATAACAAAGGAATTAGGCTGCTCAGTCTCTTTCTTTCCTGATTTTTGTGTTTTCCAGGAACTTTACACTGGGAAGGTGAAGGAAGTTGGTAGAGAAGAAGGAGGCCTGTATCTGCTGTGGAGACAACTCAACCAATGTCACTCAACTAATAATAGAGACTCTGCTCATGCTGTTGATAATGCTCACTCACCTAGAAAGGAGTCAGATATGGAACTATGGCATCAAAGACTAGGACATGTGTCCTCATCTGTTCTTACTAAGATGTTCAATGTGAATAAAGACAGTATGTGTAAGGTGATCAAATGTTTAGTTTGTCCTTTTGCAAAGCAAACCAGACCTGGTTTTCCTTCCAGTACTATCAAAAGCAGTAGTTGTTTTGAATTGATACATGCTGACATTTGGGGACCCTATAATACACCTACATTTGATGGTAATAAATACTTTCTCACAATTGTTGATGACTTCTCAAGAATGACTTGGCTATTTTTGCTTAGACAAAAGTCAGATGTATGTGCATCTCTTAAAATGTTTTTACACTATACTAAAACTCAGTTTGGTACAATAGTCAAAGTCCTAAGGACAGACAATGGTACTGAATTTGTTAACTCAGTCTGTGATAGCATGTTTAAAGCACAGGGTATTATACATCAGAGAACTTGTCCTTACACTCCTCAACAAAATGGTGTGGCTGAAAGGAAACATAGACATCTATTGGAAGTAACCAGAGCCTTAAGGTTCCAAGCAAAAATACCTATAAGGTTCTGGGGTCATTGTGTTCTGGCAGCAGCTTATCTTATTAACAGAACCCCTAGTAGTGTGCTTGAGTTTCAGACTCCTTATGAAAGACTGTATGGCAGTACACCATCACTCACTCATTTGAGGACTCTTGGGTGTCTAGTCATGGCAAAACTTCTCACAGAATCTGACAAACTGCAGCCCTGATCAAGGTCAGCAGTTCACATGGGCTATTCTGAAGTACACAAAGGATATATTTTATTTGATCTGCACAACAGCTCATTTTTTGTGAGTAGAGATGTTATCTTTAGGGAAGACATATTCCCTTTTGCCCAAGCTGACAACTCTGCCCAACAGAAGATATTTGTGGACAATCTGCAAGGATTAGGTGAAGTTGATCAAGAAATACAACACATAGTCCATCCTATAATCACAAGTAATGATTCATCAACACTTTCATCAGAAGTAGATACATGTCTTGATACAGGTGGTCCTCATGACTATATGCAGCAACCTGAATATGAGGATGTGCCACAAGCTGAACCTGATGGCACTTGCTCTGACAGACCTAAAGTTGCTGTGTCTAGAAGATCTACAAGAGCTAAACAACCTCCTATATGGCTAAAGGATTTTGTTTCCTTAACTACACAGCAGAATGTTCAATATCCTCTATCCAACTATGTGAGTTATTCTCATCTCTCACCCTCTTATCAGTGTTTTATTGCTGCTACTTCTACTGTGAGAGAACCCACAAGCTATGCAGAAGCTATCAAGGACCCAAGGTGGGTTGAAGCTATGCAGGCAGAGATCCAGGCCTTAGAAAGTAATCATACCTGGGAGATTCAATCTTTACCTGCAGGGAAGAAGCCTATTGGTTGCAGATGGATCTTTAAAGTTAAATACAAAGCAACTGGTGAAGTAGAAAGGTTCAAAGCAAGACTAGTTGCTAAGGGCTATAGTCAAAAAGAAGGCATTGATTACAAAGAAACATTTTCTCCAGTGGTCAAAATGGTGACTGTCAGAACTGTGCTATCCATTGCAGCTTCCAGGAATTGGCACATTCATCAAATGGATGTCTTCAATGCTTTCCTACATGGGGACCTGGAGGATGAAATCTATATGCAACTCCCTCAGGGATTTGTCAGTCAAGGGGAGAAAGTATGCAGACTGACAAAGTCCCTCTATGGCCTCAAACAAGCTCCAAGGCAGTGGAACCACAAACTCACTGAAGCTCTCATTTCTCTCAAGTTCAAACAAAGTCAATATGATTACTCTCTATTCATCAACAAATCAGCAAAAGGTATTGTAGTTATACTTGTATATGTAGATGATATGTTGATAACTGGCAGCAACTTAAAACTGATAGAGGAAACAAAGAATGCACTACAAAAGGCCTTCAAGATGAAAGATCTAGGGGAACTCAGATACTTTCTGGGAATTGAGTTCACCAGATCAACAGAAGGAGTACTCATGCACCAGAGGAAGTACACTCTTGAGCTTATAGCAGAGGTGGGAATGACAGCAGCCAAGCCAGCAGGAACACCCATAGATGTCAATCTCAAACTAACATCAAAGCAGTATGATGACCATGTGAACAAAAGGCAAGAAGATGACCCTCTAGTAGATCAAGCAACATATCAAAAGCTTATAGGAAAGCTGTTATATCTTAATATGACCAGGCCAGACATATCCTTCAGTACTCAGACACTTAGCCAATTCCTAAATCAGCCAAAGAAGTCTCACATGGAAGCTGCACTAAGAGTAGTCAGATATTTAAAAAGGCAACCTGGACAAGGTATACTACTATCCAGTCACTCAGATAATCAAATCACTGCCTTTTGTGATGCAGACTGGGCAGCTTGTCCACTCACCAGGAAATCAGTCACAGGCTACTTAATCAAGATGGGAAAGTCATTGATTTCATGGAAAGCCAAGAAACAGACCACAGTTTCAAGGAGCTCAGCCGAAGCTGAATATAGAAGCATGGCTTCAACTGTTTCAGAAATTGTTTGGTTGTTAGGAATGCTGAAGGAGGTGGAAGCTGAAGTTGAGATACCAGTGCAGATGTACAGTGATAGCAAGGCAGCAATTCAAATTGCTGCAAATCCAGTGTATCACGAAAGAACAAAACATATAGAAATTGATTGCCACTTCATTAGAGAAAAGTTGCAACAAGGCATGATTAAAGTCGACTACCTACCAACTCAAGAACAACCTGCTGATATATTGACAAAAGGGCTGTCCAGAGCTCAACATGAGCATCTAATGTCCAAGCTAGGAGTTTTGAACATATTTGCACCTCCTAGCTTGAAGGGGAGTGTTAAGATAGTTAAGGAGTAGGTAGTTAGAGATAGGGACAGTTTAGTCATTTACAGTGATCTAGTTAGAACTAACTAACTGAATTAGTTAGTTAGTAACTACTTAGTTAGCTATGTATATATATAGCTAATAATATCTGTAACTAGTCTTCAGGGCATTTCAGCCCCAAAAATTAAAGAGACTACGCTGAGCTCTCTTCTTCTCATCTTCCTCTCTTCTTCTCATTCTCTTCTCTTCTTCTTCATCTTTATTCTTCACTGTGTATGTGTATCTGTGCATTTATTCTCAGAATACTTCATACATTATTTGAACAAAAGTTATTGAATTCGATCTAATCCATTTTTAAACCTCTAGCTAGCTCTACCCTAGAACAGATGGTTTCATTAACGGAATATATATTACACGGTGTGCTACAAAAGTTAATTATATATATTGATATTGTTAAAGAAATAATTGACTAAATAAAATGTGTTTGATGTAACAATTTAATTCTTAGATGAGACTCGCACACTTCAATATCACCCGAGCAAACAAAGGTTTTGGTTCAAATATCAACATAATTCATTATCAAATTTAAAAAATTTAAAAAAATCTCATGCTTATTCCGTAAAAAAGAAAAGGACGCACTTTGCCCGCACGGAACAGCGAACTGATAAATTGATGCTGCGTCTGTAAGGTACCCATAATTAGGACGGTTCATGATTATGGTTAAAAAATTAAATTAAACCGTAATCTGAATCAAACTGATTAAAATAAATCGATATTTGGTTTGGTTTGATTTGATTTAAATTTTGAAAATCGATACTATATATTTCATTTAGTTTTAGTTTTATTAAAAATGAACTGTAAAAACAACTAAACCGAACCGAGAAATTATATATATAAATTTCATAATTATTTATATATTATTCATAAATAAAATATAAATATTTTATTAAATTTTAATTAACTTTATCATTTTCTTAAGACGGACACTTAAATTTTGTTTATATAATTTTCTTATAATCCTTCCCCCGGGTAGTTCTCCAATAGTTGAACTTGAGATTATTTTTTTGTTATAAAGATTTGATCTTTTGATCTTTGGTGTATAATAACTTTAGAGCTTAACTAAATCATTTTTTCGTATAATAATAACTCTAATATTGCTTAATTACTTAATTGAGTCCACATTAGCTTTTCTATGGATTGTTCATGTACTAAATATTTGTGTCTATCGAGATACGGATGCCTTCAACAAATTTATTATTTTCAAATAAAAAAAAAACCAAACTTTCAAAAACAAACCGACGGTTATTTTTTTGGTTTGATTTTAAAAATCGATTAAACTAGTTTAATTTTAATTTTAACCAATAATCAATCTAAACCGAACCATGAACATCATAATAAATGACTAGGCAAGGAACAACTGTGTTTTTCTTAAATGACGGAAACTCTGTATATGGATATTATAACATGATACCATAGATACCAAACCAACTAAGTAATAATCCCTCTGTTTCAGTTTATATATCGTAATTTGATTTGATATAAAATTTTAAAAAAATTAAATTTATAATTTAAAATAAGTCATAAATATTTATGTATTTATAAATTATTTTATTAAAAATTGAATAAACATTTTAAAATTAAATTATTGCAAAAAATAAAAATATATTATTTTTTTAAAATTTAACTAAAAAATAAATAAATCATATAAATCGACACGAAATGAGAAGGGGATAATAAGCAATGAGTGACACGAGTCTATATTCCCTTGCCTTTTTGGTCATCCGTGGGACCCTTTTTTATTATCTCCGTAATAATTTTTCCCTTCTTACTACAATAGCAAATAGCAGTGAGACATCTGTTCGATGATGAAGCAGTTTATGTATGGAAGACCCATTGTCCAATCAACTACTGCCTAAAGCATGTCCTATCAAATCAGGATATGTAACGTGAATGGAGCTTTTTCTCAACCCATAATGCATCATTTGAGTACACGTCACTCTATTTGTGAAATTATGTTGAGTATATTGTTAAAAATATTAAAATAAGAAGGTAGGAGGATGAAAATAGAATCATATCAGATATATTATTTTTTTAAAAAAATGATCAAAATTGCCACATATACTCAAGTAAATCAAAATAAGAAGGCAGGAGGATGAAAATAGAATCATATCAGAAATATTATTTTTTTAAAAAAATGATCAAAATTGCCATATATACTCACGTAAATCAAAATAAGAAGGCAGGAGGATGAAAATAGAATCATATCAGATATATTATTTTTTTTTAAAATGATCAAAATTGCCATATATACTAAAATGATGTTACAGAAAACTGACCATCTCAACTGATGCATTGACAATTTAATATATGTTAACTAACTTACCATTTGGACCCACAGTTCACTGCAATAAGGCAAACTTCAATTGGATGTAATTTGTGGCGTGTTACTTTGTTTTCCTGTATATATGGCAATCGTTGAATAAACATCAAGGTTGCAGAGACTTTGCTGCCCTGCCGGTACATTTTCTATTGGATAAAATGTCAATTTTAGAGGTTTTGTTTTTTCCACGGTATGAAAATTAAACTCAATTACTTGGCAGAATTGACTTCGAATTTATCCATTGCAACTCCAATTGTTGGTATTAAAGAATTCTCTATCTTATCTCCAATTTTGAAAATAAAAATTAGACTAATTGGGTACAAATTTATATCGACTTCAATTAGATTATTTTTTTTAGCAACCTCATGCGCTTAAGGCCCCCCCTATACAAGCGTGACATTGACGCACAAGTGGACCACATTCTGGTGCAACGACAGCCATTACCCAAAAACAAAACCAGCACTATCAGCTAGCTGCGGCCCATGGTTCCATCATGTAGAATCAAGATCACAAAAAGCCCCACTCAAAAACTCTCTATCAAAATACTTTTTAAACCATGAGCAGACCTTCTCTGGCATAGAGAAACATATCTAGGGGCAGAGGTAGAAGTCGGATACAGGTTCGTCTGATACAGTAACTTTTGCTCAAAATATAGAACTCAATTATTAACACTTTATAAAAGTTAAAATTCTGCTTTTTATTGAAAATATAGATCATTAAATAATAAGGATAGTCAATTCGGAGGCAGAGTAGGTTCAACTAAACTTTGTTGTTTTCGGCTAGAATTTTGTACACATAGTACAAGATAAGATTAGAACATATAAATATCATACAACAAATTGAACAAAAATCATACTTAATACACTAATATTAGATTCTTGATTTGCCTCTACGCTAGCCAGCCGACTGAAGTATTTTATACATACCCCAGTGAGATTAAAATACACGTATAACTTACAAAGTATTTACAAATCACTAACCAAACAAAATGCAATTAATTCACCATAATATTAAACAAAATTGGGTAGAACTGTGATAAAGTAAAGCAATATAGTTAACTCCAACAAGTACCTATATTTTACATGGGAGTAACTAGCATTACAGTTTAATCTGGGCTGTTGTTCTCACCTTGCCATGTCCAAACAATATCATTAAGTGAAGGCCGTACATCTTCCTCACAAAATTTCTTATACTCTAAGGTGTCTCCAGCAGATTTGGAGAACTCAACAATAGCCACTTCTGGTGCAACTTCAAACACTTCAGCCATCACTGACAATTTCCCTTTTCGCCCCTCTGACGATCCTTGCATCTTCAGCTTGAATTCCTTAGCAGATACAATCTGAAAATTCACCTTCTTGGCTAAAGATTCCAGCTTTGACATGATCATTGAGGCAGAGCATTTCGATGTGAACAGTGAACCAGATTTCCTCTTACCCTCAAAAAGGCTTGACAAATCGAACCCCGAAGACATAGCTGATATGAATTCAAATGCATTGTAAAAAGGGGGAACTGATTTTGATCTACTTTCCAAGTTTGGTTCTTTACTCTCCTGTTTCCGATCAGTACTATTTTCTTCAATTGAAGAAAAAGAAGATGATCTACTAAATTCTTTAAGAAACCAAGGCACTCTTGTTACAGCAGAAATTGCAATTCTTTTTTCTGGATCAGCTACAAGAAGCTTTGAAATCAGTTTCTTGGCTTCAGGGGAGAACCAGGGAGGAAATTCATACTCACCTTTGAAAACTTTCCTGTACATCTTCATCAAATTCTCATGTTTAAATGGTAAAAATCCAGCTAAAAGAACATATAAAATCACCCCACAAGACCAAATATCAGATTTAGCTCCATCATACCCTTTTTTCCTTAACACTTCAGGGGCAACATAAGCTGGAGTTCCACACTGTGTATGAAGCAAACCATCACTCCATAATTGCTCAGACAAAGCTGATAATCCAAAATCTGAAACCTTCAAGTTTTCATTTTCATCAAGAAGTAAATTTTCAGGCTTCAAATCACGGTGAAATACACCGCGGCTATGGCAGAAATCAACAGCGCTTATCAATTGCTGAAAGTATTTTCTTGCCACATCTTCCTTAAGTTTCCCATGAGATACTTTAGCGAAAAGCTCACCCCCTTTAACATATTCCATTACAAAAAAGATTTTTTGTTTTGTAGCCATGACTTCTTTGATTTCCACAATGTTTGGGTGTCGAACTAATCGCATAATAGAAATTTCTCTAATGATTTGCTCCATCATCCCTTCTCTTTTAACATGATCTTTGTTGATTACTTTAATCGCTACGCTCTCTGAGGTTTTGATATCTCTGCCGTAATAAACCTTGGCAAATGTTCCTTGGCCTAATAACCTCCCCATCTCGTACTTCCCGAATATGATGCTTCTCGTACCATCCATTAAATGGTCTGTTTCTTGTTTCGATTGATCAATTGGGTCTTCCATAAAGCAGAAAAAAATGGTTTAATTTTATTCTAGTGATTAGTAGATGCAAGAAGTGAGGTTTAAAGATGGACTGTGTATATATATAAGTATGAATGAAAAGACGGCGATTTGGGGATTGCAAAAATGTGATTAGTAGATGCAAGAAGTGAGGTTTAAAGATGGAGTGTGTGTATATATATATATAAGTATGAGTGAAAAGACGGCGATTTGGGGATTGCAAAAATGTGATGGAGGAACAAGAAAGACTCGATAAAGGGAGCTGAAGAAGGAGCAGTGGGAAAAATTAGGAAAGCAGTGGGCTGTCCCATAGTTATTGGAGGACATGGTTTGGACAGGAGCGCAAGGAGCGGCAAAGCCCATGGAATTTAGAAATATCAATCATTTTTTTGTGTTGAAATTCAACTAAATTTAAATTTATAATAAAATATATTCCTAACGAAGAGATCTCACACTCAAGATTGTAATTAAATATTTACTTTTTCTATTCATTTTTATTTGTTGCATTGGGATTTGATATAGTTATTTTATCATACTATTCTTGTTAATTGATATTTAATATTAAATTTTAAAAAATAATAAGTAATTAATGTTAAGAGTAAAATATGGAAAAAAATAATTTTTTTTTCATGATACGTTAAAAATGAAATGAGAGAGAAGAAGTAATCGAGTAGTTACTATTTCATTAACTCTTATTAATTAATTAAAAAATCAGTCTATGATTACATACATACTCCATTATGGAGTAGTATTATTTTGAAAATTTTGGCAATCATATCTCCCGACAAATTAAGAAGAATAATTCAGACTAAAGCGTTCAATCATTCTCATTTTAATGATAAGCATTCTTAGTATTTCTCCCCTATTCTGACGATTGCATACTTTTCTTTTTGTTTTCTTAGAATTGAGTGGGATCGTGAATAATAATAGCAACAAAGTAATAATAATAATAAAAAAATTACATTCTATAATTAATTAAAGATAATATAAAATAATAAATAATAAGTATTTACAGAAATTAAGTAAATATTTTAAAATTAAATTAAATTATGAAATTTCCGTGAACTCGCACACAACATGGATCAGCGGCTAAGCCGAATTGCTTGCTTCACTGTTGTATCTTGTTTGTCATTCAGTTTTCTTCGTACAAGACTTTGTATACTACTGTAGGCTCTAGCATTTATTGAGAGTTGATAAATTTATATATAGCATGTTTGGATTGACTTATTTTTAAGCAGCTTATAAGTTGAAAAGGGCTTATAAGTTTTAAAAAAAAGGTAGGTGCATGCAACTTTTTTTTTGACTTATAAGCTGTTTTCAACTTATAAACTGCTTAAAATAAATTCATCCAAATAAATCCATCTATTTATTGAGGCTTATTTTAAGCACAAAATGACTTTAAGTTGGCCAGTCAAATACTCAAAAAAAACTGAAAACAACTTATAAATCAATTCAAACGGCATCATAATCCCATAACATTATTTTCCTCAAAACAGGTACACTAGCATATTTTGAGAGCTGACTAATGCATGTCATTTATGATATATATTTCACTCCAAAAAATTTATATGTTTTATTATAGAGTGAAACAATCTTTTTACATCATTTCACTTATAATAAGTATTTCATTTTTTTTATCTAACAAAATAGGAGTAATTCTTTATATCTAGGAAATTATTATATAATTCTAGTATTACAAACTTGAATACAATTAAGAGTCTTTGTCTTGGATTTTTGAGTTGTAAAAACTGAACTCCAAAAAAGCAGAGAAGATAAAAAAACAGGTTTTTGCGACTTTTCAAAATTACGGGTATTTTTATCTAACAATTCAAACATTGGCTCAAAAATTCCAATTAACTATTGTGCAAATACCCCAACCTTTAGAAAATTACACGCAATGACTTTTGAAATGAGTGATCTTGAATTTTCGACCCCTGCTTACGCGAGTAGCGAACATTTGTTCAAGATCAAAAGTTCAAAATCAAGCACATCCAAAGCTATTCTAAATCACTCAACGGAAGTAGTAGTGTATTAAAGAGTAACACTATTAAACTATTCTATAGGTCATTTCCTTGGACTATCAATGGGCTTCGTAACGACAATGGGTTATAGGCTTTCGCCCGCATCATCTGGCCCATAAATCCTGTTTGCAGTCCACATACCAAATTTGCAATTTTAGATAAATTTTGAATGGACCGAAGTGGATGGAAAAAGCAAATATTTATATCATTTTTATTAGTTCTCCCTATGGGTCATAATAATTACATATTGTCTCACTAATTAATAATTTTATATCAATTTTCAAGTTAGATACACCTAGATACATTTATTTTTACTATCAGATACAGTAAAATAGGGAGATAGATGAGCGAGAGAAGGAGAGATGAGCGAGAGAAGGAGAAATGTGAGCGAGATAGGAAAGAGACGAGCGATATAGTCTATGTATCCTTGATACATGTAAATTATACTAGATACATATATTTGAGATACTAGATACATGTTCCAAAATACCAGATACAACAAGAGAGGAGAGTGACGAGCTAGATAGAAGAGAGGCCAACGAAAGAGTCAGATACATGCGAATCCACTGAATACAGTGTATCTAAAACAAGTTGCACCTAATTTTGATCCCATGTATTAGAAGTACATGTAGTTGGACGCATCAACTACACGTATCCGAAGTCCAAATTCTGATAAGATTCGTAATATTGCAAACTAGCGTGAATCTAAATAATTAGCTCATATATTAGTAGGATTTATGTAGGTTATCTAAAATGAACTGTCATGACTAGGGGTGTACATGGATCGGGTTGGTTCGGATTTTTTACAAACCAAACCAAATCATTTGTGTCGGGTTATTAAATCTATAAACCAAACCAAACCAATAAAAGTCGGATTTTTCGATATTAATTTTTCTCTGATTTTTTGGGTTTCTCAAGTTTTTTCGAATTTTTCGGATTTTTCATAGTATCTAACAAAAAGCACAGAGCAGTGCTTCTTAAAAAGAGTTCTAGTACAAAATATCAACATATAAGATGGAGGCAGAACACTGTTTGAAGTTTTTACTTTATAATATAACTTTATAAGATGGGTTTTTTTGTATATTATTTAGATGAGCTTCTCAAGTCCAAATCTAAATGTACGAAAGAAAACAAAAATTATGAAAAATTTTAAAACAATATTTATAAATTACATTTTAATAATTTTTTTTATGTATAACATAATTTAAAAATAGTATATCTATAATCGGGTCGGTTTGAGTTCGGTTTGACTTTTTTTAGTTAAAATCAAACCAACCCTATAATGGTCGGATTTTTTTTTCAAACACCAAACCAAGTCAAACCAAATCACTACTCGGATTTTTTTTCCGGTTTGGTTCAATTTATCAGTTTGGTGCGGTTTATCGATTTGCCCTGTACAGCCCTCGTGCTATATATGAATTTGTCTTCAAATTGTCTTTGTAATTCCGGCATTTTGAGGGCTTCTAAATAAGAATCAATTAATGGGGTTGAGATTTCTTAGCTCTATGTCAAGTTGCTTAACACAAAATTAAAAATGTTCGTCCTAAGATATTTATCAATTAACAAATTAAGATAAAATTAAATAATTATTTTTATTTTATAAATAAACAATAATGATTATATTTAAAAAATTAAGAATAAATTAGATTTATATTTTTTTTAAATGACTTGTAAAATAGAATTGTGATAACTAATTTGGATGGAAGGAAATACAATGGTCCAAATAGCAGTCAGGAAAGTCAAAGATATTAATTATTAAATAAAAAAATGAAAAAGAAAAGGTCGAACAAAAACGGCACATTATAAAATTGATACGACTTTACAAAAGAAATGATATCATGGCTGGCATCATCGCCAACTTTCTGGACAAGTGGGCCTTGATGAGTTCTTTTGAGGTTCTTAATATTTAATTTATTATAATTTTAAAATTATATTTTTTAATATAATATTTAATAGAAATTGTTAAAAGAAAATTACATACAAATTTATATTTTATATTAAAAAATCAAAATATAATACATAAGCATGTCATTAAATTTGGTGTTAGTAGATATTTTGTTCTCCAACTTTAAGCGTGTATAAGTAGATAGTTAAATTTGTATAAAATTAAATAAATAGACACACATTTTTTATGTAATAATTTGTGTGAGAAACGCTCAAATTGATTCGTAGGATAACACACGGCCTACTTACTTGCGCACACCTAAAGATGAAATAGGTAGATATAAGGTGAATTCAAGTTAAATATCAGGTTTATATGCATGACAAATGTTGAATTTGGATAAATCTGTTGCCAAATAACTACATCGCCACTAATTTCCCAGCTATACCAAATTAACTAAATTAGAATTTAACATATTGCATTTGCGCTAGACCATGACTAAATTTTTTATTAATATGTGAATGCAAATATCAACAAATAATTATATCTTGAACGTCTTTCGAATGATGATTATCATATTTATTGGGATTAAAAACTGAATATAATTAGTGAAGCTTCTCAACAAATGAAAGTGAAAGGATATGGATATCTGGACTTGACCCAACCGTTGAAGGAAACGTACCCTGTCTGGTTCTAGAAATCTAATCTAGACTTTGGTTCTCTTTTTTGTTCATCATTAATAATGGTATTAATAGTTTTAACACATTCTAGATTAAATGTTAGTCTACATGATATTTATTATTATGTGGCTGCATTGCGAAAAAATCGTGTGGCTCCGAACCTTTTAATACATTTGTTGGTTTGCAAATAAAATTCTACATTAGTACTTCTTCCGTCACATTTAATTAAATTGTTCATTTTTTACATGTCTTTTAAAAAATTATAAAATAAAAAGTTAGTTTTATTAATTTATTCTAAACTTATTTACACTTTCAAAAAGAATTAATTCTCCCTTGATTTTATAAATTGAATAACTAATGTGAAATAACTATTTTTAGTAAGTGGACGACTAATATGAAATAGAGAGGTATGTTTTAAAAATGAAAAAATTTCGCATATAGCCACTCAAAAATATTTTAATTATGCTCCATAGCTATAGTTTGCTAATTACAATTCATAACTATAGTTATAGCAGCGTTTGTATAATTCGCGCAACATTTGTATATATTTGTATAATTCGCCGGAACCTGCGCATAGCGGAAGCTTAAGTGCACCGGACTGCCTTTTTTTTTGTATAATTCACTATACAATTCGCAGTTTTTGTATAACGTTTGTATATTTCACTATACAATTCATGCACAACGTTTGTATAATTCGCTATACAATTTGTAATGTTTGTATATTTCGCTATACAATTCGATTCTCGCACAACGTTTGTATAAATCATCCGAATTATACAAAATTTAATTGTATAATCGTCCGAATTATACAAAACTCAAACTGTAATTACAGCTAAATATTTGCCGTTAACCATAATTAATTTAAACTATTGCTATATTAGTTAATTAATTAATATATATTTACTTATCCGCATAATTTTTTCTTCAAAGAAAAAAAGTTACATATAACTATATAAGTATAGAGAACTCTTAATAGTGTGAAGCCTTTAAAAAATAATTATGTGGAGTTTATCCGAACAAAACAATACTACACCATATTAAAAATATTTTAAAATCACCTTAGTCCAACAATTGATATTTGTAATGATTCAGTGAGACAATCATAAAAATCGTAGAATGACGACATCATGAAGCTCAATTTACTGCTTTTTCAGAAAATGAAGACTCACGAAAAAAAAAGAAGAAGAAGGTACTAATAAATTTGGGTGATCATAAATAGTCAAATGGTATTGCCGTAATTGCGGTGCACACAAATTGTGTGACACAATTAAATATCTAATATTTGTATTGTGGTTTGATTAAATTTAAATTTATATCGATCAATTTTGTACTGTGATTTGATTAAATTTAAATTCATGTCGTAAGTTTTATATTGGAAGGTACAACACTCCTTAAGAAAGAAGAGCAGGATATTATATATCTAGAGGTATTCAAATTGAATACTAGGGATGAATGGATATTGCTTACCACTCCATCACAATTCTTATTGGTGTATTTCATAACTAACCATTAATAACTAATTATAGAAAAAGAGTAGTTTTTCATCTCAAAATCTTTATCCAAATATTGTTGGTTATAATATAGTTATTCCATGTAGGACTTTGTACATAATTATACCGAAATTAATGTGGAATAATATATATATTATCCCTTGAACTTCGAAAGTACAACCAAACGATATATAACTCAATAAAATAATTTATACTTAGCTTATACGACATACCAAATGTGCTCTAAGTGCAGGAGCAAAAGAGCTCACTAATGCTGCCAAGGTGAATTCATAATTTGATAAGTAGTTGTAGACGATTACATTATAGTCTACTTTCTTTTTTGCAGTATAATTAGGGATGACAAATAAGTGGATTGGATTAAAATTAGGCGATTTTTTTTTAAATGACTTAATAAATAAGTATACTCTTAATTCTTTTAATTATTACTTGAGCTGAGATGGTTGGTTAACAGCGTGCTTGGATGCTTGTTACCCTGTTGTATTGTATTGTATTGTATTGCTAATTTAAATACAATGTTTGTTTTGATTGTTGCTTAAATTGTATTGTATCGTTTAAATCCATCGTTAGGTAACGATGAAAATGTCCATTTTATGTAACGATCGATTTGGTGTGTTCGCGTCGTTACCTTAATATTTTCTTCTCATTTTGTATTTATTTATTATTTAATAATTATATTTCATCTTTTACGCTATATTTTCAAGCTTAATATATCATGTACCCTACTTTTCTCGTAAGTTTTATCATTCGAATCATGAATGTGTGACATTATGTAACGATGAAGAACGATACAATCTATCCAAATATTATATTCGTTAAAATAATACAAAACGATACAACACAATACAATTCAATACGATACATTATGAAACAATACGTAACAACCATCCAAACAAAGTGTTAGATGAACTAAATAATGGATCGTAACCCCTATAGTCAACTCTTATCAAGTTTTCATTTTTTTTTAAAAATAATTTATTTTACTACCAAATATAATTAATAGTTTTTTAATATGTATCCTAAAATGAAAAAAATATTAAAATATTTTAACAAAGTTTTTAGTTTTGCGTGTATTGAAATTATTGTACAGCTGGCACAGATAGTTTGGCAAATTAGTTTGTTGACATAATTAGTTAGTTAGTTAGTCAATTTTCACGTGATTAGATTAGATAATTTTCTTCATCCATGATTGTATATATACTCTTGATGCAATGAAAACAAAGCCAAGCTTTGCATTTCACAAATAACCTCTGGTTAATTTCTCTCGTTGATCAATGTAGCCAAAGCTTCCATTGTTGTTCCTTGAGCTTGCAATACAGAGCTTATTGATTTTGACAGCATTAGCCAATTTGGTCGGAATACACATTTAGCCCCAATACGCAACTATTAGATGAGGGCAAGTGCACAAATGACTAATTTAAGGATCTCTATTTAAGTCCTAGCCAAAATTTGTAATTCTTTTTATAATTTTAGCCTCTCAGAATTAACTTCAAATTTTCAAGACTAAAGTTAAAAAAATCTGTGTTTGAAGTCTAACAAGTCAGGCTTGGCAAAATCTGCATTTGAAGCTTCTGTTAATCAACATTGAGCAAAACTTTTGAAAAGGAGGAGAATGAGACTTTAGTCTGAACTCGATCAATTTTTGTTGCGGATGCAAAGTTTTTAAAAGGTGCGTGCACCTTAAATAACCATATATATGCATATAATCTAACTCGTGAACTACTTCTTTTAAATGGACTAAATTAAACAAATTAATAGAATTATTTAATAAATGTGTGGATCATCAATCCGCACAAACTTGGATGATTGGTGGGTCATGTTTGCATAGGTTAATTTTGCTAGATCATGTTTTTATGAGTTGATTTCATCATCCCTAATTATAATCATAATATAACTCATACATTTTATTTTATTTTTGAAAAAGTTAATTTCCCACCTAGTTCAAGCCGAAAGATGTTAAAAGAGTACATTTAACACTATTCCACTTGCCGCACTATGATTCGAAGAATCAAGGTCTAAGAATTGCCGCTTGACTTGGACTATGAATTAAGGTATATCATAAAAAGTGACATAAAGAGTACAAAAAGAAAGAAGAAGCGTGTTCAAATTTATGTTTTCGGTGCATGCAAAACTCAGTTTCAAACTCTATGGATTATGACGTTGAGTAGTATACTATCTTTTCATATTTACGATGAAGTTAAAATTAATTTTTTGGAAAAAAATTTAGAATATAAAAAAGCAAATACATAAAAAGTATAATTTTTTAAATTTCTATGATATATAAATAAATAATTTTTGATCGTTATATATATATATAATTTTTAGATGAGAAGTATTGAGATATCTCATTGTCCTCCCGTTATGCCTAGGTGCAATAATAGGTTGACACTTGTGGTTTGCCTAATATTCTTTATTTCTTCTTCCTATTGTTTCGAGTCTATTCTCCAGTACAAGATATTTAGGGTCTAAAAAATAATTAAGTGGATGTGGACATATTATAGAATGATGAAAAGATTGGAAAACATTCATGAATCTTGAATATTAATTGACACATGTATTAGAAAACAAAAATATTCCAAATGTACGTAAAAGAAACGTAACTATATATGGGTGAGATTCAATGAATCAACACCAATAATTATTTTAGTGGACTGGTCTCCTGACTGGTCATGGTAAGTCTAGGGGTCCATGATTAAATCAACCAAGGTCTTCCTCCAACGTTTTTTAATTTTGAATTTTTTCTAAGTTAAAAAAAATCAATTAACTATTAAAAACTTTTGGATTAGATTGAATTAAATCAGTTAATAAACTTAGTGCATATATAGATATTGGTCAGAATATGTTGCTATTCCTTTTTTTCCTTTTTCTCCTTTATCATTCTCTGTTCTTTTTTTTTTATTTAAAAAAGAAAGTATTTGCGGTAGAAAATGGCAAATGCATTACTTATTTGGATTATTTGACTGAAGAAATTTGAAAAAAAAACAATTATTAAATTTTGTTGTGTTTGATTGTTGAAGAAGACAAAAATTGTCAATGATATTTGAAAATTTGAGTTGAATTGAACTATTAAGAATTACTGGAATAATTTTAGAATGTTGAATATTAAATTTGGAGCTATTTAAAGATTAATTTGAATAATTTTTTGAGTAAAAAAGTGTCGGTGAAATTTGTTCAAATTTTTTTTGTGCTCCGTCAAGACATTTGAAACTTATTATATACTAAAATTCTTGTGATTTGTCTGGACTTGTGAGAAGCTATTCATTAGAATCTCCTAGTCTTCCTCATAATTAATGAATACCTTATCCAAAATTAAGACATTGTTTATACTAAATTTTGTTGATTTTTCAGGACTTGTAACAAAATTATTCATTAGAATTCTTGTTTTTTCAACTTTTTCAACGGAATTAAACAATAAATAACGTCATAAAATGAGCGTATTTGCGTAATTAGGGAGAGGTGGAAATTGGATCACCGTCATTGCTCATGACGCATAATTACTCCCTTTTCCAATTTTTACTCCGTTCAACAGTTTTTTTCCTTTTAATATTTTATCAGTTCACATTTGATAATAATTTAAATGAATTTACATTCTACAGACTATATATCATCATAATAATAATATTTTACACACTTTTATTTCAGTTTATTTTTTAATCCAATTTCAATGTCAACTCTTGGCTAGCATAAATAAATTAAATTGACTAAACTGCTGCTTTCTTTATTTTATTTGGGACAGCCGAAAGTGGTTTTCTGATAGATTTCTTTCTGCTATTTTTAAAAAAAAACAAGTGTTGAAGATTGAGTTTACGATTCAACAATTTTTTTTCTTGTTGACTCTTGAACGCTACTTTTTTTACATCAGTTTCTTTCTTTATTCTTCTTTGTCAAACCTTTCTCTTTGCATTTTTCCTTATATTATATACTAAGAAAATGGGGGAAATCGATACGAATTTGAATTTAATTGATTTGTAAATGCGTTGATACCAAATACAGAAAAAGGAAAATGAACAAATATTTCGGGCTTTATGTCTAGTTAATTAAGTAGATCTATTAACGCATGTGCATTATTGTATTAATTTTTTTTCATTCGAGTTCTAGTATTTAATTAAATTTTGACTGACACATTGCATGACTCATTTTTGGGATACTGCTTCTAATAAGGTATTTTTATTTATAGAGGTTCGAATTTGATACTTCTAGTTAAGATGTTGGGATCGAAATAACAAGATGTCATCTGAAAGTTAATAATTGCAAACATTGCATGATTAATCAAATGAAAAAGAAAAACTAGGAAAAAAGACTTTATGATATGATATGAATTTGGTCAATAAACATATGTATGATGATACTAACGTATAAAAAGAAATTAAAACTAGAGAGAGAATAATCTTCTCTTAAACAAAATTTTCTAAACGATTATATTGTGAATGCTATTATGTTTTGGTATGAAAATAAAAGATCTTTATAAAATTAAATTTGAATAGAGAAATTTCAACCATCACATCACAACTAATATTGATATCCTAACATACTACCAGATAAGGAATAGAGTAGTAAACAAGGAAATGCATTTTTTCATAAGATCAACTATGGGAGTTTCTCCTTTTTTTAGTGTACTAAAGTTACTAAAAAAACTCTCAATTTGTTCAAGTTTCAAAATGTTTATTGAACTACTTGTAACACAGGAAAACATTAATTTTGCCTAAACATCACAATAATTTATTAAATAATTTTCTTGTAGCTAAAAAATTATTCAACTTTGCCCAAGTATCATGTTAAATGTTTTTTTTTCAGTCTAATGATTTTCTGTCATACTTAGATAAAATTAAATATTTTTAATGATACCTAGATTAAATTGAATGATTTTTTCGTTATATAAATCACTTAACAACTTTAGTATACAAATAATGAAAGTTGATTGACTATGAATCAAATTAACGCTGAGTTTACCCTTTGTCTCGTTCTTATTCTTTCATTCAACTTCACTTCAAGTTAAATTGACGGGAAAAAAATTCTTCCATTTTATTAAGAATATCGTTGCTTGACTGAACTCAAAATTTTAAAGAAAAAAAAAAGACTTCTAACTAGCTAGCACATATCAAAAGTTTCTTTAAAAATTTTGATTTTAAATTTGTCATAACAAGTAAGATGAGATTTTTAATATTAAATGTCTTCAATATTTTTTTAAAAAAATATTTTCAAATAGATAATTTTTTAAATAAAAGTGAAAAGAAAGAGAGGAAGTATAAAATGAATTAAACTTATCTATGATGATATAAACAGTTACTTGAGGTGGCCGTGTTAAAATCTATTAGCTAATCTGAAAATTAACTAGATCTAACTGAGCTACATTGAGAGAACTGCAAAGAACATGATTAGAGAAGAAGAAGTATTATTGTATTTCAATTGAACCCACACTTAAGAGTATTTATACAATGTAACAATACAAGTTAGCTGTAGTGTAGTGCTAACAAACTACACTTAACAGACTAACACCTACATAACAAACTAACTCTAACAGAATGAGTTAGTTACAACTAACAGTAACCAACTGATGTGACAGCTAATTTCAAGTTATATTAGTCCAAATTTCAGCTGGATTTAATACTCCCCCTAAAGCTAGGATGAAAGACATCAAGAACTCCTAGCTTGGAAAGAAGGAACTGATGATGTGCTATAAGTCGGCTAGTTGGGATTTTTTCCTAACATACTTTGGCTTGATCAGGGCATCTTTGATTTTTTCCCACACAAAATGACAATCTATCTCAATGTGCATAGTTTTTACGTGAAAAATTGGATTGAAAGCAATTTGCATAGCTGATTTGCTGTCACAACAAAATATAACTAGTGTAGTAATAGTCACTTTGATATCTTTGAGTAATCCAACTAGCCAAATGATCTTTGCCACTGCTCCTGCCATGCTTCGATATTTAGCCTCTACTGAGCTTCTATTCACTGTGCATTGTTTTTTTGACTTCCATGAAATCAGTGACTCACCAAGTTGAATGACATAGCCTGTAACTGATCTTCTTGTGTTGGGGCAAGCTGCCCAATCTGAATCACAAAAGGCTGTCAGAGTTGTAACTGGACCATTCTTCAGTAAAACACCTTGACTTGGTGCTTTCTTTAAATATGTGAGAACTCTCAATGCTACATCCCAATGTGATCTTTTGGGGTGTTGCATAAACTGACTGAGAACTTGAACAACAAAGCATATGTTAGGTCTAGTAATCATCAAATAAATCAATTTTCCAACTAACTATTGATATCTGTGAATATCATCTAGGATAGGATCATTAATGTTACCAACTACTGAGTCATATTGTACTGTAGTGAGTTTCAGGACATGTGTGAGTAATTAAGGTAGTCTAAAATAGGATACGAACAACTAGCAGATGGCTTAGATAATTTTAATCACTAAGCCAAATAGGTTGCTTAGTATTCCTAGTGGGCCTAGTGTGTATTTCTGACTGATCAGTCAGTGATATGGGGTCCTAAACTTGTGGTGGGACTGTTACTAAATGTCATTCATATGAATTTCCTTTAATAGCAACATCAGTATCTACTGATTCGGGTGTTAAGGTGTTTGGACCATGAGTATCAGGGGATTCAGGAGACTGTGTGGGTGCTGAAATATCAACATTCATCTTTACTAATTGTTCCACTACAATAGGCTTAGTATATGTAGTTGGAGGAGCTGGTTCAATAGAAGTGACTAACTCAAACATATCCAGGTCAGCTGTTGAGTTTCCTTCATGATAAGGAAAAATGTATTCTTTGAAGGTGATATCCCTACTTACAAAGAAAGTTTTTTTAACCAGGTCATAGACTTTGTACCCCTTCTGAGTTTCTGAATAACTAAGAAAGACTGTTTCTCTGGCTCTAAGAGCAAACTCTTCTCCTTTTGGCAATCTACTTGCATAGCACAAACAATAAAATACTCTTAAATGATCAAGGTTAGCTGTCTTGTGATGAAACATCTCATAAGGTGTCTTTCCTTCAAATACACTGGTGGGCAGCTTATTGATCAAATACACAGCAATCTTAACACATTCACCCCAGAAATGAATAGGTAAGGAACTCTGAAACCTCAGTCCCCTAGCTACTTCTAGGATGTGCCTGTGTTTCCTCTCCACTATCCCATTTTGTTGGGGAGTGTAAAAATAACAACTTTGGTGCACAATACCATGAGATGCAAGCAAATCAATAAGTGAAGAATTGAAAATTTTTGACCCATTATCAGATCTCAAGATTTTCACAAACAAGTCAAATTGATTTCTTATTAAAGCAATGAAATTTTTTAGAACTATAATGACTTCACTCTTAGAATGAATCATACATATCCGTATGTACCTACTATGATCATCTACTATAGTAATAAAGTAGTTCTTTCTATCATGAGTAGGCTTGCTATAAGGTCCCCATTTATCAACATGAATCAATTCAAAAACTCTTAGTGTTTTACTAGTACTGACAGAAAATTTCAATCTACATTGCTTTGCTAAAGGACAAATCTCACAGTTGTGTGACACATTCTTGTCTGAGAAATAATTTAATGACTTAATATCTTGCATTACTCCAGTTGATGGATGTCCCAATCTTCAATGCCATAGCTTTGCATCTGCATCTGCATTCTCAGTAACTACTGCATTTATTGTGGATTTTATTGATTTCTTCAATATGTACATACCTTCCTTTTCCTTACCAATCCTCAATACGTTGCCATTGAAGAGTACCTGAAACACATAGAAATTAGGGGAAAAGGAGATTGAACAAGAGAGTTCCCTAGTTAATTTGGAGACTGATAGTAAGTTGAACTTGAATTCTGGTATGTACAGAACATTCTTAAGCTCATGACCTTCTAATATGTTGATAGTTCCTATACCTTTGATGTCACATCTATTCCTTGTTGGAACTTGAACTCCACAAGAATCATTATATTTTAATCTTCTAATAGTAGTTAATAAATCCTCATTAGGTGTAATATGATCTGTAGCTCTACTATCAACTATCCATTCATAAATTTTACTTGCTTTGGACAATAAAGTGGTGATACCTGACATGTTAGCAGCGCAATCTGATGTTCCTATTCTATCCATCTTGTTAACTAGATCCTGATATTGAGTTGGTGACATATGTGTTAAAGTTTCACTCTTGGGAAAATCATCAACATTCTTTGTCAGGTGTGTATATGCAAGCTTGAAATCATCAGTTCCCTTCCTCTTGCTCTTGAAATCTGGAGGATAACCAACTAATCTATAACAATCAGCCTTAAAGTGACCTTTAAATCCACAGTGATCACAAATTGTTTCAGGAGGTACAAACTTCTTTGGCTTTGATTTGTATCCCTGAGTCATGCTTGCTAGAAGTGTTAAAGCATCTCTGGTTTTGTAAATAACTTTCAATGCTCTTTGGTTTTCTTCTTGTGCTGCAACAACATATGCTTCATTTACAGTCACCACAGATTTTCTAGCCAAAATATTACTTCTAATATTTCTAAAGCTTTCATTCAATCCCATCAGAAACTGAAGTAGTCTTTGTGACTTCAGATGCTCCACATATGAAGTTGAATCTGCACAATTACATTCAGGTGATGGAATCATCACATCCAATTCAGACCATAGATCCCTTAATTTCGAGTAATATGAAGTAACAGAGTCAATTTCTTATTTCAAAATGGCAATTTCAGACCATATATGGTAGGTTCTAGTGGATCTGATTTATCAAATCTTTCTTCAAAATCTGTCCAAACTTTCTCTACATTCAAAGCATACATGATTCTGGTAACAATTCACTTGTAACTGTGCTTGCAATCCATAACAACACTATCTTATTGCATTTTCCCCCTTGTTCTTCTAATGCCCCTTTGTAATTTCCTTTTGCACACGATCCATTAACGAATCCAAGCTTTTTTTTTTCCTGAGAGCCAGCTTTGTTGAACGACTCCACAGAGCATAATTTTTTGGTCCTGTTAACTTGATTGGAATAAGAACAAGTCGAGGTGCATCAGATGCCTTAATAGGCCGGCAACCAATTTTGACACGTACTAATTGATTTATCATTTTTTGTTAAGCATAGAGACCAAGTTAATCTCCTCATACTTTTTTTTCTTCGTTGAATCTCCCATACTTGACTGACTAGATGAGCGAAGAAAAAATAATTAAAAAATAGAAGACATTGTCGTGTGAAATACATTGACAATTTTTAGAGTCATTTTCTTAATGAGTTGAATCTTAAACATTTAGTACTTGTCAACAGCATCTTTTTAATGCATTCTGAATTTTTCATCTTCTAGAAAATGAAGTTATGAAAATTTCAACATTTTCCTTTCGAATTTTTCAATAAGACAGCTTTTCTAATGACCTAGTTACTCCCTCCATCCCATATTAGATGGACATCTTACTAAAAATATTTGTCCTATATTATTTGATCACTTACTAAATTACGATAGAATTAATTAAATTTTTTCTATTTTACCCCTACAATTAATATGACCTTTTGAACGTAAACAATTTCAATACTAGATATTTCTATAATCTATGTATATTGCATTGATATAAATAAAAGGCAAAATAGTAAACTCTTCCAATGTATTAGTGATTTTTTAATCACTGTATAAAATTAAAAGTGTCCATCTAATATGAGACGGAGGTAGTACTAGATACTAGTATATTCTTGATTTGGCTATTCATAATAATGATTTCATTAATCAGAAAGAAATATTTATTTCTTTATCTAGTACCATTAATTTCTGCCCAATAGGAAATAAGACTACCCTTTCCTCCTTATCCATCGTGGCATACACATATAGGACGCGTATTGGACAGCTAAATTGATGAACTGCATGTCCCTATTTTATATTGTGTATTTGATATAATCAAAAATATTTTTCACAGTAAATGTTTTGTTCAAAAACAAGTGATTTTTTCATTTACTTTTTGATATATTTAATAAAATGAATAGAAAATATTATCTCAAATATATTTATATAATGTAGGCAAATAATTGGAGTGAAAATAACTTTTTAGTGATTTTCTCAAGTTAAATTTAAAAAGTTATAATAACTTTATATCTAAATAATTTTTTAAAATGATATTCCAAATTAAAATAAAAAAGTATTCATGGCCAAATGAACATGTTTAAACCAAAAAACAACAACACTGATTTTAACCCAATATTCGAATATCTCACAGGGGGAGCAGTGAACGTTGAAAATGTTTGTAAACAAATCACTTAAATCAAATAAAAAAAAACACCCACCCCTTTATTTTAATTTTGTACACAAGTTAGTGGTGACGTGCCAAATGATGTTATATGAGTGAGTAGGTTAGAAGATTGGTCAAAACAAGACTCAAAATTCAACCTATATATTTATTCTGTATATCAAACACCTTTTAATTTTCATTTCCCTTTTTCTTTTCTTTTCTTTTATCCATATAATATACATCCTTCTTTCTACTTTTCTAATGGTTGTCTTGACTTTGACTAGATAAGAAAAATTCAAAATATGATGGGCCGACATGAAAAGCAATATAATATACCGTCCGTCTTAATTTATTTAATATAATTTAATTTGATATTGAATTAAAGAAAAACTTTGAAATTTATGATTTAAAATACATATTAAATATTTATCTAATAATAAATTATTTTATTAAATATAAAAATATATTATTTTTTTTAAATTGGCTAAAAAAAAGTTAATAGTATAAATTGCAATAGAGAAAGTTATTGATTTAACTTTATTGAATATAATACATGTGTTACTGTACCCACCACTTGTGTTTGCTTAGGTACAAATTTGACAACTATAAGTAAGCTGTGGATAATAATTAATTGATAAGAAGAAAAGAAGGAAGGTTATTTCCATCTCTCAATTTGCATCAATTAAATATTTACCTCTTTCCTTGATTTTCTTCTCACCTTCCTACAACTTGGTCAGCTGGTCTTCTAAAGCCTTGTTATATAAACCTTTTATCTTCATTTCCATACCTACAGAAAGTATTTGTTTCTTTACACATCTGAAGAAAGGCTAGAGCTTTGTTGATTCTTGGAATTATCATACCTAAGAAGAAATTAAATCTATGGAATTTACCAGTTTGGTTGATACTTCATTGGATTTGAGTTTTAGGCCTCGTCCAGTTCTTGATAAAGTGCCAGTAAGATTTTTGGACTATATTGCTCATGCCCAAATGTATTATTTATATGCTTAGTATTGATGTTTTATGTTTGTTTTTTTGCTTTCAGAAACAAGAAGTTCAGAGTGATTTCACTGGATTGAGCAGAGACAGAGAGAATATGGGAGTGAAAAATGAGGCAGGGGATTTGTTAGAGGAATTAAACAGAGTGAGCAGTGAAAACAAGAAGTTAACAGAGATGCTCACTGTGGTTTGTGAAAATTACAATGCTTTAAGAAACCAAATGATGGAGTATATGAGCACACAAAATGGTGTAGCAGATGAAAGTGCAGGGTCAAGGAAAAGAAAAGCTGAAAGCATCTCCAATCCCATTAACAACAACGACAACAATAACAATATGGATGTTGTTCATGGACGTTCATCAGAAAGCAGCTCAAGTGATGAAGAGTCTTGTTGCAAGAAACTCAGAGAAGAGCACATTAAAGCCAAAGTTACAATTGTTTCTATGAAGACTGATGCATCTGATACCTCTCTTGTAAGTACATACTCTTATTTCTATCTCCACTAAAAGCGTAAGCTATTAGAGAGAGTATGTGATTACTTACTTAATTATGTCTTCAGCACGCCGATACTAATGAGATAAAGCAATGTGAACTTATTTGCAGATTGTAAAGGATGGTTATCAGTGGAGAAAGTATGGTCAGAAAGTAACCAGAGACAACCCTTGTCCAAGAGCTTACTTCAGATGCTCATTTGCACCTTCCTGCCCTGTCAAGAAGAAGGTAATTTAAAAAAACCCTAATTTAATTATGAGTGTTCACAATCATAGTAAAGAATGAATTTGTTATGTTTGAGTCAGTTTTCACGCACATTCTAATAATGAGTTGTGCATCATTTGACAGGTTCAAAGAAGCATAGAAGATCAGTCTATTGTAGTGGCAACGTATGAAGGAGAACATAACCATCCACAAATCTCAAAACCAGAATCAGGTGCAAGTACTAATACTTCCAGTGCTAGCCGTTTAAATGTGACAACTATGGCAGGTACTACTGCTTCAGTACCTTGCTCTACAACTCTCAATTCATCAGGACAAACCATTACTCTCGATCTTACTGCACCGAAAACAGTAGAAAATCGCGATATGAAGATGAATCACAGCACTAATAGTCCTACCGGTGGCAATAGCATTAGAACAGCAGCAACAACAACAGCAGCAGGAGGTGAACATCATAATAGGCCAGAGTTCCAACAGTTCTTGATAGAGCAAATGGCTACTTCCTTGACGAAAGATCCAAGTTTCAAAGCAGCACTTGCTGCAGCCATATCAGGAAAAATCCTCCAACATAATAATAATCAGACATGGAGATGGTAAACAAAAGTCCAGTAGAGCAGTCAACTACTTTGTATAGACAATTGTTCAATATTTTTTCCAATTTGACTCATTTGAAAAGTTCTTAGGGGAAAAAGGAAACAAACTATTGTTCAATGTAGATACAGGAAAAGTTAGTAACAGTTGGGCCGCAAAGTTGGACTTGGAGGTGCACGTGAGAATGGGATCTTGCTGGACTGTGTGAAATTTTCAACAGCAGCCATATTGGGTCCCCTGCAGAATGGACTTGCTCTGAGTTGGCTAGATTGAGACTACTACATTGTCCTTGAAACATTTAAGTTGTTGAATTTGACAACTTTGTAGAATACTGAAATGAGATCTTTTATGAAATATACAACTTATTGCCTACATCTTAAAGTTCTGTACACATACATTATACAACTCTTTTGCGGCGTCAAATTTAAGTTACATGCAAGGATTAAAACAACAACGAAAAGCTACCTAATTATACAAATATTAGTTCTTCCTATAAGTTGAAATAATTACATATTGTTTCACAAATTAATAATTTCATAACAAATTTCAAGTTAGATACACTTAAATATATGTATTTTTGCTATCGGATACAATAAGAAATACAGATATATAGGAAGAGAGGCAAGCGAGAGAGGAGAGATGGGAGCAAAATAAGAGGGAGGTGAGTGAGAGAGTCAGTATATTTTAGATACATGCGAATTATATTAAATACATGTATCTGGGATATCAAATATATTCTGAAATATATATACATGGGAAGAGATGCGAACGAGAGAGTCGATGTATCTCAGATATGCAAATCCACTTAAATATAGTGTATCTGAAATAAATTTTACCTAATTTTGACCCATGTAATATGAGATACATGTATCTAAATGCGTCATATACAAAATCGGATACGAATAATAATTTTGAAAACTCAAGAAAAGACACATAATTAAACCTTAAATTAGTGAGATTTGTATTGTTTGTACTTTAAAACAGTTAGGTATATGAGCATTCATGGGTTGTGGTTATCAAATTAGCAAGTCCAGGGGGTGATTTGGCCAATGCAAAGTTTAAATATACGCGAAATAAAACGACAAGTTTAGAAGGTCTCGATTGTATTCCGTCTTAAAACAATTCTAATACTATAATAAGTTATCTGCTATAGTAAAAATCAATCATTATATGAAAGCAACCAATGCGATGGTCTTTTGGGATTCCATCCACTAGCATGGAAGAGTACAACTAAAAGTCTTTTACTTTTAGTTGGTCCAACTCCTCCAACTAAAAGTCTTTTACTTAATGCTTTTGTCAATTGACCCAACCTCGTTGATTTTTCTGCAGCACTGATAAAGAGATCTCAACAAGGGAATGAAATCAAAATCATGTTCAAGTCCTCAAGCTACTGAACACTATTCTTCCTTTATATTTTTCTCTTGCTTCTTCCGCTTAACAGAGACTTTTAGACCTAAATTTTAGAAGCAAGCAGATTTTGAAAAGTTATCTTCAATATGGTTAGAGATTTTGAAAATCTTATCGTCAAATATTACCGGTTTTTGGGCTTCTACTAGCAAAACTTCAAAAAAATTCCAAGTACAATGCATGTCCAAAAACATAACTTCTAAAGCTCAAAGTTTCAACATCAAAATCTATGGCCAAACGGAAACTCAAGAATTGACCATTCAAAATACCTTATGGTTCCTCTTCAATTATAATAACATCATAGCTGTATTTTTTGTTTTTTTTTACCTCTAACATCATACCCGAAGGCTGCTACTTTGAAAATTTTGCACTAACAACTACCAAATCATTCAGTTTTGCTCTGTCAAAATAGAACATACAGTGTTCTCACTTCTGTCTTTCGGAAACAGCCATCCTACATTGGTAGGAGTCAGGTCTGCGTACACTCTACCCTCCCCAAACCCCACGATGTGGGATTTCACTGGGTTGTTGTTGTTGTTGTTGTTGTTGTAGTGTTCTCACTTCTCAAGATCCATTCACAGAAAAAAAAAATAGCTGTATATTGCCTAGATTTTTTTATTCAAATCCTATAAGACATAGGGATCTAATGTTATGCTGGCTAATTAAAAAAAAACAACTTGCAGAATCGTCCAAAATATTGCTGTGTCTGATTTTAAAAAAGGAATCGAGAACTCAAGAAACCATAGATACAAGAACTGTATCAAAAGGATTCCTCCTCAGGAATGCAGAAGCAAGGGGCACCAGTTCCTTCAAGCTGGCAGATGTATCTTCTATAGACTCAAGAAAGCGGCTTTGCACGAGTGGCTGGTTCTTCCTTGGATTCTACTTGTATCATAAATGCATATCCCAGTACCCATAAGAAGATATACAAGAAAGGAACCCAAGAGAGGCAAGCTAGCAAACTCAAAATGCTGCCAACATACTGAGGATCTCTTATTACTCCCAAAGGAAACTCTGTTACCCACGGGATATTCTTCCCAAAGCGTACACCATAGTAAGTACCAGCTTCTCCCAACAGTTGGTACACCCTGCAGTAATGTAAATTATCACACCCATGAGCCCCAATAGAGTAAAGAACTAAATGTAAAACATGGACAAGCGATAGGAGTGCACGTCTAACATAGCAGTCACTCTTGATAAGATGGAACCAAGACATAGCTTCATTCAAGATATGAATCGGGATATCCAAAACAATCGAGTAATAAATAGTCAGCAATATGTCTAAAGTGACTGCTGGTTCCATACAGAACTTTGAAATGATTGCTGGTGCCATGTCAGATCTCTTATTTGAAAATTGCCATTGAAATGGCGACCCCCTCTCCGATAATTGTTATGCTGTTAACCAGGTTAATCTCTGTCACTACTATTTTTCTAAACTAAACTAAACTTAAGAAGGTGTTGAAGAAACACCTAACAAGATGTGATTCTGACAAACTTTTTTCTTTTTTGATAAATGACTCCAATTATCCTTTCGTAGGCATTTCACTATTTTAAGCCGTCCAAATTCTATTGCATTGGAATTTGGAAATATATCTTTAGATCAATGCTTGTTTAAAGTATATGAATGTATGATCCAAAGAAACCTATAGTTAATAACTACGTTTTAAGTTAGGTAGTGAACCTCAAAACCATTACTCTTCTATGAGAAGAAATAATCTACATATTAAACAGGGAAATTAACTTAAATATCCCCTGACCCAAAAAAGTAGCCGGCAGATGTAAGATATATGTATAATTTAGTGTATAATATATGTGTATTGGCTAACTATTGTAAATAGTTTTGGTCGAGCGGCTATAGAAGAGTAATGATTATGAGGTTCACTACCTCATAGTACAGAACTTAAACTCATCGAAGAAACCTGTATTATTTGAAGAAGATTGGTTGGAACTCTAATCAGAGTTTAATATCCAATATTTATTCTCTATCCCAGCTGTTCACCAAATTATCCTTGATTTATAGTCTTTTGGAACAAAGTCTAGTTGAGTACAAATCGACCATTAAAGTACTGAGGTGGGAGGTAAAGATCAGTAATCCAATGATGGACCCAAGTTATTGAAATCTCCCCCATATCTCCAGAGACATCAGTTCATAAACTGGCCGATATGTCAAAGTTTGCATCATTGAGTCACTACAATGCATTTGTTTGATATTGCAGGCAGAGCATCTAGAGTTCGCAACTTACATCAAAGATGCTTTCCTTAAGTAAAGAATGATTAAACTGGCTCCTAGTAAATTAATGACAAGAGGGAACGCTACGCCATCCCTTTCTTCCACGTATTAAAAATTGCCAACAATTAACATAAACCTAGATATAATCAACTCATCGACAAACTATATGTCAATTTCAAAATAGTTAAGGTGGTTATATCAATCTTTTATATTTAGCTCTAAAACACTATGAAGAATGGGTCGACCCCTCAACCATTTCCCCACTTAAATACCAGACTTAGTTCACCTATCAAGATTCCAACACATGAGCCTGCGAGACATCCCGCTCTACGCTACCTTTTTCGTTGAACCAAAGCCTTGGGAACAACCAATCTTGTATACATTCCGCTTTACTTAGGCCAATTTCCCTCCCAATCCTAGAAATGCCATTTTTCATTCTAGTAAATTCAAGAATCTAGTTTCTAGCAAACAACAATAGGTCAAGGTATATGTTCAGAAAATTAACAAATAGACACAATCTTGTTAAAAAAGAACAATCTTTAACATTGTCCAATGACCATTAAGACATAGTAACAAGAAAGAAGATCAATTTTGAAGCTTGAGGAGACTGACCTGAAATTAAGAAACTGGCCAAAGATGAAAAGGGGCCAAAAATAAAGCGGAGGCGGCCATGAAAGTGTGGAAACGGATAAGAGGGAGATGAATTGTATCAACTTTATAAAGTGAGAGGCCATAGCCATAACTTTGCAAGGGTCACGTCCACTTCCGCACAGATCGACCCATTTTTGAGGATGTGTCCAGAGATAGTAGTAGAATGGAAATGGGGATATCACTCCTAAGCATGCCCATAATCCCATTTCTTCTTGCTTGCTTCTCTGTCCCCCGCTCTCTCTCAGTGTCACTGTACTACTATTCCTTTATTTGTGTCCTAAACCTGCCCCCAAAAATGGAAAGTCCCTTTCGATCTATGTTGTTCGCAGGAGCAGCATATTTCGATAGGTTTGGGCTGATTGGTTGACACCATGTTGTTGGGCTTGCCACTAACGGGGCGGAAATTACACCACCTTTGTAAAGGGAATAGTATACATGCATAAAATGTGCGGTTTGCTCTTCAAATGAGTTTAGTTTTTTTTTTTTTAAACAATCGAGTTTATATCTAGTGGGGTGCAAGGTTTTTAGTAACTAAAGTCTTGTTTAAACATAACTTGTGAAATATTACGATACGAAAATATAAAGTTGTTTGTTATGATGGACAAAAATTAAAACACCAACACAAAATAGGGACAAAGGTGCAAATTAACCCACTGGAAACAATGTTCCCTGGCCCGAAGCAAATCTTCAAGGTCAAAAGTCAAAACTTGTTGAACTTGAAGTTTTGCAATAGTACAAGCAAGAGTCAGAAGTTGACAATTACTTCCAAGGTCATTCTTGTAAATCAACCCCATTCAGGGTAGAAATAGCGTTCACTGGCCATGTCTTTGAAAAATAGTTATTGTCTCGAAGATTTTAATTTTACACAAGCTGATCCTTCATTCCTTATGATTCGCGTATTCTTGAATTGGATTATTGCTTCAATGAGACAAAATCATTTTCCTTGATTTTGTTTATCGCAAGCTTATCTTTGAGCTATCTTTTACTTTCAATGTTCCAACTTATCAGAACAATTGAAGAAACAAAGAGAATGAAGGCTCCTTTTGCCCAGGAAAACCTTTACACTATGAAAACACAGAATTAAACAATGAGAGCTAAAAGAGAATAAAGTGTTGCACAAATTCTCTCTTTCATAGCTGGGGGAACAATAAAGGTGACAATGGTGCAGGGTAAGGGTGGGACGCTCCAAGAAACTTTAAAGGACTTGTCACTTGTTTAAGACAACCTTCTTTTAAGTTAAGTACAAGTTACTAGAAAGTAGAATAAATACAAAGAACGTTGTTCTGAAGCAAATGCTGGATCAACAAATATGGTAATTTAGTAGCTTGTTCCTCCACCACCCGAGTGTCTATGTTATACATCTCCATCGGCCATCCTCTTCTGCTGTGGTAATCTTCTGTTCAACTACGCCATGCAGAGGATGCTTCTAAATCAACATCTTCTTCCCACCAAGTTGCAGTCTGCAGCAAGGCATTTAAGAAGCATTCAAACAGATTCTCAAATCTATTGTGTATTTTACTAATCTTCTTAGGATAAGCAATGAGAAGTAATTCATTCTTTAGGAGAAACTGTAGTAGTTGATTTGAGTAACGAGAAAAAAACACAAAAACTATGTAAGGTTGAAATTGCTATAAAGAGACCTTGTATCCCCTTCTGAGAAATTCAAGAGAGCTTCCTTTCTCCTCTTGCAGTCCGAGGACTCTCAATAGTTCTTCCTTGGTCTGCCATAATACGTTTTGAACAACTTATTTACCATAAAAGTTATTAAGAAGAACAAGTAGCGTGAATCAGCTATATAATTACTTCGTTAAGAGTGAAGCGAGTTGCACTCTCTGCCACACAAACAAAAGAACCATCTGTCTGTTTCAGCATCACCTGCCAAGGCCCTGCAAAAATTTAAAACAAAGCTAAAGGTTGTCGGTATTCCATATTGGTGCATACAGAATCTTACAAGTAGGCGTTGTTCTTCTGTCTTTTAGTTGTTTGTTTATTTTTCAGGGTGGGGTTGAATCTATTTGGCATTTTCTCTGTTTACCAACTATAAGATAGAGCATCTCAACACCGTAAATGGTGAGTGATTAGCAGATATATTAACTGTGCTGAAGCCTGAATATCAGAAACGACATAGACACTTCTAATGAAACAAAAAATGTTATATCTATTACTCTTACGTGATGTTAATTATCTAGTTTCAAATACTTCAATTTCATTAAGAGCATTTGAATTTTCTTTAAATGGAAGTTATTCTTAATATTGTGGAGTTCCACAAATAACTATAACAAACAGAGAATTTATATTTGACAGTATGTCTTCCGATTTTAAGTTCACAAACAAACACAAGAATTCAGATAAGGGGTTTCATTTTCTTCCATCATCTCATTTTCAAGTGAGAAAATAGTTCCTAGGATCAGATTCATTTTATACTCATAGTATAACCGAAGGATATAGTAACCTTGCAAGGGTCAGAAATCTTTACGAGTCACATATATTCAATATACTTGAACAACTAGTATACTCTATCCGCAAATTTCTGTTCCACTATTGTTCTACTGGAGTGAACACCAAGAAAATAATCTGCACTATGTTTTGATATCAGAAAGAAGGAAATACAATTGAGAACAAGAAGAGAAAGTCGATAAAGATAGGAAAATAATGAAACAGAAGTAACAGAATCCTTAAATAAGCCTATAGCCACAAGAATGAAATCTTACCAGGATATTGACGGAAGAGAGCTCCATTGTAGTTCACAATATAAGGTTCCACTGCAACTGTCTTCCATGAGAAAAAGAAAAAAGAAATTATGCATTACAAAATTACAAGGTCGATAAAAGATAGATGAACATAAAACCAAGATCACAAAATTGTCACCTTTGAGTACTCTCTTGTTCGAATATAAAAGACGGGGATGAATTGAGAAAGAAATTGGTAATGCAATTCCCGTGGTGGAAAGCCTATAATACCTAGGTCAGCGCTGCAATTTTGAATAAATTTATTGTTAATCAGAATATCATCGAGGAATTGACCATAACATATACTAATCAAAAGAATATTAATCAGAAAAATATCCATCAAAGATACGGATCAAATTAATTACCGCAAGGTGTCAAGTTCGAGATTGAAAAGGAGGCTAGGGGTTGACGTAGCAAATTTACCCTGCACATTGTCAATGCAATGGATGTCAATATCATCAACGCTTGAATAAATACAGAGAATAAACATTTATTTAAAATTACAGTAGAATAAACAAATAAAGTGAATACTAAAAGGGTGGACAAGACAATTCTAAGGTAGAGCACGTGGAAGAGCAAAGGAAACATGTCCAAGAACAAATGACACATTTGGAATTAAGGTCGACCACACATTGGTACACTAGTAAGTTTGATTTTTAGTGGAGATAATTTCTTGCAAATTTGGAAGTGAAAATTAGATAACATTACTTTCTAATACCAACAGATCTTACCACATACTTCTCTATGTACGAAAGGTCACGAGTGCTGCAGTTGATAAATATATAAAGAGTAGGAGGCTGGTCAGACTTCCAACGACCTGAGCAAATAAAGATGCATGAAGCTTTATAAGGTATAGTACACATAGCATAGGAAAAAAAATGATGATCATTGCGATAACCCAGAACCAAGCTATTCCTTTGAGCTTTAAGTAACTATGCCCTTGTAAATCATGGAGGTTTAGGTGTTAATAAAACAAGAAAAAGGAACCATCAATTGCTTTAAAAGCTTCAAAAAAAGATAACAGCGGATGTAAAAAGAAAAAAATAGCTAGACTCATTTAACAATAAGGGCCTGTTTGGTTGGTATTTCAGGAGTAATCTCTCCAAGTATCAAATTCTGCATAATTTATTACATTGTTTGGTTGATATTTTAAAGAGAATCTCCATATAAAACTTAGCATAGCATATACAATGTTTGGTTAGGATTTTAGTTTTCTTCCTACATGATACCTGCATCACTTTATGCAAAGCAGATTCCCTACATAAATACTTTCAATTACTAAAACAAACTGTTTCAATACCACAAATGCTAAAGGAGAAAAGGTCCAGCTGAATTTGAGACAGGGTTGGGTAGCAACAATACAAGACGCATGTACTCATGTTAATCTGCTGATGTTCTCGAGTTTTTTGTTTTTTTTTTGAAGTTAAATGCAATATAGGAACCTAATATTTTGTAGACTTTGTAATTTGTATCATAATGACTTAAAAGCCTTAAACACTTGACAAGATTCAAAAGACTGTTTCCTATCATTCTTTCTTTGAAGGACATAACAGGATTGCATCACCCTTCCCCTCTCCTCTCCCGGAAAAGAAAAAGAAAGAAAGCTTATGTGGAAAACCAAAATGGATCTATTTATTGTTGTAGCTGAAGAGAACTAGGTTATTGCGCAACAGTGGTTATGTTGATGAAGAAGTTGGAAACATAAGAACAGTTAGATTGTGAAATTAACCTTCATTCTCATCCTCAAAATCGAAGTCCAGTGTATTCCTTACAGATCTGAAGAATGTGGTCACAGCGCCCCCAGGAATATCATCCAAGGATCCAATGGTAATACCATCTATCTGAAAGAGTTAAAGAAAGTAAGATAACTTCAATAAGATTTTTGTGAGAATTAGGAAACAACCGAAAAAAATGCAACTCCAAAATGCAAAATGAAAAAGAAGATGAATCAAACTATATCATAAACAGCTAAAAATGTTTTTCAAAGTTAATCATTCATCTCTTGTTCAAGGAGAGGTTTAGATAAGACAAGCCAACTGACGAAAGCACCAGACTTACAAAGAAGGCATTCCCTACTATAACAAAATGCTATGGTTCACAGCATCAGAAATGAAACTTGAAATCTACAATGAGTTAGCAGCAGTACCGAGTCAAGAGCTGCTTTGAAAAGATCGGTGGCCCTACGCTTTTCTGGTTTGTCAGGGAACACCTACAAATTGAGGGATCTTGTCAGATATGCTTCTGCGCATTTCAGTGAATCATAACTTGTACAAAGAAAGAATGACAAAGTTTCTTCTCACCACACAAGCTCTAGTTTCCATCTTTTCCTGAAGCTTCTTAACAACAGCTAGTACAAGTTGGATATTAGCATCACTGAACTCATCCGAAGACCCCTTCACATTTTCAGGAATTTGAGAGTCGAGCTCATTGCAAGGTCACATAATTAGAAATATGCAAAATATGAGAGATGATAATTATCCAGAAAAATAGAATGACTTCCGATAACAATATGATGTCATTAGCTAGGTACTTAAAATTTCAAAATTTAAGACAGTTAACATTATACCTTATAAGAAGAAATGTTGGTGGGCAAGGGCCTGAAGATGTAAACCAATGGAGAGTCGAAACAAACAGGAAAAGTTGTCAGGAAAGAAGCTATGATAAACTTATTATTGAAATAATAAGCATGTACTCAAAAAGGTTATCTTCCTATAAAACTTCATGAACGCAGTGACAATTCAACGTCAAAAGTTAATATACAGCTGACAACATCCTGAAAGACTTTAAAGTATTCTGATTTAGAACATGGCCTGACTTAATGTTTGGGAGAAAGAACTCATTTTACATGAAACCGTACGAACATATTCAGGAATACAGTATGGATCTGTTCAGATACACCGAAGGACATAACAAAATTTGCAATAGAGGATGCATTCAGCTGAACATTGCCAGAGCAAATGATATAT
The DNA here is from genome assembly GCF_947179165.1 of Solanum dulcamara. Taxonomy (NCBI): domain Eukaryota; kingdom Viridiplantae; phylum Streptophyta; class Magnoliopsida; order Solanales; family Solanaceae; genus Solanum; species Solanum dulcamara. Next base: position 69,875,443 of record NC_077244.1, read on the forward strand.
AACTTTTACACCCTAAATCATCATTCTAAAAATATGATGCCATGATCTGTAATTGATATAAAAATATAGACTTCAGATTAGATTATGGTAATTATTCATCAGTTTTAGCTTAAAACACCTGAACTTTTAGCATAAACTTCAGCTTTGATGAAAACAAACTGTAAACACTTAACATCTTTTTACTTTCCTTCATTTTCTATGACAGGACCATACTCCTCAATTGAAAAAACTTATGAAATAAAAAACAATTAGGAATTGCAACAGAATCTAGGTCACCTATTCATATGTACAAAAATGTAACGATAACTAATCCACCAATTATACTTCTACAAATTATGTCCTTTTGTTGGGACACCTCCCTGGTGGGGGGAAGCTGCTGTTTTAGTCACTTTTTTTCCACATAAAAGGTGATTACAAGTCCAGCCCACCACTTAGATTTTCATGTAATGTAAATTTGAGCTGATTTCCCAATGCTCTGACTTGTGATTTGTCGGTTCATAAGATTCCAACTTTGTTCCATTTGGGTGATTCACACTCGGAATGCAACTTACCTATACAAACTTCTTTCACAAGGTTACTACATAACTAGTAAAGAACCACTTGTATTGCATACCACAAATAAGGAAACTTAGCAGTAGAAACAGCCGTCCAGTGGTAAAGTATGCGTACAGTGTACCTTACTCAGATCCCATTTGTGGGATTACACTGGATATGCTGTCGTTATTGCAGCAGAAAATATATCACTAATTCTTGAAATCAACTATTTTTACTATGCCTCAATCCCAAACTAACAGTCATCTGTATGAATCCTCAATATCTATTTCATTCAATTTGGATCCATTTCAAGCCAATACTCAATAATTTGACCTTTATGAGAAGTTCTTGAAAGTAACAAGTAGAAATTTATGAAACAGCTATAACACAAGTATCATCAGGCAAGCTAAAATAGTCAAATAGGAATCTTGAAAACACCCACACAAAGAAACAAGTCGACAACCATTAATCAGTAGTAGTGTCTACAAACTTAAAGAGGCAATTGCATAGAAGATCAAGAATTACGGGAAGTCAATTTCGAGTCTGGTCTTCCCGTCATTAAGGGCATAGAAGAGAGAGTTGGCGGCATCAGAAACAAGTACTTGGTAAGATTTAGGCTTGTAAATGCTGACGCCCTTTTTTGGGTCAGCTCCCACTTCATTCTTGATGCACTGAATTCCCTTGAAGGGTACTGATGATCTTGCGGAGGTTTGGGGAGAGTGGAGGAATGGGCAAATGGGGGAAAGGGAAAAGGAAAAAGAGATAAAGGGAGAGCGAGGAAGAGTGAAAGAAGAAGGAAGTGTCTGTAACTGTAAGGCCGTGGTGACGGCCATGGCCATGGCAATGGTTGGTTAGCTGCTGTTGTGGATACAGATGATGGTGGAGGGAAATATAACCAACATTGAATTGGTGATAAGGTCTTTTATTCGATTTTTTTTTATTCTCCTCAAAAATAAACTTTAGCAAACATTACTTCTATTTAATATTACATCTAAGTCCGTCTGGGTACATCACAGTAATGTCACATATCGCATTAGAGCAATACGGATGAAATAGAGATTTACCTTTGGAGTTTTGTGTGATAAGAAGGTATCACTCAAACTACGGAGTAGTGGTTAGACCGTCCTTGTTGTATGGTGGAATGTTGACCAGTCAAGAACTCACATGTTCAGAAGATGCATGTTGTAGAGATGGGGATGTTGAGATGGATGTGTGGACATATTAGGAGCGACAAGATTAGGAATGAGGTTACTTGAGAAAAGGTAGGAGTGATCTTTGTGGCAGATAAGATGAGAGAAGCGAGACTGAAATGGTTTGGATATGCGCAAAGAAGGTGCATTGACACCCCAGTGAGGAGGTGAGAGAGACTGGTTGTAGGGGGTACTCGGAGGGGTAGAGATAGGCCGAAGAAATGTTGGGAAGAAGTGATTAGGCAGGATTTGACGCAACTTCATTTTACCGAGTACATGACTCTAGATTGACTCTAGATAGGAAGGAGTGGAGGCCGTGTATCAGGATCGAATGTTAGTAGGGTTGAAGTGTTGTCTTGCCATGCGTAGGTTTAGGCTTTTTAGTTCTTGTCATCGTACTAGTCGTACCCTTGTAATTCTTGCCTTATGTTGTGTAATGTGTTTCGATTATCGCACTATTTTGTTGTTGTTATTGTACACTGCCTTTCTTACTAATGGCTATACTTTCTTCATTATTTCGTCTTCTTTTTTTACTTGGGTTTGATGCACTTGAGCTGGGGGTCTTTTGAAAACAGCCTCTAGGTTATTGTAAGATCTACGTACGTTGTTGTATTTAATATTACATCTCCTTGTTCACTTCTATTTGTGCATTTTAAATTTTAAAAGATCCTGATTAATATGAGTGTTTTAAAAAATAATTTAGAAAGTATAAAGGTTATTCAAATGGTTCCTAAACTAGTTTATGAAAATTGTTGCTGGCATTACTCAAAGTTTGAAGATCTTTTGTTTGGTCTAGAATCTAGATTATCAAAGATTAATTTTGGATCATGTCCTCCGATTTACGAATCATGTACGAAAAAGGCATGCTTGATTTTGATTGAGAAAAATATAACAGAAAAAGTGTGATCATTTTGTTGAGAAACTAACCACGTCAATTGTGTATTTGTCTTCCCCTTCATATTCAATTTGCACTTTACTGACACTGAAACAGTTCGAATGCAGATCAAAGTCACTTTTCGTAGTGATGACCTTAAGCTTTTGGCATTTTTGAGCTGGTTGCTATATGATTCGAAATGGTTGGCTTACGATAAGAATGACCCATTTTCATTCTTTTGAACTCCAAGAATACAAATGCCTAGTATTATAATGTGTAATGTACTACAACTTTGAAACTACCATTAGGCTACAAGGGGTAGAGGTATGAATATCAAATGATTCAGTAGATCTATCAGCTTTTCTGGTACATAGCATTGACAGATACTGGTCTTCTCTGAAGAAGCTTATTTCTTGTAAGCTGTGTATTTATTCCACAAATAGGATCCATTGTCAAATGCCTTTCGAAAAATATCACCAGCAGGCCGTCCTCTTTTACTTGCACTGGGTGTATTCTCAATTAGCTGTGCCCGAGCATCTACAGTGGCATCAACCTTCGATATTTGAAGAACCACAAAAATGCAAAGAATATCACTGCTCCAGTTACACCTGTAATTATTAAGACCCATTTAAATGCATTTGGTTGATTAAACATTGGTATTTCAAAATTCATCCCAAAAATTCCTGCCACAACCCCAAAGATGGCAACCACAAAGGTCGCAGTTGTAAGTAGCAGCTCAAATTGTATAAGCTGATTCCGGACATTATCCTGCAAATAAAAGTCCATAATACATGAAAACAAATCAATCAAATTATTATAAATTGTGTGTTTTAAGTTTTGACTAGTCTAATCTTACAAATTCCATGTTTTTAATAAGTCAAGGGTTTAATGCAAAGTAAAATCCATTTAAAACCAACTTAAATGTATAATGCATACCAGTTGAATGTTGATGAAATCTTCGGTATCATCAATATACTCCTTCAACTGTAACAGAAAAAAGAAAGTTTGATTAAGAAAAGGAATACAAAATGAAAGGATAAACAATAAGAGACTGTAGAAGATACCGATGTCAACTTGTTGAGAGTGCTGTCAATGACAACAAAATAAGCCTCCAAGAGCATCTCCAGCTCTTCTATACTCTGAGTTTCAGCGCCACTTTCCGAACTTCTCATGCTTTCATGCCTGCTTCTTGCTATGCTCAAGCTTTTTTCAAGCCTCCTGCTCTCAGGGGGTGAGGAAACAGGGGAAACTGGAGCAGACAAAGACAACGCACCATCTGTTGACCTGTAGCCAAGCAATGATTGATCTCCATAGCAAGACAATTCCATCCGGCTTTTCTTCTCAGTGAGATACATCTCAGCCATGTCCCCATCATCATCCATAAGCTGCTCTATTTCATCTCTAACCTAGATAACAGATGGTGGGAAGTTAAGATAATATAATCAGTAACTTGTGCTTGGAAACTCCAGGGAAAAAAATATATAGCTAGGATACCTTCTGAACTCTACGAGTCAAAGCAACAAGCCTGCTTTTCAATCTACGAACTCGTTCCAAATTCAAGGTACTAATTTTAGATGTAAGTTCATCCAACAATGGGTATGCTTCAATCTCTAGTTCTGCTGCCTGGTCATTTGGAAAGAAAACAAAATCAAAACACTTGGGTCGACGCAAACCAAATAATACAGAACTATCCAGGATACTTATTACAATTGTTTATTCAACTTGTTCTAGGTCATGACAATATATATTAAATTGTAGCACCACACTTAGTTCACAGTTAAGTCATTTCAGTAGTTCTGTTGGTACCAGAGTTCTTGCAAAATGGATTTTGCATTTTGTTGATAGTATTCAAGAAACTGAGATATTCATTCCAAAATCAGTGCTAATTCCCTTTTTGCTTGTAAGCTCTTTCTCTCTCTTCGAGCTAAGACCAAGCTCTTCGTTGCAACATTTACATGTGCAAACTATGAAATCCACAAAACTTGTTACTATTATCTCTTGGAACCTTAGTGTCAACTTGTATTTTTTGGCCATCGATACAAGTTCAATCATAAGGGCTATCTAGAAGTTTACTATGTGAAGTAAGGATCCTTGCATCATGCATGTCATCACATGGATAGTCATGGTAGTTTTCAAGGTTAAGGTCAACCAACAAAAATTATCTGTCCTGTTCTCTTTATCATCAGGATATGTAGGTCGTCTGTGTAGTACGATGGAGAAGCTCCTCCCACACATACAAATACGACCAAAGAGATCAATGAGCCATAATTGAGAATATCTCTCACTGCCCTTATTTGGACTGACACTGTTTTGGATCATTTTTCACTGTGAACCTTTCTGCTAAATTCCATTAAATAAATGGCTTTCTGGAATTACAGAATAGTATGATGCTTCTTTCCTACAAGGATAGTATTTTCTAAAGATGTTCAGGAAAATTGAGACAACAGCTAATTGAGTCAACAGCTTGTCAGCAATGACAATCAATTTTTGTCTGGATCGCGACCTGCCAATATGCATCTTTACCAAATAACTCCTCCCATCCTATTTCTTTAAGAGACTCCTCCCATCCTAATTTATGACTGATGTGATTTTGGACTCTCAGGAAGGGATGTTAGTATCCCATGCTGCTATCCTATATGAAAGTTGAAACAATGAAAAGTGGGTCATATTCAACAACACAAACTTCAAGACCACCAACTATCTTTTCAGACTTGTTAATTCACCAAATTACCTCTCGGCTTCTACTGCCCATTTTATTTCACCACCTCTGCTTTTTCTCAGTCCAAAATGAGCAACTAAAACAAACTATGATTAAAAAAAAATGAAACTAAAACAATCATAATGAAAACACATCAAAACAAAATAAGATATAATAACTGCAAAATATTTATTTTAACTTATAAAACATAGTTCTTCCGCAAATCTAAAAATGATGCTCTAATGCTCATACAAATATCTGTGAAGTGGTTACTAGCTTTTGTAACATATTTTTATGTCAATTCAGAGTTTCAAACAGACGAAGTGAATATATTGTTTCCCAACTTCTATTAGGCATCCAAACTACAGAGCTTTCTCCTATTAACTAGTTTTGTTCTATGACCTCCTGTTGATGACTAGTTAACCGTTATGTTCTTTCTTCTCCTTGTGATAAAAAAGGAGGGGGGTTTTGGATTGAGCTCGGTGCTCTGTCTAGAGCAACTTACCATCATCAGCATTTCCCCAAGAACATCAAACATCACAGAGGCATGCTTAAACTGAAATATCAATTTTTTTAATAGAACCAAACGAAACTGAGCAGTGTAACCACTCTGCAACTCCTTTATAACCTAAGTTCAGATATGAATCCAGTCAGATACTTCCAACATTTAAAATGATATTTTAGGTCTGAATCAGCTGGAGATAATGTGTGTGAAACGCAAAAATATGGGAATATTTAAGTATGTTGAGCAGTAACTCAGCTATTTCCTGGTCCCCGGGCTTTGCTCTAATGGTAAGAGTGCGGCTTGTGATGTGTCAGTTAGGTGCACGTCATGGGTTCGAATCCTGCTGCAGGTGTGCCTGATATTTCAGTGGGGAAGGGTAGAGAAGCAGCCCCATTATGCATCGAGTTTCAAACCATGCACCATCACTAGCCCTCAAGGATTTCTTGGTTAAAAAAATAAAAAGAAACTCAAGCTATTTCCTTGAAAAATTGGAAGAACTATCTTTATAACTTTCCCCTCTCAAAGCAACCAATGCCATCGGCGCACTTTGTCTTTGCACAGTATTGTATTAAGGCATATTTATATCAACAGGTGCAATGTAACTTGAGGCTACTCAGACGTAGGTTCTTACCAGATTTTATTGCAAAATTTGTACCATATACTCATACTCTATGTAGATGAAAACAAAGTCCCCAAGATGGTGTTTTCTGCTACATACCTGAGAATCAAGAAAAGTACAAGCTGCCTCCAGTGCAACTTCAAGCGCGCGGAATTCAAAGGGCAAATAATCCGGTGATGGATTGCCAAACATATTCTCAATATTCCTGCCTCCTCTTCTTCTGCTCAACTCACCTTCTGACTGCCAAACCTCACCTGCTCCTGCAGCTTGCAACCGTCGCTGCAGCTCCACTACATACTGCAGGACATAGCTGTCGAGAGAATTTAATAGGAGAACCTCATCAGCTGTAATGATACATCGAATCTGCTCAAGATTTACAACAATTGCCTTCTCCCTGCCAAGGATTGTTGATGGGTAAACAAACAATGGATCTAATAGACGTAGATCACGAGCTGGAAGGTCGCAACGACGCATCATAGTGAACTTGTCCACCTCAATGACCTGGGAATTGCCAGATGTATCAACCCGAATCCATGATCGAAGTCCTTGACCTCGCTTCTTAAGACCCAAGACATCTATACCTTGAAAAGGTTGACGACCAGAGGTAGGCGGCCTATAAGATACTTCTCTAAGATTTGCTGCTGATGCAGGTTTTGGTGGAAGCAAGCGTTCTTTGATTTCAGCCATCAATGAAGACTTTTATATGCTGGAATAAATGAAGAAGTTAATGAGCTTTCAATTCTAATAACTGTGAAAGAAACCTCCATGCCCAGCCACAATTCTCTATTGACTCCATCATTAGTTTAATCGGGTTTGTTGGGACATGTAAGAATTTAGATAAGTTGGTTCATTATGCCAGCCACAACTTACGTGAAGCTTTAACGGATGAAGTTGCCTATTAGACCTTAATACTAACTGTATGCACATCATCAAATGTATTTTAAAAACACAGTTGGTCTACATTCAGCTTGGGCAGCTTCCCTAAAATTATTGGATATCATTTTGCTTTCTGACTACGAGTCCATCCCAGTCTCTAATAAGTTAAGAGTCTTGGCAGATGGACAATGATTATTTTACCTTATTAAAGTTCTGTAACACATCACCCAGTGGCTAGATAGGTTTTTTGGAGTTAACGGAATTCCAAATCAACAAAACATTATTCTCCTACCATGTCCTACACCTGGTCAATTACTGCATGTCAGCTACCATAATACCCAGTCCAACACCAGAAAGTGATTTCCTAAATAAAACATTTGAATTAAAACTGAAGCTTGACTAACTAAAAAGTAATTTCCACAGAAAAAACATTAATTGAAACTAACAAGAAAAAATCTCAAAGGAAGCTTGAGCAATTGTATTGAAGCTTATTGTAAATCATCAGCAAAAAGGAAAATAGGAGGGAACCTTCACCTGTAGATGGGGAGAGAGATGGTCATCCAATTAACCGGGCCCTCATTTGAAATTGCAGCCTAAACTCAGTCCAATTTTCAACCCGATTGTACAATATGTTAGGGTTTCGGTTAGAGCTGCCACTGTAGCTCCGCCGTCACGTGGGACACCGGAAAATCGCCGACCGGGAAAAACGTACAAATCAGTCACCCAACCTAAGCTGATAGTACTATAGAGCAATGAGTATAGGGATTTCTTCTCAGCCCTAAGGGAGTACAGTAATACTAATTTACGTAATTTGCAGAAAATCTAAAAAAAAATCATAATAACAATATTGTATTTCTTACTCCTATATATCTTCTGTTTTATTTATATGTGGCTGAATAATATTCCTTTTACATCTAACTGTCACAAATTTTTATTTTTTAGTTAGTTAGGCTGGATTCGTGCTGCCTAATTTACAGGAAATTGATATAACCATTATAAATTTATAGGTATCATATATTTTTTTCCCAATAATTATTTGTAAAGATAAAATGGTGGTATTTCTATTAGATTGCATGCAGTTTAAATACGTTACTGTGTATATCACTCCTATGTACCAGAGTAATCTATCGTCAAAATATAAATTTATAAAAATATTACATTAACCTAGTACTTCGAATTCAGTTCTTTTACAAATACTAAGCTTAATTTTATTGATAGCTAGGTCATAATTTTAATTATTGTCTTTTTCTTGTTCGTTTTCTCATCGAGTTTTTCTTCTTACTATTTCCTTCTTTCGGCTACGGGTGTGAAAAATTGATTTGATTGATAAGTCGAATAAAAAAAAAAAATTGTTGGTTTAGGCTAAAACCGTTTAGCCATAGGATTTGAGACACAAATCTGAAGTTTTGACTTTTGATTCGAAACTCAAGAAAGCTTTAATTTCAAATTATAATTTGTAATCTCAAATTCTTCAAAATGTAGGATTTCAAATTTCAAGTTGTGATTTTAATTTTTCAAAACGTAAAATTTGATCCATAAATTTAAATTTTGCAAAAAGTAATAATAATCATAATTTTGAATTTTATAAATAAAAGAATCATGTTTGACATTGAAGAAATTATTTGTATCATATGTGATGATTATATTAACAAATAATCGGAGAAGAGCCTAAAATGTTCCTCAACTACTTGAATTGGTATAAAATTATCCTTCATCTACCTTTTTGCTCTCAAATACCCCTAACGTCAATATTTTAGCTCAAAAATATTCTTATCTTTAACGGTCCATACTCATAAGGTGGATGAAGGACAATATTATACCAAATTTCATAGTTTAAAATTATTTTTAGGTCTTTTTTCGTTAAAATAATTTAAAATTACTTAATATATGGGTTCATATGATTGGCCTAATTTTGAATTCCATAGTAAATTAAAAATTAGAAAAAAGTTAGTCCTCTGCTCTCTATGCCTCTTTTTTGGGGGGTCTTGTCCACCATTTTAATTTTTTTTTAACTTATGACAAAACAAGGGAGAAAAAAAGAGGAAAATAGCACCAACGTCCATATAGAAATAATTAGTTCAATAGAAAATGATTTAATTATGCAGCTATGTATGTATATTTCATATTTCTTTTGTATGCACCCAATATTTAATATAGGGATAATACATCAAATCACCTCTAAATTTGGCAGCACAATTTACTTTAGCATTTTAACTTTACGGATATTTATTTACCCATCTAATCTTATGTCATAAGTATTTAATATCACCCCTCTGACGTGCAAAAAACATTAAAAATAAAATTGAGGGCACGTAAAATTATATTTTTAACAAAAAAAGGTCCTACTAATATGTATATTATATAATAAAAATTAAAAAACAAACATACCCCCCACGATCAACCCCCCCCCCCCACTCCTTCTTCTTCAAACCCCTCCACCACTTTCTCTTTCTTCAAAACCTCACCACCCCTCTACCTGCCTATCTCTGCTTCCTTAAACTCCCCACCCACACCCTACCCCAACCCCATCCATCCCCTTTCTCCTTCTTCAAACCACACACCACACATAATGTACACTTTCTCGTTAACAATACAAAAATAGAAACTCACAAAAACTTCAACACCCACATAATGTTCTTTACTTTTTATTTTGAAGATTTGTTTTTTTATAAATGTTTTGGATTTTTTTGAAAATAAAGACTCTTCATGAGGTTTGCCGGACAATCTTCAGTATTACGGAGTTGATGATTGGTAATGACAGTGCAAGCCATGAGTAGAAAAAAGAAATTTTCTTTTGTGAAATTCATGTAAATAAATCTATGTTTTTCTTGAATTTGTTATGAATTAGAACTCGACTAGTATATAAATAGATAAGAATGAGGAACACTGCCGGCCAACAACGGCAGTAAGTGGCCGGCCAGTACCGGAAGAAAAATTCACAGCTAATGACCTTAATTTTTCTTAAACTAATTAGGAATTAGGAATTAATTAGTGTTTAAAAATATTAGGAAAAGAAAAAATCATGAAAAAAGTAAGGAAGAAATGAATTAAAAAATCAAAATTTAGATAATTTCCAATGTGGCTTCTGACGTGGTGCTTATGTGGTTCTGATGTGGCAAGGATGTGACGCGTGTGTAATATAGTTGCCATTGTGAGACTGATGTTGTATTCTTAGGGTGATATTTATTCACTTTAAACTAGATTGGGGGTAAATAAACGCTCGTAAAGTTAAAGTGCTAAAGTAAGTTGTGCTGTCAAGTTCAGGGGTGATTTGATGTATTATCCCTTCAAAATAAAAGAATGAAATTAAATTTTTCACATATCCTCATCCCCACCCCATCATAATAATGATACAAATTAAATGAATATGAACATATAAGTTCATTTCAAGTTTGAGTCTCCGATATCCTAATTAAGAATAATAAAAATTTTAAAAAAAGAATAAAAAGAGGAAATGAACAATATATTTGGATAATTGATAGAAGATTTTATATTAATCAAAATAATAAAAAAAATTAAAAGGACAATTAGATAGGGCAAGTATTGATTTTAGTTGGACCCCTAATTATGAGGGGGTTATAATAAATCAGGATTGATTTAAAATCGGTCAAATAAGAAGATATCATGAAATTAATAAATTTTTGAATATTATTTTCAAGCATATTGTGTCAAAATATGGATCGTATGTAGTTTTATTATTTATTTGAGAAATTTTTTAATTTGGACCAATCAAATTAGACAACATAATAAATAAATATTTAATAATTATACTTTAGGAAAGCTGATAAAAACAATGGCAAATATGAACAAAATGGTTAATATCGAGGGTATTTTTGAGTCAAAAAGTTGACGTCAAGAGTATTTTGAGGCCGACAGATGGATGAAGGGTAATTTTATATCAATTTAAATAGTTGAGGGACATTTTAGGCCCTTTTCCAAAGAATAATTAGTTCTACTATGTCCAATTTATTGGACTAATGGATTATTATAAAATTATGATATTCAAAAGTTTGTAATAGCATGTAAACACACAAAAAAAAATTATATATGAAACATGAAAATTTGCGTATTAGTAATACGATCCCTTAGGATATTTCGATACTTTATTTATAAACTATGGTTTACTCACCAGGTAAAAATTATATAAAAATTTGAGAAGTTTTAATACTCTTCACAAATTGTACATCTTCATGCTTATAAAGAAAAAAGATAATTTTAAAATCAAATTGCATATCCAGATAAAATTTCAACTTCAAATCAATATGATTTCAAATTATGCATAGACGAATCCTTAGAGTAATAAAGTAATTATTTTTTTTTAAAAAAATTAAACTAAAACAACATGGAGGGAGAATAAATTTTTACCACCTCCTCGAACTAGTTTGTAATGAGAGAATGATAACTATTTCTTCATTCACTTTAATTTTTTATTTTTTTTTTAATATATTTTATCCTCAACAATAATTACGTATTTATTAAATTATTTTTTAAGATTTAAAATTATACTTCAACTAATATAGATATTATAATAGAATATTTATATTAATCATTATTTTTTAAAAAATTGTGTAAAATTTAAAATGGGCAAATAAAAATCGACAAGAGAGATAGAAGGAAACAACATAGCCTTTGTATTCCTCACAAGGCCTTTTTTTTTTTCGTTTTTCACTTGCTATTCGATTATCCACATTAAAATTTGATTAAAATTTAAATTTATATTAAAAAATCTCATATTAAGAGTAAAACTCTTTCTGACAAAGACGTTTGCATTCGTGCCACGGTGCTTCTTCCATGACATTCTTTTTTTTCCTCTTTAGATAAACAAACAGCCAAAACGACATGCTTCACGCAATCCAGTCCCAAAGGTGTCATAAATGATGTTTGTCAATGTGTGTTGCCAAACGAATCAATTATTGTTCGTCGCAATTAATATGTATTATTTTGCTCGAAAGTGACAACTATAATGTCTTCATCTGCAATAAATAAAGTTAAAATAGAAAGAACTCCTCATACATGTACATCCCAGCACTAGTCATCACCCCCCCCCCCCCACCGGCTTTGCTTCTCTCAGAAAGAGACTTCAGATTGAGTACATTTTAATTATCCTGCTTATTAAAATTAACTTATTGGTCCAAAATAATTATATCATTAAACATCAAGATATAATTAATTTTATTTGTTTTTATATTTTCTCTTCTTCAATAAATGTAATAGATTAATGTGATGAAAATTTAATGTTTGGACGGAAGGTAATAGTAAATGAACGCTCCACACATCATCGTTGGATTTTAATTAGTGCGAATCAAAAGTAAAGGGTTGTGATTTTTTTATAGAGTTGTGACTTTTTTGAAGGGTCGTAACTTTTCAAAGGATTGTGATCTTTTCGAAAGATTGTGCCTTGTCCAAATGGTTGTGACCTTTCCGATAAGGCACATTAAACACCTTTTCATACTGTCCTTTGTTGACTATAAATAGAAGGTTTTCTCTCATTTTTCAAAAATGAAATTTGCTTCTTTTTCTGCATACATTTTCTTACAAATAAAAATAGAGTCTTTGTGTGAATTCGTTGCTACATTTTGAGTTCGCTGAAGTTATTGAAATTTGAGGTACCGCTACTTCTTTAATAGGTTATCCATTTTATCCTGAGAGGAAATAATCCACAACCTCGGATATAGTGAAGGGATTAAATTTCTTAAGGATACACAGTGATTTCTGTGGACTCAGATAGTTTCATTGCTTTTCATCTTAATAATTTTCTGATTTACTAACTTTAATACGGGAGTTAACAATCATAACATCAGCGAATAACTAGATTAGGCTACGACAATTAGGGTGCATTAGGCAATTTTAGAATTAATTTTTTAAACTTTTTTAATCTGCCTAAAATTGACTAAATCCACAAATTTGAGTCATTCAGAATGTCGATTTTTACTTGATTAATTACAAATTGAACTTCTTGGATTTCAGCTCATTATTCAATTCGTATCGACCTATTCCATTTAGATAAACATTGAGTAATTAAAAGTTCCCAAAGCTGTAATCTTTGTAATTATCTTAGGAAACAACACAAAATAATATCTTCCAGTAATACAACTTCTCATTGATATCATTGCATCATTATAATTGATAAATACAGAGGAGGAACGACTTCCATCTATGTACAAAATATACAACTCCCTCCATTGAGCATGTACAGAAACCTCAAACCATCTTTGAGTAGAAGAAGATGGATGGGTTTTTCGGTATTTGACAGAAACATTACGATCCAAATTAAAGATAATATGTAAAATGAGCACGTGAGCTGATCCATACACCACGTTTATTAAAAAAAAAATTATATATAAGGGTTGATGTGAGAAGAATAATCCCGGATGCCAGCTCCTTCCCATCCCATCCATTCTTCCCACATATCATAATCTGGATCATTCACTCCTCTCATGGATTCATCATCATCTTCCTCGTAAATTTCCATCTCTGCACTCTTTGTTTCACCTCTCAAGTTACTCATCACAGTCTGCATCCAAAAATCACACATCAGAACAGAACTAAAGTGAGAAAAAATATGAAATTCATGAGGTAAGAATTGTCCAAAAATGGACGTGGAACTCATTAACCCTCACATGCCTAGAGCTGAAATTTTTTGGGGCCGGACACTATAAAATGGGGCACAACATCGGATAAATCATGAGTTTGTATAGATCTAACTCTGATTCCACGATAAGAAAAATTGATTCTAAGCCTAATTTAATTTGAAAAGTTAAGTTCATAAAGTTTGAAATGTCCAATACTATACAAGAAGATCAAACAACCCATATCGGAACCAAACATGATTCCAAATTATTGAAATAAGGGACCTACAAACAAGTTCTAGTATGTAATAATTGAAAATAGGATAGTGACATATTATTAGATAACGTAATTGGCACCTCTCAACTTTCTAACAAAAGTGAAAAGGACTTTTTGCCTAAAAAAAGTTCGCAGGTTCCCTACAAGATTAAACAACCCAAGGATGAATTGATTGAAACCTACTTAAAGTATTTGTTTACGGATCAATAAAGTTTTCTAATCACTTGAAGTTCATCTAGTGAAGTAAATGAAAACCCACTTTTCTTTATCACTATTATTATAAGGATAGATTAGGAGGAGTATTATATAAAATACAAATCTCACGATCAAGAATCCAAGCTTTATCTTCCTCAGTCTTCTTTCATTTGGTTCCTATATTCTCTGCTTAATCCACTAAACTTCTTTTATTTGAATTAACATTAAAGCTAAATCCAACATATTATCCACAATTTTATAACTACTATAAAACACGAAATAAATTAATTAAAAAACTAGGATAATATGGAATTAAAAGAAATGTTAATTACAGTAATAAACTTACATCGTATGCGTCATTGATTTGGTGGAATTGGATGCCGCAATTACTTCCTCTGCACACATCCGGGTGATACTGAAATTCAATCAAACAAAATTTCGTTAATTAACAATGTCTAACACCTAAATTTCGTTAGTAACTCAATTGGTTGATTACCTGAATTTTATTTTATCAAATGAGAATTCAATTTTAGTGAGAATTCGATTACACCTTGTAATCCCTCACTGTTTCCCTTCCTCCACCTTGTTGTTAGAATTACGGATATGATTTTTTATATCAAACATATAACAGAAGAGAGAAAATATATACCTGAAGAGCAAGCTGTCTAAAAGCCTTTCTGACTTCAGATTCGGAAGCATCAGGTTGAATCCTCAAGGTCTTGTAAGGATCACTCAAAGAAGGTGAATAAACACAAGTAACCTTAAATCTAATATTTTCACTCCTCTTCGTCCTCTTATTCGAGCAATTCTTCAAACGAATCCAAGAAGCAGAGGCAGACCCACAACCCCCAACATTCCTCAGCAATCCCATAGCAGTCGCCATTGAATTCTTTTCCTCTTACAAATTACGCAGGTATTTTTCGTAGAACAATTGAATTTTAGTGTGATTATAAGGAAATCCAGAACACGGTGTTTAAATAGATTATGAATTAATAGAAATATTCAACAAGACCGGATCAAATACGGCAAACCAAATGTGAATGAGACTGTTTTGGGAGTAATATATTATTAAGCGGAATAATAATTGTTGATATAAAGGTCAACAAGATGGAGGAGGAGAATTGAAAAACAATGTTGAATATGAAAATGTTTACTTGCGTTAAGCAGACTCTGTTTAAATAAATGTAAAAGAGAAGTAAAAGGGATAAGCCAAAGAATGGTACGTGAGAGGGTACCTGGTATTAGGAGGTGACGTGTCAATCTTTGTGTTTTAAGAAGGCTTATATGGTCAAATACAAAACAAAAAATGGCCTAAAATACCTTTTTAACTATGTGAATTAGTATAAAAAGTACTCTTCGTCTACTTATTGGACCAAAATACCCCGCATTAACTTTTTGTGTCTTCTTTGCCCTTACTAATACTAATCTCAATTAAATTTTTTTATTAATGACGTGTCATTATTCTATTGGCTATCCTAATAATTGTTAGAAAAAGAATGATAATAGTACAAGAAATCCAAAGTAAAACTTGCTTGGCTTAGAGACACGTTAATACATTTTTTGAAAATAGTTGGAGTCTCTCCCATAAACTAACGGAAGAATAAATGACAATTCTATCTTCGGGATTCAACTAAGCCACAAAACAAATAACATTTAAGAATGTTGCTCTTTTATTCTTGAATTGATGATTTCACCTTTTGATCGATGTCTCTCAAATATTTTTCACGAAAAAGTATATTTTTTGAATGCTTATCTTTTCAAATAAAGGAAACTCTATATAGGACAAAAGTTCTGAAAGAGAAAACTTTTAATTAAATTATATTTATTATAGGTTCATGATTTGAAAAAGAAAACATGTATCTTCCAAAAGATCTATAACGTAAAATTAAACCACGATGATTGTTACAATTCACATTCATGTATTTTGTATATTTTCAAAACTTTTACCGGATGAATTTGTTTCAAAATTAATTGAAACACTAGCTCTTACAATCCCCCACTTGTTTCAAAAACATTTTTATCTTTGAAAAAATCAAAACATATTTTGAGACATTAATCTAGCATTATGCATTAATAATGGTGTCTTTTGGACTTGAACCATTAGCTAAGAAAGACTTTCTAAATCATTGACTACTTAGTGAACGAATCTTGAACTAAGTGGTTCATTGAATGAAGTAGAAAGATACTCCATGCATATCACTATGTTCTGGTGAAAATCGAAATCCTTTGACAGCTTACGACCATGTGTACTGAATCCTTTTAGCTAAGTGCTTTAAGATTTTTCTGTTAAAATCTTAATGAAGCGGCCTCCACTTCGCACTTAATGCGGTGAATTCATCAAGAGTAACTTTGCATAGTCCGATCAAATAGTCTATGAATTTCATTAAGAGAAATTAATTTCATCCTCCTTTACAGCAAAGTATCAGTAAATTTATCAAGAGTATTCCTACACACTCTAATCAAAACCGATTTATAGACTTATTAAGAGAATATAATCTCATCCTTCTCTTTAGTAGGAATATTGGTAAATCTATCAAGAGTTTTATGACTAACTCCAACTGAGATCGGTCTTATAGATTTATTATGAGAAAAGAATCTCAATCATGCACATCTATTTACTCTTTTTAAAAAATAAATTTTTTATTGATGTGCTTCACAATTATAACTTATTTTTTCCTTTGAATCCAAGATTACATCATTTAGGGTTATCATAAAGTACAATTAATTTATAGCAGGCTTTATTTCCATTCCATTACAAGTTTCCACAACTAACTCTTTGCATAACCTTTTAGACAAAGGATCTGCTAAATTAAATCTGGACTTAACATATTGAAGCGATATTATGCCATCCTCCAATAATCTTCTCACATGATTGTGTTTGAGACGAACTTGTCTTGACTTGCCATTGTAACAATTATTTGAAGCCCGAAATATAGCAGCTTGATTATCACAATAGATAGTCAAAGATGGTACTGGCTTACTCTACAAAGGAATGTCTATTAGCATACTTCACAACTAATCAACTTCTTCTCCAGCGGAAGACATAACTATAAATTCTGACTCCATGGTTGAATGATTAATACATGTTTGCTTCTTTGATTTCAAAGAGATTGCTGCTTCAGCCAAACTAAAAATCCAAATAGTAATAGATTTAGAATCATTTGGATCAAAATTCAAAGTAGCATCATTATAGCCTTCAAGAACTACATTAATCGTACCCTTCAGATATCTTAAAACGCGAATTAAGGCATTCCAATGTTCAACTCCAGGATTACTAGTAAACTTGCTAAAAGTTCTTACTGTGTAATCAATATCTGGTCTGATACAATGCATGGCATACATAAGACTCTAAACAATCTAAGAATATGTCAGTTGATCAAAAACATCACTAAAATTTTACATTAATTTGATGCTAGGATCAAATGGTGTAGGAGCAGGTTTGTCGTTAAAGTGACCAAACCTCTTTAAAATTTTCTTAATATAACTTGATTGAGTAAGAGTCAAACCATTAGATGATCTTTTGATTTTAATATCCAAAATCAAATCAGCTTTTTCAAGATCTTTCATTTCAAATTGAGAAGTTAGAAAAGATTTTGTTTCTCTGACTTTTTCAATATCTATTCCAAAGATCAACATATCATCTACATAAAGACATATTATAACACTAAAATTTTCTTGAAATTTATTAAATATGCAGATATCATCTCCATTGATTAAGTACCCATTAGAAAGTATAACATTTCTAAATTTCTCATGACATTGCTTCCGAGCTTGTTTTAATCCATAGAGAGATTTAAGAAACTTACAAACCTTATGTTTTTGACTAGTAATGACAAAATCTTCTGATAGTTTCATGTAAAATTTCTCATCTAGATCTCCATTCAAAAATGCAATCTTCACATCAATTTGATGAATTACAAAATCATGAATTGCTGCTAAATCAATCAAGAGACGAATAGAGGTCATCCGAGCAACAGGTACAAAAGTATCAAAATAATCAACATTTTTCATCTGAGTAAACGCTTTAGCTATCAAGCGAGCTTCGTACTTATCTAACGTACCATCTGATTTTATTTTCTTCCTAGAAATCCCCCTGCAACCAATTGATTTACATCCCGAAGGAATATCTGATAAAATTCAAGTATAATTTGACAAAATAGAATGTATTTCATCATCAATAGCTTCACACCAGAAATGAGCATCATCTGAAGACATTGCTTCAGCATAACTTTCAGAATCTTTTTCAATTAAATAAGCTTGAAAATCAGGTCCAAAGTTTCTTGATTTAGCAGATCCTGAACTACGCCTTGGTTAGCTTTCTTCCAAAGGCTCAACTATTTTCCTTTTAAGAGGAGATATAGAAGAACTTACATCTTCTTTCAAAAAAAAATTTTCTTAGAAAATATATGCTCAAAAAATTAGCATGTAATGATTCAATAATTGTGTGAGGGCTTGGGGTTTCAAGATTTAAGAATCTGTAAGCTTTACTGGTTTGTGAATAACCAATAAGCACACAATCTATTCCTCTGTAACCAA
Organism: Solanum dulcamara; assembly: GCF_947179165.1. Lineage (NCBI taxonomy): Eukaryota > Viridiplantae > Streptophyta > Magnoliopsida > Solanales > Solanaceae > Solanum > Solanum dulcamara. The sequence goes on from NC_077244.1 coordinate 69,894,316, forward strand.
TTTTAGGCATATGTTGTTTGATAATCTAACATGAGCCAAACAACCCCAAACTTTAAAGTAAATTATATTTGGCTTTTGATTCTTTCAAAGTTCATAAGGAGATGCAATATGTTTCTTGGAAGGAATTCGATTCAAAATATGACAGGCTGAAAATAAGGATTTAGTCCATAAATTTTCAGTCATACCAGATTCATAAAGCATAGTGTTAACCATTTCTATAAAAGTTCTATTTTTTCTTTCTGCTACACCATTGTCAATTGTTTTTCAATGCCTTCTTTTTCACAAAGTTCAATAAAATCTGATTTTAAATACTCTTCACCTCTATCAGATCTAATTGATTTAATCTTCGAACTCAATTTATTTTCAACTTCTGCTTTATATGTTTTGAAAGTCTCAAATGCCTCATCTTTTATTTTTGATGAAAAGACATATGTATACCTTGAGTAATCGTCAATGAAAGTGATAAAATATTTCTTTTCATGATGTGACAAATAATTCATCTCACAAATATCAGTGTGGATCAATTTTAAAAGTGTGGATATCCTTTCAACTGTCTTAAAAGGCTTCTTTGTTATTTTGCATTACTAGAAATAAGACACTTAGTAGTATGACCCCTTCCACAAACTTTATTAATCTATTATTCACCATAAGTTGAATAGATCTAAAATTTACATGACCAAGATATTCATGCCATAAATCTAGAGACTTCACAATATAAGCAGAAATATTTTCATTTTCAATATTGAGTTTAAACATTCCATTTGTAGCATAATCTTTTCCAGCAAACATACCTTTTTTAGACAAAATAAATTTATCTGTCTCAAAAACCATTTCAAAACAATGCTTCGAAAGAAGCGTATCTGACATCAAATTTTTTCGAATATCAGGAACATGCAATACGTCCATCAATGTGACCATCTTTTCGGAGTGAACTTCAGTTCAACACTTACTATTCCCACAACTTTAGCAAAGGACGAGTTTTTCATATGCAATATTTTATCACCCCCCCCCACTAATTCATATGTCATGAAAGTATTTCGATCACCTGATACATGACGAGTTGCGCCAGTGTCTATCCACCATTCCGCTTGATCTCCTGCTACAAATATTTCTATAACCATTGACACAAGGTCATTTTTTCCATTATTATTTAATTTTTCTTTCTTTCTTTCAGCTTTAAGAATTTTACAATCACGTGCATAATGATCAATTTTGTGGCAATGATAACTTCTCGGTAGATTTGTCTTCAACAACATGAGCTTTCATGATGGGTTCCTTCAAATTTTTATTGTCACGATATCATGTCTTTTGTTCAATTTGCAAGTGGTGCAACAATTGTTCAAGAGTCAAATCTTTCTTCTTGTGTAAGAGTTTGCTTCTGTACTCTTTTGAAGACGGAGGAAGTTTTGAGACAATAGCACCAACATGAAAGTTTCATCAAAAGCACTTTCAGATATAGCAATTTTGTTAGCTATAAGTTGAAATTCTTGTACTTGTTCAGTAATTGACTTGTCATCAACCATTTTGAATTTCATATATTTGAAACAAGAAATTTCTTTGAACTTGCTTCTTCTGCCAAATAAATACCTTGAAATGTATCCCAAATCTCCTTAGCAAATTTACACTTCATATAATATTGATCATAATATTTATTGGACATTCCTCCAAGAATAATTCTTGCATAAATAATCATCATCTTGCCACTTGCCAATTTTTTCTTTAATCAAAGTAGTCTCGTCAGTTGCTACCTCAGAGCCGAAAGCGTTAGGATAAGGTTTCTCAAGAACATATGTCAACTTCAATCGTCTTAAAAAGAATTCCATCTTTTCACGCCATCTAGGAAAGTCTTTGCCATCAAATATTTCAAAATTAGAATTAGGCAAAGATGAAACACTATTGGATATTGATGTGGATGCCATAGAGACAAATATCTTCAAATTGTTAGAAAAGAATGATAAAAGTACAAGAAATCCAAAGTAAAACTTGCTTGGTTTAGAGGCATGTTAATACGTTTCTTGAAGATACTTGAAGTCTCTCCCACGAGAAAATGGAAGAATACGTGACAACTCTATCTTCGGAATTCAACTAAGCCATAAAACAAGTAGCATTCAAGAATGTTGCTCTTCTATTCTTGAATCGGTGATTTCACCTTTTGATCAATGTCTCTCAAATGTTTTTTAAGGAAAAATATATTTTTTGAGTGCTTATCTTTTCAAACAAAAGAAACTCTATTTATAGGACAAAAATTTTGAAAGAGAAAACTTCTAATTAAATTATATTTATTATAGGTTCATGAATTGAAAAAGAAAACATGTATCTTCCAAAAAATCTATAACGTGTTAAGAACAAATAATAATGTGTCATGCGAAAGCTAGCAAAGCAAACCTTGAATGACCATGAGTAAGAAGACAAACGAGAAATATACCATAAGAGACACAAACATTTAACGTGGTTCGGTCAACTGACCTACGTCCACAAGAGGAGATGAGCAATCTACTATAAATATGAGAGTATAAATAATCGAGAGAAATAACCTCACACAATTCACTCGGAATAAAAAGAGGTTCACACAAGTGTTAACGTAACACTTGTGTCTCACCGTTTCTCCCTCTACACAAAACTCTCAAAGCCCTTTAGGACTACATTGTGAATGCTTCTAAGTTAGAAGGAATAAGCCTCTATTTATAGAGTCATTAACCTTTTCCTATAAGAAAAAGGACTAGCCAAATATGGAGACATTGTGTTTTCCTTTTAGGAAAAGGAAAACCTAATTATACTAGGAAAGTTAGGGCAAACACCTAACATAACGTAAAATTAAAACAAAGATGAATGGTACAATTCATATTCATGTATTTTGTATATTTTCAAAACTTTTATCAGATGAATTTGTTTCAAAATTAATTGAAACGCTAGCTCTGCCAATAATTAATAAAACCAATTATATATTAACCCAAACCCGTCCTACCCCAAAGTCCCAAACCCGCTCCACCCATCCAAATCATTTTCCATACCTAAAATTATCGGTAATTTTTTTAAAAAAATTGTATGTTCTATGTACAATTTTTTACGATTCCCCAACTACCATTCTTATATATAGATTATTAAAAAAGAAAAAGAAAAATCCTTATATATAGATTCAAAATAGTCTCAAATCTATAACAGAAAAGTTAAATTTATTTAGACAATGATTTCCTAAATCATTTAGGATTATAACTTTCTAAATATACAAAGAAAAAGTTGAAGACATAGTTAACTTTTTTAATTAAAAAAAATAATATATTTTAAATAATTAACTTATTTAGTTAAGAACATGCACAAAAATTTTATCAAAATTTACACTAAAATGATTTAATATATTATTATATATTATTTAAATACTTAATTAAAATTATATATAATTTAAATGTTTAAATAAAATTGGCACGCTAGTTTACTAAGCTTGAGAGAAAAGTGAGAACGGTTCTTCACGATCTTATTTGGCCATTGGTTTTGTATGATGTGGAATAGTGGAATCATTATATACCTACTCTTTTCATTGTACTACTCCTATTTCGTTTTTGACTTCTATCTTTCTTATATTTAAAAAATACCCAAACTTTTATATTTAATAAGCTCTTAAAGTCAATATTCTCTTTTTATTTCTTAATAAACAAAAATCTCTAACAGAAATGAAATGATTTATTTAAAATTATGAGATTCAATGAATAGTTTGAATATTATATGCATTTTAACTTTACAATTACAAAATATAAAGTTTTTTTTATATTAATATATTTTTGGCCAATTAAATTAAGACGCTAAATTTAAAGGGACGGAGTAATTTTCTTTTAAAATTTCTCATTTGTTAGATTACAACAATAGCATATTAAGTGTAATCTCGTAAATGAAGTGTACACAGTCATATTAATGTCTTATGAAGATAAAAAGATTATTTCTGATAAACTATTATTAAACTATGAAGATTTACCTTGCTTATGCTTTTATCTAGATATAAATAGAGATTTTATGCGAAAATATACAGAGAAAATATCTACTCTTGGTTCTCAATTTAGCTCCATACAATTAGTTGGCGGATAGAAGTTTGTCTATTAGTTATTAATTCCCTTCTTTCAACTTCTAGTTAATCGATTGGGGATTGAATCCTCATTAACAATGTGAAAATTTATATAGTCAATCAATCTCAAATTCTTGAATAAAATTACTGATAGAATATACACTCTAACTTGCCTAAATAAGGTTTTTGTATGATTATATCCTGAACTTTTAATTGGGGCTTATATTTAATTTTAAATAAATAATTTTTATATAATTACCAAGATATTAATTTTTTCCAAATAATGTTATTTAACGAAATAAATATTTACATAATCAAGAAATCATATTAAACTAATATTGCATATAATTACGGGTGATTAATGAAAAACACTTCTAAATTTTTGTAATCTTTAATTTCGTGGATCATGGGGTTTCGTAGCTGTTAATAGATATAACAATAGAGAAGGAAGGCACTGCGAAATTACCATGTAATTATTAACTCTTTTTTATATTTTTCTAACATACTACGTAAAAGCTATCATCCATCTTGAGAAAACTGTTCTGTACTAATTTGGAAACTACCACGTAATAATTAGATAGGTCGCCCTCGTAATTACATAATGTAGAATTAGTAAATAACTTGTAATTATTGTAATTCTCAATGTGACATTTTTGATCGCACAAGTATAATTACATAGTTTAATTAACTTTTTCTTACCAAACTGGAAATTTGATATTCTTTTATTTTGAATAAAAATATTTATTAATAATACTTTTTTTTCCAGATAAACATATAAATTAATTTTAGTATGTGACAAATATACATATATACGAGATTACGGGTATATAACTAATAAATACTGTATGAAAAATGCAAAAAGCAATAAATTGAGAAGCCAAATCATTGTGAGGGACTGGCCTACACATTTAATTTCCTCGAAGATTTTCTTTTCTTGTTCCTTCTTTCATTTATTTAGGACTAATTTATTAACATGGCACACTTTTCGTACAATGTGTGAAGTAAAGAAATTTAGAAAAAAGGATTAAAAAAAAAAAACTGATAAGTCAAATATCATAGAAACATGTTATACAAAGACACATCATTTCACTCGCACACATATATATTAATATATATACAAGCTTACTATCACATAACGCCAGAATTTTTAGTTAATTGATATTTAAATAAAAGATATATATAGAATTAATAATGAACGACGATAGTTAGGAGGAGAAGAGAGACGATCGAGGCAAATATGAAGAAGGGGTGTTTGTTGAGAGATTGGGCAGAACTATTATTTGGACGAGCTCGACGATGAATTACTACTCCTTTAATCTGCTGTTGTTTTTGGGCAGTGCCATTGCTAATTTTATTTGTTGCTGCTGCATCATGAGAAATTTTAGAAGCAGCACATGTTAAGGCTAATACTGCACATAACAAAACCATGATGACAAAAAGAGGACCAAAACCCAACTTCTTCATTTTCTTACAACTTACTTGAAGCTAAATAGTTTTGTTGAAAAGGATGGAGAATTATGGGGATATTGCTTTGTAAATATAAAGATTGTGACTACTCTTGGTGATCAATATATATATATATATAGGGATCAGAATTAATGTACATGTTATTTACTTGTTTTCTTTTCTTCTTTCTTACTCTCCCCATTCACTTTTTTGTTAGGGCATATATGCGCCGATCACTTTTGGGATTTTACTATATATGTTATTATTATATATGCCCAAACCTCAAAAATGGAACTGAAAAGGCATGATTTGATTGATATTACTACTCCTATCTGTTTCAATTTGTGTCTTAATATTATTTTTAATTTGTCTAAAAGAGAATACAATTTTTTATATTTAGTAATTTTTTAATTCCATTGTCTTACCTGACATGTTTAATATTTTGGTATATTATATATATATTTTTAATTTAAGACCAACTAATTTTAAAAAAATATTTTATTATTTTATTTTCTTAAACTCTGACCCATTCAAATAAGATACATATGATAAAATGGAGGAAGTATGTTTTATTTAGACTATTAGTTTTATCCTACAAATATAATATTAATGTTATAACATGTTATTCACCACATCTTTTAGATAATATAGACAATTACATGTAATCTACTTTTTTTTTAATAGCATGTATGTTAAACTCGATAATTTATAAGGACCTATCGTTAATGTGGTTCATGGGGGAGTTTCATGGTTACGCAATTTTGCGTTTCCAATATTTGCGTAAAAAGGTGATTTTTTTTTTTTTTTTTTTTTTTTACACCTAGCTTCTTTTTCATCGTTATTTTAATGAAATATATCTTGATTCTAACTCAACCTAAAAGCTAGTTCAAAACATGAAATTATTTTTTTAAAACAAACTAATTAACCACAACAAGATAAGATCTTGTTGCTTGTCGGTGCTTAATTCTACTTGTTTCTAGGGATAAAAAGGGAATATTTTCGACGTTGCTTCTTCGGAGATCTTTGAATGAGAGCTTTTAACAGATACTTTTGGAGTTGGATGAGACATAAAAGGGCAAAATCCAGATATTATTGGAACCTAATTCTTTAATTGTGATATGACCACAATTTAAGGGAATATGATTCTTTCCTTTTCAGCCAACTTTCTGATAGTTGTAAGCCGGGGTAGGTTGGTTCGGATTTTTTACAAATCAAATTAAATTATTTGTGTTGGGTTATTAAATCTATAAACCAAATCAAACCAATAAAAGTCGAGTTTTTTGATATTAATTTTTCTTGGGTTTTTTGGATTTCTCGGGTTTTTCATAGTATCTAATAAAAAGTACAGAGCGGTGCTTTTTAAAAGGAATTCTAGTACAAAATATCAACATATAAGATGGAGGCAGAACGCTGTTTGAAGTTTTAACTTTATAATATAACTTTATAAGATGGACTTTTTTTTGTATATTATTTAGACGGGTTTCTCAAGTCCACATCTAAATGTAAGAAAAAAAACAAAAATTATAAAAAAAATTTTAAAAATATTTATAAATTACATTTTAATAAATATTTTTATGTATAACATAATTTAAAAGTAGTATATCTATAATTGGATCGGTTTGGGTTCGGTTTGACTTTTTTTAGTTAAAACCAAACCAACCCTATAATGGTCGGGTTTTTTTTCCAAACACCAAATCAAGTCAAACCAAACCACTAATTGGGTTTTTTTTTCGATTTAGTTCGATTTATCGATTTGCCCTGTACAACCCTAGTCGCAAGCATGCAGAGCGTAACATCCATCTTTGATTTTGGCAATGCAACTTTTGGAAAAATATTCTTACTTCGAGGAAAGGGAAAATGATGACTTTTAAGGTTACTACTTGTTCAACTTCTAATTAAATTTGAACAGTGGGTCAAAATTAATAAACTAAGGTTAATTGGTGATGAGGCAATATAGAATTATCACCAATAACCTTTTATGTGACTTGATTTATTATGTAATTTTTTTTATACATAGATGTTAAACTCTTTATGTTATACATCCAAAATGAATTACATTGTAAAAAAGAAGAAGAAAGACCCGTTTCTTAAGGATACGTAAACCGAAAATGGATTCATGAAAAAAAAAAAATGGAGTTGAGGTTACCAAATTCTAAGGCGTCGGTATCAATTTATGCCCAATTGCTCCACATATAGTCCGCCGAGCCACATTTTCTAAACAAACCGGAGTCAATTGAAATGATCTTGTAAAACATGGCCAGGACAAGACAAATTCTCTCTTTAGTTCTTCCTCAATTTGGACAGACCTGGAAAATGGAAATAAGTACATTTCAGCGAAGTTGTCTAATTTGATTAGGATAATTAAGTATTGAAGAAGTGCCTCCAATTTGGCTGGAAATGCCGCCAAAAGATTGTAATGGAGTGATAAATAAGGTCACGAGTTTGAACTCTGAGTATAGAATCACCTTTGATAAGGAGCGTTTTACCCCATAGTGGGACATTCCAGAGCAAACAATAGTCATACGCCCTATCTCTTAGATTCTTTTGATACCTTGGCATATTTGAGGCTCATATTCACTGATTGATCGATATTGATCAATGAAAGGTAAATGATCATGCTAACTCTGTTTCACCAGAAAACTCAATCTTGGTAGTGCATTATGTGAGTAAAACTTCCACATGATTAATCTCTCTTGAACCAAGCCAAGTACATAAAGTAACAAGAACACACGCTGGCATGAAGTATTTAAGAAAATGCATGCATATATGGGAGAAACTACACTCCGGAATATGAAGTAGATCGATGCAATACCTGTAGTTCCTTCTCACTATGAATATATAATACTCTCTAGTTACGTGGCGCCTCATCAGCAGCAGCAGCACCATCAACATTGGATTCAGTCATTCATCAGGCTTGCAATTCACTTCCGCCTCAGCAACAATTGTGAATTAGCTGATTTTTCTCCATTATCCCTAATCTTTATATCATTTAAGTTTCTGTTAAATGGGTTATAAAGCATAAAGTAAGGAGACTATGATCATTTATCACCCCTTCCTAAAGAAGAACAGGGCGGACAAGGATTCCTCTTGCTTTTCAACATCCAGACAAGCACTATCTAAGTAAAGAATTAAGAGTTGCAGTTTAAAAATAACTACTTCATTAGGGGTTGCACAAGTAATTTTGTCTTACGACACCAGGAAACTAACTGAAATGCAAATTTAGAGGCAAATAAGGAGAAGTGAGTTTAGCAGAACTTGAAATGACAGAAAATATCAGGGGTTGATCTTGGCAAGATCTTTTAGTTCTTCACAACTGAAAGGAGCACAAGGTTTAAATAGTTTTCCTGCTCACTCACTTCATTTGAATTTCTCTTATTCTAATCGAATATTTCAGGGATAGCTTATAGAATTCTTCTGCACTTTCAAGTTTCAACAAGATAAAACTAATATGATTAAATCACGAGCTTGGCATGTGAGTGTCATCCAGAGAATAGTATACTAGTGCGACATATTAACACTATTGGTAATAATGTTCATTTAAGATGAAAAGATTCACTGTTATTGCAACATGTTCAAAGATGACATGATGCAAATGGAGAAATCTCAAGTCACTAAATTAAACTAAAATGACTTCCTATCCTTCACTGTATAGGCTGCTTAATCATAGCGACACAGGTGGCTACTAAAGTTTCCTACTTCTTTGTACCTATCCTTTCATACAAGTAAATCTAAAGCATCAAAGTATTTTATTACTGACCTCAAATAGATAGGCAAATACATAAAGCGTGATAAAGGAGTGAAGGGATAGGTGTCCTCAGTCCCGGAAAGTAGGGCTAGTAAAAGAACCTTCACACTGCACATAATTTGGGATATAATTCAAGAAATTTCAGATAAGCACAGCATTTGGCTTCCAGTCAGAAAAATATTTTCAAAAGCTGGTTATGGAAATCTTCATAAATTTATCAGGCAGTTCATGAATTTCAAGATAAACAGACAGTGATGAATTGAAAACACTACATTTATCAAGATTTTCTACTAGAAACACGGTGCATTGAGACAATGGTCATCAGATTCCTGATTATCCAGCTAGCTTGCTACAACAGCATGAGAATTAAGCGCTTAATATAACAGCTACAATAACAAAGAGAAAAACATGCTTTGAGCTAGTATCTAATGTTTAGATCCAAGCGCATACTCCAGATAATGTAAAGTGCTTATTTTGCCGACCAATAATTGTCTGATAGAAGGAAGCTGATCTAACATATACACATTCATTATGCAAATGAAATCCAAAAATGAAATGGTAAGTCTAAGAAGAAACAAGGATGAACAAACAAAAATTTAGTGCATTTAGGACTTGGAAAAAGAAAAGTTAAAAGGTAGAGCAAAATGGCAGCCATAAGGATAACGGAATTAAAAACTTATCATTAAATTCAGACAATATGAGTTGAATCAAATCTACAGAGAGTGTAGCCTATAAGGAATAAATGAATCATATCTCCGTCCTACCACCTAGTGCTAGGACACCAGCAGGAAGTGTAAATTTTAATGGACATTTCGGCGAATTATTTTATGGATTCTGTGAAGATACTTCCATTGATGTATCAATCATACTATTAAAACCAGTATTAATGCTAGAGCTCCTAATGCTCATCCTTTATTCAGCAAAACAAGAGGTTATTTCATCCTCTGTAATCTCTGTATCATCTTCCAACCAGTAACCAAGGGAGTCTTCTTCAGAAATGCAGCTCCAATCTTCTTGAGAATAGGAAAATTCATTGTCAGTCTCAGTAACCAATTGCATAGAATTAACTTCATTTATATCTTCAACCTCCTCTCGTTCTTCCGCCCCATCGTCATCACTTAAACTCTCAACGAATGGATGGATTAACAGCATTTCTGCAGTCCATCTATACGTAGGCTTCCTCACAAAACAACCCTTAAGGAAATCTTTCGCTTCCTTAGACAAATCCGCTGGAATCTTAGGCAATTCATGTCCTTCCCCAATCTTCCTGAGTACATCCTCAGCATCCTTTTGATTCCACGGAGGTTTTCCCGTTAACATCTCAAGCACAATACACCCAAGAGCCCATATATCAGCAGGAGACTCTTGTACATTATCAGCTACAGCTTCGGGTGACAAGTACATCGGAGTACCCCTCCAATAAGGCTCCAATCTCCTCTTTTTACTCTGATTTTCTCTCTTCGCCAATCCCAAATCACCAATTTTTGCCCTAAATTCAATACTTCCCTTGCTAGAATTCGGCACAAGCAAGATGTTTTCAGGTTTCATATCGCAATGAACATATCCAATCGCGTGAATATGATTCAACCCTCTAAGCATTGACCTCGTATAAAGCCTCACCTCAAATTCAGGCAACCCTCTGTTACCTAATTTGTTGATCCTCTCAGATAGGGTACCACCAGAACCATACTCGAGCAACAAATTATACGCCATCATACCATTCTTACCGCTCGTAGTTTCATCCCCAAAGCATCGAATTACGTAAGGGCAACCCTTGATGTTGCTGAGAACTTCTCTTTCCTTCTGAATTGAACCCGAAACAGAAACTTCAGCCGATTTTACCGCCATAACTGATGGCAAGCATCGATTTTTCGACTTGGGGTTCTTCAAATTAGCAAGATAAACATACCCAAAACTTCCTTTCCCCAGCATTGCTCCTCTATACCATGAAACCCCATCACCAAATTCGTTTACATTCTTTAGCTCACCAACTTCAATCTTTTTCTTACTTTCCATTCCTTGCTGCACCAAATTTCCTTCTTCCCAAAATATGATGAACCAGAGTTTAAGAAAATATGAAGTAAAACAAAAATAAAGCTATTGAAAATTCTCAAGAGAGATTAGATTAGGGCTTACTTAGTATAACGTCGAACCAACAACAACAACAACATAAAAAAAATTGGCAATCAAGTTGCGTATTACACGACCAAATAGGCAAAAGAAAGAAGTTATATATGTTAGGGCTGAGTTTTTTTTTTAATTTTAGGTTAGTTTTTTATATATGTGAAAGACTAGAGTTTGCTTTCTTTGAAGAAAGAAAGATGAAAGAAGCAAGAAATAAATATGTTGATAACTGGAATAACTGTCATGTGTGCCTTTTTAACGTACGATGAATGGAATTTTGATCATAAAACTCAAGTCTCTCAAGTTACCAAATTAAGGCACGAAACTATACTAATTCAACTAGTAGTTATTGAAGCCTTGTTTAGGTAACTGATATGTTCAACTCATATTTCATAGTCGTACTTGTACAGAAGATCCATTTGACATTTATTAGGAATAATATTGTACTATATGTAATAAGATATTTATCAGACTTCTTTAACAACATTAGCTAGGAATGTTAGAAGTACTTTCTTCTTAATTAATCAAATGCATTTTGTTCGAGGGAGGTAGAGTCCAAAAATACAGAAATACTACTATTATTATGAACAATAATGTCGCTATACACAATAACTGTTTGGCACCACTAATTTCTTTGTCAAAAGAAAGAGGAAAAGAAATTGAACCATGTAATTAAGGTGAAATTTTAGACTTTTTTATTGAAAAATTATTAAAGCTCAACTCGGAAAGATAGAGCGACTTGTCACTTTGGTTTAATATTTATATTTGAGTTCTACATCAATATACAAATATTAAATGGAGAGAAATAGAGGGACAAATCCATTTCTAAGTTTTGAAAACTATACTTAGAGTCCATTTGGATGGACTTAAAAAAAGTAACTTTTATGTATGAAGTGTTTTTAAAACTTTGAAGTGTTGAAAGTTATTTTTATAAATAAGCAGTTGATTGTTTGGATAAAAGTGCTTAAATGAGGAAAATGATGTGAATTTTAGGGTTAAAAGAATAAAAAGGGTAGTTTGAGAATTTAGTTAAAATATAAGGGAAATAAGAGTAATTTCTATGATCAAAGAAAATAACTTTAAGCACTTAGAAAAAAAAAGTTAGGAAGCCTAACTTTTCATTTTTGATTGACTTTAACAACTTTATGGTTTAAAGTTAGCATTAGGCAAACACGTCCAAAAGCTAAAAGGGGGCTTTAAGTTGGTTTTCCATCCAAACGGGCTCTTAATCTTAAGAGTTGACCCATAAATGGATTTTTTGGTCAAAAAAAAACTACTCATTTGAACCTAAAAAAAGTTCATGAAGTTTGCATTATATTCGTTGGTGTTCACACCTCACCAATATTTTCTTCACCAACATTCTTTATTTTTTGTGAATTGTCAGGATAAAACACTTTTAACATGGTTTGATATAAATTATTTTGGACCAAATTTATACATTTTTTGTTACACGACATCATATCATTATGAGTGTCGAACACTTTATAAGTAGGTTATTTTTTTTCCAGTTATTAATGTGTGATTTTTTCCACACACTCCTAATATGAATGTCTAAATTTTTAAGGTACTTATATATAATAATGTTCGATAAACAACCAAAGTTAAGATACAATTCTGCATATTTTACACTTTTACTAGATACAATCTCAAAATAATTGCTAGTCCCTCCGTCTCAATTTATGACCTTTCGGATTTCGAAATTCAAATAAGTTTATCTTTGATCGTAAATTTTTCATATATCTTATAAATATGTTGAATTGTCAATTATTGTGACTTATAATATTTTTTACGTAGTTTATAAATATATAAATTTCATTTCAAAAAAATTTGAAGATTCATAAGCAAATTCTAGGTCAAACTTAAATTGTTTGACTCTCGAAAGACAAAAAATGTCACATAAATTGAAACAGAGAGACTACATTATTTCCCTTTAACAGCAAGGCAAAACATCACGACTTGATTTTTCTTTTAAATAATATATACATACTATCATGATAATATTTTAATTTGAGTAATTTGTGCCTTGTTTTGTAGTAGATATAATTAAAACACCAGATTACAATCTTATATGTCAAAGCTGGATGTTATAAATTTCTTTACAGAAAAACATTTGATGTAACGCAACATAGCTGTCCGAAGAGGGCACATGTGACCATATGACTATATGAGATCCAATCACCGACCAAAAAGGAGGAAATTAAACGATAACGGTGTTATTGGGCTTTTATTAGCCCAACACTACTTTAAGCCCATTAAGATCGAGACTGAAATATAGTCCATAAGAGCCCAAACTTGGTTCTTCTTTCCTTCGTTCAAAATCAACTTGGTAGTACAATAACATTTGTCGAAATTAATTTTCAGAAAAATGGTTTAAAAATAGTAATGTTTATCACGTTTGATTAATTTTTTTATTTTGTTATTTTCCTATGACCAACAAGTTACTTATATCCCAAAAATATTACTATACGTCATTTAGTAGGCTGCATTCAAAAAAATAATATTTGTATTTGCTTTGTGTACTATTAATATTTTGTATGGTACACTCAATTTGGTATTATGCTATGTATAACTAATACATGAGAAATCATGTTATTAGCAATGCAAGGGATATTAATGTATATATTAGCTTGGTCAAAGATATATATAATTGCCCTTCAAAAACTTTTCCACATCTTTTTCACCATATTTATGAAGGATATTTTTGTAAACAAGCAATGCATTTTATTTTTGATACATCAAACCATACTATATAAGAAATAATCTTAATATAACTAAGATAAACATAATTAATATCATCATTAATAATATCATCATTACTAATACATCATATTCAACAATATTTTTATACGTCCGACCAAGATATTCTGCCAATTGCTCCATAGGGTGATCATTAGTAGAGCAGATTAATATAGGGGGAGACACTTGTACGTATTGTTCATTTGGGGAGACACAACCAGGACACCATCTAACACCTATAAACTCATTTTGGATTGGTCGTAACAATTTGGGGAACAAGAAAAGTAATTATATACGTAAGAAATTCACTTTCACTCTAACCTCATGTTACACCTCAAAATTTCTACGCTAAGATTCAGACTATTCTTCATATGCGTATAGGCTTGAACTCGAAGACTTCAAATTATATATATGATCTAGGATCAATTCATAAGTATTCAAAGTGTATTAAATGCGATTTAGGGTCATAAGGGATCCCTAAAACCAAGCCAAGTCCAAAGAATTTCTATCGGCTAATTTTCAGAATGAGTTCGTATAATAGTCAACTTCAAATGACCATATATCCTAGGATATACCGAATTGGGTGTCTCATGGCATATAAAATTAAAGGTATTTGAGTCTTCTTTCCAACTCCATCAAAATTTGTATTTTTTAGAGTTTGGAGTATAACGTTATGATCGTTTTACTGAAACATATCCGGACAGGACAATTCGGCGAGCTCACCTGCCAATTTGGCGACTTGCCAAATGGTTCAGTGACAAGCCGATTTAGCTCTCCGAATGGATCCGAAACCCTCCATAAAGTGTTATTTTAGGCGAGCTCAAACACCCTTTGGCGACTCGTCTAATGGTTCGGCGAGGAGACCTCCAGCTCGCCAAAATTATCGACTGAATTTATTAAAAGGTGATTTTTCTCAATTTTTCAACCTAATAATATTCTTATATGTAGAGATACTCTCAAAATTCCAAATTCTCCTTCTCCCAAAGATCAAGAACGGGATTTCTCCAATATTGGGAGATCTAAAGACTCCAAGTTCAAAATCTCCTTCACAAATTCATAGATTGGTTTCTAAACTTCAAGCTATAAGGTTATAAACACAACACGTTTATCCAATAACTCCTAAGATTCAGGTATGTAAGGCTGCTCATAACATGAATTGAATTCACCCATGTGCCCTATATCTTCTTTTGGTTGAATGATCATATGAATTGAGTTTTCTTGATAGATCTATGTCCTCATGAGTTTTTGTCACGACCCAACCCCGTAGGCCGCGACTGGTGCCCGAATTGAGCACCCAAACGTACCCTTATCCCAAATTAGTCTATTTTTTTTTTCTTTTCGAATAAACCAATGTAGTGATTAGTAGAAATTGCTAAATATATCATAAAAGTAGATATACGCACGAGAGTTGAAAGGTTGTCACAAAACACACAAAAATCCAAACCATATATACAAAACCCACAACATAACTCTGTCTACAGACCTCTACAGATGATAGCATAGTCATATGACGGGACAAGGCCCCGTCGTACCCCTGACCAACATATCCAAATATACAGAGATAAAGTCAGTACCAAAATACAAGCTCCGAACAAGGGAGCACTGTCAACGACGCAGCAAATATCCTAAACAGGTGGATCAGCAAATCGAACTTCGGTACCTGCGGGCATGTAACGCAGCCCCCCCGAAGAAAGGGGGTCAGTACGAAAAATGTACCGAATATGTAAAGTATGAATTGTAATAAATAAAATCATAATCTGAATAGTATGTACAGAAAATAAAATAAATATTCAGAATTTCAAAATACTTTTCATAATCTCAAATCATATATGCAAATACATATGCCGTATCCGGCCCCATTTTATGGGACTCGGTGAACAAAACGAGGTCGCCCTCCTGTCATTGGCGCCACAGCACATCATAACATCAGAGTAGGGAATATCTCCGTAACAAATCATATCATATCAGATGGCCATATCAAATCATATCATATCACAAACATATATGTACATGGCACAGCATAACTCCGTGGCATAACATTTACCACCCCATGTACATGTCATACCTGCCCCCTCACGTCGGGACACGGCGAACAATGCAGAGAAATACGCACGAAAACATATCCTGGCCCAGGCTCAGTGAAAGAATGGTTACAGTATGCACGAATAGAGTAGTGAGAAACTAAATGCAATTTAAATTACAAAATATTTATACAGACTCGATGGCATAATTTCGATAACAAATCATAAAAGGAAACTATAATAATAATAATAGTACAAGTACTTCCGATATCACAATGGTTTACGTAAAAATAGTATTTTCCGAATCGTCTTCGTACTTTCAAATTATATTATGGGAATTAACGGAATAATTATTCATATAATATTAGGAAGCATAGCAAAGAGTTTCTATCAAATTCTACCTACCGTAACTCAACCGGAATAACGAAGGAAAATTCGGAATAGTGGGGCCCACCTCGGTCAAATGAGGTGGCATATACAAATCATGTGCGTTAGACTTCATAACATTATTTAGAGGAGTTTCAAAGTATTCGAAATTCATTTGTGCAAAATCTAGAAGTTTAGACAATTTTTCCAAAATTATTCATAATTACCTAATTCAATTCTATTGAATAGAAAAGGGAAATTTTTGAACGTCGATTCCGAAGAGTAGAGTGATCCCCGAGTTTCGTATTCAATCCTATCACATCTAGGACATGCCAAGAGAAGAAAATGTAAAGCTTTACATACCTTTTTGGCCTTTTACGGTTGTCCAAGTTCAATTTCCGTTTCCTCCAAAATCTACAATTGGTCACATTTACCAATTACTATTCATAAGACTTTAAGAACTCAATTTTTCCAATACTTGTCTACAAAAATTTCGGCAGCATCTCCCCTATATATATGACAACCCCGAGATTACAACTCGGCCACAATATCAACAACCAAGCCAACATCAACACCAATTCCATCAATAATCAACTTAAACACACCATAACATAAATTGATGTAATTTTCCAATTAGTGCAACAACTTTCAACCAAACTTTGCATTTCCAAATAAATATGAATATTTCATGTTCATAATTAATTTCAACTCATTCCAACATAGGTGAAAAATATTCCAAGTAAACTATTCAATATTCATCAATTCCATATTTCACCCAAAAATTCCATAAATGCAACAAAACTATTACAATTCATTTTCTTCTTTCAACTTCATAATCAAATTCATTTCCTTCTTTCAACTTCATAATCAAATTCATTTCCTTCTTTCAACTTCATAATCAAATTCATTTCCTTCTTTCAACTTCATAATCAACAACAAGAATCCATACTTTTAATAACTTACCTCCATATTCTTATAATATCATACTAAAATTACATAATTCCTACAACCCATTTTAATACCAACTTACACCATATAAACTTCATTTATATCCCAAAAATCATAACAACAACTAACAAATTATACAAACTTATTTTTTTTTCCATTTCATCACCTAACCCATATTTTCAACTTCAATTAATTTCATCCAACTTCCATTTTCAACATCAAATATTTATCATACTACTATTCAAATACTACACCAAAAATACTACACAAAAATTCAAGTCTTCTTGCCAACAATCTTACATACACATAACTTATTCATATGTCCAAATCCAACCATATAACTTCCATATTTCCATGGATTCTACACATCTCTACTTACTACAACATAAACAAACTTCATAACACAAAGAAATTGGATTAATTCTTACCTTTTCCTTCCAACTTCTTCACTTTACCAAAGCTTCAAATCAACCAAACAAGCCTCCTATCTTCCAAAAAAACTACACCATGTTGTAGAGCACCCTTGACTTAGTAGGAATACTAGAAAATTATAATTTTTGGGATGAAATTTGAAGGGGTAATTTTTTGGTCTTCTTGTCCGATTTTCTCTCTTGATTTCTCTTCTTTCCTTTGCTCTTCTTTTTTCTCAAATTGTGTAGAGAATTCTAGGATTTTATGACTAAGGCTCCCATGTGAAATTTCCATTTTGCCCCTCACCTTTCCTAATATTTCCAAGTTGAAATTCCACCTTTGCCCTTAACCTTTTATAGTATTTCCACATGTGAAATTCCAATTTTATCCCTAACCTTTTATGGTATTTCCACATGTGAAATTCCAATTTTACCCCTAACCTTTTATGGTATTTCCACATGAGTAATTCCAATTTTGTCCTTAATCTTTTATGGTATTTCCACATGAGAAATTTCAATTTTTACCCTTAATAAATTTCCAATATTTCCACATTTCAATTTAGTCATAAGAATTTTGTATCCAACAAGGTCAACCATAGCCTTGCCCTTGACTTATTACCATTATCCCCAAATTGTCCTAATGTGAAAAATACGGGTCATAACAGTTTTTACATCTACTAACTTGATTTTGTTATGTTGATGTTGATGAGTTGAGAAATTGATAAATACTTCATGTCTTCATCTCCATGAATCTGAGTTGATTCCTATATTACAATATTCTTATACCATAGTTGGGTCTAAGAGTTGATTGGTATGAGTTGTTATACATATTTTTGTTATAAGCTTAAATATTTTGAGTCTCCTTAATTGTTGATTTAGAGTCTGGATGAGTCATGATTTAGCCCCCCAAAAGATTGGTTGAATGAATGGAGAAAATGTTTGGATAGGATTAAATGTTGTCATAAATGCATATCCTAACTACTCTTGAAAAATGTGATTGGGATTAATTGGATAGTATGATCGATCGAAAGATTTGATTGTGATAGAATTGATGAATTGATAAGGGTCCAAATGAGACTTGTCGAAATGACTAGATTGAACTGATTGGATAGAGTTTTATGAGTATTGAGTCTTAGGAGGAGTATCGAGCATCGAATTGGGTAAGAGTAAGTAATAACTCAAACCCAATAACTATGTCGCCAAACGTGGAGAGGATTGAACCTTTAAAGTCAGATGTTTCCTAAATTACTGTCTTGACATGATAGGACTTAATTGGTTATGGATCCATGATTGTTGATTCGTTCCTACCCTATCAAGGTATGAACGGACGTGACAACAACGTCGGTTTGTTGTACTATCACTGCCTCATAGGTGATAGTTGTTGGATAAGATAAATCCATATAGGTCTTGATAGTACTCTGAGTCGGATTTGGAATGGATTGGATTGGATTGTATATGAGTTGTCTTGTCTAAATCATATTCTTGTTTAGACTTAGGACATCTTTGATTGAGTTGTTTCTTCTTTTGAGTTAATTTGATTCTACCCTGATGCATGTTTCATTCTGTCATTTTACATATTTGTACATTCCACGTACTGACGTTCATTTGGGCCTGCATCATTTCATAATGCAGAGACAGGTACTAGAGATCATCAACAGGCGCATCATTGAGGATCTATTCGTTTTCAGCTAGTTGGTGAGTCATCCCTGTTTCTGGAGGATACCGCAGTTATCTTTTCAGCTTTGAGTTAGCTTTCCTTTATTTGATTTATGGTAGCCATGAACCTGTCATTGACACCTCTTAGATTGATGATAGAGGCTTCATGGCCTAGAGTGTTGATGATGTTGATTTGTTTCGTTTTGTCTAGTTTCATTCTTACTAGTTGTTGATTGGATAGATGGTTGGCCTTTGGCCTTATTTATGAATAGTATTCTTGTGATTGAGTCTTCTGTTGATAAAATGAGATTGAATGAATGTGTGATTGGACCAAGTGGTTCGCTTGGGGACCAACAATGGTCTTCGAGTGCCGGCTACGTCTAGGGTACCCTCCCGGGACGTGACACATCATTCTTTCCTATACTATTTTTCTAGATTTATAAATATTCTTAAGCTAATATTTTTGTATTTACTTATCAAACACTAAAAATATTTTCTTCGTCCCAAACACATTCTTAATACTTTGTCATTGATCACTAAGTCCTGACACAACCAAAATTTTCACTATTATATAATTCCAACGAAGGAAATCTGAGTGAACTCCTTATTATATATACCTGTTGGCTCCTCCCGATGAAGCTAGGTGGTTCTCTTTTTGACCTGACAGTACCATATAATATATAGTTTCCTCTGCATAGTAGTTGGATAGTGCGGAATTAAGGACCACAAACGCAAAATGGGAATTTCCTCCATATTTGGAATTCTTTCAGTTAAGTGCTATATGCTTTATTAGCAAATGGCTTGGTGGGGAAGGAGAAAGCTACAGCCATATACTCAGTAAAATTATTATTTTACCTAATTAAGTTCCCTATATTCATGTTGCTAAGTGGAGTTGGTATCTAGTATTGTAAGATATGCTAATAATTATTTCCATTCTTAATGGCTATGGAAACATTTCATTTGCCCACGAATGACCACGAAAATTAATTAATTAGTATCTTAGCTTTTTTAAAACATAGTATCTAAGTTGACATAAACTATAATATATTTAGCCTATTCTTAATATATGCATGTCATGTAATATGATGTTCGGTTGGTCCATCTCTTTTTCAAATTTATTGCTACTACTTTTGCTTTACTACTTTAAGCAACTACATATGTGGAGCGTGGCATGTCTCCATTAATTATAATCTTTGATATGACGCCAAAATCTATCAGGAAAAATAAATAAATCAACAACGCCTAATTAAATTTCAATTGATGCGTGCGACAATTTTAGTAAAATTTTGGTTAATTGTATTACATGTAGCTTTAGAGACCTACTTGCTATTTTGCTTTATATATATTCGATATTTTCCCAAAAAAAAAATTGTGTTTTGTTTCTCGAATGTTAACTTCTCGAATATTTTAAAGCTAAATTTGATTTGATGATTAATTCAATATTTCTAAATTAAAATTTTGATATTCGAAACAATACAAAAAAGTGTTATAGATTGCAATTCACAATGTTTCTAAGATCAAAGTTTAATATTTGAAAAGCGAAACATGACAAGTATTTTGAAACAAAGTGGCTAATATTTTTTTAAAGGTAATTTGCAAAATTAATCACGTGTAAGAGAAATTTACGAACAAGTTTTGGTGAAATTTATGACATTTTGCTTTTGAAGATCCACTGTATAAATTCAAGATTTTGAATAAACTTTACCAAATTTGCTTTTGAGAAGGTAGGACAATTGAATTAGTGAATTAGAAAGTAAATAATGAAGTAATTTTCACGTGGTAATTGACTCTATTGGTGGCTGGTTAATTACTTGTACTCAAAAACGAGTAAAGAAGACTCACCACTAATGACTTCAACTTTACAGCTAATACTTTTTTGGAAAATGTTTCAATTTGTCTCTTGAATTTTGCAAAATAATTTTTATTTGTACGTGCATTAATAATTAAGGTCAAATATATAGCTTATTGTCATAATTAAAATTGGTCTAACTATGCCTTTAGTCACTAACAACCTGAGTTTTTCAATATATGGGTATTTATATTGGGAAAATGATCAAATATTTTTCTTGATTGTAGTAAGATTGTGGCAGTCAAAGTGGAGTAATATAGAATTGTTGAGAATGGGATCTTATGACATATGTTAAATTTTAATAGAGAAAAATGATATATACTTATAATGTGTGAGGGATATTTGAGTGGTGATTGATTTAGAGTAAATAATCAGGGTTGTTCATAGTTATGATTAAAAATTTTTATCGAATCATAATTTGAATTAAATCGATTAAAAAAATTGATATTTGATTTAGCTTAATTAGGTTTGGTTTTAAATTTTGAAAATCGATACTATTTAGTTTGATTTTAATTTTACTAAAAATGAACTGCAAAAATTACCAAATCAATTCGAGAAATTATATATATAAATTTCATAATTATTTATATATTATTCATAAATAAAATAGAATATTTTATTAAATTTTAATTAATTTAAATCTTTAACTTTACCATTTTTTCAAGCCCAACGCTTAAATTTTGATATATAATTTTCTTGTACCCTCCCTCGGTAGTTCCTCAATTGTTGAGCTTGGTTTTTTTTTTTTACTATAAACATTTGATATTTTGATCTTTCATATATAATGACTTAATATTGCTTAACTAAATCATTTTTTTTTCGTGTAATTTGGTGGTAATGCACTACGCACTTGAGGTTTTCTCCTTTTGTTTTGTCAATAAATAGAGACATGAAAGAGAGGTCTTTTTTAAGGAACAAATAAGGAATTAAGATCACTTGCTAAAATGACTCTCTTCTTCAGAGCTTTCTTTATTCTTATAATTATCAGCTTTCTCATTTTGGTAGGAGCTGAAGCAAGAACTTTGCTAGGTACTAATTTAATTATTCTTTAGCTATGTTATGTATATATTTACAATATCATTTGCCAAAACTGCTCTTTTTTTTCACTTAACATTAGTATATCGTTGCTCCAAGGCTCTTCTTGTCTCTCTAACTTAATATATCTTGCTTGCTTAATTCCTAATTTAGCATGCATAATGAATTATAATTTATGTATTAGGTTCAGGAAATCATGATGGGATGGTGAAGTTGAAGGATCAGGAAATTGACAATTATGGAAGGAAGCCATATGTAACACCTTCACCACCAAAAGCATCTCCATCAACAAAGCAGGAAATAGTTGGGAGACAAGATCATCATTTATTACCACCTCCCTCTCCCAAACATGATCCAAATATTGGTCAACTCACAAGTAGTACTAGTCCTCATCATGACACGGCGCTTATTATTACAGTTGGTAGGAACCACGGTCATGTGCCTGCACCACCAGCACCAAAGCCAGAAGATGAGCAGGGTCAGATCATTATCACATTTTCTTCTGACTTGCCTCTTCAGGCTTCCTATTAACCTACCTACTCGAAACTTTATTATATAATTAAGTTCACTACTAAGTATACTATTTTTTTATTTTATGTTATAATCTGGTTTTACTACACTTGATGAGTTAGCTAGCTATCAAGAATAATATTATGTATAATAAATATATATATATGGTTGGTAATAGTGTGGTATCCTATATATATATATATATATATAGGCTGCAGATTCTATATATAGTGTTGTAATAGAGTAACTACGTAGTAAATGAATTTGAGTGTTTGATTTACATGCATTGTTATCAAAGCAGAAAGTATATTTTTTTTGCTGAGATCGATATTTTATTCAGACATTTAATTATTTCAGCTACATTTAATGATATACTTCCTCCGTCTCAATCTATATATATGTGTATGAAATCGTTTGACTTGATACAAGTTTAAAAAGTAAAAGACTTTTGAAATACGTAGTTTAAAAAAATACTCTTTAGACCATTTGTGTGACCATAGATCTTTATTTTTTTAAGCAACTTTTGGTTTATTATTCATAAGAATTATTCAAACTACAAAAACTCATTCGTGCCTATTACCCAAATCCTATCAGAATATTGAGAAATGTAACGTCTTCATTAATGATCGATTCAATTGATCACCTTTTTACAAGTTCGAGTTGGGAGGCATGATCATCTAGCACCAAATCCATCAGATGAATAAGCTTCTTACTCTAATTGTCATTATCACAAAGTCCGTGGAATTGGAAGGGGAAACATATGGATTATGTTGGTGTGACATTTTACTATTAATAAAATGATCATGTTATGCCCATTGGTGGACATTACATTTGTGCCTTTCATCAATTATGGTAGAATATGGCCATTAGTTGTTGATAACTTTTGTAGCCACCAACTCTTCATTTCTCATCAATTGTGGTAAATGTGGTCATTAGTTGTTAATAATTTTTGTAACCATCAACTTTTCATTTCACTCATTATTCCACTTATTTATTCTTGTAACTTATCTAACTGGCCTTTGGCCATTCATTTAGCCAATTTACTATCCATAATCTTCCTATTTATTGCAAGGAGGAAAACCTCACTTATAAATAGTGATGGGTTTATTATGGACAAGAAAAGGAACAAGATAAAGAGTATAAGAAAAGATGAGAAGTTTATATTGTATTTATATTAAGGTTAATGTAGTGAAAGAGAGAGTTGAGACGGAAAAATTATTCTAAGCACTGTATTAACTATAACATGAGAGTAATTATATGTTGAAGGAAGGTGTTCTTTTTGCGGAGCTTTGGACTCTTCGACTAATCCGGAGTTGTTTGAGTTACACAACGTTCTTGGGTTGTTGTATCCTGAAAGGGACAAGTCAAGAGTATTACGACTAGATCGTTGTAGATTATGCCGCAGTGGGCTTGAATCTCACTAAAGAGAGTGAGACATCCATGCCTCAGCCTGAATACTTTTTTATTCATTTTTTGTCATTTTATTTTCAACTGTAATTTATTATAATTGTGTTATATTATACCAACAATTTTAAGGAGATTCAGCTTTTGTTACAATTTGAAAAAGTGCGGTATCAAGATAGGAGATCTCAATATCATTCCGCTCAACGTCACTCTCTTTAAGAGGTGGAAGAGAAGAGATGTCCAGGTAAAATATATTTCTACTTGCTCAATTCAAGTGGAGAAAAGGTAAAGAAGAAAAAAACTTTTTACCTAATATTTTTTATGAATAAAGTGATACTTCTTTTCATGAACACAAAGTGATATTCAAAATTCTAAAAATAGTGGGGGTTCATGAAATGAGGAACAAATCGTTGTGAAATTGTGATTTTTGCATATTTGAGAAATGCTCTAAAAAGAGTATTACAAGTGCCTTTATTAGTCTTGAAAAAATCACATGTTATTGTTGGATATGAGTTGATGAATTTTGACTCTAACATGTTATCAAAGAAATGATAAAAAAAAATTGAGTAGCCCTTTTGACATTAAATATTTGGGTGAGATAAATTTCATTCTTGAAATAAAAAAAATGATAAAAATATGTGATGAATTTTTTTTTTGACAGGTCACATTATATTGAAAAAATTGTGAAATACAATTTTGTTGATTGTATGAGCCTTGCAACTCCTTTTGATTCAATTCTGTGAAAATGGGTGTGACAAAGGAAAAAGGAGTTTGCTAGACTAAAAAAAGTTATGAGATGTGACTAATTGCACTTGATATAATATTGTATATATAGTATAGCATGTACAAGCAAATCAGGTATAGTTACTTGGTACGAAATTTGTGGCTTGTTTTATGAGAAAAAATATTCTTCTATACTTAAATTTTTTGTTGGTTCAGATGAGAAAACTTGGTGCTATTTGATGAAAATGAGAAAAGCCAATTTTATTTGCTAAATCTATGGTGGAGATTGAAGTAAAAATTTTAATCTTCAATTAGTGAAAAAGTGAAATGATTTAGAGATTTATTTATATTAATCACTTTATTTTAAGAAAAATCAATTTCTCTAATTTTGATTAATTATGATACCACCACTATTAAATTGATAGAGTACAAAATCATTATTATAACGATATTCAGACTCATGCAGAGAAAACACAAGATTGTGAGATCATATTGATCACGGTATACCATCAATTTAATTTTATTAAAACTTGTGATAATCTTTCTGATTCATAAACTAAGGCTTTAGCAAGATAAAGAGTCTGAAACACAGAGGGGATGATATTGAAGCTCGTAAAATTCTAAGTCATTTATAAGGAAACCCAACCTGGGGACTCGAGATCTTATAACTAGGTTCAACGGGAAAAACGAATCATATGATGACTTGTTGTGAAATGCATTATTTTAATTTTATTCAATTCCTATGATGTGAGTGCATTTATTCTGCAATGTGTGGAGGTTGAATTTAACAACTCTTAATGAAAGTTTGTATCTCGTATGAGTGGGGTGTTAGAATTACATGAGTACCATTGACAGATTTTACCTATGTGAGTGCGAAAGTAGGCCGCTTTCTATGAGAATGGGGCTTGTTCTCAAAAACGCTCATGAAATCGGGATAGCACAAGGCCGTAATGTGTTGGCTAAAAAAGCTTATGTCAACACCTTGATAATTGAGTGCAAGTAGTGATACTATATTTCTCTTAAGCAGTCATAGTTCAAATTTGAGACTATGATTTACTCTGGAGTAAATGTCACTGTTTTACTAAGTGAAAGTTCAATGTAGAGCACACTTTCATTATGCATAATAGTCTACCTCAACTAAATTGTAATGTACTCTCATCTTAATACTAAAATGAGTGGGGGATTGTTAGTGTGATATTTTAATATTAATAAAAATATATCATATGTCATATTATGATCATGTTATGTCCATTGGTGGACATTACATTATGACCACATTTGTAAATGTGGTCATTAGTTGTTAATAACTTCTGTAACCACCAACTCTTTATTTCACCCATTATTCTACCTATTTATTCTTGTAACTCATGTAACCTTTAGCCATTCATTTAGCCAATTTACTACTTATAATCTTCCTATTCATTGTGAGGAAGAAAACCCCACCTATAAATAGTGATGGGTTTGTGCACAAGAAAAAAATAAGATAAAAAGTATAAGAAAAGATGAGAAATTTGTATTGTATTTATATTGAGATTAATATAGTGAAAGAGAGAGTTCATTCAAAGAAATTATTTTAAGTCTTCAACTATATTCACTATAACATGAGAGTAATTATATGTTGAAGGAAGGTGTTCTTTTTGTGGAGTTTTGAACTCTTCAACTAGTCCGAAGTTGTTTGAGTTACACGAGACGTTGTTGGGCTGTTGTATCCTGGAAGGGACAAATCAAGAATATTACGGCAAGATCGGTGTAGATTATGCCACAATGTGCTTGAATCTCCTTAAAGAGAGTGCGACATCCGCGCCTCAGCCTGAATACTTTTTTATTCATTTTTGTCATTTTATTTTCAACTATAATTTGTGGTATATTGCACCAACAGAGTAGCACCAAAAAAGCAATCTAGTAGAAAACAAAAGGAAAAGTTAAAGCATCTAAGGGTGTGGCACATTGGTTAATGAAGTGGTTGAATAACATGAAATTTTAGATATAAATTGCAATAGAGACAAAAACATCCGGTGATTTTTTTCCATTTGTCCTAGCATTGATAGACGGTGACAAATATCTTGTGAAATTAGTTGAGGGCGCGCAAATTGATGCAAACACCACGGATATAAAAAAAAGAGAAAAATAAGAGAACTATGGTAAAACAAAAGAGATATGTAGTTACAATAGAAATTTTTTTAGCGACAGTTGAATTAATATCATTGCATCCAGTGTCACTAAAGATTTTAGCAGCATTTATATAGAGTGTTGGATTATATAAATACTCATATTTATTATTGCTTCTAAATATAATATAAGAACAATTATATTATTTGCCTCTAAATCTTGTTGTACGTAGTTTTAATTAGCGAGCTTACTCCTAACGTACTCCCTCTGTCCCATATTAGCTGTCATGTATACTGAAAATAGTTCTCAATTTAAACAATCAAGAGAGTATTAAAAGGCACATAAATAGATAAAGATCAAATAATTAATAAGGGGTATATTAGTCAAACAATGCTCCTAATTACTCCCTCTATTCCATATTAATTGAATTTCTAAGGTAATGCACACATATTAAGAAAAAAATTCAAGAACAAAATTTGAACCATATTTTTCTCTATTACTCTTTTGTTTAATTAGCCTCATAAAGTTGATTAAATATGAAATCATAAATACAAGTAGTCATTTATTGGAGTATACCTAGTAGTGTAGTTTAACTCCTAGAAAATTACAACATTTCATTAATAGAAAAGGTAAACATGGAAAAAGTTTCCAACATTTTTCTTGAACTTAGAACAATTCAACAATTTTGAACAATGAAAAAAGCTCTAGAAATTTAGTTAACGGAAAAGGGCCTAAAATGCCCTTGTACTATTGAAAAAGGTACAAAAATGTCTCTCATCCATCTATTGGAACTAAAATGCCCTTAACATCCACTTTTAGGTCCAAAAAGAATCTTTTCTTTAACAAAAAAAGGCATTTTAGGCTCAATAGATGGATGAAGAGCATTTTTGTATCATTTTAAATAGTTAGATGGCATTTTATGCCCTTTTAACAGAATTTTAATTAAATAATTTGAATAATTTTTTTAAACACGTGGATCATCTATTTGTTACAATTTAATTATTTAAAATTAATTATAAATCAAAATTTATTTAATAGAATTTTAATTAAATAATTTGAATATTTTTTTAAACACGTGGAGGCCATCTATTGGTTACAATTTAATTATTTAAAATTAATTATAAATTAAAATTTATTTAATAGAATTTTAATTAATTAATTTGAATAATTTTTTTAAACACGTGGTTGTCATCTATTGGTTATAATTTAATTATTTAAAATTAATTATAAATCAAAATTTATTTAACAAAATTTTAATTAAATAATTTGAATATTTTTTTAAAATACGTGGCGGCCATCTATTGGTTATAATTTAATTATTTAAAATTAATTATAAATCAAAATTTATTTAACACAATTTTATTTAAATAATTTGAATAATTTTTTTAAACACGTGTCGGCCATTTATTGGTTACAATTTAATTATTTAAAATTAATTATAAATCAAAATTTATTTAACACAATTTTAGTTACGGAAAAGGGTTTAAAATGCCTTCAAATTAGTGAAAATGGTACAAAAATGCCCCTCATCCATCTATTGGGTCTAAAATACCCTTTTTCGTTAAAGAAAAGGTCATTTTTGGACATAAAGGTGCATGTTAAGGGCATTTTAGGCCCAATAGATGAATGAAAGACATTTTTGTACCATTTTCAATAGTTTGAGGGCATTTTAGGCCCTTTTCCGTTTAGTTAATATGAAATGGAGGGAGTAATATTTTCTTAAGGATTGTGTAAAACTTTATCATGACAACTAAATGGGACGGAGGTAGTATTAATTATGATCAGCGCAATACGACTAATTAAAAATATGTTTTTTGCAGCATTAGATCCTCTCAGAGATTGTTCAATTTAAAATTTATAATATTCTACTTAGGTAATGAATGAATCAAAGTTAATTTTTCCGTACAATTATTGAAGTAATTAATTGGATATCTATATAGATAGCAGTAAAGTAAATGAACAAAATTTAAAGCCAACGCATGCATTTGGCCCCCACTTGGTCTAGCAAAAAACAACCAGCTTTTCGAAAATTGCTTAATATATACTTATATAACAACTTTAATCATGTTCTAATTTTGTTTCGAGCATAAAACAAAATTAAAGTGAAGTAATAGATTAAAGATAGGAATATATCTATCTTTAATAACTTTAATTAGATATGACTTGTCCTCAATTATTGTAGGCCTCAAACATATCAGTATATCAGTAGAAAGAGCTTCATCATTTGTGTGATCACAGTACTATTTGCTTCATAATTTAGGTGAGGACGTGTTGAAAATTGTGGATTTATATAACTAGTAGCAAAAAGATCTAAGTATATATTCAAATGAGACAAGGATCGAACAAGTAGTAAGTAAAAATACAAGGCTTTGACTCCTTGCATCCTTTCTTGAGCATGGCCAAGTCAGTGTTTTAATGTAAGACATGGTCTGAAATCTGAATTAAGTTACATCATTTCACACTACACCTACTCATCTTCTTTTTATTTTTTTAAAATAATCGTAATGTTTAAGCCTTTTTGTACCCATCTCGATTAATTCTATGAGATATATTTTTGCTACCTTTTATTTATACAAGTACTGAATAACTCTTGTCTACCAAAATTCGAATAGATTAGATTAAAAAAATCATTTAATATTTTTTTGTTTTTGTCGAATTTAAATTTGAAACCTCGTAATTCTCGACGTAAGCCCTACCTACTCCCTTCAAAACAACATCTATAAATACCCATTTGTACTGCTCTAGTACTTGACCCATAACTAGCTAACTCAATATAGTAGGTAGTGTGTTATTACTGAAATTGAGAAACATGCAGATAATCATTACTTGTACTACATTCATTCTCATGACAACATTCCTTTGTTTCCAACAAAGAAGTGATGCTAGAGTTTTACCAAGTCATGCAGTCACACAAATCCTCATGACAAAGAAAATAATTGAAAGGCAATCAATTTCATCTCCACCACCACTTAAATCATTACCAAATTCCAAGCAAATCTCAGAGGCCTCTCCTTACTGGGCTAATAATTTCATCATCTTGAAAAACAATGCTCCCAAAAGAAGTGATTTTGGAAGAAATCCACAGGCGGCTCCGCCGCCTCCACGGCCAGTCCCACCCACTGGGCAATTGTCTATTATTGGAATGCTCTTGAGATTTTTTTCAACTTTAAATTAATTAGCTCACTGTCTTGTTAATTAAGATAGAACACACATTTTGAACTTAATTAGCTCTCTGTCTAGTTGCTACAGTATGTTGCTGGAATTTAATTTAATTAATTTGTACGTGCTTGATCAAGTAAAATATATATATATATATATATATATATATATATATATATATATATATATATATATATACAAAAATGACACTGAGATATTCACCCAGCTGATTTCCCTTTGACACTCGTAATACATGAATGTCTTAATTTACACCTTTTGTTCCATTTTAGTTGGTCATATTTTTCTTAAAGAAATAATAAATATATTTGTTACCTTGTTTTTCCAATAAACGAGCAGTCTATTCAAAACTTGACTAAATGCTTAAAAGGACAAAGGTGATGAGCTAATCTTATTGGTATTGGACCAACTATAACATCAACTAATAGTCATTTTAGACGCAAAGAGTAGTTTGGTTTGTAAAGAAAGTATGTTCTACTGGGTATAAGTTCAGTTGCCTGAGGACAAAAATTAAAGACCAATCGATAATCCGTGCAATTTATTTATTTTTTGCGTAAAGTTGATACTCATAATTTGCCTTTCATAATCAAGTTTGTTTCCTTTAGTTTATGGTTCCATGGATCTTCTTTCGATCAGACTATTGATAAAGAAACGTGCTTTCATTTTTCATGGTTGGAGGTGTAAGGATATTCTGCTTTGCAAAGTAACCATTTTAATTCACATTCACATAGGCAGAAACTTTTAAAATAAAATGTAGGAACTTTTAATTGGAGGAAAACAAAGAATCCATACTGAAATGTCAAAGTGGTTGAGAGTTAAACCAAGACATTGACTATGAATATTAAGTTCATAAGGGGTCTGATAAGTTGACCTGTTCCGCTTGTGTAACAGTATTAATCTTGACTTGATTCAACATCCTATGGTCAACATACAAGGTCAATCACAACAATCTAGTGGGTTGTTGGATTTTATTTTTTGTTAGTACACTTGGAATGCACATAAAGGACTTGTCGGTTGAACAAGTTATCCCAAGATTGTTATCCCATCCTCAATGTGGGTCAAAAGTTAAACACTATAATCCCGGGACAACGAATCCTGGGATAAATTACAGGGAATCTCATAACCCTTCCAGTATCCGTTTTTTTCTCGTGCACGTCAAAATCTTGCCCTGTGTTGTCTGATTCTCATGTTTTATCCTGGGTTAACTGGGCAAGATCTGACTATCACGTTCACTGTGACTTTATACTCGGCAAAATAATGCAGTAGTGACAAGCAGGAAAGCATTGGAAAACATTCACAACATTATCGAACTTTTGTACAAACGCACGAAAACGGTCTAATTCTATGCATGAACAGTTGTCTAATGAAGCATCAAAGTTCCAAATCCTAAACTGAACACAGTACTGTTGCTAACATAGTTTTAATATATACAAGAGAACTACAGCCATCCTTTCTAATGATTACCTGATGTAGACTTGTCCAAAGACTATCTAGCCTGGTTACCTGTAGAATCATCGCAGACGAATAAAAAGTGAGGCAGTGATGCTATCCTAGGAAGATTCAGCAACAGATCGCCTATAGAGTCCTTCCTTGACATTGTTGAAGTTGGCTTGCAACCAGAGAGATCATTTGATTCATCCTCTGGCATAGAAGGATCTTCTACAACTTCTCTTCCAAGCGGTGCGGTTGGAATGAAGTTTATTTCATCAACTCTTCTTTCACCCGACACAACATCACCACAGTTCCCACTCTCTTGAGCTGATGCAGGATCCTTTTGGAGAAGGCAGCACAGAGAATTAATCCTTGACATAAGAGATTTCTCATCTGATGCTGACACATTTTGTGTGTCACTGAGCATGGATTTGGAGATCTGTTCCAGGATTTCCGAGCTTGGTCGTTCATCACTGGCAAAGTTGATGACTTTAGATGTATTCTGCTCTGATACACGTTGCTCAAGCTGGCTCACTAAATCATTCATTGACATGGAGGGATGTATTCCAGGCACTCTGAGTTGATTGAGGTTACTGAGCCCTTTCTGTTGCTCCACTTCCCTACTTTCCATATCTTCACTTTCCCCTGTATCAATAACACCATGTTAAATATGAAGTTACAGCAAAATAAAAAACAAATCCAAGAGAAACAGCACACTGACGAGAACAATATTCATTCAGGTAGCAATATAGAAGCAATTCCTAATCACTTAGAATAGACCATAGAGTGGTTCAGAACAATAAACTTCAACATAGGATAACATGTCTATAACCCAATTTTGCAATATGGTCATATTGCTCTTTTTGAACAGAGACAACCCCCTCAAAGTGAATTATGTTCAAGAAACACACAACAGCAAGACAGGACTACCATAAAATCAAGGAAACGGGCAGCAAACTTCATCAACCAAGTTTCCCAAGAAAGAACAACTATAATGACATCTTCAAAGACATACTCACCATGAACTCAATTCAAGAAAACTTATGCACTTCTCAGATAAAATACATAATTACCTGATCTTGGGGATGGCTTTTCTTGGTGAATACATTCAAAAGGTCTAGGATCTTCCTTACATTTGGAGGAACACTGAACTCTCGAAGGTGAAGTCAAGTCGACAAAATTGGGACTCCCTTCAATATTCAGATCAAATTCACGGTCCCTTACATGTGTGTCTTCAAAACCCGAAATCCGGGATTCAAAATAAGGAGAATCTAGTGTTATCTCTGCTTGTTGACTCAGGAAGTTAAGACGAGGATCACATTGCACAAGCTTTTCAAAATGCTTCCCCAACGATCCCTGCGGACACTCTAAGTAATGTCGCCTGCAACCAAAGAAAAATTGGAGTGTTTTGACATCAAACTGAACAGCATTAAGACAAACAAGGAAATGCTAGATATTGTGAACAGACCTAACACAGCCTACAACCAGCAGAACTTGTAATCATAATATACTTGCAATCACTATGATACAATATAAAAGCTACTACAGGTGCAACATGGTTCAAAAACCCTTCATTGATAATAATTGCTGGCTTTGGTGTTAGCTTTTCACAACAGATTAAACTGAAATTGGGAAATTTAGTTGGGCTTTTGGGATTCAAAACTGCATCTACTGAGACATTCCTATTCGGTTGCTATACCGAAATGCTCTTTCAGTTGAATTAGGCCACAAGAAGGACCATTAAGTAGAGATAGCGTGGCAAGGCAAGGAGGTTGCCGTGCAGGTTCAGCCTTCACCCAAAAGGCTTCAACCCATGCCGCACCGCTCTCCATAGCAAACTTTCTATTTCAAACCATCCCCTGCCCGCCCCAACCTACATAAACATGCCCTGCCACGTTTGAATAAATGCGATGAAGAATAATGCATTCATTTCATTTATATTTTCTCACTTCCGTTTTTTTAGTTTTTCCCCCACCACCCTGATTGAGCACTGCCTCAGTGCCTTAATATTTTCTTCCTTCTTCATGTTCGAATTAACATAAAAAAATGAATCGATCTGTTCCTTGGCAGAGTCATTAAAAGTGTCAGAAAATCATCATTTTTACGGCAACATTTTGTAAATCTAGACATCAGTTATTGATTGTAGTTGCAGAAATTTATCTAATTTGTAATTGGTCAAAAGTGCTAACTCGCAACGGCTTTGATGTTTTTAAAAACATGCTTGAACCCACCCCGCTCCCCATAAGTTTAAGCCCACACTCCCTGCATAACCTTAACCTGCCTCACCTTGTTGTCATCCCCACAAGCATTAGCCATTATGCACTAGTTGAGTGCACATGCAACCCACTCTACCTTATCTTTCTAGTATTGCCTTTCTCCTCTTCAAAAACAACTAAGCCACGATCACAAGTTTCTGTCTCACCTCTCCTAACGTAAAATAAACTAGATAGAAAAGAGAGAATTTCTGCGTGAATTATGTAGTCTTTAGTCTTCTCATCCTTCCCAAACCCCCATCCCATGCCATTTTAAAATGTTCAAATCGAGAAAATGGTGTTTCTAGGCCTTTTCATTATCAACAAAGGCTACTTGCTAGATGAAATTCCAAATCTGATAAGACCACTGCTTATCATATGAATAAATAAATAAAATCCCTGTGATAGCCATGAAACATCTAGAGCACTTTACTCCATCAATAGTGTTAGCTCATGCCGGGCAAACCTCTTTCTGGATTTAGCTTTCACTCGTTATCTTCATGCATCAACTAAGCAGGTCAAACAAGTGATTTGAAATACTCTCCAAGGTGGGGGGAAAAAAGGAAGGGCGAAGGGCATGCTGAAAAGAACACATGTGTCAACACAACAGATGTCCACAGAGATGTCAAGGAAACAAGATAAAATTGGCTAACAACTAATAATGGTGTAATAGTTACTTGAGGAAGAAAATAACTACAGGGATAATAGTAAGACCTGTGTATGCTAGCCTGTCCGTCAGTAAAATCTGAAGTTGCTTGCCAAAGTGTATGCTTTCTGGGTTGTGGATCCGTCTCCCTAAAGAAAAGAGGTTGCTTTGCTAACTGCAATACAAGGATCCATAGCACCATCATCAACTAAGGTTAATAAGGAGAGCAACACTAGAGCCTATTCTGCTAATGCAGTCAAGGAAATAGCTCCATAAAGACAATAGCAAAAACAAAATTGTTTTACCCTTACCACTAAATCCAAGGTTCCTGGTGCATCATCTGGGTAATTTGCCTTCAACCCCATAATATCGGACCACTGGATCTCTATCTTATTCTTGAGACCACCATCAAGGACTTCCCAAACAAGTTTATGCTTGGCAAAGTAACATTTTGCAACCAAATCTCCTTCATATCTCGACTTATACTGTAGAGACAAAAAATTTCCATTCAATTGTGGAACATTCAGACTGAACATTATTTACAAATCATTTTTAAAAAAAGATCTGTGTATACCTCCCAGGTTCCAATTCTCAGAACTGAAGCAGGGAAATTCGAGGCCTTGAGCTTTTCCATCATTGCGGTGCTTCTTTTCTGCTCCTTCTTCCCAAGACTTCCCACCATGGAGGTGCCCCCAAGCCTCATTTGGATCATATCCAACAGTGAGGGGCTCTTTTTTAGCCGCAAACCTAACGGACTTGGCTCATCCACTGGGCCGAATAGCGATGATGAAACAGGAAAATCACAAGCTCCTTCACACAGTTGCTGCTGCAAAACATCCTTGATTCAGACCTCACAGAAGATAATACAATAACATGCCCAGTATAGTCCTACCAGTGGGGTGTACATGCAGACCTTACCCCCAACCTTGTGGGATAGAGAGGTTTTTCCGATAAACACTCGGCTCAAGAAAATCATTTTTCCGGAACAGTTTGAAAGAAATGCGTCAGAAGATAACGATATACAAGAATTCACTGGCATCTCTTTAAACAATATCAAGGCATCAATACAGATAAGCCAAGTTCTTATTCCCAATTTGGTAAATGATAATTCTCCAACAATCATTTCTAAAATGGTTATTTATACTCCTTTACTTCATTTGGTACCAAGCACTTTTCGGTTTAGTAAGTCCCGAAATGTCTGATGCAATTCAATTAATAGTATCATTCAATCCAATTTCCAAGAATTCAAATACACTTAAAGTACTCAAACTTCACATTTCCTTGAGAGGTTTTCAAGTTGACAAGTTATCGGTGAAATTTTCTTACACACGAACTATAATATACAAATCCAATTAACATCACGTTAACTCCGTGTCTAGTCAAACTCAGAGCATATATTCATACCCCCTCCCCAACCCACCCCAAAGACCTAATGTAATACACAAATCCGATTAACATCATAATAGTCAAATTCAAAGCATATATTAGTAGATAACAAGATGCACACAGACAAGAGGAGTTGTTCCGATGGAAAACAACTTCCACATCCAAGCGGGATAATAGGAGAAAAAAATGCACATCCAAGAAAAAAACGAAGCAATACAAGGGCTGTTGAGTATAGAAACAGTAAAGAGGCACAAAAGTTGTACGGATCAAAAAGAAACATCGCTTTGAAATAAGAACGGGACAAAGAGAAAGAGAGATGAACCGACTTGCAGAGAAGATGAAAGCTTGGATCGCTTGTCGAGTTGGCAGCGTTCCTCATCGGAAGAGTCTACCTCCCTCTTCACCGGCAACATTTTACCCCTCTGCCACCGCAACTCTGACGGCGTTTCGGCGGGTTTCCTCGACTTATGCATGAGAAAAAGACAAACAAAAAAAAAAGTGATTGAGTGAGTAAGACAAATTGCAAAAATATGAGAGGCGTGGTGAGTCCACTCCAGTGAAAGTCAGGCCTAAAATGAAAGAGAAAGCAATTTGCGTTTTGGCTACTACTACTACCCGACAATCACTGCACTTTAGGGAAAATATTTAATATTACTTGCCATGTTTCTTTCTACAATTATTAGTATGATTTCTTTTATCACATTAATATAAGTAAAAGTATTTTATACGTAATTTTAATTTATAAAATATTCAATTAATTACATATGCACAGGTACTTTGAACAAAGCATATTTTATCTTATTAAACAAAGCATTTCATATTCAATTAATTACTTAAAATGTTTGTCTTTAAGAATTTGAATATTTGGGTTGAGCTTAAGAGTTTTTCGCTCGATGATTTATCAAAAATAATATTTTTATTTTTAAGATAATGATAAAAGTTTGTATATATTTTATTTTTTTTAATATAGATTATATGAGTATATTATTAGTATCGTTGTTGTCTTAAAACAACATTTGGTTATTAGTTAATAAGATGAATATCAAATTTGAAAAGGTGATTTTGAGCAATTTTTCAAGTTAGTTTTTTCACTCATGAATATTAAAATACATATTTAAATATGAAAACTTTTTGTTAAATATATTATTTTATGTCCAGACCCCCTGTAAGTTTTTAAATATAATTCAACAATCATTAAATCTAGTATGTTAATAAAATTTATACAAATGTATTAAATAAATACGTTATATCTAATTTTTATAAAAAAATATAATTCACATGTCATTTTAATCACATTTTATCTTTTAAGCCATCATTTAGGTTCCGAATTCATTTCTCGCCCGATTTCTTACGTGAGGGTCCAGCACACGGGGATGCTCTAGTGCGTCGAAACTACACTACAACCTTAATAATTATACTTTTGGTCCTAACTTATATTTAATTAATATTAAAATGCATACTTTTTGCTAAATATATTATTTTATGTCCAGTCCCCTATAAGTTTTTAAATATAATTTATAGTATATTTATTGAAACATAAAGTGACGTTTGATTGCGAAAACAGTTTGGACCATTTGGAAAAATAAATTAAAAATATAAATGTTTGTTTAAGCTTTTTCATATGCTTAAACTAATGTCATTAGAAGCAAGATGTATATTAATTAAATATAAGTTAGGACCAAAAGTACAATTATTAAGGATGTAGTGTAGTTTCCACGCACTAGAGCATCCCATGAGCTGGACCCTCACGTAAGAAATCGGGCGAAAAATGAATTCGGAACCTAAATGATGGCTAAAAAATAAAATGTGATTAAAATGACATGTGAATTATAATTTTCTATAAAAATTAGATATAACGTATTTATTTAATACATTGTATAAATTTTATTAACATACTAGATTTAATGATTGTTGTAATCAATGAACTTATATAGCTCACTAAATAAGTACGCTATATGAGGGGGGGAAATAGAGCATGCCCTTAAACAGGTAGTTTTCCTATGTTATTTTCTTAATTTTTAATTAGTTTTTCTATGTTATTTTCTTCATTATTTATTATTTTTTTAATTATTTATTGTTTGTTAATTGTTTATACTTAGTTAGTTTGATTGTTTATTTTTTTGTTTAATTATTATTTTTCAATGAATGCATGTTAGTTTAGCTAAAAAAAAAATAATAATGTGTTAGTTAGTGATTTAACTATTTATATGTTATTAGCTATTTAATGTTAGCGTTAATATATTAAATTAGTTAATATTAATTTGTTAAATTAAGTAGTATCAATATAGTCAAAAACTTAATTAGATAAAATTTGTTAATTAGCTAATTACTTTAGGATGAAAATCATTATTTAATTACAAGCTTCAAACTTACCAAGAAAAAATGAATAATACTCCTATGGTAATGAACGACAAATTTCAAACCTAACAAAAAAAGGTCTTTGACGAATGAATACAGACAAAGTACACTTGGAAAACAAAATTCGGTTTTAGGTCAGTCTTCAAAACCTAAAATATCAACAAAATAAACTTTAAAAAAATACACTCACTAATAAAATAGGTTTAGTCTTGAAAAAATGTAAGTACTAATAGAATTTTTAGGATTTAGATCTTGATAAAATATAAATTCTAAAAAAATAGGATTTAGATAGAATTTTTAGGATTTAGATCTTGATAAAATATAAATTCTAAAAAAAATAGGATTTAGGTCTTGATAAAATATAACTTCTTAAAAATAGGATTTAGGTCTTGTAACTTCAAAATCTAAAATAACTATTTTAAAAAATGTACGTACTAATAGAATTTGGATTTAGATCCTGAAAATATGTAACTTCTAAAAATTGATGTTTAGGTATGTAATTTCAAGACCTAAAACACCAGCAGATTAAAATGAGCTTGAAAAATGTACGTATTAATAGAATTTAGATTTAGATCTTAAAAAAATACGATTTAGATCTTATAACCGCAAGATTTAAAAAGCATCAACAAATAGAATATTTTTAACATAAAATATTAATTTTAAGAAAAAACTATACCATTTATTAATTGTACATATATTTTAAATAATTACGTATCTTTTCACTAATTAAGAATTTTCTATCTCTTTATTAAGAAAGATATACCTAGATACATGTATTTTTGTTATTAGATATATTAAAATAGGGAGAGAGGAGAGCAAGATAATACATGCGAATCACAAAAAATACACTAGATACATGCATCTATATGTATCTTATGTGATTTGCATGTATCTGGAATACAAGACACATAGAAAAATAGTTAACGAGATTTGTTATATATCCAAATACATGTGAATCTACTTGCATACAATGAATCCAAAATAATTGTACTTAATTTTGATCTTATTTATCTCGAAATACATGCATCTAAATATATTTGAGCACACAAAATCTAATAAGATTCATAATATTATAAATTAAAATATATCTAAATAATTAGTGAAGAATCTAATCAAACACATGTTTGTAGGATCATTGAATTTGTTTCACTAGTCTAATAGTGTAATCACATGTATATAGACACGAACTACACCAAAGAATCACTGTCTATGAATCGTACCTTGTCACAAAATAGTTCCAACGCTTTTCTACAAGAAATCTTCACAAGAATCTTCAATTGGAACTTTACAAGAATTGGAGAAGAAGAAGGAAGAAGGAACTTTTTCTTTCTGATTTTAGTGATGAAAAAATGTCTTGTTTCTTTTTAACAAAAACCTTTTATAAGCCTAAAGGGATCCAACTATTCAAATTGTTGTGCCTTTTCCATTCAAATAGATGTGTCTTTTCCCTTAATATTTGTTAATATTTATAATACATAATTATATATTTAATCTCTCATGGATCCGGTTGACCCACGTGGGTGTGACCCTTCTACTCTTCTTCATCTCCCACTCACACATAGTGGATCAACTCTCATTCCTATTTTGTAACTTTCATACATTGCAACTAGACCATGTGACCAGTGCATACTTTGAGACCTTCATTGTTATACATCTGTTAGGAATATACAACATCTCCATCAATGAAACTTAGAGTAGATTATAGTATGCAGTACCCTAAATCATTATCACATTCATATTTCTCATCATCTCTTTTTCTTAATTTTGAGTTCATCATTATGTACTTGTCTCATAGACAAACATAAAGGACGTCAATTAATACAATTGATGTGATAATATCCAATGATCTTTCTCATCTCATGAATATCTTAATCCAACGTGATATGCTTTTCTAGAATGTAACGACCCATTAGGTCGTTTTGAGTACTAGGGCCTTTTTATTTCATAAAAGACTCACCCCGTAAATTTTTAATGGGTACTTTGGACTAATTGATAACTAAAGTTATTTAATTTAGGGGTAAATTTAGATAACTTATTTAATTAATGGGCTAAAGTGGTAATATATTTAATACCCTATACTCCTTATTTATTAAAATAGTTAGTAGGGCTATCACTTTTAGTACTTAATTAATTAGAAAAGAGAACAAAAAGGAGAAGGGACTACCTATTGCGAAGTGCGGCGACCAGAAGCAACGACAGGTGAGGGTTTTACTTCTAATTCCTCCATTAAATTGTTAGCATTAAAATATAGCTTGTGTATGTGATAAAGCATAATAGTATATTAATATAAACCAGGGAGGGGAGAATTAATGGTTTGTGAAGTGAATTAATGGTTTGGGAAATGACCGTGTGTGTATTTGGGATAGGGGTACAAGTTTTAATGCCAATCATTGGGTAAGAACAGTTATTGTAGTATATGTATTGAATAGATTTGGGAAGTGATTAAGCTTCAATTGTGTTTGCAGTATAGTGATTGATTGCATAAATTAGAGGATTGATTTTTATTTATTTAGTTATCAAATTATGATTCAAGTTTTGATATATTGAGATGAATAATTAAATAATAAGTGTTTATATTATATAAACACAATTAGAGTTATGCTACTTGGAGGAATTATGACTTAACCCTACGCTTGATATTTAGAAAGTGATTATAGATTTGGGTGAGCTTTTGGGTCTAGGCTAGATGTATAATAATATGGGTGTCTACATACTCGTTTACTTATGAATATTGCATACTTGATAGATTGGGAACGTTCTAAGGCATCGAAGAAAGGGAAATCACCATTGACTTAGCTTGCTTGACTTTGGTTCTTCGGTGGAGGTAGGTTATGGTTTTTATTCTATATCATAGATAGACTCTTAATAGTGATTGATATTCATTGAGTAATGTGTGAAGTTTACTACGCATTTAATTGTTGTGGTTTGGATGGTTGATATGTTGTTGTGATTGGTCTGAAAACTCGAGGCCATGAAATCCATAATCTTGAACTTTCCCTATCAAAAATGGTGCCTTGAATAAAGAAGGTTTGATAAAATATTGTTAATGAAGGGGAATGTAATCATGAAAAATGATAAATTAATTTGGATCGGGTGTCACGTTCCGACACGATATATTTGGATCGGGTGTCACGTTCCGACACGGTATATTTGGATCGGGTGTCACGTTCCGGCACGATAATATTTAAGGAAAACAAATTAAAATGACGTAATACTACACAATCTCCAATAACTCATTTTCCAAAATAGTGTGATATGGAGGCTTGAGTCCTCATGTGTGATCTTAATATTGTTGATTGGTTATGAAATTGTTCATTGTGTTGTCACTTGATCTTGATCTTTTGGTTGCCACCTGTTAAGTGCTACGGTTGATTTCCCGCTATTACTTATTGCATATTGATTCCTATTTTGAGTCGGCCGATGATACCTACTCAGTACATGTTGCCCGGTACTGACCCCTACGTGTATCTTTCTTTGTTTTATTTTGTGGAGTGCAGCGAGTTTTCCATCGGCTTTGACTCGACCTCAGCTCTAGTCAGTCTCCAATTTAGAAGATTTCAGGGTGAGCTATCCTTCTAGCTCGTGATGGATTCTCTCGGTTATGGCATGGTGTCTTTAGTTTTCGGACACATTTTGTTACTTATTTATTCTAGTGTGTGATATTTCCAGACTTAGTTTTAGAATTTAGATGTCTTTCATGTGATGACTTTCAGGTTTTGGAAAAATGTATTTAATTGAGCTTCCGCGTTATTGTTATATTTATTAGTTGGGGTTTGTATCGTTGGTTCTCCCACCTAGGAGGTTAAGTGTGGGTGCCACTCACGGCCCATTTTGGGTCGTGACATAGAAATGTCCCGCTAGACCGAATCAAACATGATCTCTTGTCAACATACTAAGATAGCAAATATCAAATTAAATCTCAAAAAACTGATTAAAGTCATGAGGATATAATGTGAAAATTACTTATAATTTTCAGAGCCTAACACGATAGCAAGTAGCGACTAAACTTGTATCGCCCTCATTAATAAATATTATGCAGATGATAGTTCAGACAATTCATGTCTAACTTTGATTTCACAAATCTACTCATCATTTTATTCTTCAAAACTCACATCTGGCATTAGAAACATACTAACACATTTTAATCACATATATGATTAAATACAATCTAACAAATGACATTCTTATTATAAACTTTCAGCTCTCTATTATCATCACTTATGATAATAACTAGTTTATAATTGTCTCATCTCTACTTGTCACTTAGACAATAAAAGCGATTGCCCGTGAGAATAGATCAATTTTTTTGTCTGTTTGACATACTTTTTTATCCTTAAAATTTTATGTACACTACATAAAAAATGATATATGTATATGCACCAACAAGAATAAAAATTAGGCATAAATCAATATTAACTTCAATAATGTGAATTTACACAAACATGTTTGGAAAAGACAAATATAAATACATTAGCATCTATGTAAATCCAATGACTTCACATGTCTCTCATAAGCATCACATGCTATGAGTTTCGTTAAGGAATCTGCTATCATTTGATGTGTAGATATATATTTCACGTTCACTTCTTTTTGTGTTATCATGTCTCTTATAAAATTATACTTTATGTCAATATATTTCGTCTTTTCGTGGTACTTTGGATCTTTTGTGTAGGCTATTGCAGCCTGACTATCACAACTGATTGTAACAGGCTCAACAACATTGTTATACAAACCCAAGTGAACCAGAAAACGCTTAAGCCAAACAGCTTTTTGAATAGCAAATGAAAGTGTGAAGAATTCAGCTTTCATAGTACAAAAGGCTATGCATGACTGCTTCTTTCTACTCCATGATATGGAGCCATTGTTAAGCAAGAATACATATCCAGATGTGAATTTTCTTGCATCTAAATTTCCTTTCCGATCAGCATTAGTGTAGCCTTTGAGTTGCAATCATTTTCTTGATAACATAAGGAATAATCGACTGTACATTTGAGATACCTCAATATCCTTTTAACTGTTTTCCAATGTTGTGGTCCTAAGTCGAATCGGTATCTGTTAACTAACCCAACGGCATAATAAATATTCGGTCTTGTACATATCATAGCATACACAAAATTTTTGACTGCATTGGCATAAGGAACTTTTCTCATTTGTTCCTTCTCATGTGGAGTCTGAGAGCACATTATTCAGTTCAGAGCTTCACTTTTAGAAACTGGAGTGTTTATGGGTTGGCAGTCTTGTATATTAAAGCGTTCAAGAACTTTCTTAATTTAAGATTCTTGTGAAAGAGATATCAATCTCTTCGAACGATCTCTTGAAATCTTAACTCCAAGAATGTATGCTGCTTCACCCATATCTTTCATTTCAAAAGTAGATGATAACCACTATTTTGTTTCTTTTATAAAATCAATGTCACTTGCAGCTATTAGTATGTCATCTACATACAATGATAAGATCATAAATTTATCTTTGAAGCTTTTGATGTACACACAATAGTCTTTATAAATCATAACAAACTCATACGATATGATCGCATTATGG
The DNA here is from genome assembly GCF_947179165.1 of Solanum dulcamara. Taxonomy (NCBI): domain Eukaryota; kingdom Viridiplantae; phylum Streptophyta; class Magnoliopsida; order Solanales; family Solanaceae; genus Solanum; species Solanum dulcamara. The sequence goes on from NC_077244.1 coordinate 69,938,243, forward strand.
AAACGTAAGTACCATCGTCTAGAAGATTATTTAAGGCCATGAATCGACCTTTGAAGTCGACATACTTTATTTTCTTCGCCTTTTTTCACGAAACCTATTGATTTTTCCATATATATTTCTTCTTCTAGTTCTGCATTGAGAAATGCATTTTTCACATCCATTTGATGCAATTCAATATCCAACTTAGCCACTACACACAAAATTAATCTTATTGAAGTAAAGCGTACAACAGGTGAAAAAGTTTCTTCATAATTAATTTCTTCCTGTTGTGTGTACCCCTTAGCTACTAGGCGAGCTTTGAATCTTTCAATACTACCATCTTCCTTACGCTTGATTTTGAGAATCCATTTATTTCTAATAGCTTTTTAGTCTATAGGTAGATCAACCAATTTTCACACTTGGTTAGATTTTATTGACTCCATCTCCTCATCCATTGCTTTTAACCATTTTTCTTTAGCAGGGCATGTAAGAGCCTCATTTATATTTCTTGGCTCTTCATCATCCGAAGTAACTATAAATGCTTTCCCTTCAATCTCAAATCGATGATGGAGAATTTGTGGACAACTTGTCCGTCAAGATTGAGATTGATAAATTAATTTATCAATTGATAAGTTACTCCCACTCAAATCAGCAATATCAATAGGATTTGATTCAGACGATGTATCTGTGAAAATAAGAATTGATCCATGATTATTAAAATAACTCCCACTCAAATTCATTTGAACTTTAGCAGCGAAAACGGTATGATTCGTAGTTTCATAAAGAGATAAGTCTTGACATATCTCGTGCTCCTTAGGAAAATCATTCTCTATGAATATAACATCACGTGATTAAATTTCAGTTAAAGTGTCACTATTTTGTTCACATATGAACACATAACCCTTAGATTGTTCAGAGTATCTTAAAAAGATATACTTTCTTCTCCTTGGACCTAATTTTCCATATTGAGAAGAAGGACTATGAAAGAAAGCAACACAACCCCAAGGCTTTAAAATGTTCAAATCGGGCTTTCTTTTAGTTCATAATTCATATGTCGTAGTTATAACTGATTTTGAAAGGACACGATTAAGTACAAATGCAGCAGTGAGCAAAGCATCACCCCAATAAGTGATTGGCAATTTTTTTTGCGCCATCATTAACCTAACCATTTCTAACAAGGTTCTATTTTGTCATTCCGCAACACCATTTTATTATGGAGTATAAAGAGTAGTTAATTGTATTTGAATTTTCTTTTCTTCACGTAATCGTTTGAACTCATCAGACAAATACTCTCTTCCTCGATCTGTTCTTAGAGCTTTTATTTTCTATCTAATTGATTCTCAACTAAGTTCATAAACCTAATAAAGCAACTTAAAGCTTCAAATTTGTGAGAAATCAGATATACATAACCAAATCGAGTAAAATCATCAATAAAAGTGATGAAGTAAATAGCACCACGTCTTGACCTTACATTCATTGGACCACAAATGTTAGAATAAATTAATTGCAATGGAGTATCAACTCTTATGCCTTTTCCAAATGGTTTTTTCGCAATTTTTTCAGCTAGGCAAGATTCACAAGTAGATAATTCTATTTTATCTATTGTGCCAAGAAAACCTTCCTTAGTTAAGTGGTTCATTCTTTGCTGAACAATATGGACAAGCCTAACAAGCCATGTATTTACATCTTTCTCACAATTAGAAGACGTAAATCAGGAAAAACTCATATCATTATTATTGAGACTTTGACAAACATCCAATACAAAGAACCGATCATAAAAATAATCAGTTCCATATTTTATCTTGTCTAAATACATATCCATACCATGTTCATGAAAGAATAAATTAAATCCTAAATCAATATTCGGATAGAGACTAGATTACGATGAATTGATGGGGCAAATAGCACATCATGTAGGAATAGATTTTGACCACCACGCATTTCAAGTTTGCAGGTACCAATCTCTTTAACCTCATATTTGAAGTTATTTCCTACATATATCTATTTGGATCCTCGTGGGATTCATCTATAATCTACGAAAGCATATCTTTTCGTTTCTATATGTTCAGTGGCTCTCGAGTCTACAATCCACATAGGAAGTGACTCAGGTAAAAAGGCAGAACAAGAAACATTTACATCACTATGTACATTGTTCATAAGGTCATGTACCTTTTTAGGCTCAGGACAATCACGAGAAAAGTGTCCCTTGTTCTTACAGTTATAGCACTTAAGTTTAGCCATATTCCTATAAGTCTTTGGAGCAGAATCATTTTTTTCTCTTTGTTGATTAACTTTAGGGTTCTTTAAGACTTTCACATGTTGGAGGGTATTATCATTTTCAGGAAATATCATAGACACATTTAGAGCTTCAAGAGTTTCATGCTCTTTCAGGACATAATTGATTTTCATGTTCCATATTTCACAGTTATCATTGTTAAGTTTATCACCTTTGTTAAGCTCGGCAACTGTATTTTTTTCATCAATTGACATATTGATTAAACAAGTATAAAGTAACGTGAGACAACTATGTACAAATTATAGACTAAATTCATATAAATAAATTTCTTAAGATAATTAACTATGTCAACATTTATTTCACATTAGGTTTAAATTTAAAAGTCCACTAAGTTTCCAATCATCATCCAAATTCTAATATATAATAAATCTAACATAATCAATCATCTAAGAATCATTTATCTTAAATTACATAATTAAAGATTAAATATACATAAATTCTATCATATATATAGAAAGACTCAATAATAATAATTAACACAATAATTAAATTATAATTTATATAAGTCATGTCACATATAAACAATCATTATACACACTAAATATACATTATCAGTGTAATATTTTTTTTGTGAACAGGAATAGATAAAATAAAATCTATATGCAAGTCCATAGATAATTTATATCTTACAGGCAACCAATGAGAATGACATACAGTCTTCTTAACTATCAAGTCAATGTATTTATCCATAAAATGTTGGACCAATGACTTGTAAGATTTCGACTTTTTGAGATGTAACTTATGCCAAGATTTGTCAAGTAAATTCTTTTGAAAAACATTAGGCAATGCAAATCGTAAAGCCATATGTTTCTTCTCCACGATTAATAAACCCCCAGCCCACACAACTTTTTGTATTGACTTGTTAATTCTCGTTATGTGTTTCACAAATCTTGTAAGATCATCATCTTGAACATTGGATTCTGATGAAAGATTAACCAAATTGTCAATCAAAGTTTTCACCATATCCTTCTGTTGCTTTGTGGAAACTCGTCTGGATATCCTTATCATTACTATGATTTTCTGTAACACATACAGAAAATGATTAGGACCAACCATTTATGAAAAAAATTATACTACAATTTGTATAAAAGAAATCTTCTATGTGATTTAAGAAGAAAACTTGATTACAATCTACTCTCAAAGTTTATGATAATTGAATGCCTTTAATTAAAAAAAACAGCCATTCCAACGCCCACACAAGGACCAAATTATGAGACTTATATTATAAGATTAATGGATTCCTTCATTAAGAAAAACTTTTCATCAAAACCATTTTCTTAATAAACCAATACAAACAGGTGCAAGAATGAATCAAACTTTCACAAACATTAACTAAAGAATATGCAGCCTATCACTGGTAACAAATATTACGTAATAAAAAAAAGGCGAAATCCATCGGTGGCCTCCTAAAATTGGCACCAACTTTCACTTAGACACTTAAACCAAGAGATGCTCATTTTAGACACCTTATGTAAGGGTCAAATATGTCATTTTGACACTTTTTACACAATTGGCATATCGCGTGTTTTCCACCTATCTGAGGCGCATAGAAGCTATTTTTTCTTTAGAAATATATATATATATATATATATATATATATTTATTGTTCTTCTTCTTCTTCTTCTTCATTTTTTAGCATTGTTTTGAGAGATATTCAACTGAGTTTTCAAGAAATACCTGCAAAATCAATTAGCACAATTTTATTTTGATTATTGTCAATCTTACCTTTTTATTTTGATTATTGTCAATCTTATCTCTTACTTATTAATTAACCTTTCATTTTCTCTATTTACTATTTGCGCCGTTAATTAATTGGAGCCATGTGAATAAGGGGGAAAAAAGAAGAAAAAAAACTTAAATTAAATGACTTCTTCTTTGTCCATTCCTCCACATCTCTATTGCCAAGTGCAAACGGCGTGTTTGAATTGAAAGTTATTGCTGAAGAGTTGTTTGAGATTAAAATAATTAGTGAGTAATTTTAGATTTATATTAATCTTGCCGGAAAAAATGAAGGTTCATCGAATTTTTTGATCAAATTTGATTTATATTTTTGTTTGTCATTATAGCTCCATTATTTCCTCTTTAAATGATATGGATAGTGTTGGGTGAGTGTTGGAGGAGAAAAAGATCTGGTGGGGTGGGGGAGGGGTGGGGGTTGAGGTGGGTGGGGTTGGAGAAGATAACGGCGGCGTGGGTGGGGGTTAATAGTTGTTAATTTTTATTTTTTAAAAAATTATTATTTGGATAAAAAAAATGCCACGTGTCATCAAATTATTGATCATTTTTTTCTATTCAAAAGTCATTATTTAATAATTATTTTTGATATATATATATATATATATATGTGTGTGTGTGTGTGTGTCATGTATCTTTATTTAATTCGCTGTTTTTGACACATCAGACGAGTGCATTACACACACTTAATATATTTTGGTGATTGTCAAAAAAGTATCAAAATGACATATTCGACCCTTACATAAGATGTATAAAATGAACATCTCCTGATTTAGGTGTCTGAGTGAAAGTTGGTGCCAACTTTAAGGGGCACCGATGAATTTCGCCTAACAAAAAAATATTTCCAAAACCAATAAGTGAAGAAACTGTTTCCTTCACCAAATTATTTTTTTCAAAAACAAGAGAAATATATTTGGAAATAGCAGTGTCTTCTCCTCCTTTTTTTTAAATCTCAATGAGAAAAAAAAATTAAAGGACTTTCCAGAAAACAATAGGAAAGAAAAACAAACCTACCTATATCATCACTTTCCAGAAAACAATTGGAAAGACAAGATTTTGACTAGTCTTAAAGTGGTGGATTTGTTTTTTTAAAGTTACCACGAAACAGTGTTGTGGTACTCGTCACAGAAACAAGAAAAAAAATGCACTTTCTTTACATCGGCCACCATTGATGCGGCTTACTCTTGTTTCGAAATTATTTTTTTTGAAAAAAATAGTAACAACCATGACAATATTCATCAAGAAAAACTAACTACGAAATAATAAAACCCTCATTCTGATATTAACGAAGAATCTAATCAAATACATATTTGCAGGATCATTGAATTTATTTCACTAGTGTAATCACATGTATATAGACACGAACTACACCAAATAATTACAGTCTATGAATCGTATCTTGTCACAAAATAGTTCCAACGCTTTTCACAGAAGAAATCTTCACTTGAAACTTTACGAGAATTGAAGAAGAAGAAGAAAGAAGCAACTTTTTCTTTCTGATTTAGTGATAAAAAAATATCTTGCTTCTTTTCAAAAGAAATCTTTTATAAGCCTAAAGAGAGATTCAACTATTCAAATAATTATGTCTTTTTCATTCAAATAAATATATCTTTTTACTTAATATTTATTAATATATAATTATATATCTAATTTCTTATAGATCCGATTGACCCACGTAGGTGTGACCTACCTACTCTCCTTCAATTGGCTTCCAGTAGAAATTTCTACAAGTTTCCTAATTTTAAGCCGTGCAAGTACAAAGATGTATCATTATGGATTCTAACGTGCATCAGGGCCCATAAATCGTGAGAAGTAAGGTGTAGTCACGTGACAGTTACGGATAAAATGCGTGGGCACCCACAGATCCGAAAAGGTTCATGTATTGTACGATTTTTCGGCTACTTAGAACGGCTGTGATTAAGACACGTAGAAAGATCTCGCGGTAAGAGGCTGGTTTGGATGCTTCAGACGGGCTGCGTTTGTGGATAATATTTGGATGATTGATGTTTTTGTCGCGTCCATCTTTTCCTGATAAAAATTCCGCCGGCTAAAAAAACACGCGCTGTCTCTCTGTAGGGACCCATCATGAGTGATTTCACACTTCTTATCTCTTTGAATACAAGTTTCGTATAAAATAATTAACGTCACATAATATTTCAAATGGTCAACTAAGAATAATTTTCTCAGTTGAGGGACTTTTAGAGTTGTAAAATAAAATTTATTGATTTTTTAAGAGGATTATTCTCTTTATTTGAGTGTTCATTTTTAAGTTGTAAAATAAAGTTGAACAACTTTCTAAGAAAATTATTTTTATGGGTGATTTTTTAATTATAAAATAAAATTAAATAATTTTCTAAGCGAATTAACTTAGTTAAGCGTTCACTTTTGAATTATAAAAAGAAAAATTATATAATTTTTTCTAAACAAAAATTTTTAATTGAATGATCATCTGAGATATTAAGTTAATGTTGCGCCTTTTAGCTTTGATCCTAAATTGTCTTGCATGGTCGAAGTTCTCTACTAATCTTTTTTATTCTCTATTCCTTGACCTATTGCATCTTTTCTTCAAATTTTGGTTCAAAATGCTCTTTAGTAATCAAACTCAATCAATCAACACTGTAAACTCATTTGGATATATCGCATGCATATTAATCACTCAAAACACATTCAAGGAGGGTAAAATTTTAGGAATTTGACATTAAAGCATAATTAAATATGTCCGACATCAAACATAAGTTTTACACTAATAAAAGTATGTGTGAATGATGTTGTGTTTTGGTAATAATTACTATATCATTAAGATTGACAATAGATTTCGTTGAAGTAAATGAAATGAGTAAGAATAGCTAATTGGATAATGGTAATTAAGATTCAGCAACTTAGGCCTACAAGGACACAAGTCACATTTTCTTGTTTTGGTGCAACATATTTTTCTATACCATTAACACATTAAACTACACGATATATTAGGGACTTTAGTTTATACAAGTTCTTTAATTTATAAATTTAACTTTTCCAAAATTCGAAATATCAAGTCGTAAAGGTGAATCAATAGTAACACATTATCAGCTTAGTAGTATTTGTATTGTGATTTTTTTTTTCATGTCTAAACTTATAAGAGATTTATTTAGATCTCACAATTTAGTAAATTCAAAGTTTGTGGACCTAAAAATATAGGATTTGGATCCATCAATTTTTGAGACAAAAGATTTTTTACTCATTAATATCAATTACGTAAGATACAAAATAAAGTTTTTTCTTTATTCGCAATTGCTTGTTTCCATGTGTTGACATTTTTCTTGGAGAAGAAATGTCAGCAAATTGATTGAGGCTGCTCCAAAAGAGTCAACACCTATATATAATGTCATCTAATATAGAAATTAGATAAAAGTGAATTAATGATGTACAAGTTGCTTGTATATATATGTTACGTACTGGTAAGACTAATGTGTCAGCAAAATTAGGACCAAATATGTCGGACTATATTTATAAATGTACTAAAATACTATTGTTTGAAATAATTGTTGAGGAGATGAATGATGTCCTCTTAGAACGAGAAGACACTGACGAAAAACATTGAAAATAAAGAAAAAGATAATAGTATATTGTTTTTCGCCATGATATATAAATATGTTATTTAATTTGATATTAACTGACATCTATGCTCTCTAATTTTAGATGTGCATAATAATAAACACTTTAACTTGTATTAAGTTGAACAAATAGCTAGACTCCACTTAGTGGATTACACTGGGTATGTTGTTGTTGTTGTTGTAAAGTTGAACAAATACACATATGCATCTTATATGACAATTCGCATCCTATGTGTTCTTCAACGTATTCTTTTCTTTTTTTCAAATTTATTGATGGAGTTTGCTGGCAGACGAAATCAATAAATTGAAGTGGAAAAAATAATGTTAAATTTCCGGCATTGGGTTATTAGATTAGTAATATTCAAACGATTTTATATTTTCAAAAACTGACATGTTAGCTCGCTTATTAATTTTTTGAATTTACTTAGTAGTTAAAGCGATAATTCAATTAGGTTCTATTAAAGTTACATTTTTTTTTTATACAAAAATGGCTTTAGAATTAGAAGCTGTATTCCTAATTTTCCAGTTTCCTTTTCTATGTTTCATTAGAATTAGAAGCTTTATTCCTAATTTTCGAGTTTACTTTTCTATGTTTCATTAGAATTAGAATCTTTATTCCTAGTTGTTTATTGTAGTAACACACGTTAATGTGAATGTCGAAGATAATTCATTTGGCACAGAAGTTACTATTATTGAAGAAATTGCATATTAACAAATGAAAACATAAAAGGAAAAGAAGAAATATCTATTGGAGCAGGTTGGTCGTTGACTCCAAAAGACATTTTTTTTATCGATTAAATTCAAAAATAAATTATTAAAAATCACTAATCAATTAATTGATACGTATTTCATTATTTCAACTATCCATTTAACATATTTACAATTCGATAACTGATAAACCCAATTAATAAAATAGGAGTAAAAATTGTACCAAAATTAATGGTACGTCGCTAACTAATAAGTAATAACATATGAACAATTGAACACTTACAAGTTTTTTCAATCCAACTAGACTTGTGAATACTCTAACAAGATAAGAAAATAAAAATTGTAATAAAGACATGACACTGTTTTGAAAATAGATGAGTAGATGTTCCACTAAGGCATGTTTTGAAAATGGATGAGTGGATGTTCCACTAGGGCATGTTGCCCACCATCCATTCCCTTTCTTGTTATAAATTGTCATTCTGTGGCAATGAAAATGTAAGATACATACACTGCAATCAACACTCTCTCTCTTTCTCAATCCGCCCCTTTCTATTTTCTCTTACTCTCTTCTTTTTATTTTGCTAAGTTAGTTTATTTTATAACACGTTATCAGCATGAAACTCTAATTTTTTTTCCAGAAAATTAACTTCTATATCAGGTAATCTACTAAAGAAATTTAATTTTAGTTGTCTTTGTTATTTTTAAATTAATTTTCATCATGTCAAAATTGAAGTTCGTGGCACTTGATATTTCTGACAAAAATTATTTGTCATGGATACTTGATGCTGAAATCCACCTTACCGCTAAGGGTCTTGGTGATGCTATAATCGCAAGGAAATAAAACATCAAGTCAGGATAAAGCGAAGGCTATTATTTTCCTTCGTTATCATCTAGATGAAAGCCTGAAGGTTGAATAATTGATAGTGAAAGATCCACTTGCATTATGGAAAGATTTAAAAAGGGAGGTATGACCACCTTAGGGGAACGGTATTGCCAAGGGCTCGTTATGAATGAATGCACTTACGATTTCAAGATTTTAAAACTGTAATTGAGTATAATTTTGCTGTATTTAGAATAACTTCCCAATTAAAATTATGTGGGGAAATTATAAATGATGAGGACATGTTGAAAAAGACAGTAACAACTTTTTATGCCTCTAATGTGATATTACATCAGCAATATCGTGAAAAAGGTTTTCAAAAATACTCTAAATTGATCTCATGTCTTCTGGTGGTTGAGCAACATAATGCTCTTTTAATGAAAAATCATGAAGCATGTTCCCTTGGAACTGCTCCATTACCGGAAGCAAAGAGAAGCACATAGCCAGTCTGAAAGAAGACAAAATAAAACTCAAAGCCATAATAATCTGCGTGAACGTGACAATGACAGAAGACGATATAATAATCAACGTAGTGGTGGTCAACATAAAAGGGAGAACAATATGAGTTCTCAAAGCGTCTCTTCAAAAAGTAACTATCATCGTTGTGACATGAATATCGGATGCCTGAGCATTTTGTAAGGCTTTACCAAAATTCCTTCAAAAGAAAGGTAAATAGAGATGGTGTCTCTTCTTCTAATGCTCGGATAAAGTCACACTTGACATTTGAAAAATAATGTTGAGGCAAGTATTGAAGCAAATCTGGCTTTGAAGAATGACGATTTTAATGAACTCAATGATATTACTTATTTGGAGGTTGAAGATTTTTTTAGAGATTATAATTGATGTTTAATTTTATTTTATGATTTACAATATGTTGTCTTTTTTATGTATTTTTGATTATCATATTTTTATGTTTATCTATTTAAAAGAAATGAAGAAAAAAGGGGACTTATGTTTTTCTAGCAATATTGTTACTTATTTTATCTCTTATAATGTATTTTTATTTTATGAAGATAAATAAAATTTTTAGTCTTCAATTGGATCCAAGATGAATAATGGAGATATGTGCCTTTTGGATAGTGCTACAACGCACATTATATTAAGAGAAGAGAAATATTTCTCTCATTTGGTTATGAAAAGGGCTAATGTTAATACAATATCCGATAGTACGAAAATAATTGAGGAATCTGAAAGAGCAGTCTTATCACTACCTAGGGGAACAATATTGGCTATTAATAATGCTTTATATTGTAGTAAGTTTCAAAGAAACTTATTAAGTTTCAAGGTTATTCGCCAAAATGGCTATCATATTGAAACTGCTAATGAAAAAGATTGAAGACCTTTATATTACTACAATAAAAGCAGGAAAAAGATTTATGCAGGAAAAATTACCTGCATTTTCTTCTGGGTTATACCACACAAGTATTGATGTGGTTGAATCACATGCCATGATAAATAAAAGATTTATTGACCATAATGAATTTATCATTTGGCATGACCGATTGGGCTATCATATTGAGACTGCTAATGAAAGAAAGGTTGAGGACCTTTATATTACTACAATAAAAGCAAGAAAAAGATTTGTGCATGAAAAATTACCTGCACTTTCTTCTGAGTTATACCACACAAGTATTGATGTGGTTGAATCATATGCCATGGTAAATAAAAGATTTTTTGATCATAATGAATTTATCATTTGACATGACCGATTGGGCCATCTCGGTTATAATATGATGCGCAGAATTATTGAGAATTTACATGGCACACTTTGAAGAATCAGAAAATTCTTCAATCTAAGGAATTCTCTTGTGTTGTTTGTTCCCAAGGAAAACTAATTATTAAGCCATCAGCAACTAAGGTTGGGATTGAATCCCCTGTATTTCTGGAAAATATACAGGGTGATATATGTGAGTCAATTCACCTTTCATATGGACCATTTAAATATTATATGGTCTTGATAGATGCATCTACAAGATGGTTACATGTGTGCTTATTATCAACTCGCAACATAGCTTTTGCGAGATTGTTAAAGGTTAAGAACACAATTTCCAGATTATTCAATAAAAACAATTTATCTTGATAATGCTGATGAATTTAAATCTCAATTCCTTAATGATTATTGTATGTCAGTTGGAATAAAAGTTGAGCATCCGGTCGCTCATGTTCATACTCAAAATAATCTAGCAGAATCATTGATTAAACGTCTCCAATTGATAGCTAGACCATTGCTAATGAGGACAAAACTTTCTCTTTCGGTATATGGGCATGCTATTTTGCATGCAACAGTACTTGTGTGCATAATGCCAAAGTATTTTCATGAATTTTCCCTATTACAGTTGGCTTTTGGAAGGGAGTCAAAAAAAACTCATCTTAGAATATTTGGGTGTGCGGTATATGTCCCAATTGCTCCACTGGACCGCACAAAGATGAGTCCCAAAAAAAAGTTGGGAATATATGTTGGGTATGAATCTTCTTCTATTATAAAATATTTAGAACTTATGACTGGAGATTTATTTATGGCAAGATTCACTAATTGTCATTTTGATGAATCAGTATACCCAATATTAGGGGGAGAACATAAGTAATTGGAAAATGAGATAGATTGGAATTCATTATCACTATCTCATTTAGATTTTCGAATAAATCAATGTGAGCAAGAAGTTCAAAAGATAATTTTTTTGCAGAATATTCCAAATCAACTGCCGAATGCATTTACTAACCTTCCACGGGTTGCTAAATCGCATATCCCAGCTGCAAATGATCAAGTTTGAGTTGATGTCCCGATAGGACAACTTGTTCAGACAAATGAGTCTAGGCCACGCTTAAAACATTGAAAACCAATTGGTTCCAAAGATAAAATCCTCAAAAAAGAAAAAGAATAAATTATCAAAATGATCATAATTTGGAGGCAATTGCTCAAGAAGAGCTTAGAGACACAATAAATGGTGATACCACCGAGGAGATCCAAGTACTTAAAAATAATGAAAATGAAGAAATCTCAATAAGTTATGTCTCGACAGGAAAACATGAAACCAAAATGATATTGTGGTCGATAATATTTTTTCTTATAATGTTGCCATTGAAATAATTCAATAAGATAAGGATCTTGAACCAAAATCTGTCGATGAATGTAGACAGAGAAATGATTGGCCAAAATAGAAAAATGTAATTCAAGCAGAGTTAACTTCACTTGAAAAACGTGAAGTTTTCGAATTAATAATTCGAACACCTGAAGGTGTCAAGCCAGTAGGGTACAAATGAGTTTTTGTGCGTAAACAAAATAAAAAAGGTGAAGTCATAAGATATAAAGTACAACTTGTAGCCCAAGATTTTTCGCAAAGGCCTGGCATTGACTATATAGAAATATATTCTCCTATATTGGATGCAATTACCTTTATCTAATGAATTTGCCAACTCATGAAAAGTTTGAAATGCACCTAATGAACGTGGTCACTGTCTATTTATATGGCTCATTGGACCATTATAAAAATTCCCAAAGGGTTCAAATTGCCTGAAACATACAAGGATTCTAGAGAAACTTGCTCAATAAAGCTTTAGAAATCCTTATATGGGTTGAAACAATCAGGGTGTATGTGGTATAATCGTCTTAGCGAATATTTGCTAAAAGAAGGATATAAAAATGATCCAATTTGCCCTTGTGTCTTTATGAAAAGGTCTGGATCTGAATTTGTCATAATAGCAGTATATGTTGATGATTTGAATATTATTGGAACTCCAGAAGAACTTCCCAAGGCAGTAAAATGTCTGAAAAAAGAATTTGAAATGAAAGACCTCGGAAAGACAAAATTTTGTCTTAGTCTACAAATTGAATATTTTGCAAATGAGATATTTGTACATCAGTCAACATATACTGAAAATATTTTAAAGATATTTTATATGGATAAAGCACATCCATTGAGTACCCCAATGGTTGTGAGATCTCTTGATATTAATAATGATCCGTTTTAACCTCATGAAAATGATGAAGAGCTTATTTGTGCTGAAATACCATATCTTAGTGCAATTGGTGCATTAATGTATTTTGCCAACAATTCTAGATCAGATATAGCTTTCTCTGTAAGTTTGTTATCAAGATTTAGTTCTTTTTCAACACGAAGACACCGGAATAGAATTAAGCATATATTTAGATACCTCCGAGGTACCATTGATATGTGATTGTTTTACTCAAATGAATCTATGTCACAATTGATTGGTTATGCAGATGCGGGTATTTTTCTGATCCCCATAAAGATCGATCGCAGATAAAATATTTATTTACATGTGGTAAGACATCTATATCATGGCGTTCAACAAAGCAAACTATGATTGTCACTTTCTCAAATCATGCAAAAATAATAGTCATTCATGAAGCAAGTCGAGAATGCATTTGGTTAAGATCAATAACTCAACACATTCAAAAAATATGTGGCCTTTCTTTGAAAAGAGACGTTCCAACAATATTGTATGAAGACAATGCTGGATGTATAGCTCAACTGAAGGAAGGATAGATAGAACAAAACATATTTCACCAAAGTTCTCTTTTATTCATGATTTTCAAAAGAAGGGTGAAATAGATATTCAACAAGTTCGTTCAAGTGACAATTTAGCAGATATGCTTACTAAGGCATTGCCGACTTCAATCTTTGAGAAAATGATATACAAAATTGAAATGTGTCACCTTCAAGATATTAAGTGATATTTTCATCAGGGGGTATAAAATATGCGTTGTTCTCTTTTTCTCTTAGCCAAGGTTTTGTCCCACTGAATTTTCCTGATAAGGTTTTTAATGAGGCAACACTCAAAACATATTACCAGATGTGTGTACTCTTTTTCCTTCACTAAGCTTTTTCCCACTGAATTTTTCCTAGTAAGGTTTTAACGAGGCACAATATCTATGGATATTCAGGATAATTTTGTATATTGTTTCTTGTAAAGTTTTTTTTATTATACGTGGATATCCAAGGGGGAGTATTTTGAAAATGGATGAGTGGATGTTCCACTAAGGCATGTTTTGAAAATGGATGAGTGGATGTTCCACTAGGGCAAGTTGCATTCCTTTTCTTGTTATAAATTGTCCTTATGTGACAATGAAAATGTAAGATACATATACTGCAATCTGCACTCTCTTTCCCTTTCTCAATCTACTCCTTTCTATTTTCTCTTACTCTCTTCTTTTTATTTTGCTAAATTAGTTTATTTTATAACAGACACAATCATTATAATAATTTATTTTATAACAGACACAATCATTATAATAATCCTATGTCTACAAATATTGTGTTTGGACACCAGAGGTTATTGAGTTGGTATGTGATTGTAAGTGGTCCTGATATGGAAAACTACTCATTCACTAATATTATTGTTTGGCAAGTCAAATAACTTTTCTTAAACTGTGGTTCTTTCAACAAAAAAAAAAGAAATTAAAAAATATGTTTAATTATATAATGTTGATTGAATTTTTTGCCCTTCTTTAAAAAACTCTCTTTAGATAAAATAGTCTTTTCACCATTTTTTTCAAATTACTATTTAATTATTTTTATAAGATTGTCTAGACTCCTAAAATATATGAGAAGAAAAATTCAATAGTTTTCTTTTACGAAACTCCTAAAATATATGGGAAGAATATGCTTCAAAATCAATTAGATTTTATATATTAAATTCTTCCCTATTTAAACCATATGATCACTTTTCATTCCTTTTAATTAGCAAACACCTACGGGATTATTATTTTTTCAAAAGAAAATTTTAATCACTAATTATCGGGTTTTAAATATATTTTAAATAGTATTCTGTAGATATATATATGTTAAGTAACAAATAAAAATACTGAATTCTTTAATATATTTAGGAATAGTAATTTATTTTTTCTTTTTCTAATATTTAGAATTTTAAAAAAAATTAAATATTGTGTATTAATTATTTTCTTATTTGTATGAAAAAATAATTATAGTAGACCACGGCAAAAAGAATCTTAATTTATCATGTGTTCTAAGGGAGGCCTTTATAAAAATAAAAATAAAAAATAAGAAAACCTTGAATATGGTTTATTGTTAGGTGATTTGCTCTATTTTTCTTTTGAAGCTTTTACCTCTGTATTATATCTCACATTTTTTATTTTTGTCGTGTTACCAAAAGCTACAACAAATTTTCAATGTCTTACTGGTGAGTAATGTCATTCATTTTTTTATATTCTATTTGAATTAGTCATATTTATCATTGAAATATTCACATGCACCTTACTACAAGTAATTTAATGTTTTTAGTAACCATACTTAAATTTTCTGTCAACAATTAATTTATCTATCTAATTTTATACATTTAATTCAAAGACGGTAAGAAAGTAACACACAAAAAACAGAAGACATTCGTTCAAAATAACATTGATGCTTAAAGAGGGTAAGCAACATTCAATATCAATTTATTATTTTCACTTAGAACTAACCTATGATCGGAAGCTGATTGCACAATAAACCAACAATTTTCAGAAAATAAATTTTTATTCCTAATATTAGACTCCTAAAATAACAATAAGTAGGTAAATATATGTAAGGGTATCATTTTTTTTCTTCCAATTTTTCATTCATTCATTACAATTTTTTATTGTTAGAATAGATATACTAAAAATATCATAAAACTACTTTAATAGTTTGTAGAGAAAAGCTACAGATCAGTAGCAATGTAAAAATTTATATGAAAATAAATTTATCCTAATATTAGACTACTAAAAATAACAATAAGTAGGTAAGTACATGTAAATATATATATATATATATATATATATATATATATATATATATATATATATATATATATATATATATATATTTCAATTATCATATTCATCTTTAAGTACACTTTTTACCTTAAAAACATTTGCTATCTTCTTTAAAAAGTTTTATATTTAATAATATAACATGCTCATAATGATCTTTTTAAATATATATTTATTATTAATTAGCACAATGCACATGTATAAAACACGTACATTTAACTAGTAAGTGTAAAACATGTAAGCTTATTTCAAGATAATTAAAAATAAAACTCTTAATTCACATATAATTTTTTGTGTAATGCTCACCAAATTCCGTCAGTTCCTTTAGGAGGGAATACGTATATGTTCCTCCATTCCCAAAATAATTGTCATATTTTACTTTTAAAGAATCAAGTTATTTCATCGTTTCATTTTATTTGATATTAATGTAAAAAATTAATATTTTATTTTAACAAATTAAGAGAGTTGTTTTCTTCCATACTATTATTAGTATTAAATAACTATCTATATCTCTAATAGTAATCAAATTAGGAGTATCAAAACACTATTAATAAGGTTAATTTAGTACTCCCTTTGTTCACTTTTAATTGTCTGCTATACTAAAAATATTATTTCACTTTTAGTATATCAAGATAAAAATATATTTTTTTTCTTCATGTTTCACCCTCAATATTAATTACACATTCCCAAAGCATTTGTTAAGATGTAAGGCTATACATCAAATAATATGAATATTGTGGTAAACTTCTTATATTAATCATTGCTTTTAAGTAGATAAGTAAAATAGAACAGAGAGGATAAATAGACCTCCAAAATTAAAATTTTTAATGTCAGGTGAACCAGGGTCAGATAATAATATAAAACGGAGAGACAAGTGTAGATGAATTTTGATGTGAATTAGAGGTAGAAGCTTGATGTGATCCTGCATGTTCCTCTTTTTGGTTTTATATATGGCAAGTTGCTTTCAGCGACATAGACTTGTCAACTTGCTACTATCTTAATCATTCAGTTGGGATCTGCTCCGATAGAAAATCCTCAAGTAATCACTCATTGATAAAATTCAGTCACTATTAAAAAATCATTATTGAAAAATGTTAAGTGGCTATTTCCAAAA
Source organism: Solanum dulcamara (assembly GCF_947179165.1). NCBI lineage: Eukaryota > Viridiplantae > Streptophyta > Magnoliopsida > Solanales > Solanaceae > Solanum > Solanum dulcamara. Next base: position 69,955,319 of record NC_077244.1, read on the forward strand.
AAACTTGTTGAAAAATTACCAAAGACTGTTGGTGTGGCTGGCCTACATGTTGTGGACATATAGGGAAAGGACAAATTAAGAGACACAAAATTGACAACACCAACATAAGTATCTCCAGTATAGCAGTGCCTCTTTTTGTTTTGTTTCAAAACTCCACACTGCATTCTTCACTTTGGTAGTTTGTGTATTGTCACAGTTGATTCCGTGAAGGGACAGTGAGAGTACAACTATATATACAATCAACTTTCTCTTCCCCAGTATCTGCACGTGAACCTCCCAATAATTTTTCATGCATTTGTGGGTCCTATATCTTTGTCAGTCGTATTAGATATTGGACGAATTCAGTAGTTTTTGCTTAGATCATATATTATGTTGGAAATATTAAATGGATTGAGTCCATCCATAATGAGTGTTAATTAGCCCGTTAGTTTGTACTCCTCCTAAATCCTAGCCTATATGTATAAATATACACTATTATGAGGGTTGGAAGAACAAGAATTTTCCATGTTAGTATGATGGTTAGGGTTTACAATAGAGAAAACACACTACATTTTTTGAGGATATCTAGGTTGTGACTAAAGGGATCGGTGTTCATTCATTTTGTGAGAATTCTCATTGGTGACACGAATTGCGATCATTGTAGATCTGTAAATCTCCTAAATAATATTAACCAATTCGAGATACTACATATTTGTATTAGCAAATCCATTCAATACGTATTAGTAATAAATCCCAAAAGCAGTAACTAAAATGAATTATGGATTCGTAGCAAGCTAATAATTCATAAACTTTAAATTTTAACTTTGCCTCAGTACTCACCAGCCTCTCTTTTTGTTCTCATGCTTAATTCCAACTCCTAAGAATCTCATCCACACTCCACTCTCTCTCTCTCCATTCTCTTTTCTCATTCTTCCCATCTTTTCTTATTTTCCCTTCATTCCTAAATACCTTCAAATTCCATCTTCAAAAGTTGCAAGCTTTAATAAACAATGTCTTTTTGTCCATATTCAGTTTTTCTTCTTCTTTTCATTCTGCTCACTTCAAGAAATGGCGCATCCAGAAATAATGCAAACAATGAAAAAATTCTTCACCCCAAAAGACTTCAAAGAGCACAGCAGAGCAATAGCCCAAGTTGTTATTCTCAAAAGTCAAGTGAGTTTTTGCATAACAAGATTGTAGAGCTAGCTAGCTAGATAGTCATTCATCATTAATTTATTATTAGAGGACTTTAGTTTTTCTTTCAACACTTTTATGGGGATCTCCTAATAGTTTTGCTTCTTTTCATGCTTTTATAATGCGTGTCACCTTCCACACCCCACCATCTCCACTTTAATTTATTCTTCACTAGGCTTAAAGATAGTTTGTGGAATATCAAGTAATGTTCACTTTTATCTGTCCATTATACTAAAAAAATATATATTTTCACTTCTACTTGTCACTTTTAGCATATCAAGAGAAAAACATGCTCGTTTCATGTTTATCTTTAATATTAGTTACTTATTCTCCAAATCACTTCCTAAGACCTAAGATTAAACATCAATTAACATGAGTATTATGGAAAAAATACTTTTGTTTCTTAAGGGGGAGTGCATAGTCCAAACTGGACAAGCAAAAGTGAATGGAGGGAGTATTTACAATGTTTTCTATGTGATCATATTAACACATGAATATGTGGATGTTGCTATATAAGCCAAGCTTTAGGTTCTTAGAACTCTGTACTAAAGTAATAACTTTTTGTTGGTATAGCATAATTTTATAGTGTTTGATCTTCCCTAACACATAGAATACCAATTTGAACTGTGTTGTCAATTAGAAACATCTTCCTTTTATTCTTCAGAAAGTGAAAATGGAGCAACAATATTGGAAATGCAGCACAAAGATTACTGCTCTGGATCAATTAGTGACATGAACAAAAAAGTGCAGAAACAACTAGTAGCTGATGATATTCGAGTTCGGTCAATACAAGCCAGTATAAAAAACATCATTTCTGGAAAAATTGAATCTTTATCACAAACCCAAATTCCTATTTCTTCTGGTGTCAAACTGCATAGTCTAAACTACATTGTCACAGTAACATTAGGTGGTCGAAACAAGACAGTAATTGTGGACACAGGAAGTGATCTCACATGGGTTCAGTGCCAACCTTGTAAATTATGTTACAATCAACCAGAACCTCTGTTTAACCCCTCTGTTTCTCCTACTTATCACAAAGTTGTATGCAACTCGTCGGCTTGTCAAACTCTTCAGTCTGCAACTGGAAATTCAGGATTATGTGGGACTGATTTACAAGAATGTAATTATGTTGTCAGTTATGGAGATGGATCCTACACTCGAGGCGAACTTGGTCAAGATCATTTGGTTCTTGGAAGTACATCAGTTGAGAATTTTGTCTTTGGTTGTGGGAGGAATAATAAAGGTCTATTTGGTTTAGCATCAGGGCTTATGGGACTTGGAAGAAGTGATCTTTCTTTGATGTCTCAAACATTTGAGACTTTTGGTGGTGTTTTCTCCTATTGTTTGCCTTCAGCTGAAGCCAAGTCCTCTGGCTCATTAGTATTAGGGGGTGACAGTAACACTTCAATTTTCAAGAACTCTACACCTATTTCTTACACTAGAATGTTAGCATATCCACAGCTTTTTAGCTTCTATTTTCTCAATCTAACCGGGGTTACTATCGGTGGGGTGGCTATTCAAGATTCAGCATTTGGGAAAAGTGGGATGATCATTGATTCTGGTACAGTTATCACAAGGTTTCCTGCAACAATATACAAAGCTGTTAAGGCAGAGTTCTTGAAACAATTTTCAGGGTACCCTTTAATCCCAGGAATTTCAATTCTTGATACTTGTTTTGATCTCTCAGCATATGAAGAAGTGAACATTCCCACTGTTAAAATGCAGTTTGAGGGTGGTGGTGAGATGGAAGTTGATGTTACTGGGGTTCTTTATATTGCAAAGAGTGATGCATCACAAGTGTGTTTGGCTCTAGCGAGCCTCCAATATGATGATGAGATAGGAATTATTGGAAATTATCAGCAGAAGAACACTAGGGTCATATATGACATAAACCACTCACAAGTTGGATTTGCAAAAGAGACATGTAGTTTCTGAGTTTCATCATGCAGATAAGACAGTTAATATGACCTAAAATTTCACCCTCTCAAAAGGAAGTTAGTAGTGTGACTTTTTGCCAATGAAATTTCAAGAGTGATTATTTTTCTGAATGTAGAGAAAAAGTAGAGCTTTATCCCTGTTCAATTGTGATATTTCTTGTAAACTTCTGTAATGCAGACTGGAGATCAACTCCTTCCTCTAAACACGAAAACAATATATTAGACAAGATTTTACATGGTAAAGTTAAGACTTGCTTTGAAGCCTGTCCTAATATAAACAGGTTTTAAAACGTTTCAATGGAACGATATATTTTACAGTTACCTTTAAGTAATTCTTATGAGTCATATGATATGTTTTCACAATTAGAATTTTTGTTGCCAAGACATCTTTTATACTGTACAATACTAGTCCTAATGACAAAAAGATGATGAAATTCTTTTTTGTTTGATTCAGAAATGTTTGCTAAGTCACAATTTGGCATACTCTACAGTTTTACAAGCATATAAAAACATGCATTATGCCAACACTGGAATGTCTCGATAATTGAGCCAGTTGTCCTTTTTTTTTTTTTCCTTTTGTTTTCTGAGTACATGGCCCTTGGGCTGTGGGGAAGAAAATGTTATCTGTCCCCTTTTAAAGTACAAAGCACTAATGGTTAATCTTAAGCCCACCCACCAGCCACAAAAAGATTCCTTCTGCTCCTCTTTATAACAGTAAGAACACAGCCATACTAGCAAAAAGATTCCAAGAAACTACAAAATACTGCTACATACAATTTCACAAGGTTAATTTTTCCTAAAGTGTTATGAAGGGATACAAGTACACAACAAATCTAAGCCTTACCGGATGAATAACTTAGCTCAGTCAACTCAACTTGGTACTTCCATCTTGTATATTTTGCTATTTGTGGTCATGTATCCACTAAATGCTGATCGACACTCCTCACAAGAGGAGCCATTTCCATGTTCTGATTTTCCAACATATCGTCACCCTTTTTACTCTTCAACATCTCGGTTGGGAGAATAGAAGCATTTGGATCACTGCTGGGTATCAAAAACAGAATGCAAACTGGAAGTATTCTTAAAATGCTCCGAATCACTATCACTATCCAAAGGTTGTCAAATTGCGTCCTTGTAACATTGAAGGCATGAAGTAAGAGGCCGCCACCCCAGGATGCTGTGAGCATACCAATATGATCAATTGACATTAGCAAAGCAAAAAAAGTTCCTTCAATGCCTGAGGGGCAAAGTTTTGAACTGAGTACAAGGAGAGGCATCCATTTGAGACGCCCAATCATGTGAGAGAATGCTGCATCGCTTACAACAACAACATAATCAGGGATACCAAATTTTAAGTTTACACGTGAGACCAATATTAAATCTACCAGCCCCGAAGCACCATACAGTAACTGAGTCCAGAAAAGTACACCACGAAAAGGATGGTTTTTAAAGGCATTCTGGTAGAGGAGAACACCAAGAAGAGAGCCCACTGCACCAACAGAAGATATGGACCCTACCATCTCCTGCACATGCATAGCAATACAATTCACACTCGTGTTAAGATGATCTTTTCCAACTCGAAAATAAGATAATGGCCAATTTTCAAATAATGAGCTGGAAGTTAGGCCTTGAATCATTTTCAAAGTTGTCAACAATAGGTTGTAGAGATATAATACAAATACCTTTGAGAATGATGGGCCATCCTTTGCATCTGTATACCAGTAAAACATTCCCTCATGAATATGCAAACTCAATGCTAGAGAAATGTACATGTATATACATGGCCTCCAAATATTCTCACATTTCAGTGCCATCCACATAGCCTTACCAGCATCCACGAACTTTTGACTTGCCTGCCACAGAAACATAAATAGATGAGACAAATCGGGGGCAGATGTAGCCCTTTGGCCATGGGTTCATCTGAACTCATAAATGCCGATACGGAGTATGTATATATGTTTTAAAAAATCCTACTAAAATATCAAGAAATATTAGATCTGAACCCATAATTTTAACAATACCACTAGATCCGCCTCCGAGACAAATACGAAAGATGAAAGATTTCTAAGGTGAGCAAAGGCTACTTACACGCTTATGTGCAACATTGTGTACATGAGCTTCACGTGTCAGCATTCCTACCAAAATGACCAGTGCAGCAGGGATGCTTAAAATTCCAAATACCCCCTGGCCAGAGTAACATTATTATTAGTAAACAAGGAAATATACCAGTCACAGTAAAACAGTGACTGGTATTTGAACAGTCAGCTAATCATGCAGCAGAATGGTTCAGTATGATCAAAAAGTAATCTAGAGTAGTTTAAGTTGCCGATATGATTCAGGAAGTAATAAAATTTATTGAGATAGCACTGCCCTAATTTAATGTAAGAGTCTCAGGCTTGACAAATGATTTGACCAATTTCAAACCTCAATGAAAAGACGAAAGAATACTACATACAGAACAAAGTAAAGATAACAAAGAACTCAGTCAACGAACCTTGGATCCAACTCGATGCACCAAAAACCCACTGATTGCATACCCAATCAGTTGCCCCACTGATGAGCTCAGACCACACAAGCTTTGCATGTCACTAGCAAGAGAAGGATGGCTTATGCTGTTCTCCGTCACACAAGCATCAATAGTCACATCTGCTATTGCCACTCCCGCACTGCCAGCCATTAGGCACAACAAAGCAAATGCGAGGTGTAAGTTCTGGTTGATTGACAGACTAAGCATAGCGACAACACCAATGAAACCTAAAGAACAAAGGGAGGTAAGTCATAAGAATTATTTTCTGTTTTCCATTACAGCATCTGGAAGTTGGAGACTATTGAATTCTTAAGTGGCTAAACAAATTACATCAAATTAAGACCAGGACAAAAACTAGAAAAAGCACCAAGGATATGTTCTCTTTTGATTCCATGCATAAGACGAAAAAATGTAAATATGGTTCTTTGTCTTATCAATTTCATCCTTCACACTTGGCTTTACATAATTTGACAATAAAGTAACTGGATTAATGACTTGACTCTTGAGTGGTTCCCTTTCATGCTTTGGAGACTTCACATAATTAAGAGTTCCTCATTCTCCCAGTGTAATTTACAGCTGCAAGGCTGTTTTGCTGGAAAGACAGCATCCAACATACGACAATTTGAAAAATATAATTTACTACCTACCCACACATAGTGTGACTGATTTTCTTTAACAGCAAATAGATAATTCAATGTTGAGACCTCACTACCTATTTTTGTGATGGTCACAGTCCCTCAGCTGATTTGTCAGAAACTAAAGATTTGGAACTTTAACTCTCGTTTCTATGGTAAATTAAACCAAATGGAGAAATATCAAATATCTTCGTCATAATGAATGGCCTCAGAAACTTTTGCATATCTTCGCTGTTCAAGACTGTTTTGTGGAATGTAATCTAATGAAGTCTACTTATGTCTGACAAAGCATTTAAACACCCCGATATGAACTTATATCACCCGCATTTTGTATTTGGGAGATACATTAATTTGTTAGTTGCAAATGTATCAGAAGCATTACCCTTACACAGAACCAAAAGCTAAGTTTAGATATTGGCAAATTTGAATAGCTGAACCCAATTTTCACAAGCCAATTAAGCAGAAAGTGGTGTAAAGAAAGAGAGGAAAATAACTCTTGACAAGAAGGGATTGAACTACTTTGAGCCATGAGCCAATAACTTCTCTCCCGCTTTCTGGTGTTAATGTTTTCTTCTTGTAACTATATTACTCTTCAAGCACCAAAAGTTTATCACAGTTACCATGATGCACTAACCTCCCGGCCTTTGTGAATCAGGCTCATCAAGTCATTTATATAGACAAACATTACAAGTGGCAGTTGGTATTGCTACAATTTTAGCAATCCAAGTTGTAATTCTTTTGGTTTAAAATGTAATAGCAATTTATGATTCTAAGGAAAACTCAAATTAAGAAAAATGTGAACTCAATTTTCTTTCTTAATAATGTTCTCTACTAGCCTTTCAAACAGTCTATATCTTAAGATATATTAATGTATGATGTAAAGAAGCTACACCCATTGAATTGTATTTTAGGTCAGTTAGTGAATAGCAAACTCATTCCAGACTCAGGAATCAAACCAAGGTACATATTCACTTTATCTTCTTTCCTCCCCTATTCTTTTCCCACTGTCTAAAGTCTTTGCCTGTACTCTTCATTAATTGTTTTACCCCCTTGTTCCTTCTAATTGCAGATAAAGTCTTTGCCTCTAGTCTTCATTAAGAAGGAAGACCTTCAATTGTAATCTTTACTCTTCATATCATCCCAAAGAGCATATGAATTGAAAAAATATTCTTATTTTTTGAAGTTCAAAACTGCCATGAGCAAGCTCCATAATACTAGAGTCGGTATGACCTCAGTGAGAGATCAAATTCTTTAGCATTCAATTTTTTTAAAGGTCTCCTTGATCTGGACAACAGAACATAGGTAAAGAGATAGCTTCTTAACCATCCTTTAGAATTTCTTGAACAAGGAGCAGAGACCATGGTTACTTCTCTCTCACACTATTTTTCTTATTGGTGAGAGAAACACAATAAGAAGGCAATGAGAGGTCACTATCGGGAAAACACATAAATATTCCTCCATCTCCCAGTGACATCATATTAATGAGGTATTGAAGAATCATCATTACTATGGATTCCTGAGAGGGACCAGCTTCTGAAAACTATCGTTACTATTCTACAGCTAGTATAAACAACTCATATCACAAAATGGCAGCTTGGGACAAGATTGGAGTTCCTTGGCATATCATAGATACAGGATATTTAACAAAGACAAAGGATTAGTCAAGTCATATTTGTAATGCAGATATAAACCCCAAGCTGGTCTTCACGATTGATCTTAATTTGATGGCTTTACTAATGCTTAATGGTGAAATACACTTCAGCGTTACCATATTATCAACGCTTTACAAAGGATAAAATCATAGTTGTATCATAAAGAAGAAACAAAACTGAGAAAAACAGATTCAAATTAAATTGTGATTCTTCCTTGATTTGGAAGGCGTTCATCTAAGCAAACAAACCCCAAGCATTCACAACTAAAATCTTGAAAAGGGATCACAAGAAAAAAAACTGATTGCATGGTCAAAATTGAAGATTAATTAAGACACTTGTAACAAAGAACATGAAAAATTATATATATATATATATATATATATATATATACAAACAGAACTGAAACTATTTAGGCTTAGTACTAATATTGAAAATTAATCATGCTTTATCCAAAGTTTCATCTCTTCTAAATGAACAGTGCCAGCGGGCATTAGCTGTTGCAGAAGCATAAAGCACAAAATTGACTTATTTAAGCTAAAAGTTAAAACAGATTTCATTTGCAAATGATGAACTTACCACCAAGAATGAAGTATGGGCGCCTCCTATATCCTAAAATAGGAAGAGTATCGGTTAAAAGTCCCCAAAGAGGTTTTACAACCCAAGGCAATTGAATAATTCCAAAATAAACTTGAGCTTCAGATGGCTGTAACTTCTGTTCATCTTTCATATAATACTGCGTACTAATTCGGCTCAGCCCCAAACTCATACCCTGATTTATTCCATACAAAATAACCACAGACGAAACAAAACTCCAGTGTAACTCCTCATTTAGCTTCCTTAACCAATAAAATTGCCGCAGAATCAGACCTAAGATTCTATCTTTCGGCTTCTTGTCTCTGTGAAGTTGACCCTCAAATGAAAGTGCACCTTCTTGGCCCATTATTGAAGTGGTTCCGATGACAACAGACGAGATTCAGATCTGAAAATTTAGTCTCTGCGCAGTACTGTAGGATTATAGTGTGATCAAAGGAGGATTCGGTATTCGAGAAACATGATGAACTGAATTCGGGTACACTGGGTGATGGAGACCGGTGAAGTCAATTTGACGGAATGGGAAATACGATGACCAACAAAAAAGCGGGCCGAACAACCGAACAAATCGATGTGTTAGACTTGAATGGTAAAAGCTTTTTTGAGCCTAAATTCAAATTCGCCTACAAAAGTATCACTTTAAAAGCAGCGATTTCGTATCCAAAGGTAAGCTTTTAGCTCAATTAAAAAGGTTCCAACTGTATTTAATCTATTTTAATTTTTGACATACTTCAATTTCTTTTCTGATTTTCTGCATTGTTTGCTCTACCTTTGCCAACTTTTTCTCATATACTCTTGTTTGGATGGTTGTTACATCTTTTTTGAGTATACAAAAATCTTAGTAGTTGAGTTAGTTAAATAGTTAAACTTTCACCATGACTTTGATTTTCTATCTTGAAATCCTCATCAAATCTCCTAAAAATGATAAATCTCTAGAATTGAGGACTCCTTGCATTCTTGCTCTGTGACACACTCTGGGCTGAGTCAGGTATTGGTTGGAAACAAGCTGGGAGGCCCATGAACCAAAGCGATGGGCTGGGCCAATTCTAGCATTTTGAAGTCCAAATTTTTCTAGACCCCAAATTACAATTTACAGGTCAAGAAAATACTAATACTTTTGAGCTTTTTCTTTTCAGTATTTATTTTCCCATGCAATTTTAATAAAGATGACTAGGTTAGATTGGTTGGCCCACCATGTACTGGTCCCGCCGGTTAGAGGTTCTGGCAAGGAATTGTCCCAGTCATCCTGGAAAATTAGCTTGCCCAATTACATTTTGTCCAATTGACCGGTTTAGCTGTAGTTAAAGGAAAACGAAGTACATATTTAACTAAAACACCTGTCTTTTACGCCGATATTATGAGTGTGGTCGGTAGGGAGGAACATATTTTTCAAAATTATTTTTGGAGTTTTTCATTTTCGTTTCATCAGCTTTTAGAAAATTCTCCCTTTATTCCATATTAACTAAATTTTTAGAGCATTTTTTATTGTATAAAATAGTTAAATTGTTCAAAGTTCAAGAGAAATATTTGAATCTTTTTTCATGTTTATCTTTTCCATTAATGAAGTTTTATAATTTTCTAAGAGCTAAACTATGCTATTTACAAAGTTATACTCCAATAAGTGATTATTTGTATTTCTGATTTCACATTTAATCATCTTTATGAGGTTGATTAAACAAAAGGATAATAGAAGAAAATATGATTCAAATTTTTTTCCTTAAATATTTTTCTTAATATGTGTGTATTATCTTAGAAATTTAATTAATATAGAATAAAGAGAATATTTTTTATAAAAAAAACAAGTTGAACAAGTGACATGTGTCCTCCTATATATCCTCTAACATACTTTATCTTCACTTCCCACTCCCTTAGCCCCCATCCTCACCACCCCATACCCCTACCTTCATACCATGTCATATAATATTTTTCTAAATTATATATTTATTTATACCGAATACACCCTGTATGTACCATGGCTCAGGATATAGGACTAGGACCCAACATAATGTGAAAGACATGTGCAAAGTCATTAGTAAAATTTAAATAATTGAGGACAAGGATGAGTCAATAATGGCCAATGGAGAAGTGGAGTGACGACTTGTCAAGTAGATTCTCCCACTTTAATTTTATTTGCATCGACAAATACGCCACAAGCCCTAACTCTTTAGTGGATCCTTACTATTTATATATTCAGCTCTCCAATTTAGTCCTTATCTTTTCCTCCCCTCTTTTACCATCTCTTTCAACATATCATATTCTTCATTTTCTACCTTATATAATTTTTTGGAAGTGAGTGTTTTTCGAAAAAATGTCTGCAACAAAGTCGGAAACGTGTAAAACCTTGTTTTAGAGATCAAGCCTTGAAAGTTGACACTAAAGTTTATATCACCATGTCATCATAATTATAGTAAGTAATATTTTATTTTCAAAGAGAGAGAAAAACAAATAAACGTACGAACATTGATCGAAGGTCGGACCATACATATTATATATATACAAATATAAACCCCACTATATTTAGTCCACTTTCTATATAGTACTTTTGCCTATTTACTTCACTACTAAATTAGCAATCAAGATTCCACACATTTGGGCAAACTTTCATATAAATAATATGGCAAAAACCTCAAACCCGAGTAAACAAAACACTTGTTTAAGCAACAGCAGTACCGATAATGGCATTTCTAAAGGGACGAGGAAGCGAAAAGCCGCCTCCAAAGCCTCCCTGCCTCAACGACGTAGTTCAATCTACAGAGGTGTCACCAGGTATATGTATCTTCATTTCCATTATAATTTGATTAATATTCGTTTTATAAGATGATAAGTTGGTAGTATTTTTATCTGCTGGATGTGTACGAATATTAGGCACCGGTGGACGGGTCGATATGAAGCTCATTTATGGGATAAAAATTGCTGGAATGAGTCGCACACTAAAAAAGGAAGACAAGGTTCACCTTCTTTTTTTTTCTCTCTTTAATTTCCTAATGGGAGTTGTAATAGTGAAAATAAGAAAGCTTACCTGCTACCAGCAGTAAAAGGAGATCGTGTAAAATTTTCTTTATGTTGATAATTTGATATGATGATGTTTGCAAAAAAAATTTAAATAAATGAATTATAAATAAAAGCTGAAGAAATAAGAATATTATTGATGAATAAAATGTGAGTACAAATTTGTTTGTTCAATTGATTGTTATTTCTGAATTTTCTCCTTTATTCGAGAGTCATTAGTAGTGTATATGACATAGATTTGACCTCCATCGTGATTCAAGGGCCGTTGGTGGAGTATTTCTTGAACTAGCTAGGATGATTTGAACTTGATCTCCACGAAAGAATTTGTGGATCTTCTTGAAGTATTTGATTATCAAGAATACTTTAGCATATTTTGATCTTTTTATGAATATTCCATGAATTTTGTGGAATTTTCGAGATGTCTTTTCCAGTATATAGGCATGAATAGGATTTAGAATAGAGTAGCCTCTAAGAAATCCAAACTGAAATGTGACTTGTCTCGTAGAGTTATACAAAATTTCAATGTGATGTATTTAGCTTTAACTCTTTTTTAATTTGTTATTTGTTTCCTATTTTCTTTTTGGTAAATATTTTTTTGGTTTCCTATATAGTGATCATTATTATTTTGTTATGATGTTGTTCAACGCATCTGATTGGAAGTTTTTCTTTCTGTTTGGTTGCTCTTGCGTAAATGGTGGTTGTGATGACATCCTATTAAAATGCAGTATATTTGGGTAAGTTTTCTATCACTATCATTCAAATAAAATTTTATTTTGTGTTTTGGAATTATTAAGAAATATTTCATTATGAAAAACCTTCTTGCATATCTATTCCGATTTTCCATTTCTAAAAGGGGAATTAAGTTCAAATTGTTTAAAAGAAAGTAAACATATTGGTGCTATTGCTACAATAAGTTGATCTTATCTTATTTTTTGAAAGGGGCCTACGATGAGGAAGAAGCAGCCGCACGTGCATATGACTTGGCAGCATTGAAGTATTGGGGTCAAAACACAATCCTTAATTTCTCTGTAATTTAATCTTCCAGCTTCTATTTACTCAATATATATATTAGTGCAAATTTATGTTTTAACAATAATCTCCAAATTCTTATTTGTTTTTCCTTTGGTTATGAATCATCATGTAGGTGTCGACGTATGAAAAAGAGATAAAAGAAATGGAAGGTCAATCAAGAGATGAATATATTGGTTCTTTGAGAAGGTCCATATATAGAAACAAAACTTCCAGCCTTTCCTTTATATTTGTACTAATTTAAGTAAATAATGAGAGTTTTATTTTGCAGGAAAAGTAGCGGATTTTCAAGAGGAGTTTCGAGATACAGAGGCGTAGCTAGGTACGTAATTAATTAATCAATATCTCGGGGAAAAAAATAAAAAATGTTTTTTTAATTTGCCGTCATACATTATAACATTTTCTTGGCTAGAGTTGATTGTGAGTGAATCCCCATGTCCTCCTCCAACTAGTATCAAAATACTCTTCGTTTTAATTTGTCAGAATTCAAAAAATTGTCAAAAAAATTAAAAATATTCTCCGTAAACGGATAAAAAAAGAAAAATAATACAACCAATTAAACGAAAGTACAGTATATTATGCACCGTATCTAACCAAATATTTGGCACTTGAAACTTTGCCTCAAAAAGTTGACTTGTGGTAGTCTAAAAGTGCTGCATCCTTTCATTAAAGCCACTGGCCCACCCTTAAAAATGAAAATGAAAGTGAAGGATCATTGAGTTGCTTTGGCCAGCCATCTAGGAGGGTCTTGGAGGAGCTCTGTCAAAATACTAGTATAGTATAAAATGATAATTTTACTATATCATTTCTAATTATTATAAGTTATCTAAACGTTGGAAAATGAATAGAACGAGTAAAATAAGCATAAAATAATAAACTAGACTCAACAAATAAAGTGGACAAAACGAAGTGAGTATAAAATTTCCCAATTTATATCCGATTCTATATCATAAAGCAATTATTTGATTCAGTTTTGCCACCAAACTAGAAGTTTTTGTTTGTGTCAAGGGGATTCAATAAAAGGTTTTATGTTTATTATATGTAAAAAGTTTTGCTCTTAACTTACTTTCTCATTATAATTTTCAAGAAGAAAAGAATTCATCATGTTGAACATTTGAACTCCCTTCAGACCATTTAACTTTGTCCTTTGGGGATGCAGTGATAAAATGAAGCTTGAAACTCTGGACGTGTATAAGAAAGCCTATATAATTTTTCAAACTTGCAGCTAACATGCCCATCAGTCCTTCCCATTAACTCCTGTGCCATTTGATATGTCATCCTGATCTTGACTTTGAACTTTTTTATACAATGTTTCACGCCTCTTTTGAACATGTGCTTCCAGTTTCACCACATATAAAGTTAAAAAGATTAAGATTAATTTTCATCAACATGAAAAATCCATTTGTTAATTACCGAAAAAAATTTCCATTTAATTTATATTTCTTTCTTTTATATATTTTTAATGTATTTTTTATTACCTACGCCAATTCTTTGTGTAACCAAATTTTGTATATTATACTCATATTTGTAGACACCACCACAATGGACGATGGGAGGCTCGCATTGGCAGGGTGTTCGGTAACAAGTATCTCTACCTTGGAACATATGGTACGTACGTACTATATCCGTACAAAAAATTGTATATATTTTTCTGCTTTTTATCTGTTGGATTAATTTTTATTCCATTGTCACATGTCAAATAACTAGTAGAATGTAATAAAAACAAAAAACAAAAGATAAAATTCATATATTTAGGACACAATAGGCAGGTAGAACTAAGAGTGGACGTATATGGTATTTGATTCTATATTTTTAAAGTTCAATTTCGATAATTCAAGTGATTGATTTATGTCCATATATCCCTAATTAGAATGATTAATGCAAGTCTCTAGTGATATTATTCTTAAATGCAATTAGAAAATGAAGTCTATATGTATTATATTTGATTGCAACAGCCAACATGCATGGAGCTAGAGCTTATTATAGTTGTGTTTATATAATACCAAATGGGTACAGTTACCAATTAAGGACGAATATATATTTAATGTTAAAAGACCCAAAAGAATCCAAAGATAGAAATGTAAACAGAAACTAAAGTCAAATTAGAGAAGATCGAACAGGTAAGAAGTTGGGTTAATTATATATTAGTTGGTGGTTGGGTATATAGATCACCAACTTTGAACTGCTAGGTCTGCTATTTAACACTGTCCATGAGGCTATGAGCCATGAACATCAATTTTGTCCTGCTCAATTTATTAATTGTTTATAATAATTGAGATTGATGTTTATAATTAAAGAAGATAAACATATTTTATCTGGTTAACTTAATTATGTAATAGACAAATGAAAATATACGCAATAGTTTTTTCAAAATTTGAATCGAAAGTGTATATAATTAGATTACTTTATTAAGAGTTGGGGTGTTGAATTAGAATAACAAGACTTAGTTCGAGTGTTTAAATGGAATATCATATAAAGTTTAAGGGGTCGCCTATGTATTATGAGGGGATCGATGTTTCACACAAATTATGCAATATACTATATACATTATACAAATATGTGTAGACTATAGACCTAAAATAGAAAATATATATATATATATATATATATATCTTTTGCACAGGATAAACAGAAAATATGATTGATCACGCAAAGTATTACTCCATCAAACAAGCTTGAATCACTCATTTATTTTTAATTACTTTTTAACATTATATGATAGTTAAGTAAATAATAATAATTAGCATATGCACATTGTAGGTAGTGAAGAGGAAGCAGCAATGGCATATGATATGGCAGCAATAGAGTATCGAGGACGAAACGCTGTTACAAACTTTGACCTCAGCCGTTACATCAACTCTGTAGTTCCAAACCCTATAAGCAACCCTAATGACATGAATCCCATGAGTAACACCAACGGTGAAGATAAAACATCGGTCGTAGACTGCCCTGAAACACCACCGGAGGTCGAGAAATGTCGGACGAGTATTTTCCCCGATGACATACAAACATACTTTGACTGTCAAGATTCGAGTAGCTTTGTGGAGGATAGTCATATTATTTTTGGAGATTTAGAGTCATTTGTGTTGCCTATGATGTTTGAATGTCACGACCTTGATAGGTAACGTAGAGGCATGAATGAACAATAATTGTCACACATTTAGTATAGGTGAAAGAACACCAGAATTCATATTGATTACATGAGGAATTAATTGTTTCTTAGTTTTGATTTTTTGAAGAATTAACTATTGTTTATAATTACAAGAGAGGAGAGAAATAAAAGGTATAGAGTATTATTTATGTTTCTTAGTAATTTGTTTTTCTTCAGATGAATGACGTTCATGTAGTCTGTAGAGTTTAGGAGTTAACTAATTAGCTAGTAATTAGTACTTACTACATTTCTGTACTTAATTAATACTTCATATTATATTTTAGGACACTTTTCGTTTCGAGATCAAATCAATTTTGATCGACATTTCAAAATATAATTTTTTATTAACATGAGATAAATTGTAATTCATTATACAATTTTTGCATATGTAAATTTTAATTTTAAATATTGAGTTAATTAATCTAATTAAATTTTAGGCATAATATATCTTTTAACTTGGCCTCGTCTGATATTTATGCCTCCTATTTGAGTGTGCACAAGTAAACACTTAAATTTGTATAAAGTTGAACAAGCAGACACACAACCTACTTGACATTCTAATGGCAATTCACGTCCTATGACATCCTACGTTGCGTCTAATTTGTATTATGTCACTATGATGCGTATGTCTATTTGTTCAACTCTATACAAGTTTAAGTAATTTTTGCACACCTAAAATTGAATGACATAAATGTCAGTTAAGACCAAATTAAAAGATATATTTTCTTATAATGCCTAAATTTTAACTTCAAAAATTAGTCAAATTGAATTTTGAAAAAACGAAAAGTATCACATAAAATTAGAATGGACAAAGTAATTTAATTTTACATTGCTAATATATATTTATTTCATATATACATATATTTCACATTCTATTTCATAAAAATAACACAACATAAATTATTATATTATATATCTTAGTATTTAATATGGTCGATCATATGCCATATTTATTATTTTTCTTAACCCAAAAAAAAACAAAAACAATAATCTTCTGTGAGAAAGAACAGCAAATAAGAATATTTTTCCTGTGTATGCATGGATTCTGACAAGTTTTGTCACCTGTCTCGCTGATTCAAAGAGGGAGTTTTCTATTTTGGTAATCACAGATCATCCTCATTCTCTTTCTGCATTGCAATTGGCTGGCCATCTATATGTTTTCAATTTTTGATTTATTTTTATTGAAGGGGAGTCAAAAGTGAGCTAAAGGTTTAATTTTTGGAATTTAGAGTTCGAGTTAGCAATTGAGGTGGGACTCAATTAAGGATGTGGGCAGCTTCATGCTGTGCGGCGTGCGCTTGTGACGCTTGCCGGACGGTGGTGTTAGGGATCACCCGGCGTTCAGCTAGAATTGCATACTGTGGTCTTTTTTCTCTCTCACTCATTGTGTCATGGATTCTTAGAGAGGTTGCAGCTCCTCTCATGGAGAAAATCCCATGTAAGATTTTTTTTTTTTTTACTGTCAAGGATTTCTAAATCTCCTTTGATTGCACTTGTTTATCGATCGTTATTTTCCTTGCTATCTGGGTTTGCCTTTGTTAGACTTTCAGTTATGTTTGTTGGATTTTAGTGATGAAAAGCCTTGACAAGGATTTCTATATATCTTTTGATTTCTCTATGTTTTCCCTTTCAGCCAAGTGAATTCACTCTGAAACGTTCATTATTTTCTTAAATACATAGTCCAATATAGAATCAGGATGATTGCAAGAAGTATTAGATTTGGCTTATTAATTTGCCTTTTATTCTTTATCTTTTCGGTTTCCGTTGCTTATTGAAAATTATTTTCCCTGCATTGTTTTTATTTTGTTGTTTTTCTGGGTTCGCTCTTCTGAGCAGCCCTGTAATTGGAATCTTCAATTATAAGTTTTGATAAAGCTGAAATACTTGCCCCTAGGGCTTTGGTTTAATAGCAAAAGAATAACAGCCCTTTATGTTATTCTCTTACAAATCGAATCAAGATGATTGTGCAGAACCTTCACCTTGATCTCGCTACTAACTTTTCTTTAATGAAGAGGTACATTTTTACTCGTAAGATGGCTTGACATATCAATTTTATTTCAGAGATTGATAGCTTTCACACAACACCAAGCAGAGAGTGGTTTGAAACAGATCCTGTACTGCGAGTTAGCCTGGGGAACTTTCTCTTTTTCACTATTTTGGCAATCTTGATGATTGGTGTAAAGAGCCAGAAAGAACCACGTGATGGCGTGCACCATGATGGTTGGATGATGAAAATTATTTGCTGGAGTATCTTGGTAATATTTATGTTTTTCCTTCCAAATGGGATCATCAGCTTCTATGGTAAGCAATATCCTTCCTAAGGTATTTGCGCAGTTTCTTTACTTCCATATTTGTGTCTCCATAACAATATAGAAAGAAGAAAAGAACCATATAATTGTGTGTGTATGACCTACAAAGTAAACCTTGAATCTTGTCTTCATGCTTTGTGCCTTGGAGGAATCTGGCTCCACGACTTTGTCCCTTTGATTTGGATCACAAATGTGCTACCATTCTTTATATCTGTTCCAGTGTCATCCCTTTATTTGGAGCATATTTGTAGTTGTACTCTGTTAGCTGAATTAGTTGTTCTTTTTGTGCTTGGGTAACTAGTTTATCTGGTCTAAGCGCTATGTTCAATGAGTTGATATGATATGATACATAGACTAGTATATCCATTCACAAGAATCCTTTTTTAAAATGTGTTTGAATCATTGTTCGCAGAGTAGTAAACTGTATTTGTACCTGAACGTTGTTTGTGTATACAGAGACGATTTCGAAGTTCGGTTCTGGGCTATTTCTCCTTGTGCAAGTTGTACTCTTGTTGGATTTTGTGAATAGTTGGAATGACAAGTGGGTCAGATACGATGAGCAGTTCTGGTTAGTTGAATTGTAGATGACATGTTGAAGAAAGTATAAAAATGAAGACAGATTTTTTTTTGAATTTTTTCTTTGATGATTTACCCTCTACAATCTTCACGTCTATATATACAAATATAAAAGATAAACAACAATAAAAGCCCATACTAGTTAAAATAACAATAAAACTCATACTAGATAAACAACAATAAAGACCCATACTAGTTATATTAACAATAAACTCATACTAGTTTGTATAATTTTCAGCAAGTTGCTTCTTTTTGTCTTCTCTTCTCTTTATTCCAACATCCCCCCTCAAGTTGGAGGGGAGAGAATTAACCCTCAACTTGTGAAGAATGGTATTGTGAGCTGAGGATAAAGGCTTTGTGAAGATATCTGCAACTTGAGATGCAAATGGAACGAAATTTAGAGAAATGAGACATGCGGTGAACTGTTGGTGCACAAAGTGGCAGTCAAGTTTGACGTGCTTTGTGCGTTCATGAAACACAGGGTTTCTAGCAATGTGGAGTGCCGATTGACTATCGGAATGGACCGGGATTGGTAGCTTAGGCGGAGCTGATAGATCTCGAAGAAGACGATTCAACCATGTGACTTCAACAATAACTCGTCGCATTGATCTATATTCTGCTTCCGCAGATGAAAGTGATACTGAAATTTGTTTCTTGGATTTCCAAGAAATCAGAGAGCCACCCATGCTTATAAAATACCCGCTGACAGATCTTCTTGTATCCAAACATGAGGCCCAATCAGCATAGCAGAAAGCAAGAATGGAAAAAAAGGATTGCTACTGAAGAACAATTCTTGACCTGGAGATTTTCGAAGATATCGAAGAACACGAATTGCAGCATAGTAATGAGGTAACCTTGGGGACTGCATATAGTGTGACAAATGCTGAACCGCAAAGGCTAAATCTGGACGAGTGTGAGTTAAATAGTTGAGTTTTTCGATCAATCTTTGATAGAAAAAAGGATCTGTGAGTGGTGTCCCTTCATCAGCAGAGAGTTTTTGCGAAGGATCAAGTGGAAAATGTACTTCAGCTAAGTCATCACAGTTGTACACAGACAGAAGTTCAAGAGTGAATTTCCTCTGATTCACTATCAGACCATGGTCTTATCATACCACCTCCAATCCAAGGAAATAATGTAAGCTTCCTAGGTCTTTTATCTTAAATTCAGTGTCCAAAAATTGCTTGAGGTTAGACAACTCTGTAGAATCATTCCCAATAATAATTATATTGTCAACATAGACTGCAACTAAAGAAACTGAGTGACCTGAATGCTTGTAGAATAAAGAGCTATCATTTAGAGATGAAACATAGCCTTTGAAATTAAGAGCAGTCCCTAATTTTGCATACCATTGTCTTGAGGCTTGTCTTAATCCATACAAAGATTTATTTAGTTTGCAAACTAAGTTAGGATTAGAAGATTTCATACTCGGAGGAAATTTCATATGCACCTCTTCTTGCAATTCACCATGCAAGAAGGCATTATTGACATCTAGTTGAGATATATTCAACCTCTCTTGACTGCTACTGCAAGTAAGCATCTTATTGTTGTCATTTTGACAACAGGAGAATACGTTTCATTGAAGTCGATGCCTTCTTTTTGGATGTCTTCCCTTA
Organism: Solanum dulcamara; assembly: GCF_947179165.1. Classification (NCBI taxonomy): domain Eukaryota; kingdom Viridiplantae; phylum Streptophyta; class Magnoliopsida; order Solanales; family Solanaceae; genus Solanum; species Solanum dulcamara. The sequence continues at coordinate 69,975,521 of NC_077244.1, forward strand.
CCACCAATCTTGCCTTTAATCTCTCTATAGATCCATCTGCTTTGTGCTTTACTTTGTAAATCCATTTACAGGGTAAAGCTTTCTTATTTGGAGGTAGACTCACAATTTCTCAAGTGTTGTTGGAATTTAATGCCTCAAATTCAGTGTCCATAGCTTTTAACCAACCAGGATCCATAGTTGCCTGGGAATAATTCTTTGGCTCACTTATACTTGAAATTGCATTCAAGACCTGCTGATTAGAGATAGATAAAGCAGCAAAGGAGAAAATAGGAGGATCAATAGGATCAGTAAAACATGAAGTAGAAAGATCAGTGAGATAAACTGAGTTGCAAACATACTCATCTAGATACACAGGCCTTTTAGGAACCCTCTCTGATCTTCTTTCAGGTGCAACAGAGACGGGATCCACATCATGAGTTGGAAGACTATTAAATGAGGAAGATAGACTTAGGAAAGGTGGAGGAACATCAATAGATGAGCTAGATGAAGGAAGTGAGCTAGAATCACTAGGAATGGACCCTAAGGAATCAGATTCATCAGGGGTAGAAACCAATGGAGATAGGGTATGAGAAGAAGAAATAAATAGTCCTGAATCAGCTGTGGTTGTAGTGAAAATAGGAGGAGAAGGAGTTTGAGTGTGAAAAGGAAATGTAGTTTCATGAAAAACTACATCCCTTGAAACGATGATTTTCTTAAAATTCATTTTCATGACTTTATACCCTTTCTTCCCTACAGGATATCCAAAAAATATACAAGGGACTGCCCTAGGAGAAAATTTGGGTCTGTTATGTGAAGGGTTTGAAACAAAACATAAACATCCAAAACTTCTCAAAAACTTGTATGAAGGAGAAGTTCCAAAAATCAATTCAAAAGGTGTTTTTTCTTTGAGCACAGATGAGAGAAACCTATTTATTAGAAAAGTTGCGGTCAATAAACAATCACACCAGTAGCAAATAGGCACTTTAGATTGGTGTAATAAAGCTCTAGAAGTCTCCAAAAGGCGTCTGTGTTTCCTTTCCACAACTCCATTCTGTTGTGGAGAGGCAGTGCAAGAAGTTTGGTGGATGATTCTTCTTGAGAGAAAATATTCTGAAAGAATCACTCCACTGCCTAACTCAAGAGCATTATCTGACCTTATCATTTTTATCTTAGTCCCAAATTGTCTTTCAGTGTAAGTTAGGTAGTTCTTTAGTGTAGGAAAAACATTGCTTTTAGTACTCAAGAGGTAAGTCCAAGTTGCTCTACTAAAATCATCTACAATAGTAAGAAAATACTTGTATCCATTGTAGGTAAATGATTTATAGGGTCCCCAAGTGTCCACATGAATTAACTCAAAAATTGCCTTAGTTTTGATGCAACTAGAAGGGAATGGCAGTTTAGCTTGTCTAGAAACAAGGCATATATCACATTTGTGATCAAAATGAGAAAAAGAAGAAGAGGAACTGATGTTTTTTAATGAATCAAAAGGCATGTGGCCCAATCTAATGTGCCATAATTTTACATCATCCCTATTGTTTACTGGAATAGAAAAAGAGCTGGGAAAAGAACTACAACTGGAGAGTAAAACATCAGATTTAGAACTAGACTTGACAAGACTTTGTAGACCTGAAGTAGTGTTCATGATATAGATCTCAACCTTTGCTTCACCAATAACCAGAGGGGTCCTCATTGAATGGCCCTGCATAACACAACAAATGGAAGAAAAATTTAGTGTGCAATAGAATTGTTTGCAGAATTGATGAACTGATATCAAATTAATTTTAAAAAAAGGGACAAGAAAAACATTCTTTAGTAGCAAATTATGAGGGACAGTGACAGTTCCTCCATGTGTCACCCTTACCCTGAAAGAATTTGGGAGCTTGACATAAATAGGAGAAGACAAAAGTGTAAGAGTAGTAAAGAAAGTAGGGTCAAAAGACATATGAGCAGACGCTCCTGAATCTAATATCTAGTAGCTAGAGTTAGCATGAGTTTGATATAGTCTTGGATCACTGAAAGTGTTACCAGAAAAGCAGTGCACCATGTTAGCTGAAACCCCACTTCCTGCAAATGGCATATCTCCAATCTGTGCATTGATCTGAAACTTTTCTTCCAAACCATCATAGTTCTCCTGAGCAACAGATCCATTTGCTTGTTTTCCATTTGTTGCGTAACCTGAGTATCCAACTGTTGTCACTTCATTAGCCATAGAGTTCCCTTTGTTGTTTGGTTGTGATTTTGACCCCTTGGTGAACTTAAAATCAGGTGGATAACCTATTATTTTGTAGCATTTTGCAATTGAGTGCCCTGATTTCTTATAATTTATGCAATACAGATTGTTGTTGTAGTTATTGTTGTTGTTCTTTCTTGCTCTAAAATTAGTATTGTTGTACCTCTGACCTGAGAAATTCTGATGTGTTGCAACAAATGAAGATGTGTCACCTGAAAAGTTAGGATTAACATATGCCTCTCTCTGTTTCTCATCTTGAATGAGGAGAGAGTATGCATGATTCACATTTGGGAGAGGTGACATCATGAGTATGTTGCTTCTTACTGCTACATAAACATCATTAAGTCCCATTAGAAATTGGATCAATCTTTCGTCCTGCTTGGATTTGACTATTTTCTTCTTTCCTCCATAGGTGCAGTTTCAAGAACATATTTCTCCGCTGGAAAGAGCATCCAGCTCATCCCAAATCCTCTTGATTCTTGTGAAATATCCTGCTACAACAGTTGTTCCTTGCATCAGATCTGTGAGACCTTTTTGAAGGTGATAGAGTTGAGCTCCATTGGACTTACCAAACCTGTCATGAAGATCAGTCTAGAGATCTTTAGCATATTTAGAGTATATCACACTCCCTGCAATTTCTTTTGAAAGAGAGTTAAGTAATCAAGAAATCACCATGTTATTGCACCTAGTCCAAAACTTGAACTCAGGTGTATCAGCAGATGGTATTTCGATAGAACCATCAATAAAACTCATCTTGTTCTTAGCTGATAGAGAAATAATGATGGACCTTTTCCACGTAGCAAAACCAGTTCCATCGAAAATGAAATTTACAAGATTCATTCCTGGAGAATCTGAGGGATGAAGATAATATGGACTGCTAGAATCCATTACTGCAGATGAAGAAGAGTTTCCCTCAGATGATTGTGATGTGTTTTTCATTTGGATTGAAAGGACAAAAATAAAGAAAAGATTTGGATCTTACTGCTGCTCTGATACCATGAAGAAAGTATAAAAATGAAGACAGATTTTTTTTTGATTTTTTTCTTTGATGATTTACCCTCTACAATCTTCACGTCTATATATATAAATATAAAAGATAAACAACAATAAAAGCCCATACTAGTTAAAATAACAATAAAACTCATACTAGATAAACAACAATAAAGACCCATACTAGTTATATTAACAATAAACTCATACTAGTTTTTTAGAGAGGATAAAAAGTCTCACATTGTTGGAGAATTGACTGGTGGTCTCCTTATATAGACTTGAAAAATCCTCCCCTCATGAGCTAGCTTTTGGGGTTGAGTTAGGCTCAGGTGTCATATCTTTACATGGTATCATTGTCAGGTCCATCCTCGTTTAGGCTCCCGGTCCACGCTCCAATTGGGTCTGGGCGTGAAGGGGGTGTTAGAGTGGATAAAAAGTCCACATTGTTGGAGAATTGACCGATGGCCTCCTTGTATGGACTTGGGCAATTCTCCCCTCATGAGCTAGCTTTTGGGGTTGAGTTAAGTAAAGGTGTCATATCTTTACAAAAAGATCATCATGAAAGCCTTAATATTTTTCAAGGAAAATACCTTCCGAAGAAAACATTGATTCTTTACTAGTACTTTGGTGGCAAATTAATCAAAGTGTGGCAGCCTTGGACCATCTTAGCATTGCATTGATATGTGGTCACAACCCGCTTATTTGGAAATTATAGCTTGCTGCACAATGATCTACCAAGACTAGGGGTCTCTTTCTCACTCATAGAGAGATCAATGCTTTTATTTGAATTTGTATTATAGGAGATTTTCACTAAATCTTCTTGTTCATTGGCATCAAATTGTTCTCAGTGCACACATATGTAAAACTATTAAGAGAAATCATAGCTGGTGAAATTCTTCTCACAATTTTTTTTCCTACATATGCAGGTGAATGGAAGCATATTTCCAGCGTCAGTTTTATCCTTGGACTGTACGTACCTCTGCTACAGTGCACTTGCAAGTGAGCCTAGGGATTACGAATGCAACGGTCTACATCATTCCAAAGCTGTTTCCACTGGTACACTTACAGTTGGACTGCTTACAACAGTACTCTCTGTTGTCTACTCTGCTGTTCGTGCTGGATCTTCTACAACTCTACTTTCCCCTCTGAGCTCACCACGTGCAGATTAGATTTCGTATTTCTGGAGTGTTACAAAGTGTAAAACTTTATGTTTTTTTTTTTCACACTTGGTAGAATTGTGCCTTTTGTTCCGCTAAATTTGCCTGCAAGACCTTATGATGTTATTAACATTTGTGTGGATCACAGCACATCAGCTGCCATTCAATAGAAAGACACTCTAGGTGAACCATTTAATTGTTTTTAGTATATTAAACTAGTTTTGTCCATTCCAGTGTGATTCTATTTCTTGGTTGTTCGTTACTTGTTCTAGATTTCATTCAGTTAGTGATCCTGCTCCTGCTAAGTGAGTTAACTTGGATTTATTCTGCTAGTTTAGTAATCAATCAATCTAAAGCAAATAATAGGTGTATAATTTAATTGTATAGGCATAGCAGCTCTACCTTGAACTTGATTAGGCAGAGCGCACAGTCATCTGTCAACTCATATTACCGCTAGATCTCCAGTACTATTTCCACTGTTGGGCTGCTTTTCTCCTGTTACACCTCAGCTGATCGAAACACATGGTGCCATAATTACCAGAGACTTCTAAAAAGTTGTGTTTTTTTTTTGGTTGAAGGTTCTGGGAAACCTTTGCTACCATTGGACAAGGCTGATCAGGAGGAAGAAAAGGAGACAGCTCAGACAGTGGCGTACTCCTATTCTTTCTTCCACATTATCTTCTCTCTTGCTAGTATGTATTCAGCGATGCTTCTTACAGGTTGGTCTACCTCTGTGGGAGAGAGCGGGAAATTGGTTGATGTTGAATGGCCATCTGTTTGGGTCAGAATTGTGACCGGTTGGGCGACTGCTGCTTTGTTTATCTGGCCTCAAGTGGCTCCGATTCTCTTTCCAGAAAGGGAGTTTTGAGCATCCCAAATAATGAACATGATATGTTCATTTTAGGTGGTAGGAGCATCAAAACATCATAACTGGATAATTTGTTTATTCTGTGTGAAAGCATCATCCCTGCCATTCAATCACTGAATAAGATATCTATGGTCTAAGTGACTATACGTGGGATTTCATTTAAGCTAACGAGAGATTGCATGCTTCTGAATCGGAATTGTCCAGATATGCAGTGTTATTTCAGTTTCTTTTCCCTAGTATATATCAAAATAATTTCAAAACTAATTTTTTCTTGATCAGTAATTCAGTATTTCAGTGTTGATAGTTGTTGAAAAATGTAAGAAGCAAAAAAAAAAGGCTACGCCGTTGCCGGGGATCGAACCCGGGTCACCCGCGTGACAGGCGGGAATACTTACCACTATACTACAACGACTTTGTTTGTTGGTGATTTCTTATTTAGTTAATAACACATTAATATATACTGCATATCAATATTTAAAGCAATTTTGCTGACACTGTACGAATAATTTGGGATGATAGTGTTTAATAATGCCTTACAAGGCAAAAGAAAAAAAAAAGAAGGTTTGCTAAATCTTCTAAACCAATTTCAGAAGTAATACAGGTAAGATTTGCTAATTTAACAAGATAAATAAATGAAGATATATAGTATCAAGTCTTGCTAGTCTAACAAAGTCTGTGATCAACTTAACAACACATGCACGAATTTTTTCTTTTTTTTAACACATGCATGATTAATTTGTTGATCTAATAAAGTTTGTGAACAACTAAACAAGATAAGTAAAATGAAGATAATAGATACTTTCAGTCATGCGGTATATTATAATTTGGAATATAACGTAAGATTTTTCAATGTGATAAGATTTGTGAACAATTTAACGAAATGGGTTCGTAGAAAGAAAATATACAGTACCAAAGTTATGATCTGCCCAACATAACTTTTGGTCAATCCGACAAGACTTGTGAACAATTAAATAAAATTGATAAAATGAAGATCGCACCAAAAGTTTTGCCTCATTCATTATAGTTTGTAAATAAGACATGATTTTTGTTAATTGAAAAAACTCGAAAGCAAATTGCTTCCAGCCAATCTTAATATAATCATAGTCTTTTAGCTTATATAATCGTCGGCCTTCCTAGCCAAAATAAAGATATATAGTGCCAAAAGTTACGCCCCACTCCTCATGATTTATAAATTAAGGCAAGATTTTGTCAATTTGATAAAGTTTTATAAATAATTTAATAAAATAGATAAATCAATAATGATTATACGAATAATATTATACCCCACCTGACAAAATATGAATTATGGCCCCAAATAATCATCCTATTTGTGCCAATAGTAGATTTCATAAAAATTGGAAATATATACCTCCCCTTTTCACTTCTTTAACTTTATTTTTTTTTAACTTCAGAGCTTCATTTCCTTTTTAGGGGTGACTAATTTGACTATAATTATTAAAATTTTATTTAACTAGTAAATTGTTGTTTCAATGATTTCTTTTATTTCTCATATCACTTTTACAATGTCTTGGTCAATTATTTGAAACTACTTCATCAATATCATTATATTATCAAAATAATTTATAGGTATGAACATAATTCTAACAATATTAAAATTTTGAAAATCTCTACAAGTGTTAGCTCAAGGGATTTCAAAATGTTAAAGACATATTGCTTCAAAAATTGAAACAGAAAGTTACTAGATTTCTAAAATATTTTTGTAGTTTCTTTTCATTTTAAAAATATTACAATCGATCCATAACATTTGAGGTCGTTATTTAGCCCTAAAAATTCCGTTTGATTATCATCCTCTTTTTTAAAATTATTATTATTATAAGGTAAAAGAGGAATTAGAGATAGAGTTTAAAAGGTTAAGTAAATTTACTATATACTCACTCTCTTTTCTTTTTCCAGTCCATCTCAAAAAACCGTTACTTTTCCATGATTAAAATAATTTGATTTTAAAATTGTATTTTTACCCTTAAGAAATAATTGAGACGGAGGAGTATATTAAAAAAAATAAATGTAGTCTTACAGTGGTAATAACCCGGCCTTATCACTCTCGGATAGGTGAAAGATATTTATTATCTAAACCATCTAAAACAAGGACAAATTTAGAACTCAAATATATCAGAACTAGGAATTCTAATTCTAGTAAAACACATAATTGTCTAAAGTTTACCCTGCTATCTATAAAAAGAGAACCAGCTAATAGATTATCAAAGAAATAGAAAGCTAAGCCAAAAAAAAGATAGTATAATATATATTACAAATTGCCAACTATCTAGTTAGGGCAAATTTATCGGAGAGAGATTAAAAAAAACATACGTAATGTCTAGAGAAAAAGAAGAAGGGATTCATGGTGAAGAATGGAAGGTACAAATCCCACCGGGCTTCAGGTTTTGTCCCACTGACGTAGAGATACTACAACATTATCTTCTTAGTCATGTGACCGGACAGTTTATCCTGCCCGGAATAATACGTGAAGTCGACGTCTACGAAAGTAACCCTTATCACCTTCCAGGTATCATGACTTGAGCTTCTTCCATGTGTATGTATAGTTGTATTGAATGGTTTCCAATGACAACTAACTAACTACTACTGCAGGAATTGATACGAATGGGGAGTATACGTACTTCTTCACGGAGAGAGGACGAAAATATGTGAATGGATCAAAGACTGCTAGGGTTACAAGAGACAAAAAAGGACATTGGAAATCAACAAGTAAATTAACTCAAGTATTCGCTCAAGATCCCTCCAACTTGTACTTGGGTAAAAAGAACACACTTGTTTACTATGTTAAAGCACCAGGTGATCAAAATGATATCAAGACAAATTGGATTATGCATGAGTTTGTAATTGCTAACAACCTGGTCTCTCCCTCAACATCATCTGCCCTACCTCAAAACGATCACGTACGTATCCTCTGATAATTTAATTTGTTTTTCTTACTTTCATTTTTATATTCTTTGTTGTCACATGATTCACTAATTTGTGTTGCTTGCAGTACAATGATGTCGTAGCCTGCAGAATTTATGAGAAGCCGGAAAGTAATAAGAACAGACAAGAAACCCAAGAGATAAAGACGTTGATAAATTCTTTGATTGGACCCAATCCCAATCCCAATCCCGTCACGACTAATGATAGCAATGGAGAAGCACAACCATCAATAGAGCGAGAAATCGAGCCCAATACAGAAACCCTAATATTCCCGTGTGATCACCCACATTATACAGCGAATTATCTATGTGATAGTCAGGAATTACAAGCTGCAGCAATATTGGGTAATATGATAACCAATTACGAGATTGGCCAATCGTCAAACACTACTATTTCGTCATCACCTCATGATGATATTGTGGTGCCTGGGGGTTCCAGTGATCAGGCCTCGACGACTGTTTACCAAAATCCCAGTGATCAGGCATCGGTGAAAACTCAAGAAAATAGTCCTGATCTTGGAGAACTAATTAGTGGTGGTGATCTATGGGACATACTCAACATGCCGCCGCCAGATGAGTCATTCAGCGCCTACATGAAATTACTTGGAGATTCATGAAGAACTAAAGGTATATAAGTACTGCAGAAGCCAGGAGGATGTATATAGTCTGTTCTCTGTTGTTGTGTTTTTCATAATTAGGCTTTGTCATCAATTTTGTAGAGTAATTGCTTTTTGTAAGAACTACGTGTTCTCGAATATTAATCCTAATAAGCTTCTTTTTTTCTTTCTTTCTTTTCCTTAGTTTTACTTTCGCCTCATTTTTCTTTCCAATGTTGGTTCTGTATTCCATGACTACTAGTAATTAATACTTACTATAATTTGTGGAGGCATTAATTAGGTTATATTAATGAAGCATCATCAGTGACGTGATGTGGACAATGTTTTGTCCTAATTTCTTAAACAAGATCTAGTTGTGGGTGTTGGGTGCTCTTAGTGGTATGAGACATATTTTAGGAAACCGATGGTTTAATACTTTTATGCATAGCAATGATGACCATAAATATTTGATTGATGGGCCGAGGTGACACGAAATTAATCTCCAGACAAGTTTATAATATAAGGTGATGAGTGATGTGTAAAAACTTAGTTCGGGGGAGCTAGCAGTTAAGTATGCGAACAAATTAAAGTTTACACATTTGATACTCTTATATATAAGGCATAGTGATACTATTAATGATGTGAGACCTTTCGAAAAAATGGCTGATTTATTACTTTTATCCGTAGCTTTGGTGGCCATAAATTCTTAACTAATGGGGGCTGGTGACACACAGTTAAGCCAGATAAGTCCATGAGGTGGATGGTGTGAAACCTTAGTTTGAAGGGAAGCTTAGCTTGTCGGGTGTGCAAATAAAATTTACATAGTGGTCGTAGTTGAAAAGATAATGAAGGTACATATAATAATTATGTGTATATATACTCTTAGTCCGACTATCGATGTATATATATGTTGATGGATTTCTTCAATGGCTTGCAGCTAATATCTTGATTATTATGAACATATATGTAATTTCTTCACGCCGATAGGACTTCATTTGGTGGAAGCAATATCTGTCAAAAAAATTTCATATCTAGCGCTCGAACCCGAAATCTCTAATCAAAGAGGAGCAACCCCATTCACACCACTCCTGGCCTAATGAAATTAATAGGGATCACTCCCTGCCTAGTTTCAATTGTCATCTTAATTCCGTTTTCAATTAATTTATGTATCTTTTAACATAACTCTTTACAGCTTGAATTAACAAATATGATATATATTGTTAAGATCTTTTTCTTATTTTTAAATTTTTGATGAGTAAATTATAAAAAAATCTCTAGAAGATTTGATCGTAAAGCCAAAATAATAATAATAATTGTATTGTGACAACCAATTACTTTACCCGATGAAAAGCTCTTGGCCATTTTGCAAACAAAACTAATTAAGCACTCTCAACGGTACAAATTAACTAGAAGTTCGTGAGTAACAAGAGTAGTATAATTAAATTTCGTTACGACAATCATTCGTTATAATAATATTGAATTACTCTTTAATTCTAATATCAAAGTTCAAGACTATAAGATTCACAGTGTATTCAAGAATATTATACATATTTTTAATTTAAGATTATAAGATTTGAAAGTTTTTTTTATGTACTTTCTTGATTCTTTTTCTGATTTCATACGTTTTTATGTAAATTTTAGAACAACTGGATTTGATTGAATACATATGTACTCATATTTTTTCACTGTGACGTACATTTTGTATCAGTACTCATCGACATGCTTTTATTTGTCTATACTAGGTGTAATCCAGCCTAAAAAGTATATTTTACTACTATTTACATAAGAGCATTTTCGGATAAGATTATAATTTTGCTATGACATGTTGTACAATACATGAATGATTGTTGGATATTTTGAGCATTTGACACAAAACTCGATTGCTTTTTGCTTAATTCTAATAGGCGCCCATGAATTGTCGTTTCAATTTTGTCTTGATTTTAATCTTTATTACATAGTTGCCCGAAGGTATTTTTGTAAAAGTTAAAAAATTAGATGATGATTCTATTTAGAGAGGCAAAAGTAGTGATGTGAGAGAGTATGCCGGCCAAGTCCTTTTTTTTATTTGGTCTCACGTCCTTATTCATATTCATGCATATATTTTTTCTTTCTCTTTATAAACTCCATATTCACAATTTAACTTTTGTAAATTAAAAAAAGGATGAAAATTATTTTTGCTCTCAATTTCGCTTTTAAAATCAAACTCCCCCCTCAATTTTGAATAATAATCAAACTCCTCCTTTATCCTAATTAAATCTATAAAATATCTATTATATTCTTTTATTATCAACTTTTTGTACTTCCTTAAAAATCATGATATTTTCATTTTTTTTAATTCATATAACAATTTTTTCATAAAATCATAAACATTATCTTTTGGACGAAAAAAGTAAAAAATACTAATTAAGTATTGAAGCTAATGATATTTTATAAAGAAGTAAATTAGCATAATGAGAAAAATTAATTTTATTAATAATAATCAAAACACTAATATTTATTTATACAAGTGAAAATAGTAGAGAATAATAACTTTACAAATATATTTTGATGTAGGAAATCTAAAATCATTAATTTAGTTATTAATGTTTTCTTAAGGGTTGTACAAAAAATCTTATTATGACAACTAAAAAGGGATGGAGAGAGTAATAGCTATTGGGTCCGTTAAAATTTGAATAACTTCTGAAGTTACATTTGTATCACATTAATTGAGCCAACAAAATACTCTCTCGGTCTCATATTAGTTGATCATTATGCTAAAAATAGTTGTCACATATTAGTTGTCCACCTTACTAAATCAAGAAAGTATTAATTAATTTTTTTCTATATTACCTTTACAATTAATTTTTTGAAAAAGTGTTCACATATTTGTAAAATTTCCAAGTTTTTTAAAGAGTGAATTAGTAAAATCATCTTCTTATATATAATTTCTTAAGTTCCGTACAAAATAAAAAATGAACAAATAATATGGAACAGAGGAACTAGCATATATAAGGCCTGTGCTGGCACGGGTTCCATATCTAGTGTCAATAGAAATATGATAAATTTTGATAAGAAATCTCCTTCCTTCTTCCTCTATATGTTGTTTAATAAATTCAGTTCATGCTTTGTCAAATTAAGATATATAAATTGAAATGGATGGAATAAATGTCTTACTTTTTGTTATGCCTTTTTTTAACTGTTCACAAAAAGAAATACTTGATAGTACAATTAAAAAAAATTTTCAAAGATGATTACAGTTTGAGCCTTATTCGCGATATATAGCTATATAATAGGTAATTATCATTTATAATAACTATTTGAGATGATAGGCAATTTTTTATGATACTGAAGTAATAAATTATAAAGCTTACCAATATGGATTGTAATAAAATTATCAAATTCATCATTTTTAATCAAAGATCTTATATTCGAGTTCTCAGTTGGGACAAATTCACCTTCATAAATGAGTCTGCATAGGAGGAAACAATTTTTTTCCTTTTATAAAACTTGAACACATTTTAAGTTAATAAATTATAAAACTAGAACATATTTAAAGTTGAATATATCGTCCGAGATTATTGAGGACTTATTACTAGATAGTATTTCTTCCTTTATTGAGTTGGCTATATAAAAGTTGACAATAATCTTCTCTAGTACTTAAATTTTTCCATATAAAACACAATTTTTAATTAAGCATAATATATAGATGTGCTCTTAACTTGGCTTAAACTAATATATATGTCCTTCAATTTTAGTTGTGCACAAATAAACACTTGTATAAAGTTGAACAAGACACATGTATTTATGTGGCATAATACATGTAATATATACAATACCATGTCAGACGCGAATTGCCATGTAGGATGCATGGGTTTTTGTTTATTCAATTTTATACAAGTTTAAGTGCATACTTGTATACACCCAAATAAATATCAGGTAAACAGGGCAGTCTCAACAAGTTTGGGGATCTAAAGTCAAACTTCATAGAGATGCCTCAATTTTTTTTAATTGACATATATAAATTAAATAATTATAACATATTCAGTATAATACTATAAATGAGCTCTAGAGAGGTAGGGTATACACGAATATTATGAAGTAAGAATGTAAACAATGTAAATTTTCAATGAGAAATATATAATATAAAGTTAGAATAATAAAACTTGACTCAAAAATTTAAAAAGTTAATAAATATTATCAAAATAGTGTTGCGCTGAATTTGATATGTTGATATAATGGTGTTAAAATATTTTGATTAGTTTTAGTGCTTGAAATTTAAAAGAGATACCAAATTTGATCTTTTTATAAACACACAACAATAGATTTTGAATAATATTTAAGGTTTGACCGTTTGAGAAACTTTAGAATATATATTCAGTAATAATAGAATAAAAATAGTGAAAGGGAAATAAAAATATATAAGAATAATAATGTTGGTTCATGGTAATCGTCAGAATATAAATGTGGTAACAAAATAGATAGTCGATCACATAAGAAAGGATGCTACAATTAACTAAACACTATTCCATTTCTCAATTATTACAACGATTCCTATGTTAAATGAGGTAAAAAATTATTATATTTTCTACTAAATTTTTTTTTTCAAAGTTATCAATACATGAGAGAGAAAATAGCCAAATAGCCCTTCAATCTATACCCGAAATTCTAGCTACACACTCCAATTATACGAGTGTCCTATAACCCCCTGAACTATTTAAAATTGTAATTAATTTCACCCTAATGCTTATTGGCGAAGTGAGTGTATTTCATTCTCTTTGAGAGAGTGAACACCAAAATTAAATATTAAAACTTTATTTTAATAATCTCTCTTCTCCTTATTTTTTTTACCTCTCTTTAATTAAATATAAATAATCCCCCCCCCTCCCCCAAACCCACCCCACATTTCATCTTTTTCTTCTTCACATTCCTCTGCAAAATTTCTTCATCAATTGTAACACTTAAACTATTTAATTTTTATTTTTCAATTAAAGTTCTAAAACAAAATACAAATCAAGATCCAAAAGTAATATAATCAGATGAGCAAGCATTATTAATTTTACTAATTGGGTTCACTAATAATTTCTAAATTCTAAAGCTCAACTTGTGATTATGCACCAGAAAATATGTCTCATTCTTAAATTTCTTAACCATAAATTGGGTATCTTCAAAATAGAACCTAAAAAAATCATCTTTTCAATTTAGGCGAAACCCATCGGTGACCCCTTAAAGTTGGCATCAACTTTCACTTAGACACCTAAATCAGGAAATGTTCATTTTAGACATCTTATGTAAGGGTCTGATGTGTCATGTTGACACTTTTTACCAGTCTGAGGCGCATAGAAGTTGTTTTTAATCTGATATGGCATCACACTTGACTTATAACGGTAATATCTCTCTCATCTATGTATTTATACCCTTTCTTCTTCAATGGGTTTCACCTTTCAATTTATCTCTCCTTCTCCTTTCTTCACTTTATAGATTCACATGGAACCCCCACTTCTACTCGGACCACCTATTTTCACCACCGTTACGACAACAACGTTGGTGGCCGGAACTATGACACAGCCACCGCCACCGTCGGTGGACACATCATCCCTCAATCTCACGAGTTTTATGGGTTGAATTTGGAGATGATGATGACTTTTTATAATAGAGGTTTTGTAATGGATATAAAATAAAAGAAAAGAGAAAAACGTAGTAAAAATAATTATAATTTTTTTTATTTATTATGTGGCGCTGATGTGGCATGACGTGGTGTTGACGTGGCGTGCGTGTGTATTACACCCCAAGATACCTAACTGGTTATGACATTTTAGGGGTGTATAAAATAGATAAAAAAAAATGTTCATGGGGGTGATAGGACACCCGTGTAGTTGGAGTGTGTAATTGGAATTTCGGGTATAGATTGAGGGGTTTTAGGCTATTTTATGAGATTTGTTTAACAATATATATACATACATATATATATATATATAGAGAGAGAGAGAGAGAGATATAGATAGATAGATAGATAGATAGATAAATACATATTTGGGAGAAAATGGGGGCCCCAAGCGATTGCTTTAGTGGTCTTTTGGTCGAGACGACCCTGCAGGTAAGATCAAGTTAAATGATACACTTAGAAATCGTTTGGTTTGAATACAAGTTATGATGTGATTAATTATGAGGTGATACGTTATGTTGAAATTAGTTATGATGGGTTTGAGATTATTTTGTAATGACTATTTATTTTTTTGTATTCAAAATAACATGTATTCGATAAATTTTAAGAACAAATTGTTTAAGTACAAAAAATACACTTTACTTTATTTAGTCTTTTTTAAAAATATTTTCTTTGCAAGCTTTAGTTATTCATTTTTAAAAATAAAATTTTCATTTTATTTAGATTAAATATTTTTGTGTATGCATTCCCCATGATGGTACCATATTAAAAATAAAACTTTCATCTTATTTAGCTTAAAAATAAAACTTCCATCTTAAATTTGGTAAAGTAAAAGAGATGTATTACTTATATCACTTCATTTAAGCACATCTCACTTTTAAATTATAAAATGTTAAAGTTTTCATTTTAATCAATATATAAAATACAAGCTTTAAAGTGACTAAAAGAATATATGATTGAAAATATATAATTTAGTAGTAGCGAAATCAAAATATAAATAAACATAAAAATTAGTCAAATAAATTCATAAATAAAAATTATTCTTACATAGTATAATTTTTTTTAATACAAAAAATGAGTAGTAAAGGTTGTAAATGTTATTACACATGATATTAAAAATAGTGTGAATATACATGAATATGACAAGTGATATATAAAAAAGATTTAAAGAGATATTTTAGTCTTTTTACCTATTTTATCCTAGGATTACTATATCATCCAAAGGGAGGGATAACTTATTGTACTACTAATTAAGTGGCAATATATTAAATGTCATTTGTGTAATAATAAGAATATATATGAGTCACTTTCATAACGAGTGATATACTGTACCCTTTTCCTTAATTATATTTACTTGATTTTTTTTTAAAAAAATATTAAAAACTATACCTATTGAGATGGGATACATCATACACACAACACGTATACGGAGAAACCTTAAGCAAAAATTGGGGCGCAGAGGATAATATATAATGGAGTCTACTGATATGAACCAAAACGCCGCAACTTTTTTTCCTCATTATGTATTCGATTTTGATTACTTGTAGTGCTTGAAAGTTCAATTTCTCTGCATTGGATTTGAAGCTCTTTTATATACGTAGAATCTGGGATTTGTGCATTTCATGCAAGCTGTAATTTTGTGTTTTTGACGTACAATAGGTCAAGTGAAGAACAGAGTTTTTGAATAATGGAGAAGAAAGCAAATCTACCGAAGATACCAAGCGAAAAGCGAACACAATATCCGATTGGATCCGACCAGTATACAGTCTTTGAGGAAATAGGGAAAGGAGTTAGCGCTTTGGTTCATCGCGCTCTTTGTATTCCTCTCAATGAGATCGTTGCCATCAAAATACTGGATTTCGAGCGCGATAAATGTGATCTGGTACAAATTTTCAGCTTTTTTTTTGGTCTACTTATTGCCTCAATATGAAGTACTGGGATGCGTGTTACTTTTTCTTATAATTCGGTCACCAAGTTCCATTTTTTATGTCCAGAATACTTTGATCACAACATTTCAGATGCACCTTGAAATTGTCTATCAGTCTATGGATGGACAAATTAAAAGCAGTCTTTTGATTTCTGAAGTTTTACTGAGCTTTGGCAGCCGGTGTTTTCAATACTGAAATAGCTACTCATAAAGGTCTTATTATATTAATGGTTTGGAGGCATATAAGCTTTTCCATTGAATTACTACAAAATAGTGTTTTTGCTTTTCAAAAGAAGGATTGATGAGGCAGGACTTATGACTTATCCTACCTAGTAGAAGCAGCTAAGGAAGAGGTCTGCCTTAGTTAGTATGGAGACCAATGCTAAGGAATAAGTTGTGCTATCAAAAAACTCTGTTTTGAAATTATCACCTTGGATAAGATCTCCTTGATTTTTGCGTTTTCATGTGAATCCAAGCTTGTGAATCTAAAATTATAGAGTTCTCAAGATTGAATGTAATGTATTTTCTTTTATCTTTGGATGAATAATCTTATCAAATAGTTATTATTAGTTGTTTGCATTATGGTTTAAGGATAATTTGATTATATGATGAAACAAATTGGTTGAATTCATTTTTCACATTTATATCCAGAACTCTGTCTCACGGGAAGCACAAATAATGGTCCTAGTTGATCATCCCAATGTTCTTAAATCATACTGCTCCTTTGTCTGTGATTACAATCTATGGGTTGTCATGCCTTACATGGCTCAAGGTTCCTGTCTCCACATACTGAAGTCTGCTTATCCAGATGGTTTTGGAGAGGTCGTCATTGCAACAATTCTACGTGAAGTGCTAAAGGGTTTGGAATACCTTCATGATCATGGCTACATTCATCGGGATGTCAAAGTAAGTCCATCTGTTACATAAATTCATTACTAGTTTCTTTTCATCAGCTGTTTTTAAGAGTTTGATGAGATTACATCTTCAAGCATGAGGTTTCAGTGTTAGAATTCTTCTGCTGCATTACATAGGGTGTCTATTGGACTTCTATTGCAACTTGTTAATTAATTTCATTTGAGGATCTCTTTGGAGTTTGGATATGGAATCAAAGAAGAATATTTAGGATGCCTGTTGAGTTTTACATCTCATGCAAATATAAAAAAGGACAAATTCTTTACCACTGGTGGTAGTTTAGCAACCACATGGACAGTTTAACATCACTAAGCTGTTCAGGACGATAGCTTTTCTGGAACATTTGGAACTTGAGGTCGCCATACTTGTATGGTTATTGTAGGCTGGAAATATTCTCATTGATTCACGTGGTGGAATAAAGTTGGGAGATTTTGGTGTATCGGCCTACATGTTTGATTCAGGTGACAGGCAGCATATGCGGAATACATTTGCTGGAACTCCTTGTTGGTATGCTTTAATTCAGAGATTGCTTCTGTCTTTTTCTCCATTTTAGCTTATGTAATGCATATAATAGTTGATAAGCATTGAACATTGGTTTGTTTATACATAACAATGAGGATATGTTGCAATAGATGTGTTTACATTGTGCACATTCAGAAACTTAGACATTAAAAATATTGATAAGTTCAGATTCAAAATACATGTTGTTTCTCCATAATTTTAGATTTCTTTTACAGGATGGCACCGGAGGTCATGGAGCAAGTGCATGGTTATGATTTCAAGTATTATTTCTGTGTATTTGAATATTCTGATTTTCCTATATGTTTACTTTATATATTGGAAATATTTTGTTCTAAAAAAATATATATTTTGCAATGGTTCCCCACAGAGCTGATATTTGGTCTTTTGGCATAACTGCTTTAGAGCTTGCTCATGGACATGCTCCTTTCTCAAAATACCCTCCAATGAAGGTACTGAAAGTCACACCCTGTATATCCTTTCCTTGTGGAACCTTTCTGACCACAAAGGCATTTCATATTTTTCACTTTGCAGGTGTTGTTAATGACATTGAAAAATGAACCTCCACGCCTTGATTCTGAGAGGGACAAGAAGTTCTCGAAGGTATATATCAAACTATTATTGTTTATCCTTCAATTATTTTATTAACATCTATGCAATTCTTTTTTCCTTCTCAGTCCTTTAGGGAAATGATTGCTAGTTGCTTGGTAAAAGATCCTTCAAAAAGGCCTTCAGCCAAAAAGTTGTTGAAGCGTTCTTTCTTTAAAAAAGCTAGGTCTAATGATTATGTAGCAAGAACATTGTTGGAAGGCTTGCCACCTCTTGGTGATTGCATGAAAGAATTGAAGGTCTGTTGCCATTCCACAATAAGATTCATAATTCCCTTCTTTTTGAGGACATATATGTTCCTTCTAGATGACAACATAGCCTCAGTATTTCTATGGAAACAAAACCTTTTCTTAATTGTAGAGAAAAGAAGAAGAAATGCTAGCACAAAAGAAGATACCAGATGGCCAGAAAGAAGAAATGTCACAGGTTGGTGCCCCATAACCATAGCCACATCACTAGTTGAAGGCTCTGATGGTTTGATATATGTATACTATGATATAATATATTAGAATAATCATAAGGATTCTTAGACATGCATGAGCAATAATATAGGTGTGGTATTCAGTATCCTGCTTGTTTTTATACACACCCACATATATGTATATATATATGCTAGGCTTGCATTTGACAAGTAGATGGTTCCTTTTCAATTTAAAGTTCTTAATACTAGCAAATATGTAACAGAAACAGTAAAAGGAGATTTGATATAGCAGATGAATATTATGTAATACTACTTTTTAGTGGCTTAGACTTAAAACAGGATACTGGCAGTTTGCTGGGAAAAGAGATCGAGGGATTTTATTTAGTTTGGCATACATATTATTTTGCTATGCTTTATACCTAATATGACATCATTTTCCACACAGCTCCAGTAGATGTACTTCTAGGAATTTAAACAATACCGCACCTATGTTTTCCCAGCAAAAATCTTCATGAGAATTTTAGGATTGCCACTTACAGGAAAAGCCTTTTCTTAACTTGGAGGTTACTGTTTGATAATTCAACCCAGACAGATTATAGCTCTAAGAATACAACTTCTAGTTGATAGTAAAATAGAAATGAACTTAACTATCTCTGATACAAGAAATATGAAGAATTATGCTTAAAAGCAAAGCAAAGAAACGAACTTAAACTGTAATTGTTCCCTGCCATTTTTCTCGTTTTCTGGCCTATAGTTAAGGTAAATGATTTGAAAGTCCCTTTTAACATAATAATTTGAACTTTACTCTGCTTCAACAACATGTGCAGAATGAATATAAACGTGGGATTAGCTGCTGGAGCTTTAACGTTGAAGATTTGAAGGCACAGGCTAACTTGGTAGTTGAACCTATATTTTATTGCACTTGTACCAATAAATTTTTTATACATGTGCTTTAGCCTTTGATTTTCGATGAGAAATGCATGTGATGTGAAGAGGGCATAGTGGTGCTCAGGTTTTCTCAAGCATAAATTTGTCAGTCTTTTAAAAATTAATGGTTCACCTTCTCAACTTGCTACAAGACGATTTCACATATGGATTATCCTTTTTGGATTTTTCCCTAAAAGCAAGGGATATGAATGCAAGTTTGCAACCAATATCTTTTGTCCCCCTTTTTACTTTTAGATTCCAGATGAGGAAATTATTGGTGAGAATGACCATGGTGGGAGTTCAGATGCGCTCCCAGGGCTTGACAACCAAGGAAACCGGCTTCAATATCAGTTATCTTCGCTAAAACTTCCAAAGCTTCAGCATCAAGTCTCCTTTGGAAGTCAAAATTCAGATGTTACAGGATTTGTATGTAGATGTTCCCTTTGGTTTTATATGATAGGGAGCAATTTTGGGTCTCTCCTCCTAATTATACATCTCCTAACAGGATGGTAACAATCCATCTGCTCCTCCTTCGCCTGCCGACCGCACCATGGATTATAGCAGGTAAACAATCTTATGTTGAGACTCTAACCAGCTGCTCTTGTGTCATGTTTTTTCCTAATTCAAAGGACCTACCAAATTTATATTATACGGTCGCGTTATTACTTTTGAGATGCTCAACTATACCTGTTTCTACTTTTCAGACCTAAAAATGAGAAGTTTGATGATGATTTAAGCATTGCTAGTTCATTCCATGAAGCTCAAATTTCACAAAATTCTTCTCCATGCCAAGAGGAGATGAATTTTGTGGGAAAAGGTGAAGAAGGGACTCATGCAGAAACATTTGAGGGAATTCCCATAAATTCTTGTCATAGGTATGACATTAATCATTTCAAAACTCCCTTGACTATTTCTCCTAGGTGGTCTATCTCCTGTTCGAGGATGCTAAACATTTTCCATGTGAAATTTTAAACCTTACGTTGTAGCATCTATTATCTTCAGCATTTTATATTTCTTGACTTATTAAGTATCAGCTCTTTGTTTCTCCAAAAGTGAATACTTTGACTGGGATTCTGCTCTCTTCTTAATACATTTAAATTGACAGGGATATTGTACCCTGACTCAATTTTTGTAAAAGAGGATACAAGTGACTATTGGGTTTCCATTCCCTGTTAGATAAGGAAATAAAATATGGTTTCCAAATTGCTTTCTCCAACATCGGGAAAGTCTTCAGTGTATGGCTGACTTGTGGATTTCGTACCACGTTGCATATCCCTCTTGCAACAATGTCTTACCACCAACTCTTTGTAATGCTTGTGAGCCTCGAGCACATCTAAGTCTCTAACATCATCAAGCCTTGGATATTGTGAATAATGAAAAAGAAGGTTATACCAATTATTTATCTACTTCTGTAATGATTAGGTAGCAAATTGGAGGCCATTACCAAACGCTTAAATGATTAGAAAATTTTCAGTTGAAATTGTCTTCACTTGTTAGAATGAAACTCGGACTACTTTCCAGAGTGATTTTCATTGGATTAAAGCTAGTTTCTTTGCGAAATTACCGATTTTTAGGAAATTAAATAGGTAAAAGAGTGAAATGCCTGGGACAATTTGTTTACAATTTTCTTTAATCAATTTATTTTGATATGCTTTTGTGAACTGCGAAATTCTTGTTAGTATACAAATTAAGTACATTGATTTCTTAATTCCCTTTACTTGAAGTCATTTTCTATGTGCTTATTTCTTTAGTTTGATAAGCAACCATTTTCTGTGGTACCACTTTTTTTCTGCAGAGTTTCTAAAATTGTCTTTTGTTTTCTGTATTTAGTGATAAAAGTTCATCCCAAAATGTATCCAGTTGCAATGTGACTTTTCCTCAAACAGCAGATGATTTGCCAGCTGAAGTATTAAGTAAACATTCAAGAACTTCAGGCAAGTTATAATGATACAGCATGTTTTATTGATCTTATAAACACACTTTCATCTTAGTACATTCTGGCGTTTATTGGTTTAATTTTTGCTTGCTAAATAAAGACTGTATTTAGCCGGTAGCAGTGAAGATTTTGAGGAGAAGACTAAGTATCAAGTTGTTCAGCAGAGAGGACGATTTAAAGTTACCTCTGAGAATGTTGACTTGGAAAAGGTGAATGTATAGCACTTAACTTTTATCTTTAATAATAATGCTGAATCTCCCTTGAACTGGGGAATCGTTTCTTACATGTTTCTGCAGGTAATTCATTTCCAAAAGAGCAACAGCATGGAGGTGGTTTTTTACCTCATTCCCTCCCCCTGGACCCTCTCCCCCTCTGTCTTTTGTTCTCTCTCTAAGAAGTAGTTTTCTTAGCTGGTAAACAGATATGATATAAGTATCTCATTTGGTATCTCTGCTTTAGTCGATGTTTGAAGTATTCAAGAATCTCTTTAGTTTTGCAGTGGCTAATGTTGTTCTCATCATTGATAAGGACTGTGTTGCTAGATTAAGTTTTAAGCATATCATTCGAGCTCTGGAGTATGCATGTCATTCTCATCAGTGACAACTATGTCTCTTCACGAATTTCCACTGATATTATAACATTTAATTCATTCTTCAGGGCTGTTTAATTAATCTCATTGCATCAAATTGTTTAATATTTTGGAATTTTCGCTTTGGGATTGAGTTATTAATGCAGTGGTAGGGTATGCAAATTGTTTGGTAATGTATGATGAATCAGAAACAGATAGGTAAAGGGCTATAAATGTAAACCAAGTTGCTAATTCCTAAAGTCCAGTAAACCACTGATCTTATCTTCAGTTTCTTTTTTTTCCATTTTTTAATTGTATTTATCAAAAGAATTTATGGATTATGCAGGCGACTCCAGAAAATCTGACTGCTACTCAACCATTGCCACCTGATCCTACACCAGCAAATCATTCTTCCCAGTCCATATTTCCTGTGTTGCAAAACGCTTTACAGGCAACTATTATTGGAAGAGTAAGAATGGATCTAAAATTATGACTTTCTAAGATTTTCTGTCCTGCTTAGAAACTTTGTTAAACTGATTTTCATCTAACAGGAGAGTATTCTTAGTGCAATGAGGCAAGTGACTGACTCCACAGGTGCAGCAATTAATGCCTCTTGAATTTATGTGTATCTTATCAAAAGGTCTAACTTCATCTGTTCAGCTAACCTTGCCATGGATGCAGGATGTATTCCATCAAATTCAGCTGGAGTAGAGAAATCACTGGTATGGATTTCTACTAATCTTGTTGCGACATCCTCCTCAAATTCAACCATAACCAGGAATTACTGTTTTATAGTTTCTCTCGTTTCTTCATTTTTGGGGGATCCAACATACTATATGACATCCTTCTCTCTTTCTCCGTAGTTGGAGGCAGCTCTTGACAGGGAAAAGGATTTACATCGTGAAATTGCTGATTTACGGTCGAGGTATTATGATTATACATTAATCTTTGCATGTTTATTTCGGAAATTATAACTAGTGGTCTTGAAACGTCTGTTTCCTTGACATGTAGGCTCGAGCGTGCCCAGGAAGAGCTTCAAAAATATAAAACAGAAAATAAAAGCCCAAAGTGACATAAATTTGTGCGTAGTCTACATCAAAGTGTAGGAGATAGCTGACTTTGTAAATGAGATACCAGAGTTGACAGATTTAAATTTCATCCCACTTTTAGGGTGAAGGTATGTGCAGCTCTCCAACTGAGTTGCACCCCAGCACTAGGGTTGCCTTTTTCTTTTTTTGTAACTTGTTTCTGCTTATTCTTGTTTTGCTTGGCTGATTCGTGTACATGTTGAAGTTTAGAGAATATCATCCGTGGTGATATTAATTCATATTTCTATTTAAAACCTTTACAAGAATTTGCTCCGTTTTTCTTGGTTGAGCCATCGGAAAGAATGTAGTGGGAGGTGGTGGTCTTTGCAATTTGAAATACTTATTCATTAAAATGTATTTATACACGTAGTTTAAGTAGCTAAATTAACCTGAGTTGACACTGCGTCACTCGAATGGGTTGAGATTCTTTCATATTTTGGTGAACTTGAATCTCATTTGCTACCCATTATCATGCTTCTCCGCTAGTTCGTGCCATGAAGTATTCGACAACCCCTTTAATATATAGTTGTTACCTGCTACAACTATATTTTCCTTGTCCCTGAGTTAACTTTTCGAGTAAAAAACACTAGGAGCTGAGTTGAAGAAATCTTAGTGCCATGGGATGCTTAGCTTCAAAGAGTTGATCGGGCTTTATAATTTCTACAATCTCTCCATCAACAAGCAGGCATACTACATCAACTATTCTCTGCATTTGCTTGATGCTATGAGAAACTATCACAATTGTCATCTTCTGATCCTTCTTCAGCTTTACGAGAACGTCCTCGATATTCTGTGTTGATATTGGATCTAATGCACTAGTTGGCTCATCCAGTAGCAGAACCTTATAAAGTTGGAACAGAAGGTTAAACAGAGTCCTCTTTCCAGTTTTAAATAAGGCATAATACATAAAAATGTCCTTTAACTTGCCTCATTTTATATTTATGACCTCCAACTTTGGGTGTGCTGAACACTTAAACTTGTATTAAATTGAACAAATAGACACACATGTCACAATACACGTAGGACGCCATGTAAGACACAGAATTGCCATGTAGGACGAATGTGTCTATTTGTTCAAAACTAGTTAAAGTGTCTACTTGTGCATTAGTAAAATTAGAGGTTATAATTGCCAGTTGAAGCCAAGTTAAGGGTCATATATATTATGCCTTTAAAAAACAATTTAATCTCAAACATATGCAGAGTTATAGTTGTGTTTCATTCACCTCTGGTTCATTAGCTAAGGTCCTAGCAAGTGCAACTCTCTGTGCTTGGCCAACAGATAGTTCCCCACCAGACTTGTTGAAGAAAGATGAGTCTAGATCAGCTAAAGTCAGCAACTTGTAAACCTCATTATCACTTAGTTTCTTTCCCTTTAGTTTTGGCCCGTACCGTATATTATCTGCCACTGTACCTACAGATTCATCAATCAAGCATCATTAGCTGGGTTTTTACTTTGATCTTTATGGACTAGTACCAATATTAAGTCCAATTTAACAACCATACCTTCAAAGAGAACTGGAAGCTGGAACAGCATGCCAACCTTACGACGAAGACAGAGCACATCCAAATCACAAATATCAGTACCATCAAGAAAAACTGTGTTCTTAGGGGGTTCCCACAATCGATTTATTGCTCGTAGAAGTGTTGATTTTCCGCTACCACTGGGGCCAATAATCCCCATAATTACTCCTCTTGGTATGTCAATTCTAACGCTCTTCAGTATAGAATCACCCTTATCTGATACCTTGTTCAGTCCCCTAACCTCAATCTTACTTTCTGCCTCACCTTTAATAACATTCATTTCCACTGCTAGAAGATGGACTCTTTCTCCTGCTCACCATCGTCACAGATTTCAAGGGGGAAAAAATATGACTATATGAGTCTGAAGTCCATGTAACTTCATCATTCATCAACAAAACAATTTGACTTACTTAGCAGGAAAATGTCCTATGTTAAGCATTTTGATGAACATCAAAAGAATGGTGAGCTGTACTAGTAAAATTAGTCAAGGTGCATGCAAACTGCTACAGGTACTATCATTATTTTATTTTTTCAAAGTAAAGGTTGTAGCTGGAACATAGTAATATGCTTCCGTCCTTGATCTGAATTCTCTGAATTCAAATTTTGGGGAAAAAGTTGCCTGTGGATTGAAATTAATCTAAGGTCCCAAACAAAACATAAGATGAGTTTTGATTCAACGAACCTTGTGAAATCTCCAAGGAGTGTGAGCTATGGAGCTGAGGACTAGAATCATCAGGACTAATTTTGCTGCAATAACTTTGTGATATCTCCATGGCATGTGAGTTATCAAACTGAGATTCAGTGTAGTCACTTAATTATCTGCACACAAGTAGTACTAAATGAAAGATATAGTCTTTTTCGTTTTATTTCGTGTCAGAATGAGACTTCTTAAAGTATCATAGGACAAATATACCTTCCTTAGTTCTTCCTGAAGTTTAGTAATGTCATGTCATCAATATTGATTTTAAACACGTAATTGCTTTTTAGGTAGAAATGTCAATAATAATAGAAGTAATAAGAGCTTTCAGTGGGGATACTCAACAAGCACAAAAATAGACGGTCATCGCATGGGAATTAAGGCCCTTTGTGTAATCTATACACACAAAAATACTCAAGAAGGCATTCATTCCACATTTACTTGGTAATCATTTGTTTGTTTTCATTTTCTTCTTTTTTTCAAATTCATTTCTAACCAGATAAAGAATTTGTGTTTGCTTCTTAGCTATTGAATAAACAAGAAAATGAGATGAAGTTTGACTCTGATATCATAATCAAAAAAAATAAATAGTAAAATTTTAAAAAAAATACTAGAATATTGAGTTTAAGACATGAATTTACATAATATAAATGTATTCTTTTTTATTTACAACATTAAGTTTTTAATTACAAATATGACAACTTAATAAA
Source organism: Solanum dulcamara (assembly GCF_947179165.1). Lineage (NCBI taxonomy): Eukaryota > Viridiplantae > Streptophyta > Magnoliopsida > Solanales > Solanaceae > Solanum > Solanum dulcamara. The sequence goes on from NC_077244.1 coordinate 70,001,756, forward strand.
CCTACACGGATATGTTGGTCTTTAGCATTTTAATATTAACTTTGAATAGTATTAATATGCATTAATTTTGGATCAAAGTGCTGCATTACTCCATCTGGAGTTACTCATTCCATTATGTTTTTTTTTAAATCTAATTATCACTAATAATTGGTGCACTAAATGATAATTGTGCATTAAATGTTAATGGCATTTCATTATGTTTTTTTGTTTCTTTTGAATGTCTTCCTCTCCTATAAATAGGGAGGTCTTCTTTGTTTTGAAGTGGAAGAAAATATAGACTGTATTAAGTATGTCAAAAAAGAGAGTTCTTATTAGTTGAAGGGAAGTGTTCTTGTTGTGGAGCTTTAGACTCAACCCTTGTTTAGAGTTTGTTGAGTTACACTTTGTGATAAGGCTGTTGTATCCTAAAAGGACAAATCAAGAGGACTACTGTTGGACCGGTGAAAAGATTTGTTGCAGTGAGCTTGAATCTTCTTAAAGAGAGCGAAATATCTGCGCTTCAGCATAAAAAGAATTTATTTTCTTCATTTATTTTTTTCAGTTGTAATCTGTAATCTTGTAATTTTCTCTAACAATTTTAAGGAGATTCAAATGGCTACAATTGAAAAATCCACGGATAACAAGATAGGAGATCTTAACAAGTCATTTCGGTTCAATGGTAATCATTTCAAGAGATGAAAGGATAAAGTATTTTTCAACTTAAGTCTTCTCAATGTTTCATATGTGTTAATTGAGAAGAATCCTAATAAAATTGACATCCTTTCCATTGATAATGATGAACTTATTTCTTATCAAGAGAAAGTGGAAAGTACAATAATGATTCCTACAAGTGTCGGTATTATATTCTTAATTATCTATCAGATAATTTTTTATAATTATTATGATAGAATTTACTCTAGTGTAAAGAAAATTTGGAAAACATTGCAGAGTAAGTATGATACCGAAGAAGATGGAGCGAAAAAATATGCTACTGGCCAATTTTTTTGTTTCCAAATGATGGATGACAAATCAGTGATAGACCAAGCTCAAGACTTTATAATGATCGTTGGAGAGCTCAGGTTTGAGGAAGTCAAAATTGGTAATAATCTTATTGTTTGTGGCATAGTAGATAAACTTCCACCTTCTTGGAAGGAGTTTTAAAAAACTATGCGCCACAAACAAAAGAAAACCTCTCTTGAGACGTTGATAATGAAAATACACATGGAAGAGGAAGCAAGGGGCCATGATGCACTTTTACAAAAAGAAGAGAGCAACATCACAACAAAGGTAAATTTAGTTACTTCAAATAATGCTACTCCTGAATCTAATAAAAATACCTCTTTAAAGCCTAAGAAGAAAAAGTTCAAGAAAAATAATGATAGACCTCCCAAGAAAAATAATGGTGAAAATAACCAAGCACAAAATCAACAAGTTCAAGATAAGGGATCGTGCTTTGTCTGTGAAAAGAGTGGGCATATTGCTCAATTTTACAGATATCAAAAACGTGGTCCTACACCTCATGCAAACGTTACCGAAGAGCCTTCCGTGGTAATGATTACAGACAAAACATGATTGAGAATGTTGATGGATGGTGGGTTGATTCTGGTGCAAAATGTCATGTTTGTTATGACAAAGATTGATTTAAAAAATATACTCCTTTTAAGGATCCCAAAGCCATCATTATTGATGATTCTCATACTACTCAAATGCTTGAAACGGGAGACATGAAATTGTGTTTTACCTCTGGAAGGATGTTAACTTTAAAAGATGTACTTTATACTCCTTCCATGAGAAAAAATTTAATGTCTAGTTTTCTTCTTAATAAAGCAGGCTTCAAACAAATTATTAAATCTGATCAATATGTAATTGTGAAAAAATGTACTTTTTATGGGAAAGGGGTATGCTTGTGATGGGATGTTTAAGTTGAATGTTGAAATGAATAAAGTTTCTACTTCTGTTTACATGCTCTCTTCTACTAATTTTTGGCATACTCATTTGTGTCATATTAATAATCGTTATGTTGGAATCATGAGTAATTTAGGATTAATCCCAGTGATTAAATTTTTTTTTGAAAAGTGTGAGGCTTGTAGTAAAGAGAAAATCACTAAAAGGCCTCATTTTTCAGTTGAAAGAAAAACAGATTTATTAGAATTAGTTCACACTGATATTTGTGAACTTGGAGAAATTTTAACTCATGGAGGAAATAAATATTTTATCACTTTCATTGATGATTTTTCTAAGTTTACATATGTTTACTTAATGAAAAATAAAAGTGATGTTTTTAAAAAAATTTAAAAAATTCTCCATGAGGTTGAAAATTAGTTTGGAAAGAAAATAAAAAGAAATATACGTGATAGAAGCCGTGAATATGAGTCTTTTTAATGAGTTTAATTCTTTTGTTAGATCATTGAGAATAATTCATGAAACTACTCCTCCTTATTCTCCTTCGTCTAATAGTGTAGTGGAACGGAAAAATAAAATTTTTATTGAATTAACTAATGTCATGCTTATTGACTAATGCACCTCTAAATTTTTGGGGTGAAGCTATTTTGAGTGCGTGTTATGTGTTAAATCGTGTGCCTCATAAAAAGACTAAGTTGACACCTTTTGAGTTGTGGAAAGGTCTCAAGCCAAATTTGGGATATCTAAGAGTTGAGATTGTCTTGCCTTTGTGAGGCTAATGGATTCCAAAATTATAAAGTTGGATAAAAAAGTTACTATTTATGCTTTTCTTGGTTATGCTTCAAATAGTACAACCTATAGATTTTTTAATCTTGAAGACAATATTATAATGGAATCAGGTGATGCTATTTTTCATGAAAATAAATTTTCTTTTGATACTAAAAATAGTGGGGGTCAAAGGATTGAACAAAATATTTTGTCACTACCTAGTTCTTCTACTTCTACTTTAAAAATAAAGAAATTGATGATTTTGAATTAAGAAGAAGTAAAAGAGCTAGAGTAGAAAAAGATTTTGGTCTTGATTTTTATGTTTTTAATCTTGGAGATGACCCTATCACTTTACAAGAAGTTTTATCTTCACATGATTCTTTTTTTTGAAAAGAGACTGTAAATGATGAAATGGAATCACTAATTTCTAATAAAATTTGGAAGTTAGTTGATTTACCACCAGGTTGTAAAATAATTAGTTGCAAGTGGGTCTTGCGAAAAAAATTAAAATCAAATGGATCTATTGATATATATAAGGCTACACTAGTTGCTAAAGATTTTAAACAACTAGAAGGCCTAAAATTTTTTTGATACTTTTTCACCTGTAACTAAAATAACATCCATTAGACTTTTAATTACTATGACTGTAATTTTTGATTTGCATATTCATTAAATAGATGTTAAAACTACTTTTTTAAATGAAGACCTAAATGAAGAAATTTATATGAAACAACCCGAGGGTTCTGTTGAAGCAGGTCAAGAAAGCAGAGTATGTAAGTTTACTAATCCCTATATGGCTTGAAACAGGCACTAAGACAATGGTATGATAAGTTTGATTCCTACATGATTGAACATGATTTTAAAACAAATAAGTGTGATAAGTGCATATATCATAAGTCTTGAAATAATACACATGTTATTATTTGCTTATATGTTGATGATTTATTGATCTTTGGCTCTAATATGAATGTTATTGATGATACTAAGAATATTCTTAGAAGTAATTTTGATATGAAAGATCTTGGTGAGAAAATTTTGAAAAAATATAAATTTTTTGATTGCAAGCATGTTTTAACTCCTTTTGATTCAAGTGTACACTTGTTTTCTGTTCAAAGTGAAAATGATGCGATAAATCAAAAGAAAAATGCTAGCTTAATTAGAAGTTTGAGATATGTGACTGATTGCACTAGGTATGATATTGAATATACAGTAGGAGTATTTAGCAGGTTTACAAGTAAGCTAGGTAATGAACATTGGCATGCTATAATAAGAGATATGAGATATTTAATTGGAACAAAACTTTATGGTTTATTCTATAAAAAATATCTTGTTGTTCTTGAAGGCTTTTCTGATGCAGATTGGAACACTCTAAGTCTCTAACAGATGATTCCTGTCCTACCACTGGTTATATTTTTATATTGGGTGGTGGTGTTGTTTGTTGAAAATCAAAAAACCAAACTATAATTGCTAACTCTACCATGGAGATTGAACTAATTGTTTTAGCTTCAGCTAGTGAGGAAGCGAATTGGTTAAGAGATTTATTATTTCAAATACCTTATTTTGAAAAACCAATTTCTCCTATTTTAGTTCATTGTGATAGAATCGAAGCAATTGATAGAGTTCAAAATCGTCATTACAACGGTAAATCCATACCTATAAGGAGAAAACACAGTAGTTTAAGATAGTATTTGACAAGTGGTACAATTAATGTTGATTATGTCAAATCTGGTGATAATCTTGCAGATCTTCTTACTAAGGCCTTAACAAGAGAAAAAGTCTGGAGCACATCGAGGAGGATGAGACTGAAGCCTATAAATCCATGAGTCATATATGAGAAAACCCAATCTGGGGACTAGAGATCCTATAACCAAGTTCAATGGAAAAACGAATCATATGATGACTTGTTGTGAAAAAAAATGCACCATTTTTCAATCCCTCCCTATGATGTGAATGCATTATTTCCTGTAGTGATTTGTGGATGTTGAGTTTACAAAACTCTTAATGAAAATCTGTAGTCTATATGGGTGGAGTGTTTAACTTACAGGAGCAGTCTCGAAAGATTGCACATATGTGAGTGTGGAAGTAAGTCGCTTCCTATGAGAATTGACCTTATTCTCAAAAGCACTCATATAACTAGGATAACACATGGCCGTAATGTGCTGGTTATTAAAGCTCATGTCAACACCTTGATTACTATGTGTGAGTAGTAATATATTATATCTCTTAAGCAGTCATAGTTCAAGTCTGAGGCCACTACGACTCTGGAGTAAAAATTATTGTTTCACTAAGTGGAGGTTCCATGCCGAGCATACCTTCATTATGCATAGTAATCTTTCTTCAGCTGATAGACTCTCTTAAAATAATATTAAAATGAGTGGAACATTGTTGGTCTATAGCATTTTAATATTAATTTTCAATAGTATTAATATGCATTAGTTTTGGGTCAAAGTGTTGCATTACTTCATTTGGAGTTAGTGCATATGTTACTCATTCCATTTTGTTTTTTTAAACCTAACTATCACTAGTAAGTGGTGCACTAAATATTAATGGTGGCATTCCATTTATTTTTTTGTTTTTAATGCCTTCCTCTCCTATAAATAGAGAGGTCTTCTTTGTTTTGAAATGGAAGAAAATATATAGTGTATTAAGGAAAGTGTTCTTATTAGTTGAAGGGAAGTGTTCTTGTTGTGGAGCTTTAGACTCAACTCTTGTCTAGAGTTTGTTGAGTTACACTTTGTGATAAGGCTGTTGTGTCCTGGAGGGGACAAGTCAAGAGGACTACTGCTGGACAGGTGAAAAGATTTGTTGCAGTGGGCTTGAGTCTCCGAGAGCAAGATATCTGCGCTTCAGCCTAAAGATAATTTATTTTCTTCATTTAATTTTTTCAGTTGTAATCTGTAATCTTGTAATTTTCTCTAACAGGTTATACATATTTCTATACCTATTTTTTCGCTTAACCTACAAGGTAATACATATTTGTATACCTATTTTTTGGCTTAGTGTGCTGTTTTTGTGGAAGTCAAAATTTCTCTTGCTTACTTTTGGAATTTCAATCACAATTATATTTGGATACGTTTCTTTATTAAAGATCTCATTTTCTCTCTCTTATTTTCCTTTTCAAGAAACCAAGACCATTTAATTGGTCTTCATCAATTCCAAAATTAAACGTTAGTTTCAAAGCGGAAGAAGACATTCATCCCACATTTTTCTGGTAATAACTTTGGTTTATTTCTTTTCATTCTTTTTTTCTTCAAATTCATCTCTAATCAGACAAAAAAGTTGTGTTTGCGTTTTCGATATGAAATAAACAAGGAAATGAGATGGAGTTTGACCCTAATACCATAATCGAAAAAGGAAATAATAAAATTTAAAAAATTTACTAGAAATTAAGATTAAGACATTAATTTACATTATATAAATGTACTCCTTTTTATTTATAACATTGTGTTTTTAATTACAAATACGAAAACTTAATAAAACTACACTGTTATACATGTTTTTATACCTATTTTTTGGCTTAGTGTTGTGATTTTGTGCGAGTCAAGATTTATTTTGTTTACTTTTTGAAATTTAAATCACAATTATCTTTGAAAACATTTTTTTATTAAAGATCATCTTTTCTCTCTCTTTTTTTCCTTTTCAAGAAAGGAAGACCATTTAGTTGATTTTCATCAATTCCTACATTAAACATTAGTTTCAAGACGGAAGAAGCTATTCATCCCACATTTTTCTGGTAATAACTTTGGTTTTGTTTATTTTCATTCTTTTTTTTCCTTAAAATTCATCTCTAACTAAACAAAATATTTGTGTTTGCTTCTTCGAAAAATCCAGTATGAGTAAAAAAATTCTATGGATTATACTCCTAGAAAGAGTTTATAACTAAAGGGATGAAGACATAACACTATATTTTATAAAAAAAACTCGAAAGTAATTTAAAAACTGATACATACCTGTTACATCATCTTCCGTCGTGCTGAATTAAAATTGACACATTACTGCTTTTAGTCATTGAAAATAGTTTAACAGGAGATACAGAGTTTACTTTTGATTACAATACGTTCTTTTGAGGTTATGAAAGAGAAGAGTTGAATAATGATTGAGATATTTGTGGAAGGTAAATAGCTGAATGGAGAAAATCAAAAAATTTAAATTCAATTCAATAATGAATTGTGCGTTATTTATTTTGGAATTACCGATTTGTTTTAAAATTTTATTCTATTAGGTAAATATTCTATTGTTATGTTAGTAATGTCAAACTACTATTATATATGAGTAATTTGGGAGGCTAAATTGTATAGCTAAGTTTTCCCCCTAAAATTAATTCAATCTCAAAAAGTAATTCAAAAGATAAGTATGAAAACAATCATTCCATCATCAACCGATGCGGAGAGCGAAATATATCTCAATCCCAAACAAATTTTGATTAGCCATACTATGCTTCTTGATTTATATAACTGTTTTACAGCAACAACAACAACAACAATATGTTGATATAACTATAATGATAGTACCAATATGGGTTATGGTGTGGGACTGCTTCACCCATAACCAGATGTCTCGAGTTTGAGTTCTGGGTATGGAGAAAAATATGTTGGAATTGTCACCCCGAATGAGTCTTGCAATGCGTGATTCAGATTAACTCAGGACTCCAACGTAGATTCCAAACACCTAGTGAAAAAACAAAAAAAAAAACTATAATGATAGTAGTACCTTTTGTAGTAACACCTCTTTGACACGAAAGTCAAAATAATTGGATCCAAGGTTCGTCTTTCATAGCGCCGCTCCAAATTTATGGGTCTCGTGGTTTCGATTTATTTTTCCATCTGTAGTTCATATCTATAGGAAAGTCTGCTTGGACTTGTTAGGGAATTTTTAATATTAGATAATATTATGACCTCATGATGCCATATTTTATTAATACGACCTACTTCGTTGTCATTAATATTCTGAATTTGGAAGATTGAACCCAGTGATGATAATGATACAACAACAATAACAACCCAGTGAAATCCCACAACGTGGGTCTGGATAAGTGATGATAATGATAATGAGGCAAATATTTAAAACAGCGATACAAAATTTACGTAGAGCGGAGCAGAACACTACTAAATAAATCCAAGATATAGTGCGAAGAAAGTAAGCAATTTTTTGAAAATAACACTATTATACCATTCTTCCTTTTATTTTATGTGTTTCAGTTTAATTAGACATACAATTTAAGAAATTAAAAAAATAGAGAAATTTTGAAACTTATGATCCATAAATTAAAAATGGATATAATGAATCTAATGATCATTTAAGTGTTGTGGTTTTGAAGATAATAACTTAATTGGTTTGTATAGTCATCTTCAATTATAATCTAAGTATAGGAAACTCAGTATTCTCGTCTTATTACATGAGTTAGAACATACACCCTTCAAAAAAAATTATGCATCAAATATTTTAACCAAACATTGAAAGCAGAGAGTTCTATTGAAGATAAGTCAACAAAAGAGATTGTGTATCACCCTTTGAATAACTCCAACACAAATATATCATTTTGAATTCGACACAAGGAGGAAAATTATGAATCACTCATTGAAGGGTCTTGATTGCACAAATATGGTTGGAAACACTTAGATGAGAGTATATTATTTTGAGAAACATTAAAAGTGGTTTGGACTTGTTTCAAGTAAAAAGACATATATTTCTGCAATGTGTATATCACGTTGTATGTTGTGTATATCAGTGAACATTATATATAAATATGTTTGTTCAAAACTACTCTGTAATTGATAAGCCAACTACAAATTAGTTTTATTGGTATAAGGTTATAATTAACGACTTAACGAAGCAAGGTACATATTGCTCATTTTTTTTAATATTAATTTGACCATTAACCCAAGTAGTATATGAAAATCCCCGCACTAGTCACCTCCATTGGATCATTGTTAGTCTGCTTCTAAACTCTAACAAAAATATTTTGAAATTGATGCTCACTTAATTAATTATCTCAATATGCGTGATACTCAAGCTATCTTCGCTAAATTCATTTCGAATTAATATATATAAATTGATAATCGATAAGTCGAATTATTGAACGCAAATATATATCCAATCGAACCATCATATAAGCACCCCTACGTACAAATTTTCATGAATATCTTTGTGATATGCATATATTACGTTTTATATTATGTATGTATAACACATAAATTTTCCTGGATATTATGTGTAATATGCAGGAGATAATGAATATACATTATGGTATAGATTGATATACAACAAATACAACGGACATACATAGATAGAATCGTCTTTTTAACTTTAAAGTTTCAATATAAAATCCAATTCAAATCGTCTCAAGTCTTTTTCAAACACATCGGAAATTGATATCCAAGCTCCTTAAATGTTTATAGATACAATATTTGATTATAAAATATCAAGTTTTTAATATGATATGTGTATATAAGGCTACAAGGTAATAGTTTAATAAAATTGAGTTATTTGATGCCAATTAGTGATCCAAGTTGATATGCTGTCCGAATTTTTCCAACATTAATATGGTTACAATGTTTTTGAAACTTGTAAACATAATAATTTATTATATAACAGATTCTTATCAAGAAAATATTTTTTAAAAAATGTTTCTTCTTTGTGAACGAACTAATAAGTAAATAGTCCTGGACAGAACATAATGGAAGGAGTAATTAACTTCCTAACATTTGTTTTAATTATTGATTTTTTTTTAATTATTCTATTTAAATTTTGCTGCCTAACCAAATTGATCAGGATCAGTCAAAAGAAAAGTGAAAATCACACTTCAAATGTCGCTCATATTTCTTATATGAAATAATATGTATATAAGCAGTCTGAGAATATGAAGAGCCAACTCTATCTTCCACCTCCAATATTGAAAGCCACCCTAATTCTCTTTGTAAGTAGTGAGTAGTGACCACCGGGCACCCTCCCTATACTGTATCTTTCTCAATTGGCCTTCCACCTAAAAAGTATTCATTTATTTACTTTTACTAGAGAGTTAATTTAACTAATTTTTTAAGCTAAACTGAATTAGATTAATTCAATATATTTAGATATCCAAAAACTTTGTGGTTTGACTTTCAAAAAGTGAAACGTGACAAGTAAAAATGAACGAAATAAGTAACACTTATGAGATTAAATTATATATGTATTGTTAATATGAAATTTAATTTGTTAATACTATCAAATCACTCAAGGAATTTATTTATCGGCAAACCTTCTTAAATAAATGATGTAATTCATTGTTTATTCTATTTGACATGTGAATCAATGATATTAATTGTTGCGCCCGGGAGGGTACCCTAGACGTGGTCGGCGCTCAAAAATCATTATTGGCTCCAAAACAAATCACTTAGCCTGATCACACATCCGTTCGTTCATTCAATCAGCGGAAGACTTAAAATAAAAAGACAATTAGATGGACAATTCCAAACAACACTCTAATTCAAGGAAGAAAGGCCATAGGCCAACAAATCAAACTTTAATCTATGTCATGAGAATAGTCTGACAAGAACAATTCAAGGAATAAAAATATTCAATCAAACCATCTTTATCTAGTCTATGAAGATTCTATCACTATCATCTAATTGGTGCCAATGACAGGTTCATGGCTACCATCAGCATGAAAAGAGTAAACTCAATGCAAGAATAACATAAGTGGTATCCCCCAAATGTAGGGAGGACTCACCAATAAGCTGAGTGTGAACAGATCCTCAACGGTGCGCCTGTTGATGATCTCTTAAATCTGTCTCTGCATCGTTAAATGATGCAGGTCCAAATTAACGTCAGTACGTGAAATATACAAGTATGTAATATGGCAGAATGAAACATGCATCAAGGTAGAATAATACCAGTTTAGATATCTCAAATCAGAAAGATGAGGAATTCAATCAGGATGTCATAAGTCTAAAGCAAGAGCAAGGTTTAGACAGAGACCAATCATATACAACCCAATCCAATCCGATCCAATCGAATCAAATCAGAGTACTATCAAGACCTATATGAGTGTTTTTCTTATCCGACAACAATCACTTATGGCCCAGTGACCGTACAGCAAGCTCGTTGCTATTGCCACAACCGTCCAGTACTTTGCCAGGGTAAAGGACAAATCATCCAATCAATCATTCAAGTCGTATCTTTTTAGGACATTAACGGTTCAATCCTCCATTACGCTAGCTACGCAGTTATTGGGTTCGAGTTATTACTTACTCTTACCTAATTTGGTGTTTGATACTCCTCCCAAGACTCAATGCTCATAAGACAATCAATTCCAATCAACCAATCAACAAGTCTCATATGGACTCTTATCAGTTCATGAGTTCTATCCAATCAATAATTTCAACCAATCAATCTTCCAATCATTCCCAATCATTTAAGAGTAGTTGGAAAAATTATTTTTGACAATATTTAGTTGAGACCATTCAGTTAGGTTCAATTATGAAAATATAGAGGACTATCAAGTTTCATCAAGACTAATCATCATGTTCACATTTCAATCACAATCATACATTCACAAGTTCAAGGCTCTAGATTCAATCCTTAGGTATATACATCTAATATCAGTCAAAATACTCTTAGGATTTATGAAGTAATAAGTTTAAAAATTATTTGTTCGAGAAACAAGTTTGTAGAAAACATCAATTACGCAATATTATGTAAAATATGTTAAATTTAAGGAAATTCTCTTGAAACACAATCATGGGGACTCAAATCATTCACAGATCAACCTATCACAATCATGGGGCACATGGAAGAACAATATACATGCTTTAATTTAGCCTTACATACCTGGGATAAAGATTGGTCAATCAAACTGGCAAGATTCTGGCTTGAAATTCTTGAACCCTAGCCCTTTCTCCTCTCCTTAGCCCTAGTTTCTTTTGCTTGAATGCGTTAAAAGTCTAAGGAATGAGTTTAGAAACCCTTATAAGGTCGAAAACGGTCTATATCAGTCGTGGGTTAAGTATAGGAGGGGTGGAGAAAAGACTGAAATGCCCCTCACTGAAGCTGAAAAACGTACGGGAAAATTGCATATAAATCGCATTTGTCAAATGCGATTTATGTACAAAAGTCGCGCAACACATAAAACGCACTTGTCAAATGCTTTTTATGAACAAAGTGAGAAAATGAACTAGGTGGGGGCAGGTCGGTGACGCAGACCTGTCGTACACTCTTCTGGTTAGGCTGCTTTTGCCCCAAAAAATTATCTTTTGATTCCGTTGGCCTAAAATTCAATCAAGACCAGTTTTCCACATGATTTTTCCCCCTGATCGGTATTCTGACCTCAGATTGGTCGAAAAGATCAAGGATGATGTATTGTACGAGCGTTCTTTTGTCTAGGAGTATTTTGATAATTTTATCGGGCGTAACATTAATTAACTCGACTTTTAAAGAATATTAAGTCACATGCATTGCCTTAACGTTGTACTATTGCCTATTTGCCTTGAATGACACTCTCCTGGTTAACTTGATGCTGCACACCCTTCTACATATTTCCAAGGCTGGATGCATCTCATAAACACTAGGTATAATATATTCAATTTAACTATTTTCGATGTACATTTTGAGAAAAATCATTATATATATAGTTGTTAAGTTTGAACTCATGTTTTAGAAGTACAATATAAATCAGATTAAGAAAATTTTAACTATCAAATATATTAAATTTTAATATTGTCTCCGAATCTGTCTACCTCCCTTGGTTGCTTGAATATAATTAACTAACCCCTCTCCATGCTTATACAAGCCATTGCCATTCCTTTCTAGACATGTTATATCTATAACATTCATTACTCTTCCTCTTCTTTTCTTCCCCCCCCCCCCCCCCCCTTTCTTGTTGCATGGGCATGAGAATGTTACCCTTAAAACACATTTTAACGTTCGGTATGAAAGATTAATTTTCACAAATTTAAAGGTAAATTTAGGTTTTCCTTCTCTTTTTTCTCGTACATATCTCATTTACGCGGTAATTCAATATAGTTAGCACATATATACATAAAATATGCCTATTGGAGCCTTGTTAAAAATGAAGAATATGTATGATAAGTTTTAATAACGAGGAGGTTATTTTCGAAGCGATCATTTAGTGAAGGACATGAATGAGCAATATCAAAAAAATTCAGGGGAAAATTTGAATTTATTCCCATATTTAATTGGTAATAATGATGAACAATTTATTTATTTTTACAGTAAATCATTATGAGTGCAATTTTGATAATATTTTTTATGTGTTTAAAAATTAATTACAGTCTATTTAATCTAATATATTTCTAAAATGTTTTTAAGGTTTTGTATAAAAATATTAATTTTCCAATACACTTGTTCTCACAAAATCATTTTTAAAAATCAATTTAAATATTGTGACGGGGTTGTTTTTGAATCGATTTTAAATGGAGGACATGGATGAGTAAAATTTAAAGAAATTAAGGGAAAAATTGAATTTTCCTCAAATTTACTTGGTTGAGCTAATTGTATATCGTTTAGTACAATTTTGATAATTTTGTTAATATGTTTAAAAATAATGAAATATGCAAAAAAAAAAATTGTAGTATATCGTTACGGATGCAATTTTGATTATATAATATATTTCTAAAATGTTTTTAAAGTTTAATATACTTGTTCTAACAAAATTATTTTTGAAAATTAGCTTAAACATCGTAATGATGTTATTTTTAAGCGATCTTTTAATGGAGGATGTACGAATAAATATTATTAGAAAAAAAATTAAATTTTATGCTAAATTTAATTGGTAAAAGTAATCTGAATTGTCCAAATTTTATAGTAATATCGTTACACTGTAAAATTATTATGAGTTGCACAAATTTACTAATTGTGTATCGTTTAGTGCAATTTTGATAATTTTGTGAATATGTTTAAAAATAATGATATGCAAAAAAAATTATAGTATATCGTCATGGATGCAATTTTGATTATATAATATATTTCTAAAAAGTTTTTAAAGTTTATTATACTTGTTCTAACAAATCATTTTTGAAAAGTAGCTTAAACATTGCCATGGGTTATTTTTTAAGCGATATTTTAATGGAGGACGTATGAATAATATTATAAAAAAAAGAAAAAAATTAAATTTTACGCTAAATTTAATTGGTCAAAATAATCTGAATTGCCCAAGTTTTATAATAATACCGTCACAAGTGTAATTTTGATAATCTAATATATTTCTAAAATATTTTGAAATTTTAAGGTAAAATAATTAATTTTCCAATACACTTGTTCTAACAAAATCATTTTTTATAATTAGTTTAAACACAATCAAAATTATATCATAATACTCAAAAACTAAACAAAAAATAATTAAAATGCAAAAATTATCCTTTGAAACTTATTTACACCCACGCTCAATAACTGTTTCAACGCGCACGCCTCACTAAATACCCAATAAAAACTCGCGTGTTGTACCACGAAATAGTGAGAGCGTGGAGAGTAAATTCTTATATATCACTAAACCAAAATAAATAAATAAAAAAATATATCACTATATAATTCAGGAAAAAATAGCAGAAAAAGAAGAAAAAAAACATTACTCTTTTTTCTAATCAGACAGAAAAGAAAAACGAGAAAAAAGAGTCCGATTCAGAGAGAAGGAAGAAGGCGAGTATATATCGATCAGAGAAATAAAGAAGGGAATTGGGTCTTCTAATTTCTGATTCAGAACGGTGAATTGTTGCAATAAACAGAGCAAAAGGGAAAATCGAAATGCGGAACAATGTTGTAGAGCAATGGAAGAAGAAGCTATATGGGTTTCAATGAACAAATAAGAGTGGGAAAAGCATTTGTTTTTTTCTGAATCTGAATTTTGAATCAGTTTCAGGTAGCTCAATAAGGTAAGCCAATTTACTTCGCTTTGTTTGTGAACTTCAATTTCTTTACACCGGGTAAGCTAAATCCCTTTTTTGAACCCAATTTCCTGCAGAATAAATTTGAAGTTGAAGTGGGTAACTTCAAGTTTTCTTTTTAAGCAGCAGGTGGCATTTTAAGTCTGTTTTAAGTGAATTATTGGGGATTGGAGTTTGTTGAATTGGGAATAAAGCCAAGGGTTTACTTCGAATTTCAGGTAGATATTTGTATTTTGCTGGAAATGGAGGGTTTCTCTGTGTTAAAGTTTTGATTTTGGATATTGGGTTTGAGGTTTCTTGAACGTGGAATTTGAGTTTTTATTTTTATTTTAGGATTGGGACTTTTGGAGGGAGAGTTAGTTGAAAATTTGGATCTCTGATTTGGAACTCGACCCCTCCTATCCTTAAACTGTTAAAAGTTAGAGGGTTTGAGATGGGTTTTGATTTGGCAATGCTGGGATTGATTTTAGAGGGATTTAATGTTGTTTCTATTATGTGTTTGTGGAATTATGGCAAAACCCTAATTTAGTGGTGAATTGGGTTCTTACCATTGACCTTCTGTTTGTTTGAACAGTGGAAAACTTGAGTTTTTGGCTTGTTGTTGGTGGAATATATGTATTGACGGAGATGCAACCGCCACACCAGCATTCCCGGATTAATCTTTCTGAATTGAAAGCTCAGATAGTGAAGAAACTTGGACCAGAGGGTTCAAAGCAGTACTTTCATTACTTAAGTAGGCTATTGAGCTTGAAGCTAAGCAAGGCTGAGTTCAATAAGCTTTGTTTTAGGATCTTGGGGAGAGAAAACATTCCGTTGCATAATCAGTTCATTCGTTCTATTCTGAGAAATGCTTGTAGTGCAAAAGTTCCTCCACCAATTAATGAAGGTGGTATAGTGAAGCCTGGTGTAGCGGTTGGAAGTAAAGAGCCCTTAGATGATGCTTATGACCAAAATGGAGTGCATGTTTCCTCAAACCAGGCTTCAGGTCAACCAGGTTTGTCCAATGGTGCCGTGTTGCCATTATCTCCTCGGAAGGCCAGGACAGGATATCGTGATCGTAGGTCTGGGGATCGTCGTAGTGTGCTTGGATCAAATGGGAAGAATAGTTTTACTTTTCAACAAGCAACTATGATGGAATCGAGTGATTTCGAAATTACTAAGGAAAATGGGGATTTGAATCCACCTAATGTCAAGGGAGTGGTGCATCATCATCAAGGAATCATGCAGCAAACAGATGATGAAAGGCAGGGATTCAATCAAGAAACTGCCAAATTTTCTGTTATGAAGAGATCACTGCAAAATTCAGTATTTTTACAGAACAATAAAGACAAAACTAGAGATGATGGAAAAGAGATGCATGCTAGGAGTCAACTCCAAGCTCCCCTTGGGGTTCCATTTTGCCCCGTTAGTGTAGGTGGAGCACATAGATCAGTACCTTTAGCAGCAAGTAGTAGATGTGTTAGCTCTTCTAGTTTTCGTGCCTTGTTGAACAGTGTAACTCTGAGGGAACGCATGGAGCAGATTTCTGCAGAACAGGGCCTTGATGGGGTGGCCACGGATTGTGCCAATCTGTTGAACAATGGTTTGGATTCTTACTTAAAAGGTTTAATCAAATCTTGTCTCCAACTTGTGGGAGCAAGGTCAGGGCATGAACCTACAACAAACAATACCAAGAAGCAGCAGACTTATATGAAGCTCGTTAATGGTCTCAGACCAGGTCATCATTTACAGATGAATGGTAGTAGATCGTCAGAAGCTGTGCACGAGCATGCTCCTGCTAACCAGGTATCATTGCAAGATTTTAGGGTTGCCATGGAGCTGAACCCCCGCCAACTTGGTGAAGACTGGCCACTGTTGCTGGAGAAATTAACACATGCAGTTGAGGAATAAGACATGTGCACTTTGCTGTCTTCAGGTCAAGCTTTTACCAGTCCCAACTGGATCAGAGGGCACAGTTCTTTCCAAGTTTTGTGCAGTCACTCTGCTACAGTTTTCTTAATGGCCTTTTGATCCAGTAAACAGCTGTTGAGGTCAAATTTGTCTCTTTCAAGGTGATAAGGACAAGATCCAGGAATCTTTATTTGACCTGCTGCAGGGCCTTAATTTTGGCCAGAGGCATCCCATTCGTTAGCAACTACTGGAAGGGACTTGAAAAAAGAATGCCCCTGTTGGTTGCACTGTTGTATCATTAGCATAATTCTCTCTGGGTATCTGCATTCTCCTGTAATTTATGGTCAATGAGCAAATTTAGAACAGTTTTGCAGGAATAAATGTGTAGCCTAGTACTTCAGCTGAAAGGTGAAACTGAATGATGCACTAGCTGAATGTGTATGTATCTTCAACATCAAAATTGATTGAAACCTCAACATTAACAATACATTTTTCCAGTAGCTTAATTGAGCTTATAGATTTTTATTTCGGAATTAAAGTTCATATGCGTATGCCTGATTTTGTGCCTATCCTCTATACTTTTTTAATTACACCAAAGAACTAGAACTTCATTGTTTGAGCCTCCACAACAGGGTCACACAAGCTGGAATACCTCTCAATTTACTCTACTTGCTGTTTGACTTCATTAACGTCTATGTTCTTGATTGCTAGAAGCACCAAGTATCTGATCTTTCAATTTGCTTATAAATTGTGGATTGATGTAGTGTACCTCTTTGCATGTGAAGCATGTTAGCTGTAATATATTCGCATAATCAATAGGATTGAAGACAGCTTTGTACAGATACAGTAAGGCATCCAACTCTGTTTGTCCTATTCTGTGATGAGGAATAGACTCGTTGAATACTTCAGTGAGATGCAAGCCTATTTTACTACTAATTGGTTACTGTGTAATAACTTAGGTACTGGCTTTAACATATTACAGATTCCATATTTGTCCATTTCCTAAAAGATTGTGTTTCCGTTCAAGTTCTTGAGTTACGTTGCTGTGTTGTATTCTTCTTCTTCTTTCTCACTAAAATTTGGGAAGTTTCTAGTCTCGCAGGAGTTATATTAGACTAAATTCACTTAGTACTGAGGATTTTATGCTATAGAATTGACCAGTGACTGAGAAGTGTTGTGTGATTGACAGCATTAGCTTTTACTTTTGTTATCGTGTCTCAGCTTATATATTTTCTTTAATTGCATATATAGTTTTTTTGTCTCAATGTATTTAACTCTCAAAGATGTATCATTGCTCTTTATTCATGCGGTCTGTGTAGTCGGAGAATCTCAACAGGGAGCTGGTCTTGACAACAAGTGCAAATCATATCCTCAATTGGAGAATTTCTGAATTATATGGAATGACATAGGTATCAGTAGTAGGCTGACCGAATGAGAGTAAAAAGAAAAACTGATAGGCAAGTAAAGTAGTAAAGAAAATAACTTGTTGTGAAAATGCAATAAAGGTTTGAAATGAAGACGATATTAGCCCCTCTTGCTGGACTGTGAAATTGATGCTGGTCATAGAACAAGAATACCTACCAGAAAGTGCAAAGGTAAGAAATAAGTTTATCCTTTTACGTCTCACTGCTCTGATATATCTTAGCTTTGACAGCCTGAATTGAACTAATGCATAACTTTTCTGGAAAACTGAATAATTACTTTTTTTACACACACGCTCATGCACACACACACACACACGTATGTATTGATGCATTATATATAGAGAGAGTATATACATTTGCGTATAATCATTTGTTTCATTTTTCTTAGTTCTTGATCTTTATGTGTAGCATCTTTCACCCATTATCTCTTATGTACTTTTCCAAATACAGGCACACCTTCCATATTGATAGACATGTTTCTAAGCTGTACACAATCCGGACACCAGTAAGTTCACTACACTGCCTGCCAATTATCAACCCATTTGCAATTTTTTCTTATGGGAATTTGCCAGCTAAGGATTTATCTTTTCAAGTCTTCCCGTCCTTCAATAGTTTCATGGAATTATAATTATGGTATGTAAATATCTTTTGCTCCAATTGTCAAGGAGGTAATTAAGAATAAAAAAGAGGTTTCCAGTTTGGTTCGGAGAATCTTTGGTACAGCATAGACTGGGTGCTCCTCCCTTTAGATTCTAGCTCTTTTTTGCTAGTTTTTTGCCTTTAGTTTGGATGTAAGCAGCACTTTCTTAGTGCTGTTTTTTTTTACATCAATAATGCTTACCACTTCAAAAAGGAATAAAAATGAAATTTCCCTTTTCTGTTTGCAGGAGTTAAAAGTATTTAATTAGCATTAATCTTCTTAAAAGAAATTTGCACCCCACAAATTTCTATTTGTTCGAGTATGTAAATAAATTGCAAATACGATCCAAGTAATAAATGCCCAAAGAAAGTAATAGCATATATGAACCATCACAAATCGGCAATTTATAACATAGGTTATTAATAAGCAAAAGAAGTGAAAATATATTAATACTTATATCATCTTTCATAGAATGCTGCTTACAGAAATGGAAAAGTAGGCAAAGATAATGTGGGAACATGTGTAATATTGTCACTAGGAGATGAGAAAGGTGGAGGGTTGGGGGTCTGGAATTTAAAATTAAGAGTTTGTTATTCAAATAGATTTGGAGATTCTACATGGATGGTAATGATATCTGGAAGAAGCTAATTTATGCGATATATATAGTAAATAGGTTAGGTGGAGTTCTCCTCTACTTCAATTAAATGCTAAGGGGTCGTTTGGTAGAGTGTAAGAATAATGAAATAGTGTGTGTTAGTAATGCTTGCATTGATTATTTCTTATGTATTGTTTGGTTTGGTGTATTAAAAATAGCATGCATTGCATAATTATTTTTTTTAAAATTATTTATTTACAAAGATACCATCCACAAATGTGGTGGAAAAGATGTAAAAAAGCTTTTGAGGGGCAATTGAGTCTTTAAGCATGCTAATGCATGCATTAAATCTCATTGCATTACTAATACCTAGAAATCCATGGTAGTAGTAATACACACCTTAATACACAATAGAGTTATACATAGCAAGGTATTACTAATACATCAAATTAATGCATGCATTCTATTTGCTAATGCACTCTACCAAACGACCCCTAAAAGTGGATTTTGGAAGGATATTTGTAGGCTCTGGGAAGAGTATATGAAATGTGCTAAATTGAAGGTTGGGAATGAGTGCAAAATAAATTTCTGGACAGATGTTTGGGTGGGAGATGAAAGTCTGAAGAATAGATTCCCTATCTTGTAATTGTTCCATTAATAAGAGTGGTACTATTGCTGAATTTCATTCAGATTCAGGTTGGCAGATCAATTTTAGAAGGAATTTGAATGACTGGGAACTGGAGGACTTTTGTCAGATATTTCAACAACTGAACTCAGTCCAGCTTGATAAGAGTCAGGTGGATTCTTTGATGTGGACAGTCAATAAAGATAAAAAAAATTCAGTTAAATGATGCTATACTACACTGTTAAAGGAGTCAGGTAATTGCGATAATACTTGGCTTTGGAAGATGATTTGGACAACAAAAGCTCCTGTGAAGGTGGATTGTTTGGATGGACTGCAACCCGGGGAGCATATTTAACTCAAAAAATCTGCAGAAGAGGATTTTCTTTGGGCAACAGATGCTACTTATGTGAAGATGACCTGGAATCAATAGGTCATCTATTTTTTCACTGCAGTTTCTCTAGACAATGTTGGGACCTATTTGTAAACTTTCGTGGCATCTTATGGGGAATGCTCAGAGATGTAAGGAGTTTATTAGAAAGCTGGAAATTTCAAAGGGTTCCAAGAGGTCTGAATCAAATTTGGAAGACCATCCCACTTTACATCTTTTGGACCTTATGGCTGTGGAGTCTAGAATAAATGCTTGCATTATCTGTTTTTCTGGTGTAAAAGCAATCTGTTAGTTGGTATGGATACACTGATTTTCTGGAATTGTAGGAGGAAAAGAGTAATAGCTTGTCTGCTTGGTCTTTGTATGAATCCTGTTTCCTTTTGTACCAGCTTGGCACTTTTTCAATAAAATCTTACCTTATAAAAAAAGTATTGTCACTAAGGTAATAAGAAAAACAGGTAGGCTTTTGCACCTAAACATCAGATTAACACATTGTAAACTAAAATGTTTCCATTCATCTGTTAAGAAATATTATCACATACTGTTTGTGTGTGTGTTTGTGTATTTCAGGAAATATGATCCACAACTTTTTGATCCAGTGAATATTGAAATAAAGTATTTAAGTTAGGTTATTAAGGGTCAGGAAAAATGTTGGCATTTTCTGTTTAATAGTTGATCTAGTGTTTGCACTGGTTTCTGCAAGTGGTTGGGGCAGAATTTGGAGAGTTAGAGGATTCATTTAGGTGGAATCTTGTGAAGAAAAGTTAGGCGAGTTGTCAGGATTTGGAGAAAATGTTGTGCTACAAGATCTGTGAGGATGGACTGGGATATTAGATTTTATCCTGCAAGTGGACTTCAGAAATTCAGAGTCCATTCTGTTTGATCTCTGTTTCCATTTGGATATGAGTGTTCCCTCTATTATAAAGGATATTCCTAAAGGACATTTTGAGGCTTGTAGCCATCACAACATGCAACAAAATCATTCCCTGGTAATAGAGGCTTCACCAACCTTGAACGTCTGTTCAATTTCATTTTCTTTTTGGTTCAGTTTCAAGCTCATAATTATTGGGCTATTCCTAGTTATCTCTTTCCTCTAGCCAACCTGACAAGTCTCTTTTGGGGGTGAGGTGGGCTGGTGGGAGGAAGCAGTTAGGAAAGAGAAGTGTCAAGTTTACTGGACATCTCTTGTTGGTTGCTTGTCTTTGAGGGCGAGAAAGTGCGGAATCACTTGCGTCCTCCATTACCTTTTTGCTTGTATCTCCAAGTATGGGTTCAACAAAAGTACTTCAAGATTCTTCTTTAATTTTCTTTAGGGTGCTTGCTTGAACCCTTTAATTAATTCAATGGACTCCTGCAGCATGGAAAGGAACAAGTTTGCATTTGAGACAACATTAATATAAAAGAGTTGGACTCTATGTAGTGTCCAATGGGGCGAGTACATAAATATTTATTGGTTATGTAATATGTAGAAAACTAATCTAATTAAAAGATATGACAGAAACTTGGCACGGACATCATTAGCCTATTAATTTTCCTTACCAATTAATCACATTACCTACCAATCCATGCTCTCCACGTTAAATTACTTTATACACACACAAAAAGTCTTCCTTACAGTTTTTTTTTTCCAGAGATACTTTGATATTCATGCTGAGGTTTGTCTTCCTTTTCATCTACTTCTCAAATTAGATTCCTCCTTTATGGTTTTAGTATTTCCATTTACACCTTGCATCCTGCACGGAGGAAATAGAGGGACAACTAGCTGTCTGACTAAGCATGATAGTTCCTTCCGGACACACTGAGGTCATATCTGTTAATAGTATTTCAATTACACCTTGCATTGTACATGGAGGAAATGGAGAGACACTAGTTGTCTGACTAAGCATGATAGTTCCTTCCAGACACACTAAGGTCATATCTGTTGATAGTATTTCAATTTACACATTGCCTTCTACATGGAGGAAATGGAAAAAGACAACTAGTTATCTGATTAAGCATGATAATTCATTCCGGACACTCTAAGGTCATTTCTGTAGATCGTCATGGAAAATCTGGAAAGAGGCTTTTCAACAACCTTGCCTTTTAGTAAAACCATCCTTCTACTGGTTCCAGCATTGCAGTCTTGCATTTCCAATTTTAAAATGCTATGATCAGTTTAATACTACATATTTTATAAATTAGAACTATGCAAAGGAAGTGCTATTGGGACTGTGCAATCTAGGAAAAGAACAAACAACAAAAGTGTGCCCCATCTATTCTTGTAGGGATTCTAATGTTTGTATAACTGTTTCAGCCTCATTTATGTGTTCCATCCTACACCATAAGGAAAACAAAAATATACAATTTAACTTTATCTTGTTGGTGGAGCTTGCAGAATCTTCAAAACATCTTGTATCTCTTTCCGTCCAGACAGTCCACCAAATACACGCAGGTATAATATTCCACCACAGTAGCTTCCTCTTCCTTGGGCATTTTATGTGCCAGTACTTCAGTAGATCATTTGTTGATCCTGGCATGATCTGTTGCAATCCAATCATTCTTAGGCTTCCACAATTGCAGAACAATCTCTGAGTGTCTCTCACATAAAAAGCAATTGCTACACAGGTCAGAGCCTCCTTTTTTGGAGATTCTCACGAGTGAGACACACTTCTTTACACACAAACCATTTAAAGCAAGCTATCTTGAATGGAGCTTTGGATCTCCAGATCTGTTTCTATGGCAAAGGACTTAGTAAGTTCTCCACTTTTGTTAAAATCTTGTAGCATGATCTCACGTGAACAGACCCTTGTTTCTAGGGATCCATGTTATGTTGCCTCCTGTATTAGTTAGATGCTGATATGTGTTTAAAAGACTGAAAAAATCAACAGCCCAGTTTTAACTGTCATAAGCTGGCCCTCACATCTTGCTCTTGTCCAAGCTAGTTACGCAATGGCACGTTGTTTACTTAGTTTGATGAAAGGTTTGAACTACTACTCTCTTATCCGGTACACCAGCAAATCTTCAGGTTTAGGTGGAGTGGAATTTGCTTGGGGCATAGTAGCTGGGAGGCCTTAACCTTATAGCTTGTAGCCTTGAATATCTCCTGTTCAATTGTTCTTGGACCTTAAATGTTTTAATAGATTTATTCAGCATTTTTATCTGATTTACCTCTGGCAGATTAGGGAGTACTTCCATCAGAATAGCGCTTTGAATTAAAAGAATAACTTTTTAGTTGAGTGTGGCTTGGGTTACGTACTATGTTGGATAGTAGCATAAAACGGGCGAGGAGAACTAGAGATAAAGTGTTGCAAGTAGAGTACCCTTCTGTTCCACCGGTTCCTGCAAAGGAGCACATAAATATGCAAACTATGGTGTATTGCCATGAAACTGGGATCAAGTTCCATCTGGGAGAGTACATAGCCCTCTTTGATGCTTTGCTTGTTGCATGGTTGCCGTCTTTAAAGTTATGCAGCAGTTTCTGAATCTCATGTAGATTCCTTATGATGTTCATGAACAGTAATGCTGAATCGCAAAATATGCTTTATCAGTGTCTTGTTAGCGGTAGCTAAGAGATTGCGAAGGAGGGGGGAGGGGGGGGGGGGGGAAGAATGATATTGAAATTGTCTTCTGGAGTGCATCCCAAATCTGCTCTCTCTTGCCTTTCTGTATCTGGGTTTTGTATGAAACTCATGCAATTTATTAGCGTAGGTGATGGTTTACCTTGATTATCTGCTTTTTTTTCGTGTTTTTTTTTTTGGAAACTTTTCAGGAATGGCTTGCTCTTGGAAAAACAGTTCTCGCAAATATATCCAAAACCTTAAGCTTGGCCATATTCAGGTTTTAGAATACATTGGTCTTATGTAACCCAAACACAATTTGCCCCTTTAAGTTAAAGACTTGTCTAAAAACAGTTGTTCTTTGAACAACTGTTTTCCAAGACTTGACCCAAAACTCAACTTATGCCAAAAAACATTCCAGAAACTAAACAAAAACCAACTCAGAATATTTTTGAACATTTCATTGGAGGAAGCATAATCGGAGCCTTACAACAATCTGTCTTGTCAAGTTAGTGCCCTTGAATGCTGCTTTAGATCTACTTTTCAGTTATCAACACTGGAGCATGTAAGAAAGCACTGTAAATTTATTGGTCCTAAAGGTACCGTAATTGCCTATGTTTAATTATCAGCTGGGATCTTGATCTATTTTAATTGTTTCAATCTTTTCAGGCCTTCTCTGTTGGCCACGACTTATCCACTTAGTCCTGTTTATGTTTTCCCTTACTTGTAATAGTTTTGGAGGATCCGACATGGGTGTGGCAACATGTTCAGAGGGTCCAAGCAACTTAGCTTGTAACTGTGAGACCTTGAGTGATTGAACGCTTAGATAATTTTGGTCAAACTCTAAGCCCTTGATTATTACTCTACTTCTTCCTTTATTGCGAAATTTTCTTAAATGACTGAATGATTAGATAATATTAATGTTTTGTCCTGTTCTTCAAATTATCCATCATTTTAGAAATGCACGTGAAAGAATGCAGACTACATTAAGTAACACTTTCCATGGTATTACTCTGCAACCAAATTACTAATGTAGCTTCACGAGAAGTTTTAATAGTTGAATATTGTATTGTATCATTATTAGTTTCTATCCCTCAGTTTCATTATCCTGGAAAAAGAAAGTATTTTGGAGTTTTGAAGTTTTTCGTAACTTCATCCCACTGGAGGATACTAAAATTTTCTGATGAATGCATAGTACAGAAGCTGAATCAACCTTTTGTTTTCTATTCACCTTCAGCCCTCTGGTGGATACCAAAGCTTTCGGACGAATGCATGGTACAGAAGCTGAATCAATCTTTTGATTTGCACTCATTTTACAGAGGGGTGTGTGAGAGCATTGTTATGAAACATGCATGAGATTTCTTCTCTTTTATTCTTTTTCCGTGATTTGAGCAT
Organism: Solanum dulcamara; assembly: GCF_947179165.1. NCBI lineage: Eukaryota > Viridiplantae > Streptophyta > Magnoliopsida > Solanales > Solanaceae > Solanum > Solanum dulcamara. The sequence goes on from NC_077244.1 coordinate 70,026,774, forward strand.
CAGACACGACAACTCTCAGTTTATCAGCATCGTGTCTCTGGTAACATGACTACCACAGATGATGCAGGTTTTGGCGTCCACGAAACATCATAGACTAGAAAATTGAGTTCTTGACAGTTCTCTTTTCTTTTATTTAAATAACAAGATTGTTTTAAATTATATGTTACACGCAATTGTTGCACCTATACTGGCTACATCAGTTAAGGGGATAGCCATACTCCATACTATATACAATTGACCTTCCAGTGGTGAGTTGCAGCAATGCCTCCCACTTCATATTAAAAATTCTGTTATTTATGGTCCATCATAGGAGTATATTTTGATTCTTTTTTCAGATGCCACCTTGTGGATGGGCCAGTTTCGATAGCACTGCCTCCAATTTATTAGAGTTGTGTCTATATTGCGATCACAACGGGTATGAGTTACATCCTTATAGTATTTTTTTTGTTTCTGCATTTCAGACTTGAGCAAAGAAAGTAGGAAAATTGAGCTCTTCAGAGCTTCTTTATTTAGTGCCGATTTTTTCATACATCATCAGGACCATGGGATATTTACAACTGATAATGTTGTCATGAAAGTCCCCATATCTACTCAGGTGATTGAGAAATATAAGTGGCATACATCTCTTCACTCTTTCAGATACTCTTATTGTTGCAGTGCAGCATACCATCTTAATGGTGTGATCTGGAGAGGAGGATGGTTTAGCGCTCTGGTTGAACCATACAAAATCCCTAAACAACGGTTGATTCCTTGTGCTTAATGTGCCGAGATGTCAATTCAGACTCCATCCCTCCAAGCATTTCCCACATCACCTGTATATCAGCATATCCACAGGACTGTATATCACCTTGAAGCTTCAATAGTCCAGCACCTGAAGGAAACAAAACCCAGTATACAAGTATGTAAGTACTACTCCATAAAGCTACTGTCTCTATGTTTTTCACTTTTCTCCTTGACTGTCCAAGGTTTATGAAGTTAAAAGGTTTCTCTTCTACCCTAGTGTAGTGAATAACTCGTAATCCTCCGTTCTGGTGTCTGACTGGACACGGAATCTGAGAAAGAATGATAACTTTTGAAACTTTGTAGTCTAAAACAAGCATCTCTATAAAGTTAAATTGTAGAAAAACCAAAGGGAGAAGTTTGAAAAAAAAACTAGTTCATGCATATGTTGCTTCTTCCTATATGTTCACTATAAAGATTTTCTGCATTAAATCAAGAGCAAGAAAAAGTTTTTTGACTAACCATCTTTGCGAGGCTTAACACGAGCAGAAACAGCACCCCAAACTCGTCTAACCGGAAAAACCATTTTTTGCCACAAATCCTCCATCTTCTCTCCTCCCATGTTTGGTTGAAAATTAAAAGCAAGAAAGGGTTTAAAGTACTCTTTGAAGCAGTGAAGAATGAAGTGACTGGAAAATAATAAAGGAGTGATGTGTTTCTTCCACTCTTCATGTGGGGTTTCACAAAAGCAGTTTAATTAATGATACTTGACAGATATATATACAGTGAAATACGGATGTATAAGTTTGAATTTTCTAACAACTCTGTAAATTAAGCAGACAAAATTTACCCCACTTTGGATTTGATATTTTCACTAAAGAAACAAAAATTATTCACCGACGGGACCCTTGTGTAAGAGATATTTTGGTGCCTCAAGTCTCTCGTGTTGTGGCCTCGGGGGATTGTTTTAGTTATTATTTGGACAGTTTATCATAATTGTTTTCAAATACTATTTAAATAATTAATTATTATAACTTATAATATTTTTATATATATTAATTTTATTTTTAAAAATTAAAAATATTATAATTAAATTCATATTAAACATTAATTAATTTGACCAATCAAGAGAAAATCATTTTGGGATGGAGGTAGTGTTTTCTACTAGTGCTACAGTGCTGGTTTTTGACTTCTCTTGATTCAAAACGTGTCATGTTTTCAGTGGGAAAGAAAGGAGAAAAATGACACCTTTATATTATAATTAAAAAATATTGTGTGGTTGGGCGGTTTGACTCTTTAGATTTTTATACCTCAAATGGAGAGAACATTATTAGTGAGCCTTTTTTCCGAAAAATATTATTTACATGCGTTGTTTACCCCAAATATAGTAAAATAACTTCAAATTAAGTAATAAATTAATTAAGAATTTTTTTTATAGTGTTGTCAATTCAATTTTGCTACATTTAGTGTGAGTGGATTTGGAGATTGGGTGAGCTAATCAGACCAAGATTCCTAATCCAAGAAATGGAAAAGGAAAGGAGAGAAATGAAGGACACAAGGAGTAAGATATTTTTGTGTATTAAAGAATACGTGGAGTCTTTTGAGGTTCTACAATTATTACAACTTTCCCGTACTGTCGGCAATGGGGTCTAACTAACACCACGTTTTTATCAGTTTTTCGATGGATTTTATTTTATGCATTTAACTTATATATATTGATGATCAATGATTGAATTAACTATGTATTAGGTATAAATAGAAGAGGTTCGATTAAATTCTCTTTGTTAAAAGGCCATATAATACAAATAAAGTAAAAGTAGAGATTATATATTTTTCACCATTTTGCCTATTAACTCAAATGATGTAAAATTTAATCAGCAAACAATATAAATTTGAATGGTTTAGGATGATTTTGCGACCTGAAGACGTCAACATGACTAAAGTTGTCCTGAGAAGAAAGGCCCGATTCAACAATATTATTTACCATAGGTGGACGTTTTATTCTTTTAATTATAATGTGGTTTTACTCACCGTCACCGTCACGTGGCAGCTTGGGATCTCTTTTTTTTTTTTTAGTTTGGTTATTTATTTATAAACTAGGTAAATTATTGGCACTTCAAGCGGTGGTGAGCTACCTCAATAAGTTTATTCTTGATTATTCAATAATATTCGTGTTTTCGAGTGAGTACACTGAATTGTCTAAAGAATTTTATCCCAAGATGAATTGTAATTTTTTTGTAATCCTACAGCTAATAAATTTTTATTTTAAGTCTTAATACATTTTATTAATAATTATTCGCTGTACTCCAACTTTTGATGAAAATTCAAAATCACATCTCTTGAATTTTAATAAAATAATGTATGAAGAACAAATTATTTGGATTAAATGATTTCTGTCAATGACACTATTTTGCTAGCAAAACGATATTTGTTGTTTTTTTTGTTTCGATCACTACTTTATTATTAAGTTTACTTATGATTATTCAGTAATATCCATGAAAAGGATTATTAAAAGATAGTTGAGGCGATAGAAGAAAAACAATTATTTAAATTTGAGAAAAGCAGAAAGAATATTTGAACTTGTATAAAACATATTGCATAAAAATAAACTGATTAATATATCTTCAATGGAGAGTATTTGTCATTGGCAATACGAAATATGTCAATTCAATCAAGTGTGAGATCAATATAAACCGTTCCGTTCTCAATACATTTTAAAAGCTCTAAATGCATGTAAATGACACATCTTTTTAAATATATTCTTTTTACAAGTTTAGATCTCCTTAAGTGAACCTCAACATATACCATAAATAAAGACCATAAAAACTTCCAACGGTTTTGAATTAGTTCTCAATCACATTAGTTTTTTACATAAAATATAAATTGAGAAATAGTTTTAATGTATCAAATATGTAGGTTAATGTCCTAGAAATGTCAGTAGATTTGAAATCTAGTATCTTTCCCGTTATATTGCGTATAAGTCCACCCATACATAGTCCCTTCATACTCATTTTACTAACTTCCAAATACTTTTGGCAATGCAGGAACCACTTTACATTTTTGTCGAGTGATGCCATTGAATCTTTTAAAATCCATCGTATCAATCCATTAAGATATGTTGTAGATCCTTGTTCTAAAACGAGTTCCATTGAGGTCGAGAAGTTCTTTTCAAAATAACAACCTAATCACCATATGCAACTAATAAGTGCGATCAAAAACTAATAAGTAGAAATAATTAAAATTAAGGTGATTTGTTAAAACGTTCAGTGGGTAGAAAAGAAAATTTGCAAGGTAATCACTTGCTAATATTAGACAGGCCATTTATCGGGAGGAGTGAAGTCTTCTCATGATCTCAGATACCTTGTCCACCTGAATTTCAAGAGAGGATGAATATAGGTATTAAGAAAAATTGAAGTGATCCAGCAAATCAAGCAAACTCATTTGAAGATCATAGCTAAAATCAGAAAGCAATAATGAATTTGAGTAGCTTCCTGCCACATGACTAAATAAATAGGCGAGTGAATAAGTGGAGTGTTTCTCCAAATAGTTGAACAAATTTAAAGAGCAAAATCAGAAACCACAAATGGTGATAATCACTATTTTCACCCGTGTTGATTGAGCGAATCGAGAATTGATTGTAAATAACATCTGGTAAAACTTGGAGAAACAATTCAATGTGAACACTTTGTAAGTGATTCAATTAAACAAATGAAACAAAAAAATATTTCAGTGGTTGCACCAAGAATAACATATTATAGGGAAAACATAACATAATTCGTAACTTATCCATTTAGTTCCTGGTCAAAGAATACAGACACCAAATTTGTATTTTAGGAGAGAAATATTTTCACTATCATTTATGTGGAAATTTAAAGAGTACAATTTTTTTAACAACGGTATTAATGTGGAAGCGAAAAAAATACTGAAAATTGAGAAAAACACATTCACCCGGGGAGAAATTCAGCTTTGACAAAGTTGCTCAGCTTTGCTCTACCGCATAAAATGCACAAATAAGTAAATAGTGTATAAATCACAAGACCAAATAAACATGTAAAAAGTTACAATACGATAAATAATAATTAAAAATAAAGATTTTAAAAAATGAGGAATTATCGTAATGCAATTAATATTAAAATACTGGAGAAAAAATGAACCTAGATACGTGAGGAGCAATGTAGGGATGAATTGAACAAAAGAAGCAAATAGAGAAAATGAGGGGCAAAAACAGTAGGAAGTTGGATTTGGCACAAATAATATTACTCTTAAGTGCATATTTCAGTTGATAGGTTAAAATGTTAATAAATTAATGGGTGTCTCTAGAGTGATTATATATACGTTAAAACTGATTATACACATATATAATGGATTATACATTTTTTATTCAGTTGGCAGCTATTTTAAGTTTTTCTTTAGTAATTAATCCGCTATTTAAATACTTCTTTGATTAATTTTTCCTTCATTTTCTCAAAACAATCGAACTGCATAGTAATACCATAACAAAAGAAGAATAATCTTTTGTGAAGAAGTTAGGTAATTCTTAAAATTGTGATCAAATTTTTTCATCATAGGTACTTAAAGAGACGGCTATTTAATAAAAGCAGTGAATATGATTGTGTGAAGAAAGAAAAAGATGAGGATATGATCATTCACAAATATATGTTTGCAATGTACTTTTTAGTGTGCACCAATGAAGCTTATTTGACTCACTTTCTGAAATTTCGTCCAATTCATTACCAAAGTTATAATGTAACAGTTTAGTTAGTAACAATTATAGTCTTCTAATATCCTATAACCTAGGAGTGTCCAGTTTCAATACATGAAATTTTTAGTTTGTGAACAGAAAGATGCTCACGACCAGCATGAATCTCAATATTTAAGTGATGCTTAATTATAATTTTCTCTGCATTAGGAATCTCATACATTCTAGTATTTGTATTGTCAAAAACTGAGATTATAATGTAATGGTATTTTTTTATTAATACCGACATCCATTATGAACTATGAATACTTAAAGTGAAAGATCTACAGATTTAATACTCAGCTCTAAATTATTTACTGGGACAGTTTCTTCGTTAGTGAACATAACTACATGTTGAAATTGTATGACATAAGCATTATTGTTGTTTAGTTTTAATTTCTTATATTAGTATCTGAGCTTATATTAGTTGAACTTTTTACGATCAAAAAGAATCCAGTGAAGAATACTGAAAACAAATGATACATTATGCTTTAAAAAACAATACAAAGACATATCATTAAGTTGCGTATGCTTTAGCTACCCATCTAAATTGAACGTATGACCACTTTAACAATTGATCTCTATTTAAATTGTGACTCTTTTACACTTCACAAGCAACAGGTCAGCAAATTGCCTTTTTAAAAAAAAAATTGCAATTCTTTTCAAAGTTCAGCTAACCACAAATACATCTTCATGGTAAAGGTATTTTGATGATGGAGTAGAAAGATTGGCAAGGTTTACGTGACCGGTGTTTTGAGGCAAATTTAAATGAGTTTATTTCAAATTCTTCCTGCCATACAATTAATTGTTGTTTATTTAGTTCGCTATGAGTTATCATGATCTTTAATTTTGGAGCTGCACACTTGATTATAATTGTTAGTTCATCCAAGAAAGGTTCGTTTAGCAAAGAGATGGATGCACTTCTTTCATTTTCAGTGCTGAATAACAACTAACAGGACAAAGTTACAGTGTCATTCTAGTATACTTTCTTTTGTAAAGAATTTTAAAAGTTGCAAAGGAATTTACGGGAGGAGCAACCTTGAAAATTTATGAAAAAGGGGAAAACTGTAGCAAGAGGAGTTAAATATATTTTTTAGGGGAGAGTGTCATGTAAAAATTGTCATTTTGGATTGTTTTTAGATGTCAAATTGAGGAAAACGAAAGATTTTGAAAGTAACAAACTTGAGAAGTGTTGGGAAGGATGACATATAAAAGTTGTCGTTTTGGGATGTCGTTGATGTCGATTTTGTTATAAAGGAAAACGGGAGATTTCGAAAGTAATAAACTTGAGAAGTGCTGAAAAGGAAAATCTATTGCAAAGAGAGGAGTTTTATATATTTTGGAAAATGAAGCATTTCATATAATAGTACAAGTTTTTTTTTTTTTTTTTTTTTTTTTTGCGTTGGATTGGCAGATTAAAAGGAAGGCAGGAGAAGTCCTAATAAAGGGTAATGCCACAATTTCGTGAGACAGAAGTGCAGCTAAGTGTGAAAAGCATTATATCTGAATGTGGCCAGAACGTCCCTGCTTGGGGAATTTCTGTTTGTTTTTAACAGAAGTAGGTGCTAAACGAAAGTTGTAGGGAAGAAACAAAAATGAACGGGGAGAAAAGAAAGGAGATTAAAAGAGCAACATACATGGCTGAGTCGAAGGGATTTGGGGTGACATTTTACACAATTTCAAATGTTGTGGGTGTTTGGGGGAGGAAGCACCACAACTAAAGTTTGATATGATAATTAATATGAAAATAAATTAGACACGAGAATTTTACGTGGAGACCTCTCTAACTGATAGAGAGGAAAAACCACGGGTTAGAAGGATCTCACTATTAAATATGGAGTACACTGCTCTCAAATACAAGGAGAAAAAAACCACTTCTCTGTGAGACGATCTTTGTTGGGGCCTACTACCAACATGTCATCAACATACAACAACAAAATAACAAAATCTTCATCACCAAATCTCTTGTAATAAACACAAGGATTTGAACTATGTCTGTTGTATCCAAGGCTTATAATGAAGGAATCAAATCTCTTATACCAACATCTCGGCGCCTGTTTGAGACCGTATAGAGATTTGTTTAACCTGCAAACCAAGTTCTCTTTTCCCTGTTCTTCAAAACCTTCTGGTTGGAGCATGTAAATTTCTTCTTCAAGTTCTCCATGAAGAAATACAGTTTTGACATCTAACTGCTCCAAGTACAATTTAAATATAGCGCATATCGCTAGGACCACTCAAATTATTGTGAGTCGAACCACCAGAGAAAATATCTCATTGAAGTCTATACCTTCTTTCTGAGCGAATCCTTTCACCACCAATCTTGCACGATACTTCTCCACTTGATCATTACCATTGTGTTTGATCTTGTAGACCCATTTGTTTTCAATGGCCTTCCTTCCTTGTGGTAATTGAACAAGATCCCATGTTTCATTTTTATGAAGAGCTTCAATTTCTTCTTGCATTGCTGCCACCCACATAGATGATTCTTGGCCTTTCATAGCCTCGTAAAAAGTTGAAGGCTCTCCATCTTCTGTTAATAGACAGTATGCAACATTGCTCTCCATAAAATAATCTGAGTGCCAAGCTGGTTCTCTTCTCTCCCTAGTTGACCTTCGAACTTGTGGAGTTTCGAACTCAACTTGCTTTTTTTCTTCGTGCTTTGGTGCTGCTTCAGAAAAAACTGGAACTTCTTCAATTTCTTCAACTTTAACTGTAGTAGTCTCTGATTTTTCTTTTGAAGTGCTACCTTCTTTTGCTTGTATCTTGTTTTCAAAAAATACAACATCCCTTTTGATTACCACATTGTGGGCTGTGAGATCCTACAAGCGATACCCCTTGACTCCATAGCATATCCTAAGAAAATGCATTTCCTAGATTTCGGATTCAACTTCGATTTTTCTTGGGTGTTGTACATAACATAAGCAGGACTTCTGAATATATGTAAGCGGGAATAATCAACTGGTTTTCCTGTCCACATCTCCATTGGAATTTTTAGATCAATTGCGGTTGATGGTGACTGATTGATCACATAACAGACGGTTTTGACTGCTTCTGCCTAGAATGGTTTTTCCAACCCTACAGTTGCCAACATAGCTCTTGTCCGTTCCAACAAGGTTTTGTTCATCCGCTCTGCTAGTCCATTTTGTTGTGGAGTATATGCCACCGTGAACTGCTGTTTAATACCTTTTTATTTACAGAAGTTATCAAATTCATCACCAGTGTATTCTTCTCCATTATCTGTCCTCAAACACTTGATTTTTTTCTCAGATTCAAGTTCCACCTGCGCTTTGAATTCTTTGAAAACTGGAAAAACATCTGTCTTTCTCTTGATTGGATACACCCAACTTCTCCTGGAGTAATTATCGATAAATGACACGAAATATTTCGCTCTTCCTAGTGACTCCACCGGTGCTTGCCAGACATCAGAGTGGACCAGATCTAATATTTCGTTGCTTTTAGCAGAGGAACTGCTAAACTTCAGTCTATTTTGCTTACTAGTAACACAATGCTCACAAAAGGATAGTGATACCTTTTTTAGCCCGGAAAGAAGCTTTTGCTCAGCAAGAATCTTCAAACCTCGTTCCGACATATGGCCAAGTTTGTGATGTCATATCATCGTTGATTCTTCAAATGAACTTGCTGACGCGGTTGATGCTTCTCATTCTTGGTGTGTTTCACCTTTAAGCACATATAGGTTTGCAATAAGTTTTTACGCTTTTATCACTACAAGCGCTCCTTTGGATATTCTCATAACTCCACCATGAGTCTTATATGAACATCCATTATCATCTAGTTGTCCTAAAGACAATAGATTCTTGTTCAAGTCTCTTACATGTCGTACCTCCTGGATGGTGCGTACTGTGCCATTATACATCTTTATTTTGATGGATCCAATACCAATAACATCCAAAGCATGATCGTTTCCCATGAACACAGACCCTCCTGAGATAGGATTATATTGATAGAACCATTCTCTCCGGAAGTCATGTGCCATGTTTCTCCTGTGTCCATGATCCAGACATCAGCGAAATATTTTCTGCCTTCATTATTTGATATTGCCTCACTAAATAAAATATTGTCATCATTCGAGGTACATGCAACATTCTCTTGAGCATTTGATGGCTCAGGGTTGTTACATTCCGTATTTTTGCATTTTGGATTATTCGTAAGCTAACGATTATAAATTCAAGGGCTTTTAATTTTGAATTTTAAAAGGACATGATTTGTTGTAGATGCCAAGTTATATGAATAATTTATGTGTAGTAAAATACATCTCAAGAAGGACCCTTAAGCCGAATCAAAATAGAAGCCATCAAATATGTTTTTCTTAAAGTTACGTTTCGGGTAAGCTGACTTCGGGAGGCCATAACCTCTTTATAATTTGAGAATTTGGGAAAACTCTCAACATGAAAGTTGTAGATAATTGAAATATCTTTCCAACCATAGGTTGTAGGACAAAATGTGATATCGGAGTAATAAGATATAGACGTTTTAAGTCTGACAGGCCAAACTAAATAGTGAATTCGGCCCAACCCAATTCTAATTCGGGTCAGGCCCAATACCCACGAAATTAATCAAAATTCTATGTCTTCCTTCATAGTTTAGACCAAGAAATATCTGGAAATTTCCAGAGAGAGTAAGATAAGGGAAAGCTAGAGAGAAACACCAACATCTACCACAATTAAAGCCCCGAATCTCAAAGCTCTTGAAGAGAAAATTTTTGTACGTCGCTTTGGCTTCAATTTGAGCTAGATATCATCCAATAAGGAGAAGATTTTATGTGGTGCTGCAAATTTAAGGTAATATTAAAGTCTCCTTTTCATTGTTAACAAGTTTAGTTAGAGTTTTAACGGATTAGAACGGAGAAAATAGTGTTATAAACTAGTTTGGTGATTTGTTGAGATTTATGGGTTAAAGGGTTGTTTTAGGTAGATTAAATGGAGGAAATTAGGTTAGTGATGATGTATAATAATGGTTGATATTGTTTTGATGTTGTTGATGAGTTGTTGTTCTTGAATTTGGAGGAAAAAGGTGTATGAAGATTGTGAATGTTCAAACCCGTTTTTGGAATTGAGTAGCTGGTAGTAATTCTGGAATATCTCATTGTGTAGACCTTCGATTTTAGATATTAAACATGTTTTGGAAAGATAATACACGTACCTACAACTCTTATGTTTATGTCTTAGTCTATATCTGCTGTTATTATGTCGAAAACTGAGCATGAATCATAAGACAAATTCTGTCCAGATTCTGGATTGAAAATTCCTTCATGTATAGTTGTTCGTATTTTGATGATATCTCTTTGTAGAAAATGAATTTTGAGTTGATTTCTTTTGTATTGGAAACTTAAGACAGAGATCTAAATGTTTCATGAAGGTTATAAAGTCCAGTTTTGCCGTTTTCATTTTCAAAATTTAGATACAACGTGAGGTACTTGACTTTCCGAATTTACTGCTTTGGTAACATGAATAATAAATCTTATTTTGTGTCAATATTTTGGATTGTTGATGTTGGTTGATGATTATATGGCTGGTTTGAAAGTGGGAAAAGTGAGTGGTATAGGGGAGGTGCTGTCCAATTTTTTTTAGAAATAACCTACTAACGATAGACTACGTTTTATTCTTGTCCATAGCTTAATCATAGTGCTTAACGTTTTAATATAGGTTGAGACAATATTGGACAACATATACGTATAAACGCTAAAGGTATGTAAAGTTAACTTTTTCTTCTTTTGGCATGATCCATATGAAACGAACGAATGACGTATGCTTAAATTCCAAAGAAACTCTTATTCGTAGATATACTCGGATGGCTACCGTTCTTGATTTTCAAAATTTATATTGTTATGTCTTGACTCATGTGTATAATTCCAGCCATCCTAGTTGGTATAACTCATGTTGTGGTATAATTCATATTTTAGTATAATCCATAATTAGTGTGATTTATAATGACTATTGTCTTGGTTTTCAAATGATGGTCTGTTTTGTTTATTCTATTAAGTCTCCGATAATGATTAAATTTCACAAGGTTGCTAATGATATCTTATTCGTGCATGTTATTATGGTATTATTCACCGAGTCCTACGATAGGCCGGGTATGTTATCATGTATGGATTCCACTACATTATTCACCGAGTCCCTTACTAGAGGGCCGGGTACGTGATATGATAATATGATATTATAATGATATGACGATATGATTATGGCACCGAGTCCCATAATGGGCCGGGTACGGTATCAGTGTACACTACTCTATTCACCGAGTTCCTTGCTAGAGGGTCGGGTATGGTATATATATACATATGACGATTTATTGATATAATTGTGACACCGAGTCCCATAACGGGCCAGGTACGATATATGATGATGATATGCATGTCTTTATTTTATAACACACAGGTACAGTGATTTATTGATTATGATACTTGACTCCTGAATCTTTATTTCAGATGTGATCTCCTTTACGATATTTTATGCTTTATATACTCGGTACATATTTCGTACTGACCCCCTTCTTCGGGGGGCTGCGTTTCGTGCCCGCAGGTACAGATACTTATTTTGGAGAGCCGCCACCTTAGGATTCTACTCAACGGGTTGAAGTGCTCCATTGTCTCGGAGCCTAAACTTTTGGTACTAATCCTTATAATGTATATATTTGTGTATTTTGGGGGTACAGCGGGGCCCTGTCTCGTCATATGCTATTGTTAATCCTCTTAGAGGTCTGTAGACACATGAGTGAGTTGTATGTAGATATTGTCTGATGTACTAGTATGGCATATGTTTTTGGACATTTACATTCGGAGTGAAAGCCTTGTCGGCTTACGTATTATGTTATCTTATTTTTGACAATTAAGACTCCCCAAGAAATAGCTAATTTTGGTATATATATAAGTGACAGTTTGAGACAACGTGCTACCCATATAAATTCTATATCGTGTTTAATTGTCGATTGACAAAAGATAATATGTGTGTATACGAGTGTCCAATTCGGACACTAGTCACGGCCTACGGGGCTAGGTCGTGACAAAAGTGGTATCAGAGCAGTTCATCCTCGGAATGTCTACAGACCGTGTCTAGTAGAGTCTTGTTTATCGGTGTGTTGTGCACCACATCTATAAACAGGAGGCTACAGGACATTTAGGATGTTATCATTTCTTTTACTTTAAATCGTGCGATAGAGCTGTATTATCAGGATAATTTCTCCCTAACATACTATTATATTTACAGCGATGCCTCCAAGAAAAGCGACAGCTGCCCAAAAGGGAAAGTCAGTAGTAGGAGAGACTAGTCGGACCCCGAGGATTACTAGGGCCCGTGCCCAGTCTATGCCTGAGGTTGTGCTCCAGTCGGCGAGCTCTACTACGCCGCCATATGAGGAGAGAGCAGCAGCAACTGACACTATGGATCGGGGGGTTGCTTCACCGCCATCTCCAGAGGCTCCAGTACCTGAGCCTCCAGCTCCTCAGCCAGGGGCAGAGGACAGGGCTATGAGAGATGCAGTTCAGTTACTGACCAGAATAGCGACAGGGCAGGCTCGCAGGCATGGGTTAGGGGTTGACTATGCTGATAGACATGATAGTTTAAGGGCTCGTGATTTCTTGACTTGTAATCCTCTAGAGTTCTATGGGTCAAGGCCCGGGGATGACCCGCAGGAGTTTATCCGACAGGTGCAGCGTACGTTGAGAATAATTAAGGCTTTTGAGACAGAGTCTGTTGAGTTAGCTTCCTATCGGCTGCGTGATGTAGCTGTTAATTGGTATGAGTCATGAGAGTTATCTAGGGGCGAGGGTGCTCCTCCAGCGGTGTGGGGTGAATTTGTGGAGGCCTTCCTTGGCCACTTTCTACCTCCAGAGATGAGACGAGCCAGAGTAGACAGGTTTTTACAATTGAGGCAGAATGGCAGGAGCATCAGAGATTATAGCCTTGAGTTTGACTCGTTGGCGAGACATGCGCCAGCTATTGTAGCTGACATGGCTGATAGAGTGCATCGGTATGTGATGGGGCTGGATCGTTATTTGATTGATAGCTGTATGGCAATGGCTTCTCAGCCAGGTATGGACATTGCTCGGGTACAGGCATATGCACAGGGGGTAGAAGATCGGCACAGAGGGCGTCAGCCCGATAGAGATCATGATAGAGGCCAGCGTAAAAGAGCTAGATCGGCTAGTTATTCTGGGGAATTTCAAGGCGGGCAGCCTCAGCAGTACAGTAGATATCCTTCTCAGCCAGCCCGGAGTGCACCCCCACATTTCAAAGGTAGTAGATTCGATAGCACAGGGTATTCAGGATCCGGTCAAAGCTCCAGGGTTTCAAGTTCACAGATAAACAGGGGTTCGCGTCAGTCGAGACCACCCTTGCCTCGGTGTCCTCGTTGTGGTAGGTCACATTTTGGAGAATGTCGTTTTTCTTACAGGTGCATGCTTTACTTGCGGCCGTCAAGGCCATATTATGAGGGAGTGTCCATTTAGGGGTAATTTAAGTGGTGCAGCTCAGCCTACTGGGTCAGTTGTTGGCTCATCTTCTTCTGTAGCTATGCGCCCTGTGGGGCAGGGTATTCAGATAACAGCAGGCCGTGGTAGAGGCCGTGGTGGATCTTTCAGTTCTAGCGGTCCTTCGAACCGCATATATGCCTTGGCTAGTAGTCAGGACCAGGAGGCGTCGCCAAATGTAGTTACAGGTATATTATCGATTTTCTCGCAGGATGTATATGCATTGATAGATCCAGGTTCCACCTTATCATATATATCTCCCTTTATTGCTAGTAGAATCGGAATAAAATCTGAATCAATAGAACCATTTGAGGTAGCTACACCGATAGGAGATTCTGTTATAGCCAACAAAGTATATAGAGATTGTTCGGTGATTATATATAGTCGACACACCAAGGCAGATTTGGTAGAGTTAGCTATGACAGAATTTGATGTTATTATGGGCATGGATTGGCTAGCTTCTTGTTATGCTAATATTGATTGTAGAGAAAAAGTAGTTCGATTCCAATTCCCAGGAGAACCAGTCATAGAATGGATGGGCAATACAGCATCACCGAGGGATAAGTTTATTTCATACCTCAAGGCAAGGAAAATGGTTAGAAAGGGTTATATTTATCATCTAGTTCGTGTCCATAACTTGGAAGCAGAGGAATTGACTCTTCAGTCAGTTCCGGTAGTTAACGAATTTACAGATGTATTCCTAGATGAACTTCCAGGTCTTCCTCCTGAGCGGGAGATAAATTTCAATATAGATATATTGCCAGATACCTAGCCTATATCTATTCCTCCCTACAGAATGGCACCCACAGAACTGAAGGAGTTGAAGGAGCAACTGCGAGACCTATTAGAAAAAGGCTTCATTAGGCCCAGTATATCACCTTGGAGAGCACCGATATTATTCGTGAGAAAGAAAGATGGGTCACTACGAATGTGTATTGATTATAGGCAGTTGAACAAGGTGACAATAAAGAATAGATATCCTCTCCCCAGGATTGATGATTTATTTGACCAATTGCAAGGTGCTAAGTGTTTTTCAAAAATAGACTTGCGGTCAGGCTATCACCAGGTACGGGTAAAGGAGGCAGATATTCCAAAGACTGCGTTTAGGACCCGATACGGGCATTATGAGTTTCGGGTGATGTCTTTTGGGCTGACTAATGCCCCAGCAGTGTTTATGGATCTTATGAACCGAGTGTTCAAGCCATTCCTAGACCTGTTCGTGATTGTATTTATTGATGATATTCTGGTCTACTCACGATCGGAAGGGGAGCACGTAGATCATTTGAGGAAGGTACTTGGGGTGCTCCAACACCAGAAGTTGTATGCTAAATTTTCTAAATGTGAATTCTGGTTGACTTCAGTAGCATTCTTGGGGCACATTATTAGAGCTGATGGTATTCGAGTAGATACATAGAAAATCGAGGCCGTAAAGACTTGGCCTAGACCTACGACACCTACTGAGGTACGTAGTTTTCTTGGGCTAGCAGGATATTACAGGAGATTCGTTGAGAAATTTGCTTCAATTTCAGCACCTTTAACAAGGCTAACTCAAAAGGCCGTTAAGTTCCAGTGGACCGATGCCTGTGAACAAAGCTTTCAGTTGCTGAAAGACAAGTTGACTACGGCCCCAGTTCTAACCCTTCCTGAAGGACCAGATGTCTATGTTATTTATTGTGATGCTTCTGGTGTTAGGTTAGGTTGTGTATTGATGCAACATGGTAGAGTCATAGCTTATGCCTCCCGACAGTTAAGGAAGCACGAAAGAAATTATCCAACTCATGATCTGGAATTAGCAGCAGTAATTCATGCTTTGAAACTATGGAGGCATTATTTATATGGTGTACATATTGATATCTATACGGACCACAAAAGTCTCCAATACATCTTTAAGCAGAAGGACCTGAATTTGCGACAGAGAAGGTGGCTAGAGTTGCTGAAAGATTATGATGTTAATATTCTATACCACCCAGGGAAAGCAAATGTTGTAGCAGATGCACTTAGCCGTAAATTCATGGGTAGCCTGGCAGATGTACAACCAGAACGAGAAAAGATAATCCGTGATATTTGCCAGTTAGCTAACCTTGGAGTCCGTTTGGCTGATTCTAGTGATGGTAGAGTTTTTATTCGAGGAGTTGCTGAATCCTCTATCATAGAAGCGGTAAAGCAACGCCAGTATGAAGACCCTATTCTGGCACAGTACCGAGATGAAACCCTTCAAAAGGAAAGGACCCCATTCGAGGTCACACCTGACGGAGTGCTAAGATATAGAGGCAGATTATGCGTACCTGAGATTATAGGGCTACGACAACAGGTTTTGGGAGAGGCACACTATGCCCGGTATTCTGTGCATCCAGGGTCGACAAAGATGTATCATGACCTTAGATGTTTATACTGGTGGAATGGCATGAAGAAGGATATAGCAAAGTTTGTAGCCCAGTGCCCAAACTGCCAACAAGTTAAAATTGAGCATCAGAAGCCTGGCGGACTATTACAAGAGATAGAAATCCCGACTTGGAAGTGGGAAGCAATTAATATGGATTTTATTACAGGCTTACCTCGCACTCCACGGAAGTATGATTCCATATGGGTGATTGTAGATAGGCTGACAAAATCAGCCCACTTTCTTCCGGTTAGAACTACATATTCAGCGGAGGACTATGCAAGGTTATATATCAAAGAGATAGTAAGAATTCATGGGATTCCCATATCTATTATCTCAGACAGAGGGGCTCAGTTTACAGCTAGCTTCTGGAGATCATTTCAGAAGGGATTGGGAACACAAATAAATCTTAGTACAGCATTTCACCCTCAGACTGATGGGCAGGCTGAACGCACTATTCAGACGCTAGAAGATATGTTACGGGCCTGTATTATTGACTTTAGAGGTAGTTGGGATGACCATCTGCCACTTATTGAGTTTGCCTATAATAACAGCTACCATTCTAGCATTCAGATGGCACCGTATGAGGCTTTATATGGCAGGAAGTGCAGGTCACCTATTGGTTGGTTTGATGTTGGTGAGGCTAAGTTAATCGGACCCGATATGATTCAACAAGCTGTTGATAAGGTCAAGCTTATTCGGGAAAGGTTATTAGCAGCCCAGAGTCGACAGAAATCATATGCAGATAATCGACGTCGACCCTTAGAGTTTCAGGTTAGTGATTGGGTGTTTTTGAAGGTGTCACCCATGAAGGGGGTAATGAGATTCAGTAAGAAAGGAAAGCTTAGCCCGCGCTACATTGGCCCTTATCAGGTTACTCGTAGAATAGGCAAGGTTGCATATGAGTTGGACCTACCATCTGATTTGGAAGCAGTGCACCCTGTTTTTCACGTGTCGATGCTTCGCAAATGCATTGGTGATCCTTCTAAAGTATTCCCCATGGGTGATATCCAGGTGACGGAGGAGCTTTCTTACGAGGAAAACCCTATAGCTATACTTAATCGCCAAGTCAGAAGGTTACGTACTAAGGATGTGGCTTCCGTCAAAGTATTGTGGCGAAATAACAATAGAGAAGAGATGACCTGGGAAGCCGAGGAAGAGATGAAGGATAAGTATCCTCACTTATTTTCTACGCCTACAGGTAATCTAAACCTCTCGATTAATTATATTGATTGACATATGAAACTATTTGTTGTTGCAAAAAAAAAAAAGACTATTCCCCCAAATTTCTTATAAGACTTTATGAGGCGGGTTTAACATTCGAGGACGAATGTTCTAAAGGGGGGAAGAATGTTACATTCCGTATTTTTGCATTTTGGATTATTCGTAAGCTAACGATTATAAATTCAAGGGCTTTTAATTTTGAATTTTAAAAGGACATGATTTGTTGTAGATGCCAAGTTATATGAATAATTTATGTGTAGTAAAATACATCTCAAGAAGGACCCTTAAGCCGAATCAAAATAGAAGCCATCAAATATGTTTTTCTTAAAGTTACGTTTCGGGTAAGCTGACTTCGGGAGGCCATAACCTCTTTATAATTTGAGAATTTGGGAAAACTCTCAACATGAAAGTTGTAGATAATTGAAATATCTTTCCAACCATAGGTTGTGGGACGAAATGTGATATCGGAGTAATAAGATATAGACGTTTTAAGTCTGACAGGCCAAACTAAATAGTGAATTCGGCCCAACCCAATTCTAATTCGGGTCAGGCCCAATACCCACGAAATTAATCAAAATTCTATGTCTTCCTTCATAGTTTAGACCAAGAAATATCTGGAAATTTCCAGAGAGAGTAAGATAAGGGAAAGCTAGAGAGAAACACCAACATCTACCACAATTAAAGCCCCGAATCTCAAAGCTCTTGAAGAGAAAATTTTTGTACGTCGCTTTGGCTTCAATTTGAGCTAGATATCATCCAATAAGGAGAAGATTTTATGTGGTGCTGCAAATTTAAGGTAATATTAAAGTCTCCTTTTCATTGTTAACAAGTTTAGTTAGAGTTTTAACGGATTAGAACGGAGAAAATAGTGTTATAAACTAGTTTGGTGATTTGTTGAGATTTATGGGTTAAAGGGTTGTTTTAGGTAGATTAAATGGAGGAAATTAGGTTAGTGATGATGTATAATAATGGTTGATATTGTTTTGATGTTGTTGATGAGTTGTTGTTCTTGAATTTGGAGGAAAAAGGTGTATGAAGATTGTGAATGTTCAAACCCGTTTTTGGAATTGAGTAGCTGGTAGTAATTCTGGAATATCTCATTGTGTAGACCTTCGATTTTAGATATTAAACATGTTTTGGAAAGATAATACACGTACCTACAACTCTTATGTTTATGTCTTAGTCTATATCTGCTGTTATTATGTCGAAAACTGAGCATGAATCATAAGACAAATTCTGTCCAGATTCTGGATTGAAAATTCCTTCATGTATAGTTGTTCGTATTTTGATGATATCTCTTTGTAGAAAATGAATTTTGAGTTGATTTCTTTTGTATTGGAAACTTAAGACAGAGATCTAAATGTTTCATGAAGGTTATAAAGTCCAGTTTTGCCGTTTTCATTTTCAAAATTTAGATACAACGTGAGGTACTTGACTTTCCGAATTTACTGCTTTGGTAACATGAATAATAAATCTTATTTTGTGTCAATATTTTGGATTGTTGATGTTGGTTGATGATTATATGGCTGGTTTGAAAGTGGGAAAAGTGAGTGGTATAGGGGAGGTGCTGTCCAATTTTTTTTAGAAATAACCTACTAACGATAGACTACGTTTTATTCTTGTCCATAGCTTAATCATAGTGCTTAACGTTTTAATATAGGTTGAGACAATATTGGACAACATATACGTATAAACGCTAAAGGTATGTAAAGTTAACTTTTTCTTCTTTTGGCATGATCCATATGAAACGAACGAATGACGTATGCTTAAATTCCAAAGAAACTCTTATTCGTAGATATACTCGGATGGCTACCGTTCTTGATTTTCAAAATTTATATTGTTATGTCTTGACTCATGTGTATAATTCCAGCCATCCTAGTTGGTATAACTCATGTTGTGGTATAATTCATATTTTAGTATAATCCATAATTAGTGTGATTTATAATGACTATTGTCTTGGTTTTCAAATGATGGTCTGTTTTGTTTATTCTATTAAGTCTCCGATAATGATTAAATTTCACAAGGTTGCTAATGATATCTTATTCGTGCATGTTATTATGGTATTATTCACCGAGTCCTACGATAGGCCGGGTATGTTATCATGTATGGATTCCACTACATTATTCACCGAGTCCCTTACTAGAGGGCCGGGTACGTGATATGATAATATGATATTATAATGATATGACGATATGATTATGGCACCGAGTCCCATAATGGGCCGGGTACGGTATCAGTGTACACTACTCTATTCACCGAGTTCCTTGCTAGAGGGTCGGGTATGGTATATATATACATATGACGATTTATTGATATAATTGTGACACCGAGTCCCATAACGGGCCAGGTACGATATATGATGATGATATGCATGTCTTTATTTTATAACACACAGGTACAGTGATTTATTGATTATGATACTTGACTCCTGAATCTTTATTTCAGATGTGATCTCCTTTACGATATTTTATGCTTTATATACTCGGTACATATTTCGTACTGACCCCCTTCTTCGGGGGGCTGCGTTTCGTGCCCGCAGGTACAGATACTTATTTTGGAGAGCCGCCACCTTAGGATTCTACTCAACGGGTTGAAGTGCTCCATTGTCTCGGAGCCTAAACTTTTGGTACTAATCCTTATAATGTATATATTTGTGTATTTTGGGGGTACGGCGGGGCCCTGTCTCGTCATATGCTATTGTTAATCCTCTTAGAGGTCTGTAGACACATGAGTGAGTTGTATGTAGATATTGTCTGATGTACTAGTATGGCATATGTTTTTGGACATTTACATTCGGAGTGAAAGCCTTGTCGGCTTACGTATTATGTTATCTTATTTTTGACAATTAAGACTCCCCAAGAAATAGCTAATTTTGGTATATATATAAGTGACAGTTTGAGACAACGTGCTACCCATATAAATTCTATATCGTGTTTAATTGTCGATTGACAAAAGATAATATGTGTGTATACGAGTGTCCAATTCGGACACTAGTCACGGCCTACGGGGCTAGGTCGTGACAAGGGTGTTCACTCTTTTTCTTGAACCGACAATCTTTCTTGAAGTGCCCTTTCTTGCCACAATTGTAGCACTTGATATTCTTCTTACTTCTTGATTGAGATCTGCCATGATTGTGACTCTCACTGGGGCCACATTCTGTTGGTCTTCCTCTCACCATCATCAAAGCTTTAGCTTGCTGCGAACTTGCTTGTCTGTCTTCCTTATTTTTGCGCCGATTTTCTTCTTCTAAGACAGCAACTGCAATTTTATTGAAAACTAGACTGTCTGTATTGTTCGTCAGATTGATGATGAGTTGATCATATGAGTCAGTCAGACTTTGAAGTAGAAGCTCCGTACGTTCATTCCCCTTTATTTTGCAACCCATTGTTGTAAGTTGTGAAAACAGAGTATTCAAAGTATTGATGTATTCAATAACCGACACGGACTCTGTCATTCGAAGAGTATACAATTTTCTTTTTAAGAAGATTTTATTATATAAAGACTTGGCCTCATACAACCCCATAAAAGTATCTCATATTTCCTTTGCCATCCATTTTTCTACCACACTAGACAATACTTGATCAGCTAGTGCCAAGTGTAGATCAGCAACTGCGTTGTTGTCTATGTCGTTCCACTTGCTGTCATCAACAAAGTCTGTGGACTTGCCTTCAATTGCAGCTAAGCAATTGTCTTTTCTCAATATTGCTTTTATTTTCATTTTCCACAATGAGAAATTAGTCTCATTGAATTTTTCAACGTCAAACTTTGTTGTACTCAACATTGTTATTTGCTTCACACCCTTCTAGATTGTTTTTAAATATTTTTGCGAATAATCGTGACAAACTGTACCATCACCAAAATTTACTATTCACGTGAATAGTATTATTCACCAAAATTACTATTCACGAAAATTTACTATTCATGAAAATTTACTATTCATAAATAGCACCTTCGTATAAAACAGACAGAATAACCGAGGGCTCTGATACCATTGTTTGGGGAGGAAGCACCACAACTAAAGTTTGATATGACAATTAATATGAAAATCAATTGGACACAAAAATTTTATGCGGAGACCCCTCTAACTGATAGAGGGAAAAAAACACTGGGTAAAAGGATCTCACTATTAAATATGGAGTACACTGCTCTCAAATACAAGGAGAAAACAACAATTAACACTTCTCTCTTGTAAATGGAACAACTACTAAAGAGGACACTCAAGACTACAATATTTATCTTGATGTATAACTCTCTTTGTATTCTTACTCTCTCTTTCTGGGATGAATTAAATGAGGGCAAGAGGCCCTCTATTTATAGAAAACAAAAACGCGTAAAAAAAATTCTATGCGTTTTGCTGTCAACTTTTTGTACGCGTTATGCTATTTTTTTCTACGCATTTTGCTGGTTTGCTTTTTCAAAAGTTTGCTTTTGCTTTTGAAGATTTGACTTCTATAAGCCACCATTATTGACTATCTTTCAGTGGGCGAACTTTCAAGATCGATCGAATCTGAAATTCTGTATAAGGATAAGGGGAAGTCATTAGGAAGAAACATGAAGAAATAGGGAGTATAGGGAGGAGATATATACAGAAGCATACCTGGATGGTTTGTAGGATGGGGTGGTTTTTCCGAACATCTATGTAGACAGCGGAGGGAAATGTCCAGAATCTATGGAAGAAGGCAACGGAGATAAGTTGTTGGGGTAAAACAGGGGAAAACGGGGAGAATATTGATAAAGAAGCATACCTGGATAATTCGTAGAGATTTGTGGTGGCATTTTGAACAACTTCAAAACAGATTAAGATCTTGTAAAATAAATAGATGAAGGTGATGTATGAAAGATATGTTGGGTTTGAGAACCATCAAGATGTTTGGGAAGATATGTAAAGATCTCGTGAAGAGGCTTTTATTGCGCCTGTTGAGGTAGAAGTCGTGAAGGCATCGCTCATTGTGAATGCGGTAAAGAGTAAAGACAATCCATGATCAATGAGGACTGCCACGTAGGCGAGCTTAGGGTTCTCTTTTTATATATATATAAAAGATTATCATTATAAATGTAAATTAATCTATTTATTTTCCTTCATTTTAATATTTTTTATCATATTTAAGCAATTCTAGTTGTGCTCTGTCTAGATTAGATGATTACAAATATCAACTCTACATTGGATGATTGAATTTCCTTCTAGCATGTCATTTTTGTGAAAACACTATTTTTAGAGTGCATAAAACAGCCTAAGACATACATATATAAGGGCGTGCAGTTGCAGACGCTAGTATTATTTTTGATCGCATGATCATTACGTCTGAAGAATATCTATCTATAAGGAAACAACTGTAAAAGTTTCATATACATGCAAAATGAGCTAATTACTCAGCGCAATAGTGGCTGCGCCAGTAGTAAACATAGGAAACAACATAGCGGATTCAACATCTATTATATAAAAAATAAATATAATGCCAATGTCTATCAAAACCTCGAATTAGAAGGAAAAAAACTAGATATCAGAAAGCCACAAAACATCATATGAAATTTATCATAGGATATAATGAAGCATATAATTGCTAGTAATGATTTAAATATGCCAAAATTTATTATTAAAAAAGTTATTACCCTTTAGGTGTGGGGAGAGATTTATCTATATTTAATAGAAACAAATTTATTACAATGAAAATAAAATTAAAAGTTTTGTACTCACATGATTTGATTCTCAATTTTATACTCCAACGACTTTATTAAAGGGAATTTGTTTACTATTTTAGAATTTGAAATTTATAAAATTGTAGATTCACAACTTTTTTTTAGATTTTTTTTTAATTTTGAATTAGATCAATTTTATTATTCTGCTTCATTTTATTTTACATAGAGAAATTTGAGTAACAAGATCAAATCTCTTATTTTTCTTTTGTATGAAAAATAGAATTAAAATAATTCCCTCGGATTATTGTCAACCGCTAAAGAAGAAAATATTATATTTAAGAATTACCAATAATAATATGTTTCATTTTATCCTGCATTGAAAAACATCAGGACTTATTCTTCTTTCCTTATTAATTTTATTTTGAATCGTTGATGTTACGGTTCTTTCTTTAAGAATATTTTGAAGAAAAAATAGTAGAGAGAAAGAAACAACTCGAAAAATAGGTTAAAAATTAATTTCACGGAGGCATGAATTTCGTTAATATAAACTTGAGTTATTTGAATAAAACATAGATAGAGATCAACCCTGATAAGTTTTTTAATACTTGAAAGATTAAAATCGATAAGTGTATAATTAACGGACTAAAAACGATAAATAAATACATAAAGGACCCAACTTGATAATATTTTGAATAATTAAAAGACTAAAACCTAAAATATATAGTTAATTGTTAGAAAGTTAGTGGTGGTATTTGGTTGTCCACTAATATATTTTTCTATTCACGTGGAGCCCACTGAAAGTGGGCAACCCACTAGTTTTACTCTTTTCGTAGAGTATATATATTGCCATCTTTTGGCATGGCAGAGAATATATACACAGATACATAATACACACGATTTTCTTCTCTCTCTCTTTATTAATTTTTCTGTCACTATTTCTTCCTTTTATTGTTAAACTAGTATATTTCTTAATACGTTATCAGCACGAGGCTCCGGCTATTTTTTTTCAAGGTAACATAAAATGGTAAGAATTTTATTTAATTTTATTTTCATAAAATGACAAATATTTCAAAACTTGAATTTGTGGCTCTAGACATTTCTGGAAAAGGCTAGTGTGTCTCTTATCATCTCGCAACCTGGCGTTTGCGAAGTTGTTAGCACAAATAATAAGATTGAGAGCGCAATTTCTAGATTATCCAATTAAGGCCATTCGCCTTGATAATGCTGGAGAATTTACATCCCAAGCTTTTAATGATTATTGCTTATTAATTGGGATAAAAATTGAACATCCTGTTGCTCATGTTCATACTCAAAATGGCCTTGCAGAGTCATTTATAAAGCGCCTACAATTGATAGCAAGACCTCTACTAATGAAAACAAAATTGTCAATTACTGTTTGGGCTCATGCTATCTTACATGCAACAACACTTGTACGTCTCAGATCGACACATTATAATAAATATTCTCTGTCACAATTAGTATTTGGTCACGAACCAAATATAGCCCATCTAAGAATTTTTGGTTGTGCGGTATACGTGCCTGTAGCACCACCACAACGTACAAAGATGTGCCCTCAACGAATGTTGGGCATCTATGTTGGGTTTGACTAACCCTCCATAATTCGATACCTTAAATCGTTGACTGGAGACTTATTCACAACTCGATTTGTAGATTGTCGGTTTGATGAAACAATTTTCCCGTCATTAGAGGGAGACAAAAAGGAACCCAAACCCAAAAAAGAAAAAGAAATTGCGTGGAAAATTTCATCACTATCTCATTTTGATCCACGCACCCGCATATGTGAGTAGGAGGTCCAGAAGATCATCCACTTACAGAAAATAGCAAATCAAATACTAGATGCATTTACTGATTTAAAATGAATAACTATGTCACATATCCCTATAGTAAATGTGTCTATCTGGATTGATGTCCCAAAAGGACCATATACAGGTATCATAGCTTCTAAATCCCAAACACACCAGAAGCGTGGTAGACCATTGGGTTCAAAGGATAAAAATCCTAGAAAGAGAAGCGTGATAAATAATAAAGGTGATACTACAAAAGAACCTCCTGAAGAAGGTCAAGATTTGAGTAATCCTGATAATCCCGAAGAAATCAGTGAACCCGAGACTCAAGTGAATGAAGAACTTTCAATAAATTCTTTCGATGATGAGATAAATTTAGATCGATCTAAAATCACGGTTGATAATGTTTTTGCATATAATGTTGCACTTAACCTCATGCAAGATAGTGAAATTCTTGAGCCTAAATTCATCGAAGAATGTCGATGTATATGTGATTGGCCAGAATGGCAAAAGACAATTCAATCAGAATTAGACTCACTTGCTAAACGTGAGATTTTTGGACCTGTAGTCCAAACCCCTGAAGGTATAAAACCAGTTGGCTACAAATGGGTTTTTGTGCGAAAACGAAATGAGAGAAATGAAATTGTAAGATACAAGGCATACCTTGTTGCACAAGGATTCTCTCAAAGACCCGGAGTCAACTATGAAGAAACATATTCACCTGTTATGGATGGAATAACTTTTAGATATCTCATCATTTTAGCTGTATATAAAAATCTTGAAATACATCTAATGGATATAGTTACAGCTTACCTTTACGGTTCACTTGATAATGACATTTACATGAAAATCCCAGAAGGATTAAAATTGCCTGAAGCATGTAAAAAGTCTCGAAAAATGTACTCAATAAAACTACAAAGATCATTATATGGTTTGAAACAATTAGGGCGCATGTGGTATAATCGCCTAAGTGAGTACTTAATAAATGAAGGCTATATAAATGATGTTATTTGTCCATGTATTTTTATTAAGAAAACGGAATCAGAGTTTGTTATACTCGCCATTTATGTTGATGATATAAATCTCATTGGAACCCTGAAGAGGTCTAAAAGGCGATTGAGTATCTAAAGAAAGAATTTGAGATGAAAGACCTTGGAAAGATAAAACTTTGTCTAGGTCTGCAAATTGAATATTTAGCAGACGAGGTTTTTGTCCACCAATCTGCCTACACTGAAAAAATCTTAAAAAGATTTTACATGAACAAAGCACATCCATTAATTACTCCAATGGTTGTTCGATCACTTGAAGTGGAAAAAGATCCATTTCGACCTCCAAAAGAGGACGAAGAACTTCTTGGTCCTGAAGTACCATATCTTAGTGCAATTGGTGCATTTATGTATCTTGCTAACGCAACCAGACCTGATATAACATTTTCTGTTAATTTGCTGGCAAGGTATAGTTATCCCCAACGTGAAGGCATTGGAACGATATCAAACACATTTTGCGATACCTGAAGGGTACTATTAATATGAGTTTGTTTTATACTAACAAAGATTGCGCAAACCTTATTGGTTATGCAGATGTAGGTTATTTATCGGACCCACATAACGTCCGATCTTAGACAGGCTATCTGTTTACACACGAAGGAACTGTTATATCATGGCGATTTACAAAGCAGTCTATAGTTGCTACTTCTTCAAATTATGCTGAAATAATAGCAATTCATGAAGCAAGTAGAGAATATGTGTGGTTGAGATTGATGATACAGTTCATCAAAGAAAGATGCGGTCTGAAAAATGATGTTGAAGTACCCACAATTATATTCGAAGACAATGCCGCGTGCATAGCTCAATTGAAAGGTGGCTTTATAAAAGGAGACAGAACGAAATATATTTCACCAAAATTATTCTTCACACATGATCTCTAGAAGAATGGTGATATTAATGTACAACAAGTTCGTTCATGTGATAATCTTGCAGATTTATTCATAAAGGCATTACCAACATCAACTTTTGAGAAATTAAGATATATGGTTGAAATGCGTCGTCTCCAAAATATCAAATGAAGCTTTCATCAGGGGGAGTAAAATACGCGCTGCACTCTTTTTTTCTTAACCAAGGTTTTTGTCCCACTAGGTTTTCCTCGTAAAGTTTTTAATGAGGCAGCACTCAAGGCGTATTACCAGGTGTGTGTACTCTTTTTCTTTCACTAGGCTTTTTCCCACTGAATTTTTTCTAGTAAGGTTTTAAAGAAACACAATATCTTTGGAGACAAATTACACGTGGACATCCAAGGGGAAGTGTTAGAAAGTTAGTGGTAGTATTTGGTTGTCACTAATATATTTTTCTATTCACGTGGGGCCCACTGAAAGTGGGCAACCCACTAGTTTTACTCTTTTTCTAGCCTATATATATTGCCATCTTTTGGCATGGCAGAGAATATATACACAGATACATAATACACACGATTTTCTTCTCTCTCTCTTTATTAATTTTTCTATCACTATTTCTTCCTTTTATTGTTAAACTAGTATATTTCTTAACATTAATAAACTATTTTCGACCTACTCCAATAGTTGATGACATTTGCTAGAGGTGGATATTAAGAGAACTTTTGATGATGTTATAAGACAGTACTTTGGCTATATTATTAGTCTACACTCTACCGCACGTGATAAAATAATACTTTGGCAATCTTATTAGTCTTACCTCGCGGTTGATCTTCTATTTCTTGCTCTTGATTTGATACTCCATGTTTGTGCATTTATGTTATCAATAATTTTTAGGTGCCTCAAAGCCATCGAATATACTTCAGTGGTAAAATTTTGTAGCACAATCTATAAATTCTCACCTGCTTTACAAATGTTAGTTTGAAGAGATACATAGTTCGATGATTAAAAAAGATTACATAAATAAACTAGACATTAGAAAGCCACAAAACAGCATATGAGACACTTTTCCCTTTGTTAATCAAAAACTACAATGTAGACATCATCTCAAACACTTACCGATAATGACTTAAATTAAAACTCATAACATCTTTTGGATTTGGGAAAAAAAAAACACTGAAAATACTGCATTAACAAGCATGATTTGTTCTCCAAGTTATTCCACATTTATAGCAAAATTGTGATCCACACCTGCAAGTCATGTGCAAGCATCCCTTTATTTTTCGACGAAAAAACTGCAATTAGGACATCTGTTTCGCCTTTGCTAATTCCCTCACCATTAAATCATCTCTGCCTCTTTCATCCGCATTCAATCTCCGAAACTCTTCACATTCAACTCCACAATGCCACAGCACAGAACAATCTCCAGCAAACAAGACACTCCAATTCCCTAACTATTTCGTCTAAATCGGACAGTAGAATTTCTGCGAGGCAAGAATAAGCGATTCGCATAACAATTCAGTCCAACTATTAAGTACAGCTTTAGGGATAATCGAACTCTATACACATTTCGAAACAGAGAATTTCCCTACAAGCTATACCAGGACATGTCACAACGTGAATTTTGTCCTGGATTTTTATCGAGACGTGCTTGCTAATGCAATCAGTAAAAAAAACGTGGCTACAGGATTCAATTGTGAACATTTGATCAATTTCTTTTCTCTCTTCACAAATCTAGCTGAAACTTAACGATGATTCGCCGATTTCATGTTCATCTATAGTACTCTCATCTGCAGGGGAATTGGTCGAGTTTTGATTGACAATTGTTCAAGTCATTTACTTCTTGATCCTAGATCTTGTTCAGCATACTTTTCATCTTATATTGAAAAGTTTTCGACGTTTTGGATATCGTCGAAAAGTAATGAGAAGTAAAAAATCATCACAAGAAAAATCAAGATAAGATTCTTTTACCATTTCATCAAAATGATGAGTTATTTGATTCCTATATATTGGAGGGCCTTGACGAGTTACTTAACTACTAAGAAGTCTAGTAACATTGAAAATCCAAACAAGTCTTTCAAACTTGTCCATTTTTCTAAATATTCTCTTCCCTCTCGAATATTATGGTAACTCGAACTCTAAAAAAAGATTACGTGTATTACCAAATTCTACCTTAAAACTTATCATTATGATTTAATACTCCCTCCGTTAATTTGATTTTCCTTTTTACTTGTCAATTTTGACAAATCAATACCCTCAATTTATTAATATTGAGTTAATGTTTTTGAAAAATGTATTGAGTAAATATGCTTAAAACTCTATCAATTAATAGGGGTAAAATGATAAACCCACTATAGTAATTATTGATTTCTTAATAGGTGTATCAAATTAAAATTTGACAAATAAAAAAAAACGGAGTACTTTTTTGGTCCATTTTAATTGTCATGTTTATTAAAAATAACGACTCCAAAATAATTATTTTAGAAAATCAACCCGGCCCTGTTGCCATATAACGTAGTATCATGGTCATATTTTAAGAAAAATACTGGAAAGAAAATATAACAATTGGAATGTAATAACATAGTATGAAATGAAAATTTATAACATAATAATGCAACAGAAATATCGTAATGGTTCTCAAAAATAATAAAACTAGAGTGTTAACTTCTAAAAGTTTAGGGTTAATTGTGATTTTTGGTTTTTTTGGGAATATTTTTGTTTTATTTCAAAGGCAATTTTTCACATTTAGAACCAAACACCATAAACTTTTATTAGTTTTAAATTTTTTGAAACACCACAGGGAGATTGTTAGTTTATTTGTCGCACATTAAAAAGTTAAACTAGAAAGAAAAGTTATAATGTTATTAAATTCACGGGATTTATGGTAATAAAAACTTTATGTTACACTAGTAAATGCAATATGATATCACACCAATAGTAAAAGACAATTAAAAAATTTGAAGTCCCTTACATTCAAATTTACATACATTTTCCTCCTTTTGCCAAATTGGTTAATTAATTTTAACCGTAGAGGCACGTACAAATACAATTCAAAGAACATATATTATGTAACTTTTAATAATAAAAAAAACTGGTTATGGATATTGTTGCCATTAAAGCAGAACGTAGTATTTAATTTGGAAATCCGGCAGCTAGTTTAGCTCTCAAGTCCTTTCTAAGGATTTTGCCAGATGGAGATTTAGGAACAACATCTACGAAAAATACCCTCTTTATCCTCTTATAAAATATCACCTGAAAAATCAATTTTCAAAACAAAAAAATTAGAAGCCCATTTTATGATACAAATGTTCCATTAGGTAAAACTACGTAGTAATTCTATCAAGTGAAGGTCCGTAGTTTATCAGTTTTTTTAAAAAATAATTTTTATTATGTAACCAATCAACTGAGCTGGTAATTCCACTTTGACTCTTACTATTATTTTTAGAAAGGAAAAAGTACTCCCGATTTGACAAAAATTGTCAAATGAAAATAAATGAATTAACTAACCTGCTTTGTTATGAATTCTTTGACTTCATCTTCAGTAATTGTGGATCCATTTGATCTAACAACAAAAGCCACTGGAACTTCTCCTGCTTGCTCGTCTTTCATTCTGCGGAAGTTGAAACAATTCAGAGATTATATTAGAATTTAGACAGTTAGATGCATTAACATGTTGTGCCATGAGCGCGATCTTATTATAAATGTACATTTTTAAAAAAAAAAATTCAAACATAAGTGCGCACACACACATATTTCAAACACGAAATTAGTGAGACTTACGGAACAACAGCAGCATCCGAAATGTTGGGATGATTGAGGAGAAGGGCTTCGAGTTCAGCAGGAGCCACTTGAAATCCTTTGTATTTTATCAATTCTTTTAAACGATCCACAATGAAAAGCTCGTCATCGTTGTCAATATAACCAATGTCACCTGTATGTAACCATCCTTCTTTGTCTATTGTTCCCGCAGTGGACTTCGAATCATTTAGGTAACCTGTATAGTTTTATTTAAGTTCAGTACGTCAACTACATATCAATCAAACATCTAGGAAAAAAAAATCATATAATATAGACAATAATGGCTGATAACTTAAATGAGCTTTAGAATTTGTAGGTGAATTTTTTTTTTGGACTTGTTTTCATCTTTTTTTTCGGTAGTGACTTGTTTTCATCAGTTACGTTCCACCATGACACAATGATTAAATATATATTTTTTTGTTAGTGGCCCAACATAATCACTCGAAATGATCGTTGTGAGTCGTGACATACACTTTATGGATTAGTTGTACCCAATCCATAATCAGTGGTGGAAACACCTTGATTGAAGGTTTATCATTACCTAAGTCAAAAAATTCATGATTATTTTTTAAGAAAAAAAATGCACATTTACAATATTTTGGCCATACTTGGAAAAATTATATAAAATAAATATGGAAAATTATTAATGTTCGACTAATGATTCAAATGATTATACTCAATTAATAGTTATTAACTAATTATTTCATAAAATTTGAAGTCCTTTTTGTTATGACAGAAAAATCACTCAACTTATAGTACGTGTTAAACGCACCTTTCATGATCTGGTCCCCTCTGATACAAATCTCTCCAGATTGGTTCCTGGGAAGAGACTTGCCAGTATCAGGATCCACAATTTTCATCTCAGCATTTCTCACAACAGTCCCACATGCTCCTGATTTAATTTCGAAGGGTTCTTTAGCAAATGCCAAACACATAGCCAACACTGGTCCGGCTTCTGTCATCCCATAACCCTATATATCATGAAAGCAATCACAATCAATCACTATTAATTTGGCTGTATTTGATAATTAGTCATATTAGCCAAGTCAGCTTAATTTGTTGTAAATATGACTCAGGAAATCACTATCATATTTATTTATGTGTCTTAATTGTATTGATAATAAATGTACAATATAATTGTGTTCATTTCCTTGGTGGATATGATTCAGGAAACGAATATCATAAATGTGATTTGACATGTTATCCATTTTTACTTTATCAAGCATGGACTTGTTACATCCTTAAAAGTATTAATAGAATGACGATTCTACTATTTAATTAGTATTTTCAAAAATGCATTCGAAAATTATCATAGTTAATAATAAGGGTAAATTAGAAATTGATAAATATAATTATCTCTTGATTTTTTAAATTAGACAAATAAAAATTTGATATTTTGACAAGTAAAAGTGGGCAGAGGGAGTATATCATATTACTTACTATTCAATTTAAGCTCTAACCAATGTTTGTTATATATATAATTACCTTTTATTACCTATTAAATGATTTGATGATTTAAATAATCTTTGTCTCGTCTAAGACAAGTGCAGTTGCTTCATTGCAATATTCCCTTATTGATAGACTCTTTTCAGCAACTTGGGATTTAGACGTTTACCAACCACAATGAAATTTCTAAGGAAAAAATAGAAAATTCCAAAATAGGAAAAACATAAGAAGTGTTTCGCTAATGTATTAGTGATCCGCTTTCATCCTTTCGAAGACGAGCAAAGAAGCATTCTTCTTGGTGCTACGAGCCCCCACGATTCTCCTACTTTTGTAGATGTTAGTATGTTTAGGCTAAATTTAGCTACGGGTTGCTTCTAGGTTTATAGCATTTCCATGTGTTAGAACTCTTAGTCTTATCTCTTAGGAGTATTAACTCCACTTGTATGCTCTCTTTTTGTGTCTAGAGGTAAGGTTGTCATGTCCCCCTCTGATTTTGTAATTTTTGCTAATTTTATTTACATGGTTTAATTTAAAAGTAATAAAAAAATGTACTAGTGATCCAGTCCTTACATGCGAAACTTTATCGTTAGTGTAGAATATCCAGCAATTAAGCAACAATGTGCATTGAGATCTGAACTTTGATCAAGTCAAATCAAAATCAACAAACAAATATATGATTATATTCCAAGATATAAAGACGAAAAACGCCAGCCTATATGTGAACAATTTGATATATATAATTAAACGAAAATATACAGAGGAAATAGCTAGGAAATGAGAATCTTACTTGACCAAGTTTAGCATTAGGAAATTTGGCTCGAACAGTATCTTCAAGTTCTTTTCCTAATGGTGCGGCCCCGGACATAACGGTTCTTACGGATGATAGATCATAATTATCAACCATAGGACTCTTAGCAATGGCCAAAACAATAGGTGGCACAAATGGCCCTATTGTCACCTTGTAATTTTGTATTAATTCCAAGAATGGGACTATATCAAATTTTTGCATAATGAGAATTGCTGCTCCAACTCTTAACCCACAAAGCAAAACGGAATTGAGGGAGTAGATATGAAACAAGGGCAACACACATAGCATCACGTCCTCACTATGGATATACAAATTCGGATTTTCACCATCAACTTGTTGTGCCACGCTTGTGACGAGTCCCTTGTGTGTCAACATGACACCTTTAGGTAGACCGGTCGTTCCGGAGGAATAAGGCAACGCCACCACGTCGTCCGGATGGATTTCTACCTGTTGAGACATAATATAATTGAGCAATTAAAAATGTGCTCTCACTAATAGATAAAACTTTTAGCTAAAATGATTGCACAATTCTACAAAACTTCAACACCACCCCAAAAAGAAGAGAAATGTTTGACAAGTGAAAAAGAATTAAGCCCCAAAATAAGGTATGCTCTCCACATGATAAATACTACTATATAATTAAGCAACTAAATATAATATGTGCTCACTCTAATAGCTAGCTTAAATATTTAGATGAGGTGGTCATACATTCATGATACCAAAACATGCACCAAAAAGCAGAAAACATTTTCATGTGTTTGAAAAGTGAAAAAGAACCAAGTTTGTACATGAGAGAATAAAAGTGTCGGCAGAGCCTAATTACGTAACTAAAAAATATATTTTCTCAATTAACTTAAAATTTAGATGAGATGATCACAGAATTCAACACTACCTTAGGAATGTCGTGCTCATCGGCCTGAATCAACTCGGAGAAGTGTACACAACCATCAGGGGCTGAATCGATGCACACGATCCTCACACTATTCTCCAACGCATAATCCTTCACCTTATTCACATGGCACGCCTGCGTGACAATGATCTTAGCATTAGAAGCCTTGGCTTGCTTCACAACTTCAGCGGACGTAAACAAAGGATTGGCCATCGTCGAAATCGCTCCGAGGTACGACGCACCGAGGAAGGCGTACACAAATTCTGTTGAATTGGGCAATAGGATCATAATAGTATCCTTTTGTTGGATCCCAAATTTCTTATGAAGGCCGGCCGCAACTTTTCTCGAACTGAGCTCAACATCAGCGTACGTGTAAATTTGATTATTGGCCCCGTTGATTAAACACGGACGCGAACTAAATTCCGAAATGTTTTCGAAACAATAAGAGTGTAACGGAAGATGATTCGGGATGTAAATATCAGGGAGCTTCGATCGGAAAATTATATCGCCTTGTTTCGTTTCATTCTCCATCGTCATAACTGTTATTTGCTTAGTGCTTTGAGACGTGATGACAGGGGAAAAAATAAAGTAATACTACAGTTTGAAATTTTGGGCACGCTAAGAGCAAACAATAAAAAGTGTTTAGACTTTTTAGGTGTCCTGAAGATGAATGTTCAAAGACGGGGTTTAAATATGAGTATGTGTTGTTGAAGACGTGAAGCCAAACTAGAGAGTTGGTGAGAAGGACTTGATGGGAATTTAGGGTTGTTTAGGGGTAGTTTCATGGAAACTTTTTTTTGTTGTTGTTGTTGGGGGATATGAGAAATGTGAGAATATGAAGAGGTGTGGTTGTTGAAAGAGGCTCTTTCAACAGTTAGGTGGTGGGGAAGGGGGTACTCAAAGTTGACCTTCAAAAAATGTAAAGACTTTTTCCACACAATGAATTTCACCTACCACAATAACCCAGAAGGGGTTGTCGACGGTCCCCGGATGGCAACATTTTCACCTACTAATTTTAAGAAAAAATTATGTTAAATGATAATACCCGCAAGGTGCGAACATTATTAGATTAAATTATAATTGTAATTTTATTTACTTAAACATGTGTTAGATCATATTAAATCAACAAATACCTAACTGTTATCTAATTTTGCGATACAATATATACCTACTAATATTTTTTTTGAAGAAAACAAAGTTTATAAATAAAATTATCAAATAACTTTTCGATGTACTCCAAATATCATAATTAGATACAAACAATTCAAAAGTATTAAATGAATAAAAAAAATAAGAATGCTATAATTTAGAGAATATTTTACAATCTCTCAAAATAAGTTCTTCTATATTATCTTAATTTGCTTGTTCTTTTAGTGCCTTAAATATTTCTTTTTAAAAAGAATATATAATTTTTATTTTTATCTAAACAAAAATCTGTAAGTGCTACATAAAACAGGATGACCAGATCAATATAAAAAGGGTGGTAGGTGATGACCATTAGAACTGATTTATATATAACGTAACAAAATTAAATTTAATTTGTGTGCGCTAACAGCATTTAAATAATGTTACTATATCAATGAAATTAATTTGTACCTACTATTACAACAAATGACTTACTGTTTTTCAAATTCAATGTTTGTTTACACTTTTGATGGACATGAGGAGAGGACTTTGACTAATTATATATATATATAAAATTTAAATTATCACTTCGATTTAACTATTATAATAAGTTTTTATTCTGTTTTTTCAAATTATAATATGATACGAATTGTTACCTCTTTGTTTATAGATAGGTTAATTTTATCCGATTGTATAATAAATATTCATTATTAGTGCATAACTATATTCCTAAACCTGTAGCGCATTGAGATCATAGTACTTTTACAATATCGATCAAAAATGTCCTCCTTGCTCTCATATTATTCGTAACTTTAATTTCTAATGTATAGATGTTAAGTGTCATTTTTCATTGCTAATATTAAACTTGAATTCAAAAAAAAAAATTAAAAAAATAGGATCAACTCTATACAATTTTTCCAAGTCATGACCCTAAAGGGCCACAATTTGAATCAAAAATTGCAAAAAGTAAATATATTAAGAGGACTTGTTGGGACATGAACGAACTATTAAATAAATTTATATTCACAGTTGAACGAGTAACGACTTATAAAAAAATTAAAATGACTCACACCAAACGACCAGTTGGGGTGGGCCGTTAAAGTTAGTTCAAGCCGTGGGCATACGAACGATATGTCCGTTTTGATTTGTTTCAAAATTCAGTGCTCTGAACTCCTATTTTTTCTACGACAGTCTGGCAAGTAACTAAGCTAGCCGAAAATTAATTATTGTGAAAATATAATGTGACATTAGGCACCAAAAGTTAAATGAGTGAAGGTCTTATTTGTCAAAAGCATTCAATTCTTGTAGTAGAGAACCAACAAAACTTGAGTTCATCAATTATTTGAACGTCAAAGCCTCTAGTAAAGCGTGAATAGGCTAAAATTATTATAGTGGTGAAATTGCCTAAATGGACAGAGGTCTCTCAAGTAAAATAATGCAATATAAATTATCAAAATATATTGACTAGGGTTAATTTAGACAAAATATTGTTATTCGCTTATAAACTTTGACTAATTGCACTTTCTTAGCTCCTTCGTGGAACTCGTGGCATATGTAATAACTTTAATAACTCCGTCCTAATTAAGTAGACCGTCAATGTAAAAATTGCTTCGTTTTTTATAATAAAATTAAAGATAAATGTCAAAAATACATTTGAACTATCACCTTTCTTTTTGAATTTCATACCTAAATGTCACGATCCGAGTCTACACCCTAGTCGAGATACCGTACTTAGAACCACGAGTAGTCACAAGCTAACCCTTGGCATAATACATCAAAGCATATCATAAGAAAACTATGCAGAAGCTGGAAGATATCCATAAAATGTCTTATTAGAAAGACAACATATCCATGAAGACTAAAAACTAATGTTTGAAACAAGCCTCTAACATCTAAACTAAAAGAAATAAATTTGACGGGACATGGCCCCCGACTACCATTGCTTAGTAGAAGAACTAATTAAAACTACTCCATGAAGTCCCCGAATAAGAAGACTCACCAACTACTGACTTGGAACTGATCGATGCAACCTCACTAGCCATGAGTCTCAGAATGAGTGTCGGAATCTACATCATAAAAGGATGCAGTGCAGAGAAAGTATGCGTCAACACGTAGAATGTACTGAGTATGTAAGGGAACACCATCAAAATCATATAAATAACATATGAAGAAACAGTGAAATAGAATTTCTAAAATCATAATCATAAAAAAAAACTAAAAGAAATAGTTGGAGTTTATGCATAAAAATCAGTTTAAAAGGACATTCTTTCAAAAACATATACATCAAGGTGAGTCTAAATCAGTAGCCTTGCATAATCATATTCACAATATAGCATACTTAAAATGAACCATATAAGGTTAAGAAAATATAGCAGTGCTCAAATATCTCTTTCATAAACATATCTTTACTTCTATGCATATGACTTTAAACATGAGAAAACTTACTTGAAATCATGCATAACCTATAAATACTCAAAAGTAGATCTCCTAACTTCATAAATGATCTTGACACATGCTTGGAGAATCATAATCCTATAATAAAACTGTCACGACTCGACCTAGGGCCTAGTCGTAACACAGCGATTGAAACTCGGAAGGGCTCCAACCAAGCCTCTTGTACATATCATAAGCATATACAAGGTAAAGTAAAAGCGGAAATATCATGAGAGAGTCTAAACTATGAATAGTAAATGAAGAATGTCACGTGACAACGTAGACTCGAAACAGTTGTCCAACTAGATGGCTCTACTCATGAATATGCGTAGGGGGCTAAGACATGTCTCTAGCTCACCTTCAATATGAAATATAACCAAAAGTCTTTGAAAACAATTCTACTCGATAACTAGTCCCCGATAAAGGAGGACTCACCACAACACCACTGAATAGGAAAGCTTAACTAGCCACGTAGATGAATATGATCTTCAACCTCAACCCCTACTTTATGACACAATGTAGGCAAAAAGTATGCATTAGTATGTTGGAATGTACTAAGTATGAGGGCATGACATGCAACGTAAATCATGGAATGCAATGGTCAAGTAGATCACATGGTAAGATGAGATAAGTAAAGTTATGAGAAAATCATATTGACCCAAGTATTTAAAAAGCATAATTTAAAAATCATAGCATACATAAAAGATCATACATATGTGGGATAGGAACCATAACCTACAATAAGGCCATGCGAGCTATAACATGGAATTCCGTTGTCTCCCCATACAACGAAGAAAAGGGGAATTTACTTGCCAAGATAGACTCTACCCCGATAAGCGAGTCATTCATACGCTATATGTGGATCCACTAGCTAGGTCGTGAAGGCAATCCTATGGTGGCACGTAGTTATGAGACAGGGGACTTTATAAGAGGACCCCGTACTTTGAGCCCCCACCTCAAGTCCATATTCGATGTTAAGTCAAATCTCATGAAATACATACATAGCATAAAAATCATAATTTCATATATCATAGTCATTATCATAGGTTTGAAATACATACATAGCATAAAAATCATAATTTCATATATCATAGTCATTATCATAGGTTTGAAATCATGGAGTAACTCATTTTTATAATATACTTGTAATGTGAGAATTGTTCTTTCATCATTACAATCATACTTACATAGACATGATTCATACTTAGAGATTCATGGTCATAGCTTATACTTGAAATTAGGATAAGACATGAATGCATGATCAATTAACTTGAAAACATGCATGATCATAAACTTTATATCATCCCATACATAATTCATATAGATAATATCATTAAGAAGTATAATTGAAAATACTCTTAATTTACATCATAAACCCTAGAAATCAAAATAGGAGAATTCATGTAAAAACTCTTCAATTTAATGTAATGACCATCAATTTATATCAAAATAGACCCATGATCATACTTTGAATCAAAATTCATGCAATAGAAATAGAGATCATAAAACCCATAAAATAACATACTTTAATTTGATAGAAAACTTGAGAAATTGATTGAGCTTCATGAATAAAAGAATTCACGAATTAATACCCACATACCTTAAGTGAGAACACTAAATAATTTGGAAAAACTTGAGAATTTTGATGGAGAGCTTGAGTGAATTTATTTGAAGTCTTCAATGGAGCCCTTGAGAGTCTTTTGTAGAGAGAGAAATATTTGAGTAGGTGAATTGTAGAAGAATAAATAGAATTAGAGGTTTAGGTTTATTTATAGAGCTGAATTAGGTCCTAAAAACGTCTAGGTTCATTAGCTAACAATTTGAGAAAAGTCTAAAAAGCCCTTACTAAAAACTAAATTCGGCCAAAAATACGTTGCCATGTCCGCAATGCGAAGGCGAGCAAGTCCGCAGCTTACTGTTTTGCGCAATTCCTTTAAAAATCTATCTTTCGATATACGGGTCCTAAAAATCCACCGGGACTATTTTCTCGTAGGTTTTGACCCCCAGATCGATATTCTGAACTCGAATTTTCCAAAAAGATTAAGAATGATGCATTACTTGAGCGACCTATTTCCAAAGCATTCTTAAGGCACTTATGAGCATTTTGAGGGATGTTACAAAAACATATAGTTCAGAGTAATTCAATGAGATGCATAAGAAATCTTTCATAAAAATTTTAACTTTGCAGAAAATTCATAAATTGAAGAAGATTGGGTAAAACCTTAGATTTAAACATAATTTATCATATAATCAAAATAATTTAGGCATGA
This sequence comes from Solanum dulcamara, assembly GCF_947179165.1. Taxonomy (NCBI): domain Eukaryota; kingdom Viridiplantae; phylum Streptophyta; class Magnoliopsida; order Solanales; family Solanaceae; genus Solanum; species Solanum dulcamara. Next base: position 70,066,423 of record NC_077244.1, read on the forward strand.
AAGTGGAAATATACTCTCATTGAAGTCTTACATACCTGAGAGAATGAACCTTAAAAGAAGAACTTGCTTGGAAACCTTGAAATCCTAGCTTTTGCTTTTCTTACGGTACTCTCTGAGTTGAGTGAGTTGAGAGAGTATAAATTTAGGAGTGAATGAGAGGTTTTAATAATGAAAACTGATTTCCTACACGTCTAGGACTATATTGATAACTCCCCAATGGTTTTTAGGATAAAAATATCCTCAAAAAGATGAAAATTGATGAAATTCGGTCGTCTGACGTCTTTTCGATGACGGACCATCGCTTGGGTGATGGGCCATCACTCAGGCCATAAAAATAGACCCAAAACGAGCATTTTTACTTAAGTGTAATGGCCAAGTCTGATGGGTCGTCACTTTTCTCGTCGGACATTGACAGTTTGCAGTGTCTCTCGTAAAATGATCATAACTTTTTACTACGAACTCAGATTGATGCAAACATGGTGGCTTGAAAAAAAGACTCAAAGAAATTTAATTTGATAGGTAATGGGATGACTAATTCTTTATATTCTAGGAGATATGGATGTTAGAAGTTGACCCTTATATGAACTCATGTGAAAACTTAGTAGGTATGAAAACTTTGAACTTGGCTTAGAGCTAGAGGTTTTTATGACCCTAAATCACATCTAATACACTTCAATTACTTAGGAATGACCTTAACATACATATACAACTTATAACTCTTCAGATTCGGTCCTATATGCATACGAAGAATGGTTTGAATCTTTGCTTAGAAATTACGGGGCGTTACAAATCTCTCCATTGAGATTATTCGTCCACGAATGAAGATCAAATCTAGAATAGACATAGGAATAAACTAAACCAAGATTCCTTTGGGATACTTATGTTATATATAATAGCTTAAACTTAATTGCACTAACTATAAAAGTCTAGTAATCATTAAAAAGAAATGTAAATGCACGAGCTAAGAGCACAAAAATAGCTTAAGCATGAAAGACTTAAACAGGAATATGAAGTTAGTCTCCATTTGCATCTCTAAGATATCGAAAGCGAACTCTTTTAATCGTCCATCACTTTCATGAGTGAACGTAAGTAAGGAAGGTTTAGAACAACGAATTCATAGGCACTAGTTGTTTAAGAAATCTTGTATGAAAACATACATAACGTATTGTGATTTCACTAAACACCAAGAATGTATCATGAATACAGAAGACTGAGCATGCAGAGAAATCATGGGTGCATACTGTTGACATCCAATTTTAACCCTCCACAACGTAATAATTTAAAAAATAAAAATTAAAAAATTAAAAATTAAAAATTAAAAATTAAAAGAATATATATATATAATAACGAAATATGTATATATTATTATTATTTTAAACTAATTTTGGCATATATATATTAAATAATTCTTGACCATTAGTATATACATATTCATCATTTATTCAAAAATTGTCTCAGAAAGATTTTTTTTTTATAAATATTTTTTTAATTAGTTCGACCTAATTAATAGACTCACATTTCAAGTTAATTAGTTTAAACTTGAGTTAATTATTCTACTTTGTCAAAATTAAGAAACTTGTTAATTAATTGACGTTTACCAATCTTATTTTAATTCTAGCCTCTTCAAATAAATTGAAATAATTAGATTTTATAAAATAATAATAAAAAAAAAAACTCAAAAAAAAAAGTGTCATTCTTTTCGAAATGAATTAAAAAGGAAAAATAAGATAAATAAATTGAAAGAAAGGATAGTATATATTCATGCATTTGCAATAAAACCAAACTGTGTATCAAAAACTAGGGCTGTACAGGACAAATCGACAAACCGCACCAAACCGACAAACCGAACCAAATCGGAAAAAAAAACCGACTAGTGGTTTGGTTTGACTTGGTTTGGTGTTTGAAAAAAAAACCCGACCATTATAGGGTTGGTTTGGTTTTAACTAAAAAAAGTCAAACCGAATCCAAACCGACCCGATTATAGATATACTACTTTTAAATTATGTTATACATAAAAATATTTATTAAAATGTAATTTATAAATATTTTTAAAAATTTTTTCATAATTTTTGTTTTCTTTCTTACATTTAGATTTGGACTTGAGTAGCTCATCTAAATAATATACAAAAAAAACTTATCTTACAAAGTTATATTATAAAGTTAAAACTTCAAACAGAGTTGTGCCTCCATCTTATATGTTGATATTTTGTACTAGAACTCTTTTTAAGAAGCACTGCTCTGTGCTTTTTATTAGATACTATGAGAAACTCGAAAAAATCCGAAAAAACCCAAAAAACCCGAGAAACCCGAAAAACCCGAAAAAACCCGAAAAACCCGAGAAAAATTGATATCGAAAAACCCGACTTTTATTGGTTTGGTTTGGTTTATAGATTTAATAACCTGACACAAATGGTTTGGTTTGGTTTGTAAAAAATTCGAACCAACCCGGTTCATGTACACCCCTATCAAAAACAATGACATGCATTGTGATAAGGCCAAAACGTGTGTAGAAAATTTTGGTGGACAAAAACTTGTGGCGGGACCTAGATATCTTAGATGAGTGAGTTCAAAATTAAGTCGATCTGTTGATAACTTGAGAAATCGAAAGATATATAATTGTGTGCTCACTTGATTATACGTGGGGTCTTTTAGTGTGTGTTAGACAGTTGAGCATTATTTCTAGGTTCCTCCTATACCACGTACAATCTTATTGAATTTGAATTGAATGTCCTTTATAAGTTCGACTTACTTCATTAAATAATATATATTAAACTTTAATTACAGTAAATACCTATATAATATGATCCAATTTCAAATGCTGATATGACAAGTCTTTTGTTATCCTGATAAAGATAAGCAATATTATACACCTAGCGTGTAGGAAATTAACACAGAATATGATCCAATTTCAAATACTGATATGACAAGTCTCTTGTTATCCTGATAAAGATAAGCAATATTTTACACCTAGCGTGCAGGAAATTAACACAGTTTTGAGCTCGATACTATTCATTATTTTTTCAATATTAATTTGACGTCAATTAAAATAAGAAATTAATTTATTATTTATAAAGTTTGACATGATTGTTTATAAATCAAAGCAACTTCAAAATTACATTTAATAGGTTAATTATAGATAATCTTCATGGTTAGAAAACCAATTAATAGCTCCAAAGTCCTTTCCTGCAGCAGAAGGAACATCTTCAATGACTTTCTCTTGACCCTTTGGATAAAATATTCCAGTGCGATCATCAGGGACCCACCAAATATCATCATGATTATTTTTCATCACACTCTTCACCTGATCTTCACCGTTCAATTTAACAGTATCACTAATCATCTCTGCTGAACTGCTTTTTCTGTGATACGCTTTCCGCAGAATTGGCCTAGATCGTTTGATACGTGAGATAAGAATAATAACTTCGAAAAAAATTGAAATTATTAAACTTACCAACAATAGCGAAGATAATTAAAGGTAAGCGACAAATACCAGAGAGAGGTCATATGATCACAATTCATACATGCAACATCACATGTTCTAATAGGAGTTGCATATATATGGCCAAAAAATTTATGTTGGAGCATGATATTTTAATATTAAAGTGTATTATTTTAGTGAATATAAATTAAGAAAAATTTGGTTAATTATTTTTGGTGTAATTTATGTAACTATTAAATAATGTTTTACCTCATTATGCCTTGTAATTTATGTAACCTTCAAGGCATAATTTTTCCATTTCTATTCTTCCTTTGTGAAGAGTATGCAAGAAAGATGAGAAGTGTGGATAAATATTTTAAAGGTAATATGTTGAAGGAGGGTGTTCTTTTTATGGAGTTTTGGACTCTTCAACTAATTCGGAATTGTTTAAGTTATACAACATTATTGGGCTTTTGTATCCTGGAGGGACGACAAGTCAAGAGTATTATTGCTGCAGTGGGTTTGAATCTCTTTAAAGAGAGCGAGATATCCGCGTCTCAGCCTGAATATATTTTTTAATTCATTTTTATCATTTTATTTCTCAAGTGTAATTTATCGTATTTGTGATATATTATACCAACAAATTGTTTGTTATTTTGATGTACTCAATTTAATAGAACTTAATTTTAGATGAAACTATAAATTATTTTCCATCAGGACTAGCGATATTGGTTAAGAATTTGGTCCAAGTTCTTCCTAATGTTTGTAATGCTATTTTTTTTTTACAGAACTTTCAATATATTTGGCCTGATGGTCAAAAATAATTATCAGCCGATGGCTAAATATACTAGTAAAAATATAGAACGAAAACATTTATTTACCAACTGTTATTTTGATGGCCGCAATCTATATCAATTTTTCCATATTGAACGTCATTCTTACTTAACAATCAAAGAATCAAAAGGGACGTTCATGTTCCTTTTTCAAAATAGGCCCATTACAGGTAGGCCTCATGATTTACTTATCTGCACTGTGCCTTTCACTTTCAGAGACAAAAATAGATGGATGTATAGCAGGACTTCATCCAATTAATATGTATAGTGTTTTGTTTTTTTTTGTTCTTATTCATTGTCTTTCTTTCTTGATTTTTCTTTTCTCAGTGGATGAAAAATGTCCTTATTTCATGGATATCTTGAAGGTGTTATCTCTCTTGTTCCTTAATATACTACGATTGAATTATGATCAATATAGACCAACAACGACCAAATTGAAAAATATATATCAACTATATGAATTTTCATTATTCATTACACAATATGAAAATAAGTTAAAATAGATGTAATATTAGTAATTATATTAGAAGTCGTCTAGCATGACTATAATATATATATATATATTATTATTTTTTATTTTTTTTTCCTTCTTTTATGTCTTAGTCTTAGCTAAGGATCTTGACCTTTGCTTTCATGAAATTTTAAGTCTTTCGAGACAAATTTCTTTCATGAGACTAAATTATAATATGCATTTCCACGAATTGCATTTTTTCATTAAAATTCGTACGGTAATCTCTCCCCCCCCCCCTCCCTCCCCCATAGAGAAAGCTAGCTAAACCAGGGGTGGTTATTCGAATGTTCTTCGTAGAAAAATTATATTGTGCATATATATATATATAGAGAGAGAAAATAATAGTGTATATACAGGTCAAAACAATTTTTTAGAGATATATACTAAAATTTTAAATATCCTTAGAAAAATTCCTAACTTCGGTACTGAGCTAAATGTACGTGGACATTCCAAAAAAAAAAAAAAATAAGCTTACTTGAAGTACATGAAGTTCATGGACTGTGCTCCTCTACCAGCTGCTGCAGTTGCCATTTTTTTCACTTCTTCCCTGCTGACCAATTTGTTGTGTTTTTAAGTGATGTATTTGCTAGCTAGCCAAAGGCTTTTCCATTTTTATAGTAGTCCAATATACTTACAAAATTAATTGGTCATGGATAATTTAGTTTCCCAAGAAAGAGGCTAAGGATCTATCCTTTTTCAAAAATTCCTGGCATCTATATAGAAGAATGATGGACCATAATCCTTGTCATAACGATATGATAATGTTAGTTCCACAGGATATGGAAGTTTACTTCCACTACTACTAGATAAAATAACTTCTAGGCCATATCTATAGCTTTTTTCTTTATCCCATACCTATTTGCAAGGGGTAGTTCTCTTTTTAAAAAAATTTAATAACGGAGATGTGTGGATGATTTTTTCATACCTCAATTAATTTTACGATCCATTTCACATCCTACTCCCAACAAGGTCATATCTTTTTCTTTTTTTTGGCACATAGTCAGTGGGAGGAGCAGAAATGTCTAGTCATTGAGATTTCAATTTACAAAATTATTACTATTCAATGTGACCTCTTCATCATTGAGTTATATATTCTCTTCTTGGAGTGGGCCAAATTAAAATAAGAATTTATCTATAATTGAGGGATCAAAAATATTAATTTTCCCTATAACATATTTAAAAAATAATAGATATTTTGATAATTTTTCATAGGATGATTTGGGCTACATAATCAGCCGCTGGATTGAGCGAGTTAGTGTGCCCAATTTTTCCACCCTAATGGCTAATACCATCAGCTAATTTTTTTTTCTTTGCTGAAATTTCAACCAGAAAATAAAATAAATAAATAGGTTGTTTGGAACATTACGGTGCATTGATCCTGACATTGTAAGCAAACTAACGGTATGAGTCTTGTCTGTTTATATGTCTTTAAATTTGTGCCTCTAACTTTAAAAAAAAAAAAATGGGGCAGGGGAAGAGGATTACAAGATAGGAATTACAGATAGTCAACCAACTAAACCACTAACATTTTCGAGATTAAATAATGTTCATCCCGAGCATAACAAACTTTTAGTTAGTCCTTGCATTGTGTTAAGGCTTACCCAACTCCATTTATAAAATTTGAGCAATAATTAGGTGCCTGGATGATATCACTCTTTCAAACAACTTTGCATATCCTCAAGAAAATTATTAAAATAAAAGTTAATAAAGTGTTTTTTTTTTTGGATATGGTATAATCCACTACTGCAGAACTGAATAGTGAATAATACTATCCATTTTGCTAAAATGATGAGATATATTAGTTGTGAAATGATTCTCTCATCCATCTAACTGGGCCCTGGAGTGGTCCACACACCTAATTGGGCAGTGGAAATATGGTTACATTATGAAAGATTTTTTTCCATTCCCAGTTAAGAGCTCACACGCCTTATCTTCACTTCATCTAGAGTGAATAAATAATAGCCACACTAAAAAATTCATTTATCCTACCCCCACCTCAAGTAATTATTTCACAATAGCTAACACGGAAATTGCGGACACATCACTTTCCTCGAACCCCATTTGTGGATTACGTTTGGGTATGTTATGTTGTTGTAGCTAGCGTGGAAAGTTGCAGATCACATCAAGAACATAATCATTGTTGATTGAAAGTAAAGGAGGAAGCATGATTGATTGATATTTATGCAAGATAAGTCCAGTTATTTTTCTCATTCCAAGTCTCTTCCGTGACTTGGCTTACTATAGAGAGCCAACAACAACAACAGGTCTTGAGAGGATAGTGTGTCAGCAGACCTTACCCCTATCTTGGGAGATAGAGAGTCTGTGTAAGTTCAGTTGAATTGGACGGTAGGACAATCATCTCTTCCACCTTCATGTTAATGAAGTTGATAGCTCAAATTTGCAGTGATGAAGGATAACTGATAATAGGTTCTTTTTTTCCTGTTCTAAAAACTAATATCATTAACGTATAAATGGTAGCAATCTACAATGTTACAGCAGTATTGAAGTTATGATTCCGAGTTTCATGCATGTGTTCTCTGTTTACACCTTGGAATGGATCGGTGCTGCTAAAACCAGCAAGCTTCACTCTTGACAATTGAAAGTACTTGGTTAACCCTGTTGAATATTTCTCATTTATTCAGCATTGTATTAAAAACTTGCATCCTCTGTTGTTGGTCTCCTCAAGAAATAACGCAGACTATTCGCAAGCACCTGCAAGGTTCAAGACTGAAACTTGTCAATAATTTTCTTCAAGCTACCATGATCTAATAAAAGAAATTGTATATTGTTTCCAATTTAGCATCGGTTACCTGTTGAAGGGGCTTGATCAGCGCTTTGCCCTTGTAACAGACATGAAATTTTGCCTTAGCAAGCAATCCCTGCACCAAAAAGAAACTTTTCAACTCTATGCTAGCTACTGCAGGCTAATACTTATTAGTCGGCACAACCACTACCTAAACAGTTTAGTAAATGATTCGGAAAACCTCCTGAGATAGTCTCACCTCAGTATCGAACTCTCCTGATTCAACATCAACGTTTATGTCAGTAATGGCCTTGACAAGATCAACTATCAATCCAGGTCTGTCTGCTGTCTCTACACAGAGTAAGCTGCAAGATGGAGGCATTTTACTATTCTCTTCAAGTTGTGCACTCAATGGATTACTTAATGAGGTTGATTATTAAGTCTGGCAGTATCAGCATGTACTGATCAAAATTCAAAATCAAGAAAGGGAAATATGACCTTACCTTCTTTCAGGAACATCGTCGTGAACATGGATATGGGTCGCTATGTCCACGTCAATCTGAAAATTTTCAGCACAAAGCCCCAAACAACAAAGTAAGATTTAAGTTTAATGGTTGATATGAAGTTAATGTAAATCACGCCTTGTTTTCTGTATCAAAGTTGTACTAGAAAGAAAGCTATTAGTCATTACTAGCGATGCAAAGACTAGCAGGAACCTCGCACATTCAGAAAACAACCCCACATGATGTTCAAAAATAACCAATACAGACGTGCATAATCTGGTTAATGGCGTATGCACACAGTGGAAGGTGAGGACAACATATGAAGGCTAATAACAACCTTCTGATATGGTTGAAAAACACCGAAAGCTTCCCCCATAGCTAATCTGGAGCTAGATTCCTGCACCAGAAATTATGCAGTAAGAAGAAGCAACTATATATGAATCCGGAGGTACCAGATCAAGCAACTGCTACTCAACAACTTTTTGAAGTTCTACCGGGTGGTATTCCATCATATTATTGATGATCGTCAAACGAATTGCTTCAAGCAGCTCTGGATCATTGACCTTCCTACCCGTAGAACTAGAAACAAGTCCCAATAGCGAAACAATCAGAATTTCAATCAGGGAAATGATGTTGTTAAGACCCATGATAAAAGATTCATTCGAAAGTATTTTCAGATATCTGGTGACAGATAGTTTCTAAGGACTAAGATAAGAGGAACAGAAAAATCACCTAGCAGCATAAAGGAACACACAACATGAACTTACGCTTTTGTGATGGCGAATTTGTTATGCTTCCCAGATGAATCAAGACAGACATTAGCCTTGACAACATTCAGCCCAAGGTTTTTTAATGCATTCATCTGAAATACATTATGCAAATCAATACCAGAACTAGCAGCAATAGCACTCTATCACTTGAATCATAAAAGTAACAGATTCTTACTGTGTCGAGAAGTGCCCCAAGGCGATCCCCAAAGGTAACCTCTACGATCGTTGCTTCTGGATCTGAATCCAAATCGATTACAACTTTGGGTGTTGGAACTGCAGCAGTCTCTTGTGAACTTCCATCCTGCTTGACCAGTTATTACATAAATCAAAAACAAACATCTCAATCTCAGATGAACAATTACTTCAATCAGTTAGTGTGCTTAGATACCTCCACAGCAGTAGCCGCAGATGCTTTTGGAATAATTGTACTCCCAGATAAAGCTAATCTGAAAAAAACAAGTAGATTGATTTCAATTGTTGCTCATCTAATACTTCAGAAATTCCAAGTCCATATAATTATTAAACTTTAGGAAGTCCATACATATAATTCAAATATTATAAAAGTTTCACCTTATTGGTGAGGCTCGATTCCCATCTTCTAATCCCCTACTCATTTCCCCTTTCCCTATCCCCAACTTTGTTTTTTTTTAAAAAAAAATGCCCTTTCCTAATTGATCAATTGATAATAAAAAAAAATTAGCTAGAAACTTTTTATGATCTCAATCAAAGAGTATAGCATATATCCAGATGCATTTCAAATTTTGTGATTAGGTTAAAGATACTAGTTGACCAAGACTCACAAATGTACTAGAAAACATTTTTAAAAAATTGGGAGAAAATAATATTCCAGAATTACAATTGAAAAAAGCTATTAATTATTCGTATTCCACAATCAATAGAAAGCAAATTAGGTAGGTCGAATTCAACCAAATTCAGACAAAAATAATGTAGCTTACCTCTTGGGTGCAATGTACAGTTTTTGGACTGGATTCAAAGCTAAAGATCCATTTAAGAAAGCTGGAGTTGAAATGAGTTGCTTCTCTATAAGTTTTAAAGTAGTGGGCATCCCACACGAAACCATAGCCACAGCCATTTCAATTCAATAATATCAAGAAAGAAGAGAGCTTTTTTAAGGAAGAAGATAAAGGTTGCAACTTTATTCCTATTCTTGAAGAAATATAGTCCAGACCAAAGATATTTAAGAAAATGAAGCTCTGGGGGCTAGAAAATGAATCGGGTCGATTGTTTGAGTAATATCCGCCATTATAATGGGAAGCCACCTAATATTGTCTTCGTTATAGTATTTATATACCAACAACTTGACAGGCACAAATCTGTGGTCCTCTTTTTCCCTTTGTTCATCAAGCACACCCTAACAAATCACTTATTTCTAGTATGGACTTGATATGAAATTTCTTAAAATATATTTTTAAATTTATGGTAAAAAATAAATTATACATATTTATATAGATATTAATGCAGCTATAAATTATTTTATTAGGAATAAAATATCATTTTAAAATTAAATTATTATAAAATATAAAAATGTATCATTTTTGGGATGACTAAAAAGAAATGTGAATCTTATAAATTGGGATAGAGTGAGTAGTTGATTAGAGTTATTGAGGTATTAGTAATAGAGAGGTTAGTTATAAAATATATTATTTTATGTAAAGATTAGTTATGCAAAATTATAGTCTCTAGCTCCTACATGAAATAATACATTAGATTTATTCGTAATTATTACGTGTATTAGTTATATACGTGGATTTCTAAATTGCAAGTCAAATACCAAATTAATTTTATACATAATTCTTACCGGTCATCAAATATGATACTCCATCTGTCTCATTTTATGTGATATTTTTTCTTTTTTTGTCCGTTTTAAAAAGAATGTCACTTTACTATAATTGAAAACAATTTAACTTTAAAATTACTCTTTTACCCCTAATGAAATGAGTTACAACCATACAAATATCTAAGGATTGTTTGAGTAAATTCCTTAGATGACCCGTGTTTAGTAATTTGCCCTATAATATCACTTTTGTTTATTTTAGGACTACAATATCACTCAACTATTCTTATTTTCCTCAAAATATACTCCATCTCTTCTAATGGGATGACATGTCACATTATTTTAATTTTTTTAACAATTTTCTTAATAATACAATAAAAGCTTGTTAATATCTCTATAAGTGTTAGCAGTCAAGTAGTGGTCATCCACTTATCCACTTAATATTATCTTAAATTTAAATAATTGTGTGGGGCCCACTTCAAGTGGGCAAGTTTCCCACATCTTCCTTTTTCTTCTCTATAAATTGCTAAACTTTTAGCAATTAAAGGACACAGAACAATAAACGAAAAAATACATACACTGTCTTCCCTTTTGCTCTCTTTTATGTTCCTTACTCTTTCCGTCTAATTAATTGTTAAGGTAGTATATTTATAACACGTTATCAGCACGAGGCTCCGGCTAATTTTCAAGATAACAAAAGTGGTAAGAGTTTTATTTAATTTTATTTTAATAAAATGGCAAATATTTCCAAAATTGAATTTACTGTTCTTGATATTTCTGGAAAAGACTACTCCTCATGGGCACTAGATGCCGAAATTCATCTTGAATCGATGGGTCTGGCAGACACCATCAAAGATGATAACCAGGCATCTAATCAAGACCGTGCAAAAGCTATGATTTTCCTCCGCCACCATCTTGACGAGGGTCTTAAATTACAATATCTTACATTAAAAGATCCCTTGAAATTGTGGAAAAATTTAAAAGAAAGGTATGACCACCTGAAGTTGGTCATGCTTTCACAAGCACGTCATGACTGGTTAAATCTGAGACTAATGGACTTTAAAAATATAACTGAATATAATTCTGCTTTATTTCGAATTATACCTCAGTTAACTTTATGCGGAGATGAAATCACGGAACAAGATAAACTTGAAAAAACATATTCCATATTTCCACCCGCGAATATGCTCCTGCAGCAGCAATATCGCAAAAAAGGCTTTACAAAATATTCTGAATTATTATCTCACTTACTTATTGCTGAACGCCATAATAAATTATTAATTAAAAAATCATGATAGTCGGCATGTTGGTTCTTTGCCACTCCCTGAAGTGAATCAGGCAAATTCAAACCAACGAGAAAGAGGCCATGGCCCCAGTCGTGGTTGTGGTCGTGGTCGTAGTCAAAGATGAAATTTTAATTATGATGCTTGGCTGACATCGAGAAATAATCAGCAATATAAAAGGCAGGGTAAAAAGCCAGAAGCTTTACCGAAAAATAATTCAGAAATAATATGTCCTAGATGTGGAGGTGTGGGACACTGGTCGCGAATTTGCCGGTCATCAAAGCGCCTTGTTCAGCTATATCAGGCATCTCTGAAAAGGGCAGAAAATAATTCAGAGACAAATTTTAAATATTAAATTTTCCAGAAGTAAATATGAATGTTGATAAGTCCGATAATATTTAAACAATTCTCTTTGTTGTTGTATGTATTAAATATTATGTTTGTATTTTTCTAGATCCATGTAACAAAATAAATGTATTAAATATTATGTTTGTATTTTTCTGGATCCATGTAATAAAATAAAATTTTGTATAATAAATTATGTATTAATTATAATATTGATTTTCTTTCTTTGTGAAGAAAATATGGAAATGCCTCAAATCTTATTTGGATCAATGATAAATTACGAGGATATTTGTGTAATTGATAGTGGAACAACTCATGCTATTTTTAAAGACGAGAAATATTTTTCCAACTTGCTTAGAAGAAAAGCAAATGTTACTACGATATCTGGCAATTCCAAAATGATTGAAGGCTCTGGAAGAGCTACTATAATTCTGCCTAAAGGGACAAAAATTGTTATAGAAGATGCATTATTCTCTTCTAAATCCCCTAGAAACTTGTTAAGTTTTAAAGATATCCGCAGAAATGGATATCATGTTGAGACACTAACTGAAATAAATACTGAATATCTTGGTATAACCAAGAGTGTCTTAGGCCAGAAATATATTTTGGAAAAATTACCAACTTTGTCATATGACCTATATTATGCACAAATTAATGCAATTGAAGCACACATATGATCGTAAACCAGAAGTTTACTGATCCAAATACATTTGTGCTATGACATGATCGAGTAGGTCATCCTGGATCAATAATTATGAGACGAATTCTTGAAAATTCAACTGGACATCCGTTAAAGAACCAGAAGATTCTTACAAATGATGAATTTTCATGTGCTGCTTGTTATCAAAGCAAATTAATTACCAGACCATCGGCCCTGAAGGTTGGCATCGAATCTCTTGGACCTATTTTTTTTTTTTTTTTTTTTTTTTTTTTTTTGGGAACAGACCCTACACGAGGCTCCCACCTCTCGTGCACAGTCAGGGGTTAAGCAACACCCCCAAGCCTTAACATAAATAATCAAAATTAAAAATACAAGGAGGGGGACATAAACCTTACCTCCGATCCTATGGTGGTTCATAAGTCGGCTAACCTATTAAGGTCGGCTAACTCATCCCCGATACAAAAAGGGCTAACTATAACTAGAAAGCAGTAAACTTATGAGAGGACTCCTCCTGATACAAATCGACTAAGAAAGCATAAATGAGGGAGACTCTCCCCTTCCATGAGAATACAAGAAAGTAACTTACACTAGTCCTATTCAATTATGCTACGACTCAGGCATAGCTACATTGAGAAGAACAAGTATACGAACCTTCTATCTCGCATGGGTTGAGGAAATTCTTTTCATCTTTGCCCTTTTTAGTCATATCGTACCAAGTAGGTCCAAGGAGTTATGTAGCAACAACAATAGCAGCTAAGGGGGGTGAAATGATAGTAAATAAATGGAGCCATAGCAGCCAGCTTTCTTGGGGTTGTAGTTAAGGAAGCTGAGGGACAGAGTATGTGTAACATGCATTTTGTATGTGGTGCAGCCCTGACTTGAACAGCTGGTTTGGTGGTTCCAGTGTTGTCGACTGATCAGGGATGTACCTGCACATCCACAATTAAACCAAGAAAGAGTTCCAAGGGTGACTCCCTGGCTTAAATGTATGTCTGAAGGTGCCTTGCACTTTGGGAGGGTCCATTGTTGCTGTTTGATGTGCTTGCACATCAGCAAGTAAGCAAGCCAAGAGTTCCAAATGGAGGTTGTATACTCAGCATTGTGTCTGTTGGTGCTCCATCTTCTTGTCTTCTCAACAATGAAAGCAGTCAAGGAGTTCCAAAATACTTGGATGAAAGGAGGCTGCTGCAGGTGTTGAAGGTATGCAACATGTATGCATGGAGAGTTGTTGGGAGTAGATGAGGCCCTTACAATTGTGGTTGTTATGTCCCTTTGTCTGTGACTTTGTTTACCTGCACAAACAAGCAAACAAATAGACAACCAAGTGTGATAGTTGTGGGGTTTGTTGCAAACCTGTAGGCAGCTTCTTGTTGTCTCCAAAGAAGGATTGAGCAACTCCTTTGAGGGTATCTTATGTGCCTGCACATAACAATTAAAGGAGCAAGGAGGTTCAAGAGTTTTTGGAAGCAGTGGATCTGCTACAGGTGTTGCAGGGATGGAATGTGTATGGGTGTAGGGATGCTGTGTTGGTGAGGTCCTATCTTGGAAGGATGTTGTCTCTCTGTTGATGCTTTTCATCTGCCAGGGTTTCCCATCAGTTGTTGTACCTGCACAAAAAACATAACAGAAAAACAAAAAACCAACCAGACAGACAGGGGTCTTGGAGTTGATGGTTGTATCTGTGGTGTCTTCTATGTAGTTGTTGTTAGTGCATGTTGATGAATCAATCCAGCAACCTACAACAATACAACAAACAACCAAAGGCAAGAGAGAACTTGCACCAGCTAGCAACAAGGAAAGGACCTCCAAGAGTGCTTTGGAGTCTGTTAGGATTTTCAACGTCGCTCGACTAACGTCTCCAATTATCCGATTGAGTTGAAACTTCTTGAGATATGCACAAACAGTCCTTTCTTTAGTTCTGCAAGATTTGGTGATTTTTTGCACAAGTTGGAAAAAAGGCACCCTCTTTAGGCCTAAGGCAGCTGACTTTTTCAAAGTCGCTCGCCTAACGTCTTCAATTGTCCGTTTGTGCTGAAACTTCTTGGGACTTATCCCTACCTTATTTTCTGCCATCCTGCAAAGTTTGGAGGCCTTTGGACAGGTCCACATGGTGAAACTCACCCTGCACTTCATTCTCTGCTGTAGCTTAGTTACAGGTGTTGCAGGGAAGAAGTTGGCTTGAATGGGGGGCTGAAGAGAGGTCCTAGCATGCCCTGCTGTAGACCTTGTTCTTGGAGATTTCAATTGTGTATTGAACCTGCACAAGTAAAACAACCAGAGGAAAAGTACCTCCAGGACTTCTGCACAGCTAAAACTGTGCATTGTTAAGATATTTTATCCACCTAGTGGATTGTTAAGATATTTTATGTTCCTAATAGATGCATCATGGTCTCATGTGTGCTTATTATCATCTCGCAACCTGGCGTTTGCAAAGCTGTTAGCACAAATAATAAGATTAAGGGCGCAATTCTCAGATTATCAAATTAAGGCCATTCGCCTTGATAATGCTGGAGAATTTACATCCCAAGCTTTTAATGATTATTGCTTATCAATTGGGATAAAAATTGAACATCCTATTGCTCATGTTCATACTCAAAATGGCCTTGCAGAGTCATTTATAAAGCGCCTACAATTGATAGCAAGACCTTTACTAATGAAAACAAAATTGTCAATTACTGTTTGGGGTCATGCTATCTTACATGCAGCAGCACTTGTACGTTTCAGACCGACACATTATAATAAATATTCTCCGTCACAATTAGTATTTGATCATGAACCAAATATAGCCTATTTAAGAATTTTTAGTTGTGCGGTATACGTGCCTGTAGCACCACCACAACGTACAAAAATGGGCCCTCAACGAAGGTTGGGCATATATGTTGGGTTTGACTCACCCTCCATAATTCGATACCTTGAACCGTTGGCTGGAGACTTATTCACTGCTTGATTTGCAGATTGTCGGTTTGATGAAACAATTTTCCCGCTATTAGGGAGAGAGAAAAAGAAACCCGAAAAAGAAAAAGAAATTGCGTGGAAAGTTTCATCACTATCACATTTTGATCCACGCACCCGCACATGTGAGCAGGAGGTCCAGAAGATCATCCACTTATAGAAAATAGCAAATCAAATGCTAGATGCATTTACTGATTTGAAACGGATAACTAAGTCACAAATCCCTGCAGTGAATGTACCTATCCGAATTGATGTCTCAAAAGGACCATCTACAAGTATCATAGCTTCTGAATCTCAAACACGTCAGAAGCGTGATAGACCGTTGGGTTCAAAGGATAAAAATCCTAGAAAAAGAAGCGTAAGAAATAATAAAGATGATACTACACACGAACTTCCTGAAGAAGGTCAAAGTTTGAGTAATCCTGATATTCCTGAAGAAATCAGTGAACCCGAGACTCAAGTGAATAAAGAACTTTCAATAAGTTCTACCGGTGATGAGATAAATTTAGATCGATAAAAAATTACGGTGGATAATGTTTTTGCATATAATGTTGCAATTAACCTCATGCAAGATAGTGAAAGTCTTGAACCTAAATCCGTTGAAGATTGTCGACGTAGATGTGATTGGCCAGAATGGAAAAAGGCAATTCAATCAGAATTAGACTCACTTGCTAAACGTGAGGTTTTTGAACCTGTAGTCCAAACCCCTGAAGGTGTAAAACCAGTTGGTTATAAATGGGGTTTTGTTAGAAAACGAAATGAGAGAAATGAAATTGTAAGATATAAGGCACGCCTTGTTGCACAAGGATTCTCTCAAAGACCCGGAGTCAACTATGAAGAAACATATTCACCGGTTATGGATGGAATAACATTTCGATATCTCATCAGTTTAGTTGTACATAAAAATCTTGAAATACACCTAATGGATGTGGTTACAGCTTACCTTTATGGTTCACTTGATAATGAAATTTACATGAAAAATCCCAGAAGGATTAAAATTGCCTGAAACATGTAAAACGTCTTGGGAAGTATACTCAATAAAACTCCAAAGATCATTATATGGTCTGAAACAATCAGGGCGTATGTGGTATAATCGCCTAAGTGAGTACTTAATAAATGAAGGTTATATTAATGATGTTATTTGTTCATGTGTTTTTATTAAGAAAACGGAATCAGAGTTTATTATACTCGCCGTTTATGTTGATGACATAAATCTCATTGGAACCCCTGAAGAGGTCCAAAAGGCAATTGAATATCTAAAGAAAGAATTTGAAATGAAAAACCTTGGAAAGAAAAAACTTTGTCTAGGTCTGCAAATTGAACATTTAGCAGACAGAGTTTTTGTCCATCAATCTGCCTACACTGAGAAAATCTTAAAAAGATTTTACATGGACAAAACACATCCATTAAGTACTCCAATGGTTGTTCGATCACTTGAAGTGGAAAAAGATCAATTTCGATCTCCAAAAGAGGATGAAGAAATTCTTGGTCCTGAAGTACCATATCTCAGTGCCATTGGTGCACTTATGTATCTTGCTAACGCAACTAGACCTGACATAACATTTTCTGTTAATTTGTTAGCAAGGTATAGTTCATCCCCAACGCGAAGGCATTGGAACGGTATCAAACATATTTTGTGATACCTGAAGGGTACTATTGATATGAGTTTGTTTTATACTAACAAAGGCTGCGCAGACCTTATTGGTTATGCAGATGCAGGTTATTTATCAGACCCACATAAAGCTCGATCTCAGACAGGTTATCTGTTTACACACGGAGGGACTGCTATATCATTGCGATCTACAAAACAGTCCATTGTTGCTACTTCTTCAAATCATGCTGAAATAATAGCAATTCATGAAGCAAGTAGAGAATGTGTGTGGTTGAGATCGATGATACAGTTCATCAAAGAAAGATGTGGTCTAAAAAATAATGTTAAAATACCCACAATTATATTCGAAGACAATGCCGCGTGCATAGCTCAATTGAAAGGTGGCTTCATAAAAGGAGACAGAACGAAACACATTTCATCAAAATTATTCTTCACACTTGATCTTCAAAAGAATGGTGAAATTAATGTACAACAAGTTCGTTCAAGTGATAATCTTGCAGATTTATTTACAAAAGCATTACCAACATCAACTTTTGAGAAGCTAAGGCATAAGGTTGGAATGCGCCGTCTCCAAAATATCAAATGAAGTTTCATCAGGGGGAGTAAATACGTGTTGCACTCTTTTTTCCTTAACCAAGGTTTTGTCCCACTGGGTTTTCCTGGTAAGGTTTTTAATGAGGCAGCATTCAAGGCGTATTACTAGTTATGTGTACTCTTTTTTTTTCTTCGCTAGATTTTTTTTTTCCAATGGGTTTTTACTAGTAAGGTTTCAACAAGGCTCAACATCTATGAGTTTTCAGGATATTTATTCTTTCATTATGATTTTGTTTTACGTGGACACCCAAGGGGGAGTGTTAGCAGCCAAATAGTGGCCATCCACTTATCCACATAATATTATCTTAAATTTAAATAATTGTGTGGGGCCCACTTCAAGTGGGCAAGTTTCCCACATCTTCCTTTTTCTTCTCTATAAATTGCTAAACTTTTAGCAATTAAAGGACACAGAACAATAAACGAAAAAATACATACACTGTCTTTCCTTTTGCTCTCTTTTATGTTCCTTACTCTTTCCGTTTAATTAATTATTAAGGTAGTATATTTATAACAATAAGCAAGTTCTTTTAGCATTTACCCATTCTTGAATTTTATAAAAGATAATCAAATTTTAAAATATAGTTAATTAATATTTATTATTTATTTGTCAATATTTTTAAAAATTAATTATTAAAAGTTATTATCTTATTTATTTGAGTACATTAAATTAATATTATTAGTCCACAACATTTTTGTTATGATATCAAAATATTATTTGTATATATATAGCTATGAATTATGATGAGCTACACTTTTAGTTTTTACAATGTATTCCGTTGAACTATTATCAAGGCAAATTTTTAATTTTGATTATTTTTCCTCAACAAAAATCAAATACTTCATTTTTTAAAACTTATTTGTCCTAAAAAAAATTAGTCCGTTTTAAAAAAATATCTCTTTTTTCTTTTTAGCAAAATAAAAAGATATTTTAGTATATTTAACATATATTTGATTTAAAATCACAAAATTCAATTTCTTTAATCTCTTAAAATTTTGTGTCAAATTAAAATATGACAAATAAATCAAAATGGAGAGAGTAATAAATAAATTACTGTAAAATACAAAAATGGACATACAATTTTAATGCATGATTAATCTATACATTTCGTACCCACGCAATGCACGGATATTATAAAAGTCCATAAGGACAAATATATTGATTCAAAATTCAAATATACTTTTTTTGTTTTATTTTAAATTCAAATTTTGTGTTAAATCAAAAAAGTTTATTTTTATCTCTAAGTTAGAGCATAGTGATACAGTTAAAAGAATATATAAAATTAGGACTTTTTAAAATAAATACTACGTATTAGAACTCTTATAGGATGGAACCTATAGTTCAATTTCAATATGAATTATCATTTCTTATAATTTTTAGTAAATTAGTCCGTGAATTTTATTTCCTTATATTCTTCACTTATAATTTTTTAATAGTTAATTTTTAAAAATATTGACAGATAAATAATAAGTATTAGTTAATTTTAATTCAAAATTTGATTACTTTTTATAAAATTCAAGAATGGGGTAAATGCTAAAAGAAGTTGTTTACAGAGACATTAGACAATTTTAATTGTATTGTTAGAAAATCTTTTGCCAAAAAAAAGTGACATGTCAGGAGTATATTTTGAGAAAAATAGGAATAGTAGGATTATATTGTGATCCTAAAAGAAACATAAGTGATATTAATAGGCAAATTCTCAAACATGAGTGACTATCTAAGGAATTTCCTTGGATTGTTTTAGACCACAAGTTTCAAAAGTCTTTTTTTTATTCTTAAATTGCTTGTCAAGTCAAATAGTGTCACATAAAATGGGACGGAGAAAGTATTACTTATGCAAGATTTAATATTTGAATAACTTACCCCAATCTTTTATATGTCCTGATTTTGTTTGTTTTTTATCTTTTTTTTTCTCATATATGCTGAAAATTACTCCTATATTATATGTGTATTGTTATAAAATAAATCAACTTGACAAAATGAATGAGAGAGTAAATACGAGAACAGAAGAGGAAGCAAAGCAGAGAAATTGCCGTGTATCTATATTTCTGTGCGTCTATGTGTATACATGTTTGTTGCCAAAGTTGACAATATATAGGCAGAAATGGTGAGCAAATTGCCAAGAAAAGGTGGACAATTTGCCCAAGTGGACATCCACATCCACTGTTGTAAGTGGACATCCATATATACTTGCATAATACTCCCCCTTGAATGTCCATGTATATATAAAAAAAAGTTTACAAGAAATAATATACATAGCTATTGTAAACATCCATAAATAGTGTGCCTCGTTAAAACCTTACTAGGAAAACCCCAGTGGAAAAAAGCCTAGTAAAGAAAAAAAAGTACACATATTTAGTAATACGCCTTGAGTGCTGCTTCATTAAAAACCTTACCAGGACAACCCAGTGGGACAAAACATTGGTGAAGGAAAAAAGAGTGCAGCACATATTTTACTCCCCCTGATGAAAACTTCATTTGATATTTTGGAGACGACACATTCCAACCTTATATCTTAATTTCTCAAAAGTTGATGTTGGTAATGCCTTTGTAAATAAATCTGCAAGATTATTACTCGAACGAATTTATTGTACATCAATATCACCATTCTTCTATAGATCATGTGTGAAGAAGTCTTTCATTTCAAATTCTTTCTTTAGATATTCAATTGCCTTTTGGACCTCTTCAGGGGTTTCAATGAGATTTATGTCATCAACATAAATGGTGAGTATGACAAACTCTTATTCCGTTTTCTTAATAAAAACACATGGACAAATGACATTATTTATATAGCCTTCATTTATCAAGTACTCACTTAGGCGATTATACCATATGCGCCCTGATTATTTTAGACCATATAATGATCTTTGCAGTTTTATTGAGTACATTTCCCGAGATTTATTACATGTTTCAGGCAATTTTAATCCTTCTGAGATTTTTCATGTAAATTTCATTATCAAGTGAACCATAAAGGTAAGTTGTAACTACATCCATTAGATGTATATTAAGATTTTTATATACAGCTAAACTGATGAGATATCGAAATGTTATTCCATCCATAACAGGTGAATATGTTTCTTCATAGTTAACCCTAGGTCTTTGAGAGAATCCTTGTGCAACAAGGCGTGCCTTGTATCTTACAATTTCATTTCTTTCATTTTGTTTTCGTATAAAAACTCATTTATAGCCAACTGGTTATACACCTTCAGGGGTTTGGACTACAGGTCCAAAGACCTCACGTTTAGCAAGTGAGTCTAATTCTGATTGAATTGCCTTTTGTCATTCTGCCCAATCACATCTACGTCGACAATCTTCGACAGATTTAGGCTCAAGACTTTCACTATCTTGCATGAGGTTAATTGCAATATTATATGCAAAAATATTATCCACCGTAATTTTTGATCGATATAGATTTATCTCATCACCGGTAGAACTTATTAAAAGTTCTTCATTCACTTGAGTCTCGGGTTCACTGATTTCTTCAAGAATATCAGGAGTACTCAAATTTTGAACTTCTTCAGGAGGTTCTTGAGTAGTATCATTTTGATTATTTCTCACGCTTCTCTTTCTAAGATTTTTATCTTTTGAACCTAATGGTCTACCACGTTTCAGGCGTGTTTGGAATTCAGAAGCTATGATACTAGTAGATGGTCCTTTTGGGACATCAATACGGATAGACACATTTACTGCAGGGATATGTGACTTAGTTATCCTTTTTAAATCAATAAATGCATCTGACATTTGATTTGCTATTTTTTGTAAGTGGATGATCTTCTGGACCTCCTGCTCACATATGCGAGTGCATCGATCAAAATATGATAGTGATGAAACTTTCCACGTAATTTTTTTTTCTTTTTCGGGTTCCTCTCTCCCCCTAATGGCGGGAAAATTATTTCATCAAACCGACAATCTGCAAATCGAGCAGTGAATAAGTCTCCAGTCAACGGTTAAAGGTATCGAATTATGGAGGGTGAGTCAAACCCAACATATATGTCCAACCTTCGTTGAGGGCCTATTTTTGTACGTTGTGGTGGTGCTACAGGCACGTATACCGCACAACCAAAAATTCTTAAATGGACTATATTTGATTCATGACCAAATACTAATTACGACGGAGAGTATTTATTATAATCTGTCGGTCTGAGACGTACAAGTGCTGATGTATGTAAGATAGCATGAACCCAAACAGTAATTGACAATTTTGTTTTCATTAGTAGAGGTCTTGCTATCAATTATAAGCGCTTTATAAATGACTCTGCAAGGCCATTTTGAGTATGAACATGAGCAACAGGATGTTTAATTTTTATCCCAATTGATAAGCAATAATCATTAAATGCTTGGGATATAAATTCTCAAGCATTATCAAGGCGAATGGCCTTAATTGGATAATATGGAATTGCGCTCTCAATCTTATTATTTGTGCTAACAATTTCGCAAACACCAGGTTGCGAGATGATAACAAGCACACATAAGACCATCTAGATGATGCATCTATTAGGACCATAAAATATCTAAACAATCCACTAGGTGGATGAATAGGTCCACATATATCTCCATGTATACGCTCTAAAAAGCCAGGAGATTCGATGACAACCTTTAGGGTCGATGGTCTGGCAATTAATTTGCTTTGATAACAAACAGCACATGAAAATTCGTTATTTGTAAGAATTTTCTGGTTCTTTAACGGATATCCAGTTGAATTTTTAAAAATTCGTCTCATTATTATTGATCCAAGATGACCTATTCAATCATGTCATAGCACAAATGTATTTGGATCAGTAAACTTCTAGTTTACGATCATATGTGCTTCAATTGCACTAATTTTTTGCCTAATATAGGCCAGATGACAGAGTTGGTAATTTTTCCAAAATATATTTCTGGCCTGAGACACTCTTGGTTATACCAAGATATTCAATATTCATTTTATTTAATGTCTCAACATGATATTCATTGATGCGGATATCTTTAAAACTTAACAAGTTTCTTGGAGATTTATAAGAAAATAGTGCATCTTCTATAACAATTTTTGTCCCCTTAGACAGAATTATAGTAGCTCTTCCGGAGCCTTCTATCATTTTTGAATTATCAAATATTGTATTAACATTAGCTTTTCTTCTAAGTAAATTGGAAAAATATTTCTCGTCTTTAAAAATAGCATGAGTTGTTTTACTATCAATTACACAAATATCCTCTTTATTTATCATTGATCCAAACAAGATTTGAGGCATTTTCATTTTTTCTTCAATAAGAAATAAAATATATATTAACACATGGTATATTATATAAATTTTATTTATTTATATTGACTAGGAAAATACAAACATCATATTTAATACAGATAAAAAGAAATATATTTACATATTATTACTCTTATCAATATTCATATTTTCGTCTGGAAAATTAAAAAAATCAGCTACATCCAAATGCATAGGCTCAATATTATCTTCAGAGATAAAATTCGTCTCTGGATTATTTTCTGCCCTTTTCAGAGATGCCTGATATAGCTGAACAAGGCGCTTTGATGACCGGCAAATCCGCGACCAGTGCCCCACACCTCCACATCTATGACAAATTGTTTCTGAATTTTTCTTGGGTAAAGCTTCAGGCTTTTCTCCCTTATTTTTATATTGTTGATTATTTCTTGGTGCCAGCCTAGCATCATGATTAAAATTTCTTCTTTGACCACGATCACGACCACGACTGGGCCATGACCTCTTTCTCGTTGGTTATATTTTGCCTGATTTACTTCAGGGAATGACAAAGAACCAACAGGCCGACTATCATGATTTTTCATTAATAATTCATTGTGGTGTTCAACAATCAGAAGGTGAGATAGTAACTCAGAATATTTTTTAAACTCTTTTTCGCGATATTGCTGCTGCAGGAGCATATTTGCGGGTGGAAATGTGGAGTATGTTTTTTTCAGTTTATACTGTTCAGTGATTTCTTCTCCGCATAAATTTAACTGAGCTATAATTCTAAATAGAGCAGAATTATATTCAGTTATATTTTTGAAATCCATTAATCTCAGATTTAGTCAATCATGACGAGCTTGTGGAAGCATGACCAACTTCAGGTGGTCATATCTTTCTTTTAAATTTTTTCACAATTTAAGGGGGTCTTTTAATGTGAGATATTGTAATTTTAGCCCCTCGTCAAGATGGCGACGGAGAAATATCATGACTTTAACACGGTCTTGATTAGATGTCATATTGTCATCTTTAATGGTGTCTGTCAGACCCATTGATTCTAAATGTAACGTTATGTCCCTTTGTCTGTGACTTTGTTTACCTGCACAAACAAGCAAACAAAGAGACAACCAAGTGTGATAGTTGTGGGGGTTGTTGCAAACCTGTAGGCAGCTTCTTGTTATCTCCAAAGAAGGATTGAGCAGCTCCTTTGAGGGTATCTTATGTGCCTGCACATAATAATTAAAGGAGCAAGGAGGTTCAAGAGTTTTTGGAAGCAGTGGATCTGCTACAGGTGTTGCAGGGATGGAGTATGTATGGGTGTAGGGATGCTGTGTTGGTGAGGTCCTATCTTGGAAGGATGTTGTCTCTCTGTTGATGCTTTTCATCTGCCAGGGTTTCCCATCAGTTGTTGTACCTGCACAAAAAACATAACAGAAAAACAAAAAACCAACCAGACAGACAGGGGTCTTGGAGTTGATGGTTGTATCTGTGGTGTCTTCTATGTAGTTGTTGTTAGTGCATGTTGATGAATCAATCCAGCAACCTACAACAATACAACAAACAACCAAAGGCAAGAAAGAACTTGCACCAGCTAGCAACAAGGAAAGGACCTCCAAGAGTGCTTTGAAGTCTGTTAGGATTTTCAACGTCGCTCGACTAACGTCTCCAATTATCCGATTGAGTTGAAACTTCTTGAGATATGCACAAATAGTCCTTTCTTTAGTTCTGTAAGATTTGGTGATTTTTTGCACAAGTTGGAAAAAAGGCACCCTCTTTAGGCCTAAGGCAGCTGACTTTTTCAAAGTCGCTCGCCTAACGTCTCCAATTGTCCGTTTGTGCTGAAACTTCTTGGGCCTTATCCCTATATTATTTTCTGCCATCCTGCAAAGTTTGGAGTCCTTTGGACAGGTCCACATGGTGCAACTCACCCTGCACTTCATTCTCTGCTGTAGCTTAGTTACAGATGTTGTAGGGAAGAAGTTGGCTTGAATGTGAGGCTGAAGAGAGGTCCTAGCATGCCCTGCTGTAGACTTTGTTCTTGGAGATTTCAATTGTGTATTGTACCTGCACAAGTAAAACAACCAGAGGAAAAGTACCTCCAGGACTTCTGCATAGCTAAAACTGTGCTGTAGTTCTGAATGTCCATTGTAGGCATGTAGTTTCTCCTTATATGCTGCATGTTGTTGGAGTTGTTGTGTATTGTGGCTTGTGAACATGTTTCCAAGTGTTCCATGTTTTAGTGTACCTCCAGCTATCTGCAAATGCATAGAACCAAGCCTGCAAGACCAAAAACAAACATGCACAAACCTTAAATTGGCTAACTTTTTCAAGGTCGCTCGACTAACGTCTTTGATTGTTCGTTGGAGTTGAAACTTCTTGGGCTTTACAATTACTGTATTTTCTGTTGTCCTGCAACTTTTGGAGGCCTTTTCCACAAGTTGGAAGTTCCAAATTGAGACTTGCTCCATCATGAGACTTAAGTCGGCCAACTTTTTCAAGGTCGCTCGACTAACGTCTCTATTTATCCATTTGAGTTGAAACTTCTTGGGCTCTACAAGAGGTGTATTTGCTGTAATCTTGCCCAATTTGGAGTTCTTTTGGTGTTGCATGATGTATTTGTTGAGTGTTGGTGGTTTCCTCTGACTTCTGTTGTTGATGTTAGGTTGCTGCTACTGATGATTAGTGGCATTCACTTCTTCTGATGTAATGGAGCTTTTGCAATTGATGTTGTTGAGTTGATGCAGGTCTATGGTGGGTTGTTGGTCCTTAAACATTGTTCCTGCAAAATTAAAACCAACAAGAAGGGAACTCCTAGAGTTGAATGAGCCTCCACCTGTTATTGATGTACTGTAGTTGCTCCATGTGTTGTTGCTCAGCTGCTGCAACACCATCACATGGCTCAAAGTTGCATCATACCTGGACAATGAGACACCCAACAGTAAACAGAATTGGAACTTAAGCTTCCTTTTTGATGGCTGTTGAGTGTGGATCCATGTGTGTGATGTTGTGTTGCTGGTCTGGGTTGTTGTTGCTGTATGCTCTTGAGTGTTGTGATAGGTGGAAGTTCTTGTTCTTGGAGGGTGCAGATGTGTAGAGGGCACTCCTACTCTATCTTTTACTTCTAGCATTGTGGTATTATTTCTACTGAAGCAATAAACAAGGGAGACTCTCCCCTTACAATAAGAAATAACTAGGTGGAATATGAAGAAGTAAAACAAAATACAGTTAATTAGTCTATTACACATTGGGAATGAGATCAGTCAAGAGGATAGTTTGATTCTTTTCAGAGTTTTCCTTCTGAAACTTGCCATTCCTAGCTTGTCCATCTTGATGTAACCTTTTGTTTCCTGTGGTAGCTGCTGGAGGTTGTAGAAGTGTTGTGTATCATTGAACATGTGGCTGCATTTTGATAAGGTATCTGCAGGATGGTTTGCTTCTCTGAATATATATTTGCACTGAAAAAATTCCAATTGTTGGACCTGTAATTGTAACGTTGTAACATATCTATGAATGCTCCAAGGTGGCTTAAGGTCTTGTTTCAGCCACTTAGTCAATAATTCAGATTCAACTTCCAATATCACTCTATTATGTCCATGTTGAAGACACCAAGTGAGTCCAATAGTTGCTGCCTGCACCTCTGCTTGGTTATTAGTACCCATTCCCAATGGAGTTGGAAAGGCATATATTAAGTTACCATTGTGGTCTCTTAATATTCCCCCTGCTCCAATTTTTCCAGGGTTGTCTAATGCACTCCCATCAGTATTCAATTTCACAATGGAAGATGGAGGTCTGATCCACATAACTTTGGTCACTCTCATGTCTTGTTGACACTGTTCTAACATAGGAACCAGTTCCTTCCAGCTCTGTGGCCACTTAATGTAGGGGAAAGCAGTATGCATCAGCATGTAAAGGTCCTTGACTATGGAGAATTTAACTCTCTTAGTACTAGATTTCTTTCCTCCATACTTACTTGCACATCTATTCTTCCATAAATGCCAACAT
Source organism: Solanum dulcamara (assembly GCF_947179165.1). NCBI lineage: Eukaryota > Viridiplantae > Streptophyta > Magnoliopsida > Solanales > Solanaceae > Solanum > Solanum dulcamara. The sequence goes on from NC_077244.1 coordinate 70,093,635, forward strand.
ACAAAGATAGGAGTGGCCTGTAACATGACCTTCTGAGCCTCATTACTGGACTTGGCAGTCCACCACTTCATCAGTATGCTTCTCAGTGAGCAGGTCCCTTGTATTATTCCCCATGAGCTAGAGAATTGTTGCCAAATATGCTTGGCAAAATTTCCAGAAGCAAATATGTGATCTACATTGTCCAATCCTGGTCTGTAACAACAAGAACATGCTGCTGGTGCTGCTCCAAACTGGACAAGTTTATCATTAGTGGGGAGTTTCTGTCTCACAGCTCTCCATAGTAAGAAAGATACTTTGAAGGGAATGTTAGCGTGCCAAGTGCATCTATCAATCAGGGTCTTGGCTCTTTTCTTCCTAACTATTTCCCAAGCTGATTTAGAAGTGAAGTTACCATGTGAAGTCAACTTCCAGCAAGCTTGATCAGCTGTGTTAGAATGATGGTCTACCTCAGTACTTAGTATCTGCTGCACCAGTTGAGGAGGGGCGTATTTTCTGATTTTCTGCACATTCCACTCCCCATTCTCCATGTAATCAGATACTCTACTATTGTTGAGTCTAGGTAGATGGTTGTTATGATAAGCTAGGGGGCCAATACCCAGCCAATCATCCCACCAGAAGCTGCATGTAGGCCATCTCTCCTTCTAGTCATCTGGTTTGTCCAGTTAATTTCAGCATCTCAATCTTGAATTTGCCTGCTATGTCCCAGCCAATGTAGTATACGACCCCATATTCTTTTATGTCCCAGCCAATATAGTATACGACCCCATTTAAAGAACAAGTGTTGAAAGGTCTCCAAATGTTGTCCATAGCAAGCACAATCTGAAGGTACATTTATCTCAAACTTCTGCAGCCTCTTAACTGTTGTCAATTGTTTCTGAATAGCTTGCCATAAGATAAATTTGTATCTAGGATGATTCTTGGATGTAGGGATAATTGTTTCTAAGGAACTTTGGGGAATTTTTCAAATTACAAATCACCTTTTACACTCACTTTGTAAAAAATAAATGTTCCGTAATAAAATCGTTTTAAAATTATCTCACTATCGTAAAATAAAAATCTACTTAAAATAGTGTATAAGAAAATATTACAAGAATAGATTTCAAGTTATTTTTTTTGTAAATAAGGAAATTTTACTAACCAAGTGGAAGATTATAAATTCTTAAAATGGTGGAGTTAAAATTTATAAAACGTGGCACAAAAACACACAAATTAAAATGACTAAACACATGATTTCTCTCTCTCTATATATAGACACATATATTGAAACTTAATTAATGTGAACAAGACGAAAGAAATAATAAATATAGAATTGAAACAAAACAATAAGTTATGTAAATAGAATAGAAATGAGATCCGATGCCGACAACTGATTAAATAAGCTTGATCTTATTTAAAACAATAAGAGAGGTCAAGAGCTTAGTAATACAAAGCAACAAGTATTGCTAGTGAATGAATCTTATATTCGAGTTACAACTGGTTTAATAAAATTTCTCCCTTATTCTATTCAGTAACGAATTGATATCTGGTTTCACGACTTTGGAGTTGGACAAATCTAATAGTGTAATACAGACGCAAGTGTCCTCGGTTGAGGCCTACTATGATTATTTTTTTATTTGGCTTACTGATTGGCTTAACCCATCCAAATTGATCAAGATCTATAAATCAGCGGGATTATTCGGACTGCGCTAAAAAATTTAATCATATTTTTAAATGGATTCTAAAAATCTTAATCCATAATAGCACGGGTTGGGCGGGCTAGCCCAATGGACCTAGCCCTTATTGACGGCTCGAAGTACAAGTGTGTAATACTAATAGTGGAAATTTCACAAATCACTATTATAAATATTTTAATTATGTTTCTTAGATATAATTTGCCTAATTACGCTCTATAGTATAGTTTTGTTTTTTATGAGTATTTCCGTTTATATATTTCGCTTGCCAATATACAAACAGGGTAAGTATATACAAATTCCATATTTATACATTTAGGAATTTTTCAAAACTCTGTTTATATATTTCATTTACATATATATAAAAAATGTTAGTATATAAAATTATATATTTATATATTTAAGAATTTTTTAGAACTTATACAAATTAAATATATCAACAAATCATATACAAATAGGATAATTATATATAAATTCTGAATTTATACAGTTATGAATTTTTCATAACTTATATAAATCAAATGTATCGACAAATCATATACAAATAGCTAGGGTAATCATATACAAATTTTAGATTTATACAATTAGGAATCGAATTATATAAATTCTAGATTTATACAATTAAGAATTAAATTATACAAATTAAATAACAAAATTAATTAAACTGTAGTTATGTTTGATGATTAACTAAAATTACAACTTAAATACATAATAACCATTAAATATTTATCATTTTGCGTAATTTTTCTACATTAATATATTGCCATAATAATTTGGATATATATTCAACTTTTCGGAATAAGCTCAAATGAATTCTACGCCTTTTCCCAGCATATGGCCCCAACATTAGTCTGTCAAGTATATTTAATTTGCAACATCCCATCATAAAACATATTTATTTAAAATGTGTTAATATGGATTCTGGTTAACAACATGATAAATATTTTTCATATCTCACTTACTAGAAAAATCCCAGTGGGAAAAAGCCTAGTAAAGAAAAAAAAAGTACACATATTTAGTAATACGCCTTGAGTGTTGCCTCATTAAAAACCTTACCAGGAAAATCCAGTGAGACAAAACATTGGTGAAGGAAAAAAGAGTGCAGCACGTATTTTACTCCCCTTGATGAAAACTTCATTTGATATTTTGGAGACGACGCATTCCAACCTTATATCTTAATTTCTCAAAAGTTGATGTTGGTAATGCCTTTGTGAATAAATCTGCAAGATTATTACTCGAATGAATTTATTGTACATCAATATCACCATTCTTCTATAGATCATGTGTGAAGAAGTCTTTCATTTCAAATTCTTTCTTTAGATATTCAATTGCTTTTTGGACCTCTTCAGGGGTTCCAATGAGATTCATGTCATCAACATAAACGACGAGTATGATAAACTCTGATTCCGTTTTCTTAGTAAAAACACATGGACAAATGACATCATTTATATAGCCTTCATTTATCAAGTACTCACTTAGGCGATTATACCACATGCGCCCTGATTATTTCAGACCATATAATGATCTTTGCAGTTTTATTGAGTACATCTCCCGAGATTTATTACATGCTTCAGGCAATTTTAATCCTTCTGGGATTTTCATGTAAATTTCATTATTAAGTGAACCATAAAGGTAAGATGTAACTACATCCATTAGATGTATATTAAGATTTTTATGTACAGCTAAACTGAAGAGATATCGAAATGTTATTCCATCCATAACAGGTGAATACGTTTCTTCATAGTTAACCCCGGGTTTTTGAGAGAATCCTTGTGCAACAAGGCGTGCCTTGTATCTTACAATTTCATTTCTCTCATTTTATTTTCGTATAAAAACTCATTTATAGCTAACTGGTTATACACCTTCAGGGGTTTGGACTACAGGTCCAAAGACCTCACGTTTAGCAAGTGAGTCTAATTCTGATTGAATTGTCTTTTGTCATTCTGCCCAATCACATCTACGTCGATATCTTCGACAGATTTAGGCTCAAGACTTTCACTATCTTGCATGAGGTTAATTACAATATTATATGCAAAAATGTTATCCACCGTAATTTTTGATCGATCTAGATTTATCTCATCACCGATAGAACTTATTAAAAGTTCTTCATTCACTTGAGTCTCGGGTTCAGTGATTTCTTCAAGAATATCAGGAGTACTCAAATTTTGAACTTCTTCAGGAGGTTCTTGAGTAGTATCATTTTGATTATTTCTCACGCTTCTCTTTCTAAGATTTTTATCCTTTGAACCTAATGGTCTATCACGTTTCAGGCGTGTTTGGAATTCAGAAGCTATAATACTAGTAGATGGTCCTTTTGGGACATCAATCTGGATAGGCACATTTACTGTAGGGATATGTGACTTAGTTATCCGTTTTAAATTAGTAAATGCATCTGGCATTTGATTTGCTATTTTTTGTAAGTGGATGATCTTCTGGACCTCCTGCTCACATATGCGAGTGCGTGGATCAAAATATGATAGTGATGAAACTTTTCACTCAATTTTTTTTTCTTTTTCGGGTTCCTCTCTCCCCCTAATGGCGTGAAAATTGTTTCATCAAACCGACAATCTGCAAATCGAGCAGTGAATAAGTCTCCAGTCAACGGTTCAAGGTATCGAATTATGGAGGGTGAGTCAAACCCAACATATATGCCCAACCTTCGTTGAGGGCCCATTTTTGTACGTTGTGGTGGTGCTACAGGCACGTATACCGCACAACCAAAAATTCTTAAATGGGCTATATTTGGTTCATGACCAAATACTATTTGCGACGGAGAGTATTTATTATAATCTGTTGGTCTGAAACGTACAAGTGCTGTTGTATGTAAGATAGCATGACCCCAAACAGTAATTGACAATTTTGTTTTCATTAGTAGAGGTCTTGCTATCAATTGTAGGCGCTTTATAAATGACTCTGCAAGGCCATTTTGAGTATGAACATGAGCAATAGAATGTTTAATTTTTATCCCAATTGATAAGCAATAATCATTAAATGCTTGGAATATAAATTCTCCAACATTATCAAGGCGAATGACCTTAATTGGATAATATGGAATTGCGCTCTCAATCTTATTATTTGTGCTAACAACTTCGCAAACACCAGGTTACGAGATGATAACAGGCACACATGAGATCATTTAGATGATGCATCTATTAGGACCATAAAATATCAAAACAATCCACTAGGTGGATGAATAGGTCCACATATATCTTCATGTATACGCTCTAAAAAGCCATGAGATTAGATGCCAACCTTTTGGGTCGATGGTCTGGCAATTAATTTGCTTTGATAACAAGCAGCACATGAAAATTCGTCATTTGTAAGAATTTTCTGGTTCTTTAATGGATGTCCACTTGAATTTTTAAGAATTCGTTTCATCATTATTGATTCAGGATGACCTATTCGATCATGCCATAGCACAAATATATTTGGATCAGTAAACTTCTGGTTTACGATCATATGTGCTTCAATTGCACTAATTTTTTGCATAATATAGGCCAAATGACAGAGTTGGTAATTTTTCCAAAATATATTTCTGGCCTGAGACACTCTTGGTTATACCAACATATTCAATATTCATTTTATTTAATGTCTCAACATGATATCCATTTCTGCGGATATCTTTAAAACTTAACAAGTTTCTTGGAAATTAATAAGAAAATAATGCATCTTCTATAATAATTCTTGTCCCCTTAGGCAGAATTATAGTAGCTCTTCCGGAGCCTTCTATAATTTTTGAATTATCAGATATTGTATTAACATTAGCTTTTCTTCTAAGTAAATTGGAAAAATATTTCTCGTCTTTAAAAATAGTATTAGTTGTTTTACTATCAATTACACAAATATTCTCTTTATTTATCATTGATCCAAACAAGATTTGAGGCATTTCCATATTTTCTTCAATAAGAAATAAAATATGTATTAACACATGGTATATTACATAAATTTTATTTATTTATATTGACTAGGAAAATATAAACATCATATTTAATACAGATAAAAAAAATATATTTACATATTATTAGTCTTATCAATATTCATATTTTCGTCTAAAAAATTAAAGAAATCAGCTACATCCAAATGCATGGGCTCAATATTATCTTCAGGGAATGACAAAGAACCAACAGGCCGACTATCATGATTTTTCATTAATAATTCATTGTGGCGTTCAGCAATCAGAAGGTGAGATAGTAACTCAGAATATTTTTTAAACTCTTTTTCGCGATATTGCTGCTGCAGGAGCATATTTGCGGGTGGAAATGTGGAGTATGTTTTTTTCAGTTTATCCTGCTCAGTGATTTCTTCTCCGCATAAATTTAACTGAGCTATAATTCTAAATAGAGCAGAATTATATTCAGTTATATTTTTGAAATCCATTAATCTCAGATTTAGTCAATCATGACGAGCTTGTGGAAGCATGACCAACTTCAGGTGGTCATATCTTTCTTTTAATTTTTTTCACAATTTAAGGAGGTCTTTTAATGTGAGATATTATAATTTTAGCCCTCGTCAAGATGGCGACGGAGAAATATCATGGCTTTAACACGGTCTTGATTGGATGTCATATTGTCATCTTTAATGGTGTCTGTCAGACCCATTGATTCTAAATGAATTTCGGCATCAAGTGCCCATGATGAGTAGCCTTTTTCAGAGATATCAAGAGCAGTAAATTCAATTTTTGAAATATTTGTTATTTTATAAAAATAAAATTAAATAAAACTCTTACCATTTTTTGTTACCTTAAATAAATAGCAAAGCTTCGTACTGATAACGTGTTATAAAATAAATCAACTTGACAAAATGAATGAGAAAGTAAATAGGAGAACAGAAGAGGAAGCAAAGCAGAAGAATTGTCGTGTATCTATATTTTTCTGCGTCTGTGTGTATACATGTTTGTTGCCAAAGTTGGCAATATATAGGCAGAAATGGTGAGCAAATTGTCAAGAAAAGGTGGGCAATTTGCCCAAGTGAACATCCATATATACTTGCATAATATGTATAAAATAATTAAGCAGGTAGAAGAATATTATAGAGAAAGATAGAGAGAAGAGAGAAAATTATTATTTTTCTTGTGAATGTAACATAATAAATACCCTTTTATTTATAGTGAAAAATTAATGTTTCTTGTGAAAAAATAATTTTATCCCAAAACAATTAACTTTTTAACTCTTTTAAAAAATAAAAAACAAATAGATTTTCACTCTAATATAAATATATTTATATCAACATGAATTTATACAAGCTAAATTACGAAAATAATCTTAAAATTAACTTAACTTAATCTAATTCGGAACTGTAGTGTTATATGAGGTATAAAATATAATAATCTTAGAATAAAACATAACATTATTTTATCTTGCATTTGATTGAAGATATCAAATAATCTCATAATAACTTAATCCAACCAAAGTAATAAATTCAGTTCCTTCTGAACGTGTATGTCTCTCCTTTGGACAACAGCCTGGACAAACTGCTCCTACATATAATCGTTTACATCACTAGTCTATGACAAAGTAGAAAAGGATTCTATGTAAACTCATACCGGAAAAGTGTTTAAATTTTGTAAAGCCATCCTCCATTTTGCAATGTTTCCCCCTCGAATGTGTATATGCAGCACCATGTCCTTAATCATCAACTCCGAATGAAAAGATAGCCTTTGAAATCGAATGCAATTTCTGGTCAGCCACAGTTCATTCACAACCAAAGCAAAGGCACAACTTGTTATCTCAGCAAGGCCATCTCTCCTTCTAGCCATCTGGTTTGTCCAGTTAATTTCAGCATCTCAATCTTGAATTTGCCTGCTATGTCCCAGCCAATGTAGTAGAGGACCCCATATTCTTCTATGTCCCAGCCAATGTAGTATACGACCCCATTTAAAGAAGAAGTGTTGGAAGGTCTCCAAATGTTGTCCATAGTAAGCACAATCTGAAGGTACATTTATCTCAAACTTCTGCAGCCTCTTAACTGTTGTCAATTGCTTCTGAATAGCTTGCCATAAGATAAATTTGTATCTAGGATGATTCTTGGATGTAGGGCTAATTGTTTCTAAGGAACTTTGGGGAATTTTTCAAATTACAAATCACCTTTTACACTCACTTTGTAAAAAATAAACGTTCCGTAATAAAATCGTTTTAAAATTATCTCACTATTGTAAAATAAAAATCTACTTAAAATAGTGTATAAGAAAATATTACAAGAATAGATTTCAAGTTATTTTTTTTGTAAATAAGGAAATTTTATTAACCAAGTGGAAGATTATAAATTCTTAAAATGGTGGAGTTAAAATTTATAAAACGTGGCACAAAAACACACAAATTAAAATGACTAAACACATGATTTCTCTCTCTCTTTATATATACACACATATATTGAAACTTAATTAATGTGAACAAGACAAAAGAAATAATAAATATAGAATTGAAACAAAACAATAAGTTATGTAAATAGAATAGAAATGAGATTCGATGCCGGCAACTGATTAAATAAGCTTGATCTTATTTAAAACAATGAGTAAGAGAGGTCAAGAGCTTAGTAATACAAAGCAACAAGTATTGCTAGTGAATGAATCTTATATTCGAGTTACAACTGGTTTAATAAAATTTCTCCCTTATCCTATTCAGTAACGAATTGATATCTGGTTTCACGACTTTGGAGTTGGACAAATCTAATAGTGTAATACAGACGCAAGTGTCCTCGGTTGAGGCCTACTATGATTATTTTTTTATTGGGCTTACTGATTGGCTCAACCCATCCAAATTGATCAGGATCTATAAAAAAAATTTAGTCCTATTTTTAAATGGGCTCTAAAAATCTTAATCCATAATAGCACAGGTTGGGCGGGCTAGCCCAATGGACCTAGCCCTTATTGACGGCTCGAAGTACAAGTGTGTAATACTAATAGTGGAAATTTCACAAATCACTATTATAAATATTTTAATTATGTTCCTTAGATATAATTTGCCTAATTACGCTCTATAGTATAGTTTTATTTGTTATGAGTATTTCCGTTTACATATTTCGCTTGCCAATATACAAACAGGGTAAGTATATACAAATTCCATATTTATACATTTAGGAATTTTTCAAAACTCTGTTTATATATTTCATTTACATATATATAAAAAATGTTAGTATATAAAATTATATATTTATATATTTAAGAATTTTTTAGAACTTATACAAATTAAATATATCAACAAATCATATACAAATAGGATAATTATATATAAATTCTGAATTTATACAGTTATGAATTTTTCATAACTTATATAAATCAAATGTATCGACAAATCATATATAAATAGCTAAGGTAATCATATACAAATTTTAGATTTATACAATTAGGAATCGAATTATATAAATTCTAGATTTATACAATTAAGAATTAAATTATACAAATTAAATAACAAAATTAATTAAACTGTAGTTATGTTTGATGATTAACTAAAATTACAACTTAAGTACATAATAACCATTAAATATTTATCATTTTGCGTAATTTTTCTACATTAATATATTGCCATAATAATTTGGATATATATTCAACTTTTCGGAAAAAGCTCAAATGAATTCTACGCCTTTTCCCAGCATATGGCCCCAACATTAGTCTGTCAAGCATATTTAATTTGCAACATCCCATCATAAAACATATTTATTTAAAATGTGTTAATATGGATTCTGGTTAACAACATGATAAATATTTTTCATGTCTCACTTATATTTTCAAAATATCTTTTTTTTAACCTGAATATTCGTACTTACTATAACGTTAATTATCAAAAACAAAATTAAAAATTCATCATAGCTTTTGATTTTTGCATTTCTTTCAAATCTATTTCGAAAAAAATAATTTTCGCCACCTAGACGAAAACTCTCTCTATATATGGGTATATATATACAACACATCTATAAATAATATACCTGCCACCATGAGTCTCAAAGGACACGGTGGTGCAAGTGGCGAAAGGGCAAAGCCATACTTTTCTTTTCTTTGTTTATAATTCTAATTGATTTTCTATTAACTATTAATAAATAATTATTTTTGACTAATTTAATTTATAGTCTTTGACTTTTATTTTATTTTTTATTATTAGTAAATATTAATATTTGTTTAAAAATAGAACTAAAAAAGAAGAAAACAATCATAAACTCATTAATTCTGTAAATATGGTTTAATTGCTCCCTTTATAATTTCAAGCAAAGGAAATGATCATGCAAAGATTGTTTATATATACCAACATGAATTGTGGTGTAGTGGTGAGATTGATTCATTCTTAATCAAAGGTCTCGAATTTGAGCCCTAGATATGAAAAAAATTATGTTATAAGCATCGAATCTCAACTATGAATTTCAGACACCAAGGTAAAAAAAATGATTGATTATATATTATTCTCAAATCACTTATATGAAAGATTAAAAAATCACACATAAAAAGATAGAAATCTAGAAATGTAAAGAGCAATTAATTCCTTTTTTCCTATTCATGACATGCATTGGCGGTTCAATTGTTGTTACTTGAAGTAGGTGAAATTATAAGATGATTGAGAGGATTAAGCGCACTAAGAAATGATACTAAAATAATTGTTTTTCTATTACGTATTATTTTAATCTGAAATAGCTGAAATTAATGACCACGTTTTTTCCCTAACTTTTTTAAAGTAAAACTCGACAATGCATGAGGATCCTATCTCGTCATGTTATGTTGCAGGAAGATGCCATGTAGGATTTCAACTCGCAAAGAATGGCCGGGTGGTTGGGGTTAATAGTTGTTAATTTTTATTTTTTTTGGATAAGAAAAATATCACGTATCATCAAATTATTGATAATTATTTGATAATTATTTTAGATATATATATATGTCACGTGTCTTTATTTAATTTGCTGGTTTTGACACTTCAGCGAGTGTATTACACACACCTAATATATTTTGGTGATTGTTAAAAAAATGTCAAGATGACACATTCGACTCTTACTTGAGGTGTCTAAAATGAATATCTCCTGGTTTAGGTATCTAAGTGAAAGTTGGTGCCAACTTTAAGAGCCAGATTTCGCCAAGTTCAAATTCAATTCATCATATAGGTTCTGAAATTTTAAGAATAATAGAGTTATAAAACATATATATAGAAAAAAGTTACGGTTAAACGATTCTAAGAACACTTATATATATATATACACCAGAAAGTTGACAACAGTAACTACAACTCAATCTCAAACTGAATGAAGTGAGTTATTTAAATCCTCAAATATTTCATTTTAACACTCAAACATATGAAAAGCTGATACTCACAAATTATATATGCAGAGTGTTTTGATTTTCCCAAAGGTAGTTGCCACTTGGATCATAGTAGTTTTGAATACTTGAATAATAGAAGTCGTTCGGACCAATTTGTCAATATAAGTTGAATAATCACAACAGTCCTGCTGGAGTATTATATGTTAAACAATACTGTGGTTTGAAAATAACCAATGCATAAGACTTGACATGTTTTATACATGACATAAATATTCTTTATATCCTAACACTATATATTATATATGGACATAATACATAAATATAACTCTTAATTTGACTTCAGCTGACAACTATGACCTCTAACTTTATTAGTGGACAAGTAGGCACTTTAAATATCCAAAACTTAAACAAATAGACATATTCGTCCTACATGACGTCATACATGACAATTTTGTGTCATACGTAGCCTCCTACGTATATTGTATCACGTACGACACGTGTATCATACATGGCAATTTTGTGTCATACGTAGCCTCCTACGTATATTGTATCACGTAGGACACGTGTGTCTACTTGTTCAATTTTATACAAGTTTAAGAGTCTACTTGTACACACCCAAAGTTGAAGGATATAAATATAAAATGATTCCAAGTTAAATAGCATATTTATATATTATGTCTTATATATATCATCAAGTTATAGATTACCATAACACGATTTCACTTGATAGTATAAAAAAAAAAGTTTATACATTATAAGTGTGTACAACTTAAACTCTAAATCGATCACTAGAACAAGTGCATATATTATATATGATGCTTCCTTAATTTTACCATGAAAGAGAAACTACGACAGGTAGATAGGACGGAAGAAAAACACATTATTTGGTTACCTAAAAAGATTTACGTTTGTAACAACTCACAACATCCATAACTTCTCTTAATTTCAGACATACATGCCTATATGCTAAGCTTTTCTCTTCTTTTTCTCATCCATATCATTTTGCTCATTAATTTCTTCATTACAACCTTCAAATTCTGTCAGTCATCAAAATGCAAAATCCCGAAGATCACCACTCTGACAGAGAGATTAGTAGTCCATTAAACACCACCAAATCTAACAATGACAATTATGTCGAAATCACACTTGATATCCGCGATGACACCGTGGCAGTCCACAGTGTCAAAAATGCCACTGGGACTAAAGCAGAGGAAGCAGAGCTTGAGGCACTGGCCAAAAGCCTGCAGAAGAAGCGCAGCTTTGGGGCCTCAATCGTAAGAAATGTTTCGATGAAGATGCGTTTTTCTTCTTTCAAGAAACAACCGCATCCTTTACGGAGATTTGATAGGAGTTCAGCAGCAGCTCAGCATGCTCTCAAAGGCCTCAAGTTTATCAGTAAGAGTGATGGTGGCTCAGGATGGGAAACCGTCCAAAAGCGCTTCGACGAGCTTACTGCCACCTCAGATTGCTTACTTCCTCGGGCAAAATTTGGAGAATGCATAGGTAAAAGGATCCGAGTTTAACTTCTATGCACTAACTAGCTAACAGTGAATAAATATTTTACTTCATTAAATCACCCAACAACAAGTAATTATTGATCATATAGAGTAAATAATTATGTTTTTGTTGATTTTCAATGATAGGTATGAACGGGGAATCTATGGGATTTGCACTAGAGCTTTTTGATGCGTTAGCTCGGAGGAGAAATATAACAAGTGATTGCATCAGCAAAGAACAGCTCAAAGAGTTTTGGGACCAAATTGCCAACCAAAGCTTTGATTCCCGGCTTCGAACCTTCTTTGACATGTAAGTATTAAAATTCATCATTACGTCTTTTGATCCAGTAGTTGTTCGATCAAATCAATTAATTTTTGGATTCTGATTTTTGTGAGGGATGTAATGCAGGGTTGATAAAGATGCAGATGGTAGACTCACAGAAGAAGAAGTCAGAGAGGTATTTGGGTGTGCGAATAAACTTCTGGGCTCTTCTCCAGCTTGACCTTATTGACAAAATTTATCCTCTTTTTTTGGCAGATTATTAGCCTAAGTGCATCTGCTAACAAGCTGTCAAATATCCAGAAACAAGCTGCAGAATACGCAGCATTGATCATGGAAGAGTTGGATCCTGACCACATGGGATACATCATGGTTAGACTATATATATTTCATGTTCTATAGTTTTAATTTGAATAATTTCAACTATTGATCATCTGATTCGGCAGCTTGAGAATTTGGAAACACTTTTATTACAAGCCCCAATTCAATCAGAGGGAGGAAAAGTCCTGAACAGGAACCTAAGTCATATGCTAAGCATGAAGCTTAAGCCAACACTGGAGACTAATCCCATTAAAAGATGGTATAAGAATTTGAAGTACTTTTTGTTGGACAATTGGCAAAGAGTTTGGGTACTGTTATTATGGATTGGTGCCATGGCTGGCCTATTTGCTTACAAGTATCTCCAGTACAAAAACAGAGCAGCATTTGATGTCATGGGTCACTGTGTTTGTATGGCAAAGGGAGCTGCCGAGATACTTAAGCTGAACATGACACTGATTTTACTCCCAGTCTGCAGAAACACTATCACGTGGCTTCGAAACAAGACCAAATTAGCTGCTGCTGTTCCCTTTGATGATAACCTCAATTTTCACAAAGTAAGCTATTCCTCTTTTCTCTTCTTCCAATTTCCGCTCAATTCATATAGTTTATATACCAAGTTGAGACCGGCTATATGACTCTCCATTTAATCCCGTGTTAGTCCAATATTTAAAAAACATTTTCTGTGTTGTGAATAATCTCTCACTAATTGACTAGTTTTATGTTGATTGTCAACTTATCGCCACCCTCATCTATTTGGGCTCGAGTAAGGACCAGAGCTTGGAGGGTGCAATACCCCTGACCAGGGGCGGACCCAAGGCATGTTGAGGGGTTCATCCGAACCCCCTTCGTTAAAAAATTACATTGTATATATAAGATAAAAATTTTAATTTATGTGTATATATTTAACATTGAACCCCCTGAGCATAAGCCAAAAGACTAGCTCAGTGACAAATGGGGTTCAATATTTCGTTTTAGCTTGTCTCAGCTCGCGAGTTCGAATCCGAATAAGCACATTTTTTTTCGATTAGCGTGTTTAATTTTTTTTGAACCCCCTTCATAAAATTCCTGGGTCCGCCACTGCCCCTGACTTCTTTATTTGTTTACTTGTGTATGTTTTGAACTCTTACCTGTAAAATTCTGGCTCTGCCATTGGATTCAAGACCAACTATGTAGACAAGCTCACACAAGAAAAAATAGATACGGAAATTTTTTCTGAAATTAACCTTTAGTAGCGGGTTGTTTCTCCTCCTTTGTTTAGATGATGGCAGTGGCAATTGCAATTGGTGTAGGAATACACGTACTTGCTCATATGACTTGTGATTTTCCTCGACTTCTAAACGCTAGTCCAGAAAAGTATAAACCAATGGAGCCATACTTTGGTGATCAACCAACAAATTATTGGCATTTTGTGAAGGGAGTGGAAGGAGTGTCCGGGATCATAATGGTGGTTTTGATGGCAGTAGCTTTCACTCTAGCAACTCAACAGTTTAGACGGAACAAAATTCGTTTACCTAGACCCTTGAACAAGCTCACTGGTTTCAATGCCTTCTGGTACTCGCACCACCTCTTTGTCATTGTCTACAGTCTCCTCATTGTCCATGGTGTCAAGCTTTACTTAACCAAAGAATGGTACAAGAAGACGGTTAGTCTACTTATCTTTGAAATCAACTCTAATTTCTTAATGAATTTAGCTTTTATAGGCTCATAGCTATCAGATCACCTAAAAGGTAACTGAAAGTAATTAACTTCCCATAATACGTAAACTTAGTAACTTGAAATAAGGCAGGTAATTAGCAATGCAACATGTTAAATTAGATTGACTTACAATGCGGGCGTATACAAGTTAAACTCTTTGTTGGAGTAACTACTAAAAAATGGGACTAATTTTCCCACAGATATGGATGTACTTGGCTATACCAATCATACTTTATTCTGGCGAAAGATTACTAAGGGCATTCAGGTCAAGCGTCAAGGATGTTAAAATATTGAAAGTAAGCTGAGTCCAAATCTATACATTAATTTAGTAGAAAATCAAAATAGTTGAGACAAATGAGAAATTTACATTTATTATACTTAAAATATGGTGCTAGGTGGCTGTGTATCCTGGAAATGTGTTGACACTTCATATGTCAAAGCCACAGGGTTTCAAGTATAAAAGTGGGCAATACATGCTTGTCAACTGTGCTGCAGTTTCACCATTTGAATGGTAGGTGATGCTTCATAAATAAACGACTAAGAGCTTGTTTCTTAATTGTAGGGGAGGGTGGGGGCAATCAATCTTCTACTCGTCTATCTATATTGATTTCAGTTTAATATTTTATGCACCGACAGTAAAAAAATATTTACAAGCACAGTCAAATAATTAACTTGCATAGCATGTTAACTAATTGGTCATAGAGTTTTAAGTTTCAAATAACTTTTCACAGTACTATTATGTCATATCTCGTTTATCCATTCATGCCCTTCATTAATAATTAGATAATGAGGCATTAGACTAACTTAAAAGAGTCATAGTTACTCTCATCGATTACCGCGTTTGGTTGAATTTCTCGGCTTTAACTCAAGATACATACTGTTATTGTGATGTTTGCACATTTTATATATCAGGCACCCATTTTCTATTACTTCAGCGCCTGGGGATGACTATTTAAGTGTACATATTCGAACTCTTGGTGATTGGACCACAAAACTCAGAGTTGTTTTCTCAAAGGTAAGTGATGTTTCCACTATTTTAATTAATACTCAATCATTGAACATTCTCTTAATCATATATATTAAATTATATTATTAGGCGTGCCAGCCACCATCAACAGGGAGAAGTGGACTCTTTAAAGCTGACTACTTGCAAGTCAACATAAAGTGAGTCTTTTTCCATTATGCAGTCCCCCCAATCACACTCAAAAATTGATTCACTTTAACAGCGCATTGATTAGTTAAACCTTCACTTTCACTTTACTTATTCCTTTTGACAAAGCCATAGTTAATATTCGCTGTTCTATTTTATTCAAATACTACTGATCACTTTTTAAAATATATTATTGACTCTCCGTGGGGTACTATAGTGTTAGATTAATTTACTAATTTAAATTATCCATGATCATCAAGGACAAGAATTGTATGTTTGATATGACATATTAAACGGTACGTGTTAGTTCCCGAAAACTATTTTCTTTTTCACCAAAAATAAATGGAAACCCTTTTCATTTTTCTTTACAAATATTCCAACTCTAAGCAATGCCATTTTCTCTAATTAACACTTTAATAATACTCCCTTTAATTTTTCTAACATTATTACCAATCTATAATACTCTATCTGTTCCTGTTTAGTTTTCATAATTCCTTTTTAGAGTCAAATAATAAGAATTTTGACTAATATCTTCAAATATATATTTGTTTTTATCATATTGATATAGAAAAAAATGCAACTTATACTATAATTGTTGAATATCTCACTTTTTATTTCAGTTACCCAAAAGTGTTAATTGATGGCCCATATGGAGCACCAGCACAAGACTACAAGAAATATGAGGTCCTTTTGTTGGTAGGTCTAGGAATTGGAGCGACCCCAATGATCAGTATTGTTAAAGACATCGTAAACAACATGAAAGCCATGGATGAAGAAGAGCATGATTTGGAGAGCAAAGGACAAAAGAAAAAATTAAACTTGAAGAACAAGAGGGTATATTTTTATTGGGTTACTAGAGAACAAGGCTCATTTGATTGGTTCAAGGGTTTAATGAATGAATTAGCTGAAATGGATTATGCTGGAATTATAGAGATGCATAATTACTGTACAAGTGTTTATGAAGAGGGTGATGCTCGCTCTGCTCTCATCGCTATGATTCAGTCCATCAATCATGCCAAGAATGGTGTAGACATTGTATCTGGAACAAGAGTTAAGACTCACTTTGCTAGACCTAATTGGCGGAATGTATACAAGCGGATTGCTCTTAACCACACTAATGCAAGAGTTGGTATGTACTCAAGACTTAAGTATCTCATTTTAGAACTATTGAAACTGTGAGTTTTCAACCTCAACTATCATTCAATAGTTAGCAAAATACACTTATTCATTAATTAGCATATATAATGGTTCGATTTGCTGATACATTAATTTTTTAATTGACTTCTTTAAAACCCTAAACTCTTCCCTTTCAAGTCAAAGATATCGATGCCATGGCAGAGACGAGACCATGATGGTGGATGTCACGATTGGAATAAATTAATTTATACGGTGATAGTTTTAACCTTTAACCTTAACTTTTAATTTAATATTAATTTATTTAAATTTGCCACATTGGAATTATTTTTTCACGTAGACTGTTGTGTGGCAGAATTTTTAAACAAAAAAGAGAGTATATACACATTATAAGAAATTAGTCGAAGTGTGTTTCGTTAACTATTGTGTGATAGTTTAGATAAGAAACTCACACTTTCAATAATTCAGGTATGAAATTCAAAAAATTAAGATAATTTAAATATGTTTTTGACCTATAATTCTATGTATTTAAGAATTTCAAACATATGCTTTAAAAAAACGTATTATTTTGATGAATTGATTTTAATAACGGCTTATTTAAGTTAAAAATTCAAGTTGGTAATCACACCTGCTCCTCTAAAATTTGCAGGGGTTTTCTACTGTGGGGCACCAGCACTGACGAAAGAGCTAAGACAGCTGGCCTTAGATTTTTCCCACAAGACATCCACAAAGTTTGATTTCAATAAAGAAAACTTTTGACCAACCATGGACGAGCACAGGATCAAACCAAACAGATAAGAACGGTTTTGTTTAAAAAGAAAATCCATATCCACTACCTTTTATATAGAGAAAATCTTGCAGATTTTGTTAATATATAGTTGGGTTTTTGTTATATGAATAACAAATTTTTTATCTAGGACCACCCACCTCTGGATTAGATTACCAATTTATTTGTCTTTTTTATAACTTTTTATGTGAAATGTTTAAAATTATACAAAATTAAAATATATTTTGATATATATATTCTATATATTTTAATTTTAATTTTTAGACCATAAATTATTATTTTTAATTTTTTAAAACTTTTTATTGAGTCATAAGTCAAAATCTGACATTTATTACATTTATTTAAATGTCGTACTAATGTATTCGAATTTAAAAAAGTCTAACAACAACAAAAAAATTATGTATCAATGTCGTACAAGTAATATATAGTTGGGGATGCAACAAAATCAATGAAGAAGAAAATATTTTGTAGTGCAATTTCTTTGTTTATTATGGAAAAAATATTGTGAGATTTTATAGTTTCATTGATTATAGAAGATTGGGCTATTATGCTAAATTTCCTCATTATAAAGATATTTCTGCATAATTTATACAGCAATATCTTATTTATCTTGTTTAGTGCATTATAATTATAATTATATTAATACATAAATAAATAAATAAAATTACACACACATACTATGAATTATAGATAGAAATTATAGTCACTTTTAATAAATAGCATACTTATAATTATTCAAATTCAATAACCTTATAATTATAACTATTTACGTAAGTTTCTCATTAATAATTATACCCTAGGCCTCTCTTAAATGATTAGAAGTTTCTGAATAACTGTAGAGATTATTTCACAGACTTTATGACTAACATCTTTTCTCTTAGCTACATTCAAGTTTTGTAACTAAACAGCTCTCAAACCTTCGAAATATTATCACCTGCTTTTTCGGAGATGCTATCGGACTGTCACGCTTGAAAACATATTCTGTTTTACTTTTCTATTTGCATATTGTCTATCAATTTTTGTTTTTTCTAATCTCTTTTTTGCAATCTAAACCATGCTAAACAAGCGAGTTAATTAGTATAAATAGTCTCACTATTTTTATCATCTTAATTGGAATGTTCATAAAACCACTTCTCTAAATTTTACTATTCGAATATGGTATTTCCTCCATCTCATTTATATCTTACTAAAAATAGTTATTTTATATTACTTACTAAATCAATATAGAATTAATTAAAGTATTTCATTTTATTCCTATAATTAATATCATATTTTGAATGTAAACAATTCCTAATACTAGCTATTTCTACACTCTCTATATATTGCACTGATAATTGATATGAACAAAGAACAAAATAGTAAATTTGATTAATTTATTAATAATTTTTTAATCACCGTCTAAAATAAAAAATATTCATCTAAAAATGAGACGGAGGGAGTAAGAATTTTTTTTAAAATATGAAACATTGTTGTCTTAAATAGGTCATATGACGTGAATATAAGTAGGCTTTGGACATACTCCCTTCATTCCATATTAAGTGAATTTTTGAGGAATTTTTCATTGTTCAAAGTTCAAGATAGATGTTTGAATTTTTTTTTATATTTATCCTTTTATTTATTGAAGTTTTATATTTTTTAGGAGATAAATCACACTATTTGCAAAGTTATATTTATGATTTTATAAAGGACAATAATGAAAACTATGAATCAAATTATATCTTTAAATATTTTTTTATATATATAGATATATGAATTGATTCATAAATTCACCTAATATAAAACGGAAAAAATCGAAAAAAAAAGTAAAAAATTAGCAAGCACCGCAAGAGCAAACGTATGAAACCACAGACATTAGGAAACAGCAAAGAAACGGAAAGGTCTCGTCCTCATTGCTAATAACGTGGCGACCTGCCCATGTGACTTTTGTCACTCTCTAAACACGTCGACACCATTCTTCGTTCCATTATATAATGATATCCACCTTAATTACACCCTTTTTTTCTTGTCTTTAATTACATTGTTAATTGCCAAAAAAAATAATTGCTACTCCAATTTATTCATTAGAATATTGTGTTTTGCCAGCATTTTTCCACAAATATGGTACACTCTTCCTCTTCTCCCCTTTTTATCATCTCTTGATTAATTAATTGCATTTCTGCTGTTCCATTTATTTTTTTTGTAGTGTTTACTTAAAAATGGTACAGCACTTTATGCTTTACATGATACTTGCTAACGCACTGATTACTACTGTAGCAAGCTAGCTAGTTGTGCCTCACCCAATTATATGTGAGTCGTGTGAGGCTTCTTTTTCGTCTCAAGTTGGTAGACCAAAATTTTAAGCCCCCAGTAGTATTCTTTTTAGGTCCAGACAAGTGCTGAGTCGTCGTCACAGCAAAATTGCAGCAATTATTATTATATTAATAATATAATAATAATTATATTATATTTAACGACAATAATAAATATCATTATAAATGCTGCTTTATTGTACCTCCGGTGAGGTGCAAAATAATTTTTTTCGCGCATGGATAATAAATTGCTGAATATAAGTACTTTAAGAACTGAAATGGCAGACTAGAAGTTGAAGATTTTTAGGTTTTGTTTACTGATTCGTATGAAGGAATATGTTTCTCACGAAAATAGTTTTTTTTTTTTTGAAAAATAAATGTTTGTTAGATTTTTTACGTATTTTTTTGGTGTTTGGGGAGTGATCGAAAAATATTTCGACCCAAAAGCACTTACATATAATACAGCCAGACACCTCTGATTGAAGCTGAAAATGTGATTACTGTGGACAAAATGGTTAATTAGTGTATCTTCTTTAATCATCAAACTATGTCTTTCTTCAAAACTAACATTTGTAATGCAGGTCAGAATTTATAGAATGTTCCACAAAATTTTACCACAGAGAACCCGGGGTTATTCCCGGGAATTCACCTCAAGGTAGTACATTCGAATTCGCAATACACGATAAAGCTAGTAATATACTTTTTGTTGGATAATCTCTAGTCATTGCTCAGGACAGAGGGAAATTGGGTCCTAAAAACTGCGGCGAACACTTGGAACAAGCCAAAAATGAGTTTCCGGTATGTAAATGTGGATTCGATATGTTGGATGCTGGCTTTTTCGATGACTGTAAGGTACTGTGACAGTGTTAAATTCACTAAAAATTTTGTTAGCTATGTTTCACGGACACTTGAAAAATGAATGTTGAGGGCGGGTGCTCTAACGTTTTTGGAGAGCCTGAGTGAAATAGTTTGTTATTACTCTTGCCCTTAATTGGAAAACTGAGTAAGACTATTTTTTGTGTCTGGTGCTGATTCTTTTCAGAAGCTTGAAATACAAAAGGGTGCAAAAGATTTTAATATTCCTATAATAAGATCCAACCGGAAGTTAGTTGCTACTGCAAATGGAGGTTTGCGTGACCCTTCTCCTTTAGTTTTCAATTCTGCATGGAAATCCCAAGAAGCAAAGCAAGTAACGGACAAGTTCAATTGCCCTGTATCCTCTGGTATTCAAAGGCCAAAAAATGATGAGGATCTTGCTTTCATGAGTGTAAGTGCGCCTTATTAGTTATGTTAAAGGAACCGTGTTGCACCAATGTTTCCTTGTTTAATTTTATTATTTGAAATTGTTTATCAGGTTCTTGAACTCGGGCAACTTATCAAGGCAAAACTGATTACATCCGAGGAATTCACTGGAATTTTTCTGAACAGATTAAAAAGGTATGGTGCATGCTTTGCTTCCGTTTATCTGATTTGCATGCTATTGAATAATTTGATTCTGAAAAATGATGTGCTAATGCCCAAGCGTCACAGGTACGGCCCTGTCCTTGAATCTGTTATCACAATTACTGAAGACTTAGCATTTCAACAAGCAAAAGAGGCTGATCAAGTGCTTGCAAAAGGCAAATATTTGGGTAAAAGTGCACCTTCCTACTTCTCCTTAGTCCTCTTCCACGTCTTTCGTCTCCACATTTTAGTTTTGGATGTCACGAGAAAAATCTTTTAACATTTGTTCTTTTGGAGTGAGATGTCTGGAGAGAGATAATATTGAAATTTCAATTCAAATAACCACGGATGATTCTGTTCTTTATAGGTCCTCTTCATGGGATTCCGTATGGTCTAAAGGACATTATTGCAGTACCAAACTATCCCACAACATGGGGTTCCAAATCTTTCAAGGATCAAGTTATTGATGTCGAAGCTTGGGTTTATAAGAGGTACTTACAATTAATGAATGTAGAGGCCACATCCCAGAACCAGCCTACGCTGTACGTGCGTTTGTATAATAATTTGTAGATACGGTTGATGCAGGCTGAAATCTGCGGGTGCAGTTCTTGTTTCAAAATTAGTCCCTGGTTCTTTAGCTTATGATGATATTTGGTTCGGTGGTAGAACAAGAAACCCTTGGAATATCGAAGAATTTTCTACTGGTTCATCAGCAGGGCCAACTTCCAGCACATCAGCAGGTATATTGAGTTAGTTTTCTCTAATACTCCCTCTGTCCCAATTTAAGTGTCTTAGTACCTATATCTTTCCGTTTTCTGCACAGGGTGAAAGAATGGAATTTACAACTTTTAGTCATTCACTGATTCAAATGAATGGAATCTAAATGATATTCTATAATGTGCCCAGTCCTTAAATTGGTTCTATACATATGACCAGCAACGAGAAAAATAAACGCAGTATCTAAATAGTGATACGGAAGATGAGTCAACCATAACTTTGTGTTTTTTTTCTAATAGAATCCCCTCAAAAGAGAGAGAATGGGCGGTATCGAATAAGATTAGTAGGCAGAGTATATTGTTCTACAATGGCGTCTTCACATTGCAGGTATAGTTCCATTTGCCATTGGTTCAGAAACTGTTGGGTCTATTACCTACCCAGCTACTAGGTGTGGTGTTACTGCATTGCGGCCCACTTTTGGAGCTGTTGGTCGTACTGGAGTTATGAGCATATCCGAAAGCTTGGTATCGTATCTCTTCCACAAAATTTGATTCCTTTCGTATGTGTTTTATCTTTTACTACTATAGAGGTGCTGAACATAAATCTGGCTGGTCATTAGGACAAACTAGGCCCTATTTGCAGAAGTGCTGCAGATTGTGCGGTTGTTCTCGATGCCATCCGAGGAAAGGACCCAGATGATCTTTCATCCAGGGACATCATGTTAGGTGATCCATTTTCCGTTGACATTACAAAACTCACTGTTGGGTATCTTGAAGATGCTGACAAGGAAGTAAGCGACTGTTTTTCATTACCAGAAATTTGCAATGCAACTAATCCAATAATGATTCTTTATCCTCTGTGGATGCCCGAATTAACTAGAATGTTTAATTATGTCAATGACAGGTCGTTGATGTACTTAAATCAAAGGGAGTGAATATGGTTCCATTTAATCTGGATTACACTGTTGACAGTGCTCAAGGTATTGTCAGCTTCACTATGGATGTTGACATGCTAGCTCATTTTGACAAGTGGCAGCGCTCAAACCAGGATGATGAATTTGAAGCTCAAGACCAATGGCCTCTTGAACTTCGCCGCGCCCGAGTAATATCTGCTGTAGACTATATTCAGGTGTATGTCACGATTTAGGAAACATCTGTCTAGGTGTTAAAATACTTTGGCCTTGGATAGAGCCCGATCCACTTCACCAATCAAATATTTTGTTTAGTATTAAAAGAAAGAAGCTGTACTTCACAGGCACAGAGAGGGCGAAGCAAATTGATTCAGGAAGTGAAAGAGAACTTCAAAGTTGACGCATTTGTTGGAGATTCGAGTGACTGGGAGAAAGTTTGTGTGGGCAATCTCGTGGGTATGCCAGTAGTGGTGGTTCCAACAGGTTTTAAGAAGATATCCAATGCACCGTCTGATGATACTCGCAGGAAGACAACAATAACTACTGGCATTTATGCTCCTCCTGACAATGATCATGTTGTAAGGCTCTAATCCTCTTATCTTGTGTATTTGGGATAGGCAAATTCAGGATCCTAGAGTCAAGCTTTGTTCAGAATGAATATAATTTTCTCATATCTGAACATACACATAGTTCGAGTTGAAAGTAATGAGTTCAGCTCAGAACCCGAATCCGTCTTTTGTTGCGACGCTAATGTCCTTTGTCCAAGTGTAGTTCTTTGTTTGTTATAGAGATGTGGTGGCTTTTTGGAATCCTAGCAAAAGCTTCATGGTTTCAGAGTTCTGGTGCTGCTAAGGAAACCTTTATATTGATTTTGTGTACTCCTTTTACTCGCAGGCTTTAGCATTGGCAATGGCGTATCAGTTGGTGACCAACCATCATAAGCAGCGCCCTCCAATTAACGACATTGGGCCAAATGATTCAATTCCAAATCCACCCACTTCAATTGTACCCGCAAGACAACTACGTGGTTATTAGTCTCTGTAGACTGTAGGGTGTTCAATGTCACTCTGTGTTATAGATGTATACTCTAGTTGTAGTTGTCAAAACTATGAAGTGTTGAATCATATTCTCTTAGTGACAAAAGGAAGAGAATACTTCTCTCTTTTTGTTTATGCTAAACTAGACCATTCGGGGGCAGGGGGGCCATCTTTTTGATATATTCGTTTCATTCTTTAGCAATTCTCTACAGCTGATAGTTTGGCCATATACCTTTCACAAACTGTTTGCGCTTGCTAAGAGATATTAGATAGTCTGGCAACAAAAAATTCAATTTCGAACCCTGCGTTGATGTTTTAAATCCAAGAAAGGATCAAGAATGGGAGCTTGTAACTATTTATCAAATCGGACTTGTAAACATGATCTCTTTCAGGTTGCTGCTTCTTCCCACTACTAGAAATTCGATTAATAGGTCCATTTGAGCTGCTTATGTAAACAATTTTCTGCCAGTTGTATCTTGACCGATCTGCTCTAAAGCTGTTAGAAGGAAAAGAAGAGACCACGAAGCATAGAGACATCAAAAGAGTGAGTGTCGAGTCCACGAAAGAGGATTGCAATGAATTTAAATACAAGGCATCCACAGCAGCAGCTTATATAAGCAACTCGATCAATAATCTTTTAATTCAAGAACCATGGAAGAATACCTAAATTATATGGATCTGTCTAAATCTACATTGTCATACATTTTGATTGTTAAGAGGAAAAATCTCAAAATTGGCGAAATGTTTGCTCGCCTGGCCATTAGGCAAGAAGGAGTAAGAAGTAAAACACTAATAAAGGGAAACAAAAGAGGAACATAACACCTAACTCAAATATCTACGTCCTTCTAGCAGTCAATAGTCTCTCTTTCACCATCCCTAATTTTCACGTCTAGTCCTCCTACGAGGCGCAGCGGCATCCTCATTCTGGCCTTCTTTCTTCTCCGTGGCTCCTTCGCTGTTTGAACTTGATGCCTCGGCGCCATCAATTTTCTTAGCCTTTCTAGTAGCTTTTGCCTGCACAAGCAAGAAGTGGTTCTTTTATCAAACATACCCAACAGACACGAAAGAAGTTTCATTCGTTTCCTATTTCTTTGGTGTGTGTGTGTGTGTGTGTTTTGGGGCGGGGGTTGGGAGGTGCTGAGGCTGAGTTCAAACTTACTAGTTGCTGCTGCTTCCCACCAAAGATGAGCTTCAAGAAAACTGTGAAAATGATAATTATGATTGAAATGACAACACCAACTGTGAGATTGGGCTGTTTCTCGGCCTTCTCAAGAAGATCCTTTAAGACAAGTCTATGTATTAGTCACAAAAAAAAAAAAAAGACCACCATGCAACGTCAAAACACTGGGTCATTCACTCACCAATACTTTGGACTTATGTTTGCCCAAGAAGGGAATGTCAGCCACCTTGTAGAGGAGATCAAGTACCATTTTCTGCAAAGTGTTCCAAATAAATCTCAGATCAAGTGATGTAATTAAAAGAAAAAACAAGAACAATGGATGTAACTTGAAGAAAGTGTAAACAATTACCTGGAATCCTTTAAGCCCACCAGAGCTTGCTGCTTCCTCAGCCTTTTGTTTCTCTTTCTCTATGTCAAACTTGGGCTTCCATGCAGTCTTCCTGTATGATTCTGCAACTTTCTCATCAGTTGCTATCATGATATTGTCAAATAATATACCATCTTGCATTGTCCAGATTTCAATGCCAATTGCTGCAATAGGCTCGAAATTGGGTCTGTCGAGTTTGAAGTAGTTGGGATTTGGAATATCTCTTGGCTTCCAAACACCCTTGTAATTGGGGTTGTCAATCAGCGGAGCATGCCATTTTCCATTGTACGCTGGATTGCTCTTCATTGGTCTTTTCCACTCCCCACACCCGGGGACTTCTTCACACTTCGGGTTGTCAATTTTGGGAGCCTCCCATTCACCATCTTCCTCGTCAACCCAATCTTCAGGCTTTGTAGCCTCAGGATCGTCAATCTCTTCAGGCTCATCATCCAACCATCCTTCAGGTTTCTCAGCATCCTCATCTTCAATTTCCATTGGTGCATCCTCATCCCAATCATCTGGTTTCTTAGCATCTGGATCTGGAATTTTTTCCCTCTCATCCCAGTCCTCGGGCTTCTTATCATCTGGGTCTGGAATGGTCTCTGCTGGAATAAGAGGTGGCTCGAAATCATAATCTGAGAGGAAGTCAGCCTTCTTCTTCTGTTCCCCATCAACTAAGATTAACAACTCATTGTCGGGTTTCAACACAGCAGTGTAAACATGGGTTAATTTGTCCGAAGGTACAGATGGTGGAAACTTAAGGTGGTGCTCAATGAACTCCCCGCTCTTAGGATTCTTATGTTTCAAGATGAAGTGAATCTTGTCGGTGGCTCCACATTTATCTGGTCCAAACATTATAGTATAGGGAGACTCATTGCTGAATTCCTTGGGAATCCACCCTGCTTCCTGGGAGCGGAGGTATTTAAGATAAGCACCACCACATTCAAGTCCTTCCTGGAGGCGAACTTCATATTGAAGAACCACAGTTCCATCTTTGAGGCTGACAACATTGTCAAGCTCCTTGACAATAGCATATTTCTTTGCCTTCTCACTCACAAGAAGCCCATGGTCATCATGTCCCTCACTCTTGGAATGTTTCCACACACCTGAGACATTTCAACTCCATATGAACACTTATAACTTTTTACAATCAAAGATTGACTCAGCATTGTAGAAATAAAGACCATTGATATAAGGCATGCTCGATAGTGAGAACTTTATTATGAATCAAAGATTGAGTTAGCACTATAGACATAAAGACATCGCACAAATATCTAAGACCGGCTAATATGACACAGAAGCAAGGAATTCTATATTGCTTAGAAACAAATGGATTTTGAGCCATATTTGTCAGTGGAAACAGAGTTCTGCAGTATACACAAAGTATTTCAACTCCAGGTTCACAATTTGGCGGGGTGGCAAATAGCCAAATATACAGTACACTTTTAAAAAAATAATGAATTTGAATAATGGTAGAAATGCAAGGTAAGGCTGCGTACAACAGACCCTTGTGGTCGGGCCCTTGGAAACAGCCTCTGGCAGGAACAACTAGCATATACCAATGTAGTATAAGAATTAACAGTCAAAGAGAAGAACATAAAAAGGATAAATGAACCTCGTCACCATCCTTTAATGCATTCATCCGTCGAAATTCAAAATTATCACTAGAATTTTAAACCAAATAAAAAAAAAGGAAAAGAGAACACTCAATCGATCTCATTTTATATTGCATTTAGGATGACTGCTTCATTTGTATACTCTTTTCCTAATCTTCGACAATTCAATATCCAAATTTTAAACTTTGGCGTCATTTCCTAAATAGATCAACTTTTCAACTATTATGATCTGTCAAATTCCAAAGGAATACTTAACAGATCTAGGCAAAAGCTTACCATTAAACTCCTCTTTCTCAGATACAATCCAACGCCCATCAAATGCCGCATCGAACGACTCGTAAAATTTCTAACATCAGCAAAATAAGAAGCAACCAATTCTCAGCCAACACATCACATTTATCGTTAAAATGATAAGGTTAACACACCATTGCAAAGACAAACACGAACACACAATAGTGCAATTAGAGATATGCATCTTACCACATCATCCGAAGAGGCGTAGAGTTGAGAGACGAAGCAACCGGCCAATAACAACAATGCATATTGAGTCCACATCCTCCGATTCCGCTCTTCCATAGACAAATATGGAATACTCACTGCAGGAAAAAAAAAATAGCAGAGATCTGAATTGGTATAGATCAAGAAGAGAAGAAACAGACTGAAATTTGCGGGGAGGAGATGTTGAGAGTATAAATAAATGTGGCGTCGAGTTCGGGTATCCAAATGTATTTCGTACCACGTGAAGTGGACCAATGAATATATGCCACGTGGGGAACACCCGCATGAGAAGTTGGATCTACGACTGGGATAGTTTCGTGAGGGCTTATAACTTAAAATGCCTGTGAACTATTGTATTTAGATTAAATATATTTTTCGCAAATGATAATTGTAGAGATAGTTATTATCTCATATTGTCACATGATTTGATCAGAAATTGACGTCATGACCTAATGCAGAAACTCAACACATTTAATTCTTTTTATTTATTTCGAAAGTTATAAAATTAACAATCATGGAAAAGGCTTTGGCTTCAATTGAATTTGTACACGTGATTTAAGGATACATAGTTTGAACTGACTAATTGATTAGAATGTAATGAATTAACATGTAAAAAACAAACAGTAAAAACAAATAATTAAGCAATACTAATCAAAGTATAATAAAGTAGATTAGCCTGAGCTTCAAGCAAGTTGGTTGCCAACGACATCAGAAAGTGTAATAATACATGTTATGAACTTGAGAGCTTAGTAACTTTGAGAGTTATATGTAGCTCAAGATAAGAATGAAATTATTTCACATGTAATCTAACTAAAAAAGTAATACTCTATTTATAATTAAGCATCAAGGGACAAGATCCACAAATATGACCTTGTAAGCACCGGCGGAACCAAAATTTTCGTCAAAAGTGTTCATACTTTAAGACAATTAAAAAAATAAACTGATATTTTGTTCTCTTTTTTAAGTTAAAATACGGAACTAAAAAAAATTAAACCAAACACAGAAGTCTGGGCTCAAAATCAAGCCACTAAGGCAACTTTGAACAACCTTATTAACTATTGAGCTATCTGTCTTTACTATGTCAAAGACGTTCAACAATTAGTATACAACCAAAAATATCAACATTTAACATATATACTCAAAAAAGAAATCCAACGAAGGTTGTTCATCTTACCACTCTTACTAAGGTATAGTTCTGCCCGTGCTCGTAAGGTCTATTAATTACTCATTAAATATTCATTATCATCATTGGATAACAATTGGCTATGATCTCGGGATCATGCATAAGGGTTGAACGTTTGAATAATTGTAATTTGGTCTATGTTTCATACTCACCATCATGTCTTTGGAGCTAAATGGACTTTCAACATAGCATCGGATTCAGATAATTTCGTATTGAACTCGTTCTTTACTGATTTTTCTAAAATGACTTCCTTCATGTTGAGTCACGTTCCACCACGTATCATCTTATTCGCTCACTTATTCAGTTTGAATTTTATTCTATACAGTCATAAAATACTTTATTAGATATGCGAATTTTTATAATACTCGAATATAAAGAATGTGTGAAGATACCTTTTAATTTTCATATCCAAATAAATTAAATTTACTATTTTCGTCCATTTGATAGTGGTATGGGGCTCCATAAGATTCTCCCAAACCATTTGAGGTTTCAAAGTGTTAAGTAAAAGAAGTGGATGGTGCAAAGTGATTGCAATCTATAAAGAGAAAGGCATATATATGCCGTGATTTGAAATTAGAGATTGAAATCAATGATTTGAAATAACGTTAATTTGAAGTTGAAATTTTATTTGAACATGTAATTTGAATTTTTTAAATTACATTTATTTTTATAGAAGTAAAAGTTTCACAATTCGTGAATAATATTTTTTTTTAAATCAATTTTTATACAGTCTTATCAAATGAGTAAATTATAGTCCATAAATAAGGTATAATTTTTTTTTAAGGCGCCATATTAATAAATTACATATCTCCAAGTTCATTTCATAAACAAATGTTTGTGATTACATGATATTATAAACTTTCAAATATACATAATTTTACAAAGATCCACTAATTAGTAGTAGTAACTAGTTATTCTTTAATATAATCATTTCACATGTTATATACAATTTCTTCACGTTGAGCATGAGTCTCTTTTTGTAAAATTTGAAATGATGAGTCTTTTTTTCTTTCTTTGAAAAAAATATAAACTTCTTAGTCAATTTTACATTTTAAAAAAATCATCTTACTTTTCAGAAAATTTGGAAATCATAATTTCAATTTAAAATTAAATTTAATACAAATTTCATAAACAAACTTCGATTTCAATCGTATTATTTGAAAATGAAATCTCATATCATATGGTCAAACACCTACTTATATTATAATACTCTACTTTTGTGAAGGTTGCTAACTGGCTACAACTGTTTTCCACTCCAACATTTTCCACATTAATCTATCCTTTAAATTGCACCTTTTGAGAAGGCACACTCCACTTCTCTCCACCTGTTAGCTAAATTTAGCCCCCCAAATCCCAAATGGTGTCATCTTTAATCTTTTGCTTTTTCTCCACATGGAGAGTGAATAGATTTCCTTGTCTCAAAGTAAAATGTCATAAATTTGTGTTTGAAAGAGACAATATACATTTCTTTCATGTGGTGGATAGGCAGGAGGACTTAATATATAAACTCAATAATGCTAGGAGAGTGGACCCTTCTAGAATTGTTGTTTCTTTATCACGGTGAGAAAGTCTTGGCTTCTACTATCAATATATAGACTCTGAGACCCAAAAGAAACCATCATCTCAAGCTAAGACACACATAAAAGATGTGGAGAAAGAAGAGAAAGAAGAATATGACAAAATCAAGGATGACAATGAACACAAGTACCCCTTTAATGCATCTAATCTGAGTGGATGTCGAGGACTCACAGGAAAGTCATAGAGGCAAAGGGAAGGTTATGCCTTTCTTCCAGATTTTTTTTCTTTGTTGTGTTTTGGGTTCTCGTTTTTCATATACATTCCACCGAGCTGGACTTTGAAGCTTCACTTTGTGTAATGTATGCTTGTTTTGGGTTAAGTTCTCTTTATACAGTGATTCTTGTTGCCTTATTGTGTGGTGTATGCTGTCATTTAGAATGTGTTTTTCAGCTACTTCAATCAACAAGAATTCATTTTATTACTCTCATCTATATGCTTCTTCAGTTAACACTAAATGCTATAAAGTTGTGCATAATTGAGATAAGTACATATAGCAATTGCATAAAGAAAAATTATGCTCAAGTTCCTAATGGATTCTAGGTACTTTCTTGGCACACTTTAATCTTTCACCAGCAACAAGTTATAAACATCGTGTTTGAATCTTACAAGAAACACTCAAAGCATGTTCGCACAATGGAACTGAGAACAATGCATTTCAGCTAAATCAGAACAAGATGCAGTTCTAGCATTAAACATCAAAACCAACACATGAATGTTCAAACATGGAGTACTTTAAAAAAGGATAAAATCAAGAGCAAGGTGTAGAAGATTAATTACTTCAAAAGGCGGCAAGAGTACTAAGATGGACAGTATTATAATCAGAACGTCATCAAAGAAGTACTGAGCAAAGGAAAAGTTCTCATGAACAAGTCATTCTTTAAAAACCTAGTTTAAAATATATCATAGCTCAAAAGCGAGACCCCCCCCCCCCCCTCTAGCAATTATCGACCCAAGACCTTCATAGCCTTCTCTTTAACCCTAAAAGAGCATCCTTCAGTGAGTTTTACACGCCCACCAGTTGGCTGGCTTAACACTTGCTGGCAATTGGGGCATGTAACCACGGTTTGCGAGTGGCTGAAAATTGTTGTTCTGTATGAGTTTGACAAAATTATTAGTAAATGGACACACTTGTAAAAACAAGGATATTAACCACTAATTTTCAATTACTTACATTTGGAAGCAGCCTTGGCATTTGACATCCTGCAACAGTATATAAACGTTACACAAGCAAGGAATCATAGGAAATCCAAAATATCAATGATTGATAGTAGATTACCAGAAAAGTAGAATCAGGTGACGGGACCAAACGCTTAAGCTTGTGCTTTTGCTTCTCAAGCTCAGCAGGAGGGTGAAGCAAGTCAGTGTCATTTGAAATCTTTGGAATACCCTGATAAAGCCACAGGAAAAGAACATGAAACCACAATTGCCAACTAACCCTATATCAAAATTTTAAAGAGTTTCAAGTGGTCACTCACCATTTTGCCTTGGAGCTTTTGTAAGATCACGGATGTTGCAAGTTACTGTAGACCAATAGAAAGTAGAAACTAAGAAAATTAAGAGTTTGTACCACTTACTCATTCATAAAAGAAATTACAATAGGTAATAGAGGGGGACCGGGATCAACAAGTCATCTCTTCTAGAAACCAAACAGAATGAAAGACAAAGCAACATTCATCAATCAAAAAGTGTGCCCGAATAAGCTGTGAATCCTTTACAACTGTTAAGCTATATTCTAGCCCATTCCATGATGAGATGGAAACGCCTTGCCTACTTGACACCCCTAAATACTAAATTATGAATTATTCACATCTCATAATGGATATATAACTCTTCTGGTGTGAATAGCTCATCACTATGGGCATGCACACTCAATTGTGCATGTAAAGGCATGCCCAAGTGAGTATGCACCTGCTGACTCAGTCCTCATAGGATTACAGGCTTGGAATTACTTTTAACGGTTTCACTACCCTAGGAGACACCATTATAACTAAATAAAAATGAAGAATTGCATTTGAAGGCTCAAGAAATGTGAGAAGTTCATTGTGCAAATCATAACAAATGGCCTCCTTATTTGGCTAGGTCATGACCAAGATTTCAATAATCCTTTCTCTTGACATGGAGATCTCCACTACCTCCCAAAAATATTGGATTATACTAGGGATCAATGACCAATACACTGATAGATCCAACAAACAATGACGACATACTCAGTGTAATTCTCACACAATTGGGGTATGGGATAGGTAAGATATACGCAGCATGTAGAGAGGCTGTTTCTGATATGCACTCATATCAAATATACTGATAGATTCATATTTCTGATAATCACGCAACGTTCAAAGAGATGAAGAAAAAGTAATGCTATATGTATACTATGATGACATGCATAAACAAACACCGATAGAACACCAAAAAAAAAAAAACTTCAAATTTTCCTCGATAAGAACAACATGAATACAAACAACATTTCAAACTCGAACATGAACAATAAAAAGAAACACAGAGGATCAGAACACGAGAGTTACCTCCAAACTCAGTCGGAAAAAAAAAACCTAAGCTCTGCAATTCCTGTTTAACTGTTTTGCCTCTTCTTCTGTGGTAGAAAAGGCTAAATTTATACTAGCTTTCATCAATTGGGCCTCTAAAGAATCTCTGAAATATTTTCGGCCCAATAATAATAATTAAATATAGTAAGTAAATCTTCTCAATTAATTTATTTATTTAGCGAGTAAAAATAAGCAAAAAGAATTCCATAAACGTACGCAAGTCCTGTCCAATCCCAAACTGCAATACATCATACACAAGCACGATGAATCATTATTATTTATTTATTTGGAAAAAAAAAAGGTTTAGAAAAAAAAGTATTTTTAGTTTTCGCAAAAAATATAAGAGAATTGAGTAATTCACTATTTTATGAAACTAGAAACTTTACTCTAAATTTTTCAATTGAAAAACAGTTCATAAAGATTAGACACCTCTAATAAAATGATTGCCCGTAACCCACCAGATAAAGCACATGTCAAGTAAAAAAAGAAAAAGAAATAGTTCATCTACAGTTTACCAGCACTAATGCGTTGATTGAACTATGGAACACTGTATTTTTCAAAGTATAAATGTATAATAATGGAACTCTACTTTTCCTGGAATTACAATTACCATTATTATTACAATTGTTTCAATGGCATCAAGGCCTACATAAAGTAAGTGCAGAGAGCATAAAGAGTTGAACCTCACTTGCATATAATCCATATAGCAAAAACCTTGAGGTCTGCAGCTCACTGTATACATTTAGCATTTACTTGGCAAAAGTATAAAAAGGATATTCCTATAACTCATACATTGTAAAGGAGGACTATTCTCAATTGCCAACGTAGTCATTTGTCAGTTGAATCTACAGAAGAAAACTCTATAACTATAACCCCTGCCGATATCCAATGGGGAGTCAAAAATCAGGTGTATGATTTTAATAGTCATATCACCAATGAGCTAAATTTATCTTATTTAGTGTCACATTATCATCATCATCATCTTCTTCTTCATCAGCCGTTTGAACCTTAAATCGGTCGCTGACTCTATGTCAGCTAATCAAGATCTAGACTCTTTTTCATTGATTCGTACACGAGATAGGTTATGCTTGCTGCTGGCACAACTTTTAAAAGATTAGGAAAAAGTCCTTTGTAGAATCCCCTGAAGCCTTCACGCTGAACTGTTTTTCGGAACACATCAGACATACCTTTGTATGCAGCATCAGCTTGCATTCTAGCAAGAATACAATTTAGAGTAAAAAAACAACACATCATATGATAAACCAGAAAGCTACACCATCCAAATAGGTAGGGGATCCTAAAATCAAACTGCAGATTTACCTGGTTCGAATAACCTGCAAAGGATAAACACATGTTGCTCCAAGGGCTCCTGAAATTGTCCCACAACCCAGCTGCACAAGAGGGCCAGCTTCTGCATTACATGCACAATTCTTAGGATGATTATTTTTAATTGTCTAGGAGAAAATAGGTAGTAGCAGTTGAGAAGGCACAAGTTAAAGCCGTACCACTATCATGAAGAATGTACATCTTTGACAAATCCTTTAAAGTTTCATATGCAGCTAAATCAATGCCTGCATAAGGGATGATTCCAAGTAGAGATGGTACCAATCCTCTATAAAATGCCCGAGGACCCTCCTGTATAAGAATATCTTTTGATAGCTTTCGCAGACTAGGAACGCTTCCACTCTCACATGAATGAGTCTGTAACCGAGTTTTAACAAGATCCATGGGATAGATAGCAGTTTGTGCGATTGCACCTGCCATTCCACCAGCTACAAGACGCCCAGAAGTTCCTATGTCTCTCTGGTCTTCAACACCCTTGGCACGACAAATAGCATTTTTCAAGGTTTCATATGCGTAAAATTTAATTGCACTTTCAGGTGCAACCTTCAAGACATTTAACCCATTGCCACGGAAAAACCCCAATAAACCACCTTCCTTCCATATGCTTTTGACTGCAGGACCAATTGAAGCATGAGTCGTTTGCACTTGTAAAATGACCTTAAGGCGATCAAGAGGTGCTGTGGCAGTACGAGAAGCAGCTCCAGCAACTCCCCCTGCAATCAGGTATTTGGATGCATGAACGTGCTTACTGATGCCTTCCGGAATGACTGCCTGCTCCCCAATATCTACAAGACATACCCTCTCCAAGTATTGATAAATATTCTCAATGGTGGCCTCATGTGGATAGAGTAGAAGAAAATCCCTCCATTCCTCAAAAGTGATAATTCCATTATTATCCTTGTCCA
This sequence comes from Solanum dulcamara, assembly GCF_947179165.1. Lineage (NCBI taxonomy): Eukaryota > Viridiplantae > Streptophyta > Magnoliopsida > Solanales > Solanaceae > Solanum > Solanum dulcamara. The sequence goes on from NC_077244.1 coordinate 70,129,012, forward strand.
CGTGTTCCACAAAACGTGCAAGTTCATCATCATCTAATTCTATTCCTGCAAGAAAGAAACTGCCCTGGCTTATAAGAGGAAGACAACTAATAAAAAAAAGAAAAGGAAATGAGCATAGAAAACTCTTCCAGCCAGAAACAAAATTAGATTCCAAGAGATGGGAATCATATAGCAAAATAATTGAGTGATAACAGAGGAGAAATTAGTATGTAAATAATAAATGGGTAATCCAATTTGTTAAGCAAACCCATTAACGGGCCATTGTTTTGGCATCTTTATCTAGTAAGCATGAAACTGAAAAAGGATCTTTTCCTGCAGACAGAGAAAAATGGACCAGGAGGGAAGAGGAACTTAATACTGATGGGGATGCCAGAATAAACTGAAAAGCCCTGAAATTTGTGTCAAAATTTATCAAGGCAACCAGGAAAGCACATGCAATTATTTTCCAAGTCCCCATATTTAGATTCTAGAAAAGAATTAACATTACTTGCAGGGAAAAATAACAACGGTGCCATACACATAACTAATTATCTTAATTTATCATAAAGCAACATTTCTGAATCTGTAACATAAAGGAAAATGGAGAAAAAGAAAAATGGACAAAAAGAAGAAATATAACTATGGTGGGAAAGCACCATCTGAAGGACTTAATTGTCAGGCACCTTACCCTATTTCTTGCACGAGAAATCTCACAATTTCCCATAATTAATCGGGAAGCTCATACGTGGTGATAATACCCAAAGACAACACTTTGTTCTACCCTACATATTCAAGGCCGATTAAACTTGAACAAAAGCCCCGTTTGCATTGAAATTTTTTTTGGTCATCTTGTTTGGTTAGTAAATAATCTTATGTTTTTAAAACAACACAAAATGCATTTCAACAAACAAAATTAAATAAGTACTTTCATTATTTTCAAAAAAACAATGGAAGCAAAGTATACTTATAGGCACAACAACCAGTTGGAAATACGGTTCAATCTTTAGTGGTACGCTGACAGTAGTCCCATATTTATCAAGTGTCTGTTAGTTTGTTTAGAGATTTGTGAGTCAGTTCGAAATAAGCATGCGAGTTAAGGAATCTCGAGTATTGGAGAACAGAGAAATATTAAGTATTAGAGTTAAACAGACTCAAAAGAAGCAGAATGGATATGGAGCAAAGGATAATTGTGTTGTTTTACTCTTTATTTCCAAAAACCCATCCATACACAAGTGATTTCCCTGAAGCTTACAAAAGCTGCTTCAAAAAGCAAACCAGAAAACTATCAAAACACCAACTCTTGACCTGATTATGCTGAACCCCAGCTGCATTACATGACTGTAAACTCAAACTCATCTAAACGTAATTTTGTCTAGAGAAGAAAGAAAGAAGCAGTTAACTAATTTCAACGTAACGAACAGTTCTCCTCAACTATGAGTAACTTGTAGAGAACATCTTGGACATCTAAAGCATCATATAGCTATAAGAATGTGAATTATTGTGTCATATCATCATCAACCAGCCAACTTATTTACCACATATTGACAACACAGTATAAGGCTTGACAATTTACTCTGCATATACTTCCAAATCTAAGAATTGAAGAAGTCCCACAAGAAATATTCTAAAAAGTAAATTAGGAACTAGAAAAATTATTTGTCACAGGCACCAAAAAAGAAAGTGTAAGAGCATCTTCAAAATCAAACTAGAAGTGGTGAAACAGTAGTAGCTAAATCGAAGAGAAATCAAAAGCCATCTTAGCTTAGAGAAGCGAGCACCTCAGTGTGTCATAATAATAATAATACTATTCTTGCAAATAACTAAAACATTAACATCTTGCTCATTAAAGCAAACATTGAACAACTAAAGTAGCATAACGCATCAATTTGCTATGAAGTGATTTTAAACACACACTCATTTTACCTTGTTTCAACTGCAATCATGTTTATCAAAGTAACAAGTCAGCTAAGCAGGGCTACTTTTCCATGGAAAAAAAAGGGGGGGGGAGGGGGGGTTAACAAGGGTTATATGGATGAACAAGTGATAGGGTATGAAGAGTCAAACATACTCATATCTGCTCGATGCTATGCAGATAACTTGCCCTCATATACGTCACCAAGATATCAATTCCGAAACTAAAGGCATTAAATACCATCATTCGGGAGAAATTGGTGATTACAAGTTAAAGAAAATGCCATAACACGAGTAACTTATGACTTCACAATTTGTATCTACTGGATAAATATGACTAGTGGAGAGATCCAAGGTAGAGGAGAATAGATTGAGGCGGCCACTGATAGCAACCACACACAGAAACGAAACTCAAATATGGTGCATGTTGAGAAACATTTCTCCTATGCATTATGTGGTCCTTATGGAAGTAATAAACTAGGAGCTACTATGAGGGGAAATCACCTGTTGATTGTTGTACAGATTTTAAAGCATAGTTGCTTAAACAACTTTTTATATAGACGATGTAAATGGCATAGTGAATTTTATTAATTAGTAAAACTCCATATACGTGTAACTTTATAGAACAGTGATAGCAACCTTCTGGAGCCTTTACACTTTTGAGATTAAAGTACTCTATTCATCAAAATACAAATAAATAAACTGAGAAATGCCAACCAAGACCAGTAGATCAGAGTTCAATAATTTTATTCAAAAAGAAAAAATTCAAAAGATTGAGTTCGTATCAACCAATCACTACTTCTCCCTGGTAAAGAGACCTCCAACAATTCAGCCACCAGTTCAGAGCCAAATTCAGCAAAATACCAAGAATCGAGCCACAATCTCCAAAGCTCCAGAATACAACAAAATACACAGTGTAATCCCACAAGTGGGGTCTGGGGAGGGTGGTGTGTACACAGACCACCCCTACCTTGTGAAGGCAGAGCTTCAAAATCATCCACAAAAATACTTAAATATCCAGATCATGGAAAATATCATCAAATGAGAAATTTATTATGAAAATAACTTTATTTTCAGATGCAAGTTTATCATGAAAATTTTACTCTCCATTCCTCAACAACTGGAGCATAAGGATTGAAGTATCGTGCAAGCTTAGAATAGATACATATATATTCTGTCTATACATATGGGTTTTTAAGCCATAATGTCACTATTCATACTTACGGACAACTATTCATATGCATGAACTGTTCATAGTATCTGTTTTGAAAATTTAAGAATAAAGTGTGAGGTGGAGTTGGGGACAGGAAAGATATAACCCCTGAATGCCTAACCATGAGTAAGGTTATGATATATAGAAGGTGATGAGATCCCTATACACCTGTATCATGACTTGAGATATCTTCTCAATGAGTGAGCAGCATACAGTGGTGCAACTAATGGGAGACATGTTCGGATGTGCCACAGAGATTGCGGAGAAAATGTCGAGAGTAAGCCTCTTAGCAGAAAAGTTTACTACAATGAAAGAAAAGTTTACTACAATAAAAGAAAGTTCCACAGAACAGTTAGGTGGAAGGAAGTTTGGTGCATCAGGTACACAAGGAGAGTTTCCTCTTTTGGGTGGTAAATCTCTCGAGGACTTTGTGATACTTGATACTATCTAGTGCATAATTCTCTAACAAAGTAATGTTGGTGCAACAAGTACAATATTCAGAAGGATCCTTGGCGTAATATCTGGGTTACATTCATTTGTTTATACTAATATGTAACTGTGGTTATTCTTCCTGTGGATATCTCTGGACCCAACAAGAAGTATCAGACAAAGGACATTCCACAGCTCCAAACACCCAACAGAGCAGACATTTAAGCACACAATTCCAACAAGTCCAGTTTAGCGACTGATCCCTTAACCTCAACTTGAATAGCAAAGCCATTTAAGGTTCAAATTTACAAAAATGTATCTGAACAAATAATCAGGACTTATGAAACTAGTTCTGATACCTAAATGGTGCAAATTCTCAATAAGATAGATTCCTTTTATGAACCACAATAGAGACAGTTGTACTGTACATCCACACCACTTACTCTCCCAATGATCAAAAAGCCAATATCATACTTAAACCATTAATCTAGGAACCACAAAGGTAAAGGGCTTTAAGAGAATGAATAAGTAACAGTAAAGTACCAGCATTTACAAGGGCATCCCATAGTTCCTCTGGCAAGATGCAACCACTATGCTCGACATCAATAGCCTGAAAAATCCTATACAGCTCCATTTCCTTATCATCCATGTATTTCCTGAACTCCTGATAATCAACCCTTCCATCCTTATTGGCATCACAACCGTTCAACAATTCTTTGGCAAACTTATACTCCGGTGGAATTTGCATAGCAGACAAACCCTTTTCAATTTTCGCATAATCCAAGTACCCCGCATTGTCAGAATCGAAAAAACTGAACAGGCTTCTGATTCTTGACTCCCTCTCTTCCTTAGTCTCACCTAAAGCTGATAGCACATGGTCCAAGGAAACCGGGCCGGCCTTCTTCACCGGGTTACAACATCCGGACCGGTCCTTTGTTGCCATTGCTGGAAAATTCACATGCTCTACGGCCTCTCCAGCCACTGACATGCCAAAAAATTGATTTTCCGATTTCTTCACAGCATAAGCAAAACGATCGAATTTTTTTATGGATCTTTTCTTGACAGATCTAACGCTACTTTGAACAAAGGATTCCTTACAGTGGGGGAAAAAAAAAAATGAGATGTGTTATTGGAAGAGGGGAGAAGAAGAGAATATTTGTGGAGGATCTTTTTTGAGAGAGACCCGATGAATAGACCCGATTTATTTCGGGTCAAAATCGAAGTTTCTTAATTTATTATGTGATTAATTTAAGATTTAAGACAAATAAACAATTATTATATTGCATTTTTTTTTAATTAACAGCAGGAACATTAACATACTCAATATAATATTATAAATGGGGTCTGAACAAAATAGTGTATAAGCACATGTAGTACAATAGATCTTCAATTCAAATAAATATGTTATTATTTTTTTTATTAAATCAAATTTAAAAAATAAAATAGATGATTAATTTCATAGAAACTGGTCAATAAGATAAATAGTAGTAATTGAAAAGTCTCTTATTTCAAGAACATTCCAAAGAGCGTGGAAGGCAATCTTGATGATGTTTTTCTTTTGGACTCCCTGATGATTTACAAGTTCTTTTTTTCGAATATTTTTACCAAGAAAATTAAAGTTTAATAATAATTAGGCGTAAAGTTGAATTGACAAAAGCTGATTATATTTATTTCCCACAAAAAGAGTAGATCAATATTCTAAAGGTGAAAGGCCCAATTTTGGTTTCGTGAAGTAAACGCAGCAATCGTGGACCAATGGGAGGGTGTTAAATGGCATACCACGTGTTAATTGCTTTTACGTGAAATAAAGACGACGTAGTTGTGACAATTCATTCTTTATTATTAATTATTGTAGTTTTTATGGTCAAATTTTAATTATTTTTAAAAAAAAAATTGTACGTTCGAATTGAGTTGTATGTGCCTTCACTAATTTATTGGAGTTGTCTTAAAGATTATAGCATATTGTGAAAGAAGCACATTGAACAAGCATGTTTGGGTGTGCCTCCGGAACAACAATTGAATGTAGATAGCATGAATGTAAGTCACATAATATTAAATTAATTTATCAATTTTGAGATGAATTTTTTTGCGGGTATAATATATTCACTTATTTTTCTATTCAAGTTTTGATTTAAATTTGTCTATTACTTAATTATACTTATTAACTAAAATTACGATAAATTTTTTACTAAAATAATGGGATTTTCTATCCATGTAAAAGGTGCATATTGCTTTTGGTTATAATCGTGGTATAACCTTGTTTAGAAACAAACTACCCCTAAATATATTTCTTAGCTGCCCCACAACATCTAAAATATTTTTTGGTGCAAAAGGATGAATGACGACAATTTTGATGACTTCAACTCATTTTTATGCAAATCAATAAAGGTGGCAAGTAATAACCACACGTTTGCCATAAAATACATTGTGAAGACCCCATTATTATTATAATCTATATCAGAGAATAAAGAAGATCAAAAAATAATATAATGTGACTAATCAATATAAATTTGTCCGTAAGAGTTCTAAAGGCAATAAGTATCTGTCCGGTAAAGTTTTCACATTGAGGAAGTCGCCCATAGTGCACTTCTTCTTGGTTTCTATATTATGATATCCACACTCCAAGTGTCACACCTGAGGTGCTGACGAATGGCAATAGCCTACTAATATAGTCCTTAAACAATTCTTACCTCACCTAACTTCCGAATTGAATTGGGCCTCGAGATTCATTTAGTTATCACTCTCTCATTACTCGTTAAGAGGCTTGATATGCTCAGATTGAGTATTGACCACGTCCAAATACATTTAAGAAAGAAAACCCATTGGATGAAATTAATTAACAAGCACCATCCGTTGCTGTAAAAAACAGTAGCTTATGGACATGTGGCCATACATACAGAGCATACAAAAGCGAGTAATACAGTATTAACAGATTATTCTACGCTCTCAATCTGCATTTAGTTGTTGATCAGATCTTCTCATGGATAGCGTCTTATCTTGGACGTTGCCCAAAGACTAGTTCCGTCTTTTCCTTGAAGGCAGATACGATTGCATTAGCTTTGGATGCGTTACAACTCAATAAAATTATTCCTCAAGTACACACTATCTTATAGATATATACTGGATACTACATGTAGCTAGCTAGGAAACTAAGATAGATACAACAGCACCCCCTAGACTAAAACATCTTCAATTAAACTGCCTAAAAGTTTGCATGTGTACCAAGAACCAACTTGAGTCAAAACAGCTCATATGATACATTAATGCCGGTCACCAGAGATTAGGCTGAACGAACCTCACATTAGGATCGATTCACACCCTTCTTCTGTTTCGCTCTGAGTAGACAAGTCACAGTTGCAGCAACAAGTGCTGCAATTCCAAACCCTGCTAATGCCCAAACAGCATTATGTAATAAGACAATATCACCGATCTGCAGAAACAAGGAACACTAAATTTAGGATCTTTCGTGATACTTGAGAGGAGGCCATTGAAACAAGAAAAAGGGGGGAGCAGAATACATAGACGGCCACTTAAGCTTGTCAATCTTTTTCATCTGGACACTTCAACTAGAGGGGTGAATTATTGAACACCTAACATATACTGCTAATGTGCCTATTGAACTTATTGTTGACAGTAAACCAAAACTTAAACAGGTGAGGTTCACACCATAAACCAACCAGCTTCTGCCATCTCAACCCCCCCCCCCAGACTCTTTGCTCCAACGAAGTCGCTGCTCAGACATCTTTTTCCTCACAAGTTATAGCCCTACATCTCAAAACCCTCCTAAGATACCAACTATCTACACAGACCATATTTGTATTCAGCTTTTAGACATTAATTGAAAGTTCACTACATCAGACCTCAAAAGATTTCTGACAAGAACATGAAGCAAGATCTTACGTTGTCTCTGGAATGCAGGATAGATCTAGTTTGCCATGACGATTCAGCAACCAATAAATAGAACAGGCCCATAACTCCTGTATGCCTTTGATCACTGCTATAGTTTGATAATAAAGTCAGAGTCTCTCCCTTGGATATCTTGACAGAGCCAGGTCTGGGATAACAAGTGGACATACCAACAATATAACCAGCTTCATTTCCTGGCTTCTTTCCTTCTCCATAGATTGGAAGAGATGAGCATATAACCTGTCCATCCTGAACCAATTCAGTGGAGAAACAAGAAACAGTAATTAGAAGACCTTGCATTCCTTTGACATATTGAAACGATCACAAGAAGATCAAGACAACTTCAAATAGATATGCTACAAATCATTATCCTCACCTTTTTCACTAACCATAGCACTGAAGTTGATTGAGGATTTTATTGTGATACAGATATTTACAGTACACAGAGAAAGAAGGAAGCAAGCAGTGCTTAGCTTAACACCAACCGTATTCATTAGTAGAAAAGGAAGGTAGTAGCCAGCGTCTCATACCCTTTGTGAGAGCTTCACATGTAACTTTGTAGCCCCAAGAAGATTGACCAAGGACTATCATCCACTAATCAACTCCCTAAGGGAGTGTGGAATTGTAATTCACGTAAGGCGACACCATACCAACTAACTTTCAATTACTCTACCAGAACTTCCCTACAAAGTTATGTAGTTCAAAGAGGAGAAATCACTCAAATATATTTCTCGCGATACACTTTTATATAAGTTATTATCTCAACCATACAACAGAAAATAGCTACTCCCTCCGTTTCAATTTGTTTGTCTTACTTTTCTTTTTAATCCATCTCAAAAAGAATATCTCTTTCCCTTTTTGACAACTCTTTAATTCCAACTTTCTACCTAGCATGTTTAACACCACAAGATTAAAGGAAATTTTGGTACATTTTACGTATCTTTAATTTAAGACCACAAATTTCAAAAGTCTTGTTTAGTTTCTTAAACTCTGTGTCAAGTCAAAACCAGACAAAGAAATTGAAACGGGGGAGTATAAAGCTTTCCCAGACATCAAAGAGGAAACAAAGCAATTCTCTACAATTGTTAGGAAGAGAACAATTGGAATCAACAAAATGAGTCCCTAAAAGTTTGATGCTTGAGACAGTTTTGCCTTAAGATTGACCCATCGGCATCGTTCAGGTCCTTTATCGGTAGACTGGTTTACAGTGGAACTTGACAGTTAGGTCTGGAAAAAGCTAGCCAAGCCTATGCCACTTTCTTTGTTGGAAGAAAAGGAGAGCAAAGAAGTACAGGACTGATACATGAATGATCAAACCATAGAGATGGAAAATCGTAAGAGATGGAAGAAAAGGATCCTTGGAGACCCAAATATCTCGGAGTCCACAACGTGCGGCATAACAGAAACAATAGCTTGATTATTGTAATCACCTCAAATACATTTGAAGCAGGACGTGTTGTTATTGTGTAACCTCTCTACAGTACAGTCCATCAACGTCATAAGTATCACCAAGAAAAAGTTTATTCTAGGTGGATAAATAAGCAAAGTGGAAACTCATGGAATAAACTAGATTCTGAGCTGACTATGACCAAAGAACAAATTTTAACATCTCAAAGTACCTCTCCAAGAAGGGTTGAACCAGCTCCACCCGCATGCTGGTGAGCAACTCCATAAATAACATTTCCACCATTAGGCAAAGTTACACTTAGCTTTTTTGTATGGATGCATCCATTATTAGCAACAGCAGCAGAACATGACTCAACTTCATATTCAATCTGTATCAAGAAAGTTCAACTAAATTATTGGCCACAATATCTAGGGGAGAAAGGCTTTAAAAACTATGCAACTTATGAATCCAATAACCATTCATATTAGATAATAAATATAACATAGGCATAATTGCATAATTCCTAGGTACAGATGAATCTTTCCTGGCATTGCTCAAATCTTATATACTGAAGCATCGGATCTATCTGGGGTGGAGGGAGAGTGCCGACTACATATATCTGCCGAAACCCAATAGTTTTTGTTCAAACTTTATTTGTCTTAAAAATCTATTGAATAATTAGAACCCGTTTAAAGAGATTAGAATCAGAATCCCATAAGATTCAAATCCTCACTCGGCCTCTGAAATCAATATTACTCTTTTTTATAAGGGAAAAGGCATTACCCCCTCCAACTATGCCCGAAATCCCAACTACACACCTTAACTTTACTAAAGTCTTGTTACCCTCTGAACTCATTTATTTTGTAATTTCGTGCACCTTATTGCAAACATGGCACACCTCGTGAATCCACGCAGTTGAGGCGCGTGTGCTTGTTCAGTGTGCCACGTATGCAAATAAGGTGCACGAAATTACAAAATAAATGAGTTCGGGGGTAATAGGACCTTAGTAAAATTAAGGTGTATAGTTGGATTTCGCGCATAGTTGGAGGGGGTACTTGTGCATTATCCCTTTTTATAATAAGTAATATTACTCTCTTATTCACTCGTTAATTTGGAAATACTTTCTAAAGAAACCAACAAAAAGTTTATGCAAATATCCTAGAGAGGATTAATATTGCTGATCCCAACCAGTTTGGTATTGAGGGCAGTGGATGGAGTGATTGAAAGCAAATAACCAAACTAGAAACCTGACAGTGATGTCTTGATGACATAAGTCCTGTTGATTTCCGCCTTTTCCATGTATCAGTGACATAAAGAATATATATTTTAACAGGCATAATGAAGTCATGCCAATCAACATATTTGATTGTGTATTTCAGGTACAAACTTCTCTTCGGACCCTGAAACCCTTCTCTTGTTCTACATCTTGTTTCATCATGACAACATCTCAAGCCTCCAATGTAATTTGGCTCTATATCTCGGTCATGCTCATCCTTTGTAACATTATAAAGACCACACCTGCATTCTGTGCATCCCATCCTATCTTCGGAACCTCGTGTCTCAATTGAATGTACATTAAGCAACCATCTCTCTTCATATCCAGGAGGTACTTCTACTGGATTACCAACCTCTATCCTATAAGGGTCTGGAACATATTTTACTGTTTTACGAGTTTCAGACCCAAGGCCAAAATATTGAAAAAGATCTCTTTCACATATCCCTGAGTTCCTCACTATAATATAATCCGACTGTTTGAACCCTAGATCGCCGTGGTACTTTGACACCTCCAAACCTTTTTGTTGATAATATCTTACCACAAGCCAATGATGGAGATATGTTTCATAAAGGGGGACAGGATTTCTAAACTCATCAACTACTTCAGCATCAAAACTTTTGATAGCAATATGGCCTTTAGGGAAATCGATGTTGTAGTAAAATTTGTTAGCAACTAATCCAGGTTCGAGCACAAAATTTGGTGATAGGAAAGTGGCAGTTTTAACCTTGTTTTCATTTCTTAGTCGAGTCTGTAAGTTTTAGAGATTTCTGTGAGTTAAAATGGTCTTAGCACTTTTATCATCTAACAACTGTAGCTCCTAGACAGATTAGTAGATTACTCTTGTTATCACTGATTATAAAGAAAAGAAAAAGACATTAGACAGGCTAACTAACGCTACGTAAAGACAAAGGGTGTTTATGGAACAAGATCATTTCGCAATTTTTGATTACTTTGAATTGTGGAAAGTCTTTTCTTTGAGGAAAATGTTTTTCACTAACATAGACCAATTGGGTGAGTCATTTTCCTTTACAAATATCCTCCCTCAAACTCCATATCACTTGCTTCAATCAACAATTCTAGCATTATTGTCCCCCTCTAATATAAAATATTTCCATCAAAACACTATTAATCATATATATCACCTACAACCCAAATACAAAATGACACTAACATAGAATTTCTTCCACATAAACTTATTTTTCATTAAAAACATTTTTTTTATAACTGTGTTATCCGAACCAGCTTGCACACATCTCGATTAATTCCCCAGGTAGCCTTTTATCTCTCTCACCAATACAATACCGAGCAACTCTATCCACAAGGCTTGAATATATAATATTATTTCAATTCATGATTGACTAATGTTATATTCCCACATTAAATTGTCCACGCTTAACATGTCAAACTCATGGGTGTTGTGCAGAGAATTTATACTCTAAAGTCCATAACACGTTTTCATCCATACTAAACACATATTCACTCCACTTCTTTTTACTTGACTAAAATAATGATCGGTGTAGTTAGTATATTATAAGTTTTTAAATATATTTATTCACTACATTTTTTAAATAAATTAATTAATGTTAACAATAAATTGAGAATATTATTGAAGGAAAAAATTTATTCTTTTTTAATTTGTTAAAATTAAAAAAAAAAATATATTTAAGAAGTAAATAGAAACGAAAGATAATAAAAAGGAAGCATAACTAGATGAAAGATAAACCGACCTGATAAAAAAAAAAAAAAAACCAAGGAGATTTTTTCTTCGAACTGCATTTGTAGAGTAGAATTTCCCGAACCAAAAGCAAAACTATATTAGAAAAATATTGAAATTTGTTGGTTTACAAGGAGAGAGTATATGGAAGTTGCAGAATTCAGAACGCCGTTTATTGTACATCAATATTAGGTGTTCACAGGAACAAACGTGTCACTTGGAAAAATAATGCCATTATTTTCCAAGTACTAATGACAAATGGCATTATTTTTCAATGACATTGCACAAGGACAAGTTTACTAGAACACAATAAATGGAACGTGAAAAATAGAGCACGAATAAAACAAAAAACAAAAAACAAAAAAAAGAACAGACAAATTAATTTCTACTTCAAAAGCATATTGATATGAAGGAAAAAAACTGCTTAAAACAACAGACTTTGCACCTAAAATAAATTTAGTTTAACTGATCAATAGTGTTTAATAAATATTAATTGGTGAAATAAATCAAACTTAGTTTTTTTTTATAAATAAATAATACTCTTTTTTCAGAAATAAACAATACTCCACAGCTTATATATTTGTGCTAAAATTGATAATAAGCACTTTGTTCATCTTTTTATTTATTTACTTAAGAGATGAACAAAAAGAGTCTAAAAATAATAATCTACAGAAGCAGAAAGAAAAGTAGAAAACGGAATGCAAGGGTTTGCTCTAAACTCAGAAACCAAAGCAAAATCTGGAAATGAGTAGTGCAGAATAGGTTGAGCTTTGAACCCCCAATTAACCGAAGAAATAATGGGTAAAAAGGAGAAGGCGCAAGAGAGAAGAGAGAAGAGACGCCAAGAAATCTCTCTTCTCCGTACTATTCCTTTTTCTGATCACCAAAGGTCAGTTCTTTCATCCATAAAAAAGGCTTTCTTTATATGTTTTGTATTTTGTATTTGTTAGAGTGGGCTAGGAATCTCACATTGGGGAATGAACCGGTGGTATGATACTTGGTCAATACTTCCCTTATGAGCTAGTTTTGCCCGGTTGCCAGTATCAAAATAGGTCCATCCCTTTTGGGCTTCCGATCCACGCTCGGGTTAGGGTCACACATTAGGACTTGGACTGAATTGAGATTTTCTTGCATTTGATTCAGAGGAAAAATGACTAGTAAAGGGTTTTAACTGTTAAGCGCTAAAAGAGCTTTATTTGACTCTGTAGCTTAAGCCTGCAATTTTAAAAAAATCAAGATAGTGTGCTTTTTTTTTTAGATAAATTAGTAAGAGAGAAAACTATGTGTAGATAATGGGACAGTCTCTAGCTTCTTCAATTTCAGCATACTTAATAAAAAAGAGCATCTTATGCCTTTGGGGATAGTTTCATTTGATGTGCATTGGGACACTTGCGCTTGATTGTAAAGGGCATATGTTGAAGCACCTTTACTTCCAATTAACTGCTTTGTAGTAATTAATCTACATGTAATATGAGTCATGCAGAAGTTTGTTGTAAGGGAGAAGTGTTTCCGTAAGCTTGAAACCTAGGAAGGTTTTTCCAGATGGAACTGCGTGAGATACAAGAATGTGTCAAGATGACAAACTCAAAAGCAGCATATAGTTAGTATCATGGAAAATGTTTTAGGTGAAGATTGTTTGTGTGTTCTTATGATTTTTGGACAAACAGCTCTGCATTGCAAATGTCGCAGTTTTGGACTAATAAAGTGACCATATTATCCTGTTAAAGTATGTTTCTGCTACCACGAAATTAGAAATGCAAAAGTGTGAGGTGTTTTAAGAACCCCTTTCAAATAATAGAAACCTAAAAGTTTTCTGCTTGGTGCATTTATTCTGCATGTTTGCTCTAGTATAGTTAGATGGGAAACAATGACATCGTTGATTGTATAATCAGTTTAATAACAAATTTTGAGAAGAAATATGAGAATAATTTGATTTGGCGTACAATTGGTTTACTTCCATTCTCCGTAAGCTGCCTTTGTAACTTCATCTATGCAACAGATTGTAAGAGTTCCTATGAATCGTAACCTAAACTGACTGTATCATGGGAAAATGATCAGTTCTTTGATTCACTTGCCAATCAGTCTCGGTAATTAACTAAGATGATGCTCCAAAGTGTTTTGATAATCTTTTGGCTAATTGTCCCTATTAGTTATGGGAAGATCTGGATAATCACTATTTCAACAGCATAACTATTGAGATGGAATATGGTTCATCCAGTTAAAATTGGTTGACTTAACTATCGAGATGGAATATGGTTCATCCAGTTAAAATTGGTTTACTTTAGGATCTTGATTCTGAGCATTACACTTATAGACGTCAGATGATTTTCAGATGGTGGTCAAATGACACTATCGCTGTCGTGACTGGTTCAAACAGAGGAATAGGATTTGAAATTGCTCATCAACTGGCCTCACATGGCCTAACAGTAGTTCTTACATCACGAGAGACTCACATTGGTGAAGAAGTAATGAAAATCATGCAAGAAGAAGGTTTGGATGTGGTATTTCATCGATTGGATATTGTGGACCCTGCATCAATTGAAACATTTTCTGACTGGATAAAGGAAAAATATGGTGGTTTAGATATACTGGTAATCCATCTACTCAATTTTATCTTTATAATCTAGCATTGGTCCATCTACTCTATCATTTCTTTATTATGATGATATTATATGAGCTTAAATGACGAATGAGGATTCATAAAGCCGACCCGAACTTATTTGGGACTAAGGCATAGTTGTTGTTGTAATCTAGCATTGGTCCAGTCGCATATACATCCAGTTGCAGAGCCACCTTGAGTTCAAGAAGGCTCAATTGGCCGAAATGAATTTCTAGATTCTCATATTAATCGACGTCAAGTTAGTAAAAAGAACCAAATGTCCAATGGGGTGTCAGTTGACTCCCTTTACTGGAAAATTACATTGCTTAGATAGGAATGTCTTAATGCTTATATACTATATGTTGAATCCCTTAAATTCCTCGTGTGGTTACTTCTTTATATGTTGACTCATGTAAGTGAAAATCCTTACTCTGCTACTGTGTACAACCGGACTAGTTATAATAACTTACGACCAGGTGCTAATTTTTCTTGTACTTCATAATTTGACCATGTTCTTAGTTATTATTTTTTTCATTTCCCTTTTTTTTGTGTTGGGGATGGAGGAGCAAGAGGATCCCTTATGCTGTATTTGGTGTTAATTTCACTTTCTTGTTGTTATCAATTTTATCTGTTAACTGTTTTGGCAAATCTGGTCCTTCGGCTAATGATATGGAAGTATTTAGATCAATAATGCAGGAGTCAATTTCAATTTCGGCACAGATAATTCAGTGGAATTTGCAGAAGCTGTTATCCAGACCAACTACTTCGGTACCAAAAGTATGATTAAAGCTATGATTCCATTAATGAGGCCTTCCCCTTTAGGCGCTCGTATGGTTAATGTGACTTCACGACTGGGAAGACTTAATGGCAGACGGAATGTAAGCGCCTTAGTGTTCCTTTTCATTCTTATTATTCTTCTCACTCTTATTGTCCTTGTGCATCTTGCTTGCTCTTTTAGCAATTTCTCAAGATTCCTGAAGTGGAATCTATTTCTTCAGGGTGATTTTTCATTATGGTTCATGTGCTGGCATGACAGCTAGATTGAGTGCAGAAAATATCATACATGGTCACTTAAGCTTCCCTTTTCTGTATAAAGAGAGATTTTATGAGTTACGGGTTTTTTCTGTGTAAACCACCAGTGTCTTCTATTATCAAACGCTAAATCACGTTCCATCTAAAAAAATGAATCCTCAATTATGTGTTTCATATAGGCCTATTTAGTTGTTGTTTTTTTGGGTGGGGGTGGGGCGGGGGTGTTGTTGGAAGAGTATTCCATTTGTTCGTTTACCTCATAGTCAAGTTTTTTCAATACTTCACCCTTGTAGTGCTTCGTAGGAGATATTTGCCATTCGTCAAAAGCAATAACTTTTTGAGGTCTCTAATATGCAAATAGCTTTTATCTTCACATCTCAAAATGATCTACTGTTGCTTGATGCCCACAAGAGAATTGCAAATGTCAGCTTGAGACAACAACTGGAGGATGTGGATTCCCTATCAGAGGAACTGATTGATAGTACTGTGAACACATTTTTGGAACAAGTGAAAAATGGAACATGGGAATCTGGGGGATGGCCACAAGTATTCACTGACTATTCATTGTCAAAGCTTGCTGCTAATGCTTACACCAGGCTAATGGCGAAGATACTTTCTGACCAGCCAGAGGGTCATAAAATATATATGAATTGCTATTGTCCAGGTTGGGTGAAGACCGCCATGACCGATTGGGCTGGGCATACATCTCCCGAAGTCGCTGCTGATACTGCAGTCTGGCTTGCTCTTATCTCAGACCAGTTTGTGAGTGGTAAGTTTTTTGCTGAGAGGCGTGAAATAAATTTCTAAAGTGGGCATTGAAGACTAATTCAAGAATCAGCCCAGCTTCTTTTGCTTTTGAACGAAAATTTGATATGAGAACTGATAAAAGCTAAGAGTACTTATGTTACAAAATGCTACCTAGTGCCCACTATGACTTTCCCATCTAAAATCGTGATAAAGTGTTTTGATAGGCCTTTTTTACTCAAATTTTGAACCTTTTTTTTTGTGCCCATTAATTAGATAGAATGTAGGATATCATTTGATTATACGCATTAGCTTTTAAAAAAGATCACTAAATTGAACCACAAGCGTACACCCAACACTTTGTTTGGATGGTTGTGTCATTTTTTGTATCTAATTATATTGTTTTAATATAATGTTTGGATAGATTGTATCATTCTCTATCGTTACATAGTGTCACATATCAATAATTTGAATGATAAACCTACCAACAAAGTAGGGTACGGAATAGAGATACTATGAAAAGGCAGGATAAAGGATAAAATAAGATTATTAAATAATAAGTTAAGATAAAATAAGAATAGAATATTAAGGTAACAATGCGATCACACTAAATTGGTCGATTCACAAAATGGGACTTTTTCTTGTTAGCTAACGATGAATTTAAATGATATAATATAATAAAATTTAAGTAACAAGAACAAATATTATATCTAAACTAACAATATAATATAATACAACGGGTAACAATCATCCAAACAAGGTGTAAAGAAATAACATTCCACGTTTGAGTTCTTTTACCATATATATATATATGTTGTTTTATTTTTATGCATATTGGCTAAATCCGCTCTTATGTAATAGTTGGCAAATGATATAGGAGAGCCTACTGATTTTATATGATCCACATATTCCCTTATCTACTTGCGTTATATGATCCACATATTCCCTTTTGAGTTCCGATTTCACTTCACTACTGATTTTCTCCTTTCACCTTTTATATTTGTTTCCAAAAAGAAACAAGAACAAAATGTATTTTCCTATCAAATTCATCTTCCTTTTCACTTTATCCCCTTTCAGCTGGATTCCTTCAATTGCATCTAAATCAGACCCAATTCCATCACCATGGCCGCACCAGTTCCACGCAATTACCATCATGAACTACACAGGAGGTCTCCGTAAAGTAGATCTCTGGTACGATTGGCCAAACAAAAGGTACTTGCATATAAACCAATACCAATTGGGGAAAACTTTGTATGATGTTGAATGGCAGAATGGCACTTCATTGTACTTCACTTTGGATTCTACTCAGGAATGCACAATCAGGCATTTCCCAGTAGGGATTTTGAGACCTAATTGGCTTGAAGGTGCAAATTATATGGGGCAGAGGTATAAGGATGGATTCCTCTGCAATGTTTGGGAGAAAGTTGATTTCATATGGTACTATGAGGATGTGGTTACCAAGAGACCTGTTTATTGGCATTTTTATGATGGTATGCGATTTAAATATGATTTTGAGCAATTCTCGTTAATTTTCCGAGTCAGTTAGGCTTAGGATTATTTTATTTTTATAGTATGGTCATGGATATTTTTTCACTCAAAAAGATCAACGCTTTAGTTTTTCAAATTGTATTCATATCCAAATACAACTCCAAATTTCAAATATCATTTTTTAATTTTCACATTTTTTATGTTACTAAGTACATCTTAATTTACTGGATGTTGGACGTTCATACTATATTATCCATGCTCTTGGATGTGCGGGATCTTAGATCCCACACTCATTTGAAATTTGACGCTGACCCAAAATCCATTTCCTTTTAAAGCCTCGCAGCATATGTTAATTTTTTTTCATTTGTGATCGATGAAGTAATTTAATGTTGTATATATATTGTGTGTGAAATAATGCAGGATTGATCGAACATATTATGACTTTTGAGGTGGGGAAAGTGCTGGAGGATTCCAAGTGGCAAGCCCCTGCTTACTGCTTCAAGGAGATGGAGAAAGGAAAAGGAACTTTGCAAGATCGAAAAGCTCAAGACCACTCACTCTCAACTTCGTGGGAATTTCATGAGAAAAGATTTAGAAGTGACAAATAAACGAATTAGTCTAATACATGATTAGTAATTTTAAAATTGAGATATAGGTTTATGAGAGACCATACCTCAGCCGATATAGATCACTATTACTTGAAAAATATTATTGAATCAAGATCTCATGTTACTTGTTAGAATAGACTGAGTACCATTACTTCAATGTACAAACTAAGTATAACTATAAATAAATAAATAAATGCTAATAGTTTGGGCCAAATACATACAAATTCCCTTTAACTTGCACTTTTATATGGCATGATATTTCGGTGACTCGTCTGTATGTGTTTGATATACAGTGCATAAAATATTATTTCAAATTATTTATTTGTAATCTAGAAAAATATTGTGGGGGAGTGGGAGTTTGGGGGTGAATGATAACCATTTATGAAATTTGTTTTTTACTATCTCTACGAAAAAAGTCATTTTCCTCAATTAAAAGAAATTTATTTTCCTCGGAAGTATTTTATAAAATATTCTAATTAACCAACTAGAAAATGTTTTCCTACATGGCATAATACAAATCAATTCACTGTATCTCACACAAATTTTCATTAAGATTTGTGTGTCTACTTGTTCAATTTTATACAAATTTAAATGTTCACTTATATACACAAAGTTGAAAGCTTTATGATAACTAATGCCAAATAAAATAGTACGATTATATATTATGCTTTTATTTAATTACTATTTACTATCTACTTAACACGTTATTACAATTACAAACTTACAATAGTAATTGGTTTCAACAAGGGTTAGACAAATCTAGTTTTTATTGGAAGGTCTACAACATGTATATCAAGTAAGGTTCAAAACAAGCTTAAAATGGTGAATATCTTGTAATGCTAGCTCAGAGAATAAGGCTTACACTGTGATGTACGCAATTTTTTTTGCAAGTAATGTCTATGAGCCTGTTTGGAAGATCAACTTAAAGCCCCTTTTTAGTTTTTGGACGTGTTTGTCTAATGCTGATTTTAAGCCATAAAGTTCTTAAAGTCAGTCAAAACTGAAAAGTTAGGATTTCTAACTTTTTTTTTCTAAGTGCTTAAAGACATTTTCTTTGACCATGAAAATTACTTTTATATCCCTTATATTTTAACTAAATTCTCAAACTACCCTTTTTATTCTTTTAACCCTAAAATTCACGTCATTTTCCTCATTTAAGCACTTTTATCCAAACACTCAACTGCTTATTTATAAAAATAACTTTCAGCACTTCAAAGTTCTAAAAGCATTTCATACATAAAGTTATTTTTTTTAAACCCATCCAAACGGGCTCTATATTTGAAAAAGTAAATAATAATTTATTATCTTGGCAAGCGAAGCATGTTATATATTTATATCCAATATTTATATTTTTGTTTATTACTTATCCTTTTATATTTAGTAAAAAAATTCAACGAAAGGGTATTGCGTGACACCACTTGGATCAAAGTGTGTAAAGGCTTAAAAGTTCTTAAGATTTTAAGAGCATTCTGTTTTAACCAGTTAACACAATGTATACTTCATGATAATGTGAAATTTAAAACTTTATGATAATGATTATTTTAATTACTAAGGCTTAAAATTTGTTGGCCCACCTTATTATTACGAGAAAATAGAAGATTAAGAAGTCGTCTGTCCATAGAAACTAGTCAATCAAGTGCAAAATCTTTTTTCTTCCCAAAATTTCAGACTTCTTTTTTAAAATATCACATTTGTTATGTCCAAATGTCTTCTAAGACAACATTATGGAGACCTTATTGAGTAATTGACAAAAATAATTTTGGAGTGATGATCTTAAATTTTTGATCACTTTTGCTCCATGCACAAAACTTCAAAAAGCACATAATACGGAAATTTCTCTTTTCAACATCTGACTTATATACATGTCAATATTGACATAAGAAGAAGGAAAAAAAAAATAACTACCTCGGGAGACAGATGAAAATAGTCTTTTTTCAATAAGCTAGTAATAAATTTTAACTTTTAACCTTAAAAATCTGTTGGAGGTTAAAAATTCAAAATCACCAATTTTCCAAGTCATTGGTGTAGTAAGTGGGCCTTTGAGGTTGGGCTAATGGCATGGGCTTCAGCCCAGTGAAAGATTCTACTATCCGAAGTCGTTTAGTGTCGTCGCATCTGAAAAACAAGTGGTGGGAATTGATCGGACGGCGTCAGGGAACGTTTATACGCCGTCGTTTAATTAGATAATAGATTAATATTTTCAAATTATCCCATTTTCAGGAGTTCAGATTTTGCAGAAAGCTGAGAAGAAGAAGAAGAAGAAGCTAAGATGATTTATCGGTTAAATAATCTGCTGTTGGAGAGTCCTCTGTAAGTGTTAAGCGCCGGCATGTGTACGGGTTCGGATTCTAAGTCGGATCCTAATTCAAACGGGTGGAGCCGAGCTCGTGGAGCGGTCCTCAAGTCGCTGGTGCTCGTCGGAGGCGCCTTATTGCTCCGACGGCTAACTAAGTCGACCACACGTTGGGACCATGCTCGAATTGTCGCAGAGTCACTTAACGGTGAAAAGGTACTTTTTGCGACTCTACTCTTTTCTATCTCTGCTATTTAAAGCGTCTCTAGAACTGTGCAAGTGACAGTAACTGGGTTTTTTCGAGTTTTATTGTAGTTTTCAAAGGAGCAAGCGGTTAGGGATCCTGATAATTATTTTAATTTCAGGTATTACATTCTTCGTTTGAAGTTTTCACTGTTTCGTCTTTTGATTTTGGATTTGTGTTAAAAATTGTTGCTGCCAAATTAGCTTATGTGAGTTTTGCATAGCCGGCCCCCAGCTGTATAATAGCTAAGAAATGTAATATGTATTGAATCTTATTAACTTGAATTTCATGAGTAGAGATTGGCTCGAATTGAGTGAATGGATATAGCAACTAATCTCCAACTGGTCTGAATTGGGGTTTAGTGGATTTTATATTTGGCGGTGTAGAAGGAGAAAAACACATTATAGTATTAAATGTTGATATTTTGGCACTTTTGTATGTTGTTGCTCGATTGGCCTGCAAAGTTACAAACTTTTCTTTTTGATAAATGTGGTGTTCGGGCGAGCGTGTGCACGCCTCGACCAATTCCACGTATAAGCACATGTAATGGGTAACTCTATCCACTAAGGCTTCAACATATTGGAAGAGATCACCTAGTGGTTTTGCTTTTTTTAGGATTTGAATCCGAGACATCATGATTTTCAACCCATTTTATTGACCACCGGTCACATCCTTGGGTGCCGAAGTCACAAACTTTAGGATGCATATTGCATACCTTTCATAATTTGGATATCAATCTTCCAATGAACCCTTTAGGCGTGTGAGCATGCTTCTCTCCGGAAGTTCTGCTTCTAACATATGATCATCTCTTGATGTAGAAAGAAATGCTGGAAGTTCTGTTATTTGAAAATTTCCGTTTATTCACCTTTCATGTTTTTATATGTCTAGATGGCTTTCATGTCCTGCTGCAGACATGGTAGATGGCTCTAAGGTTTTATATTTTGAGCAGGTAAGCACCTCTATATCTCAATTTTTTCCATGCTTCTGATTTGGACTGATGACGATCAGTTTTATGATGGATTTACTTTTGTTTTCCAGGCATTTTGGCGGACACCACATAAACCCTTTAGACAGGTGAGTGACATCCAATAATTTTTTTCTTATTCCTGTGACATTTCAAACTGTTGCATTATAGACCTGATACCTCTAGTCAAGTTTCTGTGTCTTGTTTGTTTTGGTTGCTGTAACAGACAAATACATAAGATGACAGTGCTTAAGTTTTAAATTTGACTAGTTGCTCTTATAGTCGAGAGAACATTAGCACTTGAATTCTGACAGTACTCTTTTGCAGAGATTTTTCATGGTCAAGCCTTGTGCAAAGGAGTTGAAATGTGATGTTGAGGTTGGTCCGAATTCATATTTTCTGTGGCTAAACTTTGCTCTGGATTCTACTCTCCATGCTAAGCCTCTTCACACTTTTGTTTGGCATGTGCAGCATAAATTTAAAACACTTACTATTTAGTGTAGAATCATCATCCTTTCTTTTTGCAGTATGTAGTATATGTGATTGGGTACAAATCTATTTCACTTACAGGCTTGTTCTTTTGAATAATTACTTATTCTAATTCATTGCTGGTGGGTGTGGGTGAAAGGATTATCAGGAGTCTTGGTAGTAGCATGAAGGTATGAAGATGGTCTTCTGGTTGATAGGAAATTACTCTTTCTGCACTGTCTGTAGTGGGAATGATATACCTTTCCAATGTGATTTCCTTGTGTTCATGCTGCTGAATTCTAGAATTCCAGTAACACCTCTCCTAGCCGTTTCCCTTCTTTTTTTGTGTGTATGTGGTGGGGGGTTGGTGATGGAAACCAAGCATTGCTAATAATATTGCAGCCTCTAATTCCATTATCCATTGCAAATAAGATTTCTTTGCCTTCCTGTACAAATATCTAGGTAAGCACTTATGCTATCAGAGATGCAGAGGAGTACAAGAACTTCTGTGATCGCCCTAGGGACCAACGTCCACAAACCGAAGAAGTTATTGGGGTAAACATTTGAACACATTAAGATCGAATCTATTGTTTCTTTATGTTTTACATTTGAGTATAGACTCAGTTCTGTACCTTTGTAAGATGTGTTCTCCCTTATTCCATGTCTCTGTTGCTTGAAATAATCAAACTGTTTAGTTTATTCCTAGTTTGATTGTAATGCAAATACTTAAAAAAACGATTATGCAAATAAGAAATGTTCTAGAACGTACTGTAACCTGGAGGAAACATTTAGGAATTTGCTGGTAAAATTTAGTTCTATCTGTGAGAGATATAGGAGAAAAACATTATTGAATTGTATAAGAACAATATTACACAAAGACCCTATTTATAGACACTATAAAACAATCCTTTCCCAAGTAGAATACTATAAACTATTCATATTTCTATTCCTATTCTAAGTAGGATACTATAATCTATTCCTATTTCTATTCCTATTCTAAGTAGGATTGTGTATGCCTATTCTTATTCTAACACTCTCCCTCAAGTTAGTGCATACTGGGAGTATCTTTTCTCTGACAAAGTAACAATCAATCTCAATGTGCTTAGTCCTCTCATGAAACACTGGATTTGATGCGATATGTCGATAAAATAGAGAGTGATAAATTCCTGAATTGCAATGTTGAACTTCCCAAACTAAGTTTGAGAAGACTGTTTCAAACCATAGATTGACTTGAGAAGATTGTTTCAGTCCATAGAGTGACTTACACAATTGACATACAAAGGCTACCAGACTCCCCCTGAACAACAAAATCAGGTGGTTGCTCCATATAGACTTCTTTCTAAAGATCACCGTGGAGAAAAACATTCTTAATGTCCAACTGATTAAAAGGCCAATGGAGAACGACTACTATAGATAGAAAAAGGCGGACATATGCTATTTTAGCCACAAGAGAGAAAATATCACTGTAATCTAGTCCAAATATCTGAGTATGCCTTCTTTTTTTTTTTTTGGAAAGTAAATTTGAAACAGAAAGAAAACAATGCAGGAAAACTTAGATCTCTTAGAAACAATGCAATGGCTTCTGAAAAATGCTCGAAATATGGTATAAAATATATGAAACGTCTTGAAATCAAGAGATGAGTAGATCTTAAACAAGAAAGTCACCGTAAAACTGGCCGGGACATCTCATGCCCTAGATTATTAGATTTGATAGCTGAAAATGGTCACAATGTAAGAAATAAAACTATATGGGTAGGGTCAGAATGATGGCATGATCCTACTGAGAAAGAGAATGATATGGGTAGGGTCGTAGAGGTTCTGATACCATGTGAGAGATATAGGAGAAAAATATTATTGAATTGTGTAAGAACAATATTACACAAAGACCCTATTTTGTAGACACTATAAAACAATCATTTTTCAGGTAGAATACTATAAACTATTCCTATTTCTATTCCTATTCTAAGTAGGATACTATAATCAATTCCTATTTCTATTTCTATTCTAAGTAGGATTGTGTACATTTATTCCTATTCTAACACTATCGTTGTGTGCAGGACATTGCTGAACATTTGACTACCATTCATCTAAAGCGCTGCGAACGTGGGAAACGATGCTTATATGAAGGTTCAACACCTACTGATGGATTTCCTAATTCATGGGTATTTACCTAAGTTTTTCATTAATTTTAGTGGTGAGATCCATATCATGATAGCCTTTGATGTTTTCTCCTTTCCTATTGAGTTTTGGAAGTTTATTTTGCCTGTGTAGCAGAATGGTGCGACATACTGTACCTCAGAACTTGCTGTGTTAAAGAATAATGAGATACATGCCTGGGATAGAGGCTATGATGATGATGGCAATCAAGTTAGTTATATGCTCCATACTTACCTTTTTCCTTCAAAGTTAAACCCGTGTAGTGAATCTTGTCTCAATTATTTATCCGTTTATTTGATGAACCAGAACAGCCTCTGACAAGGCTTGTTTCCCTTCCAAATATTACAGGTTTGGGGTGTAAAAGGAGGTCCTTATGAATTCAAGCCTGCTCCTTCTTCAAGTTTTAACGATGTGCTGAATCCTTTGAGTTTTGCTTCACAATCCCTGGGGAAAAGAATAGAGGGTTCATTTGTCCTCCAGGAATGATTTCTTGTTATATAATCCCTCCCCCGCCCCCCTGCCCACATCATGTAAATCATAACTCAATTAGATTATGTTTAAATTATAGTAAATCATAAGTTATTGTTGTATTTCAAATCTTACTGTTAGCTGTTTGCTGATGATAATTCTGGTCGTTGTTGATAATGCCTCTTAGTAGTTGAAAGTTTTCTCGGTCAATGAGAGTTGAATTTGCGGAAATAGTAATTACCCCTTTAATTAAGATTGGTGTTTGTAATGTATGACTGGTGTAGTGTTATTGAGAGAATTTGGGATCAATACGTTTGCGCAAATGTCGCCATGTAAATTTGGTACAGAAATTAGAAATGCTGCAGCTTCGGTTCTGTAAAAGTGGATTTCTACAGAAAGAATGGATTAACAAGTTGCTGAGTGAGTTTTCGTACAGGCCAGACTCATAATGGTTTGTTTGATGTCTCTTCAACTTTGTGTCCTTAACTTTTTGTGGCTACTTTAGTTTCGTAAGATCTGATTCTACGTTTTGGAGCACCACATACTACAACAGCAAATCACTAATCAGAGAAATGTTCGACAAACCTAATATCATTAGACCAAGGGAACTTTTGAAATTTTACCAACGGCCCCGTGCAAACTTGTCGAACCACGTTTTGCTTATTGAATCTTTCTTATCCTCTCTGTACTTGACCTACTTCCTTTATCCAATATATAACAGTGTTTTCTTCATTCTATTCAATTCACATAATGGTGCACTCCTGCCTTTATCTAGAAATGATCAGTTGTCCATCAGCCAATTGGTATTTTATTATAAGTTGGCAGAGATGTCAATCTAAAACACTTTTGCTTCAACAATCAATTGTACAAGGAGACACCTCGTTTGGAAAAAGTTTACTAGTATCCGACCATCCGGTGTTTACGTTAAAATCAATGAGTGCAGAAGAATCCAACATTACTCCCAAAGAGCAGGCACTCAGATCCACGTAAATCTTGGCAATCGTCATTGATGAAAATGCTATGATAGATGAGAATGGTTCGCTCTTGCTCAAGACCCAGAAATGAAACATAAAAAAGGTGGGAAAGCATGGATCAACATAACCTTTTAACTAAGAATGCTTTAATGCTGAAGTAACCTTGTATGTTGAAGCAATACAAAAACTGAAAGAAATATCTGATACCATCCTAGTATAATAAGGATGCGATTAGGGAAGTGAACATACCCATATCTTTAATGCAGAACCCTACCGATCCAAAAATGAACGTGGAGACTTCCAAAACTACATGGTTAAAATTTACAACTCAGATGAATTAAGCAAATTTTGGCACAGAAGAGGGCTTTGACGCCAAACAAAAGAGTGAAATCATCGCCAAGAGCCAGCTTCTACCAAGGTTTGAGGTCACCAACTGGACCAACCGTCCAGTTTAAGAACTTCTCCCCGGGCTTCAAGAAAGTGCTCTTGTCATGTGGAAGTTTACGTGCAAGTCCATTCAAGATCTGATGGAAAGCATCACCTGATTGAGCAGGTGTTGGAAATAACATTGCCTGCTTCATTGAAGGGTTGGCAAGCAGTCTCTGCTTCCTCAATATTTCTTCTGGTCGAATAGAAGTGAGAATGGTGTCCAGATTTGGAACATCTTTCTCTGCTACAAACACGCCTATATCTTCCCAAGGGATTGCATCAGCAAATGGCAAGACAATGTCATCTGCTATAATAACAGGGATGCATCCAAATATAACTGCTTCAACCAATCTCGGACTCCATGGTGCCCATCCTAGGGGGCACAAGCAAAAGATAGCTCGCTGCATGTCTTCATAGTAAGTAGTTGGATGCTCAGTAGAGATATCAAAGAGAGCATTGTTTTTAAAGTTCTCCCACACTGCTGCTCGGGCACCTCTGAAGTGAGAAATAATCATCGTTAGTTATTTTGTCTTTCCATGTCTCGGAGATCAGTAAACCAAATGAGAATATTTTTTGTCAACTTCTACGGTCATCATTTATTTAAACATCTTCATCCATCTTTTCAGGGAAAAGCGGAACTCTATAATCCCAGAATCACAATCAATAAATCAATTAACTGAGCATCAATTCTAGATCCTGATAACTCTGTATTTAACTTCACAGATTAATTAACTTAGTGAAGAATACTAGGGCCTTTTGATAAGTACATAGCTATTTAAGTGTAAAGAAAACAATTGAATGTGATTTATTCATAGGTTCGAGCCTTAGTTATACCTCGCATAGTAACCACCTTCTGGGTCATTTCCAACATCATAAAACAAGCCTCGGAAATAAACAAAGATAGAACGGGGAGTATCTGGAGGGATTAAGTGGGACTGCATTTTCTGTGGGGGAGCATATGGAGGAATTGTTATTGAGCCATCCTTCAAACAAACATGATTTCGTTGTCCAAAAGTTTGAACCAAGGTAGCACGTTGGAGCAATGGAAGAATTCCCCTCTCAATAGCTTTTTCTTCCTGCAATTGCACAAACCCAGTGTAACCAAAATATATTTACCACCCTTGAAAGTAATAACTGAAAGCTACAGTTGAAAATGACAAAACCGATAATCATGAACCTAAGGGAAATTTGTTGGTAACCTTTCCGTGGATTCTCTCCAATTATGTGAGTGTGTGTATGACAGATAGATAGAGAGAGATTCTCACTTGATAGTGGAAACAAGCACCAAAATCATGTGGCACAATGAAGAAGTGATCAGCTCCTTCTGTCCTATTCCAGTAAGGCCAGTTAGAAGAAATAAGTTGTATTGCACTCCTCATCATACGAGGTGACTTGAAGGGTAAAGGAAGGCCATTCGGTGTCAGGTCACAAGTACTGTAAACAGGGGTGTAGAACCAATCTGCTTCCTCGGGATTAAAGGTTCGAACAGCGCTAGATAATAGGAAACGATGCATAAAGATTTCAGCAGCAAACATGTGGTTGAGGCATCGCTGGTCTTTCTGCAGAATTTTCTTGTTGTATTTGCTGGGAAGCTCATACACAAAAACTTTTAATCTCCCAACTGGATTATCTTCCAAGACATCACCAGCACTTCCTAAATTTTGGAAATAGAAGGAAAACAAAGAAGTTAATACTTAGTGTTCTAAGAAAGTATCCATATCATTATACGCTGAACCATTTAACAAGTTAAAAGATGATGTTTATTTGCTCCTAAGAATTTGATTATATTTTTGATAACATACTTGATATTACAGGTGAACATACTTAGTTGGTTAAAAACAGACTCTTCTTTGTTTTTCGTTTTTTGGATAAGGTAAAAATTATACTCCTTATTTATCACAACAATGGTTCTGTGGTGTTAGCTACAACAATAAAATTATTCACCAAAATTTATATCTGATGCAGCAACATTCATTTATATTCGACTTCCACTGACATACATGTATGAAGAACCAATCTGTTCTATTGGGAGTCTCAAAACAACCCTTGGAAAATTATGACAAACCTTAAAACATCCAGCCTACAAAAAGTCTTCAATCAAGTAATTCATTTAGCAAAAAAAAAACAAATGCAGAAAACCATACACCTAGTACATATGAAATAACTTCTCCCTACTACCAAATTTTGACCGGTGAAGGTTTTAAGAAAACAAATACCTCATTTTTATTCAAGGTTAGCTCTAAGGTGACCACGGTTGCTATAATTGATATTTTTTAATGATGGTGGCATCTAGACTAGCTCGCACGCACCTCGACTATACCTCCAGATACCTACTACCTCCCACCGCCACAGGTACTAGATAACTTTGTCACCAAGGCTTTATATAAAGAAATTACGTAGCGTTTTTGTCTCTACTAGGATTTGAATCCATCTCTTTCCATTTCAGTTGTTTTTTTTATCAATCTTAACCAGATCTGGAACTAAATTGTCTTCTAAGCATTAACCAATGATGCTCCAGGATCAAGAATTGCTCAAACTAACATCAGATAGATTATTAATCTTGCTACCTAAAGCCCATTCATCTACACCTTATTTTAACCTGCATTCTCGCTAATCAAATCCCAAGGTTTGTCTAACACATACTTGCAAAAGCAACATATATCACAGTCAGGATTTAAAAACAGTACAAATTTTATCCCACCTACAGATTATGAATCTAACAAACAGAATGAACATCATCAAAGTAGGATACTCAACCTTGGTGGCCAAAAGCACATCAATTATGCAGACAATGCCATTATTCAAGCAGTTAGTAACAATACCAGCCATTACCAGACTATTTCATTTCAACATGCATTTGGAGGTTAACCAAAGGAAACAAACAACACAATCAAGAATGCCATTCCTCATAGGAATGATCTTACAGGTTAACCACTACTATATCCCTATAGAACTTAGAATTCTTTAATGAAGCCAGCTGAAGTCGTCAATAATGTTGGAGCCTTTAAACAAAAGCCTTACGTAGAAATCAAAACTAATATTGTCAATCTCACTAACATGAATTTTCATTAGTACCTCTAAGACCAGATACTTGCAACCTCCTATATTACCTAAGTTTCCCCAAACACAGCCATTTCAGAGCAAATATTGTCAATCTCACTAACATGAATTTTCAGTAGTGCCTCTAAGACCAGATACTTGCAACCTCCTATATTGCCTAAGTTTCCCCAAACACATCCATTTCAGAGCAGGAACCAGCTGAATCTGGACATACTTATTGAAAACAAAAAGGAAATTCATACAAGTACCCAATATCAGAAAACCTAATTTACTATAACAAACAAGTATTCCCATCTCATTAACAACAACAACAACATATCCAATGTAATCCCACAAAAGGATTCTGGAGAAGGTAAGATGTACGCAGAAGCAACATATAGATGTTGTTTTCGATAGAGCCCCAGCTCAAAAAGTATTCCCATCTCAGTAAGACATAAAATTACACATAATTCCAAGCTAAACCATAACAATTAACACCCAAAAGAAAATGTACCTGATATTCTCTCAGTATGTTCAGACCTATGAAATTTCAAGCCTTCAATTTTCAACAAGAAAACAAGATAAAGAAGAACAAAAAAGCCCCTAGTCCAACTCCTCATTTTCTGTTATCTCCCTGTACAGAAAACAATAACTCTAATTTGACTCAAAACAAACAAAAAAGATCAGAGCTTTAATGGGTATGCCCCAATAACAAAAGAAAGTTTGGAAATTTGTTATTAATATAATGGGTAGGAGGAATCAACAGTTAGAATGTCATTAGCTGGGGTAGTTGTTGGTAGTATTTTCTTTGCTACTGGGGTTCTTTCAAAGACAGCTAAGAAAATAGAAAAAAAATGAAATCTTGGTGATTCTTGTATACAGTGAGAAGAACAAAGATTGAAAGTGAAATGGGATTTGTAAGAATTTGCTTCAAGAAACAGAGAGGAAGGAGAAAAGGGGGGGATTTGGTTTGGATGTCAATTTTCAAGCAACTGCTAAAAATACTTTCTTGAAAAAGTTGGCAATATTATATTGGATGTATCAGGTACAAGTACTGGTGCACTGGAATTGTGTACAAAGGAAGGTCTATTATTATAGATAAACCTGCAAATTTCATTTTTTTTTATTGCTATATCAAAAGTTTAGTTTGTTACTCAGTTTCTATTTTTAAAAAAAATATTGAATGAATTTCTCAATATAAATATAAAATACATGCAAAAGTTATTGAGTTTTTAAAAAATTGCACTCGATATTCTAAATCCACCCTTACAAAAAAAGAATGACGTATACTCAGACCTTACTCCAATGACTCATTGAGTTGTTTTGTTATAAATTCTTTCAATGGAGTCCTTAATTACCAATCTTGTTCTGATTATTTTTTTGTTTGCTAAATTTGAAAAATTAAAAAATATACAAACTAGTTAGAAAATTGAAATACAATTTTACAACTGGAATTTTATGGATTACACATGGTCTTTCGCCTTTAAAAACGTCATTCCTTCTTAATGTCTAAACATCTTACTGATAATAAATGACTAGTTACTACTAACTCTTTAATTTTGACTATTTTTAGTTTCTAGATTTTATTCAAGTGGCAATAAAATAGAATTAATAGCTTCCATATATTTGTATTAAACTCATTTATTATCATAAAAAAATAGTAGATGCAACCTAAGATCGTAAATTATTGATTCGCTTCTCGAAAAAATTACAAAATATCATAAAGAAAAATAAGCAAATATGATTAATGAGATGGGTTGCGTTTAGATGTTGATGTAGTTTCTTGTTTAGTTAGAAAATGTGGGCTAAGCTTGCTTTGTAAATCGATTATTATGCATTAAGCATATTTACTTCTATAGGACAGTTGTTTTGTCGAGACATAATATTTTTATCCTGATTTTTTAAAAACATACTTAATTACTTTTTAAATCATTTTTTGAGATAAATTGTTTTGTAATTCTTTATAAATTTGTTTTTAACTGTATGTCTTTTTTATAAAAGATCTTTACTTTTAAAAAAAAAAAAATTGAAAAGGTCATTTTCTTCTATTCAATAAATAAGCAGACATAATATATCATTTCTACATAAAAATAGAAATGTGAATTTTTCTTATCATGTACTATATCTTGGGAGTTGAAATAAATATTCGAATTAGTAAGAGTTGAATTATAATCAACTATTTGCATAAAGATAGAGTGGTGTGTGCAGAGAACGTAGAAACATTCAGTTTCTTTCAAAATGTGGTTATATGACTTGTACTAATTTTCTTGCAATAATTTCTTATGTAATTACCAAATGAATGAGTTTATTTTACTAAATTAAGTTGGTGTAACATTCATGTTCTAGGGTAAAAAAGATCACTAAATAATTCCAACGTGTTATGTTAGGCAAATATTATATTATTATTTGATTATTCGTAATTTTTCCATTCCTTTAGGCAAATAACTCAATACTAATCCGTAATTGATAAAATCTTCATCATTTAGGGGATCGTTTGGTAGAGTGTGTAAGAATAATATTGAATACAACTTATTTAGTAATGTTAACATTAAAAATGTTGATATTAGTTATGCCAAGACTATTCTTTATGCACTGTTTTGATTTGGTATATTAAAAAGAGCATGCATTACATAATTTGTACAAAAAAATATTTACAAAAATACCTTTCACAAATACGGTGAAAAGAATGTGCAAAAAGTTTGAGGGGCAATTGTGTATTTAAACATGCTAATGCATGCATTAATACCATGATTTACATGTACTTATTAGTTATAAAAGCACAATACATAAATAGTGTGTATAACTAATGCTTACATAAATTGAAAATTATATCAAACAAAGTATTAGTAATACATCAAATTAAATGTATGCATTGTCTTTTCAATGCATTCCACCAAATGATCCCTTAGAGTAATGATAATGAGTAGAAGAACATGGATGTTGTAGCCCCATATTTTATTTTTGGGGGGTTTATCATCCGTATTAGAGTCCTATTAAAATTGTATTTGTATCAAAAAATCCCACGTTGAGAGTAAAGTGCTCTCCAACAATAACAACTTCGTACTCAAAATAATCCGAACCCAAAAACTTTAATTAAGAATACATGAAACTAGTGCAAACAATTTTGAATGGTTAGATTTAATAGTTTGCTTTCTTTCTCCGAGTATGAATGGAAAGCCTTGTTCTTTTTATTTTTCTCTATCAAAGTCATTTAAAACTTAGTTTGGTCTTTTTAATTTGTGCTTATTGAAAATTGTTGGTTTAAAATAAAAATAAAAATATAATTAATTATTTATTTTCATCTTTATTTTTACTCAATAAATATAAAGAGAGATTGATGTGATGAAGAAAAATACTAATTAAATTATCTTTTTAGTTAATATTTTCTTAAATAATGTAAAAAAAGAAAAGAAAAAATATAGACAAGTAAAATAGATGTGAAAGTAAGTGACTAAAATATTGATTTGGCCAGAAAATACATATACTGATCAAGATCTAATGTGGCTCTTTTAAGGCTCGTTTGAACATGCGATCTAAATCACAATATGAAATCAGATTGGTTTGAAGTTGAAGTTTTGTTTGGACATGAAATATGAATTTCTTAAATTGTTTTTTCCTCATAAACATGAAAAATCTCACAAGTTATGAAAATTATCATAATTTCTCTAATTCTAATTTGTATACAATCTTATCAAATCAACAAATCAATAGCGAAAAATCTTAAGGCGCCACATTGATAAATTGCATATCTTTCTATTTCTTGTATAAATAAATATATGCAATTATAAATTTTTAAATACACATATTTTATAAATCCATTAGTCAATAATAATAATAATTATTATTAATAAATTATTTTTTAACAAAACACAACCTCTCTATCTCCATAACGTAGTGATAAGGTCTGCGTAGACTTTTTCTCCTCAAACCCTACTCAGGGTCTATTTGAAAAGCCACCTGGTAATTGGAATTAATGTAATTATTAGGGTAGTAATTACACAACCTAATAATTACGATGACCTGCTTATTTGTCACAATGTAATTATAATTGTAATGTTTGGTTGCACAAGTGTAATTACGAAGTTATATTAAATTTTAAAAATAAAAGTTAATTATCTAAACTTAAATTTTATGTTAGACAATAAATGATGTCAAATTATATATTTAAGATATATATTGTCTTTTGAAAATATATTAGTTAATAAACATACATTCTTACTAATATTATAAAAAAATAATTGATTTGTATTTTTTAAAATTAGTATATTTTAATTAATTAATCATAGAAACTAAAAATACAAGATTTCTTTGAGCATCATGAAATGCATGTTTGACAAAAATATTAATACTATAAATATAATGTCATAAAATTATCAAAACATTTGACAAAAATATGAACTATCAAGTCTAATCAAAAAAAGAAATGGCTTACAATGTGAAATATTAAGTCAATACGACTAAAATAAATAAAATTGAAAATATAACATAAGTTTTAAATTCAAAATAAAATTTTAAACACAATACTACTCTTATATCAAATTTCAACATAATGTACATAAATATGATTTAAAAGAAAAAAAAAACGTAAATCTGTGACTTTATTCAATAATGATTTCTACTTTAATTTAAAAATTCAAATATTAGCAAAGTTGTGCTAATGAAAATAAAACATAAAATTAAAAAAAAAAGTAATAAGAAAAATTGCATGGAATTTAAATAATAAAAATATATTTTAATAAAATATTAGAATAATAAAAATAATAAGAATTTAAAAAATATTAATAAAATAATAATAAAAATAAAAAAATAAAAATAGAAATAAAAGAAAAAAATTAAAAAGTAATCTGCTTGTAATTACACTATATAATTACACTAATTCACGGCCTCTGTATGAAAAATTGTAGAGTGTAATTACCCCTTACCAATTATACACAATTATCTGCTAACTAAGTGCATGTTTGGAAAGACACCATATAGTTAGGTTTTGGCATAATTGAGTGTAGTTATACTCTTTGGCATATTTGGCAGACCAAGTAATTACTTGGTAAGAGAAGAATTGAGTGTAATTGAAGGGGAGCAATTACACTCTTCAATTCCTAAGGGAAGGTAAGGAATTAGAGTAATTACACTATAATTACATGTAACTTTTTAAAATTCTTCTTTTATTTATATTTATTATTTTTCATTTTAATTTATTTTTTTAAAAATATTTTTATTATTCTAATAGTTTTTAAAAATATATATTTTTTATTTTTTTATTATTTATATTTCATTTCTTTCTCATTCCCAACCTTTACTTTTTTACGTGATTCCATGCAAATTTTCATATTATTTATTTATTTATTATTCTATTTTTTAATTTGCATAATTTTGTCAGTATTCTAATTTTTAAAATCATATTTATGTACGTTGTGTTAAAATTTGATATAAGAGTATTATGTTAAATTTTTTGTCATATTAATTTGTTTTAGTAATAGTGATTTGATATTTTACATTTCAATCCATTTATTTTATAGTCAAACTTGATAAATTATTTTTTTTGTCAAATATTTTAATAATTTTATGACAATATATTTATGTGTAATACCCATATTAAATATAGGACCTTTAAATAATTAAAAAGAATTAGACTACGAAAAATAATTTATATATTTTTCTTTCCAAGTCACTAAAAGAAAAAGAAAAAAGGACATCATAGTCAAAAGGGCTAAAGCCCAGAGTGCGTGACCATCTGCAAAGGAAAAAAAAGGAAGAGAAAATCAGGGCAAAAGACTCCTGCAACTCCCCCCAAAAAAGCAGAGATTCTGCACAGCAACAAGAAAAAAAAGAAAGAAGAGGGAACTAAATTGCTGCGTGGTTATTCCAGCGAGGGGACAAGGAAGAGAAGAAGGAGCGGAAGGGTGAAGCTGTGAAGGGCGTAGGAGGAGAAAGAAGTTTATGAGAAATTTTGTTATCAGATTGAGGTAAATCTTTGTTCTTTCCTTCAACTAGAGCTTTGCCAAGACTCTTAGTATAGGTAATTTACTTTGGGTATCAAAATTTAATTACTAGAGACAAGTTTGGACAATGAGGTGTAGTTTCGGATACAGAAGTAGATGAATAAGGAGGATAAATTAGACGAAGTCTATGCTTATTGCTCCAACTAACTTATTCATGTTTTGGATTTATATGATGCATCAAATTGTTGGGCAAACAGGAAGTTCATAAGGGGTTGGGTATTCTAAATTTAGCATAAAATAGCCCCAACAAAGAAGTTAACACGAAATTTCTATGAATATGTTTATAGTGTGACCGAAGAAATTCATACGGACTACTCGAGTGAAGAGCTTGGTATTTCGGCACGAATACTATGAGTAGTAATCTTACCACAATTTGCATTTTTATAACTCTCATGATTTATACAAAGTTTATGAAGTGAATGTGTCACTGAATGTTTTGAACTTGCATATGGGACAAGTCTTTTACTTAATATGATATTGAAACGGCTATGTGCGATGCTCTCACTTATGATTTGTTTATTGTTAATTGAAATATGATTTACCATTATGAAAAAGCTTTGTTATTTACTTGAAAGTACGTATCTTGATATATGTTTCTTTTATGGTTTAAGTTTTATATAATGTGATTTGATAAGAAATTGAATGTCTTGTAATATTTGAAAAATGCTTCTACTAGTTATAAAGAAAAGTATAAGTGGAAGTAGACCTAGATGGATCTCGTAGCTAACGGCAGGTTCATTAGACCTGGTGCACCTTATATTTACAGATTATCGATATAGCCCTCGCTAGTGGAAGGTAGAACTAGCATATCGTTACCGATATCCCTCGAGAAGGGATCTACCGATATGAATATTTAACTCCTTTATGAGGGGCCACAACGATTACATGATTCATCCTTGAAAACCTCTCAAATATAAGATTTGATATGAAAGTGCTTACCGAGTTTATTTCTAAATGGTTAAACTAAAATTTTTGTTTATATGACACATAAAGCACTGTTTATTATTACTGTTTTTTCTGATAAGGCATTTATTACATGATTTTGATTA
Source organism: Solanum dulcamara (assembly GCF_947179165.1). Lineage (NCBI taxonomy): Eukaryota > Viridiplantae > Streptophyta > Magnoliopsida > Solanales > Solanaceae > Solanum > Solanum dulcamara. The sequence continues at coordinate 70,165,382 of NC_077244.1, forward strand.
TCATACTAGTATGTTTTCTGACTTGTCCCTCATTAAAACGGTTGTGATTAAGTGTTATTACTCACTGAGCTAGCATCTCACCCCCGCTAAATATTTTTACAGAGAACTCAGGTGGCATTGGTGAGGATTCCATCAACTAGAGAGCACGATTTGATAGTATCTGGTGAGCCTCGCTTTGCTTCGCGTGACAAGAAGTTATTGGATCATTTTGGTTCCTTTTCTTTTTTTAAAAAAACTCTTAGAGTCGCTCCATTTGTCCTTTCTCCAGTAGAGTCATGATTATTCATTCGTATTACAGTCATGTGACTAGTGTTAAACTTATTTTTTGTATTTAGAGATGAATTGGTATTACTGCGTAGCGGTTGATTTATTGATGGATATGATGCCTTATTTTAGTGTTATTGTTAGGTGTGGTTGATTTTTGAGACAAGAAAAATTCAAGATAGGCCCAAAAACAGATAAAACTCTGCTCGATTTTCTGTAGAATTTTTGGTAAGGCTTGCTTTGGGATTCTTCCCCTTAGCGCCGGTCATGATTCTAAATTGGGTCGTGACATTATGTTATTAACATTTTTGTCAAACATACATTTCATGATGTTCATAAAAATCTTATACTTTTAGTTTTTTTGATTAAATTAATTAAAATATACTAATTTAAAAAATATAAATAAATTATTTTTTAGAATATTAGTTAAGAGCATATGTTTATTAATTAATATTTAATTTAATATCATTTATAAAGGCCCTTATTTTTCTAATATAAATTTTAAGTTTAGATGATTAACTTTTATTTTTAAAATTTAATATAACGTTATAATTACACTTGTGAACAGTACAATTGTAATTACACTGTGGCAAATAAATAGGTCATCGTAATTACTACGCTGGTAATTACTATCCTAATAATTATATCAATTCCAATTACCAGGTAACTTTCCAAACAGACCCTAAGTAATTACATGATCAACTAAATATATTAGACATTGTAATTACATTCAATAACACTAAATCTGATTAACTGGGTGGTGCTTTCCAAACAGGCTCTTATGAAATTTCAGTGGTATATACATAGAGCCCGTTTGGATGAGCTTAAAAAAAGTAACTTTTATGTATGAAGTGCTTTTAGAACTTTGAAGTGCTAAAAGTGATTTTTATAAATAAACAGTTGAGTGTTTGGATAAAAGTGCTTATGCGGAAGAAATGAGGAAAATAATGTGAATTTTAGGGTTAAAAGAATAAAAAGAGTAATTTGAAAATTTAGTTAAAATATAAGGGATATAAAAGTAATTTTCTTGGTCAAAGAAAATGGCTTTAAGCACTTAGAGAAAAAAGGGTTAGGAATCCTAACTTTTCATTTTTGACTGACTTTAAGAACTTTATGGCTTAAAGTTAGCATTAGACAAACACGTCCAAAAGCTAAAAAGGGGCTTTAAGTTGGTTTTGACCAACTTAAAGCCCATCCACACGGGCTCATAATTTCCTTTTTGGTTTCCCCTGTTGGTTTTTTCTCAAATAGTTCAACACAATCGGTTCCCATTCCTTTTTCTTCAGCCTTCCGATTCATAGATTCTTAATTAAGCTTCTTTAATTATCGAGAGGCGACTTAGTCGAATTGCTGTGTTTTCCGAGATCGGAGACTAACTGATTGGTTCTGGAGATCAGATACTGTTCTGAAATCCTCATTTTCATATAGTCACTGCAATTTCGTTCTTAGGCTCTTGATTTAAGGTGATCCACAATCCCCTTCTGCTGTTTGTTTCATACCCTTTTCATTATTTTTGTTATTACAGATTTTAAACTGTCTTATATACAACGATTGCCTCTTTGTAATAGATGTAAAGTTCGGGTTTTTACAAAAAATCCTTTCTAAGCAAAAGGGCAGGTTCTTGAAAAGGAGAAATTTTGGTTTATTGAGGAAAAAAAGAAGAAGGAGAAATTCTGGTTTGAACAGTTGAATTTGGCCTGTTAGAAGAGTGGGTGGGTTAAAGTCAGTGGTTAGGGTTTGGACTTTTTAGTTTCTTTAAACATAATACATCCAGTAAAAAAGCACGCAATTCCTTCTGCTTTGGCTTGATGAACTGAATAATTGCAGTCAGCTTAATGCTCTGCAATCCGTGGATATACAAAAGATTAAATCACGAGTTCAAGTTTTCCGATATTTAGAATCCTAGATGTAATGTCTGTCCAGAATATAGTTAATATTGGTACTTCTTAAGTTCGTTTGGTTTATACAAGTATTCAGAACTTTTGGTAACTGTGCTTCATGTTGGGCTCTGATAGACTTTGTTGATGATCCATTTTCTTGTTGCTTTTAGCTGCTTAATGTTAATATTTATATGATATCAAGTTCTATGTCCTTTTATATGCTTTAAGTTATGAAATAATCTGGTATTGGGAGTTAATATTATCTGTCAAAAGTACAAATGTGGAATTTGAAAGTTTTTCTAGTTAGAGCCTAGAAGACTATAGGGCAGTCCGGTGCACTAAAGCTCCCGCTATGCGCGGGGTCTGGGGAAGGGGCTGACCACAAGGGTCTATTGTACGCAGCCTTACTTTGCATTTCTGCCAGAGGCTGTTTCCAAGGCTTGAACCCGTGACTTCCTGATCACATGGCAACAACTTTACCAGTTACTCCAAGGCTCCCCTTCAGAGCCTAGAATACTATATGAAGATTATATATCATTCAAGTTTAATGAAATTTTGGGGATGTGGCTTCAATCGGGACATGTAAATTTAAAGTATTGTGTGGTCAAAGGAGCTTATATATTGTAAGTTTTGCATAATCATAGCTGAGTACCCGACAACATTATAGAACAAAGACAGTCCTGGTGTCTAAGCCATACTATGAAAGTGTGAGAAAGAGTGGTGGAGATGAGGGTCAGGAGAGGTGTGTCTATTTCAGAAAACCAGTTCGAATTTATGTCAGGACGATCAACTACAGAAGCCATCTATCTTATGAGGAGACTGGTCGAGCAGTATAGTGAGAGGAAGAGAGACTTGCATATGGTATTCATCGACCTAGAAAAGGCTTACGATAAAGTCCCACGAGAGATACTATAGAGATGTCTGGAGGCTAAAGGTGTACCTGTTTTGGGTGATCAAGGACATGTATGAAGGTGCCAAAACCAGGGTAAGGACAGTAGGAGGGGACCTAGAGCACTTTTCTATGGGGATGGGGTTGCATCAAGGATCAGCTCTCAGTCCGTTTTTATTTGCCCTGGTGATGGATGGATTGACGCGACGAATTCAAGGTGAGGTGCCATGGTGTATGCTTTTCGCGGACGACATAGTCTTGATCAATGAGACTCGTAGTGGAGTTAACGCTAAGATGGAGGATTGAAGACATACCTTGGAGTCTAAAGGGTTTAAGCTGAGTAGAACCAAGACAAAGTACTTAGAGTGCAAATTCAATGAGACACCTCAGGAGGTTGGCGCAGAAGTTAGGCTTGGTGACCAGGCCATCCAAAAGAAAAGTAGTTTCAAGTACCTTGGGTCTATCATGCAAGGCAGCGGAGAGATTGACGATGATGTCACACACCGTATTGGGGCAGGATGGATGAAATGGAGGCTTGCTTCCGGTGTGCTATGTGACAAGAAGGTGTCACCACAACTTAAGGGCAAGTTCTACAAAGTGGTGGTTAGACCGGCTATGTTAATATGGGGCGGAGTATTGGCCGGTTAAGATCTCTCACATTCAAAAGATGAAAGTTGCCGAGATGAGAATGTTGAGATGGATGTGTGGGCATATCAGGAGCGACAGAATTAGAAACGAAGCTATTCGGGATAAGGTAGGAGTGACCTCGGTGGAAGACAAGATGCGGGAAATGCGACTGAGATGGTTTGGGCATGTGAAGAGGAGAGACACAGATGCCCCAGTGCGGAGGTGTGAGAGGTTGGCCATGGATGGTTTCAGGAGAGGTAGGGGTAGGCCGAATAAATATTGAGGAGAGGTGATTAGACAGGACATGGTGCAATTACATCTTACCGAGGATATGACCCTAGATAGGAGGGTGTGGAGGACTCACATTAGGGTAGAAGGCTAGTACATAGTCTCGTTATTCCTCCTTATTAGTAGGCGCATTAGCACACTATAATTTCTTGTGCTCTGATTTCTGTTATTATCTATTACTTTCTGTACTTTGATTACTCTATTTTATCCCTGTGGTTCTCGTATTTGCTTTCTCATAGATGCCTTATCTAACCTCTTTATGGTTTTATGCTTTTATTGAGCCGAGGGTCTTTCGGAAACAACCATTCTACTTTGGTAGGAGTCAGGTTTGCGTACACTTTACCCTCCCCATACCCCACGTTGTGAAATTTCACTGGGTTGTTGTTGTTGCCATCCCTATGGTGGTATATGCTATTGAACATCTAGACTCTGGTAATTTATTAAATTGTAGAGCATTGTAATGAAAGATGTTGCAGAAGACAGACATTGGGGCATCTTAGAGATTGGAATAGTAAATGATGTCTTAAGTCTTAACCACTGATTAATACGGGTTATCTATAACCCAAAGTTGAGGTATTAAACAGGCAGGCCATTGGAGAAAGGCTGAAATTTTCTGTGTAGTAGTAGCTGGATAGGATCATTAACATTGAAGAATGAAGCTTCAGTGGTAAATGCAATAGTGAAGTGTAAAGTCTTCTCTCCCAAAAAAAAAAGAGAAGGGGAGAGAAGGTTCTAGGCACAAACCTTGGTTCTTCATCATCATACATCACGGAGTTGGGAATGTTTCTTTTCCTGATAAATGGCAAAAGTTAAAGGTGTCATTACTGTTTGGAAAAAGCAATATTAATACAGTTGCAACTTAAAATATGACAAAGTCTCTTTTTGACTATTTATGCTTTTCATTTCGGGTCTAAATGTTTCTTTAAGGTCATTGAGTAGATTGGTAAGAGTTCCAACCTTGGGCAATGTATACCGAAAGATAATAGAGAAGATTGAAAAATTCAGAAGATGACACGTGAGGAGAAAATAAGAGCACTGTTCTTGCTCAGTGCAGAAAGCTACTATAGTGACTCAGATTGTTCTTAATACAAAAGCATTGCTTATGAAACCTTAATGATTTGTGCTTCTACAAATTTTTTTAATTTGGTAGGGTTTATTTACCTAATGAATCTAGTGTCAATTTAATGTTGGAGAATGCCGTTGCGTTTTGATCTGGTTATAAGGTGCTCATGGTCATCCATTATTTCCTTATTTCATTTCATCATTTGATCAAAAGACGCAAAGTAGGAATAGCAAACCTTTTCAATTGCAATTAAATGTTTTGACATTCTGCGAGTATGAGAGGAGTTGACAGATGCTTCTTTACTGTGCATAGGCTTGGTGGAAGGCAAAACTGATTAAGAGAGGAAAATTCAGATATGGTAAGTTTGATTATAATTATTGTTATTTTTGTTGTTGAATTTACTAGTACGATTCTCATTTTCTTCTGCTGTGATTTTCAGTCGGCACTCTTCAATTTCCACTCCTTTCTGACAGTGGTGCTGTTAGGGATTTGTACATGCACTTATGTGAAGATGCATTTTCCTGCACTTCTTGAACAGAGAACTGGGTAAGTCTTCTCTATAAGTAGTTCGTTGTAGCTATGCGATGGGAATTTGGCAATGTTACCTATGCTGATTCTTAATAATTCATATAGCATGTCCTCCTTTATTTCCTCTAACTGGTTGGTAAGGGTTAAGATTGGTTTTTTAATTCCTTATTGTGTGGATGCCTGGTTGGAGAATATCTTTTGTAGTGTATTTTCTGTATTTATGCTACTTCAGGTAAGCCCGTTCTACTGTTACTTGGTACTATGTGAACCTACAATATGGTACATTTTGTTGTTGTATGGGCTCCGTTTTCTCACAAAGACGCATTTAAGTCCTCTCCACCCCTCCGTCTGGGCCGCCACCTTCTCCCCTCTTCCTTTACTGCCTGCCCTCATTGTTTTTTGCAACGACAAAAAAAGGGGTGTGTGTATGTAGAGAGACAGGTTAGGATGGAGGAAATAGCTTAAGAAGAAGGGGGATTCAGGAGAGAGGCACATGCCTTGTGAGATCAAATTCTTATCCCTTTTCATATCCTGTCTTTCATAAAGTTTAACCCCATAAAATGAAGTTTCTACTATGGTCTATGTACGAGTGGCTCAAAACTGATGATTTACTTCATGCAATCATCTTACTCCTGAACTATGTATATCCACTATGACAAGCCATATAACCCGCTTTATGCATCATATAGTACTACGAGGCTATGAGGATTTAAGGCTTCCAGATGTACTCCTATTTCTCTGGGGAAATTAGTTGTTACACCTACATGTGTAGATGGTTTTTCATTTGAAAATGGCTTTCGTAAGTCAAAAGATGCGAAACTCTTATCTGAAATGTTCTCACTGTGGTTGAAAATAATGCTAGTTTTGGGAGAGAAGATTACAAGGGCACTTTTAATTGGATCTACATTTTTTCGTTGGCTTTTAATGGGCTTCAACATGTCATTTCAGTTGAGGGCATCTCAGGCATGCATCGACTATTTTGCTTATCTGAAAATTTGAATTTTCAGGTTTTGAAGCTAAGAAAGTTTTGTAATATGTTCTCCAATTGCATCTATCCCTAATGTTGTGTCTTGTTACTTTATTTTATGTCTCATTTCATTTTTATTTTTATTTTTCTTCCCCGTCTCTCTGCATCCTAACTAGATTGTAAACTTGGCAGGTTTCGAGGTTTCTTTTGGAAGGCTGCTAGAATAGGTAAGTTATCTCATTTGCTTGCAGCAAAGAATTTTCTGGACTAATTTCCTCATCTTTTTTACAGAATTGAAATTATTTTGCTGTAAAAAAAGTGCATGCATTTTTCTTAAACCATTACTGGCCTGTATCCTAGTGAACCACACCACGCAATAGGATGTTCATGAAATACTGAATCACTGCCGATATGAGGACATGCGGTTGATATTTAGGCATCATACTTTGAATAAAAATGAATAACATTTTCCTGCCTAAGCATTGTAATCCTCTCATAAGGCATCATCTTGTCAGGAAGTTATTCTTGTAATTCTCTCTTGCTTGACCACTTGATAATGTTTTGGAATATCATGATCTTTTTCTTTCCCCGTTTTTAATGTAACTGGAAGCTTCATCTGCTTGTGTGATTGCATGTTGCTTAAATGCTTATTTAACCAATCAAAAAAACATCACTTATATGCCTATTTATCTTCATGGTGGCTCTTCGTCCTTTTACTCTTAACTTATTTGTCTTCTGCTGGTTGTGGGTTCTCGTTTTGTTTAGAGTTCTTATTCTTTCAACACTTTTCACTTTTTCAAAAGTCAACAAAGTGGAGGAAAAAAATTGCTCTTCTCAAAATTTTCTCCTGTACGTCAAATCTGTTATTACATGTAACCTAAAACACATTACTTACGTTAGAATATGGTGAATGGACGGAAGAATATGGTGAATGTCCTTTTCCGTCCTACCATAGTAAATTTTATCTTTTATCCATTTAGTCTACCAGAATGCATTAATTTGACAAGGCCTGTGGTGCTTCAATGTGGATAGGTGAACGGTTGAGTCCTTGGGTGGCAGTGGGCTGCTTGACGATGGGTGTTTCAATAATCTTCTTCTGAGAGAACAACTGTTTGTAATTCATGAAAGTACCTCTCAGTTGCGCTTAAATTAGCAGTTGAATCTGTTTTTCATCAAATGATTTCTTCGATTAAAGGATGACAAGAAGCTTGACGTGAGATCAACACTGCTTTCTCGTTCATGAACTGAGTTTTAGCATGTGGAATTTTGGATCGTGACAATGTTAGACTCTCTGTTGTGTCTTTTTTAGACTAATTATTTTACTGGAAGTAGAAAAACCTTTTGTGTCAAGAAGTCTAATGCTGTCTTGTACTTACTTAAATGATGAGCATCATATGTCCCATTATTTGCATCATCTACAGCTTCTTGAAGTAGCAGTGGATCCTCCCATCGTCAAGATAGAAATAATAAATAAATAATAATAAAATAGAAGAGAAAAACTATGAATAATTGAGCTGGGAGATATTGTCAAAATCGATTAGATTTAGGTCCATTCTTATTCCAAGCATTAATCGGTTTGTCTTCTGGCCAGCTGCAGCAGAAAACTACCATACATTATATGATCTTAAATTATTCATATAGCTTCCTAACAAATCTTGCAAGAATATAAATTACCATGGTATGATAAATGTATTCGATTTTCTTATATTTGTTTAATAAATCTTGCAAGAAGAAAAATACATGAAAAAGTTTTAATGTTTTATGAATTATTTTTACTAGAAGACGAAAAGAGGCAAGTAACTAATTTGCCCAAAATAATTCCAAGGAAATGCGTTGCATTAATATCACCTAAAATATCTTAATTGTGGAAAATGATGCCGTCTTGGTTATTTTGCACTACATTTTCTCATAATTGCCTATATACAGTTTGCTAAAAGGTAATAAAAGAGTTTGAAACAACGGAAAATAGCTGTCAATCGAGTGATTCACCTATCCTTCAACCGTTCAACGTAGTCTTGTGTAAATAGACTTTAAATTATTTATATTATTTTTACTCATAGATTATATATAAATAGACCATAAAAAAAATTCAGTGCAGCAAACGGGGATGCTTCTTTTTTAACTAGACGTCGGTTTTGAGCCTTTGATACTAAAAATTCTTAATAAAGAGCGTTTTCCTTGAATGAGCCCTAACACGGTATGAATCCGAATTATTCAAGCTCCAATGCAGATATCAAACACCGAATAACTGTGTCATACTCCAAAAAAATTGTGGTGATGGTTGTATACAATAAATGCTTAGGGGTCCAGGAAGTAGCTCTTAGTCATCTATCAAATTAATGAGGGAGGTACCAATGTGGGTTGTGGTGATGCAGCGGTGAGACTGCTTCATCCTTAATCAGAGGTCTTAAATTTGAATCCTGAATATGAAAAAAATTATGTTGGGAGTGCCACCTCCGAATGGGCCTTGCAGTGCACGGTCTAAATTTAGTCGAGGCTCCATGGGTTCCGGACACCAAATGGAAAACAAAAAAAAAATATTAGAGGGAGGTAAGTAGGTGAACCCCCAAAATCTGTTACCAAATATAGCAAAACAATCAAGTCCCCTACGCAACACTTCATTTATATTTGTTTGCTTTTTTATTTTTTGATGTACGTACCATCTTAAATAGTAGAGGAACCTATACCTCTTTCTTTTTGGTTTAAATTGACCTTTGTTTTGTCATCTTTATAATTTGTACTGAATAATTTGCGCGCACGTCAAATATTTCATCAAGCACTTGCTATTTCCCAACCTGTAAAGCTAAGCAGATGATAAGCGATTACCTTAAATGCTTGTTTGGTTAGGAACAAGGATATACTGAGATTATAATACTGGAATTATAATCTCATATCCTATATGGAATAGATTATACTAAGATTTTGGTATTAAAATTATACTAGTTTAGTTAATACCAATGATCAAGCACGGATGCTTAGTCCAACTAAATTAGTTTTTGCACTATTATCATTGCCGACTCTTTTCTAGTGAGTAATATAGTGGAGAATTATTTGAGTTTATAAATAAAATATTTTTCATCATCTTCCATGATTTTCACCCATTGCATTGACGACAAGACCACACTCGTTGGGTGCAAGTCTTTTTTTCTCACTATCCATCTCTAGTTAATTTATATCTAGATTTCAACTCATCAGTCAAGTCAAATACACCTATCATAGTCAATTGGCTTTATTCATTTCTTTCAAAGATTTGATTTTTCTAACTTCCCCATTTTCCTGTTATATAATTTCCTTCTTGAAGTTGGCTAAATATTCTACAAACTAGAGGAAAATTAGTTATATCTTGAAAGTGGGGTAGAAGCTTCTGCTTTCTGTTGCTATTTCTCCCACTAGTTATAGGTGCAAGGAAGAAACTAATGGAGGGGAAAGCAGAGGCAGTAACAATGAAGCCAAATGATGATGAACTTATTTCTAAACAAAGAATGAAGCAGGAAGCAGCAGCAACTGAAAAAGAAGAAATTCAAATGCGATGCCACGACACAATGAAGCCAAAGGATGATGAACTTCTTTCTAAACAAAGAATGAAGCAGGAAGCAGCAGCAACAGAAAAAGAAGGAATTCAAATGCGATGCGATGACACAATTACAGAACAAGAGATGAACAAAATTGAACTAACAAGGGCTCTTGTTGAAAAGCAAGATCCTTCATCCAAGGTATTATACAATTTTCTGCAGCATTGCAGCATCTCTCTCCCTTTCTAACTACAAAAATCAATATTTTTTAATCAAAAGTAAATTCATTTCCATGTACCTTGTTTGCAGGAAGTAGATGATTATGCCTTGAGAAGGTTTCTTCGAGCTCGCGATCTGGACATAGAGAAATCTGCAGCAATGTTCTTGAAATACCTTAAATGGAGGAAAAGCTTCGTACCAAAAGGGTCCATTTCAGTGAGTGAGATACCAAACGAGATTGCACAGAACAAGATGTTCATACAAGGTGTAGACAAACAGGGATGTCCTATTGCTGTAGTTTTTGGTGGGAGACATATTCAAAACAAATTAGGAGGTGTTGAAGAGTTCAAACGTATGTCTCCCTTTTTTACTTCTCCCCACCTAATATCACATGGCCTACTGCTTCATGGTCAGTGAAAATGGCTTTCGAACCGGTCAATTCTCACATCCAAGTCTTTCTTTGATTCCTCAGGTTTTATAGTCTTTGCTCTGGACAAACTGTGTGCAAGGTACAGCCTTTAAAATAATAGCAACAGCTTCATTACTCTCCTTTTTTTCTATTCCAAAATTAGCGAAAAACATCAGCAACAAACTCCACCATGGACGGAAGACCTGTTTTTAATTAAAAAACAACAAATTATTGAGTATTGAAATGTAACTAAAAAGGGCGGAATAAATATAGAGGATAAAAACAGCTCATCATTTGGACGACAAATTATGGGGTTTCATTTGATGAATCAGGACCTCGCCAGGAAGAGAGAAGTTCACAATAATCGGAGATCTCCAAAATTTTGGCTATTGTAACAGTGACGTCCGTGCCTATCTTGCGGCCATATCAATCGTACAGGTTTAGTCACGAATACTGTCTAGTTATTCAGATAAAGGCTTACCCTATTTTAGTCCATAATCTTAAAGACATATGTTTTGCAGGATTGCTACCCGGAAAGGCTTGGCAAAATACTTCTTGTTCATGTTCCTTACTTATTTTGCACATTATGGAAGATTTTGTATCCTTTCATAGACAACAACACCAAGAAAAAGGTGAGGTTCTAAAATAATTGTGTTTAACATAAAAGGTGGATGTATCAGTTCTAGAGCTCAGTCATAGTTGCAGTTGATGTCGCGGATAACTTGGTGAGACTCTTGATTACAACTTGTATAACATCATCTTCACCAAATTATTTTCCATCTTCACACAGATCATGTTTGTGGAAAACAAACGACTGACAACAACCTTACTTCAAGATATTGATGAAAGCCAGCTCCCGGAGACTTACGGAGGCAAAATGCAATTAGTTCCTATACAGGATGCCTAGGCAAGTAATTGCACTAAAAGCTTCAACCTGAAAAAGTTAACGGTGCTCTCTTTTTAATAGCTTTGAGGAAAAATATTACATTGCAAATATACATCTATATGCAATACTAAACATTCAGCTTTTACATGGAGTATAAAATAAATGATATATTTTCTATCTGATCTGCTAGTTTGATGGCGTTCCTTTGATGAATCCACCTTCCATCTCTATCTATCATGCTGATATGACAAACTGGATGGCGCTCAATCTTGATTCTGCAACAAGTGAAAAAGAGTTGTACACAGTTTAATCAAAACCATTTTATGTTTTGTAGCCGTTAAATGCGTCACTATTTCCTTTGCTTTTCTTTTGAAGCAAGATACACTACTGTATGATGAAATTTGCGTAGATGAGTTGCTTTTAACATGTCCAAGTGACCTTTTATCAGAGAAGCCTGCAATGAAATTGCTGCATCGTTTGAATGTCAACTTGCATTCTGGAAACAAAAGCAATGAATTCTTTTTTTTTTTGACAAGGTAACAGAAATGCAATGAATTGTCAGATAATAAATTTTAAATTAATGGGAAGTATCTCTAACAAAAGATCAATAAAATTCTACTTCTCACATGAAATTAGCATGAATTAACTGATATATGTGTGTATGTATATATATGGTTAAATTCCTACTAACGTGAAGCTTAAGAAGATTGAGAGACCACAGCAGAAGTTTACTTCATAATCCAAAATGTTGTAACTACCCTTGACACGTCAAAAACTCTAGGTGGAAATTCAATTCAACAGTCATTTGAATGTGTCCTTTCTCTAGAAGTAATCTTTTTCATATATTAACTGAATGTTTTCTCTGGAGCAATAAAAGCCACTATCCTACCTTGTATACGGTCAAAACTACTGCACAGCCTGCAATGAAGCTTCTTCTACTATGTAAATTATATGAACTACTGGTCACTTGAGGCTATTGCTTTGTTTTTTTTTGAGTCACCAACTCAAGTCTGCTTTTTTCTTGCGGAAATTTTCACTTTTTTTTCTTCATATTAGTTTTGTCCAAGTAGCCAATCTAATCCAGTTTCCATCCAAGGAGAAAGGTTCAAACAGTTAAGAAAAAGTTACTCATAAAAGATCAACCAATTATACAACAACAGGATATTCATAAAAGAAAGGGTTTCATACCTCAAAGACCAGAAATTAAACTTAAGAATTCGCCTGGATGTAATATTCAGTGAGTTCTTCCACAGACAGGGATATCTTATCTCAAAGCTTGTAGCTGCAGCATATGGAAATAAACCATTTGGCACTGATTGTAACCAGATGCACTTTACTCAACTACTACACAAGGAGGTCATCATCGAAGTGGTGTGTTTGTACAAAGAGTACAGACAGCAGATACAATGCTAGAAACATGCAAGATAAGAGCCACAAGAAGCTTTGAGACATCCACTATAAGATGACTTTCATTTTTATGAAGCCCACTATAAGATGTCTACTTAAGCATCAATTAGCAAACTCAATTGGAACTTGAAGGAATTGCTACCAGTAATCCCCACAACTACAATAACCATCTGCAAAGTGATGAAAGCGGATCCTGTCCCTCACAATGATCTCCCTATTCAATACCTTTGCTACCATTTTCATCCAAGAATGGCAATCTGGACAAGTACGAAGATTTTTCGAAACTTGAATACGAGTTCCAGGACTAGATTTTAAGATCCCATAGGCTAATGCCAATTTTTCACTGTGGTAACTCAAATTTTCCTCCTTTTCCTCATCAGAAATATCCATCAAAACCAACTCAGCCGTGGAACTAAATCCTTCCGATTTGGTTCGATGCATCAATTCCTTCAAAGTTTTATATATTAGTTCAGCTTCAGGGTGTGATCGGTCACCTGCCTTGAACTGGTGAACAACATTAGCCACTTCAACCCAACTTTTCCCACTATTTTTACGAACTCCTTTCCATTTCATCACACATCTAACTTTCTCGGCATTATCCCATTTCTTACTAGAACAATAAATGTTTGACAGTAAGACATAATCTCCGCTACCAAGATAAGATATTTTTGAGGTAGCAACTTCACCCATCTCAGAATTTTTGTGAATTCTACAAGCACTGAGAAATGTCCTCCATATGACTGCATCAGGCTCTATTGGCATTTCCTTGACTACTGTATAAGCTTCATCAAGCAGTCCAGCTCTGCCTAATAGATCAACCATTGTTCCATAATGCTCAAGTTGTGGTTGAATCAAATACAGACTTTTCATTAGTTGGAAATACTTTTGACCCTCCTCAACCAAGCCACAATGACTACATGCTGTTAGAAGTCCAATGAAAGTAATACGATCAGGTGAAACATTTTCTAAACCCATCAGTGAGAAAGTCTCTATTGCATCTAAAGCAAGACCATGGATTCCTAATCCATTAATCATAGCATTCCAGACAGAAACATTTGTACGCTCAACACTATCAAATATTCCTCTAGCTATCTCAATTCTTCCACATTTTGAGTACATATCAATCAAAGCAGAAGAAAGAATGTAATTTAGTTCAATCCTTCTCTCAGTCATTAAGTGATGTACCCACTTAGCGTGATCAATGGCTCCAAGTCTAGCACATGCGGTAATGATAGATGCAAAAGTATATCCGTCTGGTTCAACATTAGACCTCATCATCTTTCTGAAGACACTGACTGCCTCCTTGAACATGTCATTTTTAACATAACCTCCAATCAGTGAGTTCCAAGTAACCAAATCCCGGAGGGGAACTTCGTTAAATATCATCTTGGCAACATCAACTGCCCCCACATTCATAAATCTAGCAATCATTAAATTAGAAGAGAAAGCATCAAAATACTCTGTAGGAAATTCAACAAGCAGCTGACGAGCAAGATTGAGTCTATCACAAGACACATATGTCACTACCATCAAAGAAATAAGAGAAGGATACATTCCATAACCAAGTTTAATAATATTAGCATGTGCACCAGTTGTAGTTCTCAAATTTTGTGACATCTTACATGCTTCAAGAATGCATAAGAGTCTCTGATAATCTGCAAAATATCATGAAATAAAAAGTAACCTTTAAGCAGATTTTTTATTTTTATTTTAGAACATAAATAGACAGTTACCAAAAGAAAGGAAACAAAAGATATTTTCTTCTATTCACATTTTAGAATCAAGCTCGTGCGATTAGTGGTAAAAAGGGAAGAAAGAGGACTCTGAATTTACAAATCAGCCTACAAATATTCTATTATTATAAATCATCTAAATATTGAGAAGAGTAGATACGGATTATTTGTAATGAAAAAGGTAACAATCAAGCTTATATCTCACAGAAATGGAGGAATCAGACCAGTTGAGTCTACCTCTTTCATTAACATTCAACCACCACCACCAAAATCTTCAAAAAGGGAAAATTACATATAGAAAAGGGAGGTTCCAGAAAATTTCATAGAATAGCCCTAATAAATATTTCCTCTTGTATATAAAGGCATCTTCACACAATGCAAATGCTCCTTGCAGTCAGCATCCCAAATGTAATTTTCCAAATAGCCATCCATGTCCTCCAATACACTATTTATGCTCGTAACATTATTCATATAGCTAAACCCAAATAATTTGGAATTGAGATGTATACAACAACAACATAACCAGTGTAGTCCAACAAAGTGGAGTATGGGAAGCACACAGTGTACGCAAACCTTACCCTACCTCAGGCAGTTTCCGATTGACACTCGGTTCAAGGATTAACAGTCCAAAGAAGTAGCACAAGTACAAGAAACAACAAATAATAACAAAAACAACAGTAGGTAATTCAGTGAATCCTATTCTCCAAAAAATACGCAAAGAACCAATTTTGCTAGTGATTAAACTACTAAAAAGTCAGTAAAATTATATAAGAGAGTTATTCAACCTTGTGCATAATGAGATTCTGTTGGAGATAATGAGAGGTGTAGCGCTGTGCTAAAGGTAGCGCTGAGATTCTGACGCCACGGTGAAAATAAGGAAGAAGAAGAAGAAGAGTAGTAATAATAATAATAAAGTCTCCTTCGACTGCCGGCAATTTTGAACATCCTTCAATTCCCTTGTATTTTCATTCGCAGAAGTTCATTTTGGTACTGCAATTTCTCCATTGTAGAGAATTTCAAGAGTGCCACTACTGGTGATGCTTCTCCATTCCTGAGGACCATGATTGGGCCGGATAGTAAATGGTCTGTACGGATGCTATTAAGAGGCCCATGCTTATTTTCGGGTTTTGGTAAGGTCATTTGAACTTTTGTCACTGTTCTGTGTTGGTGCAAAATTTATATTTTCGCATTATATAATTTCACAATTTATATTTCAGGTCGTTAAATAATTTTTACCCTTACTAGGCATAAATTAGATGCCCATTTAAAAGACAAAAGCTAAGTATCAGACCATTTTAAAAACAAACATGCAATTAAATGGTTTCAGTATGCTAACAACCTTTAACATTTGCAAAAAAATGACAACATATGCCGAGTGTAGTTTACACCTTTATTTGTCCCGATCACAATTCACAATAGTATAAATATTTACCTATATTTTGAATTCTAGTAATGTAGCAGAAAAAAACAACAACTATAAATGTATAAAATTTAAAACTCAATCAATTTAGGAGGCGCAAAATATTTTGAATAGTAATGGAACGAGAGAAGTGCTTTATGAAACAAGTGTTTTTACTTTTTACTACTGTATGAACCTTTTTTGAGATAACTATTTAAATGGGAGTGTAGGCTAATCGATGCAATTGCAGGGAAATGGGCCTTGGGTAGTGAGAACTATTGGGCTTCATGTAGTAATACTTTGTCCGTTACTCTTCTTGACCCATCAACAAATGGATCCGCCTCCGAAATCTGAAGGCTGGCTTAATTCACAAGCCACCATTTTGTGCAATAAGGCTGCTTCTCTTTTCCCCCTCTCTCAGAGCGCAAGTCTTGTTCGTTCCTTCTCCCGTGCATTCCAACCTTCTCCGGCTGCCCTAAATTCACCGTCGCCTGAACGCAGGTCTTAGTTTTTCTTCTCTAGTTAATGTAATTTTCTTATTTCCAGCAACAAGTTTGAGTTCCACAGGACGCAAATTGGTGTAGCGGTTCATTCTGATTCTTGTCATGTAATGATTTTCTTACCTTTATTTTGGTAAAAATCCCGTATTTTGGATAGGAAAAGAAGTTGCTACCATGAAGTACTCAATGATTTTTTGGAGAACGATAGAAATTTAGCTGCCTGCCAGTTCGTAGTTATAGTTTTATTCTAAAAAAGGAAGTAGGTATATTGGTTTGCTGCTTCTTTTATGCAGTTTTTTTTTCTTCATTTTAGTATTTGTGTTATTAGTTTTTCAAAATTTTAAGGAAGACAAAAAAATTCATGCTTTTTGAGGATGTTAGGTTTTTTAGGTTTAAAGCCTTTTTTTTGCTTGTTATTTTAGTGAGAACCTTATCCAGCATGTTATTCTACTTTTCTTTCTCAGGACATTAACAAAAAAGTTTCTTTTACTATGTTCAGAGAGTACATGTACAATGAAACTAGGGTGTACATGGATCGGGTTGGTTCGGATTCTTTAAATACCAAATCAAATTATTTGTGTAGAGTTTTTAAATCTATAAACTAAACCAAACTACTAAAATTTGGGTTTTTCGAGCTCAGATTTTTTCAGATTTCTCGGGTTTTCGGTAAAATATTCATACAAACATATAATTAATTTGTATTTTAAATATTTCTTTAATCCTACCCAAATACAAATTTCTAAGGTGTTTCTTAAGAAAATAACATAAATATGATATGAATGATGACACTCAAATATTCAACAAAAATTATAATGTAATCACATAAAACAAATATTGCAAATAGATAAGTCAAAATGAAAATGATTTATAATTTTAAAGTACTAAATCATGCTAAAATAAGTCTAATAAGTATTAATTATATGACTAAACATTAAAGAAAACTAAAATTAGGTTATGTATTTTAATTATCTAAACCAATATATAACTAAAGATCAAATATTCAACATTAATTATTGTCATTCTTAGTATTGAGTTGATTTTTTTGTTAGCAATAGTATTGATTTGATTTTGATTTGAGCTTTATTAGAGTTACTAATATCTATGGAATATAACCTTTATTGGACTATTCAAAATTCTAAATCAAACTTGAAATAGTATTGTTAAAAGATAAAAACTATGAATAAGTATACGAAATATTTATAAATTATATCAAAGTAAATATTTTTATGTATAAAATTATTTTTAAAAATCATATATATGATGTTGGGTTGGTTTGATCTCGAATTGACTTTTCAAAATTAAAACCAAACCAACCCAATATCGTCGTGTTTTTTTTCTTCAATATCAAATCAAGTCAAACTAAATCACTAGTAGGGTTTTTTCTCGATTTGACTCTGTTTGTGGTTTGGTGCGATTTTCAGTTCTGTTTTGTTCACCCCTAAATGAAACTATGAAAGTAGTAGCAGCGTGTATATGATAGTTCATGCTTCTAACCTCTCTAAATGTAGATATAAACAGATTTTCCTGTTTGCATACTATATTTAGTTTTTGCGCAAAGATTTATTCAAAGATGTTTGATCTTATTGTAGGTTATTTGATTCAAATTTTGAGTGCTGCTACAACAGTTTGGATACTTATATTCCTGATTTCCGTAATGGTAAGTACAATATCAAACTTCCCTCCAAAAAATTTCCTTCAGGTCATTGTGTTTTATTTGCCTCATCTTATTTTCTGACCATTTGTTTGACTTCTATTGGTAGTTTGTTTAAAATCTCCCATGTGAAGTGAGTGTTTTTTTTTGGGAATCTTGAAGCTGATTGTCTGACTTGGTTCAGTTTTTCTTTCTTTCTCGATTTGGATGAAATCTGGCAATTTGATGCCCTACCTAGATTTGTTTGCCACTTCCTTCCAGGGAATGGTAATTGAAAGACCGGAAAGTTTTTTTTGAAACTGAATGAATTTATTTGGTACATATGTAAGTGGGTGTCTCCCCCCCCCCCCCAAAAAAAAAAAATCCCTTTTTGTTAATTAGAATCTATATGAGACCTGTCAATTTGCCGAAAACAAGATGGCATAGAATTTGAGAAAAGAAAAAAAAACAATAGAGGGGTTTGCAAGGAAAGAAGCTTGTGTAAAAGCTCCAAATTATCTAGTTAGAGGGTTTGTTATCAAAGTGAGAGAGCCCTTGAGAGATAGAGAAAAAACATCAAAAAATGCATATGGCGAAAGCAGAAAGCAGTGAGAACAAACATTAGAACTCAGATCGAAGCTCACTGCTCGACATGTAATTAGTGACAATTCAAAAACATGTTGGGAACTCTTGGCCATTTATGGTGCCAGACGACTTCCACAATCTTTAGTTATGCTTCTTGAAACAGAAAGCAGTGAGAACAAACATTAGAACTCAGATCGAAGCTCACTGCTCGACATGTAATTAGTGACAAATCAAAAACATGTTGGAATGGTTGATGCAGGTGAGGGATGGGAAACGGAATGGCTGTTAGTGATGGAAGAGGGGAAAGAGATAGGCCGATATATGGTGAAGGAGGCTATAGGTTTCTTTATTTGAAAAGAGGTTTTGTATTTGCCTTAACATTCTATATTTTTGTAGTATTACTGCCTCCACCAAGTATGCCTTAGTCCAAAATAAGTAGGTGGGATATTTAAATCCTCACGGATAACGGTTTGACATTCAAAATCATCTCAGGCTAACATTTTGTCTGTATTAGCAAATTACCTGTTAACTTTAGGAAATCCCAACCTTAATTTACAATCTAGTGGACATGTCAGCTTAAATGCAAAACATTTAACTTTGTATATTGGTTGCATTGCTTTTTGCCTATAACATTGATAAATTCTACCCTGAATGGAATGTGCTCATGCTGGTACATGCAGTTGGAACATGTCTAGCAATGGTGATTTGGTGCTTAAATTGAGTGTTTGCTGACATGGTTTGAGGTTGTTAGCAAATTTACTGATAATACACAGCCATATGTTTGTAGCATTTTCCTTTTGCATGAAATGATGTGTTATTCTGGCTCAGAGTGTTTATGTCAATCTTCAATCAAGAAGGAGATCTTGGTTGAGTTTGCTAATACATGAGTTCTTCTGAACCACCAAATTAGGAACCCTGGTTCTGTGTGATTGTTCTTTACTTTTTATTTTCATTCATTTTCATCTTTCTGGTTTGTTGATTTATTAGGTAAATGGCATAATCAACCTCGCTCAACAGAATGAAAATGAAAGGTTACCATTGGATGGATGCAGCTGGGCTGTTTAGGTAGACATGATTGTAGTGCGTACATGCAGAAAATTCAAATGTATAAGTTTGGTCTTCCAGGATAGAAATGTAGCTTATAGAAATTAAATAAGATGATAAAATAGTGTGTGAAATGATCTATGCCATGGGAAATACCCGCCAAAGTAAAAGGCAAATATGCAGGATTGTGAGACAAGTAATGTTACGTGGGATCGATAAGATGAGTGTCATAGAAAATATGAATGTGTAGATGAATGCAGCCATACAATATTTAGACAAAACTATAAATAATCTCTTCGGACGAAGGATGCAAGTAACACAAAAATAATAAGTAAGAAAATATTGTCTGATATGATTTGGCCATATCCTTCAAAGACTTTCAAATTCACTAGTCCATAGGTATGATACTTTGAGGATTTCAAGTGTTCTTGAAACATTCAAGATAGACTAAAATCACGTAAAAGGGTTTTGTCTCAAAAGATCTATAATCTCTCAAATTTCACCTAGTTTTAGACACAATGAAAGTAAAAGATCCTTTTAAGCAATAGAGCAATACCAACTAAATGGGATTAAGGTTTGGTGGTTGTTCGTACCTCTGCATTGAGTTAGATGTTTGTTAGGATTTAGTTTGGTAAGCAATTGGTATGTCACTGTATGGATAGGTGGGAGATGCAGAGAATATCTCGTTTTAGAGAATTCTTTATTTATCTTAAAGACAAAGTAGTGAGTGTTGCAATGATATAAGCCTAAGCAGAGCAGAATGGATATAGAGGATTTATATAGCTAGAATATAGCCAAGTCCTCCTAGTTTGGAATTTTTGTGTACTTATTGTTGTATGGACTCACTCTACGTTATTAGTATAGTGCGGGCCTACAGAAACTGAAAAAATATACATCGAAGTAAGTGACATATATTAAAATTCATTTCTGTCCTATCAGCACCACCCCAAGAAAAGGGAGATTGACCCTAGATTATAGAAAAGATATGCTGAATGTGGACTTGAGGCAGAATTTTTTTGAGGTGAAGCAATTATGACCATTTTCTTGATAAAAGAAAATTACTATCATTTTCAATTGAAGATGTATGCATTTGAATGGTTCGTACCATTTTAATACAAATAAGCATGCCTTAAATTTTTATTTTTTTATTGAACATATAACATATCTATCTTCTTTAAGCATCTCATGTAATTGGAGTTCGAAAAGATAGCCTCAGCTTCAGCTGCTTTTCCAAGCTCCTTTTTAGCCTGCAAAATGTTCCAGAAAGTGACATTGGTTTCAGCTTTTAGTCTTTTTTTATATCCATGGTGTCTGGGTCCAGCTTGCGCGCACCTCGACTAATTCCATGGGATACTTGCCACCTCTCACCAGCAACAGGTATCAGGTAACTCCGTCTATCAAGGCTGGAACAGATGGAAAGAAATAACCTAGTGTTTGACTCTGCTGGGAATTGAACCTTAGACCTCATGGTGCTCATGCCCAACCCACTTCATTGACCACTAGGCTACACCCTTGGGTGCTTCAACTTTTAGTCTTTCTTTGGATATGGAAATGGAAAGCCCACAGAAATTAGTCCAGAGTCTAGACAGCCATAGATTTTCCGTACACATCTCTGTTCTTGGTTGACTAACATAATATTAGAAGTATCTATTTTACACAAAGGGTGTTTTTTACTTAACCTCTCTCATGACTTCTCATTGCAGGCCGCGAGAATCCTTGCAAACATAATTATTATGGGTTCTGGAATAATGGTAAGGGCCTTTGCCCAGGCATATCGTCAAGCTCTCACAAGTAAGTTTCATTGACGTACACCCCTGTAATCCTCTCCTTCCTTTAGAAAACTTGGCTTTTTAACTACTGGTGGTGTTTTTTCCTTTTTGGGGGGGTGGGGAGAAGAAACTTTGGCAGTTTTCTATGGCACTTGCTTTTGAAATAGAAACACAATTTTACCTGAGGAGAAGTGCAAATGTGAATGTTGGCCATGTAATGTTGCACGGAACCCTTTTGATTCCTGCAAGTTGCTGTGCTCCCAGATTGGAAAACGTCTCTTCATGTAACAATGTCCCTAGATTCCTGAACAATAGATAAAGTATGTGATAGGTTAATATCCCATTAGTTGATGCACTTGAAGCTTCGTATGTGTACTCCTTGCAACCTTGCTTGGGTTGATAATCAAGCCGTGCTTGGTTACTTGTAGATGCGTCAAAAAATGGTGTTGCTCAAGAAGCAGTACAGAACATTAAAAGAGCAAGCAAAACTATGACAGAAGCGGAGGCTAGGCAAGTTCTTGGGGTTGCAGAGCATTCATCATGGGAAGACGTGTTGCAGGTTTGTCTTTGGTGTTTTTTCACGATCGTTTTCCCTATGGGTTTTAATGCATTGAATTGACACTTGAAAGCGCTTAATTCGTTTCTTCATCATTTCTTGCAGAAATATGACAACTTGTTTGAGAGTAATGCTAAAAATGGTAGTTTTTATCTTCAATCAAAAGTTCATAGAGCGAAAGAATGTTTAGAATCACTTTACCAAAGTAAAACAGAGGGCCCAAATTAGTTCTTTGAAGTTCCTGCAGCATTGCAGCTAGAGACATTCTGGGCTCTTGTAAGGAGTATTTTCAGTAGAAGGGAATTGCGCTCGACCACCAGATGTTTTCCTGCAATGTTACATATTCGATCCTCAATTTTGGCCCGTGGGAGAGAAGCATTTAAATTAATCATTGGTGTAGATTGCATCACTCTGCCTTTTATGTCATTTTGCTTAGAAGCACACTTCGTATGGTTACGAAATGAAATAAATTGTGTAATTCGGCTATATATAATTTCTTCATGTTGGGAAATGGGAACTGCTCCACAGGTATAAACATTTAAAACTTTGATACTCCCTCCATTTTACCTTGTTTGTCGTAGTTTGACTTGGGCGTAGTCTAATAAAGAATGGAATGCTTCTGAAATTCGTAGTCTTAAGAATGTCATAACATTTGTGTGAATATAAGAATTCTGCAAATTTATGATGTTAAATATGATGAACATGTTATAGCATGTGTTTGACAATAAAAGCTTCTCACAAAGTGGAACGGGTGTGTATGTTTTCCTCTATTGATTGATGTCACTTCTGTCTAAGACAGATGCATTAGAATAAACTTATGAGAATGTCTCTGACACTTCATGGTTTCCTATGCATAAATTAAAGAGGAGAAACAAAGGAGGTTCTAGTAATTAGTGTATCAAATTCCAACAGGAGAGAGTAGTAATACAACAAAAGTAAGGTGGCATTTCTTTTATATAGAGAAAAGGATAAAAAATACTCTTGAATTATAGGAAAAGATTTAAAAATATCTTTTATCCATTTTTTGATCTAAAAATATCTTTCTATTCATCTTTTGGTTCAAAAATATCCTTACATTTACCTTTTTGGCTCACTATATCCCTTGAAACTAACAATCCTCTTTTAATTTTTTAAAAAATATCTATCATGTGTCATTTTCTTATTAGATGAAATAAAAATCTCACATCCTTTAATTTTTTTTTCATAATTTATCTACGCCAAAAATAATATACACCAATATTTTTTTTAAAAAAATGAAATAGTTTTTTATTGCTGTAGTTTTTTTTAAAAAAAGTTTGTTTTGGAATCATGAAGAAGGATATTGTTTTGATTTGGATAAATTACGGAGAAAAATATTTAAAAAATAGTTTTTTATTCGCTGTAGTTTTTTTTTAATTTAGTTTTCTATGGTCATCAAGCATGTATATTGTTTTGATTTGGATAAATTATAAGAAAAAAATTAATTTTTTTAAAAAAATCTTTTAGTTTTTTTTTTAAATCTTTTAGTTATATGTATTATTACAAGATAGTTTTACAATAACTATCTAAAAACTATCGTGTAATAACTAAAAAAAATTATTTATTTATTTTTAACTATCTTGTAATAACTAATTTAGTTTAAAATAATTATTAACTATCGCGTAATAACTAAAAAATAATTTAGTTATACGTAGAACTAAATTCCTTTAGTTATTTTATTTATACGTATTGTAAAAAAAATCAGTATTATTAAACAGAAAAGAAAAATCAAGTCAAGAACTAAAAAAATCTAGTCTTGTTTATCAATATAGCTTTTTTAAAAAAATAAAAAGTAAATAAATTGGAAGGTGGGGGAGGGTTTTTGAAGAGGTATATTGTTTTTGCCTTAGATAAATTATGAATATTTTTTAGTGGAGGTGGAATTTTTATTTCATCCAATAAGAAAATGACACAAGATAAATATTTTTAAAAAATAAAAATAAAAAGAGGATTGCTAATTTCAAGAGTTATAGTGAGCTATAAAGGTGAATGAAAGGGTATTTTTTGATAAAAAGATGAGTAAAAGTGTATTTTTAGATCAAAAAATAAATGGATGGTATTTTAAAACATTTTCCAATAGTTCAGAGCTGTTTTGCGGCCCTTTTCCGTTTTATATATTGTAAAACCTGAACTTGCAAACGCATATTTTAATTTTTTGTAAAAAGTGTTGGCATAAAAATATGTTTGTTAAGAAAAAAAAATCAAAGACTTCCAAACTTAGGGTGTGTTTGGGATGAAAGAATGTTTCCATGGAAGATATTTTTTGAAAAAATAAGTGATTTCTCTTACTTATTTTTTGGTATTTGATAAATTTATTAAAAAATATTATTTTAAAAGTATTTGTATGTAATTTACACAAATATAATTGGGGAGTGAAGCCGGGTGGAGAGCCGAAGTGGGGTGGGGTGGTCAAGGATTGAAGTTGAGAGTGTAGGATATGTGGAGGCAATGAGCTTTGAGTTATGTAAGGGATTTGTTTTTCCTATATCCATCTAATTTTTAAGGATTTTTTTTTTCAATCAAACATGAGAAAATATTTTATTTTCTACCAAACACACCCTTGGTTTTCCTTTTTAAATCTATATTTTATTAAAAGAATGAAGACTCTTAAAATGTTGATTGAACATTTTGCCTTTAATTAAAGACAGAATAGTCTTTTCACCATTTTTTCCTTTTAATAATATAAACTATTAACTATAATAAAAATCCTAAAATATATGGTAAGAGAAAAGAATAAATATAGACTCCTAAAAAATATATACAAAGAAGAATTAGAAAAAGACTTCTAATTATTATTTCCTCAAACTATTATTTAATTTCATCAGATTAATATAATTTTATTTTATTCACCAGATTACAATATTATTTTTGTCTTCCGTTACATATAATGAACACTGTGAAATTATACATTTTCCTATTAATACACTTTAATTTTCTCTTCATCTGTTATCTGTAGTATTATATATATAAAGCCTTCTAATTTGTCAATCTTACCAATAAAAAATTTGTGCCAGTCTTTAAAATAGATAATATTTTTTTTTGTTTTCTTAATTAAAAAATTTATACTATATTAAAAGCATGAAGTCCTTAGTTTGTAGACCAAAGAGTGATATTTTCTTTCCATTACCAATTATAGAGACTAATTGGAGAAATGCAATTAGAGTTTTAATTCGTCGAAGGATGAAGCAATCCGTCTACAATCCTGGTACCATATATACTTGGAGAAGATTTGAAGCTTGAGGTCATAGATTGAATCAAAATATGTTGAAGGGGACTAAGCTTACCATTGAAACGACTCCAAGTTTATCCAATGAACTTATTGGTATACAACCTATATGGTTAGGAATCAAAGGAAACTTTGTATATTTAAGCCTTGTTTTCCCCATTCTATTATGTATTTCATGCACAAAGAAGCCAAAAATATTGTATTATGCTTCAATGCTAAAACGGAAAGAAGAGAAATCTTACTTGGATGTGTGAATAATTTTAATGTATATGTAGATGATACATTTTCTACTATTGATCTTCTTGGTTTTTTCTGTGCATCTATCTTTGCAAGAAATTTTCTGACCACTTGCGCAAACTAGCATTACACGGCAAATTACCTAACAATAAATCCTATTCAATTTTTATTAGTTTATTAAAATAGATTCTACCAATTAGAACTCATGGAAAATTAGGATTTTCCCGCCTTGATCTCTTATTATTATTATTCCATACAAATAACGAAATAGTTAATATATAATATTTAATTTATTTTGAAGTCCTAAAACGAAAAGAAAAACTTAATTACTATTCTTAAATATTTAAATAAAATAGTAAAAAAAACGATATTGTTTAAATGAGAGTTTTTTAATGAAGAGCGAAAAGTTTAATCAATATTTCTAAGAACCTTCATGCTTTTAATATATTATAAATAATTCAAGAAGAGAATCATCTTCTATTTAAAATTAATTAGTAAGAATTTCTAATATTAAGTAATTTAAAATTCACTAATATCTTGCTTTTTAAATCTTTATTTGATCAATATTAAAAATCCTATCTTTTAAAAAAAAAATTACCTTCTATAACACTTAAATTATAGTAGCCAAAATAAATGAAGAAAAGAAATTAAAATATTAAAGAAAGAGGTTTACGTTTTCTAAAATAACTTTTTAACCTTTATATATATGAAAATTTTGCCTTTATATAAATATACATTTATGTTAACGTCAATGATTATTTATTTAATAATTTTATTATTTTTATGTATAATTTTATTAATTAATATGAGGCTTTGCACGTACACTAAATTAGTTTACAAAAATTCCAAAGAGTATTTGCCGGTTTTGACTTTGCAAGTTATTTTTTCAAAAGGAAAAAACCGTAAAGTTTGACAAGTGAGGAACTGGGCGCCGTAATAATAGATCTTTGGCGCGTGGACCCATCACTTCCATTAATCACGTTTACCCTTTTATGTGTTTTCCATACTGTTTTATCTAGCATTGAACGATAAAATATACTGAGATCTGAATTTACAACGTCATATTTAGTATAATTTTACACGTGAAACTTAGAGACGATATTTGTATACAAATTTTATTTTTATTTTGTTAAAATAAAAACACTGTTTTTTTGATATACTCAACTCTAGATATGAATCTGAAATTTGATGCCTTAAAATGTCAATTATTTATTTAGTCACAACATAATACCATTTTCATTCCTTTTTGATTGTCATGATAAAGTTTTACACAATTCTTAAAAAAATATTAATTAGGAGCGTTATTTAGCTAATATACCTGTACCTTTTAATTCTAGAATAATTAATATTAAGGGTAAAGTTGAAAAAAAAAAAATTCTCTCATAATTATTTAAATTGACAACTATTTTGGGACAAGTATATTTAATATACATGACAACTAATATGGGACTGAGAGAGTAACATTTATATGAATATGTGTGTGCAATGTATTCATTAGATTGGTGTCAACATTATTAGTGTTTGTTTTTTTACTCAAAATCAAATGAATGTAGATATTTCTTTAACATAAATCGGGTGAGTTTTCTGGTTCATTTCCAACGCGGAAACAAAAAATAATATCTTCAATTTAATTTTCGAAGAGTCAACTTGAAACAAAAAAAAAGAGAGGAAAGTCAATGATTCGTTATGGGTCAACCCTAATCTTCAGTACGTGTGTTTTGTCCGGTTGAGAATAGATTGTGGCTCTATATATTTCAAGTTGAGTCATTTGCGGTGGAATCAGAATTTTTATTAATGAATTTTAAAATATGAAAAACGTATAAACACACGAAGAAATTAAAAAAGATTCAACATTATTATATATACATAAAAAAATAATTTTAACTATATAAAAAGTTTGAATAAATTCCCTTGATCCTACCTGGCTCCCGCCCGTCAGCTGTTTGTATTTTATATGTTGACATCGTCAATAAATTAAAAGTCGAAGTTTAGCAAAATTCCTTTCACATTTGTTCTCTTTCTTTTTATATATATATATATATATATATATATAGCGAATGCACAACTTGGAGATTTTAATATCCAAATGTATAAATCACTGTAATAAGCAAGCAAAAGCACACGTATGCCATACTCATGAGCGGCGAAGCTAGAGTACTTGAAGTTAGGGACAGAAGCGGAGTTATGATTTAAAGTTTATAAGTTTGGAATTTTATTTCTTCTAAACTACTCGACAGATAAATACAGAATTTGAACCAAAGCTATCGGGTTCACTCAATCCATAACCGAAGCTCTCTAGCTTTGACACTTGTCGACTTACAGGTTTGATAAAATTCAATAGCTTTGACTAAAACTTTTTATTTGTGCTATAAAAATTTATTAAATATGTCATAAATTTAAAATTCATACTCTGACAGTATTTATTCAACAATGTCAGCTTGATCGATCACCACGTTTTCCAACAAAGCTAGTTTCTGATCATGCTACAAAAGCTCATCAGATCACAGCTATGATCAATCAACCTTAATTTGGAAGTGTCAAAAGGTGAGCTCGGACGAACTATATGTTGGATAATGGATAGTATGTCTAAGTAATCATTTTATTTTATTTCTATAACAAGAAAAAAAGTTTATTTCAATTTAAATTCGTATATACATAAACATATACTCCTTCCGTCCCATTTTAGTTGTCATATTGCCCTTTTCAAAAGTCAATTTGACTAATTTTTAAAGTTAAATTATATTGTTTTAACTCAATATTATAAAGTAAAAGATTAGATAGTCAAAAACTATATGAAAAGTATTATAAGTTACAATTTTTTTTATATCAATATGATAAAAAATATATATCTTAAAATGTTAGTCAAAGTTCATATAGTTTGACTCTCAAAAGAAATCGTGACAACTAAAATGGGATGAAAGGAGTATATATTTGTGAAATAAGGAGAGTTTTCAAAAGAGGCCGTGAGTTCCCAAATATTGTCAGAAAAACCTGCAAGTATTAAATAAGTTGTTTGTTGTATCCTAAATAAGATAATCAATATTAATTTTCTCCAAATATACAATGAACAATATCTTCGTTTAAGGAAAATCGTTCTCACGTCTCAAGCCTTTCTCAATTTCGTTTGGCCAGTTTATCTATATATTCTCTTGTCTAATACAAAAGGAACATATCTTGTTGACAAATTAATTAAGCAAAACTAAATATTATGTGCATATATGAGGAGGATGTGTCTACTATAGATAGTACTCTCTCCGTGCATTTTTACTTGTCCACTATACTATTTTGGATGTCAAATAATACTTGTTCAGTTTATAAAACTAATGAATAATTTATTATGATGTGTGTGTTTTACCCTTACTATTAAATATTATTCATTTTTCAATGTTTAGATGACTTGTATTTAATAAGAGTTGATTTACTCTTATCATTTTCTATTTTTTAATTCCTGTGTCAAGTCAATAACGGGCGATTATTATTGGAGCGAGGGAGTAATAGTTTTAGTGAACCATTCATGAAGCCTAAAGAGCTGATTTTATTAAGGGCGAAGTATTCACATGATTTTATAAGATTACCGGTAAATCCCTATGTTATGCATTAATTACTAGTAACTTCGTAAAAGAAAAAAGGAACTATTATAGGTAAAAATCAGTAGCTTTGATACGAAGGTATGGGGAGATTAAAAGGGAGGATTGAAAGAGTAGCAATAGATGGATAGCATCTTCAAAGGATTGATGGATTCTTCTGGCGCGCCTTAGTCTCATAAGCTTATGCCTATTCCTGCCTTTTGGGAGGTAGACTTGGGCACCAAGCTATCTGTTGTCCTGACACGGAAAGGTGTGGCATTCACCTGAACGAAAAAAGGATTTCCTAAAACAAAGATAGGCGGGGAAGACGAGTAGACTCCACAAAGCAGAAAAAATCCCCATGTTATGCATTATTTACTAGTAACTTCGTAAAAGAAAAAAAAGAACTATTATAGGTTAAAATTTACTGATTTTTACTCTATTACTCCTTCCATTCCATATTAAGTGAATTTTTTAGGGATTTTTCATTGTTCAAAATAATTGAATTGCTCAAAGTTCAAAATAGATAGATGTTTGAAACTTTTTCCATATTTGCGTTTTCATTTATTGAAGTTTTATATTTTCTAGGAGATAAATCACACTACTTGCAAAGTTATATTTATGATTTTACAAAGGGCAATAGTGGAAAGTATGATTCAAATTATGTCCTTAAATATTTATCTTAATATATATGCATTGCCTCTCAAATTTCACTTAATATGAAATGAAGGGACTACTATATATAACTTAATTATATCTTACCATATGAATAGTTAATGATGGTCCTGGTTTTTGTTGCAGACTTTCATATATAAAAGAATGACGCTTTCTACTAATGTCTTTCTTTTGTTATATTTTTTAAAAAAACATTTAGGTTCTTCATTAACTTTTTACTATTTAGAGTTGGCAACAAACTGCATACATCTTATTCTTTCAAATCCCACCGGATTACGATGGATATGATGTTATTATTGTTAAACTAAAAATGAAGAACTGTCACTTTTCCCTTTACAAGAATTGTTAATATTTTACTTTTCTTCTACTTAATTTGTGTTTTACATACTGGAAGAATATTTACTTTCTTTTTTAGTCTTGAAATATTTAGAATATTTATTTTCTTTCTAAGTCTAAGATTTTCATTAATTACAGAATACTATTTACTTTCTTTTAGTTTAGTACTTCCTCTATTTCATATTAACTGAATTTTTAAGGTAATGCAGACATATTAAAAAAAATATTCAAGAACAAAATTTGAATTATATT
Organism: Solanum dulcamara; assembly: GCF_947179165.1. Lineage (NCBI taxonomy): Eukaryota > Viridiplantae > Streptophyta > Magnoliopsida > Solanales > Solanaceae > Solanum > Solanum dulcamara. The sequence continues at coordinate 70,195,847 of NC_077244.1, forward strand.
TTCTCCTATTACTCTTTTTGTTTAATCAGCCTCATAAAGATGATTAAATGTGAAACCATAAATACAAAAAGTCTATAACTTTGTAAGTAATATAGTTTAACTCCTAGAAAATTACAAAACTTCATTAATGCAAAGGGTAAACATGGAAAAATATTCAAACATTTCTCTTGAACTTTGAACAATTCAACTATTTTGAACAATGAAAAAACTCTAGAAATTCAGTTAATATGAAATAGAAGGAATATCTATAAGAAAAATAACATATTTTATTTTATTTTATTCCCCTTAGTTCTCTATAAATAGTGATATATATAGTCTCTTATTTTTAATGCAAAAAACAATATAAAGAATCAATGAAATAAATTTTGTTTATCCTCACTTAGATTTTCTCTCCCGTTTCTTCAATTACATAACAAGAATATCTATAGATTAGAAGCTGATGATGTGTCTCACAAAGACCAAACTCAGCAGGAATATAATTTATACCATCTTTAGACCATAAAATACATATGATTTTTGAGAACATTAATTATATACTAAGATTGTAATCCCTGCCCACAAATATATAAAACTGTACTTGTGTAAATGTTCACACTCTTGTACTTTAGGCAATTATAGGTACAAATGTATATACCTATTAGTTGTCAATTTAAACAATTAAGAGAGAATTAATTATATTTTTTTTAACTTTATTCTTAGCATTAATTATTCTAGAATTAAGAGACACATAAATAAATAAAGATCAAAAAATTAATAAGGGGTATATTAATCAAATAACACTCCTAATTAATGTTTTCTTAAGGGTTGTGCAAAACCTTATCATAACAACTAATATGGGACGAAATGAGTACTATTTCGTAAATATTTATTATGCTATATATATAGTACAAGGTAGGGGTCAATGTCTAATTCCGTCACCACGCGAAGTAAAAGCCTGGATAGCTTAATATTAAAAAAATGTATATACATTCAATTGCATAATATATGCAATTTTAACTTGAATTAAGTGATATATACTTGTACAAAGCTATCAATTCGAATTCAGAACACTTTAATCAAATTGTGATTTGTGACCCTATATATAGAGACTAAAGAGTTAAGCACATTTAACCCCATGATGTTTATTTATTTTCACAGTACATAACTATAGTTCCTGTTCAACTGAATTTTAACAACCAAATCAATTAAGTAGTGTTTTCAAATTAATTGCATGACAAACGAAAGAAACTAAAGGGCACTTTTAGAACCAATAAGTACTTATTAATATATAGTACGTACGTAAACGGCATATATATATATATCCTCCAGAAATTGTATACCTTCATGTTGGTCGAAAAAATTACTGTGGATCTTCAAACTCCTCCAAAATAGGCCCTGAGCTTGAACAAGTACCAAAATAAGATGAAAACCTCAGATTGTTTTCATCTTCTTGCTGGTGATTAATATAACTTGGTTCTTGTTGTACGTCATGAGATGCTTGTTGTACCAAAGATGTCATCGATGATGATTTCGACGATTCGGCAGAATTCAGTGTTTTAGGGTTGAACCCTGTGCAAAAAAACAAGTATAAGATAGGGACTTGTGTTAGATAATTAAGTAAATAAAAGTATCAGGTTGTTTCTAACGGTTTAAATTTTTTGATGAGACCGTGACACACTTTAACATGTTAAAAGGGTAGACAAGTTTCTAAAATTTCAAGTCTTGGATTTTTATGTGTTCAATATATGAAAAATGAATTAGCTAGGCACACATGACATGATGAGGCAGGTTAAAGACAATTTGCTAAGCTTTTTTTCCAAAAAAAAGTATTTTCGAGGAGGAGTAGTAATTTGTATTTGCTTAATCAATTTGAAAAATACTTTACAAATATTAAAGCATCAATTTCAACTTCTGAAAAAAAGTTATGATATTGCTCAAATCATCCAGTACTCTTACCTGTAGGATGATAAAAACTGGGCGAGACGCCAAAGTTCAAATCATGAGCATTATTATTGTAATTACGGGAAGAATTTGGGAGAAAATTATTGGGTGGAAATTGGGCGTGTTGATGATGATTAGTAGTAATTAGGTATGATGTCCCAAATTGATCAGTTTTGGATTGAACCCTTTCTGGGAAATTGAGTTTAGCTTTGTTTCCTTTAAATTTAAGTGCAGCTTCATCATATGCAATTGCAGCATCCTCTGCAGTGTGGAAAGTACCCAACCATACTCTAACAGCTTTTTCCGGGTCACGGATTTCGGCCGCCCATTTTCCCCAAGGTCTTTGCCGAACACCTCTGTACATTCGCCTTCTCCTTTCATTCCCTTCACATTTTCACATAATGCCAATATCAATAATTCAAAATTCATCGTCACCCAAATAAAATTTGACTGATTATGATCAACAAGTAACAAATATATATATATATACCTTGTTGTTGATTGATCTGAGGTAGTTGGTTTTGCATAGCTGCAGTAGTACTAGACGATTGATGAGTTAGGGTTAATGATGGCTTATTATGATGCGCGGAGGAAGCTGAAGAAGAAGAAGAATTGCTAATAACTTGTGAGAGGACAGCAACCATAGTAGACATGTCATGTTGAGATCGAGCTGATGAGTACATATGATTATTATTATTATTATTATCATCGTCTTTCTCCTCCTCTTCCGATTGATTGCGCCTTTTCCCATATCTATTTCGATCCATTTTTTTTATAAAAAAAATAAATTATATTTCAAGAATAAGAGCTATTTATGATTCATTCAAAGTAGCTAATTATGATAACTAACTACTGAAAAACAAGTGAAAGAAGTTGAAAAGTAAGAAATTGAAGAATGAAATGAGATAGCTAGGGTTTACAACTGAGAGACTATATATCTTGGATGAGTGGAGAAGTTAGAATATTTGTTGGTCATACTACTAATTTATTTGTCGTTATTAATGCTCATTTTTCAAAACTATTTTTCAATCGATTGGACAATAGTCGAAATTGGAGATTATCCTATAGAACTCATATATAGTGTATATAAGAATTTTTTTTTAAAAAAAAAGATCCTTTTTTTGGCGCCTCTTGGTGGAACACAATCTGAGAGACCTATTCTTTTTTTTTTCTTCTTGTTTTCTTCTTTGAATACTATGTTCTCTGTTTTATTTTGTTTGTTCTTATATTTCTTTTTCGTTTATTTTAAAAAGAATGTATTTTTTTAAAAAAATAAAATTGTTTGATTATAACTTTTCACATGAGATGTTTAAGATCACAATATTAAAAGGAATTTTGTTATAGTTGACATATCTTTAATTTAATACCATAAAATTCAAAAGTCCTTTTTTACTTTCATAAATTTCGTATCAAGTCAAAATAAGACAAATAAATTAAAACGGAAAGAGTATCTTTAAATGTTGCTTGCATAATGTCATGCCACTGGTGTACATTTCCCTTCTCCTTAATTGTTGTGCATATACAGAAGAATAACAAAAGGAAACTCCCAAGGAGACAAATATGAAAAGGGAAACTGTTTGTTGAATTCACTATATCTAAATAGTTGTGTGTAATCCTATTATATCTATTACGGTCAATTTGTTTTGTGGTCCATTACATTCTTTTTGATTTTATTTTATATCAAATCTTCGAGAAATTTTATTCTTACAATGCGAAATTGAGCAGATTTGTCCTATTTTAATTCTTTAGCTAACATATATATATGTCCTTACTTTAAAATACTTGGTCCATATGCCCTTATTTTAAAGTTTTCCCACTTAATTAACCTAGTTATGAAATTAATAATTAGTTAATTGACATTAGATCTTGACAGATCGATATTATTTTATAAGAAAACTTCGTCTTACACGACCTGATAGGGAGAAAATATTTGGTCCCACGCCATGCACATACTTTGAGGGCATATTAATAACATGTTTGGATTGACTTATTTTTAAGCAGTTTATAAGTTGAAAATTGCTTATAAGTTGGAAAAAAAAAAAATAGGTGCAGACCAACTTTTTTTTTGACTTATAAACTGCTTTCAACTTATAAACTGCTTAAAATAAGTTCATCCAAATAAACCCAATTATTTATTGGGGCTTATTTTAAACACAAAATGATTTTAAGTTGGTCAGTCAAACACTCAAAAAAAGCTGAAAACAGCTTATAAGCCAATTCAAACGGCCTCTAAGGATTATTTTTTTTCTATTCAAATTATACATTGTACAACTTCCTCTATATTTCATATTCTCCATGTAATATACTAATAGATTATGAAATTTATATGATTATTTTAGAAACGTATTCGGTAGATGTTTATCCTAATATTTCAAATACTATATCTTAGCACTAGCAGAACACATTTTTTTTTGGGTGGGTGGGGGGAGATGCTGTGAATGATTTTAAAATGTAGAATGAAAGTGTGAGTAAACTAGTCATAGATGATTATTGATGTTACAGGTCAAGTCAATACTTGTCCATCCAGGGGGGAAGAAATCATATAGGAGAAAATAATAAGATAATGAAAGTTTTAAAAAACCGGAAGACTTGGTCAGCAAACAGAAATACTTCTAACTTACTGATTTTTGCTTTTATTGTCACCATCAATCCAAAATTAAAAGTTTCCTTTATTTTGAAATAAAATTGAAAACGACAATTTTATTCAAACATATCACCATGCATGTATAGTTGGTAATTTTATTAAATTTTAACAAACAGATGAGTATGATCAGACTAACAAATTATAGAAGTCTTGAGTTTTATCTTACATTGCAAATTGACATAGTGATTGCTACTTAATTTGATACATAAAAGGAGACTATCGATAAAAGTGAAAGAACACCAAATTTGGAAGTTTTTAATGAGTAAATGTCAGTACACAAACCTCTTAAATTGGGAATAAAAAAAGAGTGAAATGCATGGTCCCAAGTCCCAACTACCATTTGATTTTGCATTTGATAATACGACAAGCTAAAATAGGACATTTGATTGTGTCAACGGAAACACTAAACATATCTTGGACTTAACAAAGTAGACTGGCCAAGTGTTACTAGAAGAAACCAGACTAAAAGCTAGCTTGTGTTGAATCTCTGACAATTTTTCGAACCGAAAAAATCTCATGTCTACAAGTTGTGGGAGACTTCTTTTTGTTTCACCAATTAAGAAAACCACTTTTACGATCTAAACCCAGCATCAAGCTCTTTAACTTGTTGGGATTAAATAGCAAAGTAATTTGTAGATAGTCACAAAAGGAATTTGCAACATCCTCTCACCCTGACGAGATTACATTTACTCAGTCAGTACAAAGGTAACGAGCTTCCTCTGAACTTTTATCAACAAAATAAATAAGAACACGAGTATGAAGAAATATAATTAAGTACAACTTTCTGGGAAATAGGAAAGAAAAGACGAAATGAGACATCCAAAAACAAAACTTTTGACACCATTGGGGAACAAGCTAGAAAATGGTGATTTTAACAGGACATCACACAAATCAACATTTGTATGTACAATTCTTGTATGATCATGAAGTTGGCTGGATCCTTTTGAGCCGCATATATTCCAAAAACTGGGAAGGTAATTCTGCTAAAAGTGCTTGAAGGACAGAGTCTCCACCTACAAATCAATGCAAAGGAGAAATCAGGTCACATACAGAGAAAGCCCACTCACATCTATCCTCCTCTTCAATAAGAGATGGCTCCTGTTAAGCGTTAAAATGACCTACTTTGTACATCCCGGAAGGGAACAAATTGGACTATGTCACGCACTGCAACACATCCATGTGTTGATTCAAGCCTCTCTTTATCAGCGTCTAAAATCTGTGGACATACAATATGGGAATTGTCTTTACACCATTAGACGATTTAATACTGTTGATAATACTGCATCTGGATAAAGAGTAAATACACACCTCCATTTCCTTGAAATCAGCTCCTCCAACCCCAACAATAAGAATTGACAATGGCAAACCCGCCGCATGAACAAGGGCATCCATTGTTTCTTGGAGATCTGTTATCACTCCGTCCTAGGATTTTTGTAATAATGTAATCAGCACATTGAAATAACCATATGAAAATTACTCGCAAATGGGCATAATGAAATTCAGCCTTTACCAAAATTAGATAGAGTTTCACTCCAAGTGAAACTCAAGTTAAAGGTTTTCCAGACCACTTTTATGTGGTTTCAATGGGATATTTACATATACATATTTATATCTCTACATATCAGTACCATTTGCCTAGCTTAATTGAGCAGGGCTTGATGGAAACTCAGGCTGCCAAGAAAGAAGAATTCCCACTTACCAAGCCAAAAAATTCTGATAGGGGAGAAGAGATCAATTGGCTAAAACTCTAATCAATGGAAAGACAACATGCTAGCACACAATGGTTAACCTTTTACTTGACCTAAAAACCAGAACCAGCAGGAAATAATATGTACCGTGATTATTAACAAAATGAAGTACTTCCGCTCGCCCTTCATCAAAGACTGATTTGCTATATCTGCAGCTGACGTAACAACTGGTCCAAATATAGTTGGTCCTGCAAGTGAAACATTATAAAGGGCACTCATGTATGCCGTCATGATACCCTGGATTCCTTCCACCTAGAATAAGAAAATACTAATTAACAAAATAAGATGATAACCAGAAACAAGGGAATTCACAACATTAAAATATAACAAATTGGCACATTTAATGCTTTTCTGGACATACCTCACAGTAGTCACTGCTGCCATTTAGATTGAAGCAATGAGAAACAGGGCCATCAATTGGCCGCGCTCCGAAACCCCAAGCAGGATAACGTCGGTCTCTATCGTAGAACTGCAATACCTCTTCAGCGTCCAAGATGGCCTGAAATTTGAATTCTGATTTAATGAAGTTATTCTTATGAAGGAAAATATAAGATCATTATGTACAAGACCAGTTTCTCACTCTCTGGTAATCATTTGGCCGTCCTGAAGGATCGATATAATGCAATGAATCAGGTAAGCGTGGATTTCCATTTGAAGCTGAAAAACACAACTCGTGTGAGAGAACGAATGCATGCTGAGATGAAAAATAAGAAATATCCAATATCGATAGCAGAAGAAAGCTAAGAGAAGCAAATAAATACAAGTGTAACTAATGGAATCGACATAATAGATGCATATCATTTTGAAGGGGCAAATCAAACTTCGTCATACTATCACATCTTTCAGTTAATCCAAGCAATTCTTACTGTAATCAGTGTAATGAGACTAAAGAATTCCTGTGGATGTGGAGTAAAGTGCCACAAATGTGCTAGATTCAACATGATACAGATACAGTCACACAGACAATCAGAGTATACAGAATATTATGGGAACTTCAAGCCCCTAAGGTGGCTCAATCTAACACCCCCAATGCCAAAATGGAAAAGGGGTCAGAGATAATTATCAAAAGTTGGTGAAGGCAACACAATATGCCCATGCATAGCTACAGAATTATAAGCAACTTTGCTCAAACCTGATATCATGAAGGAGAAAGAGTACAAAACATATACACAGACCAATACATACCAGTAAAGTCAATGGCCACCATGAAGTTAAGTTCATAGCCCCATGCCAAGTAATCGAGGAATGTATGCTGTGTTTTCTCGAAAAAGCTTTCCACAAAAAGCTGGCTCTTTAGGACCTGGTAAAATTGTGACCTCAATGACCAAATGCAGAAAGTTTAAAGTAGAAGTATCTTTTCCTGACAACACAGATTTTTACCTTGTTTTGCGAATTTTGTCCTAATGCAGCTGGTGTGAAAAGATTTGCACTCGAACCAGTCGAGTGCAACACTTCTAAATCTGCTAGTGATTTCTGAACCTTGCTGACAATTGGCATAGGAGAAAGACTGTCAGTTTCCAGTCTGTAGAGGTCAGAAATGCAAGAAGGATAAAAGAAAGGTCATTTACCCAATTAAATCATGCTTTCCGTTTGAATTGAAGTCATAACACTCAATAGTCAATGGACTGTCCTGCATTTGTTCAAATGTTATTGATAACATAATACAGTTTCCAAACATACTCGAAGAATGGTTATTATTTAGAAGATACATCCCCGCCAATTTAGTAAGATTATTAGAGGTACAGGCCCTCAATTCAAAGCTATAGATGACTACTATAAGATGAGGAACTTTGATTGTATTCTGCAATGGGCAATGCATAAAACACTTCTAAAGAATCTGGATAATAAAATTATTTAACTAGCTAAAAAAATCAGAAAATATCATATTAGATTATAGAGCAAAAACAAAAGAGGACAGCCTAAGGGGTGTGATCTAGGCAGCCTATCCTGAGCATCAGTGGCTGATTCCACGGCTCGAACCCGACCTATAGGTCACACGAAGACGACTTTACCATTGTTCCAAGGCATCCCTTCAGATTAAAGAGAAAATACATGGAAATTCTTCTAAGTGAGAGCACATGTTCTGCCAAAACTCAGTATTGCAAACTGTATGGGCGAATCTCAACTAATCAATGTGTAAAAGATAACTAGCTACACTTAAATCCAAATATCTACGATTGAGTTAGCAATCCACAAAAAGTATGGCTAATGACTGCATGAAAAGTATTTCTTTTGCATCAAATTCAAAATTCTATAGAAAATTCTAATTATTACTTACTCATACCAACATCTGATTCACATGGAATAGCATATGGTCTCATAGAAAGAGGCATTCTAGCTCGTAGCATTATCTGTTTCACAGGGTTTCCTGTTTTCCCCCTTCCAAAATTCTACATTTTGGGGGGAGGGTCTCAGAAATTCTTTTAGGAAGCACAGGGAGGAACATTTCTTTTATACCTTACTTCCAACTTGTTGAATATTCACGGTAACTGGTTTCCAATTTGGAGTATGATCATCTTTTATAACTTCTGTTTTGCAAATTGGAACCACCATTCCACTCTCTGTAAATTTAGATATCACCAAAAATGGATCCTGCCACAAGCAATAAGATTTTGAACTTATATCCATTACACAATTCAAAACGGCAAAAGATGAAACTACTCTGATGAGTTCTTACGCTTTTTGAGAACAAATCCTTGGACACCAATTCTGAACATCTCAATTTCAACTCTACAGTAGTCTTTGAGGCAACACTTTCTTCAGCACAAACAGTAAGCTTACCAGATTTTTGGGCATGCGTTGGACCAGAAGATTGTTCTCCAGGTATAAGGTCTAAGGTCAGGGACCCGTTTGACTTTGTGACAATCTACAAGGAAATTCAATAATCATAGTATTAATAAGAAAAAGTTAACTTCATACGTACAACTATACAACAACAACCCAGTGAAATCCCACAACGTGGGGTCTGGGGAGGGTAAAGTGTACGCAGACCTTACTCCTACAAAGATAGAACGACTGTTTCCGAGAGACCCTCGGCTCAATAGAAGCATAAAAAGAGGTCAGATAAGGCTAAGAAGTTCAAAGCAATATGGGAAAGCAAATAACGAAAGCAACACAGATAAAATAGAGTAATTGAAGTACAGAAAGTAATGGATAATAATAGAAATCAGAGCACAAGAAATTACAGTGCACTAATGCGCCTACTAATACGGAAGAATTCATACGTACAACTATATTGATTCTGAAATCATTAGTTGGAATTAAAAAAGCTGGATGCAAGAAGTTAAACAAGAAAAATATATCAAGCAGTAATAAAGCAGGCATCAAATGTGTCTATTATCTAGCTGGTAACATTAATAACCTTTGGAAATAATCAGGCAGAATAGGATGATTGTCAAGCAAATGCACAATATTTTACGACCAACCAACACAAAAGAAAACCAGTCGTGGGATATGCATAACCGAGTTACACAAAGTATAGAGCCTTAAATGCAAAATGTGTAGTCTCTAAGCACTTCAGTTCACATACCAATTACAGCCTCAATATAAGTCATGTCTCCTACACCATAAGTAAGAAACTATGGTGACATTATAAGTTCAAAAATAAAATATTGGATTGACAGTGATCAGCACCTCAGATAATGTGCAACTAGCCTCACCAAGAAAGTCCTGATCCTCCAGTTTAAGCATCTGCATAAGTTATGCAGACTTCGATATATTAGTCACAAGCCATGATTATATATGTTTGTATCCTCTAATATTGCTTGAAAAAGAAAATGGTTTGTTCATTTGCCCATAGACGGTAAATTATGGAACAGATAAATGAACTGCAAGGCACATGACATGTAATCATCAGGTAAGATATGAAACTTATTGTCCAACAGCCTGTACAGATGATAATGTAGCAGAGTGAAGAAAATGGAAACAGAAACGCTTAGTTTTACATGTTTATCTTACTAATGCTCTACTGCAAGTACAGGTGAATTAGGAGAAGTTCATGGCTTATTTTAGGTGTCAACGGATACAAGGATCACATAAAATCTAGAAAACCTCGCGCTCTAGAAAAAGAGCAAGTTCGGCCAACTTCTAAAATCTGCTTCTTTTGTAAAGAATTTTTTGTCAACTGGAGTTTCACCAAATAGGTACTTTTGAATGATAGCAGTTTATGATTGGCCAATCTAGTGTCAAATTTTGAAAGAGAACATGTAAAAAATCACTTTATAATTAGTATTATTTAAATAGATAATGATTTGCGAGGGTGTTTCGGAAACAGCCTCTCTACCTCCTCGAAGTAGTGGTAAGGTCTACGTATACTCTACCCTCCCCAGACCCCACTTAGTGGGATTTCATTGGGTATGTTGTTGTTGTAAATAGATGATGATTTAAATTATGAGAAACTTTAATTGAGTTTTTCAATTTCATTTAATTAAAATGTAAAAATTAAAATCACAAAACAAAGAGTAGCATGTTTTTTAGACTTGAGTCATAGATGTATCGCCGACAATGCATAAGGTTTCTTTTTGTTTCCTACTCATATACCTTGACATCTTGATTATGAAATTGAGTGTCAACATCACAGACACGGAACCTGAGATAAAAAGAATCTCGTAAGACAAAAGAGAGGTATCTAATTAACAGAAACATCGGATTCTGAAGTGTCAAGACTCACACCAAATTCTGCACTGTCTCAAAATGATAGGCAATAGTATACTTTGTAATCCACTTGGGATTCAATGAGTTTGGAACTACTTCTGTACGGCCAAGCTCTTGCAATGAACCATCTCTTCCTTTTGAATAAATGACTACCATAGGATCGCTCTGTAAGCAATCACAACAGAGCATAATAATTTGGTAAAGTCAAACACATTTTTAGGCCAAGAAATGGACAATAATGCTATCAAATAAAACGCATTGAAATTAACAACAGAACCATTCATGTAAGAAAAGAAAGGAACAGAGAGGGAGGGCATGCAACTACTAACACAGTGCATAATTTAATTATTTAGAGTAACGAAATAGTATACTTCTTAGTTAGGTGGACATGACTTTATTCAACATCATAGAAATACATAAATCATAAACCCCACAAAAGTCAGTAAGTCTCTAAAAGGCCAGTTCAGAGAGGGAAGTTTCTTAAAAGAACTTGTGATATCTGGTATAGAAGTAAGAACAGACAATTACTTTCTATCACAAACTCTGGAGTGAGTCTGATAACATGAACCATATTTCTAAAGCTAATTATAGATATAAATTGAAGATATCAGATAGTAGAAAGGAGCAGCAACTACTATTCGTATCACATGAACAACAACCTGTATGATTGATACACAGTTCTGGAAGTAAAGTTCCATCAACCTTTCACTACACTAGTTTGTCTCGAGAAGCTAGCTTTGGAGGATATCCTATGTAAACTATCTGAACAGTCTTCTGGATCTAACCTTAAGCATTAACGCGAAACTTGATCATTAAAATGATTGCACTAATGAAATAAAAAAATTCCGAGTGCAGACATAATGCTTTGCTCCAACTATGAAAATGAAGTTACAGAAATTGTATATTGATAACAACAAGTAATATTTAAGCAGTATTCATGAAACACATCACGTGAAAGTCAGTATTTGTCATTCACATTACCAAACTCTAACGATTAAGGAACAAACCTTGGAAAGCACATCGCGATCACGCAAACCAGTAGCAGATAGAGACAACTGCAAGTGAATAGAATAGTTTAAACCAAAAAGCACTGTAAAAGGAAGATTTCAATATTTACAGTTAATCGTCAATGTTTAATTTTGTCATAGGCTCACTAGAATGGATAAATAGCTTGTAAATAGTGATGGGCTTGCAAAATGATTTCAAACAGAAAAATGATTAATAAGAACCTCACACAATCTGATATAGCTTACATCAAAGTAGCAGCATCGGGATATTTACGCTATAGGAAACCAATAGATAGAGATTTTACCATCAATTTGAAACACCTAATACTTTTATCTTCCTTTTCAGCACAGTGTAAAATATTATTAAACTAACAGTCGGTCAATTACTTTTATGCAACTTGGCAACCTTCATATTTATATTTGGCCTTTCATCCCACTGGACCATCGCTGGAAAAATGTAAAATGCAAAAAATATCCAACTACCAAATTGATCAAGCAAAGCGTGATAACTCCTTAGAAACACCTTTAGCTAGAAGTCTAATTTTTTTGGATTTTAAATGAATAACTACTCTCTGTAGGTGACCTTTTAGTTTATAGAAGGCAATTTAGTTTTATAGCATAAGGTAAATGTTTTGAAATGACTGAATTTGTAGGTCATAGCACCTTTGAGGTAATATCTACATCTTAATTTAAGAGCCAAACTAAATAGGTCAGCTATAATCTGCAGCTAAATTGCTCGGACTCCGTGCGGGTGTGGATCTAGAGGTCAGATCCTTCATGGTCTAGATTTTAAGATTTGGGGGTACGAATCCAAGTGCGGGGATTAGGCTAAAAATAATTCAAATATATAAAAATAGAGTTATATGTCTAAATTATGAGACATTATGTGAAAAACTTGAGGTATTCCAAGGAGAAAATATTGATCAAGAGGAGAATCCCAGAAGGTAATATAAGGAAAAGAACTGACATAGAAATTTATATATACAAGATACTCCATTTTCTTCAATTTCACCTTAGTTTTTGTTTTGATTCTAGAAATCAGTGTATCCGTCCTAAATTTTTCCTACGATTTTAGTCAAAGTATCCAAAATCGATTGAGCAAATCAGGTATGGATCGCACACCCATGTTGTGTCGATACGGTTGCGGCAATGAAAGTGAAGAGTCCAAGCAACTTAGCTCTGCAGTCAAACTTGATCAATCTAAGTCTTGATAATTGGGAAAGTGTCGAAGTAAAATTACCTTTCCAGAAGCTGGAATCTCAATCATGTTAATTAAAGTATAGATCACGTTCATAATGAACATTAATCACATAACACAGACTGAGTGCCTTATTAAGCTACATCATACTATCACTAGCTCCTACTTGAGATGCACTAAGGTCAACTAACATTCCCTCTTCTGACTTCTCCCGTGTATATTTTCGAGAAAATTACTTAATTTAGCAGCTCGAACCAAAATAACTACCAAAAGTAGCCTTACATCCTTTTCTTTGGTTAACTAGCCTTAAATCCTTGTTTTATTACAAAGTGGCTAACGATTCCGTCTCTTCTTTGTGCTTCTCTTCGTTTCTACTTCGCTGCGTTTTTCTTCCTTATATGATCACTAGTTTTTTTCTATTATAACCAATATTCAATTTATTAGACATAATTAATCTCATCTCCGCCATCAAACTCACTTTATTTAAATACAATACATAACTCAATCTTTATCTTAATAGTCGTTTTCAAATCAAATGATATACCTAGACCTTTCTACATAGACTAAGTTTACCAGGAAAAAACGATTTTCTTTCGAGTGGGTGTTGTTGGAATATATGGGGTACATTTTGGAGTTAATTTCGTGCATAGAATATTGTTTGGTTGCTTGGAAAGAGACGAAGATGAGCTAAAACTCCATTGAACCTCGCTTAAGCTTTCTTTTGAAAATTCTGATTTTTGAAATTGGAATTTGTTTCGAGTGGGTGTTGTTGGAATAGATTGGGTACATGTTAAGGAGTTTGAATAAATATTTTGGGACGATTTGGTAGAGATGTGAGGTGGTTTGAATTGAAATTTGAGCAATGGTTTGAAGGAAGAGGATGACGTGTTTGCATGTATAATTGTGTATCGCTTGTGTATCTCATACCCCATGTGTATCCCATGTGTATTTCCATGTATACAAGTGTGTAAGATACATGTGCGAAACATGTGATATACATGTGTAGCAAAGAAACTTTTCAACTACGAATTATGACTCCAAACTAGTTCAAATCACCTCCAATATTCCTCAAATTTTGTATATTGCCTCGCCCTTGTGTTCTCAACAAATTTCAACCATATTCATTAAGAAAAATCCTTTTTTTTAGGTTTTTGACTGTTGTATATCATTGGTAAATTTTTGTTGGCCAAAAATAGTTAAATAACATTCTATGGTTAAGTGGATGTCTTATACTTTGGGACATTCCCGTAATTCTTTCTATGTTTTTTCTTCTCTTCACTTACCAAGAAATTCAATCATGGATAAGGTACACACTATATTATTTGCATTACATTCTCAAGAACCTTGTAAGAACAGGGGACGACAAAACATGAAAGAGGCAAGAAGAGACATAGTCATATCAAATATCATATCACATGCAAAGTAGGTATGGAAATTAGTTGGAATCAGCTATATCAATCCTCAACGCATCCATACTTCCTCAGTATATTCATAGTTCACAATCCAAAACTATGGCAAATACACGAGCAAATTGTCTGATCAACTTACTTTATGCTCTCTATTCTTCCTTCCACACCCAATGCTCGCGCCCACCCCCACATTCAATTCCCATCGACTTGGAAGCGAACAATTAACTTTAAAATATTTGCTGTGATACACCTATAGTATCCTCTCCTACCCAAAATACTTCAGTTTAGCAACATAATACATTGTTTCTTTGTTATGGACAAGCATCCCATCCCTTAGCATAGATATACAACAAAGTCAACTAGTCAGCACTAGTTCCTGGTCACAAAATTTTGATCTAAGTTGTCTATATCAACTTCATTGTCCCAGAAAAAATGTGGAGGGAGACATCTCATCAAGCTGGCGGTTCGTCAATCACGTAACAAGGCACATTCTGGAATCTTCTGCCCACAGTCAATACCAATTAATTTTGCAGTCCAATCTGATAGATGTCAAGAAACTGCACTACATCCTTACCTAACACAAATTCTCCATCAAAGATCTTAATCAACCACAATGATCCAAATAAACTCTAACAAAATCATGGGGAAATGTGGAGGACACATCTACTCAGGCTATCAATTCAGAAATGGAATATTAAGGCAGTTTTCAAATTATCTACTTCCGGTCAAAGCCAAGTAAACTTCTAGTCCAATCTAATAAAAAGTCAAAATCCAGCTACATTTGCTCATCTAAGACGGATTTTCTCAGTGAAGATGTTAATTCAACTAAAACCGATCCAATTAAATTCTAATCAGCTGGATACATAAATCCGCACTCATTAACAGTAACTAAGTCATCTGGTGATACATATACACTTGTATAATAAGAGTAAAATGTAGAAAAACAGAGAGGATACAGAACCTCGACGTGCGAGTAGAGCCCTTGGTAACCGCGAGACTTGAGAAGAGCATCGACGGCTTCGTTATGACCGTTGTTTTGATTTGCCACGTAAGCACCGGTACCGCCAACCGCCGAATGTCCACCGTTCTCGTCGGAGCAGCAATTTCCCATAGCTGCTACCGCTGCCGATTGTTACAAATTTCAGGAAGCTACAAATCCAAATATCTGCACGCAGATACGTTACTGTGTGTAATGTAATGACAACTTTGGAAGAGAGAGTCAGAGAGAGGGAAGAAGGGACAGGGGTGGGTCCAACTACTGCCCGCGTTAGTCCAAAAGTATAATAAAATAAAAGCGCGTTTATATGTTGAAATTATCTAATATTAAAGTTCGAATATATATATTATCACAAAGTAAGAAAAATATTCTTCTATAGTTATTAACTTACGATTATCATAGTATGTAGTTGGTTTTATTTCAAGCTTAGTTAGATTCGTGGAAATAATCTCTTACAAATTAAATTAAAAAAAATTAATGAATATATTTTAAGTCTTAAAAATGAATTTGTCATTATATTCAATAAAGTTATACTTGTTTTGCTATATGCAATAAATAATTATCAATATCATATTATTAAGTGAAGGTCAGGACCGACTAAATAGAATATCCTCCACCCCACACTCGAGAGGCTGCCCACAAAGGTGAAGAATGGACCACGAGTTTCTCGAACCAAAACAGACCCAATTGCCTATTCGTCATTTAGACCAGCCACACACACTCACAAGTACAACTTAGGTTCACGTCAATTGATTTTTACAATAGCAGTTTAAAGACACTTGAATAAAGAGTTAGAGGAAATTTCCCAAGGAAAAAGTTAAGTCAAAACTGCTTTGTGAAGAAACAGACGAATATAACAAGTAGTACTCCTATGTTATTTTGTGTTAGGTACGTTACAGGTGTACAGAAATTCACTCTAATCTCTAAACGTTCGAGCAAATATTATAATTGAAAAAGGAAAATCTTAACTAGCGTCTGCTGACCCCATACAATGATAATTCTATCAATCACCTGCTCAGACTTTTTGTTGATTGAACTAATGCCCACTTGCGCAATCAAATCTGCACCTATCATTGTCTTCTTATTTGTGTTTAACAGACTAGCATGACCATATATTCTAACACTTTGTGTTGGCAGGCAAGAGGTCAACCACTAGAGATTCGTTTTACCAGACAGACAGTGAAGCAAAACAAAATACCAACCTCAAATGACACCAAAAGATGAATAAAGTGAATCCTAATTTTACAACTATTAACCACAACTGAGTAGACAGAGAGAGCTTGCTTCCTAAAACAAGTCTACATTTTGCCTCCACGGCTCAACAGATTTCTCCAAAAAGAAAGTTAAGACTATTGATGATATTCTTTTACATGCATATCATTCCGTCAACAACCTAATCATCAAAAGTCTAACCAAGGCCAAGACGCCTTACAAGTGAATACTCGAATGACATGGAAGAAGTCCCTTCTTGTATTACAGCTTCTGATGAAGCATATTGCTGCAGAACAGGAGGAGCATAAGGAGCTGAAGGGCCAGAGTAGTAGTTGCGTGTAACAATACTCTCTTGAGGTGGCAGCATTCCTCGCTCTACTCCCGAGTACAATTGGTAATTCTTGTCATTTAGCTCCATGAGATGTGGCAGCGACGGGACCCCGCCTTGCATTGATCCATACCTGCCAATGGGACAATTTAAGATCACCCTTCTATATTTATTAAGTTTGAAAATGGACTGATACACTAAAAAATTATAAACAGAGGAGCAATTTGTTTTTTTGGTAATAACTATGAAATATTACCATCGACAAACAAAAATAACACACCTAAAGAGCACCTAACATCATATCCACCTTCCAGGAAGATTAATATGATTAAGTAGACGTCTGAAAAAAAAGACAAAAAACTAGGTACATAACCTTTAATCAATAATCTGCATCTATGAGCTTCTCTAGATTCCTGCAGAAACTCTATCCTCTATGTGACTTCTTTCTTTATCTGTGCCACCAACAAATTGATAGTTACATTTACACCTCTAAACGGATTCCAGTTTCTAGTTTGTCGTGTGTGATATATCACAGCACCCCACACTGCTGCCACCACTTCCTTCTTGAACACTTGAGACAAACTCTCAAACATGGGGCTAATAGTCGAACATCAACTTAATACATGCTAGAAAGTTTCTTTAACTAAAGCCAAAAAGATGTCAAACACAAAAAGATAATTTGAAGAGAGAAAGAACATCGTTGCTGAATTGCAAATATACACCCAACTGCTAACAGCAGGAAGTATTACTATCTTAATGTTAAGCAAGCAATTGAAACCCTCACGTCTTCTGCTCCCACCCCACAGCTTCTAGAACTGAAGGAAAAAGTAAATCCTCACAGAATAAAGAAAAGAATGAAAGCAAAGGACACGAAACCTGAGATATGGATTCCGTATATCGGTGGAAATGCCTTGAGTGACATGTGGTTGATGAGAATATGCATGACTGGGAGCAGTCAACTGTTTATGCTCCGCAACTGTAAGAGCACTCTCCACGAAGTTCGTGGTTCTAAGCCAACCATGCTGAGCACTTTGGAGTTCATAGACTCGTTGAGATTCCACAATGGGTGGAGGATGAAAGTGCTGCATTCTGGTCATATATGGATCCTCCGCCGAAGTGGGCATCGAGGAATACTTAACATGATGTTCCATATACAAAGCAGGAATTGTATTTGGTGGTGGAACATTGGCCAATGATGAACCCACTTTTGCTTGGGCACAAGACAGCATCTTCACCCGATCTTCTATGGCCCAGGAGGATGTAATCTTTGGCATGTCAACATTAGCAAAAGACTGGCCCACTTTTGTCAGTGGATGGGGCGGTGCTGCTGCTGTTACTGATGCAGCTAGGGGATGAAATAAGGATAATAAATTCCTCACCTGTATATTTCAAAGGCCCTTAATGAGCAGCAAGCTGTAAAGCATTTGCGAGATACCAACTAATGCTAAATATATTGGCACTCCATTTCTAAGAAAGAAATCCCTTACTTGATGATCATTTAGTCCAGGTTCAAACTTTCTGCCATGATAATTGTCCTTTATAGCATGTCTGAAAGAAGATTCTGGCAGGGGAAGACATTCCTTAAAAATTCGAAATTTCACCTGAATGAGAGCAATAGCAACATGAATCTTCGTAACTAGTTGCATAAGCCAATAACATGGATGAAGTGATAATTGTGAATCCAAATAACCTAGATATCAAGCATGTCAATAATACCAGATAAAAACCGAGTAGCTAAATTAATACCTTACCAGTCCGCGACCTACTACAGCAATAAAAGAACCCATATCAAGGGACGGATAACCAAGTGGTAAAGACCCTCTACCTCCATATACAAGATTAATGGTTTGAATAACCAAGGGAACAAAGTGAGGAAGGACAACAGCTGGCTCCTTAGTGGGCAGTTTTGGGGTAGAGTGACCGCATAAAAAATAATAACAATGTGACAAATAAAGAAGCCATAATAGGTTGTCCAAAAGAGAAAAGGGAAGTTATGATATATCTCTTGGTAAACAATATGAAAGATCACCCATCAAAAACAATGTCCGGTGTTCATTGGTCTAAGACTCTAAGAGGTTGTTTGATTGATCGTATCAGTATAATCTATCTCAACGTAAAACCCTGTGTAACTAATGAAGAAAAAAAAATCTCTGCATAACTATTGCAGTATTTTGTTGGTGGTATTAAATAACATCCGCATTAAGTTACACGAGAATTTATACAGGATAAAATATGGAACAAGAATATGGTATTAACAATATGAGGATTAAATTATTCAAATACTTAAGTAAGTAACCCTTGCATAACAATCCCTTCATTATTAATTACTGCATACAATTCCTTCATTATTAATCACCGTATGATTAAAAAAAATTATTTTTCACCGCATAAATAATCCCTGCAATTACAATACACATAATTACTGCATACAATTCCTTCATTATTAATCACCGTATGATTAAAAAAAATTATTTTTCACCGCATAAATAATCCCTGCAATTATAATACACATATAACTAGTGTCCGAACCAAATGACCTCTAAGTTCAATGGTCAATTACAATATCGATGTTTGGTGGTCTAAGACACTAAATTATCTACAGAGTAAAATTCAGAAACAAACTAGAATTAGAAATGCATAATCATGTATAATTTGAGCAAAAGCCAACAGATTTGAGATGTAACAATTTAGAAAATATCTGCAATAACTATTAATCCCTGTGACTAAAATAACAAGCTACAAACTTATACTAAAGATACATAAGAGTAGACAGAAGGATGTGGAATAAACTAGCAATGACTTTCTACTGATTGTGACAACATCATAGAAATGAATGCACCACGTGACTCAAAGCTTCTTTATCTTTGGTATTATTCAGATTGAAGCCTAGGAACTTGCATAATGACTTGGAAAGATTGGAGAAGGAAAATTCTTAAGCTTGAGGACTCAAGAGCCAAGCAAATCATAAATGCAAGCAGGATGAATTTAAATCACGCTGAGTCCCAAACCCATTTCTTACTATCATCATGCATTTTTTAAATCAAGAAGCAGGCAGAATTTTAAATAACTGACAGCAAATTGATTTACCTGTGCTGGAAATTTGCCTCCAAAAGCAAGTGGTTCCAAGTTTATTATTCCAGTGGATGTTGCCTCATATACACCATACAGAAGCTTCAACTCGAAATCAAACAGGAAAAGCTTTGCTCCTGGCTTAATCTTTTCTATCCTTTCTTGCTTGTTTAATGGAAGCCCAAAAACACGGAATCTGTAACAATCATGTTTTGTATTTCTACCACACATAAATATAAAGCCAGAAAGATCATCCTGTCGGTCAGATTCATCCTGCAGGACCAAAAAGAACACATTTCAGAAACTAAGAAATAGAACAGGCTAACCACGTATACTTTTGATTGCCACAATGATGCCAATAAAAGATAACATGCTTTTATTGTTACAGCGGGGTAATGTTTTAAATGATGATAGAAGGAAAAATAAATAGAGTACGTGGGTGTCCTCAAATGAATCAATTTCCACAGCATCACCAGAATTTTGCTCATCTACAAAAGCAGTTGACGAACGAGGCTGGTGCTTGGGTTCATCCTGCACCTGAGAGACCAGTAAATGAGGCTCCATAATGGGTGGAACATGAAAGTGTTTCTGGTAATATATGGATCCTGCAAATAGATGGGTGCTGACATATACTTAACCTGATGTTCCTTAGCAAAAGCAGGATTAGTATTTAGTGGGCCAACATTGGCAATTGATGGACCCACTTCCTGAGGATACGGCAGCAACTTAACCTGATCTTTCACAGCCAAGGCGGGCATAATCTTTGGCAAGCCAACATTAGCCAAAGACGGTGCCAGTGGATGGGACACAGCTGCTGCTGCTGCTGATTCAGTCAGGGGATAAAATAAGGATAATAGATTCCTCACCTGTATATTTCAAGTTCTTTTTAAAGAAAATATAGTGGTAAAGCATTTGTAAGACAACTACTTGTGTGAAATACATTGATACTCCATATCTAAGAAAGAAATCCCTTACTTGATGATCATTTAATTCGGGTTCAAACTTTCTGCCATGATAATTGTCCTTTATAGCATGTCTGAAAGAAGATTCTTGCAGGGGAAGACATTCCTTAAAAATTTGAAATTTCACCTGAATGGACAGAGGAGCAACAGAAACATTACGGTAGTATCTAGTCGCGCTAGTCGCGCAAAACAATTAGGTGGAGAGAGTGATCTTCGTCAATACAATTAACTTGTATACAATGTTATCAAAGGCGAAAAGCACAAAAAAGCTCGAAGGTCCGTTGGGGCTTTAAGCAAAAAGCGCAAATAAAGTGTGGGCTTTAATGAAAAAAGGCACAAAGGGAGAAAAAAATACAAATGTATATGTTTAGTCCAAGACTAATAATTATAAACATGAATGACAAATATATGACCAAAGAAATTGAAAACAAATTATGATAAAATGAAATATCAATTGTTTAGTGTCACTTCTTAAGAAGAGGCTCATTGGCAAGGAAAAGTTTGCCTTAGAACCTTGATGACAACACTGAAGCGCACATAAAGCGAGGCAAAGCACTCAACACATGTTGAGCCTCGCTTCAGGGCTTAAGCACGCTTAAAGCGCACCTTTGACTACACTGCTTGGATACCACACAAAATGTGTCATGATTAAGCTCCTGGATAGAGAGTTTGCAGTTGATTCAACCATATCAAAAAGGAAGAAGAAGAAGTGGAATAGTGGAGGTGTGCGCAAGCTAGCCCGCATACCAACAACAACAACCCAGTAAAATCCCACAACTTGGGGTCTGGGGAGGGTAAAGTGTACGCAGACTTTACTCTTACCAAGGTAGGACGGCTGTTTCCAAAAGACCTTCGGCTCAATAAAAACATAAAAAGAGGTCAGATAAGGCTAAGAAATTCGAAGCGATTTGGAAAACAAATAACTTAAAACTTAAAAGCCTGAAAGTATCTGAAATAACTAACTGTCCCTGTGACTACAACCATGATATGAAACAAATACACACTGACAACACATAAAAGCATACAGAAAAAAAAGGGCAGCCCGGTGCACTAAAGCTCCCGCTATGCACGGGGTTCGGGGAAGGGCCTGACCACAAGGGTCTATTGTACGCAGCCTTACCTTGCATTTCTGCCAGAGGCTGTTTCCAAGGCTTGAACCCATGACCTCTTGGTCACATGGCAGCAACTTTACCAGTTACTCCAAGGTTCCCCTTCTAAAAGCATACAGAAATGTACAATAAATTAGCAATGGCTTCCTACAATGGGTATGAGAAGTGACAACTTAACAGACATAAATGCATCACACGGGCTAGAGAGAAGTAAAGGAACATAATTATCCCTCAGAACTTCCTCCTACCAGGACAATATAATATCCACATCGACGGCCTAAGCACTTGCCCCAATGACTTGGAAAGATTGGTGAAGAAAGTTCTAGACGGGTAGAGTTTCTGAAATAAAGGTTCTGAAAGAATTGGATTAGTTCTTGAATAATACACATATATGCCAAGCTTCAAGGCTTAAAAGTAATCATAAATGCAAGCAGATTAATTCGAACACACCAAACCAGAAGGTCTCGATCCCATTACCTAAGAGATCATGTATCTTTTAAATTAAGACTAATAAACAATTGGGTATTTTTTAAAAACTGACAACAAAAATGAGTTACCTGTGCTGGAAATTTGCCTCCAAAAGCATGTGCTTCCAAGTCTATTTTTCCAGAGGATATAGCCTCATACACACCATACAAGAGCTTCAACTCAACATCAAAGAGGAAGAGCTTTGTTCCAGGTTTAATCTTTTCTACAATTTCCTTTTTATTTGAACGAAGCCCAAAAACACGAAATCTGAAACAATCAAGTTTTGTCTCTCCGCTGCACAGAAATATAAAACCAGAAAGGTCCTTGAAATCTTCCTCGTCTTTCTCTTTATCTGGTGAGGAAGCTCTACCAACACTAGATGCAGGAGCTGGAGAAGCAACAGAAGCAGAGACTCCTGCTGAGTCAATAATAGGGAGAAAAGCTTGATCTATCATACTACTTGGCTTAACCCCTGCATCCTCCTTTTTCTTCATAAGTTTATTTTTTTTATTTAATTGAATGAAAGTTTTCCCCTTCTTTTTCCACTTCTTGCCTTTCATCCGACCACGAGTGAAATTGTTACTTTGCAAGGGAAAAAAGCACTGCTTAGATGTACGTGTACCACAATGAGGAAACAGGGTCAAATTGAACAAGCGGGAATGTATAAAGAGACCCAATGAGTTTGCACAAAACAGTAATGATGAACCATATGCTGGTATCAGAGAAACATGACGAGTGAAACTAGAAATCTTGAAAGACAATGTGGACAGGGAAAATATGGAGCATGAGTCTGGCCTACGGCTTAAGAAAGAACATACATCATGGACAATTTTATGTTGTCTGCTATAGGAACATTTTCTCCGACTTTTTCTTTCTTTTAGATCAGTAAGCAAAACGACCATTTCTAAGACTTGAAGATCTCATTTCTAACATCGATGTAGGAAAGGCAGTTCTTTCAGCACCAGAGTTTAGGCTGAAGCCATATTTACATTAAAGAAGAAACACCAAGCATAATCCTTGTTCTTCTTACAAGGAATCTATAATGTCTAATAAGGGCTCGACAACTTTTAGTTCTTTTTAACATAAAAAATGAAATGAAAAAAGACAATTCATCTTAATTTTCTTGTATAAAGCTGCTTCGAGGAAAGACAGTTCTTATTAACTAATTTACTCTGACATCAAAAACACATCATCTGAGGTCCTTGGAATGTTATAATAGACCAAGATTATCATGTGTGCACTTTTGTTCTCAGAAATTGAAAAATGTCATTGGTCTATGTTTAAAGTAAGTAGCTCATCATCTCACTATCCTTAGAAAAGTACCTTTGGGTAATTCCTTTTTCATCAAAAGGTTTATTAAGGATAAACCACAAATGGGGAAGCAGTTGCTAACATTTGAAGAACCCAAGTACCAACACAAAAATTAAGGAGAGTGAGGCTGTTGGTGAAACTCAATTGTGAAGCTTGTTTAAAAAATTTTACCAATAATATTAATAAAGCTACTCTACTAGCAAGAATAGAAAGGAGATTGAAAGGACTGTACTTATAGATGGTTGATTCGCCTAGTCCATTTCTATTCAAACTTCCTTGTAGTTTTTAAAAAAGAAATTGCAAACACAAGAATGTACACTGGTAACACGTCATTAAGAATGAGGACAATCTTCATCCACCAATAAGATATGCAAATGGAAATTTTTTTATCAGGTAAAGTTTTCAGATATACAGATGGATCCGAACATCATTGATATCTTCTCTATAATGGACACAGGCCAACTTAAAAGAGGTAAAACGAAGGAAATGGGCAATAAACAGTTTCGAATTTTATTGGTTCACCCAAGGGCATGACATTGCAGATAAAGTTGTGATTAAGAACATGATAACTACAATACAAATCCCTAATAGATTTACCCGATATTAGTATTGATAGGAGGATATAGCTACTTGATGAAATAATCAAGGTGCAAACAAGCTACTCAGACACCATCAATAATTTGAAAAAGTTCTAAATTTTATTGTCTGTAAAGAAACTTTTCTTGGTTACAAGCTTCATTACATCAGAGAACAAATCTTCTATATGTATGGATGTGTAGCCTCACCCACCTATTTGTTAGAATGAAGTCACATGAAACACTTCACAACATATACAAACATGGCAATCTAAGAACTGGATGTTTGATGTGAAGCATATTGACAACCAATTGGATGTTTCAATAAAGGAAAAAGGTTTACAAGGATTATTTCTTGTGTTATTATTAAAATAAATGTCATGACCACTTTGTAACTTTCTTCTTCTTCTAACTACAAAGTATAAACTATGATCTGCTAGTGCTTTCATCATTTTGGTCAACGTCTTTTTTTGAGCTCATGTATAAGACAGTGATTTTGCCCATCATAGTTCATTTCAGATGAAAGGATCTTAATTTGAACTTAACATCGATGAAAGTAAAACAAAACTGCTGTAGTGGAAAAGATCTCAATTGTCCACTTTTCTGTTTTTATATACATGACAGAACAAGGGGAAAATAGTGCAGAGAATTATCTTCACTTTCCTTCCTAATCTGTGGAAACAAACTGATAAAGGCACAGCCGCACAGGTACAAGAGATAAGTCATCCTTATAGAAGACTACGGACTACCAATCCAAAAGCCACACTATTCAATGAACAAATGGGAAAGAACGACCCACAGGAAAACCCTCTTATTGCTTTGCACAATTGAAACAGTACATAAGTGTTGTGAAAGGCGATCGCCTCGTCGCCAATGGAGAGAGGCGAGGTGACCCTTCATCGCCTATCTTTGTGGCGAGGCGATCTTCAAAAGGCGACGCCATAGCGACAAAGGCAAAAGGCGAGAAAGGCATAGCCTTTTGTATTTTCTTTAAAAAAGGCGACCAATTTAGGATTTTAAAAGTTAAAAGGTAATTTTAGGGTTTTCTTTCCAAATTTGCACAGTTGCATTCTTAGACTGCGACTGTGACTCCAACCAGTCGACTCGACTAGACTTCTCCAGCGACCAGCCAGACTTTTTCGGCCACTCCAAAGTCCAACCAATATGTATTTCTTCTTTTCTTCTTCTAATTTTTTCTTCTTCCTTTTTTTCTTTTTCCTTCTTCTTTTTCAGACTTCAAAGTTACTCCTACCTCTGGGTTTTTTTCTCACTATTTTGACTTATGGTCTGTTTTTTTCTCATTCAAGTTCTAGACTTTTAGTATGTACTATCTATTTTCAATTTTTGAATTGAAATATTTGCTAATATGTTATTGCTATTGGGATTTTGATTATTTATCTATGCAATTAAATATTTTAATATTTTGGTATTAATTGACGCCGCACTTCAAAATTGCGAGCGGCTCGCCTTGTGGCGGGGCAGACCCTTGTTACCTTTCGCTATCCAAAACACTCACTACTACATATCTTCTATCTTAACTTGCTAAGATAATGCAATCACACCAAGGAAAGTATAAAGGATGTACTTTTAGTCCCTTCAAAGTCAGTTCGACCTCATCTCTCACTTGCCACATTGCCTAAGTACCCCTTTTGTTAACTTCTCTTTCACAAATAGAAAGAGTAGCCACACAAAAAACCTAGTATGGTAAAAAACAAAATTAATTAACATATGTTAAGAAATAAATGCCACCTGAACCTGACAGGTTAATTACACATTCTATTTTCTCCCCATACCTTCGGCTAAATATGATGTGTCATCACTCAGGGAACAGCACACCAAACGGAGCTACAATAGACACATTGGCTGAAATATCTCCGCATTCATAATATACCCCTTAACTTATGCATAAAATTGCATACACGAATGTTGAAACTAGTCATAACACCTACCATTCCGCTACAAAATCAGTCCCAATGATAGGGTGCCTCAAAAAGAAATAGGAACCACCAATGTCAATGGAAAATCCGAGTAATTCTTTCTCTTAAACCACCATATCAATGAAAATCCGAGTCTCCAAAAAGAGAAATAGCAAAATTTTCACGCATCAGGATACCCAAAAACACATACAAAACAAAAAAACTCTAAATTCCAAACTCAGCTATACTTAGAGATTAACGCCACAACGGCAAGAACCCCGAATAAGTTACAGTCCACAACGAAAAATCCAAGCAACTCTATGTAGTCAAATGTTCATGCATCATAAGATAAACAGAAAAAAAAATCATTTAAATTCCAGGAACCCATAAAAGTTAACAAAAATAAAATGTCAAGAGTTAACAAGAAGGAAATTCAGGCATACCAGCGAGCAGCGAGCAGCGAGCAGCGAGTGA
Organism: Solanum dulcamara; assembly: GCF_947179165.1. Taxonomy (NCBI): domain Eukaryota; kingdom Viridiplantae; phylum Streptophyta; class Magnoliopsida; order Solanales; family Solanaceae; genus Solanum; species Solanum dulcamara. The sequence goes on from NC_077244.1 coordinate 70,222,847, forward strand.
GTGAATGGAGGCAGCTTCGTTTTCTCCAATTTATTCTCCCTTTGCGTTTCCTAAGTTTGCTTTTCGGGTTTGGTACGAAGCAATATTTTCCCCGAAAATTGTTTTTTTGTTTTTTACTTATTCTTTAAAATATTTAATTTTAAAAATGAAAAAAAGATCAAAAATGTATCTAATATATTAGAAATAGTCTATCTATTAATTCCTACGTGTGGAATTTCATTGGATGGTTGTTGTTATAGTCTATCGATTGATTCAAAAATGAACAGAAGCATGATATTATATTGTCCAGTCATTTAATTAAGCAAGTGCCTTAAACTCACTAGTCCACTTAGATTTTTATCCCATCTCAAAATTTGATTCGTTCATTTTAAAAACTCAAACTCACAAAATAATTCATTATCAGTACTAATAATTCTCAACGGTATGTGGATATGCAGAAGTAAAATTTTCATCCTTTTAATTCTCTTTTCTTCTTATTTGCCTTCAATTTTTCTTTGCTCAACTGTTAAATTCATAATTTTGATTCTCTATTATATCTTACAATTTCATTTCTCTTTAAAAAAAAAAAAATACGGTGGATAATGTTTTTGCATATAATATTGCAATTAACCTCATGCAAGATAGTGAAAGTCTTGAACCTAAATCCGTCGAAGATTGTCGACGTAGATGTGATTGGGCAGAATGGCAAAAGGCAATTCAATCAGAATTAGATTCACTTGCTAAACGTGAGGTTTTTGGACCTGTAGTCCAAACCCCTGAAGGTGTAAAACAGTTGGTTATAAATGGGTTTTTGTTAGAAAACGAAATGAGAGAAATGAAATTGTAAGATATAAGGCACGCCTTGTTGCACAAGGATTCTCTCAAAGACCCGGAGTCAACTATGAAGAAACATATTCACCGGTTATGGATAGAATAACATTTCGATATCTCATCAGTTTAGCTGTACATAAAAATTTTGAAATACACCTAATGGATGTGGTTACAGCTTACCTTTATGGTTTACTTGATAATGAAATTTACATGAAAATCCCAGAAGGATTAAAATTGCCTGAAGCATGTAAAAAGTCTCGGAAAGTATACTCAATAAAATTACAAAGATCATTATATGGTCTGAAACAATCAGGGCGCATGTGGTATAATCGCCTAAGTGAGTACTTAACAAATGAAGGCTATATTAATGATGTTATTTGTCCATGTGTCTTTATTAAGAAAACGGAATCAGAGTTTGTTATACTTGCCGTTTATGTTGATGACATAAATCTCATTGGAACCCCTGAAAAGGTCCAAAAGGCAATTGAATATCTAAAGAAAGAATTTGAAATGAAAGACCTTGGAAAGACAAAACTTTGTCTAGGTCTGCAAATTGAACATTTAGCAGACGGAGTTTTTGTCCATCAATAGAAAATCTTAAAAAGATTTTACATGGACAAAGCACATCCATTAAGTACTCCAATGGTTGTTCGATCACTTGAAGTGGAAAAGGATCAGTTTCGACCTCCAGAAGAGGATAAAGAAATTCTTGGTCCCGAAGTACCATATCTCAGTGCTATTGGCTCACTTATGTACCTTGCTAACGCAACTAGGCCTGATATAACATTTTCTGTAAATTTGCTAGCAAGGTATAGTTCATCCCCAACGCGAAGGCATTGGAACGGTATCAAACATATTTTGTGATACCTGAAGGGTACTACTGATATGGGTTTGTTTTATACTAATAAAGGTTGCGCAGACCTTATTGGTTATGCAGATGCAGGTTATTTATCAGACCCACATAAAGCTCGATCTCAGACAGATTATCTGTTTACACACGGAGGGACTGCTATATCATGGCGATCTACAAAACAGTCCATTGTTGCTACTTCTTCAAATCATGCTGAAATAATACCAATTCATGAAGCAAGTAGAGAATGTGTGTGGTTGAGATCGATGATACAGTTCATCAAAGAAAGATGTGGTCTGGAAAATAATGTCAAAATACCCACAATTATATTCGAAGACAATGCCGCGTGCATAGCTCAATTGAAAGGTGGCTTCATAAAAGGAGACAGAACAAAACACATTTCACCAAAATTATTCTTCACACATGATCTTCAGAAGAATGGTGAAATTGATGTACAACAAGTTCGTTCAAGTGATAATCTTGAAGATTTATTCACAAAGGCATTACCAACATCAACTTTTGAGAAGCTAAGGCATAAGGTTGGAATGCGCCGTCTCCAAAATATCAAATGAAGTTTTCATCAGGGGGAGTAAAATACGCGCTGCACTCTTTTTTCCTTAACCACGGTTTTGTCCCACTGGGTTTTCCTGGCAAGGTTTTTAATGAGGCAGCAATCAAGGCGTATTACCAAATCTGTGTACTCTTTTTCCTTCATTAGGCTTTTCCCACTGGGTTTTTTCCTAATAAGGTTTTAACGAGGCACAACATCTATAGATGTTCAAGATAACTATGTATAATTATTCTTTAACTAGAATATATGTATATTTTTTTTGACATCCAAAGGGGAGTATTAGATGATGGATGTCTCTTTCTCAAGTGGGAGTGGGCAACTTATTAGATGATGGATGTCTCTTTCTCAAGTGGGAGTGGGCAAGTTGCCCACTTGAGATTGTTGCACTGCTTTCTCATCTTCTATAAATGCTGTCCTTGGCATTGAGAAGAGAGGACACAGAAACGAAAACAAGAAAATCAATTCTACTCTCTCTAAATTCTCTTACTCTCCTTTTCTTTATTAATTGTCGAGTTAGTTAATTTATAATATGATTCATATTTCAAAAATAATTAGTAATGAGTGATTTAATTAGTCAGCTTGTCTGCCATTTCAATCTTCTTCCCAACCATTTTTCAATTCTTTCTCCAACTAATATTAATATTAATTCAAGACGAAAATCTATCGTCTAAATAATGATTCAAACCTCAATATAATTATCTAAAATTTTGCCATCTCAATGATCGTTTCATTATCTGAAGCAATAACCGTTAAAGTAAAAACAAACATGCCGAAAATTCAAAATTCAACTCAAAATCTAAAAGAAACATCCCACTTTCTCAAATTAGCACTCTCTTTTTTTAAAAAGAAATGAATTTTCAATCTTAACCCAAAATTTTATTGCATTGATGTTCTTGATCTTGTCCCTCATGTACTTGGCAAGTTCCTTCCACAGATGATATAATTTTTCAGATAAATTGATGTTTTGATGTTATTAATGTTCATCATTTATTATGTTTGGGCTGTTTAAAAACGAGGGCTCTAAAATAATTATGTTAAGTTAATTAAAAATTGAATTACTTTGTCGATTTGAATTTTTAAAATAAACGAATCGAATTTTGAAAGATGCAGGTGAAAGAGTAACTTTTTCTTCTAACGGTTCGAAAATTTGAAATTTTGTTAAGTACTTCTATTATCATTTTCTTTAACATAACTTTGTATTTAAAATTTAAGGTATTTTACTTAAATCTCATAGTGAAAAAGCTCAATTATAATTTATCCTAATTTTTTTGGTAATTACCCGAATTTTCTCTTTTTCGAGATTTTTGATACATACGAATGACGTTGATAAATCGTGATTTGATACATAAGTCATTTTCATGATACATCGCCAATTGTGTTCATGATATATTAGGTGTTATAAGTTGATTCATAAGTTTTATTGATATTACAATATTTGGCTTGTATCAACTAGCGATAGATCATGAAAAAGACTTATGTATCAAATCGCGATGTATCAGCATCATTCCTATGTATCAGAAGAGGGATTTTTGAAATTTTTACAAATGATAAGGAATAATTGAAAATATAAAAATATAAGGTATGTAATTTGGTAATTTTTCGACTTCATTCTTTGGACTTCGTAATATAATGAGCTAAGTAGACTTTAAATGGGTTTGAACATTTTTTTTTTAAAAAAAAATAATTACTGTTATTATTGATTCACAGGTTGGCCCAATCCAATTTCAGTCCAAACAAACTTACTTAAAATGGACTAAAAAGTCTAATTCTTAAGTAGGCTAAAAAAAATATATTTAATTGAGTGCTTTTTAAAAATTAATTATTGATTTTAGCGATATTTTTTATTTAATACCATTTATAGCAATACATAGCAATATTATGATAAATCTACACTTATATTAAAAGTGAATTATGCATACAATATAAATTTATTATAAGTGTTTTAAAATATATATTATATTTATGTAGTAAGAAACTGACATAATGTATTATAAGTCTATTAAAGTATGTGATAAATGTATTATCCATCTATAAAACGTGTATTATATATGTTTTATAAATAGTTCTCTGCAATATGTATTAAAATTGTATTATAAGTGTTTAGTGATTATTTTTTTATTGCTATAGATGGTAAATATTTTCTTAATATTGTATATTTATGTAAGTTTCCAAAAAAATATATATATCCATCGAGTCGGCCCAGTAGGCTAAGCCCATATCAACAATTGTACTAACCAACAATTTCAAATATATACAATAAACTAATTAGTTTATAATAAATATAGTCATATTTTATTTATATTAAAATAGCCAAAATTATAGAAAATATACAGTGATTATATAATACAGCTTGACAAAAGTCATAGAAAATATAGACTCACTATACAATATAGATTATTTATATACGAGTTATAGAATGAATATACATTATAATATACTTTATACATGAAATATACACTGAATATATATGAATATACATCGAGTGAGCATTTTTTGGTAATTAAAATGACCGAATGATGATTTTTGAGAAAACTGCATAAATTGGACCCATTTGTGAAATTATTTACTCAAATTGGACCAACCCAAACTATTTACCTTTAATGGACCCATGACCCAAATTATTTTTGCGCATATCCCACTTTCTCTTTTCTTATTTCGCGCATAACGTCAATATGACACCATCATCACAACTATGAATTAATCATCTGCGATACTTCATTGGTATATTGATACCATATCGATATCATATAGGATTGAACTTAATCCTCTGTGATAGTTCTTCGATATATTGATACTCTATCGGTATTATATGGGATTAGGCTATTTTTTTAAGAAATAATTAAGAAACAATTAAGAAAAAATTAATAAATTCTCAATTTTATTTACTAAACTTTGAATTAGTAGAAATATAATTTTATATTTTTTTTCTCTTTTTGTAATTTTTTAAAATTTGTATCTAAATTATGACTCTTTTTTAAAAAAAACTTTTTTAAAATTAAAATATTGAAAAAATGAAACATGCATCAATGATATTATGACAGTTTGTAGATATACCATAATGGTATCATGGATGATTGGGTAATCTCATCGAAAGATTGAAGAAAACCTCAATGAAAACACTGTTCAGTTACCCTTTGATATCATCAGAATATATTAAACTTTGATGGTATCAAAGGAGGAAGGATCAGTCCTTCAATAAAGACATTGCTCAGTTACTCTTTGATATCATAAGAGTATATTTATATACTTTAATATCCTGTGATGATATCACAAAGAAAAAAAAGGGTGGGCGTTGACGTCATGTTAACGTCAACATGCGACTTTAAAATAAAAATGGGGTATAAAAGTAAGGAGGCATTTAAGGATAAATATTTTACTTTTGGGGGCATAAATGTTCTTTTCCCTGGATTATTGAACTTAACTTTTGTATAGAGTTTCTAGAGAATTACGTATCTTATGTTTATCACTTTTAAATGTTGACAATTTTGAATTTTCTCAAGTGAAATAATATTGATGTTACCTTCTCCATATAAGTTGTTAATTACACTTTTTAATGTCAATTTAGTAAAATAATTTTTTCTTATATACTTATTTCTGCTCAAGACGTAAAATTTTAAGGAAAATTACATATCTTTCCACCTTATATTACTATATTTTCTATTATTTCCTACTATTTGTAAAAAAATTAAAAATTCCTATTTTTTTATCTCTCTCTCCAACTCACAGATACATTCTATTCCAGTTCTACAACTATCCTAAATTCACGCCTATTTTGTAGCCACAATTACTGCGTTTTTTTTTTTGAATTTCAGTCTAAATTTTACTCAATTTCAAACTTCTAATTAAGGTAATCCAAGTTATTCCTTCACTGTCATCTCTCTGCGATTTCAACTCCTTCAACTTTTCATTGATTTGTACTGTAATTTTTTATTGTTTTTAATTTTTTTGTTCACTAATACATATGGATTCCGCTCCATCTTTTAGTATTGGTCTCACATAGTTGAATCAAAATCAAGGAATTCTTATTTCACCGGGTTCTGATTCATCTTTGGAAGGCTACCACGAGGTTAAATCCAAACATCGTAACAATTTTATAGTCATAGATAAATTACGTGCGAAATTGAAGTCGAAATCTCCAGCTCAACAAGCAACTACAGAAGCAGAGAAAAAAAATGAAGGGGTTACAACACGCTCTAATCTCCCAAAGATATGAGTTCATCTAATCTGTTTTCTGTTATTTTTATTTTTAAATCTCGATTTTTCTAATTCATTTCAATCTACCTTTCTTAAAGTTCGTATGCAGATACTTAAGGTTCTAATATGATTTTTGTTATTATTTTTCTGATACATAAGGTTTACTGTTTTTTATAATTTTCCGATACATCATGTACTAATCATGATACATAAGAGTTTTCTAATTTTGTGTGGTTTATAATGCATCATTTTCTGCTTTTTCTATTATTTTTTATATGTAAGGGCAAAACAAAGTGTCTTATATCAATATACATAAACTCTATATGTATACTAATTACTCATGCACCTAATACATAAAGTCACTTTGTATCATATATTCTAATGTATTATTTTATGTTATGTGTTCATGAAGTCAGATAAACAATGTATCAAGTACAAATTATATTTATTCATTTGTTCTGTCAATGCAAGGACTGAAGTACGTCATCAAAAAAATCCCTCCCACTCTGTGAGCTTCGGCACTACATATACTGCTAATTTTATTTATGATTTCAAATCATCAATAGGTAAAGAAGCTATATAGTTATTTAAACAAATCATCTTTGATCACTATCTAGATATTTCACAGTGTAATTTTCAAGGTCAAATCATCAAATGTCTCTTACTTCTCGAGTTGGAGCAAAAAACCACAGACGAATTGCACATTCGTCACGTTCAAGGTAACGTACTCCATTTCTCAATCACGAAATTTGCTATTATTATCGATTTGCGATGTACCGATAATATCAATGAATTTCGATACCCAGATGCACCCCCAAGCAGATTGTTGTCTAGATATTTTCCTGGTGTAAAAAATGGGGTAAACAAAGGAGGTTTCGCTTAGCATTTTCTGATAGGAGGATGAAAAACCAATTAACACGCTATTCAAATGACTATTCTCTACTTCATCCACACATTTATCTCTTCTCAACTAGGTGATTCACATGTTTCTGTTGATGATTTTAGGATGGTAGAGGATGACAGATATGAGCAGTTCTTATAGGTAAAATAACATTTTTCAAATTGATGAAAGGCATGTGGCAGGAGTTCACTACTTCCAAACAAATATATCGTTTGGGCGGCATGTCATACGCTTTTAATGCATGAATTTACGAATGTGCATCTGAGGTCCCTTTTGAAATTGCCGTAAGAGTGGGTAATCATATTTCCAGAATTCTTAATTGGCGTGTTGTTGCGGTCAAGCCTAAATTTGAGACCTTCATATCTAGCATTTTTAGTGAGGTATATTTCATAAAATCATATTCATATTTATATCAAATGTATATATCATTTGTTGCTTATTAACTGTAGTGTGAGATTATTCATTTTTCAATTATGCTCTGATTCAGTATATATAACATTTATGATATATTTAATAGTCTTGAATCTGATACAATAGACTTTGTTATGATACATAAGGCTCCTGTCATGAATCCATGATACATAATGATACTTGTTTTTGTTTTTTCTACTTTTCACTCTATTTCTTTCAGTATACATGCTCCAATATTATCCCAATTCAAGATGAAATGGAATCACTTGACAATTCTGGCAGTGAACCTCTTAATGAAGCTACTACATCAGTTGCCAAGCCTAAATTAACGGAATCTCAAGAACTCCCCGGATTTGAGGACTTTTCAACTAAACCATCCGAAGAATTGTTAAGAAGATCCGATCGTGTTTCTGATACATTTTCTCCACCTCCTCCTAAAAGAAGTAAGATTGCCCCTGGTAAAAAATCCATTCTAGTAGAAATAACTAACAAAGACAAAGATTTCATTCCACCAAAGCCATCTAAAAAGTCTGTTTCTACTAATACAGAACCAGTGGCAAAGTCAGTGGTAGGAGGTGAATTTTTCGGTCAATCAAACCAACTTGTTCATGTGGAATTCAAAGCATAAATGAAGTCTCTAAAGAAGTCTCTAAAGAAATACGTAAGTTATTAGTATAAGATTTAAGTTAGTCAATATACTTTTAATAAGTTGATACATTCTGATTTTTCATATTATTGTACTAAGTTTGACCGGAAGTTCAAGCGACTAGAGAATAAAATCAATTCAAATCATATCGATCTCTTGAAATCCATTGAAAATATAGTGCACCACATGACTGGCACATCATCTCCAATTCAAAAAGACGATTGTGTTCAATCATTCCACATGGTTGAAGAACAACAAGAACCTATTGTATTGGAGAAGCACAATGATCCAAATAAATTTGATTCCCCCATACCACATGACCAATCTCATGACCGAAAAGATATTCAGGTAGATACATCATGTAGTTCCTGGTAATTAATTATATTTTGATATACTTTTAAACTATTTGATATATTTTATGTTCATATATCAGATCATTAATTTTTATTTTAACTGTCATTCTCATAAGTAATTGTTATTATAATTATAGGAAGCAAAACCATTTAAGCCGATACAAGAAATGGATGATGTATCAAATCATCACATGGCATCAGATGCTGCAGAATCTCTCCAACAACATGTTGCTAATGATACATTTAAAGTAATGTATTAGAACTAAATTTATGACAAAACTGATGTTACATAACTCTTGTATCTGCTATATTTGTGATGATCTATAGATTTTGATACATTTCATGGTCACATACCAAATCATTAATTTTCTTTTTAATACTCATTTTCATAATTAATTGTTATTATAATTGTAGGAAGCAGAACTATTAAAGACGATATAAGAAATGGATGATGTATCAAAACATCATTTGGAATCAGATGCTGCAAAATTCCATGGAGAGCATACTGCTATTGATAGATTAAATATATTGTATTAAAAATAATTTATGACTAATCTAATTCTACACACTTATTGTATCTGATACATCTATGATGATCTATAGAGACTTGATACAGTTTGTGGACATGTATTAGATCCTTCATTTTTTTTGTTTCAATAGTCATTTTCATAAGATATTGTTAATATTATATTTGTAGGAAACAGAACCATCCAATATTCTGCAACAATTGTAGGATGTATCAATACTTCACATGGAATCAACTACTGCAGAATCTTTTAAAGTGCATATTGCTCCTAATACATTAAAGGTAATGTATCAAATTAATTCCTATGATACATTCAACATTAATAGGCTTAGTATTAAGATGATACATTTAATTTAGAATAATGCATCTGAAGGATTAAATTATGCCATGAAAGATGCAAGAGAGGCAGTTCATAATCCTGTTTAAGTTGAAGAACATGTTGAGCAGATTGATAAAGACAAAATCAATCACGATGGATCGGTAATATTCACACTTGTATCTAATTCCTAAAATTTAGTACAGGTTATTATTCTGAAGTAATAAATTCTTTATCATTCTTAAAAAATAGGATTCCACAACTTCAACCTCGATATCTTCCGAAACTGAGAGGTGGTGGATGCTCTAATATTCGGACTTTTATTATCGATCACGGCATTGACTACCATTAGTCATGAACAAGTAGTTCAGGCTGAATGTCTACTGCGTGATAGCCAGCTACCTATCACTCTTCCATTCAAACTCAATGTGTTGCCAGATGTTGCGAAGACACTTATTCCAAGAAATAGGATGTCTTCTAAGATCTTATAATCATTGTACCTAGCAAATTTTAGGTCGAGTAAAAAGGGTAAGGAAAAAATATCGACTGATAGGTATCAAAAACACCCTTTTGACGATTTTGGCATATGTTATAGTCCTCCAATCGAGCTTATCACCGACTACTTCCAATGGATAAATAAGGGACTATTAAAATCGCATGTCAACAAGTAAGTATGATATTTAAAACTTATGATACAAGATATTTATTATATATGTACTCTCATTTTAATATAAGTTTTTTTCAGTAAACCAAAGGAGAAACACTATAGAGCAAAGTGATCTTTATTCAGGTTTGAAAAAATAAACTTTGTAGTGGTATTTCCTCAAAATAAGAACTGGTTCTACCTCATGTCACAGCCGAACAGATGCTGGAATGGTAAGGTAATTGTTTTTTGATACATTTAGTATAAAAGTTTATACTATGTTTACTAACTATGAATCAGTTTGTATAACTAATATTTTCTTAAAATGTATAGCACGTCGATGTAATATTTTACTATCTTTGGAAGAAGTCCAAGATGCAATCGATAAATCAGTATCGATACAATAACAAATTGTATCTTCAAAGTCTTTATTAAATCTGCACACACACGATACTATCACATTCTACCTGATATTTCTATCCAAGAAGACATGGCAAGGACCTCTGTTGTAGCTCATCACGAGAGGTCTGTGAATAACATAATAAGAGGTTTCTCAATCCCCACTGATTTGCCATGGCATTTGATAGATGAGGTATATATTTCGGTAAACTGTGATAAGGATTTTCATTGGGTTCTGACAGTAATTGTGTTGAAACAGAGGTTGACACGCGTCTATGATTCATCATCTAAAACAAGAAGTAGAAACCCTTCCCAGAGATTCAAAAAATAGCAGTAATGCTACCTACATACCTTCACGATAGTGATTTTTTTGAAAAGAATGAACGTACTGATTGGTCATCGTTTGATTCATACAAGGACAAATCAATTGGTAACATGCTTGAAGCACATCACCCTTTTGAAATTGAATATGTTGAAGGCATTGCGCAAGAAGAAAGCTATAGCTTATGAGTATTAATAGTTATGCATATGTAATTTTTTAAAATGGCATTTTTATTTTTTTAAAGTTGGTTAATACTTTATTTGCAGGAATTGTGGTGTGTTTCTGACTATTTTGTTGAATATCTTAGTGATGGAATTTCTATTTTAACTACTGGACTACTTGTCGAATATTTTCATTCGAGATATGCCTCGCTATTGTGGAATTATGGTTGTCGGAAGGCCAATGATGGTTATGTTAGTGAAAAATGACGATCCAAAAAAACCTAAGAGATATTTCATCTCTCCTGGTCTAGGAGAACCGATGGACGCCGAGTAATTTTTTTGAAATTGATAGTAGTAGAATGTAGACTTTTGTTTTGACACCAATAATAAATATTTATTTTGATTATGTAGTATTTGTGAGTTTTTTTTAGTAAAATTCTACTATGTTAATCGTTTGATGTTCAACTATTTAGCAGATGTTGTTGAATATAAGTTTTTGTTGTTCATAACATAAGTCTTTTTATCAACACATATAACTTTTGTATTAGTTCTATATACAGGTTATCATTATAGGTTATGTATCAATTTTTTAATGTATTGGTCTTTAATGCATCCGATACATTTTCAATAAAATATCTTGTAGTGCTTTGTACCAAATAAGCCTAAATCAATATTAGATTTATATCGGACACATTCTCTGTGTATCATATACATATTTTAAATTTATCATTTTCATACATCTATTAAATGTTTATATAACTTTATCTGATGTATCATATTCAGAACAATGATGTGTCAATGACATGTGTCAGCTTAAATATCAGTTCTGATATTATTTTAATATTTAATAACTTCTACTACTTAAAGGCCAATGATGGTTGTATCATATATTTCATTTTTATAGATCAGCTTTAGGTTATATATCTATAACTTATCAAACATAAAATTAAGCTATTAAACTCTTTAAATCTGAGTTGCAGTGTATCAAATAAGTTCAAATGAATATCAGATTTGAGGTTCATATATAATCTTTTAATATATCAGATACATATTACGTTTTAAGTATCATATCTTGTGACTTTATGATGTATCATTTAATTGTTGAATATATCTTTTTGTTGGTCACTCACTTTACTCCGCTCTATTTTTAATTTTAAGTATCTGCATTAATTTCAAAATATATTAATTCAATATATCAGATACATGTCTAAAACAATGGTCATATATCAGTATTCATTGTGAAAAACTAAAATCTCAGTTGAAAAGCTATGTATTAGTATGTAATGTATCATTATTTTGATGTATTTGCTTAATTTCAAAAACAATTCCTTTCACTTCAAAAATCAGTTATAAATTGATAATACACAAACACTGAATTTGAAAGAACTGAATATTCTAATTACAACCAGCTAAATATATGATACATATTATGAAATATAACCAATAAAATGATAATGTATCATCTTATAAAACTTCAGATAACAAATAGTCGAAATTGTATCAACAACTCAAAAAATAAGATACATTCTTGTTCGAAAAGATTAAATGTCATTTATTCAAATTCAAGATAAATCTATATTGAAAGTTCAAAATATATATCAGTAATATTAATGTAACATAAGAACACTGTGTCACTTTTCCTCAGGTACAAAGTGCAAGTTCGTCGGTTATGACCTTCTTGTCCACAACGTCCACAATAATTTATGTTTGATGTTAGCTTCCCTTCTCTTCCTTGGTCGTCCAGGCATCCTTTTGAATCTAGGAGGCAAAACTAATTCATTTGAAACATAATTTGGAACTGACCAATCTTCTTTAATAGGCATTAGAACCACTAGAACCTCATAAGTTTTGGTTAATGCATCTTGTTTGTAGTAATTAGAGCAGTATGAATGCATATTTGTAACACTTTTACTTTTTAAAACCGCGATTACATGTGCACAAGGTATCTCGTTTAGTTGAAATCTTCCACAATTACATATTTTTTGTTCAAGGCATACAATGTATCTTCTTTCAGATTCATAAACTGAAAACTTAAACTCAGTTGATGGAACAACCTGCAAAGAGTAAGATGATCTAAATCAAGAAATCTGAAAAACACACTGATACATCAACTCACTGGTGATACATAACATATTGAGGTTAAGATACATATCTTCATTCTTGAACTTTTAGACGCGTTTAGAATCAAAATCTCTTCAAACCTTCTCCCTAATATTTTCGTTGTATATGAGGAAATATCTCTGTCTTTGCAGTGTCAAGAACCAAATAGAATTTTAGCCTCCTCCAAGAACTCTAATATAGGTAGTTGTCGTGCCTCAACAAGGCACCCATTGATACATTCGGCGATGTTTGAAGTCATCATTCTTCCTTTATTTATTGTTACACGAACTCTAGACAATTTTTCATACCCAGCTACCTCAAGGTACTCCTTAACCCTGTAATCGATTTTTTCTACCTTAGCCATCAATTTTTCAAAGTCTTCTTTTCTGTAGAATTTGTCTATTGAGTAGAACAGATCACTCAGTGTGTTTTTGCTCCTCTTGAAGTTTATACACACATTCTTCCAAAGATGCCATATGCATGCATAATGAGGAACATTTGAGAAAACACTACTTAAACTCTTCATCATACTCTTATTTTTATCCGATACAACACACATTTCTTCCCTCTCCCCAAATACGTTTTTTGAATTGTTGAAAGAACCATGTTCATGAAGAATCATTCTCAATATCGACAGCTCCATAAGCTAATGGCAATATGCAACCTAATGAAAAAAAATTCATCCAGATGTTAGTTTTTTTTAACGGTTGGAAGGTCAAGTATCAGAAAAAGGTGTATCAAATTGAATATAACAGAATAACAATGAATAACAATAACAAATAAATTACCTGCTCCATCAAGTGTGCTTGCCGATATAAAGGTCCCTTTGTAAGCTGCACAAAGATATGCACCATCAACCACAACTATAGGTCTACAGAAATCAAACCCCCTCATAAAGGGCCTCAATGATATGAACAGATACATAAATTGATTTTTTTCTGACTTGTGCATCCTTATATACGAATTTGGGTATACATTACTGAGCATATGTATGTATATGGGCATCTTTCTATAACAATCGATAGGTTTACCCCTTATCATCTCTAGTGCACGCTTCTTAGCTCGCCATGCTTGTTGGTAAGAAATTTCAATCCCATATATTGCTCTAATATCTTCAATTACGTCATTTGGAGTATGAATTCTTTTATGACTGAACAACTTAGGAGTTGTTACACCACTTAAAAATCCAACTGTAGCTTGAACCTTTGTTAAAATCTCATCTCTTAATGGACATGTATGTTCATTATTAAAGTACCTAATCTTGAATATATCTGATTTTTTTTGACAAGATGCCTTCAAAGTCCAGCCACAGTCAGCAGAATAACACACTAAAACATAGCTGCATGTATCAGATTCATTCAAACACAAAAAACATATATCACGTATCATTCAAAAACTATAATATTTTACAAAAAAAATACCCAATTACATATACAATAATATTTCATGAACTTTATCATATACAAAAAAGATTTATAAATATTACGTATCATCAGTTATTGCTGATACACCATTGCGATGTATCATTTAAATGTACCAGTGAAAGCTAATGTATCAGAATTTAAAGTATAAGACTCAAAATTCATTTTAAAGTCCATGTATCAAAATTTAATGTATAATTATTTAATGTATCTGATACATTTAATAAAAAAATTTACTTTTGATACACATTCACTTATAATTCAAATTAAAATAGCCATTTTAATACGTATTAGGTACATACAAATTCTTATGTATACATTTATTAATAGCTCACAATAAAAGACAGATATCTAGAATTTAATGAGCATTTTTTGAACAACAATCGATAATTTTTATTATACAAGAGGAATTTATCACAATAATCTGTAGTCAATAAGCATATATTTGAACCAGATATACAGTAAACTAAAAGTATTATGTACCTTTTCACATTAGATTTCTTCACCTTGAAATTGAAGTTGTGCTTTATTTTGTATTTCGCCATAACAGAGATCAGTGTTGATTTATCCGTATACAGTTGCTTCTTCTTCACATTTGTACTATTTGCATCACTAATGTAATTCGTTATTTTTAATTCGGGAATGTAACATGAATTGTCAATTTTTGATTCAACCACAACAAGTGCGTGCGTATCTTTTTTTGAACCTTCGAGACAGACAATTTCACCTGATGAAGGATCAAAGCAAGGTACCTCTTCACCATTTTTATCACTGGTATCAATGCATAATGGATACATTCCAATTCCAGGCTCGTTTTTTTGCCTCCAAATACAATTTTACTCCCATATCGTTTTTAATTAACAGTGGAGATGAATTACCTTCAATTATATATCGAATTTCTATGTTTTTCCTCATCTCGTCGATATCTAATTCTGATGCAATGGAAGATTTGAGATTCACAAACGAAATTATTTGACTAATTACTATTCCTTCGCTTGTGTATCGTGCATAACTCACATCACTCTCCCAAATTCCAGAATGCCTTAACAAAATTGTTAAGTTCATCATGTATCAACCTCTGATTTTGAAAGAAAACACCACTGTTACATATTGGGTTTCGTTGGAGGTAGATGGGTAAAAGAATTCTGAATGATTTGAAACTGGTGCGAATTGGAAGAGTTTGATATAAATTTGTGTCCGTGATTTGCTCAACCAAATTTTAATTTTTACGTTTTGTTTTCTTTTAAAGCTCAACAGACTCATTAAACTTATGTATCATACATTATGTATCGACGCTATATGGATATATCCGAATTTGAGGTTTTTAAAGAGATTTTTATAAAATTAAAAAGGATTGGAATAGGATGAAATTAGGCATATACAGTATGTGAATCCTAAAATTTTTACTAATTTTAAAGATGAGGTAGGAGTACTTTATTCTAATACTCTTTTATTATTAATATTATAAAATAACTTTTTTGATGAATATGTCATAAGTCACAACTTTAATTTAAACTACACATAAAAAGGAATATAAATAAAGCACAGATCACTGATCACACGTTGTGCATGCCTTTGTCAATACATCTGTACCAAATTAATAAATATATGTACATTTACTTTTACAATTTTTTTAAAATCACTTAATTATAATTAATTACAATATATATTTGCCTTATAAAGTACTTAATCATAATAATTTCACATATTTTATTATAAATACTCGTGCGGATAAGAACTCATTAATGCCTTTGTAAGAAATAATTTGAATTGCAGCAAATTTGGGAATTTATTTAAAAGAAAAGATTTCTGCAATTATCAGTACACAATCAAATGACATCCAACGCAAAAGACATGACTTTTCCCCTTATCCCATAAAAAATGCTTAAGAAAGTAAGAAAATAAGGAGTAAAGAACAAAAAATGTCGAATACGACATAGTACTGGCATGGATAAACACTACTCACTTTGTCTCGAAATAAGTGTATAAAATAAATAAATCCTAAAATAGGTATTATCATAAGAATTTATGATAAAATTAACATATTTTTCTAACTATATTTTTATATTTCACATTTTAAATAATGTTTAATTTCAAGAAACACTTGTTAAATAGCTCCTCAATCGACATAATTCTTGACACTTAATATTGAGACAGAAAGGACCAAATAACAATTATCAACACAATATCGATATATGTTGTGGTACCGTACTGTGATATGCACAATCTGAATTTAATTGAAATTCTAAATATTGAGCGGGATTTTTTTTTTTTATTAACACAATATAGTATCTCCTTGAAAAAAAAAAACTTAGCTTTGTCAGCACCCAAGTCAATCCTAAGCAAAGAATCCCATCATATAAAAATCCACAAATCATTAGTACATTACTTCTTCAACACTTTATTTTAAATTTTTCTAATTAATCTGGTAGGTCCTTTGGCTCTGATTCCCCTTTCTTGATTTGTCTACAAATTTTAGGCTATTTATAAAGACTTGAGCTTTATGATTTAGTATATTCAGCGAACACACTCAGCAATTGTGGAAAATGAAAGATATGTCGAAGTTTGATATTTGGTTCTTGATTTTGATGGTTTGTGGGTTGTGGTTAGTGGAAGCCAAGTATATGGTTTACAATACATCACAGGGAATTGTTCCAGGGAAGCTTAATGTTCATTTGGTTCCTCACACTCACGATGATGTTGGATGGTTGAAAACTGTCGATCAGTACTATGTTGGTTCCAACAATTCCATTCAGGTACCTCTTTTTCATATTAGTGATAGATAGTGTTTCAATTTAATAAAAAAGGCAGTCGGGTACACGAAGCATATGCAGCCTGAGGGTAGTGACGTAGGTAGCCTATCCTGATGCTTGCTTATTTCCCTGTTCATGGAGATAATTTTACCGTTGCTCCAAGGTTCCTTCACTGTTTTGACTTTTAAGCTGATGAGTTTGCGACTGTTAATTATTAAATGTCAATTATTGATTACCTCCATAGGTAATGTCAGATAGTAAGTTGAGATATTGGTGAGTAGTTAACTAGTCCCTCCGTTTTAATTTGTTTGTCTTGTTTTGACTTGACACAAAATTTAAGAAATTAAAGAAACTTTTTTGAATATTGTGGTCTTAAACTAAGATATGTTGAATTTACCAAAGTGCGCTTTAATCTTGTGTCTTGAATATGCTATGTGGAAATTTAGAATTGAAGAGTTGCGAAAAAAAGGGAAGAGACATTCTTTGTGAAATGGACTAAAAAGGATAGTAAGACAAAATTTGAAACAGAGGGAGTAATAAATCACAAGTTACACTGAAAAGTGTAAAAATTATTTCCAGTTTCAATGGATATAGACAATAGTTCAGGTGCTCGGTTCTCTTGAATTCATTAATCATGATTATAGCATTGAGTTGTATTGTGGCAGGGAGCTTGTGTTCAAAATGTCTTGGATTCATTGATTCCAGCATTATTGGCTGATAAAAACCGGAAGTTCATTTATGTTGAACAGGCAAGTCCTTACTATCACCTTTTTCTCATAGTGTGTGAGTGTTTGTTTGTCTCTGTGACATATTACTGATGATTGCCCCTTTTTTTCCTTCGGATTGGGATGTAGGCTTTTTTCCAGCGTTGGTGGAGGAATCAGAGCCCTGGAATGCAGAGCACAGTCAAACAGCTTGTCAACTCGGGTCAACTTGAGTTCATGTATGTAATGAAAGAAGCTAAATCCACACATTTGTAAAGAAAAATATCAAAAGAGAGATCATAGTACGGTGGACTAAAGTTGCTTAGCACTCTAGATAATCTTGATGTCTTGTGTGATTTAACATATGCAGTCTTTTCCTTTCTTTTCCTGGAGGTGTAGGATAGTGGGTGGATTACTTCTTCTTTGTTGGAATACTTATACAAATGGTATCTTATTCACTATTTATGCAGAAATGGGGGTTGGTGCATGCATGATGAGGCAGCAACACATTATATTGACATGATAGATCAGACAACTCTAGGTCACAGATACATCAAACAACAGTTCAATGTTACTCCTAGAATTGGCTGGCAAATCGACCCTTTTGGACATTCCGCGGTTCAGGCATACCTTCTGGGAGCAGAGGTGCCAATCTGCATAATTGTTTTAATTTGGAAGTTTGAATAGCAACGTTTTTCTGCTTCACTAATTGACAATGAGCTCGCCTTTGAAATATAAGCCAACAGTCTGCTGAAAAATGGTGTAACTAAAATCCAAGTACATTTAAGCAACTATGTTGACCTCATACATTTTACTGCTTTAGGTTGGATTCGACTCTCTTTTCTTTGGACGCATTGACTACCAAGACAGAGAAAAGAGGAAAATTGAGAAGAGCCTTGAGGTCATTTGGAGGGGTTCTAAGAGTCTTGGTTCATCCACGCAAGTACGTCTTTCTTTCAAATCTTTATAAGTTGTAATACATGTTTAATGTTATTCCTCTTCCTTATTTTTTCCCCCCATAAATCTCTTGTTCTCTAGATTTTATTCTGCTAATGACTATTACCTTTTGTTTCATACCAGATATTTTCTGGTGCATTCCCTCAGAATTATGAACCTCCTAGTGGATTTTACTTTGAAGTGAATGCTGATTCTCCTCCTGTTCAGGTAAATCTTTGAAAGATTAAGACAGTAGGCTCTTTAACTTATAAGCAAGGGCATGTACATGATGTGTTACTTTATTGACTGAAGGATGATGTCAACCTGTTCGACTACAATGTCCAAGAGCGGGTCAATGACTTTGTTGCGGCTGCTTTGTCACAAGTAAGTTTTACTCTCAGCCCATGTTATAGGAGATGTCAGTATGAGTGTCGAATTGCTTCTCCCAATTAGTCTGCTTTCATCTTATTTGATAATAACCAAGTTGATGGTAGCAAGGGAGTCAAAGTCAAATACAGATTGTTAAGCATGCCACGACGTTGTTTGTATGTCATGACATGCTTAATGCATCTTACTGTATTTTTTTTAGACTTGTTTTAACTCTGCTAGTGAGAATACAAGCCACCTAGTTGCTTGGCTTGTACTCTTTATTATATTTCTGTCAGTAAAGAAGTCAACAATCTCAACTGACAAGCCAACATTCAATTGTAATTGGAATTATGTGTCAGACTGCAAGTCTCCATAAAGATTAGTCCAATGAAAAAGTTTACAGAAAAGATTTAAGGAGATTGCAAGATTACTCCTTAATGCCAAAGTGCCAATCTTGTTTACTCACTCCAAGGAGTTTCATGCACTTCGCTTTTTTGTTGTTTCCTTTGCAGGCCAATATCACTCGCACAAATCATATAATGTGGACCATGGGAACCGACTTCAAGTACCAATATGCTCATACATGGTTTCGGAATATGGACAAGCTCATTCACTACGTAAACCAAGTGAGTTTTCCACTGTCATTGCTGTGATTCAGAATTTAGACAATCACATACAACTATGTACACTGCATTTTCCTTCCATTATGGTTGAACATTCTGAAACTACTGTTTCTTTATAGATTGAGAATCAAGATTGGCATGTTTCATTAGCAATACATGAAGACACCATAAAAGTTGGGAAATGTGGTATTTCTTGTATATGCATACATTATTGAACTGGAATCAATAAGAGAGCCTGGAATATAAAAGCTTATATTTCTGGTCAAGCTAGGTTCTTGTATAAATCCTTCCTCCTCATATGTGTATTATCATTCTTTAACTTATCAGTCAAACTGATAAGTACCACATGCTCACAGGATGGCCGTGTCAATGCTTTATATTCGAGCCCTTCAATTTATACTGATGCAAAGTATGCTTTGGATGAGTCATGGCCTCTCAAGACGGATGACTATTTTCCGTGAGTGTCCTTCTATGTAAGCATTTTATCGTCATTTTGATCTCAGTATATAGATCTTGATGCATAATTTGTATCAGGTATGCAGACCGTATTAATGCTTATTGGACTGGATACTTTACAAGTAGGCCTGCTCTTAAACTCTATGTTAGAATGATGAGTGGCTATTATTTGGTAGGCCATGCTGCTTTTCCATTTACCTGAAATTAAGAAGCTGCACCATCTTCAGAATTTTGAATATGCAATTCTCACTTGGCTCCTTTGTGTAATAGGCAGCAAGGCAATTAGAATTCTTCAAAGGAAGAAGTGAGACAGGACCAACAACCGAATTATTGGCTGATGCCCTAGCCATTGCTCAACATCATGATGCTGTCAGTGGTACTTCAAAGCAACATGTTGCTGATGATTATGCCAAACGACTGTTCATAGGTTACAAGCAGGTGAGTTTGCTCCGAACTCCTGGGAAAAGCTTGTAATTGCTATGGATTCTGTCAACTTGTATTTCAAATGATTATAATTACCAAAAACTATTCGCAGGCTGAGGATTTAGTGTCTAATTCACTTGCGTGTATGGTGGAATCGGCTTCAGCATCTGGATGCAAGAATCCTCGGATAAATTTCAAGCAGGCAGACAATTGGAACCCATTCTTTTCTTTAATAGGCTTTCTTCATATTGAGTTTGCATTTGTCTTTAATAAGCTCTACCCTCATGTTCTCCCCCCAGTCATCCTATCCTACTACTGTTGAATGCATTATTGCATCTGATGATTGAGTTCATTCATGCACATTCAAGTTGGTGTCCTGGATTGGCTTCATTATACTCTTCTTATGTTGCACAACTCAATTCCAAAGCAAGCAGTTTAGGCATTTAATTTTTTATTTTTCTGAATTAACTCTTTTGTTGCTCTATTCTCTTCCAGTGCCCATTGTTGAATATAAGTTATTGTCCTCCAACAGAAGCTGATCTTGCTCCAGGCAAGAATTTAGTGAGTAGTCTATTTTCAATATCTTTTCATACTTTTGAAAACCTTCACATTAAGCTTCTGTAGGGTGGGAAGTGAGGAACACTACCTGAGCTCTAACTAAAACAACGAACAGATTTTCAAATCATTATTTCCACTTATGTAGGTGGTTGTCGTGTACAATGCTCTTGGGTGGAAAAGAACAGATGTTGTCAGAATCCCTGTGAGTAATTTGATCTTTTCCTTTCCCAGAACGTTATGCATTTTAAACAACTTACCTGCTTCTTTGGTTCTCATTCTCCGTGCACAAAAATATATCCTCTCATTTAACTATTGAGCAACAGCATCAGGTGTATGTCAGTATTTAAGAGTTCGTTAGATCTCAATCGTTCACCCTATAATCTCAACTCATGCACAAAAGCATATACTTAATTAATCAGTATCAGTTGACCTATCTGAACTAAACATACAACAACAACAACACCCTAAACATAGAAGAAGTATATTTATATGTTAGGTATCAAGAGTTATTAAGACATGCTGAAAATGACGTCAGTTTGTGGCATAGTCTCATCAATCTCCTAGAATGATCTTTACATGTTGAATGAGATAACATTAGCAAAAAAAAAAGTCTCGAGTTGAGACTAGGGTAAACATGGGATTTATCTTTCAAAGGGGCCAACACCAAAATTCCGAGGTGCTTATCTTTAGATTTTTAAGAATTCCCATGGTACCAAAAGAACAGCGTTTAAAAATGCCTCAAGGCTTAGTTTAATTGGCAAAGTTTGAGGGACTTGTGGCTTAGGTCTCGTTTAAACCTAGCATATAAGTGGAGAAGG
Organism: Solanum dulcamara; assembly: GCF_947179165.1. Classification (NCBI taxonomy): domain Eukaryota; kingdom Viridiplantae; phylum Streptophyta; class Magnoliopsida; order Solanales; family Solanaceae; genus Solanum; species Solanum dulcamara. The sequence goes on from NC_077244.1 coordinate 70,245,111, forward strand.
GTAGAGTGGCCCCATTATCTCCAAGTTTCAAAGGCTGCGGTTGGTCCTAACTCCTAAGGGTTGGCTCCAGAACGAATTTTGGGAAATGAACTAGTTGGGTTCAAATTTTAGAAGAATAATCATGCTATCACAGTTTTCCCTTCAGAGCACTTCATTTTTCTTTATTTCTTCGTTCAGTATTATGAAATTTGTCTTGTTGTTCCAAATGAAGAGAAGAAATTACTAGAAAAATATATTTGAAGTAGAAGTGGTAAACTAGAAATTAAAACTTGATACAATTATTTGGCACAAAATTACCATTTCCTTATCTTTTGTGTGCTGGTTGTTTGTAGATAATTGTCCTAATTTTTTTGCCACTTTTGATAATGTTTATGCATAAAATGGATAACTCATCATTTATCACTGACATCTCTGTTCATCCTTTACATAAATTTTGGACAGGTTGTCAATAAGAATGTCATCGTTCAGGATTCCACTGGAAAAGAAATTGAATCACAGCTTCTTCCAATTGTTAAAGCTTCAATAGCAATAAGGAACTACTATGCTACAGCATATGTTGGTGAATCCCCTACATCAAGCCCCAAGTACTGGCTTGTGTTTACAGCTACTGTTCCACCTTTGGGCTTTAGCTCCTATGTTATAACAAGCGGTAAACAAGCAGGTTAGACATCTGATTGGTATATCATGAAAGTTAACATGCAAGCTGGTGATCTTAATAGTTTCCTGTTCTTCAGCATCTAAATGGCATATCACAAAAAATTTACATTCAAACTGATGATTGTAATTGTCTCCAGTTGTTCAGAGGGCTGATAAATTAAATCTCTTCTTGTATACATTACACATGCAGTTGCTGCTTCAATACCACAGACGTTCTACAAAACTGATGGAAGTCAAAGTGGTGCTGTAGAAGTGGGGCCAGGGAACTTGAAACTGTTATATTCTGCAAATGGGGGAAAGTTTACTCAATATTTTAATAAGAGAAACCAGGTAATTTTTTGGCCAGCCACTAGATGTTTGTCCTATTTCAAATGGTTGTTGTCTGTTGTTTGAAACCTTTTCTGTTCCTCTACAATAACCAGCAATGCAGATTTGGACATTCACATGACATAATTTTATAGTTTTGCTAGATGTTGGCTTATGGCTTGCCTTCTTCTCACTTCCGATCCAACATCAGCCCTTTCTTAGCTTCCCTTGCTTACACTAGAAGATACTGATGATGGAAATATTTTTTTATATTGTGTGTGAAGGTTAGAAGCTCTCTGGAGCAATCATTCAGTTATTATTCTGCAGATGATGGGAGCAAGGATGATTATAAAGACATTCAGGTAGTAGAATCTGATGATTCAGTACTGTTCTTATTATCTCATTTCATACACACATAAGCTAAAATGTTTATCCTGATTTTTCAAGGCCTCTGGAGCATATGTGTTTCGCCCAAATGGCTCATTCCCCATCCACCCTGAGGGGAAGGTAAGCAAGGCCCTATAAAACATCAAATTTGCTCCATATAATTTGGCAGTAATTAACTAAAAGATGTTTATTCTTGATCAGGTTCCAGTTACCATTCTACGAGGTCCGCTGCTAGATGAAGTTCATCAAAATATTAATTCATGGATATATCAGGTTGTTACATTAATCAATATCGAAGAGCTTTTACAGACTTATCGCTATACTTGTTCTCTTTGTCCTATTCACAGAAGTACAATGAAAGAGCAAAGACGACATTTGATGCATTGAGCCTTTTAAAAAGTATAATGGAAGTAGTTATAGTATCTGAAATATGCATATACATTCTGGATGTGATCGCATTGAATTGTCTAGGAGCATCGGGTTGCAATATTTCCTTATAGTATGAAAATTAAATTTGTGTTCCGCTCGCTTAATCTATCTCTCTGGATATTCTACTTGGTAAACGTTAAAAATTATCTGGTCAAGTGAACAATATCTTACTCTCATGATAGACAAACAATTTGAGAACAAATTTAACCATGTTTTCCACACAATTTAACATGTAAATGAGCAGATCACTAGAGTGTACAAGGAAAAGGAGCACATTGAAGTTGAGTTCACTGTAAGTTAAATCTCATTTGCTTCACCTGTATTGTCTCCCTTACTGGTGGAGATAAGATATCCAAATGCTTCAAATGGCTAAGCTTTCAAAGGTCCAGTGATTAAGCAGTCCTGAATGCAGGTTGGCCCCATACCTATTGACAATGGAATTGGGAAAGAGCTGGTGACTCAGATTCAAACCGACATCAAAAGCAACAAAACATTTTACACCGACTCTAATGGACGTGATTTCCTCAAAAGGGTGAGTTGAATTTTCTCTCTCTAGCTTAATAGTCTTTAGAAAATGACATATTTTGTTCCATTTATATCTGCAGATTCGGGATTATAGAGCTGATTGGGATCTTCAAGTGAACCAACCTGCTGCTGGAAATTACTATCCTGTATGTTAGTAGACTTTAAAAATGTTTGTTTTCCTTTAAAAAATTGATCTATGAAAGAATTTGTTTTTGATATTAAAGTATCATGTCAAGAATTTTAAATATACTATTTTTCTAATCTAATTTCTGAGCTAAACTTCCCTATCGAAAATTTAACAAATATTTGTATCAAACCATTTTGAAATCTGAAGTGGTGCAGAAGTTCCTTCGCCCTACCTTTGGTTGGGGGTGGAGGTGCTTACATTTTGGGCCTTTCATATGTTTACTATGTTCTTATTTGACAAGTCTACTCGGGATTTTTGCACCTCCAAATTGTTGTGAATTTCTTATGCACATATATTTCTTTATTTTGCATAAGAATTTCTTTCAGAGAACTCTACAAATCTTTCCCATGAAATAGCCTGTTTATTACTTACCCTGTGCAAGAGTACCTACTAGTGATGTTTATTATGTTATTTTGGCTAATCCATTACAGATCAATCTTGGACTTTTCCTAAAGGACAACAGCAATGAGTTCTCAATTTTGGTTGATAGATCTGTAGGTGGATCCAGCCTTGTTGATGGCCAATTGGAGCTAATGCTTCACCGGTTTGCTCTGCTCATTTTCCATTCTGTGTTTATCGCTTTTATCATTGCAATCTTTCTTCTGTTAACTCATCACTATTTGAAGTTACCAATAGCAGAATCTCAAAGTAAACGATTTGTACATTCCTTCTTTGTAGGAGGTTACTCATGGATGATGGAAGAGGTGTTGCTGAAGCACTGAATGAAACCGTCTGTGCTCTTGGAAAATGCATGGGCTTGACTGTGAGCACCGTCACACTATACTTTAATTTGATTGTGGCTTAAATTATGCCTGTAGTTATTGCTTAATATGGTTAATGCAATTTTTTCTTTATTTTCTTGTTGCAAATTCTTTGCTTAAACCTATAAGCGACAGCCAATGAAGCCTAAGAGATCGAGGATTGACATTAACATTTCTATGTTAGCATAAAAAGCTAGTAAACTTTTAAAGACCTCTTCATAATATCTTGTACATTTCTTGTTTCTCTGTATGAGAGTAAATGAAAACGCACCAACTGTACTGGAATATTGTGGATTTAAAGTTGGTTTTGTGTATATTATTGCTTTAGTTTTCTAAGCTCAAATGTCTGATATGTATCTACAATTTTAACTTTATATGATACAGTACCATTACCATATTGTTTCCATCCTATCTTTATGCATGGCTACCCATTTTAAATTGGTTTACCTTTTTTCTTTCTAATAAATAACAGTAGCCCCAGCTTTCACCTTTCATGTTCTTCTGCAGCATAGATCAGTAGTGTTTGAAATATCCCCTATCCTACATTTCCATAACCTCGTTGTCTGAAACCCTTGTTTAAACAATGTACATCCCACTTGTTAAGCATGTTAACATATTTTCCCAGGTCCAAGGCAAGTACTATGTTCGGATTGATTCTCTTGGAGAGGGAGCAAAGTGGCGGCGGTCATTTGGACAGGAGATATATTCTCCTTTGCTTCTAGCTTTTACTGAGCAGGTTATGGAAATTCCAGCATTTTTCTTCACCAATGCAGCATCCCACCTAATTTTGTGTGATGTTTCATAATTACAGGATGGAGATAAATTTAAAAAATTTCCAGTTCCAACCTTTACAGGGATAGATCCATCTTACAGTCTGCCTGATAATGTTGCAATAATCACCCTTCAGGTATTTAATGTCAATCAGAAGTGTTATTTAGTACATTAGAAGCAACTTCTGTGATGTAGTACTCTTATTTGTTATCTACTGGTTTACCTTTTTCTTTGGTAAATGTAGGAGCTTGAAGATCACACCGTCCTCCTCAGATTGGCTCATTTATACGAGGTTTATGAGTTCCTTCTTGTGATGATTCTATTATACATGTTTAAGTTTGGGTTCACTCATTCATTTCTTGGTCACTCGGCATTCACTGTTACAAAATAATAATGTGATTCTTTGGAGTCTTAATTGCTCCAAGTCCAAGCATTCCGAGATGATAAACTATTATGCTTTACTAGGTTGATGAGGATAAGGATCTATCCACCAAGGCAAGTGTACAATTGAAAAGATTGTTCCCAAAGAGAAAGGTAAAACAATATGCATCCATTCACCGCCTAGTTCTTGGCTGTAATTAGGAAAACAAGTTTCACTTGAATCTACCACCTCCTTAAAAAAATTTATTCCAGATAAACAAGATTAAAGAGATGAGTTTATCTGCCAACCAAGAAAGAGAAGAAATGGAGAAGAAGAGATTAAAGTGGAAAGAAGAGGCTCCTAGTGATTCACGAGACGTGGCAAGAGGGGGACCCGTTGATCCTACAAAGCTGGTGGTAGAGCTTGCCCCAATGGAAATCCGCACCTTTGTTATTGATCTCAGCCAGAGCGTGCCAGAAGGGTAAGAAACTTAAGCCGTTTGATTGTGTTCGCCCTGTGAAAATATTGTATTAGTGGCTTTATTGTTGCAAACTTCATCATATTCTGATTTTGTTGCATTGTTTGCAGTTGGAAGTCACACATGTCTCTATGATAGCAGTACCCTGCAACAGTCCAATCCGAATCAGCAAGACATCAAAAGGGTATGAGCAGCTTGAAACCTACTTGGGACCTATTTGCCTATGTTGATATCACCTTGATGATGCAGCATTGAGTCTCTTGTTAGAAGATGTGGAATCCTTTTTGTAATGGAATGAAAACCTCTTTGGCAGAACAATAAACTTATAATTATAATGTTGAAGAGAATGATTCCATGTCTTAGCAGATCTGAAGTTTATCCGTGCGCATCTATGGTTTGTTGGCCTGGTAAAGAAAAATGCTAAAGCACTTTGACCATCTTAAATCCCCCAATAAAGATGACTGGCATATGTAGGAAAACAAGCTTTAGATATTATCCTTCCAATTTTTCCCCTTTTCGCTTTAACCATCCAGTAGTTGACAAAAAACTTTACATTTCCAGAACTCAAACCTGGATGTATAGTTAAATGCGAATGCATAACAACTATTTCACGACATCCCAAGGTGGAAAACAAAATAAGATGATAATTATCAGAATTGATGAGTGTATTTCATTAATACATTCAAATTTTCCTTGCAGAATGCTTTATACACTAAAAACTGCAGAATAATTGAGAAAATTGCAAGCTAATCGGTTCACTAACTAGCTAGCAAATGAAAGCAAAGGTTCATGGAATAGCAGTTGTGAGTTTGTAACACAAAACAATAGCCTGCTGGATGAAATATAGAAATACAAAAGGAGCATAGAAAATTGGCTGAGAAGAACAACTTAGAGTCTAATGTTGAAAGTGGTGGCTACATTGTTTCCGTGTCAATCATACAAGCTTATATCATCCCATGGCAACCGGCGGAATCCAGCAGTACTGCTTTGATTTGATCAGGATGAAAGTCTTGACCTTCTTTGCATTGCTGAGATTACACAAACAAAAACGATCATCAAAAGAAGAATTCATTTCCACAGCACATAAAATTGGCAAGGATAACAAACCAGTTGAATCACAGATCATTTAACTCTTGATGTTTTCTTCTCAAATATTGATCAAAATAAGCAAGAGAAAACATGCTTTCTGGATAGGGAGACTGACAGGTATACTCAATCAAGGAGGGAACAGAACAGAATCTATGCAATCATGGTGAAGCTCATTAAAGTGGTGCATAACTTACCATGAGTAATTTGGACTACCAGCTTTCTAAAAGGTTATTTCTCAGTTATCTGTTGGTAATCACATTTTTTGTATATATTATTCTCTTTTAACTTATCTTCGATGTTCCTATGATAAAAAGCTTAATATGGTTTTAGGTTCTCGTTACAGAAGAATGTGCATTTGTGCCAAGACTGATGGACTTCAATTTTCTATATATGAACTTTGCTAAGCATTTTCCAATCCAAGAGCACATCACTGTAAATTAAACAGAAAAAGCAAGTACCTCAGCTCTAAAGATATCTAAGGCAAACCCATTGAAGCAGCTAATAACAGCTTGTTGGATGTCCAGTCCGAGGTTGTCAAGTGCCCTCATTGTTGAGAGTAAGAGGCCCGGTCTGCGGCTGCAAAACATATGGATATTCACAGCTCTTCCATCTCTTGCCCTTACTTCAACCTAAAAGTAAATTAAAATCTGCATTACATAATCTCAAACCAATAAAATGATGACTTTAGACTTTACTGGTAATAGAGTTCAATGCAATTAATGTGTATACCCATCTAACTAGAAACATAAGTTTGTACTATAATAAGTTTCTTCTGCATGAAATGTTCTTGTTGGTTAAAGACTTTTTACCCTTGCAGGTTGTCCAGTCGGGCTAGACAGTGGGCTTGCAAATGAACTCGGATAGAGCTCTTCCTTGATGCGGCCTGGCAGAGCTGGTCCAGTCGGTGTTAGAGGATAGAAGCTTGTTGTTTGGGTCAATGAAGAGCTAGGCGGCGTGGACTCCAGTTCATTATGCAGGTCATTGATTTTCTGCAGAAGCTCCTTTAAGTACTCGATTGCATCCCCTAAGATTGAAGCCCTGTCCATCTGTGAACATGCATATTCACAAATTGCATGCCAAGAAGAAGCTTTTGATATTAGGTAGTCAGGAAGACAAATTGGTAATACAAAATATTCTGTAAGTTTAAATTCAAGTCCAATGGTTGTTTGGAATTAAATCTCAATTAAGACACAAATGTTAACAAGCAGGTAGATAACTTTCAGCTCTAATCACCATAAGTTATGCATAAATGTATTTCACTTCATTTAGAAAGAATTTGCATGAATGCATTTCCACAAGGTAGGTGGGTAAGGTCCTATCAAAGATAACTTCCTATGTCTTGGTTTCTTAGAGCTCCAGTAAAAATGTTTCTGCATGGTAGTGCTGAGATTCAAGTACCATGTTGTTGCCATACCATAAACTTTGACATCCTAGTAAGGCATATATTTATGACCATTTACAATAACTCAAGCAGTTTGAGGACTGGTGGGACAGCACAACAAACATACTCCCATACCCACTCCCACCCCCACCCACCCCGAGAGAGGGGGAGGGGGACAAAGAAACAAATTGAAGAGATATATACAAGAGAGATTAAAACAAAGTCAATTGTATTTCATGTTACATCAAGTTAGTGATGTCTATTGTCTTGTGTGGTCCAAAATAAAAGATCCCTTTTGAAATCTTTTCATATAGTTCATGTGAGTGAATTTAATGCGACTATCAAATAGCTTTAATCCAGAAAACTTTTTTGAACTATGCATAGGACAAAGTTGCATACCTTAAGAAGAGTAAATGAAGTACATTCAAAACAGAAAAGAAATAATAACACTGTATTTCAATTTCCCCTTTTCTTTTTTCATTCTCTTGGGGAAAGGAAGCTAAAGGCTGACGATTTTGAATAACTAAAACATGTTAGAATCATATAATCATACAAGAATTCACGAGAATTTGATGTAAAAAATTTCTTACCTTACTAATCCTTGGCACAACAGACCTCAGCATGTAAAGCCTATCGTTTAGCTTCTTCCTACGTCGTCGTTCAGCCATCAAATTCTTGGCCGGAAGTCCCTTTTTCTTTCCTTTCTGATTCCCACCGGTAACGGTGCTAGTTGCATTTGAGCTATTTCCACCATTCTTAACACTATCATCCACCTTATTAGTAACATTTTCTGTAAGATCATCTGAATCATAACTCAATGTGCACCCATCAAAGCTCACATCATCAAGTTCTTCACCATTACCCCACTTTCTCTTCCTTTCACTCACGCCCTTGTTCATATCATATCCTTCTCCATTGATGGAACTCTGCCCAATATCACCACCAAAATCCCCCGAACTGCCAACATTATTATTAGCTAAGTTCTTCCTAAGAGCAGCCCTTTTCTGGAAAAGGGTTGGTTGTGCTCCAATTGAAGCAAAATTATCAAGTGGCTTTAACAACTTGGACCTATTGAGAAACAGAGAGTTCTCATTTGCAGAACCATCAACAAACCCTAGTGGACTAAACCCAGTACTACTATTTTGGGGCAAATGGGATGATGGGTATTGAGTAAATGAATTCAAATTGGGGTTACCCATTTGGTTTTGTGAGCTCAAATCATGAAACCCACCACCAGTAAGAAGAAATCCCCCTTTATTCAAACCACCCATACCTTGAGCTTCAAGAAAACCATTATCACAACCCAAATTAAAACCATAATCCAAAGGGTTGTTGTTAATGGCCTTTTGGGTCAAAAAGTAATGTACCTGAGATGGGTCAAGATTGTTGAAAACAGAAACTGAAGATGGAGAACAAGAAGATGAAGAATCCACTGGCACTGGCTGTAGAAACAAGTTGTTTTCAGCTAATTCAGTGAAATTTTGTGTGAAACAGATATTTTCAGTATGGTTTTGCATGTTGTTGTTACTGGTCATATACCAGTCTACATCTGCACCATCTAACATCGATTTGAATGTTGAAAGTGCACCCAATTCCACATCCTCTTTATTTTCAAGCTCACCATTAGCGTTATTCTCCTTGTTGGTAAAAGTTCCTTCTTCTTCTTCTTCTTGTTTGCCTTCCACATCCCAAACCATACTGTTCACTCTTGAGAGCATTTTTTTCCCTTTATGGTTAACTTGAATGAATGTTCAAAGGATAATGAGGCTGTTAAACGGATACAGAAAGTAATGGAAGGCAAAGGAGAAAGAAGACGTAGGCAGCAGAGGAAAAAAAGGAAATGGTCTTTCCAGAAATGACACTTTATAGCTTCGAATGTTACGTTTTCACTTAGGCAGCAGAGGAAAAAAAGGAAATGGCCTATCCCTTCATTTTTACTTTTTCTTTAAAAGATCAATGAATCATTTATCTATTTAAATCCATTGCACTTTTGCTATTAGATATTCTTTCTATTTCTATTTATTTGTAAAATATTTTTTAATTTGATTTCTTTTTTTTATTATTAATTTTGTCAAAAAATGACAATGTTTTTTCTATTATACCCTCAATTTATTAACATTGAATTAATATCTTTAAAAAATATAGTGAGAATATATTTAAAACTCTATCAATTAATAGGGGTAAAATGATAAACTCACTATACAAATTATTGTTTTCTTAATAGGTATATCAAGTCAAAATTTGACAAGTAAAAAAGAACGGAAGGAATACTATTTACTAATATGTTATACATTTTTCAAAGCATTAAATTTAATATATTCATAGGATAATATAGTAATATTACCTCTATGATTTATTATTTCTTAAGGTGTGTGTCAAGTCAATAATAGACAATTATTGTTGAATGGAGAAGTATGAAATTTAAGAAAAAAAGTATTTTTAAAATTGTGTTTTAAATAAGTTATAAATATTTTATTAAAAATAAAATGATACTTTAAAATTAATAAAAAATGTCTCATTATTTTTAAAATTACATAAAATAAAAGAATCAAATAAATTGGGACACGAGACGTGCTAGTTTATTACTATGACCCCTATTTTTAATATAGTAATAAGTAATATATATTCGGCATAAATCCAAGACCATCTCAACAAGTTTGGGGCCTAAAGTCAAACTTCATAAAGAGGCCTTATTTTTTTTAGTTGACATATATAAATTGAATAATTATAATATACTCAGTGTAATCCTACTAATGAGGTCTGAAGAGGTAGGATATATGTGAACATTATGAAGAATAAATACAAACAATATAAATTTTAAATAAAATATATATAATATAAAGTTAGAATAATAAATCTGACTCAAAAATTTAAAAAATTTACATAATGATATCGAAATAATGTTGCGCTGAATTTGATAATTTGATATTGAAATATTGTTGATTAGTCGTAGGGCTTGAAATATGAAGAATAGGGCTTGGAAATGAAGAAGACACCAAAAATTAAATTTGATGTCTTTATAAACACACACTGGTAGATTTGGCATAATCTAGAAGGTTTGACCGTTTGAGAGATTTTAGAATATTCAATAATGAGAGAATAAAAATAGTGAAAGGAGAATATAAAAAAGTAAAATATAAGAATAATAATGTTGGTTCATGATATTCGTCAGAATATAAATGAGGCAATAAAATAGATAGCCATATAAGAAATGATGTTACAATTAACCAAACACTATTTCATTTCTTAATTGAAGAGGAGCGTTGGAGTAACTGGTAAAGTTGCTGCTATGTGACCAGGATGTCACAGGTTCAAGCTTTGAAAACAGCCTCTGGCAGAAATGCAAGGTAAGACTGCGTACAATAGATCCTTGTGGTCAGGCTTTTCCTCGTACCCCGTGCATAGCGGGAACTTTAGTGCACCGGACTGCCCTTTTTTATTTCATTTCTTAATTATTACAATGATCCCTATATTAAATGAGATAAAAAAATATTATATTTTCTACCCAAAAAAATCTTTTCAAATTTATTTTAACATGAGATTTTTTAACAATATATATACATCTTTGAGAGAAATTTATTGGACCTCAAGCGATTGCTTTAATGGCTTTATGATCGAGACAACCTTGCATAAATCAATAACAAATTTTTTTATAAGAATTATTAAAACTATACATGATGATAAATTATTCAAGACCCAACTGTAGTGCTGCTAATATCATGCATTATATCCGACCATTGTAATTTTAAAGTTGTGATTTTGTGTTAATGTTGGGATATTTCAGGTGAATAAAGTTTGCATAATATCTGGTCTTTCTGTTTAATTTTCTTGTAATCAGTAATAATAATTAGTAAACAAAGTAATCATTAACAAACTATCAAATCTCTTCAATGATGAAGAGAGCACATTACCCCACCATGTCCTTTTTGATAGTATTACTTGTAACTTTCTAAAAATTATGCAAAATTTCATAAATAATTATAGTTTAGAATATGATTATGAAATGTAATTTTAGTTTGCATATTTACAAAATATAGTTATAATTAATGTATTAGGTGAAAATATTGTACCAATTATATCAATAAAAGAGTACAATGAGTATTAATTATATCAGGCGAGTATTAGTTGTATGTACTACTATGTTTTGTAGTTTCTTAAATTGTAGTTACGCATCATAAATACAATTTTATTGATAGAACTAGTTTAATTTTTTTTATCGCTCATTACTTTTGTGACCTGTAATTTAATAGGTCAAGAACATTTTTATTTTTATTTTTATAGGAATACGTAGCAATCAACATGTGAAATGATAGAACAAAGGAAAATATATAGAGACTGAACTCTTATGTAGCAGCCAGTGCATGTGATTGTCTTTTCTTAAGAAAAAGAAACGATCCAATCTGAAATGTTTTGTCATAATAAGAATAAAAGGTGCTTGACTTGCTTTTCTTCTTTATGACAAGACAATTCCTAATTGTTTTTCTTTATTTCTTTGGTTATGAACAGGATAAATTCAGCTTCAATGTAATCGTCCGCTAATAACATAGATATTAGGCAAGTCTCAAGTCTCGTTTTAGTGTAATAGTCCATAAATTATATAGAAGAAATACATATTTTGTGAAATGAAATAAAAAAGACGTACAAAGAATTCGACCGAAATAACAACATGTAACCAACTTAGTCATTATCCTTGCGGGTGATGACGGAGTCAGGATTGTCAAACCAAAAGGGATGAAGGAAAAAGGCTCGAGAAAGCGTCCTTGGAAGGGGGAATATCTGAAAAAGTGTTAGCGGGGAGCCCAATGGTGGACACACGAACTAATCGAAGGAGATTCGACATCTATTGTTTATACTTACAAAATTATTTTAACCATATACAAATAATATAATTTTTCTTCGAATGGGATTCGGATGAACCTCTTAGCCCCCATGTGGCTCCGCCCCTTGCTTGCGGGTCATGCTTGACTTGTGTTTTTGGATGTATAAAAAAGAAATCTAATTCATAATTAAAAAAATTATTAATTTTTATAATGACTTCAAGTTAATAATAATAGTAGTAGTAATACTTAAATTTATAATGAAAAAGATGTTAACTCGGATTATTTCCTCCATGTTTTCCAAAGTAAAAAAAATGGATACTTTTCGAGTTACTTTTTGAGTTTGTATTTAGTTTGAATAGTTTATTTTATTTTTTCTCAGTTGGGAATCTTTTCTTTTCATAATTCTACCAAATATTTGTCCAATTAAACTATTTATGATTTTTAACACGTCTGATAAAGTTTAATACGCTTAATTATGTTTTTTTTTGTTCTTAACATCATTGAGAGTTTGAAAAATTTTACATTTTCAAAAGTGATAATTAGTGTCTTAAAGAGAGGAAGAAGCTTCTACTCTTAAGTAGTGAAAAAGATTTGTTAAAAGAATGACAATTTTAGGAATTTATCATATTGGTGCTTAATTCAAAGCATCTTGATATGACAGCTGCAATGAATTCGGCCAAATTCAGTAAATTTAGATTAAATTCATTATTTATTTGAAATTTTTACTGAATAGATATAAATTACTAATTGAGAGTCTCATAATTTTTAAAAAATTAAAATTTAAAATACATCAATTTTAAATTCTGAACGGGGACTCTATCACTAAGTTAATTTATTTACTAAAAACAAAGGAGGAAAAAAAATAATCATAAAGAGCCAAGAATCTCGTGAGACCTTTCAATTTTACCGCACCCAATTCTCAATTATAGACTTAAATTCTGGTGCCCCCCCCCCCCCCCCCCGCCCCTTCTCTTCCAATCCATCTCATTTTTTCACACATCAAACACCTTTTTACAAGTAAAAGAATTTTTAAAAAATATTTCAGTAATTGAAAAATGAAAAGTAAATATACTTAAATCTTATATTTCCTGTCGTGGAGGGAATTGAATTATGGCCAAAACTTTTGAACTTTTCAAACAATCATACGGGGGTGGTGTATATAATTAATAGCTGCATTTCAGAATTAAGATATTACTTCCTCCGTCTCAAACTATGTATCATGTTTTTCCTTTATACTATACTTAAGAAAATATAAATTAAAAAGGGGGTTTGACTAGTAAAAATTTATTTATGTCTTAAGATATAAATTATTTTTATTAAATATTTACTCCTACTGAGATGCTTGTAGTTTTAAAAACAATTACTACGAAGAATAAAATTAAAAAAAAATTAAGTTAATTTTATCTTAAATTATTTAAAAATTAAAGATATTTTTTTAAAAAAAATTACGATAAATAATTTAGAATGAACAAAAGAAAATGACGTTTATTGAAGGACCATATAGAGAGAAGGAGCCATCACAATTTCCTCCCTTTCCTCGTGATTTGAGATATTGTTGTTTCTTGTCCTCAAAATACCCAATTTCCAAAACAACATGAGACAATAAAATTAAAGGAAGACCATTTAAATGAATTGAGTAAAAAAATTCTTGCATATATTAATTCATCGTTTATATATGACTATATATATATATTTCTTTCGGTCTTGCAAAACATGTTTGAATTCGTATATCGATAAATTTGTTGGGTTAATTGATAGGTTGAACGAGAAATGGAGGGAAAAGAAGTGGAGGGAAAAATGATTTATTCTCTCTTGTTGTAGGAAATAAGTATTTGTCCCATATAGGTGGTGGAAAGAAAAAGTCTCTTACTTAAAAGTAGAAGCACTCCTTCATATTGCTAAAGGGTCAAGAAGAGGGTCTCCTCTCGCACCGTCGTCGTCGCTCGGCTATGGCTTTGGCTTTGGACCAATTTTTTTTAATTTTTTAATTAATTAATAATATTTATTTAATTAATTAATTAATTGAAAATCTTGACCCTGACCCGTGACCCGACCCATTTTTTCTTTCCGGATTAATTTAAAAAGGATTTTCCTTCATTTTTCCAACAGAATTTTCTGAAAGATTGCAACCTTGTCTGAAAAGTTGCAAATATTTTCTCAACAGGCAAACCTTTTCCAACAGGTACCTTTTCAAAAAGGCTGCAAACATGCTATATATATCTGTTAATCCTCAGAATTGTTCCATACGAAAATTTTGATTGACATCTTCTTCTTCTTCTTTTCTGCACTTCTTAAAAACTCATGTGATATACTCCCTTCGAGTGGTTCGCACACACCAGAATTTGTAGTACCTCTATTTTGGTGAGTAAATCGTTCTATCCTGGAAGGAAATATTCCAAGTTTCTAGATTATAAAATGATAGATAGCAGAACCGTTGGAACCCAAGTTCAAGAACTTCAACTTATTTTTCATGACCTTATTGCTGAAGGCATGTTGGTTGAAGCATTTCAAGTGGCTGCAATGATAGAAAAGTTGCCTCCTTCGTGGAGAGATTTCAAAAATTATCTAAAGCACAAACGCAAGGAAATGAAGTTGAAAGATCTTGTGATTTGTCTCAAGATTGAGGAAGATAACAAAACAGCCGAAAAGAAGTCGCATGGAAATTCAATGATTATGGAAGCGAACATCGTTGAAGATGCTGCTCCAAAGAATAAGAAAAGGAAGAAATCTTTTGGAAAGAATAATGAGCAGAACAAGAAAAAGTTCAAAGACAATTGTTACAATTGTGAGAAAGCTAACCACAAAGCCCCAGATTGTCATCTCTCGAAAAAGGACAAGGGAAAGGGACAAGCCAATATGGTGGAGAATAAAGAAGGCATGGATGATCTATGTGCAATGCTATTGGAATGCAACCTGGTAGAAAATCCCAAAGAATGCTGGCTTGATTCAAGAGTTACGTCGCATGTTTGTGAAGTCCGTGAAGCCTTTGCTATTTATTCCCCTGTCGCACTTGATGCAACTATCTATATGGAAAATTCTGCAACGGCTAAGATTGAAGGATATGGTAGAGTATTTCTGAAAATGACATCCGACAATGTGGTGACGCTGAACAAAGTTTATTATGTTCCAAAAATGCGAAAGAACTTGGTTTCTGTTGGTCTTTTTATCAAGAATGGATTCAAGTGTGTTCTAGTTTCAGACAAAGTAGTTGTCAGCAAGAATAAAATGTATATAGGAAAAGGCCACCTCACTGAGGGTCTTTTCAAACTAAATGTAATGGTTGTTGATGATAATAAAGTTCAAGCTTCTTCTTACTTACTTGAGTCAAATAATTTATGGCATTCACGTTTAGGACATGTCAATCATAAAACCTTGCGAAAATTGATTAACTTAAATGTATTGCCTAACTTTGAGTGCAATAAATCAAAATGTCAAGTATGTGTTGAATCTAAACATGCTAAGCATCCTTATAAATCTATTGAAAGGAATTCTAATCCCTTAGAATTGATTCGCACAGATATTTGTGATATGAAGTCAACACCAACTCGTGGTGGGAAAAAGTATTTTATAACTTTTATTGACGATTGCACTCGATATTGTTATGTGTATTTGCTCAATAGTAAGGATGAAGCAATTGATGCATTTAAGCAATACAAGAACGAAGTGGAAAATCAATTGAACAAAAAAATAAAAATGGTTAGAAGTGATAGGGGTGGTGAATACGAATCTCCTTTTGTAGAGATATGTTTAGAATATGGAATTATTCATCAAACTACTGTCCCCTACACACCATAATCAAATGGAATTATGGAAAGGAAAAATCGAACATTAAAAGAAATAATGAATATTTTATTAATAAGTTTCGGTTTACCACAGAACTTGTGGGGGGGAGCTATCCATACAGCTAATCGAATACTCAACAGGGTGCCTCACAGCAAAACACAATCTATTCCATATGAACTATAGAAATGAAGAAAACCCAACTTGAAATATTTTAAAGTATGAGGTGTTTAGCAAAAGTCCAAATTCCTTTGCCAAAAAGGGTAAAAATCGGACCAAAGATTGTGGATTGTGTTTTTATTGGCTATGCTACAAATAGCAAAGCTTGTCGATTTTTGGTTCACAAATCTGACAATCCCAAAATTCATATTAATATGGTAATTGAATCAGATAATGCTGAATTCTTTGAAAATATTTATCCGTATAAAACAGAATGTGAGTCCTCAAGTGAAAGATCTAAACAACCGCGAGAAGAACCGAAGAAAAGTAAACCTACCGAAGAGGATCCAAGGCGTAGCAAACGTCGAAGGATATCTACTTCCTTTGGACCAGATTTTGTGACATTCTTGCTTGAAAATGAGCCTCAAACATTTAAAGAAGCAATGTCTTTTTCTGATTCAGCATTTTGGAAAGAGGCAGTCAATAGTGAGATTCAATCAATTTTGAATAACCATACATGGGAATTGGTAGATCTTCCTCCTGGAAATAAACCTTTAGGATCAAAATAAATTTTTAAAAGGAAAATGAAAGTTGATGGCACTATTGACAAATATAAGGCAAGACTTGTGGTCAAAGGATATAGACAGAAAGAAGACCTTGATTACTTTGACACATATTCGCCATTAACAAGGATAACATCTATTCGGGTGTTAGTGGCACTGGAAGCCATATATGGTCTTGAAATCCATCAAATGGATGTTAAGATGACTTTCTTAAATGGAGAATTGGAGGAAGAAATTTACATGGAACAACCTGAGGGTTTCGTAGTTTCTGATAAAGAAAGAAAAGTGTGCAAACTTGTTAAATCACTTTATGGACTTAAACAAGCACCTAAACAATGGCATGTGAAATTTGACCAAACAATGTTGGCAAATGGATTTAAGATTAATGAATGTGATAAATGTGTTTACATTAAAAATACTCCAAATCATGAAGTCATTGTTTGTTTATATATTGATGACATGTTGATAATGAGTAGATATATTACCGATGTGAATGCTACGAAGCGTATGCTTGCTAGCAAATTTGACATGAAAAATTTAGAGGATGTTGATTTGATCTTAGGAATTAGGATCCATAAAACTCCACAAGGTCTAGCATTATCACAATCACATTATATTAAAAAGATACTTGATAAGTTCAAATATTTAAATTTTAATGTTGCAAAAACTCCAATTGATATAAGTTTTGCACTTCAAAAGACTGAAGGTGAAAGTGACTCACAATTGGACTATGCACGAGTTTTGGGAAGTTTGATGTATATTATGAATTGTACACGATCAGATATAGCATGTGCTATTAGCAAACTGAGTCGATTCACGAGTAATCCCAATCAAACTCATTGGATGACAATGAAACGAGTCTTGGGGTATTTAAAACACACCCAAAATTATGCTTTGCATTATAATAAATATCCTACAACAATTAAGGGATATAGTGATGCAAACTGGATTACTGGTTCATCTGAAGTTAAATCCACGAGTGGATATATTTTCACCATTGGTGGAGGAGCAGTGTCTTGGAAATTATCAAAACAGACATGCATCGCCCGTTCTACAATGGAATCTGAATTTATAGCTTTAGACAAGACCGGTAAAGAAGCTGAATGGCTCCGAAATTTCTTGGAAGATATTCCATTTTGGCCCAAACCTTTGGCACATATATGTATACATTGTGATAGCCAAGCGGCAATAGGTAGGGCAAGGAGGGTTATGTATAACGAAAAATCGCATCACATTCGACGGCGACACTACTGTTAGACAACGACTCTCTAGTGGGGTTATCACTATTAACTACGTAAAGTCAAGAGATAACGTATCGGATCCACTAACAAAAGGCCTATCTAGAGAGGCAGTTGAAAGATCATCAAAGAAAATGGGGTTAAGGCTAAGGACAAGTCATCATGGCGGTAACTCTACCTAGTAAACTGGAGATCCCAAAAACTAGGTTCAAAGAGATCAAACAAAGTTATGAATGACGGTTCAACATTGTCAAATAACTCAACCCATTCTTATGATAATGACAATGTTCAAAAATAAGGATAAAACCTTAACGTTTTTTAATGAGTTCATAAAGCATTAAAGTTTTTTAATGATTATCTAAGTCTGGCAAAAAATGACTAGATAGTGTATTTATAGGACTGCACGTTTAGAAATCACCTATGTGAGTGTGAAGTATAAGCCGTTTCAAGGGGAATGACGGTAAAGGCCCATTCTCTATGCATTCACGAAACCAGGCGGTGTTCATGGCTGAAACGAACACAACCGGGAGAACCATAGATGGTTGATGATTAATTGTGTGACTTATGTTGTCTAGTTATACAACAAAGTTCGACGGTTCAAAGATATCACATTTACCGATTAATCGAGTATATCCTATATAAGTTCACTATGAAAAGTTCAAAGGGAAACCTACTTATCCAGATGCAATTAATCTTCACTTGTATATCACATACTTATCCGTGCATTTCTTTATCTTGTAGCCATTCCCCATACATGTGGGGGATTGTTAGGTTAATTGATAGGTTGAATGGGAAATGGAGGGAAAAGAAGTGGAGGGAAAAATGATTTATTCTCTCTTGCTGTATGAAATAAGCATTTGTCCCACATAGGTGGTGGAAATAAAAAGTCTCCTACTTAAAAGTAAAAGCACTCCTTCAAATTGCTAAAGGGTCAAGAAGAAGGTCTCCCTTTGCGCCGTCGTCGTCGTCGCTCGCTCGACTTCGGCTGCGGTTTCGTATTTGGATTTAGATTTGGTCAATTGATATGATTGATTGATAATCTTTTTGGACCAAATTTTCTTTAATTTTTTAATTAATTAATATTATTTATTTATTTAATTAATTGAAAATTCTAACCCGTGACCCGACCCATTTCTTTCTTTCCCGGATAATTTAAAAAGGATTTTCCTCCATTTTTTCAACATAATTTTCTGAAAGGTTGCAACCTTGTCTGAAAAGTTGCAAACATTTTTTCTCAACATGCAAACCTTTCCCAACAGGTACCTTTTCAAAAAGGCTGCAAACAGGCTATATATATCTGTTAATCCTCAGAATTGTTCCATACGAAAATTCTGATTAACATCTTCTTCTTCTTCTTCTTCTTTTCTGCACTTCTTAAAAACTCGTGTGATATACTCCCTTCGAGTGGTTCGTAGACATTAGAATTTGCAGTACCTCTATTTTGGTGAGTAAATCGTTCTATCCTGGGAGGAAACATTCCAAAACCTCGGGTACGTTGAAGGGAATAATTTTCTTAAGGATACACTATATATTCAGTGGGCTCGATTTTTGTTCTGACATTAATTTTTCCAGATACTGTTATTATTTTCAGTTTCAGTCCAGATTCTGTCTTTTATTACTTTCAGAAGTTTTTGTTGCTGTTTCATCATTTGTTTACAATACAGTTTGATAACAATTTTTCTTCTTTTTTTTGGTAATTGGGAACCACCTCCACGAGTGGATTAGTTGAGTGACTAGACTGATACTCTAAACGAGACCAATACTATCAAAAAGAAAGTAGCAAAAATCATAAGAGATCTAAGTGTAATAGCCTCAAACCATTGAGAAGATGTAAACCGCATCGATTTGTTAGACGTCAAAAATAGGAAATAAAAGTAGTAATGTCTTTGAAGTTTTTTGGAGCAAAAATAAAGTTGTTCAATAATAGGGGTGTGAAAATAATATAAACCTATATAGTCATTTTATAAGATGACTCATTGATAGGGCCGGATCCTTCCAAGTTTTGGGGCTTACTGGTCATTATTAAGTAAAGGGCCTGGACTGTTCATCATTTTGGACCTTTAACTGGATTCGACCAGACATAGTTGTTGACTCATGGGCCAATCTGGCCCGGTAAACAGCAGAGAAAAATTCAGGAAAAACTACATAATTAGACATATTTCACTACCATATATATTATTATTACTTATTCTTTCAAGAGTTTACTATCATATATCGAGGAAGATACACTCAGATACATGTATTTTTCCTATCAGATACATTAAAATAGGGAGAGAGACGAGTAATGTGGAAGGAGGAGAGCGAGATTCATTATGTATCCCAAATACATGCGAATCAAACTAGATACACACTAGATACATGTATCTAGTGTGATTTACTTGTATCTAGGACACCAGATACATAGGAGATTGGTGGGCAAGATGGAGAGAGGCGAGGGAGGAGAGCGAGATTTGTTATATATTTCACAAACATGTGAATTCACTTGGATAAAATGAATCTACAACAAATTATACCTAATTTTGACCATATGTATCCCAAGTACATGTATCTGAACACACTAAAATCTAATAAAATATGTGATATTGCAAACTAGAGTATATTTATGTAAGTTCCCCAAAAGTTAATGGGAAAGTTACCGTCCATCCGCCAACTAGGTTATCAATATAATCAAAGTTTACGCAATATATTCTGATATATTATATAAAGTATACATTACAGTTTGTGCATATTTTGTAAAGTTGAATGGTTCAGACCCATAATTATTGTACTTCATTTGGTTAGTTTGCAAAACGTATCAACTTAGAAAGTTGAAATTTCATAAAGTTTGAGGTTTTTGTTTCATTTGGTATTGTTTTTCAGTTAGTCTTAATTCAATAAATTTAACATATAAGAAGTCAATTTTATTAACTGTACAAACATGATATCTACTAACCCAACACATGTAAGTATGAATTATGAAAGATCAAATTTATGATCATGGTGGACCCTTTTGCTTTCAACAAAGCTTACAGATGCTTTTCCTGCATTCATTTGCATGACAGCCAAAATTTAAAGAAAGAAAAAGAAAACAAAAACTAAATTCACAATAAGGAGGCCCTAATATCATACTACTTTTTTCCTAGCACAACTTTTTAGACTCTTCTAGTCTTCTTCTAATATTTTTTTTTCCTTCAAATAATCGTTGTTCTGATCAGCTTGCGCCACACCTTAACAACATCTTGTGATCTTTCCAAGTAAAAGAGAAAAAACAAAGATCCTTTTACATTTAACTGTGAAGTGTATGCACAAGAAAGACCTATTTACTATGGCTGTCCATCATCAATTTGGGATCTCAGAATACTTCAGGAAGTGCCTTGCCTTGAAGAAATGACTTGAACAGAACAAGTGATCTCTCTGGCTGAGAGAAAGGAGCTTCATGAGCAGCACCTCTAATGGTTGCAAATGAAAGGATATTATCATACACTTGAGTCCATCCACCAACCTAAAACAGGATGTAAAAAAAGAAAGAAGAGAAAATGAGTTTTATGACGAAAGTAATATTAAAATTTTATTGTGATTTTACAGAATGGACCAAATTCAATTTTTTTACCTGTTTTCCTGCAAACCAAACCCTATAGGGTACAGTTGTGTTCAATCCCATCTGTTTTGCTAGATGATGTACAACAGAGCGGCTTCCAGTCAATGGAACAACAGAATCTTGATCCCCGCTGTTGTCAAGACATTACGATTTACAGGTTACTCTACGATCTTGAATCAGAAAGAGAGATTTCAAGAAACGACAGATCTATTTACCAGATGGAACTCTTCCAACATTTACTGAGATCATAAATATCGGGTTGCACTGCACATACGTACCTGTAGATTAAGACTGGAATTCTCTCCTTGACAAGCATTCCTACTATAGAGATGGTTGGTATCTCTATGTCAAGCAATTGATAATTCAGAATGCTGTGGCAACAGAAGGAAAAAATAATTAGTAAATCCTCACAAAATTGGTGGACCTTTAAAGCAACAAAAACAGCTTATAACTGTAGCATAACTTTGTATTGAGTTGAATTGTAGCAAGCGATGTGGAGAAATAAATTCATTTAAGTTTAGCTAGTTTTCTTAATTAAGATAAGATTGTGGATTGACTCACGTGCTGCAAACATCCCAGCTGCGAACGCCAACAAGCCTGGCATGAAGAGCCCTTCTCACATCTTGTCGGTTTAAGTAATTGACAGTTTCATCGTCGATGCAGACATCTATCTTCTCACCATTTTCCTAGTAATTAGTATCAGTAAGACAGAGTCAGTGTAGTTCGATAATAGAGAAGCCTAACAAAATAAAGGGAGAAAGTATTGGGACATCAACATAGTTTTTAAGTAATGACTTACTTGTGGACTAATAATTTTGGACTGAGAGAGCACCGATGACATACAGACATCCAGGGTAACATCATATTTGTCCACAAATTTACTGGTTTCTCTACTTACAAGGCTCATGACTCTTGAACACATTGGCGATACACTGTCCCTATAGTACTCGCTCACATAGCGAGAATAATTGCAAAAAGAAGTGAACATTCTGTATGTGGAGTCTGATATTAGGCCATGCGACCAGAAGTACTCAGCCCTCGAATTGAAGTCCGTAGCAAATTCCAAAACCGGATTACCCAGCTGCCGTGACAAGAAATAAAAAGAATAGGTTCAAACAAAAGAACTAATTTTTCAATATCATGTATACAAACACAAGAAATTTGATCAAATATAGCTCCTTGTTAACTTTATTCCTACAAGTTTGGATTGCCTTGTTAACTTTATTCCTACAAGTTTGGATTGCAAATGTGAGTTAAAAATTCATTTCATTATGTCATACTCACTGCGACTCCTTTCAAATTGAACAATTTCTTCTTGTTGTTAAGCTCAATCATGAGTTTCGCAAGTTGAGGTACATAATGACCTGTAATCAACATACCAAAATATGAATACTAACCAAGAAAAGAGATCTAAAATTTTAAAAAGTTAGAATGTTAATCAATGTGCTTAAGAAAAAGATACCTGCATAACTTTCTCCAGTTAAAAACAAATTATTGTTTCTATACTGTGGGAATTTGTTGAACCAGCGTTGCAAGAACACAACATTGTCCCTGGCTAAAAAACATAAAGAAAAAAAACAAAAGTGGAACAGCTTTAGGATGTACAATATATAGAATAGTAAAAAATATAAAGCAATTAACAGTTAAACTTCACAAAGACAAATCAGTAGGATTCCTGAATCTCATCAAACATGTTGCTTTTCCTTTACACCATAAAAGAATAGTTAGTTTACTACTCTAAATCAGTATTTAAATGGTGATGGGCATCACATGGTCATTATATAGAAAAGAATATTAAAACAGATCAAGAAAAGATCAAACTTTTGGAGCTGAACTTTATGTCTGAAAAAGAAAACATAAACGTGAAATCCATGTTTTATGCAAGTAAACAGATGAAACAATGGTTTATCACTAGCTAAAACTTAGTCCCTCCTTTTCAATTTATATGTCTCAGTTACTATTCAGACAGTTGAATGATATTTTTTTTAAAACTATTTTGACTTATAGTACTATTTATGTAGTTTCTAAATAGATAAGTTCAAACGGAGAGTACCCGTTAACTCATCATTAACTGTCTCATAGGAAGATGTATTAGTTGAATAAGAGAAGCCAACCCCAACTGGAGACTCCAAGTATAACATATTTGCCTCTGCATATTCAAGAAAGAATCAATTTTTATTTTTTGCTGCTGACTAAAGATACCCAAATAATGTACTGAGTAAAAAAGAGTGAAAAAAATTCCACCTTTATTCCAGCTGTGTTCATTCCTAACAAGAACTTGTCCTCTTGGTCTGAATGGACCATTCTCAGAGAATGCACCTACTCCCACAGAAGAACAACCAGGTCCTACAGAAAACATTAAAGATTAAAACTTTTTCAAGAAACCAAATGGCAGAATTTGTATAAATAACCCTTCATTTCAAGAAAAAGAAAGTAACTTTTGTGTATGTACCTCCATTCAGCCACAAAACAAGAGGCTTAGAAGATGGATCTGTTTCTGCTTCCACAAAGTAGTAAAAGAGAGCTCTTTGTTTCTTGTCATCAACAGTGACATAGCCTGAAAACTGTTGAAATCCCACTTGGGGTTGTCCAGGCAAAAGAATGATTTTGTCTGGATGAGGAGGAAATGCATACCCAATTCCTATAGAAGCATAAAGAAGAAAGAAAAAGAGAGACATAGCCATTGCTTTTGAAGTTCTTGTAGGAGAAAAAAAGGAGTTTTGAGTGACAATACTTGAGAGTGCTGAGCTAATATACTCGAGGGCACAAACAGAAAGTCATGGACATATGAGTGGGTGGCATTAAATAAATAGCATGCCTAGTCCAATCTACCACAGTATAAATTGTATATTCAAACTGTCATATTTTCTTGTCTATAGGCGTGTAATTTTTTTTTGTTTTCATATACGCATGATAACGCGGTCCGACTAAATTTGAATTGATACGAAGACCTCTCATATTTGAGGTAAAATAATCAAATTAGGTCGTGAACCTAGTTGACATCCCAAAAACTAGCTCAACGGAAGTATGATTTTCCTAGCCTTACTTATAAGAAGGTCAAGGGTTCTTATCTCGATCTGATGTGGGATCATTTTCATCAATACCGCCTCACGCCCGTATCTAGACATTCTTTATCCAGAGCTCCATTTTTCAGTTCAGAACATAACGTTTAAGGATCGAGAGTATATTTTTAACCCCCACACGGCCTCAGGGCTCCACATCGAATCAAATAGGTCTGACTCTGATACCATATCAAATTAGATAACTCACATCCCAAAATTAGATAATTGTCCAAGCCTCATATAGAATCTTTCAATATGAGATCATTCTTATCAACAAAAGCACTCTAACAAATGTGAATTAGTATCCCAAAAGACTCGAATTCAAAACCTTTAATTGAGGATAAAAGAGTATTTAACACTTTACCACGACTCTCGGTGTTGTGTTGAGCAGAGAGGGACATGAACAAGAGAACAAAATGACCAGAGATAAAATGGAGAAATTCTCAGCTGGTCCCCATTTAGTGCACATAGGCTGTGTCAACAGATTCAGCACTCAGCAAAGAGGTGTTGTTTTCTTGAATATGAAAGGAGAGAGTAGGGGTAGTGGAGTCCCCAGGTGTTTGCCTTTTGAATTCTTGAATTTGGTTTTCTCATTAAGTTTCCAATAAAATGAAATACTACAAAGTGAAAAAATCAGTATATGCTCTGTCACATTTTGGTAATATGTTTCTTTATCCAGAGTAGCTTTACATTATAACTTTCCATGTCTCAGA
Source organism: Solanum dulcamara (assembly GCF_947179165.1). Classification (NCBI taxonomy): domain Eukaryota; kingdom Viridiplantae; phylum Streptophyta; class Magnoliopsida; order Solanales; family Solanaceae; genus Solanum; species Solanum dulcamara. The sequence continues at coordinate 70,270,355 of NC_077244.1, forward strand.
AAAAATCACCAGAATAATGCGTCAAGTCTCCACAAATAAATCTTTTTTAATCTAATTTTCAAGAGAAAAATAAGCTACAGACTCACAAGGTCAGGTAGAAACAATTTATGTTTGATATTATCTTTTATCGAATATAATGCGTGCATTAGTTATATTAGACTTAAATTTGCATCAAACATTCGACTAAAATTTAATATCAAATACTATTTTTATACACCCTATCTAATATACCCTAATGACCCCTTAAGAGATTGATTGGTTCAATACCAACATTATTCCAATTATTTTAATGTTTGGAATATAATCAAAATTATCATCATGATACATCATACATAATCCACCTCTATATGGGATAGAATACTCTGATTTTGACATAAATTTTATTTACTTTTAACTAATACTCGTAATTAACTACTGGATAAATTTAATCTCACATTTTATACTGAGATAATCCCTAATATATCCAAACATCCCCTAAGAGCATGCTCAGTTGCATGGATGGGAGAATTAATCTCCTTATTAAATTTAGCGTTAACTATGTACCTTGTTTGGTTGTTTGAATGGGGGAAATTAATTCTCTTCATTTAAATTCAGTAAAATTTATATATTGTTGGTTATAAATTTGTATTTTGTTTTTATAAATAGTAAATAAGTTATTCAAAAATTAATATATTATTTTATGTCATGAGGTAAAATATTGAATAAGAATACATGTATTAATAATGTGGAATTAAACTATTTAAAGACAGAAATCCCTTAAAGTAATTAGTTCTAGGTATAACAATAATCCATTCATCATTAATCAATATATTAACAATTTTTTTTTCCTTATTAATCCATACATTTCTAATCAACCACATGAATAATTCCTATGTTGTCAATCCATGAAATACCTCTTAACAATTTGAACGACTCTCCATACATCAAAATAGTAGAATTATAACATATATTATCATTAAGTTTAGAAATGTTTAATAATAAAAGCAATAATGTTTGGATAAATAAGAGGAGAAAAATATTCTGGACTTAAGAGAGACATTCGTTGGAACATTGGAAATTGAGAAATGATCCAATTAAATTAATCAAAAGGTGAATCATGGCATATACTCCCAAATCAAATACAGCAAAGACTAAAACATTATCTTTATGTACTTATTTGATTATATACTATAGTTTTTGAACCTTTACTTGAAAAGGGTGTCTTGTAGTAATAATGAGGTATCTAAACCATCATGATGATTTGTCACTAATGCTTTTTCACACACACAAAAAAAAAACCATTATAACTTCTAAACTACAAGGTCCCCCCCTCCCCCCCCCCCTTCTGAGATAACAGAAAGAGCCTTTACAAAAGTTTGCATTTTTCTTCAATATTTCCTTTTTCCCCCCACTTGCACTAGCACAACAGCCAAAAGTTGTAGATAGACTTTGAGAAGTTGGACCCTTTCCCCACTAGACTTGTAAAAAAACAATTAGAGTCTTTGTTGACCATTTGGTTAAGATTGAAGTAAATATTTGTTTGGATGATATGTGAATCGTTATATTTATATAATATTAAATTTAGGCGGTGTTTGGTAGTTGGTTTGAAAGTGAATTATGCAGATATTAAATTTTATATAAGTAATATCATATTTGATAGTTAGTTAGAAGGTAAAATTATTCATGTATAATTAATATATGAATAAATCAATATTTGTGTAAAATAAAATATAAAAATTCTCATAATTAATCTTTGTATTATTAATAGAATAACTCTAACAACTATCGAATGACCTCTCTGTCTTTTTGGAAGGGTCTTGGTCATCCCAACTTAAAAATTTAGCGGGATTCACTAGATGGGGAGGATCGGTCCGCCTTAGATGTGCACCTATCATCTCGTCCATTCAACCGATGGATGAGTTATGTCTCCAATATTATTACTTTAAAGAAATTAAAGTGCTTAAAGCAAGCACGTAGGTCGCCCGAAGGAAAGAATAGGAACGGTTGGTAGCTTTTTCGAATGTCAAACAACCAATTCAAAATTGAATTTGATTGTTCAATTGAAACAAATTATTGCGATTAATGAACAGAATACATTGTTGAAAGAAAATGGACCATTATTGCATTGAGACAATCTTTACAACTTTAGTTGAACACATTCAATTACTAGCTGTTAAGACAAAGTCAAAGACACGTAGAGCTTTTTTTCTATTTAATTTTGGTAGCTTTAATTTATTCACCTTCCCTAACTAACCTTGAAAATAAGTCACCTAATCGTGCGAAAAATTAAAAGTCTAAGCAACAAGAATCCGTTATGTTTATAGGGGAAGACCAATAAAAACTTGTCTTTAGCGAATTAGCGCCTGTAACCACGCCGCTCACTCCGTCGACAGGATTAAACTCTTCTATTTGTATACATATACCATTTTGTTTGCACGCTAAACACAACGCTCTTTTTGTTTTGTTTTGCCACGCCCACTATTTTATGAAAAGTGTTTCTAATGTTTGATTGATAAGTAAAATTATTACGTATTATTTTAGTTTTGTACAAGCAAACTTCATACATTTTTATTTGAACTTTAGACATGTACATCATAAATTTGAACTGTCAATGTTATTTATGTCTGAAATGTCTAATAGTAGTTTATTTGAAATTTAAACTATCAGACTTCATCCGTGTCAATGTATTTTCAAGATTTTTCAATAAGTTCACTTGCTTTATATTTACTTTTCAAATTCGAAATTCATGACTCTTTTTTTTTAAACTTGCAACAATAATAATTAATTTTCAGATGGTGCATTAATTTTTTTTTTTAGGATGTGCTATAGCACATTTGTTAGTATAGCTCTAGCTATTGCATAAATTATTCTCAAACAAAATTTGGATCAAATTCATAAATATCCGTGTACAACTTGGAGCAACAACAATAATGCTCCAGCTTCAACTTTGAAGTTCAATAATTGGGTTTTTAAACTTGACTCGTTATATATAACACAGACAGAGTTGAGTAGAGTGAGTTGAATTGTGTTTTATGTATAGAATTGATGTTATTTGGTTGTTCATGCTTCATGCTATCCAACTCTTCTATTAACTAACTAATAATCAGGAGAAAGAAGAATCAAACGGAGGCGGCCAGATAAGCTTTTGTCTGAATTTTACTAATTGTTGAGTAATTATGTTATCCAGTGAGCCTGTGTAAATCATTGTTGCTAAAGCCTCGCTTAAAATGCGCTTAAGCCCCTAAAGTTCGGTGAAGCCCAGGTGGTGTGCTGCGCTTTGGTGTAGCGTCAGGGTGCTAATACATGTTCACTTTCACCTTCATTAATGTCACAACTGCTCTCAAATAGAAGGAGAAACGCGTAAAATCCGCGTATTGCACCTTTCTTTTTGACTACGCATTCAAATCGCGTTTTGTTCCCTTTTTGACTATGCGTTCAAAACGCATTTTGTAGTATTTGACTATCTTGCAACAACATATGTAAAGCTTAATTATTAATTTTTCATTCTTTTGTCCAAGTAATTGTTGTTTGTGTTTGTAGTTACATTTTCTTGCGGTGCATTTTTATGTTTCTTCACTAAAGCCCAAGCTCCAACAGACTGGTGCATTTTTGGGCTTTACACTCTTGACTACATGTCTAGATGGTTAACATTCTTTTTGTCATCAATGTGACTAGGTATCTGAACTGCTGGAATCAGGGAAGTCAATGCTAAGTAGCTGAGTAATGAATTTGAAGAACGAGTAATTCAGTAAGTGGAATTGAAACCCACTACTTAAGACAAGATTGACTCCTGCTAGTGCTTGACACAGCAAATGAAGAGGCTGATGCTCTGTTGCTAAATGCTAATTATCTACTTCAGAATGTCCATGGTGAATCCGTAATTGAAGTAACTTTCCAAAAGGTAGCTTTTAGTTTACTAATTCAAAACTTATACATAAAATTGCAGCTTTCTTGAGGAACTCTTTGATGCTATATACAAATGATTTTTTTCTTCTCAGGATAAGTTTTCCAAATTTTGTTTTCTTTTATAGCAGGCTAGATATTCTCATAATATAAGAACATGAGTAAAGGTGTTTATTGAATCAATGAGAGGCGTTTATATATAAGAATGATGAATAACCACTTGCCTAACTTAACTCCTCTGGAAGAGGAGACCTAAACTACTTGCTAAACAAACTCCTTGAATAAGAAGATTTAATTGAGAAAATAAAGGAATAATAAAATCAAGCTAAACTTCTTGGCTAAATAAAGTCCTAGAATAAGGAGATTTATTTGAGAAAATAAAGGAATAACAAAATCAAGCTAAACTACTTGCTAAACAAACTCCTTGAATCAATAAACTACTAGCTAAAGAAGTGGTCAAAGCAATAATTTGAGCATAGTAACTTGTGCTTTCATACTTCCCTCGGATGCAAGAAAATGCACTTCTCTTGTCATTATTTCATTAATAATTGTAACTCAGAACATGAACAGAAAAAATTATGAGTTGATTAATCATATGTTTCAGGGGTTAACTGGTGGGGCAGAGCTAGTAGCAGTAGATTTTGATCAAATAGTGTATTTGTGTTAATAAATTTTATAAATATAAAATTTAGAATTCAATTAGTATCACTTAAAATTGCTAATGTAAAATTCAGAACCCATAAAGATGAAATTCTAGCTTCGCATTTGACTTATTAGTGAATAAGGTAAAATATAATACAGAAAGGTAACATTGAAGATATTTTTGTTGGCAACTTCTAATGAAGGGCAAAGTTATACAGTTCAGGAATACATTTGAACCTTTTTTGTGTTTCCTTTCTGTCTAAAAATAGAGGAGAAAAAGCAGAAAGAAAGAAGAACAAAAAAACTTCAGGCAACAAATAAGATCTTGGCTATCACCTGAAGTGTATACATACCAAGAATCTTAACCAATAACCATACAACATATTCATGATAAATTTCGTCATGATCAGCATAGAGGACTTCTTAAGTGGGTAATTTTAGTAGCTCGATTGATTGACTATTTGAATTTTCACCTATTCCCATTTTTTTTATCGAAAAAAAAGACTTCTGAATTAAGTTGCTGTACAAAATACTTCCTATTTGCTAATTGCTATGCTATGGTGCTTTTAGGTTTTACCATGATTTCATCTCCTTACTTAAAGATGCAAAAGAATTATCTTTTTTTAGTTGATAGAATTTTTTCTCTGCTTTCAGCCAGAACCTAAAATTGTCAGCTTGAAGTTCTCTGATTGTCCAAATTGAACAGGAACCCAAAGGGGTCATGAAAAGAAATTAAACTGCCATAAAAAGTAGAGGACCATGACCATCAAATACTTACAAATATGGAATAAAACAAAATCTAACAATAGACTTTATTTCATGACCTGTACTAGTAAGCTATAGCAGCCTTGTAAAAAAGCTAATAACCATCTTAAACTGAACTACTGTCCTGGCTAGCTAAATAGGTTGTCCCGAGTTTAATCCAAGGCGTGATCTAGAGTGTTGCCTGGTCACAATAACCTCCCTTCTTAGAACAATTTTCATCTCTGGCTGCTTCAGGGACAAATCTATGATATGCTTCTTGGAAACTTCTTCCAGCTTAATCTTCTTCACTTGGCTATGCACAAGATGATAACCCTTGTAGTTTTGTTCCAACATTGAACTCTCTTCTTTCTTTGCCATTTTGCTCCTCTTCTACTTCTTCTTCAATATGAACTGACCAAATAGCTAGGCAGAGTCTGTTATATTATGTAAGACTTTTGAAATGTTTTGTATATATAATAAAATAATACTTTATATAGTACTGAGTTTGGCCCCCAAAAACTTTACTTAATGCTTGGTCATTGGTAAAAGAGTGGGAACGAATCAGAATGTGGATGGTCATTGGTAAAAGAGTGGGAACGAATCAGAATGTGGAAATTGCTAAGTTTATTGCGAATTAAATGGATAAGTTTTAGAGTTAAAAGAAGACTGTTTATTAAGACAATATAATAGGGATATTTGACCGAAGATTAAGCTACGCGTACTTGTCAAAATTTTATTCATCATTATCTATTTCTTAATTAGCATTAAGACAAAATCTTCAAGACTAGGATTTTTTTTTTATCTCTCACTATCAGTACGGTTTAATAATAAGGATAATTTGTTTTTACCCTTTTTCAAATAATTACCATCCCTTTTACTAGTTCGATTATTTATGTGAGTTTTATAAGAATTATCTCAAATTCGAATAAAGAAAGATGATTGTGATAGATTAAATGATCAAACAATCAACATATAAATAGTCAAATTATGATAAATTAATCTTTTGAGCAACTAGTATATTATTTATATAATCTTGTTTGAAATTGAATTAGTTAATTGCTAACTATACTTTTGTGCTTGATAGTTGATGGTGTTTATCTTTTAACGCGCATGTAATTTCAATGTGCTCACTTTTTTCTAATATTTACAGTTTCCTAATTAGCGTGTGTTTGGACTGAGTCGAGTCCTAGGTTTGGGTGACCTTGGTCAAAGCAAACATTCTATGATTTGATCATGCTGTTTTGGAAGTATATTATTTGAAGAGCACCATATCTGAAAGGAAAATCTTCATTTTCTAGAAAGAACAAATATTCAAGCCCCCATTTGTAATAGGATAAAATTGAAACTTTGATCCTCCAGATAAACGGTTTAAGTCCCATATTCCTATAACATTGACATAGTAATACTTTTTTGACTTTTCCCCCAAGACTTTAGTTTTATCTTTTCACGTAACATGTTTAAAAATACAAAATTAAAAGATATTCTGCTAAATATTACATATCTTTAGTTTAAAATCATAATGTTCAAAAGTCTTTGTAACAAATTAAAATCATAACAAACAAATTAGAACGATGAAAACATTAATGTTGGTGAGACTCGAAGAAGTGATACTTATTAAAGTTCTAGACCGTCAAACTACGTTTCTCCGTTTGATTAGTCCAACACATCAACTGGACAATGGTCAACACAACTGGAGAAGTGGCTTACCCAACAATGGTCACGCAAATTCAGATTGAATAAGAAGTATGTCACGCAACTTTGATAAAACCCTCATCCAGCAAAATAGAAAAATTTCCAAACTCTTTTATTTTGGTAAACGGCTCGATACAAATCAGCCTTCCTAATTAAGGGCTTTGAAAGGTTCTCCTCAAGGAAACTTCCAAACAAAAGCATCATTGGGCTTTTACTATTCCTTTATTCTTATCGTGAAATACATAAGAAACCAATTATGTATAATGTTGCTCATATATTGCTTAATCTTAGAAAAAATATTAGACCGTCCTTCAATATTTGAGATCATGGTATGAAAGGTCTCTCTTTTCTTTATTTCTTTTTTTCCTTTTTCTTAATTGGGACATAATCAAATATATATTTTATCTTATCTTACTTGTAGATACAAAACCAATATATTGACTGACCACGTCTTAACCATTTTTTTTATTTCTCTTGTTTATTAAAGGAACGGACACACAAAAAAATAGCAGAGCATTCCCTGTATTTAGCTTCTACAGTAACTTTTTATTATATTAAAGAGGGAGATGTAACCCAAGAAAATAGCTATCTCTTTTCCATATTTAGGCAGTTGACAATTCACAAATATATTACTTCTTATTTTCTCTCACTATAACCGCCAAATTATAATAATCCTACATATACTTGTCATCTCTTTCATTCCCCTTTTTTGTTTATGAAGAAGAAAATTGTAGTTTGATTTTATTTACTTCTTACAAATTTGAAAATGTTCAAGACATTTTCTATGTCCTCCCGTATGGGTAGAGACTTACAGAGGTACAATGAAGGTTGTCGTCAAGTTGTTGGGTGCGTTATCTTTCAAATTCTTGTTATTTTATTCGGAGAGATTAACTTAGTTATCTCGATATAAAATTTGGAATTAAGTCTATCGTGAGATTATTTATTCCATATACAAGGTGTGATTAGATATGATTTTTTTTATTCTCAATTTTTTATATGGTGTTGCAGATGCATTCCATACAGATACAAAAATAGTTACCAGTCAGGTTACAATATTGATGATTTGGAGTTTCTATTGGTCAGTTCACAGAAGAGTCCAAGATTGATGTTCCCTAAGGTACATTTTTTTATCTATTGATTTTTCTGATTGGGATTATTGTTTTTATCATCCCTCAATATATATTGACATTGTTGATTTTTGAATGAAATTACAGGGTGGTTGGGAAATTGATGAGTCCTTAAAAGATGCAGCTTTACGAGAGACCTTTGAGGAAGCTGGGGTTCTTGGTGACGTTGAGGTTCAGGTAAGTCCATGAAACTTGAATTTTTATAGAATGATTCATATAGTCGATCCCAATCAATTAAAGATGTGACATAGTCCTGTTTGTTTATTTCTGGTTGGATGCAGGATTATTTAGGTACTTGGAGTTTCAAGAGTAAAAGCCAAGGCACATTTCATGAGGGACACATGCTGCCTTTGTATGTCACTCAGGAATTAGATGAATGGCCTGAGAAATCTGCCCGTCGACGTTTATGGGTTTGTTTTTGGATATTACTAGTTTGCTATTATCCCTTTGATCTCAATCTCTAATTACATCAGAGGCAGATTAAAAAATCTTAATTCGATATATAAAAGCATATTCTAAACATATAATTTTGACCTTGAGGTTCACTACCTCAATGTTGGATCTGCTTTCATGTAAGAATCATGTCTTATTAATATTGGTAACTTTGGTTACTAAAACTTAGGTAAAAGGAAAATTTATTTCTATCTGTTCAAGTCTTGGTGAACAGAGTTAATCTGTATCTATGTTGGTGGAAGGTAACAGAGTGTTTGATTATATTTGCAGATGAAATTTAACGAAGCGAGGGAAGTATGTTGGCATCCATGGATGAAGGAAGCTTTAGATGTCTTTGCTTCTAAACTTGCTAAGAGAAACAAAGAAGAACCTCAGACATTATACCCTTTTAAGGAATTGTCAAATGAAGCAATGGCAAACATTGATACTCCAGTAGCTAACCAAATGTATAATATTGAAGAACCAAGAACGGAAAATTTTGAAGCAAATCCTTTGACTTGTGAAGAACCAAGCATCTATCCAATCTTTGTAGCCGATTCTATGTTCAACGAGACATTGTTCAGTGAAGAACTGGGAATAAGCCATATAACTACTACTACATCAATGTTCAATGAAGATACAAGAATAAGCATTGTTGCTCATAGCTAGCAACGAAAGGAAGGAGAAACATCAACAAGCTTAGGAAGCATCAGTGGCGGATCTAGAATTTAGACGCTAGTTGTGGATTCTGAAATGTATCTCTAACTCTATATATACACTTGTTTTTTGCATATGTATATTTAGTTTGATCCCGAAGTACTGAATTTTACTGAACCTATAATTAGATCCACTGCTTATAAATAAAAATAAAAGTAGGCAGGGGATCAAGAATTGGGGATGCCTATTGTAAATAGATTAGAGACTTAAGTCTACATAGTCTTTCTTTTGTTGCTTGTTGTAAATACTCCTTGACCAATATATTATGAATGTAGAGACTGACATTATATATACTCCCTCCATTTTCACTTTTCCAGCGATGAAGTATGAGTCTAAAACACTATATGCAGAGTTGCCTTAGCTCAATAGATCAACGAATCAGGAGAAATTCTTACACCAATCATTTAAGAGTGAGTATTACACCAATGGCTGCAAGTGGACTGGGCTTATGGGTTTAAACTTACTACGACCAAAGTCGTGGCTACTTCAACCAACGCCAAGAATTCTTTATGTGTCCAGGTCGATTAGAGGTTCGGCTTTCTTCTACCCCCACCTTTTAGCCTTCTGGACCCCTGAAAAAAAAGAAGCTGAAATCAACTCCCGTCAAGGGGCGCTAAGGGGCTTTTGTTTTTGGAGTGCTCTACTAGTGAAATCGGTCCATTGACACTAGTTCGTTCCGAAAAGACTGATACACTTTTAGTGTAGAGATTGACATTAGATATACAATCTCCATTTCAGTTTACGTGCATAACTCACAAGTTTTAAAAGTTTTGTAACCAGACAATATTATGTCATATTTTAGACCATAAATTTCAGAGGTCTTTGCTTTTTCATAAATTTCGTGTCAATTCAAAATATGCCACATAAATTAGAATTAAACAACCTTGGAATCCACTCTCTTAAACTGTCAATTCAAGTAATTGAAGAAAAAGGAGTTTAATGTGCAAATTTTAAAATTGTCTTGCTTCATTCTTTTATTAATTGAGGTTCAAATATTGTTTGATTAGAATTATTGTCTTCATAAATCATATGAATGATTCCTCATACATGTTTGGTGGGACAAGAAAATCTGTTAATGTACCAACTCGAGACATGGTTGATGGGAATGAAAGAACACCTAACAAGAGGGGAGTTATTTTTCCATAAGCATGTCACTTATAAGGAAATTATAGGTGAATTTCATTCATAAGCATTAGTTGGTAACATAGTAAAATTAGTAAAACTAATTAACTTGCTATCACATATTAACTTATATTAATAGCATAAAAAGATCTTTACACTATCAACGTATATATTTCAACTCGTATATACAAATTGAGCTTTCAGTTTGCTTTATTCATTGTCTTGTTTTTGATGGCGGGGTCAGGATTTCTGCTAAGAGAATTTATTATACAAAAAAGCAAGGAGATTTACTATCTACTATATACATACAAATATATATAATATAATATAATTTTTCGATGAAGGGGGTTAGAATATATAATGAACCCCCTTCCAGTAACCTCTAGCTCCGCCCATGTTTGTGTCCTTATGCCTATAAGAGGTTAATTTTGCGTATAGTATATGGTTACTCAACTTCAATGAGAAATTCACACTTAATTCAGTTAGTTTAATATGATAAAAGAATTTTGTGATTTTATTATTGCAGTAGGTTAAGTTTAATGAACATACATCAAATTATAGGCATAAGTACTTGCCTTACTATTGCAATATCGCGGGTGTATTCAAGTTCAGTTAGCCATGTAAAAAAATATTTTTAAGACTGTCAATAATTTAAAAATAAAACTAATAATTCACGTCGAATTTTGAGGCATTTTCAATAATTCTCTCTTAGATTTTTTATTTCTTTCAAATTAGAATATCGAAAAAGGACATTTCATATGCACACTGTGAACACATCTTGTAACGTATCAATTGGCCAATAGATATCGAGAAAGCTTATCATTGGTTTTTAAGTCTTGAGTGGTAATGCAAAATCTTGTTTAGAGGCCATTTGGATCGGCTTATAAGCTGTTTTCAGTTTTTTTTGAGTGTTTGGATGATCAACTTAAAGTCATTTTGTGCTTAAAATAAGCCCCAATAAATAGTTGGGTTTAATTGGATGAATTTATTTTAAGCAGTTTATAAGTTGAAAATAGCTTATAAGTCAAAAAAAAAGTTGGCTTGCACCTATTTTTTTTTTAACTTATTAGCAATTTTCAACTTATAAGCTGCTTAAAATTAAGTCAATCCAAACAGGCTAAGTCTCAATCATACTGTTTATAGCAAAAGGTAAGATTTTTTTTTTTACTATCCTTTAACCAAATCAATTTCCTTTCTTTTTGTGTCTTTTCTACAATAGCTATATTAATCATAATTGAGCGCCTGCATGACAAGTGATTAATATTATCAACCAAGTAATATCAACCAAGTAAAATGGTTGTCCACTTAAAATGGTGGATAGTCCATTTACTTTTTAAGTGGGTAAAATGCCCATTAATATTTTCCTCCACTTGTAAATATGGCTATAAATATAGCCTTAAACTTCAATGTAAAAACACACAAAACATATAAAAGAAGAGAATTACTATTACTCTCTCTATATTACTACTCTCTCTATTAATACTTTCTATATTACTCTCTTGTTCTTCTTCCTTTATAATATTGTCAAGTAAGTTAATTCATAACACGTTATCAGCACGAAGCTCTAATTTTTCAGAAAATTAACTTCTATATCAGGTATATCTACTAAAGAAATTTAATTTTTAAGTTATCTTTGTTACTTTCAAATTAATTTTCATCATGTCAAACTTGTCAAAATTGGAATTTGTTGCACTTGATATTTCTGGTAAAAATTATTTGTCATGGGTACTTGATGCTGAAATTCACCTTACCGCTAAGGGTCTTGGTGATGCTATAATTGAAGGAAATACAGCATCAAGTCAGGATAAAGCAAAGGCTATGATTTTCCTTCGTCATCATCTAGATGAAAGCCTAAAAATGGAATACTTGACAGTGAAAGATCCACTTTAATTGTGGAAAGACTTAAAAGGGAGGTATGACCACCTCAGGGCAACGGTATTGCCAAGGGCTCGTTATGAGTGGATGCACTTACGGTTTCAAGATTTTAAAACCGTAATTGAGTATAATTCTGCTGTATTTAGAATAACTTCCCAATTAAAATTATGTGGGGAAAATATAAATGATGAGGACATGTTAGAAAAGACACTAACTACTTTTCATGCCTCTAATGTAATATTACAACAGCAATACCGTGAAAAGAGTTTTGAAAAATACTCTGAATTGATATCATGCCTTCTGGTGGCTGAACAACATAATGCCCTTTTAATGAAAAATCATGAAGCCCGTCCCACTGGAACTGCTCCGTTACCGGAGGCAAATATGGTAAAAGCACATGGCCAGTCTGAAAGAAGACATAATAAATATCAAGGTCACAATAATGTGCGTGAGCGTGGCAATGACAGAGGACGATATAATAATCGTCGTGGTGGTGGTCAACATAAAAGGGAGAACAATATCAGTTCTCAAAATGACCCTTCAAAAAGTAACTGTCATCGTTGTGGCATGAAAGGCCACTGGAAAAATGAATGTCGGACGCTTGAGCATTTTGTAAGACTTTATCAAAATACTTTTAAAAGAAAGGCAAATAAAGGTGGTGCCTCTTCTTCTAATGCTCGGATAGAGTCACACTTGGCGTTCGAAAATAATGTTGAGGCAAGGCCTTTGAATAATGATAATATTGAAGCAAATATGGCCTTAAGGGATGATGATTTTAATGACCTCAATGATATTACTCATTTGGAGGTTGAAGATTTTTTTAAGGATCTTAATTGATGTTTAATTTCATGTTTTTCAATATGTTATCATGTACTTCGAATTATTGTGTTTTTACGTTTATGTATTTGAAGAAAAAACAATAATCAAGGTTACATTTTTATGATAATTATATATTATTTATTACATTGTGCTATTTTACAATGTTGTAATTAATTACTATTAGTGTGCTATTATTTAATCTTAATATCATATTGTTACTAAAAATAATATTCGCCTTATTTAATGTCATTATAATAACTATTTATTCTTGTTAATGTTTTAGACATTAATAATATATAATGATTGTATTATTTTTGTCAATAAACAAATTATCTATACATGATGAATAATATTATATTAATGTTTTATAATATTTTATATTTGTTTTTAATACTTGTGTATAATATTTATTTAAGGTTAATAAGTATATAATTCCATAAACTAAATTATTGTAACATTCATCATAATTGAATCATATAATTTTTTAAATTCTAAATTACCATAATTTAACTTTAAAAAAAAAAGGGGGACTTATGTTTTTCTAGCAAAATTGTTACTTATTTTATTTCTTACAATGCATTTTTATTTTATGAAGATAAATAAATTTATCAGTCTTCAATTGGATTCAAGATGAATAATGGAGATATGTGCATTTTGGATAGTGCCACAACTCATACGATATTAAAAGAAAAGAAATATTTTTGTCATTTGATTATGAAAAAGGACTATGTCAATACAATATCTAGTAGTACAAAATTAATTGAAGGCTCTGGAAAAGCAACCTTATTACTACCTGGAGGAACGATATTGGTAATTGATAATGCATTATATTGTAGTAAGTCTCAAAGAAACTTGCTAAGTTTCAAGGTTATTCGCCAAAATGGCTATCATATTGAGACTGCAAATGAAGGAAAGGTTGAATACCTTTATATTACTACAATAAATATGGAGAAGAAAATTGTGCACGAAAAATTACTTGCACTTTCTTCTGGGTTGTACCATACAAATATTGGTACTGTTGAATCACATGCCATTGTAAACAAAAGGTTTACTGATTCTGATGATTTTATCATTTGGCATGACCGGTTGGGCCATCCCGGTTATAATATGATGCGCAGAATTATTGAGAATTCACATGGGCACACTTTGAAGAATCAAAAAATTCTTCAATCTAAGAAATTCTCTTGTGTTGCTTGTTCCCAAGGAAAACTGATTATCAAACCATCAGCAACTAAGATTGGGATTGAATCCCCTGCGTTTCTGGAACGTATACAAGGTGATATACGTGGGCCAATTCACCCTTCATGTGGACCTTTTAAATATTATATGGTCTTGATAGATGCATCTACAAGATGGTCACATGTGTGCTTATTATCAACTCGCAACATGGCTTTTGCGAGATTGTTAGCTCAAATTATAAGGTTAAGAGCACAATTTCCAGATTATGCAATAAAGACAATTCGTCTTGATAATGCTGGTGAGTTCACATCTCAATCATTTAATGATTATTGTATGTCGATTGGAATAAAAGTTGAGCATCCGGTCGCTCATGTACATACACAAAATGGTCTAGCGGAATCATTGATTAAACGCCTCCAATGGATAGCTAGATCATTGCTAATGAGGACAAAACTTCCTATTTCAGTATGGGGGCATGCTATTTTGCATGCAGCAACACTTGTGCGCGTAAGGCCAACAAATTATCATAAATTTTCCCCATTACAGTTGGCGTTTGGAAGGGAGCCAAATATATCCCATCTTAGAATATTTGGGTGTGCGGTATATGTCCCAATTGCTCCACCACATCGCACAAAGATGGGTCCCCAAAGAAGGTTGGGAATATATGTTGGGTATGAATCTCCTTCTATTATAAAATATCTGGAACCTATGACTGGAGATTTATTTATGGCAAGATTTGCTAATTGTCATTTTGATGAATCAGTGAACCCAACATTAGGGGGAGAACATAAGCAGATGAAAAATGAGATAGATTGGAATTCATTGTCACTATCTCATTTAGATCCTCGAACAAATCAATGTGAGCAAGAAGTTCAAAAGATGATTTATTTGCAGAATATTGCAAATCAACTGCCGGATGCATTTACTAACCTTCCACGGGTTACTAAATCGCATATCCCAGCTGCTAATGCTCAAGTTCGAGTTGATGTCCCGGTAGGACAACTTGTTCAGGCAAATGAGTCTAGACCACGCTTAAAACGTGTAGACCATTTGGTTCCAAAGATAAAAATCCTCGAAAAAGGAAAGGAATGAATGATCAAGATGATCATAATTTGGAGGCGAGTGCTCAAGAAGAGCCCAGAGACACAACAAATGGTGATACCACCGAGGAGGTCCAAGTACCTGAAAATAATGAGAATGAAGAAATCTCAATAAGTTATGTCTCGACAGGAAAACGGTGGAACCGAAATAATATTGTGGTCGATAATATTTTTGCTTATAATGTTGCCATTGAAATAATGCAACAAGATAAGGATCTTGAACCAAAATCTGTCGATGAATGCAGACAGAGAAATGATTGGCCAAGATGGAAGGATGCAATTCAAGCAGAGTTAACTTTACTTGAAAAACGTGAAGTTTTCGGATCAATAGTTCGAACACCTGAAGGTGTCAAGCCAGTAGGGCACAAATGGGTTTTTGTGCGTAAACGAAATGAAAAGGGTGAAGTCGTAAGATATAAAGCACGACTTGTAGCCCAAGGTTTTTCGCAAAGACCTGGCATTGACTATATGGAAACATATTCCCCTGTGGTGGATGCAATTACTTTCAGGTATCTAATGAATTTGGCAGTTCATGAAAAGCTTGAAATGCAGTTAATGGACGTGGTCACTGCCTATTTATATGGCTCATTGGACCACGACATTTTTATGAAAATTCCCGAAGGGTTCAAAGTGCCTGAAGCATACAAGGATTCTCGAGAAAGTTGCTCAATAAAACTTCAAAAATCCTTGTACGGGTTGAAACAATCAGGGCGAATGTGGTACAATCGTCTTAGCGAATATTTGCTAAAAGAAGGATATAAAAATGATCCAATTTGCCCTTGTGTCTTTATGAGAAGGTCTGGATCTGAATTTGTCATAATAGCAGTATATGTTGATGATTTAAATATTATTGGAACTCCAGAAGAACTTTCAAAGGCAGTAAAATGCCTGAAAAGGGAGTTTGAAATGAAAGATCTTGGAAAGACAAAATTTTGTCTTGGTCTACAAATTGAACATTTTACAAATGGGATATTTGTCCATCAGTCAACATATACTGAAAATATTTTAAAGAGATTTTATATGGATAAAGCACACCCATTGAGTACTCCAATGGTTGTGAGATCTCTTGATATTAATACAGATCCGTTTCGGCCTTATGAAAATGATGAAGAACTTATTGGTGGTGAAATACCATATCTTAGTGTAATTGGTGCATTAATGTATCTTGCCAACAATTCTAGACCAGATATATTTTTCTCAGTAAACTTGTTAGCAAGATTTAGTTCTTCCCCAACACGAAGACACTGAAATGGAATTAAGCATATATTCAGATACCTTCGAGGTACCATTGATATGAGATTGTTTTACTCAAATGATTCCACGTCACAATTGATTGGTTATGCAGATGCGGGATATTTATCTGATCCCCATAAAGGTCGATCGCAAACAGGCTATTTATTTACATGTGGTGGTACAACTATATCATGGCATTCAACAAAGCAAACTATGGTTGCTACTTCCTCAAATCATGCAGAGATAATAGCTATTCATGAAGCAAGTCGAGAATGTATTTGGTTAAGATCAATAACTGAACACATTCAAGAAACATGTGGTCTTTCTTTGACAAAAGACGCTCCAACAATATTGTATGAAGACAATGCTGCATGTATAGCTCAACTGAAGGGAGGATACATCAAAGGAGACAGAACAAAACATATTTCACCAAAATTCTTTTTCACTCATGATCTTCAAAAGAAGGGTGAAATAGATGTCCAACAAATTCGTTCAAGTGACAATTTGGCGGATATGTTCACCAAAGCATTGCCAACATCAACCTTTGAGAAAATGAGATACAAAATTGGAATGCGTCGTCTTCGAGATATTAAGTGATATTTTCACCAGGGGGAGCAAAATACGCGCTGTACTCTTTTTCCCTTAGTCAAGGTTTTGTCCCACTGGGTTTTCCTGATAAGGTTTTTAATGAGGCAGCACTCAAGGCGTATTATCAGATATGTGTACTCTTTTTCCTTCATTAGGCTTTTTCCCACTGGGTTTTTCCTAATAAGGTTTTAACGAGGCACATTTCTCGTGGACATCCAAGGGGGAGTATTATCAACCAAGTAATATCAACCAAGTAAAATGGTTGTCCACTTAAAATGGTGGATAGTCCATTTACTTTTTAAGTGGGTAAAATGCCCATTAATATTTTCCTCCACTTGTAAATATGGCTATAAATATAGCCTTAAACTTCAATGTAAAAACACACAAAACATATAAAAGAAGAGAATTACTATTACTCTCTCTATATTACTACTCTCTCTATTAATACTTTCTATATTACTCTCTTGTTCTTCTTCCTTTATAATATTGTCAAGTAAGTTAATTCATAACAATTAAAGCTAAGCTAATAAAAATACGTCTTATTTTTTAAGATTAAGTAATTTTTTTAAAAGCGTGCATAAATTAAAAACACCATTTATTATAAAACAAATCGAATAAGTTGCAAAAACCATTTTACTTGGATTAAAAGAGAGAATTTCGTCTCATGATATTCGTTAAGACAAAATGACACTATCGTGATTACAAGTAGTCCATTACTACCTAAAACTTCATTTATCATTTTCGTGTCCGATAATATAGCCATCAAATTGTAGTATAGTTTTTGAATATTTAAAATTATAATTTTAAAATATTGAATTAATCTAAGACAATATAATTTTAAAAATTAATTAAATTAACTTTCGAAAAGTGAAATATGACAACCTTAAATTAAGGGAGTAATATTTTTGGAACTAACTAAAACCTTCACTTTACTAAAAGAATATTTACGTTATTAACAGCTGTTAAATCTTGTTGCTCATTATTTGCTTTGTTGTATCTACCTATCGTTAGTTGATAAGTAAGACGCTTCATCTAGTACGTTGAATTATCTTGTCTTTTTTTCTTTTATAAGAAATCAATTAGTTGGATTCCTTGTGCTTAACATAACACTCGATTGAACAAATTAAAGGTAGTCAGTTGTGTGAAGTTTTTGTTATGCTCGGAGTTCAGAAAAGAACCACACTATAAAGGCACTATAATAAATAAAGAATTTAGTGCAACGATAATTATTTAGCGGTAATAATATAATTGTTATTATATTATACTTAGCAGTAATAATAAATATGGTATTTATAATCAACAATTTATGCAAATATCGTTAAAGACTTTAGCTATTCTGAATGCAATAATCCTAATTCAATTACCACTGAATATTTTTGCTACAATAAATATTATCACTAAAAAAATAATCTATTACCACTAAATATTACTTTTATTATAGTGAGAATCTATTACATGCATACAGTTTTATCCAGAGAGATTGTTTTTACTGCTGGATTGATCAAACTAACTTGTAATAATATTTTCAAATTTTCCCTTAATAAAATAAACGCCTAATAAAATGTCTCTTAACCATTAGCAACTAATATATTTTAATATAAATATCGGGCGCAAGATAAATTAAGGTTGTTTTTTCTGGTTATCTTTGAATGGGTGTTCAGATTTTTTTTTCTTTTATTTTAGTAAAAGACTGAGGATGGAGTGTGAAAAAGGGTATGCATAGTCTTGTCTGGATGTAACCATGTAGTTTAGGGTTCTTTGTAAATAGTACCCTTAATTTACGTGATATATTTTAAATTTTAAAATTCAAATAAATTTTTCTTTTTTAGTTTCTTTTATGTCTTAAATTATTAATTGGTGTGACTTAGCGTACTATTTATGTAATTTTCAAACATGTAAATATTATTTTAAAAAATTTCATATTCGAATTTACAATTAAAATTAAATTATTTAAATCTCAAAATTTACTTAGGTGCAGGAAAAGGAAAAGGCTAGCGAGCCTCTTTCCGGGCGGTACAATACAAAGGGCGAAACACATAATGAGGACACTCAATTTTATATTTTAAAAGGGGGAGAAAGGAAGGATGGAAAAGAAACAAAGAATGATGAAATAGTAGATTTTTACTTATTCCTATTTTGGAGATATATATATAATTGCACTTCCCTTGTGCCATCATATCCATGTGAGAATGTACTTTTGTTCCCACGTTATTTACATTGGCTTTTATTCAACCATGAAAAGTAGAGAAAATAAAAGAAGGGAAATTCAATTAGTCAAGAAAAAACCTAATCTTGAGTGAAAAACTCATATTATTAGCTGTTGTCTCATTTACTTTGTCAATTTATAAATACTCGAGAATTCATCACGAATTTATTAGTTTTACGTTTATTATCGATCAGTCTATTGTTACCTCAAGACAAAAAAAAATAGAGTTGAGCATGGATTTATGAAGATCGTTTTGGATTTGTTGGGTCCTCTTTAAGGACAAAACATGCAGAATTGGCTCCCACACTCTTCTTTGCCCATCTTCAACGTTATACTATCAAAAAACATGTACTATATACAATGATAAAAGGTTTTCAATATCTTCTAATATTTTTATTCCTCTTTATTTCACTACATTTTTATTTACCGTGTTATATAATGACAAATATTGAAGTAGTACGTTTCAACATACTAAGATGAATGTGTGGTCATAAAATACATATTAGATTATAAAAATGACACATATTAAGGATAAAATAATGAGAGTGTTGATAGGGATGATTTAATTTGAGCATGTCTATGTTAATCTATTGATTTAATTTGTAGGTGTAAAACTATTATGGATGAAGGTATTACAAAAGCATAAGATACAGATCTAAAATCATATAAATCGAATTGTCTCCAACGACCTACGATTTATTATTGAAATAAATGCAAATATAGTTAACATAAGAATAGTGTAAATGAAGAAAAAAATTATCGTTAAATCAATCCAAATTTAGCTAAAATAAGGATTTGTTGAAAGAAAAGATTCATATGAATGATGTCTACTAATTAGGAATAATAAATTATAGTTTTGCTAATGCGTTGATTTTGAACCTATTATTTTTAACAATATTTTGGCTTGATTATAGACTTACATGCCAATAAATATATTGAAAACTATTATTATTATTATTTGTATATTTATATAGATTAATTATTTATTTAATTTAGTACGATGATAACATGAATTGAGTTTGGAATTGGGGGCATAATAATAGTTATTTTTTATATAGCTTCAGAATTCCCATTTTTCCTCTCAATAAAATACTCTGTTAGTGTATACTCAATATTACTATATTATATACTCATTTTCTTTTAGATTATAAGAATAATATGTTTTTTACATTCTTAAATGTTGTGTACAACTAAATTAATACATATAAAATGAAGCTATTAGTCTACTAAATGAAAAAGAGGGGGAAAGCACTACAAAAAAAGAGAAAATCTGAAGAAAAAGTAATTGCTCTCAAGAGCATCATGACATCCATCAACTGGTAGTTCAGCATAATTACTGCCTCATTTAACCAAAGTTTTTCTCTTTTCTTTTTTCCAAAATCTCTTTTTCTTTTTCTTTTTTTGGGTGTGCTAAATATTTTCCTTTTAATAAAATAAATGTTGTTTTTTATTTATATTTTTGGTACGTAAATACAATACATTATTATAAAATTATTTTATATATAATCTAGATAAATATTATAATAGATGGAATAAAAAGTAGAAGAGTGGGGATAGGGCAAAATAAGAATTTTTACAATTTACTTTTACTTATTGTTTGAATTATTTCGATATTTATATTCTATTGGTGGAATAGTATACATTTTTCATCACTCCTACAAGAACACCAATCTTTTTTCTTGTACTACTGCTACTACATTTCTCTCTGCTATGAATTTCTAGCATTTCTTGATTCTTGAACCATATTCAGCTAAAACAAATAGCACCATTTCAGTTGGCTAGTTCAATTTCAGTTTCACAGTCAAATTTGACAATGCTGCTGTTAATCTTCTTCATAATTCATGCTTTCATGTTTATGACAGCTTCGTCGGATCTTAGCTCTGACCGTGCTGCTCTTTTATCCTTTCGCTCCGCCGTGGGTGGCCGTACATTTCTCTGGAACACCACCAGTACCTCCCCATGCAACTGGGCTGGTGTAGAATGTGAAAACAACCGTGTTACCGTCCTCCGTCTACCGGCGTCAGCTCTCTCCGGTACCCTTCCGGTGAACACTATTTCCAACCTCACTAGTCTTCGTACACTTAGTCTTCGTCTCAATCGTCTTTCCGGTCCTCTCCCTTCTGATCTCTCGAAATGTGTTGAGCTCCGTAACATTTATCTCCAGGGCAACTTTTTTTCCGACACTGTAACGTCTTCCCTATCCGGGCTTCACTCTTTAGTTCGGTTAAATCTAGCTGATAACAATTTTTCTGGAGAAATTCCATCTGGGTTTAACTCTTTGACCCGATTGAGAACTCTTCTACTTGAGAAAAATCAGTTTTCTGGGTTTATACCTGAGCTTAAGTTTTTTCCAAATCTTGAACAGTTTAATGTGTCTTTCAATAGATTAAATGGGTCTATTCCGAAAAGTTTGGAGGTAATGCCTATGAGTTCCTTTATCGGGAATTCACTCTGTGGAAAGCCTATTAATGTTTGCCCAGGAAGTAAGACTCAGCCTGCTATAGCTACTGCTGGAATTGAAATTGGGAATTCAAATAACAAGAAGAAGAAGCTATCTGGTGGAGCTATTTCCGGTATTGTCATTGGATCTCTTGCAGGATTTTTCATTCTTTTGTCTATTTTGATGGTGTTAGGTAGAACGAAAACTGGTGATAAAACGAGGTCTCTTGATGTTGAGACAATTAAGCAACTGGAAACAGAAGTTTCCGAGGAGAAACAAATTGAGAAACCCGAAAATGGCGGTGTAAATAATGGGAATTCAGTTGCTGTAGCAACAGCTGATGCAGTATTGAGTAGCGGCGATGAGAATTGGGGAGAGAATGGGGCTAAAAAAAAGCTTGTGTTTTTTGAAGATTATTATAAAGCATTTGATTTGGAGGATTTGTTGAGAGCATCTGCAGAGGTTCTTGGAAAGGGGACTTTTGGAACAGCTTATAAGGCAGTTTTGGAGATAGGTACAATTGTTGCTGTTAAGAGATTGAAAGATGTGGCAATATCTGAAAGGGAGTGCAAGGAGAAAATTGAAACAGTTGGAGCAATGAATCATGAGAATTTGGTGCCTCTCAGAGCTTATTATTTCAGTGGTGAAGAAAAACTTCTTGTCTTTGACTATATGCCAATGGGGAGCTTGTCTGCACTTCTTCATGGTATGTTATAGTTACCCTCTTTTACTTCCCATTCATGTTGTTCGGACTCTCTAAAAATTTTACGCCAGATCCTCCAAGAATGCATGATATTGAAGGATCCGACAAGCACTTGGCGGATGGATCCTCAAAAAATGCACTACCTTTTTGGAGGATCCAACACCCACTCCAGCTGCATGGATCCTTAAAAAATCACTAATTTTGAAGGATCCTTCATGCACTAGTCAATATCTTTAGAGTCCTAGCGTAGCCACCAATATATGGTGTTTTACTTGCCTTTTCCTTATTCGGTACATGCATTGTATTTTGTTCTAGATTTTGACATTTTGTTGGAGCCATGCTACTTACCTCAGCACAATCTGTTTATTTTTCCCTCTCTCTTTCTTTAGTATAAAAGTAATAAGTTTGACTTGTTGCTAACAGTGTAACATGCAATGTATGTATTGGGGCCCTCAATCCAATGAACATGTGATCTTAGAATTAAGCATTAATTTCTTATCATTACCATAGTCATTATGTAAAGCATGCTTCTAATATAAGGAAGTATGTTAAATATAAAGTTGGTTGTAATTAAGAGCAATAAGTAGATCTCCATTTGGTTTAGTGATTTCATTATAGCCAAAGGGTCCTTTTGTTGTTTTGTAGATACCCTGTCCTGTCCATATACAGGGGAAAATTTCACAAGCACTAACATAATCTTTCACTTGGACCTACACTAATAGAGTCTATCATTATATGATCTTTTTCTAACTATAGCATCTGTGTAGGACTAGTATTGTGAATCTCTGAAACTAATACTTAAATTTGTTAAAAGTGAGCTAAGAAGCTGAAATAAGCTGCATGCTGCAACTCTACTTTCTGTTCACCACAATTGCTTTAATTTACTAGGAAGCAAGGGGGCTGGCAGAACACCATTGAATTGGGAAATCAGGTCCAGTATTGCCCTCGGAATTGCACATGGCATCGAATACCTTCACTCTCAGGGTCCTGATTTTTCCCATGGGAATATCAAATCATCCAATGTTCTTCTCACCAAATCATACGAAGCACGTGTCTCAGATTTTGGCCTGGCTAACTTGGTTGGACCGCCATCCTCCCCCACTCGAGTTGTAGGATATCGTGCTCCAGAGGTAACTGATCCTCGCAAGGTTTCCCAAAAGGCTGATGTCTATAGCTTTGGAGTATTACTCTTGGAGCTTCTTACTGGAAAAGCACCTAGTCATGCCCTCTTGAATGAAGAAGGTGTTGACTTGCCTAGGTGGGTTCAATCTGTCGTTCGCGAAGAATGGCCTTCTGAAGTTTTTGATATTGAGCTCCTCAGGTACCAGACTGCTGAAGAAGAGATGGTCCAACTCTTGCAGCTAGCAATAGATTGCACAGCTCAATATCCTGATAACCGACCTTCAATGGCTGAGATCTCTAAAAAGATTGAAGACCTTCGACGTCCAACCCCATATGATAAATAACAACACTCTGATCTTACCAATGCAACAGAGTGAAGTGGTCATTATTAGTCCCCCCTCGAGATGTGCAGTAATTAAGCTAAACTCAGATTCATCACCAATATACTGAGCCAATTTTTAAGCGTATTGAACTTGTTGTTTGTTGGGGGAGGGGTGTCTCCGTCTTCTTTCAGATTGAATTAACAGATCATGGCCCCTTTTTCTCCATGTTTCTTTAGTAGACTAGTGGTTACCCCTTTAGATGAGGGGCCAAAGCCAATATTTGTACCATTTATTCTTGTTGGATGGATAATGCTTTTTGTAATTATTACTGCTTCAGCTTTTGCTTTTGCTTTTTCAGTTGCAACTGTCACAATGGCAGTTCTCTGAGCATAGCGTGCATGTGATTCTAGATATGCTGAAGCCAGCAAGGACACTACATTGAGAGTTTCATAATCTTTGTCAAATATTGTTCCCACTCGACAATAGGCGCATGTAAGCCAACAAATTGAATTTTTTAATACTAAGAGAGTGATAATTCAGCTAGTTGTAACAACTAATAGTTGAGGTACCAACACGTTGTGGCAATATCAATTATTGCTGATAGATTTTAGTTGTGTTAGAAGACCTCTTTTTCGTTTTATATCTTTTTTTTTCCATTCTTAAAGGCAAAACAGTTAATTCTCTCAGAAAAATTAGCCAGTAACGAGAGGACAGCAGAATTTGCAGATACTTTCACAAGAGAAAGAAACAGAATTAAGGGGTAGGAAAAGAGTGGTGTGAAGTTGTAAACACCAAAATTTGAGGCAACAAGTCCAATCCCTTTCAAAACAGGAGATGAGTTCTCATTGCTGTGGAGGGACAATTACAAAGCAAATCAAAAGCCTGAAGTCAAATAAACCACAAGGCATCTCAGGCCATACATGAGAATGAAAAGAGAATACAAGGTTGTCACACTAAACAAAACGACGATTCAAAGCACAACCTCACAGCATGAGATTTGGTTGTATCATGAAAACACATCACATCCCCGGTAGTCACGATCATGATATTTAAGCTGCTTCTATATCTGCAAGGGAACAAAAAGGAAAAATTGAAACCGCAAAGAGAATATAAGTATTTCTAGATATATTGCATTATACTTGGTTGGATACATACATTTACAAGGTATAAAGGCATGGAGACCATTCAGTTTGTTTCTACCAGCCAAGAAACAGAAGTCAGATACTCTCACAGGCACGGTTCACTGGAGCTATACATTAGGATTCGATGGCTGATCATCTTTCCAACCTTTCGTAAGCAAATCATAGTTTATCGATGCAAGCTGCGAGAGATTCTGTTGAAATAAGTGAAGAAAATTAGTGGTAGAATTGTGAGGATTAACTCATGAGACGAAAAGCTTTCTAAAATCTAGTTCCATCAACTTTTTTGAGTACTGAATAAAGAGCAAAATTTGGTCTACCAAAGCAGTGAAATTATGTTTAGAACAAATGAGGGAACAAAGTAAGAGGATGCAGAAATGTCACGAGTTCTTTATTAGTGCAAACTAACTTAATCTCCTAATCATAAGCACCAAACTGCAGTACAAAGGTAAAACAAAAGATCAAAGTGGATCCAGAAAACATTAAAACAGTATCATCCAGTTAAAGCGATTTAAGAATGCATAAACAGCTGCAGTTCCAATTGTATCATTTAGATTCAAGGAAATATATGAATCAAATGAAACAAAAAAAGTCAGCCATAACCTGACAATTTTCATGTATTCACTCAAGCCTTAAGATCTTCCAGTTCTAACTAATGTGGCTTCTTCATCCAGATAACATCCAGCCATTAAAAAGTAGACAATCATGAATAGGAAGTTGTGAAACAAAAAATCACCTTAAAAGAGAAGTTATTGAAAGGATAGTTGACAGAAGAGCCTGACTCAAATTCTCCAATACCGGCACATTCATCACCCTGCAAATTATTTCGCCGAAACTAAACCTATTAGTGAAAAATCAACAGATATCTACCAAAAAAATTGACTTAAAACATGTAAAGAGTTAACACAGCAGTCCTTTATTTTATATTTAATTCATTTTGAGGGTATAACCAACATACCAGTTCATCTTGGCGATTATCTAGACAGCTGCTACTACCACTAACACTACCATCATCGCTAGAATTCTCATATTCACTAGCTGCATATACATGTTCATCTGAAGGATTCCAAGAGAAGCGACTAGTGAAGTAACTAGTATCCAGTGCACCTTCGGATGCAGGCACAAATGCAGCCTGTGAAAAAGTACAAGCATTGATGCAACACCAATCGGCAGAAAAAAACAAGATTGACCCATCTATTAATATAACAACACCACAATTACGCCTCAATTCCAAACCAGGAGGGGTCGGCTATGTTTTCATGGCTTGGCGCTCGGAACCATGGGCTAGTACAGACACATTTAAATGAAAACGAATCACTTCTATGAATAAAGCATATCGCAGCCAAACCTTCTGTCTAGCAAGTGTGTCCCAGTTAATATCTCTAAAAAATGGATGCTGCTTCACCTGCGTAGGGATCATAGTCATTCTACAATTTATTCTCAAGATCTCAAATGAACAGATGTAACAAGACTCAAAAACAAAGTTAGTTGTGAAAAGAACATCACCTCTGATGCTCCTCTGGCTCCAAGTCTCATATTAGGATCTTCTGTCAGTAATCTGAAATTTATCACGACAGCAGCTTTCAAAAGTTTGAGGGACAGAAACAAACATGTTCTACAATAGATAAGTTACAAAGAGAAGAATATTGTGTTTATTATTACTAAAGCCTGATGATACTAATCTTTTTTAGCAAAACCTGAAATTCCAGAACCAATTCAGCAGCAATTAATTATAGTTCAAAACCAAGCCTGCTTATATTTTCGGCTGAATAAATCTACACCAAATTTATAGTAATCACCATTATCCTTTTCATAGTGAGATTATTATTCTGTCCCATTGGGAAGGATTTTATTTTTCTCAGGGATCAATGGAAGTAATCTATAATCTGTAGCAGTACAGAAGAGTTCCTAAATGGAAAAAATATTAACTAAAAGCTTTTGTCATCTAATAGAGGGTCATTACTGTTAAGCCAATTTTAGAGTATTTATAGACAAGCTTTTCATAATAACTGACAATGCTTTTTAGTCAAAAGTCAACTGCATTCTAATGATCCACTGCCTCTCTCAAATTCACCAAACTAAATCCTCATAACCCAAGCATGCCTAATAACATAGAGCCTCCATCTACATTTCCTTATCCCAGAAGTTAAATGAGAACTGGCTAAAAGCTGAAGGTTCTTTGGAAAAAGAACCTGCCAACTGAAACTTAAGAAGATAAAAATGGGACTTCAAATAACAACCAAAATGATTCACTTACTGGTCAATCAGATCTTGTGCTTCACCGCTCATTTCCTCAGCAACCAGTGGCCAAGGGATCTTGCGATTGAGAATATTATCGAATATTTTCTGAACATGACCTCAAAAAGAAAAAAGAGAAAGAGAACGACATCAGAAGTGCTTCATAAAACATTTACTTCATCAACATACTACATAAGGAGAGAAACTGCTCAGATAAAGCTACTGTAAGCCAAAAAAAAAAAGAAGCATAAAGGTATCAGAATTACAAACACAAAATTATATATACCAAGTGCTACATACATTTTTGATAATGATATAAAGTGTTACATACATCAAACTGCTCGACATTAGATAAAAGAGCTAAAACTGCATACCTATATTTTAACCTACTTTTTTTATTTCTTTATTCAAACACACTCATCGAAATACCAGATTTGAGTGAACATTTTTCCTTGATTCTTCCTAAATTGCGTTAAGATTCCATTTCCATTGAGTCGGCTATTCACCATGTACAAGGTTGCCATCAAGCATTCGTATCTCAGTGGTTAAAGCACCTAGCTCATAGACTGCAGATTCACAAGTCGATTCCAATTGGTCTTGCATGTACCCATGTAATATCCAAAGCTATCTTAGTTTATACTGAAATTCTTATAGAAAAATCTAATTAGCTTGGGATTTAGCTATAGTTGATGTTGTTATCATAGTCGTAATCTTATAAGATGTCCAATTTCATTTAGGTGCATACCAGCAGGACCCCTCATTGAGTCGTTTTGAATCAGCTCTGTATCAATGGAAGCTCATAACCACATCAGGAATCAATGTGGTACTAACTTTTAGTCATAAAGTCTTCTGCATCAAAATAAGTTACTTTGCTCTATAATCGTCAAGTAATCCACACATGCAAAACATACGCATATAAAGAATTGTGTCACGTCCAGAAAGAGCTAGTTTGCATAAAATTAGTAACTAGAATTTACAAACATTACATACTTTCTTTGAAGCCTTCATATTGGTGCATTTGCAGGAAGAGAACTTAGACGCCGTACTATCTTTTAAAACATTTTAAGAGAAAAATCCTTAATATTAAGCATAAGCAACATTAGTGGCCATTTCTGTACCTTTTAGTACTTTTTTCAATAAAATCTTTCCTTTTCAAAAAAAAATAAATAAGCATAAGCAACATTAGTGCCATTTTTCTTCTACCTTTTATAAATAAACTAATCTACAACAAAATGGATAGTGTCGTACAACTCCTTGAAACCTAAGGGATAAAAAACTACGTGGAAGAATAAGGACAAAAGACACAAAAAAGAAGACAACGTATTAACCTGAGGATGCTCTGCATTAAAAGGAGGAACACCAACTATCAACTCGAAGAGAATAATGCCCACGGACCACCAATCAGCCGTGAAACCTGAAATTACGTAGTGCAAAAAATGCTCTCAAATCCAAATTGTTGTTATGAGAATGTCAGGTTAGACATATTTAAGTTTCTATCCCAAGACAAAACAGACAAAGATTCAATGAAAGTATGTCCAGATTTCTAGAGAAAAGCAATAATTTGGAAGGAACTCCCAATCTGTACGCCAACTCACCCTCGCTCCCCTCTACATTCCAAGAATTTTAACCTGTATTATACATGAGCGCATAGTACCAAATTTACTTTCTTTTTCCGTGGTAAATAATTTTACTGATGTGATAAAAGGCTCACATACAAGCAGTACACCCAAAAGTAGAGCTCAGCCAACTGAAAAATATGGCTCTCCAAAACAGACCCATTCTTCTATGGTATGCATGAGTGCATAGTACCATATAAATATTTTTACTGATGCGAGAAAAGGCTCATATAGAAGCAGTACACTAAAAAGTAATCTACTATAGAATATGGCTCTCCAAAACACACCCATTCTTCAATACAAACAGAGGTGTACCAAAATTAACAATGGACAAAACACTATTTACTCAAATATACAAAGTCACTCTCGAACCTTTCAGATATCTCTCATATTTCTCTCCTATCAACCCAAATGAGCTCTCATATTTCCCTTCCGTCTTCTAAAGACCCAGCTATGTATGTATGTATGTATGTATATATATATATATGTATATATATATATATATATATATATATATATATATATATATATATATATATATATATATATATATATATATATAAGCCTTTTTAATGCTAAGTAATTTGTTTTTTGAGACAAATTAAAGATTCTTTAAAACTAGAGATTATGAAACCACACCTATCTCTATCAATTAAGTTTCTAATCAGAAAGAAAAATACTCCAGAAAAAAATCAAATGTAATGCAAATGTAACAATTAAGGTTAATACCGCAAGTCTGCATTGCCTATATGAACATTTTAACTGGATGGTGTTTTTGTCAACAGTTCTTATAGCAGTACCAAGAGATTGCAATTCATTTGAGATAACTACCCTCCTTATAAATCTAACTTATTATCTTTTATTGTCTTAATCATATTGTTATCAAACATCTTGTTAACTATAGACTAGTTAGTGCAAATAGAGGTCTATAGTGAAATAATCAGACCATCTTACATGACCTCTCATTTTACTTCTAGGTGTGCTACTTGCACAGTCCATCAGACTGGATCATTTCCAATCTCGTTCAAACTTGTATGGTATTTGCACATCGATCTTAACATTCACATTTTTGCGACATTCATCTTGTGAATTTGTTAGGCCTCTACATTCACTCATTGTTGTTCTCAACCACTGTTCAATATAAATTGTGCTTCACAGTGTTAGATATTTTCCTATCACATGTCCACTTTTGTATTTTTCCTCTGTTACCATCATCATATTTTAATCTTGTTTTACATCTTCAACTATCATGTCCAGAAAGATTTGAGTATAAATATCTGAATCAACAGCATTTACGAACAATAACAATATGTAATATCACTTCACCCTCAGCACAAACATCGTCTCCATTGTAAACGTGTTTTTGATAATCGATAAATCCCCGAGGGCCAATAGCGCATGGTTCAAACTTGGAAAAAAATATCGCCTTCAAGTTCTGTTTGTGGCAAGGTTCCAACCTGTCATGTGCACCTAATCCACACATCACTTGGTGCGCTTTTACTACTAGACAGGGCTAGTCTACATTGTAAACTTATCGGTGTAAATCAAAATCGTTATCTTCACCCTTGTAATTTCAAAAACTTTCTGCTTACCACTCTTTCCCTATGTTGTATTGTTTGATGACATAAGTTTAATACTACAATTGTTCACATTGCTTTGGATATCTCCTCTGAAAACATATCGAAATGTAGGTACTCCAATCTCTCCGACGAACTCCAGACCTCCATAAGGATACCATTTGGACATCAGGTTTTCCAAACCCTCGTATTTTTAAAGGTATCTTTAATTTCAGTTGACCCAATTCTATGAATTAACAAAGTTTCTTTAAATCACAGATGTAAAAAGATTTGTAAAGTTATTCTCGTAACTTGTGCTAAGAAATTAATCACAGTAACATCTGGACCTCTCTTTTTTATCTAACTACTCCTGTCGGAACTTGGCTGGAGATCCTCTTTCATAAACATAACTTGGTTATGAACCATGTTCTTAATTCCATTATGTCTCATTCATGCTAGCTTATACACTTCTTCAACCCCTCTCTGCATCCCTAACTTTTGGTGCAAGTTGTCCAAGGCTTCGCCAATCACCTAGTCAGAGTCTTTCCTAGCTATCTCATACTCTCCAAAGGCTACTCAACTATTTTGTGGTACTTCATGTACCTATCTTTTTACTTTAGTAATTCTTTCCATATTCTCTTTCCACACTCACAATTCTTGTGGTTAAGGTCCTAAATCTTTAGTCGCTACTTAATGCAATTTGTCATTTCCTTAACAGAATATCTGCAATAAATTTCAAACAGCATACTCTCTCCTTCACTAAATTGATATTAGATATTGCACTTTGGAGTCCATTATACAATTTTTGGTTGCATGCAACTATTCACCTCTCTGTACCCATGCTTTTGCTTCACATCCAGGAGCACCAAGCTATCAGGGGTGGTTAGGATTTCTCCCGGTATAACCTTATGATCCGTACATGATAACTTTTTCAAGAAGATATAATATCAATTTGTCGATGATTATCTCCACTCTTACACATTAAAACAAGTATGACTTGGTCTACAATACATCTATGCACCTGTCTCTTGGACCAACATAACTAAATCTTCCTAGACTTTAGTCTCAGTTTTCCTACTAGTTCTATTTGCTGAGCATAAACACTAACAATGTTGATTGTCCCCCATCTCTCCAAATCAGTCTCGAAAAATCAGTCCTATCACCTATTTTCTTTCCTTCTACAATTTTATCTGTAAGTCTTGATCTGCAATGGTTTCCAGCCACATTCCTATTCTTATCTATCCCGCAATATCATTAATTATAACCAATCTCCCTAACATGTTTTCATGTACACTTAGCCTCTTGTGGAAAGGCAGTATTAACTCTTTTCCTTATGAGTTATCCACCAATTCTATTGACTTTCCTGTCCTGTCAATGAGTTCCTACCCATCTGAATTGAAGCCATTTTAATTATAACCAATCTCCCTAACATGTTTTCATGTACACTTAGCCTCTTGTGGAAAGGCAGTATTAACTCTTTTCCTTATGAGTTATCCACCAATTCTATTGACTTTCCTGTCCTGTCAATGAGTTCCTACCCATCTGAATTGAAGCCATTTTAGCTTTCTACCGCATCCGAGATGAGGAAAATATTTTTGATCTAGCACCACATCTAGATGTTGATACTAACTAACTATTCTGCACCCTCCACTTCCTGTAGTGTGAGAACCCTTATAATCCCTCACAGTCACACCTGAGTGACGATGCAATGAAACTCCTCGTATATTTAAATTTACACCAAGGGACGATGTAGTACATGCCTAGGTAGACATCATCAAAGCAAATTCAGTATTCAGAGAATTCATCATCGTTAGATTATTTTTTACATTGACAGTCAACCTATTTCAATCCTCCTTTGCTGAATTGGGAATGGTAAAGAAAATTTTAAAAGGGAATTTTTTTTTTAAAATAGGTAAAGGAAAAGGGAAAAAGGGGGAATTTATTTGGCAACATTATCAAGTTGATCATTTAAAATGATTGCTTCATCTTCTGCCAAGTTCAAAGATAATCAGCTATTCATTTTCAATGAAGATAGAAGGAAAAAACACGGATACAAACCATGCCCTGTTCCTAGAAGGATCTCAGGCGCCAAATAGTCCGGTGTACCTACTGCGGAACGTTTATTCCGCCTTTCTTGCTGATGCTCAGATGCAGATAGCTGAGATTCATCCTCTTCCATCATGGATGTTCCACTGACAGCTGGGCCAGATAAGTCATCTGTGCTATTGATAAGACCAACTTTAGAAAGCCCAAAGTCTGTCAACTGAACAAGATTACACCAATTAAAACTAACTCATCAGTGTGAAACTAATGTGATTTAAAGCAAAAAGCACAAGAAAACAGGTCATCGACATGTTGAACCACTGCAAGCTCGAACAACACCTTAAAAATGCTAGAAAAGAACTTCAACAAGAAGAAACATCAATGAGTACAGTTACAGCAATTTTGTCCAATGATGAGCTGCTTTGGATTGAGGCGTAGTTGTTGTATGAGCTGCTTTACAACCACGGCAAATAATAATTTGAGGCATGAATTGACAAGTTGCCCGTCATTATGTCAACATGAACCACGACAAACACTTCTATGATTTACACTTGAGGAACACATTTGCAAAAGCATACTAATCACAAGCTCCAAGTTAAATAGGCAAACAAATGATGGAATTAAAATAAAGGTTGCAAGTAGAAACACAGCAAAGGCAGGTTGTTTTCTAAACCCTAACAGAGGCCTCAAGAAACATCTTGCCTAAACACTACATGTCCATCTAATTTCTCTTGTCAATACTATTTTACATTAAACTGTAGACCTTTTTGTGTAAAACATAGAACTCTTTAAGTCATAACGCAAGGTCTCCTTTGGTATCCAGTTCGCTGTTGTAACCATCTCAGAAACACAGTTATATTCATTTGAATAAATTAGTTAAGTTTGCCTAAATAAAATTATCTGAACCTATATTAGTATACTGAAGCTCTAGCGCCTCTTTATATATCTGCAACTATTATCCAAATAAAAAGTTGTGATTTTTCTTTTCGAAATGGCTATAATGGAAAAAGCTAGGGTTTTTTTCATTTTCATTGTTTTTGAATTGTGTCCTTCATTTGCTCGAATATGAAATTCAAAATGCCAAACTAATGAGGATGTTTTGAAAACTTTTTGGCTTTCATTCTCATATGTAGAATTAAAAAGTTACAAACCTGACCCTAGTCACTCTTGAAATTCCACAATAAATGAAGGATTCTAAATCATGGACCAACACATTTAATTTTTTTGATCAGGTAAAAATTTCATTGATAATATCAAGGCCATCTTGGACCTAACACATTTCCTTGAACTAAGAAAGTTAAATGGTGACAACTTGATTCCAGATATATAGTTAATGAGATAGGTAGGAGCAAACATGGTGGATTTCGGAAAAATCCATCACCTCTTACCTATTAAATATTATATTAAAATACGCCCACCTAACACAAGGAATTTGACCATTCAAAAAACTTTATGAAGAAGATATGTTTTAGACACAAGTTTTACCTTGATATGACCATCATGTGCAATCAACAAATTGTCAGGCTTCAGATCTCGATGAACCACATGCAAAGAGTGCAAGTATTCCAGGGCAAGCACCTGGCACCTCAGAACTTCAGATTTAGGTGTTTCACCATAGTGTGCAGTACTTTTGAGAGCAAGACAGAGACATAGATACTCACAACTTCAGCTATATAAACACGAACAACTTCTTCATCTAAGCAGCCCATATTTCTCAACAATGAATATAGGTCCCCACCATTCAAGTATTCCATCACAAGGTACAAGTTTTCACGGCAAGTAAATGAATAGAAGAAGCGAACCTGATGCAAAACACAATCAGTAAAAGAGGTATAATCATATCTTCAGTAAAATGCTTTGCCATTTCAACATGCTCACCACAAACGGATTGCGAACTGATATTAAGATATCACGTTCTGCCAAAATACTCTCAACAGCATTCTTCCGTATCATATCTGCCTTCTTCAGGACCTGTTAACTAAACATGTAAGTTCGACTGCCACAAAGAAGCATGATATAGAATACCCAAGATTAGAACTTTACCACTAGGATAATGCTACTATCTGCCTTCCCCAGAATTGAATAGATATTGAAAATTCTATAATTATGAGTGAAAACATGTTTATTCATAATAAATATGGTATTAAGAATGAGGGAATCTTGTAACCTAACCTGCGGAAACTCTCCGACGATATGACCCTTCCCATGTTTAAAAACGTAAAGAACATGAAATTAAAGAGCAAGGAGGTCGTGGTATCAGAATCTTAGGAAGCAGAACCAAAGTTTGCTCGTGAAGTGGTTGTGGAGATACTCTACTGAAGATAAATCATTATGGTGGCTAATGAAGTGGTAGATTCAAGGAAGAACCAGGGCGAGCCAGGTGTTTTGAGCAAGTTTGATCTTGAGAAGACTTACGACCATTATGTTGAGGATGGGCTTTGGGGAGAAATGAGGGGAGTGGGTCAGTTTTTGCATCTCTTATGTGAGATACTCAGTTTTGGTGAATGGCAATCCGTGTGGCTAATTCGATAGTACGAGGGATTACTGGAGAGGAGATCCTTTATCACCTATGCTTTTTATCATGGTGAATGATGATGGAAGCTTTGAGCAAGATGATGGACAAAACTGTTTTGGTACCATGTCAGTTACGCATCTTTTATTTGCATATGATACTTTGGTTCTCTGTGATGCGGATGGGATCCAATTTGACTACCTTGGACAAGTGTTAACTTGGTTTCAGGTGGTCTCAAGGCTTCAAATTAACATTAGAATATGTGATATCATACCCGTTGGTGCAGTGGATAAAATTAACATGATTTCCCAATTGTTGCAATGTAGGGTAGGGGCTCTTCCTACTACTTTCCTTGGATTACCTCTAGGAACGTCAAACACGGATCTCGACGTTTTGAATCCAAGCATTCAGAGAGTAGAGAAGAAGTTAGAAGGTTGGCAGCAAAGATAGTTGTTAAAAGGAGGCACGGAAGTGCTTACTAAGAGCACGTTATCGAGTATCCCTGCATATTGCATGTCCTTGTTCACCGCACCTACCATTGTTATAGATAAGCTGGAAAAGTTGCAAAGAATTTTTCTGTGGGATGTAGTGGACGGGAGAAAGAAGTTTCACGTAGTTCGATGGGAGACCTTGACATCTCCTAAACGGTGGGGAGGTATTGAGGTTAAGGACTTGAAGGTTTTTAACAAAGCAATTATGGACAAATGGTTGTGAAGATTTGGGGTGGAGAGAGAAGATTATGGAGAGGGGTGATAGCGGATAAATATGAAGAAGATGGAAGGGGGATAGAAAAAAATGTGATCACTGTACTTTTTGGGTGTGGCGTGTCGAGGAATTTAATGAACGGGTGGGAAGCTTTTAATGATAATTGCTTTGAAGGTTGGGAAAATTGCTTTTAAGGATGAATTCCCGGCATTGTATAGAGTCTCTTGCCAAAGAGAATTGTTAGTTCAGCAAGTTAAGGGGACTAAGGGAATGGGACATTTTGGGATTTCAGGGTGAGGAGGAATTTCCAGGATTGGAAGGTGACCGAACTTCAGAGATTGCTAGCTTTAATTCAAAACAAAGCTAGCCCGTTGACATACTTTGAGCTGGGAGTTGGGGAATAACAAAGTGATTGCTGTCAAGTCCTATGTAAAGCTTCTGGTTAGGGCGAAGGATAGTTTTCAATATGGTTCGGTCTGGAAACCTAAGGTGCCGAGGAAGGTGTGTTTCTTCATGTGGTTAGCTGTGATTTTGACAGCAGAATATCTTAGGAAATAAAAGGTTGTCTGCATGAGCTGGTATTTCCTATGTAACGAGGTTAGTGAGAATGTGGATCATATTATGCTACATTGCAAATTAGCCATGAGGTTAATGGGGTATATCTTTAGATGGTTTGGCATTTCTTGGAAAATGCCAAGATCCATGAAGAAGTTGATGTTCAGCTGGAAGAGTAGAGCTAGGAGAAGGCACAAGGCTTGGAATGTTACTTCTTTTGCTTTAATGTGGGTCATTTGGATAGAGAGAAACAGAAGAGCTTTTGAAGGGGTGGAGATGCGCTTTACCCATCTGAGTAGTCTCCGGTCCCTTATTTTCTTTTGGTGCACCCATGTAGGGTGCGGTTTGTATAGAGGATTGGGTGTCTTTTAGAGACAACCATATTTTGCAGGTTTCTCCTTTTTGGTATACCTCTTGTATACGCCAAGTTGGCCTTGTTAATATCAATGAAATCTTTTACTTGATTAAAATAAAAAGGAAAATATGAGGAAGAAGGTTCATGGAAGACCAAAGCAGTAAACAATGTATATGGAGTAAGTGTTTGGAAGACTATCGAAAATTTATAATACATATGACAACCCCAGAATCATAAACCTTCCTCCTCAGGAGTCTGACGGTGACCATTTCCCCATTTGTTCCCTTGGTGACTCGAATCAAGGCGGAGGCTAGTCCTTTTTTTATATAAGGGCAGGTTGGTCCTTATCACTAGGATATCCCTGTATTGTCATATTCATATATTGTAAATATGGAATGGAACTCAAACTCCCATTCCTGTTATAAGGTGATTAGGAGAATTATAGGAATGTATTATATGTTTTTTTGTGAGGATTCTTGTATACCATTTAATCCCCAATAATTTAAGGGAATAATCAAGTTGTGCATTATACAAGCTCCTCTTCTCTTCTCTCTACAGGAGGAACAGCAGAATGGTTTGGTTTCTTACTAGGTAGCAGAGCCCAGAAACCTCCCTGAATTAGATGATGTCCTAAGGAAACCAAGGGACATAACAAAAGAAGCATATACCATGAAAGAAAAAATGGGAAACCTACAGTTAGAAATGGAGGAATCCCACCTCTCCTGTAAACATACAGAGACACCCTTTTCAGAAAAGTACATGTAATACAAATGTCGATATCCATATATAGTAAATTTATCACGGGACCAAATTGCCAAAAGCAATAGGAGATCGAGGTTTCATAAGATCCTTTGGTTATTTTGTTTAAGTAATGTTGCAAGATAACACAAAATTGTAACGTAATCCTTATATTTGAACTCCCAAAAATTACATGACATATTTGTTTGCTGGATATGAGACGTGCACAGAAACAGATGTTTAATACATGCAGCAAGGAGCTATCACTTAAAGATAGAGATATTGTTTTTCGTTTTCCCTTGGCCTGGGACCAGGATGGTGGAAAGGGGTTCTCAATGTGCTTTATCACAGATCAAGCTAAAATTGCTTTAAAAGGAAATCTGAATGATTCAAGGATGTTGATCAATAAAACTCAAGCATCAAACTACTATAGTACCTTAATTGCAAAGAGATCTCCAGTTGTTCTCTTTTTTGCCAAGAAAACCCGACCAAATGCCCCACGACTAATTGGTTTGATAATCTCAAAGTCATCAATAGACGTACGATCTTTGGAATGAACTGGGCTGGTTCTCAAGCTACGTACAACATCATCTTCCAAGGGAGCATCTTCATCAATGACACTGCTCGTTAGATCAACTTTGTCATCATCGACTAGCTCACACAGTTGCAAATATTGTTCCCTGGACAGTTGTGAACTTAAGTTAAAGACACTTTCTGAAGATGGAACAGAACGAAAAAAGAGAAAAGCAACATTCCTTCCTTTGTTTTCTTCCCTGAGCCCCCTCAACATTTCATGGTTCTTACTGTTCATCATTTTCTTTTGAGAGTACCCCCAAGCAGCATATGAATGTTAGTGGGTTAGAGTCCCACATTGATTGGGGAATGGATCAGTAGTTATTTATATGGACTTGGGCAATCCTTCTTTTATGAGCTAGCTTTTGGGATTGAGTTAGGCCCAAATGTAACATTTTACATGTATTAGAGTCAGGTCCATCCCTGTTTAGGCTCCCAATCCATGCTCCAGTGGGGCTTGGGTGTGAAGGGGGTATTAGAGTGGGAGGGAATGGACTGGTGGTCTACTTATATGGACTTGGGCAATCCTCCCCTCATGAGCTAGCTTTTGGGGCAGGATTAAGCCTAGGTGCCATATCTTTACAGTATATAATACACAAGAAAGGTCAAATTACCGAATCAGCTTTTCAATGCGAGTTCCAAATGTTTCCACGGTAAGTGCATCTAACTTTCTGCGTTCAGTCACAACTTTTAAATCTTCAAGGCAAGAGAGCAAATAAGGCAAAGAGCGATCATCATCTATAGGTGTATTCGCCACACATCGAGCAATATCGGCAAGTTCATTCATCTGCAACATTAGAAAAAGTAACACGAAACTGTCAATCCAAACCTCCAGGGAAATAATCAAAAGAGAAGAAGATCAAAGCATTAAAAGAAGTCAATAACAATTATCCTGCACCTATTGAAGTCAACAGTTATGCAAATATATCCCTAATAGACAGAAAACCATCCATGAAATATAAATAAATAAATGGTGTATGTTCTAGTTGTATATTGAAATTGGGAAATAGAATGCAGAGTACACTAACCTTTTCAACATTTGGCAATGTACCCGTCAAACAGATTTTTTTGATATTGACCTCTTTAACTATTGTAGGAAATGCTATCTCATTAGTTTTTTTTAAAAAAAAATGAGAGATCTCTTAATAAGGAATACCCAACTTCTAGGGTTAGCTTTGATCACGAGGAGATGACCGAGAACTCCGCGAGCAAAATGGGAATTTTAAAAAAAGAGTTTATAGGTTAAGACACTCTCAGTAGAAGGTAGGGCAGTCTTCCAAGCTTTAGGGTCAGTCAAATAGATAGAAGATCTAGCACCTCGGTCAGAGAGAATGGGCGAGTTTGTGACCTAATAGAATAGTGTTTTATGATCCCGGGGAAAGCTATCATAGTGATTCCACTAGACTTGAAAGTAAATGAAACATACCGGGATAAAGCTTTAAGCAACCGTAGTTGGCGGATTCTGGATTCCTAGTCTACTATAACTGACTTAATAGAATATGGTATTAAATAATATTTTTCTTTAGTAAGTATCACAGGATAGTGATTGACTGCCAAGTTTATTTCTGTCCCCCTTTTTTTTCTTGAAATTAGTTTATGTACTAGAGTGCCCCTTCCCTAGGGCTGGTTACATATAAGAATATTGATTTATTTATTTTCATTCTTTGATTCCAATGGAATGGGAATTATTTTATTTAGAAGAAAATAACCACTTTTGGGTTTGGTTTTTTTTTGGGGGGGGAGGGGGGGGATGGCAGACAAACAAAGGAAAAGCGTATTGGAAGAGGTTCTTGCTTAGTATCTGCATTATCACATTGCAAAAGCTCAAATACTTCTGTAATTCCACTCTGTAGTTCCAACTACTAAAGAAATTCATGTAAAGAGAAGGGATGAACTAGCATTTCTTTAGACTTATGAACGCATGCACAACAAGAAAATCGATGCATTTTTTCCACAAACCATAATACATTTCATTTGACATTAGAGCACAACTATTCACATCCGCCGGATCTTAAGTCAATGAGGTAATACTAGAAATCTGTGACTTCATTCCACTCCACTTAAAAAGCACAAATATTCACAGCGCCACCAAATGAGGTAATATTAGAAATCAGGTAATTTCATTCCACTTCACTAGAAAAATCCATCAGCTCTTCCCCAATCAGAACTTGCATTTCTCTTTAAAATGTGTCATTCCTATATATGATGATGGTAACTTGGAGGAGAGATGAAGCAGAAGGGAAAGGAAAAGTGCAAAAGGAGAAGAAAGTAATTTCATCACTGAGGCCATACAAATTGAACATTCCAGATGCTTAACAGTCCAGAAGGTGCTAAAGACCAACAGTTGGGTTAGGCAATTGAGGTTTCCTCATGCTATAATTTAAGGACTATCATCAAAAATGTCTCGAGGAGTAGATAAGAAGGCAGGAGGTAATAACAATATAATTGTCAAAATTGATGAACCTAATACTTATGTACCTGATCTAGCGTCCTCCTCCTTCAGTGCCCTCTCTCTACTTCTAACTTTTCTGCCCTGTATCAGTACTCACTCTCTTCTATGCCTTCTCTCTCTAGCCGAATGCTATAGTTCTTTCGTACATTACCTTCCATTATTTTAAAAAAATACACACACAAAAATGAAAAATAAAAAATTATTATATATTCTTAGTGGTATTTTGGCTGCTAACATGTAGTCTTCTATAACTGACCAACCAGCAGAAGGATGGCCAAACCCATTGAAAGCCAGCAGTGAGCCCAGTACAATTAAGCAGACTGCTTTTCTTGTTCATGCTTCTCGTTCATTTTCTTTATTCTTCTTTTGTTTGCCCATCCTTCTTTCTTTTATGCTCTCAACCAGGCAACATGGGAAGGAGAATGTTTTTTTGAGTCCAGAACAGACAGGTTCCTGTACTCAGCTGACTGGGAAGACTCCTTCTCCCAAGTCAAGAAGACCATACTCCCTAGATTGGGATCAGACCACAACCCCATCCTCCTCTCTTGTGGGGACTGGGATTCCAAAAAGTCATATTTCAAATTCAAAAACTGGTGGATGGAGATAGAGGGTTTTAAAGATAAGGCGAAGGATTGGTGGAGCTCATTCCCAAGCACTGGCAGACCTGTCTTCATCATGGCAAATAAACTCAAACTACTCAAAAAAGAGCTTATGCAATGGAGTAAAAACAACAAGGTGAATGGAAGCAGAAAAAAGAGATCCTGATACAAATTAGTTCTTGGGAATCCATACAAGAACAAAGATCTCTCTAAGATGATGAACTAGACCAAAAAATCCATGGTTAGCAACGAGGGAGGAAATTGCTTGGAGCCAAAGGTCCAGAGTCCAATGGCTGAAAAATGGAGACAAGAATACTAAATTCTTCCACAGAATGGCTAATGCTCATCAGAGATTTAACTCTATTGACACATTGAAAGTCGGAGATCTCAACATTACTGATCCAGAAGCCATCAAGGGAGATGTTCAGTGTTCTTATCAGTCAGTTTACAAGGAAACTGAAGAGTGGTTCCTTGAAGAGTGGAGGCCAGAATTCACCATCCAGGATGCACCAGCTATTTCACTAGAGGATCAGGCATGACTCCAAAGAAATTTTGATGAAGAAGAGATACTGGAAAGCATCAAATCATGTGCCATTGACAAGGCCCCTGGACTTGATGGTTCTCCAATGAACTTTTATCTCAACTTCTGGGATTTGATCAAGGGAGACATTATGGGAACTTTGCTATATTTCTATCATCATCAGGTTTTTGAGAGAAGTCTTAATGCTACATATGTAGCTCTTATTCCCAAAAAGACAGGTGCAGTTGAACTGAGAGACTTCAGGCCAATCATCCTGATATCCGGAGTCTATAAGATATTGGCCAAAACTCTAGCTGAAAGGATGGAAAGGGTAATAAGTAGCTTGATCAATAGACACCAAATGGCTTTCATCAAGGGCAGACAAATAATGGATGCAGCTCTAATAGCAAGTCAGTGTGTTGATACAAGAATTAGGGGTGAAGTGGCTGGTCTAATGTGTAAGCTTGACATTGAGAAAGCTTTTGATCGTGTCAACTGGAATTATCTCCTGAACATGCTTAGCCAAATGGGATTTGGAAACAGATTGCTAAAATGGATTAGTTTCTGCATTAAAACTAATAATTCTCCATTCTTGTTAATGGAGAACCTGTTGGTGTTTTTCCAGCTTAAAGGGGCCTTAGACAGGAGACCCACTCTCCCCATTCCCATTCATCATTGCTATGGAAGGTCTGAGTAGTATGGTGAGAATTGCACTACAAAATAGTTGGTTGAGGAGCTTCAAGATGAATAATGGAGGACCAAGAGAATTGGAGATTTGCCATCTTCTCTATGCAGATGACACCATCATCTTTTGTGAAGCTGAAGCAGAGCAGGTCAAATACATCAGAGTGATACTAGTGGTCTTCGAAGCTGTCTCAAGTTTGAAAGTTAACTGGAGAAAGAGCAACCTATTCCCTAATCCCTATCAAGGAGGTGAGTAACATTCAATCTCTGGCTGGCATCTTAGGGTGTGGTGTGGAAAACTTACCTACTGTCTATTTAGGCATGCCACTAGGATTCAAGCACAATGAAGTGGTGATATGGGACAGCATCATTTAAAAGACAGCAAAGAGGTTGTCACAGTGGAAAGCTCAATATTTATCCCTTGGGGGAAGAGTCACTTTAATCAACTGTCTTAGACTCACTTCCCAGATATGTGATGTCCCTTTTCCCTATCCCTTCCAGTGTAGCAGAGAAACTCGACAGGCTTAAAAGAGACTTCTTATGGAAAGGCAACAAAGAGGGGGGGGGGGGGGGGTTGGATACAATCTGGTCAAATGGGAAGTGACTCATTTGAGTAAAAATCAAGGAGGTTTGGGCATCAGAAATTTAAAATCCCACAACAAATGCTTGCTAATGAAGTGGCTATGGAGATTCAGTGAAGAAGATGCAACACTTTGGAAAGAGGTTAGCACCCACAAGTATAGCCAAATCAGTCCCTGGGTTTCCAAAGAGGTCAACAAGACCTATGGAGTAGGAGTCTGGAAATCAATCAGATCCCTATGGCCCAAGCTTCAAAACAATACCAGAATCAAGGTGGAAAGTGGCCTTAAAACAAAATTCTGGAGAGACAACT
This sequence comes from Solanum dulcamara, assembly GCF_947179165.1. NCBI lineage: Eukaryota > Viridiplantae > Streptophyta > Magnoliopsida > Solanales > Solanaceae > Solanum > Solanum dulcamara. The sequence goes on from NC_077244.1 coordinate 70,313,478, forward strand.
GGATTGGGAAAACTCTACTGCAAGAGTCTTTCCCTGATCTTAAGTAACAATCCAGAAACCACTATTAATGAATGCTGGTCACCACAAGGGTGGAACCTGACATTCAGAAGGAACCTCAATGATTGTGAAGTAGAAAGGGTGGCCAGTTTGCTGACTATGCTGGAAATCTTCACTGGCACAACACAGGACCTTCATTCCCTGAGATGGAAGCACACTGAAGATGGAAACTTCTCAGTGAAACAGAATATACAAAGGGGCGAATAGCATAGCTCAAGGAGTGAATACAAAGTTGTGGAAGAACCAAGCCCCCACCAAAATAAAATGTTTCTCATGGTTGATGGTCAAAAAGGCTTGCCTCACACTTGAAGTTCTTCAAAAGAAAGGAAGGACAGTAGTGACCAGATGCTTTTTGTGTAATGAAACTAGGGAGACCAACAATCACCTCTTCCTACATTGTAAATTCACTGCTCAACTTTGGCATATGTTCTTATCTCTCACCAAGACTGAATGGACAATGCCCGAGCTTACAGCTGATCTAATGAGTTGTTGGATTAGAAGAGGGAGGAAGAAGAGTCAGAAGAAGTGGTGGAGGATAATCCCATCATGCATATGGTGGTCCGTGTGGAAGAAGAGAAATGGGAGATGCTTTGAAGACAAATCAAAGTCCATCCATGTTGTGAAAGGGAACTGTCCATCCACTGTTTTTTTGGTGTAAAGGAATTGTATAGAGGAAATAGAAGATCTTGTAGATTTCATAGGCTCTCTGTAATCTAGATTCTACTTTTACTTTTACAGTACTATTTATAAAAATAAAAAAAATCCTCCTTTCATATCTCACTATGCTCTCATGCAGTGCAGCATGAGGAAAGATACGAATATGACTAATGGCTGAGGGGGCAAAGGAGAAGAAGATAAATAGCACCCCTATAATCTTTTTTGTGGCAAGGTTTTGATGTGGGAAAGGAAAAGAAAAAAGGGGGGAAAGGATTTAACAACCCCATTAACGAAACCTAACAGAAAGGTGTAAGCTGCAACCTTCTAGAAACTTCAACGGAGAGGATGCCCCCAAAAACAGATTCATGGCACATTGCCGAAATGCTGAAAACTTTTGCGGCCGCTGGATCAAATTATATTATAACAATATGGACATCAACCTTCTACAAGAAGCATCTTCTCAAACTATAGGTAAACAAAATATGTGACTGAACCAAGAGAAAAGAGCACAATTTTAAAATTTAAATTCATATTTTTCACATAAGCTAACATTTTTAAGAAAGGATACATCTACCAACATATCCACAACCAAAGAAAATACATGAAAGTGCATTCAAACTCTGCTAGCAGCAACAAAGGTCTTTTCGTTGTATCCCCAAAAAGAAGTGAACTAAGCAGCAAACATACTGAAGAATCATAGTAGTATCTACCTGAGGGAGATCATCATGCTCAGAGAGACAACCTTTTCCTGCCAATAGCAGGTCGATTGGACTGGTCTTTGGCGTCAGCAATGGGGACCTAGGTGTCATGCTGCCAGCAGATGATGTTGTCATCCCTTGATCGGATTTAGGTCCAAACCGGGTTTTACATGACATAGAAGGTAAACCTTTAAGTTCATCCATGAAAACAGAGTTATCCACTTCAGGAAGACAGTCAAGCATATCCTCTGAACCTCTGTAAGACCCATCACTAAGCTTTGGCGAGAGAAGTTCAGATTCCTCAGTTACACTACTGTTTGAAACTTTTGCGCCATCTGGACTTCCAACAGCATGCGGGATGTCCTTATGTGCAAATGACTCCATGAGCTTCTCAAGAGTATCTGCAACCCTTATCAAGCGTTCATTAACACTTAGACTTTTTTGATCACAACGATCAGCAATTGCACAAATTCTGGAGTGATCTTCTACATGTAATGTAGGGACCTCCTCCTCACAAATACGACATATTATTGAACTCTCATCAGAAACACTTGGTTGATCACCCCAGTAACCCCAGGAAATATTACGCTGGTGCTTGGAAGGAACTGAAGATTGTGCATGTGAATCCCTAGCAGAAGAAAGATTAGGATGCTTGATAGTAGCTAGATCTAAACCAGACGGTCCTTTTTCAGCATTTAATAGTTTTGAAGCTTCAATGCTTCTATCAATGTTCTCCTCCTTGATTGGAGAAGCTTCTTTGGGACTTTTTGCAGGTGGAGTTGGAAATTTCTTCCAAGATGCCATTCGATTTCTACTGCCCGGAGAATCCAATATTTTTGCAGTTTCAGCTTCCGAGGTTGGAAGGTTACCTAGCTGTACAGCTTGATCTCTCTTCCATTCAGAGCCACGTTGTTCCTGACTGTAAGATTTTTTTGTAGGAGGCAACTTTGGGAACTTCAGAGGACCAGATACTCCGTCTCTTCGTTTTTCAACGGACTGCAATGATTGACGAAGCTGAAACAGAGGTTCATCCTCAGCAAATCCGCTTTCTTTGTGAAACTGAAGTAATCGTGTGCACCTTGTAAGTATAAAAAGCATTCTAGTGTGCAGCTGCTTTAGCGTTCCCATGGGGTGTTCCTGCCGTCTGTCATCCAGTTCCTGAACGATGCCCTCACACTGAAGCCAAAATTCCCCAGGAGATGTCATTGCACATCTTCGAGCCAAAACCAGCAGATCTTCAATTGTTTCCTGCCAATCTGGATGAGTTTCTGCATTTTTTTCTAGAACTCCAACCAGATCTGCTGCGAAAACACGCAAATCATTATCCACTTCCTCCTTTGCTTTGTCAAATTTTGCTCTAATCATCGTTAAAACCTCCTGTTGAAATTGCAATATACTGATCAACACTTGAAAAAAGAATGCTGATCATTTACAAACTTCAAGAACATAGCGAAAAGGTTGAATTTTACCTCCAAATTATTTAAACCTCGAGGTTTCCAGAATGGAAAAGGTCGTACACCTTTGGAGTTCAGTTCATGCGAAAAACTTTTTATATCTGCAGGAAACCGTTTCCTTGGAGCACTAGTCACCCGGAGTAAAGCTTGAAAGCGCGGTGATTCAGACTCCTTTGGGTTGTCGCATTCTAAAGATGTCTAGAAAGTACATCTAGCATTAGAGTAAGGATAATAGCAAGAGAAGAATCAATAAATGCAACAGCTTAATACTCTGTACCTTCAATTCTGGAGTACAAGCATCTGAGCTCCTCAGACCTCCAGAATAGCCCCAAGATGAACTGCATCGACCTGCATAACAATCAAAACATAAGAAAGTAGAACAAAACTTACACCTCAAGCAACCACGTGAAGTCATCGTTTAATAGCTATCTTGCTTCACTTTCTTCTTTACAAATATAAACTTGAAGATTTAGTTACGATTAGAAATCAACTTTCTATCTTCATCCATGGATCCTTTATTCATACTTATTCAATTGGAAGTATAGATCCAATTCAAAAATTATGTTTCGCAATTTCATAATCCAATTTTTCAATGTCTAAGTGACCTTTGGATACAAATCACGAGAATGTGTATTTGTTCTCGAATCTGTCATGGTCGATTTCGTAACAAATCAAATAAAGAGGAATTTGTATTTATACCTCGTAAAAAAAGCTTTTTATTTTGTGGAATGAACCAGTTCTCTTCTTTTCGTGGAAAGAAATTATGTTCAAGTTAGCAAATATGTCATGGTTCCAGAAGTCTATCTATCACGTATAGGACTTTAAGGGCGTGGTGGCCTAACCATCGAGGTGAAGTCGGGACCTAAACGATCGAATGGAATTCAAAGACTAACCACAAAATCACAAAGAAAATAGATTCCTATAAATATGTTCCCGATATAGAATTATCAGATACAAGCAGCTCTAGATTCGGGGGCACTTGCTATAGCCGAACGCGAGGGAAGGGTCGTTTCTACCAATACTGACAAGATTGTTTTAGCAGTGCAGTGCACATATATATCTTGATATCTCCCAAAACAACCAAATGCAACAGAAGTCTTTAAAATTACAAATCAAGTAGAAGTTAAATTCTAGGATGATATCATGCATTACCCTCAAAAGTATAATTTGCAAAACCAACCTTTCAAAGGCCAAGAATATTCATCAGAGTTCCCAGAACACATAACTAAGCCAGTGATTTTTAGCAGTCATAAAAATAGCTTTCTTTTTTAAGCTGAATGAAAGAAAAGGAAGAACGTTTGTTGTCCTTGGCCAGACTACCACATAAAATATTGCATATAGTTAAGAGCAAAGCCAGGTAATCGGAAAAAAAATGTTAAGAACAAAGCCATTCATACAATTCCTAGACTGCTTGCTGCAATAGAGGAGAACTGGCTCTTTCTGGACTTCAGTTGTTAAAATGCATAATGATCAATTTACATGTCTGTCCATAAATGCACTGCTAAATACTTAGTCGTTGGTGTCAATTGGGGGGTCTGTGAACTTTTGTTGCTCTCCATGGAACTTTTGACCCAATAAGTTTCATGTTACGTCAATTCGAGCTGATTCTTTTTTGAATCTCTATACGTGCAATTCCTATTTAGTCTAACTCTCTCTTTCCAATTTTCTAGATCACTGGTATGGCTACCGAAATCGTGAGCATCATAATAATAAAATAAATAAATATGTCAAAATGTTTTTTTCAAAATTATCGAATTCAAAAGTACTTGTTTGGACCAGAAACATGGGATTACAGACTTATCAAAAGAGAGAGAGAGAGAGGGAGGGAGATCAAAAAACCAGCCATGTTTGTCTTTTATCAAACCAATGCCAATTTCTCATCAGAGTTGTATCTATAGGAAACAAATATAACTTTGCATATGACTTTTCGAACTTTATAAATCACGCCTGCTAATGGAGATTCAGAATGCCACAAGGCGAAAGAGAATAAGTCCTTGGGAGCCGAAGAGATTTTTAGTATAGCCAACTTAAGACAATAAAATAACAAATAAGGAACAAATACAAGAGAAGAATGCAAAAGCTTTTAGCACTATATAATCATGAAAATGGTGTTTTCCAATGTTTCCTGCTCTTTGGGGTATCACTGAAGACTAGGAAAAACACCAATATGGATAAACATGCAAACTATTGTAATATGAAATTAATCCTGAAAATTAAGAACAATAATGTATTAATCTAAACTCAATATGCAGTTATTACTTTTGGATGATAATTCCACGCACCTAAAAGGTGAAATGTATTGAGTATCACTGCTCAGCCAATGCTTCACTCCTAACTCTGTCATGCATCTTTGACCATGTTATCATTCTACAGGGCCAATTGAGATCTGCGAGGTTGACTGTTTTATATTTTCTTATTACTATTATGTACGCATATTTTAAAAGAAACATTATGTATGCTAAACTTCTAAAACTATCGATACCGGTGTTTTTTAGTTCGTTTATTTCCTTTTATCCAGAAAGCATGGAAACAAGTGCCAAAACAGAAGCCAAAAATATTCATACCCATCACTCTAATTTTACTATACAGTTTTATTGGTGTTATCACTTATGGTGGCACAGGGATGGCGCACCACATAAGCCACTTAGAATATCAAGGACGTGGGCAGGACAGTTATGTCAATGGCACAGCTGGGGTGAATACCGTCAAGGAGACACGCATGGGAAAGTCCATTGCTGTGCACAAGAGCGACAGCACAGGGCGATATGGCATGTAGCACTTAACCAAGTACCAATTACGGCAGAGCAGCCTGCCTGATCAAAGAAGAGCGACAGGACCTTGTTGGTTCACAGCAGGCTACCTCATCCACTTCATCTTAGCCACTGATTGTATTAGTTTAGAACAATGAGGATCATCCTTGGAGGATTAGATCTTGTCATACACTCATACCCATTCTAAACTTCTATGTAAGCCGCCCACCCCCCCCCCCACCCCCTTCCAAAAGAAATAAGGGGCCCACTAAGAACCAATTATGTTTTCTAGTAGAATCTCTAAGCAAGAAATACAGCTGTTTCATTCCTTGTTTCCTATTCCATGGAAATCACTTGGGAAGCAAGTGACAAGGCAGAAAGCAGACATATCAATGCTTTGTATTAGCAACCCTCAAAAGTTGTGTTGTAGTGTCAAACTTAATTATCAACAAAGTCTTATTCCTCCATAATTTTCCTTCAATCTCTCTGGCACTAAGAAAAATTTACAAGGTGAGAGGCACTGCAGCCGCCATGTTCTCCCCCTTCCTGAAGAAAACTTGCTCAAAAGAAATACTATTGGCACTCCAACTGTCACTATTACCTGATAGATAAATAGATTCACAGAAAGCACTTCAACAAAACTATCACTGAGAATAATGTCGGATTCTATACCAAAACAAAGTTTCCCGCAAACAAAAAGGGTCCTATCTTTCGTCCATTTGACTCCAATTAAACATGTACTCATTTGGAAATAGCAGCACAACTCACTGCATAACCAGATATTTTATTCAAAAGTAAAACCCTCTGAGAATTTCATTAAGCCTTAGCTTCTACCTCCTTGTCTAATAGCGTATTGTTCAATTTGATTTATTTTATTTTAGAATGAAAAAATAATCAAAATAAAACTATTCACTATAATTCGATTTGATTAGAACATTGATATTCTAACAATCAACATCTCCATGAGAAACCATGTTGCGCCACTGCATGATTCAGTTTCCTAATGTGAGTCAAAGAGTAACCTAGTAAATCACAGTCCAAACAGAGTTTAAGGACATCTCTCTAATGTTTCAGGCGTTGGATTCATCTAATGCCAAGAAAGTTCAACTGATTTGGAACTAAGACTCGAACTTTCCAATAGGATCAGCAATTGCTACTTTTTACTTTCCCTGAGTGATAAAAAATTAGCCTTTCAAACACAACTAATAGTATTCACATTTTAACCCTGTGGGTATCTTGAAGTACCACAGCACTCACTAATCTTTAGGTGCTTAATCAAATATACATTCATTTTTTAAAGATCAACTGTACATAGCTCAAGCCGGTTGCTAAATGACGACATCCACCACTATAAAATGTAAATCATGTAGCTTTTTGTAATAGAAAGATAACTACTTCACCTGCTTCAGAAGATGATTCACCATTCTGCAGCCTTGATGGGCCAGGTACATGTGGACTTTGATTCCTCGAACGACCACTCTCGGAGGACATACTATCTGAATTGCTCCCATTATCTACATTTTCCGCCGACCCCATCACTGACCTCTTTTCATCCTTCTTCCTCAAAAAAGAACTCGACGGCCCATCTCCACCACCCCGGCCGCCTGCTACATTCTTTGACAAATTGCTAGCACCTAGTGAATTCCCTTTATCTCTACTGGCATACCCAAAAAAGCTCTCCTGCGGCAAAGGCCCAGATCGAGTCTTTATCTTATTTAACCCCAATGATGATGCCACTATCGGCGAAACTGTTACAGACGTCGGTCTCAGTTCCGGTTCACGGATTCTTACCGGATTCTTAGTCGAATTCGGACTCGGGCTCGGACTTTCTTTACCTTTATCATCTTTTTTCTTATCTTTGAAGGTTGAAATGGAAGATGGAGTGATCGGAGAGTTATCTTTGGAAGTAGAACCAGACTTTGCTTTCTTCTTGTCGGATCGGATCGGAGAATTGGACCCAATGGATCGTGGACTGTTGGAGGATCCATCTGGGCTTGATTGGTCCGATTTCTTAGATGAGAAAAATCGACCTTTAAATACCATCTTCGGAAAACTAGCTGATAATGAATCCTGGAGTTAAATTACTCTTGATTTCTTCTTCTTCTCTTCTTCTTCTTGTTGAACTGAATTACAGCCCCATCGCAGAAGCATTAGGGGCTGTGAGGTTTGACTAGAGCATTAATGGAGATTGACTGACTGCAGAGTTTGGTTTGGACTGAGGAAGACTCTGTAGTCCACTGTTCCTCTGTAGAATCGGAAATGGTGACGGTGACTGCGTCGAGAGAGACGGAAAGTATTGGGGACTAAAATGAAACAATCGGGAAAAGACGTGTCTGTCTTAGAATTCTATATTTATAGCGGGCGAGGGGGGGAGGGGGGGGATTTTCGATATTGTGGGGTTCTCAAATTATACCGAAGAGACAAATAAACAAAAATGAAAAGATGAAAAAAACATATCCATTTTTTTTTTCTTAACAAATTTATTTTGCAATAAAACCAATTTCCCCACTAATAAAAGATGAAAAAAAATACTCCCTTTATTAAATATTAACTAAATTTCTAAAGTTTTTTTTATTGATCAAAATAATTGAATTATTCAAAATTCAAGAGAAATATTTAAAAAAATTCTAGATTTATCCTTTTCATTAATGAAGTTTTATAATTTTTTAGGAGTTAAACTATACTACTTACAAAGTTATACTATAATAAAGGACTACTTGTATTTATGATTTCACATTTAATCATCTTTATGAAGTTGATTAAACTAAAGGGTAATAAAGAAAAATATGTTTCAAATTTTATCCTTGAATATTTTTCTTAATATGTGTGTATTACCTTAGAAATTCAATTAATATGGATTAGAGGAAGTAAGAGACGGTGTTTTAGCCTCTTTGGTCAAAGCTTATTTTTAAAAAACAAATGAGGTGTTTGATCAAATTTTTAGGAGAAAATAAGTGTTTATTGAGAATAGTAAAAGTTATTTTTGAGAAGCTAAAAGGTTTTCTTTTTTCTAAAAAAAATTATTTTTAAAATTTATTGATCAAACACAAATTATTTACTTTTAAAAATATAATTATCAAAATAAAATAATTTTGAGACAAGCTATTAATTTCCTTTGCATCTCCACTTTCCTTCTTATTAACAAAAAAAAACTAACGGAATAAATTTATTGAGTTAAGTATTTTTTTTATTTTAAATCATACGGTATAATTTAATTCGATACAAAAACTAAGTGAACGATGGATATTTATAAAATTTGCGGAGATGCAAATTATGAAAGTTAATGTACAAATTTAATTACTAATGTAAATTGAGACTTTACTTTATTAATTTTTTGTGCATATATAGGAGACACATTAATTTGATTATTGTTCAAAGTTGAGGGGGAGTTTAATTTTAAAAGCAAATTTGGGGGGGGGGGGGTGAAAATGATTTTCACCCTTTTTATTCTTCATAATATTTTAAAATTAGATTTTTGCTTTTACTTATTATTTTTAATATATCAAGAACGATAATTATTATTATTTTTTTTTTACCATCAACATTAGTTATTTATTCTTCAAATTATTTTTCAAGACCTAAAACTAAATATCAATTAATATGAATATTATAAAAAAAAAGGCTCATATTAATTATTATTTTTTTTAGAGACTAGTAAAATCCAAAATGAAAGAGAGTAAATTTTAACCAAAGGAGTACTAACATTTGCAATATGCTTGACATTTGTAGTAAAGAAAAATATCTTAGTAATGAGATCAGATGACATGAGACCAAAAAATGTTGACAAAAATAAAAAGTTAAACAAATTTTAAATATTATAGTATTTGTTTGCCCCATTTAAAAGAATACTAAAAATGGTTGTTTTTTCTTCAATGACTTCGCCTTCCCTACGTTTTGATTAAATTCCCCAACAGTTTTACAATAACTTTGACATATGTTTGTAGTAGTTAGGTCCAAAACCTCACAATTAGGTGAACAAGTAGTTTTGAAAATTAATTTCCTTACATTTAATAAATCATTATTAAGGATTGAATTTGAACGTTGAAATAAAACTACTTTTAATAAAAAGCATTTTACTTTCAAAAGAAGAATTTTTAATATAAAAATAAATTAATCGAGTCTCAAAAGAGAATCAAACACCAAACAGAAAATTAAAAAAAGACTTTTAAGAAGAAACACACATAAAACATGTAAAATTAATGTAAAACACCAATCGCCAATAGTAACACAGGTGTTAAGCATTAATGGTGAGGTTTAGGTATTAGGAGTACAATTAATAAGAGAGAATTAGTTGCAATATTTAATGAATCAGATTCTGGTAATTGAATGTTATCATCTGTAACTTTAAAATCTCTAAAATCTAAAATTAACGTCTTCGTAATTATATAAGTAACTAACTAAATATGATCAAAGAAGATAAATTTTAAGTGCCTAAAATATCCCTCAACTATGTGAATTGTTATAAAAATGTCCTTCGTCTACCTATCGGGCCTAGAATGCCCCCGACGTCAATCTTTGGAGTCTGTTTTACCCTTATCTCTAACAGTCAAAAATATTACAAACGAATAATGACCAAAAATACTCCCGAACTATAGAAAAAGCATCTACCTTTTGGTCTAAAAATACTTTTCTATTTATCTTTTAATTTAAAAATACATTCCAAAGCGTTAAGGTAATTATTCTCATCCTTTTCATTAAATTTTTATGTGATTATGAACATATTTTTAGAGTAGATTCGTGGAGAAATAATGCTAAAATAAGAAAATATGGCCCTAGGGTTCTTAGCATAATATCTTGAATTTGGATGGTATATCTTGGATTTGAAGTATCATATCAATTATAAGATCGATTTTGTGGGATGACGTGGCTTTGTTTGTCTCGCTCTGATTATTATAATAGTATCTAGTGTTCATCAGTAGGGTTGAGTATGCTTCAAGAGTGGAGAATAGGATTTAGAGACACGTGGTTCTATCGATTTTGCTTGATTATATAGTATTACGTGTAATTCATCTAGGTAAAAAGAAAAACTATTGGATAAGATTTGAGAAAGAAGTTTACAGACGTTTAACTCGAGTGTGGTGGTAATCTCTTTTGTGGTTTTGAGTTTGGTAACTGGTACGATTGAATTTCTATTGAGGGGCATGGTAAAATATTTAGATAGGTTTGTGATAATAAACTAAGGTATGTGATTTCATAAAATCTTCAAGGTATGGGCTAATGTCAATGGATAAGGGGACTAGTTTACATAGTTTGAATTGAAATTCAGGTTTTGCATAGTAAGTATGTATTTGTGGTAGTGGATTTTGTCAAGATATGGATTGGCAAAGTAAGAAATAAGGGATTGTATCGATTGTTGAGCATTTAGAAGGACTTGTGCATTGTGTTGGATGTAGAGTTATTACTTGTGATTGATAGAAAGCTTAATGAAGTGTTTTATTTGAAGATTTTAGTTTAGAGTAAAGGGTAATATCCTATGAATTTTTGGAGAAAAAATAATAATGATAAATGAGTTAAGGAAGAAAACAAGAGTCTTGTGCATTGAGGAGTTCAAAGAATTAGGACTGGGTCATGAGTACGAGTTAAGAATTCAAATGTCCTAGCAATATTGTGTGATAGATACAAATTAAGAGATCTGAAGAAACACGACCTCATGTATAGATCCGTGGTTCAAAGTTGAGGATTATATGAATTTTTTTCCTTAATGTTTAGTTATGACAATGCAACATGGATGATTCGACACCGACTTATGATGGGTGTATCAACAACTTTCGGAAGGCTTGGTTTTGGTTCAGGTGACAAGCAGTGGGGCATAGAGAATTCTATGTTTTATGTGGGGTAAGATTGTTCAAATTTTGGTAGGTGACTTATGGATGCACTATAAGATGGGATACAATTTCACATGGTTATTGAGGATTTCGAGTTGAATTGATATTACTCTGTTGTTGGGACTAGACAGACTGTTGTGATGCGTTACATATATACTAGAGAGTAAATAAAGGTTATGTGCTCCTAGTATGTAGAATTATCGGGGTGACTAAGAATTTCTCTAAGATTTGTCATGAGGTATATGATATTTTGAATGGTAGTTGAAACTTGGTATGTGAAATATTGCGTGGAGTTGTCATTGGGAGTGATTCAATAGCTTATCTCAATAGAAAAGTATTATCAATTTTAGAATAGTGCTATCATCCTCGAATAGGACACGTATATGCCATGAAATGCTTAAATGGAGGGAGAGAGCCATAGTTTGAAATTTTAGAGGTAACAATGTATTTGCTAAGAAGACTTTGATACTAGAGATGGTTGAAGAGTAAGGTAGGTGGCCAATGATGTTTGTCAGTATTAAGAGTGTTGACTTCAGAGGAGTTATGTGAGAGCATGTGGGGTTCAATAAATCGAGTATATGTACTATTGAAATGGGGACCAGACTAATTGATATGGGCACTATAGAGAAAGTACCTTGTGGTGTTGGCTCTTGGTTCGATACATTCTTAAGGGATCACATGTTTTCTTTCAGACATGTTTTAGAGTATGATTCCCTACCTATGAACAAGGGTGTTGCCTTCTCTGCGTATGGATCCCTAGTGGTGAATCTGTTGTACCGATCTTGCAATGCCCTCTTGGTAGGGAAGGATGCTTATACAGACTTAGTCATTTAAGTTATGGCAGATTTAGTGTTATACTGGGCTAGTAGAAGTTTTCCAATAGTCTTACACGTGTCACCTCACTTATGTGAATTATAGAAGAATTGCCATGGATTTTTATAATTGTTTGGCAATTTTAATATTCATCTCACCGTTGAGGTCACGTTCTGGCTTTGTGTGATTGAATGTGGGGATCTTTGGGTCCAATTCTGCCGTTCTTAAGGGTTGTTTACAATCACAATTATTGATCTACCATTTTCAATAGTGTTGTTAGAGGTTTCTATGCTTAGGTGTATCACTTGCTAAGAGGTTATTAGATCATTTTCTTATTTGATTTAGATAGATCATATTCTTCAGTGATGAGTACCCAATGTCTAAAAATCAGATTTGTATAGCTTAAACTAGTGGAAAGATTTGATTGTGAGAATAAAATCTTGACAAGATTTGTGATGGTATGTATATTATGCTTATGGTGGTTGGTTCAGGTTTACTTCTGATTGTAGCCGGTATTGGTTCATAATTCTCTCGTGGTTATGTGATGAAAGATTGTCCTGATAGTTATGCTATGGTTTAGAGAGTTTCGATGCAGATTTGGTCCATGGATTAGTCTGTGACTTGAAAATTATTCCTAATTTGTAGATTTGCCAAAATGCCATTCGAAAGTTTAGTTTTTGATCCTTCGAATTTTTTTGTGAATTTTATTTGATTTTTCTATTTTTAGCCTTTTTAGTAGCTTTTATAAATAATTTATGGTTGTGGGAATGAATGGCATGATTTTCAAATTAAATAAAAAATTATTTTATTACTAATAATAATGAAAATAAACATAAAAAGGGAGAGAAATTAGGCTTTTTTTTTAAAAAAAAAAGGAATATAAGGTTTGATGGCTTAATGGCGTCTGCAGAAACAGAGGAAAAAAATACGGAGGAAGAAAAAGAAAAGAGAGGTGAAAAAAGAAAGGATAAGAGAAAAATGGAGATTTTTATTTCAAAGCGTTATAGTAATTATTCTCGTTCTTTTCATTAAATTTTTATGTAATTATGAACATATTTATAAAGTAGATTTGTGGATAAATAATGCTGAAATTAGAAAATATGATCATAGGGTTCTTAGCATAAAATCTTGATTTGGAGGTAGAATAACGATCGATTTTTAGCTGTAATTAGACATGTAAGTTTGTTTTATTACAGATGAACATAATCTGAAAGAAAATTTCAGATTCGAATTCGGAGGCTCGAGGTGACTTTTTGATTTGATTTTTAGTCGAAAATAAATATAACAATATGGGTGTCATTGGATTCGTATTCTTATGACGATTATGTATTTGAATACATTTTGATCATTCGAAATCGTTATGAAAGGCTTAAGTTTCAAAGTGATTGTTCAATTATTTGAGACAATTGAACTTTTAAAACTCCGTAAGTCTTGTAAAATCCTCGAATTTTCTTTCTTGTATGTGTTGGATAATAATGAGAATGAGATGGTGGATTATAATTCATGTAAATTGAACTTAATAAAAGAATGGGAAAAATAAAAAGGCAATGTGTGCTATGGTTGTGATCGAAAATGTGAAGTTTTTGACTTTGAAATTGATATGAATTTGATGAAATGCTTGATAGCTTATTGTGATGTAAACTTAATGAAATTGTCAACTTGCTCATTATTGATGGTTGAAATTAACTTGAAGCACTTGCTCACTCATTGATCCTAATTATGTGAAAAAGGGTTAATGAAACGGAAATTTGATTACTTCTAATGATGTGCATGATGTGACTAATGATATTGACTCGTTATTGGAAATGTGTCGTGACTATCTTGATATAAAATTTTATGTTGTTATTGACATGATCGTATTCTCATTAACTGTGTGAACATGCATATTGCATTGGTTCCGTGGCACAATTGAGATGAGATACTTTGTGGAAATGATAAGAAATAGGTTTCGGGTCGCACTCTCCGTGGCACGTTACATGGACATAATTATTCTCCATGGGTTGTCTGTAGACTTGTATTTTCCTCTTGGTGTTCTTGTGGTTGATATACATTTGATACCTGTCTGAATTTTGAGATTTGTGTATACACCTTGTTGTCTTTGTGATTGCATACTTAATATCGATATGGCTTATTTGGTGATGTTGATGAGCTATTGTTTACCTATATGCCTTATGAATTGTGCTCTAGATTGAGATGATTTTCGTGCAGGTTGTAGTTGAAGAGGTTCGGTTGGGATGAAAGAAATTCTAGTCATTTATTAGATTTGCCTTGTTTTGTTAGTTGGCTGGCTGAGTATTGTGTTGTTTGGTACTGAACTCCTTACTTCTACACTTGTGTAGGCTCCTAGCCCGAACTGTGAGTAGTTTCCTTTTTCTGTTCAGTCAAGGCTTCGAAGAGACTTCGAGACACACTCTCTTGTCCCTTTTATTATGCTTTGTTCTATTTGAGAAACAAAGACATTTGAGACTTGTATTTATTATGACATTCTGTATTTAGTAGAGACTTGTACACCTGACAACCAGGTTTTGAGGGTTATTTGAGATTACTAAAGACTTCCACTTCTGTTTATATAATCTATTGATTTTTTTCACATTATTTTTCGCATATGTTGGATTTAGGCTAACTTGCCATGGTGGGATAGGACAAGTGTCATCACGTCTATTTTTGAATCGTGACAACTGGTGGTGGTTAATCAAACTCACACATACTCCCTCTATTCCATGTTAAGCGAATTTTTAAGTCTTTTTTAATTCTTCAAAATAATTGAAATTTTTTAAAGTTTATGATAAATGTTTAATTTTTTTTTCCATAATTACCCTTACTTTTAATGAAGTTTTACATTTTTCAGAAGATAATTATCACTTACCTTTAATTGCCCCTACCTTTAATCAAGATACTTCTACTGATGATCATTAGATTACAAGCATGCACAATATGTTGAATTTCCGGATGAGTTTCACATGTATCCCACTTTTACGGTTGTCATTTTGTAAACACTGATTATATTTTGAGTAATAACCCTAAAAATAGCTACCTTGGATCAATTCTTAAAAAAAAAAAATAACAATAAAAAACCATGAATTGAAAAAAAACAAATAATTCCTATTGCTGATCCACAAACCAAGTCAAGAAAGGAAAAAATCTGGTCCAGCATATATTACACGTTATAGGAAGAAATTCCCAAATAGTCACTTTAATTAATTTATGACTACTATTTGAAAATAATCCTTAATTTCAAAACTAATCGAATTCATTCACTTCTTTAGGGGGAAATAATAATTGAACTGGAAACGGACAGTATTGAACTTTTGACACCCGCTCGACACACGAGAAAAAATCTTTAAGGTCAAAAATCAAAACTTGTTAATCTTGAATTTGTTTTCGACAAACGGAATCAAAAGTTCATGACACCATTATTCTGGTAAATCACCCCTTTACATCTATATTCCATAGCAATATTTGCATGGGCTAGCCTGCAGTTGCCTGGCCCACGATACAAGTAAACATGGCCCAGATGTTAAAAACTATAGAATGAATGTTTTGAAAGGTGTAAAGTCTGGAAATTCTAATCTTTTGTATGTTAACCAAGAAAGAAAGGAAGTGTAATAGAGAAGGAAAATGGAAGATATGTACTAAAAGATAATTTGTTTATTTCACTTGTCCATTAAAATTACGAGGAACAAGGAAAAATTATATGTGTGAATTTCTTGCAATTAAAAAATAATCATGTCATAAAGTTTGAAATTTTATGATAATACCTTTAAATCTTACTCGTGACATCTCAAATTCCATAATCGTGATTATATTTCAATTACATAAATTGAAAAGTGATTATTTGTAAATTTACCCACAAAAAACGACGACATCTCGGTTTTCACCAACAACAATGTGATTTTTATTTTATCGTCACTGAAATTATTAAAAGGAAAATAAATCTACAAAAATAGTAACACTCCACATGTGGCTATCTCATGTTCATTACAATATGGGTTCTGCACCTAATCATAATTTTTAAAGTTCGTGAGTGAATAACTTGATATATTTGAAGATATCTTTTTTTTTTTAGAAAAATAAAAATAAAATGACTTCCATTCAACTACTATTACTCAAATTGTAGTTCTTATCCACATAATAAAAGAGCAAATTATATATTTGATAGATCGATAAAAGATAATTAATTATATTTGCTAGATATATATATATGGCATTAGCTGAGAATTTATTGGCCACCTTTAGAGAAAATAAAAAATAACGGTCTGATCTTACATTAGGGTATATCCAAAATGGTTTTCTAAATATATATTTTTGAATAGTTTTGATTTTTTTAAAAGTGAGCATTTTTTGTCCCCTCAAATATATATATTGCAAACTATGATTATTATATTTCATGGAAGTTGTGAAAAAATATTAACGATAAAATCATTAAGTCCTATTAAATCTTTAAAATCGTAACATCAAAAACTATACCAAGACGCGAAAAAAAATAATACATCTAAAAAGTATACTGAACTCCTAAAAAATAATAGATGAAATAGCAGAAACTACAAAAAAATATATCTGTGAATCATGTGAGTTCATGTTATCCTTTTTTTCCTCATCATACCTTTTAAATAAAATAACCATAATTTATTAAATATTTAACAAAGATCAAAGATGTTCATTTTCTACCAACTTAAATGATTTAAATTGTTCGTTCTCCCCATCTTTGCAATCATTTTGAAACAAATTTTTAGTAATTTTTTAAATAAGAATGGATTAAACAACTAGAAATTTGAAATGAAAATATATATCTTCCTTTTTTTATGTGGTGATTAGACTTGATCACCTAACAACTTTTAAGAATGGGAATCATGTAATATCTTTAATATAATGCACTTTTCTTAATTAAAACACAAATATTAAAAGATAGTCATGGGTGGCGTGTATGAGATATTTTAAAAATATTTTTCGTGGTTAGTAGTCATGTAGTCATGTTGATCATTATTTTACACATTACTTTAAAAAACAATTTTTGCTTCTTTTGGAATGGTCCTTTCGAATATACTACTTTGGGAACGGTTGGTGTTCTTTATTTTATTTAAATCAATAAACAATTTTTCTCTAACTTGCACGGTGAAATTAATTTATTTCTATTTGCATGTTCAGTTCATTTGTCCATCGTTGAATAGAAAATCGAAGATGTATGTGCTTATATACAAAGTTTACAATCTAGCTTTTAAGAGTCGAGGAGAAAAGAGTCTCCTTTTGCGTTATTATCGTCGCTTGACTTCTTTCAGTCAAATAATTTAATTCATTGAGGACCAAATTTATTTTCTATTTAATTTCCTTTTTGTTCTTCATATTTCCGTGCAAATTTGCAACTTGAGTTTTATTTTATTTTGAGAGAAAACAATTCATAACTTTGAACAACTGCGAAAGGATTAAATTTCTAAGAAAACATCATTTTCTATTAGACTCAAAACTAAACTATTTTAACAGTTTTTCTATTTCATTTATCCAATTATTAATTCATGGATGACCTATTAAAATATAAATATTCAATCACTTCCAAAGGACGTGAATTATTTAAATGGGAATTGGTAGGGTGGAGGATTAAAGAAGTCTAATGAAAATTTGCCCTCAATTATTATTTCCTGATGGATACTAAATACATATAAATATGCAAATTAAATCTTAAAAATAAAAAGCATTTTTTAGTGCGTAACATGCTACTTGTAGTAAATAACTCCTCTTTGCAATTTTTAAAGCAAGAAATTATTTGTCAAATTAATAGATGGTTATATAATTATAATTAAGCGATCCAGATTTATATCAAGAACTACTTAATTAGACCTATAACTATTATCTAAGTTGAATTAGTTTGACTTTCCACATCACTAATAAACGAGATGGAGTAGGATAAAATTTTGTAATTGTACATTATATCGTGAATTTCGCTAATTCTTTTCTTTATTTTGCTTGTCATTTTATTTTTTTACATATTCCCAAGAAATTATTAATTTTAATTGATCTGATTATATAAATAATTTTTACACAGTCACCTCGCAGAACTTTGTTAGTCACAGTACTACCTTTAATACTAATTGCTTCAACATATGTAAGTTCACTATTACAATTTAATTTGTTGTAAATTATTGAAGAATAGTATAGAATTAAGTTGTCCCTTACCATTAATCATAAATATGTACCATACTTTGAATAATCAAACATAAAGGAAAAACAATTTGCCTAATTATTAATGAACAAGACCAATTACAATACGTTGAAATTAGAATAAAGAATAACGTGAGCTATTTCGACGGGTTAGAATGCTTAGGAGACGAATCTTCATAAATGAAGCTTCATTTAAATCTTTCTATATATCTTATTTCTCTTACAATTTTCGCTTCAACTTCGCAGTATCAATATATATCTTGTTAATTATTTCGATCCAACGTTGCCTCGACAAATACAGCTCTACGCGATCGCCTCGTTCCCATCCTTGATAATTAATCACATATTTATCAAGTTGTTGCAGTGAATTATTAGATCAAATGGAGAGAGATTTCATGGGATTGACTGTAAAACAAGAAATCCTTGAAGAACCGGCCACAGATCCACCTGGCCGGTATATATATACTCTTTCCCCTTCTTGTTATTTCATTTTCGTTATTATTTAGGTTGTACTTTTATTATCATATTATTTTGTTGGAGTCACGGCTATTCTTTAGCATTTTTGTTCTTTAGCTTTGTGATGCTTTTACTTGAGTATCACAAACAACCTCTTTATTTTCCAAAAACACTTATGAGATTTCATTATGTATATTGTTGTTGGGACAGTGATCGTGTTTGTGAATACTATGATTTTGGTGTTTATTACTATATACATTTAAATTTTATAAGACTCTACAAATCGAGGCTATTCTACATATCCATAATTGATGCCTAGCTATATAAATTATATTATATTTTCTTGAAAAGAAATCACGAAAATGTTTCAATGTCTACAATTACGTTGGATTTCTTCCCACGTGTTTTACTTTTTGCATTCTGGCTGAGTTGGATATATATAGTACATTATTAGTAACATGCATCTATGAACTAGCTTTTTCATTAGTCTATTTGGCGAACCCAAATTATAGGATTTAAGTTATATGTACGGCATCTTTAAGATTACTATTACTACTTTAATCTGTTAAAATTACAAGCGATTATTATCCCTTACTTGGGATAACTATTAAGTAAATGTCATGTTTATTTTTCTTGCAACTAATATTCTTTTTGAATAAATTGAAAATCTTATGAAAAAATCTTACACGACAATTTAATATTTTGTTAATAAATTGAACAATATATGAGTCAATCACATAATATCTGAATCTAATATTATCAGAAAGAGTAATTTTTCAAGGATCATATTTGTATAGCTTACAAAAATAAGAATAAAATCTAAATCATGAACTATAAAAGAATAATTAAGTAAATCAACCTTTACTCTGTTATAGCAGTTAGTTAATAGTACTACTATTATTTACGTTAAATAAGAGGTTAGCTCTTAATTCTTATCATATGATAATTTATTATTAATTATTTTTTAAGCCATTAATTAATAATATAAACATTTTAAAATTTACTGCACATAAAACTGAAACTCAAAATTATAAATTAAAGAGACGAGTTAATGAGCTGCGCTCGGATAAAGTCGCCTAACATGGTAAATAAACTAGGGTCCATGAACAGGAATAACGATAAACAATAAAGAGCAAATACATCAAATTCATCTAAACTTTAATTTTATGGGCATTTAAGTGCACTTAATAACTTTCAAGTGAATTTAATCTTACCCTAACACTATAATATCACTCAAAGTACATCACACACGCGCCTAGCCAGTACCATGTCAGTGCCATATCAACTCCATATCAATGCCACGTCAGAGACACATAAAAATTATATCTAATTTTTTTAAAATTTTCTTTTTATTTATTATTGAAAGATCTTTTTGCATCACAATTATAAAATCAAACAATAAATTAATCACCCAAAAATTAAGAAAGTTGCATCAACTTTTTACTTTTGATGTATACATAAATCTTGTTGATAAAAGATGTGGAACTTGAAGGTATAATTGAAAATGCCATTATTAAAAAGAATTAACTTCAAGTATTGACTGTTGAAAAAAAATTAGCTTCAATTTTTATTTTAATTGTCATTATTGAAGAAAATTAACTTCAATTTGGGAACATAATGATAAAATTTAATTTTTTCTAATAAATAATTTACTATCATTAATTTATATAAGAAAAAAGAAAATATTAAAAAAAAAAAAGAAGATGACAATGAAGGGAAGAAAGGGGTGGGAGAGAGGTGGCAGGAGAAGGGATAACTACATTGGGCTTGGGCTTGGGCTTGGGCTTGGGCTGGGGGTTTCAAAGAAGGAGAAAAAGTGTGGGGTGTGTGTGTGTGTGGGGGGGGGGGGGGGGGGGAGAATACCCATTATTATTATTATCAAAAGCAATATATGTCTTAATTCCTAAATCATTCTAATTTAAAAATTCAATTTTAATGTTCATAGAACTAAAATTTACTAAACAATAAGTAACCATAATCAATTTCAATTTAGTTTCTCTTTTCTTCAATCTTTAACAAAGTTGAGGAAGTTTTTATTCTCGATTTCTAAAATTCAAATGGTTTATAAATTATAAATCTATTTATAATTATCAAAGAAAGAAGTAGAAAAACAATCTCTAAAGTTTCACAACTTAAGAATGAAGATAGCCAAAATTTAATCAAGAAGGACAAACTTTTGAAAGAAATGGAGAGAAGAGATTACCTTGAAGAAACAACTTTTTGGGTATGAAATAAATAAACAATAATAAAATTATGTGAGATTATTTTAATATTTGGCTCTTAGTTTTTTTTTTTTTTTGGGGGGGGGGGGGGGAGGAGAGAGAACAAAAGAAGTGATTTAGGGATTTCAGAAGAAAGAAAAGTGATTTAGCTTTTGAAAATGGAACTTTTTGTTATAAAACAAACTAAACTTAACAAATTAATAAGAAGGAGAAACAGTAAAAGAAAGAGAGAGTTGAGAGAATTATGTGGCAGAAGAAAGAAGTAGAAGAGTTACGTATTATTTCTTCTTCAGTGTATCAACATTCTCTAATCTCCAAGGCTATTTATAGCCAGGAAAATTAGAGGATAAGTAATGGAGAAATGACAACATGCCATTTAGTGGGTACCACTAATGAAAGTGGAACATCCATTACATTTGTTCTTCCATAACACTCTCTCTTGGATGTCCATGTATAATGTGCCTCATTAAAAACTTTACAAGAAATAATATACATAATTATCCTGAACACTCATAGATCTTGTTCCTCGTTAAAACCTTACTAGGAAAAACCCAGTGGAAAAAAGCCTAGTGAAGGAAAAAAAAGTACACACATCTGGTAATACACCTTGATTGCTGCCTCATTAAAAACCTTATCAGGAAAACCTAGTGGGACAAAACCTTGGTTAAGAAAAAGAGAGTACAACGCGTATTTTACTCCCCCTGATGAAAATTTTATTTGATATTTTGGAGACAACGCATTCCAACTTATATCTTAACTTTTTAAAAGTTGATGTTGGTAATGCCTTTCTGAATAAATCTGCAAGATTATCACTCGAACGAACTTGTTGTATATCAATATCACCATTCTTCTGGAGATCATGTGTGAAGAATAATTTTGGTGATATATGTTTCGTTCTGTCTCCTTTTATGAAGCCACCTTTCAATTGAGCTATGTACGCGACATTGTCTTCGAATATAACTGTGGGTATTTTGACATTATTTTTCAGGCCACATCTTTCTTTGATGAACTGTATTATCTATCTCAACCACGCACATTCCCTACTTGCTTTATAAATTGCTATTATTTTAGCATGATTTAAAAAAGTAGCAATAATAGACTGTTTTGTAGATCGTCATAATATAGCAGTTCCTCCATATGTAAATAGATAGCCTGTTTGAGATCGAATTTTATGTGGGTCTGATAAATAACCTGCATCTGCATAACCAATAAGGTCTGCACAACCTTTGTTAGTATAAAAACAACTCATATCAATGGTACCCTCTAGGTATCGCAAAATATGTTTGATAACATTTCAATGTCTTCGCATTAGAGATGAACTATACCTTGCCAGCAAATTAACAGAAAATGTTATATTAGGTCTGGTTTCATTAGCAAGATACATAAGTGCACCAATAACACTGAGATATGGTACTTCAGGACCAAAAAGTTCTTCATTCGCTTCTGCAGGTCGAAATGGATCTTTATCCACTTTTAGTGATCGAACAACCATTAGAGTATTTAATGGATGTGCTTTGTCCATGTAAAATTGTTTTAAGATTTTCTTAGTGTAGGTAAATTGGTGTTCAATTTTCAGACCCAGACAAAGTTTTGTCTTTCCAAAATCTTTCATCTCAAATTCTTTTTTTAGATATTCAATCACCTTTTGGACCTCTTCAGAGGTTCCAATGATATTTATGTCTTCAACATAACGGCGATTATAACAAACTCTGATTTCCTTTTCTTAATAAAAAACACATGGAAAAATAACATAATTTATATAACCTTCATTTATCAAGTACTCACTAAGCCGATTATACCACATACGAACCTGATTGTTTCAGACCATATAATGATATTTACAATTTGATTGAGTACATCTCCTGAGACTTAGTACATGCTTCAGACAATTTTAATTCTTCTGAGATTTTCATATAAATTTCATTACCAAGTGAACCATAAAGGTAAGCTGTAACTATATTCATTAGATTTATTTCAAGATTTTTATGTACATAACTAAACTGGCGAGATATCAAAAAGTTATTCTATCTATTATAGGTGAATATGTTTCTTCATAGTTGACTCCGGGTCTTTGAGAGAATCCTTGTGCAACAAGGCGTGCCTTGTGTCTTACAATTTCATTTCTCTCATTTCGTTTTCACTCAAAAATTCATTTATAGCCAAATGATTTTACGCCTTCAGGGGTTTGAACTACAGGTCCAAAAACCTCACGTTTAGAAAGTGAGCCTAATTCTGATTGAATTGTTTTTTGTCATTCTGGCCAATCACATCTACGTCGATATTTTTCGATGAATTTAGGCTCAAGACTTTCACTATCTTGCATGAGGTTAAGTGCAACATTATATGCAAAAATATTATCAATCGTAATTTTCAATTGATCTAAACTTATCTCATCACGGGTAGATTTTATTGAAAGTTCTTCATTCACTTAAGTCTCGGGTTCACTGATTTCTTCAGGAATATCAGGATTACTCAAACATTGATCTTCTTCGAGAGGTTCTTTTGTAGTATTATCTTTATTATTTCTCATGCTTCTTTTTCTAGGATTTTTATACTTTGAATCCAATGGTCTAACACACTTTAGACGTATTTGAGATTCAGAAGCGATGATACTAGTAGATGGTTCTTTTGGAACATCAATCCGGATAGGCACATTCACTGTAAGGATATGTGACTTTGTTATCCATTTCAAATCAGTAAATGCATCTGGCATTTGATTTGCTATTTTCTGTAAGTGGATGATCTTTTGAACCTCCTACTCACATGTGCGAGTATGTGAATCAAAATGAGATAGTGATAAAACTTTTCATGCAATTTATCTTTCGAGTTCCTTTTTCTCTCCCTCTAATTACGAAAAAACCTTTTTCTCTCCCTCTAATTACGGAAAAGTTATTTCATCAAACCGACAATCTGCAAATCAGAGCAGCAAATAAGTCTCTTGTCAATGATTCAAGGTAGCGAATTATGGAGGGTGAGTCAAACCCAATATATATGCCCAACCTTCGTTGAGGGCCCATCTTTGTATGTTGTGGTGGCGCTATAGGTACGTATACCGGACAATCAAAAAATCGTAGATTGGTTATATTTCTCATGACCAAATCTAATTATGACAGAGAGTATTTATTAGAATTTATCAGTCTGAGACGTACAAGTACTGCTGCATGTAAGATAGTATGACCTCAAACAATAATCGACAATTTTATTTTTATAAGTAGAGGTCTTGCTATCAATTATAGACGCTTAATAAATGACTCTGCAAGGCCATTTTGAGTATGAACATGTTCAACAGGATGTTCAATTTTTTTCTCAATTGATAAAAAATAATCATCAAAAGCTTGAGATGTAAATTATCCAGTATTATCAAGGCGAATAGCTTTAATTGGATAATCTGGGAATCACGCCCTTAATCTTATTATTTGTGCTAATAAATTCGCAAACACCAGGTTACGAAATGATAAGAGCACACATGAGACCATATTGATGATGCATCTATTAGGACCATAAAATATCTAAACAATCCACTAGGTAGATGAATAGGTCCACATATATATTCTCATGTATACGCTCTAAAAAGCCAGGAAATTCGATGCCAACCTTCAGGGTTAATGGTCTGCCAATTAATTTGCCTTGATAATAAGCAGCACATAAAAATTCATCATTCATAAAAATTTTCAGGTTTTTTAACAGATGTCTAGTTGAATTTTCAAGAATTCGTCTTATCATTATTGATCCAGGATGACCTATTCGATCATGTCATAGCACAAATATATTTAAATTAGTAAACTTCTGGTTTACAATCAAATGTGCTTCAATTGCACTAATTTCTGCATAATATAGGCCAGACGATAAAGTTGGTAATTTTTCAAAAATATATTTCTGGTTTGAGACACTCTTGGTTATACCAAGCTATGCAGTATTCATTTCATTTAGTGTCTCAACATGATATCTATTTCTGCGGATATCTTTAAAATTTAACAAGTTTCTTGGGGATTTAGAAGAAAATAATGCATCTTCTATAATAATCTTTATCCCCTTAGGCATAAATATAATAGCTCTTCCGGAGCCTTCAATCATTTTTGAATTACCAGAAATTATAGTAATGTTTGCTTTTCTTCTAAGCAAGTAGAAAAAATATTTTTCGTCTTTAAAAATGACATGAGTCATTTCATTAATAATTCGTTATGGCGTTTATCAATAAGAAGGTGAGAAAGTAATTCAAAATATTTTTTAAAACCCTTTTAGTGATATTGCTGCAGGAGCATATTCGCGGGTAGAAATATGGAGTATGTTTTTTCAAGTTTGTCTTACTCAGTGATTTCTTATTCGCATAAATTTAACTGTGCTATAATTCTAAACAAGGCAGAATTAGATTCAGTTATATTTTTAAAATTCATTAATCTCAAATTAAACCAATCATGATGTGCTTGTGGAAGGATAACCAACTTCAGGTGGTCATATCTTTCTTTTAGATTCTTGCACAGTTTAAGAGAGTCTTTTAATGTGAGATACTGTAATTTTAACTCCTCGTCAAGATGGTGGCGGAGAAATATCATGACTTTGGCATGGTTTTGACCAAATGTCATATTTTCATCTTTGATGGTGTTTGCTAGACCCATCGATTCTAGGTGTATTTCGACATCTAATGCCCATGATGAGTAGCCTTTTTTCAGATATATCAAGAACAACAAATTCAAGTTTAGAGATATTCGACATTTTAAGGAAATTAAATTTTTATCCTTTTGTTACCTTTATAAAATAGCTCGAAGTGATGGAGACCTATGCTGATAACGTGTTATAGAATAAACTAAACATATCAAATTAATAAGAAGGAGAGACAGTAAAAGAAAGAGAGAGTTGAGAGAATTATGCGGCAGAAGAAAGAAGTAGAAGAGTTATGTATTATTTCTTCTTCAGTGTATCAACATGCTCTAATCTCCAAGGCCATTTATAGCCAAGGAAATCAGAGGATAAGTAATGGAGACAACATGCCATTTAGTGGAATTGAAAATTTACCCCATATATACTGCGTAATTTTTTGCCGAGGGAGTTCGGGTGAACCCTCACGTGTCTCTAGATCCGTCCCTCCCTACAACAACTACAAAGATGATTATATAATAATATTAATATATTGTTTGAATAAAAAATTAGTACCTTTTTAATTTTTATTTTTATAATATAGGTCAGCTGTAGTCTCTCTCTATAGGTAATCTTCATTCCACAATATGAAATTGTTAATCTAAAAAATAAACTATATATTAAGATGTCATCTTATTCTCTTGTGTTACTTATAAGGTATAATTGTTGCAGAAGAGGCCAGAAATTCGGCAATGCAGTAGTCATTTTCTAACAAGGCTCATCCTCAATACCACCTTTCTTTCAAGGGTCAAGAGAATAATAATAATAATAAGCCTAAGATTGGCTTCGGCTTGCATCAGCTGGATTGGTGACGATAACCACAACTACTGAAGTTATTGACACAATTCATAAATCATATAGTAAGCAAATTGGTGCACAGTACTCATCAAGCCAAGCACATCATGTTCCAACACGCAATGGTGTTTTGGGCACCATTGAATTGAGGTACATTACTAAAGTCGATTTAGGAAAGTACCAACTCTTTCATCTTATACGACACAATATACTTTCCTAATAACATCTTTTAGTATTTGAATTATTATTTTTAGGTTTATGACACACTCTTATAGTCTTAAAAAATGTTTGTACTACTGGGGTGCACCCAGAACTTCATCAGGACCTGCTCAATTGACAATCTTTTATGCTGGTTCTGTCTGTGTTTACGACAATATTTCTCCAGAGAAGGTAAACAATGCTATTAGTCTCGTCAATTTTTTGTTATTATTGATTTTAATCAGAAATTAATTCGACATTTCAGGCTTAAGCTATTATGTTACTTGCTGGAAATGAACCTTTTGTTACTCAAATTAGTACAACATCGTCAACTGCATCTCCAATCCAGACAATTCGAAATTCTCCTTCTTTTGATCATGCTTTTGTTAACGCAAACAATTGTCATGGTATATCGATTAGTAATTTTTCCAGCCCAATTCCTATAACTTCACGTGGTACAACATCTCAGTCTGTCGGAGTACTGTTTAATAAAAATACGAATGAAACAATATTTATCAGATCAATCGGAGTCCTGAAATCACCTTCTAACACAACAAAGCTATCCAAAATCGTCACTTCTCAAGAATCTCTTCGACCTCCCAGCCATAAATTATCAGGTACATTTAATTATTGGATGTGGTTTATGAAGTAAAAGATTTTTTGGGCACTAATTTTATGTACTAGGGCTTGTTAATATACAGTTCATAAGTACAATAATGATAGCCCGTTTTGTTTGTTTTGTACAGCTGTTCCTCAAGCTCGCAAAGCATCCTTGGCTAGGTTCTTGGAGAGGTGCAACAAAAGGTGAGAGCTCGAATTTTAAGTTCTATGTACTGACGTGTCAAAAATATTTATATAAGGTATTTATCGATAAACATTAATTGATAAGTTGATAAAAATAATAACTAACTTGCTTTAATAATTAGTTAATTAAAATTATAGTGATAGGTAAAATTTCAATTTTAATAGCTGTGGTATCTGACAAAGCACATTGCACATTTCAGGGTAATGAGTGCATCACCATATGGCAATGGCAAGCAAAGTTGACAACATATGACAACACCTGGAATATCTGGCAATTGGGCACTTTCAATAAACTCCTCAGGCTCCAGTACTCCACTTCCTTCTACAAATTAGTGTCTCAAAATATTGAAGACCATGAGTCCATGACAAAACAATTAATTAATGCACGTAGACACGAGGTGAATATTAATGTAGTAATCACATTAATGTAGTATTCTTTTTTACCTCCATATATACGTTATTGATTATAGTTTTTTTACCCCTAGTAATTGTGATATATAGCTAGGGAGCCTTTTCATCAGAAAATACTATAGGTGCAATTTTGTAGTTTTTTTGTTTGTTGCTAGTGTAAAGAGATTTTTTTTTTAATTTCCCTCTATTCAAAGTTATGTTAATTGTTCTTTCTCTTTTTCGTGGGTACATGTTTGTGTAGGAAATTACTCCATTCGTTTAAAAATAATTGAATTGTTGAGACATTTTCATATTTCAAATTAACTTAATTGTTCAATCTTCAAGAATAATTTTAGAATATTCTTTCATTTTTACCCTTCATTTGAATTCCTATATGATGAGTTCAAGAAACTTTGATTAATGTATAGTCATTCTAAAGAGTAATTTGACAATAATTAATAAGGATAAAAGTGGAAAGCAATGTCTAATTGATGTCTTAATTTTTTTTTCTTGAAGGGTGTGAAACAACCTGACAATTCAATTATTTTGAAATGGAGAAAATAATTCGCAGTAGCAAAGAGTGATCATGGAATGCAGTGGTACCCTAATACTTTGTTTTGATGAAATTAATATTCCCTTCCAACTATTTTTCAACAAATCAAGCACTCATCAGAGGTGAATTCTTTTCTATTTCACATAATTTCGAACAAATTTCTCAAATGATCACTCAAGTTTAAAAGGTGATGGAGAAAATTAAAATTGTTTTCCCTTGTTTTAATAAAGACATTCAGCTTGTATGATGTATCTTAGAAAGTCACGTTTTGGGGCTTGTGAACTGAGATTGGAAATTCTTATAATTGGCATTTTATATTCTAATTTTTATTTTGGTTGGTGTCACTGTAGTAACTTATTTCCATGTGAACTGCCATCAATAAAATGGGTTGACTTGGACGGCAAAGACTAATAAATAAATACAAAAAGTCATTTAAATATTTTTTTGTCGATATATTTTTGAAGTTTGTGCTTGTCCTATTCCCTTTGATCACTCCGTAAAATGCGTTTCTCCCTCTTTTCTCATACTGAGAATATTACTTTTACCAGAGATGGATTTCGAATATTAACCCTATGGATTCTCGATAAAATAACTTAACAAACTAATATGTAATAATAATAGACAAAAAAATTGTTGGTATGACTCCGAGGGAATCAATCCCGCGTCAACCACGAGATCACTAAAATGATTTTTCTTTGCTACTGAACAAACAATTTTTTTTAGTTGCGGATAATTTTTAAATATAAATACAAGATTCAGATAAAAGTTACTTGGATCCACCCATGAGTCTCCCTTCCATTTTATTAGTTGTTGCTTTTATAGTTTTAAAAAATTATTTCAAATATCTGTCATTTTTGAAATTCAAGACTAAAGTCGACAATAATGTCTACCTTTACCTTTAAAATTTAAAAAGTATATTTTAATTTTGCTCGATTCACAAAAGCCATCTAAGAATATGAGTAATTTATTATAATTTATTTTTTTGGTAATGAAAGAACTAAATCGGCGGTTAAAATGGAAAGGCAGGAGTATGTTTTTTTTTTTTTTGCCTTCATCATTATATAATGAGCAGTTATTGACCATAATATAGACGACCTGATCTATTTAGAATCTCTCATAATTTTGATTCGTTTGTTAGTTCTACAATCAATGTATAGCTGGATCGTAATCCAGGATGCCACTAAGATTAACAAATAAAACTATACATATTCCTTTTTGGACTTATTCAATAAATTTGCTCTTATATAGCAATGTACTTTTTGTTCTAAGTATATATATATATATATATATGTATATGCTTCAAGTAGTTTTGACCAAATCATTGTGTTTAAAATCAGACCAACTTGTGGAGTTAAATATTTTGAGGTAATTTACGTTTTGATTGATCAACCAATTGGGATGTTGGTGTGGTTCAATTAGATTACAATGTCCACATATGATTGTAGAATTTCTAATTTGATTGAGCCGTGCCAATATCACATGTAAATAAAACATCATCCCTCTTTATATGATAACTTTTATAGATTGAGTTTTTGATTCATTTTTATGGTGCTATTTTGATGCAATATAACATCCTTTTCTTTAGTTTCTTTCACGTTTTATATTTATGCCTCTTCTTTGTTCTTACGTGATTTGTTCAAGACCTAATTTAAGATATGCTTTGAATGGATCTACGTAGATGTGATCTAAGAGATGCACATATGACATATAGAATCACGCGCAATATATATATGAACGAAAAAGTATTTTTTTAAAATATACTTAAGATTCCTTATTAAGATTTTGCATTATTTCACCATAATTCCATAGAGCCGTCTTGATTAAGGATTACATGCATAATTATATTCATTTTCCCACATAACCCTTAATAATAATATATACTTGTTTTTCTTGTATTTTGATTAGTCAATGTGGTAAAAATATTAATTTCAAGCAATTGATCATACTCCTATAATATAATATATAATTCGCTAATCAATTTTATTTAGACACTTACTATATATGCGTGTGTGACTTATTTCCATTGACTACATGAACATATGGCAGAATGTTACTATTAAATATTTCTGACTCAAAAATGTTAAAAAGCTTTTGCGTGCATGTCATTTTAAAATCCCGTTACGTAAACAAGTTAATTTAATTATTACTTATAATATCAATATATAAGCCATTAAAACCTAATGCATATCCATATATGAATCAGAAGTTCACGGGTAGAGGTTAATAGAAACACCTTATCATGTGTTCAATTAAAATACGTCATAATTCGGATGTTTAAATAAAATTTATTAGTAAATTTAAAAAGTTATCGATTTATTCAGCCATATAAATCAATCACATGCATAAACCCACACACTATGCGCGCACGTGTATATATATAGTAACAATAATACTCCCTCCGCCCCATTTTAGTTATCATGATTTTCTTTTTGAGGGTCAAACTATATGAAATTTGAAAAATATTTTAAGATATATATTTTTTTATCATATTGATATGAAAAAAATTGTAATTTATGATACTTTTCGTATAGTTTTTGAATATCTAATTTTTTACTTTATAATATCGAGTTAAAGTAGTATAATTTAAATTTAAAAATTAGTCAAATTGACTTTCGAAATGACAATCAAAATTTGACGAAGGGAGTATATGTTTTCCTATTAGAAGGGGTGTTTTGTAGGGAAAAAAAATCATATTAGAAAATAGTAGAATTTGTAATACAAGGGGTTAAAGGTAAGTGGATTAAGATAGATTAAGTTTGTTTTATTCTACTAAACCAACAAAATAGGAAACGAGTACAAGAATGTAAAATGCTCAAAAAATACAAGAGAGGAAAACGTCGAATGCCCCTTTTCGTTAGAACCCTAGAATGGAGCTAGTAATATTTTGAGAAAGTGTCCTCGATGCCCTTCTCTCTTACGAGAGAGTTCTTTTATAAGCCAAAAAGCAAGACCTATGCCATAATGTGAAAAAAGAACAATCTAGTTCTAAAAAGGTTATTAATTAATAGCCGCATGTGATTGAGCTCTGACATTGAGCTCAAGGCTGATTAGGGCAGACTGGTGCAAAATTAGAGACTGACTGTTAATCTGCCCGAGGATCAAGTCATGCAAGGGATTGTGATCTCAGAATTTTCTCAGGCTGAGGTAAGAAGAATCAACGTCTATCCGATTTCAATTCAGCCACATATCATAATCTGATTTGTTCGATTTGCCAAGAGAGAATTTAACAAGCGCGAATTTCACCACAAACAAAAAGATCTTGTTCAAAGAGGTTTAGTTTAGTTTTTCCCCTTCTAGATTTTTTAAATTTGGTTAATATCATTCGTCCTTTTAGGAATAATAATAACTATAAATAGAAATAACCCACGAGGTAAGTGTTGTATAAATATCGCTAAAATAGTTTGCCTAATGGACTAAAATTAAACACACAATAAATCATATAAGAACCACAATTCCTCATTAACTACATATTTTCGAAGTTGTTGCCTTGCCTTCAATTTCATCATTTTTTTTTTCTTTTGTTGCATGTAAAACTTCATATCCCCCAAGAAATACACAAAATAGGCATTACCTAACAACTTCCTATCTTTCTTCCTCTTCTAAATTAGGCAGCGCTAAGCTCCTCCCGTAAAGAGGATAATTCAAATGTAAGTATCAATTACCAACTTTATTTTATGTATGAAATTTTGTAATTGACATCTTCTCCAAATAATTGAAATTAAATTTCTTTTCTTTTCTCTACTTATTGTCAGAACTTTTCGTATGATTGGAATTGGATCTATGAGTCATTTTCAATAATATAAATGATTAATCGCTAAGGCTAATCAAATTGGATTCCTAAGTCATGTTACTTGATTTGTCATTTGTTATAAACAGTGGCGAAATAAAAAATTCTCATAAAATCAAATTCCAAAAAATGTTAAAATGTTTTATTTATGCAATATAATTTTTCAATCCCCACCTTCTTGGCTTAATTATATTTGTGTTAAGAAATTCATCGATATATATATATTGTTAATTTAAAATCTAAAAATATATTTAAAAATCAAAATTTCAAATCATAAACTATAAATTCTAACTCAGCCTCTGTTAATACACGGAATTCTTCAATTCATACTCCTAAAATATCTAAAAATTGTGACTATTTTCTCTTATGTATACACTTGTTTTTCCTAATAGTTTCTTGTTTTTCCATCTTTTCAGATTCACTAGAGGAAGACTTTGACTTGGTGGGTTGGGTGTTAAGGGAAAAAAAAGATTTTTTTTCTTATTAATTAAGTAAATACTATATTACTGTAATAAGTAAGTTTATAAAGAGGGGAGACTATTGTTTATGGTGTCTTTGCTGCTGACACATTAAAGCAGCAGAGGAGCGGAGAAGAATAGAAAAATCGTTAATGGACAATCTTTTGGGTCTTTTAAGGATCAAAATCAAGAGAGGTATAAACCTCGCTGTACGTGATGTCCGCAGCAGTGATCCCTATGTTGTCGTCAAAATGGGTAAACAGGTACGTTTTATGTTTTTTTGTGTTTGATTCTGAAAAGGGTCGAAATGGGTATTGAATCTGCCATCTCCAGGGGCGGAGCTAGTAAGGCATGAGGTTTCATCCAAACCTCTCCCACTGAAAAATTACACTTTATAGATGTTTAATTATTTTTTTTCATGTATATATAATAAATGTTGAACTTTTTTTTATGTGTATTTCTTATTTAAAATTTTGGCTCCACTACTGATGCATTCCCAATAAGTTTGGGTTTGATGCCTATTCGTTGTTGTAGTATGTTTGATTGTTTCCAAGATTGGTCCTTTGATTGAATTTTGTTTCCCCTTTCTCCAATTTTTTCTTATTCTATCTCAATGTGTGCATTTTTTTGTATTTCTTAGGATGTTGGGTTGGTTTAGTTTCTTCTGGTTATGATTATATATGAAATTGCTGGTTTTGCTTGATCTTATGAAATCATTGTTTGCATGGTGATTTAGATGTATCATATATGATGCTTTGATCACCTCATTGCCACTCTGTTCACTTATCAGTTGTGTGAGACTTTTTTTTTATTTGAAGTTTTTGAATCCAAAAATGTAAGATTTGGGTCTATCAACTTCTACAACAAAAAGAAGAAGCCTCAAAACAACTAGTGTCAAGTGCGGGAGGCACAAAATAAAGTTTTTCTTGTTTTCACATCTTAAAGGTCAAACTTTTGTGAAGGGATAATTTTATTTATTTATTTATTGTGGATCTTTGTGCAGTAGAGACTATATCAATTATGTGACATCTGAAGATGTTACTTTTGAAGTCTTGTATAGCAATTACATGAAGCAAAATATGTGATTATTTTTTCCCATATAGTTTAGATGTTACATTAACATTTTCGAGGATGGCCTACCATTTTGCTTATTTATTAACTTGGAATTAGTGAGGACCTTGTTCTCCGGCATTGACTATTCCTGTGTTTTGGTCGTGCTTCAACATTGTTTTCTTGTTGAATTCCAGTTAAGATGGCCCTGTAAGTCAGATTTGTGAAAAAGGGGTTGAGGAAGGATTGTTGAATTCTGTACAGTGTTCACATATTTCAAAGCACCTTTAGTCTTTGACTTCTAGAAGGTGTGGCAGAGGAGATTAGTGATCATACAAAACGGTAAGTTATGGGTCATGCCAATCCGATCCGATCCTACCTGACCCAATCAAATATAATCAAAAAATAAATAATTAAAGGATAATTCTTATTTTGAAAAAGAAGAGGAACAATTGTAACTGTGCAACCTTTCCTTATTAAAAGGAGTCTTCTTCTGATTAAGAAAGTACATACAAGAGAAAACAAAAAACTAGAGAAGAGAGAAATGTCCTTATTTCAGATTCAATCAACATACTAAAAAGACACTTAGTTTGTGATAATTCTACTCCGTTTTCTTGAGAGACGAAGTCGACTTTGGGGCTATTTCGAGTTGGTAGCAAATTCAACACATTCCACTGCAATTTTAAGGTGCACATATCGTTGTATTTGCTCCTAATTTTCTTACAAAAACTAAGGAAAATATTCAAGGGTCATTTGGTAGCTGGTTAGTGTTATGCAAGTACTAGTAATGTAGGATTAGTGTGTTATGGTGCAGTCCCAAATCCTAATCCTTTTGTTTTTGGAGATTTGAGAAGTTTGGTGCCATAAGAAAGGCTTGGGTTTCAGAAAGTAGATAAAATGGACTGGATGTTGTTTTTGTCTGTGTTGTAGCCAATTTTCAGCAGGCTATAAGCAATACAGGAAAACGGGATATTTTCTTCATGCATCTATGGAAAAAAAATATTCTGTTTTGTAAACTATTAATTTAGGTGATTGCTTATAGAAACACAAACTACAATGTAATTTTAGGTGATTTTGCTCTTCTATGATATCTACTTCCTTTTTACTTTTAGACGCTGCTATATAATTAAAACAGCCTTCTCTTGTCTCACTTGTTAATTGTGTGAGCCAATGATTCCCATTAAAGGCGTAAATAAGTTTGGGGCAGAATAGCTTCAGAGTTTTACATTACGTGGGTAGATAAATTATTTCATCCATATTTGGCACTGATCTACTCGGCTTATCTAGTAGACTGCTTCTAGCTTTCACGTTTCTCGAGGGATTAGTCCTTTAGTTTGACAAGTATAGTACTTCTGAGACAGTTTAACAGTTTGTATGACATTCTTTCGCTGTTGGAATGGGGAAAATATGTTGAAGGCATATAGCTGTAGTTTTAACCCTTGCTATTTTAATATATTGCGATTCAGAATGATGTTAAAAGGTCCAACTTTCTTCACTGATGAATAGAAGTCTTCTCTTTTTTGATGATGGGAAAAGATAGGGAGATTTTAAATTAATTGCTAAAACCGTTAGTGGACTTTTTAGAACTTACAAAACTGCTGCAAACATGCAACATAAGTCACAAGCCCCAGCAGCTTGACAGCCTAACCTGTTTCATTTAGATTCCTCTCTTCCAAAAAGATCAGCTGTGGTTTTATTGATTACATGTGTCTAAATTAAGTATCGGAAGGAGTTATGTCCATAATGCTCGGTTTACTTGTACGTAATGCATACTTCAGTTGAAATACTAAGCTTTATCAAACGAAGGATTATATATATAGAAGCTATTGTTATAGTGGGGCAGCATCAGATCACAAAATCTCGAACTGCTCGGGACATGATAAGTAACTCGGATTTTGGCATTAAATTGTAAATTCTTTCCTATTCTGTATAGTCTTTATTGATTACACATGTCAACTTATGCAGAAACTGAAGACGCGAGTTATAAAAAAGGATGTTAATCCTGAGTGGAATGAAGATCTGACCCTTTCTGTTTCAGACGCAAATCTTCCTGTTAAGCTGGTAAAGTTTATTACTTGCAAGTGATTTTAAAAGATAAAACCAGCTGTTCAGTAGAATACTGTCAATATGTGTTTTAGGAGTGCTATCAGATAATCCTTTACGCATGCAAAATTTTGACTTGTATTGTCCTGATTTCGCATTTATGTTTGCTTCCAGACTGTATATGATCACGATATGTTCAGCATGGATGACAAAATGGGAGATGCAGAATTTGATATCAAACCATTTTTAGATGCTCTGAAAATGAACTTAGATTCCCTCCCATGTGGCACAGTGATCACAAGAGCAACGCCGTGCAGGTCAAACTGTCTGTCTGAAGAGAGCAAAGTGACATGTCAAGACAACAAAGTTGTGCAAGATATGTGCCTGAGATTGAGAAACGTGGAATGTGGAGAGGTCGAACTCCAACTTCAGTGGATCGACATTCCTGGCAGCAAACGTTTATAGGTTGCTGTCTTCTGTATTGTAACCTGGTTCGCCCCATATCCCTTCAACTCTTCGTGGATATGACAATCGAGTTTGACATATATAGGCCAAGTTCGATAAATATGCCTTTGTACTTTGCACAACAGAGGGTCTGTAGCTTAGTAAATTAAAGTGATTTGAACATTTTATATAATAATTTGCTGAAATTGCTTTAGTTATATATATGGGGGTAAAGATGATATAGTTTAGTTATACATATTTAGCATGCTATGTCATTCTTGAAATAAAATATCATCATATACGTAGTTATTTACATAGACAGGCATCTGGATATTAAACAAGTTAAATACCTAAAAGACATGGAATCTAAGGAATAACCAAAAATTTCAAAAGTTGGCTTAGCTTAGAGATATTTACATTTTAGAACACTATAAAAATCTGTGGGTGGGTCCTGAAAATAGCTGAGATCCAAATTCTGAGAAGTCTATCGATAAAATTATATCCAATTGGCCTCTTTGAAAAATATGTGTTGGATCCTCTAAAAAGTATTCTAACACAAGTTATTATTATAGTATTAACTTTTAAATGTTAGTCGAAATTCATAAATTTTCAGATGTTACGACCGGAAAGTGAGGGCACAAATTAAGCATATAAACAGATTCCCAATTCATGTATAATTCAAGTCCAGAGGGTTGATTTCTTGGATCCATCCAAACGTCTCTTATATATCTGCACGCCCTTACACATCCTGAAAGGACTAGCAGATATAATAATATATAAAAGCAGAATATTCCCAAAAGAAAATGGAGAGTTTTATTGGTTTGTGATTTTTTTTTTAATATTCAAAAGCATGAATCATTAAGGGTGTGAGGGAAGTAGGGAACAACTTGTTATTCTTATTTCTTTGCATTTTAATGTTTGGATCTGAAACAGAAGTTAATATTATTTTTTTAATATTCAAAAAATATAGTATGAGATTTGTTAATTTCAAATATTTGGACGTATATATAATGAATTGCACTCTTGAATACTTGGTTGATTTAAACATATGTTTGATTTTTTTAAGCTACTATTTAGATTTCGTCTCTATTTTTAAAAATTCTCTGAATCAAAGTTGCCCTTCGTGACAACTTAAACTAGAGTCCAAGGTTTGTTTATATATTACTCAATTTTATAAACAAAGTAGTAAAATTTAATGTTTGTAATAACTTGTGAAGAAGACAAACAAAATGAAAAATCTTAATTTTATTTTTTTAAAAAAGAAATGAGAAATGATAAAAATCTCGATTAATAATTAAAAACTGTAGGACTCTTAAGTCATTGGAATATGTACCCGAGAAAGAAACCACAAAATATAATGCGGGAAACTTACACAGATATACTATATTATAAAAATATTTATCATTTATAGTAATAAAAATTTTATTTTTGTTGAACACTTATAATGTATTTATAATACAGTTTTATTATATATAACAAGAAATAATTTATAAAACACCTATAATACAAATTTTATTAATAGGTAATATATTTGTCACACACTGATCTTAATAATGTTGTTTGAACTTTTTGTCTTTCATTAAAAGACTGCATTTTAGACAAAATCGTCTTTTCTTATCTTTCCTTATTATTATTAATTATTTTTATTATATTTAATTATATAGTGACATAATAACGAGAACGTACGAATCCTAAAATAATTAGATACTAAAATTGTCTATGTTAAAAGAGAAGGAATCCTTAGATAATTAGGACAGAACCGAAAAAAGTTAGCCTTCTAAATTACTTGAAAAAGTTCGTTAATAAGGAGGATTAGACACTAATATTGTCTATATTAGGACTAAACTGAAAAAGTTAGCATTTTTTTTATAAATAAATTATATATGGACAATATTGCATGTCTAAACCTGCGGGTTTATTTTAAATTTATATATGAAAAATATTGCATGTTTATAACTAGACTTCATAAAAAATAAATTAATATCCTTTTTGATTTATTACTCCTCTACTTGTATAAAAGGATTTATACATGATTCTAATAACGTATTCATGTCCGTTGCTTATTGTCGTTAATTGATATAATTTCAATAACTTATTCATCGTTGCATCTTTTTGTTGTCAATTGACATCTTCTTCTCAATTTTTTCGCAATGTTTAGCTTTCTATCGACGTTTTGTTCTCAATTTTATCGCAATTTAAATTTAATTTTTAGATTTTCTTTATCTTAAAATCTCTCTTTTTTCTTTTTGTTTCATATATATTGTCGCAACTTTGTAAAGTAATCTTCTCATCTCATAAAATTACTTTTGTTATAAAATTATATACTAATATTACTAAAAAAATTGTGAACGATTTAGTTTAGATAATCTTGCAATGGATTCTGAAAAAGGATTTGATCAGCGAAATTGTGTCAATTAACATCTTAAGAAGATCCTATTCTTATTGAATAATAAAAGTCTTAGTCATTGAAAGTAGAGCAATAAAAGAGGAACAAATGAAGGTACATCAGTTGATCAAGAGGTAACAATTATTTTTTATTCGTATTATATTTTATATTTTTACCTATTGCATATATATTTTAACCATTACAATTTAATTTTTTTCATAGGGCACAAAAGTTAATTCTATACTTTCCAAAAATCATGTTGTAAAGTGGGAAAAATCATTACAACAAGCCAAGATTTGTTACATCATAAACAGACGAATTAATAGTTCTAATCCTAATTTTCTATAGATAAATAAGGAGATTGAAGTTGGAGTTCATTTAAATAGATATAACATTTATTTTAACGTCAATTGTTATGTTTTAATAATTTTATTCTTCATGTGTGTAATTTAATTGATTGACGTGATGCACACGTGCAAAGCACGTACACTAAACT
The DNA here is from genome assembly GCF_947179165.1 of Solanum dulcamara. Classification (NCBI taxonomy): domain Eukaryota; kingdom Viridiplantae; phylum Streptophyta; class Magnoliopsida; order Solanales; family Solanaceae; genus Solanum; species Solanum dulcamara. The sequence goes on from NC_077244.1 coordinate 70,352,602, forward strand.
AGTACAATTATAATACACTGTATCGATTTTTTTACTAAGCAAACATAATATATATTTAAAACACTTATAATACATGTATATTATATGCATCATTCGCTTTTAATATATAATGCAGATTTATCATAATATTGCTATGTATTGCTATAAATGATAATAAATACAAAATATCACTAAAATTAATAATTTAAAAAATATTCTTTTAAGTAATTTTTTCATATAATATTCTCTTGATCCAATGTTAAGCTTTTAAACTAAAATATTCAGCCACTACGCTACCAATATGTAGAAAAGAAAGATTAACAAACTCAAAATAAATATCACCTTTGCCCTAATAAATAAAAAAAACATAAGCTTGCTTATGATTCATGGAAGCTGAATTTTACCCATTTTCAACCGTACTAACGAAATTAGGATTATAAAAGATATTTAAAATTTAATATATATTTATAAAATATTATTTTAATTTTAATTTATATGATGATACTAGATTGAATACAAAAATAAAAACTGAAAAAAAAATAATTAAAAATTCAATAAGTTGTAACTAATTTACAAACAACAAAAACTATCAGCAGGGTTGTCTTTTCAATGCTTTTGTCGTGGTCTATAAAGTGGGAAAGCCACTGCGAAGCAAATTGCTTAACATATTTTGGTTTATTATTTGATGCATCAGAGAGGTAGAATTAGTAATTGTAAATCAAGGTCCTTTTCTAGATCTCGCCTTGCTGTTGAAGGCTGTTAATTGAAACATCCATTTCTGCAAATTGAAACATCACTAGCTTCTATCAAATATATATATGGCTCCAGGTAATAATAACTTCTGCACGACACAATACACGCACTTCAACATGATATCAGAATGTTTAAAAGTTCTTGAGTTCCGACGTGGAAAGCACAAAAATTGCAATAAATAGTATATATTAATTAAAAATCTTAAAAATTAAATTCATAAAACTTAAATGCTGGATCCGCTTCTGTTTTGCTAGTGAAATAGTCATATCGTGCATAAAGGAAGTGTTGTGAATCGAAATAAAGTAAATGTGTCATCTATCTAATTGAATGTTTTTAGATGAGAGAGTGCACACAATTTAACTTGTTTGTTTGAATTGGAAATTTGCTGATGTTTTGAATATGAATGTGTTGTGTGTAGAGGTAGGAAAAGAACGTGAGATTCAAAAGAATTATTGGATGGAGCAAACTGCTGAACTCAATTTGGAGGCAATGATGCTTGATTCTGAAGCATCAGATCTTGATAAACAGGATAGGCCTGAGGTATATGTTTCTGCTTTTTCTGTATAATTGTTTCCATATTCCTTGTTAATGTTATAATTTCATATACGTAATTTGAGTATGAAACCTTATTAATAGCAATTATTTGGTACACTAAGTGTGGGGGTGCACTAAGCTTCTGCTATGCTTGGGGTTTGGGGAAGGCCTAATCATAAGTGTCTATTGTACATAGTCTTATCCTGAATTTCTCGCTTATCCTGAATTTCTGCGAGAGGCAAGTGTTTATCCTCTATGCTAGACATAAATCCTGGATCAAGATTGACTATCTATTACTTTCTCATGCCTGTAACTAGGGAGCTTCTTTTTCATTCGATAAACTGTTGTAGAATAGCGATGGTTAACTAGCCAGCAAATAAAGAAGAAGAAATAACACAAGGATTTAAGGAAGTTCTGTCAAGCCTACATCCTCGAGGCAGAAGTAGCAAGAGTTTTCCGCTATGAAAAAAAAGAAACAGTATATCAGATCCCCAATTACAATCCACTTTAAATACCCCAAGTGTTTCCTAAACCTGCAGGGTTCCAAAAAATAGATGAAAACATAATAGGTTCCGGATTCAAGTCATGTGACAGGGCTCACATTTTATTATAGTTCATTTTGTGAATTCATAAGATTTGCCGTCAGAAAATGTATAGGCCAATTCACTCAAATATTGAGATTTGTCATTAGGTGCTTTCACTGCTTCCATCGTATGAAGGGAAATCGGTGTTGGAATTGGGTGCTGGTATTGGCCGTTTCACAGGGGACTTAGCCGAGAAGGCTGGGGAGCTTGTAGCAGTGGACTTTATTGAAGAAGTGATTAAGAAGGTTTGTAGCATATTTCCTTTGGAACGTTTGAATTTTCTGTTTATGTTATATGAACCTGTAAATGAGTTGGTTCTAAAAGATTCACTTGTTGTTGCTTCATGTTCAATAAATGGTGACAAATCTAGTGAATGGATTTTCATATACTTGCTTATCTATTTATTTGCTTCCTTGTAGAATGAGAGCATCAACGGGCACCACAAGAATGTCAAGTTTATGTGTGCTGATGTGACTTTACCAGATTTGACCTTTTTACCTGAATCGATGGATTTGATATTTTCTAACTGGCTACTGATGTATCTTTCTGACGAAGAGGTAATTTTTCCTGCTTCCGATAACTTCTGTCGCAGTGTCTGCATCTAACAGTGACATGCATATATCATCATCAAAATGCAGCCTCTATGCCAGATCATGCTTGCGGTAAGATAGCTGAAAATAAATAATGTGCAATAGGTTATAACGTGCAATAATCCACCACCATCCAAAAGTTTTTGGAACTGGAAGTATCATCCCTTTAGAAAACTGGAGAATTTGTATGAAAATTTTCCGAACAAGCCTACATTCTTAGACTACTTTCCAAATGTAGATAGGAGCATCTATTATGGATGATGATTATGGTAAAATGAATTTCTTACTTGCTCTTCAAACATTTGACTGTGTTGTTGTGGTTGTTGTACTAATTAACATTTTAAACTACTTTATTCCATTTTTTGCAGGTTCAGGACCTTGCGGAGAGAATGGTCAAATGGTTGAAAGTTGGTGGCTATATATTTTTTAGAGAGACATGCTTTCATCAATCAGGAGATCACAAGGGAAAGAACAATTCAATCCACTATCGAGAGCCTAGATTTTATACAAAGGTCATCCTAAAAAGATTTTTTTTTTCTTTCACACTCAAAAATTAACGCATGAGTGACTAGGGCTTTACATTAATTCTGTGTGAATTGTGATCTTCTTTTTTTCTAGTAAATTTGCCTGAAAAGAAAACATTTTTCGGGGAAATCCTTGATAAACAAATTTATTTATGCAAATATATGAAGAATTTCACATTAAGTTTCTAGCTGTATAGTGCATTGAAAGTTAAGGATGAAAACTCAATTACCAGTTTGTCTAGTAATGTTTCCATTCAATTCCTTGCTTTAAGACAACATAAAAGATCACTCCAAAGTAGTCACAAGAGTTTTCTTTGCTCAGCTTAAACTACTCGAGTCTGTTGTTTGATTATCTTCTTGACCATTAGGTTTTCCAAGAATGTAATTTAAAGGATGATGCTGGAAAATCATATGAACTTTCTCTCATCGGTTACAAGTGCATTGAAACTTATGTAAAAAACAAATGGAATCAAAATGAGGTATGACTTTGCAATCGTCCTTACTCTTCTGTTAGTTATTATTCACCTAACAATTAAATCAATGTGTTCTTGCTGCTTGCAACTTTCAGATTTGCTGGATATGGCAGAAGGTTCGTTCTGAGGATGACAGGGGATTCCAGCATTTCTTGGACACTATTCAGTACAAGTCTAATGGCATACTGCGATATGAACGTGTCTTCGGGCCAGGCTTTGTGAGCACAGGAGGAATTGGTATGGCTCTTTCCCTATTCAAGTCCCTAACTGCATTTATGTCACTTCATGTAATATGCTATAGGATCTTTAATTTGTTTCTCTGGATTATCAATCATTGTGGTGAGGACTTGTGCACCTGGTTCTCTGAACAAATCTATTTGCAAGTATTGTTCTTGTTATGGTTCCGTCCTTCCACAAACATTAATTTAGTACAGCATTTATCTGCTATTCGGTTATTCTGTATTTGTTCTTGAACAGACACCACCAAAGAATTCGTTGCCATGTTGGATCTTCAGCCTGGCGAAAAAGTCCTTGATGTTGGTTGTGGTATCGGCGGAGGTGACTTTTACATGGCTGAGAAGTATGATGTTCATGTTGTCGGCATTGATCTCTCAGTTAACATGATCTCATTGGCTTTTGAACGTGCTATTGGTCGCAAATGTGCGGTTGAATTTGAGGTTGCTGATTGCACAGTGAAAACATATCCTGAAGGATCATTCGATGTGATATACAGCCGGGACACTATCCTTCACATCCAGGTAACTAGCAGTCTTTTCTATACAACATCTCATTTCCTTTACTTGGTTATTCTGTATCTGCTCTAAAGTTATATGTTTTACTCATCTTATTTTGATAGCCATCTTCAACATTACATTGCCACATTTCTTTTTTGCCCTAACGGTTGAATAATTATCGAGTGCTTTCAGGACAAACCTGCATTATTCAGATCTTTCTATAAGTGGCTGAAGCCTGGAGGCAGAGTCCTCATAAGTGATTATTGTAAAAAGGCAGGACCAGCATCCGAAGAATTTGCAGGTTATATCAAACAAAGAAGTTACGATTTACATGATGTTGAAGCATATGGACAGGTAAACATTTATCCCATACAATTAATGTGTCTCAATCCTCCTTTTTGCTAGTGTTTTTTTGAATGACAATGCTACTCTATAATTTCACAATACAGATGCTCAGAGATGCTGGTTTCAACGAAGTTATTGCTGAGGATCGAACTGAACAGGTATGTTTTTCTTTCTTTGTTTTGGATTTAAGTTATACACACTGACAGTATAAAGATTTGTTACACTATCATCATAGTTTTCGTTAGGTTATTAATTACTTATATAGACCTGATTGTGTAAATAGTTTTACATCACATTTGAGCTTAAAACTCTTAATTCCATTGCGTGCTTCGCTTGGAAGACACTGATATGAACCTAAAATGTCTATTACTTGCCTTGCAGTTCATGGAAGTTCTCCAGAAAGAGTTAGATACTGTCGAGAATGAAAGAGAGTCATTTATCCAGGAATTTTCTGAAGTGAGTGCAATGTCATAGAGTATTATACACCTAATTTAATGAAATGTCTAATGATTGGTGATGTATGATTAATTCATCTCATTTTATTTTTGATTTTTTGCCTATACAGCAAGACTACAATGATATAGTTGGAGGTTGGAAGGCCAAGCTAATCAGGAGTTCATCTGGTGAGCAAACATGGGGTTTGTTCTTTGCCAAGAAAAATTGATTTGTGTTCATTGTTGAGTTGTTTGATTGAAGCTAATAAAAATCATTTAAGTTAGATGTTGTAATGATTCCTACACTCGAGATCCCACTTGTGGGATTATCTGGGTATGTTGTTGTAATGATTAATATATTGTCAGTTTAACTTAATCTGGGAGTTACTTTAAATTGTATTAGAGATTAATAATACCATCATTCATGCCTTTTCCAGTACTATTCAATAGTATTCATATATAAGCATTGGGAACCCCAATTTTTTTCTTAGAGCTTGGCGTTGTTGTTGGAGGCCAAAAACACTTATTTTGAGACAAAAACACTTTTTTTTAAAAAATAAAATATTTAACTAATCAATAAAACTGTTTTTAATTGGAAGCAGAAGCAAATTCTTTTCTTTTGGGGAAGAAGCTAAAAAATTCTGCTTCTTAAAAAAAAGCAGAAGTAGAAAATTATTTTTTCAAGACCAAACTATTCTTGTCATATATACATATTTACCAATATATCTCTTACATTTATTTATTATTGTGGTGAATTTTTGTATGTGATGATTTTAATATTATATCAATATTTAATTTATTTTTATATTTACAACAACAACAACAACCCAGTGAAATTTCAGAATATGGGGTCTTGGGAGGGTAAAATGTATGCAGACCTTACTCCTACCAAGGCATTTATTTTTATGTTTATCTATATATAATATTGATTGAAAATTTGAATATGTACATTTTAATTTAATAAAAATAAAATAAAATTAAAAAATTTATAAAATATATTTAAATAATTTATTTTTATAAAAAATAATCTTAATATTAGAAGTGCATTGATACTTCTATTTTTTCATAATTTGACTCTCAAGAGTACTTTTTAAAAAAATTAACCAAACATAATATGCTTATTAAAAGCAATGAATTAACCAAACACAAATACTTATTTTTTCAAAAACACTTTTCTAAAAAGCCATTTTAAAAAAAAACATTTCTAAGAATAAACATTTTTTAACAGCAATGCCAAACGAGCTCTAAATCTGCCTGTCTATACTATGGATCTAATCTATCACAATTTAAAAATTAATTCAAGGGGTGAGCAATCTTTTTATAAAGAAAGAAATAATTTGTTCCTCTATCAATATTATATGCAATTCTTAATATATTTTTTGCACGCTCAAAACTAAATATTTAAAACATGAACAATATAAACATGACAACACAATATTGAGCAAATCAAGAATATGAATAAGTCTAATTCTAATATAATGAGAACAAATTAATTTTCAAAAGTTTATCTCAGAAAACAAAAAATATCTAAAATTATAAGAAGATAACAAATTTCCTTCACATGAAGTATGATATTTTCTCTAGTACTGCGTGAATACGGTAGTGAACTGCTTCACTTTTAATTAAAGATCTTAAATTTAAATTTTAAGTATAAAAAATTTTTCTTTCCAAACATCATACTGCTAATTTAAATTTGCGAAGTTCAACAAACTTTAAACACCAAATAAAAAATCAAAAAAAATTATGAAATCGTCGAAAGTTAGTCGGTTTCGTCAAAACAAAAAAGGCCACAGCCCACAACACGTCCTACACGCGCCTCACTAGCTCCGTACACGCCTTTCACTCGCTTCCAACTTTATCACATAGAGCCCGTTTGGATGGGCTTAAAAAAAATAACTTTTATGTATGAAGTGCTTTTAGAACTTTAAATGTTGAAAGTTATTTTTATAAATAAGCAATTGAGTGTTTGGATAAAAGTGCTTAAATGAGGAAAATTATATGAATTTTAGGGTTAAAAAAATAAAAAGGGTAGTTTGGGAATTTAATTAAAATATAAGGGATATAAAAGTAATTTCCATGGTCAAAGAAAATGACTTTAAGCACTTAGGAAAAAAAAGTTAGAAATCCTAACTTTTCATTTTTGACTTAAGAACTTCCTGGCTTAAAGTTAACATTAGGCAAACACGTCCAAAAGCTGAAAAGGGGTTTTAAGTTGATTTTGACCAACTTAAAGTCAATTCAAACGGACTCATAGCCCCACCCTCTCCCATCCCACAATTGCGGGAAATTAAAATAAATTTATAAAAATAATAATATATTTAATATAATTTCACAAATAACTTTAAATAAAATAGGATGTTCTGATATTTTATTCTAAATTTTATGGAATAAAAATGTTTTTTACAGTTTCTCAGCAAAAAAATAATGTAATCAAAACACTAAAATAAGATTTAAAAAGCAACATGTAATAAAAAATTTAATAAAAAAAATACTACTATTAAATTAAATAGCAAATTTAATCCGTTGGCTTCAACTGGTCACGAGTAATCAGCTCTCTCTCTCTAACCCTGCACCTCTCATTCTCTCTCTATATCACTCGCTATATAAATCCTCCTCGTAAATCTCCCTCCATTCGTGTAACGTCTTCTCTCAATTTTATTCATTTTTTCATATACAATAGGAAAAAATGGCTACCGAAGGTACTCCCTGTGTTTACCTTCAAGACATGGAAGAAGTGAAAAAAGTATTTGAGCGTTTCGACGCCAACGGCGACGGCCTGATCTCCGGGGACGAACTTTCCGGTGTACTGAAAGCGCTAGGATCTGACACTTCGCCGGACGAAGTTGCGCGTATGATGGACGAAATTGATACCGACAAGGACGGTTGCATTAACATAGATGAATTTGCAGAGTTTTGCAAAAACGACGATTCCGTCGACGGCGGCGCTAAGGAACTGAAGGAGGCGTTTGATCTTTACGATCAGGACCATAACGGAAGGATTTCAGCTACTGAGCTTCATCAGATCCTGAACCGTTTGGGCCAGAATTGTACCATTGAGGATTGTACCAAAATGATCACGTCTGTTGATGCTAACGGTGACGGTTACGTTTGCTTTGAAGAGTTTAAGAAGATGATGGGTAATAAATAAACCTTCTTCTTTATGTTAAGTTTTTTAGTTATTTAAATGGCTGATAACGGTGAGGTACACCGGATTTTGGTGGGGCCTCTTGTAGTGTATAAATTTTTGGTCTAATAAATGGTAAGACCTTAGCTTTCGATCGGTTTTAATCCATTATATTTTCTATTCTATTCGTTTCAATTTACGAGATATTTTCGTTTCCAATTATTAATCGGTGAGCTTTTATTGAACAACTTGAAGCTTGAAAAAATGATACTATCTTCGCCTGCCTAGATTAATATTTTACTAAAAATGTTTGTCTCATATTACTTGATTACTTACTAAATTAAAGTGGAATTAATTAAAGTTTTCTTATTTTACCCTTATAATTAATATGACATTTTGAATATATGCAATTTTTAATACTAATTATTATTATACTCTATGTATATTGCATTGATATAGATAAAGAGCAAAATGATAAATTTTTTTAATATATTAATAATTTTTTAATCACCATGTAAAGTTGAAAGTGTCCATTAGATGATCAAGCCTCTCACGCTCCATTAATATATCATTATGCTAAGTCAACTAAAAATATTTAAATGATACAAAATTTAGATCATTTATTTCATTCGATGTTTGATATTTATATTTAAAAAATTGATTAATTTGAAAGCGTACATTGTAGGATTCATTTCAAAGAATAATGTTCCTAACCAAAAAAAAATTTATATCCAAATTTTAAATCCAAAATTACCTTAACTTATATCGGTGAAGTTCACTTACTTTTTAAAATAAAATCATGAAAGATACTTCATATCAAATTAGAAACTATTACAAGTCACAAGTGGATTATTACAATAACCACAAGTTGAGTTAGAAGCTATAGACACCAATGGCGTAAAATAGTAGTAAAAGCTAACACTATATTATTGCTATTAAAGTATTAATAGTAGCAAGTTGAGGCTGAATAAGTCGTTGCTTGACCACCTTCATTGTTCAAGTATTATATAATTTTTTAGTTTAATATCATGGAAAACTTTCAAAAATAGCAAAAATTTGAAAGATAATTAGGCTCATTAGCTATAGCTTATCTAATTCCATTTCATAGCTATAGTTTCAGTTGCTATGTCAATTTTCGTTTGTATATCTTGCTGCATTATACAAATTGGATTTTTTCCGTTTGTATATCTCGCTATACATTATACAAATTGAATTTTCAGGAAGATTGTATATTCAAATACAAATTTGCTTTAGAGATTTATATATCAGCCCCTAAATTCGCTTTTATACCAATACAAACCTTTAGAGATTAGTATATGTGCCTCCACAGATTTGTATATGAGCTTCGAAATATACAAATATAAAAAATAATACAAATTTATTTTAGAGATTTGTATATTCGTTTTCAAATTTGTATATGAGCCCCAAATTTGTCTAATAGCAAATTTTATTAAACTGTAGCCAATTTACGTAATTTTTTGAAACTATAATTATATTAAATAATATATTAGTAATGTTTGCCAATTCACGTAATTTTCCCTACATACATAAAATATCTCTTTTATTTTTTCTAATAAGTTTTTATAATTGCAGGCAAAAAATGAATGACCTTTTGCTTACAAACCCTTTTTATGAATTTTTGTGACACTTCAATAAAATTGATTGATTGTACCAAAATAATTATAACCTCAAAATTACAAGAAAGGCTTCAATTTAACCAAAGATCAACGAAGCATTCACCAACTCACGAAGCAAAAACGGAAATCATAAATTATTTCCTCCGGCTCATTTTAACTATGTTTTAGCTCCAAAAAATAACTATAACCTCAAAATTACAAAAGTATTTACCTTTATTAAATCGGGGCAACTTAAAGAGCAGCTAAAATAGGACGAACAGCTACTAAATTTCCTTGTTTACACTTTGAGTAATTCATACTAAATTTTTTTGTGGTCCAATTATTTCCTTATTCATACTTTCCTTCTAATTAATTTATGCGTTTAACACATACCCTTAAGGTAAATATCGATTCCATCTTTTTCATTCAAAAAATGAATCTTCAGCATAAGAATCAAAAACTTGTTCTTACACCTAGAAAAAGTCTTAGAGTTGTCGAGGATAAAACATTAGTCAAGATAGAGCCACCAAATTTTCACATTTTAACTCAAACACCGATAAAAAAGAATGTCTATCCAGTAAAGAAAAATGTCTCTCCTTTAAAGAAGAATTAAAATCCAGCCAAAAAAATTCAAACATTTGTCATGAAGATTGTGTCGATGGTGAAGAAAATCTCAACTTCTTCAAACCAAACGGGGCTAAAACGGAAGAGCTATTAAAATTTTGATTTCAATTTTGTAGATCAATAAAACAAAAAAAGCCAAAGAATGTTTTGAGGGAATAGTCTTCAAAACCATCGAGAAAAAGATCTAGTTCAATATTGAAAGAGGATTCTAAAAATTCCAAGTCAAAAAAGGTCGAACGTATTGTGAAGTATTTTTAATAAATTATTTTTAAAAAAATATTTCTTTTTTTATGTATACAATGATATGAAATTGGCATGAAATTGATACGAAATTAATAGACTTTATTTATTGACTGTGATTTCTGTATTAACATGAAAATGACTTTATTTTGGTGTACTGTGTGTATATGCAAAAAGATACTAGTATGAAATTATTATAATGTGTGTATTATTTGGTACGAAATTAGTATGAAATTATTATAATGTGTGTATTACTTGGATGAAATTGTTATAACTTGTGTGTATTATTTATTATGAAATTGATATGAAACAGCATCGAAAGTCTTTATTATGAAATTGGTGTATACTATGTGTTTGTAATTAGCATGAAGTTGGTATAAATTTCATACTATGTATACTATTATCATGTGTATATTTTTTAGTATGAAATTGTTACAACATGTGTAATTGGTATGAAATTGAAGATTCATATTCTGCATACTGTTATAATGTATGTATTATTTGGTATGAAATTGACATGAATGAGATTTACATTGATGCAAAATACCAAGGTACGGCACAATGCTCTGGCAATATGGAACATACAAGATCAGTGAGAGCGCAATTAGTGAGAGCGAAGTAACCGATACTGTTGCTAGAAAATTTGATGGACCACGCTTAACAAAACAACAGGCTCCGAATACCACTAATTATCCTACATCAAGACCCTTGAAATCATTTGCCAGATAAAGGATCGGCTCATATCTTCCTTCTTTTTTTCTTTAAAAATTTAGAATGCTATAAATTTTTTGCTTCAGTTTTTGACATTAAATAACATATATTATGTTTTTGTTTTATTAGTATTACTATGCAGTATACTAAATATTTTAGTGTCATTTGATTTATGTATAATATTTGGAATAAAGCTTAGCAATTAATTTTATAAAATTGAAATTCAATTACATATAAAATACACCTACAATTCTAACTGGATATCAATTGCATACAATTGCGCAGACTTTTGTACAGTGAGAAAAGACAAAAAAAAATATCACATTTATATCAATTTCATACCAAATTAAAATACACCGTGAACAGACTATAAATAACACAATGTACCAATTTCATATCAAATTCGTATAATATTTTAATGAACGATTCTTCCAAACAAATCACATTTGATAGACCACGCATGTCAAAAGAACATGCTCCGAACACCACTAATTATCTTACACCAAGACCCTTGAAATCATTTGTCAGATAGATGATCAGCTCAAAGAAAAATTCTTTCAAAAATGATAAGAACGAAATCAGAAAAAATGATCGAGAGAGAAGACAACCAAGACGATTGAAAAAAAATTTATTTCATAAAAGCAAATAACAAATTGAGTAAACTGATTTAAGTAATTTAAGGAATACAAATATCTAATTAGTTATAGTCTCCTTATTAGATGTCAATTACTATAAATTATCTTTTCCATTTATAATTGGTTAGAGTGATTTAAGGAAGATAAATAATTAATACATTTATTACTTTGTTATTTTCTAATACGTTTTTTCATTATTTTATTATATTAAAAAATTGTTATAAATTGTTAGTATTTTACTATTAGTACTTGAAAGATAAAAAATTATATTATAGCTAGTAATAAACTATCTTATAAATGTCATTTATGAAATTTTCACTTCGTTTATTGGTACTTTAGGATTCTATGTAGTTTGTTTTATTTTAGCTAGCATTCAAATTATGGAAGAATTGCAACTAGTTTGTTTTCTTGCAAGTTGAAGTTTCGAGAGTATCAAATATACGTATACATGTTGATTTTAATTTCTTTTCCAATCAAGTCATAGAATTAATTAATTTTAATTTGTGAATTATTAAACGTATAATTAAGGATCAAAGGTCTAGTCATCATCTATTTCCTTGTTTTCATACCTTATTAGTTTAATGTACGTAATTTACATGTATGTATCACACTAATTAATAAAAATATATAAATGAAGAATGAAATTATTAAAACATAGGACGTTAAAATAAATGTTACATATATTTAAATAAATATTATATCTCAAATATATTATTATTTATTGTACTTCAACTGATCTTCTTTTATAAATGATTTGTTGATTCTGTTATTTTTCATAATATATATAAAATTAAATTTTAATTAATTTGAAATTCTTAAATATTAGAATAACGAACATTGTTTAAAAGATCTAAATCTAAAAGTTTAAAATTACCACATAAATAAAAGGGAAGGCGACACCTTCCTCTAGAAAAGACAACTTCATGTCGAATAGAAAGGAGATCATTTACATGTAGAAAAATGTTAATTGGATAGAGTCCACAATTAATATCGTCGTAAATAACAAATATATTTATAAATAGCATCATAAATAAATAATTAAAATGAGATCTAACAACCACTCCCCCTCTCCAACATGGTAAGGTCCCACAAAATTGTTTTTTGCTTTTAGTAAAAAAGAAAAAGACAAGCAATTTTCTGAATAGTTCCATAAATATTTTGAAGTTTGACTATTTAAATTAAGGAAAAATTATCTAAAATATATATTTTATTTTATTATATTCTTTAAAAAAAATTATCATTTAAATAAATTTAAAATAAATCACTCATCTTTCACTGATACATCCCTATCTCCCTCTCGAATACATACCTCTCCTCTCTGCTACATCCCCTTCTCAAATACACCCCTCCCCTATATATCCAGATGTCCTATCTCCTGATACATTCCTCCTCTCACAGATACATCTCTTTCATGTGTATCCGAAAGTTCAGCAATGTATTCGAAATCCATAAATTTTAAGGAATTTTTGTAATTTGGAAAAGAGTAGGGAAATAATGTAATTAAGAGCCCGTTGGATTGGCTTATAAGTTGCTGAAAATAACTTTTTTTTAGTGTTTGACTGGCCAGCTTAGAACCATTTTGTGTTTAAAATAAGTCTAAGGCATGTTTGGCGTAATTTATCTAAAGCAGCTTATAGGCTGAAAGAAACCTATAAGCCAAAAAAAGAAGAAGTTGAACTACCCTTTATAATTTACTACAAATTTACCCTTAATTTTGACGGAGAAACACAAATCAAATGCACGATAAAAATATATTCAAATAGAGATATATTTAAACTACTTGTAATAATCCCGTAAATATAATACTGGATGTGCCAAGTCGAAGAGCCCATCTTCATGCGTAAAGTCCGTTAAGAGGATCCTAATTTTCTTAGAACTCAGGAGAGTTTGATCTTAGGATAAAATCAGCTGTGAGTACCATTATCCTATATTGTAAATTTTAATTATTGGAAGTGTCAATCTATGTTTATTTATAAAACTAAATTATCACAGGTTGGTTAGTATTAGAGTAACCTTCATATGGATGTGTTTTTAATGTATTCAGATTTAGAACAAGCTTTAAGGGTGACATTTTCATCTAAGAAAAAAAGTGAAGTTGCGTTTTAGCTTTTAAGTTGTAGGCCTAATTTAGAAGATGTTTTCTCTTTTATTGTATATTGGAATACTTCCAAGTGACTTTTGCTATCAGTTTTACTTTCAGTGCTTAGTTGTCCGTGCATCGAGTTCGTTTTATCAAATGTGAAGGAATGGTAAATTATAAATCACCTTGATATTAAGTAAAAGAAATATCAGATGAAGTATCACAGTAATTGCCTTCTAACTCTTTGACCAGCACTTCAGATTTCAGGCCTTATTTTGGGAAGAACGGCAGGCTCTGCAGTTTTTGAGATCCTCTGTTTGCTAATAACAGTAAGCTTCTTTTAATCCTTTAGATAGAACTTAGTCTAAAGGATTACTTCTTTAATAAGGAAGGGCTTACATAGTGAATCTTGTGAATTTTTTAAGAAAGATTTTGGATTAAGAGAAGACATGTTTAATTCAATCATAATTTGGATCAGTTAATGTAATTGCATTCCATCTCATTTTGTATAGCTTTATTCTACACATACTCTTTGTTCCAAAAAATTATAGTTACATCCATACTAGGTAGAAACTTGTAAATAAGGTAGGAAAACATTAGAAGTATGTTTAGTCTGATTTGATTTATAGAATAGAAATTTTGTTGGGTGTGGAGGCAAATGGGAGAACAGTTTGATAAACAGCTATGAGCCTTTTAAGAACGCCTTGTCAATTATATGACAACAACTAACAAGTTGAATCACTTCTCATTGGATACTCTTATGCCAACTGTATGAGAATGCCATGGATGTGTATTTATGTTACAAGGGTGGAACTTGTTAAGAATATTTTGACACGTAGAGGTTTAATAGTCTTTGCATACAAAAGAGATTATAGGAAAGTTTAGATGCTGTTAGTGACTTACTATTATCTTTACCTCTTTTAACGTTTCATATTTTTTATTTGTTGTCTACATATTTTGACTATTTTCATCAAAATAGTTTTCAGTGGGAGGTAATATATTGAGAGTACACACTTGAGATGGACTTCCATCATTTCCAAAAAGCAGACATTATATTGTAAGTTTAAATGAAAGATAATTTGAGACTGTCTAAAATAGACTTTTATTAACTTATTGAAGAACCTATAATTGACATGTTGGTACACTTTCTACTAATTTTTATCCATACATAGATTTCTTTTTTTCATTTGAAATTGATTGTCAATTTGTCGTCTTCTTTTTCTTTTTTCCCAAGAAAGAGGCTGTCAATTTGTCACTAACTATACGAGGGTCTATTCGTTAAATTTTCTCCAACAAAATTTATGTGCAATAGTGGAAACAGATGTATGTTTGTACTTTATAACTTCTCTTACATTCATTTTCACCCTTAGCTCAATCTATACTACTTTAGTTGATTGTTTTATTTTTTTGGTCTTTGAAGGTACTTCAAAACTCTTCCTTTAGAGATTTGGTTTGTGGAATAGTTATCATTGGCTATTGAGATGGAGAGTATGTCTCCAGCTCATTTGTATTGATCAATCAAGATGATTCAAATAATCTATATCTTTTTCAGATACTATGTGTATGGTATTTAAATATGATTCTATTGGACAATGTATTTTATGTTTTCTACACATTATGGATAATAGTGTCCTATTAAGCACAATAATAATGTAAATAGAAGTCTTTTTCGTAGGTATTTATTTGTCACGTCACAAATCAGACCTTCCTATAATGGTAGTATAACTTACAATAATGGTTCCAACAACCTGAGAGTTGTATTTTCAATTTCATATTAGTATTGACAGTTATATTGCAACAATTTGAAAAGAGCTAGCCCAAATGTTGGGCACGGGCAATGGTCTATCTAGTAATAATAATAAGTTTCTGAAGGGTATAAAAGTGGATGAAATAAATCCCTAGTGCTCTTAACAATTAATTATTAGCAGAATGGCGCAGAGAGATATAGAAGGTGTAGCAGTTCGCTGTGTATTGGTTTGCCAGCATGCCTTTGTAGAAATATTTGTATTCGTATTCATGTGATACCTTGCATTCAATCCACCACCAACTTGTTTATCTCATAACTTAAATTTATGCGTCAAAATAGCTGCAATTGCAAATCTGGTGCGAAACGGCCTCATCTTCCTTTGGCAGTGCTGCAGACTGAGAAAGTATGAATGGAAGATCAATTATTTTGCTTTAACTTTTTTGTTGGTTTAATTGATTTTTATATAATAGTTTATCTCTTTTATTTTGTTTCAGTCTTTAAATTGTGCAAGAGTTACAATTTAATTAGGTTTTGTCCTTGTTCTTAATTTCTTGAACGCACCCCTTTGGCAATGATAAACCAGTGCAATCACTAACTACTTATGCAGTAGTCTAGTTATAAGGGTGTGTTTGGCATCGAGGAAAAAAAAATATTATTTTTTTTCATATTTGGTTAGTCAAAATGTTATGATTTTTTTTAGAGGAAAACATTTACTTTCATACCAAATACATCCCAAATATTTATTAGAGTGAGTTTGATGATGGCCTCATAGCCTCGTGTGACGGGAGAAGGGGTACCCTCGTCTGGCACTCTTGAGTTCATTTAAGCATAATGTTCAAATTCTAGATCCGCCTCTATTCTTAGGAGATGTTAATATAATTACTTTGGACATCAACCTCGTCAATAAGCCAAGTTTGTGCACTAAAATTGAGTTATTATTGTACTAGGCAGTAGGACAAGAAGAGGGAAAATTATCAAATTAAATAACACTAAAAAGCACATGAATTTTTTAAAGATTCTTGCTAAGTATTTGTTGATCAAAACACACAAGAATAAACAATATGAACTAAAAAGATGAAATCAAAAAGAACTAAACTGTTGTGTGTAGTTGAGAATCCAATTGTAACTCAAGAGTGTAGTTGAGAATTCAATTGTAACTCAGTGGACAGAGTTGTTACCTTACCAGTACACACGCGTTGAGCAAGGTGATACAATATTACACGGGCCAGATACTGAAAAATTAACCAGTCGTCATCCTCATTTTCCATTCAGTATTGCCTCATCGCTGGCCAGTTCTGTACCTCGCAAAGGATATTCAATTTTCATAAGGAGGTCATCTACATAATGGTGAATGTAGCAAATAATTAAGCAAAATCAGATGTACAGGCACCAGATTACTGAGTTCAATGGATGCATGTTCAAGTTGAAACAAGATAAAGTATATCAAAGGATCAAGAGTTCTCTTCTCAAGATATTGAAAAGAGAAAATAAACAGGATTTTGGATTTTGTAGAAGACATATTAAGAGAGAATCTCCATTAGTTAGACTTAGATCCCTTTTGTATGGTTGGCATATCCTAATGAATAAGAAAAAACCAAGAACGACAATTGAACCTCACTCTACTACAAGCCAATTTGCCTCGACCACATTTCTCACGGCCTCACCTCTTTATGCAACCATAAAAACGAAATCTAAGAAGCAAATTATGCATGAAAGATAGAGCAAGGTAAAGGAGAGAAAGGGGGCAAAGAGGCAAGTGGCACAAGAAAAGAGGGAGGAGATGAATGGGGTGATAGGTCGTTGAAGCCGCCTTTTATGGCTGAATAGACTGATAGATGTTCTTGCCACTATTTCCCTACCCTTTTTCTGCTAGAACAGATATGTGCAACAGCAAAACTAGTTCAGGAAAATATTCTGTCTTGTCAACACTCATTAGCTTTCTGTTTCTTTCAATCTCTATCATGTGATATGCTTTCTGAACTTATCCCAGTGTAAGACAAAGACCAAATATATTGCGGAAAAAAAAATTATCAGTCATTGGCAACTCAAGAATATTTAGGTTGAATCTAATGACTATAAAATTTGAGGATCTTTCCTCAAATTGTAAAGCACTTGAAGTCACCTTTCCTCAAGTTCAAAATGAATGCTTTCCCTTAAGTGAACAATAAAAACCTTAAGAATCATATAACAAATAAAGTTGCGGAAAAATTGAGATAGATGAAAAAATTTATTTAGTAGGAGATTGAAATTTTACCAGCTTAGCTCTTATTGGGAAAGATTGCGACTGTACAGAGGAAACTCAAAAAGGAATAGAGTTTTGAACCATGAAGGAAGCTTTCCATATAATCCAGGGGGCAGCAGAATGAGAGGGCTGAAACAATCATTCTTAAAAGTCATTGTTACCATCTTTAATCTACAATCAGGGAAACTCCAGTGAGAAATTATGAGCTGACCTTGTTTTATCCTTGTATATTATATATTCAGCCACATTTCCATATTTCTTGTCTGCTGATTCCTATTAAAAGTACACTTAAAATGATATAAGGTCATGCTAGAACGGGTATGTAAGAGATAGAAGCAACAAGTCAATGATAGCACCTCAAGCAAGGGAATGCCACTAACGAAGAGCAGCAACAATGTTAAGAATACTGGTCCAAGCACAACAAGCCATTCAGCACCCTTCAGCACTGGTGTTGATGCCACAAATATTCCCCACCATAGAAAGATCTGAAGAAAATATAACCAAGAAATAAAGATCTCAAGAATCCAAATAAGCATTCCATACTTCTCATGTGAAACACAAGACTTGTCATGTGGAAAACCTGAATTACATTGATAGCCAAAATTGAAAAATCTTACTATTGATTTGCCTCCCTCTAACCAAACCAAAAATACTCTATCCTCTCGACTTCTGTGCATATAAGAACATAGGTAGAGTGATGCATGCAACCACCATTTAATATGAATATTTATTCAAGAAATGCACCAGCAACCTACCGATTCACCAAGATATATTTGGAACTCCTGTTAACTTTTGTCTTATTTATTTTCTCTCCTGCCTCGGATCATTTTGCATAATAAGACTCCTTACCCATCCCCTGCTCACCAAAAGAAGTGGTATATCAACACTCAAGGGAATAAACACATCACGAAAAGGTAATCAAAAGTTGTGTGATGGAAACCGATGAGCTGTAAGCTTCATAATTTTACTTGTGCACAGCACTGTGTAATATGACAACTTGTTTCTATGAATTCGTATTACTCCTATCGTCCCCCATTACTAGTCCTATGTTGATACTTGATTGGGTAGAAACTTGAAATATATAGTACTCCAAAGAATGTAATATATAGTAGAGCTGAAAATTACTATACAGGAAGATTTAGATGTAGCATGTAATTTTAATCTAAAGCATAAAAGGGGCAGCTCGATGCACAAAGCATCCCGCGGTAGCAGGGTCTGGAGAAGGGCCGCACCCCAAAGAGTGTGGCGTAAACAGTCTACCCTAATGCAAGTGCATCTAAATCTAAAGCATATGAAGGGAAAATACTTCTATTTAACAAAAATGGACATCATATTGCTACTAACCAGAAAGGGAAATAGCACCTCAACTTTTGAGTGACGGGAATATGTTTTTATGAAGACAAGTAGGATTATATAGGGATCAAAACCTCCTATGTACCAATGTAATGCTTGTGCATGCACTGATCCTCAACACAGAAGCAAATGACTTTTCTATCAAGCATGTTCAGTCCCCAGGATATCAAATTCAGAATACTTTCTATATATCACAGCAATATAAAAGAGAGGATTGAAAGTATAACCTCGCCAAAATAGTTTGGATGACGTGAATACTTCCAAAGTCCAACATTGCACCACTTTCCTCTGTTCTCTGGGGAGTTTTTGAATGCCAACTTTTGTTGGTCAGCTGTAATCTCAACTAAAATTCCAATAGACCACATAATCCAACCAATGATGTCTACCGCCTGAAGATATGGCTGGTGGTCACTTGCATTAACAACTGTTACCGGTAAACTCACAGTCCATACCCAGATTGCCTGTAATGTAAATTAAACTGTGATTCACATTAAGTGAGAAAAATCTTATCTTGCTGTAAGCAAAAGCTCACGATATGCAAGATAATTTGGTATATTGGTTTGGAAAAGGAAAATGAACCTGAAATATCCAAAATATTGCCAGTTTCCAAAGATTATCACGCTTATCATCAAAACGTCTATCCTCGCCCCATTGTAATATCCTGATTAGAACAAAAAAGGAAAACCGCTGTAAGATATGTTAAAAACATTCCCCTCTAGCTTTTCTACTGAACACAATAATTTTGTCATCAAGCAAACTGAAATATCATATCACTTTTGCAAGATTGAACCTTCTTATTGTCTCTAAGCATAGTGTTGTTTCAAAATTGTACAGAGTGCAACATTAATGTTACAAGAAGAGAACGATACACATAGAACTAGAGCATGAAAACAATGTCTTTTATGAGTCTGGAATTATAAGAAAGAACAAGAATCTATTATGGGAAGACAATTGTCCCCTATCTCGAACATACTAACACATGACATGCTATAGATGGATAGTTTTACCTCATTAATAGAAATAGCCCCAGTCGAAGGCCCCATATCACGACAAACACAGACAAGACCACCTGAAAGAAGAAGCAAAATTGGCTTTAAATTTTGCATCCGCCTCTTTAACTCAACAATAAACTTTGGGCATGCTTTATTATCTAATTAAGTTCATTCTTAATCCAAACATGCACACCAATACGTGCAGCAAAAACTTAAAAACTCGAACAATTGACTTCTTTAGAACAAGAAAATTCTCAAAGTGAAGCATGGAAATGCTAGTTGAAAGCAAAATTCCTATCTTAACTGATTGAAAGGTACATGGGACAAAGAAGAAAGGGAGGCTTCTTTTTATTCTCTTGAAAGAGCAAGTAGTGGCAAAGTCCTTTCTGGAATTACTTAACACACACCAAAAGTAACTTGAACCAAATTCAACACTGTGAAATCAGAAAGTGAGGAAAAAACTTACCTGTCGAAAATTCCATGAACCCTTTAGTATCAAAGTTAATAATGCAAGCACAATGAAATTTGTACCTCCTGTGTGCACATGAAAAAATATGACATACAGTACTATTAGTAATTACTGTTAATTTGATTTGAGAAGAATTGGAGGGAAATAAGAGGTTGTTGTTACCGGCGAAGTCGGTAACTTTATCAAACTTGAGGAGTGCTGTGATTATAAAAAAGATTAATTGGTAAACCACCTGACAACACACAACAACAACAACAACAAAAGAGCTGATTAATAATTTGTTTGTGAGGAAGAAAGAAAGCAAAACAAAAAAAAGAGCTGATTTTGCTTACTGTAACAATGGCGGTTAGTCCCAAAAAATGGGAGTCGATAACTGTCCCCATTCACACACAATTCCTTTCTCTTTGCTTTTTTTTTTTATCATACTATATTTGACCATGTTCTGAATATGTACTACGTCATCACTAGTATTGTCCTCTGGTTTGTGTGGTTTAGAATTTTGTTGTGGAATTTTTCAACCTTTTGACTCACATTTATTATTCCTTTTCTTGTTTATCTATCCATCTAGTACATCAATTTTGAATCCTTCCTTCAAATTATATATATATATATGCTACAAGTCATAGGGCGGCTATGGATGTAGTTGTATGAGTAGAAGGGTTAACTGAATTCCGCATTTTCATCGTCAAAGTATAATTCTGTATAACAATTATATTAAGACGCTTAAAATTGAATTCATAAAGTTTAGATCCTGAATTCATCCTTGAATAATCTAATGTTTTGTCCATCTCAAGAGTTATATTTGAGGTTTCAATAACAGTTACAAAATCTAAATGATGACCTAAAAGTTAAAAACATAAATCAGATATGCCAGAGTTACTGTTGAAGAAAAGAACTTGAACTTCTATTAAGCAACTCTCTCTTTTTTTTAATTACAAAAGAGAGAATCAACATGAATACACAAAGATACACAATTTTGAGGGCTGGGGAAACACTGCCAATAATACTAAAAGGATGAAACAAAAGAATCACAATTGGCTTAAATATGAAGTATTATGTGATTTGTCAGGTTCTTTGAGGTCTTCCTTCAGCTTCTTGTGCTCAAATTTGAACCTGTCTTATCCAACGAAAAATACACGTCTATTTACGCTTTCAATACTAACCCTGCTCTGCGGTTGGATCTTCTAAGATTCGCGATGGCTGACTTCTGGCAACCGGTGGTTTTGGTGCATGAGAACTAGTAATAGGCTTTTGTAGTGGTTTCAAAGCAGCCATTATATCGGCAAATGAAGGCCGTAACTTTGGATCTCTGCACGTACAAAAAATACAATCAATCATTCAACCAACTATGCCTCAATAACAAATTAGTTGAGGTCGGCTATATGAACCATTCTGTTGTATTATAACCAGCAGGAGGCCTGACCAAAATTTAGAAGTAGAGAACAAAAGATAATGAAGAATCTATCTACAAGTCATCTATGTTGCTCGGACCCTCCAAAAATGCATAACTTTAATTTTGAGGATCCAACACACATTCGATAGTATATTTGAAGAATCTGAGCAACATAGAAAGTAAGTGACTTCACTCACGTTTGCCAGCATTTCCTGATAATGTCTGCAATAGCCGGATCCATGTCCTCTGGTATGTCAAGACGGCGGTGCTGAAACCCCACAGCACCAACGACTTGCATCGGGTTCATTCCTCCCCACGGTTGCTGTAAAGTACAAAGCTCCCAGAGTATGACACCGAAGCTATATACATCACATCTGCAGGGGACAATTGATAATCCAATGTCATCAATCATATACATCACACACTCAATGAATCTTTTTGTGAAACTGTCGCCCTATATTGACTGGAAAGTTTTAATTTTTGGCTTTCTATAATCACACTACTGCATCATTATTCAACATTTTCAGTTGGGTATTACGCTTTTGGACATACTTTTCATTTGAAGGTTCATTTCTCAGCACTTCTGGAGCCATCCACTCTGCCTGAGAAACAAAATGACTAGAAGAATTATGAGATCGGATGTGGAGAAGTGGAAAACCACTACATATGGCAAGCATAGAAAACAACCAAACATTTCACACTTCAAAAGTAAACAAAACACTTAAAAGATCTGTAAACAAGCATAAAAAAGACGAACAGTGCCCAAACTGCACTAATAACCAAAAATTTTATACCTTGCGTGTAAACTTAACTCAGAAAGAAAAAAATATCACTATGCTACACCTCCACATATCTAATGGAAAATGGTCTACTACTGCTACTGTTAACTTTCTATCCTCAATATTGCAATCATTTTGTGTGCACAAAGCTTAATTACACAGGTCCTCCATGTTAACACCAAATAGTACTGCTTTGTTTCTCATCAAAATTGGCACATTCACCAATCACTAAGATGAGCAAATATATTCCAGTAAAGAAGCTAATTCCCTTGAAATATCTGAAGAATGAATAACTTTCAACTCTATTGCAATGATCAATAAAACAGCATAAACAATATCAAAACAGAAACTAGTATTGTTCTAGGAGAATGCACCATGTGCATAACCAAGGTCTTTTTTTGGGCAAATCTGAAATCAAGTTTTAAAAGAAAACTACAACATAGAATTGGAAGCCGAGATACTCTTCCCTGAAAAGGTAAACACCTCATGAAGTTATTTTTTCGAACCATAGATCATAGCAACAACATTTTTGAAGGAGAAACATGGCAATCAAAACATCTTCAAAGGACAGCGAGTATTAGGACCAATAAGCAATAGCATTGACCATATCTTCTCCAAGGGACAATAAAAAATGACGTACGGCGGATTAGCCAGTATGCAGGACAGAAGCATTACAAATTACATTGACCAAGGTTCCACAAAGAAATATCCAGCAAGGTTGGAACAAAATATCAACCATCATTAGATGTCAAACTATATTGGCAAGACCAATAGATCTAAGAATGTAAGGAGCATGCTTATATTGACGATCGTACAGAAAAAGAATTAGACTTCAACCATCCTGCTTACCGTCCCAGCAGTTGACCTGGAAGAAAGAAATGTGCTGTGCTTCATTCTTGACAGTCCAAAATCACATACCTAGAGTCAGAAAAATCAAAACACATCACATGGATCCTTAGTGAAAAGCAAGAAGCAAAATTCCCTAGATTTAAGAGTAAAAGGAAGTCCACCTTCACAACCCAGTTCTTATCTACTAGGAGATTTGGAGACTTCAAATCTCGGTGAACTATCATTGGAGTGCAGTTGTGTAGATAGTTCATCCCTCGAGCCTGTTAGTTTAGTACAGCATATTCACCAGAAAGTCACAAACTAATACAGAAGGCTTGAACATATGGAGAAAATAAAAATGAAAAAGTCGAGCATACAGCATCAAGAGCCATCCTCAATCTTCTGCGTTCATCTAACTGATTGTTGGGTCGATGGATTAATCTGTACAAACTACCTCTGCAGATCAAAAAATATTTTGAATTCAAGTAATCATTACCAAGTTTTAGTTCAGATTTCCAAGATAACATACAACAGCCACTTCATATTAACTGACGACCATAAAAGTGAAGTATATCTTAGTTATCTATAAATTTCAGCCCATAGCTTTTAACATACCTATGAAGAAACTCAGTAACAATTGAAAGATGTGGAGAACGAGTGACAGCTCCCATGAATAGAACAACATTTGGATGCCTGAGCCTTTTCATGATCCGCACCTTGCAAGCCACAGATGAAAAAAAGTGACAAGCTGTTTATTTTTCTGATAACTTGAAATTTTGATAATTATGCATTTGATGAAAACAATAACTTCATTCAAGATTTTTCCATCAGCTTTTAAAATTTGGTCAAGAGTAAGATCTCTGAGGACATGATAATAGTTTCAGAGATTGTAATATTTAAGAACACTGATAGTGGCCTATGTTAGTCAAGAAGGGCAATACCTCACTTCTAAACTCTTCAAGGGATTCACCAGTTATATCTTGATCCAGGAACTTCTTTACAGCAACTTCCTGAAAATAAGAAGGCTTAATCTATTTGTCTTAATTCAAGTTGAAGAAAATAAGGAATTCTTAAGTGCAATTTATTTGTTTCCATTTATAGTTGATTGCAGTAAGTAATGAATGAATATAAGAAGCTAGGGTAAAAGATTACGTGTATGCAACAAATGTTTTGACCCAGAACCAGACATGTTCAGCAAATAACTCAGCAGTTAAATTAGCAGAGACATCATCATACCAGATTTGAAGTACGGAAATTTAGGCCAATCCTCAAGTGTAAACAGTGTCTAGAATGTAATGGAAAAGTGATTCACAAGGGAGTTTTCAAAAGAGGCATGAGACTCCCTAGAATTTATGAAAAAGAAGAGGGAAAACAAGCAAATGATACAGATTGTATATTCACTGCAAACAAGTATACAACATATTCTAACAAATGTGCATTATACATATTAAACCAAGATTACAAAGTATACCTATAACACACTCATCCTTCTTTTTCCATATATAAACATAAACAACCAAGCCTAATTTCACAAGTGGATCTGGGGAGAGTAGTGTGTACACAAACCATACCTACCTTGGAAGGTAGAGAGGCTGCTTTCAATAGACCTTCAGCTCAAGGATAAGCATTTCAAAGTAGTTCAATAAAAGAAAATAACGGGAGTGAAGAAGCCATGGCAATAAACAGACTCATTCTTCTTTTCCATTTTAGCAAATTATGCGAAATAATCACATACATTAATAAGTTTACAAAAAGAACAAGGAATCTTCGTATTATTAAGTTCTTGAATATTTGACCGACAAATCGAATCAGTTAGATTTAAGTTGCAATCGATCTAGTTATTTAGCTAGATAAAAAAGAAAGCTCGGCTTTTTATGCATGAAGGAAAAAGATACCACTTAAAACTTCTTTAGAACAAACCCAAGATAAATAAAAAGAAACCCAACTGGCACAAGGATAATGAACTCACAGTTCCATGCCACTCTCCACGATAGACCTCTCCATAAGATCCTAAAACATAGAAATTATGAGAAGTGTCAGATTATGGAGTCTAAATCACCTACACCAAAGAACCTTCAGGTCTGGTAAAATGCAATGCAGGTTATACCAAGTCCGATACGCTCACCCAAGGCGATATCCTCCCACAGAATCTCACAATCTGCTACATCATCAAGTATCACATCTGATTTAGCACTATCATTACTGGTTGACCTATCTGATATTCTTTCACCCTCTGAAGTTGCTCCTGCTACCTCATGCTCTTGATGACCACATCCCTGTTGCTCAGAAACAGCAGTATCTGCATCTCCATCAACTCTTTCACAGTCTAAATGATTAAGGAATACATCAGATTAACTGGACAAGGGCACATGTCTCCAAGCTTTCATTTTATTGCCAAGAAGGAACAACCAATTCGTTAACAAGTTGGACATACCTCCTTGTGCCTCACATTGCTTACTGACTGCTGCAGTTGTTGCTACCACTGCTGCAGCTGTGGCTGTGGCAGCAGCTGCTAGAGGGAGGTCCGCATGAGGGTTAGTCTTGACAGCAGCAACTACCATCGAAGAGGCAACAGCAGCTGCAGCGGCGGCGGCAGCAGCAGCAACAGGCACTTTTTTCATATGTTTTGGTGTAGCTACTTCAGACTGTCCAGAAACTTGTTGTTCACCAACTTCTCTCACATCTGGCTGAGGTTCCAATGATCCACGTGCATTGCCCTTAGAGTATGGACCGTGATAAGGCAGAGGGGGTAAGAAGCGAGCTCGATTCTTATCAGATTGACCCCTCATTTTCTGGAACTCATCTCTTTCCTCTAGCCTGGATTTTCCCTCTAATTGTTCTGGATAGATCTCAGCAAACAGGTTTGGTGGTGCAATAACTCCACTCTCAAGTAAAACAGTGTGCAGTTTTTGAGCTAGCTGTGGATTTTCTTTGGCAGCATCAATCATGTATTGCGAAGCATCCTTTACTTTCATTCTGTGTGCAGCTGGGGAGCTAACACCTTCCGTCCAGGAAGGAGATCTTGCATGTGTAAAAGCAGACCTTGCATGCCCAGCTCTAGAAGAAGTTTCCTGTCCTTGCTCCTTAGTACTGAGAGCCTTCGTAAAATCATGGAAGGTATTATAAGATTCTTTCTCCACTTTTACCTGCAGTTCTGAATTACCAGAAGTGGGAGATTCATTTCCTGAAATAGTGCTTTCCGCAAACCTTGATCTCTTGTCTGCCGTTCCACAGTCTGAATGATCTTCCAATGAAGAAGCAACCCCACTACTATAGGAACCTGGATGAGAATCAACATCTTTGGAGGATGGACTGATGGAGGGAATAGATTCTTCATAGTCTCCATGCACTCCAGATGTGTCGGATGGAATAAGTGTTCCGGGGGCTGCCATCAAATCGACAATATACTCCCTGCAAATGTATCATCTACTTTGAATTACAACAACAACAACAACATACCCAGTGAAATCCCACAAGTGGGGTCTGGGGAGGGTAGGCTGTTTCCAAAAGACCATCGGCTCATCATCTACTTTGAATTGAAAACAGAAAAAGATAATTCCAGCAGAAGAAATTATTCCTGCAACAACTTATCTCAAACAATGTATCAACAAATCTCTGCAGCATACAAACAGCAGACTAATTTAAGACCATAAAATGCTGCAAATTGTGAACGAAATACGAAAAATAAATTCACATTCCAAATTAATTACTATACATATTTTCTTGAAATGTTTTATCAACATCTTAAAATTTGAACAGTATGATTGTCATTGTTGTCAAAGACATGCTTCAGGGGTGCTTAAGCCCTTTAGTGATGCAGGACAAGCTGCACACAATGCCTGGCGGGTGATGGTTTAGTGAAAGCGCTAAGGTGTGCGCCTTAAACCAGCCAACCAACAGCTTTTTTAAAGTTTAGGTTAATTTATGAGCCTCAGAGGCCTGGCGCAAAACAGTAGATGTAGCTTGTGAGACAATATATTAGTAATTATTAAGGAAACTTTAATGAGCACTTTAGCAATTGTGAATAGGAACTCCAGAATTATCTATAAGAAAACTAGTCGCTAGTGAGAAACTTTAAAAAGTATCTTGCATGTGATCAGAAACTTAAGATCGATATAAATATTTTGATTGACATGTTTTTTACTTCATATAATTCACTTCATTGCACTTCCTTATCAAGTTACCTACTAATATTATTGGTGTTTGTATTTATAGTTTTTCTTTTCAATAATGTATATCTTCTTTTATTGCAGTCTGTGCGTTTTTTTGGTTAAAGCATGTGTGATGTGCCTTAAGTAGCTCCTACCTTGGCCCTTTGCTACTACGTTTCATGTTTGATAAGGCCAATGCTTTCTCTGACTAAGCCACAAGATGTAATTGTGCAATGCAAACCAACCAAGGAAGAATATCCAAGAAAAGTGCAAATTCTGACCAAGTTTCAATATGTATACCCCACAGAGAGAACATAAAAGAAAAAGATTGCATCTATAGCATGAAGAAAAGAAGGTAAAGTGAAATAGCAGCAACCTTCCGTCGATCTTTGTATAGTTCATTGCAACATCATCTGAACCTGTATACTGCTTTCCTTTTACTAATCGGCAAGGGATCCCCACACTATCAGCTAAAACCTAAATAATTTTCAGAAGCAAAAAAACAAATGAACATTATAATCAAAGCATAGCAAATGAAAGGGTAAGGTTAATCATTAGCAAGCGAAAGAGCAAGTGCTCAAAATAAAATAAGAGTAGTGATTAGAAGATTACAGTGGACAAAGAAAAGCTCCATTGAAATGACTAATGCTTTAAACCAAAATAAAGACTATGGACAAGTAACACCATACAGAGAGAATTAATTGACATCTACAAAAAGGATCAAAGAGAACAATAAGGAGTTGTTTGGTTTGAATACAAGTTATGCTAGGATAAATTATGTTGGGATTAGTTATGCAAGGATTAGTTATCCTTGAATTATTTCTTATTGACTGATTGGTTTGTTGTACTAAAAATAATATCCATTGCATACTTCCTAAAAATAAGTTGTTGCTTATAAAAATACCCTCTACCTTATTTAACTTTTTGTATATATTTTTTTTGGTAGAGCTTTAGTTATTCATTCTTAAAAAAAAAAAAAAACTCCACTTTGTTTAACTTAATTATTTTTATGTATGAATTCTCATGAATTTTCTTTGAGTTCAACTATGTGCTAATTTTGGAGGTGTCAATATTCCACTCTAAAAAGAACATATGGCGTGATCACAAAACTTTTTTACATATCACATTTACTATAAAACTATGGAAATCAAAATATACAAATTAATTACTTCATCAGTTCTTAACGTAACTTCAGCCTTAAGAAAGTAGGGGTTAGTAAAATCATCTAATTAAAAAATCAATTAATTGGCTATACTTTTCCTTCTTTCTCCTATTTATTTGGAGTAGTGAATTTAAAAATGAATAAATTTGTACAATTATAGGTGGAGAATATTTTGGTGATTGGACACAGCTTTTGTGGAGGGTAATTTTGTCATTTAATAAGTTTATCCCATGACAAATTATGATGGGATTATTATACCACCCAAGGGGAGGGATAACTTATCCTGGTACTAATTATTAATCCCTGGATAAGCTATCCAGGACTTGCCAACCAAACAACAACAAATTAAGTGGCACCATAATTTTATCCCATGACTATTTATTGTTATCCTTCACACCAACGACCCCTAAGGTACAAACACAGAAGCAATGGATGCAGAATACTCACAAGTAGTTGGAAAGATCAATAACTTGGGGACAAATACTGGAGTTAATTCAGACTAGAACTGAACCATCCCTCCGCTGACGTTCTGCCAAAATGAGTTTACAGTTTTATATGACATTCCCCATCCACAGAATTTCCCTTATTTAAATAGTCATACACATTCCGAGTCTTAGCCAACTATACAAGTAAATGAGGCTTTGGAAGTGAGATGAGGATAATAAGGTATCTCATGCATTTTCATTGTCAACAAGCAAGATATAGTACATTATGAGAAAGCTAAAACATCCATCACAATCTAATTATAATCAAATACTGCTGTAGGTTTTGAAGTCCAAAATGCTTAGTACCTTGAATAACAGTGCACGGTGACGAGCCAATCCAATGGTCAAAGAACCAAGAGGCAAAACCATACTCCCTAGAGTTGCCTTTAGATTATAACTAAGACTTCTCCATGCAAGCAACATGCTGTCCGGATCCACAACTGGGCCCCCCATGTGGTCGGAAACTAGCACAGCAAGCTTATGTACCAAACTGCTGGCTGAAAAATCCATGAGTTTTGACCTCTCCTCAACAGCAATCTCTAGAGCTCTCTGTTCAAGTTTCAACAACTTGGAGTCTGCAGCTTTACTGACAAGGATAGCTTCCCAACTGATATAATCTGATACTTCCGTTCTTTGCAGATCAATGAGGGAGGGCATTTTTGAGGAATTGGACTCCATGAGGACACCGTACAGATCATAAAATCCATCCAGGATCTTGTCATCATAGCTTAGAGCATTGTAATTCTGTGAAGCATTGATAAATCTATAATATGAGATATGTCATGTGTTAGAAATGAATAAAGACTAGAAAAGGGAAATATTTGCACAAAGAGAAACTAATCTGATGAAGCAATATAGCAACTTATAAAACCACAAAGTCAATCCCTCTATATTTGAGATAATGTATCTGTCTAATATACCTTCTTTCTGATTGTTTAAGACGGATGGCCTATTGATACCTCTTTAACACCAGACAGGAATATTTTAAAAAATAGAAACCGGAAAATATGTGCATTGCAATGAGCCAATGACTATGATATCTAGATGGCAAAATATATATCATCATTGCCAGTGTTTCCTCTCCCGCAATTTTAAGCTTATCCCATTCTAATTATTTCACAATTTCTAGACCAATAATGTCAGTAGAGGTTGTACTTGACATCTCTCTCTCCTAAACTATATCCATCGCATCTTATACTCATTGATCACTTAATTCCTCAGTCAAGCTAAAATTGGATTTTTCCCACTATCTTCAGCACAGCATTTTGGGTTCTCACATTTCCAGTGACTTCTACCTCCCACCAAGACAAGCAGCGGGTAACTCTCCCTACCAAGGCTTAGGTAGATGAGAAGAAATCACCTAGTGTTTTTTTGTCTTTGTTGGGATTTGAACCTGATCATGTAAAAGTTCATCCCCCAATCAGCTTGAGGCCATCCCCGGACTTAGAAGATGAAATCTGACAATCTAAGTGCTTAATTCAGCATTAGGATTAATGAATCTAATAACTAACACCTTGAGGAAAGGCAAATACAATCAACAGCAAGACACAACTACCAGTACCATTATACTACAATGCTGGAATTCTAAACGCTGAATTTGATAAACAACTAAATCAGTAGATGCCTGTTCAGCAGTGGTCAACCAAAATCCATAAAAAGATACAAACTTCAAAATGCACACGTGACTTATCTCAGCAAGGTAAGTCAGATCTATAAAGGATTAAATGACATGGCCATTTTTATTTTTTTTGGTGAAATAAAATCCATTACAATAAATACCTAAAAGATAACCGAGCTGCAAAGTAAGCTAAGAGTTGTGATATGGATGGAATCAAATAGACAGACGAACATACCCAATACCGATATGCTACAACTTCTGCTGGAGCATTCTCTGCGGCAGAAGAGCCTAAACTAATCTGCTTAACAGCCTCAATTTGAACTGCCTCAGGGTCTTCCTTCGCGCTCAACTCTAGAGCTAACTGAATTTGATACTCCTCTGCTACACCAGGATCCCTAGAGCTGCTAGACTCTGAATCACACTGTACAGCATCCGTGCCACCAATACTCACAGAGTCAGAATGTTCCATTCTATTCCCTCTACTCACGTTTGAGGAAGGCGGGGGACTAGGACTATGCCTATTTGTAACTGAATTTAACCATCCTGAAATTGATGAAAAAGGTTTATTATCAGACCCATGATAGCTTCTGGAGCTTGAATGCCTTTCAGGTGATGAAACATCACTCATTCTCTTGTTCCTTGAGGAGGATGTTGACCCTTCTAAATCATCTGATTGATTGGACCCAATATGAAGTTTCTTGAGAAAATTTTTCATTGTTGTATTTCACTAAACCACAATACTTAGCAGTAATAAAGAAATAAAAACACACTTTTAAAAGAAATGGATCTCGAGCTAACTAACTCCAAAAACTAGCTCAGGATAGGAGTGTAGACCAAGTCCATATACGGAGACCACCCATCTCATTAAGGACGTGGAACTTTTTCATTCTCCAACACTCTCCATTGTCGCTCTCCAATCATGAATCACAGTTACAAATCACATACCTTAAGACCTGTAATAACAAGAACTGCAGTGTTTAAGCTCTTCCCAAAAAGTTGACCAAATCAAATCCAAGAACCTAAGTTTGCTTCATTTCTGAAGAGACTCTAGTTGTCACTTCCCTCCTGAACAGCAAAAAAAACACAATCTTGAAGACAAATCAAGAATTCAGCCTAAAAATACCCAGGAAACACAAAACCAAACTACAATCTTTTTCAAGATTGTTCCTTTATCCCTTAAACAACTAGAACAAACCAAGAAAAGGGTACCAAAATGCAATGAAGATGTAGAAAATGGACAAAAAGAAGAACGACTAAATGTGCATAGTCGAAATAAATGTGTCCATTAAAGTGAAAAGGGGTTCAGTGGTCGGTTTTGGAAAGGGTGGGGTGAGGAGCAAAAACCAACAAGTGGGAGTGGGGAAATAGGACCTCAATAATCAAAAAATGACCCACTTGGGTTTTCTGAGGTACTAGCTTAAAGTTGCTGCCATGAGACATTATATCACGAGTTCAAGTTTTAAAAATATTTTTTGATAAAAATATAAAATAAGATTGTGTATAATAGATTTTGTGGTAGGACTGCATGAGTTTTAGTATATCGAACTGTCTTTTCTGTTATCACTACACCTACCAATATTCCCAGGAATTTCATGGTCTCAGAAAAACAAAGAAATGGGTACAAGGAAGAGTATTTTGCTGGAAAAAAAATGGAAAAAATAAAATAAAATTGGCTGCTTTGGATCTCTATCTTTTACACACAGACTACTCGATGGTGAATGGCTATTGGTCTGTTTTTGGCTCCCGACAAAGTACTAGAAGTTTGCAATTATGAGAATGGCTATAAGTGGTTAATTTGCTGTAAGCCTGTAACTACATGGAGTAGAATATTTGAAAAAAGAAACTTTCTTTTTTCTTGACTAAACATAATTTATTTATTTCTTACTTGTTCATTTCAGTTAAATTAATTTAATAAAATACGTCTTTAAAATTATGTTAAATCAAGATATATAGACCAAGTCATATAAAACGGGAGTAGTAGGACAATCTCATTACGTTTTCTATAAATGAATGGGCAAAATTGGACGAACCTCCTTTTAGGGATAGTGCAACAACACTTTTTGTTAGTATAATTATTTCCAGCTAGATAATTAGTGGTTAGGAGAATACAAATAACCTAGTTGAATTTTTTATGTTTCCCTGAAAATTAATTGTGTGTTACAATATTTGATTGTACGTCATTTTTTTATAAAGAAAATGAAAAAGTTTTAACAATATATTCAGTGAATTCCACTTAATGAGTCCGGAGAGAATAGAGTGTATGCAAATTTTATTATTACTTCGTGAATGTAAATGTAGAGAGATTATTTTCGAAAGACTTTCCAATCAATTGCATCAAATCAGAAAATAATGCAATCTTCTTTATGTTCCTATGTTGTCTATTTCTTCTCATAATTTAATTTCTTGAAATGATATAAATGATAAGTAGAAACTTAGGAAAGACAATATGAAAGTGACATCTTCTTAATTAATTTACCACAAATAAAGATGTTCTATTTATTTATTTTTCTATTAAGATGAGCTGTAATTGTGAAAGTAGTGTGTGTGGTTTGTAAATGCCCAAAAAATATTAAAGAAACAAAACTTCTTGAAATATATATATGAGAATGATTTATTTTTTTCTGTGGTATATATGTGGTTTTGTGGAGCTTTCTTCTTGTAGTTCACTTGCTACTTTGAACAGACTTTTCCCTAAAAAGCTTATAAGGCTGAATAAGCTTTGTCCCGTTTGTTTTTTTAATCCAAAACTTAGGATATGAGGAAAAAAGTGCCTTATCTGGATAACAACCAGAGTCTGATACTCTCTTTTCCTTCTATAATCCTACTATACTTGTAAGAACCTTTAATCCAATGATTAAAAAGAATCAATCACCGAAGAAAAATATTCAGTGATTATTCTTACAGTTCCATACATTTTTTCTAGTGGTCAATTAATTCAGTGAAAAAATCATATTTTATAGCATAAATCTCCTACTGATTCGCGATTGAATTCACCAGACTACACCTTTGATGTCTTTTATTTTTTTTTATGGTTCTCATGCGCATTATAGTGTCTGATACTCATATTGAAATACGACTAGACAACACACATGCGATTAATTTTTATTATTATTATTGAAAAAAGAATAAATAAGTCTTGTTCTTATTAACCTAGGGAGATAGAATTAAAGATATGATTCATCACATATATTTATACATCTTTTTATTTATTCTTATCGAAAAAATTTATTATACATATAATAAAAAAATACTTTTTAAAAATAATTTATATTTAAAATTCGAACTCGAAATTACAACGAATGAACAACCCAAATTCAAACATAATAATTGTTTCCTCGTGAAGTATTAAATTACACTTTAGGACCTATTATTTGGACGGCTGAAGTTTGTGTCAATTGGGACACAGTTACCTACTTCATCCATTTAAGTCCATGCGACGACATTTTCATTTTATTGTTTATTCCAAAAGGTTTTTTGATAACTTTTTAAATTTAAAAATAATTTAGTTTGACTTTTCTATTTTATCTTTAACGACAAAAATGTTATAATATGCTTAAGATTAAAAAATTTATAATCACATAAATGTAATGACATAATTAAGATTCATTGAGTTCCCATACTAATTAGGAAAGAGAATTATTCATCTTCATACTATATTGATTAAATCTCATTTACTGAGTTAATCTTTTATGATGAGTTAGATTTACGTGGTTAGTTTCTTTATCATGATATTAAAGTCAAACTCATTTCAATTCATAATTTATTTGATTGGACCCCATCTTATATTGTTCACGCTCCAGGAGTTCAATTCCAGATATACTAAAAGTGTTGAGTTCTCATATCTACTAGAAATTAAAGGATATTATTAATCTCCTCATGTAATAATATAATATATACTTAAAGATAAGCATTCGTGGTGATGGAACATTATATTGTTGGAAGGTGTATCATATTTTTGAGGAGATAAGATTCATGCATGGTGCGACTGAAACAAATTAAAGAGAGAATATTAGAGAGGGAAATAATTGTATACAAGGAAATGTTTGGTTCCCAAAAGGCAAAAGTAAAGTTATGGTGACCCTCTAAAAAAAAAGGAAATAAGGTATTGAGATGAAGATGCACCCCAATATTCCAAAAGAGAGATGCACTCAAGAATGAGAAGATTGAATATACATATATACCGTTTTAAGGAATAAGAAATCGTTCATGGTGAAACAACAGATCTTAATACTTCCTCAGTTTAAATTTGTTTGACCTATTTTAATTTGGCATGAAATTTAAGAAAATAGAGAAAAATTTTGAATCTTGTGATCTTAAAAATACTAACATGTTATTTTCATCTTGTGGTATTAAACATATCATGTGGAAAATTGGAAATAAAGAATTGTTAAAAAGGGAAAAAGTCATTATTTTTAACCGATTTTAAAAAGAAAGTAAGTCAAACAAATTAAAACAAACGGAATATATATCTCATGGTTGGGAATATAGTTATACTATTTAAATTTCTATCTTGATATGAATTTCATATTAATTTTGAAGTGTTTGCACTGATTGGTCCTGTTTGAGGTGATTTTTATTTTTTGTTCTTAAATATGATGGTCTTTAAATTTTGTCTCTGTCGCTCATTTAGTGAACATTTGTGGATCAAAGTACTCTTACTCATGACCTAATTAATTTGACATAAATTTAGAGCTCTAATTTGCATGCTCGACATAAGTTTTGTGGGAATGAAGTTATGCGACATAAGTTGTGTAGTATTGCTGACCTAATTCGCTTGACATAAGTTTAGAGAATTTTTTCTTCTTGCGATATAAGTTGTGTAGGAATTAAGTTATGTTTCTTACCACACAACTCATGAATTCTGAAATTGATCTTTTACATATTACAACATAAGTTCTATAAGAATTAAATTATGCAATACGACATAACGTGATATGCATTATAAAACATAACATGTTGGTATATTATGATATGAAAATATAAACTAATGGCCAACGAACAACTATTTGCCATTTCTATGTCAAGAGTATTTTCAGCCATTTTCCTTTATCTTTTACTTAAATGATTGTAGGACAAAATTAAAGATCACCTCAAAATAGGACATTTGTGCAAGTGACCCATTAAACTTTACGTGTGAACAAGTTCAAACGGATCTTTTGGGCTTCAAATATTGCCATTGTGGTATAGGTCCAAGAAAGGGCCCATGCTAGAAAAGGAAAGAGAGAAAAAAAGTACAGCAATATAACCTTACATTTTAGTTTCAACAAATCTAAGCACACATTATTTAACTTTTTAGGAAAATTTATAAAGAGAAGACTGTCACATAAATTAGGACGAAGAGTAATGGATTTCGACTTTTGTTTTGACATTATATTGCCAGGCAGAAAACATAATGCATAGTTCACAAACTATTATGTTAGCTATAAAATGAGCTATGTTTGCAAATGATTGACACTTGACACTCGTATATTTTAATTTTATATAGACAAGTGGATAAACTAAACAACATCGTGCTTAATTAATCATGATTAAAAAATGTGACATTAATCAATATGTAAGTAACATGAACTAGAGAATGTGCCATGACATGACTATGTTATTATCAATGTTTAATGATCGGATTTGGGAACCTAAGGAGAAATATTTATTAGTAACATATTCTCTTTATTTTAATTTATGTGATATAGTTAAAATTTTGAGATTCAAACGTCTAAACTTTAACCGTTAATTTAAACATAGAAGCTTTAAACTTTTTTTTTTATATATTTTAAAATTATGAAAAGAAATTATGAATCACAATAATTAACAACTTAAAATATTTAAACGACATATAAAAAAAGTTTCAATCGGTAAAAAAACCCTGATCGATCAAAATCACGCTGAGATAGAAAAAATATTAATATTATATGCGTATTATGTACACACCTCTTAAATCTTAATCTTAAATACAATAATTACTAGTCAAACTTATGTACCATTTTCAATTAAGCAACTATTTTTTATGTGACTTTTAAATTTTTAGTCTATTTAAGAAAATAAATAAATTTAACTAACTCTTTAATTTCAATTTTTTCATATATATTTAAATATCACAATATTTCTGGCGAGATATATAAAGTTACACCAACAAGAATTGTGATAAAGTGAATTTCCCCTGTACGTAGGACTTTCCGATTTGAATTCTAATTTAGTCAAATTTCAATAGGTCCGGAATATCGAATTAAAAAAAATATATATATAATACCTAGCCTTTTTTTACTCTTTCCTTTGTTTACTACTACGCTGTCTCCTCCCCCACTATCTTTGCACAACACCAAGAATTTCGGAAGAAACCGCTGTACCTTGTGGTGGCAAGAGAGAGAAAAAGACATATTAGCGTGGAATGCTGAGATCTTGTGGTGGGAAATCAAGAATCAACACGACAGATTAGGGGAACTCAAAAAAAAAAAGAAAAAAAAAGAGAAGAGGTAGTAGTAGTATATGGGGGGTGGTAGTACATTTGTGGACGGAGTTCGTCGTTTGTTTCATCGTCGTTCCAGTACTACTACTACTATTACTACTAATGTTCATAGCAATGCAGAACCGATCTTGAATAATCTTGAAAAACCCATCAAGATTTTTGACTCACAATACCAAGAAGAAGAAGAAGAAGGACGTACGATTATTGAAGACTTTGGCATTTCGGGTCTTAAGCTTATAAGAGTTCCCAAAAGGGTTGATTTCCCTTTTTCATCTGCTTCTTATCCAATGGATCCTCACGAAAAGGTCTCATTTTTGCATCCTCTTTATTGATTTTTTGCTGCTTCTTTTTTTTGCTTTTTGATGTTGCATGGAGTTGATTAAGTTTAGCCGTCATTTTACTGCTCAAGCTGATGCAGAATGATCTTGTTGATGTCTGTTTTTCATGTATGTGTAAACATATTCGTTTCCCAGTTGAGAATTTGGTTGATATCTGTAGAAAATATCCCTAAAAAGGATGAGGGAATGTAAAGCTTACAACTTTACTCATTTGGATGTCTGTGTCTGTGTTAAATTATAGTCTTTGCTATCTTTCAAATTAAATCTCAGAGAAAAATGAGTTCTTTTTTCAGACTATTTGGAAAAGCTTTATTTAAGCTGAGTTTCTATTGGAAACCACCTTTCTATCTTTAAGAGTTAGGCGTAAGGTGTGCGCATACTCTACCCTCCCTAGACAAGTGGGATTACACCGGGTATGTCATATGTTGTTGTTGTTGGAAAAATGAGTTCTTGCTACCAATGGCCAGTGTTTTAAAGACTTGGATCTGTTAGATTTTTTCTAGAGACCAACCGGATTTGTTTTGCTTATATGAGGTTTATGTTCTCAGCATCAGTTCTGTGGTGTATATTGTTCTTTCTATATTGTATATTTATTTCCTAGCACATAAAGTGGCCTTAGATAAATACAATACGAGTAATATTTTGCAGAGTACTGTTCCATCGCATATTAGTGCCTTGTAATCTTTTAATCTCTATGTAGACTTACATGGGTAGGGAGAGGGGAAGATGCAGCCGTTTCATACTGCAGATATCAATTATGTATTTGTTTTGACTTGGATATTGTTATTCAGAACTCACAGGAGGCAGAGTTCTTCACAGAATATGGAGAAGCAAGCAGATACCAAATTCAGGAAGTTATTGGCAAGGGTAGCTATGGGGTTGTGGCCTCTGCTGTTGATACCAAAACTGGAGAAAGAGTTGCTATCAAGAAGATTAATGACGTGTTTGAGCATGTCTCTGATGCCACTAGAATTTTAAGAGAAATCAAGCTTCTTCGGCTACTACGCCATCCTGATATCGTAGAAATAAAGCACATAATGTTACCCCCTTCTCGGCGAGAGTTTAAAGATATTTATGTCGTCTTTGAATTGATGGAGTCTGACCTTCACCAGGTTATTAAGGCCAATGATGATCTTACACCTGAGCATTATCAGTTTTTCCTATACCAGCTTATGCGTGGATTAAAATATATTCACACTGGTTTGTTTTTTATACAAGTTAAAACCTTCTCTTTGACATCTCTATATAATGGAGAAGCTAACTTTTCCTCGGGACCTCTTAACAGCAAACGTTTTCCATCGAGATTTAAAGCCGAAGAATATCCTTGCTAACGCTGACTGTAAATTGAAGATTTGTGACTTTGGGCTTGCTCGTGTATCATTTAATGACACACCGTCAGCTATTTTCTGGACTGTATGTTTGATCTCTACAGGACTTCTCTTTTCTCGTTTCTTTTGTACTCAAATTTGCGAGTGATTTCTGATATACTTGTGGGTTGATGTATTTAAGGACTATGTTGCTACCCGATGGTATCGTGCTCCTGAGCTATGTGGCTCTTTTTTCTCTAAGGTAACTTAGCTTTATCATTGACATCCACAGTTTAATTGTTAATTCCAGTCTCCAAACATGCAATTACTGCAACGGCACTTATGTTACGCATAAGTATAATGCATTGTGGTCAATGATACTCTTTATACTCTCTTTTCTCCTGTATTGGTTTTGTCTGAGAATTTCTTGGTTGTATGTCACTCTGTTTCTGTCTTGAGAGAATACTGGAACAATTATAGATTGAACAATATTTTCATTTACATAGTTTTGTGGCTGATACAGAATGATGTCATAATCTGTTTTCGTATAAGTGTCTGCTGGGCGTTTATTGACTTATCAGCCTTCTTCAGAATTTACTCGCAAACTAGTATTGTTTGATTACAAGGTTCATGATCAGGTGATGGATCACTTGATTTCAAATACTTAGAGGTTGGTGGCTTGAGAGGGAGAGGAAGCATGTCTAGGTACACAAAAAGATCGATCTTGACAAGATGTAAAAACCACACTATTGTGAGATTGATAACGTCACTTGTTCTCCCTATTCGGTACTTCATTTGGCTGGGAGAATGTTCAAGTTGAGGATTTAAATTGTTTGTTGTATTCAAGTTCTATCTGTATGGAGTCATAGTTTCATTAGAAGTGGAAGGCAATTGGATTGGTGGGGAGCTTATTGTTGGAAAAAGTAATCACCGCTGGCCGACAATTTGGCTTCAAGAGCTTAATAGTAGATTTATGCTTTAAATTGGATGAAAGATGAGAGTTCCTTGTTTACAGTATCCCAGTACCTAGACATTCAACTTGCAGTTATGAGAAAGTGGGAGGGTTACTAGTTCATCTCAAGTAATCAATGAAAGTAAAAGGACTGTCATGAGCATCAATCTCTCAATCTAGTTCAATACTCAGTAACTTTGTGATGTGAACATGCTGTGCAGCTTTCTCTCTTCAAAGGTCCCGCAACAGCAAATGAACATATTCGGGCTGGTGGTTGTAAATATGTCAGGTTTCAATGTTAGAATACAAACATATATATCTTTTTTATTGTGGGGGCAGAGAAAAATCTCTTGGAACAGAACCTGCTTGCAAAACAGATAGTTAGGGCAGTGTTTTGAGGGGGTTTCCCAGTTTCTAGCGCAAGAAATATTTTATTCCTTTATGTGTGGGAACATTTAGCCTAAGACCGTTAATGTTCCGAGTATGCAAATGTATTTTCGGTGATCGCAGTGTCTTAAAAAGTTTTGATAATCTGGGAAGTGCTCTTTTGCTTTATACACTTGAAAAATGATGTGGATTTTGTTTTCCCACTATTTCAAAATCAAGGGTTTGTTACTTGAGAACAAAAAGAAACGAGGCGTTTCTTTCCAGTACAATGATGTCTAAACCGTTAAATTTGATGACATGATTTCACTGTGAAGCAACTATATCATATAATATATGTTGAGAGTTTACTTGTGTTCTTGACATATCTGTATAGATTGATTTACTTATGATGTTACATGTACTATCACTGAGAGTTCTCTATTTGCAGTACACTCCTGCTATTGATATTTGGAGCATAGGATGCATATTTGCAGAAATGCTCACTGGAAAACCATTATTTCCTGGAAAGAATGTAGTGCATCAATTAGACCTTATGACTGATTTGCTAGGAACACCTCCTCCTGAAACCGTTGCAAAGGTTAATTCTCTCATTACATACTTCTCTTTCTCTGTTAATGTTCAATCGGATTAGCATCATTTGGATAATAAGATGTCTTTGTTACTTGCTAGTAAGAACATCAGAGAACAAAGGTTAAGACAAAAGGAGTAGTGGCTGAGAGGTCTCAGTAAATCACGTTTTACGTCCCACTCTAGTTTTTCCTGTTTTACTAAAGAAATTCTACTGAACTGGCAGATTAGAAATGAAAAGGCAAGACGATACCTCAGTAACATGCGGAAAAAACCACCGGTTCCATATTCACAAAAATTTCCGTTCGCTGATCCTTTGGCTTTGCGCCTACTTGAACGCATGCTTGCATTTGACCCTAAAGATCGACCATCTGCAGAGGAGGTAATAAAGTAAACTGAAGAAATTTTCATATTGTTTTATCTACCAAAGAAAATCTTGACTCTGATAATGTGACAAGACTTCATCTCATGCATTTGTGATTTTGTTTTCAAGGCGTTGGCTGATCCTTATTTCCGTAATTTGTCGAATGTGGACCGTGAACCGTCTACTCACCCAATATCAAAGCTTGAGTTTGAATTTGAGAGGAGAAAGTTGGCAAAAGAAGATGTTAGAGAACTCATTTATCGGGAGGTACAGTTTTCTCCATTTTGGTGGCTCCCTTTTACATGGAACGAAGTAACTGATTAATTTCTAAACTTGTTCTGTGCAAACAGATTTTAGAATATCATCCTCAGATGCTTCAGGAGTATCTTCGTGGCGGAGATCAGACTAGTGGGTTTATGTACCCAAGGTTAGGAGCCACCTAAATCTTGCTCCACATAATTTATGTTCTTTTCTAATACAGTAACTTTTTTCTGCCTCATTTCCTTGCATTAAAAGCTGATTATTTAGTTTAGTTAGAAAAAAGAACTGCTTGTCTTTTGGTTTCTTCCAGTGGTCAAAAACTATAATGTATCCTTGGAGGGCATTGACAACTCTTTTCAAAATGGAAGAAACCTCAAGATAATATACAAAAGAATTTTCTTTCCTTCAAGGCCTGCGCCAGCTAATTCACAATATATATGTTGTGTTTGTGTGTTGTGTATATGTATGTATCTGCTTCTACTATGTGTACATATTGCACTAAATATTTTGTAAGACTCTTTGAGAAATACTTTTTGATTGTCAATTGATGGTCTTTCTTTTGTGTCAATTTAGTGGTGTGGATCGGTTCAAGCGACAATTTGCACATCTTGAGGAGCATTATGGTAAAGGTGAACGAAGCACTCCACTTCAGAGGCAGCATGCTTCCTTGCCTAGGTGTGAACTCTATACTGTTCTTTTTCTCTGGGTGGTAAAGGTTGTTCTTCTAAATTAGAAGTCATTTTTCTGGAGAAAATATGGACATTTGAATACTCGTCCGATTTAAGCAGGCCTTATTTTTGTGCACTTATTTAATAAACGATTGGTTCTAAACAGAAAGTGTTGTAGGTTGATGCGATTTACTTTAAAAGCTGTGTGTGTTCCCTGAACAAGGTTAATTTTGAGTGTATAGCAAGTGCTTTAGCAAATCTGATTTTGTGGTTATACGCATACAACTTTAGTCAAGGTACTAACTTGGTCTCTTTTCGAATACTCTCATCTTAGAGAGCGAGTTCCTGCACCAAAAGATGAAGCCTCTTCCCAAAACATTGATTTTGAAAAACGAACTTCAGCATCTGTTGCTTCGACTCTAGACAGCCCACCAGGGCAGTCTGAGGGATCAGAGAACTCAGATGCTAATGTACAAAATGGACCAAACAAAGCAAATTATAGTGCTCGTAGCTTGCTGAAGAGTGCTAGTATCAGTGCTTCAAAGTGCGTGGTAGTTAAAAGAAGAAATACAGAGGTATCTTTTATCCCTTTTCTCTCGCTTACTTTTTGGTGACTGCTTCTATACTATTTGTTGAATATAATGACATTCAGTCAGTCAACCATGAAGAATTGTTTTCATTGTAAAAGGAATAAAAGGAAAAAGGTGATGCTCGTTCCAATAATGACGACTCAATAGAACGCCTGCAAATATCCTTGCTTAAAACCAAAAGGCCATTGTTCCTGCATTTTTTTGTCATTTTATTGATCTAAAAGGTTGACACATTATTCGTAATGTTCTGATAGGAAGAGCCAATTAAAGAGCAAAGCGAGGACGTTGATGGTTAGCTCAAAAAGTTGCTGCTCTTTATGCCTAATTTATCACCAGCATACTCTGTAGATCTGATCACCAGCCATTGACCCTTCCATCGGGGTAATATGCTTCCATCACACCCACTTCATGCACGGGGCTGCCCTTCAGTAGATTTGACGTTCTTGATCATGTACTCTATTATGTATCTCCTTGTCCTGTAAATCATAAGCTTTTTTGGACTTCAAATATTTGAAGTTTACTACTGCATTTCAGGCAGAATGCTAACAGTTAGGTTTTCAGTTGCTATTTGTACTGTGAATTTTATTTCACATAGAAGGAAAAGAAAATGTTCTCCAGCTATTTGCGGATTGGAGATTATATTTTTATATTTTTTGTATACTATAGTTACTTGTGACAAGTTGAAGTTTGTAATGACTTGACATGGAAAATACAATGCCTAAGTTCTATCCCTTGAGGGATATCCTCTTTTTATGATCTTTTGTTCATTTCATCGTCAAATACACTATGCCTATATCCTAGTTGAACTGATTTCGAAGGCAATTTGTGCAGGGAAAAACTCATAAATCTTCCCTAGAAATG
Source organism: Solanum dulcamara (assembly GCF_947179165.1). Classification (NCBI taxonomy): domain Eukaryota; kingdom Viridiplantae; phylum Streptophyta; class Magnoliopsida; order Solanales; family Solanaceae; genus Solanum; species Solanum dulcamara. The sequence goes on from NC_077244.1 coordinate 70,396,556, forward strand.
TAACTTTTTATCCTCTTTTTGAGACAAATAGTTGAAGAAGGAATGTGGATTTTCAGATGAAGTGGGGCAGATATAGGTGATAAAGAGGCTCGTGAGGATCTCCAATTATTGAGTTCATTGCTCTCCCAAAGGACTATGTGATCTGCTTAAAAATCTATGTCATGTCATTTTCCACGTTATACGACAAAGACATTTTTTGTACAAACTTATTAATATGGTAAACGGAATGTTGTAACTAGTATGAAATTTATGACCAGCAAATGTTGTAGTTGCGTGTTAAGTATCTGGCTGGATAAATAAATGTTTGGATTTTTGCGATTATTTTTTAAGACGGGTCGTAAAGTTTCGTTCTTCGTTCCGTCGTCGACCCTATCTATGTTTCTATGATGGCCCAAGAACACGCCCATTCTTCAGTCGTAGAGAGACTTTCAGTTGACAAAAAGCTCGAACGTAATTGACTTTTTTCTTAACAACTGCAGGAAAAAAAAAATCCGATCCAATTTATCGTAATCGATTAGTTAACATGTTGGTTAACCGTATTCTGAAACACGGAAAAAAATCTTTGATATTTTCAGTATGAAGTGCTTGCATTGGGGAGTCCACAAGTTCAAGTACTAGGAATGGAGCCACCCTTGGTATAGAAAGCTTTTTACCAATGTAAATTCGGAATAGAACGCTTCACTCTTCACAGTAAGACTTCCTAACCTGAAACTAAATTAATCCGGTCTTAAAAAAATGAATCACCTCCTCAAAATATTAGATTAAAAGTTACAAAAGGATTTGAGTTTTCGAAAAATATGTATTGGTTAGATAATCAGTGACATAAACTGATGGGTGTTGAGAGCACATTGATGTATAAGAGAAGTATATATATCTACTAATTAAATAGTAGGTCATAATCATATTATTACTAGTTTACTATACAAAATCACTGAACCTCTCCTAGATCGCCGACTTGGCATTACTGCCTCTTCTTCTTTGTGGAGTGTCTACTCCAATCCGGTCGAGACCCTAAGTTTGTTCTTCATACATCAAACGGAGATGGCGAAGAGGAAAGAAAGATTGGTGAATCTATTGGAAAAGCCAAAGCATTCCTTGGACAGCAATAGGGATGTTAGCGCAGCCAAAAATGACCGTAGTGCCGCCACTGTGCGGCGGCTCGCGATGTATAATATTAGGCTGAAGCGAAATCCTTAGGGTCACATAATAAAGCATGACTTACAATCAAAGGAACTGCCATCAACAAGGATACAATCAGATCGTCGTTGGTTTGGTATGTTCCAAAAAGTTTCACACTTTTCACTTCTATGTTCTAACTAATTACAAAATATAATCTTTTTCTTCCCAACAAAGATAATTTGTAGTACGTCTTGTAGTTTGTGTTTCTGAAGATTAATTTAACAAAATAACTTAATTTGGTTTTTGAAATGTAGTAGCATTTTATAGTAGTATATTTATTCGTATTTATGGTTTGCTATCTTCAATTATTTAAGAAAAACAATCAAAACAGCTCACTATTATTTGACAAAAAATGAATATTATAGCTATTATTCTAGAAAAAGATATTAAAAAGCTAATATAAATTATATTCATTAATCAAAATAATATTAAACTTGTACTAATTGTACCACCCTTAAACAAATATATTAACCTTGAGACAAAAACAAAGTATAATCCCAAAAGCAGGATTTGAGGAAATATATTGTACTATTTTGTGAAACTCAATCATAGTATACCAAAAGCATAAATAAGCTAAAGTTAGAGTACTTAACTGTAATTTTCGAAACCAACAATTTTACCCATTGAAAACCTAGGTTTTAGCTCATAAGCGAGCTCTGTCAAGATCCCTAGATCGCCGACTTGGCATTACTGCCTCTTCTTCTTTGTGGAGTGTCTACTCCAAACCGGCGGAGACCCTAAGTTTGTTCTTCGTACATCAAACGGAGATGGCGAAGAAGAAAGAAAGATCGGTGAATGTATCGGGAAAGCCAAAGCATTCCTTGGACAGCAATAGGGATGTTAGCGCAGCCAAAAATGGCCGTAGTGCCGCCACTGTGCGGCGGCTCAAGATGTACAATACTAGGCCGAAGCGAAATCCTCAGGGTCACATAATAAAGCATGACTTACAATCAAAGGAACTGCCATCAACAAGGATACAACCAGATCGTCGTTGGTTTGGTATGTTCCGAAAAGTTTCACACTTTTCACTTCTATGTTCTAACTAATTACAAAATATAATCTTTTGCTTGCCAGCAAAGATAATTTGTAGTACGTCTTGTAGTTTGTGTTTCTGAAGATTAATTTAACAAAATGACTTAATTTGGCTGCTGAAATGTAGTAGCATTGGCACTGGTTTTTTCTTAGATCATGTACTCTATTATGTATCTCCTTGTACTGTAAATCATAAGCTTTTTTGGACTTCAAATATTTGAAGTTTACTACTGCATTTCAGGCAGAATGCTAACAGTTAGGTTTTCAGTTGCTATTTGTACTGTGAATTTTATTTCACATAGCAGGAAAAGAAAATGTTCTCCAGCTATTTGCGGATTGGAGATTATATTTTTATATTTTTTGTATACTATAGTTACTTGTGACAAGTTGAAGTTTGTAATGACTTGACATGGAAAATACAATGCCTAAGTTCTATCCCTTGAGGGATATCCTCTTTTTATGATCTTTTGTTCATTTCATCGTCAAATACACTATGCCTATATCCTAGTTGAACTGATTTCGAAGGCAATTGTTTCCCCCTCTTTTGTTTTCGTTTTTCCAAAAACGATTTGGTGTGGGGAGGGAAAGTGTCACATAAGTTTCCCCATTCCCGAGTGACCTTCCCGGGCCGAGGCCCCCCTCAATGGGTTCTAATTCTAAGAAGGGGGGCAGTGCCCTGAATCTTTGTGCAGGGAAAAACTCATAAATCTCCCCTAGAAATGTAACTTTTTATCCTCTTTTTGAGACAAATAGTTGAAGAAGGAATGTGGATTTTCAGATGAAGTGGGGCAGATATAGGTGATAAAGAGGCTCGTGAGGATCTCCAATTATTGAGTTCATTGCTCTCCCAAAGGACCATGTGATCTGCTTAAAAATCTATGTCATGTCATTTTCCACCTTACACGACAAGGCATTTTTTGTACAAACTTATTAATATGGTAAACAGAATGTTGTAACTAGTATGAAATTTATGACCAGCAAATGTTGTAGTTGGGTGTTAAGTATCTCAAGTTCAAGTCCTAGGAATGGAGCCACCCTTGGTATAGAAAGCTTTTTACCAATGTAAATTCGGAATAGAACGCTTCACTCTTCAAAGTAGGACTTCCTAACCTGAAACTAAATTAATCCGGCCTTAAAGAAATGAATCTCCTCCTCAAAATATTAGATTAAAAGTTACAAAAGGATTTGAGTTTTCGAAAAATATGTATTGCTTAGATAATCAGTGACATAAACTGATAGACAGTGGTGGGTGTTGAGAGCACATTGATGTATAAGGGAAGTATATATATCTACCAATTAAATAGCAGGTCATAATCATAATATTACTAGTTTACTACACAAAACATGTTGTTTCTTTGTCCCCTTCACTTGTTTTTTCATTCAGTCATAAACTTGTACATGCCAAAGATAGGCGCCATCACTAGTAAATGTTTCAAATAGAAAAATAAAAATCAATTCCCTCTCGTGTTTTAAAAATTCATACTAGTACTGTAGTTCTTGTAGTTTGTGTTTCTGAAGATTAATTTAACAAAATGACTTAATTTGGTTGCTGAAATGTAGTAGCATTGGCACTGGTTTAGGGGGGAAGTGTTAATACCGTTATAGATTGAGTATTATTGTTGAAATTCAGCTGAAATTTTGGATTTTTACTGTTAAAAATATCATCTCTGGTCAGTTAATGCTTCTTTTGTGTATGGACAAATTGTGGCTGAACTATGTTCAAAATAATTGAATCTGGAATTGATTTTCCGACTTCACAGGTAATACTCGTGTGGTCAACCAGAAGGAACTGGAGTTCTTTAGAGAAGAGCTCCAAACTCGGCTTTCCAGTAACTACAATGTTATATTAAAAGAAAGGAAGTTGCCAATGTCCCTTTTAAATGATCATCAGAAGGTATGGAGGGTACTTTTCCCTTGGCCTTAACATTTAACTACTTGTTCTTTTGTTCCTGCTGAATCAAGCTGAATCTCCTAACTCAGCTCACTGTTAATGCGCACACATTTTTGTATGACTTGTGTTTTTAGTATAACTTGGCAAATTGAGGCTAAATCTTGCTGCTTTTTGCTTGATTCTGTTTGCTAATTTTGTTCTCTTTTTCTCTTTTAATGAAAGCAAGTAAAAGTTCATCTTCTTGACAATGAGCCTTTCGTTGATGCCTTTGGACCAAAAACAAAGAGGAAACGCCCCAAACTTATGGCATTAGATTATGAAGCTCTAGCTAAGAAGGCTGATGTGTCTCAAGGTATGTATTGAGAAGTATCTCCTCACTGCTAAAAATTCATGTAAAAGTTGCTCTTTGTTTGCTTAAGCACTTAAGTAGCTGTTTACTTCAACAAAACTTGGTTTTGAATTTTTGGCAGATGATTTTGAAGACAAACATGGTGCTAGCACCTCCATGGATGAAAATGTAGATGGATTCAGAGATCTTGTCAGGCACACAATGTTTGAGAAAGGACAAAGTAAACGAATTTGGAGCGAGCTTTACAAAGTCATAGACTCTTCTGATGTCGTTGTTCAGGTTTGTTTCGTGGCTTTAAACTCCTGTTATTTCTAATATCTAAAATGGAGGATGTTATTTGTCGTTGATGTTCTTCGAACTAAAAGCTTTTCTGGTGAAAAATGCAAATTTCACTTGTAGCCAAGTGTAAAACAACCACATCGTACCAGGCTCAACTTGTCTGCACTGATTTTTTCCTTGTTGGTTATTTGGTGGACCCATGAAGTTCCAGTTAGTGTAGAAGATTGAATGTCGTTCTTAGAGAATCGTGTTATGTTGTAGATTCTATACTTCGTGGTCTGCTGCTTAATTACAAGATAGTTCCCCAGTATTAAGAAAATTGTTGACCTTATTCAAAACAACATAATAGATGGGATATTTTAGATGAAAGGGATAATGCTGGCAACAACCAGAGTGTAACGTTCTGATGTAGTTTTCTCTGTCTGACTAAGGCGGAGAGTATAGGATATTTTAGATGAAAGGGATAATGCTGGCAGTCGTAGCTTACTGTGGTTAACCTGGATTGCAGGTTCTTGATGCCAGAGACCCCTGTGGTACAAGGTGCTACCATTTGGAGAAACATTTGAAAGAAAATTGCAAGCATAAACATATGGTCCTTTTGCTTAATAAGGTTTGCTATTTTTATCAACATAATAGACAGTTTTTCTTAATTATATATTTCCGTTTCCCCCTTCGGCCTCTCCCTCTTCAAGCCGTATTTGCTTCTTTTTTGGGCGTCAGTTTTAACTTCAGGACTTGTCCCAATTGATAATTTCTTCTGCCTATATAGTGTGATTTGGTCCCTGCTTGGACAACAAAGGGATGGCTTAGAGTGCTCTCCAAGGAATATCCAACTTTGGCATTTCATGCGAGTGTCACCAAGTCCTTTGGAAAGGTATCTTGTAGTATTTCTGGTCTTGCCCCACCTCTGAATACAGACATACACTCAAGCACCATAGTGGTGTGTAAAATTATGGCTAATTGTGCATCCATGTGCTTTTGCCTCTTGTGGGTAACTTTTTTATGTTACTTATTTTGTTTTCTTCTGTGTTCAGGGTTCTCTTTTGTCAGTGCTGAGACAATTTGCTCGATTAAAGAGCGATAAGCAAGCAATCTCTGTTGGTTTTGTAGGCTATCCCAATGTTGGCAAGTCATCAGTTATTAATACATTGCGCACAAAGAATGTAAGTTTTTCCATATATTCTTCTACCTTTTCCAGGCTATTGTAATCTTCTTTGCTCTTTTATTTCTGTACTGAGACAGTTTGCAATTTGTCTCCTTGAGAATCGTTTTTTCCGTCATACTTCTTTGTTAGACATGATTGGTAAATTGCACAATTTGTAACTTCACTTTTTGCTCTATCTTAATTTGATTCTTTGCCTGATATAATTCTTCATTGTGATAAATTGTGATTGTCATTCAAGCTGTTCCCAAATTTGATTTTAGCTTATCAAGTGATGCTGCTTTTAAAAAGATCATGCTGGATGAGTAAACTTTATGTTCCAGAATCCAGACTAAATTCTCGAGTATCAGATATTTATACAGCTCTAGAACTTGATGGCAGTTGCTTTTTCTTGTCACCTGTACTTGGCTTCTAAAAAGTCAAATCTTGTGAAATGAAATCTCACTTTGAGTACTATGCTCAGACAACCACATACATTTTGATTTGGTAGTGGAACTAACCTTTGCTCCTTTCCTTTGGAATAGGTTTGCAAGGTGGCTCCTATCCCAGGAGAGACTAAAGTGTGGCAGTACATTACACTCACAAAGAGGATCTTCTTGATTGACTGTCCTGGTGTAGTCTATCAGAATCATGACTCCGAAACAGATATAGTCTTGAAGGGCGTGGTATGTTTCTTCTTCTTTACTTTATTGGGCTTGTGCTTGTAACTTGTCAAAGTCGAGCTATAATTCTTGGTTTCTTTTTTTTTTAGGGAAAAGGGTCAAATATGCCTCTGAACTTTGCAAAAATGTCTAGATATACCCTCCGTTTGTAGTTTAGCTCACTCACGCCCTCGCTGTCTACATTTTAGCACATATATACCCTTTCCAGCGTTAGTTGCTTTGTTGGAAAATAACTAGCTCTTATTTTTATATTACACTTGCAATTGCCAAATCCTCATTTAGTTGACACATGACATTTATATTAAATAATAAATGCAACCAGTTTAATATTTTAGAATATCCAACCCATCATTTTAAATTCGACCCAAAATATTCCCTTTAACCCATTATCTTCAAAAGCCCTAAATTGGGTCATTTCTTCTCCACCAAATCCTCCAATCCTCTTCATTTCTCCATAAAAAATGAAGAGGATTGGAGGATTTGGTGGGGAAGAAATGACCCAATTTAGGGCTTTTGATGATAATGGGTTAAAAGAATTTTTTTGGGTCGGATTTAAGATCATGGGTCGGATATTCTAAAATATTAAAATGGTTGAATTTAGTATTTAATATAAATGCCGTGTGTCAATTAAATGAGGATTTGACAATTCCAAGTGTAATATAAAAAAAGAAAGAAAAAGAGCTAGTTATTTTCCAACTAACGCTGAAAGGGGTATATATGCGCTAAAATGTAGACGGCGAGGGCATGAGTGAGCTAAACTACAAATGGAGGGTATATTTAGACAGGAGCATATTTGACCCTTTTCCCTTTTTTTTAACCTATTGCTTTACTTTTAGTTTCTCTTGTTGATTTAAGGCATAGGTGGCCTGATGTTGCCTAGATAATCTTGCTTGCAAAATTTATGGTTCTCAATAGAGAAAAATACCAGAGATGTGTTCTTACAGGGATTTGAGATCAAATATCCTACTGTGTTCATTTTTTTAAAGTACTTTTATTTAGTTTTCCTGATTGCGCTTATTGTTGGCATTTTTTGAATTAAAAATTTGGTCATGAATTTTAATTTAGGCTACTAGGACAGCACTTCTAAGACTGGCATACAAAGGATCATCTCATATAGTTATGATGTCATGAATACATTTGGATAGGGGAAGATGAGAACCAAATCAATTGCAGTCATGCTGTTGTATGGATGCTGTCTTCCCCACTTTGGAACTTAGATGACATTGCTCCAAAAGAGGTCCTGCTCGAGCTATTAAGGAGGGAGAGGAGTTTTGAGCTGCCTGAACTCTAGTCCAAACTTGCTAAGAGTTGTGCTATAATTCTGTTTCCAGTTGGATATGTAATACACCATGAACTGGGATGTACTAGTATCAATAAAGAAAGATTTATCATCTATTACCTTAATAAAAGAATTGAAAGATTTATCATCATGTTGTATAAGATATCTTCCCTTCATTACAGATTCCTATGCCTCCACTCTCAGTTGATGTAATATCTTCTTTGTCTATTTCCTCTATGGTGTAAGCATTAGGTTCTTTGACTGACTTCCTCAAAATTTGGGGTTCTATCTCCAGGTACGAGTGACAAACCTGCCTGATGCTTCTGAACACATTGGCGAAGTGCTGAATCGCGTTAAGAAGGAGCATCTTGAAAGAGCTTATAAGATAAAGAATTGGTAAATTTTCTTATCATTTGATTTTATTTGTAGATTTCCTTAAGTACTCAGCAGGACGTTCTTCTAGTTTGTTTACCCTGCTTCCTCGTAGATAGAAATGGAAACAGTGTAGTTGTATCTGCTTCATCATTTGTTCTATTATATATATGTACATCTGATCAATCATTTCACCTAGGAAAATGAGAATCGTGTATGTTTTCGGCAGTTTGTGTTGACACCCCCAAAAAATCCACATCTAGAATCTATCTTCTGCTTAAATGATTTTAGTGATATTCCAGGGTTGACGACAATGACTTTCTTCAACAGCTATGCAAGTCAACAGGCAAACTTCTGAAGGTAAATTGAAAATTTATAACTTGATAATAATATTTTGTGATATTTAACCTTTTGTCTCTCATGTATGATATGTTTTGTGATGTTTGTCAGCTCATATAGGACAATAACTTAAAATGATTCTTTTGATGTTCATTAGTTCATGTAGGACTAAGTGAAGCTCACTAGACGAACACTTGGTAGTCAAGATTAAAGTTATGTAGCAATTATTCTGTGCTATTGTTGGACAAAATAATTGAGAACTCAGTTGGCCTCTGATAGGTGTTAATTGTGAAGTAGCGCTTTCAGGTTGAGAAACGATTTTCTAAATGAGAAAAAAATCATAATGTTGCTTTGAACCGTACTGCCAGAATTGTGAACAGGGGGGGCGTGGGACGGAAAGGCAGAGTTAGATTATCCTCTTTGTTGCTTCAGTATTCTTTAGAGATAGCTGTCTGTAAAAAAGTGGATGTTGACACCATAGTTGCACCAGTTAAAAGAAATTGCATGATGTCAGTATTTTGGGTTACTGGGTCAAGGGAATCTCAACCTTGCATATATCTTTATTCTACGGGGATGTACGATAAAATCTATATTTGTTACCAACACGTTTAGGGATTGACATATTTGACCAATTGGGTTACAATTCAGCAATGTGCTTAACATCCTTCAACTGGGTGTAAACTTTTCTTTTATTTAATGCTTATGGTTGTCCACAGATTAGTGATAGACTATAATTGATATAATCTTGTTTGTGCTATCCAGGGAGGCGAACCTGACTATAAGACTGCTGCCAAGATGATTCTCCATGATTGGCAAAGAGGCAAAATTCCTTTCTTTGTTCCACCTCCAAAGCTGGACGATGACGCCTCTGATGAGCAAAGTGAAGTTGCCTCTGAGGCAGACAGAGTCGTGGATGACGATCAGGCCACCGCTGCTCTAAAAGCTATTGCTGACGTTGTTTCATCACAACAACTGAAAGAAGTTCCTGTTCAGGAGGAACTATTCAGTAAGGCTGAATTGTTGGGTGAAAATTGAAATGGGCGATCGGATCATCTTTTAGACTTGTAATGGTTGTAGCACCCTCAAAGTCAGCAGCCATTGCACAGTTCTAAAATTGAGTTTTTCTATATCATTCTTATATCTTTAATTAAGGTCCATGGCTTTCCAAGAGTTTTTTTAGTCCTAGTAGAGATTGATATGCATGTCGAAAATATAGATGTCTCATATTTTGTTTTAATGTTTATTTCGAATTTTGTTTTGTATACGGTAATGAATTGGTATGGGCTTGAATGAAAATGATTCATATTGTCAATCCCAACTTAGTTAAGATAAAAGCTTGTTCCCTTTTTATATGAGGTATACGATATTTTGTCCATCTAACTATTCTTTTCAAGTTTTTATACTATGACACATGACATGACCCGCTATTTGATCATTCAAAAAGGGGAGGAATTTAGTCATAGTTGAAGTCTAAGTTTGAGACACATGGCTTTCTAAGTTATTGCGATGTATTCTCTTGGTTAGTTTCCGGACTCGTATGTTTTACTTTTCTGTGCCAATTAAATGATAACTTTTAAGTACACTTTACAAGACCCCTCTATTGTTATTTGGTAGGCATATGGACGAGCATTTCACTTAAAATTTTGATGGACGAGCATTTCACTTAAAATTTTGGTGGACTTGGAAGCCTATAAGTGGGGCCTCAATTTGAATGTATATTTACAAGCACAGGTACTTAATAATTATTTGTAGTACGTCTTGTAGTATATTTGAATGTATATTTACAAGCACAGGTACTTACAAGCAAAGATAATTTGTAGTACGTCTTGTAGTTTGTATTTTTGAAGATTAATTTAACAAAATGACTTAATTTGGTTCCTGAAATATAGTAGCATTGGCACTGGTTTAGGGGGGAAGTATTAATACCGGTATGGATTGAGTATTAATGTTGAAATTCAGCTGAAAATTTAGATTTTTACTGTTAAAAATATCATCTCTGGTCAATTAATGCTTCTTTTGTGTATGGACAAATTGTGGCTGAACTATGTTTAAAATAATTGAATTTGGAATTGATTTTCCGACTTCACAGGTAATACTCGTGTGGTCAACCAGAAGGAACTGGAGTTCTTTAGAGAAGAGCTCCAAACTCGGCTTTTCAGTAACTACAATGTTATATTAAAAGACGGGAAGTTGCCAATGTCCCTTTTAAATGATCATCAGAAGGTATGAAGGGTACTTTTTCCTTGGCCTTAACATTTAACTACTTGTTCTTTTGTTCCTGCTGAATCAAGCTGAATCTCCTAACTCAGCTCATTGTTAATGCGCACACATTTTTGTATGACTTGTGTTTGTAGTATAACTTGGCAAATTGAGGCTAAATCTTGCTGCTTTATGCTTGATTATGTTTGCTAATTTTGTTCTCTTTTTCTCTTTTAATTAAAGCAAGTAAAATTTCATATTCTTGACAATGAGCCTTCGTAGATGTCTTTGGACCAAAAACAAAGAGGAAACGCCCCGAACTTATGGCATTAGACTATGAAGCTCTAGCTAAGAAGAAAGAGAGGTTGGTGAATGTATCGGGAAAGTCAAAGCATTCCTTGGACAGAAATAAGGATGTTAGCGCAGCCAAAAATGGCCGTAGTGCCGCCACTGTGCGGCGGCTCAAGATGTACAATACTAGGCCGAAGCGAAATCCTCAGGGTCACATAATAAAGCATGACTTACAATCAAAGGAACTGTCATCAACAAGGATACAATCAGATCGTCGTTGGTTTGGTATAATTCAAAAAGTTTCACACTTTTCACTTTTATGTTCTAATTAATTACAAAATATAATCTTTTACTTGCCAGCAAAGATAATTTGTAGTACGTAATTAAACAACTATTATATTTACCAGCTGCTTTCACTTGCATGTCCTTTTAACGTGAGATACCCTCCCAATGAATTTGCAAATGATGACTAATAGTATATAAGTAGTTGACACAGTTCCATAGTTGCTTTAAAGCATATTCTAATTATACACCTACTAAACCTTACCAGAGTAACAAACAAACTTTGTCCAACTTGCCATACCCCACATTACTCGGCCATTATTCAGTCCCTTCTTTCAACACCATTCTTGGATTACTATTCTACATATTTAACGCTTGAGAATTTAAATTTTATAAATTTGAAACTTAAATTTTTTTGTAAATTATTGAATTCTAAACTAATAATATATTTATATTTAACGAATTTCATAAAATAAATACATAATTTAAGTTAAAATTATTGAATATAGCTGAACAAGTAATCAAGTCATACCTCCATCGTCTCTATACGTGAACAAAAAATATCTTAATAAAAAACGTGTTATCCTCTTTAGTGATTCTATCTGACATTAATACAAAATCAAATAGTGAATTTCACATAAGAAAAAAAAATCTAAGAGGACTATTGTCACTACTCCCTCATCACCACTACCAAATCACCACCACAAACCAAAGGGAAAAATAAGCTGCCATTTATAATCAATGGCCTCTCACTAAAGCTCCTCAAACTTCCATTTTTTCCCCTCATTCTGTAATTATAAGCTATGTTCCTCAACTGTTTCTCCTTCTTCTTCTTCTTTACTGTTTTCTACATCTGTACCAATCTAACTGTAATACCTGCCTTTCCAGTTTTACCCGAACCCGACCCGACCCAACCCAATCCCCAAACATTCTCGCTAGCCCCTTCACAGCCAGCAACAATCCCTGCTTTCCCAGAACAATCTAACTTCGACAGCTGTCCTCTGGACATACCAGAGGAGCTTTACAAAGGGATAAAATCATCCTGCAGGTCCAATAATCATTCGGGTCAAACAAACCCGACCCGTTGCTGCCCGGTTCTCGCTGCATGGCTCTACGCTGCCTACTCGAGAACCGCGCTACACAGAGCCATTGCAAAGTTCCCACAATACTCAACGCCCGTTGAAATGCCTGTGCTCCCTGATGATTCTGAGACTTGTGTGGATTCTTTTGGAAAGGCTTTGGAAAACAGGGGAATTGAGTTGGTGAAGCCGAATGACACTTGTGATATGGTTTATTGTTACTGTGGCGTTAGGCTGCATCCACTTAACTGCCCGGACAAATTCGCGGTGAATTCGCACGGAGAATTGGTTGGTGGTGAGAGTGTGAAGAGATTAGAGAGAGATTGTTTTAGCAGTAATGGATATGCTGGTATAGCTGGTTGCTCCAAATGCTTGAACACTCTTTATTTGGTAAGTGTTGTTTGGCTTGTATTTAGTAACAGAGTAAAAGAGCTGTTGTAATATATATGTTGAAATAGTCTGATACTTTTTTATGTAAGGCTTTTTCGTATGATTGCTTTCTTTATCATTTGAATTCTCTTGGTGAAAATCCTGGTTATGCTGCTGTTGTAGCTTGTCGGTATAGTCTAGGGGTCAACTGTTCGGAGTAAGAGTGAAAAGAACTAAAGAAGTTGCTTCAATGTGGAGGGGACTGGAAAGTTGTTTTTGAATTGAATTATGGTGTGTTTTGGGTTAATAACTTAATATATAATATCAATCAACTATACATCAATACAAAACTACTTGAGTCAGGCTATAGTACTAATTATTTAGGAGATTCATATTTATTGACTACTTGTATGCTAACATCAAGCTTCCATAACACATGATCCTCTTTCTTTAGTTGGATTTAAGACTGGTTTTGGGCGATGTTAGTAGATTAATGAAAGAACTTAGAAGAGAATTGATGCATGTAGTGTTTACTCTACTACAATATGCTCTAAAACTAATGACCAACAAGGACTTATGTTCGTTTGCCACACGCTTCCCTATATGGCATATTTATAAGATACACATTTATATGCTACCCCTGTGATTCATTAAGTTGTGTCGTGCCACTATTCCAGTGCAATTGTCTACACTAGGCATAGAAGATAGGTGATCAGTAGATATCACCAGCAGTTTGTCTTAGGTAGTCAAACTAGCATGAATTAAAGATCTGATCTGATATATACGGCATTGATAAATGTTACGCAAAGTGATTGTTTACAAAGCAACCTCTGGGTGATCAGTCGTTTTAAGGTTAGTATCCTACTCGTGACCGTGTGGAGATGCTCTTCTTTATGCCTTCTTTAGTTCCTGTGCTGTAGATGAACAAAACTTTATCTTGCAACTTCTTTTGGGGGCTGGAAAATGAATTAGAAAATAAAAGGTATCAAGTCTCATTGGAAATATTGGAGACTGTCGAACTGTGTTCACATAATGAACCTTTAGATGGTTCTGTTTAACCATTAGATTTCCATGAAAGCAATATGCAAAAGTTAAACCTTGCTGATACTTGGCTGGATTGTCTATATTAGGTGGGATACGATTCAATTATATTTGACAATAACCTTACTTAGTCCATATGTTATTTGCCCTGTGCTTTGATTAGTTGTCTCCTTTTATTAATTTTGCCATTAAACTTGTAATTTTCATCTAACCTTGGGGTCAACAGTAGCTCATGATTTCTGCTAGGAAGCATGTTGAAGAGGGTATTTTGTCAATAACGATCGAGCATATATGTCTAACCTGAGTAAAAAGTTTTGCACTATCAAGTGAAATATTTTGCTTATTCTCTAATAAGTTGAAATATATCTGCAGCTCAGTGACAGCAGATTGGAAGATACAAGCATAACAAATGATAGAAGTAGCAAATTGCACAGCAGGGGTTGCCAAATGATGGGTTTAACTTGGCTTCTTAATAAAAATACATCTGGTTATATTCATACAGTTTCTGCTGTTTTAAGGGCACTAATGATGAGCGAAGATGGTTCTGATCCTCAGTCGTGCACGCTTAACAGTGACGGCTTGCCACTTGCAGTCGACTCCTCAGATATCAACGATCAATCTTCTGCGACTTTTCTTCAGGCATCAGTTTACTGTTACCTCCTACCATTTGTTTTGGCATACATAAACTACATTGCATTGTTTTCAAAATTTTACTGTAGTTAATCTCCAAAAGACTTGTTGTTCCGTGTACTCGGAAAGTACTTCTGATTCAAATGTCACCTAGAGTAAATCCGTTCCTCTGTATTCATTGATTCAGGTTCGCGAAATTGTAATTAATTTTGGTTATGTAAGACTCTTGAGAAATGAATGGAGCCTTCATTTGTAAGAGTTAAAACTAACATGTATATTCATAATTTTATTAAGTAGTAGCTTTTTGCCCAAAGAAATTTCCTTTTTTTTGGAAAGGAAGGAATGCAGGGAATTTTGGCTTGGGGCACTGTTAGGCTCATCTCTCTGAGTCCGAGCGGTTGAACTCCTTTCTATCAATCAATCAATCAATAGTGATATCTCACTTGCTTTCAAATGCGATATGAGCTCTGCTAACTTCCTTTTTCTCGGGCCGACTTCATACATTCTTTTACTTATAGAAATAGTCATGCCAATCTTCTCGGTAAAGAAGAACTCTTTCGCACGATCTTAAGAGAGCCTAGTTCCTTCTCTCACTTTGGAAAGATTTTTCCGTATTTTCTTATGATGACCTGGTCGAGAGAGTAGCTCTTAATTTTCAATGACATGTTTTGAACTGCGAAAAACAATGCAGAAGTCCTGGTACTTTGTCGACTTTCAAAGTCATCCAATATGGATACTTCTGTGTACTATGGTTGGAAATTTGATAGTAGTATGAATTTTTCTTTATCTAACTTAAAATATGTTACAAGAGCTAGGGGTGGCAAATTCAATCCAAATCCATTTGATCCGTTCAAATTTTAATAGGTTAGGCATGAGGTATACTATTATAAATAGGCGAGTTTGGGCACAACCTATCTTAACTCATGACAAAAAACTAGCCCAGATTCAATTCATGAAACAACTCAAATTCAACCCATCACTATCATGCCTTCAACCCCAATAATTTGAAGAAAATAGCTCTGGTTTCTTTTGAACAGTATTTGAAGACTCCGGATCATGACCCTGACTCGGGACCTTACTCCCGATCCAAAATATGACCCGTGACCCGATATCAATACGGAATATGAATCTCGTCACGTCTCAAAATACGATACTGACAAACCTGGACCCGAGACTTGATCTAGAACAGAATTCAGAATTCGATCCTAACCACAACCTGACCCTCAACATGACTCTGACTCTGACTCGAGACCTGAGTCCTAAACTTAACCTGAACCTGGAAGTAATAGGTTCAGATAAACCCGATACCTCAAGGTTATATCCTTTTTTGCCTAAACTAATATTAACGCAAAATAAAAAGGGATAATTATTGTTATACCCCCTAAAAATGAAACTATTTACCATTGGATACCCCATTACTTTCATACCCCTTGTTTTTAACTATCTCGCGCATTTAATACCATGAGAGTATATAATATTCTCTGATGTTATCAAGCAGTTTCGCTGAATCACCGTCTCTTCCTTCTTGATACTATCAGAGTATAATATATTTTGATAATATCAAGAAGAAATTGCTTGATACCATCATAGTATAATATACTCTGATGGTATCAAAGAGGAACAAGGGAAGGGGCACTGGCATAAATACACGTTTGATACCATGAGAGTATATATATATTCTTATTATATCAAGAAGAAAGAGACAGTGCTTCAGCGAAACTGTTTGATACCATCAGAGTATATTATACTCTGATGGTATCAAAGAGGAACAGTGATGTTGACGTTAGCATGACGTCATACGCGAAATTAAAAGGGAAAAAAGTGAGGTAAGAGGGTAAATAGTTTAGGTTATGAGTCTATTAGGGATGAATAATTTGGATTGGATCCAAGGATAAATAGTTTCACAATTGATCTATTAGGTGTAATTTTCTAACATAAAAGAAAATAATTAAAATATGTAAAACTTGTTAAGGAGTAGTGAATGTCCATTTCCAGATCCACTAATTAGCAAGTTGACACGTTGCTCAACTTGTCTTCTCCTCTTATTACTATATATATGTGGTCATTCTTGGTATGTAAAAGAAAACAGAACACAAAGAAAGCATAATGTACACATACGGCAATTCCTCTCTTTCTCTCTTTTGTTTCTTTCTCTCACTATCTCCGTTTCTAATCATTTTGCAAAATTTATTTATTTTTATAACACGTTATAAATACGAGCCTCTGTCGCTTTGAGATATATTTTTAGAATGTAACAAAAAGGGTAAGAATTTTTTTTTTTAAAATGTCTAATATTTCAAAACTTGAATTTGTTGTTCTTAATATTTCTGGAAAAAACTACTCATCATGGGCACTTGATGCCAAAATTCATTTAGAATCGATGGGTCTGGCAGACACCATCAAAGATGAAAATATGGTATCTAGTCAAGACCGTGCAAAATCCATGATATTTCTCCGCCGCCATCTTGACGAGGGGCTAAAATTACGTGGAAAGTTTTATCACTATCTCATTTTGATCCACGTACCCGCACATGTGAGCAGGAGGTCCAGAAGATCATCCACTTACAGAAAATAGCAAATCAAATGTCAGATGCATTTACTGATTTGAAACGGATAACTAAGTCATATATCCCTACAGTAAATGTGCCTATCCGAATTGATGTCCCTAAATGACCATCTACTAGTATCATAACTTATGAATCTCAAACACGTTTGTAGCGTAGTAGACCATTGGGTTCAAAGGATAAAAATCCTAGAAATAAGAGCGTAAGGAATAATAAAGATGATACTACACAAGAATCTCCTCAATAAAGTCAAGATTTGAGTAATCTTGATATTCCTGAGGAAATCAGTGAACCTGAGACTCAAGTGAATGAAGAACTTTCAATAAGTTCTATCGGTGATGAGATAAATTTAGACCGATCAAAAATTACGGTGGATAATATTTTTGCATATAATATTGCAATTAACCTAATGCAAGATAGGGAAAGTCTTGAGCTTAAATCCATCGAAGAATGTCGACGTAGATGTGATTGGTCCGAATGACAAAAGGCAATTCAATTAGAATTAGACTCACTTGCTAAATGTGAGATTTTTGGACCTGTAGTCCAAACTTTTGAAGGTGTAAAACCAGTTGGCTATAAATGGGTTTTTGTGCGAAAACGAAATGAGAGAAATAAAATTGTAAGATACAAGACACGCTTTGTTGCACAAAGATTCTCTCAAAGACCCGGGGTCAACTATGAAGAAACATATTCACTTGTTATGGATGTAATAACATTTTGATATCTCATCAGTCTAGCTGTACATGAAAATCTTGAAATACATTTAATGGATATAGTTATAGCTTACCTTTATGGTTCACATGATAATGAAATTTACATGAAAATCGCAGAAGGATTAAAATTGCCTGAAGCATGTAATAAGTCTCGGGAGATGTACTCAATAAAACTACAAAGATCATTATATGGTCTAAAATAATCAGGACGTATGTGGTATAATCGCCTTAGTGAGTACTTAATAAATGAAGGCTATATAAATGATGTCATTTGTCCATGTATTTTCATTAAGAAAACGGAATCAGAGTTTGTTATACTCGCCGTTTATGTTGATGACATAAATCTTATTGATACTCCTGAAGAGGTCCAAAAGGCGATTGAATATCTAAAGAAAGAATTTGAAATGAAAGACCTTGGAAAGACAACTTTATTTAGGTCTGCAAATTGAACATTTAGCAGACGGGGTCTTTGTCCATCAATCTGCCTACACTGAAAAAATCTTAAAATGATTTTACATAGACAAAGCACATCCATTATGTACTCCAATGGTTGTTCGATCACTTGAAGTGGAAAAAGATCAATTTCGACCTCCAAAAGAGGATAAAGAAATTCTTGGTCCTGAAGTACCATATCTCTGTGCTATTATTGCACTTATGTATCTTGCTAACGCAACTAGGCATGATATAACATTTTCTGTCAATTTGCTAGCAAGGTATAGTTCATCCCCAACGCGAAGTCATTGGAACGGTATCAAACATATTTTGCGATACCCGAAGGGTACTATTGATATGGGTTTGTTTTATACTGACAAAGGTTGCGCAGACTTTATTGGTTGTGCAGATGTAGGTTATTTATCAGACCCACATAAAGATCGATCTCAGATAGGCTATCTATTTACATACGGAGGAACGGCTATATCATGGCGATCTACAAAGCAGTCTATTGTTGCTACTTCTTCAAATAATGCTGAAATAATAGCAATTCATGAAGCAAGTAAAGAATGTGTGTAACGCCCCTAATTATTTAAGCTAATTTTTGCATTAAAGTGGTTATTTCTTGATGATATGATCAACTGCTACTGACTCGAATTTTGTTACGAAAAAAAAAATGTTTTTGTTTAGCTATATTTTCGGGTGATCAGACTTGGGGAGGTCATAAACCCATTAGAATTTGGAAATTTGGGAAAATTCATAAAATAAAAGTTGTAGATAATTGAAATACCTTTCCAATCATAGGTCGTGGGATTATAGGAGACATCGGGATAAAAATTTATGGACGTTTTAACGCAGAAGGGTCAAGCAGGGTGATGATTTTGGGCCCAACCCGAATCCAAGTCGGGTCAGGCCCATTTTCTTTGACTTTTAAAGGATAAGTTCAGCTTATCTCTTCCATTTTTAGACCATAAGTTTCTAGAACATCATAGAGAAAGAGAGATCTTCTAGGCTAAGAAGCCATTTTTGACCCAAATTTGAGTCCCGAATTTCGAAACTCGTAAAGAAAAAGGCGTTGCACGTTACGTTGTCTTTACTTTGAGCTAAAAATCAGCTAGTAAGGAGTGTGTTGTCGTATTGCTGCACACCTAAGGTAAGATTGATGTTTTTTTTCTTGTTAACAAGCTTGTTTAGAGATTTAACGGTTTAAAACGGAGGAAGTAAGCGTTGTAAACTTGTTGTTTGCTCTGTTGAGACTTATGGATTTGGGGCTGTTTTGATTGGATTAAATGGGTGGAATTAGTTAAGTTATGATGAAGAATGATTGTTGATAATGTTGTTGATGTTGTTGATAAGTTGTTGTTGTCGAAATTGGGGGACTAAACTTTGTTTGCAAACCCATTTTTGAGATGGTACTGCTGTTAGTGCGTTGATGATATCTTTTTGTACAAAATGAGTTTTGTGTTGATTTCTTTTGGATTGGAAACTTAAGACATAGATCTAAATGTTTTGTGAAGGGAATAAAGTTCAGTTTTGCCGTTTTCAGGTTGCAAACTTAGATACAATCGGATAAGTGTGGCTGTCCAGATTCTCGTTTTTAAGTAGCTATTAGTATTTTGATGATATCTTTTTGTACAAAATGAATTTTGAGTTGATTTCTTTTGGGTTGCAAACTTAAGAAGTATATCTAAAAGTTTTATGAGGGGATAAAGTCCAGTTTTGCTGTTTTGAGTTTCGAAATTTAGATTCAAGCTGTGGTACTTGACTTTCCGAATTTACTGTTTTAGTAAGATAATTCGGGTCGAAACATTCTAGGCTTATTTGCAATAATAAATCTTGTTTTATGTCAATATTATGGATATTTTGGAAAGTTAAATAAGTTATTTAATAGTATTTTCAAGGTTGTTTATATCGTGTGCAAGTTGAGGAACTTGAGACATTTGATGGCCTACGGTTTGAACTTTTGAAGTCGTGTTGGATTGTTGTATGATAAAAGGCTGAGGTTTGTGTATAAACTCTTGTTACCTACTAATATATTGAAAGCCTATCTTGGTATGGTTGCTATTGTCTTAAAATATGTCTTGTCATATTGGTATCTTGGGAAATTTGCAAGACACTTGCTTAACTCGCCCACTTGTACGGATTGCTCGATCACTTGACATTCTTGTGGACCTTGTCCTTCTTGTGGCTGTGACTTTGTCACTATTGGTATGCCTCTTATTTCGGACCCTTTGCCATCTTGATTATGGATTTTTAGTTCGTCTTAAGTATGGAAGTTGTCCATTTTAAGTACGAATTAGGAAGCCATTTTTAATGTAGTTCTTGGTTCTCTTGATTATTGGGTCTTTACCCTTCTTGATACAGGGCTCCGGTCCTTCTTGATACTTGATCATGTTGGTGTGACGGCATGACGTACATATTGGGCGAAACTTGATGCTAAATCTTGTAAATATACTTCTATGAATTATTTACACTTAAGCTTTTACATTTAGAGCTTGATACTCATGATATAGTTGTTGCCTTGTTTTAATTATTATTGTACATTGGTGCGGGTCATGACTTGAAAAGAATATGGTGGAAACCCAAAGGCTTCAAACTTGTAGTTTTACACCACTAAGCTTTATGCTTAGCGATAGTTATTTCTATCGTAGGAAATGTCCGAGAAGAGGCTTGAGGTTGGCCATTGGAGATGAAGTTTTGGGAGCTTAAATGAAGATCACATTTGTATATAGGCATCTATATTTTACAGTATTTTGGGACGTGTATATGATTTATGGGTTGCTTGTATATTTGTATTTATGTACGTATTTCTGAGGGTTGTAACTTAAGGATGGTTGCTTGTTTTGTAAATTTTGGGGTATGTACATTTCTAAGTTTTATGAAGCACTAAATTTTTCCTTTGGAGTTGGAATATTTGAATGAAGCATAAATTATCGTAATACATGAATGTCTCGGAAGCTATTTTTTTAAAACTATTTTGAGAAGTCGCCTGTCCTAAATTGGAATTCTTATTTGATTTAATTGAGATGAAAAAAAAAAATTAGTTGGCGAACAACTTACACCTTTCACTATTTTTTTGGATTATATAAATGGGCCTTACGGAAAGTTATTTGTTTTTGTGTCACGAATTTAATATATATTTTTTTGTAGTAGCATCCTCCCTGGAGGGTCGCTACAATGTGTGTGGTTGAGAACGATGATATAGTTCATCAAAGAAAGATACGGCCTGAAAAATAATGTTAAAGTACCCACAGTTATATTCGAAGACAATGCCGTGTGCATAGCTCAATTAAAAGGTGGCTTCATAAAAGGAGACAGAACGAAACATATTTCACCAAAATTATTCTTCACACATGATCTTCAGAAGAATGGTGATATTGATGTACAACAAGTTCCCATTCAAGTGATAATCTTGCAGATTTATTCACAAAGGCATTACCAATATCAACTTTTGAGAAGCTGAGATATAAGGTTGGAATGCGTCTTCTCCAAAATATCAAATGAAGTTTTCATCAGGGGGAGTAAAATACGCGTTGCACTCTTTTTTCCTTAACCAAGATTTTGTCCCACTAGGTTTTTCTAATAAGGTTTTTAATGAGGCAGCACTCAAGGCGTATTACCAGATATGTGTACTTTTTTTCTTTCACTAGGCTTTTTTCTACTGAATTTTTCCTAATAAGGTTTTAATGAGGCACATTTTACGTGGACATCCAAGGGGGAGTGTTAAGGAGTAGTGAATGTCCATTTCTACATCCACTAATTAGCAAGTTGACAAGTTGCTCAACTTGTCTTCTCCTCCTATTACTATATATATATATGGTCATTCTTGACCATGCTGGTATGTAAAAGAAAACAGAACACAAAGAAAGCATAGTGTACACATATGGCAATTCCCCTCTTTCTCTCTTTTGTTTCTTTCTCTCACTATCTCTGTTTCTAATCATTTTGCAAAACTTATTTATTTTTATAACAAAACTCTACTTTCCTTTAAGTAAACCCAATTTTTAATAAGCACTAATTTATCAAACATCCTTAATTTTTAAAAATCCATCCCACTAGCTCCAAGGCTCCAACCAAACTAACCCTAGAATTTTGTTAGTATACGAGTTGAAAATGAAATTGAATAAGACCATGGTGTTTTTTTTCCTTTTTTCCTTTAAGTTTTAGGATTTTCTTCCCAGAAAATAGGGGTAACAAATAGGGAAAAATGAATATTAGAGTAATAAAAAATATCTAATAGTTTAAGTATGTAAATTAAGTTTGAAACTGATGAAATTCGGGATAAACATAAAAGTGATCACTATACTGAAGATGGGGGGAGATATGGTTGCTACTTAATAAAAAAGTACACATGAATCATCAAAGTCCTACAAATGAAGACTTGATCCTATCAAACATGTTTTCCTAGATAAAAGCCCACACAAGGGCCCAAACACAATAAGCCTACTCAAAAGATCTTTTTTTCTTCATATAGTATCACTGTCCTTGACTCCTTGTTCAGATGTGCTATGCAAGACGTTTAGTAGCCTCTGATTTGATCTTCTAACAGTAAGTCTTAGCCGCTAAATTGCAAACAATGCCAAATTTATGAGATTATTATTTTTAGAAAAAATTATTTAAATATATATTTTATTTTATTATAATCTCTAAAAAAATTTAGCAATTAAAAAAAAATTCAAACATACTCTCTCACTTATACATCACCTTCCCTTTCTCGGATACATCATTCCCCTCTTTGATACATCTCCCCCTTCTCGAATACATCCCTTGCCTACGTATCTGAATGCCCTAGCCCCTCTCTTTTATATCTCTATTCACTCTAGGATACATCCCTTTCCTCTGTATTCGAATGTGTACTGATATATCCGAAAGTCAAGTGATGTATTCGAAATTCATAAATTTTAAAAAAAATTTGTAATTTAAAAAAAATAAAAATAAAAAAATAATTAGCTCATAATACTATGATATTTATGTAAATTACACTTATTTTTATCGGTATAAAGGTACTAATGGGCCTCAGGAGAAGTTGGGTCTTTCATGCGTTAACAACCTGAAATTCAGTACCCAGACCCGTTTGCCTGCCTACCATTCACAGCACTCTAAAAAGCCCTAAAGTATTTTCCCCATATAAATACATCCGCATAAAACCCTAGCTTTCCTCTGCACTTTCATCTCCTCTAGTCTTCAGCCTCTCCGTTCTCTGCCACCAAAGGTGATTTCACGAACGGCCGCCCCCTATCTGATAAAATGTCGCAAGAATCACTAGTCCTCCGCGGCACCATGAGAGCCCACACTGATTGGGTCACCGCCATTGCAACCCCAATTGACAACTCCGACATGATTGTCACCTCCTCCAGGGATAAGTCCATCATCGTCTGGTCTTTGACCAAAGACGGCGCACAATACGGTGTCCCTCGCCGCCGCCTCACCGGACACGGCCATTTCGTTGAAGATGTCGTCTTGTCATCGGACGGTATGTTTGCACTCTCCGGTTCATGGGACGGTGAGCTCCGTTTATGGGATCTTCAAGCTGGTACCACTGCTCGTCGTTTCGTCGGACACACCAAGGATGTTCTCTCCGTTGCATTTTCTGTTGACAACCGTCAGATTGTCTCTGCTTCACGTGACAAGACCATCAAGCTCTGGAACACACTCGGTGAGTGCAAGTACACAATTCAGGAACAGGATTCACACTCTGATTGGGTTTCTTGTGTCCGTTTTAGCCCAAATAATCTTCAGCCTACTATTGTTTCTGGGTCATGGGATCGGACTGTGAAAATCTGGAATCTTACCAACTGTAAGCTGAGGTCAACTCTTGCTGGACACAGTGGGTACGTGAATACTGTGGCGGTGTCTCCAGATGGCTCGTTGTGTGCTAGTGGAGGAAAAGATGGAGTTATATTGCTATGGGATTTGGCTGAAGGGAAGAAACTGTATTCGCTTGATGCTGGGTCCATTATCCATACTCTCTGCTTTAGCCCCAATAGGTATTGGCTCTGTGCTGCTACTGAATCTAGTATTAAGATCTGGGATTTGGAGAGCAAAAGTATTGTGGTTGATCTTAAAGTTGATCTGAAACAAGAGAGTGAAATGTCGGGAACTGCTGCTACCGCTGCTAAAATCAAGGTTTGTTTAATCTTTTTTATATTAACATTATCTTGGATAAATGAATACCATGCTCCATCGACCTTCTTCTTCTTTCATATTGAGATTATTTAATTCCGTTATTGTATGAGTTAATTCTCTGAATTGATATGTTGTTGCTGTGTAAGAAAAAGTGTTTCCTTTAGGAAAATGTTCCAATGTTTGTTACTTTAAAAATCTTTAGATCCTTTTCCTTTCCAAATTAAAGTACACCAAAATGTTGAGTCATTTTACCTTTTGAATATCCCAACTGTTAGTCTATCTTGTGTCAATCAACATTTCGTCGTTATCAATATTTAACAACCAATTATCATATGGTAGCTACTTTTGCACTCATTCAAACACTAGAAAATGATCTAAAAATGATTTTCTAAGCGAACCCCATCTATCACAGGAGATGATTTACACTCCATTTGCAAACATAACGATGTGTGAGATTTGCTGTTAAACTTTTAAACTTAATAATTATAGTATAACATGTTCTATGACATGAGAAGCTTTGTAGTGAAACATTGCAGGATATGGAGCTTTCCAGCCTCTTATTTTTGTTTTTGGTCAGGAAATTGTAGTTGCCAACTATTGTTCTCCAAGTACTGATTTTTTAATGTATTGATGTTCTGATTTTTTAAGTTGTCGATAAAATGATGGAAGTTGGGATACATGGCTATAGTCTAAGTGATATTGCATGTTGTATTGGAGTGGGGTGGGTGAAATGGAGGTTCGTCCTCCGGGGTAAGGTCCTGGTTCGAAAACAATTCTTTTGAGTCGCGAGTCTATCAGTAACAACTTCTCTATCCTCACAAAGATGGGGTAAGGTTTGTGTACATCCTACCCCTCATACCCCATTTGTGAGATTACATATAAATTTGTCACTTGTGGTGTCGTAGATTTCCTTCTCTTTTTGATGGCTGAAGCATTTCTTTCTGCTGCTAATGGTACACTGTCTCTGTAAATGATAGACTTAACATGCTGTTAAATTTGGAAAGATATAATTGTTCCGATCGTTTTTCAGTTTTCAAGTCTATAACTTTGTACTGAACCGGGCTTCTGTTGACCTAGTTATTTGAATGTGATGTTGTAGATAATCAGAATGTGATATATTTCCGTTGTTGTGATGTGAATGGTGAATTACATAATAAGTGGATCTAATATAATTGCATCTAAATTCTCCAGGTCATATACTGCACCAGTTTGAGCTGGAGTGCTGATGGAAGCACTCTTTTCAGTGGCTATACAGATGGTCTGATTAGAGTTTGGGGAATTGGACGTTATTAGGGAAGAAGAGTACCCAGGGGAGACATTTGGCCATACTAAATTTAAGGCATTTAGATTTCTAAGATTCTCCCTGTTTTTCATTTTTATGAGGCCTCCACTGTTTCAGTTTTGAATTCTTATTTAGTATTTGTTACATGGATATCTTGCTATAAATCTAAGTTGTTTTTGTTTAATCTTTGGGTGTTTTGAGTTTCTTGCTGCTTGTTTGCCTCCATCTACATCAAATCTTCACTTCATCTGTCTCTTTGCTTGATGATTTTTTATGGTGGAGGAAAAGAGATGTCTCATTTTCCTTGTTTTATCCCGACTTTATTTCCTTGGTTAATGAACTCGCTTTAGCCCTTTCTTTGTTTCGAGCTTCAACGGGCAAAACAAGTCACATTTGTGATTTTATTTAATACCAATAAACCTGTACGCTTGATATCAACGAATTCTGATGGATTACAAGAATCATTTGCAAAATAATCTATACAAAAAAACTCATCTACTTTTCCCTAACCAATACAAGGATCCATAATAATTGATACGTGAAGATTATGTAATTGAGCAAATTAAAATGTTAACTAATATTTTCACGAATAGCTTAGACCATTTATGCAAAGTCTGTATTAGGGACTGAATTTGTCTCACAATTTAATAGATTGAATTGTTACACAATTGGCTTGCTTTTCAAATAATCCTATAAAAATAAATTTACACATTTACCAAGTGTTTGAAAATGCGTCTTTAACAATTGGAGTTATAAGAAACTATGACTAAACATGTCTCTTAAATGATATACAAGTTTTTCAAGGTCGTAAACTTTTTGGTTAATACTGACATTGCTATGGAACAATTTCAAATTTTGGATAGGATTTCTATAGAGGATGTATATATAGGTGAGAGGTGATTTTTCAAAAGTATCACGAAAAATATTTATATGACATAATTCTGGAGGACTTAAGTGAACTTTTATTTTGTTTTTCACAATTCACGATAGATAAATCATATATGAGAGATGAATTAATGAAATGAAATGTGACTGATAGTATAACATGTTTTATATGTGAGACATAAAATAAATCTACCGATCATTTATTCTTCCAACATGAGCTATCTACGTGATATCGTACAAACTCCTAAAGTAACAATATATCAACAATTTAACTATGAAATGAGAAAAGAAATTGACATGCATCGTGGTTGATGTAAATGGCAGAACTGCAGTTGCTCAAATGTTGAAAATGATATTGGTTGACACCATTTAAATTCCGTGGCAAGAAAGAAACTCAAAGATCTTCCAAACACGAGAAAGAAATAGAAAAACGATTACAAAAATGATAATCTAGGAATCAATTCGCAAAACAATCCTTCACGCAAAATTGATATAAAAAATATAAGTTTTTAATTAATATCAGGAGTCTGCTAAGTTGATGTAGATATGAGTTTGATTACTCATTACCAAAATTTTATGTTTATAAAAATCAAATGCATTGTACACAATACACATAGTGCTAAATATCTCACGTATACTTTTTTTTAAAAAAAATTATATTTATACATACATTTAATTTAAAAATAATTTTAAATTTTAAGAGCGAAAAATATTTTTTTACTTAAAAAATTGATCAAAGAAGGAAATTGTTTTTCAATGGAAAAAGAAAAAAAAAACACAATAGTTTGATAGGCCGGTTTAACATGTGAACCGATCCTAAAACCCCAGCTACGGTTTGAAGGAATGGTATAAAAATGAAGCGGGGCAGCATCTACCAATAGATTTTCATAAGCATAAAGCAGCCCTCGAATTTCTCTGTCACCGCAAGTAGAAACCCTACGCGTCCTCACTCAATTAACCGCCATGGGTATGTACCTATTCTCGCTGCTGATTTATATGTTATGTATCAGATCTTCACTTCTTCAATCGATTTTGTAATCTAGGGTTTATCATTGCTGTTAATCCATTATCATTTTGGCAGAATTTGTATACTGAGTTCGATTAGAAGCTATTTACTTTGACTAAAAATCGAATATCTGAGACTCTTATTTAATAACAACTCGATAATTGTGTAGTATTCATTTTCCCGAAGATTCAGTAAAAGACAATTGGCTCTTTGGAGTGTTCTAATGATAGAAATGTGTACTCTGATGATGTGATTTTTCATTGTTTGGTTACTTATCTGCTTTTTTTGTTCGTTTGTTGGATATTATACCCTTAGATTAATAATGGTGAACTCTGTATGTTTCATTTTATAGTTGTAATTTATTACTATTTGATTTTGGTTCAATGTGAATTAGTAAAAATAAAGGTTTCTCTTTGTAAAATTTTGACAGAAATCTTTTGTAAAACTAGTAAGTAGGTGATCCGTAGCTTAAATAGGAAGTTTCTTTTAATATTAGAGCAAAGGAAGTCCTGTACTTATAATAACAGTTTAATTGAATTAGTAGTTAGCAGTGATTGGGGTTAAATTGAATAATAAAGTCTACAACAACAACAACATATATAGTGTAATCCTACTTGTGAGTAATAAGGTCTATTTATCAATTATTATCTTGGCAAATCTTACTTTGTATCTTATCTATTATCATCACGAACTATATGGTTATAATATTTTTGTGCCATTCAACAACTATTCACTACCAGCATGATTTATTCCCTTTAATTTTCATTAAGTTTTTGTTCGTACAATGCATAGATAAGCAAGATATCAATTGAAATTTTGTTGAAGCAATTAGATTTAATGTGCTCAAACAAATAAGACAACAATTTACCATGATTAGTTTTCTCAAGTATTGGGTTCTAATATTACTAATAGCATGACAGATGTATGGTATCTACTTTATACTCAACTAAACAAAATGATATGTTCCAAAAGAAAATATTTTTTACAGAAACATGTCGGGTTTTCCATGGATAACATATTCCTCCATACCGAACTCACCCTCTACAGATAATAATGTCTGGTGATATTTTTTTTGTCCGGTGTTTTCTCCCATGTGATAATAACTTCTGAGATTGTTGGGGTCATATGGATTAATGGATGTCATACTTTTGGTTGTTTGTTGTGATAGATATTGAAGAGGACATCAAGGCGCTGCAGCTTGATTCATCTGGTATAACATTAATTATAGCAGTTTTATGATTTCTTGCATTCTTATTGCCACCTAGGCTTTATTAAGTAGTCATAGATCGTTTTCCACTTATAATTAAAGTTGACCATTAATGGCTTACATGTCTTTACCGTAAGGAAATATGGTTTTGAGTGTCTAATCTGTTGTTGAATGTCAGCAGAAGATGGTGCAATGGCCAACGTGGAAGATGGAAGACCCGATGAAGCTATAAAACATGATAAAGCTGATGGAGGTTTGTAGCAACTTCACTGATGTTCTTGCCCTGCTTGTTCTTTTGTGGCTATTTGCTTGAAATTTTCAGAAGTGGTTTCCTCATTGCTATGGCTGTGATGCGAGTATATTATTGCCAAGTCTATGATTTAAACTGGTTTGTAAAAAAATTTCTATGGTTATAATTGATCCCTCTCCCCCTCCGCTCCTCTCCCTCTCCAAGGATTTGTAATTATTACCCACATCATTGAAACTTCTTGTGGTTTAAAAGTAAGGCCTGTTGTTGTGTATATTGAGATGCTTCCTTGCTCCTTTGAGCCTGGGGGTCCATGTAAGACTTCTCTTCTTAGTTTTCCTTGTTGGACCCACATCATTGGAACTTCTTGTGGTTTAAAAGTAAGGCCTGTTGTTGTGTATATTGAGATGCTTCCTTGCTCCTGTGGGTCTCAGTGTCCATGTAAGACTTCTATTCTTTTGTTTTTCTGGTTGGGAGTTGCGTATTATTCCCGTAAATTGGAAAAGTTTTGAAAAATTGTTTTGCTGGTCATATATTTAGATGCGATCATGTAGTGTTACTGTTAACTTTGACATTGTCTTTTTCTAAATCTCATTTATTTGAGGGTGGTTCTTATAGGTATCTTTTGACAAGGTTAAGAGTCTTTCAAATCACTACTTTTAACTTTGAATGTTTATGCACACAAGAAACTGTCTACAGGAGTTCCAAATTCATGATTTTCGTAATTACTTATTTTTTCAACCATCCAAAGGAGAGAAATTGTTGCTTTTCTATATTTTAACTCGCAAAGGCTATTAGACTTTGTTATTATTTTCTGCTAAATATCTTTCTAAAATCTATTCTTTGATATCTTGTACATTTGTTCTTTCACATATGTACGTAGATATACTTTTTCCCTGCTTTCATGTCCTCCATTGATATTATTAGGAACATGCTGAATGACGTTTTGATTGTTTATTAAATGGTAGAGGATAGTGTTATGGAAGAAGAGAGGAAGACAGATGATGTTGAAAAACCTGATATGCCGGAAGATGGTAGGTAGATTCATGAACAGATTATGTATCATCTGGTTCTTGTTGAGCTCATTCCTTTTATGTTATTAAGTAATTCCTGTTGATCTGCTTGACTCGGGAATCTGCATCTATAAAGCTTTTTTTGGTCCTAGTTATTTTCTTGATTTTCATCTCCTCTTGATGGGAGGGTTTTTTGAGGTGACAGTTGGGAAAACAATCATGCTGAAATTAACTGAAGTGGTTCGTGTCATCTGCCCTGACATGGTGGCTTTATGTTGCAAAAAGATGTCAGTGTAATGGGGATTGATCCTTTTTCTTTTCACTCTATTCACAAAGAGTAATCTGGTGATAGCTTTACTGGTCAAAAGAGGGAGATCAGTTGCTACTTGTGCATCTCTCTCTGTCTCTCTGGGTTTTGCTCTGCAGAGAGAAGATATATTGGTTTCACAGCTTGGCAATTTTGTAGTCGCAGACATTGGTGTTTTGGTGATATTTTTTTTTTGCAATAGGTAACTTTGTATTCATGCAAAAGAACTCATCAAGAAACTGACGAGAAGTGATTTACAAACCTTCAGGGGGTGCCACTGCCACCATACTCAAAATCCAAAAACAAACTTTCAAAAATTTACAATTGGCCTAAAAACTCCACTAAGCTATCTACTTCCCCCACTAAATCTTGCTTACATCAAAAATACAAAAGACCAAGACATCTCATCTGGATCTTCTGTGAGCTGCTAACCTTTCCTTCATAACATGCTTATCTGGGGATGTGCCTCATTTTGGGTAGTATATCTATGAAAATTGACCTTGAGAGAATTCTTGTTGAGATCTTCAAGTAGCCACCCTTCAATGAGAGTTTTTCCTGACTTTCTTGTTTTTAAAGCACCTTATCTCTCTACGTTTTTACATTACTCATAGGGAATTTTGGTGTATTCAAGTAAGAAAAAGGAGAAAGGTTTGGTGTATTTAGAGTTTAGATTGTTTCGGTGAAAGATGATATTCTTTAGATTACTGAAACCATATTTTATTCAAACTGTTATGTAATTGTTTACTTTATTGATGGTATCAGAGTTGAGAGATGAAGATCATCCAGAGTTAAAGCCACAGCATGTCGAGTC
This sequence comes from Solanum dulcamara, assembly GCF_947179165.1. Lineage (NCBI taxonomy): Eukaryota > Viridiplantae > Streptophyta > Magnoliopsida > Solanales > Solanaceae > Solanum > Solanum dulcamara. Next base: position 70,427,584 of record NC_077244.1, read on the forward strand.
AAAGGGCATCGCTGGAAAAGAAACTTCACCCTCGGAAGATATTCAGGTGGAGGTTGAAGTCAATAAAAAGAGGCACCTGAATGTGGTATTTATTGGTCATGTAGGTAAGTCATCCTTTTTTTATGTACTCTTTATCCACTTGATGCATGATGGTCATTGTGGTGAAGTTTGATGAGTACAAATCTTCCAAGTATTAAGAAGGGAAATAACACAAACAAAATAATATGCTAGAAGAGGAAATGGGAGTAGTAAATAATCGTTGGTACAATATTGTTTTCTTTTCTTTCTTCTTTTAAATTATTGTCTGGTACTGATATCGTTTTATCATTTAGGACTTATAGGTCTTGGCCATTTATTATTTCCACCACACCATTGTTTGGGGATCTTTCTTTATCAAGGGAAAGTTTTCTGCTCAAAATTGTATTTCGTCAGTGCGTTTGTTATCCTTTCTCCCCATTCCTGTTTTGGTAAAAATTTAGCTGTTGCTTGATAAAATGTCGGTGTGGCGTGGAAATAGAAATGGTGATGTTTGAGATTTTGGTTTAAAAAGGTAAGCTGTGTCCAACTTATTTAACTAGTAAAATCCATTTCTGCATGTGCAGTTTGTTGGATACAAAATCACTTTCTACTTATTTCAATTTTTTTTTTAAAGATGGCAAAATCACTTTCTTGTTTTTTATGTGAAAGTGTCTGTGACTTCCCAAAGCTGATGGGTAACTGGCAAGATGAGATCCAATTGTGTAACTGAGAAACATCATATATTATTACTTAGAGTTCTCCATATCACCTGCAGATGCTGGAAAGTCAACTATTGGAGGACAAATACTATTACTTAGTGGTCAAGTTGATGACCGTACTATACAGAAGTATGAGAAAGAAGCGAAGGATAAAAACAGAGAGAGCTGGTAAGGTTTTACTAGCTTACTATAGTCAAGATATGCTGTCAGTGCTCCTTAAGTGGTGGAACTTATGTATGGCTTTTGCATAATTCATTGTGGTCTCTTGGTTTGTGGGATAACCTGCGATACATTGTAAATATGAAGCTTGGTTTATCATGATTTTTTATATTATCTCATCAGTTAGATGAATTTTGGTTGTTGGAATCATAATCTACTAAGTACCAACGGCAAATGGACCACGACTCACCCAGAACACTAAATAAACTACTTGCATTGTCCACTCTTTTGAGGATCTCATCCAAGAAGTAGGTTATCTGCAATTTACACCTTACCATTATAAAAAAAGAAATAGGTTATCTGCAATTTTACTTGCAAATTGTGATAGTTTGCTTTCTGTGAATCTTTTGTTCAAGTGTGAATGACAAGAAGTGCAGCCACTGATGACAACAATGAGATATGATAATTGGAATCAAGGAAAAACTAGCTATGGTTTCACTTTTATATGATTTGTTAGGTTCACTAATTAGTAATTTAATTTTGGAATTAGAAATGTTCTAGTTTTAATTTACACGGCTCTTATGAAGTGATCTGATTGCTTTAGATCATTTTGTTTTTTTAGAAAGCATCGAGTATATTGTTGTTGTACAGTACTATGTGTGTGAATGTGTGTGGTGCTTTTTGCAATGCAGCTGTTGTATTGTAGCTCGTATGACCTTCTGACAGAGCAAAGTGCTGGGGGCCTGAAATGAAAAAATTGCATGTTATTGGTTGCTGTAATCCCTTTTCTTTTTCCTTTTCAACATTGGTTTTTGCTTTATTATTTTAGTTTGTCACTTGCAGAAATCAGTGTGTTCGGGTTAGTTTCGCTCTTAATAAGCTGCCATAGTTTCTGGAATTGGTTATATGGTTTGTGTCGGATTGTACAATCCTTATAAAGAACAAAGATACATTTTCGCTGGAATAATGTTTATTATGTTCTTTTGAATCATCATCACACCTCATTGCAAACTCTTCAATAACTCACCCTATAAAAAATCTTTTTAAGATCAGGAAATAAGACTATCATTTACCATCTAGAAACAGTTCCCTCAAAAATGTGATTGTGGCTAAAGGTTCTTTTTCTTTTTGATAAAAGTTGTTGTAGTTAAGATTCTCTTGCTACCATTAGCTTCTTTGGGTGAATATCGAAGATTTAGCCCATCTATTTGTCATTTTCTTGCATGTTGATAAATGAGTTGCTTCTCTTATGTCTGGTTAGCCTCATTATAGAGCTCAAGTTGTAGATGTTCATGTCCTATTTATTACAACCCAGTAGTGTTTATCGTCTCATGTTCAAGTTTAGGATATTGTGGGCATTTTTCTGTAAGAGTTCCATAACATGATTGATTTTTAATACAAGCAGCCATCTGCAATGCTGCCGGTGTTTTCCTTTTAATTGAAGTTAGAATTTGGTGGATGTGAAGTTGTACTATCAAAGATTGGTTCATTGTTACTGTTGGAACTTTTAAAGTTTCTGAGTTTGGATATGATACATTTGGTTACCAGTTCCTGTTAATTCTGATGAGGTTGGCATATTCCTAGAGTCCAACCGAGCTTTTTATCTGCGAGAGATGGTTTCAAGGACAGATAGATGCCTCATTCCTGTTTTTCTCGATTTCTTCAATCCTGAAGCTAGTTGCCTGTTAGTGTTGTTTGCATGGTTCCTGATAATTTAATACTTGATTATTCTTGAGATAGAATATCTCTTGATGCCGTCTTGTCAACTTTGAGTGCACAATTATCGATAATGAGTTTTGAAGAGGGTCCACAGCCAGTTTATTTTCCTGCATGTGGAATGATCCTCCACACCCCGTCTTTAATTAATTATTGCTTTTCCTTTTAGTTCTTAACTTCACTTTTCAATTGTCTTCTAGGTATATGGCCTATATTATGGATACAAATGAAGAGGAGAGGGTGAAGGTATTGTTGTATTTATTTATTTTTTACTTAAATTGGTATAGTACCTTATTTTTTTGGGTCTGGGATTGTGGGAGGAGCTTATGAGTGACATTGTGTTTTTCTTGGTTGCCACTTCCTTTTCAGGGAATAACAGTTGAAGTAGGAAGAGCACATTTTGAAACAGAGACGACAAGATTTACAATTCTTGATGCCCCGGTAACTTTTTATCCTCAATTCTTTCTCTGGTTTACCTTGTACAGCGAGAGGAAAGGTATGAGTATTAAGTGACGAGTTTATGTGCATGAGAGGTGCTGTTTGCCCCATGGGTTCAGTGATCTATAGAAAGTTTTCCTTTATCTAAAGCTGTGAGTCTCTCTACCATATTAGTGTTTTTGATACTATCTATTTTGTATTATTTAAAAATTGTTGGAAGCAACAGTACTTTAGTAATGCATCGAAGGGAGTGGCCTAGTGGGCACCGAAGTCTTAGGTTCAAATCCAACAGAGAGACACACTAGGTGGTTCACCACTGTCATTAAAAAAACAAAAAATAACTAGGTGGTTTCTTCCCATCTGTCCAAGCCTTGATGGACAGAATACACATTACCTATGTTGGTGGGAGGTAGCAGGTACCCCGTGTTATCAGCCTAGGTGCGTGCAAACTGGGCCGAACACCACAATTATTAAAAAAAATGCTTTAGTACTCTTACTAATGAGTGATAGCTTGGAATTTGAGGTTAGGAAAAAGTCCCATGCTGATCCTAAATCATAAATGAATCCCTTTTGCATCGTCTGAAAAGTGACGTTCATCTCCTCTTTTGCATTTTTTTGAGCTTGTCTTCAACAGTTTATCAAAGGTTCTAAATCTTCTTCTCTTTTGATTTACAATTTTGTCTTTTGAGCCTTTGATCCTATATCTACTACACGGCAAGAAGATGGTCGAAAAGCTTAGGACGAGGTTTAATTTTCTATTTTGTTAATGAAGCCATGTTAGAGTCTTAGAGAGCTTCTACTGATAGACTTATTGACACTAGGCTAATATTGGACTATTTTATGGGCTTATCTTTACGCCTAAAAAGAAATAATAAATAGTGATTCGAGATGTAACAAATAGTTTTGTAACAAACTTTCTTAAATATATTTGACGGCGGTGTCTGTGCCAACTTGCATGCACCTCGGTTGTTCCACGGAGTACATGCTACCTCCTCCTACTACTACAGGTGCCAGGTGCCAAGTAGCTCTGGTGGGAAGTATTAGAGAGATGTGAAGCAATCACCTTCTGTTGTTTGCCTCTTTTGGGATTTAGACTTGAGACTTCATGGTTCTCCTTCCATTTCATTCATTACTAAGCCACATCCTTGGTGTAAAGAAACAAAAATAATGACTATTATAAGTTGGTATTTACTAATATTCTGCCTGTAACAGCATGTAAATTGTGATTTTCTTGGTAATCTTGTCTATGTACTCTCTTCAACTTTTGCTTCTCTCTCACATCTACTTTTTTATTATGCTCCATTTGTTTCCAGGGTCATAAGAGCTATGTTCCCAATATGATCAGTGGAGCATCTCAAGCTGATATTGGTGTGCTGGTAAGAGCTATTGCCGTATATCTCTTAAGTCTTTCATTTTGTGTGAATCAACTCTTTACTTGGAAACGTTGAAGCCCGAATTATTGAGTTTTGAAACAAAATGGGTCCAAATATAGCGAATTGGACAGTGTGGATTCATATGAGAACTCCTACTAGGTTGGGATTGAGGCATAATAATTGTTGTTGATCATTGTCTGCTCTATTGTGAAGGTTATATCTGCTAGAAAGGGTGAATTTGAAACTGGATATGAAAGAGGTGGGCAGACACGTGAACATGTTCAACTGGCAAAGACCCTGGGGGTTACAAAGCTTATTATTGTTGTAAATAAGATGGACGATCCTACTGTCAACTGGTCTAAAGAAAGGTGATCTTCCGTCTACTATTTCAATTTTGTATTGTCATATCCTGTATATTCTAGCAACTAATCTTGATCCAGTTTATTCATGAAGGTATGATGAGATTGAGTCAAAAATGGTTCCATTCTTGAAATCATCAGGGTACAATGTCAAGAAAGGTAAAGAAGGATTATTTACTTGCAGATTGCTCTTTATTTGATGTCGTCTTGCTATTTTAATGTGTTAAAGTGATCTGTTATCTGAACCTGTTTACATACCCTCTCACTGAGCTTTTCATTTTGAATTTTTTTCTACATATAAGTGTTTAATCGTGCTTTTAGCCTTTTAGTATAAAGTTCTAGTCCACTAGGGTTTACTTGTTATTTCTCGAGCCACTTATCCACTCCTTGGTAAAATTACATTTTCAACATTACCTACATGTATTTTTTATGAAAAAGGAACTTTAGCTGCATGTTTTCATTCAAGCTGGCTGGCTAATTAAGTTGAAAGAAAAGAAGTAAAGTGATCATTCCCTCCGTTCCAATTTATGTGATCCTATTTTCTTTTTAATCTGTTTTGGAAAAAAACCCTTACATAATTTGGAAACAAATTTAACTTAAACGTCTCATTTTCCCTTGTTGACAAGATTTCATAGCCATACAAATGTTATGGCATATTTAAGTCCACAAGTTTCAAAAGTCTTATAAACAAAAATGTTATGGCATATTTAACACCACTAGTTTCCAAAATCTTCTTTCTTGAACTCCTGGCCTGGTCAAACAGTTGCACATAAAATAAAATAGAGTACCTTTTAAATATGTTTTAAGTGTCTGTTACTAGAGTCTTTTGGATGTACTTGTTTTTCATATTTATGTTCATATATTGTATGTAACTGTTAGCTGTTATTCTCTACTGTGTTTAAAAGATTCTACATATTAGCTAAGCTGCTGATGCTTGATTCATGTTCTTTTCGTGCTTGAATTTCAGATGTTCAATTCCTTCCGATCTCCGGGCTTTTCGGTTCAAATTTGAAAACTAGATTGGAGAAAAGTGTATGCCCATGGTGGAGTGGTCACTGCCTTTTTGAAGTCCTTGATGCTGTCGAAGTTCCACCTCGAGATCCTAATGGTCCATTGAGGTACTTCTTTCCCCATTCTGTCTATCCGGTGGCATCTTCCTATTTCTGTTTCCTTGCTCCACTCATATTTCCTAATTCCAACGGTAACCTTCTAGTTTTTTTTGCTCGACAATGTTTTAACCAATCACAATCCACAATCATTGAGGGGTGGTGGATGGTGGGGTGGTGGGGTGTTGGGGCACAACTAAAAAGTGTGGAACAAAATTAGAACCTAATCTTGAGAAGTAAAGGTGGGATGAAGGAGTAAGACTTGCAAGTTCTATTTGCAATATAGTTTTCATCTTTTATTTTCTATGCATCATTGCTCTTGTTTCGTTCACCGGATCATTAGCAAGGAATTCCTCCTATTTTTCTTTTCTCCTTATTCCCCTCTACACATATGCCAAGTTGTTTACTTATTTTCAATTTCCATTTTCTTTGCAGAATGCCTATTATTGACAAATTTAAAGACATGGGAACTGTTGTTATGGGTAAAATTGAGTCTGGAAGCATACGTGAGGGTGATAATCTACTGATTATGCCAAATAAGGTGCTATTTTTTTTACCTCAATTGCATCAAGTTTTGTGATTGATGGAATACTCAAGGAAATTCATCTCACGAGCTGATTTATAGGCTGCTGTAAAAGTTCTTGCCATATTCTGTGATGAAGACCGAGTAAGGCACGTTGGTCCCGGGGAAAATGTGCGTGTTAGGTTATCTGGAGTTGAGGAAGATGACCTTTTGTCAGGCTTTGTCTTGTGCAGTGTTGGTATGTTTTACCCAATTAAGCTATCTCCTTGTTATAATGAATTGACATTCATTATCTTCTTGATCTATGCTGATTATTTGTGATTGTTTCTACTGACCATGTGATGTAAGCAAATCGTATGTATCTGATGACATGTCATGAGAAGGAATATTGTTACATACAGTATAACATAACAGCTCATTTGTAATGGACTGCTGACTATGTTACCGTTTTATTTGCTAGGAAAAAAAGGCATAAAAAGTAGCCTTTTTTCACTTGGGTGTGCAAAGCAGTTAGTAGTCTGTACTTTTGCGAATATAAGAAGGGTGTTTTGTTTTTTGATGATGCTGTATATGTCAAAGTATAGGGAAATGAGCGACTCATCTCCTTCTACATGTAGCCTTACATTATAATTATGGTCCGTGATCTTTTCCATCTTCAGCACACATTGGGTGTTTTCAAGGACAGTACTTCCAGTGATAGAAGGTTGGGTATGAAGAAGTTGAGTTCAATTCAAGAAGTCAAAAGTTTTCTTTAATTTCATTTTTTTTTGGGTGTGGAGGAAATACCATGTTTTTTTTGCTAGTTGAATATCTTTTTGGGGTTCTTAAAGCACACTAGTTGCACACTAATCTAGAATTTTTAATTCCATCATGGTTTATTTTGATGAAGTTATTTGACTTACAAAAATTGTTTGAGGTTTTCTTCTTAGGAAAAAAGATGTGAGTATGGGAAATGGTTTCAAATGAACAAAAAGACGACTTTTGCTAAAGAGGAGAGTTCAAGTCAAGAAGTCAAAAGTTTTCTTTAATTTCAGTAATTATTTTTTTTTTGGTGTGAAGAGGAAATACCATGTTTTTTTGCTAGTTGAATATCTTTTTGGGGTTTTTAGAGCACACTAGTTGCACACTAATCTAGTATTTCTAATTCCTTCATGGTTTATTTCGATGAAGTTATTTGACTTGTCAAAATTGTTGAGGTTTTCTTCTATGCAAAAAAGATATTTAGGGAGTATTGGAAATAGTTTCAAATGAACAAAATATATAGATATTTAGGATTCTCATTGTCAAACCCAACTAGATTTGAATCAAGTCGTAGTATATTTCCTAGTCTATCCACATGCTCCCGTGTACCCTAAAACATATGGATTTTGGGCGTTGTAATCACATTCTTTCTGATGAATGAGGGTCAAATCTTGTTGACATAAGAAAGAAGCACAAAGTTAGTGCAGCAAAAAGAGTTACAGTTCATGTTAGTCCCTGATTATGTCAATAGTACCATTTACACCATTTTACAAAGATCAGTTGCACCAGTGAGCTAGCAAAGATAAATAAATACAATACTTATATTTAATTCTATATACGTTGGAGTCTCTCTCTGTCTAAACTGCCCACCATATTCAGCCTGTGGTTTGATCATATTTTTGTGGAGAATTTGTTAATTTTAGTCTTGAGACCAATTGCCAGATCAGTGTGCTCTGATGGTGCAAAAGATACAGCTTTTGACGGCACTTTATATAAGCAAGTAGGTTAGTTAGATATTGAGCTATTTGAAGCTGATATGTCTGATAATTAGAACAAGTCATGCAAATGAATAAGTTGTAGCTCTTATGTGTTCAAAGGAAAAAGCATTCAAACAAATAGGAAATGGTTGCAAGTGCAACTCATACAAAAATGTCTTGAGAGGTATTTGATTACAAACTAACATTGAGATGTAGTCCTTATCTGGGCAACACACACATTCAGTTGTAGCTGGTCTTGAGTTAGCTTGCATTTGTAGTCAATCGCTATGTACTCTGCAAACAAATACACAGTTACCAGTTTTTTAAGAAAAAGATGAAGAGGAAATTTTTTGACAAGGATAAGAGAGGAAATAATTTCTGTCTTGATTTAGTGAAAAATTCAAATGTGGTTTCATATTGTAATCTCAAGTTGGTTATGACTATCATTTTGTGATGGATAGCTTTCAAGCGTTCTTGTATTTCTAACAAGCTTACTATTTGCAGCAAAGCCAATACCTGCAGTTACCGAGTTTGTTGCACAGTTGCAGATCCTTGAGCTGTTGGACAATGTATGAATCCAACCCTAACTTAGCATTTCATTACCTCACTTGGATTCAAAATTGCACATGTGCACGTCCATGCAGTCTTCTGTAAATGGAATTTCATGTTGACAGGCTATTTTTACTGCTGGATACAAAGCTGTATTGCACGTCCATGCGGTTGTTGAGGAATGCGAGATTGTTGAACTGATGCAGCAGATTGATCTAAAAACAAAGAAACCTATGAAGAAAAAACCTCTATTTGTAAAGAATGGCGCTATTGTTTTATGCCGTGTTCAGGTTAGCTGTCTAATTGAATACATGTAGATTGGGAAGGCTTGGTTCTTAGATTGACTCTTATGGTTCTGTCTTCATATTTTTGAGTTACTTCAAGTAACATTTGAATTTGCAGAAGGTACAATTCTCGGGCAATGTTTGTGAATTCCTGTGTATCTTGAAACTGTTGAGTGTTTGCTTTATTGAGTGTAATTAATAGGGGTTATCACAATGTGTTCTGTGTTTAGTTCCACCTTTCTAACAGGGAATGATGAAGATTTTCTAGTTTGAGGCCAAAATCTTTTTTTCACCTTGAATTCCCTTGTCCTTTCAAGTTCACCTTTTTTTTTTTGGGTTGTTTTTAAAGCTAGATCCTTAAGTTTTGTCATGTGTTGGCATTTGAACCTCTTGAAACCATCATGCCAGGTGAATAATATGATATGTGTAGAGAAATTCTCCAACTTTGCACAACTTGGACGATTCACTCTTCGCACTGAAGGTAAGAAACCATTGTGTTTGTAACCTTAAATTTCTTGCTGTTTCTGTACATCACACGACATAGGAGGATCATAATTTCTGCCATTTGTACAGGGAAAACTGTTGCTGTGGGGAAAATTACTGCACTGCCTTCTGTTGCTGATAGTGCATAAACAACATAGGTAAACTCAAAAGGTTGACTTCTTACTTCCTTTGGTTGCTACTTGTCATAGAAGTTTTTTGGTTGACAAAAAAAACATGTTTTGAGTTGCGAGATTCTAGGAATTATCCAGTTTTGACCATTGATTTTCAGATGTGTAGTTTTGTGGACAGTTGCATTTGATGTCCAGTTTCAAGCCGATGATCACTGACACAGCCCTTTACTATTTGAATTGTGTTTTCAGAGGCAAGTTAAGTTGAGCATACAAGGTTTTCATTGCACCCTGCTAGAGAGAGAGCAGTGGCAACACAAACATGTGGTCTCTGCAGCATTTATTGCAACAGAAGCTGGTCCATTGTTCAGATACACATATGTTCATCAGTTTAGTGGAGATGTTCTCCATAGCATGATGTTGTTTCTGGTTTTTGTTATTTCCACCTCCATCCAATGATGTATTGTTATGTAGAATGATATCCAGTATGAGGTTATTTGGCTATTCACTTTTGCCATCATAACTTGAACAAAATTTTGGCATTGGAACTTGAGTTCATGCGAGCTGCACCTGTTATTCAAATTCTTGACCTTGACCTATATTTTTTGGACATTTTATAAAATTATGTTTTCTCATCTACAAATGGTATGTATCTTGCAGAACATATTATTACTGTATGTTAAATCAGCAAGCAAGCTTTCCTCTCGAGTCTTTTGGTATTAATCCTTGATTGTTGAGCTTGGGGTTATCTTTTTTTTGCTATACAGATGATTTGATCTTTGGTGTATAATGATTTTAGTGTTTAACTAAATTACTTTGTTTATGTAATAATTATTTATATTTAGTATTGCTTAATTGCTTTTAATTAAATTCACAATAGCTTTCTCGTGAATTATTCATGTACTAGGTGTTTGTATCTATCGAGATACATATGCTTTCAACAAATTTATTATTTTCAATTTTTTTTAAAAACAAACCAAACCAACAAATATGCTTTCAACAAATTTATTATTTTCAATTTTTTTTTAAAAACAAACCAAACCAACAATAAAACCGACGATTATTTTTCACATTAGGGATTTAAGAACTCAAGTGAGTATATACTGGAATCCATTTTGGTGGACCATCACTAATTTTACGTGTGTGAGAGAAAATGCAGAAATGATCAATTAAATTATACAAATAAATTAATTTACACATAAGGGATGTAGTATTGAGTTTGTGGGTTCACCATTTTATTTGGCTCAATAGATTTTCATTTCAATTAAGAGGAGAAATAACTAGAGCCACTTATGAGATGCTGCTGCTACAATCTTCTTCCTTCATCTCCTTGAATTTGGCTCTCAACCCCTCAATCTGCAATTTCCAAATCTCTTCTCATCACTCCAAATTACGAGCTCCTCTCAGATTATCGGCTCTTAAAACCAGAGCCACCCATGACGAACAGGATCAAAATTCTCAAGCTTCCATTCTCATTCAAGATGAAGAAAACAAACAACTCAACCAGGTATCCCTTCACTTTTTCTCCCTTTTCATGGATTTTAAGTAAGATTGCTGCAGAATGTGATGCTATATTAAGAGGATTTGTACTTTGATAATACTATATATGTTTTTTTTTCCCTTCAAAATTGTTCAATTCTAGAGCGAGAGTGAGAGTAGAGCTAGCTGTTGACTTATTTTGGCTTAATTTGCTAAGCAGTTTTTATTGGGCATTCACTTTCGTTTTCCTACTGGTTGTGTGAATTAGTGTGGGTAAAATTTTAATTTAGGAAGTTGAAGAGAGTGTAAGAGTACTGAAAAATGCTGCCAAAACAAGAAAGGTTCCATCAGAGGAGATCTTGGCTGCTTTCGCTGCGATCGAGAGAGCAAAAATTGATTCCTCCAGGTTTCTTGAAACTCTTGGTGGAACCAAATCGCCTGGGAGGACATGGATGCTCATTTTTACAGCTGAGGTTTCTAATTGATTTTTATTTTCTTTCCTTTTTAATGCTTTGATCAAGTATCCTATATATTGTCCAATACTTCATTTTAATTTGAAACTTTTTTATTGCAGAAAGGATTAGGACGAGGTAGATATTTCCCAATTACAGCCATACAGAGATTTGATGCAGCTGTAAGCTTTACTTATCTTTGTATCTGTCTCTTAACACTAATTATGGAAATTACTCTTAATTTCGAATATAAAACTACAGAATGTGTACATCCTGAATATGTTCTAAAGACGACTTAGACTAATGATTCGTATGGCCTTTTGGAGAAGAGCTAAATAATACTCTACTCTTAATGGAGTGATATAACCTTCTTGTGTCATGTAATGGCCGGCATAAATCCAGATTACAATTTCCTTCATGAACGAGTCAAAATAAGCAAGATTCTTACCATGGTAGAGAGATGATTAGATCAAATGAACGATCACATGGTTGCTTAAAGAAAATTGACTTGCATGTGAGAGTAAGGGGTGCTAGAGCAATGAACATGAATAACAGATCCTTTTGTTTATAATTGTGTAAACTGTTTGATGAGTAAAATCAAATAATTTGATCTCATAGACCTATATTTTAGCTAATTCTCATCAGCTGTAAATTGTGTATATGGTGATATAATGTTACACCGGGGATCTTCTGCAAAGTGACTAACTTAGTGTACATTTCCCTGCTCGAAACTTAAAATACAAGAGAAAAAGATAAACAAGTGCACGCCTCTTATATAAAATATTTGTTTGTGCTATATAAGCAACCTACATTCTCCCTTTATATATCTGCTTCCTTTAGTTGTTTAGATGATGCACTCCAATTTAACTGCAGAGTATAGATGCTTTCTTCTTTCAATCCTAAGATGAATGGTATGTTTGAATAAAATTTTAGGCAAAGAGGATTGAAAATGGTGTTTACCTGGGGCCTCTTGGATTCTTGACATTTGAAGGGCCGTTTTCATGGAAGAATAGGATTCTAGCTTTTGTATTTGAGAGGCTTCGGATAAAACTTGGACCATTCGATCCTTTTGATATCAGTATTAAGGGAAAAGATGAAAGAGAACCGAGCAATAAGGATAAGGATCCATTTTTCATCTGGTTTTACATTGACGAGGAAATAGCTGTTGCTCGAGGACGGAGTGGAGGGACAGCTTTCTGGGTCCGTTGTAGACGTGTCGGCTATTCTTGAAAGCTTTGTATGTATCTATAGTTTGACTCTCCCAATGCACATGACGTTGGATAGAAATACTAAACTGCTGAATTTGCGAAGTGTATGGTATATGTAAAGGAACTAGGAGAGATAATGTCAATATTATAGGAAGCATTCCCTTCCTTCACTGTTTCAGTTCTTTTACTAGCGTGTTAATAGGTCTTATTCTTATATTGAAAAATCTTTGTAAACTAGATTACAAGAGTATAGAATAAGTTTCTTAATGCATATTTTTGTGGCTTGTAGAAATAATACTATAGCAGCCTTATTTGGTTCAGACGTATTAGCAATGATGTTTGTTCAATCAAGATCATTGGTGGCACCAGTTTCATCTTAGTTCACACATCATCTGCTCTTGATGTTGCAAATGGGAAGGATTGTTTACATAAAGTTCTCACAGAAATATACGTAACAGCAACTTTAATATAAAACCACCAGAATAAAGATCGATTATCCTTACATAAACCTGAGGGAAAAAGCTTTAACAATAGATAAATAACAGTAGGAGTTGCACACAGAATCAGTGAGATATCACCACAACACTTAAACGATTATAACAGGAGACTCATGGTTTGTTTGCTGCTAGGGAACGCAAGTAGTTTAGACCACCTTGAAAGTAGTTGACTAGGTTCTCTTGTGGTGGCATGCTTTCGTGTATAATAGGAATCTTATTGAAGTTTTCAGTCCATTGATAGAGTGAAGGGAACTTCTCTGGATCAAGTAGCTTCATCTTTCCTACTTCCTCCATGGCACTGAGCCAAAGAGATTTCCAACCCATCACTAGATCCAGGTAGCCTATCTGCTCCCCGCCAAAAAACTTCTTGCCTTCAATCTGCTTCTCGATAAATGCATACAATTCTTGTATTGACTCTATAGCTTTTGCTTTTGCCTCTCCTTCAGCTTGCATTGCTTGCCATGATCCTATGACACACTGAAGGTGAAAATTAATAATCAGAAAGCTATCGCTTAGTCATTTGTTATTCTTGTGTATGATATTTTAACTTGGATAGCATGATTTCTTAACCAGTAACATATATCTGCTAGATTTTGTATGGCTTATAATTTGGAGGATTGGATTATGCCAAGAAAGAAAAACAAACTCTGATAAATGGTAAGTTTACAAAGAAAAAACTACCTTCTCATCAACAAATTTTGCCCAGAAACGAGCTGTAGCTCTTTCATGAGGATCCTGAGGCAGTAGAGAGTATCCTTTCCATGTTTCATCGATGTATTCGAGGATAACAAGTGATTCAACGACGGGTTTGTCATGGTGTAGTAGGACAGGGATCTTCTTGTGAACAGGGTTGGACTTGATGAGCAACTCACTCTTGTTCAATAAATCTTCTTGTACATATTCATAGGCAACTCCTTTGAGCTTCAAAGCCCATTCTACTCTGGTGCAAAATAGGCTTCCTGATGACCCTATCACCTTCACTTCTCCCATTCTTAATGGAAAATCTATACAACTGGTTGACTGATTCAATTTATTTGAATAGTCTGCTCTTACTCTCCAGTCTTTATGCATTCATATAGGGTCATGTCAATTAATGCTAGGAAGGTGCTATTGATGGAACCACAAATATATTAAAATAAATACAAGAAGATCTACAGGATTCATTTCTTCCATGAATTGAAAAATCTAACACGACTCATTCAAATTGTATTTTTTAATGTGACATCCTCAAAGTCATCCTACTGTCTTAATTAGGTGTTCATACTTAATATTCCTCCGGTATATTTTACTTGTCATGTTTGCTTTTGCACATCCTTTAAAGGTTACCTTAACTAAAAGGATAAATTGACCAAATTACCTTTATTAATTCTTTTACTCAATTTAATACTCTATTCGTTCATTTTTACTTCTCAAACTCCTTGAGAAATAATTAATAAAACGATAAGTTTGTTGGATTACTCTTTGAATATAATGAATTCAATGTTTTTGAAAATGCATTGGGAAATGACTATAGTTAACAATAGAAGTAAATTGAAAATTAAGTGATAAATTATTTTTTGATTTTTCAAATTGGACAAGTAAAATGTACCGGAGGGTGTATCTGATAGGCTGCTTCTCGTATTCACCATTTCTTGTTCTCAGCCTTTTCCTACTGTCATATTCTAACCCAGGGGTGACAATTGGGAGAGTTGGATCAAATTGAGTGGGTTATAATGGGTCAAGACAATAAAGGGTCAAGATTCAACTCAACTCAAATTTGCTTGGGTTAAAACGGGTTGGATAATGGGTTATAGATTGGGTCAAGATCCAATTCAACCCAATTTTTACTTAGTTTTAATTGTTTTATTTGTTCTTTTACAATATTTTAGTACATAATAAAATTATTTTTTCTTTATTATGGCTATATATAACATATTAAATTTTTTTTAAATAAAAATTTAAAAGTATTTTGATAAGATTTCTCTCGAGACCAATATTTAATGGGTTGAGCTAATAAATGAGTGGGTCAATAATCCATCCAAACTTAAATGGGTTGGATGGGTTGAATTTGATTTTGTCACCCCCTATTCTAACCATCAAGCACCAAAAATTATTTTGGTTGCATCAAAAAGAATAAAAAATGACATTTTTTACACATGTTTTCTCCGATAGTCCATTTGAAATACTTTATAAATTTAAGAGACTTTTGGATAATAAGACCGTTTCTTATGAATTTACTGAATATATTTCCGTCGTACTCAACACACCCAATGAATATACGTATTTTTGCAATTTGTTTATATATATTATACTGGACACCAAAATTTATTGGACTAAATCCTAAAGTTAATTCAATGCACAATGTTGCTTTGAAATTAGGAACAAATAAATAATGAAAAATGATATAATATACAGAAGATTTGTTCATTAGGAATCGTCAGATCGTTGGAAATGCAAAAAAATATTTATATCATGCATTCACTATCCATTTCACAATATAATATCATATTCTTTTATCTTTTTCAACATGTACTGACCGTGTACAATGTAAATTTTTAAGAGCTTTTCTTAATATTGTATGTCAAAACAGGGGAGAATGCCCTGTTTACAGCTCAAAAAATGTCATCTCCTAAAGTAATATGTCATGCCCACCGTCCTCCTTGTTTTCTTCATTTCGAATGAAACGAGTTCCTTGTGATATGTTGAATCTTCATTGAACTTCCATCAACATTTCAGATTGATCTTGAGGAAGAACGTCTCGGGGATCTCTTCTTGTTTGTTAGACAACTTGAGAAGACTATATAGTTAATCCCTTCTTGTGATCCATTTTAAAATTAATATGGTCATTGTACCTAAGAGTGTGGCCTAGCGGTCAATGAAGTGGGTTGAGAACCATGAGATCTCAGGTTCAAATTCTAACAAGGACAAAGACACTAGGTGATACTGATCTGTCCTATCCTTGGTAGACATGTATCCAAGAAAATAGTCGAGTTGCTTGAAAGATGACTCGGACACCATAGTTATCAGAAAAGAATATAAGGCGCGAAAGATGGCTAGCATTATTATCTTCAGCCGTGTCATTAGTGTCAATACACACACATGTAAATGTTGAGTTATTTATGTTGATACATTCTTCTTTTAATTTTGATTTTGAAAACAAAAGTTAATGTACTTTGGCATGAACTTTGCAAATCTTAATTAATACACACCCCTCATGTAACTCCCTTAAGTTGTATGTGAAGGAAACTCAAAATGGATGGATGATATTGCTTATGTTACTCGTGAGCTAAGACTTAGTAATGGTTGTAAAATAATAGAAAGTTTGGAGCACAAGAGTATCAATATTGGTATTGCTTTGCATTGTTCAAAATTCAATCCTTTACAAGTAAAAACTCCGATTTATTTGGCAACAAAGTAATACAATTAAAATCGTACTGTCACACATGAAGAGACATATCAGAAACCTAAAATATAATCTAATAAAAGTGTGCACTCTTTTGTCATTTACTCCTTTCTATATAAAAATAAAATAAAATAAAATGATCATACAATTATTCAAACTTTTTTTAATGAATGCACGAACATGTACAACATTGTCCCACCTTGAATGTTTCTTTATGCATCGAATTATGATACGTTTAGCTGTCCACTTTATAATCACAATAGAGAAAGTCGAAATTTATGCCCCACTTGCTTTTGACTACTACTATTATTTTGGTCTGTAAAATAGGCATTCAACACAAAAAGCTTGCCCTCATTGGATATATCCAATAATGTACTAATATATCAAAAAACATAACATTCCAATCTATAATAAAATTAAACTTATGATTTTTATCTTTAACCACATAGTTCTTCTATAACTTATATAAAATCATAGATTTTAAAAATAATTGATCTCGAATTATTAACTTATTTGAAGAATCAAACATAATCATATAAATTAAACATAATCATATAAATTGAAACGGACGGAAGAAAATGTTATATATGAAGCCTTACATATCTAGTTATTAGGTATGTAGGTAGGTAGAGTGAGGAATAGCAGAAATTGCAACTGTGTTTGGATATACTAGCTATGTTGACAAGTCGAAGCAGTACACTCTTTGCCTCTTTTGCTTTGGCACAAATCCCCATAAATTTGTCTCTTCAACATTGCTAGTTGCTAACAATTATCTCGTATTTTAAAAAAAATATTACTTTATTTATTATTTTTAAATATATCAAGAGAATATAATTACTTTTTTTTTGTTTTACTTTTAATATTAATTATATTTTTCTCAAATTATTTCTCGAGTCCTAAGACTATATATCAAATAGTAATATAAATATTATAATAAAATACTCATATTAATAATTGTTTTAAGTGTACCTGTCTAAAAGACAAGTAAAAAGAGTGAATGGAGGGAGTATTAATTCTTGTCCACACAAATTGAGCAACTAATATTCCACATTTCAATTCATGAGTGTTTCACTTCCCTTTCCTTATTATTCAGTCTTCACAATCATGTTCTTAGCTGAAATATCATCAAGAATAATGTACTTACATAGATGAAAAAGAACCTTAACAAGAAAAATGAAGTTCAATGCTCACTGAAAATAGCTTCACTTCTCAGCAGATTGTTTCACCAATACTCTTCTTCAGGTATGGAACTCTATGTAATGCCTTGTTTGGTAGTGTTTTCAATCTTTTTATATCTAATAGGGTAATATTCTTATTCTAATACATCCAACTCAGTACTCCTTTTATTTTAATACATTATATTCTTTTAATATAACAAATCAAATCGTCAATAAAAAATAATACTAAATCTCACATTTATAGACCCTACCAAACTACCCCTTAGTATTTGTGTGTTAGTGATTAGGTACAAGTAAATAAAGCATGAAGAACAAATAATTTAAACTTCTTACAAGTAGGGTTAGTAATCTGAACAGAAACCAGAGACAGTATATTTTTGTTTATAATGGATTAAAATACGCTATTCTTATTTTTATTTTTCTTAAATTTATGTCAAATCAGTCGCTGCAAATAGTTGGGTGTTTCATGAAAGAATTAATTATGAATAGTACTATTAATTAATGTAGGTTAATGATATGATAAGAAGTCATAATACAAGCTCTTCCGATTATTAATTGATTCATAGACGTGGAATTCTCCTCTTGTCCTACTTTGATTTGACATGTGAGGACGTACAATTCTCTCTTCTTCAGGTCTTTTCAAATATTCAAAATTCCTAATAATAATCCCAACTTATCACTCTTCAATTTATTATTCTTACTTTTAAAATTTATTTTTTAAATCTCAATATTAAAATTTTACTCATTTCTTTTTTTAAGGTAAATGTAGATTACAAGTAGAGAAACAAACTCTCACTAACAAGATAAATATTTAAGTAGACAAACAACTAATCTACTAAGATTTCTAAATGTTTAAGAGTTAACACCATCACACAAGATAAAAATATTTTAATGCATAATATACATTTTTTATTTAAAATTATAAAATTCTGAAGTCTATATATTCTTAAATTATGTGTTCAGTCAAAACTAAGACACATACAATTAATGTAATAAAGGGAGGATTTTTTTTATTAAAAAAAGTTAAAAATATACATATAATGTGGACAGAACTGCTCCATGAAAGAAAGAATCAAGAAAAAGAGGATAAAAACATATTACAGATCACCTGGTGGCCCCTTAGGGCTTGAGGGATGTGTGGTGCTTCTTTTTTTTTGAGTGGGGGGTGGGGTTTGTTTGATTGTTATTATTTGTTTGTTTTATTTTTGGCCTATAGAATGTGTGATGAATAAAGGATCTGAAATACACTGGAAAATCTGTAGATATGTGAATGGGGGACTTAAGGTACGGTTGAAAGGAATAAGTCTTTTTTGTTCATTCACTATAGGGAAAGTGACAATTTTTGTTCCCTAATATCAGCTATCATAAGCTAACGTTTTTATTTATTTGCACTTAATAAAAGTTTGAATTTTTGAACAAAATCTTAACACATATTGTTCAAAGATATTTTGTGTGAATAATTTTAGCTCACTCTGTGCACAACCACCAATCATCACTATTAATTAATCACTTAATTCCGTCATTATTGTCAATCATCAAATACTCTTTAATCATCACCACTAACACAATTAACTACTAGCATCAGCTAATTACTGTGCTATCATAACCACCACCATCAATATCAAGTACCTATTGTTACTATTAGAAACAAGGGTTTTTTCCACAAAGAATCTATGAGAAATGTATATTCTAAGTGTGTTGGCAGGTAATCACTTTCGGAATACAACCTCTCAAATTTAATTATGAAAAAAACCGTTTTGTCTAGTTGTAGTCCCAAAAGATTGGATAATATATAGCCAATAAGCTCTTTTAATATATACACTTAAATATAAGATCAACACACACATACTTCATTTATTAATATACTGACAGACCTTTTTATAATAATTATCATCTATATTTAATACAACAGTTAAATTTTCTTAGAAACATATTTTTGATATTACATTATACTATATATTAGTTTTTCATAACAACATTTTTGTTATTACGGTCAAAATATCCAGACAAGCAATGAAAGATTTGACTTGCATAATAAAGAGTCATCATTCTACAATAAAAAGTTTCTAATCCAAATTCTGATTGTTCCGAAAATTTCGGTCCAGTAAATTGACTAGAAAGAAAAAAAATACCAAACTGTCACATCTAGGGGTACATTATTTGGATTAAATCAAAAAATTAAATTAAATTAAATTGAATTTTAATTTGGATTGATTTTGGATTAATTATTTTTTTATTTGGTTTCGGATTTAAAAAAATAAAATTTGAAAAATCCAAAAGGCCGATATATATATAGATAGATAGATAGATAGATAGATAGACAGACATATATAATATTTAAGTTAAGAATTAAAGTTATGATTTTTATTAGGGTTAATAATGTACCGTTTTAGGACTAAGTCCAATTCACTGGCCATTATTATTTTCCTAAATTATAGGTATTAGGCTATAATATTTTTAAATTAGAGTTAGTTTCATTTGAAAATTTTATTATGATTTAGTTTAGATTTTGTGTTTGGACATCTATTGGTATAATTTAAGTTATTGTGTTTTAAAATTTTATTTATATTAGAAAGTATATTTAAGAGATTTAATATTATTACTTCTCCTTGTATATAATTTTTTTTTAAAATTTAGCATGCAAATTTAACATGAATTATGCTATTAATTATTGACATAACCGAATAGCCGAAAAAAATCAAATCGAAAAGAGAAAAATTGAACCAAACCAATTTTTTTTTTGATTTAAATTGGATTACACTTTTTCAAAACCGAAAATCAAAATATCAAAACTGAATAATACAAAACCGAACCGAAAAACCGAATACACACCCTATCACACCTACATAGCCTGAAATTCAGCCGGCAATCTTTAGGACTACTTTTAGCTGTTCAATTCTTATATATTGCCATCTTATATGGGATAAAGATGATTAATATCGAAATTAATTTTAGAATGAATTTATTTTATATTTAATTTGAATAAAATTGTAGAATAATTTATTTCAAAATTAATTTATCTCAGGATTGTAGGATTATTTTTATTTCAATCTCCAAAAAGAATTCCAAGACTGAGACAGTCGGTCTTCGAAAAATATATTATGGAAGAGAAATTTGTATACATTATCAATTTCATATCTACCAAATATATAACTAACTGACGAAAAAAAGTTAAGACTTTATCATATCTAGTTGAAATGATCCTTTCACCTTTTCTATCTATGATAGTTGGGGATTTAGCTAAGAAATCCGCTACCTAGTTAGCTTCCCTAAAATAAAATAATATGATATAACAATCTCAACATACTTTAGCAATAATTAGAGTGTGTGAGAATTTCATAATTGAAAAAGAAAAGAAAATTATTCACTCCATTACTTTTTAGTTGTCGTGATAAAATTTTATACGGCTTTAAAAAATAATAATTAGGAGTGTTGTTTGATTAATATACCCCATATTAATTCTTTAATCTTTATCTACTCCCTCTGTCCATCTTTGGTTGTCCAAATATATTAAAAATAAATGTCTAATAATACTTGTTCAATTTATGAAATCAAAAGATAATTACACTTAGTTCTATCCTTATCATTAATTAATAGTCCTTTTCCTCTTACATTTTTCAAGACATTATATTTATTATAGGGAAAAGGCTCAAATATGTCATCGAACTTTGAAAAAAGGTTCATCTATTCCATCCGTTAAAAGTTTGACTCACTTATGCCACTTCCGTTTGAGAAAAGGCTCATTCATTGAGATTTTTTTATTTTTGAAAAATAAATCTTTAGCTGAAATGGCTTTCAAATAGATTTTTTTTCCTCCCACATCGAAACAAGATGACATGAAAACAAAGTTTAAGTTTTGTAAGTGAAAAAACTTTTTCTAAAACTCATTTTTCAAACTTTAAATTTCATATCTCAATGAACTGTTGTCATGACATTATGAATTAATTGGTAAAAATAAGATGACATGCTCCAATCCTCTACAACAAGAGGCATTCTTATCAAAACTAATTCCTTGTATATGTAAGTGTCACTTATCAGACTCCTTGGAAATATATATATTTTCATCAGAACTTTTGGCTCTGCCACTGTGACTGCATGTCTTGGAAATGTTCAAAATTATTATTACTACCTTTGAACTTAATTAAAACACACACAGAGACCTAGAATACTAGTGATATTCCAATTACAGATAAAAGAATGAACTTTTATTTACTTAGCTCGCACAAAATAATGTACATCTTCCCCTATTTATATAAAATCTCACATCTCTTATCTTTAATTAGAATTATTAGAAATAACACAACTAACATATCTTTCATCCCATTAAATGTATAAGAGACTTAAGGGAGGAGAAATATATACAACATTTGACAACTTCCTGAGAATCAATTTAAGTATACCAATTATATGAGTGTTAAAGTAGTTACTATAACTACTAGCAAACAAACCAATCTCTTAGTCTCAGTTTTGTTTGTATTAATTACTATCTACAATTAACTAGGAATAGAACAGGCATAAATTGAAGATTTTGGTCCTTGTTTTTAACTTTTGAATCCAAAAATATATGTTGAATAATTTATTTTTTTTAATTACACTTTTATCTCTATTTATCACAAACAATTTGCTCTAAAGATGAAGAAAATTATTTACATGTGATGATAAGCCTAAATTTATCAATCTACCTTTTCTTCTTTTTGGTTTTATTTTTGTGTTTCTCAAAGATCTTGTGATGAATTGGCTTTTCATTTGTCTCACCAGATTGTTGTTTTGATTAAAGTTTGGCCTTGGTGGCCTAACAACATGTGAATACATTAACTCCTCAACATTACATGATCTTTTAGCCTTACCAACTCCATTATCATATACCCTAGGACCAATTCGTACCCACTTGTTTATGGGAACACATATATATCAATGACATCTAAAAGTAGCACAACCATAAAAAAAAATTAATTTTTTTTTTGTGTTAGCTCAAATTAGAGACCATCTTCCTTGGTCTAGGATTTAATGGATTAAACGTTTAAACCATTTGATGAACTCCAAGACAATAACATTATCCAAATTAAACCAACTTAGACTCATGAGGGGTCGTTTGATATTGAATGAGCAAGCTTATTTCATGTGATTATTTTAAATCCCACCATTTTAGAACAAATAATGGAATAAAATAATCTCAGAATACCTCAAACTCAAACATACAATAAAGTCAATAGTCCGAATTGTTATTCTTATCCCATATACCAAAGGATACTACCATCCAAAGTAAGATAAAGAGTAGGATTGTTTAATTACATGTTAAGTGCAGCTTAATAATATCCATTTCATCCCTCAAATGCATCCTTTGAGAAAAGCCAGGAGAGATTTGGATCGTCTATCAATAGCTGCAAAGACATACATAAACTCGCAGCAAAAAAAAATTAAGCATTAACAATAATCTGGTAAAACGTGGAGCAAGTGAGATCTATTTTTATATTTCCAAATAAAATTCGCAAAGCAAGAGATAATTTGGAGAAAGGAGTCTTCAATTATTGATAAGAATGATCCACATCGAACCAGGAAGATAACCATTAACGTGAATTAGGTCTAAAACCTAATTTAACATAAATTATGATCAATAGGCTTCCCGTTATGGAATGGGGAGGGGAAAGTAGCATATGTATCCATCTCCCTTGTGATTTGGGCATGTACATAAAATACACACGAAAATACGAGATAATAGTTTAAAGAAAAATATGAAAGAGGGTGAAGGTGATGACAGAAGCATAGAGAGCACAAATGAATAGAGATGCTGCTTTAATTTTGCTGCCCAAATTAGCATATCATCATTAGTGCTCTCTATCTTCTGTCAACAATTATCACCCTTTCTTCCTTCAATTTTTAATTATATACCCTAAAAATCAAACAGTTGAAGCAAAGACCAAAACTAAGGATGCAAATAGATTTTATTTTATTTTTGGTTGGAAGGCAGAAAGGGTGCTAGGGCTATATATTTGGGGATAGAAGAAATAGATATATTTGGGTTGTTTAACCTATTGAGTAGTAGCAGTGGAAATGGGTCTTTTTATAGGAAAAAATAGGAAGGAAGAGAAGATTCACGGAAAGGTTATTATTGGTAAAAAAGAAAAGAAAGTAAAAGGGTACTATGTGTACTATCCCAATTTTGTTATAACAGTCTTTCACGAGTAGTGTTTAGCTAAAAAGGAGAACCAAACATCCACTCCAACTTCTTAACCACCTCCACTTCAGTCATATCCTTTTTATGTCCACTTTGCTTTCGAATTCGAGTGTTTGAGTATAAAGTGTTTTAATTAATTACAAGGTGAAATTTTTAGAGTTAAAGGATATCATATGGAATGAAAAAACAAAAGCTGAATCATGCATTGTTGAGAATTTCCTAAGCTTATTTGAATTTACAAAATAATTTTATTTATTAATTGTGGTTTCTGAATGAATCAATTTGTATGCACATTGATAGTTGACTATATATGTGTACTCAAAAAGCATTTTATAACTAATAATAGTGTACGGAGTTTTGATTTATTATTAGTAATTATAGGTTTTTATTGGATTTATTTTTCAAATTTAGAAATTTATGTGAAATATTTAATAACTTGATTTATCCTAACAATAAGGTCAATTTTTTATTTGTTATTTCATACAATATTTTCTTATTTGTCGTGTTGTTGCTAAATCCACCCATTTCCCATTGGTTCTTTGATTCCATGGACCTTCGACTCTTATAGTGAGCTTATATATGCTACAACTATGGTAAGACGGGAAATTACTCCCTCTATTTATCCTATTTTAAGTGATATATATATATTTTTAGTAGGCGAAACTCATTGACAATCTTCTAAAGTTGATACGATTTTTCACTTAGACACCTCAAGTAAATCCTGTACATTTTGAACACCTAAGGCAAGGTCGAATTGTGTCATTTTGATACTTTTTGCTGACTTGACAACGTGTGTGATTTTCACTCCAAATAGGCACGTGAAAAAGCCTAAAAAGTCATATTTTTTTGTTTTCTTTTTATTTTTTATTATTTCCTCCTTCTTCTTCATCTTCTTTCTTCTTCTTCTTCATTCTTTTTTCTATCTTTTTTATTTAATATTCTACCATTAATGAATCTTTCACAATAATTATTTTGTTCATCGAAAAAAATGAAGACCACCACCATTCTCTAAGAATATGTGACATTTTCTTTTTGTATAAAATCAAAAATAAATTTTAAATTCTTCAAAAATCAGCCCAAAAAATATATTCATGAAAATTCATTTTCTTTTCAAGATTTTATCCCAACATGTTACTATATCAATGTAATTATAGATCTAACATATTAATCAAAGTTGACAAAAACAAAAGAAAGAAGAAAAAGTTCATCAAGAGAAGAAATAAAATCTGGGTTTCAATTTTTTTTTTTACTAATACTTCATTTTTTTGATCAACGATTATACAAATTTGTTAATGCTCTGTGCATTTCATTTACAAAAGTAAAAAGCTACCATTTTAGTCCATTAATTTTAGATTTTACCCATTCATTTTGTATTTTTTTCATTGCAATTCTTTTGGTTAACAACTATTAGCAATTTGGTGTATAATTATTGTGAGCTTCCTATTCTTGATTTCTATCCATGAACCTTAAATGAATTAATTTTTTTTTAAAAAAAAAAGTAAAAAGGTGGAGTGGATGATGGTCACTGGTGATGGATCTCTAATGGCTATGGCGGGGGAATTCTTGGGGAAGGAGAGATTGGGAAGGTAGGTGGGGTGGGGGTTTAGAAAATAGTTTGTTTTTTTTAAATGAAAAATAGTTTTTTCTTTACTTTTTTTAATAATTTATTTTTAACTATTATTTTATACCCAAATGTCACATGTCATCTTTTAATTAGTCATACACACACTTTATAATTTTAGTTGATTGTCAAAAAATGTCAAAATGACATGACCTAACATAAGGTGTCCAAAATGAACAAAGCCTAGTTGAAATGTCTAAGTGAAAGTTGATGTCAACTTTAAGGGGCCACCGATAGGTTCAACCTTTTTTAGTGTGTCTCAAAAAAATAATAATAATTTTTTATATTTAGAAGTAATTTATATTTATATATCTTATTTTATTCTTAATGTGATGATTTATTCAGATTATTGTTATATAATTATGATAAAAGCATATCAATATCGAGTGTTTATAATAAGTCAATATATGCATGTCATATATTTGATTATGAAGTTCTTTTATTTAATTATAATTCATTAACATATATTTTTTCTACATTAAAGCACTTAATCATAATAATATAGACAAGAGAGCATTGCTCGGATGATATTTATCTCTCGCTTTCAACCCTAAAATTGTGAGTTCGAGTCTTCAAGAGAGCAAAAAGTGAAAGCTCCTAAAGAGAAACTTTTAAAAAATAAATCATAACAACTTATACTAATTTAGTGTGACTACCTAATTTCCCTTTTGTCTTGAAAATGGCCATTGGTCTTCCCTGATTTTTATGGACCTCCATTCCCTTAGATGGAAGAAAGAGGGAGAAGCTCTTACCAAAATAGAGAAACAACAGCGTTCCCCTGTTTTTCATTGTTAATATTAAGGTACAAAAGTCAACTAATTTTCTTCTTCATTATGAAGTCCAGATTAACCTACTAGAAATTTTGATTTAAAATTTGATACATTAAAATATAGCCATAATTTAAGGAAAATTTTCTTATTAGGTACTTGAGTAATTTATGTAAAAAAAAAAGATAAAGGATTTAAATTTAGTAAAAATTGTATAAATTGAATTACGTCCATTATTTCTGTACAGTCCATTTCAGCCCAAATAAGTTTTAAACGAGACTTAACTCAATCCACTGTGACATGATTAAATTCGGTCCAATTACCTGCTTATTTGACATCCATTTTATGGGATATCAAATGGTAAGATTAGACTAAACTAGGGCAGCTTAAAATGGGTTATTTTGTTCAATTCTAATCATAAATAATGAATTATAATTCAATTTGTTCAATTCTAATCAAATTTATTTATTTTGTTTGTTTTTCTTATAATTTGTTTGATTACCTAATAATTTTCTTATTTACGATAACTCTATATTAATAACAATAATATAACTAGTATGATCTCATAAATAGCTTTAGAGAGAGTAAAATGTACTCAGGTTATATCTCTACCTTTGTTGGGTAGAAATGTCACTACCTAAAGACACTCGACTCAAGAAAAAATAAATTATACATGATAAAAAAAATATATATTAACAACAATATTGTAAAGATAGCCAAAATAAAAACAACAGTAATAATAAAAATGAAGAATAAGGTAACACTATCAAAATAATATTACTCAATATAAATGCTTTGACCTAAAACCATGCTCTAATTAACACTAGCAAAAAAAAAGTCACTCGACTACCTTCTAACGTCTCACTCTATAACACATACAAAATATTGACAAGATCAACTCTAATTTCAAATAACTATATTTACCCGTGAGAATTCCTACTAGAGGAGGTTAAAAAAAGAAAGTGCGGCGCAGTAATTAATTTAGTATAGTAAAGTAAAATGTAAAATAGTCCCCTTTTAGACTGACATGAATGGAGGGATAGTATCATATTTTCCAATCATTCAAGATCTTGGTTGTTATCAGTATCTTCTGAGTTTTGATCTTAATTGGTAAGTACACTTCAAGTTGAACCATTCACCTCCCACAAGTTCGTTTCCTCCTTCTAAAAGAAAAGATCCTTTTTTTGTTATTTGCATGAACTCGTGGGCATATCTTTCAAGATTTGTCACACTTTTTTTCTCCATTAATGCCCCCTTTTTTCACCATTCATGCCTTCTTTAAACTTGTAAAGAAATGATATCAAGGAGGATTGTCCAAGTCCATCTCCATTAGTCCATTCTCTAATAAATGTGTGACTTTAACCTAATCTAACACAACTAAAACGGATTATATTATAAAACACTATTTCTCGTGTTTTAATTTATTTATCTTACTTTTCTTTTTAATATATTTCAAATTTCATATTTAAGATCATAAAATTAAAGGATGTCTTGGTATAACGTGCTATATATCTTTAGTTTAAAATCAAAATTAATCAGACAAACAAATTAAAACGGAGGGAGTAGTATACCCAAGTTTTACATTGTCAATATATGATCTAATATGAGAAAAATTCTTTTTGCAAAAATATAATAAGGTTTGCATACATGCATCCTTTCCCTCCACAATATAATTTTACTTTGTGATATTCTGACTTTGTGATATGATTTAACATAAGAATTCTTTTCTGAAAGATGAAGATAAGGTGCAGTTGGTTGGTAGTAATATACCCTGTGTAAAGATCTTTAAAGGAAGGCAGCAAGTTGGGCGTGGGGGTGGGGAGTGGGGGGTTGGAGAGCTGATAGCCTGCAACAGAGCATGTGCATTCTATGGTATAGCGACCTACATGATATTAAGACTTCAACTCTTCAATAATTATTCTGACATGCCTTTCTATCTTTTGGCAATGCATTAATGTGCTAGTTTCTTTATCAACTTGTTGGAAAAGGAGGGCGTGTATGCAATATTATTTTTATCTTTAAAAAAATATAATTGGTTGTTTTTGATAAACCCTCAGTTCTAGTAAGCATATCAAAATTAAGTATATGGAAAGAAAATTCAATACTGAAGAAATGAGAAATCATGCTAAAGCCAAAGAAGAAGAGAACGGTGACAATAAGAAATAATACAGTAATTAAAGCAAAATAAATAACAGATAATTAATATTAATAATTTGAAAAATAAAAGTAAATGAATACGACAAATTAATTAAAATACACTATTACTATAAAAATTCTTTATTCTGAGAGAGCCTACAGTTAAATCCAAATTTTTTTATTGGTCCCTAATTAAAATAGAGGACTCTTAAGATTTGTGATTTATCTCTATATGATCTTTTTATATTGAGTAATATTCACCTAATTCACATGCTACTCGTGTTACAATTGTTTAATTATGTTCCAAGTTTAGAACTCTTGATCCTGTTTATATATAGTCAATGCTTCAAATTTTGACGACATTTGATGTCCCAAATAGAGGAACCACTAGAAATGACCTTTTCCATATCCTTCAAACTTACCATATACAGTAAAAACGCGAAATGACCTTTTCCACATCTTTTTACTTTACACATTAATAACCCTTCTCACACCTAAGATGGGACACTTGGAGTGTTTACTATTTAATATTGGCCCAACATCAAAAAATAATACATTGAGAATATAAATCTAACTCTAATATCATGATAAATGAATCTTGAATCTAATTCAATTGCTGAAAATTTACTCATAAATAAAGAATTATCCATAATCATATGAAAAGTTCAATTTTTTCTCATCCTACGGATGTGCAACACAACAATAACCATAGAAAGGAAAGTGCAATTAAGTTGCCAAGAAACATGGAGAAGCTAAGCTAAGCCAGAAATGTCAAAGCAATCATCGACACACATGTCTTATCCATCCAATTAAAGCCCATTTACCAGAAAAAAAAAAGTAGTGATCAATATGGGACATGTAAATGGGGCTGTGGACCGTTGATAATAACAAATATGAATAATATACTCTTTAAAAAATATATTCTAAATTAACGTGTCAAAACCCTACAGCTTAATTCAATCATCTTTGTCTCATACAGTGGGCCATGAGAATTGATACTGATGCATATTGTCTTTCCAATTTTGTCAAGTTTGAGCTTTGATGGGACTATATTAGCTTTGTTGCAAAGTGGTACATAGAACAATCTTACTACAACAAGGGTGTGATCACTTTTTGTGCCAATATCTAAACATATCAAAAAATGGAATATATATATATATATATATATATATATATGTATGATGAAATATGGTAGTGAACTATGTATATAGGCTATAAATATCTGTGACTATTTGTTTTATTCTGTACATACATGACAAATTAAAGAGGACTTATTCATGTGGACCAAAGTTTATCTAGTTGTCGATCGATCTATAGTTGATCTTGTTGTCGATTGGTTATCGGCTTGATATAGGATAACATTTCATGGTCCCCAAAAAAAAAGATTCAGTATATCATACTTCTCCGTTTCAAAATAAGCGGTGTCTTTAATTTTGATATATCTCTTAAGAAATTATTCGTTCCTAAAAAATAAAAAGTGCTTTTATTAATTTACTCCTAATAAATATTTTGAAATTTAGTAGTTTCTTGCATTGGCAAATATTTTGAACTTGTGGACTCTCAGTAACATTAGATATTTTATGTATATATTTTCTAAAATTGATATAATATTATCTATAAATGGTGCATTTGGTTGAAGATTAAGTTCTTAACCTAGAGGCTAGGGATCAACTCTGATCGCTTAATACATTTTTTTCCTTTTTCGTTTTATTGATGAACTCATATTTTAAAAATTTTGATTTTGACTTTATTTTTTTGTAATGTAAAATTTTCTTTATTTAAATAAGGATAAGTTGAAAGAAACACCACTTATTTTGAAATAAAATAAAATGACTAAAACACTACTTATTTTAGAAGAGTATTAGTCAGTAACAGTGCAAAAAAAAGGTTATATAAATTTTTTTGAATAAATAAACAAACAAACACGCAAAGTAAGCTAAAAAATCCAATGTTTATTAGATACATATAATATATATAAAAAAATTTAATTATATATATATATATATATTGTGTAATTTTTCAACAAAATAAATTAAAATAAACTCTTTTCACCCTCTGGCCAGCTCCGCCGACGATATTATTTGTGTATTCGAAAAGGAATCTGATTCAATTTTGTTTTGGTTTAGAAAAAAATAAAGAGGAGGGGAAAAGGCCGCAATTACTGTTGGAGCTTGGAAGTATGCTTTTATGACATGTCTATTTAATTCTCCTCAAATGTGGGGTTGGACGACCACTACCTATTTATTAAAATGCCGTCTAATGGTGAAACTCTTCTATTTTTTATAATAGATTTTAAATTCGAGTCTTGAATATGAAAAAAAATTATTATGAGAGTACTACTTTCGAATAGGCTCTTCAGTGCACGATTCGAATTTAATTGAGATTTTAATATAGATTTGAATATCGAGTACAAAAAAACAAAAAACATATATGTGGAATGGGTTATGTAAGGACATGTTTTCTCCTTTGCAAAATACTCGCGCAGTAATTTACATAAGTTTTATCCTATCTTTTTTAAATCTTTGATGGTAGTGGTGCTAATTAAGACTTAGACAAGTAGAAATAAGAGAAACTTTTTTTATATATATAAATAATGCTATTAGAAAAACATATTGTATGGTGTGTATATGATATATATTTAATTCTAAATAAAATCATGTAAATGCAATATACGATTTTATCTATATATATTTTCAAAGCAGAAGTTGGATGTATATCTATATATGTGAAGACATCAACTCTATGGGAGGTAAACTGTATGTAAGGTATGTAAAGTATATGAAAAATGTATGTTATATATGTATATGAGAACCAACACCTCCAGTATAATATTTATTTTATGCATGTCAGGTATTTATTGAGAGGGTATTCTCTGTTAGTTTAGATACGTGTTATTATGTATTTTCTATAAAAATACATAATATTATGATGTTGTATTTTTCTTAAAATACCACCGTCACATCAAGTAATTTCTCTAAAAGAATAAGTAATTTAAATGTTATCAAAAGCATAAATATTAATTACGCTAAAAAAATGCTTGTAGCTTACTATTCTGTCAGTTTTAAATTATAATTCTTCACATGACATGTTTAAAATTATAAGAATAAAAACTATTTTATATATATTTAATTTAAGATTATAAAATTCAAAAAAACGATTCATTTTAATAAATTCTATGTTAAATCAAAAACCAAATAAACAAATTAAGGAGTAACTTTTCACCTGTAATATTGTTAGAGAAACAAACTTGTAAATCTGTGATAGTGACATGTCATTGCTATGACTTCTCTAAAACAGTATGGATCATATTTTATAGAAGTGGTTGTTGAAAATATGTATGCATTTTCAGTGGTCTTTCTTTATTTTATTCTGACTAGGAGAAGTAATCAATTTCTAGTGTTAGACATGTCAAATTATTATCCTTCTGTTCCCACTAACAAACCATTATATATGTTGCTCCCTTTGTTCCCATTTTATATATTCCCCCGAATTCACATTAAGGGAGAAAGTAATATATAATCACATAAATAATATATTTAATTTATCACTTATTTAGATCATACTTTCCTCAAAATTGTACACAATCAAATATCATTTTAATAACATAGGACTTGAAAAATATCATTATCGAACAATGAAAATAATACTACTTTCATCTTAATTTATGAAAGAAGTGGCCTTTATGGCGATGGAGAGAAGTAAGACTGAGATGATTTGAACATGTGAAGAGGAGGTGCATTAACGCTTCGGTGAGGAGGTGTGAGAGGCTGGTGGTAAGGGATACGCAGAATGGTAGAAGTAAGTCAAAAAAATATTGAGAAGAGGTGATTAGACAGGTCATGACGCTACTTCAGATTATCGGAGACATGACTCTAGATAGAAAGGAGTGGAGGTCGCGTATTAGGGTAGAACATTAGTAAGGATAGAATGTTGTCTTGCCTTGCGAAGATTCTCTGTAGGTATTGTTATGTATTATTTATTGTATTTCGATTATCACACTATTTACTGATGTTACTGTTCTTTCTTGTAATCTTTACACTGCTTTGCATATTAATTGCTATACTTCTTCACTGTTTTCTTTTTTTTGTACTTGTGTTTATGCACCTGAGTCGAGGATCCATCGAAAACAGTCTCTCTACCTCCTCGAGTTAGTGATAAGGTTTTCGTATACTCTACCCTTCCACACCCATTTAGTGAGATTTCACTGAATATGTTATTGTTGCTGTTATTATTCATCTCAATTAATGTGAAATTTGTGGACATAATATTTTTTAAAAAGAAAACACCTTTGTGAAATTTGTAATTTAAAATAAACTAGTATTGAATTGGCTAATAATGTATTTTATTAATAATAAAAATAGAATTTAATAATTAGAAATTATTCTTAAAATATAAAAATTAGTTGTGATAATTCTTTGAGCGCCTCGAAAAATGGTCCAACAGTTTCTGTTGATTTGGCAGTGGCAGCAATTAGAGTGGTTGTCCCCACAGGACTGCCCAAACAGACTGCCGTTTTTGGACGAGATATTTTCTGAGTTTGATGCCTTTTTTAGCCTAAATATTAAGGATCCGTTTGGCGATAAATCTTAGTATTCACTTTTTTCGAAAATATTTGATCATGAAATTTTTAATTCAATTTGATATTGTATTTAAAATTTGAAGGGGAGTCTTGGAGGTCACATGTTCAAATCTTGAAAACAGTCTCTAGGTGCATCGGGCTGCCCTTTATTGTATTTAAAATTTGAAAAATAATTTATACAACTCGTTTCAAACTCACTTTTTACTTGTATTTAAGTACAAATAAATATGAATATTGTTTTAAATATTTTTTCTAAAAAATATAAGCAAACATAATTCTAAATTTAAAAACTTTAAATAAAATAAAAAAATATTTAAAATATATGAACAAACCCCAGCTTAATGCAAATGCTATTCATTTCACTTTGTTATTATTCTACTTTTCTCCTTCCAATATCTTTCCAATGGTCGTAATGTTCAGATTCTCCACAATTCTCATTTGACCCATTTTTGGGACCTCCATCGCGAAGTATTTTATTTGCAGTGTCCGGAGTATATCATTTGTTTTCTGCTCGCTTCGTTTTAATTTGTATGTCTAATGTTGATAGGATATAAAGTTTAAGAAAATAAATAGAATTTTTGAATTTTGTGCTCTTATATGTAGCAATATTTTTTAAAATTTTATAATCTTAAATATGTCACGTAAAATATTGAAATTAAAATTATGTCACCTTTGTAATTTTGCATCACTGCTATGAATTAATCACATTTGATTCTCTGTCAGTACTTGATGTCATATCGATATCATATAAGATTGAGCTTAATTCTCTGTTATACTCCGTCGGTATATTGATACCCTATCGGTATCATATAAGATTGGACTCTTTTTTTAAGAAATAAAAAATAAAACAATTAAGAGAAAATTATTAAAGTCATAATTTTATTTATTAAAATTTAAATTAGTAGAAAAATATATTCTTTGTGATACTCCATCGGTATATTGATATCATATCGGTATCATATAGGATTAGACTATTTTTTAAGAAATAAAAAATGAAACAATTAAGAGAAAATTATTAAAGTCATAATTTTATTTATTAAAATCTAAATTAGTAGAAAAATATATTCTTTGTGATACTCCGTCGGTATATTGATATCATATCGGTATCATATTGGATTGGACTATTTTTTAAGAAATAAAAAATAAAACAATTAAGAGAAAATTATTAAAATCATAATTCTATTTATTAAAATCTAACTTAGTAGAAAATATATTTTTTGTGAGACTCCGTCTGTATATTGATGTCATATCGATATCATATAGTGTGAGCGCTGACGTCAAAGCTCGACTTTTAAAATAAATTTATATTATTTTAAAATAAAAAAATGAATACTTTTCCTTTTTAGGGTATATGTCTTCTTTTCCCATATTTTTTTGGACATAAACAATCTTTTATCAAAATGGCAGTCAATAAGAATATACATTGTAATGTCTATATATATTTGATACATAAGAGTAGGCATATATATTTTTTATATGTATATATGTAATTATTTTGGATCGACCGCCCAGTAACTTTCCTTTAATTGTGATATACTAATTGGAATGATTATATTAGGTTGGCGTAGAGATGGTCTTTGTCATGTGGAAATTGGAAAATATCTCACAATCAAACTCCAATCTTTGATTTAGCTCAAAGGCACTGGGCTCTTCAACTGGATGAACCCAGTTTCTAAAGCCCATATATAAAGGGAGATTGACATATTTTAAAGCTAAAATTTACTTTGTAGCCAATTTTTGGTTTAGTTATTTAAGCTTACAAGTAATAACATTTGTAGCCAATTTTGCATTAAACACTTAAAATCATGCTGATAAAAGTATCCTTAGCATGCTGAGACACGCTTAAATGTTTTCAACACTTAAAATCATGCTGACACAAGCATAATATTTTCTCTTCTAAAATACACACTTGGCATAACAATTTTGCCCCTAAAATCACTCTATATTAGGCATAACTTCAAACGTAATAGTAACGTAATAATAAGAAGCAGAATCCAAAGTTAGATCACTTTCTTATACGTTATATTAATACATTGGGTAATATACATAAATCAGACTCCTTTAGTTAAACTAATAAATTGTTGGGTGTAAATAGAAATATAATTTCCTGCATTTTTAACATGTATGTGTATTTAGAGTTGGATTACTGTATGTATGTGCTACATTGAATATGTTCTTATCATTTGTATATATAGCTGAGGATGATTCCTTCGACGACAATTCTTCAAATTATGTATATCTGAAAGTTCGTCTATTCCTTCATAGTGTACGTGTATATCCAAATGTATATCTATTACTAAATATATATCATGTATAACTGGATGTATATATGTTAATTCACTAGATGTGTGTATATATATATATATATCATATTTTTTTATATTTACCCATCTAACTGAGTTGTATAAAGTCTTCGAATCTATCACTCAGAGGGAATCAACATATATTCCGAGCTTCTTTCTTAAGCGACTATAGTACTGAAAAATATATATATTTTTTTTTGGGGAAAAAAATAAAAATCTTCCTTAGTCCTGTGAAGATTGCTTAATATTATGCTCAAAATTCCATGTCACTGTGACTTCATCTATATTTATTAATTTAACATATGAAAACCTAACATATTGTTTCTATTAACAAAGAAGAAATCCAATTCTTTTTAATTCCAAATCAAGTTTATGTTGAGTCAACGAATATATATTTACAGTGTAAATGGTAAGTCTTGTAGCAAAAATATAAAATAATCTTTAACCAATATGCTAGATGAAAATTAAAAATTGCTAAATCAACCACTTCCAATAATTGAGAAAAAAAATACTTGCTCTTATTAGAAGAGCTAGCACGAAGTTGCTTATAATTATTTGTTGTGCCAAATACAATATATGTCAAATTCAAGGCATAGTGAACCAACATCGACCACCAGCTGCAGCTGCAATGAGGCGGCGGAGTTTACGTGTAAATTATGTCTATTATGTGTGTGTTGTCCATTGTCCATATTTTGTTGTTGTGTTAAGACACAATACAAGATTGTGAAACAAATGATCAAATGTAAGGTTTGCTGTGGATCGGAGAAAAAAATTCTGCCAGAATACTCTTCTGTTTCAGACATGGATATAATAGATTCTTCGAATAAGCTTGCAGGTCGTCGTCATAGCAAGAAGAAGATGAAGAATTGAATGTGGCATTTTTCTGAGTTGTTTGGCAAAATAAGAAATTTGTCTTGTTGTCTAGATTGATTTGAACACCTTGAATTATTGTTTGCATCGATATTTTTTCGAATGACCAATATACTTCCGTTTTCTTTTACTACATAAATGAATGATTGAATGATTCACGACAGACTTGATTTTGTTAGTCAAATGACTAAATTTCCTTCATATAAGGTTTGATCACTTTATCATCCTGGCATTAATCATCAAAAAGTTAAAACATATCGGTAGATTTATTTTGTTATAAAGTTTAGAAATATAAGTAAAGAATATTCTTAGATTAATTTTGTTATAAAATTTAGTTATAAGTAAAAAATACTTGGTTATTACAAGGGAATGGGATTCGAACCCATGCCTTTCGGACCAGTACCTGAAACTGGCGCCTTAGACCAACTCGGCCATCTTGACATGATTATTACAATACCATTTAATTATAGAAATCTTTCTCTAATTGGTTGAGTAAATCTAAATCTCTTTCTGAAATATTTATGTTTGTGAAATCCATTGTGTTAATATTTTGATTAAGTGGACAGCTCTCAAATTCATGTTGAAGGTTTGTCAAAATTAAGAACTAATACGAGACGATATTGCTAGTAACAAAGAATTTTAGCGATCCAAAAATACATTAGGGTGTAATTTTAAAAGGTTAATTTGAATATTTTCTTGCTCTATTCAAAATACTATCGTACATAATTGAGTAAGATGATTATTTAAAAACCCATTTACTTGAAGCAAAAAACCTTCTTTTCAATTATCACGTTAAGATTCTTTTTAATTAGTGTTCAAAACCCCTTTTAAAAAAATAGGGATATACACAAATTCTATAGTGTTAAGAGTTAATTACATTTTATTCCTATTCTTTTTCAAATTACTGAAACTCCTTAAATTTGATGGAATCTGGATACATTCCAAAACATCCTGATACATCGCATCTTGGCTTCTGATACATCCCTCAACATTCCGATACATTGTGTCTCGTTTCCGGATATATCACTCAACGTCCGGATACATTACGTAAAGTGATGTATCTGACCGATACATCGCGTAAACTGATGTATGTGATAATAGGAGAGAGTAGGGATTTTTGTAATTTTTTCAAATGATAGAAAATTTTAGAAAATATAATAAAATAAGTTGTGTATTTAGATAATTTTTTATTTAAAAAAAATGGTCAAGTTGGGCGGGACACGATTCAGTCTATTTTAGCCCAAATAACTTTTGGGTCAATTTTAATGTGACTCATTCATTAATTAAAGGGTTAATTTCAAATATATACAATAAAGTAATTAGTTTATATCAAATATAATTATGTTTAAGTAGTTCATATTTACAGCGTAAGTAATTAACATTATCCATTCTACTTTAAGGTATATAGTTGATCTCAGAAGATGATGGAAATGTTTGTTGATAAAAAGGGAAATTAAAAGAAGATCCTTTCAGAATACTAGAAGCAATTTGTTCAAAACTGTTTTATTAAAGATTGAACGATGGTTAAAATTGAGTGATAATATAAAAATTCTTTATACTATTAACTTAAACTCTTGAGTATTAAAAGTATGAGGTGCACTTTTCCTAGTAGACAAATTTATTGTCATTTGATAGCATAGGCCTACCACTCAAGAGTTGTCATAGTGGGTTGGTAAGTACCAAAAGTTGGGTTTTTTCATACTTACCTAATGCCCTTATTATGGTGCCATCACCAACAAGATGTTGTTCACACTTGTCTTTAGGAGTTTGATCGATGCACGGAAGCATGATATTAGTAACTAAAAAACGAGTATGTAAAATTATGGACAGATGGTGATCACTCATAGTGAATTGAAGTTGGTGTATCATACTCAATTTGACCAATTTCTAGGAGGGCACTAAAGTTGGTGTTTGGGAAAATCACATCTAAGAAGAAAGAATTGGTTTCAATCGACTAGAAGAGTTGCCTGAATTATAAATATTCTTCCGTTTCAATTCTAAGTTTGTGGGTTTTAATTATCAAGGGGTAAAAAGGTGTAGCTTTTAAGAAGAAGTAAATAAAAATGAAAATAATCAATTATTAATTCTCTACTGGATGAATTAATGTGGTATGAGAGTAAGTAAAAGTCTTTGAATTAATATTTTACTGTCACTAATAACTAAGTATGTTTTACCTACTGATCCTTTCCCAAAATACTTCTCACCTTTCACTTTTCAAAATTCAAATTTGATCAACACTTGAAGATGTTTTTTTTTTTATTATATTGATATGAAAAGAATATTTACGATATATAGTACTTTATATTTTGTATAGTATTCGAATATTTAAATTTTTATTTTAGAATATTGAATTATTCTAGTCTTATGAAGCTTTATAAATTAATTGGATTGACTTTCAAAAAGCAAAATATGACAATTATTTTGGGATTGAACGTGTAGAATTAAATCCATATGAGAGGCCTTAAAGAAATAAATAGAAATTTATTGTGTGGTAATATTAACAAAGCTATAAAATTATCGGAATCTTTGATAGGAAAGATTAATTTCCAATAACATGTTATGAAATTAATTAATTATGACAGAATATATATATATATATATATATATATAAAATAGGGAAGGTGAAAATGCCTATGTGTCAGCATTACCAAAAAAACAGACTTTACGTTAATTTAAAATCTAAAAAAAATAATTGCAAACACGAAAAAAAATTAAAAAAATACTAAATATCTAAATTACTATTACTTTGACTTTTTACCGTTTTTAAAAATTCAAATTTTACTAATAGTCAACTACAAATGCTCCTAAATCATAAGGACACATTAAAATAATAACTGAATTATCTACATTGGTAAAAAGAAATGCTCCTAAATCATAGGTATTTGAAATATCAAATAGTATATAATAAGATTATATCAAAAGAAAACTACCATATTTATATATATATATATATATTTCAAAACATATTACTATAGTTTAGACCTTTATATATATAACATAAATTAAGTAAGAGTAATGGTATACGTTAATTATTAATTTAAATTTGTTGCATAGAATGAAAAATTAAGTTAAAATCGTCCATGAAGAAAAATATTTATAAGAAAGAGTACCAAAAAAAAGACAAAAACTTATAATTGTTATTTTAATTTAATGATTAAATTTTCTTATATCTTTATTATTCTAACAAGAGGATAATATGAACGGGGTGAGAGTATTATGATTTTGAACAATTTGAAAAATTAAGTAAATTAAATGATGCTAAAAACTATTATTGTCAAATTTAGATAATAAATTAAGCTTGTATATTGATTTCTTTTCATAAGTTTTCTATTATATTCTAGGAAGGTTCTAAATGCTAACATTATCTCATTTAAACTTTACAATACTATTTTATAATAGATTAAATTTTGAAATTGTCAATAAATTAATATTGTGATTATGATTACTAGTTGTATACAAATAATTGCAATTATCATAACCGAAAGCAGGTTGCGCATGCCGCATGCTTCCCCCTCAATCCTTTATTTGTGCACTTAGGCTATTAAATTAAACAATAAAGAATACACGGGACACTCTCTCATTATGATTAAAGGCTTATATATTTTTCAAAATTATTTATTAGTAAGCCGTCTGAGCTGTATGAGGCAAAAACTCGCTGAGCTCCATCCCCACAGTAAGAATGCCACACAATATTTATTTTTGGGGGGTTAATGTTTTCAATGATGAATCAATCATTCATATGAGCTTAGTCTTCTCTTCTGTAATGGTTGGAGGGTGGGAAAAGGACACTCTTGAAGAAGGGTGAAAAATCATATATGAAAAACTTTTCACATATCATACTTATCTTGAAAAACTCAAAAGTAGAGTAGCTCACATAGAAATGTTGGCAAAGAAAGAGCTTTCACCAAAATTCTAACTTATTTGAAAATATTCGCCAAGGCCATTACCAACCACAGAATTACGTTCGAGATGTCAACTAGAAATCTCAATAAATCGCAAAAAGAATTAGATACACACATCAGAGTTTGGATAAAGAGGCAAATTCATTTAACAAGTGGAGATTTCAACATAGTATTAGTTAGATACTTTAGATAGATAGCTTGAATTAAAGAGTTCTTGGAACAAGCTCCCAAATATTTTCTCTATACATTAATTTAATTAAACTATCATCAGTTGCTTCCACAAAGAAGGGAGAAAACAATTTGTAAAATTATTTTGAAAACTTGTGTTATCAAGAGTTGCTTATTTCCTTCAAGGAGTTATAACTACTACCTCCTTCTCCCCCATTTTACTAATACTCATTTTATGGTGCTAATGTGGCAACATATTATTGACTATAATTCAAGAATCTCATCAGTTATAGTGGTCCAGCCCACTGCTAAACTTGAATTCCTGGGACTTACACCTGTTCATTATATAAAAATGATAAACTTTTGATTACATACGAGTTCGATCGAATTCACTAGTTTTTATGTTTATATTTGTTTTTATATTAAGAAATTCATTATATTTATATAAAACTCAATTTCAAAATTCAGTTACCAGCACCTGATGTTGCTATTCTAGAATTTAAAATTCATAAAGTTCAAATTCTGACTCCGCCTTTTGAATATACATATTTAGAAGTAGGTAATAAGCAGGGCAATATTTGGACAATGCACCAGGGCTGCACGCGTGTGTTGGTCCATGCTGAGATGAACTAATGACTTTGGTTATTGGGTAATTAAACATCATGCTCAGCTACTTTAATCAAACTTTTTTCTTAAATATTCTAAATTATACCAATGAGTCCAGGTATTTCGAAAACAATCTCTCTACCTTCACAAGATAAAAATAAAACTGTGTATAGTGTACACATCATCCTCTCCAGACCCACTAGTCAAATTACACCGACTAAATGTTGTTGTTATACCAATGCCTTCTCTATAAATTGAGCCATTGCTAAACCAACTGCAACTCATCCCAAAGTTTGTTCCTACAACTCTTTCTTTTGCTTCCATCTAAGCTAATTAACTAACCCCCTTCATTTACTAAGCAAACAATTGACAATGAAGAGAGAATCAAAACTTGTGCTTGTGACAATGCTAGTGCTTATGCTTCTTGCTGAAGCACACATCTCAGTTGCTGCAACATGTAGCCCAGTTCAGCTGAGCCCTTGCCTAGGTGCTATCAGATCATCATCACCACCATCAAAACTCTGCTGCAGCAAAATCAAGCAACAAAAGCCTTGTCTTTGCCAATACCTCAAGAACCCAACTCTGAAGAAGTATGTCAATTCCCCTGGTGCCAAGAAAGTCGCTCGATCTTGTGGGGTTCCATACCCCAAGTGTTAAAAACACTAAAATGATCATATACTATATATGTCACGAGAATCTATCTGCAATATCTCTCTGTTTTATCTACTTTATGCCAATTTTAGTACTCTCTGTCTACACCAGTTTTATACTAGGTGTTCTACTGTTTACATAAATAATAAAGTACTAAGTAGTAGTATTTATCTCATCTTGTCCATGTAATCTTGGCTGCGATTTACTTGGAATGCAGACGTATTATGATAAGGTCATTCTCTTATTGCTATGGAGATGATTAACGCGACAAAATATTGGCTCTATAACAATGTGCAGAAGGTGGGAATAAGATCCATCATATTAATTGTGTAGCCAAAACTGGAGCACAGCAAAAACAGAATAAGAGAACAATGAAACACAAACAAAGTGAAGAGCTTTTGAATCCACTTTTTTAAAAAAGACCTTTTTAAATATATAGTAGTTGGATCATTGAATTGACAATGAGAATTATAATCTCGAAATTATGGCATCGTGTTAAAAACTAATCATACTATTGTTAAAAACTAATCATTCTATTGATAAAACTAGGAACATATCATATTGGACTTGGTTTCCAACTTACTTCTACAAATTATACATATAAGCACTCTGATAGTCATTATTTGGACATTTCATTGAATAAACGATTGCTAACATGATAACATCTATGAATTCCAATTCTTTATTCTGCTCTGGGTCTAAAGACAACAGTTATAAAAAAACTGGAACAATTTGAGACTCCAAAATCAATGTACATCAAATATATTTGGTTTCGATCATCAAACAATTGCATCCTATCTAATGGAAGGACAAATTAAGCTCAAACATCTCTATTGACATATTTTCTAGTTGTTCTTCAAGATCAGCATTATGTAGTTATTTACATGTGAATGAAATCTGGCTATCTATCTCTTCCTTCTTGTTGTCACTGACACACTTACGACAGCAACAACTGTTCCAATTTAAACTACTTAGGGGATCGGCCGCGTGCAGGATCAACACATCTCTCTGATCTCTGCTCTGCAATAGTCTATGACATGCAACTTCCAATCCTCAATTCTTTAATTTATTGTCCAAGCTGCTCCTATAGTCCATTCTTGCTTTCTCAGAATGGCGAAGTTGCCTAGATTCTTTTCTTTCAATGTTTGGAGATAGTGTGTCCGAATAGTGGAGCCAAGTTTTTTTTATCACAATCTCGAGCTATAGAAACTTGCGGCCTACTACTTGGAGACGAAGACTTCTTTGTATGTTGACAATTACGGATCATCATTGAAGAATAGAGCTTCTCTATTTCTTTCTTCTGCTTTTTTGTCCGTTAGTTGGACTTAGGGTATTTTGTTCTTCAAGTAATTCTAGCAAACCTTGAGCTTGAAGAGAATAATGGGTTGAACTCGTCTTGTCAACTTAATATTAAGGCCAAATACATTTGAAAACTTATAAAAATCCACTAGTATAGGAGACAATTACTTAGATACACGCTAGTTTATAATATTATGAATCTTATCAGATTTTGAATTTTAAATACATATATCTAGGTGTTCAGATACGTCCAGATACATGTATCTCGAATACATAGGGTCAAAATTAAGTATAATTTGCTCTAGATACATTGTATCCAAGTGAATTCGCATGTATTTGGGATACACAGACAAATCTTGCTCGCCTCCCCTATATCTCCCTCTTCGCTCGCCACTCTCATATCTCGCTCGCGTATCTAGTATTTCATATACATGTATCTAGTGTGATTCATATGTATATGAGATACATGAATAAATCTCGTTCGTCTTTCTCCCTATCTTAGCATATATGGTAGCAAAAATATGTATATAAATGCATCTAACTTAAAATCATTAATTAGTGAGATAATATGTAATTATTTCAACTATAGAAAAAATTATTTAATATAATAAGAATGTTTGTGTAGTGAGGTAGTTTTTTCAACAAACAAACCCCTTCTACCCAAAAGTCAACCCAAAAAGTTGAAATCATTTAAATTTACAAATACAGTATTATCCCTTGTTTATATAGATGATTAAGGTGGATTCAAGGGGTTTATCCGAACATCCTCAACAGGGCGGGAAATTGGGTAAAGCTGGTGAAGCAACAATTTTAGGCTTCCAAATT
Source organism: Solanum dulcamara (assembly GCF_947179165.1). Lineage (NCBI taxonomy): Eukaryota > Viridiplantae > Streptophyta > Magnoliopsida > Solanales > Solanaceae > Solanum > Solanum dulcamara. The sequence goes on from NC_077244.1 coordinate 70,471,255, forward strand.
GGGGGTGGGGTGGGGGGGCTTTTTAGCAATCATAACCTATGTATAGAATTATAGGAGTAGATTTTTAACTTTGAAAATATTGGTTACTTTTTGATCGAACGATAAAAATAAATCTAGGCGAAATTCATCGGTGGCCCCTTGAAGTTGGCACCAACTTTCACTTAGACACATAAATCAGGAGATGTTCATTTTAGACACTTTATGGTAAGGGTCGAATATTTTATTTTGACACTTTTTACACAGTTGGCAGCTCGCGTGTTTTCCACCTATCTGAGGCGCGTATAAGCTGTTTTTTAATCTGATTTGGCATCATACTTGGCCTATAACGGTAGTATCTCTCTCATCTATGTATTTATACCCTTTTTTCTTCAATTTTGCCCTAATTCTTAGCTTCTTTCTCTGATTTGAAAAATAAATCAGTTTTCTCTCTTCTTCTTTGTTTTTCTCTCTTTCATGTCAAGCTTCTCCTACACTTTCATGTCGAGCTTCTCCAACTCTTCCATGGCTTCTTTGGATGAATGTCGATATTGTAAATGTGGTAATGAAGCATTATTAAAGACTTCTTGGACCCAACTAAATTCAGGTCGTAGATTTTTTACTTGTAAACTTTCAAAGGTAAAGTAATTCTTTATTTTTCTTAAAGTTAATTATATAAAGGTTGTTGGCTTATAAGCTGCTTATAAGCTGTTTTCAGCTTTTTTAAAGTGTTTGGTTGGCCAACTTAAAGTCATTTTGTGCTTAAAATAAGCCCCAATAAATAGTTGAATTTATTTGGATGAACTTATTTTATAAGTTAAAAACAGCTTATAAGTCAAAAAAAAGTTGGTTTGTACCTACTTTTTTTAACTTATAAGTTGTTTTCAACTTATAAGCTGCTTAAAATAAGTCAATCAAAATACGTTAATAGTTAATTGTGGTCTTATAATTTTTTTTTCTGATTGATTTTGTAGAAAATGGGTGACTGTGATTTTTTTTATTGGTATAAAGATCAACACCCTCCTCAAGCAAAAAGGTGATCTTGGGTTTGTTGAACAAAGTCAAGGCTTTTGATGAAAAAATAAATCGAGCAAAAAATATATTTATTATTGGTGTCATCGCTATTGGGTTAGTAATGTTTGGAATATGGAGATTGAAACGTAATTGTTAAAATAAGAAATTACCAAACTATACATCTTTTATTATCAATACAAGATGTTATGTATCAACCACAATTCAGTTGAAAACTAATACAACAATCTTCAATGTATTAACCTTTAACCTGTCGAATATGTCGAATGGTTATGTATCAGTTATTCTCATGTATCAGATTTGAATTTAAGAGGAAAGTTTATGTATCAGATTCTCATGTATCAAGCTTTACTTCATCTAATACATCTACAACTTATATCAATACAAGATGTTATGTATCAACCACAATTCAGTTGAAAACTAATACAACAATCTTCAATGTATCAACTCTTAATCTGTCGAATATGTCGAATGGTTATGTATCAGTTATTCTCATGTATCAAATTCGAATTTAAGAGGAAAGTTTATGTATCAGATTCTCATGTATCAAGTTTTACTGCTTTTGATACATCTATAACCTATATCAATACAAGGTTACAATCCTCAAAAGTGTTTATTACATTACATAGCAAAAAGTTTTCAAAGCTGGTGCTGCTGTTACTTCTTCTTTTTGTTTGCCATTTGCTACAACTAGGAGGTAGTGACAGCATCTCTATTTCTCCATCTGAAGTCTTTAGGCTTAAAACCAAGGTCTATGCTTGTTGAGCTTGCATCCTTAAAATTTGAACTTGTTGGTAGAATTCTTTGATTTGAACTGACAGAAAAAGAGAAATCAAAATTAGTAAGTAAGCTACACATGTGAAGATTAGTATGTAACCAAAGGAGAAAACAACATACATTGAGTATTTGGGTTCCACTTGCACTTGTGAATATGCCAAATCCAACATTACTTGATCCACCGTATGATGACTTCTTTGTCCCCCCACTCTTGCAAAATCTTCTTCAGTTGCAACTCCTTCTCTTTTTTGTCCAATAATCTCTGTTCTCCTTTCCTCTCCCTTCCAAGTTTGATTTCTATTAGACCAAATATGTCTAGCACACCATCTAACTTCAGTATTTGGTAGCAGTTCATCAACAGCTGCATGAAAATCCTACAAAGAAAATAAAATGCAATTCAATACTTAATAAATAATTTAATAGCTTTAGCAAATGTAATAGGTAATTACCTTTTGCATATCTGTCATCACAGTAAGACCCTTTCCAGTACCTAACTGCAGGTCTTCTTTCAAGTAATTGATAAAAAAATTCCAACTATGCTTAGTTTTCTTATCTACAACTGCCCAGGTTATAGGAAACATCTAATTGTTTCCATTCTTGTCAACTGCTACTAGAAGTTCACCCTTGCAAGTACCCTTTAAGAAACATCTATCAAATCTTATTATTCTTCTACATCCTTCCTTCCACTCCCTTTTCAATGCATCCAAGCACATATAGAAGTATACAAACAAATTCTTTCCTGGTGCAGTTTCTCTATTCATTCTTAAAAAAAGAACTACCACGATTGGTCTGTTTTATAACCTCAGCATAATCACATAATCTTGCAAATTCCATATTTCAGTCACCCATAGATTCTCTAAGAATCATTAGCTTTGCCTTGTAACATATGGTCCTACCCACATACAATCCTAACTTCTCCCTACACAATTCTTGTATTTTTCGAATCTTTATAGATGATTGTTTAGTTATTTCATCCTTGAATTTGTTTGCTAGGAATTTACTTGTACACATTTTGTTCTTATTTGATGGAGAACACTTATGTATAGGATGATAGTTTTTGATCAAAAAGTTACTAGAATTTATATCAATTGAACCATAACACAACCATTTGCATTATTCTTTGAATTTACATTTAGCCCTCACTCTATGAGCTTCATTAGGCCTTAACTTAATCTGATAATTGTATTCTACTGCATAATTTGCCAGAGCCTTTCTAAATTATTTAGCATTTTCAAAAATCATTCCAAGTTCAAAAATAGCAACTTCACATTCAGCATCATACCTGACCTTTTTACTCTTCCTTCTTCCTGGTTGATCAACACCCCTAACAGCTTCTACATCTAGCATATCTGTGCTATTATCACTAGCACATTCTGAGCTATCAATATACTCTCCATCTCATCCTAATCTGCCAACATATCTATTCTTTTTATTTCTTCCAATATCTTCAAAGTCTCTATCAATACCAGCTTCACATACAGGTATTTCTTCAGGTACTTTCATTTTTCTCTTAGGATTAGGATTTCTTTTGTTCCTCCTTTCATATCTAAAGGATCTCAATTCTTCATCAACATCTGAACCATCTTCATCAGGAATGACATTTATATATGAGTCACTACTATGCAGATCTGACTCATTCACATCTAAAATATTCTCAGTATCATTCACATCTGAAACAGCCTCATTCTCCACATTTTCAACATCAACAGAGTCTGGCCATGCTAAAAGACCAACTGGAGTGGACAATTCCTCTAACTCATCAATTTCATGGACCACATAAACATGAAAGTCATCACCATCTATTAAGTCTTTCACATAGTCTAACAATATTGAATATCAGAAGTAACTTGGACAAATTCATTGTTAATTTTATTTTGACAGCAAAAATTCTTCACATTTGTGTACCCAAGGTCTTTAGTATATGAAAGAAACTAGATAAGGCTAAAATGATCTTTATCAATGGCAACGACAAATACATCTATTTCTCCTCTGTAAGTAGGGTTAGGGTCTGTGATAACATGACTTTCATGATGAAAACATGTCAATATATAGTCGTCCATATCTCAAAAAGAAGACCCCAACACAAGAAAAAACCCAAAAAGCTCCTTACTTTATCAGTACAATTCCCCCCCCCCCCCAAAAAAAAAACCTAGTTACAAAATGCGAAAATAGAGTGGAAACAACCAGAACATACAGCTTCTTCTTCAACAAATGAAACATGCAAACACAAGAAGTAGTTGATAGAAATATCAAAAAGCCTGGATTGAAGTTCACCCTTGCAATCTCCAACACTTGATTTCAACCTTTAAACCTGGAAATTGGCAACATAAACTAACATAACAGTTAGCACTAACTAAGAATTGAATGAAAATCAAGAAAGATTGAACTTTTCATATTCTTACCTAGGGTTTTGATCGGTGAACTGAAGAAGATGGGTTTTTGAACTGAAGAGAAAATGGAGTTGAAGATCAACTTTTGAGCATTTAAATTTAAAGCTAATATGACGTGTAAAGAAAACAGAGTTGGCATGATATAATTGGTCAACTAATTCATGTGGATGAAATTGTAATACACGCGTTTGAGTCCAACAACAGATTATTTAAAAAGTGTCAAGATGACACATTCGACCCTTACATAAGGTGTCTAAAATGAACATCTCCTGGTTTAGATGTCTAAGTGAAAATTGATGCCAACTTTAAGGGGCCACCGATGGATTTCGGCATAAATTTATTTAGGAAGAGTTATTACCATTTTATTATTTAATATGAAAAATTGATTTGACATTTACTTTTGACCTTTTTCATTTCTTGGATTATTTTTTTTACTTGTGCTTTTCCTTATTGTTTTGCTAACACACTTTTTCTTCTTATTTATTTAATAGCTAAATATTTTTTTTTTACTTTCCCATAGACATCTTTATATACAAAGTTGGTAATTGTTTTTTTAACTTTCTCCATTATTTCAATTGCTCAAAGATATAGTATACTTGAGTTCTATTATTTTCTAACAAAAAGAGGGTAAGAAAATATTGTGAGTGTTTGTGTATCATTTATTCTTTCTCAAACTTCAAGCTTTGAGACAAGTATTTTAAAGCATCAATTACAACATATCTTGAAATGTAGTCTTCAAGTTAATTATCAGGTTTCATCATTTCAACTTTCGAGTTTTATATTTCAACTTTTATCTTGTATTTGTTATTTTTGTTATTGTATTATAGGTATCTTTTAATTACTTTGTTAACACTTAAAATATATCAACAAGAAAATATGAATCTGACCATTCGAAAAAGAAAAAGAAAAATTGAAAATCTAATAGAATCTCAAAAAAGAGCCCTTGATAAATTTTTAACAAATAAATCCAAAAATATTAAAGAATCTATAAATATAGAAGAGCGTTCTCTAAATGAACAAATCACTAACCTCGTTGAGCTATATGATAATAAATTTCAAGAAGAAGGAGATGAAATTAGTGAAAAATCGGATAATTATTTACAATTTTGCATCTCAAAAGGCTAGAAAAATAGATTTTTAATTAAAAAATTAAGACCTCTCATTGAAGTTTTGCTTTACGCCACGGATAGTATTGAGCCGCCCCTCCCCATCGATTGAAAAATTACATTGTATATATAAGATCAAATTTGAATATTATGATTATATAACGTTAAATGAACCCCCTCAACACAATTGAAATGCATGTCTCAATGGTTCAAGGGGTTCAATTTGTCTTTGAGGTTGCGTGTTCAGTTCCCCCTAACAACATATTTTGAAGGGTTTTTTTGTCACTCCTTTTTCATTTTTAATGAACAACAATGAGCTTTCTCCATTTTTAGTTAGCGTACATTTATATGCATTTATTATTTGAATAGCTAGTTTTTTTTTTTGCCCAAGTATAAATAATAGATATAAAATATTATTAAAAGATTTTTTTCACATAATATTATGAAAAATATTTTAACTTCTCTCTTTTGATGCTTTCAATACTAGTTTAAAGCCCTAGCTACATTTTTATAATTTCTAATTGATTTTAATATTAACACACTTCGAAAAAATCACAATATGTATATCTCTCTTTGTATGTTTTATGTTTTATGTCACGTTTGTTTAAAATATTTTTATGTTTGATTAGTTTTATATATACAAGATTTTTTGTATTTTGTCAACTTTTACAATTTATGTTATCGAGTTATATAGATCATTCTTTTTTGCTTTATTTTTATCGTTCAACCTACAAATATTGATGTTGTTTAATACTTTTCAATTTTATCTTTTGTCGTTATTGAGCACTAAATATGTATTATAGTATTAATAATTCAATCTTTACATCTTTTTAAGAAGATATTATGTTTTTTGGAGTATTAATATGAAAGAAAAAAAGAGTTTAAAATAAAATAAAACACTGCAAAATTACAGTATGAACCACCTTTTTCTAACAGCTCCCATAGCCCAAAAACTATGGAAGCAGTTTGCTGATTTTGCAGGTGTACAAATTCATGAAGGACTACAGCAAAATATACAAGCATGGTGGGAAGCTACAAACAGGACCAAGCTTAAATTGGTATATCAGGCAATACCAACTGTGTTGATGTGGGAATTATGGAAAAGAAGGAATGAGAGAAGGCATGGGACAAACATGGATTTTGACAAGCTGATTAGACAGTGTACCAACACTGTGTATCAACTTGTGAAATCAAGATATCCATGGATCGATATTCCTAAAGATTGGGAAGGGATAATAAGAGTGCTAAACAATTACAAACCTCAGTTACACTATCATGCAATCAATTGGGAAAAATCAGAAAGGGAAAAGGTGAAGTGTAGCACAGATGGTGCAAGCAGAGGAAATTCAGGAGAGGGTGCTTATAGCTTCTGTATAAGGGATGAAAGTGGAAATTTAATATATGCAGAAGCAAGGAGAATAGGAATGGGTACAAACATGAAAGCTGAAACTGTGGCAATACTAAATGCTTTAAGGTATTGCAGGAATAATAACATACATGGAGCAAGATTGGAAACAGACTCAAGAGCAGTAACAAAAATAATAAAAAGGGATTGGAGAATACCATGGGAACAGGCAAAGGATATAGAAGAGATACAAGAGTTAATGGATACTACACATTCAAGCATCAAGCATAGCCAATAATTTAACAGACAGGTTGGCAAATGAGGCATACGAGTATGAAGAACTAATGCAAATACACAATTTCAGTCAACTTACAGAGAAGTGTAAATACATTATTAACACACATACCCACATTGAGAATCAAAACAAGGAGAATCAAGCTAGGGAAATATTAACATGATTTGACCCAAGATCAACAGGAAACACATCAGGGGATCTCACAATCATGATATATACAAGGCGATTTGTTTACACACAGGGAAAGACACACTTGGGAGATCTAAGCTAATTAGCCTAAACTATTTCAGCGTACAAAAAACATCACCAGCAAAAAACGAGGGTTCTCAATTCAGATGGAACACTCTAGAGCTGGAAGCCAGAAGATGCGCTCTCACAGGAAGATTCAGTCCAACCTTCTCAAACTTGGCACCTCTACAGATCCCAACAAGGAGCATCCACTGGAATACAACACTACAAAGAGGAAGGAAAAGAATGAACTAAAATGAAGAAGAGAAACAAAGAAGAAAAATATTTACTTCTGTGAGCTGAAAAGAACTAGGATCAACAACAGCATGATAGGTATTGATGACCCACAGCTGAAGGAAACGGAAGCTCAAGCTCCAAACAGCATCAGCACCATGGATGGAGTGGTCGTAAGCTCAATACGGAAAATCCTAATATTTCGACCATACAAGGCAATGAATTAGGAAGAATGGGCCTCTTTTGTTTAATTTATTTCAAAAGCTATTTGGGCTTTATTTTGTACATTTTATTGTTATAAATAAAAGGGAAAATTATCAAAAAAAAATACTTTTTAATAAATAATTACTGATTTTAGAGATACTTTTTATTTATTATTATTTATAGCAATAATAGCAATATTATGATATATTTACTATGTATTAAAAGTGAATTATGCATGTAATATAAATGTATTATAAGTGTTTTAAAATATATTATACTTGTTTGGTAAGAAATTGACACAATGTATTATAAGTGTATTAAAGTATATGATAAATAAATTATCCATGAATAAAACTTGTATTATATGAGTTTTATAAATTATTCTCGCTAGTATGTATTAAAATTGTATTATAAGTATTCAGTAAAAAAAATATTATTACTATAAATAGTAAATATTTTCTTAATATGGTATATTTATGTAAATTTCCCTAAATAAAATGGAGCAACTGCTCCGAAATTAATTATAAAAAAAAAGGGCAGCCCGGTACACTAAAGCTCCCGCTATGCCCAGGGTGACACATATGAATAAGTGCAGGGCAGCTTATCACAAATTAAAGTAGAAGTATTTCCTTTTGGGATCACATAACAAGTGCGTGAAAAGTTCTTCGTCTATATTATGGAACTTTTTGTTTTTCCTTTAACAACAGGACGGCTTAAAAAAAATAGAATGACTCAAAAAATATTTAAAACGTAAAGCTAAATTAAGACATATTTACAAACATGGCTCATGCTTTTTATATCTGTCTGTATTTGAATTCTAATGTCACACCCCGATCTCAACAGGGTGTGATGGGCACCCGACTCCATGCTTGGAGCCGAGCGAACCCGCTGCTTCATAGTACATACTTAATCTCTTAGACTTTTACATCAACAAGAAATGAAAAACATAACTAAGCTTCGTGAATTATTTTTTTTTCTAAAATCTATCATCCCACAAAACTCGTAACATACGACATAATAACATATCGGCTGGTGACGCCGCTTACAAAGATGACACTCTATACCCACAACTCTGTCTGCAAGGTCTCTAACTTCGAATGAAACATCATAGCGTTTATAATCTGACTCGGCAGCACCCCAGGAACAAGTGGAGTTGCTAACCCCGCTGGAACATCTTCTATAATAGCTTCTACTTGTCTAGGTGTACCTGCGTGGCATGAAACGCAGCCCCCAAAGAAAAAGGGGGTCAGTACGAGTAATGTACCGAGTATGTAAGGCATGAAAATCAGCATAATAAAGAACATAAGGTATGAACAACCATATCGTAGAATCATAGACATATAGTGAGATAAGAGAGTAACATGTACATATGAGTGCCCTTTTAGGCCGGATGCCATGCATGCTTGTCTTTCATGTAAAATATATCTTTTTCATATACATAGAAAATAAAAGTCATATCACCGAACAACGTCGGCGTGCCCACATATGTCCCGCGTCCGGGCATCCCGCGTCCAGGATGAAAATTACTCCAACTGATCAGGTGGGAATGCGTCTATAGCGCCACATATACACCTCCCCATATCCCCCATATACATATACATATACATATAGACAGCATGCAGGAGAGCTCAACGAAAGTTGTGTATTTATCGGAGTGACGGAAGGTCGGTAACCTCCGATTATATTATGAATTAATCACGGTCGCTTTGTCTCACCTTGAAGGAACAATTATTATAGGATGAGACTATCAACGAAAGATAATATTAAGAGAACGTAGGATAAGGTCACAATCTTATAAGACGCCAAATCGTATACATATCCACATAGGACCAATTTCCAAAACTCGTAGAATAATCGGAATGAGCTATAATTCACAAATCAAGATAAGAGTCATGTCAAGTACCTTTTAAATATTACCATGGATTATATCATAATAAAACTTTATGTCAAAGACATGCCAAAAGAAGAGAAAGGATAGACTTTACATACTTATGCCAAAAATATACCAAAAGAAAGAAAGGTTTTACATACTTATAACAAATACATGCCAAAAGAAGAGAAAGTATAAGCTTTACGTACTTATGACAAAGACATGCCAAAAGAAGGAACGGTTAGCTTTACATACCTGTGCCGCGCCTTACTAGATACGCTTATGTCCAACTTGTTTTTCTACATTCAAGAGAGTTGACATAGTCATTAGATTCATCACCATATACTTGTCTCAATCCTTCAAACAAATTAATTTTCAATCTGCCGAAATTTCGGCAGCATCTCCCCTATAAATACACCATCCCCGAGATTTCAACTCGGCCACCATGTCAACAACCATATCAACAAAAAAAACCAGCAGTATATATACAATCAAATCACCTCAACTTTACACAACACATGCTCCAAACAACTAGCATAAAACTACGATACCAAAATAGAGTTTTTAACCTTTATTTCATAAAATCTTTAACCATACCAAACGGGGGGTCGTGTGGCTGCAACCAGAAGCAACCACACCCTTTTTAAAGTACTTTAAAGCCCTGCAACATATAACCCAACCAGCTGCACCCGCAGCGCCTCAACGACAACACACTACGCGACTTCGATTTAGCTACTACGACTTTAATTTAGTAGTTTCCAACATCATGCCTCCTTATACAATTTCTCTACCTCCAGCCATATTTAGGACATGTAATACACCTCATAACCACATCATAAACTCAAATTTTAAAGGAGAGACCTTACCTTTCCCGAAACTCGCCAAAACTTGCCTCGGAAGCTCACCTAGCGCGGCTAAAACTTTGGGGCTGTTTGATGACGTTTTGGGCTGCTCCAAACCATAAATTTTCATTACCAATACCTTCATAACATCATGGTACACCCTAGATAATTAATTCACGGAACGAAATCGGAAAACTCAATTTTTTTCCTCTTGGCCGCCACTAGTTTCTCTAGTTTCCTAGAGTTTCTTTTCTTCTTCTTGCTCTAGAATTTTCTCTCTTCTTGTCTTGAAATTTCTAGAATAGTATGGACTTGATGAGTCAAGGGACACATATATATATAGGCTACTTTTAGGGGTAACATGTGTCAATTCCTAAGTGATGACACATGTCAAGCCCTAAGTGGTGACACATGTCAAGCCTTCGTTGGTCCAACACCTCCCTTCCTCCAATCACGGGCTGCCATGTGGCATGTAGGGCCCACCACTTCTTGCTCCAGCTGCTGCCATATGGCACAACCAGCTGCTGCCACATGTCACTTCCTTTTCCCCCTCGTGGGTTCGTAGTCTCGTCTTATTTTACAAACCTATGTAATCCTTACTACGTAAGCTTGGTACGTACTCAAGTAGTTTAAGTATGTGAGATTTTCAAGTTGATAGCTTACGTATGTGACATATCCAAGGTAATAACTTACGCAAGTAAGACGAGTCCTACGACTCACTACTTGGCCTCCAATTCCTTCCGAATTCTTATGGTCCCTTTCTCCATTTTTTTCTACAATTTCTCTTTAAAAAAAATAAAGATGGCTTAATTGCCTTGCCATGTACACTTTGGTTCCTTCAAGAACATTCTTGAACGCTTTGCTAAATTCCCGTTTTACCCCTAGCCTTCCACAATATTACCATAGGCCACTTAGCGAATTTTCCTTTTTGCCCTTTACCTTTCCCAATATTTCCAAACTATTAATGTTCATAAATAATATTCATAACCAACTTGTGTGCTAAACAAAATAAAATATGGCCTTGTTTTAAACTTCCCGCGATTTTTCTCGAATTATCTGAAAATACCAAAATGCGGGATATAACATCTAAGAAATAAGAAAGATACATATTACTATGGAAATAAAATTATAAAAGTAAAAAAAAAAGAAGAAGTTGAAAGTAAGAAAAGTAGAACTTGGTTAATCTTGAAATTGATAACTTGATATCAAAATAAAATTTTATTATTTAAATTTATTTGCTGCAATGCTTGGAAATTTGAGAAGATCAGTGCAAAAAATATATTAGAAATCACCTCTAAATATTAAAAATTAAATCATACTTCATAACTTATGCACGTATTAATTATATGGCATTCTAATTCGCTAACCAAACATAATAATATGTGTGTTGAATTTTATACATGACATAAAAATATTACCAAACATTGTAAAGCTTATACAAAGTTTTATACCTGAACAACGTCAGTCATTATGCGGGATAGAAAGATGAATAACTTATACCTGAATAAAAAACTTAAAATGACTAAATTACCGTTTACCACTCCCAATTAAATATAAGTCTTTTCTAAAGTTATAATCAAATCCACCCTTTGTAGCAAAGAGAAGAGCTCATCATCTAACAAGGGTCAAGAAGAATCCGGTGAACTGGAGTCGAAGAAAAATCCACCACATGATAATGAGAATTCTCCCCTGAAAAAATTCCGTCTACAAAAGAAATTGAAGAATTTTTTATAAGATGCGAAAAAAGAATGCATAAATAATTTCAAAAAGTAAAACTTCCACGGTGAAAAAGAGGAGCCATTGGAAGGTTGTTTGGCTCTGTTTGATTTTTAGAATGTCTTTTGCTATGTTTGTTTTTAGAATTGCTTCTTTGTCTTTTTTTGTGCAGAATTTTGTATTCTTTATTATTTATCAATACAATGGATCTAAACTCACCCAAAATTTGTTTTAAAAAAAACAAAAAAAAAATACTAGGTATCAAATAGAAAAAACAAACTTCCTCATCAATATATATACTTGCTGGTTCAACTATATAAGGAAGTTGAAAAAGGTGGCATTCAGGTTATTATGGTAAATAAATAATTTATTTTTAAGAAGTATGTAGTATTTATTAATTTTTAATATAACAAATTAATATTTAAAAAAATTATTAAATCTTGTATAACTAAATCTTGCATAACTAAACTCTGTATTACTAATACCTGCATAACTAAACTCTGCATTTAGTGGTTGTTATAACGGAAAAGGACGGTTTAAAATTAATTTCAACTTTATTGAGAAAAAATCATTTTTTGAAAAGAAGAGTCGTCACTTAATTTTTTAAAGAAATTAAAAAAACTTAATTTAAAAGATCCTAACAGATTTAAGTCTTAAAAATTCAGAGAAAAAAGGTACGAGGTTCTTATTTCCACTTTGAGAAGGTGTTAAGAATTTAAAGTAGCCGCTAACGCACGGTTATCCGACGATTTGAATAATTATTTGACTAACTTTTGAAAATATAAATTTAAAAGAAAATGAAGACTTTAAAATTATTTATTAGAAAAAATGATCAAATTTAAACATTGAAAATAATATACATGTATATAAAAAAAAGTAAAAGTTTATCAAATGACTAAGTAAATGTAGAAAATTATTTAAAGAATAAATTAACATGAATTGGTTTATCTTTATGGGAATCTAATTAAGTTAAAATAAATTAAAATTTATATCTAAGCAAGCATAAATAACATAAGTAAATAAATTACTACAACCCGAATCAATATAAATAAACAATAAATAACACATGAAAATATGACCCAACACTTAATTTCTGTACGTTTGGACTAAGTTCATCTGCATTTTGGGCCTTAAGCACAATTCCACTGTATATCGCAATTGTATATACACTGTATATCGGATTGTATATATACTGTATATAGTGTATACAATATTATTTCTATATATCAAACTGTATACCACATGTTTGTTCCCTGTATCTGCTGTATATCACTATATATAACTGTATATCATACTGTATATACACTAATATCAGTGTATACAATATTATTTTCTTGCATATCAGCCTATATAGATACTGTATATCAGTGTATATGACACAGTTTTCAACCTATATTCTGTGTATACAACCCAATATCAATATTCAAATCATGTGTATTAACTTCCTTTCCATGTATCAACTTTCCAACAATTAGAGCAAGATGATGGGAGACTCAAAATTCAATGATATGCAAGGATGAAATCCAAAGATGGACTCAAATTGATATCACATGCACCAAAATAAAATTACATAAGCATTTACTCATTTTAAGCTAAATCAAGGATTATATCATGATATTTTAAGTTATCGAATTGATGGGCATCCTAGAAGTGACTAACAAAATGCATATATGTAGACAAAAAAAATGAAAGAAGAAATATATTCAAGTAACGAAAGAACACGGATTTAATATATACGCTATACTAGGTCAAATTTTAAAGAAAGAATTAAATCAATTAGGTAATGAAAGTTCTAATTAAATAAATATGTTATCTAAATCATGTTAAAAGAAGAAATTAAAAACATAAAAATCTATATTGTCAAAGAAAACTATTTGGAAAAATAATGAACAAAACTAAGATCTTTCATGAAATAATCTTAACACATGATAGTTAATTAATTCTAACACTTGTTAACCATAAGAAATTTCTATCATTAATCTAATTATTCTTATTACATGCTAACTAAAAAAAACTATGAATCAACTAAATATAAAACATGAAATAATTAAATAAAATAAAGTTGAGAAAAGATTTTATCTCTTTTCGGACAGTGAGACTGACGACGACGAGCGAAAGACAACTTCACCACCACCCAAGAGCTTGATGGAACTCCAATCCACAAAAAAAGAAAAATTGAAAATTTAGACTCGAACCTTCGTGGGTTCAATGTTATAAGAATACTATTCTTAACCTAAATTTTGACTTCAATCTCATATTTTCATTGAAGAAAAATATAGATTGAAAACTAGAAATTTTTACAACTTTTAGGCTGGGGATAAGAGTCCAAAATCCTAGCCAAGTTAAGAAAATTTCTAACTTTGGGGTGACTAAAAACCTCTCACTTCTTTCCTCTTCTTAATGAGAATATGAGCATTTATATAGGCTTCAAAAACTCCAAACTTTCATACATTTTCGATGTGGGAGAAGGTTGTTTTTTTTAAGAAAAAACTAAAAATTTCAAAAATACGAACTATAATTAAACTAATTCAAAAATACGAACTATAATTAAACTAACCTAACTAACATTGTATTTAGTAAAAAATAAAATCTTTTGAGATGATTTTCGAATATCCACATAAATAGTAATCAAAGATATAGTTATATAGAAATATGTATATTATACTAAAATTTATAAAAAGATAAAAATAGTTAAGAATAACATGAAAATATTTTTGTTTTTTATAAAAGCTAATTATTTCAAAAATGTTCAAAATTTAAAGAAATTTGATAGCTAACTTGCATTGTGGAAGGTCAAAAATGGGTGTCAACAGTGGCGGAGCCAGAATTTTGACTAAGAAGATTCAAAATCTGAAGAAGTAGACAGACGAACTAGTCGAAGGGGTTCGAAATCTACTATACATACATAAAAAATTATTTTAACCATAGATAAATAGTATAATTTTCTGCGAAAGTGATTCAGATGAACCCCCTAATTACAAGATGGCTCCGCCACTTGCATTACTAATTCCTGCATAATTAATTCATGTATTATTAATATGTGCGTAACTTTAACCACCGACCAAACGCCCCTAAAGGTATTTAATTTCTTGAAAAGCTCTGACAAATTTAGAAGCAAACGCATGTGCCTAGTGGACTAGACAATTGTTCTTTTCTAACAATTTATTTATATATAAGGAATAAACAACAGAACATTTAGGAGTAATCAACTGGGAATGATATAATAAATCAGTAATAAGGGCAATGCGTTAGTCTCACATAAAAAATAATACAAATATAACTTTAGGGAAAATTACCCTTCCATATGTTTTAAATTCGGATCTATGTTTATCTATATATTGTTCAATCTTGTCGACAAAATATTAATTATTGTATAATATTTATAATAATTTATAGTAATAAAATTTTCAGTTTGCTTAAAGAAAATATTCCCTCAAAGGGTTAGTAGTTATATATATATATATATATATCAAAACGTTACAAGTGGTTCAGTGCCACTATTTTCCTTTAAAGGGTTAGTAGTTATAGCAAGGTTACCCAAACGGGCTAGCTTATTACAATTAGAAGGCCTAATTAGTCTAGTAGAGGTAACTCCATTCTTATCCTTAGCAAGTTGATCCTTGATAAAGGTCGGCGAGGATTGCAAAACGATAGCTTTGTTATAACTTGTTAGACTAGCACCTTGCTTAGCTAATATATCTGCTACATAGTTTCCTTGCCTGAAGCTATGACGGACCACCGGATTCAACAACTTCCTCAACAGTGACCTGCATTCAAGGACAATAGATTCATAAGGTGGCTGAGCTTGGTTTAGTAATTGTAATACATTTCTCGAGTCTGTTCCAATTTCGATGGGGGGCCAATTGTTGGAGAGGGCTAATGCTAAGCCAGTGTGAAAGGCTTCTAACTCTGCCATAATATGGTTGTAAGCCATGCTCTTGTTAGAAAAACCCGCTATATAGTCTCCTTCATGATTTCGAAGAACACCACCTATACCAGCAAATTGTCCAGCCATACAAAAAGCTCCATTGCCATTCAATTTCACATAACCAGGAGGGGGTGAAACCATCTAACAAGAATAGTTTTATTCCCATTGTCATCATAGGATTTGTTACAAAGATTATACTCACGGGTGTGATTCTTTATGACCTAGACAGGGACAAAATCAATCTTATTTTTAAAGAAATTTACGTTCCGATTTAATCAAATTTGCCAAAGCGCAAAAGGAAAGAAATCCTCCCAAGAGTAGTGACTATAATGAACTGGGAAGCTGAGATTTCTGAGGGCGTAAAGCCAGTTACTAGTAGTTACCGAAAGGGAAGAGGTATTTAGCCCAATGTCAAGCCAACACTTCTTAGCAATGTAGCAATGAAGGAAGGCAAAGAGGATCGGGGGCTATACCAATATGATGCAGGTACTCCTTGGTAGGGAGTATATTATAAGATCAGAGTCAAAGAAAAAATTTAATTTTATTAAAAGTGTTGGTTTTCCAGACCCAAGAGGAGGAGAAGGCATTTGAAGGAATGGGATTATTAATAGAGTGCACAAATTTAGTGGTGAAGATTCCATTGGAGTTAATGGACCAGTAAGGCTTGTCAATACCTAAGTCAAGATTAGGCCTAATGTTGGAAGCTTTATCAATAGTGTCATTATTGATGGTGAAGGAAAATCTTGGACCAATCCCATTCACAGCCATTCCAAAGGTTAGCTAGGACGATGTTTTCTTCACCTTTTTTAAGAGGTCCATGGAGAATATGTCTAAGGGGTGGTAAGGTAGGGATCCATTGGAAATGCCAACAATTGATAGAGGACCCCAAAGAGGGAGTCCAGGCTATGGCCTTGGAGCAAATTTTCCCACCTAAATTGATGTTGTTCCAAATGAAGGAGGGAGAGGGAGAATGGTTGTGCACATTATATTTGTTCGTGAGGATACAAGTCCATAATGAGGAGTGGTTGGTGAGGAGTCTCCAAGCAAGGCTAGTGAGAAGAGCCGTATTTTTCTCTCGAGCTTTCATAAGGCCCAAACCACCACAATGCTTGGGGGTTGCAACAGTATCCCAAGAAATATAGTGGATCTTCCTTTTTTGAGGTGTGCTTCCCCAAAGGAAGTTCCTCTGGATTTGGTCGATACGTTTGCAAGTTTCTAAAAAAAGGGAGAAATATTGCATGGAATAGGACGGAATAGCATTAAGCGTTGATTGAGCCAAGATCATTCTTCCTGCCGGGGTGAGAAAATTAGTTTTCCAAGAAGAAAGCCGGTTCATCATGTTGTCAAGAATATAATGAAAGTCCGAAGCTTTCGGCTTTCGATTAAGGATGGGAAAGTCAAGGCACTTTCCAAAGTTGGTGGATGGACGTATTTGGAATAGGCTTTGGACCATAGTAAGAATGGAAAGGGTGCAGTTGTTCGAGTAGAATGCCTTTGATTTTAGCGAGTTGATTTTTTTGACCCGAAAGCTTGCAAAAATTGTCCATGCAAGTATTCATGTTGGTTAAAGATTTGGTATTTGCCCTAGCTATGAGGGTGAGAT
Source organism: Solanum dulcamara (assembly GCF_947179165.1). Taxonomy (NCBI): domain Eukaryota; kingdom Viridiplantae; phylum Streptophyta; class Magnoliopsida; order Solanales; family Solanaceae; genus Solanum; species Solanum dulcamara. Next base: position 70,488,801 of record NC_077244.1, read on the forward strand.
CATCCGCGAAGAAAAGATGGGATAGCGGGGACCTCTAGAGCTAAGTTTGACCGGATCCCAATTTAAGGTGTCTACTTGATAGTTAATATAGCTTGAAAGGAGTTCCATACAAAGGATGAAGATGTATGGTGACATCAGATCACCTTGTCTTATATCGCGAGAAGGAGAAAAGTAGTCAGTGCGAATACCATTAATTAGGACAACAATGTTGGAGGTGGTGATGCAACTCATAATAAGTTTTATAATCTTAGGAGGGAATTTGAAGTAGATAAGGGTGTGATAGACAAAAGACCATTCAATACGGTCAAAAGCTTTTTCCAGATTGATTTTCAGCATAACAATACCTTTTTTGCTTTTTGTATGATTGAGGTAATTCATGAGTTCCTGGACAATAATGGCATTATCACAAGCTCTTCTTCCTTTCAGAAAACTAGATTTAAAAGGACCAATTAAGTCCTGTAAATAGGGCTTGAGTCTAGTATCAATGACTTTAGTAATAATTTTGTAAATAGTATTTGCACAGTCCAATAGGACGAAAATTCTTTAAATTGTTAGCATTTTTGAACTTCGAAATTAGGCAAAGAAGAGTTTTATTCAAATCACTAGGGATGGACTGTGTTTGGAAAATGTGATGGCAATAATCAAAGACTGATTTACCAACCGTATTCCAATGGGTTTGGAAGAAGTGAGGATGGAGCCCATCGAGACCTAGAGCTTTGAAGGGCTTAAAGAAGAATAGAGCTAGAATGATTTCAATATCCTGAAGCGGGCGGTCTAAAGGGGTGAGATCTAGGGAGTGGAAACTCTTGGTGGTATTAACAATGCTAGTTCTATTGGAACTGTTGTGATCAGTGGTAAGGATAGAGCTGTAGAAATTGGAGACATGCTTAATAATGTTATTATGATCAGTAATCCAATTATTATTATCATCAACAAACTAAGAGATTTTATTGATCCTTCTTCTATTAAGAACGGACAAGTGGTAGAATTTAGTATTAGCATCCCCATCCTTAAGCCAATTAATTCTAGACCTAATTTTTCAAAAATCCTCTTCAATCTTTAGGCACTCCTATAGTCCTGAGTAAGGGAGTGTTCTAACTGCGGGAGGAATCTTCTATACGGGTAGGCCTTCGAATTTTGGATACCCTCTAACCTTCTCAAAATATTATTCTTATTGTGGAAGATATTGCCAAACGTATTTTTGCTCCAAATAGTAGCCTTTGATTGGAGGGTAGATATAGCATCAAGGAGATCCCTATCCTACAAATAGTGGGTAACTAAGTTCTTAAATTGAGGATGGGCTACCCAAATTTTTTCGAGTTTGAAGGGTCTGGTTGTAGGAGTACTGTACGAGTTGGTTAGACGCAGGAGGAGAGGATTATGATCGGAGTGAGTTTTGGGGGGGTGAGTAATGTAAGCGTTAGGGAAACATTATAACCAGGAATTGTTGGCAAAACAACGATCCAACCTTTCTAAGATAAGACCACCATTATTCCTACGATGATTGGACCAAGTATATTTACCACCTTTAAAACCAAGGTCAATGAGATTACAATTATTAATACAGAAACAAAATCTAACACTCCTATTAATGTTAAAATTTCGGCCTCCCCACTTATTATTATGGTTAAGAATATCATTAAAATCCCCTGCAATGAGCCAAGGGCCATCAAAAGAGGAAGCTATATTTTCTTAGTCTAAAGAGTATTATGATGGTCAGACTTAGTACTAGCATAGATAGCGGTAAACCACCAATTTTTAAGGCTAGTAAATACCTCGATCATGGCTTGGATTTCCTGGGAAATACATTTGATGCGAGCCAGTATCACTATGCTAGTGATCAAAAGCAGAACTATACCCCCTGATCTTTCTTGGGCTGGGACCTCATAGTAATCGTCAAAATCAAAGCCAGTCTTGAGATTTGAATGGTTTTCTTTCTTAGTTTCCAGTAAGGCAACCATGTAGGGACTATGGTTTTGGATTAACTCCCTAAAGCTTCTTTTAAAGTTATCATTATTTGTACCCCTCGTATTCCAGACAACAAAACTAGTAGGTTGATTCATAATGATAGAGTTAGTTGGAGGGGGGCTGGGATTCCTGATTTTCCAAAATTGGAAAGCAACTTGGGTTCACTATCGGAGTCATCACTACAACATATTTTTCTAGGGCTATGTTCAGAGGAGGTCGGAGGTCGAAGGAGCATTTCTTCAGAGCTATAGGACAATTAAGGATATACTTATTGTCCTCTCCTTCTGGAAATATCATAAGGGCTGATTTTCGAAGACTTGAGATTTCCGTGAACGAGATCCTTACTAGTATGTTCCCGTCTCCCCCGTTTAGGTTTTGAGCCTGCTGTTGGGGAATATCCATAGGGGAATGGATTTGGGATCCAAATGGGATGCACCTACATGACTGGCATTACTTATCATGGGAAGAATAGAGGGCTCTAGCTCATTATCTCCAAAAGGGTGACGAAGGGTAGTTGGGCCATGCTTGCCATGTTCGGAAAAGATTTTAGGTGCAGAGGTAAGTTCCATAGAGCTTGCATGGTGCTGAAGAAAGTTGGGGTTACTACAGGTGTTAGCGGATCCATCACATTTGTCATCCACATCTGATTGACAAAGTTTTTCATGGCTATCTTCATTCCCTCCGTTATTAGCTGGGCTAGTAGGAAGTTCAAATTCTAAAGAATTATCATGTTTCCACTCCATTGGTATCCATGGAAAATAGGGTTGCATGTCCTAGCAGAGCTATCTCCACCTATGATTGGGGGCTATGAAGAGGGTGAACTTGTTGAGTAGCAAAGATTGGTGGAGTTAGTGGTGGTTGAGGATGAGATGGTGGAAAGTCTTGGTTGCTCATTGGTGGATTAAGAGTTTGAGATGAGCGTGAGATTGGAAAGAGGCGGATTTTTTGATGCACTGGGACTAAAGTTTTGAACATTGTGTTCACTGACAGTGGTAGTATTAGAAGAGATGGAGTAATTTGAGATCGTCAATGATTGAGTATCATTGTGTGAAGATATAGAAGAGGAGATAATGGCTAGAGTTAGTATGTTAGGAGTAGGAGCACTGTGTAGGAGGTTTTTTCCCATTGTTTGCTTGTCCGCTTGTTTAAACGAATTTGCCAAGTGTTTACACTTAGTATGACTGCCCTCTATATCCAAATCAGCCCTAGGGATAGTAGGGGTAATTGTGGAAAGACTCTGATTAGTGTTCTGGGGTGGCGACACGTAGTTGACATGTGTCGACAGTCCTAAGTAAGTTTGCCTAGTTTGTATCGCTATAGTAGAGAAGGAGCCTGGTCCATTAATGGAGTTTTTTCCAACATCTTCTAAGTTGTCCAGGACATTAAAATTGTTAATGGAAAAGTGAGTCGGCTTGAATATTCAATTGTATTTTGAATTCAGACGGCATGATAATTTATAGGGGCAGTAGTATCCCCAGAAAAGTTTCTAACGGTTTCCCCATAGACATTGCTAGATTTAAAGTTTGGAGTAGGTAAAAAGACTTTAGATTTAAAGGTTAAATTTTGAGAACTTAAAAACTTACCTGATACTATATCAAAAATGTTAACATGTATACCTGAGTTGTTTTGTTTACTGATGCTCCTACCTTAGGATGAACTTTCCCGTCCTTTTCTTGGGAATTTTACTGTATGCCATTGTTCTAGAGTTTGTTGCAGAGGTATTGAAGATTCCCCATCTCGACCTACCTGATGAGTGTTGATTTCAGTAGAATTGATTGTCCTTCATGCTTCCTCATCTTGTTTCTTATCAACATGCTTTAGTAAGAATTCGTAAGGACAATTTAAGATTGTATGTCCCAATCACCCACAACCTTTACAGAGAAAGCCTTCACCTTTATATATGATGTCTTGTTTATGGGAGCCTATTTGGATGGAGGTAGTGATTGGTTCCTCCATGGAAATCTGTATACACAACCTTGCGTACCTTCCACGCAGCGTTGCACTCGTACAAGCGTCAATCTTCAACAACTTGCCAATAGAATTACCAATACGTCTTAACAGAATGCCATCATAGAATTATGTTGGGAGTTGTGGAAGACGAACCCATATAGCAGCAAAGGTAAGTTTAGTTTTGGATGGGTTGAAATTTGGTTTCCATCTTCTGATCGAAAGGAAATGGCCATTAATAAACCATGGTCCATTTTGGAGGACATGGGCTGCATTTTCTTCCTTCGAGAATTTGACAATGAAGTAATTCAAGCCAAGATCGATGAGAGGGAAATTATCAGTGAAACACCATAGAGTTTGAATTTTATTTTTCAAGTATTGGTGGGCGATGCGTTTTCCTATGAGTTTAATGATAAGGGGATGTTTCCAAGGAGTTCATAGCCTTTCATTATCCTCCTAGAGAGTGTGATGGTTTTAATATTGTTGATTAGGCTATGCCCCGCCTGATTTTCATTGGGTATTTTCGAGGATGGAGATTCGTTATAATTGCTAAAATCTCCCATATCTATATCTGATATATATTCATTGGCTATCAACTTTGCTTTGAAGCTATTATCCATGATAGTATCGTGGGGTTTATCTGTGAGGTTCCGGAGGGATTTGAGCCTCCATTGACTGATGGGAGCTATGCAACATTAGGGGTGGGGGTGATGAAGCTAGGTAAGAACCAGAGTTGTTAGTATTCTAGAGAGAAGGGGAAGAAACTAAACTCTTCCTCTCTTTTCACTATTGGTATTTGGTGGTTGAAAGGTATATAAATTGCAAAAAAAAAATTAAAATAAATAGGGTCATTTACTAAATAACTATCTCAAAAAAGGATAATTACAGAAAATTTTGCTAAAAATAATAAAATATTATAGTGAAATAAATAATTTCTTTCCACTTTTACAAGAGGTCTTAGAATTTTATTTATTTATTTTTGGGGGGAAAGGGGGAGGGAGCGGGTGTGGGAGAATAGAAATTTTAGGATGAAAAATAATTATTATAAAAATTTTCTTTAATAGGCTTTTATGTTGGGGTGGGCATAAAATACCGAAAACCGAATTACCGAACCGAACCGGTTATTTCGGTATTTTGGTATTTGGTATTCGGTACTTCGGTTCGGTATTCGGTACCGAAATGTTAAATTTTGGTATTTCGGTTTCGGTTTCGGTATTTTATAATTTTCCCGTTCGGTATTCGATATTTCCCGAATACCAAATTTATTTCTATTGGGCTATTGGCATTTGGCAATTGGGCCTCCTATAATTATTTTTGTTGGGCCATTTCTATAATTTATCTATATCTATTTCATTTCAGTATCAAATATTTACCTCTAATTCTTTATACTGCCCATTGCCCAACCCTAATCTTCACTCTTCACTTCTCACTTGAGTCACTCTTCACCGTCTCTGCGCCTCAGACCTCAGTCTTCACTCTTCAGTCTTCACGAATCACGCCGCCTTCAGCCCTTCAGCTTCACGCCGCCTTCGCCCTTTAGCCCTTCAGCTTCACGCCACCATCAGCTTCCCGTTCTCCATCAAATACCAAATCTTTTGGAAAGATTTGTACGGGATTAGTGAAACATAGGTTCCAGGTAAGAGATTCATGTTGATTGATGTTTTTGAGTAGTTTATCAACATCAAGCTTTCTAGGAAGAGTAGAAACAACATTTTGGAGTTAACTTGTGAATTGCAACATTCACCTCCATCGCTATTCCAAGATTTTGAATATACTGCTTCTTGTTTTTAAGTTGAAAAGGGAAAGTATATAATACAAGGAAAAAGTGTACAGCTGAGCTATGAGGACTAGTTGTTATTGATTTTGATGTTCTGTTTATATACTTTCTCTTTCTCTTTTGATGTTCTGTTCAAAAAACCCAAATATTCTATATCTAAAATTACAGCTTATGTTTTTTGATGTTGTTGTTGTGTGTTGTAGGTGTAGTGTAGCTGCTGCAGGTGTAGTGTAATCTGTGTAGGTGCTGCATGTGGTGTTGTTGACTGTTGTTGTTGTGTGTTGCTGAAAAATAGATGGGTGTTGTTAGTTGCTATTGTTTGTTGCTGTTGTTTGTTGCTGTTTTTGTGTGCTGCAGGTGTAGTATAGGCTGTGTAGGTGCTGTAATTTATATTTTTTGATGTTGTTGTGTGTTGCAGCCTTGCAGGTGTAGTGTGCAGGTGACTGTTGTTGTTGTGTGTTGCTGAAAAACAGGTGGGTGTTGTTAGTTGCTATTGTTTGTTGCTATTTTTGTGTGTTGCAGGTGTAGTGTAGGTTGTGTAGGTGCTGCAGCTTATATTTTTTGATGTTGTTGTTGTGTGTTGCAGCCTTGCAGGTGTAGTTTGCAGGAGACTGTTGTTGTGTGTTGCTGAAAGCCTGAAAAATAGGTGGGTGTTATTAGTTGCTATTATTTGTTGTTGTTGTTGTGTTGGTGAAAAACAAGTGGGTGTTGTTTGTTGCCAGAAAGAACTTTGTCTTTGCTATTCCAAATGAAAGGGAAGATGCTGAAAAAAAAGGCTTGAATTACTATATTGTAAATCAGTTTTTGTTTTCATGTTCTTGTTCTGTCAATTATGATGAAATTTGAGGAGCTTGTCATAACAGTTGGCAGTTTTAAGTTCATAATGCCTTTTCAATTTTCCCTGTTCTCTTTATGTGATGTTTATATTAAAAACAAGTCATATTTTTGGTAATTACCATATGCAGAAATCGTCTATCAGTGATTTTGGCCTTGCAGAGATTTCAATGTCTTTTAGATGCATAATGTTAGTAATGTAACTAGAACGTTTACAGATGCACTGAATCCCAAAATGAAAAGACAACCATCTTTGAACTGCAGGGACAAATGCAAGATTTTATCTTATTCTACGCATCTTAGTATATTTCTTAACTATTTCTTTCCAGCAGCTATCAAGTGATAGATATACTTGTGCTGAAGCATAAATTGAGCATGCATCATTCAGTGTGATAGTGGTTGATTTCCTTTGTCGCTTTGATTATAGTTGATCCACAGTTGTTCCTTGTTAAAAATTTAAAATTGCTGCATTCAGTCATTCATATTGGTATCGTCTATCAATAATTTTGGCATGTAGAGATTTCAATGTCTAATACAATACAGTGGACTTTGACTTTAATATGGTATTACCGAATACCGTACCGAACCGAATTTTAATTTACCGATTACCGAATTACCGAACCGAAGTTTAAAAGTTTGGTATTTGGTATATACTTTGAATTACCGATTACCGAATTATCGAATCCAAATTTTAAAAATACCGAACCGAATACCGAACGCCCAGCCCTACTTTTATGCAACATAAATCTAGATTAATTGATGGAAAATCAAAAAAAGTTCATGTGCTATTTTAGATAAGAATAAAAAAAAATTATTATAGAGTTCTTTTAAATGGGCTTTCATGCAACATAAATCTAGAATTAATTGATGGAAAATGAGAAGAAAGTTCATGTGCTTAGAGAAGATTAATGATTCAAGTATACATGTGCAGACCTAGAGGAGTGAGTGGTTGTCCATTCGGTCACCTTTGATAAAAAATTACATTATTTATATGAAGAAGGAACTAAAATATCCTTAAAATATTGATATTGATATAAAAACATTCCTCATTTATCTTTTGGCCTCAAAAAACCCTTGGGGTTAACCTGGCCATATTCTACCCTTTTTCACAAATGAAATTCTTAGTCCATTTAATTAATTTTTCATTTATATGTGGCATTATGTGATTCATTGTTCAATTTTATTAAATATAACTAATTAACCCAACTCAAAACCCGAATCCAGACCCTCCGCCCAACAAAATACCCGACCTTCTTCTTCATCTTCCTCTCTTCTTCTCTTCAGAACTTCATGGAATACACAAGAAATATAAACTTTAAAACTAAACTCTATGTTGCAAAAGCTTTGCAAGTCACAAGAAATATAAATCAACGGATTAAGACATCTTCATAGATAACTAGTAATGGCATTGTCATATATTTTGAACCCACAAAAAATTCAGTCACTTGTTCAAGATGGATTAATATCAAAATATAAAATATTAAGTTTCAATGTCATTACATAACACTGAAAAACAAAAAAGCGACTAGATGAGCCTAGTTCTTCTCTACTGCTTTCCACCTCTTTTCGCCTTCAATTTGCCAGTTATTTTCTCCTTTTCAACCGTCAATTGATTTGAAGTCATAGCTTCTTTTCCTTTCCAAGCCAACTTTCTTGTTGAGTTTGGCAAATTAGTAGGCATGCTCACATCATTTTCATCACCCTTGAAGCTAATAAGAGAGAAGAAGAGAGGAAGATGAAGAAGAAGGTTGGGTGTTTTGTTGGGCTGAGGGGATGGATCCGGGTTTTGGGATTTTGGGTTAATTAGTTATATTTACTTAAATTGAACAACGAATCACGTAATGTCACATAATAAATGAAAAATTAATTAAATGGACTAAGAATTCCTTTTGTGAAAAAGGATAGAATAGTGTCACGGACTTAGACTTCAACTAAGACCTCCGTGCGGCACTTGACAACTTACTCACGAATCTTTCACGATCTTGTAAGCTCAAATAAGCCTTTAAGACTAGATCGCTAAGGGAACGCTAGATTGTAAGAAAGACAAGAGAGTTTTTATGAAAAAGGCTTTTGTATTGCTTTGGAAGAATGCTTGTTTGCTTGATGATTTTCTACAAATGAATGCCCCCTCTATTTATACTACTTCTAAGGGGCCTAAGTGTAAATAAAATTTACTATACAAGTCCTTCCATATTTACAAAGAAGTCTCTCTCTAGAATTCTTTACACATTCTAGAGAATTCCAAGTCTTTCAAGACTTCTCTGCAAGCTTCTATAAGTATCTAGAGTCTTCCACTAACCTCTCCAAGACTCTAGATTCTTCTACCTTCTTCAATATCAAGTGGCGGGCCATAACACTCTCCTCCATCTGATGTGGCGATGACCGCGGTGCACTGCTGCTGCAAGAAATCCCGGATTTTGTCTTTGAACTGCCACAGGTCTTCATATCTCTCCCAAGTGGCCTCCTTCGGAGATTGTCCCTTCCAATGGACTAGGAACATAGCAGTGGCTTGTTGTCCCTGTTTTCGCTTGGCTTGGTAGTCCACAATGGCCTCGATGTCTCGATCATGGGAGGCGGTGATTGTGATTGGCGCACGACTTAATTCTCCTCGGCTAGGATCATTCTTGTCCTCATGGTACGGCTTGAGAACACTGGCATGGAAAACAGGATGAACCTTAAGATGCGGTGGTAGCTCCAACCTGTAAGAGATCTTGCCAACCTTGGCAACGATCCTGAACGGGCCCTCGTACTTTCGCATCAAGTTTTGATGCATGCCTCGCAACGTCTTGAATTGCCTGGGGTTGAACTTGACCAAGACCATGTCTCCAACTTGGTAATCCATGGGACGACGCTTGCGGTCGGCAAACTTCTTCATCTTCTTCGCTTCCTTGTCCAAATAAGACTTGGCAGTGTCGAGCTGCTCCTCAAAGCCCTTGGCCATGTGATAGGCCCCCAAACTCTTACCCTCGAACGCGGCCGGTAGTGAATGTGGAGTTTGTGGCTGCTGGCCTGTGGCTAGCTCGAATGATGTCCGCCCTGTGGCCTCACTCCGCTGTAGGTTGTATGAGAATTGGGCTACGTCCAGTAGTCTCGCCCAATCCTTCTGATGGGAGCTCACAAAATGCCTCAAGTAGCACTTCAACAAGGCATTGACTCGCTCTGTTTGGCCGTCTATCTGCGGGTGGAAACTAGTGGAGAAATGTAATTTCGTGCCAAGAATTTCAAACAATTCTCTCCAAAAGTTCCCGGTGAAGCGTGGGTCTCTGTCACTAATGATGTGTCTTGGCAATCCCCAATACTTTACCACATTCTTGAAAAATAGTCTGGCAGCCTCCTTAGCAGTGCAACCTGCCGTGGCGGGCATGAAACTGGCATACTTGGAGAACCTGTCCACTACAACCATAATCGTCCCGTACCCGTCGGACTTTGGTAAGCATGTGATGAAGTCCATGGTCACGCTCTCCCATGGACGCTCCGCTACGGGCAGGGGCTCCAAATGTCCTCCTGGTTGGCGCTGCTCTACTTTGTCTTGCTGGCACACAAGACAAGTCTGCATATAGCATTCAATATCGTCCCGCATGCGTGGCCAGTAGTAAATCGCCTCAATCAGTGCCCTTGTGCGACGCTGCCCTGGATGTCCAGCCCATAAGGTGTCATGACTTTCTTTCATGATTCGTCGCCTGATAGCTCCGAATTTCGGCACATAGATCCTTCGCCCGGCGGTAAGCAAGAGTCCATCTTCTACCCAGAAGCACCTTGTCTTGCCCTGAATGGCTAACTCCATAAGCTTCTTTGCCTCTGGGTCATGCTGCAGACCATCCTTGATTGCATCCTGGATGTCGCAATGTGTTGTGGTGATGGCCGCCAGCTCGAACTTCCTGCTAAGGGCATCAGCCACAACATTGCCTTTGCCCGGCTTGTACTCCAACTCATAGTCGAACTCAGCCAAGAAGTCTTGCCACCTAGCTTGCTTCGGGGTGAGTTTCTTTTGTGACTGGAAGTAGCTAGTGGCCACGTTGTCGGTCTTGACTAAGAACTTGGAGCCAAGTAAGTAGTGTCTCCACGTGCGTAGGCAATGGACGATGGTTGTCATCTCCTTCTCCTACACGGTGTACCGTCGTTCTGTCTCGTTCAGCTTGTGGCTTTTGAAGGCGATAGGGTGTCTCTCTTGCATCAATACTCCCCCAATGGCATAGTCGGAGGCATTTGTATGTACTTCGAATGTCTTGGAGAAGTCAGGCAATGCTAGGACCGGCTCCTCTGTTACGGCAGCCTTGAGGTCTTCAAAGGCCTCCTTGCACTCCTCGCTCCAAACCCACGGCTTATTCTTCTTCAATAGCTCAGTAAGTGGGGCGGCTCTGGCGGAGTAAGCGCATATGAACCTGCGGTAATAGTTAGCAAGTCCAAGAAAAGATCTAAGTTTGGTTACCTTTGTGGGCGTCTCCCACTCTTTAATGGCCCGAACTTTTGCCTCGTCCATCCGTAGCTCTCCCTGGCTGATAACATGTCCCAGGAAGTGCACTTCATGTTGGGCGAACTCGCACTTCTCCCGCTTGATGAAAAGCTCATTCTTGCGCAAGACTTGGAACACTTTCTTTAGATGTTCCATGTGCTCCTCCAAGGTGTTGCTATAGATGACTATGTCATCCAAGTAGACTGCTACGAACTGATCTAGGTAGGGGTGGAAAATCTTGTTCATTAGTATGCAAAAGGTGGCGGGTGCGTTGGTTAAGCCGAAAGGCATTACCAACCACTCGTAAGCTCCGTACCTCGTCACACATGTTGTCTTCGGTTCATCTCCTTCTGCTTGCGTACCTGGTAGTAGCCCTTCCTTAGATCCACCTTGGTGAAGTACTTGGCCTGTCCAAGTCTATCAAACAAGTCGGCAATGAGCGGGATAGGGTACTTGTTCTTCACGGTCACCTTATTGAGCGCCTGATAGTTTATGTATAGGCGCAACGAGCCATCCTTCTTCTTTTGAAATAACACTGGCGCGCCATAAGGTGCTTTGGATGGACGGATATGACCGGCCTCGAGGAGCTCCTTCAACTACTTCCTCAGCTCCTCTAACTCGGGTGGAGCTATGCGGTATGGAGGGTATGCGGGCGGCCTCGCTCCTGGCTCCAGCTCGATCTTGTGGTCTACCTCGTGTCTCGGAGGTCGGTGTCTTGGCAACTCTTCGGGCATCACGTCTCTGTTTTCTTCAAGCACCTTCTATATGCAAGGTGGCAATGTCTCCTTGGCACCATTGCCTTCATCCAAGCTCGCAATGGTGGCTATGAACGTCGGCTCCCCCTTCTTTAGGCCCTTCACAAGCTGCATGGCCGACAGGTGGGCTTGTCCTTCCTTCTTCGGCATCTTGACTAGAGGTACCATGTAGGGTCCCTCTCGCTCCATCACCAAGAGTTGTTGGAGGTAGGGATCGATCATCGTGTGGTACCGTTGGAAGAATTCCTGCCCAAGTATAATATCAAAGATATCTAAGGGGGCGACAGTGAAGCTTGTCTTACCTTGCCACTTGCCCAACGTGATGTCCACTCCATGAGCGACTCCGCACACGGGAGTCAATGGGGCATTGACCGTCTTCAGGCGGGTGTTGCTTGGCCCATAACTTAGCCCCAACCTTGCTGCCGCCATCTTGGTCATGATGTTGGCTTCTGCTCCAGAATCTACCATGGCACGGGCTGGTCGTTCGTTGATGGATATGTCAACATACTGGGCAGAGTAATCCCCCGCCTTCTCAGCTTGCTTCACGATGGCTCCACATAGCCCGTTCATGCCTAGCTGAGTCGTGTCCGAACCCTGCCCTTGGTCCACTTCCTTGTCCTTTCGCTCCTGCAGTATGGCACCAAGATTCTTCATCTCCGGACACCTAGTATAGCCGTGAGGACCTCCACATATATAGCAGTCGTTGTCCTTCGTGGTCTTCTCCTTTCTCTCGGCGTAGCCCTGTCGCCCGAACCTTCTACCGTCGGACTTGTTGGAATCATAGCTCCTGGGTGGAGGGTGTTGCTCTTTGCCTTTGCCACGATCTCCCCCACCTTTGGCATGACTACTCCTTGTTTCTTTGCCCTTGCCCCTGTCATGCCTGTCATGCTTAAAGTCCGTCAGGGCTTCGGCTTGGGTGTTGTCCTCATCGATGGTGCTGACTTGACGGCGCTCCAACTCCGTCTTGGCCCAACTCTGCAGCCCATCCATGAAGTGGAAGAGCATATCTTCATCTGTAAGGTTGGGGATTTGAAGCATAAGGGTAGTGAACTCTTTCACATAGGCCCGTATGCTACCCGTATGCTTCAGCTCCCGGAACTTGCGTTTGGCCTCATAGATGACATTGTTGGGGAAGAAGGCTTTCTTGAACTCATCCCGGAACTGCTCCCAAGAGTTGATGGTGCATAGACCCTTCCTGATCTCGGACTCCTTGCGCTTCCACCACAGCATGGCCATCTCCGAGAGATATAGCACGGCCGTGTTGATCCTCGTCTCATCGCTCTTCACTTTGTTACACTTGAAGTAATTCTCCAAGTGCCAAATGAAGTTCTCCACCTCTTGTGCATCACGGGCACCTTTAAACATTGGTGGCTTGGGAGCCTCAATCTTGGCCTCCCGGTCCGCACTGGACGTCATGCATCTCTCCGCATCTATGTCTCCTTTGAGTGCTGCTATCTTGGCCTTCATGGTCTCCATCGTGCTTAGCGCGTCCATGAGCCGACACTCCAAGGAAGTGATCACCTCCTTCACCTCGTACTCGGCAGCCTTGTGCACCTCCAACTCCTTCCGGATGTTGTCGTTCTCCTCAAGGGTGAACTCCTCTAGAGACTTGAACTTGCCGTCGACCTTGTTCAAGCGCTTGCCTAATATCTCCACAGCTTGCCGGGCAGCATCCACCCTTACAATCCACTCCATGCCGGGCGTGACGTCCACGGGATCCTCGCCTCGCTCATCGTCACTCACCTCAGTGGCCGAGGGTGAGTAGGATGTTAGGGCCTCGCTTGGTGTAGGCTCAAGCGGCACCTCCTCATTTCTCTTAGAGTTTTTCTTTCCCTTGCGGTGCTTCCTTCCAACATCTTGCTTGACGTTGGTGGCGGTAGTGGCGTTGATGTCTCCCTCACTTGCCATATCCCTTAGTAGAACCTTGCTCTGATACCACGTTGTCACGGACTTAGACTTCAACTAAGACCTCTGTGCGGCACTTGACAACTTACTCACAAATCTTTCACGATCTTGTAAGCTCAAATAAGCCTTTAAGACTAGATCGCTAAGGGAACGCTAGATTGTAAGAAAGACAAGAGAGTTTTTATGAAGAAGGCTTTTGTATTGCTTTGGAAGAATGCTTGTTTGCTTGATGATTTTCTACAAATGAATGCCCCCTCTATTTATACTACTCCTAAGGGGCCTAAGTGTAAATAAAATTTACTATACAAGTCCTTCCATATTTACAAAGAAGTCTCTCTCTAGAATTCTCGACACATTCTAGAGAATTCCAAGTCTTTCAAGACTTCTCTACAAGCTTCTATAAGTATCTAGAGTCTTCCACTAACCTCTCCAAGACTCTAGATTCTTCTACCTTCTTCAAGATCAAGTGGCGGGCCATAACAATAGGGCCATAAAGGTTAACCCCAAAAATATTTTGAGGTCAAAAGATAAATGAGGGATATTTTTGTATCAATATTAATACTTTAAGGGTATTTGAATATACTTTTTATGTTTATATACATATATAACTGTTGAATCATGTGAACAATACACAAAAGGTTAGCCCAACACTCCAACGCATTCAAAATGCATCTCAATTGTTCAAATTTGATTCCTAAGGATTGAATTTTTTTTATTTTTTTATTTTCAAACGCATTAGGTGAACATTCTGAATCCATTAGTACAAGATAGTTAATAAATATGTATTCTTACCTTAGTTTATTATTTGATCATATACATTGATATGAATACTATAATTTTCTGATGTCTGATAGTTGTTATTATCTATTACTTCCACTATTTCCACTACTTTCTCTATGTTGATTGCTCTATCTTATTTGGATTGCTTTCGTTACTTGCTTTTTCATATTGCTTTGAACTTCTTATTCTTATCTGACTTCTTTTTCTGATTTTACTGAGCCGAGGGTCTTTCGAAAACAGTCGTCCTACCTTGGTAGGAGTCAGGTCTGCGTACACTTTATCCTCTCCAGACCCCACGTTATGGGATTTCACTGGATCGTTGTTGTTGTTGTATACATTGATATGAATGAAATGATACACGCACTCAAGGACATGATCACATAATTAATAAAATGACGTTGAACACATTTCAAATTTAAATCTCAATAAAAAGAGAATACTCATGATTTCTTGTATCTATTTTAGCTTTAATAAATTGATTTGGCACGCAAAATGACTCAGAACTGTCTAACACCATCGTAATAAAAAAAAAACTAATAAATAAAATGATACTTACTACATAAAATTAGAGGATAAAAAGTAGTTTGGAAATTAATCTCGCCGGCGGTAACTCCAAAATTCCCCAATATAAAACCTGAACCGTGAGTACCTGTCTTCTTTTGTTGTTGTTGTTTTTTGTTTTCATAGGATATTCCGAGTCACAAGTCAAAACGCTGTCCCCGTTCTTCTTCTCCTTTTCTCTCTTCCTTGATCCAGACAAATTTTCACCCCTTTCGTTGTTTTAAACAATTAACCTATAACAACACCATTCATCTCCCACTAAAATCAACAACATTGAAGGTAATACCCATTCCTATTTTCTCGAATTCTTGATTCTTACATCTTATATTATTATGAATATTCAGTTACTTTGATTTTTTGAAGATTCATTTTTTATGCGCCCCCTTACTGTTTCATTATATCAATTCTTAGAATTGTGATTCAAAAATGGATTTTTTTTGCGTTTTTTTAATAATGATGAAGTTTTAACCAATTGGGTTGGTAAATTTGAAGTTTGTTGTGCATATTAACATCAAGAACGGAAAATGGGGCAAAGGGATTACACGTTTTCTTGATGCTATAGAAGCTAAGGGATCAAATTTTATGGTTAATGATTTTTTTTTAATTGTAGTGAGCATAGGAAGTGGGGGCCAGAGATGTCTGGAAATGAATCACCAGAATTAGGGCAGGCTGATGTTGATCCATCAGTTAGGCAAGTTTGTGCAAATGGGATTTGCATGCAAACAAATGTTGTTGAAGCAAAGCTTGATGAGGGAAACATTCAAGAGGCTGAATCTGCATTACGCGAAGGTTTGTCCCTCAATTTTGAGGTGAGTGGTTGTCAAAGTTTATGTTTCTTATTGCATTCCTATCGAATTTTTATTTGTGCAGCTTTAACTTAGAGCTTATACAAACTCATAGTGATAACTAAAGCAGTAAAACTTAGGACACAATGCTCTCTTTGATTAAATTCATGATCCCGACAAAATTCTTTTTTTGGTGACTTAAATGTTTGAAGGAATCCATTGATGATGAGTTTGAGATTCTATCTCTTTAATCCTTTAGACTTCAAAAGACAGATTCTTGAAAATACCCATATATCTGATCCTTTCTGTTTTCATATTATGTACAATTTCCATCGATTATAGGCATTATGCGTTACTAAAAGTTTCTGCAAAGTTATGAGCTTTCTGATCTGTTGTCTTTAATTGATGCTTTATATTTCTGCGAAGTTTATGTTCAACAATTACGCTGCATTACGCTATTCAGTTAATGCATTTTATCTTATTTCCCTGAAAGCTCTTTAAGTTGTAATAGTTTATAAATGTCCGTTTCTTCTTCCTTTATCTCTTCCATTCTTGATTGTCATCAACATGAACTTAAAAGGTCTAAAGGTATGTGTTTGCTGATGGATTAAAATTTTGATCGCAGGAAGCGCGAGCTCTTCTTGGAAGATTAGAATATCAAAGAGGAAATGTGGAAGGTGCTCTTAGGGTGTTTGACGGTATTGATCTCCAAGCAGCCATACAGAGGATGCAGCCTTCTGTTACTGAGAAACAACTTTCTAAAAAGGGCCGCACTAAAAGCATCGAGTCTGTGCCAGGTGTTTCACAGCATGCTGCTGGTCTGGTCCTTGAGGCCATATATCTGAAAGCGAAGTCCCTGCAAAAGCTTGGAAGACTGACTGGTAGAAGGCACTTTCAATAGTTTATATAACGTAATGAAAATTTGCTATTTCTTTGATTTGATCATTTACAGATGTTTCTTTGATTGGGAATTTGTAGAGGCTGCTCGTGAATGTCTAAGTGTGCTTGATGCTGTAGAGAAGATATTCAATAATGGCATACCTGATGTTCTGGTGGAGAATAAGCTGCAAGAAACTGTGAGCCATGCTGTTGAGCTCCTTCCAGAGCTATGGAAGCAAGCTGGTTCCTATTCTGAAGCAATGTCTGCCTATCGCCGTGCCCTTTTAAGCCAATGGAATCTCGATAATGACTGCTGTGCCAGGATTCAAAAATCATTTGCTGTGTTTCTGCTTTATAGTGGGGTTGAGGTTTGCCCACCAAGCTTAGCTGTGCAAATTGACGGTTCTTATGTACCTAGGAACAATTTAGAAGAAGCAATACTGCTGTTAATGATTCTGATGAGAAAAGTTTACCTTGGTAAGATTAAATGGGACCCTTCAGTTTTAGAGCACCTTACATTTGCTCTGTCTGTATGCAGTCAAACCTCTGTTTTAGCTAAGCAACTTGAAGAAGTAATGCCAGGGGTACTTAACCGGATTGACCGTTGGCGATCTTTAGCACTTTGTTATTCTGCGGCTGGACAGAACAAAATTGCCTTCAGTCTGCTGCGGAAGTCTCTGCATAAACATGAAGAGCCAGATGACGTTCTCTCGTTGTTGTTGGCTTCTAAAATTTGTTCTGAGGATGTTTTTCTTGCAGCTGAGGGAGTGAAGTATGCACAGAGGGCAATAACTAATGCAAAGGGTTCAAATCAACACTTGGAAGGTGTTGGTCTCCGCGTGTTAGGTCTTTGTTTGGGCAAGCAGGCGAAAGTTGCAACCTCTGACTTTGAGAGATCACATCTTCAATCTGAGGCTTTAAAATCTTTAGATGGTGCAATGGCTTTAGAGCATGAAAATTCAGATTTGATGTTTGAGTTAGGCGTTCAATATGCAGAGCACCGTAATCTGGATGCAGCTTTGCAATATGCGAGAAAGTATGTTGATGCAACAGGAGGATCTACTTTAAGAGGTTGGAGATTGCTTGCTTTAGTTCTTTCTGCTCAACGTCGCTATTCAGAGGCTGAAGTAGTTACTGATGCGGCCTTTGATGAGACTACAAAGTGGGATCAAGGACCTCTGCTAAGAATGAAAGCTAAGCTAAAAACATCCCAATCACGGTACATTGACGCTGTTGAACCTTATCGTCATCTCCTTTCATTGGTTCAAGCTCAAAGAAAATCTTATGGACCATTCAGAAATGCACCTCAGGTTAGATTGTATAACTAGTAACTTTAGTGGAAAGTGGAAACATATGTGTCTCAGGTTTTCCTTTTCACTGCCCACCACCTTATGCCAGCATATGCCCCTAGTAGTCTGCATTTACTCAGAATTGGGATAGAAGCAATCAATTCTTAGTGAGATTCTGATTCTGAAGTTCAATAGCTGCAACTTCAAAACCAATTCTTGACTCCATCTCCCCCCTCCCCCCCTTCCAGTCTCCCCAAAATTAAAGAACTCATTAAAGCATTTTACTTGGTCCTGAATCTCTTGTTAGAACTCAGAAGCAGCACAATTCTGTCAAGCAAAAAAAAGTTTCCACCAAATCAAGAAAATCTTCTCAAACCAAAAATCGTCTCCGTAGTGGCCCTTCTATGCCATATGTTACCACTAGCTGCCACCCACTACTGGTTTATAGATACGATTCTGTATTTCGGTACAGTAAAAATTTCATCTCCATCATGATTTCCTCATGTTATCAAAAAATGAGATTGAATGTGTGCTTACAACAATAACAACAACATACCTAGGTGTAATCCCACAAGTGGGTAGAGTGTACGCGGATCTTACCACTACCTCGTGGAGGTAGAGAGGTTGTTTCCAGTAAACCCTTGGCTCAAGTGCATCCCAAGTACAAAGAGGAAGAAAACAGTGTAGAAAAAAACATAGCAACTAATAATGGAAGATATCAAAAATGGAACAAGAACAACAAAATAATGTGATAATAGCAACGCAGTAAACCACGGTGATAGATATCAAAAACAAGAACTATAATAATATAGCTAGTACAACGACAAACACCAACAAGCCTAAATCCTCGAAGAGCCAAATAACCCTCCACTACCTACTAATCTTCTACCCTAGTATGCGTCCTCCATACCCTCCTATCTAATGTCATATCCTCGATAATGATTCCTTTCTAATATTTATTCTAATGGTCTTACGAATGAAGAGAAAATACATATTCCAGTACAAAACCCGTTTTATGTTTGCCTGTCATCATTCTGTAACTCACCTTGGTGCCTTACCAGTGAAGAACTTTTAGCTTCAATCGTGAAACAACAGAATATGCTTTCCATTCATACGATGCTTCTAGTTCTGACTTCATTGAATTATTTTCTTTTCGTATTTGTCTATTACAGGTGGAGGAAGATAAGGTAAATGAATATGAAGTTTGGCATGGACTGGCAGACTTGTACTCTAGTCTTTCACATTTTAAGGATGCGGAGACATGTTTGGAGAAAGCTAGAAATCTTATCGAGTATTCAGCAGACACTTTATGTACAGAAGGCAAGATTATGTCCTTAATTTACAATGACTGATCAAACTGTTTCTTTTTTTTAATAAAAAAAATTATTGACTTTCTTCCTTCGTTTTCTTTACTCGATAAGTCGATATCAAATTTAGTATATGTAAAAGTAGATGAGTGCAACTAAAGACTGAAAACAGTGGATGAGGAAAATTACCTCATCCATTCAGATCTGCTCATTTTTGGTGGGTTCAGATTAAGTAATAGAATTTGCGCATAAACATTTGAATTAAAAATTTTCTTTTTCTTTCTTTGCACCTTATTTATGACCTGGGGATAGCCTGTTGGACTGGAAACTTCAGACTTCCCCTATGTTTTTAAGACAATTTTTCTTGTCAGATACTGAGATCTACATTACATTAGATTCCTTATTTAGTCATGGACAGTAGTGTAGATATTTTATATAATTATATAGTTATAGGAGTAGTAATAGCAGGAGAGTTCAGATAGTGCATGGTGCTTCTCTACTTTGTACCTTGTGAAGTTTGAGCATGTTTTCCTTCCTCCTCCTTTAGTATCTGCGTCCCATCAATGTTTTTGTAGCTGTTATCTGAGAATTTTCTGAATTACTAGTTTTGATGCATACTTGATCTTAATACAAGAGTTCCAAAGAGATGTAAAATATTAAGAGTTTGAAACACAGGAAAGATTATATGTACTTTTACTTTTACACGTAAAATCTTAATACACCTATCTTTTTAGGTTGTTTAAAGATTTAATATGTCCATAAAAATGTGGAGAATCTCTACTTAGCAAGCCTTTGGAAGGAGATGAATATTGAGAATTCAGTTAACTGAACCCACTTTTTTGTAATTTAGACAGTTATTATATATAGTTATTTTGTTCTTTCTTTCTTGGGGAAGGGTGTAGAACTTCACAAGCTCTGGTATCAATTAAGTTACTGGAAACTTGAGTATATGTTGCTATAAGCAAAATCTTTAATCAGTTTTCTTTTAAAGACTGAACCTAGTGTATGGCATCCATTGTGCCATCAAAGTTTTGCAAAGAGTAATTAAGAATTTAATGTATTACTTCATTTTTTTGGTACAGGATGAAATCTACCATTTTAAACTGTTCTGAGCCATTGGCACAGTTCAAAATTAATTATTTTGTTTCTATAAATGAGCGGTAGAGGAACCAAAGTGACACCTAACATCCCTTCCTGATATTATTTTGTCACATACTCATCTTAAGCATGTTAAGGATCTTGCCAACTAGCTTCATCATGTCCCTTGTACTACAAAGACTTCTCTATGTTTGGGAAGGAGGGAAATAATAAGATAGAAATGATACAACTCCTTTTGCTTATTAAATGAAGAGAGTAGAGAATGTTGAAAGAAGTAAAATCCTCAAGTTTCAAGACCGATTTTTTTTTCTCTTGAATGTCCAACAATATAGACCCATCTTCTTTGCCAATTTCTCTCCAAGATGAAGAAAGGAAAAAAAAGGAATCCCTTTCACTTATCCTTCTTTTATTTCTTTTCCTTTCCCTTTTCTGATCATAGCATTTGCCTTCGGATGTGAAGCTATTGAAACAGTGCTAGAAACTTAACCCCCAGTGGCCTTCTTGTTTCTCTGAGAATACGGTCTACATCGAAGTAACTAGATGGCTGTATTGCTTGAAATTTTTGACTTCAACATTCAAGTCATTTCATAGTGTGATAGGTGGCGAAAGTAGAATGCGCTGGAACTAAAGTTGGAAAACAAGGATTGTGAAGAAACTTATTGAACACTAATTGTCTCTGGTTTTGTTTTTATCTGCTTTTTAGTTTACTTGTAGTTGTATTTCTCATTTCTAGAAAATGATGACAATTTTTCTGGTTTTCAGATGTCATTGTCAGCAAAGAGCTGACATTGAAAAGAGAGAGTCAATTTCGCCAAACGAATTCCTCTGTATTGTGGTTCTGGTGGATTAGATTGTAACTGTTGGACTAGTAGTCTAATACTGATAAAATATTGCCAACATAAGGGGTGTGATAAGGCTGCTTGCATATACATATTTGTCTGAGTTTTTTGTCATTGATACCTAAAAGCTTCCTTCTTAATGGGAGGGAATAAGATAAGTAGGAGAGCACTTCTGCTGATTTTTCTATGTCAATCTGTTTCAGGAATGATGTTTGAAAGACAGGGAGAAAATGGCAAAGCCTTGTCTGCTTATATTAATGCACTATTGGTAGAGCCTAATCATGTGCAGTGTAAGATCTTACTTGGTTCTTTATTGACTAAAATGGACCGGGGGATGTTGCCATTGGCAAAAGCAGTACTCTCAGATGCATTGAGGATTGAACCTACCAATCGTGTAGCTTGGTACCACTTGGGATTGGTTCATAGAGACGATGGACGGGTAGCTGATGCTGCTGATTGTTTCCAGGCAGCTTCCATGCTTGAAGAGTCTGATCCCATCGAAAACTTTAGTTCCATCGTTTGAAGTTTTCCAACCACCTACAAGTCAAATTCTTATTCTTTTATTCTTTATTTATACAGGTTTTGGGCACAAGGTCCAAAATTATGCTTAGATGACCTGTTTGGTAGGTTTTTTTGGAGATATTTTATACTTCCAGTGTTTTAAGAATTGTAGATTAATTGAACTATATACTTTCATTTTTACTTTCATAGGGAATAGAACAATTTGTCCTGTTGGGATGTGATAATTCATATGCATCAACAAAGGTCTAACAGTGTCATTTTAGGCACAGCCATGCGCCCCACTTCAGCCACCCACCCCCACACGAATTCAACCTTTTCAGGATTGACTTGCCCTCGTTGAGCTTAAGCCATGTCTTCCCCTCCGCCCTCAGCCCAAAAGAAACTGAATTTTGTTTGAGATATTATTATTTTAGTCGAGGAATCGTCAAAGAAATAACTTAGGTCATTGTAAGTTAAGGAGAAGAGAAAGTGTCAAGTGTACTAGCTAATTCCCGATGAAAGTGTTTCTAAAGAGGAAGGCAAAAGTATAAAAGGAAACTGAGAGAGGCAGGAGATAATCCTTTGATAAAGTTGAATCATTTATGAGTCCATATATTCTTTGCTTCTATTACCAAAAAAAACAAGAGTTGTTTTTTATGCTATCCAGGTACATTTTGAAATCAAACAGTTTGTAAGTTTTCAGGCTACCGAATGGATTTACAAGTCACAACCTTCATATATGTGGCAAAAATCTCTATCCCATTTTGTTAACATCTAAGAAGTAAAGAAAGGCAAGTTCAACTCAACATAGAGACTAATTTTTTTGTTTGATTGTTTCACTTAAGGCGTCTGGAGTAATAGTAATAGTTGTTTGTTCCTTACCAATCCTGGAAGGTAAAGAGGCTGCTTACGATAAGCATTAGATTGTGAAGAGAGCATGGTATATAGTTCAAACAGCACAACTAGCAATATCTTTTGTTCTGCCTTTGCTGATCTTGCTATCAGGAAACAGACCAATAACTTTCGCCACTATCACAAGTTTGAAGATCTTTTTGGCAACAAAAGACCAGAATGTATTGATAAATCAGTCTTGTGCAGCCATCTCAAAAGCCAACACCAAATAGACATTGATATCAGGTCATAGAGGGAAAGGTGGAGAGAGAGAGAGAAAATGAAACCATGTTTCAATAAACAAACCCGAAATCTATGACATAGCAACACGGTTTTAACTAAAAATTGATAGGAATTTCACATAGTTCTCTGCATTCTAAAACAAATGGAACTGCCAAAATTTCAAAGGAGGAACTGCTAAGGTGTAGTTTCACATCAAACAGATAAGAACATGCATTACATCTCCTTAAGCTTCAGTGTTGGGGTACTCAAACACAACATCTTTGCCTGAGAGCTTTCTGTAAACTGCTGAAAAGGTCTCCAACTTATACTCAGTGTTGTTTCGTTCCTTGGGGTCCAAGTACACCTATCCACAAAAAGTGATGAAAAACAAGTCAGGAAAACAAGAATAGAGCTTGCTGCACTTTTTAAGGTAAAGATAACGGAAGTTATCACTTTAAAATGATGTAACAAAGAAAACCACGCAGTTGTTAGTTCTGACATTTGTGAAAAATGCACAAGCAGTACTATTAATTCACCCTAAAGACTATTCCAGTTAACTGCAGCAATAAACACTTAAGCAGGAAGATACAGATAATATGGTGCTTCACATCGTTACCTTCATTATCTTGGAGCCATCAACGCGATACCTAGTACGCTTCCCAACAATTTCTGCCGGAACAACCAAGTCCTCCAATATGGCATCATGAACAGATGTAAGAGTTCTGCTGCGGGGTCGTTGAGCAGCTGAACCTCTCTTGGGAGGTCTCACTATCCTCCTGGTGGCAATAAAGATCACATCCTACAAAAAATAAAAATCTCAATCAAAGGCAGGAAGCCTCCACGCTACATTGTAAAACAAGGAAACAAGAAAAGTACCCCAATAAAGTAATGCAAATATAATGTAACATTTAAAGCTTCAGAATGGAAATAACATTTTGCCCTCATTGTTTTCCTAAAAAGGGGAGGCCATCTAATCAAATACCAACTCTATTAAGTACTACATATTGAATTTATGAACAGGTAATTGGTGCCTATACACAGTATAGATGAACAAGGCCAAGAATATTTTTGCCATGATTGCATGACCAACTAAATACAATTTTGAAGATTGGGCTGCATTAAGACTATTTAGAAGATTATGATACTATTATCAGAATAGTACACAGATCTTCAAAAAATGAGGGGAAGCAAGAACTAGAAAATATGACCATACCACTATAGGCCTAAATCGAAGTATGTGAATTCCAAAATGCCGATCCCAAAAGGTAATCTAAATTTTGCCAATTACAACTCAGGAAAACATTGTAGAAACCAAAAGTGCAGCACCATGAAGGAGTCAATTCTTAATGAATCATAATGGGAATTATGAAGAATGAATCTGCTACAGAACACCACAAAATTCAATAACCCTCGATGAACTAATATAGTGTGCATTTCAGATTAAATGATCTAGACCCAATTTTTTGTAAATTCTCAAAGACAATGGTGAAGACAAAAATTACGGAAATAATTTATTAGCTACCTTGCCACTGAATTTCTTCTCCAACTCCCTAACAAGGCGAACATGAGCCTTGCGGAAAGCCTTCCTCAGTCTGTATGGCACATGGATAACAACAGCTTTCCTGTTCCCTGACACATCAATTTGACTGCAATAGCCATGACACAAAGGCAGTTACTACAATGTGAGAAATAACTATTACCTACAACACAGAATCAAGGCCATTAAATACAGTACAACATAGAATAGAGCACACATACGTTGCTGAATTGATGTATAGGTCCTTCAATTCACTTTTCAGCTCTTGGTTGGTGTTTTCCAAATCAAAGAAAGCCTGTCCAGAAATGATTTAATGCCTTCCTTTAAACATCATATCCAATGAACCATCACTCAGGTTTTAAACAACAAATGCCATCAAGTAAGAACAGAAAATAACCTGTGCAACAGACACCTCAAACTCAGAAGGTTCAGCATCTTTATCTTTGTGAATCTTTTGCTTCGACGTGTACATCTTCACAGATCTGTTCACTGAACCAATTAAAACAGCAATAGAGGACAAGTCCAAATAAGTACTATATAGCATCAGCAAGAGCTAGTCCACACAATCAAAGATTCGATTTTTATATATTCTTAGTTCTACTAATAAAATGGCATATCAATCATTCACTCACCTACGCCTCAATTCCAAAATTAATTGGCTCGGCTATATAAATCCTCATTCTTTTCATTTTAACCAAATTCAATATCAACACAATGGTAGTTACAGAAGAAAAAAAAAACTAACATCCACCCAATAGTTTTCACGTCATAAAGATTAACCCCAATCGATAACCTCAAAAGGGTTGAAGAAAAACATCACTTTTCTTCAAAATCAGCAAAAAAAAAACTCCCTTAATTCATCTATTCCATGCTTCTACAAATAACCAATAACACAAAACTAAAGAAATCATGTTATAATACTAATCACTTTCTTCTAAGAGCTAAGAAGAAAAATGTTTAAAAGACTGAATTTTGACGTAAAACCTGAAGAGAAGAAAGTACCTGCTAGTGAGAGGCAACTACAGAGCTGATGTTTGTGTGGAAGCCAAAAGCTTTGTTTGCGGAAGTAAGAAAAAAAAGCTCTAGGGTTTTGAGGAGTATAAAAGATGAGGCTGCTGTACTGTTTAGATTTATGGGCTGGATTTAATTGATTGAACAACGGCCCATTGGGTTTAGTAACTTGTAAATTGGTTGTAACTTGTAACTATATGTTTTGCTCTAGGGGCCTCTTTTACATATGCTATTTAAGTTATACTATCAACATTAAGTTAGTAAATTTTTAAGGAATCGCATAATATAAACAGTTAACCAAACATTACTCCTAAATACTTTGTAATTTTCAGTTACATCTTACATAGCGATCATCTAAGTATCTTTTTGTACAATTACCTCCGTTATAACTTGTAAACCTTGAAGGTTCAATATTATTATTGATCTAGATATATCATTGGGAGACATGTCAAAAATAATTTTCTTACTCAATATTGCATTAAATCATAACATTATCTCCCATTGTTCATTATATTGAGTGCAGGAGATCTTATATATCAAGCAACTAAAAATGGAATTTTGGAAACATTCACCTTAGAAACAAATAGAGAGAAAAAAATAGTAGAAGAATGATGCCTATAAGACTACGAGAAAAAGAAAAGTTTAAAAACGCTAGAAGGAGGGCTTGAACCTCCGACCTTGTGGTTAACAGCCACACGCTCTAACCAACTGAGCTATTCCAGCATTGGTGTTATGTAAATGAGAGTAGTTATATTTGTCCCGTCATATTAATGGTTACACTTGCACATTTCACTTCCCACCTTGATAACGTCATGGATAGCATGGATCACATGGAAGCTTTAGACGAGCTTGATGGACACCAAATAAAGACATACAATGTGTGAAAGGTCCATCAAAGCGAAGAAAAACTAGAAAGAGGCTATGTGTGCAAGTGGTCATCTTCAAATTCAAGAATTCACAAAAAAAGATAACCAAACAAGACCCTTATTTCATTAAGGGTAAAAAAATTGTAAAGAAAGTGTCTTTTTTATTTTTTTAGTATATGTAGTAGTCTTTTGTCATTTTAGAAGACTTAGATTGTGATGAATTGAATATTTGAAAGCTTTGAAGCTTGTAGTTTCTAGGTGAAGCCTAGTATTAGTGTAGTTCTTAGTTGGTAATTGTAGTTGAGTGATTAGGGTGGATTCCCGATATTGCTTGTGTTAACTTCTTCTAGCTTAATCAATCATCGAGTTACCCTCTTTGTGGATTCAATTTGATTTTCTCTTTTTTGATTGAGTTTGGGTTATTGTTATTTGATCGGATTCAATTGAAAGGTGAAGGTATAAAGTCTTTTGTTGCTCATAAATTCGATTAGATTTCGATATTTCCACATATCCTTTTCTTTATTTTAATTTTCCACATTTTGATTCTAGTTCTCCGACTAGGATTGTTATCACACCCTAAGATACAAATTTTGTTATGTAACGCCCCTAATTATATAAGATAGTATTCACACTTCGATGGGACACTTCTTAGTAAATATATTATGTTTTACTCACTTTTTATGAACTTGACATTTTGAGAGATTTTAAAATTTGCTTACCATAGATTTGCGATTGTAGTTTAGGGGATCGTATTGGGGTATTTATATAAACTACTAATTAGAATTTTTCTTTACATATAAATATATATATGCATATATGTATGCATTTGGGCTGCCCACTTTTACTTTTGGGGCAAACACCTTTCTAGTAAGTGCTAGGTGATAAGTATCACCTTGGAAATTTTTTTATTACACTTTCTCTTTCAATTTCGGATTCTTAAAGCCAAGTAGACACTTTGAACCCTCTCTCCACCATAATCCCTCACAAAATTCACCAAGAAAACTTGTCCTTTCAATTAGAACTCAAAGCATCCCCCCTCTTGTGGTAAGTGTTCAAATCCCTTTTTGGGATTGTGTAGCTAGTAGTAATTCTTGCATATCTTGTTGTGTAGACCTTTGATTTTATCAAATAAATATGTTTTGAAAAGATAAAACACGTTCCTACAACTCTTATATTCATGTTGGACCCTATCTATGTTGTTATTAAGTCAAAAAAAAGGATGAATCATAAGACAAGTTCTGTCTAGATTCTTGAGTTAAACATCCCTCGTGTAGAACTGTTAGTGTTTTGATGATATTTTTTTGTATAAAATTAGTTTTTTATTGATTTCTTTTGGATTGAAAACTTAAGACATAGATCTAAATTTTTTGTGAAGGGTATAAAGTCTAGTTTTACCGTTTTTAGTTTCAAAATTTAAATATAACCGAACAAGTTCTGTCCAAATTCTTGAGTTAAACATCCCTTATGTATAACTGTTAGTGTTTTGATGATATCTTTTGGTAAAAAATGAGTTTTGCATTGATTTCTTTTGGATTGAAAACTTCAGACATAGATCTAAAAGTTTTGTGAAGGGCATAAAGTCCAGTTTTGCCATTTTCAGTTTCAAAATTTAGATACAACCTGAGGTACTTGGCTTTCTGAATTTACTGTTTTGGTAACATAATTCGGGTGAAAACATTCTAGGTTTATTTTTAATAATAAATCTTGTGTTATGTCAATATTATGGATATTCTGAAAATTAAAGAGGACATTTAATGATATTTTCAAAGTTGTTTATATCGTGTACAAGTTGAGGAACTTGAGACATTGATTGGTCTACGGTTTGAACTCTTGAAGTCGTGTTGGGTTGTTGTATGCCAAAAGGTCGAGGTTTGTGTATAAACTCTTGTTACCTGCTAGTATATTTGAAAAGCCTATCTTGGTATGTTTGTTATTTCTTGAAATTTATTTTGTCATGTTGGTATATTTGGAAATTTGCAAGACACTTGTTTAACTCGCCCACTTGTACGGATTGCTCGATCACTTGACATTCTTGTGGACTTTGTCCTTCTCGTGGCTGTGACTTTGTCACTATTGGCATGCCTCTTGATTCGGACCCTTTGCCAACTTGATTATGGATTTTTAGTTCGTCTAAAGTATGAAAGTTATCCATTTTAAGTACGAAATCCATTTTTAATATGGTTCTTGGTTCTCTTGATTATTGGTCTTTACCCTTTTTGATACAGGGCTCCGGTCCTTTTTGATACTTGATCATGTTTGCTGTGACGGCTTGACGTACATATTGGGCGAAACTTGATGCTAAATCTTGTAAATGTTCTTTAGAAATTATTGACACTTAAACTTTTACATATAGAACTTGATACTCGTGCTATATTTGTTGGCTTGATTTATTTATTATGTGTACATTTGTGCTGCTCATGACTTGAGAAAAATAAATTGGAGAACCTAAAGGCTTCAAACTTGTAGTTTTGCACCACTAAGCTTTATGCTTAGCGATAGTTATTTCTATCATAGAAAATGTCCGAGAAGATGCTTGAAGTTGACCATTGGAGATAAAGTTTTTTGAAGCTTTAAAGAAGATCACATTTGCATATAGGCATTTATATTTTGTAGTATTTTGGGACATGTATATGATCTATGGGGTGCTTGTGTATATGTATTTATTTGTGAGGGTTGTTCCATTCATGACGTTATGGGTTGTAACTTAAAGTTGGTTGCTTGTGTTGTTATTTTGGAGCATGTAAATTTCCAAGTCTTATAATGTAGTAAATTTACCTTTGGAGTTTGAATATTTGGATGAAGCATGAATTAGCTAACATTGGGTACTTATAAGTTGGTAATAGTTTATAGCATGAATTGTAGTGATAAGGAATAATACATGGATGTCTCGTAAGTTAGTTTCTTAAATTATTTTGAAAAGTCG
Organism: Solanum dulcamara; assembly: GCF_947179165.1. NCBI lineage: Eukaryota > Viridiplantae > Streptophyta > Magnoliopsida > Solanales > Solanaceae > Solanum > Solanum dulcamara. Next base: position 70,517,929 of record NC_077244.1, read on the forward strand.
TCTCGTCCTAAATTGAAACTATTATTTGATTTAATTGAGATCAAAAAAATTTAAACTGGCTAAAAACTTACACCTTTAACTCTTTTTAAATGGGACAAATTTCACTACTAGATTATATAAATATGCCTTACGGAAAGTTTATTTTTTTATTTTAAATATCACAAGTTTTATATACGTTTTGTTCTAGTAATAGCATCCTTCCTGGAGGATCGCTACACGTTAACTCTTCTCAATTTAATAAGTAATATTTTTAATAAAATTTAGTTCAAAACAAATTTTAGAAATATTTTTTTGGGTAAAACTACTTACATGCATCAGCTTCGAGGTTCTCATCAATTACAGACGTTTCTATTACTAAATTTGCTTATGCTCCTCTTTGATCGTGAGTAACTTGTCTGGTCATGTGATGTACTTATTCCCGTTACGAAAATGAAATGATGCTTCAACTTGACTCGAGACCAAGACTTCTTACAACTTACACCAATAGATGCAAGATTTTTTCATGATTAGATTGGTGTGAAGTGTACCACTAGCCAATGCTTTGCATGAAAAGCTTAATGTCCAATATAAGAACGAGGTTGATGCATATAATTAAAAAAAAAAGACATATTTTATATTGTTAACTTAATTATTTAATAGATCAAAAAAAATTCAAAATTTGAATTGAAAGGGCCCAATTGAAATACTTTATTAAGAGTTGAGATATTCAATTGAAACAAAGCTTAGTTCGAATAATGTTCCAATAAAATATGCTGACAAATTTAACAATCTATCTTTTTATCAAATGAAGGTTAAAGGCTTATGTACAAATACACATCACATATTTGTTAACTTGATGTGAATAACATGCGCGAATAATTTTTACTTTTCCTAATCTAAAATTCTAAATTGGATATACATAATGGCATTCGGGGTCCTTTTGCTGATCATAGTGATATTGTTTGTGGTATCATGTGTACTCGCATTGTTATGCATATATTAAAAAAATAAATTCTTTATAGACAAGTTAGAGAATAAAATATTTCCGTTTTCATCCTATGAAATAAAATTGCGCAAAATTATTTGTCCTTGGAAAAGTAATAGTTACTCTCAATTTTAGCGATTCAATGATTTTTCTAATTAAAATTGAGAGTCATAGCAAATTCAAAAAAACTTCCACTTATAATATTAATTACATTAAAAACTAATTGTTTTATGTTTTGAGCGTCCAATAATTTTGCAAGAGATTCAACAACAAATTTTGCTTGAAGTGCTGATTGTGACTTAACTCGCCAAGGCCGTGGAGTTTCAGTCTGATCATAGGTGGATAAACTAATCCATTTTGAATTGTTGAAATTGTAGTCATCTATATCAATACTACATTAAAAGTATAAAAGTCATTTAAAATGTTGATTGAACTTTTTGTCCTTTATTAAAAAAATTTATAATGGACAAAAATGTCATTTACTATTTATTTATTTTTATAATATTGACTCCTAAAATATATTGAAAGAAAGAAAAATATTAAGAGTCCTAAAATATATGATAATAAAAGAGAATTAATATAGACTCCAAAAATATATGGAAAAAAAGAATTAGAAAGACTTATAATTATAATTCCTCAAACTATTATTTAATTTTATCAGATTAAGCTAATTTTGTTTTATTTTATTTTTTCTTAAATAAACTAAGGGATAAGGATAAGACAAAAAATTTCAATGCTCTCACCATTTAATTTTTTTTTTTAAAAAAAGATATAATAATTTTGGATCCCTACGGGCTACGTATATTAGTAGGGGGAATGACAATAAGTGTGCATTATATTCAAAAATTATTACTTAAAGTATAACTTTGACACTAAATACCAACATGGATTGTGGTGCAATAGTGAGACTGTTTCATCTTTAATAAGAGGTCTCGGGTTTGAGCCTTGGGTATGAATTTTTTTTTGTTGGGAGTGTCACCCCCGAATGGGCCCTGCAGTGCACGATCCGAATTTAATCGAGACTCCACGAGCTTCGAACACCGGGTGGAAAACCAAAAACTTTGACACTAAGTATATATAATTTCTATTTAATTTTTATCCTAATATTCAACAATTTGAAATTAGGTAAAGTTATAACTATTAAATTTTTAATTGTTTTAATAAGTAAAATCTCCTAATAATTAGGACTTTCAAATTAACTAAAATTTAAAATTCTGCATGTTAAATCTTTCCTTATTTTTTTTTTAAAATAACCTTTAAAACTATAAAATCAATATTTTTACCTTATATAAATTTTACTTAAATTATAGTAAATAAAATAAATGATAAATAAATAAAATATTAAAAATATTAAAAATAAGGTTCACATTTTTTAAAATAGCTTTTTGATTTTTCTATATGGAATTCTTCTTATTTAGATAGATATAACATTTATTTTAATATTAATTATTTTTTAATAATAATTTTAGTTTTATTATATATAATTTTAATGACTGACGTCAAACACATGTCCAAAACATTTATTTAAAAAATGAAATAATTGATGTTCTATATTCATATCATTTAATATAAATCAGAGAGTGCATATCAATTTTTGCAGCTCCCTCATTGCCACTTGGTCAAATTTTAGAAGATAAAACATTGTTACAAACATTTTTACTATATTTATTAAATCTCATTATATTTCATATCAATTATATATATTTTTAAATAATTACATAATCATAACTCATTTCTCCTCTCCTTTCTCTCTCCCTCTTTCTCTTGCTCTCTCCCCTTTTTGTTCTCTCTCCTTCACTCTCTCGTATTTACCTTTTCGTTGAAAATGATAACTTTTCAAGAATGTTGAATTTTGAACAAGATTTAAAGAGTGCTTATTGATTGATTTTTTTAAAAAGAAATACTGGCTACTACGTAATTGTTATCGGATAGTCATTAAAGGGCCACTGGTTAAAGCTAATTATACTATATAGATATATTTATGCACAAATAAATGTAGTAAAGACATATCTTTTTCTAAGTATGTATCTATCACAAATAAACTCTATCTAGATACAAAGCTTTTGACTAATAACATTCCTCAACTATATTCTAAACGTAAACAACATCCTTTTAATACCATAATAAACAAAAACCACCCCTCAACTATCCTAAAAATGGCAAGATTCACCCTTCTATTCTTTTTTAAATAGAAACTAACGGTTAAAACCATTGTAAATGAGACTTGGATTAACTATGGATAAACATCTGGCGTTATCCAACTCTTTTTACTTGTTTGTATTTTTACTTTTTTCTTCTTAATCTCTCTTCCATATATTATTATTTGAAAACTTTGCTTCTTTATAGAACATTTTAACTAGTATAAATTATGATTTCTAATACTCTTTTCTTTCTAATCTATGTAACAAATTTTGCTTGGAGAATTAATTTGACTAATCTTTATCGTTAAATTGGATTACATCAACTCTATTGTCACGACCCGAATTTGAGTGTGATGGCACTCATCTCAATCTACCGAGATAAGTCAGCCTAATACCCAACGAAAAGTAGATGCGGAAGAAAAAGAAATAAATCCAAATTTAACTTAACCTAAAATAAGTAAAACAAACTCAAACTTCCTCCAAGATTGGTTGTCACGTGTACAAGCCACTAATTTATTATCGAAGTACGAAAAGAAATACAGTCACAATGTCTTTGTCTCTAGAATAGGACTAAAACATAAGAAAAGAGCAAGAGGTGTCCGCTAGATGAATGTAACAGCTACCTCGACACTCGGAATGATAGCCTCGGATGTAGTAGAAAATGCTAGAAGATCAAGCAGGTCCGGGCTCACAACCTACACAAGTGTGGAAGCAAGGGGTGAGTACCAAACAACACGGTACTCAGCAAGTGGATAACTAAAACTAAGCAAAGCTTAATAGATACAAGTACTCCTTTCCTTCCAACCGAACCTCCTTAACTACAACCTGCATAAAATCAGCCCAACTCTACACTTGTACAATAACAACAACAATATAGTCCACGAATACTCATCAATAATCTCATCAATGAATCATATCAAGTCAAGTCAACATATACATATCGATGTAGGGATAAACACAAATTCACAGACATCAGAAAGGTGCAATGCAATGCAAGGAAATGATGCATGTCTGTCCTATCGGTACACATCCGCTGAATCACAGTCCGGAACCCATGGGGGACATTTCTGTCCATGTAACCTGCCACGGAGCGTGTGGCCCGTCCCCTCAATATATATACTGCCACGGAGCGTGTGGCCCGACCCCTTTGATTCATAATACCTGCCACGGAGCGTGTGGCCCGACCCCTTTTATTTCATAATACCTGCCACGGAGCGTGTGGCCCAACCCCTTTATTTCATAATACCTGCCACGGAGCGTGTGGCCCGACCCCTTTTGTTTCATATCATTTTCAATCTCAACACAATATGTCAGAACCAATACAAGCAATTCATGTTCATATAATTCACGATAATAATATGATAACAACCAAATTTTTTTCCTATCTCACATCAACATAGTCACTTCACATGCCCAAAATAAATCCATAATCACAACATATCAATTCCACCAATACATGTCATTAGATCACAATTTTCTATCCCTCATCTCCATTTTTAAGGTCAATCATATAGTCAATAACCCAATCTAATTCTCATTACTTCCTAATACACATAACACAGAAATACAAGCATCTATAAGCTTAAACTGAGGTTTAGAAATTCACTTGCCTTAAATAATCACGCAATTACTCCGAGACCCGAGCCTTCCCTTTTCGCTGGGTTTCCAAATAAGTATGATCTAAACAAATAATTAACCACAATAAGATTTCAAAACTAACAACACCCATGTCTAGCCTAGACCCCAAACTTACACAAGTCTATAATCAAGTTCCTAAATCTTGATGCCAATTAATAAATCAAATATTATATATTTTTTTAAAATTTCAAGTCTAGGGTTATGGCTTAATTCCTCCAATTAACAATTAATAATATTCGTATAATTTTTACTCCTAATTAGTCACTAATGTAGCCAAATATTTAGTCATCCAATAATTCCAAAGAATTACACCCATGTTGCAGCAGCAACCAAGAACCCTAATATTATAAATTTAATGTAATTCATAATATATAATATACTTAATATTTAATTATCTATTTTAATATATCAAAATTCAGGAACTAGCTCATTCTATGTCATTGAAGTCAAATCTGAAATTTTCTTTCCGATTATGTTCACTCATGATAAAATAAACTCACATGTCAAATTTCAGCTAAAACGGATCGTTATTCGACCCCCAAATCGAGATTTTATATGAAGAACCCTAGGATCATATTTTCTTATTTCAACATTGTTTCTCCACCAATATACCCTAAAAATATATTCATAATCACATGAAAATTTAATGGAAAGGATGAGAATAATTACCTTGACGCTTTGGAATGAAAATTCCTATTTTTCTCTTCTCCTTTATTTTTCTTTTCCCCTTTCTTTTCTTTCTTCCTCCGTATTGTTTTTTTTTGTTTCTGCGCGTTTTTGTTTTTCTTGTTTGCCGCCGCACATCTGATGGCTTAATGCCATCAGATTGTGTATATATATATAATTTATTATTATTATTATTATTATTTATTCCCTTTTTTTTTTCTAAATTAATTATGTACTAAAATGACAAACCCTACTAACCTAATTTATTAAATATAAGAAAAGTGGTATAAGTATTAAATAAATTAACACTTTAGCCCATCAATTAAATTAATTATTTAAAATCACCCATCAATTAATTAAATGAAGTTATCGAATAGTCTAAAATTTACAATTTAAATGTACGGAATGGGTCTTTTATGAAGGAAAAAAAGACTCGTTCTCAAAATGACCTAACGGGTCATTACATCTATATTTTAAAATTAATATTTATATACACAAAAATTATATGATAAGTATTATAAGTTGCAATTCTTCTGATGTCATATGATGAAAATACATATATTAAAATATTTGTAAAAAGTTCACATAATTTGAATATCTAGAAGCAAAAAGTGTCACATAAATTGAAACAAAAAGAATATTTTTTTATGTAATTCTAAATATGTTACTTTTATTAAAAGAAAGTTATAATAACTAGTGCTTATCGAATTTCCACCAAAAATAAAATAAAAAATAGACGACCTTCATACTTCAAATTCCCTCATTGTCTAGCAAATAAAGGAAAAAACTATATATATTTTTTCTTATAATATTCTGCTGCTTATTTGATCAGTAATTATATAGGGCAAAAAATAGTTTAGTTGAAATATTTTGCTCATTTAGTTTTGTTAGAATTCTATTACTACTATAAGCTAAGAGAAGAATAATGGGAACAAACAAAATGGGAGATTTGTGGATTGATCAACCGTTATTTTTTGACAAAAACAAATTGAAGGATGAATCTTACCATTTTTAGGATAATGAGGGATGTTTTTTGTTTATTGTAATAGTACAAGGGTGTGGTTTAAACATAAAGTATAATTGAGGGATGTTTTTGGCCAAAAACGCTTTAGATACATCACAAAATTGATACAACATTTATGTATTTATGCACATATATACTAAATACATCACAAATATACTAGACACATCAGAAAAATATGTACATCAATGCATTTTTTATACTGGATACATAAAACTGATACTAGATACAATAGATATTTAATATTGGATACATGGATAAAATTGATATACAGAAATACACTGATTACATCAGCGCATACTTGATATTGAATATGCATATACGTGAAAGTGTGAAATACAAATACGTTGTAACATAAATACAGTGCATCGAACAAAGCAAATAGAGGCGAGATACAGTGTATCGAGGCAGATACAATGTATCTAGAGGCAATTCTAACGAGAAATGTAATTATTGAAACTATCAATGTGTTGAGTAATTAGCACATATACTAGTGTACTTTATGAAAGTTACTACATGAACTACTACTTTATGAAAGTTATTAAAACTACTATTACTACTGGACCGGGCAACAATTACCATAACATACCCAACATAATTTTATAAGTGAATTTTAAAAATAATAGAATATACATAGATTTTATTTTTATTTTTGTAAAATAGAGACGTTATTTCTTAATAGACTCTTATACTTTAAAAGAAATATATCTAAGGTAGGAATATTGTAGCAAATTACAAGCCAGCAAAATAGCAAACTGGGACAGAGCATGAACAAGAAATAAATAGAGTTTGAACATTATCAAAGAGAACAAGACTAATCTTTATTAATTTCATCAAAGCAAATGAAACTATCAACTAGTACAAACAGTAATTGAAAAAATAACCACTTCTTTTTGGTCTATGGATATCCCATTATTGAAACAAAACTCTAGACTCATCTAGGTTCTTCCGCAAAAGAAAAAAAATAAACAAAACTTTCTTCTTATCAAAAAAGAATAATAAATAATTGGAAGACTAAATCAGAAAATTCTCACTAAAAAAAAGGAAGAATTCCTAATTCTCAAAAAAAACAAACCAAAAATCAAAAATCTGAAAGCTCCTTAATACTTTCTGATGAGGAAGAAGAATATGAATTCCTCATACTAGGCATAAAAGGTAAAGAATCCGTACAGTTACAGAGTTGCTCATTTAATGAAAAATATTCAGACGAGTTAGTAATTGGATTAGGATCTAAAGGTGCTAAATAACTATCAAAGAGACTTGAAGAATCATTAAAATTATTATAATTGTAATTATAATTACTAAAATCACTATTATTATCATTAATATTAGGTGAATCAATAACAACCGAAGTGCATTCATTGTCATCATTGACCAATAAATCACATTTCTTATTCATCATATAATTATTTTCTTGATCATCAAGTCTGAAGATATCTTCAAAATAGCTTTCAGTTCCAGATATAGGATCGACATGATCCAACTCCTCGTTTATTGGTTCGGATTTGGGATGTTGTTGAGGCATAGTCGTAGTACGGGGCGGATGAGGAGGTGAAGAGAAGTCGTCTTCGGGAGAAAGACCAGTGAGTTTCTGGACCAATGCCATGAAATCACGCGGATGCGTGTGGATGATTTTTGGAGAATGAGTGTAGATGATAACCGGATGACGTGGTTGTTGTTGATGATGAGGGATGACGGTCGTAGTCGTTGAGGTATTGCCCGCGATCCCGTTGTACAACGATGAAGAAGATGATAACGAATTTAACGAAGATTTTTTGATGACATGAGAGGCTTTATTGATTTTCAAAGGAAAAGAAGAGACGTTATTATTGTTGTTATTATTATTATTGTTGCTGACGGCTTGATCGGCCTTTGAATGCTGATAGAATTGTGCATGGTTCATGGTTGATCAAGAGCAATTGAGTGAATTTTTGTGGTGAATATATAGAAGGAATTTGAGTGATGAGTTGTGGGTGAAAGTTGATGAGTTGGAATATACCATCTATAATATTGTGAGTTTAGTTACAAAATAAGTGACAAAAGTATAATTCTGAGAGCTTAGCGGAAAACAGTTGGGGTAAAATTATTATGTGTCAAGAATAGCTTATTCATAGGCTAGGAAAATGCATCACTTTAAGTGCGAAAAACAAGGCTCTAATTTCCACGACAAAATGAGGAATAAATTATCTAACTGATTTTTATGTTATACTTTATCTTTTTATAACAGTTTTTTTAACCGATAACAGCAACAATTATCTTTTATAACAATATAGTAAAATTAACCATTTATATATTTATTTATAATATAATAATTAATCATTTTTATGGAAATAGGATATCTCTAAAATTACGAATAATAGATCTAGAGATTTCGGTCAAATATTATGATACTATATAAAATATTATATGAATATATATTGTATTATTAAAAGTTTTTTTTTTAATCTAAAGTGTGATTAATATTAGATTTTGACATTTTTTGTGTTTAAAACAAATAAATATTATTTAAATATAAAATATTATGGTGTATAACAAATTAACAATCCATTGCTACAACAACAACCAGAAAATCTTGGAACCAACAATATTATTATTGAGAACTTGATTCTCTCTCTATATATATATGAATTATTGTTTAACATTTAAGTTTTATATTTTATTTTCAATCTAATGTCTTAAATTACCTATTTTAAAAAAAGACTACGTGTATGTGCGTTTCTATGTTTTAATAAGCATTGAAAGATTTTATTTTCTAAAATGATTTTATGTTAGCGGATTGTGTTTTGCAACAATTAAGGTCTTTCGAAAATAAGTTATTAATTGAAACTATTCACTAAGTATCAAATTATTAATCAATCTTGAACCAAGTATGTTCTAAGCATAAATGGTTTTCTCTTATCACAATTTTTTTGATATTTTTGATACACATCGAAATGAACATCTTTGAGTAAGGAATTCCTAGTTGAACGATTTCCGATCAATACAACATTATTACTCATATTAAAATTTACAAAGTCATCTTTTTGAAGATTGAAGAAATTTACCGACTTCAAAGAAAAATTTCAATATACTTTTGTCTTTTTAATTGACATTATAACTGTTAGTCCAACAACTTCTTAAATCATGTTCTAAAGATCCATTTTTTGAGAAAAATGAAAATCTTATAAGAAATGTTAGACGTCTAAAATTTTGAAAGTTATTGTAGATGTTAGTCTAATTACTTTTTAGTAAATAATTACTGATTTTAGTAATACTTTTTATTTATTATATAGCAATACTATGATAAATCTGCACTTATATTAAAAGTGAATTATAAGTGTATTAAAGTGTGTAATAAATGTATTATCTATCAATAAAACTTGTAGTAAATGTGTTTTATAAATTGTTCATGTAATATTTATTATAAATGTATTATAAGTGATAAGTAAATATTTTCTTAATTTAATTGGAAAAATTACGCGAATAAACAAATATATACTAGTTAATTAGTTAACATAGTTATAGTTTAGCTAATTTACATTTCGCCACTAACATTTAACGTTAATTACGGTTCGAGTTTGTATAATTCAAAATTTTATAATATAATTTGTATAACTTTTGTATAATGTAACTTTGTATAATATAATTTGTATAACTGTATAAAGTTCAGATATTTGTATTTGTATAAATTTATTATTTCGAGTTTATACAAAAATAACTCAATTACCGCGAATGATACTAACCCACGAATTATACAAATAAGGCATCTTAAACTATAACTACAGCCCGTAAATACGTAAACTTTAGCTAAAAAGCCTAATTAAATTTATTATAGTAGTTATTTGCGAAATTTAACATATCTTAAGTTCCCAAAAGAGTATTAGCGGAAATCAGGCCAGCTTTGAGCCTTTGATAGGGCCTCTATGACTCAAAACTAAGGAACTAGAGAAATCATTATACATTTGAACGGTTTCTCCATGTTATATCAACTTAGAAGAAGATTTGTATTCCAATTAGTTGCTACGGGATATAAAAAGTTTAGTCACGACTTTACTAACCAAACACTCATTTCAATTATACGTTTGCGACTATTGGTCAACCATAAATATGTTTAAATGTGTTAAGTCGAGTACCCATAAAAAATACTTATAATCTTTAGCAGACAAATGGTAGTCAATATTAGTTCTTATGCATGTTTATGTTAAACTCCCTCCGTTTCATTTTGGTTGTCATGATTTTCTTTTTGAGAGTCAAACTATATGAACTTTGACTAACATTTTAAGATATATTTTTTTATCATATTGTTATGAAAAAAATGTAAGTTATAGTACTTTTCGTATAGTTTTTGAATATCTAATTTTTTACTTTATAATATTGAGTTAATTAAAGTAATATAATTTAACTTTGAAAATTAGTCAAATTGACTTTCGAAAAACGCAACATGACAACTAAAATGGGACGGAGGGAGTATATACTAGTTCATAATTGTAATCATGATTAACACTTAGTTTATCAATTATATATAAAAGTCATAAAGGATTTTAGCAAAAGTAGCTAATCTTTTTGGGTATCTGTCCAAGTTAAATAATCAACATATATGTTTAAAAGAACAAAAGCATGTGACCGAAGTTAGTTATTATTTCATACAAATGCAAATGTGGAGCTAACTTGAATAAATGATACGTACAATAGACTAGGGATTTTCCCAGGTCAATCGATCATTATATAAGAAATGTAACATTTTTGTATGACAGAAGATTGTTGTGTGTAATCTGAAACTTACTCCCAAATATTAGAGTTCAATTTGTATGATTGCTCCGCCTGAGGCTGAAGAGGATCAAACACCATAGAGGAAGAAGGCGCCTCCAGTGGATTAACATCAATTCCAAAATGAGACTGAATATTAAAGGGGTAATTAGAATTAGCAATTGTGGTAGGTTGATCATCTCTTGACTGATGATTATAATAATTGCCCCCAAGTTGCAATGCCCTAAAAAGCACATTGTTATTGATTGAGCTTAGCAAGCTAGAAGACCAATGAGCTGCTGGCAATAATGGAAGAGTACTAGTGCTTGCCAAGTTCATGATGTTCTCATGACTATTGGTGTAATTTTGTAAAGAAATATTGGCAAATGTGTCGCTGTCAATTGATGGAGTGGCTAGGTTGAAATTTGGTAGGTCAATATCCCCAAACTCATTTGTACTTAATGTATTATAAGTGTCACAAAGAGACTCATCGGATTGTTGGGATGAAGTTGTTGGCTGTGATTTCTTTGCGGTTGAGTTCTTATGAAACACCCTACAAACTACCCATTCCTCCTGCAAAGAAGAAAAAACATACTATATTAATGCCTCAACAATCTTTACATTACTTAAATCCTTGGTATTTAATTTCCTAAAAATGAATATTAATTACCTTAGAGGCTTTGAAACCAAACTTGGTTTCTAGCCTATATTCATGCATAACCCAATTAGTTTTTTGACCCTTAGGAGCTCTCCCTCTGTAGAAAACAAGTGTTTTCTTCATCCCGACAAGCTGGACTCCACCGCGAAAAATCTCCTTATCCTTCCCTGTTGTTTTCCAATAGCCAGCTTCTGTAGCTCTGTTACTGCGAAGCCCCGTTGGGTACTTGCGATCTTTTACGCTAAAGAAGTACCATTCCTTTTCTCCCATTGACGCTTTCGCTGCAACACAATATTATTATTCATTATCTTCATATATATATATATATATATATAGAATACCATATAATAAAATTAGGCATATATAGGGTTACCAGGGAGGTCCCAAGGCTCAGACTTGTTAAGATCAACATCAGCAATGGCTCTAGCTGTAAAGCTGGAATCAGAAACTTTGTTAGTCAGATAATATGTTATAAGTTCTTCATCACTTGGATGGAACCTAAACCCTGGAGGCAGATTTTTTTCATCCATTATATATATTGGTCTAATCATTTTTGTGGAGGGCCAGCCTATATATATATAAAGGTGCGGTATTTTCTATGCACATATCAAAACTTCAGAAAGAAGCAGCCATTCTTAATTTTTGTCTTCATTTTCACAGCTACCATATTGACATTGATAGATGCATCTATCCACATTTTAGATTTTCTTATGTCACTATTTTTATTATTATTATAATGCCACTATGACATGACTTACTATGTTATTTGACATTTATATGTATGTACTTTTTATGTCATTATTTTCAGCATTCTACTCAACTACACATATATAATTTATGAATTTAGGTTCTAAGCAATTATGCATGAACAAATTTACATACAGACCCTCTTTTGGTGTGTGGAAAATGATCTTAATAAGATGAAAATTGAAGTGAACTCCATGCTACTGGTGAATTGGTTATATAATAAGAAAAAAAATTAGGATATATACTAGTTATTAAATGTGTATAGATTAAATTGCATAGTTTTAAAAATATTTAATTGAATTATGATTTACGATTTGTCTCCATTTGGAACAAACCTGTACTTCTCAAAAGAGTAGAATAAGGTTTAAAACTACTTTATGCTCTCTAACATATTGTGTGTAATATATACTATAAATAATTAAATTAAAATAAATAAATTATTAGAGATATTCTTTAATAACCAGTAGTATGTCCAACTACCTTCACCCATTTCTACCCACCCTATGAATTAGTCTAAATCCTCAAACTGGTCCGGTCCAATCAGAAATTAAACTCCCTAATTATATATCTTCAATACTCTATTAATTATTACTCCCTCCTTGCACTCACTTTTACTTTATTACTTTAGACTTTATACATTTTTAAAGAAATAATAATTGACATAAGTATTTTATCATAATAATCATATTAATTCATTGATTTTTTAGTATTAAGTTTTGAAAAATATTTTGAAAAATAAGTAATTCACGTTAAGGGTAAAACATGAAAAAAAAATCTTGTTCTTGATATGTTAAAAGTGATAAGTAAGGTGAAGATCTCTTTTTGAAATAGTGGATAAGTAAAAATGAATGAAGAGAGTAAATAAATAAATACGATATAAGTTTTGGACGTTTTATACACTTATTGTATAAGTATGTATTCATGGTATTAATATTTAGTTTAAATTTTAACCTAATATAGCCTGCTATTTTACAACTATTAAATAAAAGGCAGAATCCATTGATGACCCCCTAAAGTTGACATTACCTTTTACTTAGACACTTTAACTAAGCTTTGTTCATTTTAGACACTTTATATCGGATCCTGCTGTGTCATTTTGACACTTTTTGCTTATATGGCATAGTGAGAGTAATAAACTCGTTGACCGTGCGTGAAAGACCTATTTAATCCATTTTTAAATTTTTTTCCCTTCTTCTTCCCCATTTTCAACCACCATTTTTGCTAACTTAAATTCCTTCAATGGTAAATGAAGTAGGAACAGCAAAATGATGGAAATTAATGAAAAATATCTTAGAATTTTAGAAATAGATCCATTTCAAAATTTAAATATTCATGAAATTCTTTCTTGAAAGAATCATCTACCTACAGGAGGAGAAAATATTTTTGATGAATTCTAAAGCTGCATATTAGGCTAAAAGAAAACAAGAAACTGATATTGAATATATTGTAAACAAAAGAAAACATTATGTGTGCGCGCAGATATTTATGCCAAAAGGATAGGATATTTGGAGAAGACAATTAGAAAGGCGGGGATGGGGTGCCGGGGTGTGGGTAGGGATATTTGGATTTTGGAGAAGACAAGGAGGGGGGCCGAGGGGTGCATTTTTTTATAGGTTTAAATCTTTCTTTTTTTTTTTCAAAAAATATCATGTGTTATTTATTCATTGGTTACTTTTTATTTTTACTCAAAATTCATTATTTAAGAATTATTTTTGACACAAATAACAAATATCATTTAATTCGTCAATTTACACCTTATTCATGAGTGTAACACACACACCATAAATTTTGACTGATTGTAAAAAAAGTGTCAAAATGACGCAGCAAAATCCGACCTGAAGTGTCTAAAATGAACAAAGTTTAGTTGAGTTGTCTAAATGAAAGTTAATGTCAACTTTAAAGGTCCACCAATGGATTCGGCCCAAATAAAATTACGAATGATGGATCATCTTTTGAATGATCACAATACTAATTACACTGTTAATGCATATATTTAAAGTCATCTCTAAATAAATGAAAAACCCTTTAATTAGCCCAGGACGTCTTATATGTGCTTTGGAGGATATATATGGTGAACGTAACAATATATATATAATAGGAGCAGTAATAGCTCTTCCTATAATATATTAATATATATAATCATTAGTTAACGAACTAAGAGTGGATAATATAAATCTATTGAGATAGTTAAGAATTGAGATAAATGCCAGCCTTCATGTCTTTTCCTATAGTTTTTAGGCAAGAAAATGTCACTTTGGGTTTAACCAGGTATGAATTTATTGATTTGGACAAATGATTACTTGCCTAATTAGTGGTTAAATTGATCACCAACCACAAGACTCCACATCTAGCTAGCTCCTTTATTCCGAGTCTTTCATGGTTTTGAACTCGGTGTTTGGTATCCAAAATTGAAAATCGATTGAATTCGAATTTATAAATTGCAGGGCTTTTTTGAGGAACGCATTTTCAATAAGATTTTTTTTTCATTCTTATGGACTAGAACCCAAAATTAAGGATATAGAAATCTCAACCATCCTATCAGTGGCGTAGTCACAAGTAACAAAAAGTGACCAATTAAACACCCTTCGTCGAAAAGTTATAATATGTATATCTAAAATAATAGAAAGTATATAAATCAAAATTTATTTTTCATGCATATATATATATTAAATCTTAAACATTTTAAACAAAATTTCTAAATTAGCCTCTGCGTCCAACCACAATGCATAGATTAAAATTTACACTGTTGGAGCTGCCATTTTTTCAATCCTAACACAGAAGTTTTTGTACTTGACTCTAGAATTAAAGGCACCCGCAATCCTGTAATGCTACCACACGTGCTCATCAAAAGCACACAGAATTAAAAATTCTTTAAAACCAAATTAAAACCTCCTTTGGGGATTTATACTCCCTCCATTTTTATTTACTTGTCAAAAAAATTTTAATTTAATTTCTCTTTTTACTTGTCAATTTGGACAAATCAAGAAATGATAATTTTTTCTTTCTATTATACCCTCAGTTTATTAACATTGAGTTAATGTCTTTGAAAAATGTAATGAGTAAATATGTTTAAAACTCTATCAATTAAAAGGATAAAATGGTAAACTCACTATACCAATCATTGTTTTCTTAATAGGTATGTCAAAATTAAAATTTGAGAAATAAAAAGAAACGGAGGGAGTATGTATTACTATCAACTGATATCTCTTACCTACTAGTAATTAATTAAATATCATACTCCAGTATTAGTAGTTATGACCCTTTATGCAGGTGCCTAATTATTAACATTATATTATAATTTATATCCATCTAAATTGATAAATTTCCCTTTTGCCCAAAAAATGGGCTCTGTGCGTGTGTGTCTGCCTTTGGATGGACTTGTAAATGATTTGCCAATACTCAATAGTGACTTCATGGTCCGATTTTTCTTCAAACTATTATACCCATTATTATTATTATATATATATAGCCAATTTGATTATTTTAATTTGTTCTGTCTGATTTTATTTTGGCATAGAATTTAAAAAATTAAAGAAGAATATTGAATTTTATGGTCTTGAATATAACTAAAGATATGTAAAAATTTTAATTTTATGATTTTAAATATGTTAGTTGAAGAATTAGAATTAAAAAGAATTACGTTTAAACAAAATAAAAAATAAATAAGACAAACTGATTGAGAAAGGGGGACCGCGAATACTGCTTAATATACAGAATCCATGGAATTACGTGGGTAGCTAGAAAGCTTATATCACAAAATCCATATATAGCTTCACCCACCCCTACCCACTCCTCTCCCCAAACCAAGGGGTCAAATGTGTCGGCAGTAATACAAGCAGTAAGCCTTTTTTTGTGTGTGTGTTTGAATTTCGAGTAATTCAGATTCGCATTGTGTAGAGCTCATTCTAGGGATGAGTTTTCTATCAAAGACTTTTTTATACGAGAACCCAAAATTCAGAGCTTGATTAAGAGAGAAACAACTCTATTCATTACACCATATTTCTTAATGTTTAAATATTAATTAATCTATAACCCTCTTAGATGCAATGTAGTATCTAGAATAAATTATAATTAGAGATACATGTATCTATTCCCTCAGATACATGTAAGTAGAACAATATTTTTCTGGCAAGAAATATTATTTAGAAAACTATTGTTTCAACATAATTAGCACCTATAATATAATAATGTGAATTAGAAACGAGGCTATTCGGGACAAGGTAGGAATGGCCTCGGTGGAAGACAAGATGCGAAAAATGCGACTGAGATGTTTTGGGCATGTGAAGAGGAGAGACACAGATGCCCCATTGCGGAGGTGTGAGAAGTTGGCCATGGATGGTTTCAGAAGAGGTAGGGTTAGGCCGAAGAAATATTGGGGAGAGGTGATTAGACAGGACATGGCGCAGCTACAACTTACCGAGAACATGACCTTAGATAGGAGGGTGTGGAGGACTCACATTAGGGTAGAAGGCTAGTACATAGTCTCGGTATTCTCCCTTATTAGTAGGCGCATTAGCGCACTATAATTTCTTGTGCTCTGATTTCTGTTATTATCTATTACTTTCTGTACTTTGATTACTCTATTTTATCTGTGTCGCTCTCATTATTTGCTTTCCCATATCGCTTTGAACTTCTTAGCCTTATCTAACCTCTTTTTATGCTTTTATTGAGCCGATGGTCTTTCGGAAACAACCGTCCTACTTTGGTAGGAGTAAGGTCTGCTACATTTTACCCTTTTCAGACACCACATTGTGAAATTTCACTGGGTTGTTGTTGTTGTGTTGTTTCCTCAATTTGAATTCTGTTGATTTAGTTGTATTAAACAGTTTTGTCAACATATTTATTTATTTTTAAGAGAAAATGACAAATTAGCAAATATATATTAGTTTATTAATATACATAGCTATAGTTTAAGTTAATTCTCACTCGCAATAAAACCTTTTCCATTAATTAATATACATAGTTATAGTTATCTAGAATTTGTATAATTAAGCTCCCAATTGTATAAATTCAGAATTTTCTAATTGAATAAATCTAGATTTTGTATATGCTTACCCTATCATGTATATAATTATATTATTGATACATTTGATTTGTATAAGTTTCAAAAAAAATCTAAAATATGTAAATACAAAATTTGTATATACTTACCCTGTTTGTATATTGCCAGCAACTTATACAAACGAATTTGTATATTCACAACGAATTATACAAACGGGTATACGAATTATACAAATAACTATTATAGTTATAATTACAGAATGTAATTACCTAAACTGTAGCTATTTTGGCTATTAAAATTTTTATAATAGTTATTTGAAAAATTTTCAGTTTTTTTTAAAAGGGGGAAAGGTCCAAGACCTCAAAAGGCTAGTTGGTCTTATTTCACAATTGATATAGTAAGCCCAATACAACTTAAGACAACCCATGTCTTTAAATTTTGGGTCAAATATAGGAGTGACAAAATCAAATTCAATTCAACCTAATCCGTTTAAGTTTGGGTTGGTTATTGACCCGCTTATTTATTAGCTCAATCCATTTCAACCAAACTCATTTCAAGCTATTAAAAATTGGGTTGATATGTAACTCAAATTGGCTAATGAGAAATCTTGTTAAAATATTTTTAAAAATCTTTTTTTTTTCAATTTGATATGTTATATATAGCCATAATAAAGAAATTTTTTTTTTATTAAGTACTAAAGTAGTTTAAAAGAACAAATAAAATAATTAAGCATAGTAAAAATTGGGTTGAATTGAGTTTTGACCCGTTACATAACTCATTACCTAACCCATTTTGAACCAAACTAATTTGAATTGAGTTGGATTAGGTCTTGACCCAATTATTGTTTCAACCCATTATGATCCGCCCAAACTTGACTAACCCGCTCAATTGCCATCCCTAGTCACATGCGATCCCAAATCTTGTTAAATGACTTGAAGATTTTCCCATATCTTTCTTAGTCATAAATAAGAGATTCATACATTTATGAGCTGAATTAATCGATTTAATTTAAAGTCTAAACGATATGAACAAAAAAATTTTCAAGAAATAACCACTCCTTTGCAAAACTGACTTAAATTATAAGTTAATTTGTGAGTTGAATTAGTGTAATCATTTTAAGGGCTAAATGAACAAAACCACTTTCAAAACTATCATTTTTCACAAACAATTAGTTATACCTCTTTTAGCCAAAAAATGTTCAAATCCATTGGTAATCACATTTGCAGATTTCCTTGGGGAATCATCAGAACCCTTATTCTTTCTATGGTTTTCAAAATAAGGATAATTTGATACCTTTCAAATATGGTTTCCTAATTCCGCAATAAAATTACATAACAGCTCCATAATTTACACAAATAGCCAAGTAATGGAACATTTTTAACTAAAGTTTGAAAATAGATCGTAACAATTATTCGTGGATATATTCTACACATTCAAAAGATCTTTCCAAAGTAGTAATTGATTTGTAAAACATTGTTTTGCGCATGACCAACTTCAAAGTTAATTTTGGTAAACATAGTTTGAGAATTCTTTTCTTTAAAGAATTCTGATTTGATTCGTGATTTCCTTACTTGCCAAGACCTTCGAATTAATTGATTTTCTTTTTTTTATGAAATTACTAATATGGAGATAGAGATGTTGTTTTGGAAAGATCCCCGATTTAAGTAATACACATCAAAGCAATTAAAAGAAAGGCATAATACATAAATATGTTTTTTAACTTGATTTCAACTGACATCCATGTCCTCTAATTTTGGATGTGCTCTGAACAAGTAGACACACATGTCTTATGTGACACAACACACGTAAGCCGCCACATAGGACACAAAATTTCCATGTAGGACGAATGTGTCTATTTATTCAAGTTTTGGATAATTAAAGTGTTTGTTTGTGCACTAGTAAAATTAGAGGTAATAGTTACCAACTGAAGCAAATTAAGGATATTATGCCTAAAAGAAAATACAAAATAAAAAGAACATAACAAATAGAGTAATAGAGAAAGCAAAACACAACATTGGATAAAAATTAGCATTCAGAGAAGAAGAGCAATAACAAAATTTATTAACTTTCATTGGATAAAAATCAAGCAGTAGCCCAAGAAATAGCTGATATTTTATTATTTTTATTTGGGACCTAAGAGGGAAACAAGTTAAAACAACAAACCAAACTAACAATAGAAGTAGTGATGATCCCTAGTTAAGTTGCCACAAATAATTAGCCTTTAGTCAAATTCTAAATGAAGATCAGTGCAATTGCTGTGAGTGCCATAGTTAGTATGATGTTGGTGCTCTGCTTTGCAACCCCACTGGTGCTTGTAGGAGTAGTACTCTTGGTATCAGAAGTAGTACTCTTTGTGTCTGAACTAGTAGAAGCAGGGGATGATGAGCTTGTGCTAGAAGCTGAATCAGCTATTTTAAAAATCTTTGCATCTGGTGAATCTGCTGGGATCTTCAGTAATGCTGCAATTAAAACACAAATTACATATTTCAGTTTGCTTTAAAACAGAAAACTGAAGCTTCCAAA
The DNA here is from genome assembly GCF_947179165.1 of Solanum dulcamara. Lineage (NCBI taxonomy): Eukaryota > Viridiplantae > Streptophyta > Magnoliopsida > Solanales > Solanaceae > Solanum > Solanum dulcamara. The sequence continues at coordinate 70,538,014 of NC_077244.1, forward strand.
GGTGCTTATTTTCTTTAAAAAGTATATATTATTTAGGACTCATGACTTATAAGCGTTAGTCATAAGTTATAAGTTTATCCAAATAAACTCTTGTAGAAACATTTTTCAAAAGCTTGGCCAACAATATTAATTGTTTCTCAAATGTATTTTAAAATTTAACGACTAAACACAAACTGCTTCTTACTAAAAGAATGCAATGCATGCTTTTGTTGGAAAAAGAAAGAAGATTAATTACATGGGCAATCAGAGACTTTGGCATCAATTTTGCAAGCAGAGGGCATTTGAAGAGCCAAAGTAGTGTTGATAGGTAGGCCTAAGGATGGATCAGTGCTCTCTTTAATGAGAACACAAAGGCATTTAGGCTTAGCAGCTTTTAATTTCTGAGTGTCCTCACAGCATTCAGGTGTAGGCATTTTTGCTGTGCCACTCACAAATGGTATGCATGCTGCCAAATCCCCAAGTTGATCTGCACAATCTTTTACATCATCTTCCATACTACCCATTCCTAATGTCACCAACACTAACATGCACAACACTAATAACTTGTTCATCTTCACTAATATTTTCTACTCTTTTGCTAATTAATTTTGTGTTTTCTAAAAGGTGTAGTGAATTGTTTTGCTTATAGCCCAGTGGTTTATATAGTGTTATTCTAAGATTAAAGGTATTTATTTATTTATTTCTTGCTTGCTTCCCATTGATAGCAAAATTTATGAGGCTTGGAGAAATGTAATTCCGCTTTCCAAGAAAAGACATATTTGAACTTAAATGTCATGGGATTTGGATTCCCAAGAATTCACCATTTAATCCTCAGGGTTAATTGGTCTCTCTGCAAGTTCATGTTCAAGTGTTGGATAATCAAATGCTCTTTAATGTCCCTGCATTCCGCACTCCCATGATAATAAGAAAGGAAAATTTTGCAAATAACCAATATAATAATAGTTTGCATATTTATGGGTTGTAGTTATAGTTTAAGTTTATTTGTTTATAATTTAAAAGTTTATATAATTCGGAGATAATTGAGCTATTTTTGTATAAACTCGAAATAACAAATTTATAGAAACACAAACATCTAAACTTTAAACAATTATACAAATTATATTATATAAAATTACATTAAACAGAAGTTATACAAATTATATTATACAAATTTTGAATTATACAAACATATGAATTATACAAACTCGAACTGTAATTAACGCTAAATATTAGTGGCGAATTGTAAATTAATTAAAATATTGCTATATTAACTAATTAACTAATATATGTTTCGCCCAATTTTCTCTAATAGTGGAGAACCAAGGTAAAGTAGATAAGAGTGGTTCCTAGGCTGATCATAGATAATCTGTGGAGTATTATTTTTACTTACTCAGTATATTAAAATTGATGTTCATGTTTATTTATTTTAGTTTTAGAAATTACTATTCAAAAACGACTATAGTTAATAATAAGAATAAATTAGGAAATATATGATCAATTTTGTTTTGATTTTCCAAACGAAATAAGTAAACATGAACATCTATTTTTAGTATAGTGAATAAGTAAAAGTGGACAAAAGGAGTACTTTCCAAAATAAGTGTCGCCACTTTAAGAATTCACGATAAAAAATTGTGTAATTATTTCTAATTATATTCTTATAATATCAAAGAATTATTTCTTCTTAATAGTGTTTAATTTTTTTAGAAAAACATGTAGCTCCTCTGTTTACTTTTTCTTGTCCAATATTTCACAAATACTTATATGATTTTTTATTTTCAAAGTTTGAAGAATTTACATTTGAATTCACCCTAAAAAATTAAGTTGGTTCCACAAACTGAGAAGCTGAAAGCTATTTAACTATAAGAAGTGAAGTTTCAATTCTTAAAATTTGAAAATCATAATGCGCTATTGCACGTGCTAAAAAATGTGTAGAATGAAGTCAAATAAAATAAAGTTGAGGGAAAAATAACTTAGGAAGGTTGAACCATTAAACTACGGTAGATGGCTAAGCGCGTCTCATTAACCTTTTTTTATTCCTGTCGGAACCCGAATTTCGATGAAGAATTGTAAAAATATAAAGAAATTAAATAGCGTAGAAATCAAGAAGTGTCAATATTATATATATATATATATATTTATCTAGCTATACAGGTTAATTTTCTAACGAAAGGACACCCTTCAAATATAGTGGCTTCGCCCCTGGCTATGAAAGAAGCAAGTATGCTTTTTTATATATATATAAATATATGGTCATGAAATTGCAATTATTTTTATTTTTTAGGTTTCTATCTTGTACTAATATTAATATCCGATTAAATATAAATTTACATTAAAAAACTCATATTAGAGCCGTAAAGCACTAAAATTGGAGCCGAATAAATTATAATTGTTAATTAACTCTATATTTGATAATGTTTCACTGATACGGAGCTTTTTGTTCTAATTTGCGGTGACGTATATCATCTTAGCTAATGATAGATGAAATATAAAAGTGGTGTCATAAATTTAGTTTAATAAGGAAAACACACATCAAATTTAAGTTTCAAATAATTTAGTTTCTTGAACTAATTAAAGTTGAAAAAGTGCATAAAGTATATTTTTTATCAAATATTTTTAAAACGTCTTAAAACGACTACAGGTCATATAAACTGGAACAAAAGAAATAATTATAATGCGGACTAATTTCTGCTTAGCAAAAAAGGGACCCAATTTTCCTATTCATGTAGTGTATATATCCACCGTTTAAATTTATGTGATATTTTTTTTGTTTTTAAGGAGTCAATTTATTTAATTTTTAAAGATAAATAAAATTATATGTACTCAATATTTTAAAATTAAAATATTAAAAATTTATATAAAAAATGTTATACGTTACAATTCTTTCATGTTAATATAATGATGAAATACATTTTAAACTAATGGTCAAAGATTACATAATTTAAATCTCAATAAATAAAAAGTATTATATTAATTGTGACAGAAAGAAATATTAATTATCACCCTAATGAATAATGTTGACACTTTGCATTAGCCAATATTTCCTGTTATATCGTCTGTTGAATCTTCGTAAATTTGAACACTAGCTTTGACTATACTAGATTACTAGAACTTTTGACTGAAAATAATTGTCTTCTTCTGTGTTTTTCTAATCACCTTTCAATTATGTTGTTTCATTTGTTAATTAGTAGTAATATTTTCATATCTTATTCTTGTCGCATCTGTATAATCAGATAAATATGATTGACAATCTTTTACCATATCTTATTTTTGTTGCATCTATATAATCTGTTTTATCAAATTTCTCAAATTAACTTATTTTAAAAAATAATTTTAATGAAAAGCAATTGGTATCTGACCAATAAATTCAATGAATATTTTTGAGCATTAATTAATAATTTTAAATGTACTTTTCTCAATTATTTTTTTTATAAAAAGTGCTTTTAGAAAAAATCTATATTTTCTAGTTTCTGAAAAATAATTTTTGCTTACTCCCAGTAAACAATTATTTTATCTTCAAAAATTCAGTCAAACATCTTCTTTTTTTTTTTTTAAAATACTTTTAGAAGCCGTTTGTATTGACTTATAAGCTTTTTTTGAGTGTTTGATTGATCAACTTAAAATCATTTTGTGCTTAAAATAAGCCTCAATAAATAATTGAGTTTATTTGGATGAACTTATTTTAAACAGTTTATAAGTTGAAAACAGCTTATAAGTCAAAAAAAAAGTTGGTCTGCACCTATTTTATTTTTTAAACTTATAAATAATTTTAAACTTATAAGCTACTTAAAAATAAATCAATCCAAACAGGCTATTAGACTTTCATCAAAAGCTTGGCCAAGGCTATTAGTTGTTTCATTATTTATTTATACTTAAAGTAAATATACTATTCTCAACATTTGATAATAAAAAAGAAACCTCTATGTATGAGGGAGAGCTAGGCTTTAAATTTTGAATTTTATATCAAATACATAACATATACAATTTTTATATTATTAAACGACTATAATATTACAAGTACTTTGGTGACTCTCTAATGAAAAAAATAGAGTAAGAATTAAAATGATTCGTATGAAATGATATATCTTTAGATTTAGGTACGCGCCTATGGAATCGTTTCAAATTATTTTCAAAATGAAAATTTAAGTGAGAATTTCAGATTAATAAACTTTAATATGTAAAGGGTACCGAATAAAACATCCAAAAATTAAAATAAAGTTTGTGTACAGCACACGTGTTATGCATACTGATATACCTACATGGAGTGAGTGTGAGTAAATGCACCAACAACTTGTTTGGATGGTATGTATTGGTCATTATTTTAAATATAATATTTTTTTTATAATATCATTAAATTTATCATTACACAATGATATGAAAAATTTATTTTATGTAGCAGTTGGGTTGGTCTAATCGCTTGTTACTTATTTTTTTTCTTCTCCTTTTATTTTTGTTTGTAATGACTCAATCCTATAGTTTACTATTTCGGTTTTAGATTTGTCGTTTAAATTATTATTGAGTAATATTACATAATGACAAAAAATAATATAATTTATTTAAATATTATATTTATCGAAATAATATAGTAATAGCCATAATATTAATATAATATATTATAAAATGATCCGTAACAATCATTCATACAAAGTGTAAAAAATATAATTCATAAATATGTCTTTTAATTTGGTTTTAGTTGATAATTATGTCCTCCAATTTTGAGTATACACAAATATACAGTTAAACTTTTACAAAATTGAATAAATAGACACACATATCATAAATGATATTTCACAGGAGATTTATGTATCAATACATAAATATCAACCAAAAAATATAAAATAATCCCTCCGTTCTTTTTTTGTTATTAGAATTTTCTTTTTTAAGTCAAATGATATGAATCTTGACTAATATTTTAAGATGTATTTTATATTATATTAATATAAAAAAAATATAATTTATATTATTTTTCATATAATTTTTAATTATCTAAATTTTTATGTTAAAATATCAAATTAATATAATTTAATTAATTTTAAAAATTAATTAAATTAATTCCCGAAAACCATAACATCAAAACAAAAAGAAAAGAAGTAAGAGAGTAATTAGTTTCTCTCTCTTCTCTCCTATGAATAGTCTGCCCCAATCCCAAATCTCTTCTCTCTTTTCTCTCCGCCTCACTCTCCCCACAAATCTCTCTCTCTCGCCTCCCACAGGCATCCATTTGTTAACCCACCAGGTACCCCCACCCCTATCCTTCTTCCTCCTCTGTCCATCTCTTTTTCTTCTATGTTTATATATAGTAATTTCAATTTTATCTATATTTGTATATAAATTTGTGGATATGGAGGTAGAGATCTTAAAGTTTTGTAAACATTTTCTTGATTTTCAGGCTTTGGATCTGTTGTGAACGTTTTAAAAAAGAAGATAAATATGTATGCTTATCAACAGAAGGCCTTGGTGGGTTGTGTTGGAGTTGGAGAAACAGGGAGAGCAGACATTTCTGTGTCTAACGGCGTCGTTTGTCCCAAGCCCCGTAAGCTTGGGTTCTTCAATTCTTCCTCTGTTAACGTTGAAGAACCCATCAGACCTTATCCATTGCTGCAAATTAGGTATGCCCTTTTCTTCTCAACATTCAATTTATCTCATTTTTTTGTTGCTTTTTCTTCTCTCTATTCTCTTGTTTCTTATTTGGTGTTTTTTTTTTCCTTTTGGGTTTTTAGAAATCAAGAAATGGAGGCTTGTGAGTTGAAAGCCGGAGCTGAGCTGCTGGATATCATCCTCACCAAGGTGACTTTTTTTTATCATTAAAAAGAAAAATCTAACCTTTTTCCTCCTTTTGGAAGTGGGATTTAAGTAGATCTGCTTAATTTTAACTCATTTGGCTGAAAAAGAGGTATCATGTAGGTGGTCACTGAATCCCTCTTTGTTGTTGCACCTTTTCTTTTGTGGGAATTTCTAGTTAGTAAACAGTGTTGCACAGACTCTTCACTTTTGATGGGACACGTTTGGAGAATCCCACCCACACCGGTTGACATTTTCGAAGAGAACGAGCAAGATAGATTAAAAAAAAAAACTTAGTTGATTTGTTTCTGGATGATCTAGTTTGTTAACAACTTATTCACTTACTGGTAGCTGACAAGTTCTGATTTTTTCTGTTAACAGGGGAATTATGAAGTTGATAGAGCCAATTTTGAGGTGGATTCATCTCCACCGTTCTTTTATGGATCTCCGCCCACTAGGGCTGGGAATCCCCTGATCCAAGATGCCCAATTTGGCAACCACAATTTTGTTCCCATACTGTCAATCCCAGAAAGAGTAGCGGTACCCTCACCACCGCCACCCTCCTCCACCATCATGAGCGGAGGAGGCTGTGTTCGAGTGAAGTTTGGGAACAAGCCAGCTCCTGTGAGGATTGAAGGCTTCAATTGTCGCGGCAACTGCAGCATCTCAGCTGTAGCTTAGGTAAATCCATTGACACAGAGATGTTGAAAAACCAACATCATAAAAGAATAGATAAAAAGAAGAGATTTTTGGGGAAAGAGGCAAGAAAACCTACACCAAATTCGTTTAGCATTGTATATATAGAGTGACAGAAAGAAGGTTTATTCCAATTTGCTGATGAGTTTTGTTCTCTAATCATTCAAATCCAGTAATGTGTATATTGTGAGACAAGGTGATGAATGAGTGTTTTATGTCCAAAAGAATAAAACTGTAATAGTAGCCCCAAAGAAAGAGATAAGATAAAAGTTTGCTATCTTTTCTTTGGGAGTGACTAGGTTTCCTTTATAGCATTTAGAACAAGATATGAGTTGAGAGTAGTACTTATTGTAGCATGAAGACTCAAAGAGGGAGTTCTTCCTTCATTGTAATATTAATCTGAAGGAAAAAGGTGTTCTTACAAATTCATTTGTCCTGTATTCTACTAAGTACTAATTTTCTATTCTTGGCCTGCTACTGCTTTGTCAATGAAAGCTGCAGTACCGATGGGGCGAAGCACGTATTAAGGAGTATTTTCAACTTTGATAATGAATCATGTGATTATTCAATGTTCAGTAGCATGATTATCGCCACTACTATGTGATTATGTTCACAGATTTTTGGTGTTAAAAATAGTTAGGAAGGGAATATTTTGTGATGGGGAAACGTTGGAAACTACGTGGATTGATTTGTTTTCTTATAATATATGGTTATTTGATCTAGTTGGTTGAGTTGTCCAATTGATCCTCCTTGAGATTTAACGAAGAAAATTAGAGGCGTGAGGTGCTATGTTTAGCAATTTGTCACGTGCATTTAAAGAAAAAGTTTGATTGCTGACTAGGTTGGCTCTGCTGATTGTTGCCCACCTCTTTGCTATACAACACAATAAAACATGCCAAGTTATCTCTTTTTTATTTCTTCAGCGGCTCCTCTACTTCCCAAGTAGAGTTTCACTCTTGACTAGAAATGCATCTTATAGTAGTCCTGTGTTTGGTCAATTTGCGATTATTTCTCAATACATAGAATATATGAGAAAAAATGACCCTTTTTTGTTGCTTGTGTTGAGGTTTCAACCTGATCTTTTATGTTTTTTTAATCAATTTTATTGACTGTAGGAATGGCAAGGGGTGGGGCGAGTTGAGCTCAACTAACAAATTTTGTAAACTACCCCTCCCCATATAGACCTGCCCCTCATAAATTTTTATGTTTTTTTCTTTTTTAATTGAGTTTAATATGAAAAATAAAATTCATAATTTTTTTTTCATTTTTCGCTAATTAACATTTCAATTACTAATTAATTGTTTTTAGTTAACATTTCAATAATTGTTTCTTAATCTCTAATTAGCATTTGTGTAGTTTAAATTTTTTTAATAAGAAGTTAAAACTAAAGTCAAAGTTCAATATAAAAAGTTTATATCTTTGATTTTTACTAATTACAAAGATTTAATTTTCTTCGGGTTTTTATTTGATACTTTAAATCCGTATAAATCTGCAACAATCCGCAACCTGCCTTGCCCCACATTAATTTTGATAACAATTATTTCAATCCACATCGCATAACTCTAAACCCGCCCCACCCCATCCAATTGCCGTCCCTAATTGACCAGAAAACGACACCTCTGCCTGTTAATCTGTTTGGTATGTGTTTGGTGCTTTGTGGTTGTGGATGATTATTTATTTTAAAAAGAAGAAGATGCTCTTAACTTAGGTACAAGTCTTATCGTTGTCACGATGGCCCCCATGTCTATACAACATGGAGAACCAATCCAACTTGTGAATGATATCTCAGACTTTAATTTTTTGGTCCCCCATTATGTTATACCTTTTGTTTACAAGTATCTTTTTGGTGGATATGGCAGAATAGAGCCTGCTTTGCTTTTCACTTTTGAGTTTTGTTTATACATAGTCTCTACATGGATTGAACAACTTTTTTTTTCCAATTTTTTTATTCCTTTTGCAAATATTAACATATACGTACTAAAATAATAAAAAAACTAATAATGGTCCAATGTAGTTCCCAAAAAGAAGCGCCTCATTGTTACTTTGCTTATAGGGACGAATGCTTCAAAAGGCAAAATTAATAAGACTCGGATTGAGTAGTCTCTTTATGCCCTAAGACTACTATAGGAGGCTAAAGTCTCAGAGTAAAAAGAGTTAAAATCGAATCAGAATTTGAATTTTATGGGTTTTAAATTTACAATAATGATTTTAATTGTTAGTAATTGAATGCTTGACAAACAAGAAGATTTTTGATGAGCAGAGAGCGGTGAAGTAAAAAGTTGGAAGATGAAGCCAGACACGTAACTACAAGACACGTAGCTAAAGTGGAGCACTAAAAAGACTAAAACACCCTCAAATTTGAATTAAAAGACACGAAACAGACATGTTGAAACAAGCCTTTTCTAATATAGTAGAAAAAATATCCTTAGTTAAAACGAAAAAAAAATAAAAAAAATCTACCTTTTCTTTGGGATGTTTCTTCTTGGTAAGGAATTGGTGGGATTAAATACACCATACACCAAATGGATATTTTTCTTTAAATTGAATGTAGAATTAGATGGTGAAACTTACGAAAATTCACTAATCAAACACAGGATATATGCATCGCCAGACATTTTTCCATTTACAAGATTTGCTTTTCCTATGTAAGCAGTTCTTCACCAAAAGTCAACTTCTACTTATTTTTTAAAAATCAACCAGAAGTTAATAAGTTGATTCAACCTGGAGATTTTTTTGTTACAAAAAATATTTTGGCGACTTTGGTTCAAGAAAGTAAAAGTTTAATCATCATTCGTGAAATAGAACCTTTGCTTATATGCATCATCTTCATTGAAAATGTTGAAAGACTAAGCGAGAAGTCGAGAACGGTAAAGAGTGCACAGACAAAGAATGTAGTTCTGTGCCTTGATGCTCACATATAACTCATTCAATTCTTGAACAACATATCTGCATAAAAACACTTTTTTCCTTCAAAAGAAAAAAGAATATATCACACTTTCTCTCTTGGTTCTTTTCTATCCAAAGGAAAGAAAGCCTCTTTGATTGTGACATGTGAATTTTTCCAAACTAAGATAGTCCTCTTTCAAGTTTCTGGAATAACATGGTACATTTTATGTGTTTCAAACTGAATTGCACTCGAAAGGCTGCTAGAGGTATCTCCATCAAAACAAGATGCAGAAGTATATGCAGAATAAGAGTAACAAAATAAATTGATGATAAAACCAACACTTGTATGTTACAGCTCAACAGACTTTATACAAGCGTTACTCATCTGAATTCCTTATAAAAAAAAATGAAACCTAAGAAAAAGAATTGAGTGTAGTATATCACAACTCGGCCCTCCCCCCCTGCATTTACATATAAAAAGAGAGAAAAAAAATAGCAAAAGGTCATGTATAGTCCTAGACTCTAAAAGGGACTGCCTGGTCAATGAAAAGAATCTGTACAGTTAAGAAGAGTAGGGAAAACTTCATGCAAGTGCAAAAGCCGATCAAGGGGCTACACAAGAAAGAAGGAATTTCGATATGCACAGCTGCTACATCATATTACTGCCACCTTTTGGTAGATTTAGCCAACATATTGGCTGCACTGGTCGACTTTCGCAGACCTGAAACATATTGAAGAAGTTCCAATTACACCACTTATCTTTAGCCAAGGGGTATTTCTTTGAACATGTAACATACCATTTGAGGCTTTTGGAGAATCCCTCTCTGATTTTTGTGGAGGTCTAGGAATCTTATATGCAGTTTTGTATCTGCAAAAGGCCGTGTAGGATGATAGTTAAGCAATTAGGTAAAGTTAAGCAGCAAAAACTCACTTGTTGAATACTCTTGGTCCGGATGTTGGAATAACTTAACTCAGAGGAGTGATGTTAAGTCTACGAACTTCCTGGATCTTTTAGTTTCATCATAAGCAGCAAGTATTATTTAAATTCTTGATCAACGTGCTTTATTTTTTCCCATATCCTAGTTAGTAACAACATTTTCAGTGACTGTTAAGTCCCTATATGAACTCTTGACCTACTTGTTTTACCTTTTCAATGTAGTTAATAACAACATTTCAGATGGCAGCTTAGTTTCTATATAAAATTTCTACATTAACCAATTAGGGTACCTGGATTTACTTGAATAAAAAATAATAAAGTTCTAGGATCTTTATTTTCTTATGTTCCATAAAGAAATTAACGTTCTGTAGACAGCACAAGCATGCCGAGATGATGTTTACTTACTTATTTGTGTTCTCTGGTGGTTTATATCCTTCAGGGAAAGGATTGGCGCTTTCAGCACATCCATCAGTTTCTGTGCCCACAGAAAGACCACTATCAGATAGCATATCACTTAGTGTTTCCTCATTATCTGCATTGCTGAACACAAATATATCAGCATCTGCAGAAATATTCTGACTTAAATCTGAGACTGCTGGAGATACCTTTTCGTCTCCAAACTCATCAGTCATCACTATAATTCTTGAAACTAGCTAAATAATTCTGATCACTAATCTTTGAGCCCTTACCAGATGCTGCTTTCTCACTAAGTCTGGAGTCTCACCTACCAGAGAATTTCAAGCTACATGCTAAGTCCCACGAAATAAATGTTTGACTGGAGATGATGAGCCATACCTGAATGAGTTTGGACCACTCTTCTCACCACTGGCTTCTGGAGAAACATTCTTTTGAACTTTAAGTAGCTGTAGTTGCTCAATCTCCTCATCTTTCTTAGCTATTGTATCCTTGAGAGATGCGACCTGGAAGATTAAAAGTTAACAATGGACAATATTTCACAAGCTTCAGCAGGAAATTGGAAGTCAGGCAGCAATATCATCTATCAAAGAAAAAGGAAAAACACCAGCGAGATAATAGAATGAAGCTGAATTAATGGAAAAAGCCCTTTCTGAAGAAATCCAGGTTATAGAAACCCAGCAGTCAAACTACACTTCTCCTATGATATTTATTAGTCTCTAATCAAGATTATGTGCTCTAACCTCAATGGAAAATGTAACCTATTTCCTTTTATTCTGAAGAAAGGAACAAGAAAAGAAAAGTCAAATCAAATAGATAAAGTCAGGTTAAAAATACATATCTAGATTGAGAAAAAGAAAAAAGAACTCAGTTGATCATGAGTAGTTCTACTGGTATCCTGCCTAAAACTCTTACCAAACTTGTAGCATTAGATTTTGGTGTTATAAATATGTAGGTATAGCTTTGAACATCTTGTTTATGATCCCCTTTAACCGATCGCCAACTAATATCATTGCCAAGACCATAGGGTCACCTTATCATTGGCCAACTTGAACAACTAAATCCTCTTCTTTGCTCCATTAGTTATTTACTTGAGAGGGATAAATCAGGCCAACGTTTACAAGTAATTGGACTATCGAAAAAGATATTGCGTCATCAACGCTGGTACAGAAATTACGAAGTTCTAAGCTAGTAGAATTAGAAAGTTGATAGAGCACCTGCTCCATCAATTCTCTGATATCCCTGCCATCTTTGCTACTTCGAGCAGCACCTAGCTCTACTCCAGATGCTCTTTCAGCAAACTTTAATGTGCTCATGGTTTCTGAATATGAAGCAATTTCAGGGTTAAGCTGCACAAACATAAGTGTCTTTGCGTGACCACCTGTACAACAAAATAGAATTATAAATTACAGCAAAAGACCACCTATTAATGAGAAAAGAGATTAATAAAAGTTTATTGGGGCATCGTGATGCTATGGTTGTTTCCATAAGCAAGTAGAAAACAAATAAAATGTAATACCTATAGGATTAAAATAAGAATGGCTGGTGCTACCACCTATCAAATTACATATATACGTGCTCAAAACTATACACTTCGTTAATCAGTCTAATAAATACTCAGTTCTCCAGAAAATCCATGTCATGAATAATAAATCATCCAAAATGGCACCTAAGATGTAGGAGATAACATTGCAGATAAGAAGCAAGCTCCTGACACATTCAATTCTTTTAATAACACCGAAGCTACAAATGATCTCAACCATGTCAATCATTTGTTTTCATTAGAAACCTCGCATAATTGCTTATACGACATAAGTATTAGGTCTACCGTTGGACAAGGAACTGAAAGTAAAACCTTTTTGTATAGAAAGAGAATCACCTAATGAAGCCTGAAGGACTTGAGTGAGCTTGCTGTTTCTGTATGGAATGTGAGCATTCTTTTGTGCCAAAGCAGATATGACATCTCCTAAAGAGGACAATGACTTATTTATATGTTGTGCCTCTTTTAATCTATCTCCTGTCACCTCGGAGCGATCTACCCTTTCACTTCCAGCAAGATCCACCAAATGAAGACTACTATGCATTGATGAGCCACTCTTTATATCCTTCCCTTGGACATGGATAGTTACAATACTGGACATATATTGCAATATGTTTATTTATCTAACCTATCAAATTTAAAAGGAAAAACAGGTATTTTAAATATTGAAATTCAGAGATGAATAGTTGTTTGAACCTGTGTGATCGACTACTCCTTTCATTCATGGCAGTGGAACCTTTTGCTCGATTTCTCAATCCCGTATCCATTAAATCTAATACATCAGCGGTTCCATTGACAGGGAACATACTTGCTTCTGGGACCGCTAAACCATTGGGTTGAGAGGTAGATAGAATCCCAAGTGTGTGCAAATCAAGGAAAACAGCCGCAGATGCATGATATATATTGCAAACATAATATTGATCTTTTTTTATTCTTTGAAATTGTAGGAAATGCAGCATGGGAGAAAAAGGAAGGGACAACTAAAAATTTTGGTACTCTATTTTTGAATCGACAATTTATTTAATGTAGAAAATGGAGATAATTCCAAGAAAGGTAAAAAGATTGAAATTTAGAAAGGATATCTTTTTTGAGAACCATCACTTGACAATAAGTCACGAACTTGTTCATTATATATTTCCATCATTTGAACTTTGATTTCATACTTGAAAGTGCTCTCTCTCATTTGGGAAATTCTGAAAAGATCATTCAAAGCTCGATAATTGACTCCCCAATCCTCCTCGCTCGCTCCATCGGGACCAGTCTGGAGGTTAATTTAACTTGCTTCAGCAATGTTAAACAGTGTGTAAACATATTTAACAAATTTATATAGGATGGCATTCTTACCATGGTGTACGTTTTCCCTGAGCCAGTTTGACCATAGGCAAATATACATACATTATAACCATCCAGCACAGACTGTACCAAGGGCTGAATATCTGAATACACTTGAGCTGCAGAGATTGAAATTGCGAAATTCCTTTTATTATTTATTGCATGAACTTAAATTTACAGAATATGCATAGAATAATTTTATCTGGCATGGTTCGGAGGAATCTGAAAACCTTGTGCTGAAGCTGGACTGTAGACCGTATTGAACTTGAAAGATCTACGACCTTCTTTCCCTTGTTTGGAAGGATTTACAACAACTAGCTCCCCATTTTCTCCGATATACTCTATCACTGTCTGTTTCTCCTTTTGTCCACGAAGGAATGGCCTTATCCGACAATACACTCTAATATTTCCTAATTTGAAAAAGATTCATAAGCAACAGTAAAAGGAGAGAAATCTTCCATCCTCTTGATGCTAAAATTTCGTAATATAACAACACCTTTTAACTCCTGGACCTCATTGTGTAGTTTGCGATTCTCAGCAAGAACGACAGAGTAGTTTGCAGCTGCATGGTCTAGTGCTCCAAATTTTGCACCTGTCATAGAAATTTAACTTCGTTAGAAAAATCCAACACAATTACTTAACAGTAAAATCTATTTTGACATCTTCCGCCTATATGCTTCTAGCAACTGTTATTCATACAGCACTAACCTAATTGATTGAATTCCTCAGCATAGCTCCTTTGTGTTTTCACTACTTGTTGCTTTATTGACTGAGAAGCAAACTTCAGTTCCTGAAGTTTATGGAGATCCAGATCAGATGTGATAAATAACGAAATACACTAGAACAAATTAAGAGAATAAGATCAAAGCATACACGTAGTGCACCAAGCTGGAATTCTGTGAATATTTGGTACACATTCTCCTTCTTGCTCCACTTCAGTGATTTTGATTCAGAAAATGTCTCGAGTTCTTTTGCTCTGTATTTTGATTCTTTTAAAAGGCTCTCAACGTCTTTCAACCTCTCCTCAAGCTTTTGTTGAGTATTTCTGGCGTCTTTTTCCATTTCTAGGCAGCATTCTTCATGTGCTTTCTTAGCTTTTTCTAGTTCTTGCTTCAAAGCTGCAATCTCTTGACTATAGTCATCCTTCTCTTTCATCAACCTAACCACATCCTGATCCTCATTTCTCTTTTCCGCATCCATTTTGATTTTTACACTCTGTAATATGATTTCAATTCAAAAAGCGATACTAAACTTTTAAAATTGTGGGGAAGAATCATAATCAGCTTGAAATATTCTTGCAGAAACGAGTCTCATCGGATCCTTTTCAATCAATAGCAAATTTCATTTAACTACGCAGAATAGATGCAAAACACTAGAGAAGATGATGTTTGATGTAAATATGTAATGATTGCTGCACTCGTAGTGCTCACTTCAAGCGAGCAAAACCCTCAGATGGGAGAAAGTAGAGGTAACTTATCTTCAAGATATCAGATAGATAAATCACATATTAAGTGTTAATACATACAAAATTACAGAAAATGAAACTATAGAATGCATATGTACCACTAAATACACTGATAATTGCCCTAACAATGTGGCAGAGGAAGAGAGGTGGTGAACTACCTTAATCTGCTGAAGCTGGTTCATGACAATCTGAAATAAAAGATTATGTGGGTAAAGGATGCATAAACCCTTGAAGAAGTAAGATTTTCCAGACTTCAAAAACTTTTTCACAGAAAGCGCAGTTCTACACTACCTGTGTCTCTTCACTAGTCCCAGTTGCAAGGGCTTCCAGGACTCGGATCCGTGACTGGTATTTCTCCTCACGAGTCTTGAATAGATTGTTTTGCTACAGACAGAGTAAATTTCATGAGCAAGGTTCATTATCAAGAGAAAAGGCAGCTCGGTGCACTAAAGCTCCCGCTATGCGCGGGGTCCAGGGAAGGGCCTGAAGGTTCATTATCAAGAGAATTTGGGAGAAAACATCTAAGGTGTATTATACCGTTCTAAGATGTTCAGCTTGAGTAGAGATTCGCCTCTCAATTTCTTGCACTACTTTTCTCAACAAGCATGCTACACGCTGACAGAGTTAAACAACTAAATGATGTTAGGCCATGATTTTTTTGATTTATTCGTGTAGAAAAGAACATAATCATGAATATATTTATCTCTTATGTGCGCACATGAGGTATCTCTCCATTCTTCCGCTCAATGCTTTCATCAAGAATCTCATTCACAACACTTAAAAGTGACTGCGTTGGGGCAATCTGGGTGCAAAATAAATCAGTTGGAATAAGTATGAAATCAATATTTCAGATGTAAAATTTAGTCAAGCTTCATTGACAAAAAAGGACATGTTACTAACATCCAAGCTGTTAGATTTCATCATTTCAGAAATCTTTGAGGGGGTAAGATCAGCATAGCCCCCTTGTTTAAGCTGAAATACTTCATGGAATTTATGTCCAACGTGATGTAGTAACGCAGCTGATGGCTCTATATAAAGTTCAAAAGACAGAAGTCAACAATCTAAGAAAAACGAAATCATGAGTGAAGTTTGGGAAAGTAGTTAGAACATAAAGATCTAAAACTATTTCACCAATAGTTTAATTCTTCAGCTAAAAAGACCAGAAGAAGATTGACAGTTCCAATACAAATGTGAAATAGAACTCTAGATGAATAATGACATTGAAGGGAGGCCTTGCCATGTTACACCTATTGCATTTTCTGTTAGTGAATCTTTCAAATAAAACAATTCATGAGAGGAACCCAAATCTCCATCTTTCCCACATGGAAAAGAATCCTGGGCTTAACTTTTTTCTTTCTTTGGGATTGGGGAGGGACGTGGGTCAAGGGATGTGATCTAAAAAATCGGACCTGCCATCACGGGACTTCTCAAAGCACGCTGGAATTTTGAATCTGATCCTATCTTTCGTCTCCCTTCAGCTGAGGATGGGGAAGAATGGGTACTTGACAGTTCCTGTCTGTGAACTACATCAGCACCAGATTTGCGAGATAATGGTGTGGTAGAACCATATCCTCCAATATCCGGCATAAATTCTGCTCGAAGTGTCAAAAGGCACTCTAAAACAATTTTCATGGATCCCTGGATAATGTATCAGAGTGAATATATCAAAAGCAGAAAAATGGCGTGTAATTGTATCTAAAGGAACAGAAAGTTACACTTCTCTGCATATTATAACATATACAACTCAATGGCCTATGAATGAACATATTCAACCATTTATATAATGATAAGGAGACATAAAATGATGAACATATATCAGAACACAAGAGGACAACTTTATATTCGTGCTAACCTTTTCTAAATCTGATGCTTGAAACCTGGGCAAGCCTATTTTGTCCATAGCTGACAAAAACCGTTTTACATTTTCTGAGCCTAACGACAAAGAATGACCTGAACCACCAAACTAGAATGAAACATGTAGTAAGTCAGAACATCAAAACAAAACCACCCCTAGCTTCTGATTACTGTAAAATCCGATATATTACTACTACCTCTGGTATAAAACCTGGTTTCAACTTGTTCAACAATTGACACAAGATAGTACCATCAACCAAGTATGCTCGTAACTCCTCATCAGAAGCATTTACTGGCAAACTTAAGGAAGGAAGAAGACCGTTTATCCACTCTACCAAAGTTGTCCGTTGCTTAGCTGCAGACATAATAAAGTGCAGTCCAAGAGAAAATCAGTCCAAGCAAGAGTTTGTTCAGCAAATACATGGTATTAAATGTTTTGCACCTTCAGCCTCACCATTACTACTTGACGAAGGCTCAAAGATGTCCCCATTAGTGGATGGACTTGAGCTATTCCGTCTACCACAGTCTTTAGCTACACGATTCAGGATTGAATCCATGATGGAACTAGAGTATGGGCTTCAATTCAGAGAACATCTGAATCACATAGAAAACAGATATTATGAAATCAATATATCCTTGACCTCCATAAATCATAAAAAGGGCAAAACATTTCATCCAAAAGGCTGTCTCAACAACGGAAGCAGTTTGCAAGTTCACTATACACAATTATCTGACAGTTTGCGAGTTCACTATACACAATTATCAGACATTTTGCGAGTTACACTACACAGAATTATCAGACGCTTTTCAGGTTCACTACACGCAATTATCAGACAGTTTGCAGGTTCACTATACACAATTATCTGACAGTTTCCAAGTCAATATACAATTATCAGACAGCTTATCTCTTGGTTATTCAAACCAGCTCAACCATAATCTAACGAATTCCAAATTCATCATAAGAACTCAAAAAAGAGTTGTCATTCATTTTTTTTTCATATGCACTCCAAACTACATGCAACATTGAAGTTGCATCGTATACTAATACGGTCTCTGGTCCTAAAAGTTACTATTAGCTTCAATCTACAACATAAATTGATCAAAACAATGTATAAAGCATTACATAATTTCAAAGATAGAAAAAGGATATGAGAAAAATAACAAAATAAAAATTATAAGAAGCAACTACATGGAAAAGCAACGTAATCAATAATGAAATATAATCACCAAATTAAGAATATGAAATGCACACGCTACAGAGTAAGGTGGCAATTAATTAAGCATGCAAATGTCATAATCAACAATTCTAATACAACATCAGAGAAGAATTTGCCAAAAATTTCATGAAAAAACAAAGAACCCTTTGTTCAATTTTTCAAGCTCTAAAATTAACCAAGACTCGATCTTGAAATCAAGAAATCAACTCTAATAATGATCACATGCAAATGAAAATCCAAGAACAGAGAAACCCAGAATACATTAAACACCATAATGAAGAATACATTTTTAAAAAAGGGAGAGAGACACATACCCATTGACGACAAAATTTTGGTCAAAAAGAAAAAAGGACTGAATTTTTGAAGGGATGTTGAAAAAGAAGAGAAAGAACATAGATATGGAAAGGCATGAATATGCACGTTCTCTAGAGAAGACCAAAGGCAATGATTAATTAATAATTTGTCATTATTATCAACAATGAATATGGAAAGTTTTTTTCTATGTCTCTCAAGGAATTTGGGTATTCGGTTGGTCTCCCATTTTCCGTGTATCGTTAGTCTCCTGAGGCAGGTTGATAACCTGACCGCCTACCGTTAATTTAGGACAACTCTTTTAGCTCACCTTTTCTATTTTCTCTTTCTATATTTGCATTGAAAAATAAAAAATAAAAAAATTCCAAAGTCTTTGGAAAAACTTCCCTATTCTTTTTCTATTATATATAATTGTATATTGTTTACCATTTAGAAAGAGAATTTAGGTGGAGCTAGAATTTTAGAAAAAATAGAATGTATTATTTACATTTAGTAAGTAGTTTTTTTTAATACAATAAAAAAAATTATGCCATAATTATTGAGTTCCGTCGAATTTAGTAGAACAACAACTCTACTTTTGAGAATGAATGTTTATCATTTTCTTGTACTGCTTGATTGACCAACAAGAAAGAACCTCCTAAGATTTGAAAAACAGATCATTGATTGATAAGAAAAAGTTTCATAGGAATCGAAATAGTACTTTTGCAAGTATAGTAACCCTTTTCTCTACTGGTATATGGGTGAACAAAAAGTAAGTCAAATATTTTTGTTTGATTACATATTTGAAATATTTCTGAATTATTCTTTTGTCATGGAAATTTGATTAGGGAATTTATAGTACCTTTTTGTAGTTTTTAAAGATGGTTTAATTTTTTTTTAAATTGACATGTAAATTCACACCATAGATAATAATAATAATAAGAAGAAGAATATTTGAATGTGTTTGAAGAATTACTTTTAAATTAAGATGTACAAATCGTTTTCCAGATCAAGATATTTGTCAGTCATTCGAAACTTCTAATACTTGGAATGTGTCAACCTTATTTTTCCCAATTAAAAAAAAGTGCAAATCATTCTACTTGTTTTCATACACCTAGTATAATGCTGCAACCTTTGAAAATGACCAGCCAATTGAAAGAAGAGTCAAATATCACGTTCTTAATCTTTCAAGAAAAGGACAACTCCACTAAATTATTGACCGGAGAAAGTTGGATTACCAACTAATCCCTCATTGCATTGATATGAAATTTAATGACTTAAGAAAAAAGGCAGAAACAAGATAACGAGTAAGAGGACAACATTCTAGAAATTAAATGTAGCAACAAAAAACCAGGGTAAGGAACAAGTCTACAAAATTTTACATTTGCGCTCCACAGCATTCGTGATCATGGATATGCAGTAGGCAGCACTCAATGGGTAATCGGAAACTTCAACATACATTAGATGATTAATTAGACAAGGTTCAACTCCAGAAAAGATGCAAAACTTCCATGATGATGGTACTCCTTTAGAGACAATAGCATGGACCTAGTTTAGCATTTAGTAGAATATGCATGCGTAGCTCGCCTCTAAAAGAAGTTATAATCGTATTAAAGAGGATAGAAATAAGGTTCCTAGACTAGAACTCGTCAAAACTTATCAGTAAAAGCGGGCTATGGTATATGGCAATTGAAATTGGCGGTCAGAAGCATCATGTTAAGGTGCAGTGTGGAACCCCTAATGTTACTGAATACTGAACCAAACAACACATAGAGAGAAGAATCTCTAACGTGTTTAAGATTCGAATTTTCTAACCTATTTGCCAGTCATAAATGGCACTTAATTAGTACTTCTAGCATTCAACAAGATCAATAATATCCGTGTCACCAATTGAACATACGAAGACACAAGTCACAGATGTTGACATTCCTAAGCATTAAAGACCAGACATGTACAGTTTTTTATAACAGTAAAATTCCCGAGGCCAATGGCACAGGGTTCGAAACTCAGCGTATAATGGGCCAGTCCCTCTACCTTTCTCCACTTTAATACTAGACAAAAGTCTGCAGCATGGTTTGAACCCCTAACAGTGTGCCTAACCCACATATCAATTGTCGCAATCTTACAACTAGACCAAAGCCCAGCCATGTAAATTGAAGACAATGGAATAGAAAACAAACTATAGAACTCTAATTAATATTCGACAAAAAATTAGCTTGCTTGATAGATAATCGTCGACATAATCTTTATCAATTTTCCCATGGGCCATTGCCCCAACCTGCATATGTCAGATATCAACTTATCAAGTAAGCTATAACTTCCCACAAATCGAAGTTGTCCATAAAAAATTACACTAGAACCGTTGAACATACCACAAAAACAAGGTTCATGTCATTGCTAATTCCATTAACATAGTCCTGAATATCCACCAGTTTCTCAGAACTATGAGAAAAGCCTGAAGCTTAAGAGAAGTGAATGTATTAGTCAATCGCCAAGGACATCCAATTAGAGAAGGGAGGTACTAAAATAGAAATTCACCTATCTTCCGGCAGTCAATGAGTAGGTACTGTGAAACAGGGTTTTTTTATAGCACAACAGTTTTTCTCGTTTACCAACAGCAGTTATGCTCAGCTTTTGTAGCAGCTGCACTGAATTTGAAGCAACATCAGAAAACAGCAGAATTTGACAAAACAAAGAGGGAATGAAAGCATGAAAACAGATGGGGAAGAAAAGAATTTCAAGGTAATAACTTACACATGATACCAGAGAATCGCTTAAATGTCCTAGGGATACGAACATGAGGTTTTACTTCAAAGAGGACACCTTTCTCAGTCTTCACATACAATGCTTTTAATCGCCCAGCTTTGTTTACTCGGCTATCTAAAATGGTAAGCATTGCCTATGGAAGGAAAGAAGAAATCATAAATTGAGAAATGGGAAGTGTATTATAATATGGCATCAAGGAGGTGATATCAAAAACATTACAAGTTACCAACAGAATATCCTTCCTATTCTCAAAGGGATTCTACGAGTTCTATCACTGCTTCAGAATCATTTACAAAATTCTATTTACACCAAAAATGAAACAAAAGTAAATAGTTCATCTTAATCTTGTGAATCGAGTTTTCTTTATGTTCAAAACACCTAGCGCTTCACTCCCTCCAAACTGAACACCATATACAATATGGAATGGTTGACCACCCAATTCCTTTCATAGGAATTTTTGCCTATGATGCTCCAGCATTTCAGTAGCTCACAAGTACACCCTGGCATGCTCCATTTTAGTCCCACCATATTAAGAAAGAGTTCCATAGGTGGTCCGTAAGATGATAGTGCAAAAATAAATGATAACATCTCCAAAGATTCCTTTGCTGCCCACCAGAATTCAGCTGAAGTAACATGACTTTACCGTGAAGTTGCCCTTACTATGAATCTTCCAAATAAGCTTGTAAAAGTTGTTATTGTCCTGACCTTGAAAAGACTCTAATAAACCCAAAAATTCAGCAAGCCTTCCCAATTCCCAGTCATTATAGAGTCTTGGCCAATCATCAATTAGGGAGTGACATGTGGCAAAAAATAATCAAGTCCTAAATTTTGCAAAGAAGGTGCAGGCTACAACTAAAAGAAAAAAAGAGAAAGAAGCTTTTATAGACATTATTTAATTCCATTTCCAAGAAAGGTGCTTGCACTTGCCATTTTGGGAAAGCACCATACACAACTAATGTACGAAAGGACACAATTATTATTCTTAACGAGGATGCTTTGGTCATATCCTACAAGCCCCGAGATAGGATCAAGAAAATAAGCTGCATATGCTCTTCTTCTTGCTTTCTCCCTTCCGCTAGAAGAAGGATCAACTATGAGTTGATGAGTGGCAAAAAGAATATCTGTTCCTATTTTCTATTAAATTTTTAGAAACTGTCGGAATCAAGCTTTAGTCATATTGGTATGTTTCTTTGGGTCCAATGTGCTGTATGAGCCTTTTAGACTTGCGAGAGATTTATATGCTAGTAGAAGTGTAAAATACTTCTAGTGCTAGAAAATTTTCTTTATAGATATTGGATGGATGAAGGTTTAAATGGAGCGACATGGATAGTGAGGATTCACTTAGTCAAACCCCACTAGACTGGGACCAAGGGGTAGCTGTTGCTTATAGGTTTTCTCTTCTTTTCGGGAAGGAGATGGGAGGGGAGGAGAGAATTTTGCACAGAACGGGAGGGTGGTGGATGGAGAATGTATCTGACTTTTCATATTAGTTTCTCTTTTTCTTATTTGGCCCGTGGGACACTTAATCGTTGAATGTAGGTTGAACAACTAAGTGGAGAAAAAAAACTAGCGATTAATCTGAAATAGCCCCACTATAAAATTGAATGTATTATCGTAATTAAATAAATATTTAACAAAAGAGTTGAGAAGATGACTACTTGGTGATTTCATGGCCAACTACCAGATATCTCTATCCCTAACATCTCTCTTTCTTGGCAATTCCAATAATGAATAATCCCAGTTACTCAGACTCTACTTGAACTTGGATCAACATGAATCATTTGAGATGACTTTAATACTCTTCCAATCCCAATTTGTTTGACACTACTCCCTTTCTTTTCTGTCCAAAAAGATTGTCACCTTTATATATTTTAAAACGAATTTTTACACTCCCATTCCCTTTTTCCTACATCTTTTACTATTCCGTTCGTCCCATTGACATGATTTTTTATGAGTCCACTAGACACATAAACAGATACTTTTATACCAAGGAAAGGCTTGGTACTTTATACATATTTAGCTTATGTCTCAAAACTCTACCTTTCTTTTTAAATCCTGTCCAGTCAAATACCATCAAATTGAACAGAGGAAGTATGTTTAGTATCAACAAATTGAGCTCCAGGAAAATTCATGCACATTCAGTACAAAGCTAAATTGTGTTCCAGCCTGCTTGTTTTAGCTTTGGCAGGCCACTCTACCAGACGTCTCCACAAAAAAGTTTACAAAACATTGGACATCAACTTTTGCTGGTTACCATTACGAAGCGTCACAACCTATGGCCCACATCTAATATTGCCTCAAAGAACAAAGTTTAATCTGAACTCTACAGGACAGTCATAGTGTTTAAACTATGATGAGTATTAAAGAACAAAATTGGGCCAATAAATTCGAAGTCTACTAACCTGATGAGCAATATCAGTCCGATAATCAGAAGGATTCCGATTATTATTCTTCAGAAAGTTGGAATGTTAATCTGAGTTCAGAAGTTGGTATGTCTGCATGCCCAAGAGGTGATATCATTAAACCTCGGCTAACTTCCTCTATTGAGCAGTATACGTGATACTAAAAACAATTTAAAAGATGATCTCATGAGCAGTTGGGTAAAAAACCATAAAGCAGTGAATAAGCTAAGCAATTCTTTTAAAGAAGACATACAAAAGACAATCGAAGAAACAATATGTGAATGAAAATTGAAAAATGGCATTGCACAAACAGACCTTTCCAATTTTAGCAATTTCCAGGGAAGCTCTCTCGATGATGAAATAACACCAGGTTTACTGTTTTGATTGGTAGAAACAACCGGTATGCCAGCTAGCAAATCTACAAATCTTTCAGCTGCCTCAGTGTCTGAGGCAGTGTATTCTGTTTTCACTCTTTTTGCTGATCCTGTTGACTTGTCGTCCAGAGATTCCTCTATTTCTTCTTTATCATGATTCTCTTCTTTCTTTTTTATCTTTTCCCCTTTTACTTTATAAGGCCGCACCATTTGTTCTCACTACTAAAAGTAGCTCAGTACTTCAATGAAGGAATAAGATTGTCAAACATACATATTCACACATAATCTGCTATACATATGTTGTTGCATTATGCGTGGATAGCAGAGACAAAACCAAGTACAGTTCCACGTTTTCTTATTTTTCCTACTTGTCAAAATCCAATTGTGAATGCGGAAAAAATAGAAAGGTAAAGCTTTGTTATAGCACCAGAGAGGGAAGGAAAAGACATACTTACGTATGGAAGAGGGTCGCCCACTCTGAGTCGCTGACGCCGTCACTGAGAGCCGTCGTCCGTCGCCGGACGAAGTTCACGTAACACAAAAAGGCTGCCGGTAGTTTTTTGACGGGTGAGTTTTTTAAGCCTTGATTTTATTTATTTTCACGAACAATATAGATTTCTCTAGTTTATAGTTTATAGTTTAATTATACTAGGGGTCGTTTAGTTTAGGTACAAGTTATGCTGGAATAATTTTTAAAAATAAGTTGTTTGTTTATAAAAATACCCTCCGTCTTATTTAACTAATTTTTTTTTATATTTTCGTTGCAAACTTTAGTTATTCACTCCTAAAAATAAAATTTCATCTAATTTAACTTAAATATTTTAATTTATGCATTTCCATAACTGTGCCACATGTTTTGAAAATTAAACTTTCATTTTATTTAACTTAAAAATAAAACTTTTATCTTATTTAGCTTTAAATAAAATTCTCCTTCTTATTTAACTTAAATATAAAACTTTCCTCTTATTTAGCTTAAAAATAAAATTTATCTGTTTAGCTTAAAAATAAAACTTTCATTTTAAGTTTATTAAAGTAAAAGAAATTTTGTTATTAAAATTATCTATATTTTAAAGTTATCTACATTTTAATTTATATATAAAATATAATTTTTAAGATAATAATAAACTATTTAATTAAAAATATGTAATTTAATAGTGGAGTGAACATTTTAAGAGAAATTAAAATATAAGAATTATACAAATAAATTCAACTTATAATATATTCATAAATAGAAATTGTATTTATAAAATATAATTTTTTAATAGAAAAATATATTATCATAAAAACAATAATTAATTAAAGTTATGAATGTTATTATAAATGTATTTAAATATTATATAAATATACATGAATGTAAAAGTGATGTATAAAAGAGAGTTTAAGAGGATATTTTTGTTATTTTACATCTTTATCCCAGGATAAGTTATCCTGGGATTAGTATTCCACCCAGGGAGGGATAACTTATTCCAGCACTAATTGTTAATCCTGGGATAAATTATCCCGGCCTTTGCAACCAAGCAAGGGATTAAAGGCCACTTAAAAATTATCCCAAAATTAATTTCTCTTATCCATCTCATCAAACGACCCATTTGTTTATAGTTTAAGTATTATTATTTTGTTTTGTATGTTATTGAAACCGAAAGGGGCTGAATACACTACTATAATATTAGAAACCAGTGAATATGTCCACGCTTAACGCGATTAAAAAGAAAAATCAAAATATTATTAAAAATTTCTATTACATGATATGGTGACCGTAACATTCTTTTTCTCTTAACGATGTAAGTTGATCGGTAATAATAATATAACTAATTAAGAAATTTAATCAATAAAAGTTCAAATTTTAAATTCCTAATCTTAAAATAGCACATACAATGAAAATTGCTAAAAATGCAATACACATGAATTTAGAACTCGTGTGATATAAGTATACTTGATATTACAATTTTTAGATAGCATTTTAAAAATTCATTGTAAAAGTACAACTTCTTAATAATTTAAAAATAAGAAAAATTAATTTACATTAATTCCTATAAAGAAAATTGAATATATATATCCAACATTTTCTCTCTCGCTCCTATAAATAAAACGGAAAAGGGTCTAAAATGTCATCGAACTATTGAAAATGGTACAAAAATGCCCCTCATCCATCTATTGGGCCTAAAATGCCCTTAACATCCACCTTTAGGGCAAAAAATGACCTTTTCTTTAACGGAAAAGGGCATGAGGGACATTTTTGTACCATTTCCAATAGTTCAAGGGCATTTTAGGCCATTTTCTGTAATTAAAATTAAGTTAAAAAAATTGATTTATAATTAATTTTAAATAATTAAATTGTAACCAATAGATGGCCGTCGCGTGTTTAAAAAAATTATTCAAATTATTTAATTAAAATTATGTTGAAGAAATTTTGATTTATAATTAATCTTAAATAATTAAATTGTAACCAATAGATGACCGCCACGTGTTTAAAAAAATCATTCAAATTATTTAATTAAAATTATGTTAAAGAAATTTTGATTTATAATTAATCTTAAATAATTAAATTGTAACCAATAGATGACCGCCACGTGTTTAAAAAAATTATTCAAATTATTTAATTAAAATTATGTTAAAGAAAAGTTTTGAACCGAGGGTCTCTCGGAAACAACTGTCCTACCTTGGTAGGAGTAAGGTCTGCGTACATTTTACCCTCCCTAGACTCCATGTTGTGGAATTTCACTGGGTTGTTGTATGTTAAAGAAAATGTTATTTATGGAACTAAAAGTGGATGATTATCATATAAAATTATGAAAATTAATGCCTTTGCTATCCACCTTTAGGTCCAAAAATGACATTTTCTTTAAAATAATTTTAATTAAATAATTTGAATAATTTTTTTAAACACGTAACGGTCATCTATTAGTTACAATTTAATTATTTAAAATTAATTATAAATCAAAATTTATTTAATAGAATTATAATTAAATAATTTTAATATTTTTTAAGCAAGAGGCAGTTATCTATTGGTTACAATTTAATTATTTAAAATTAATTATAAATAAAAATTTATTTAACATAATTTTAATTACGAAAAAGGGCCTAAAATATCTTCGAACTATTGTAATGGTACAAAAATGCCTTTCATGCCCTTTTCCGTTTAAAAAAATGTCATTTTTGAACCTAAAGGTGGATATCAAGGGCATTTTAGACCCAATAAATGGATAAGGGCATTTTTATACCATTTCCAATAATTCGAAGGTATTTTAGACCTTTTTCCGTAAATAAAATAAAGGAATAAAGGATACTGAGAAAAAAAATAAAAACTAAAAAAGGTTCATACTTATTTGTTAAATAAATAGGAGTCTACGGTGCAAAGTCAAACGTCATTTCGGTAAGAAGTATATTAATTTAAACTTCTAAAAAATAATTAATTTAGCAAGATATATTTATATAAAATATGAGGCGGAAATTTAAAAAATTAAATGACATTGATTTAGGTCATTGATAATACAACATAGACACTTTTAACTTTTATCTCTTTTTGTCATCTTATCTTTTTAGTTTTTCTAAACTCAAAAAATAATTATCACATAATAGTCAAACGGGAACTTAATAAAATTGATCAATATGAAAAGACAAAATAAGATAATATAGAACAAAACATTAAAAAGGTATAGCAAGTTAGAATACTTGTAAAAGATGAAAATTTAAGTCAACGGTTCTCTGACTTTTTAATTTTAAGGATTTGTTTGGTTATGAAAATTGTGAAATTTGTAAAAAGTATTTTCTTTTTTTTTTTAAAACTGAAAAAATAATATTTGAAATTTGAAGTTATGTTTGATCATGAATACAAATTGATGTTATTTTTTGATTTTTTGTGAATTTTGATTTGGAGTGAAAAAGATTAAAATTAATTTTTTGAATTTGCAAATTACAGAAATTTTCAAAATTTTACCAAAATGATTTTTTGAATTCAACTCCAAAAAAAAATATTGATGGTTAAACAACCATTAATGTATAATCTCTTGAATAAATCAATAAAAATTATAATGATCTTCATATAAAGTCTATACTTTCGATGCCTGGAAAAATATTTGGTATTATGAAAATTCCAAATTTTTATTTTTTTCGGATCATATGGAAAATTTAATCATTTTCTTTGTTTCAAAGAACGAAAACCATAAAGATATAAAAATAAAAAGCACCTTAACTCATGGAGCTTTTTGTTTTTAAACACAATCTTTGCAATGCCGAGAAATGAAGCTTTGTCTTTCGTCTTTCGTTTTCATAGGGATGGATAGTCTTCAGTCTTTATAGGAATGAATAGCCGAAAAACTTGAAAAAAGCGACTTCATCTGTCTTGTAAATAATCCTCTACGTAAACGATTGGCTCAATATTATTACAAAATATTGATATATAATTTAACATCTTCAAATACTTAAAATATAATAACTCAAATTCAAGGAATTCAACACACCAGCCAATTGACTAACAACGACAAACCTTAAATATTCTAAGTATTTCTAGTTGAAAAAGATCTCAAATGCATGTCAAAAATACAAAATCTACCCAAAATAAAGAAAGCAAGAAAAGAAAGAATGCAGAACGTTAATCATTTAGAAGCAAATTGGAATGATTTAAGAAAAAAGAGGAAGGGAATATCCATAACATTACTGGAAGAGGAGAAGGCATTACTCTTAATAGAGGATTTATTGGATTTGAAGGATTAATATGTGTCCGTTATAAAGGACATTTAAGTGTAATTATTTATGAATTTATGAGATGAATAATTAAAAGAATGTAATTGAGTTTTTTTTTAAAAATAATTTCTAATATGTTACATAAGAAAAAATTAAGAAAAATATCAAAAATTTGAGAAAAAAGATAAATGTCATTCTTGGCTTTAGAGGCATGCCACATCACCTCCTCTACATCTAGCTTTATTATATATATAGATGGTTTAATTATACTTTGAGTTAGATATACCTTTTCTATTATACTTTGACACATATATATCCTTATAATTACTACAGTGACAAGTGAAGGACTAGGATTAAACTCCACTAGTTCTTGCTTGAAAGGAAACTTGAGAGATAAAAAACTTGATTTCGGGACTTGTGTGTGTAAGAGAGGGTTTAGGTCTCTAAGAATCTCCTAAACCCACATAAAATAGTTCAAAACAACGTAATATAGAAATGACTTCTAAGGTTTGATTTACGAGTCCCAATTACGATCCGTAAAATTATCTATGATCCATAAACACAGTTCATCCTATTCAGATGAAAAATCAATTTTTTGAAGATAATCTACGACTCATAAAAGAGTTTACGAGCCGTAAATCCAACTCATAAATCTCAAACTTAAATTCTTGTTTTTGAGGTCTCATCTAAGGATCCCTACTTACGGCTCGTAGTTTCATTTATGATCCATAGATAGGGTTTGTAAAATTCAAATTCTGCATACTTCAGCTTTTCTGAATTGTTTAAGACCTAATCCGTACTTAGAGATTTCTGAGGTATTACAATATATATAGTATATTAAGCTACTTTCTTCACTTTAAAATAGATTTGAATAATTTGAATTCGTATGAAAATATTTTAATTTTTTATTTAGTGATAAAAAATTGAGATCACTAGATGATGAAAATTTTTAAAAATATTATCTTAATCAACTTGTTTGAAAATATATTAGTTATTCTGATATTGATGGTTTAGATTTATTTTTTGAATTGAAATTATGAAAAGAAATAATATAAGTAGAAGATAATGGTCTAAGGGAAATACTCAATCAAATAAAAAAAAAAAAAAATTTAAATACAGATTTTGCTTATAGAATAATGTTAAAAGTTCATATAACTATTGTCTAGATCAAAAAAGAAGCTTTTCAAAACTAAAATTAATAAAATCTTATCTAAGATCAATGATATCTCAAAGAGATTGAATAAATTAGCTAGATTATCAATTGAAAAGAAATATTAAAACCAATCGCTATAAACAGTAATTAATGAGTTCGCATATAAAAAAGCTAAACAAATAATTTTTAATTAAGAATGTATATGACAATCTTTTCTGAAATAAATAAATATAAAGGCCTCTTTTAAAATTTTGATTTTAAGCCACAAATTTAATTAAGTTGTTTTCAGTCATATCGTATCATGCACATAAATTTAAGTTTTTTGTTGACAAGTCTCCTAAATAAACAAAATTAAAATTTCAACAAAAAAAACTCATTGACCTAAAAGTATGTCCCATTAAATAGAAAAAAAAAATCGTTTGTCGATATGGTATCAAAATAATTTCATATATTTTTTGATAATTAATGGAACTTACTTCCAAGTTGATGAGTTTTTGATTGATCACGAGTTGAACGAATATCTAATTTTTGTTGTCATATTTGTATCATAACTTGCCATCAATCTGAGCTCGTACACTCAGTGTTCAATCTTTAATCGATTTTTAGGACCTAAAACTTTTTCTATGTATATAATTAGCCATTCATTTATGTATATATTTCATATTTTTTAAATATAAAAAGTCATTATATTTTATTATATAATGAGAAAAATTCTTTCAAATTAATAAATGATGCCCATTTGTTGTAATACAGTACATTGATTCGTGCTTTTAAAAATCTTATTGATACATAATAATTTTTAAATAATTCAATTTAAAGTACTAAAATATCAAACAAAGTTTTATTATCACTCAACTAAAAAATTAAAATTTTAATAAAAAAATTACTTCGTTTTTAATGTTATGCCTTTATAAGTAAGTAATGAGTTGTTTTAAATATTGATTGTAATACATATATAGTAGTATCATTTAGTGGTTATAATAAGATTTTTGTTGAAAAGATTACAATTGTATTTTTCTAGTGATTATAAGAAGACTTTGTTGAAAAAAATAAAAACTAATTGCAATTTGATATATTGAAGTTAAAAGTTGATCATACGAAAAAAAAAAAGAAGATTACATGCATTCTTATTTCACCATACACTAAAGTTATAAAATTTATACTAAAAAGTGTAGGAAGTAATATTTGATTGTATATAATTTCTTCAATTATCATTTTTAAAAGATTTTTCAAAATTTTAATTTGAGTTGTTCAAATAAGTGAGCAAACTAAGTTATTATCTTTCAGCTTTCTCTATTCATTTTAATTGTCACTTTATTTTCATGCATTAAAATACAATTATCACCTTTCATCTCTCTGTTCTTTTAAAACATAAATCAATAAAAAGAGATCGCTATTTCCCAACTCAGCATTAGACCAGGCATATGCTGGCGTGGGCTAATGCTAACTAGCTGGTATGTTTAAATACACTAAATTAATTCATATATATTGTATCTAAATTAGTTTAGATATATTATCCAAAAATAATTGGATACATACTATTTATAATTTTTATATATATTATTTCGTATCGACTTAGAAAAAAATAGAAAATAAATCTTTATCTCTCTCTATATATATATAAAGTTAACATCGTAGCACATTTATATAAATTATGACATGAACTTGTAGCATAAGAAATACATAACTAACAAATACATACACATATACATGGAAGAATCAGCAAATATATGAACATATATACATAACAGGTACATCGCATGTACGAATACATGAAGTGTATTAGATATATAAAATGTGTATTAATTTTATAAACTATGACATGAATTTGTATCGTAACACATACATTATTGTCAAGATACATAATAGATATATATGGCATAATCAACAAATACATGAGCTTAGGTACATAACAGATACACCACACGCACAAATACATGAAAAGAGTATGAAATCAAATACATGACTTAACGGATAAAATCAAAATAGTATATAACCGACTTTGTATGATATATAAGTATGTATCAAAATGTATATTTATTCATATACATTATTTATACATTATAACAGTTTATTTTTCTTAACTAGTTGATTTTATTTTTTTCAAATTTCGATCAACTCAAATTTATTCAAAACAATTCAAAATTTTAGATATGAACTTCTCTTGTATTTCGAATCTAAAACTATTTATGTTTGTAACAGGTAAAAATGTCATATAACTTCTTTTTTTGTTGTTGATATTTTGTAATTCCATTTTTAATTTTTGAAGGTTCCCATTTTAGTTATATTATAGTATAGAATAAATATAGATTATCCAATGCAGTAACACTTTCAGAAATCATTGATGAAATACAATTATATAATAAATATTACATTATTGTGTTTAATTACCAAAGAAATATTATATATAATGTAATATATATATATATCGCGTACGAAATTTACTATCCCTATTTCATTTTAAACGATTTTTTTAAAAAAAGAAATAGAAAAATTATTAATTTGGAATGAAAGTAGTATACTTATCAATAATATTTTTTAGATGGTGTATTACATTAGAAAATAATTATAAATATTATAGACTCATTTAATAGTCTTGTATAATATAAATAGTATTAAAAGAATTTTAAATTACATATTTAAAGTGACAATTTTTTTATTAAAAAAATAAAATAGAAAAATTATTAATTCAGAATGAAAATAATATATTTGTCAATAATATATTTTTAAATGTTATATTACATTTAGAAAATAACTAAAAATAGTAAATATATAATTAATAAATTTACATAATAGAAATAATATTAAAATAATTAAAAAGTGAAATAGAGAGTATGAATAATAATTCTTCAAATTTAGAGAACTATTATTCACCTCTCTATAAATAAAAAATAGAAAGTGAAATGAAAAGGAATTGAAGAGCCTATTTTTTTATTTTATTCTCTAAATATAAAAAATAGAAATTAAAATAGAAATGGATTGAAGATAGACTAAATGCAATGCCCGTTTCGATTATCAATGAAGAACATCGAAAAGGTGCGGGCGGATCAGTTCTATGGGCGGCGGCTCTTGTGTAGGCTACGCTACGTGGTGATATGTGCGTAGACGTGGCGTCGTGCATGGACGCAAATGCTCACCTGATTCCACACCTCCTTTTTTCTTATTCCTCATTCTTATATTCTATTTATATATCGTTATTACTAAAAATAAACGATTCTTAAAACTTTTTTGTTTATTTTTATTTATCAAATTTTAACTTTAATATATTTATTAAAAAATAATAATTGATATATATAAATTTATCATTTTACATCTATTAATTAATAGAATCTTAAACATATTTATTTACTATATTTTTTAAAGACATTAACTCTATATTAATAAATTGATGAGATAATAAAAAGAAAAAAATTGTCTTTCATTGATTTGTCAAAAATGATAAGTAAAAAGGGAAATTAAATTATAAAATATTTGATAAGTAAATAGAAATGTAGGAAGTATTTGTCATTTTATAAAATTAATAAATAAATGACACTATTTTTTCTATTTTACCTTGTGAGTTATTAGTCTTGAAAAATATATATTTGACTAACATAGAAAAATTAAGTAAATAATTTATATCTATTAGTTATATTAATTAATCAAAATAATTAATTTATATTTATTAACTGAAAATTTGACTTCAAAATAATATCATATAACAATAGAATAGTAAACTTAATTTCTTAATACACGTTAAATCTATAATAGTGACATACAAATAGGAAAGGAGAGAACAATAAAAAATTTCTAGAACGCCATGCCGCCCACGAATTCGGCTGAATTGTTTCATCACACCGTCCGAGAGTCAGCCCATACTTTGACAAACTAAATTAAACCGAAGTATGGAATGGAGAAATGAAAAAGAGATTATAAAATGGAGAATTGATTTTTCGCTACGTGAAATTTTAAATAGTTAATTAATTGAGGTATTAATTTTTTTTTCAATTTTAAGTATTTGACATTTGAAACAAAAATTTTCAAAATAAAAAAGATAGTTGAAGTTATCTTGCTTTAGTTAATAAATTGTTAGTTAAATACTCCTTTTATTTTAATTTAAATATCTTAATTTAATTATACACAAAACTTTAAAATTGTTCTAGTAAAATATTACGTACTTAAATTAAAGATACATGTAATAATCAAATATCCTATTAATTTTACGATTTAAATATATTATGTAAAAATATATAAATTAGAAATTTTAATTTACTAAGAGTCTGTTTGAATTGACTCATTTTAAGTGTTTTTAAGCAAAGATAATTTTTAAGTAGGAGTGTGTATCGGTTGGTTTGGTTCGATTTTAAGTATTATCGGTTTGGTTTATCGGTTTTCGATTTCTAAATACGCTAAATCGATAAACAAACTAATAAGATATTTGTTATTGATTTTTGGTTTATCGGTTTTTGGTATTTAACAGTTCAATTTTTGATTTAACTAATAAGAAAATACTTTTAAAACGAATATATAATTTCTGAAGCCACTGTCACAGCAACTTTTAAACCCTTGCTATCGAACCTAAGGCGGTAATGTCTAAAGGGTAAATACTAAAATACTAAATACTAAATAGTATGCTATAGTGATTAACTGATTATATATTTATATTAATATTTTTTGCTTGATATTTGTGTATGAATAAAAAACTAAATTAAATTAGTAAATTATTATAGTTTTAATGGATTATCGGTTTACCCAATAACCCAATATTATAAAATTAATACCGAACAAACAACCCAATAATTATTTTTTATAAAATCAATAAATAACCATTAATCCAATAAGCCAATAACAATAAACCAATAATACTTTTTCGATTCAACTTATCGATCCGTTCGATTTCTTGCACACCTCTATTTTTAAGCACTTTTAAAATATTTGAATAAATTTTAAAAATACTTATAAATATTTAATTTTAAAATAAAATATTAAAAATAAGCTAAAAGTCGTTAGAATTTCCAACAAAAGTTATAAGTGAACAACAAAAGTCAATCTAAACCGGCTCCAAATATAATAAAAACCGGAGATTTTTAAGCGGGCGGCCCTTGTTTGAGAATCCATTCACCCATCAAAAAATATGAAGGGGAAATATCAATGATGAAGCTATTGTGAACCACTATAATCCAAGATTTGACATCAGGGCCCACCTCTTGAAACGGCATCCAATCGAGAAAAAGGTAAGGATAGACAATACAATAGGACAATTGAAAACGTCATTGTAGAGGGAAGCATTCAAGTTGAACCACCCAAATACAGTCCCCCTCACATCCTCCTAATTTCCCGCCCATCATTTCCTCTTAAAATATCATCACCGAAATAATCCCCCTATTCACTTTCTCTCCATTATATAAATTCTGAAACTCATCCCTTTCCTCCATCAAACATCCCAACTTTTTACTCTCTACACTTTATAATATTTATCCTCAACTAATTCATCTTCATTCCTAACGCACACACAAACAAAAGACCTTTTGATCTATTAGACAATGGAAGAGTACATACCTGGAAAAAACGCTAACAAGCGATCCCGAGAGAACTCGGGTTTGGACTCAGGTGAGTCGAAGCGTGTCCACATTGAGACAAATGCAGGTTCCAGTTTGGTTCAGTTGAATCGAGTTGAACTGGAATTAGCGATGAATAATCATCATGACTCGTCCGAGTCGAATCAGTATGGTCATGTCACCTCGTCGGAGCTTGATGCATATGATGAAGACGTGGACGTAGACTCGCCGGAGGCTAAGCAGATTAGAGAAGACATTCTGGACATACTTGATGAGCCAGAAACAGTGACAGATGGTGTTACTGAAACTCAGGACCTTGACTCTGTAATCAAGAGTTTTGAAGAAGAGATTCTTCATCCTTCAACTCTGCCACCTCGCCAGACCTTCATTGACCTAACGTTATCAGATTCCGGCAAATCCCAATCGGACCTCGGCTACCTTCTAGAAGCTTCGGACGATGAGCTTGGCCTCCCGCCAACCGTTTCTCCTGAAAACCATATTGATGCCGAATCGCGATTGGGAAATACGATTGGATTTGAAAACGAGTTACTAAGATATGACTCATTCGACTTAGGGATGCTTGCCGGAATCATGCACGGAGATGATTACGGCGGTGAAAATAATGGCGGTGATTTTGTGACGGTCGGTGGATTATTCGATTATCCAGATCCGTCAAATTTTTCGGAGTTGTCACGTCTGCCGGAATTTCTACCGGCTTTGTAAACATATAAGTGTCTTTTAGGTGGCCTGTTTCACCGGTCCGGTCGAAATCTAATAGCTTAGGAGTAGTAGATTGCTGTTTGTACATCTTAAAAAGATTGAAAAAGAAAAAACGGAGGCTAAAAACTAGCATGTAGAGTTCCCCCTTTCTTTTTCAATACAAAGTCATTACACGACGTTGTTTGTGCTAGATCAAATATCGATGAATATAATAGATTTCTAAAGCGAGAAGAAAGCTTTTGGAAACTCAAATGAGAGTTTCAACGGTTAAATGAGGAACATATAGAGTCCGTTTGGATTGATTTTAAGTTGGTCAAAATTAACTTAAATCTTTTTTTAGCTTTTGGACGTGTTTGTCTAATGCTAATTTTAAGCCATAAAGTTCTTAAAATTAGTTAAAAATGAAAAGTTAGGATTTCTAACTCTTTTTTTCTAAATGCTTAAAGCCATTTTGTTTGACCATGAAAATTATTTTTATATTCCTTATATTTTAACTAAATTTCCAAACTATCTTTTTTATTCTTTTAACCCTAAAATTCAAACACTTATTTTCAACATAAGCACTTTTATTCAAACACTCAACTGCTTATTTACAAAAATAACTTTTAGCACTTCAAAATTCCAAAAGCACTTCATACATAAAAGTTATTTTTTTTAAGTCCATCCAAACGGGCTCATAATTAATACAAAACAAATCACATAACAATCATAAATTGTAGAAAGAAAATAAAATTGTTAGCTTAAAAGATTATGTAAGCAACTGAATTCATGAACAGGGATCAACCGATTGTATATATCTTTTTCCTTCTTCGAAAATTTCTATACTAAACAACATTGAACAATAACAATAAAGTTGTGACTTTTCGAAAGGTTGTGACTTTTCCAAAAAAATAAAATAATTATGATTTTTTTGAAGAGTTGCGACTTTTCTGAAACATCGTGACTTTAGTGAAGGGTTGTAACTTTTTCGATAAGCCACAATAAGCACTTATTCACACTACCTTTGTTGTCTATAAATAGAGGATTTTCCTCTTATTTTTAAATATTGACTTTCTCCCTTTTCTGCATATATTTTCTTACAAACAAAATTGAGTCTTTGTGTGATTTTGTTGATGGCTTTTGAGTTTTGCTGAAATTATTGAAGTTTGAGGTACCACTACTTCTTTAGTAATTTATCCGTTTTATCTTAGGAGGAAATAATCCATAACCTCGGGTACAGCGAGGGGATTAAATTCCTTAAGGACACACAGTGAATTTTGTGGATTCGAATACTATTTTTTTTATTTTCATTTTTATAGTTTATGGTTTACTAATCTTAATACATGAGGATTAACATTAACATGCTCAACTTAGTTTTACGGGCGAATATTTGAGAGGGTAGAGTATATATAGATTTTATTTTTACTTTATAAATATAGAGAGACTATTTTTGAAAGACTCTTGATTTAAGTAATGCATATCAAAGCTAGTAGAAAAGAAAAATATATAATCAAAGAGGACATTGTAAATAATAAGGAAAGCATAACAAGCACTTAGAGAAAGAAATAGTAACAACAATCAAATAACGCGACAATCAAAGCACAAGAAATAATAGATAGAAACATAAATCAGAGGACATTGAACTATGAGAATAATGCTACTTTCTACCGGTAAGAAAGGAGAAACGTGTATAGTGTACCAAACGTCTAATGGCAGGAAGCGAGACAACGTGCAATTACTTATTAAGTTTTTACCCTAATCTTCTCATAAGCCGAAGATTCACTATGTCATGTCTAATCAAATTTCTCTAATATTTCTTATACGGAAAAGAGCATAAAATGTCCTCGAACTATTGAAAATAGTACAAAAATGGCTCTCATCCATCTATTGGGCTTAAAATGCCCTTGACATCTAGCTTTAGATCAAAAAATGTCCTTTTATTTAACGGAAAAAGGACATTTTAGGCTCAATATATGAATGAGGAGCATTTTTATACCATTTTTAATAGTTCAAGGGCATTTTAGGTTATTTTCTGTAATTAAAATTTTGTTAAATAAATTTTGATATATAATTAATTTTAAATAATTAAATTATAACCAATAGATGATCGCTACGTGTTCAAAACAATTATTCAAATTATTTAATTAAAATTATATTAAATAAATTTTAATTTATAATTAATTTTAAATAATTAAATTGTAACCAATAGATGTCCGCCACATATTTTTAAAAAAATTATTCAATTTATTTAATTAAAATTTTGTTAAATAAATTTTGATTTATAATTAATTTTAAATAATTAAATTATAACCAATAGATGGCCGCCACGTGTTTGAATAATTTTTTTAAACACGTGGCGACCATCTATTGGTTATAATTTAATTATTTAAAATTAATTATAAATTCAAAATTTATTTAACAGAATTTTAATTACGGAAAAAGGGCCTAAAATGCCTTCGAACTATTGGAAATGGTACAAAAATGTCCCTCATCCTTATATTGGGCCTAAAATGCCCTTATTCATTAAAGAAAGGACCTAAAGGTGGATGTCAAGGGCATTTTAGGGCCAATAGATGGATGAGAGACATTTTTGTATCATTTTCAATAGTTCGAGGACATTTTAGGCCCTTTTCCGTTTCTTATATTTACCTAGTTAGCTCTACCTCTCCCTGCACATCCATAGTCATCCTCTCTCACCACCTCACTGATACATTTGCGCATCTCTTCTTTATATGTTCGAACCATCTCAGCCTAACTTCTTTCATCTCGTCAACAATGAAGGAGACTCTCACTTTCTTCAAGATATATATCTTCATTCCTAGTATTATCTCTTCTAATATACCAACACATCTACTTCAGTATAGCTCAAAAGGATTATATGATATGGATTTGACAAATACTAGTATGATTAGTCTTGGTGAACATTCCAACTTGATTGTCAGGTTACAATGTTTCTATTGTTCCCCTTATAATATGAACAAACATATTCTAAAGAAATAATCAATACGTTGCAATATGGAAACGATTATTACTCCCATTTGACTAATGGTTGCAATTTGCAAGTGCTTGTTGCAAAAGCTGAGCCAACCTTCACTAACACATTCGTTCAAGAAGCACATACAGTGGTGGATGGCCTTAGCATGGATTTTTATGAAAAGTTAATGCTATATCATGTTGTAAAGTCTTCTTTTGTTGTTTATATTTTTATATCAATAATTGCATGAGGTCTGATTGTATCATAGTTCTGATTGTGTCAAAGTATAAGAAAAATCAAAATATATAAGTATATCTAGTTCACCCCTAGGGAAAAAAATAGAAATGCTTCACGAATCTCCTATTAGCCCCCCACTGGCCTGTAATCAAACTAATGGACCCAATATGAGTGATAAGTCCAGCCCATGTTTGAGCTTCTTCGCTTATTCAATGGGCCAATAGCAAAATAACACAAATTTCACTAGTTTAGTGCTTAATTACATGCCTTTTCATAATTTTTTGAAATTATCATTCGTGCTAGATTTTGCGATACATGTATCTGCTTATCTGGTGCGTCTAGATACATGAGGTCAAAATTAAATGTAATTTATTCTCAAACACTGTATCCAAGTGAACTCACGTGTATCTGACTCTTTTGCTCGCCTATCTCTTTATATATATGTATTTTAGAATGTATATGATATCCCAGTTACATGTATTCAGCGTGATTCACATTTATCTGGGATGCACTGACTTTCTCGCTCGCCTTCCTCCGTATGTATCTGTATTTCAGAGTGCATATGACAACAAAAATACATGTATTTAAGTGTATTTGACTTGAAATTCTGATATGAAATTATTAATTAGTGAAACAATATGTAATTGTTTCGAACTATAACAAGAATTAGTAAATATGATAGAAATATTTGTGTAATTAGGTAGTTTTTCATTTAATACTACTATTTGTTACAAAGTTGTTGAAAAGTTAATACTTTAGTATATTATACCTAATTATCTTTAGGTGATTTCAAACTCAAATATTACAGAAAAATGAACAGAAATATCCTATCTGAATCGGATCTTAACGACCAGTGAACCGGATCGCATTTTCGGATCCGAAAGTAGTTTATCATCCGAGTCTCGTCCACACACTTCTTATCAGCCACAACAATGGCTCTCACAGGAAATCGAATCCTCTGCAACAGCTCATCAACAAAAATACCGTTTACTCAATTCCCTCTTCGCCGTCCCTTCTTACTTCCGTCTCAGGGGAGAAGAAGTCAATTCACTGTATTAGCTGCAAAGAAGTTCATTTCAGGGAAGAACAAGAGAAGTTCAATTTCAACGAAAGTGCCAGTAAAAGAAGAGGAAGAAGAATTTCAGAAGATCAATATTAGCATTGGTAGTGAAAACGGGGGTGCAACTACAACAATTGGTGATGGTTTTGTGATGCCGAAGCTTCCTGGAGAGGAAACTGACTTTTGGGAAGGACCTCAATGGGATGGATTTGGATTCTTTGTTCAGTATATGTGGGCTTTTGGCGTTCTTTTTTCGGTACTTCCTCAACCCTTTTGCTAATTTATTTTAGTATAGATTTATTTGTGTTGAATACGTGTGAATTAGGTGGAGCCAGGTTTTGAAGTTAGCTAATACATGTTTAATGAATTTCCTAATACAAATACACGTCTAAGCAAAAGCTATTGTGTTCATTCGAACACATACCAAATAAACTCTAGCTCCGCCGTGTGTGTGAGATAGGTATTTGATTTGTACTCTTCACAACATATAGGATATGAGACCTGGCCTAACTCAATCCAAAAGCTATATGAGCCTAACTCAACCCAAAAACTAGCTCAAAGAGGGGAGGATTATCCAATCAATATGAGACTTTTTACCCACCCTAACACCCTTTTCACACCCAGGCTGAATTGGAGCATGGATCGGGAGCTTAAACAGGGATGGACTTGACTCTGATATCATATAAAGATACGACACCTGAGCCTATCTCAATCCTAAAAGCTAGCTCATGAGGGAGGATTACCCGAGTCCATATAAGGAAACCACAAGTCCACTCTAACAGTTTGTATTCTTCATAACATACTGGAAATTAGAGAAAATATTATAGTCGAGTTCATGTGAATAGCTTATAACAGAGCAAATGACTATAATGAACAACTTTTCATGTTCAA
Organism: Solanum dulcamara; assembly: GCF_947179165.1. Lineage (NCBI taxonomy): Eukaryota > Viridiplantae > Streptophyta > Magnoliopsida > Solanales > Solanaceae > Solanum > Solanum dulcamara. The sequence continues at coordinate 70,579,179 of NC_077244.1, forward strand.
AATTTCTTTCCCCACATTTCGGTATTCAGATGTTCCAAAATATTGTTTACACTCACTACCAACAGTGCATAAGATACCAGTCACCGGACCTAGGATGCTTTGTGCACTGGGCTGCCATTTTAACTTTTATGAAAGGCTAGGATTAAGACTAAATGGTCTTCTTTCTATTGTCATATATGCAAAAAAATGATATTTTCCTTACACTTCTCAAGATGGACAATATTATGAGATGAAAGGGAATAATTGAAAGCTGAAAAATTACATTGACCATGTGAAACTACCATTGGTTGATTCTTGATTGCGTAGTTACCTTATACAACTTTATTGGGGGTATTTAATGATTGGTGCACTACCCATAATGACTTGGTGTTGTCCATGAAAGTTATGAATAAGTCTGTTGTTTCTTCTTGGGGCTACTTTTGACTTGTTTGGATTACCAGCAACAGTTGTTTCTCTCTGTCAAAAGAAGAAAATCAAAATTCCGAGCCATGTCAGAAATTAGGATGGATTTTGGTAGTAATCTCATCTAGAGGATGCCTATGCCTGTTTTCCATAATGGTTATGTTTGGGTATCATAACCAGGGAAATGGGAAAATGGAACAACTCGAGACACCTTTAGCAGTATGTTATGTATCGAGAAGTAATGCAATTTAAGATTGAGGGAAAACTTAGTATTTGTTTTCTATGTGTGCGTCCTTCATTTTATCTAATGTGGTCTTTTAAATATCCTCGAGATGGTTCTTACTAGTTTGAGTTTGGCAGCTAATTGCATGTGGTATTGCTGTGGCCACATATAATGATGGAGCTACAGATTTCAAGGCTACTCCTGTGTATAAGGAAGCAATTCAATCACAAGAACTTCTTGAAGAACCAGAGGCTTCTGACTCGGATGTGTTCGAGTCAAATCCAACTGAAGATGCACCTAGTTTGGAATAGATAAGTTTGCTAAGTTCACTTCTAATGAAGAATTCCGTGTCTTCATATTGTGATAATTATGGGTAAAACAGAAGTTCCAGCTAAGAGTGCCGGCCCAACTCAGATTTGAAGTTACTCTTACAAGTTGGAATGTAGACGTTTTTATACTTTGTAACCATGTGTCATTGAAGTGCAAAATATATTGATGAAAATATGGAAGTCTACTCTCTATTTTCAACTACAAGTCAAAAGAATGTTCAGAGAGTGGTTCTAATGCAATTTTTGTTTCATCTTATACAATATTGTGTTAGTTTTAAGACTTTTGTCGCATGGATGAGCTGGATCATGTATATTACTGCAAAATTTACTGAATTTGACGAGACAAGAACCTGAAGCACCTTATTTCCAGGAGGGAAAATGTATTTGCAATTCATATATTTCAAAGAAAATTTGTAATCACCATGGTGCTTTAAGAATTGAGTTCTATTACACTTGTTGCTTTTGAGCTAACAACGATTGATGATTTGGAGTAATTGCTTCTCTGGAGCCCTTCATTGTCTATAGAATATTAATGGAGGAAAGGGATAGATTTCACTTGCAGTATATCATGTTTAACACTATGGTCAATTCTTTGGCTTGCTTTTTCTTTCTGCTACCTTTTGAGATTATAATGTGTCTGAAACCAGCAACTCGATATGCATTTACACTTTTAAATATCACTAACCATGATAAATTAATCAATAGACAATAATCCTGAAAGATAAAAGGAAATGTGATGATAGTCCTTTGCGTCGATAAATCACTCAATTTTACCCAAGTATCATAAAAAATCATTATTAGGAAACAAAAGAGACAATTTATATATTACTTAGGCAAAGTTGAAAGCTTCTTGGCTACAAAAATAAAATGTTCAGTGACTTTTGTGATACTCTACTCAACAATTGTTAATAACAAAGTTCACTGATTTTTGTTAAAACAATAATATGTTGACTTCTCATTTTAAAGCAAAATCTAGTGACTTTTTGATTGATTTTTTTTTATTGATATTTATGCAATAAAATAAAAGTTTAGTGACGTTCATGAAATTAATGCTTGTACTGCCGTTAATGACGATTATAATTTATAAAATTATTACTATTTTGCTGCCGTTTTTTTTTTAATTTTTGGTTGCTCTCTTGGGTTTCTCCATATTATTTTAGATAAATTAATGTCGTTTTCAAATCAACAATAAAGAAATGTGCAAAAAAGTGAAGATACTCGAATAAAACGATGTTCTTTGCTCATATTCATTAATTGATCGTGGAAGTTTGATGCAATTTACGGTAATTAAATATAGTTGTATTCAATTAACTTAAAGAGTGTTCTTCGTTAAAAGATACTTTTCCTGTCTATTTTTATTTATTATCTAACATACTAAAAATAAATTATTTTATTTTAATTGTTTAATTTTAAAAAATAAAAGATAATTTATCATTTAATTCTTAATTTATATTATAATTATTTTTTAAAGTATTATTTTTATTATATTCAAAGAGTGAATAACAACAACTTGTACAATCAATTTTAGTTTTTTCTCATAAATATAGATAAAAGAAGAAACAAATTTATGCTTACTAATAATGTACTACTCTATATGTTAATTGGGAATGACTCGAAATATATTGCATGACTTGGTTCGTTGCGTTGGTAAAATATTTATCCACATGATATGTTTATAATAAATTTATTATAACTAATAGTTTAATGAGGTGAAAATCTATACTCCATTAATGTGAGTTTTTCTTTTTCGTTTTCTTTATTTGGGTCATTAGTAATTTAGTAAAAAAGGTTTTCGGTATCAGGAAGTTAACAGTATTAAATAATTAAATTAAAATATATATACATATAAATTTAGAGTCCCAAAAATGCCAATAAAAGGAAAGAAAAAAAGAAGAAGAAGCCAAAAGCACCGGAATTAGCAGATCCTTCCCATCTTCTCCAGCGATAGATCAGTCTTCTGATCAATTTCTGCTACTTTCATTCCGTCCATTGCTTCCCAGGTATGAATCTCTATCTCTCTTTCACACACACAGAGAATACAGTTTAGATGCCTCGGCTTTGATATCTCAGTTTTCTAGAACCTTCTTTCCCTATTATTTTCTGTATCTTAAGGTTCAAGATTTCACTCAACCTATAAACTAGACACAGACATAGTCGCTTAAAATATATTGAATTTTGATGTACGCTATGGAAAGTCAGTTTTCATTTATATGAAAAACTGCTTCATAAATATGAGCAGCACTAATTACAAGTTACTTTTATGCTTCCGATCACTAATGTTAAGTGAAATATGCGAAAGATCAGTAATTTGGCCGATTTCTGTTTGAGTAGTTAATTTCTATTAGCGGTTAGTTATTTTGATCAGATCACTTCATTATGAGAGAGATTTGTTATACTGATGGCAATATTGTTTAATGTAGAATAGTGCCAGGTATCAGTTAAATTTTATTCTTTTATCTCTTTCTTTTGCAATTTACTCCTTACTGATTGATGTGAATGAATATTTTTCAGATATTTACTAATTGTCTTCTATTAATATTAAAAGAATGAAATCCCAGCTATTGATTTTTCAAAATATCTACTGTTCTTGTACAATAATTCGAGTTTTCATGATTATATATGGACAGATATTTTCACATTGCGAGAAACCATGTCGGGTATTGATGAGCCGTTGTATCCTATTGCGGTTTTGATTGATGAGTTGAAGAATGAAGACATCCAGCTTAGATTGAATTCAATCCGGCGATTGTCTACCATCGCCCGTGCTCTTGGTGAGGAGAGAACTCGGAAAGAGTTGATTCCATTTCTAAGTGAGAACAACGATGACGATGACGAAGTTCTTCTTGCAATGGCCGAAGAGTTGGGCATGTTTATTCCATATGTTGGAGGGGTTGAACATGCGCGTGTATTGCTTCCACCCTTGGAAGGTCTTGGTAGTGTTGAAGAGACTTGTGTTAGGGAAAAGGCAGTTGAGTCACTATGCAGAATTGGGTCTCAAATGAAGGAATCGGACTTGGTGGAGTCATTTATTCCGCTTGTGAAGGTTTGTCTGTTGTCCTAATATCTCGGAAATGCTGCTAGACTCTATTTCTATGTATGTTATAATTTATATAGCTCTAGCAACTCTTTAAGATTGGAAACTCCTATATTCTAGAGTATCTGTATAGGCCAGCCTGCTGTAAAAAGTAAAATAGTGTTATTCCTTCCCCCCCCCCCCCTTTTTTTTTTTGGTTGGTATTGTGTGCTTTTGAGACCTTAGATTAAGGCTGCTGCAACTTCAATATGCTAGCTTCTGATTTCACTTAGTTTAATAAAGAATACATACCTTACCTTTTTCAAAAAATCAGAAGCTGATGAAAGGTCTCATCTTGGCTTATATCAAAAAGAAATTGGCTTATACCAAAATGAAAGGTCACATAAAACAAGAGCTTATGTATTTTCGGAAGATATCACCTACGTATAGATGGGGTGTGTGTGTGTGTGTGTTGGCTAGAGTATTACTGCTTGTGTTTAATTTGATTGTTCCTTCATTGATTGGTGAATTTATTGTGCAAGTTACTAGACCAATACTCGTATCAAATATATGATCCTTCAAGATTGATCTTTTGAGATGTAGTGTAACATCTCCATGGTTTCTTGTAACCAGAGACTGGCTGCTGGAGAGTGGTTTACTGCTCGAGTTTCCTCCTGTGGATTGTTTCACATTGCCTATCCTAGTGCTCCAGAGCCATTAAAGAATGAACTTAGAACCATCTATAGCCAACTTTGCCAAGATGATATGCCTATGGTGAGGAGATCAGCTGCTACAAATCTTGGAAAGTTTGCTGCAACTATTGAACAACCCCATTTGAAGACTGACATCATGTCAATGTTTGAGACACTGACACAGGATGGTATGGTGTTTTCATTTCGTGCTCTTTGTATTTTATCATTTCTTTGGAGTGACGCAATTTGCTCTATGAAAGTGGTCTCTGTGTATAGCAAAAACCTTTGGAGTCAATTGAACTCTTGTTAATTCTGTTTGGCTCTTAATGGTTCTCTTTAGTCTTTAGGTTAACATAGTGTCTGGGGATAACTACTACAATTTTTGAGAATTATTTTGGAATGAGGATTTCCAAGTTGCCTCTGCTTTCGTGTGAGGATTGGTTCTAGCAATTGGGCTATTCAATAAAGGGCAGCCCGGTGCACTAAAGCTCCCGCTATGCGCAGGGTCCGGGGAAGGGCCCGACCATAAGGGTCTATTGTACGCAGCCTTACCTTGCATTTCTGCCAAAGGCTGTTTCTGCTGTGTAAATAACAGTTCAGAATTATTTTACTTTATCATTTCTGTTGACTCTAGTAACTTATCTCATAATAGTGTCTAGGTATGAGAGAAGTATTGGAAAGAATGGTAAGATATTAGTGTTGATACACCCATTTTTGTTCAACAGGTCAATGAGCATGTAAAAAGACGAAATTCATTGAAATATAGCACGCGTTTGGTGCTGTTTTTTTTTCTTAATAAAATATACCTTACTTTTCTCAAAAAGTTCTATGACTGAGGTTTTTTTAAATTTGTGTGCATATTCTAGGTACATCTTCAAGGGTCCTTTCTTGTTCCTTAGATTTGAGTGCATACACTCATCTGAGATAGAGGAACAATTATCATACTCTTTTTTTCTTTGACTGTTTCATTTTGTCTTAAATCAGTTCATGAGTGTGGGCGATACTTCAGAATGCACTAAAGCTTGCTAAAGGTTGAAGCTATCCATAATCAAATCATGTCTAAAGGTTGTTGTGCGCAAACCATTTGAAGTTGTGGAAGCTTCAACAATATCTTCTTTTTTATCCCTTCCCTTTTCATTGAAAAAATTCCAAAGCCTGATCAATTTCTATTTGTCAAGGACTAGCCTGTATGTGTCTTATTTAAGAATTGTTTGCTTTTTGTTGACCATACTAATATTCTATTAGTGCTTTATAGTTGGTGTCTTTGTTGAGCTCTATTTGGTTTACTTAATTTGTCTGTCTGACTAAGATGGAATTGGTTCTATTCAGATCAAGATTCTGTCCGTTTATTGGCTGTTGAGGATTGTGCTGCTTTGGGGAAGCTGCTCGAGCCTAAAGACTGTGTAGCACAAATTCTGCCCGTCATAGTTAATTTTGCGCAGGTTGGCCCACCAAGCTTTACATAAATATTTTTACCTGCATGCAAATGTAGTTTTATGAAGATTTCTGCCATGTGGCCTTTCTGGATATCTTATAGTAATATCGGTACAGTAGTTCTTTTGTCACTTATGACTGTAGCTTTGCTCAGTCTTGACACTTTAAGCTTGACGAAGTATTAGGCGATTGTCTGGGAGTTCTTTTATTATTTCACAAATGAAGTTAAATTTTTTTAGCAATTAGCATTAGCTGAAAGTATATGCATATTGATGCATAGGCTGAAAAAATCCCAATAAATTCTTTTTTATCCGTTTATGAGAGGTAGTTCGAGAGGATGCAAAATGTTTCAGGCCTTGAGGTTGTAGAAAAGGATTAAGTGTTGAATTAAATTTTTCCCTTTTGCCGTTCTTTTCCCTGACATAATCGCGAATGGGGGGGGGGGGGTAGTTCTCATTTTGTTCTCAATCACATGTGAATTCCAACGAATGACGTTGATGATATAACCCCTATGTTAATTTCTTTTTCCTTTCTGGAATTTGGTTGTTTTGCTTATTTGTATGATCAACTAATGTGGTATATTCATGCAACCAAACAGTGCTGCTTTGTCAGTTCATAGTGGCATACTGACTGTAATTACTGATGTTTATTACCTCTTTATCCATTTGAACAGGATAAGTCTTGGCGTGTTCGTTACATGGTTGCAAATCAACTTTATGAACTTTGTGAGGCAGTTGGACCAGAGGCTACCAGGTAGATATTTGCGATACGGTGCATTTCTCATGTTCTGTAATCTGTGTTACAATTTACACCTTTGATAATTCAACCTTGCCAGGCAAATGAAGTATGTGTTTTCCATTCCTGAATCTTCTGTTCTTTCTTTTTCATGCTCGAAACTGAACATGATGTGAATATCAATATCGCACAAATTTTTCTCACTACAAGGATTTCTTTTTCTTTTTCTATTTTTGGTTTGCTATCAAGTTCTCTCCATTATGACTAACTTGTGACCACCATAAAATTCATCAGAACGGATTTGGTCCCTGCCTATGTTCGGCTACTTCGTGATAATGAGGCTGAAGTGCGTATAGCTGCTGCTGGCAAGGTGACTAAGTTCTGCCGTATTTTGAGTCCTGAGCTTGCTATCCAGCATATCCTTCCTTGTGTGAAGGTAGAAACTTTATGAAGTTCCTTTTCTATTTTACTGTCCCGTATTCCAATCTTTTGATTTCTACGGATAATGTCTCCTTGTGTGATTCCTTCTCTTAGTACATCTAAAGATCAATCATCAAATGATCCTTAATGAATTTTTGTAAGTTTAACTAAAGGTACATTATTTTTCATAGGAACTATCATCAGATTCATCCCAGCATGTTCGTTCTGCTTTGGCTTCAGTTATCATGGGAATGGCTCCTATTTTAGGAAAGGTATAAATACGTCTGTGCACCAAAATATTGAATTTGCTATCTCATTATGGTCTATATTGGTACAGTAAAGTTCAGGTTCTGTCCATTTTGCTTCTGATTGTTGTCCTAGTATAACTTGCTCATTCCCTTGTTCTTCTGTCTGCTTAATCCTTCTTTAACTTTTCTTACCTTTTCTTGAGTCCCAAGTTTGTTATGGATTACTGTGTAAGCACATGATTAGCAGCTTATCCTGAAGAATTTTTTCTGAGTCTTACAGCCAGTATGGTGTTTATTATGTTTTTTTTACTTTGATGATGTCATTTACAATATCGTTCTCAATTTAGTTTTTGAACCCAAAATAATACCTTATCCTGGAATACGCTTGACTTTCGTTGTGGCGTTGTCCGATTTTTGGTCAATGATATCTCTAACAGGAGTTTAATGTTTCCGTACTGGTTATTGTAGGATGCAACTATCGAGCAGCTTCTCCCGATTTTTCTCTCTCTTCTGAAGGATGAGTTTCCTGATGTTCGTTTGAATATCATCAGTAAGCTTGATCAAGTAAACCAGGTTAGCTATAATTCCTTATTATAATTCTGTACGTGAAGTTACTTTGCCTTATTTGAGGCTTGGTGGCTTCTGAATCTACCTACCTATATCATGTTTGTCAATTGTCATGTTCTCCTATTTTAAACTAAATCAATTTATTGCAGGTAATTGGAATTGATTTGCTCTCCCAATCACTGCTGCCAGCTATTGTTGAACTTGCAGAGGATAGACACTGGAGGGTTCGGCTTGCAATAATTGAGTACATACCTCTATTGGCAAGTCAGCTGGGGGTTGGCTTTTTTGATGACAAGCTTGGTGCTCTATGCATGCAATGGCTAAAAGATAAGGTTTGTATGAAGCTTTCTGTTACTTGTTTATGTCTGCTGATTCTTTAGAGAGAAAGAACTGTGAATATTCTGGTTTATGTCTGGATAAAGTGATTGTAACCAGTTGCCTGTTCTGTGAACTGTGGTATAAAGGCATAAAAAAGTCACTATGGTCTGTGTTTTCTGGGGAGCAGCATTTGTTCTGGAAGAAAGAAAGTCAGCATGTCACTGGGAATTGGTCACATATAGGCATATCGTGACAATGAGAGACACATTAATGGCGTAAAGTTACAAGGAGCAATATTACATGACTTTTTCTTTTTAAGAAGTTACTATTGAGACTGCCTCTGGAAAGCCATTATCTGATAGGATGTCACATGATATGAATTATGAAGTCATACCATTTCTTTGTCCTGATGGAGGATTAAATTTTGTTCAGTCAAGATACAGGGAACTTGCTTACTCAGGAAGGATCCATATTTTAGGTCACTGGCGTACTCTGATGGAATAGTTCTGCTGTCCTGATTCTTTGGTCTCAATTCCCCCCCTTTGAGATCATATCTGATGCTTCTTCTTGTTATGGTCACTTAGTATCTTGAATATTACTTGTGCATCCGTCCTTACTTCTCTCAGGAGATATACTCAAAATGAAAAAATTCCATCACGTTATGCAACTCTTTGTAATGTTCTTGTGTTCCTTTTTTATGTCTTTCTTATTATCATTCGTCAACTTGCAGGTTTACTCTATTAGAGATGCAGCAGCAAACAATGTTAAGCGCCTTGCTGAGGAATTTGGTCCAACATGGGCAATGGAGCATATAATTCCACAGGTTTTCCATTGCCTTTAATAAACTGGTTGATAGTTGGTGATGTGATAATTTTAGCAGTTTCTTCTTCAAGATAAAAGTATTTAATGCTATTGTTCTCGATTTTATACATTGTTTATCACTGATTATGAAGAGAATCATTTCTTGGTCTGTTCTTTGATGAGTCATGATATGTCGAATATCTTGTCCAGAATCAATACATTGCTGTACGATGTTGCAGATTAATAATTTTTAGTAGACATTATCTGAATTCAAATTCAACTATTAGAACCTTTCACATTTCTGGTCTTAGATTTTTCCTCTTTAAATAATTTGACTGATTCATTTTTCAGGTGTTGGATATGATTAGTGACCCACACTATCTTTACCGAATGACCATCCTTCATGCAATTTCTCTTCTTGCCCCTGTCATGGGCTCAGAAATTACTTGCTCCAAACTTCTTCCGGTTATAATTACTGCATCAAAAGACAGGTTATTCTTCAGTGTATTTATGATTTACCATTTTGTTGGCTAATTGTTAACTTACAGGTCTATACTTGCATGTTCCAGGGTACCGAATATCAAGTTCAATGTGGCTAAGGTGTTGCAGTCTGTTATTCCAATAGTTGAACAATCTGTAAGCATCAATTTCTTCTCATTGGTTTAAACGCTGACGTGTGTGTATTTGTGTATTTCATGCATTTGCTATATTATTTGTAAACTAGACTGTCTAGTGAGCAACTCCACCTATGGTAATAGCCTATTTGAACTCCGCATAACTAGTCCCAGGTCCCGACAAAGTAGAAGAGTTGTAGGTTGAAGGTAAGTATAAAAATAGGCAAATTATGACGGTTGTTTGTATTAATGAATGCATTTGGTTGCACTCCGCTAGGCACGAGTTACATCAGCATCCAGGTATAACAATAAATGAACAAAATGGACTTGAGAATAGAGCAGAATCTAAAATAAGGATTTATCTAATCCAACCATTTTGGGATGATGCATAATTGATTGATAGACTGTCTACTGAGCCTTGGTAAAAATGTAATGACTAATATATTCATGGAAGTTAAAAGTGAAGATTCGACTTGAAATGCTTTGATAGGGGACATTTCTTTTATCATCTCATGAATTATGTGAGAAGAGTTTTTATTGCTGGAAGTGTGAAAAGAAAAGAAATCTGAGTGACGACTTGCCAGTCAAATAGTTTCACCATATTCTCTGTCAAATTCTAATCTGGTATGATAATCTTGGTAGTGTCCAATTAACTTCTAAACACTGGAATTTTTTTTTATTTTTATTTTTTTTTGGGGGGGGGAGGGAGGGGGACGGGGTTGCAGGAGTAAGGTAGTAGAGGAATTCTCCTAGTTTTGTGTGTCTTTTTCGGCGATCTCAATGTATTTCAGATTCTTTGGATTTCTAACATATGAGTCTGCCACTATTAACCATGAGTCTTTATGTGCAGGTTGTGGAGAACACAATTCGACCATGTTTGGTTGAACTCAGCGAGGACCCAGATGTTGATGTTAGGTTTTTCGCCAACCAAGCCCTACAAGCAACCAAGTGATAATGTCGTCTAGGTTAAAGGAAATTGAATAGTTCAAATGTAATTTTCTCCTTGTGTATTGTCAAGTGTGAACAAAGATGTACTAGAGCTTTTGTCGTCTTTAGATATCACATATCATTCTTGTCAAGCATATTTGGACATCGTCTAAGAAAAGTTACTTCAAGGTATGACAGCATTTTTGTTTCAACCCACCATAAAAGTAAATACAATAGAACTTGAGTACAAGGTTTTATGTTGTGTTGGTGGTTTCTCAAGGAAATTGCTCATGAATTTGAATTAGATTCTTCAATTGGAAATTCGATGTGGAAATTCCAACGAGGGCGGGGTAAACCAGACTCTACAAATTAAAACTTCAAATTAAACCACATTGACAATATTGTGCTCTTATGATGCTCCTGGTCTCCTCTTTTTTTTTTAATCTTCGGGAAGCTCGTCTCAGTTTAAACATTGTGGACATCTCTCGTATCTTCTTTATCTTGCTGATTATTCCTGTTTGTTTGAACCGTGCATATTGGGGTGATCGTTGCATCTTGGGGCTACTGATTTGCAGTTCTAGCAGGATGGAAATTTTTTGACACCTTCCTAAAGAATTATTAGGTATTGTGGAATCTGGAGAAAGAGCCACGAATATATTGATTGGAGTTGCTGAGCACCGACTTCACTGGGAAAATGACAAGGCCAACAGAGGTGTGTTGATAGATATGTTTTCCCTGACTTGCACACAAAGTTGACTGAAGGACATTAGCACCTCAATTTTTCTATTCGGCTTACACACATCTCAATTAGGATATATCTTTAACAATCCACTGACAATAGTACTAAGTAATTTTGTCACCAAGGTGTTATTATGTAAACCATTAGTAAGAAATCCCCTACTTTTTTTTGTTTCGATTAGAATTTAAATCATGATTTTTGTCCACTTCATTGACGCGCTCTTGGATGCTTACAATCTTCGCTAATTTTGCCACAAAGTTGATTGAAGTTTCAAGCACATTACCACGTCCTACTACCCCCCCTCCCCAAGCCCAAAAATGGAAGATAACATTATATCCACTTTCCTCTAATGGGCAGTCGTATTATTAACGCGGTTGATTAAATTGGAGAAATAGGATTACCTCTTTTACATGAATAACCTGCTTTTGAATGGTGTACAATTAGTGGGATAACAAAATAGACAGTGCAAACATTTTGTTAAGTGTTCAATTTTTGTACTAGGAATGGTCACGATTTTATTAACATTGCATCAAATAGAAGAAAAAATGAAGCTTGAAAGCGTGGTACAAAAAATTGGATATGCACATTATGACCATACCTACATCAGAAAGTAGAACAAATATATACAGTCTCTTCCCAAACATATAGATAGGAAGAATAACAGTGTGCGATGACTGTAGAAATGTTGTTATAGTGTTCTCTATCAAAAAAATGGAAGACTCGGAAGTTTCTCTGGCCGTTCACAATTTGATCTAATCCACCCAATCTTCTGGTTAACGTTGTCATACACGAACAACTGACCACGTAGTGAAATATCTGCAAGGGAGCACATGTAGTATTTTAATGGACTATTATGGATTTGAGCCATTTAAGAGTTATGATGGAAGCTTTTAATATATATACACATATATCAAAATCTAAGAAAAGCTCCAAGTCCTACTGACTAACAAGTTGCTCCTGAACATCTATTCAGCTTAAATAAGTATATAATGACATTCTGTCAATTTAGGAAACAATACCTCCAAGTATTATAGCAGAACCATCATGAACGTTGCTTCCATTAAGTATACCTAAGCACACATTTCCCTTTTCCTGCAGTACAACAGTTTTCCGTTGTTGGTTGAGAAAGGAAGCAAAAGAAGAGGGGGAGGGGACGACAAAGCACCAATGACCAAGAAAAGTAAGAGATTACTCACACTTAAAGTCAAATACCCTTCAGCAGTAATCAAGAGCTTAGTGGACACGATACGCCACTTGCTTCCGAATTGAAGGTTTAGAGGTTTGAAGAATTGTCCAACCTCTGCAATAGATCTGCATGCAAAATAACAAAAAGGAATAATTATACTAGCAAGGAGTCATCAGCTGGCTTGTAAATGTAACTCTGGCTTTAAGCAGAAATTATTTTCATTTAGAGCTGGCGTCAAAAGTTACATCACAAAGTCAAGCAAAAAGTTTCGTGCTGATTTGATGATCTCTCAATTGATATTATTTCCTGTATCTCTGTGCTAGCTCTAGAAGAAAAATTTCTCGAAAACACTAATAGTACCATAAAACTTCCGAATTTAACTGTCAACTCCTGCAACGGTGCAACCAATCATTAATTAACTTTATTGGTGTTCTACCTTACTGGAAATTTAGCTCGCCAGCAAATGGGTAATGTCGTATCTGATGTATCCTTGATAAGATCTTCACTGGAAATCTCTTCAAGCTGCAATCATCATGAAAAAAGGTGCAAATAGTTGGTGAATAATCATCAGAGAAGTTTGTGATCTTCTGAAGGAATGGATTGCTCAGTCTGACTAACCATGGACATTAAAGCTTTGTATGCCTGATCTGTAAAATATGTATAAGTGCTGCCACTGTCAAACACTACAGTACCTTGTCCATCTCTGCCTAATCGAAGCTCTTTGCCTCCATAATTCATTTTCATCAATTGTGCTTGATAAAGATTACTAAACATGAAAGGATGAGGGTTAATAAAGACCTGAGAATATACCATAAGTCAGGACACTGGGCCGAAGTAATCAGCACTTACAGAAACTGAAAAGAAGATAACTCAGACAAGTAAAAATGATATGGAAATATTTCTGTCATTCTTTTGTTTAGCTTTATAGTTTGGACATTTGTCAGCATCTCTTCTTAAGTAGCATCAGAGGATGACGAAAACCATCAACAGAGAAAGCAGTTTGCAACCTTCAAAGCTTATGTGAAGAAGAACCAGCCATATAAATTGGGGATCTTATTATAACCTAAAGAAAGCAAGAAATGGAACAAAAAAGGCAACTCAAAGAGACCTTAATTGTAAGCAAAGCCAAAGGAGGAGTAAATATACTAGTACTAAAAAGGAAACGGGGCAACCGCCAAAATACTATACTCACGGAAAAGGGGTATTCAGCATAGGGACCCATGACATCCGCCACTGTGGGACAAAGTCATTGCCTAAGAACAAGTAGCCCCCATTTGTATCAGTGCGAAGACAATGTCCAATAACATTGTTGATTAACCCATGACTCGCTAGCTGAGAAGGCAAACTGATTGGAGCTCTGCTAAGTCCAAGGATCCCATCAGTGCTTGCTAAAGTGTTGAGAAGTGTGCCTTGCTGATCATATGCACAGCTGACAAACACAAACCAAAACTTACAACCTTATAAAGTAGTATGGCCACAAAGTGAAGGAATGGATTAACATTTACCCGAAAACAACATTTGGCTTGGTTCCTGTCCCATTTGCAAGCACCAATTGAAGCTCATCCTTTGCAAGAACCCCAACAGAAGAGCTGCGGTCAGCGTATTCTATCTCATAATCACATTGATGGCAATTATCACAATACTTGGATCTCAGATTCTCTTGAACCTCAACACAATAGGGGTTTTTGAGAGGTATCATATTGACATTTCTGGGCTTGTACAATGGGTGGGCTCCCTGGGAAAGCTTTAAGTTAGAAACTAGTATAGGATCACAAGTTTGAAAATAAAGAGCAGACTTTCTAATTATGCTTGGGCAACTCAAGTGGTGGAGAAAGTGTGATTGGAGAGGCCCAGCACCTCATCCACCACTACCTGGGTGGTGCAATAATAAGTGCATAAGGCATGCCACACTAATCAACCCCTTTCAAAGGGCCCACAAGTAAGACATAGACAGATGATTTCTGAACAGGAGCACTTCACCGCAATGGGAGGACTAGACCCCAGAAAAAGGAAGGGCGAGCATAAGATGGGGACTCCAAGTTCAATGCCAATAACAGAACAACACACTTTTATCACATCATCATCCTTCATGATGAGTTTTGTTTCTGAACCAATAAAGACGACATCAACAAGAAGTATTAAACTACGAAAACATTAGACCATTTCTCACTTGAATTAGAATATCTTAAAACTTTGACCAAAACTCATCGGGTTATTTGGAGAAAGGACGTGTCGTCTTTAGAGCAATAACAATTTGCAGTGTGTCTGATTAATGCCATGGTACAAGGAACTACATGTCATTTATTAACTAAAAACATCTTTTTCAATCTTGTTTCCCACATCTCCCTATCAAATAGTAGTATTCATAGCTAGCACCTTCTGCTATGCTAGTGATAATAGTAGAACTAGAAGAAGAAGCTAGTAACAACAAAGCAAGGTCTAGGCATCACCTTAGCACAACTAGTGCATGGAGCATCACATTGGATCCACATCAAGTCACTTCCCGTATCAATATCAAGAAAATAAGGCTTAGGAGGATTCCCAACAAGCATATATGTGTAGTACAACCTATACAGGAAATAATGTTAAAATCAACTTTGTACTCAAGTTGAACAATTCATGACCCAATTGCACCTTATAGCAACAAATATATCACTTAGAGTGCACGGGAAATTTTAAAGATGAAGAGTACGGAGAATTATCAATCAAATAGGTTATTCAATTAGAGTTACCCGACATCCTGAGATTAAAATTCTAAAGGCACTTTGGAGAGTCAAGTTATCAATCCCGTTCTCCTTGGCAGGCAACAATTGAGCAAGTTGAAAATGGTTTAGACTTAGACTGAGAAGAAAATGTCACAATAGGATGATAAGGAAAATGTGGGAACCTCTCTCTCATGAATTTGAAAGAATAACTGGACAGCTTATATGATTGCTTTGTCAACTAATGAGATTCCTATCACCAGGTTCTACAAGTCCGAGTTCGACTACAATAATTTGACTTTGGTCATTATACAGATGCCCTGACATAATTCTGCCAGTAAAGGGTATTTAACTCTTTTAACTTGTTTACACGTAGAATACTGGCAACCAACTAAAAACAGTCAATATTTGTGAAAAGCCTCCAAATATGTAAAGGACCTTCATGGAACAGGCACCAAATAGTCAACGACTTCAGAAATGATCATGAAATCAAATATACAAAAGGAAATTCAGTTGGAAAATAGTTCAACCAAACGTACCCTTCCGAATGAATATTACCCCTAACAGGAAAATTAACAGAAGAGTCCAACTTAGTTGCAGCAGAAACAGACTTGACAATCTTTTCTTGATTCATGACCCGCTCCGTAACGATATCCGGTTTGAAATCCACAAACCTCCCAAGTTTGAATTCAACATCCGTTCTTGAATTCCAGGTACCACCACGCTTAGGATACAAAGGAAGAATAAACGAACTGATGGAACTACTACGATCGCGTTCCACATCACGTAATTCGAAAAGGGTCTCTTGGGTGAGTGAAGACCAGAAAGATAAGGCAATCAGAGAGATACCCAGAAGTCCAAGAACGATTTTTAGGCGGAAAAAGAACGATCTTTCTAAAGAAACATGAAGAAAGCCGGTATTTGGATCTTGGTGCGGAACTGAATTTTGTTCTTCTTGGTTATGCGGTTGGCTTTGATGTGGTGGTTCTCGTTGTTGCTGCTGATGTGGCGGTGAATCGGAGAGTGTAAATGCAGTTATGGTTTTGCCTAAAGAAGGGTTGTCAGGAGGTGGTAGTGTGATTATCACTACCCCTTGTAGTGGAGAAGAGTCTTTTGTCTCCTCCATTACTGTATTGCTCTGAATTGGCTGAAGATGAAGAAAAGTGTCCTTTAATTCTACCTGCTCCAGTCTGCTGCTGGAACGCGAAGTCAATGAAAATGAATAGAATAATGGATGATGACTGAAACAATTTGAAAATTGGAATATACCAAGCACTTTCTGGGAATGTTGTTGTTGTTTCTGGGAATGTGAGGCCACATGCCATTCAAAATCAAATCGAAATTCATAATCTAATTTCTTATTGATTTAGTAATTTTAGTAATAATTTTAGTTTTATTATTGAGTTGTTTTTTTAATATATTAATCGATAATCAGATAGTAAATTAATAAATTATATTTTTATCATTTGATATATAAAGTTCTTAAATCCGTACTTTTATTTTTGGGTAACTCAAACTCTCAATTATTCAACGATGTGTCACTGTCTACTTTTGAACAAGATGTAATTTGTCAATTCATGTGTATGATTTATTTGATTTGTCACATTTTAAAGTGATTTTCAATGATTTTTCTTTGTGTGTGACAAATCTTAACGATTAAACAGACAACGATCAATAATCAATAAAATAATAATCGATAAGCAATATATTAATGATTCTATAACGATTTAGCATGACTACAAACCGATAACCGATAAATTGAATAAAAACTTTAAAATTATACTAAACCAATCGATACTCAAACCTACTATTATACCCTCTTCGTCCCAAAGTAAGCATCCATACCAAAAATTAAGTCTATTAAAAAATTAATAATTATAATATATAATTTATTGAATTGCTATTCTTTAATAAACGCCTCTGGCAAATTGAACATTGTTGAAAAAATATAATTGTAAACATTAAAATTATATTAGATTTAAATCCGTAAATTAATTGGGACTATATTAAATTCAAGAAAATAGTTCAAATGATGTGGCAATTCAAATCAAATAAATGATCCACTAAAAGCACACCAATGTGTCAAAATTATGTGGCAATCCAAATCAAATTAAAGGAGCCACTAAAATCACACCACGTGTCAGAGTTATATGGCAATCTACGTCAAATTAAATGAGCCATTAGAATCATGCCATGTGCCAAAATTATGTGGTAATCGAAGTTAAATTAAATAAGCTACTAAAATCATGCCACATGTCGAAATTATGTGGCAATTTAAGTCAAATTAAATGAGTCACTAGAATAATACCACTTGTGACATGTTCTGACCAATTAAATTAAAGTTCTTCACCAAAAAATTTAATTGATCAGTTCAAACCAACCAATCAAATCATACCTTCATACCACTCCCTACAACTATAAATATGGGAGGACGGTGGGGGAAAAGAACAAGAAGCAAGAAGAGAGCTCATAGATCAAAGATCACAAATTTTCTACAAAGTTCAAGCAATCAAATTCAAGCTCAAGCTCAAGTTCAAGATCAAGAACGAAGGAAAATATCAAGAAGTTTGAGATCAAGTTACTTGTTCATATTTGTTATTCGTCATAACCATACAAGTGTTCGTGACGAACAATTCAAATCCAAATTTGAAGACGAAGATTCAAGATCAAGCTATTCAAGCCCTTGACTCTAAATCAAATTCAAGTTCAACATATTCCATATTATTTGAAGAATCAGAGGATTATTATAGAGATTGTAAGACGCACTACATTTTGAAATCAAATATTATACCTTGTTACTCCAATTTTTTGGTCTTGATTATTTATTTTTCTCGACTCAAAAATTTGTTGTTTACAACGGTATAAGGGCATAATTGAAAAATAATATAAATTTAAACACTATTAAAAAGATTGAGTATAAGGATATAGTTGAGAAAATATATATTTGCTAATTTTTATCTTGAGTTTCTAAGATAAAACTTTTTTTGAGATAAAAAAAAATTATATTTATTTTGAGGCGGAGGAAATATGTGTCTTTATAGTTGTTGACTTTTAGCCTAACATTATTCTTTATTTAGATCTATTTTGATCCATCAAATATAGTTTTGAGTATTTTCAATTTTTTAATATGTTGAATTGTAGTAACTTTGATCTAACTATCAGAATGAACATAAAATTAACGATGGCATAAAAAAACATTGCAAAAATTGACCGAAAAAATTTATTAACTTTCGAATTAATAGTACAATTGATTACTTGGTTGGTTTGATCCTAATTATTTTTTAATTAAATAAGCTCGAATATTTTTTGTGCTAAAAATTGAGAGAATAAATTGACCGAGCTCACTCAATTCTTCGATCATTTATTTTTAAAAAATTATCAGAGTTATGACCACAAAATGGATTGAGCTCTGTCAAGTTCTCAAAATATTTCTTAAATAAAATTGATCGAGCCTAGTTGATTATACTAAAAATATTTTTCGTGAAATATTTTAAACGACATTGCTCAGTCATTTTTTTATATTATATATTTTTTTGTGTAAAATAATTGTCCGATCTCAGCCTTTTTTTATGGAGCTTGATTGAATTCATTAACAATTTTTTTTAGATCAAATTGATCGAGTTGGGTAGTTCAAAAATTGATTTATCTTTTCAATCAATTTTTTCCCGTATTTTTTAATATTCATAATTAATTTTTAAATCTATTTGTTAGTTGAACCAAAAGTGTATCACTTTAGCAAATTTAAAAGATCAAATAATACTCAAAATTATATTTGAAGACCCAAACCAGTACAATATACTTCTTTATTTTCAATTCATTCGTCATACCTTTTATTTTAGTCCGATTAAAAAAAAATTAAATAACTTTTTTAATTTTAATTTTTCACATATAGTATATTTGATATATTACTCATCTTCCGGGAAGAACACTTTTTATCAAAAGAAAGAAAAAAAGATAATTATCATTTTCTGGTAATTATCTTTTAATTTTGTAATTATTCAATGTTTTAATTCCCAAAATTTTAATGTACGAAACAAAGGCTGTCAAAAGACCCGATGAGTGACCCGGACCTGTTTCTCCATCGAACTCCCGTCTCCCTTTCATCATATACCGCAACAGAATTAATTCTGAAGGAACCACAAAGTTCGAGATCTGTGACCATTTCGTAACATTTTCTTCGCATTGAGAGAGTGATAGAAAGATTGGAGTTTTTGTTTAGAGAAAAAGCTGAATCTGTGGTGGATCAGCAATGGATTCCCCGCGAGGAGGACCGGAGAGAGACAAGGCGAACTCAACTTCTTCTTCTACTCCCCTCGCTGCCATCGCCAGCTTCTGGAAAGGTATATTTCCGGCTGCAATTATCAAGTCCTAATCTTACTTCTTCTGCGAATTGCATATCTCCGGTTGTCTTTTTTTGCTGCTGATTATATCAAGAGTAATATTAGGAAATTTATCACTTCACTATGTCTCGAACGGAAGTTCGTTCGTTTCTAGTATTCGTTTGATTTAATCAGATTTTTAGGTTCCGGTTACTCATTTTCCCCTGCAATATACAAAATGAAATGTCTTAGGAAAAAGGAATAGTATGATCAAGTTATTAACACATGAATCTAGCAGTGTGGAGATTAGTTACTTTATGATTTCTCACTTTAGCATTTGAGAAGTCAATGCGAGGAACTTCATTTATGATCGCAACATAGTAAGTTAATACGATGACTAATAACATGCTCCATTTAACAGTATTCTCTTTGTGATATTTCACTTTAGTATTTGAAAGTGCCAATACGAGAACCATTGGGAGGTCTTTGATTAATGATTACAACCAGGACTGTTAGTTTCTGTGTACTAATTTATATAAAGAATAGTAATTCCTTCCTGCATCTGGTGGACAGTTTGGAAGGAAAGGAATGGACGGTGCTTTAAGGACAGATTTAACTCCATGCAGAAGATGGAGAATTGTTTGCAAACTTTCATTTTTGGTGTAAAGAAGGAAAGATAGATGATGTAATTCAGTTGGTAGATTTCCTAGGATCCTTGTAATTAGTTTGAGTTTCCTAGGCTCATTGTTGATAATTTTTTGGAGGTGGCTAGTATAGCCCTTAATGCTGAGGAATACAAATTACCAATTTTCAAAAAAATAAAAATAAAGTAGCATATAGTTTGAGATACAATACAAAAAGCAGACCACAAAACTTAACTAATTTCGTAATTACAGTAGTGTTACAGAAATACTTGAGCCTGAAATATGTTAGTTACTTCCATTGCCAATATGATCATAAACCTTTCAGCAAACTACTTGAATAAGGGAATATAATCAGTGGCCAGAAATTGGTAACAAGATGTAGTTGTAGGCATTTTTCTTTTTGGAATATCATATCTGAGCAAATTCTAATAAAATGAAAACTCTCCCAATCTTGTCAGACACTTAGTATCAGCGAACTAGTTGGCTCCTTTTCAGATATAGAAGCTTTAGAATGCAAGGAAACTGCATGGCTGTGTTCACAATGTCTTCATTTTGCTGGTTGGCTTTGCTAATATGTGTTTTGAAGTCCTGTTGGACTGATTGATCATGAGTAACACCTGTCTCTGATAGAATCCCTCACTGATTTATTCCTATTCAATTGACTAATTATCTAGATATTTTCCTTTTGGACAAGATGAAGTAAAACTGTGGGTATATGGAGAACACAGCTCAATCTACTTTACATGCTTCGTTATGAATTTTTACTTTTGACACATTTTTCATGAATTCTTGTTGAGTTAGTCCTTAGCCTAGAACATTGTTTAAAAAGCTTGGTTTGCGTATAATTTTATTCTTCCCGTGATATCTTTTGTCTTGTCTAAAAAAATCAATTTTTCTCACATTTAAAGTGTATATGATTTTTTTCCTTCCAGACTTTGATTTGGAGAAAGAAAGGAGTATACTAGATGAGCAAGGACTTAGGATAGCTGAAAATCAGGAGAACAGTCAGAAGAACCGACGAAAACTTGCAGAGAGCACGCGAGGTGCGAGATGCACCTTTCCTTCTGCTGCTGTTTAACAGTAATCGTAAATATTACTTTGACTTCTATTTAACATTTTGTTTAAGCTATATCTATCACCTGTTGACAGACTTTAAAAAAGCTTCAACTGAAGACAAGTTGAGCTTGTTCAACTCTTTGCTCAAGGGGTACCAAGAAGAGGTTGACAATCTTACCAAGAGAGCTAAGTATGGGGAAAATGCTTTCCTTAACATTTATCAAAAATTGTATGAGGCACCAGATCCTTATCCAGTCATTGCTTCAATTGCTGTAAGTTCTACTTTCGTCTTTCATATGATCACCTTTCTTACAGAGTTGTGGAGTAACTGCATTGGTGGCTGATGAATGGTTTCATCATGCATGTTAACTACTACTAGTGTAATTAGTTTTGAGTTAAGAATAATGGTGACTTCAAAGAAGATATGCAATTATCTACACCACATGAACTTTGGGATATGGTGTCAGATTGTGGTTTACATGGACTGGAAATGCTCAAGTCTGGCTGATTAACCGTAGAAAGCTTCACATTCAGATTATGTTGACATGACTTGTAAATTTTAAGGGAAAAGAGGTAGTGATTCAGTTTAAGAATAACGGTGACTTCAAAAAGCTGTATTCCACAATAAGATGGTCAGGGAAAGAGAGCAATTTCAGATGGTTCGGAGGTTCGCTCCATGTTATCATTTCTTTCTTAGGATTTTAACTATTGTGGCTCACACAGCCAAGTAGGAGTGTTTGCAATTTACATTTGCACTCACTGCAATTGCAATTTGTGAGGCAGATGAACCACCTGGAAGAAATATGCTCTTTCTCATAGGTTAACTTTGATATATCATGCATGATAGCTGCTTCCACCTAAAATCTTCATGGCATGTTGGTATCGAGGCTTATCCAGCCAGATATTGCACAATTGTAATATGCCAAGTAAAATGGAATTGGACAAGTAATAAAGAGTGGGAAAAAACTAGGTGTTTTTGAATATCTTGTACCTGATAAACTTGTTTCTTTGAATTTGTTATTGCTGACATAATGGAAGTGGATGTAAATGTCCATCTATAAACATACATGGAGCGGCAGCTATGGGTGGTTAAGGTTTTGAACGTGAAGATCACATTTCTGAATTACTTTCACCTCATATGTAAATATCCATCGAGAAACGTACATGGACTGTTGTATATTGGATAAGATCTTTCATGACTCATATGAAGCTTGTGACAAAATATCATCAGATATAAAAGGGGGTTGCGGGTTTATCTGATGAGAAACTATTTCAATATAAAGAATTTTCAAGATGGTGTTCCTTATATAAAAAAAAGGAATTTTCAGGATGTTGTGTTCAAAGCCTATATGTGAGGTTCCGCTAGAGCTCTGGAATTGGATTTCAACTCAAAAACATGTCTAGGATATTAAGTTTATCGTTTTCCTTTTACTTTTAAGTTCATTTTCCATATCTGATTGTTCATGTCACTTTACAGGAAAAGGATTCAAAACTATCAGAATTAGAGTCTGAGAACCGAAAAATGAAGGTTGAACTTGAAGAATTTCGCATGGAAGCAACTCATCTGAAAAATCAACAGGCGACAATAAGAAGACTTGAAGAGCGGTGCCGCCAGTTAGAGCAACAGGCTAGTATATATTTAATTCCATCTATATATCAGTGTGTGTGCACATCAAGTGTATTCCCTTTAAAGAATGATCTGAGAGAACTTTGTTGAATCTTCTGCTGTCCCACATCACTATTTCGGTGTTTAAATGTGATGTGTGAAATTGTTAGATTCTCTCTGTTTCAATACTCTGTAAAAGTCACATTAAAGGTCAGGTTGTACTACATGAGTGAAACCAGGGTGAGCAGAACCAATGCCAGCCCTGGCTCATACTGGATTTGGAAACAAAATGAAAAGATCAAGCTTGGTATTGCTGCAGGCATTACAATTTTCTAAACCACAAATGTTCACAAGGGAATGGAAAATTTCACCAGATCTGACAACTGAACATCCTTCTTTTCTGTTTCAAAATTCTAAAACAAATAGTCTTAAACCGTCATTGATATCAGAAGCTAGAGACTTCTAATAGTCTCAAGATATTTTTTCCCCTTAATTGACTTAGGAGCATTTGTCGAAGGTGTTTTAGTGGTGGTTGTGGCAGGTGGTGGTAGGGATAGAAGAAATAGCTGTGCAAACCAGCTTGAATTAGAAGGGAGACGGGTCTTCACAAAACTAAAAAGAGAGTTACTGATGATGGCAAGGCATAAAAAGAGGCTCATTTTGTGTGCCTTCTAGGTTTTGCGAATGCGTACTGATGTGCAACAGAGCTAAGCAGTTACTTTATTATATGTCACTACTGGACAAACACAGATGCCACTTTAGAATCTGACGAAGAGTTGGGTATTCATTTGCTTGAGCTTGGCTCATATTTTGGTTAAGCTTGACTCAAGCTTAAGCAAAAACTTAGCTATGTCAAGCTGGTGTAGCTCAGGAATTAGTTTCTCTTGTGGTCACCCCTTTGATAAGTGGTTTTTAACTTTGAGCCAATGATCAAATTCCTCATCCTGTCCATGCTTTCTTTTTCTTACAATTATTTCTGGGAAGGGTGGCGATGCATTTGAACTCTCATATGAGCTTCTCCAAGCACTCACTTATGGAGAAAAGTGCATTTTATGTTACGTTGGAAGTTTAAAACAGATTGTTGGCAGGTTCATTTGGTTTCTCCTCTAATGTTTCTTCTTTTGTGGTTTAGATGGAGGAAAAAGTCAAGGAAATTGTTGAAATCAAGCAACGCAGTTTGGCAGAAGAGAACCAGAAAACCCTTGAGGTTTTAAAAGAAAGGTATTTTACGTTCTATTGATTTAGAAAGGGTCAAATTGGTTAAACTAAAGTTTATTCCAGAATATTTTTGAGAAAGGTAGCAATTTTATATAAATTTTTGGGAAAAGGCACAAGTATCCCCCCCTAATTTTATTTTTTTTTTCAATTTTTTTTTAAAATAAATTATAACCAAATTTCCATTTACACACATCATCTTTGCAGGGGACCTATTAGGCTATTACCTCTCTGAATTACTTTAAAATGGAAGAAATACGCCCTTAGGTGTTGAGGTGGCATAGAGAGTGTGCGCACTCTCTTGGAGGCATGTGATAGGCGAAAAATAAGTCTAGTTAATATGGACACATGTCATCTTTTAGTTGGACACGCACAATTAATTAGTACACATAATTACTTAAAGTTAAAAGTTAAGTTGATATCTTTTTAATTATTTTCCTTTTTTCCTTTGTGAAATTGAGTCAAATTTTATTAGTTTTTCCTTTTCTTTAGAATTACAAATAATTTCTCTGATGAAAATTTCATTAGCAACAACTGGCAAAACAATCAAAAAACACCTTCAGATCCTTCATAAATCCATTTCCTCTTCACCCTTCTATCACCTTCTTCACAATCCACTGTAGAAAATCATCACAAAATCACTAAAACACCTTCGCCGTTTGATTCACACAGGCTAGATTTCCTTCTTTTCCGCTGCTGAACCCATTGCTGTCATTGCTAGTCTGCCGCCAGAAGTCAATATCACTCTGCATCAATGGTGGTGTGCGCCGATGATGTAGCTTCTCTCCTTAAGAAAAAAAGTGGGATAAAATATGAAAAAAAGTAAAAGAAAACTTAACAAATAAAGTAAAGAAAAACATGAAAGAAGAAAGGGGTCGTTTGAAATTTGTTTAACACCAGAAAGCAGCGGCTAGAAGAAACCAAACGAAACGAAAACAAAGAGAAAAAGAAAGAAAAAGAAAAACATAAAAATAAAATATACACTTGGTAGTCGCGTGTTTTTCAAAAAATATAAAAATGAAATATACACTTGGTAGTCGCGTGTTTTTCACTACTTTGACATAAAACTAATTATGACTTTTCAGGGGGTATTTATTGTGTTTTTAAAAAGTTCAGGAGGGTTATAGGTCCCCCGTAAAGATAACGTGTGTAATTAGAAATTCGGCTATAGTTCAAGGGGGTATTTTTGCTTTTTCCCTAATTATTTAGCACAAAAGGTGTGGCAAGGGCCATCTTTAGTTCTTTACAACTTACAAAATTCAACCAAAACCCCAGAAGTAAATCTTTGTTCCCTTTTTTTTTTTTGATAAGGAAAAGTAAATCTTTGTTCTACTTGCAAAGATGCTATAATGCGAAGCAGAGATTCTGTGTCACTTAAAAAAAATCCCCTTTTCACCAAAAATATACGACTCCTTCAAGACATCTTGAGTCCCTTCCCTTCCAAATAATCCACCATATGCACCCACATATGTTTTTCCACTATCTTTCCTGATTTACAACTCCTCCATTGAACTCCCAACAAGCTAGTAAGTCTCCAGATGTCTTTGCCTCTTAGGCATGATCCATTTTAAGCCTTTGATATCAAGAAACAAATTCCACAAAATCTGTCTCTGTCATTTTACAATGAACAAAAGAATGGTTATTTTTCTCTGATTCCTTCCCACAAAATAACATTTAGAACAAAGTTGCATCCCTCTTTATTCTAGAATATGTTTGTGGTGTAATATGTGTCCTGCTGGAATTGGCATATCATGATTTGCAGTGCTTCTTTTTGATGCAGGGAACAATTACTGCAGGATCAATTACGCCAAGCTCAAGAAAGTGTTTCTACCATGCAAAAGTTGCATGAACTTGCACAAAGCCAGTTGTTTGAAGTTCGTGCGCAATCAGGTGATATATTAATCTGGACTTATACTGTTGTTTGTTGATGTGTTATGTTTCTAGAGTAAGTCTGCAGCTTTAAATAAAAATTGCTAAAAACTTTTCTCTTTGCCTTTTCTTTAAACTTCTCATAAACATATTGATCTTCTTACTTGATTACTGTTGTGACTTCTTAACTCATATGATCTTCTAGACTTCTGTTCATGGAAACACTTTTTGCCCTTTTTATTTGTAATTTAGAGGAAGAGAGAGCCGCAAAGCAATCAGAATTCAATCTCCTAATGGATGAAGTTGAACGGGCTCAAGGTCGCCTTCTTAGTCTTGAAAGAGAAAAGGTAGGCGGATTAAATTAGCCTTTACCTTCCATTTTTTAAATATAGTCCTCACCTTCTGTATTCCCCAATGTCTCACTTTTAGCCTCCACGGAGAACGTTTTAGCTGTAGGTACTTTTTGGACACGGTTGTGCTCTAGGCTAAACCCCGTGCCAACCAAAAAGAGGATCTTAAACTTGGGATTTATATGGAAAAATGATTGTGGATTAAAAAGCTTGTTTAATGTATTAATAATCTTTAGCTTTGGCTTATGCAGGGATTGTTGCGCTCACAATTACAGACTGCACACGAAGATAATGATCACAAGAACAGGTGTCTTCTCTAGTTTGATAAGTTGATCTTATTCCAACTGACCTCTTAAGTATGTATATATGCACCTATACATCTTGTGATGGTCATCTGAGTTCATTCCTACTGACCAATGATCTCTAATAGTCAAGCTTGGACATCTTTAGCATTAAGTGGAGGCTGGGGAAAAAGATGTTCTTGGTTTGCCATATAGATTCCTTAGAAGTTTATACAAGATGTTAGTTAAGGAAAAAGAATCTTGTTTCACATAATTGAGTACAGTTATGCTCTTATTGAAAAGAAAAATAGAGTACTGTGATGCAGTTCAATCTGACGATCATGCCAAGCAGAAGGCAATGGAAGTGTGAGATTCTGTGTAGAGCAAATGAGCTTGTGATGGAGAGTAGCTAAATACTTCACTAGCTGAAAAGTCAAGTCCTATTGGAATATTTTTTCATAGTTGCATGCAGTATGATGACAATGACGTACTTCTATATTGTTCATCATGTATCTCTGTTATTCTTTTACCCTTTTGAAATCTGTCGTATATTGTTTGTGCATGGGTTTAGATATCTCGTCCAAGTCTAAACCATTTGCTTTCAGTGATAATTTGGATGCAGATAGTGCTCTTGAGAATTCTCTGTATGCCAAAGAGAAGATAATCTCTGAACTAAATGTGGAACTTCATAAGTTGGAGAACACCTTATCAAATGAGCGAGAAGAACACATTAATGAGATAAAGAAGTTGAATTCTCTGCTTAATGAAAAGGTATATTCTCTCAATATTCATCAACTGATAGCATAGAGGATGCACGAAAACATTCTCATACTCTCTTTAACCATATAGATACATCTTTGTTGTCATAATGATCTGTTAAATAGTACCCAAAGGGTGTAGCCTAGTGGTCAATGACTTGTATTGAGATCCATGAGGTCTCGGGTTCATATTCCAGTGGAGGCAAAAACAGTACATGATTTTTTTCTAACTGTCCAAGCCTTGGTGGACGGAGTTACCCGGTATCTGTACTAGTGGGAGGTAGCAAGTAGCCCGTAGAATTAGTCGAGGTGTGTGCAAGCTGGCTCGGCACCACGGCTATGAAAATAATAAAAAAATAATGATCTATTGAATGAAAGTGGAGACAGGTTTTTCTTGGTTAGATATTGGTATAACATGCTTATGCTTTCTTTCTTATGTGTGAGAATTTCATCCTTCGTTGATTTTACCTATCAAAAGGTATACTTGTGTTGTCTTTAACTAATGACTGTTGGACTACTTTCTTCTTGCCTTCAATTCCTTAAAAAAGGATATCTGCCGTACCAAAAGAATATGGAATGCCCCTTAATTAATATATCTTGTGTTGAAGTGTGTAACCATCTCATCTAAAAGCTTCACACACTTCAACATGGTACTAAAGCAGGCACAGGTCTAGGGGTCCAATCTCACCATCACCCATCATCAATAAAAATTTCCACGTGCTTAGGCCATGAAAAAAAATCAGGTCCATACGTGATGGGGCGTGTTGAAAATATAATTAAATAATAAACTGTGCTCTCTCTAATAGTTTAAACTTTTAGATGAGAGGGATACACTTCAACATCCCAAATTTTGTTTTCTCAAAAAATAGTACTCCTTACTGTTGTTTTATTCCCTCTATATCTATCAGTATGTTTATATTCACCAAAACGATATTTTTGTCAATAATCTAGAAGACAACAACTACATACCCAGTGAAATCCCACAAAGTGGGGTAATCTAGAATGCTCTGAAATATTTTTTCAACATTTCTTCTATCAAGTAATACTAACTTCCCTATGTAGTTATGCCTCAAGTTGAACTCAGAATTTCTAAGAGCCTTTATGCTGAGATTTATACTGGTGATACTTAAAATCTGGTGACATTTCTGGTTCAAGTCCATAATTTTGCAATCGACAATCTAGTTGTGTTCTTTGTTGGGATCCCTTCAAGGTCTTTCTTCCTTCTAATTTTTCTAGCTTATTTACATACCTCAGGAGGTTGCTCTTGAAGAACTAAATAAGGAGCTTCAAACACGGCCTACAAAAAAGCTGATAGATGATTTGCGGAAGAAAGTAAAGATCTTACAGGTATGTTCTCTCTCCCTGTGTGCTTATTCCTAGATTCAATGCTGGCCCTACAGTTATTTGTTAATCTTCTATTGTCTAACTTCTCGAAAATAGCAAAGAAAGCTTTAAAACTGATTTTGGAAGTTCTAAGATCCTCGGGTCCTTCCCCCTTTTTTCCTTTTCTGTATTATGCCAATTGCCTCCAATTAATCTGACTCCTTTTGCTTCTTCCCTCCCTTCTTCATGAGGTTCTTTTTTTTTTTGTCCCTCCATGATTCACAATGTATGTCAAGAGTGTTTCTGGTGTGTCTTCATTTAGTTCTTTTTTTGCTTTACGTAGGCTGTGGGTTATAATTCAATTGAAGCTGAAGATTGGGAAGTTGCTACCAGTGGGCAAGAGATGAGCAAACTTGAGTCATTACTTCTTGACAAGAATCGAAAAGTGGAGCATGAGCTAACACAATTGAAGGTAATTAGTAATTATTAGTTGTGTCATAATCAGGGGCGGACCTACCTTGTGCCGAGGGGGTTCATCCGAACCCCCTTCGGCGGAAAATTATACTATTTATACATGGTTAAAATAATTTTTTATGTATATAAAATAGATGTCGAACCCCCTTCGACTAGCTCATGTGTCTACTTATTTAGATTTTGAACCCCCTTATTTAAAATCCTGGGTCCGCCACTGGTCATAATTATATGTCTGTTGTCATTTATATTTCATGGAAAAAATCTGAAGGTACTCGGCTGATCGTTGATAAATAGAGTTGTGATTCAAATTCATCATATCAGAGAAGTTTTACAGAATATGCTCGAATAAATCCATTATTGCTATTATTTGTTATACCATTTCATGGCTTTCAGGTCCAACTTTCTGAGAGGACTTCTTTGCTGGAATCGGCCGAAGCAAAGGTTGTAGAGCTGACTGCCAAGGTTAATGAACAACAAAGGTTAATACAGAAGCTAGAGGATGATATTCTTAAGGTATGTTCAAAATCTCTCTCTCTTGTTTGCTGGAACATCTCTCTGCATGTAGTCATTATATGTTTTTGTAGTGTTATCTAGTGCATAAAATAGTTATATTTCTCTGATGGTAATTGAATATGAAGTGCCTGAAACAAGATAAATGTATATTTGAACTTGCCTAAGTAAAGTCTCTTTGCTTTTTTTGAAAAGGTGGATCTTATGGTGCAGTTTATTTCTAAATTAGTTTCACTTTAACTTTTTTCAGACTAGTTTTCTTGTTTCTAACACAGGGATATAGTTCTAAAGATAGAAAAAGTACTCGATTTGATGATTGGGATCTATCAGAGTCTAATGTAACAGAGCCTTTGGAGGTGAGTGCTCTTCCTTTCTTGCTTCCTTATGTTTCTGCCTCCTCCTTATAACAAGGTTGTTGATTTGGATTGTTGGAAGTGAGTCCTTGCTCCTGCATATTGCTGATCTTCCGTCAGAACATCTTTGCCCTTCATTGCTGAAGTTTCCAATCTTTCAAATATTGTAAGCGGTAGAAAATTACAGTTCCGCAGATGGTGCTTCTCCATGTTATCCTTCAGCCTAGGGAATTGTTACCATATCCCTGCCAGTGGAACAATTGAAAGAGGAAGCAATGATTTCATAAAATGCTGAATTTTGGATCAACATTTTTTATCTAACATTATCTGAAGTCTAACTTTTGTGATTGAACGAAATCACTTCTTTTCCATCATTCAAGGAGAGAGACTCACATATAAGTAGTTGGCAGACCTTCAGTCGTACAGATTCAATGGTAGTTGAGTGGATCACGACAAACCATGGTAAATTGCTGAAGATGGTAATAAAACCCTTTATGGGATTGCCATTACAACAGAGTACTCGAGCTAAATCACTTTTAAAAAAAGAATTATAACATGAGAGAATGACAAGGCAAACTACTAGAAGATCCGAAAGGAATAAAACAAAATTCGCTTACGTGGGATTTAGCTCAATATCAGTAGCTCATACAAATCATCAATATGTGGGTGTCGGCATATCTTTGCAGTGTACCTAAGAACGTGGGATGCCATAACTTGCCTATTTCTATTCATCATGTCTGCTAGTGTTAGAGCACATAGCCTCTTTTCTAATATATTGACAGTTGATATTTACATTAAGAAGTTAACTTCAAATTAAAGCATCCCCAACACATTGCTACAAAATGCAGGGATTCTGAGAAATATGGTTTCTGATAGAAATCTTAAAATTCGACAGTCCTTATCATTGCACCTGCTATGTCTTGTGGATAGACTCCTTTGTGGATTTTTTTTTTTTTTTTTTTAGGATAAAGATAACCACTTGTGTTAATAGTAAAACTCAACACCAAAAAGATGTTGAGATGAGAACTTGACAAATCAAAAAAGTACAGAATCCTACACAAAACTATACACTTACAATTTGCCAATTAAATCTACCAATTCTCCTATGTCCCCCCACCTGTTTTGTTTACACCAAAAAAAAAAAAAAGACAGACAATTCATCCTAATTTTCTGGATGGTGTTGCTAGTGTCTTCAATTCATCCTAGACTCCTTTGTGGAGTTAGGCAATAACTCTCCTATTTTGGGGCAAAATTTGATTTTGCTCCAACAGATTTTGCATAATATTTAATAAATTTTTAAAATTATCCCAAAAACTTTAATGATTGGGAGGTTAATTGTATTAATTCCCTATTGGCCAACGGCATTAAGTGTTGACAGAATTCTGGATTCCCTAATCTGGATAGGCCAAAATATCACTCTTACACAGTGAAATCTCATTACTCAATATGATGGAATGCAGAAGCAATATCATCTGTTTCTGAGGGGGAAGCTATATGAAAAACTTGCTCCTTCAGCAAGTTTCTTTCTTTGGCTGGTCAGCAACCTTGGGAGAGACTCTACCCTGGAAAGAGTTCAGAAAGAGGCATGAATTTATGAAAAGAGACAAATGGAAAAGATGCTTTGTGTGCTATGAGAAGGAAGAAACTACAAATCACCTCATTCTATACGTGAATGGCTTTTAAGTTATGGACCAAGTTCCTAAACCTTATAGGATTATGCTGGACTATGCTTTGTAGCATAGTTGATTCTTCTGTTCACTGGACACAGTATGGAATGAGAGGAAGATTTTCTGAAAATAAGGAAACAACTGCTCATATTCGGAAATCTCTGTTTTTGGAGCATATAGCATGATGTAACTTGTGCAGAAGAGTTTCCTGTGTTTTGAGCTCCTTAGTGCTGTGATGGTAAATTTGTCGGAAAAGATGTATAATGAATATTTCCGTTGGGGTAAAATTCTTTTTATCAGTACATGATGACTTTTTTTAAAAGGAAATAAAAAGAAACTGTTCCATCATCTCAGAAGTCTCCTGGTGTAGAAGGTAAGTCATGGAATAACTGCTCTAAACCATTAATGGTGCTTGTTTTAACAAATAATATTGGTTAGGAAAGCATATTGGATACAGATAATTTAGACTGAAATACAAGTGCTCAAATATACTAGCTTTTTGGTTTGAAAAATGTGTATGAAGGGAGTGCTCTGATAGATTTTGTAATTCACTTCTAGAATAGTCTGCACTTAATGATAGATTTGTAGTCATAAGCACGGTCTTGGTGTTGGGACTAGATTTTATCAATAATTTCTTTTATAAACCTTCCCCCCCCCCCCCCCCTCTCTCCCCCAGAGTTTAAAAAAAAAAAGGAATAACAGATTTAATAGATTAGACCAGCATCTGTTGATAAGTAATCATTGCATTTTGTATTGACTTTTCAGTAGATCAGTGCATCCAGTTAGTATATTTGAAGTTCCAGAAACATTTTCGTATCTCCTGTGATCTTTTTGAATGTGAGTTTTCTAATGGGAGATATCCTTTGAAATAGAATGAAGAGCAGAGGCATGTTTCCTCAGACCAAGATCAAAGCTCGATGCTTAAGGTGATCTGCAACCAAAGAGACCGTTTCCGTACCCGTTTGCGGGAGACTGAAGAGGTTTATCCATTGAACTGTTTGAAATGGTTTCTCTATATTTCTGCCTACCCTCAGTTAGACTTAGACCTTATTTTGCACGTCATTTTACTGACAAGAGTACACGATTCTTGAATTGTTGATCTCTCTAGGAAATCAGACAGCTGAAGGAGAAGATAGGATCACTGACCTCAGAACTTGATAAAACAAAAGCAGATAATGTCAAACTTTATGGGAAGATCCGTTATGTTCAGGATTATAATTCTGAAAGAGTGATTTCAAGAGGATCAAAAAAGGTTGGTCTATCATGCTCAGTTGTTGATTAAATATTTGCTCACTTTTTATTTGTTCTCAAACACCACCCTCTGGCTCTCAGTATGTAGAAGATTTAGAAGGTGGTTTCAACTCTGACGTGGAATCCAAATACAAGAAGATGTATGAGGATGATATAAATCCATTTGCGGCGTTCTCGAAGAAGGTTTTAGCTCCTTTGGCACATCCTTAATTAAATTTCTTCTTAGTCGTTTACTTCGACAATGGGATTAGATATCGACATATGCTTCTCCGCGGTTCTTCCAGGCTATTCCGGCCTTCAAAATTTCTATTTCAGAATCATTAAATGTGCTAAGAGGAAAAGCTATGCATGTTCTTTTTACTACCTTAAACTCGAAAATTTTACAGACATCTAACTTCAGTCTAAATTATTTCAATATGTTTTCATCTCCCTTTGTTTTCCCTATATTTTCATTTTTAATCTGGATCGATAGCTTTCCCCTGTTGTTTTCTGTGTTACTTTTGTTTTGATTTCTGAATATGTACACAGGCCTGCCCGTGTCTATTGATATTGTTAGATGTCGTGGATCCTCATTTTACCAAATCTTTTTGCCCCCTGCAACAGGAAAGAGATCAAAGATACAAGGAATTAGGTTTGAGAGACAAGATTACTCTCAGTAGTGGCCGTTTTCTTCTTGGTAACAAGTAAGCTTCATTATCATGGTTTCTTTTTCAACTTGACATTATTTATCTATTCAGGCTGGAATTGTGTTACTTCTGTTCCATGATAATTCAAGACTAATCTCACTGATGCAATGCTTTGTCTAGTCATCTTTATTTCCTTTAGCAATCATGCTGATCATCAACTTGTTCTATGAATAGCTTGTTTTGCTGAGGATTAGAGGAATTTCGTGACTTACGTGCAAGGCCATCTTTAGTCCCTTTTCACATAGGTCCATACATCGTATGTAGAAACTTAGCTACTGTTACTTAATAGCTAGTACAAGGAAAAAGAAGAAGAGAATTTACTGCTTAAAACAATGATATCAGACGGATGTACCAGCTTTGATCTTGGTTCTTAATCTGGACCTCTTAACACCTTAGAAATTGCATTTCTGTATCTGATTAAACCAATGAATAACATAAAGTGTAGTGCTAATTAAGCCTGGAGATGAAGACAGTCAAATTGCATTTTCTTTGATAGAGATGATCAAACTATATCTCAACTGAGGTAGATAGGATGGTTTCATCTGTTTAGATCTTGTGTTTCTTGCAGTTAATTGTTTCTCTGCATAGATTCATGAGTTGTGAGCATATTTTCTATTATTTCTTTCTGCCATATCCTTAATAGCAAGTTGGTTACACCTACAACCGAAATGGAAACCGAGCGTTTTCTGGTTCAAAAATGCCGAATCTCATCTGAATCGTCATTTAGCCCCATGCATTTCACGTCTTTAAAACATCAGCTAGTTCCAGTGTGCTGCGATCAGTAGATATTGCGATAAATATTTTCATTGTAGATGCTGCTTTTTGTCCAGCACAGTAGGATTAAGCATTTGAAGTGTCTTGCTTATAAAAAACTATAAGTGAGGGGGTCCTCAGGTTTAGCAGAAATATGATGTACAATATATACCTTGAAATAACAATTACTCCTTAAAACCAAAATTTATATGAGCCTGTCAACTACTCTTTTGATTGGCCGTCTTGAACTTCGTTCCCTTCATGGGTTTTAAAACTGCTATGACCAATATTTTCTATACTTGAAATGTCATATGGTCTTCAATCAATCCCACTATATGAAATAAACTGAAGTGATACTTGATGTTGCAGATATGCTCGGACATTTGTATTCTTCTACACCATTGGATTGCACATTTTAGTATTCACCTGCCTATACAGGATGTCGGCATTGAGCTACCTCAGGTACAATCTCTCATAAAGCCCCCTCCCCCTCCATCTGAAGTGAATTTATGTTGTACCGGTGATCTAGTTGACAATATATGAGATGGTTGTTTACTAGCTTGAGTGAATTTTCTGCAGCCATGGCGAAGAATCTATTGTCGCTGATAAGAATCTCAATCTTCCTCATGCACTATAGACTCCTTCATTGTCTAAGATTTTGCTAATCACAAGGGAACAACTAAACTCTCCATATGATGTAAATAGTTGGAAAAAAATGCATTGGTTGTTTCAATTATTTGATAGTGCGAAGAAAATGATAAAAACTATATTTACCACAGGGTTTCTTTCCTTATTTTTACTATTTTGCCCCTTGCTCCGCTGGTGGGTATCCCAGTTTATGTGCAATATACAATTGAAAGAGTAATGAGAAGTCTGAGATATAGACATTTTCTTTGAATTTCAAGAAGTCTGACATACTTGTTTCTCATTTCCTCTTTCTCTGTATTTATCTTATTATTATTTCAATCCCATCGCGAATGTTCATCTTTATTTCCATTATGTGTTTCATGTTATAGAGAAGTCAGTTTAAAATAACAGATACTCCAATTGCGATATCAAGCAAGTCGATTTTTTTTTGCATTTCCGCATTCCATTCTAGTAGAATACTTCCTTAGAGCTTATATTTTTAAGCCTGATATTAAATTGAAATAATAGTTATATTTTTGGGTTCAACTCACAAAATTAGTAACTTGTCAAAAGGATTCTATAAAATTACTTATTTGTAAACTTACGGTTTCTGAAAACCGTCCGTATTTTTTGACATAAGCAAGCTCCCCCATGTTTAAATTTCGTGATCTTTAAGTCTTAATATTCGTCAATCATCCTTTATTTGGAAGCTGAAAATTAGAGAACAAAACTGAATGTTAACAAATGAATAACTACAAATGCTTGTATAGTTAAAACATGAGCTTTCTTTTGTTTAGCTTCGACTATAAAGTCGATCTCAATTATTTAAATAAACTCTTATTGATAAATAGATTTTAGAATGCTAATTATTATTATTGAAGAAACATGTGGATATTAAGCTTAAAACTGATTTCTGGGGTAAGAACTAAATATAGATCCTGAAATAATGAGATTGATCTAATTTAATTTTTCCTCTTAAAACATATCTATAATCCAAAGCCAAAAGTAATTCAAGCCTTCGTTAAGTAATTTTTTTTTTTTGGACAATTTCAAATATATACCATAAATTAATTAATTTACAACAAAATAGTCATGCTTTATTTACATAAAAAAAAAATAGCCAAAATCATAGGAAATACACAGTAACTATACAATATAGCTTGTCAAAAGTCATAGAAAGTATACACTGACTATATAATATAGATTACTTATACATGAGTTATACATTATGATACACTCAAAAACTGAATATAACTTGACTATATATGAAATATACATTGATTATACATGTCTATACAGCGAATGACCATTTTTTTGGTAATTAATTTGACTGAATGGCCATGTACTATAATTATCCCATTTTTCCCCCTAGAAGAATGAGCAACAACAACAACATACCCAGTGAATTTTACAAAATGAGATACGGAAAAGATAGAGTGGACGTTGATCTTTAACCCAGTGTTGAGAGACTGTCTCTCTGAAAGTATCAATGAAAGCAGATATGTTCAGGCATTTAGCTCTCTCCTAATCTGAAGTTTATTCAATCATGACTACCTTTGAAGAAAAGACCTAATTAGTCTTTGAGTCATCCGAATAAAATTCATGCAGATAATGCTCTTGATATGCCTTCAATAAGTTATTAACATAAGAGTTTACTATTTTGCTCTATTACGGTTTCTGAAATAAGGTCTAGTATCAACAGAACTGCTTTAACTTCACGAGTATAATAATTGTCATTTTCAATATTGAGGATTTTGAAAATGTAGAAGTTATATAGAGTTTTGGTGTTGTTGTATGAAGGATATAATTCTTTAACAGCAGTATCGACAAGCAGGTAGTTGTCGTATAGTGGTAAGTAAAGTTCATCACAGTATCACACCATTCAGATGATAAGAACATTATCGAACACCAAATATTTTATTGGATCAGTTCTTTGTCTCTTTTCCTTTTTTAGTATAAAGTCTTTTTTAATTTAATGCAGCTATAAATTGACAATACTACTAACATTTATCACGACTAAATCCAACAAGGTTATTAGTCAGGTCATAACTGACACGCGTCCCCTGCTGCTGAACATTCCCGATTATCGACAGTGATTCATCCGTCGGAGCAAACGCTAAGCAATACTTCCCCGACGAGTCTATCGGAACCAGAGTATTCTGTGCATGCAACGGCAGCGTTTTACCACCAGAAAAATGAAACGCCACCGTCGGAACACTCGCCCTTCTCATAGACGACAGATCAAAGCATGTATCAAACAACTCGAATCTATCAGATGACGGCAAATTCTGAGCATATTTCACGAATGTGTCACGTAAAGCATCGTAAACTCTGCTCTGCAAACGAGTCACCGCTGTTCCAGAATCCACGATAATTCCTCCCCTCCCATTATCGTCCACCTGAAAAATACTCGCCGGAACCTGTAACATCTCGCCGCCGACGCTGATTCCTTCGAGACCGATGTAGAAAAAAGTGTCTCTCTTCGAGTTACGTAGCAATGGTGCAAACACCGAGTCATTTGGTCCGGCGGAATTGAACTCCAACGTCGATGAAGAATCAGAATCACTGTCTACCAGGCAGTAGGAAAACGACGTCGCTTTTACTTGAGATGGAAGAGATAATGAGCCGCCGCCGAGACCTAACAACCCAGCTGACCCGGTAAATAGCCCTTCATTATCATGGCCACAGCCTATAACAACATTAGAGAACGATCCAGAGTTACCAAACGACACCGTTTCAGTTGCTAATTCTCCTTCTGTGTACGACCCATCTCCATAGGAGACTTGATACATACACGTATCGACATAACAACTCGAGGCATCAAGTGCCGAGCACTCCGGTGAGTCGCAAGAAACCGGATTGTATGTGGAGGAATCAGACGGGTTGAAAATCGGATCCGTTTGTTGGTAACATTCGGAACAGGGTTCACATTGAAGCCAATTGATATCGCTGCCAGTATCAATAGCCATGTAAAATTCCTTGGCAGGTTCTCCAACTCCTAGACGAGCAAAATACTCGCCACTGCCTTCACTTGATCCAGATGTAACAGGGGTCTGAAATTCTTCAGGTCCCGACATGGTTCGAACCGATTTGAGATCAGAATAAGTAAAATTAGTGGGAGAAAGTTGAAGCATAGCAGTGAGTGAGGAAACTCGGGCCGTGTCACGAGCTAGTCGGGAGAGAGTAAGAGATGTATAGTCTCTGTGTTGGGGTTTCACAAGAGAAGAACGAGGATAGATTGATACAGAGAATGCAGAGGAAGACGACGAAGAATAAAGAGGTTGCTGTTGTTGTTTTATTGCTTCTTGTTGTTGGAGAGATTTCAAATTGGGAGAGAGAACTTGAAGGGTGTTTTGAATGGATTTTGAGACATCGAGGATTTGGGAATGTGGAAGTGAAGAAACTAGTGAGCGACATAGAGAACAAGGAAGGAAAGAAACAAAGACGATGATCGTGAGAATAAAGAAGGAAATTAAATTAGAAAGTGATATGGCCATTGTTGTTAAGTGTAAAGAGAAACGATGAATGGAAAAATTGAAGATGGGAGTGGATATAAATAGCAGGAGGAGGAGAAGGAAAAGGCGAAAGGTGAGAAAACAGAGAAAGAGAAGGAGATCACCTATAAAGTTTGAATAACAAACAATGCATTAATGGAGGGAAACAAGCTTTCATACATAGCACTCACCAGTAAACAACTTACTTGCGATAACTATTTATTCTATTCATCAATTCTCTTTTACTTAGTCCAATTTGTATTTTACAATCCCTTTAAAAAGATATCAATAAATATTTATTTTATTCAATTATCCTTATTAGTAGTAGTTTGATTGTTTGTAATAGCCAGTAATGATTACTTAATGACAAGGGTAAATTATCCTATTTATTAGATGTTTTTTTGAGAATAAAACAGTATTAAAAAATAACTATTTTTTAATTAAAAAATTGTTAAGTGAAAGGAAACAGAGGGAGTTGTTGATACCAGTGGTTTTTCCCCTTGGTATCATTATCAGTATTTCTCTAGTTATCACTCATCTGTGTAAATTCTTTTATCCATATTGGTGTGAAAATATTAATATCTAATTAGATTTATTAAGAATAAATACAGATAAGTGTATATTATTAACATTTGTTTGTAAGGGGGAAAAATGATGAATACTCTTTTAAAGCTGGTCAAAATTACACCAAATAATTATATCTGAAATCATCTGCTCTAAATATTGAGGAAAGAATTGACATTCTGGTCTTGATCTTTCTTCATTCTTTATTATTTTGACAAAGGAACAAAATGCTAAAACAAATTTTAATTCTTTGCTTTGACACCCGTTATATTCAGTACTCCACTTTCTTTAAAATTAGTTTCTTATTAGTATATTAAAAAGAACGGTAGGTTCATATATTTATCCTAATAAGAAATATTTTTAGTCACATAAATCTAATGGCGTATTTAAAATTATAAATTTTAAAAGCTTTTAGTCACAAAAATATTATGATATATTTAAGAAAATAAATTTTAAATTTTCACTTTTCTTCAATGTTTATTTGGTCTGGCTCTATCAATGCTTCATTACAAGATAATCTATCAATTTCCTACCTAATTTTCAACAAGGAATATCTGATTTAATGCCCCCGATGACCTTTTCCTGTCATTGTCACAGACAGACATTTTCTTCTAGCATTTAATTGCATTATTAAATAATCCATAAATTTTTTGTTCTCCTTTTACTTTTCCTATCTTCTTTCTCGTCCACTATCTTTTCATTTTAAAAAAAGCATTTCTTGAGTTTAAGAAAAGATACCTTTTTTTCCTCCCCTGTGTTTACTCTTCGTTCAACACATGCCTCCTTTATCTAGATTTGTTGTATTCGAGCTGAGGATTTTTACGAAACAGACTTTTTACTGAGGTAATGGAAAGATCTATGCATATATTTTCTTCTTCATACCTCATCAAACCTCACTTGTGGAATTTCACTTAGGTATGTTGAAGGTTAGTTATTGAAAAAAAGGACTTCAGACATAGAGTACTATATAATTCTTTGGTTAGTTGCAAAATTAATTGCAAGCCTATTTATGGTATTGTTGGATAGTTTAGAGCAATAAAGTTGAGCTGCACTTGATTAAATACCGGAGTAACAGTTCCAGGTGCAAGAAAGACTTAACTACACTAGAAAACTGACATATTTTTTTTCGTAAGTGTTTATTTATCCATTTATTTAACTACCAGTCCAATATATCTCCACTGGTGCTCTCTCTGTAAATATTGCAGAGAGGGGTTGGTTTCCAAGTTCTCAGTTATGCTTAATTTTTTGTGCAAATAAGAACGGAGAAAAAAGGGGAATTTCAAAGTCTCGACATTAAATTGAATATATCACCGTTTTGCACACTCCTAAGCTGGCATTTCAAAGGCTCTCTCTTCCTCTCTGCTCCACAATACTGAATTTTGGGCTGTCGTGTTTGTAGGTCTTCTCTAACTGTTCCTATAATTCATGCTTATAATATGGACATTAACATTGTGTAGAACAAACAGGGAAGGTTTTGACCATTTCTCGTTTTGCCTTTGGTGTTTTGGGGGAAAGGAAGGTTGTATAGTCGTTTGCGAAGGAGCAATTAAATAGAGTACTGCCCAAGTTAGTCTGT
Organism: Solanum dulcamara; assembly: GCF_947179165.1. NCBI lineage: Eukaryota > Viridiplantae > Streptophyta > Magnoliopsida > Solanales > Solanaceae > Solanum > Solanum dulcamara. Next base: position 70,619,905 of record NC_077244.1, read on the forward strand.
TAGAAGATCATAACATAACGTTTACTATAAACACAGGATGCATACAAAAATATACAGAGGATCATGTTCACCGTAAGGATTTAAATGAAACTTCAAAACTTGGCATACGTTATATCCACAAAACCAACAGTATCATTTTCCCACCCCAGGCTTCACAGAGTAGAAGATAGTTCTAATCTGAAGAACTAAAGAATTGCTGAAGCCACTGACTGTCAACTGCATTCTTCTCAAGGTCGGTCTTCATTTTGCTCAACTCTTGCAAGGCCTGCTTTAAATCCATCTTATCCAGTGGCAACTGAGTAAAATCCCGTAAGAATTGACGAGCTCGGGCAGTACCTCTAGACACGTCATGTGGGTCAAATTCCCTCTTCCGCTTTGAGACTGCCTGGAAGAACAAAGACAAATTTATACATTCACAATAACAAAAAACTTGAGGGTAGTACTCTCGAATGTTATTTGAGCTGAAATCTGGTTTACATGTCCCCTGCCTCAAAGAAGACATGGGAAGCCAATATCAAGTAGGGTCAAAACAACGGGAAAACAAAGTTACATGTGATAGTGCCACTATTGTTTTCCAAGAGGACACTACAGCATGCAAGTGCATAAGTGCACCCTAATACACACAGAAAAGCAATAAGCAACAGAGCAGAGCAAGATGTCATAAGAAGTTTTACTATATGACACCATTGATCATTCAAAAGCATCAAATGAGATCTGAAAGATTAACCAAAAGCTTAAATAACAGAATGACCATTTTTACATTATCACCTATAGCTAGACCCATTTAGCAATCTTGCATATGATTTTGAAACAAAGGAGATTTGAGAATGCCTCTACACAGGGTTGCCAACAGCCAAACATGATCCTAAATTTAAAACGAAAGGACGCAAAAGTATTATGATATTTGTGATGAGCATAGGGAAGTAACCAAAGGAAATACCTCTTTACAGTCATTTGGCATCATAGCATTAGGAGAGAAATCCTCCAACTCAGATGCCTTTTCTCTGGCCAGGGCCACAACACTTCGTGGAAAATTGGCAAACTCTGCAACGTGAATACCAAAACTTTGATCACAAGCACCAGGTTGAACCTGGAAGGGTACAACGATTAGATGCTGAGCAACTGCTCAAATTCTAAAAAGCGCATGAAACTAGTTTTTCAGTCCATGTTTACAGGAGTTCAACAATAGAACTTGTGAAATCAACTACTTCAAGTGACGTTTTGACTGTTTGGTGCGGTCACCAAATAAACTTCAGATTGCATGTGCAGCCATAACTCAGATATAAAACAGATTCTGACATAAATAGGGTACCGAGATATACAAAGCAATTGATGGAAAGTGCTCACTGATCACCATAAGCTGAATTCAATGAGCTATTAAGCAATGTTGTGAAACCACATGTTTATAAAACGTAACAAGTGCGCTCTTTTTATCTTTTTTCTGATCAGTGAGTAAGATCTTTCTGATATCCATATTAGCTGCCACTCCACTTATGTGACACAAAAGTTCCCTTACATATATTAAAACCATCCTAAATAAAGATCAAACTTTCTCAAACCTGGCAGTTACAAGTTAATCAGGAAAGAAACTTTTTTCTTAATTAAATTTATCTGGAAATAAGCTACTCATAGCACTTCAAAATTACTGGGACAAGACGAGAATGAGTCAGAAGTAGCCAGAAAGAGAGGAAGATAAACATACCTTGTAAAGCATAGTTAGCTTGCGACTAGAAGAGTCAATGTGAGCACTGACATGAAAATTTGCCACACCAGCAATTTGCTTATGCCCATTCTTTCCATTCTCATTGGCCAATGCAGTCAGCTCATGAAAGTGAGTTGCAAACAATGTTGGTGCTTTAATTTCTTCAACAATGTGCTCACAAATAGCCCAAGCTAAACCTAATAATGTGAATAAAATACAGGAAACGGTTATGAAGTAGTGGCGAAACAACCTGATGACTTAACAAAGTTGCCAAGGAAATAACCCTAGTTCAGCAATGTTCACGCTCGGAAAAAGAACCCCCAAAAGGAGAAAAGGACAAACATTATTCAGTGCCTGTGAATATTTCATGATGCAAATAAGGAGGGGTTTAGATTAGATATGGTTCCAAGTTGATTGTATAATATTTGAAACCCTAATCTCCTACAGTGGACAAAATGGGAGAGAACTAACAATATTGATTGAAAGGCTTTGATCAACAATTTTTATCACCACTTGGGTCAACATTTGCCTAGCCCAGTTTTCCTTCATTAAGCTCAAGTAGTTTGCCAAGACACTGAGTTAAATCTTTTTTACAAGCCTGTGTGGGCCTAGGTTATGGAAGAATAGGTCAGGAAAATTATCATCATGCTTTATCATTAATTTTATTGAATCTCGTTGCTAGTATAGAATAAAATAGTTAATTCATACGCCATGAAATGATACAATAAGCATGCCAACCGAAATAAACCCATTCTATTTCATTTTGAAAGATAGAAAGGTAATCTTATATCTAATATAAATTGTGAGTTGAATGCCTTAATGGTCACACAACTTGTAGTAATGGTGAGTTGAATGCCTTAAAGGTCACACAACTTGTAGTAATTGGCCACCAAAGTCATTCAACTTTGCCTAGTAAGCTATTGATTTTAATTTAAATACGGGTTGGGTCCTAAATAAATCTGCATAGTGATTTTCATTTTTAAAATACTTTTTCCTAAAAATTAAGAGCTTCCATGTCATTAAATAGGTACTGAAAATTGTATTTCTCGCTAAAATGACCATGGAAGCTAACTAGGCAAAGTTGGATGACTTTAGAAGATAAAACCAAGTAGAGTGACTTTGGTGGCCAATTACTATAAGTTGAGTGACCATTCAAGCACTCAACTCTATAAATGGCAGACTCATGTGAGAGGCAGCATGGAATGGTTCATTACCAGGAACATGGGAAAGAAACATAGTTATGAAGCCACTTTCAGAGCAAAACTCGCTTGCAGAACCAGAGACTGAAATTAATCATATATGAAGAAAAACAGAACGGCATGAACCCCAAAGAATAAAAATGAAGGCGAACACATGAGGTCTTCATTGCTCATCAGCTCATGCCTTCAATTTTTTTGCATTATCAAATCTCTGAGCCTTTACAAACATACCTTGCAGAAACACATATACTAGAATAAGGTAAAACTCCGGCACTTGGCCCCATTGGAGTTTGATTCCTACTTAGTTTAGATGTTTGCAAGACAATAAAGAGCAGAGCCATATTCCTTCAAGAGTTTATGACAATTGGCAGTTAATTTCATGTTATACTCTCTCCACAACCAGTAAATGTCAAATTTCCAATAAGTAGTCTCTCCAATGTAATCCTACTATTTCAAATGTTTGCCTGCATTGCCTTTGCTAACACGCACGGTGCATCAGGTAGCCCAAAATCACATTTTAGTATAACTCACTTTAAACTTCATTAAATCACCAAATTATAGATTTCTCGCAGAAAGATTATCAGTAATCCCATTATTCCATGACAAGAATATTTACCAGAAAGCATATATGGAGATGACACATACAATGGTTTTTACTCTGCTTGTGTTTTCTTTCCTACATGGAAAATGATGTTTGGGCAAACAATCTCATACCAATCAAATTAAAGTGGAAGCTTTACATAGGTTACATGATAGGTCCTGCACATCTATATCATGTAATGATGCAATACAAGAGAGCAAACCAAGTCGAGTAAATACAAGTGTTGAAATTTTAAGAAATGATGTTTATATAAATTCACAAATCAGAAACTCACCAAAGCCATCATAAGTCGACGTCCCACGGCCCAACTCATCAATTATAATCAATGATCTATTAGTAGCTCCTTTCAAGATTGATGCAGTCTCAAGCATCTCTTGCATAAAAGTAGAAACCCCCTTCAGCTGATTCAAAGAGGAAGAAGGAAAAACACAAGCCTCTTAGTTCCTTTAGTTATTAAGGAAACCAACAAAACAAAATAGTGACAACTAATAAATAAAAGAACATCATATAAAAGAATACAATTAATTTTGGGCAAATGGCAGATTATGAATTACTAGCTATTTCTAACCTAAATATCCAGTCCGGGATACTTCGGGTATGAAGAGGCAGGGGAAGACATTGGTCATTCTACAACATCAGAAAGTAGGACAAATGTGGTGAAATTCAATGCTTTGTTGTCCAATTGGTGTGGCAGGTAGGATCGACACTATACCTGATGCACCGATGTCTAATGTGTTTAGCATGATTGAGCTATGCAACAGGCAGTGGAAGAGGAGCTTTGCACTGTTGCAGCAAGTAGTCAGAAGGCTTAGGTGTGGACTTAACAACACATTGATAATTCCCCGCATGCATAGTATGGGAATATTTGGATGGCAGAGGATGTCAAACTTTAAAGAAGTAGAACAAATTGAAGTTCTCCATTCCCTTCGAGTACATAGGAGAGCCAGGAGCGCATTTGATGAGATTGTGGAATCAAGTACTTACTGAAGGCAAGGCCGTACACAAGGTTTCCCTTTTTTTTTTTGGAGATTAAGATCATTCACTTCATAAGGGAAGGCATGATTGTGTTGAGCAGTAACACTGAATGCAATTCAACTTTATGTGCAAAGACTTCTGATAAAGAAAAAAGGAACTATGCAGAGACAACTTCAGCTCCATAATCAAGCACAACCTTCCCACTTAAAAGGCATAATACCAAAAGAGAAGTGGAAAACATCTAGAACACAATGAAGAAGCCCAGTTAGATGAAACTTATTTAAGCTAATTTGACATGTAGATCAACTATTTTTTGGAAAATGAGATACTTAATCAGAATTACAACGGGGTGGACTTTTAAGACAGCAGCATATAGTTGCTTCTTAGGATGGATTGATCAATTATGCCTCAATGACAAACTATTTGGATGAACTCCAAAAAGTTATGAAGGGCTAGCATGTTCTGTTTCAACAGGCACCATATTGAGCAAGTAGATACTTTAGTTTCTAGATATTCAACAAGGATATGTTCTCTCACCTGGCAATCTCCAGCGCCAACACGAGCAAAAATGCAATCGCGAATAGAAATGGTAGCATTGTCGCATGGAACAAATGAGCCAACTTGGGCCATCAGGACATTCACACCAACCTGTTAGTGAAAATTTGCCAAATAATTTAGATTCTTTTTATAGAGACAGTTTTAATATAGGAATAATCTGTGAATACTGAATACAGAAAAATGCTGGAATACAAATAGAATCAGATCTTCAAGCAACTGATTATAAATTCTGTGAATGCCTCACAAGCAGGAATAGCCAAAAAGCAATTCCTAGTTACATTAACATTTATTTGATGGACAACTTGTCCCTCACATACCTAGTGAGATTGTAAATAAGGCAAAACGAACTTTCAGCAAAATACTGAACTCACACCTGACGAATGTAGGTCGACTTTCCACCCATGTTAGGGCCTGTGATAATCTGAAACCAACTTTCTCCCCTAACCTGGGAAGACCAAAGAAGTATGTTATAATGCTGTCCAGACAAAATATCAGAGACCAGAACATTTCAATACTCTAGCACACATACTAGTTTACAGTCATTAGGGATGAAGTTGACCCAGTCTTGAGCTTCCACACAAGGATGTCTACACCCTTCAAGTATAATGTCTCCCGTATCCTATATGGCAACATCACCACATTAGCTGTATATAATTTATTTAACATGGCATCAGTATCATCTTACACAGGAAGAGAAAAAATGTCCTTACTGGTGGACTGATACTTGGTCTTGAGTAGGCAGTTGGGCAACTGGAAGCCAAATCAGCAAAACTCAGTAGCACATCCAACTCAGAAAGTGACCCAGCTATACCTTCAAACACCTGGAAAGCCAATACTTGGTAAACTCAAATAAATGGGCTGGGAAAGAAGAGGAGGTTCAACAAAAATATATCATATAATATACATACCTCGGAGAAACTCGCAACTGTTTGAACAACCCGAGCTACCAGTTCTTTCTGACAGCTCTTATACTCATCTAAGATCTTCTGGTACCGATCTCCTAGTTTTTTGAGTTTTGTATTGGTGAACTTTACCCCATCCTTACGTGTTTCAAGAACAATGTAGTGAGAATTTAGCTGCCTCCTGACTTTTGGTTCTTCTTTCTTGGTAATTCTGAAGACATGTCCAAATTGTGTTCCTTTATCTAGTTTAAGAGACTTATCAATAGGTAGATCAAGATCATTGGCAGTTTGTTTGTGCAAATTATGAATCTGTTGCTCCAATGACTCTTGCTCATCCTTCAGAGCAGATAAACTTGGGTCATATGCAGAAGAAATCATGTACTCTCCATTCTCAAGTTGATCAAGGTCAACAGCAGTTTCCACAAGAGCAATGAACTTACTCAGGTGATTATCATCACTCCATTTCTCAAGAGAATCAATATACCTTTCCCTGATTAGTGTTGCAAATTGCCCATCATAACGTTCCAAAACACTTTTGATATATGGTATTCTGATGCCTGACTGCACATGAAGAGAAGAAAAAGTTAAGCCAGGACCAGTGCATTATTTAGCTAATAAAAGAGGGTATTAAAGCCATTTGTACTTCTCAATGTTTAGTTAATTGAAATCTACGGAGTTAGGCAAACAAGAAAGGGAGATGGAGAAAAGGAGTAAAGAAAAAGAACCTGATAGAGTTTTACAACGTGCAGTAAACTGGCTCTTTTCCTCTCAAGATTGTGTGTCAGCCGCTCAATATCTGAAATTCTTTTCAGATGCTGCCTCAAATCTTGGCGAAGTGCAGCATCCTCCACAAATGCTTGAACTAAATCCAGTCTACAGTTAATCTCATCTACATCTAGTAACGGCTGTTTCAGCCACATGTGCAATAACCTTTTACCCATTCCAGCAGTACAGGTTCTATTCATGAGACCAAACAAGCTAAAATTTTTATTAGCATCTGATTTGCTCTCCATAACATTCAGTGCTCTCATAGCAGCAGAATCTAATCTCATGTAACTATTGAGGTTGTACTGTTTGACTGTGTAGTTTCCATAGTTGCTCTCATCCGCAAGTAGTTCTGCATAGGAAAGTATGCACCCCAAAGCGCCTGCTGCACATTCAAAACTAGAGACTAAATCTCTAACAGGTTCTACTGAACCCTTGACGAGCCTACCAAGATCTTGTACCAAATCCCTCCCTTTAAATTCAGTTTTCTTTCTTTCAGTTACCATCACCCCGCATCTCGATATCGCATCATACAGAGGCCTGCTGTCACTGGATTTCCCAGTCTCTGTTGGTACAAGACATTCTCTGCAACCAAGAGCAACCAAAGCAGACTCCAAATTGGTGAAGTGGCTATCATCTAGAAATTCTGCTAAACCAAGGACTCTCTTAGTAATATCAACATAGCCTAACCCAACTGTACATCCATTCTGATCAAATTTTGGCGCAAGAGCAACAATAGCCGGAGAATCTTGCATTTCATTATTAGCAAACAGAATATCCTCAAAACTTCCAAAATTTCCTGGGGTGCCACTTTTGACCAATCTCCAGTTTGAACCACTGCCCTCATACAATTCAAGAGTACGATCCATCCGCTCCAACAGAATGTCACGAGCTATTGTTTCAAACATGTTTCTACTCACACTAACACTGGAAAGAGCACCAACTCCATTACCCAACTGTCGCAAAGCAGTTGTGGTATGGTAATATGTCTTTGCAATGAAAGTTGCATCATCTCCATGAGCAGTATAATAGTCCTAAAAGGTGAGGATACATTTAATATTTTACAAAAGAAGAAAATGTACACTGGTACCAAAACAAAAAAGGGTTTCTGGTCAAACCATGAAAGGACCAAAGATCACAAATACATGAAGGTTTAGACTTCAGAGAACAAATTTCAAACTAATAACATCCAATTACCAGACAAAAAACAAGACACAGTAACAGAAAGAAGTTTTAACAGGCTATTCAACCAGCCAACAAAAACTATAGGTGCCAGGAAAGACAGAGAGTCTGGTAATGCTGCTGCACCACCTTAAAGGCAAAGTATGGCAAGCATAAAAAAAAGGGAAATAACTATCAAGTAATGAACTTAAGAAAGAAAAGTGAGACCTACCTAATTCAGATGGAACTACAAGCTTAAACAAAAAACATACTATGACAAGCATAAAAGAATGTAGTCACTTATTCAAGTCTCTCAAATAGCACTAGAATGAAAAGGAAATAACTATCACAAAATGTAGCTTCAAAGACAAATAATAATGGCAAGCGCAAAGGCACCCAAGATTGCCCAAACGGTTTTTCCCAAAAGGCTTCACAGCACTAAAAGTATCCAACACCTTGTTAGTAGGCAGTAGCTTACTTTTCTTTTCAGCAACCAAAGTGGGACTTTGTTCACACAAATCTAATAAAATTGTGTCCTAGTTGGAACAAAACACCACGAGAGACCAGGGTTAGAATTGCAATAGAACCAAAAAATCTTACGCATTTCTTTCCATCTACCTAAATATTGGTGGGCAGCAAAGTAACACCAGAACCATGGAGGTGCAAGTTGGTTCAGACACCAAAAAGGAAAAAATAAAGCAGAGCTATGAAAGAAAGCTCACCCGACGATCAAAGAGACGAACTGCCCTAAGGTCCTGCAAAAAAGAAATTAAGAGTTCTCCATTAAGCAAACCCTCTCAACAATTTTCTCTATAAGTGTTGGTACGCAATAACTATTTGAGCAGAATAATTTTTGTTTTGCTAAGGTAGAAATAATGAATAAATGTTTACCTTGGGTAGGGTTTTGAAGAATGAGAGAAACCCTTGAGCTTGCCTAGCATCTAAAACCAAACCATTCACAGTAACACATATCAATCAAACTAAAATTATAACCCAAAATCAATAGTGCTGCTAATATGAATCCTCAATATCCCTTTAATAAACACATATTATGAAGAGAATTTTTTAAAAAAGTAATAAAATTAGAGCTAGAGAAAGAGTTATATGAACAAACTTCTTAGAATATAATGGAAGATTTAAGAGATTAGGGTTTTACCAAGTTTAAGCTCGGGAAGCTTGCCCTGTTCCTCAAATTTTTCATCCATTTTTTCTTTAACTTGCACTTCACAGAGTAACGGGGGATATGGAGAAATGTGAATTGGCGGGAAATAAAATGGCGGGTATCCAGATTCTAGACATCCTTATAGTAGCTGAGATTCTTGATTCTTGAGCTAGGTATATATGGGCCTCTAATATTATGGGCCAATATTCTATCGAAGAGTAATATATTATGCGGATAGCAAAAACACCCACAAAATAATAAGTTGGACTGGACTTCCCTTTTCTCTCATCACCATTTAGTAAGTAAAAATTTTGAGGGATGATTATGGATCTAAACATTGGTCAACTAGTTTAAAAAATATATACGTAAGTGTATAAGTTGTGTATACTTTATATTAAATATGCATATAATATACACAACATATATATATCAGTGCGTGTTGATGATTTGGCCTTGTTAATGCACTAGTTACTCGAACAGTATATTCGTAACTTTCCAAATTTATAAGTATGTTCACTTTGAATTAATTTTAGATATATGGTGTATGAAATTAGTATTGACAAAGCACAACTTTAGATAAAATGTCTAAAATTTTGTATGATTGGAGTTCAAGCACCTATAGTCGAAGTTCTGTTATTTTTGCAAGAACTTTATTTACATTTAGTTAGAGTTTCGTTAATTTTTTCCTAAACCTCAGACATGCATGGCTGCTTTTAATTTATTTTGTTTGAACTTCAGATACATATGGTTGAAGTTTAACCATTTTTGTTTGATCTTGTTCCATGTTTGTTCAATTATATGAAACTTCAAATACTGCACATTTAAAGTTATTTCAAAATGAATAAATGTGGAATGAAAAAAAAATTATTAATACATACAAAATAACGATGTCCAAATAAAATAAAATTTCCGTGCATTTGGATGGGATTTTAGTTGAATTTGAAAGCACTGATAATTGGAACATCTTTCTTTTTTGAGTAAACAGTGATTATATGAATAGTAATACTGTATACGGTGAAATTTTGTAGGACTTTACAAGACTAATTATATTTTAATTAGGGTTTTTGGAGACTATTTTATTCTAAATTCTAATTCATGCTTATATAAAAGGTATTATATTCCCTTGAAAAAGCATCTCAAAAATTCCACAAATTCATGGAATATTTATAAAGAGTTCAAAATATGTCAAACTTTTCTTGATAAACAAATACTTCAAGAAGATCCACAAATCTTGAAGATCAAGTTCAAATTATCCTAGCTATTTCGAGAAATACTCCACTAACGGCCATCCCTCAAATCAAGGAAAAATCCAAAGAGAAGAATCAAAGGAACAAATAGATTTATACCACACTATTTATCAATAAAATTATGTTTCTTTATATTTTATTTGTGATTGTAATTTATTTTTCATCACTTTAAAATTTATTGCAAGGAAATACATTCATTTTTTTGTAAATTTATTTAGTGTTTATGGAATATTCACCAGATTTTATTGAGTTTCTTTCGGGGTGAGGTAGCCGCAATGGTAATTACAGATTGATAGAAGTCTATAACTTTAGCTTAAATTTTGTATTTATATTTAAAAAATTAATGTAATATGCATAAATAACCTATTTAGAATCAATAAAAAAAGAGTTGTAGTTCAAAACTTATAAATTAAAATTTTTGACTCCGTCCACTTCTATTATTATTAATAAACGTATATTTTAAAAATTATACATGAAGCACACATCACAGAGAAGAAGAAAGCTGACATGAAATTTAGGAGGTATGTCAAATACATCATTTTTTTTTTGGGCAAGACAAAGAAAAAACTCCACTGAAAAGTCAATAAAATCGGGTGAATATATTCCATAAACACTAAATAAAAATACAATTGAACTTTTCGATTGAATGACAATTCGAAACAGGTCACATTAAAAGAACTATTAGCTAGATTTATAATGCTTAATTTACTTCTTGTCAGTTGTCATTATGCTGCAAATTAAACTATTATTGATATAGATTTAAAAGAGGGGAAAAAAACAAGGAAAATATAATCATTCTTGATCAAGATGGTTGTTAGCAAAAGGTCTATTTTTCTAAAGTACCATAGCACTATAAAACAAAGGAAAAGGCTGTTAGAAAATGAGCAACTTCTTTCCTGTATATAGAGTAGTGGTCAATTTGTTGGGCAGACAAACTAATCCTTTTTTATTTTTCAAAATGAGGTAGGAGTAAGTTTTACGTACTCACTATTCTTTTTAGATCTCATTTTCTTTTTAGATTTTATTTGTGGGATTATATTGGATATATTGCTGTGCAGTAACAAGATAATTTAGATGGATAAATTTAAAATTACTCTTTATATCTCAATTTATGTGGCATGCTTTGAATTTTTGAAATTCAATTTACTTTTCACTTGCAAATATTTTATGAGCTTACTCTAACTATCTCAATTTCTATGACATAGTTCAGATTTTGAAAAATAATCTATTTTTCACTTACATATATTTAATAATTTGTCCACTGTACATCGATTTAAAGTTGATAATTGAGATCTCTATATACCAGGGGAAATCATTTTATTTTCCCCAACTATGCTTTTAAAATTAAACACTCCCCAAGCTTTGAATTAGTCAAAGTTGATGGCCAACTTCTAATTAACTCTACTCAACTAATTATATTTTAGGAATTCATCTTTCTTTTTTATTTCAATATTTTTTTAAATAAAATAATAATAACTTTCTGAAATAATAATTTAGTTGGAATGAACTCTATATACCAATAACAACTTGTTAATTATATTTATGTTGAGGCCCTCTCCGTTTTCTCTTTGTGCTCCTTATATATTGGTATGATTAATCTTATAAGAGTCTGTTTGGATAAGTTTTTTAAAGTTATTTTTTCCATTTTTTCATTTTAAACTTTTTAAAAATTATTTTGTCTTAAAATAAGCGTTCAGAAAAACTTTCTTCATTTTAATCAAACACCATAAAAAAATTAAAAATTATTTTAACTTAAAAAATATTTAAAATAAATGTATCCAAACAGACTCTAAATTGAGCCAACTCAACTATTTTTACAGCACTGCAGCAACAACATACGTTTGAAACATTGGCCAGTGCTGTAAAACAATAATACAAGGTATTCTGGCTGAAGAAAATTTTACGTGTGAAAAAGAAGGATATATAAATAAATTAATTCTAGACAATATTAAGCTGACAAAGAAAGATTATTATTAAAAACACACTTACCATTTATTATATGTTACTATAATGCATTAGAATATGAGCACTCTAATTTTGTTTAGAGAGGGAATGACAGAGTATCAAAAGCTCATATTCTCTTTCTACTAATTTATGTGGTAATATTTATTTTTTTTAGTCAGTAAAAAAAAGAGATATTATTATATTTAGTAATCATTTAATTTTAAATTTTATACTTACATAAATTTCTATCACTTATTTTAAATCATACATTTAAAAAATCTTTTCTTTTTCTCTTTAATTCCATGGCGATCAAAACCTTAATATGAATTGGAACGATAAAAATATTAGCAATGAGCTATTTAGCAACAAGTTAACGATGAATTTCACATCAAAAGGGTAGGACATAAATTAAAGACAAAACTAGAGCCGTAGACGTATGTTTCAAAGCAGGTACTGATTCTGCACCAATCCATATTGGCTTTTGGTAGAATCTAAGAGCAAAAGAAAGGTACTACAGTAAATTTAAAAGAATAACGCTATCTTTTGTTTCTTTCTTTATCCATGGAAATGAAAGCACTCAAGGAGTACTCTCTTTGGTGGTTGGTTATAGTTATATAGGTATATTATTAATAATGCGCAGAATAGTTATGGAGGAATTTGTTAGGCAAAGCTAATTAGTGATTTCATTTTTTATCCGACATAAAATAATAATACATATATAGATTAGTTATATATATGTGGGATTTTAAATAGCTGACCAAATACTATATTTGGTGTGTTGATTGATTTTATACATAGCAGAAAAATATTTAGAATTTAATACATAAATAAATTATCTCCTGACTAACAACCAAGCAACCTCCCAATGTACATATATAGGGTTCATAGGCTCTCATTGTCAAGTCAGTCTGCAGCTTAAATGGTGCATTTCATCTTCCTCACTTTTTTTGTTCATAGTTATCTCAATTTCTGAACAACAACCCCACATTTCCTGTGGTCCTATAACTGCTGATCGATACGTATTGTACAAACTATAAAATTGTACAAATAAAACCCCCTCTCCTGGTCTGCCCTATTTTGGAGTTGTGAAAAGTTGTAGCAGCATTTACAAATGTGGCTACACTTGTTGAAAGTAGAGTTAATCCGTGCTAAGCGGATTATTACACTTGTGGAAAAGGACTTTCACCATTTGAGAAAAGAGGCTCATTGGTTAGGGTTTTCAAAGGACTTCCTGTGAACATCTTTGACAAGTACAATTATTGGGAATAGTCATTGATTTTTTTTTTTCAATTAAAATATTTATGAGAATAGCTACTAAATATTTTTCAATGACATGGCCAAATGTCTACTAATAAAGACGAACAAAAAGGTAATCTAGGCAGAGATGTATTGTTAGGTTGCCGATCTAGAGAATTGAATATGAATGTTGTGAATTCTAATAAGTATATTTATATATTTGTTTCTCACGAATTAAACTGCAAATAAGGGCGTAAGAACAATAGAAATCGCGAGTTTCGATTAAATTTAGTACTCCCTCCGTCCCATTTCATTTCACTTAATATTGTGTTTAAGAAAAAAAAACTTTTGAAATTTATAGTCTAAATTTATCCATAGATATTTGTATGATTGAAAATCATTTCATGAATGATAAAAAAAAAAAAAAACTATTTTTAATTATAGTAAAATGATATTTTTTTTGGAGACAAACTAAAAAAAAAAAAAGTATCACATAAAATAGAATAGAGATAGTAACTTTTGTTTTTATAGTTTCAAAATTAATAATATTTTAAATTTATAAAATTCAAATACTAAATTTACTAATTAAAGGTGGGCAGGATTGGGGAATATTTAGTATACTGTATATCTAAAAGCTACTTCACAATAGCATATAGACTTGGGCCAAAGTTGTCATGTAGTTGATGGAAAGAGATTGTACGGAGGAATGGAGAAAAAGGTAGGTGCGTGAGTGGGGGAAGAGATAGGGTTCTCTTTTTAGTGAAAGCGACATGAATTGGAACATAAGACTATCTTCAACTCACCCTCTATTTTAATCTCAAAATATAAAGAATAGAAAGCAATTCTAATCCAATTCTTTATTTTACTCTTTAAAAAAAAATCTCAGTATTATATTATTATTATTATTTTATTTTTATTTTCTTATTTCATAATATAAATTCTTTCTTCCTTTTTAAATAATCACCTTATATAATCTTCGAGAAATATAAAATTTTGTTCTTTTAAAATTCTTGATTTCATATATATTTAATTTTATTCTAAATTTCTAAATAACATAAATTGCCAGCAAATATTATATATTATACATATTAATGAATAATTCAAATAAAAGTGAAATCATTGATGAAATACAATTACATAATAAATATTATATCATCACAAAATTTATTTCGTGTACTAAAATTTACTATCCCTATTTCATTTTGAACAAAATTTTTTAAAAAAAGTAGAAAAATTATTAATTAGGAATGAAAGTAGTATACTTGTCAATAATTATATTTTTAGATGTTTTATTAAATTAGAAAATAATTACAATTAATAAAGACTTATTTAATGGTCTTATATAATAAAAATAATATTAAAATAATTTTAAATTACATATTTAAAGTGACGATTTTTTAAAAAAGAAATAAAGTAAAAAAATTATTAATTCAGGATGAAAGTAATATACTTGTCAATAATATATTTTTAAATATTACATTAGATTTGAAAAATAATTACAAATAGTAAATAATTAATTAATGGTCTTACATAATAAAAATAATGAAAAAGTGAAATAGAAAGTATGAATATTGTTCTCCAAAATGGAGAACTACTATTCGCCTCTCTATAATTGGAGAATAGAGAGTGAAATGAAAGGGGAGGGGGCGGGGGTGGAAAGCCCATTCTCTATTTTGCTCTCCAAATATAGAGAATAGAGAGTAAAATAGAGATGGTTGAAGCTGGTCAAAGGTCAAAAGTTACATTCTCCTCTACATTTCAATTCAACCCTTTCATCACTCCCCTATAGATATAGATATAATAGATATAAAAGATATGGGTGTGCAAAAATCGAACCGAAAAAAGTGTTATTAGCTTATTGCTATTAAATTATTGGATTAACGATTATTTAATGATTTCATAAAAAAAATTAGGTTATCGATTCGGTATTGATTTTTTAATATTGGATTATTAAATAAATCGATAATCCATTAAGATTATAATAATTTAATATTTTAATTTTTACTCATACATAAATATCAAAATAGCAAACAAGGGATATTAATATAATCACTTTATCAGATTATCAATAGCCAACACAATTTACAGTTCACACTATATTTACCATTTAGGCTTTAGTAACACTTTAGGTTCACAATGTCAAAATCTAAAGAACTAAGAACGACGGCGGCTACGGTTTACAACGACAATGGCAAGGGTTAGGCGATGACTAAGGTTGTGAATTGTGAGTATTCATAATAAGAACATCTGATTTGCTTGTTTCGTTGTATGCCTGTATCCCGTTAAATTATTTGAGAAGTTGTATATTTATTTTGAAAGCATCTGTTATTGGTTAGATCAAAAATTGAACCGTTAAATATCAAAATTCGATAAACTAAAAATTGATAATAAATATCTTATTGGTTTGATTATCGATTAAGCGTATTTAAAAATTAAAAATTGATAAATCGAACCGATAATACTTCAAATCGAATCAAATTGATCGATACACACCCCTAATGCGAGGGTTTCATTTAAATTTATGTGATACTTTTTAAGTTTTGATCTCACATTATGTGTGTGATATATTGTTTTTAGTCGATGTTAAAAAGAATTGATATCTTTTAAGTCCTTATTGGTATGATCGATTTATAACCATGTATATATATATGATTTGTTTTAGACCATATGTTTCAAAAGTCCTATTCCTATTTAGAAGAATGTTTAACTTCTATTTTTGTTCTGTTGGAGGTCAGACATTAATAGAAACATAAGTTTTTTTCATCATGAATTAATGAAAAATTTATATTTTAAAACATTATTTTCTCATCCTATTCCCATCGAACTAGCTAGTTCACTGAAAAAATGCATAATGAAAATAGACCCTCATTAAAATATTGAAAAATAATCACTGAACATTTTTTCCTTTTTCATTAATTGAATCAAAATATACTTGGGAATATCCACTAATTATTTTTTAGTGGAAAATTTGTGTGAAAAAATAATGATTTTTTTAGTAGTGAGGTACATGTTCCAATCCCCTCCTCCTTGTAATATTTTACCATATATTTTTTGGAGGTCAAGCTCAAAACCTCATGCTCCATCCATATAATGTCTTTTTTGGGTTTTTTACTCGTGTTCAGAGCCTATGAAGCCCTTTTTAAATTTGAATCGCGCACTGTAGGGTTTATTTAAAGGTGACGGTACCAATAAGATTTTTTCTATACTCAAAATTCAAACTCAAGACCTTTAGTTAAAGTGAAACGATTTCACTACTGCATTACAATCCATGTTGATCATCAATATAGTTTGGGTGACAATTTTCTAGAAAAAAAATTGTGTAAAATCAAATATCATAAATTGAGATGTAGAAATTAAACATTGAATTTTCTTAATAAAAAAAATCCTAGCTCCTCTAATGTATTATTAGTATACTTGTAGGGTTTATGATATCTCCTCAACTTAAATAAAAAATAATTGTCGTTTTATAGGTAGACAAAGGCACGTGTAGTTTCAAACGCAGCAGCCATTATTCTCCTCTCCTTTACAGGTGAGATTCAAGGGCAAAAAGGTACCATGCAAGCTGTTATTTAATTTACTGATTGATTACGATCGACGACTTTCACAAGAAAATGATGATGATTCAATTTTGTGACCTAGCCTTTCTTTTTTCTTTTCATTTGTTGAGTTTAAAATTAAGTCGATATGAAACAACAAATAAGTTACAGTCTCAAGTTTTATATCCGCAAAATAGATTCAATTGTTATCCTTAATATACTCATGGTCTAAACTATTTATCTTCTAACTCTATTTATTCTTTTTAATTTCGCGAATAACGTTAGCATCACTGCTATGAAATAATTCACTGTGATACCCTATCGATATATTAGTACCATATCAGTATCATATAAGATTGAACTTAATTCTCTGTGATAATCCATCGGTATATTAATGCCCTATCAGTATCATATAGGATCACTACTATAAAATGTGAAAAAACGACGCAAAAAAGCGACGGACTGCGTCGCTCTTTTGCTCGACGCTTTTTAAAAAGTGATGGACTGCGTCGCTCCTAAATTTTTTTAATTAAAAAAACATAAATAAAAAGAGACGGACTCCGTCGTTTTATTTTTTAAAAAAAGTAATTATTTAATATAAAGCGACGGTCTGTGTTATTTTCTTTTTAAATTTTTTCAGAAAAACAACGGATTAATGGTCTCCGTCCGTCGCTTTTTAATCTTGGTGTTCTTAAAATTTTCCAGAAAAGTGATGGACGTAGGGTCTCTGTCCGTCGCTTTTATGGAAAAAAAAATTAAAAAATCCAAAAAAGCGACGGACTAAAGGACCCTGTCCGTCGCTTTTCTGCAACGTTTTTGATAGCAGAAACCTGCAGTTTCTGTTGCCCCAACTGCAATCAAAATTTAATTCAGTCCATAACAATTTAGCCCATTCAAACACAACTAACAACAAATAAAATACGCAAAATACATAATAACAAATATAATTAAACGCTTAAAATGAAAAAAATCATTATTTAGAACGATTTAAAGTATTTCAAAGTTAACAAAAAAAATTGAAACATTCATAAACTAACATAGGTTACTTAAGAACTATTTTTTATGTATTCATCCGGAGTGGACCTCTTGAATAACGGGGCGGAGGCTGACGGGCGAGGTTGAACAATTGTTCTTTCATTTGCTCAACTTGTTCATTCATATTTTTTTGCTCCTCAACCCTTCTTGCCTCAGATTCTGCCAATGCGCGTGTAAGTTGTGCAATTTGCTGAGACATAGCAGTTATCTGAACTCCGTCAACGGCCTCGGCTTGACGCGATGATCCAATACCTTTTAAATCTGATTGGAGTCGTCGTACATCATTTCTAAAGCCCATTCCATATATTCGGCCTTTGTGGCTACCTCCAATCACTTTTTCTATCCAAATTTGAGTGGACTATTTAGGCGTTAGTTGGATCGAATCTCCCATATCACGTATGTGCCGCTCATAATCTTGTTGCATATTAAAAAATAAAGGTTATAATCAATATATATATATATATATATATATATATATATATATATATATATATATATATATATATATATATATATATATATATATATATATATATATATATATATATATATATATATGTGTGTGTATGTATGTGTATGTATTAAAAATAAAAGTTAGAATCAAAATATATTATACATTATGTTAAATAATTTACATAGGCTCGTTTGGCCCTTTCCTCCACCCACTCATCCGGATCCGACGCATTAGTCTTTTTCTTTACATGAGTCTTTTTAAAGACTTCATGACGATAGAAAATGTGTCCCAATTCTTTATCCTATAAATAAAAATACAATTAATGAAATAATATTTTTTCAAATAATTTATTTAAGAAACTAAATTTAAACTTAAAATTTAGAAACCTTACCATCTCCCTCTAAATCAGACCAACACTCTTTGCATCTCCGGTGTGAAACGAGCCACCCTTTAGGCTGACTCTAGCTTTTTTTCCTTGATCGGATAAAACTTTGAATTTTTCGGTATCCCAATGCGGCATAATTCTTCAAATATATGAGGCAGCATCCAAGTCGAAGGTGCTCGATATTCCCTAGCTTTTTTAGCCAACTAGACAGTCTGACACTCGCTTTTCTTTCAAAAGTGGTCGCAATGACCATATTGTACCTTGGCTCTGAGGTACATAAAGTCTGAAAAAATGAATAACGTCAAATAATTAGTTAAGTAAAACATTATTGACCATTTCATGAACTCTATCATGTTGAAATGTATCATGTAGAACCCTATCATGTTCAACCTTAATTTGACCATGTGGTGCAAGCATATTATATTCATCCACGGGTAGCAAATTAAAAAATATATTATTCAATCCATCTATTTCTCCATGATCAAACCATACAAAATATCTAGGTTTAAATCCATTACCATAAGAATGAACCATAACTTTATCTGGATTAAAAAATTCAAGCACCTACATCCACGACAAGGACATCTAACCAATCTATTTCTCTTAAAAATATCAAGTGCCATTGTATGATCGATAAAACTTCTTACACCGTCAATAAATTCAGATTTCAAACCACCACCAACTTCATAATGCATGTTATACATCCACAAACGATAATCCATCTACAAAATTATATATATTCAAACTTAATTAGTTCATAAAGACTACAATTCATCGAGACTATAACTGTTATTAATTCAAGTTATAATTAATTAATTTATATAATAATTAAAATTCAAATTATAATTAATTCAAGTTATAATTAATTAATTCATATAATAATTAATTCAAGTTATAATTAAGTTCAAGTCCTAATTAATTCAAGTTTTAATTAAGTTCATGTTCTAATTAATTCTCGTTATAATTAAGTTCATATTCTAATTAATTCTACTTATAATTAAGTTCACATTCTAATTAATTCAAGTAAAAATTAAGTTTCAAACCTCATGACATTCAAATTGAAGTTCTAAATTAAAATATCCTAAAATTCAAGTATCTAAGTTATTCAAATTAGCTATAAAGTCTAAAGAGTTCAAAATTTATACACACTTAAAAAATTTCTAAGTTTAACTTCAAAAGTCCTAAAGTTCAACTTAATGACTTTAAATATCTAACTTTACTTAGCTTAATTAATTCTAAAGTCTAAAGATTTCAAAAATTAAACAAATCTAAAGTTTAAAATTAGTATCTAAGTTATTTTAATTATAAGTTCTAAATTAAAATACTATAATTCAAATATCCAATTTTCAATATTTTTCTAAGTTTCAAACTTCAAAATTTCCTATATTCAAGTATCTAAGTTATTCTAAAGTTCAACATTAGCTTAATTAGTTCAAAAGGAAGCTTAACTTCAACAAGATTTCTAAAGTTAACAAAAAATTCAATTTCAAAGTTCTAATTATGTTCAACTTCTAAATTTAAGTATCCTAAACTAAAGTCCTAAAACTCAAGCCTCTAATTAAGTTCCAATATTTTTCTCTAAGTTTCAAACTTCAAAACTTCCTAAGTGACAATCCAATATACAAATAAACTACAACAAACTACATGGAATAAACTAGTTAAGTAGCTACTAAATCACAAATTACTATCCAATTTACAATCTAATACAAAATCTCAAATCTAACTTAAAGCTTAAAATCAAAACTATAATTAGATTCACTAATTTTACAATCCAATATACAAATAAACTACAACAAACTAAATGGCATAAACTAATTAACTAACTAACATCACAAATTACTAAAAAATTTATAATCTAATTCAACAACCCAAATCTAACTTAAGCCCTAAAATCAAAACTATAACTACATTCACTAATTTCACAATCCAATATACAAATGAACTACAACAAACTAAATGTAATTAACTAATTAACAAACTAACAAATGACAAATAAAAGAAAATTATTTTTTTTTTATAAGGTTTAAGCTCTAACCTCTTAAAGATGAATAAATACTCCTAAAGCACAATAGGACGGAGGCGGCGCAGCGGCGGAGGCGGGGGAAAGCAATGAGGGTGGAGGGACGTCGGTGGGAGGCGGGGCGGCGACGGAGGTGGTGGATTTGTAGAGAGAAGGGAGAGAGAAGAGAGAGTTTAGAGAGAGACAAAACAGAAAAAATACGTTCTGTTTGCCACATATTTTAATAAAAGCGACGGACAACGTCTCTAAGTCCGTCGCTTTTTAAAAAATATTTGACTTCCATTTTGACCAAATAGCGACGGACAAAGCGATCCAGTCCGTCGCTATTTTAAATTTGTTGACCAAATCTTTTGATCAATGTCGACGGACTTAGCGACCCTGTCCATCAATATGTTAAAAAAATAATTAATAAATAAAAAATAAATACTTACGACGGACGGCGTCGTAATATTTAATTTATAAATAATTATTTTTTAATAAAATATATAAAATATTTATTCAAAAATAATATTTATTTTTAGCGCAAAAAATCGTCAAAATAAGCGACGAACTAGGTGTCTCTGTCCGTCGCTTTTAATTAAAAAAAATGATGGATAACGTCATTTTATCCATCACAGTTTATTTGCGATGCTGTCCGTCACTTTTTGTTCTGTCGCTTTATGGACTCTTTTTAGTAGTGAATTGAACTCTTTTTTTAAGAAATAAAAATAAAACAATTAAGAGAAAATTATTAAAAGCACAGTCTTATTTATTAAACTCTAAATTGGTAGAAAATATATTCTTTGTGATGCTGATTCGTGTATATTGATACCATATCGATATCATATATGATTAAACTTAATCCTTTGTGACAATTCGTCGGTGTATTGATACTCTATCAGTAGTATGTAGGGTGAGCATTGACGTCAGCATTACGTTAGCACGCGAATTTTAAAATAAACTTATGTCATTTTAAAATAAAAAGGAAGATGAAAGTAATGAGACATTCAAGGATAGATACTTTCCCTTTTTGGGTATAAGTGTTATTTTCCCTTCTTTTTTTTCCCACTCTATGTGTATTTATATTGGAGCCTCGATTAAACTCAGATCACGCATTACAGGGCCCATTTGAATTTGGCCGATGCTATCAACATAATTTTCTCTATACTAATTATGTCATTGAGATACCACATTCTTTACACTATTGATGTATGTACGTTTGGGGGGGGGGGGGTAGGGGTAGGGGTGGGGTGGGTTTTGGGGGAAAGGGTCTAGCTAGGGTTGTGGAAAGGAGGTTGGAGGGAGAGTGGCTTTTCTGTGTGTCACGTGATATCACGTGAAGAGGCACGATAGCAAGTCGTTTGAAACCATTCACTTCCAAGAATACCGCTACGAACCACTTGCAGCTTCATTCCTATCTCCATCTTTTTGTCAAATTTCCTTTCCCTTTCCAATTACTTTTTCTTTAATAGAGATGGAGGGAATTGTTGTTTCCTTTCCCGTTCACCCATATTCTCCCTTTAACTCTCTTCTACAACAATAGCACCATGCCTGCCCTCCTCAAGCTCCAATTGTAGCTAGAGGGGCGCTCTCTCTCTCACACACAGCAAGAATATAATATTATTGCATAGATCATATATCAAAAACCACACATACATTTGTATCAAGCGCTGTCGTCTCAAGCGTGAAAAAAAAAAAGAAGAAAAAAGATATACTAGTATTACTGTTTTCATCAACATTTTGGTCAATCCATATAGTTCAAAGTACTGATTGCTTCCTCTCTCAATTTACTGTATATTAGAGCCACAAGTACATTGAACTAGCTAGGGGGAAAATAAATTACTAACTTTAATTCGTTTATTTTTCTTCTTATTGCAGCTAGCTTGCTTAATTAGCAGACAAATCAAAAGAGGTTTTAGCTGTGTTTATACTGTCTTTCTCAAGATCTAGACCCACCACATAGACCGCCTCAAGCTACAGCTAGTGCGAATATGTATCCTCCAAGCAATAATAACTGCAACTTCAGCCCAATTTTGTCTTCTTTAATATACCAAAATATTCCAGCTTCTCCTTATATGCAATATGAACACGAACTATTTTTTCAAAGTTGTTATCATTATGACCAATATAATTACCTCCAACAACAGCAACATGTTCCTTTGATAGATGAATTGAGTGTTCACATCTTAGCTGACAGCTGCACCGAGACTGCTACTAAACCTTCAAATTGCGCTGATAATGTTATCATCAGCAATCAAGTATTAGAAGGAATGGAAGAAGGAGGTGGAGAAGTTCGAGGAGGAAACAAAGGAGAGGACGTGATGAGTAGCAGAATTAGTATTGATAGTGGACGGATCTCCAAAAAAAATAAGAGATCTTCCAATAAAGATCGACACAGCAAGATCAATACTGCTCGTGGTCCTAGAGATCGAAGGATGAGGCTTTCACTTGATGCTGCTCGCAAGTTTTTCCGTTTGCAGGACTTATTGGGATTCGATAAGGCCAGCAAAACTGTAGAATGGTTGCTTACTAAATCGGATTCCGCAATCGAAGGGCTCGTGGCCAAAGGCAATGATGCTCAGGTTACTCACATTAATAAGCAAACTAGCTGCAACACCACCACTACTACTACTGGAATTGGTGCAATTTGTGCATCTAATTCTATTTCCGAGTCATGTGAAGTTATATCAGGAACTGATGAAACTTCCTCTAATGACAAAAACAAGGAAACTGCTAAAGACGAGAAGAAGAAAAAGAAGAAGAAGTTTAACACAGCTCGTAGAGCTGCGTTTGAACCTCTTACAAAGGAATTGAGGGATCAAGCAAGAGCCAGGGCTAGAGAGAGAACAAAAACAAAGAAAATGAGCCAAATTGGCAAATCGAAAGCCTCGGCTCAGGATTTGAACCCTTCCGGATCTGGGAAGCCCGCTAATAAAACTTGTGAAGAACCTGGAACACATGAACAACTCACCTTTCATCATGAGAAGAATAGTGTTGATGACTGTAATTTGGTGGTTAATGGAAATTGGAACCCATTTAGCATCTTCAACTATCATGAGCAAAATGCTGGAATTTCCAATGAGGTAGGGGTTTCAGACTTTGTTTATTAGGGGTTCAATATTAAATCCACGACAATTTAAAGATTTATTAAACACTCGTAGATGATTTCAATTTATATATTTTCTCACCAGCTTCTGAATTTATTTTTCTAAAAAAATATTATTTCTATTGTAGCATCAATTAGTTACAGACTTCCAATTTTATGGAAAGCTGTGGGAAGGCTAGGGCAAGGAAATTGGAAGCGGACGAAGTTCCTTCTTCATTTTGTGCTACTCGGCCAGAGCAGAAGAACGTTAACGGCCTGTTTCTGTTGGTAAATGTAACATAGATTACTTTTAATTGTGTGTTTCTTTTGTGTAAAAACTTCTGCGCATATAGCCTATCTCTTTTTCTTTTTTTTGAATAAAATTTTGGCGGAGTTCATTAAATAACATATCAATATACAAAAACATTGGGGTAAATAGGCTAAAATCTCAATGGGTCAAATTTAGCAGAAATGAGAGTCTCAATTCTTTTTACATTTTTTTCAAAAAAATTCCCAGTGGGTATAATATTTCATACCAAAAAGTTTAATTACAGTACGAAAAAAAAAAAGAAGAGGAGGAGCTTACATAAAAAAAAATTATTGCCTAACTAACAGAAAAATAGCCTTGTCAAATTTTGACCTTATACTAGGAACTTCTCTTGCCCATGGGAAAGGGTCCTTCAGCATCACTAGGAAGTTGTTGAGCCAATAGATATGTGTTGTTAGTCGAAAAGTTCATTGCCAGTTTTACTAAGCAAGCAATTTGTCAGTTGGCTGGCTTTCCTATAGCAATAAGTAATCCTGATATTAGCATGATTGAGCAGATCAAAGTGTCCTAAACTTAAATCCATCAAAGATCCCTAGTTGAGTAATTGATTTCATTTTTCTTGGGGGACTAATAATTTTGATAACCTTTTCTGTTGATCAGCTAATTAAGAGTTCAAATGCAAGTCTTGGCACATCTTATCTTTTATCTTTTTGTTTCTTTGTCCTCTAATCTTGTCAAACAACCATATTCATCTTAGGATATTATACGAATTATTTTCATTCGAAAAAGAGTCTAAACACTGTTTTCATTGAACGATCATCTTCAACCCTATAGCCATATATATCTTGGTAAGTATAAAAGGTGGCAATGATCCGTTTATTAATCTCCGTTTGTTTAGTTTTCTGTCTAAGAAAGGCTTCAACTATGTTTTTTCACTTCACCTTCCTCCTCGGCAGGGGCACATGTACGCTTAATTAACAGTTATTTGGCAGATTCAATAGTTTTGACTCATATTTTATATTTGTGATTGTTGAAGAAGTCTCATATCGATCAATTATGAGATGAGTGATCTCTTTATAGAACTTAGACAATCTTAATTTCTTGAACTAACTTTTGAAGTAGAATTAGACTCAAAATTCATTTATTTATTATGTTAAGAAATTATATATACATAATTAAATTTAGTACTCAATCCTTAACTAGCGGTACTTGAGGTTTAAATTTAGAATTCATAGAGTTCAAACCTCAAAATCTATCATGTGTTCTCCCAATGCTCCCACCATATTCCAACCCAGCCAGTTAAAATCTTTATATAGATGGAAAACATCCACTCATATCACAAGTAAACCACCAATAGGTTTGAAGCGCTCCAGTACACGTTCAATGTACTTCTTTTGTGACAGATAAATCTTCCTTTTATCTCTGAGATGAGTAATTCTCTTGCCCAAAATTTTCTTAGCATGACCCAAGTTTTCGTGGAAAAAGACTTACACAACTCTTTCTTCAGCTCGTCAATCTTGGAAGTATTCCTACCCACAATCAACATATCATCCACCTATAGCAAGAGGATGATAAAATCATCGTCAGAATTTTTTTGTACAAATACACAATAATCTGAAGAAGTCTTCTTGTAGTCTTTCACCCCCATAACAGATTCAAACTTCTTATACCACTGTTTAGGAACTTGTTTTAGCCCATAGAGACTTTTTTTGAGTTTACACACTTTTTTTTTACCATTTACCTTGAAGCCCTCATGTTGTTCCATATAAATCTCCTCTTCTTGGTCACCATGAAGAAAAGTCGTATTCACATCTGTCTGCTCAATCTCTAAATTAAGATGAGTAGCCAAACCAAGAACTATACAAAATGTAGGACATTTTCACAACAGGAGAAAATATTTCATCAAAGTCAATACCCTTCCTTTGACCAAATCCATAAACAATCAATCTAGCTTTGTACCTGGGCTTCAAGCTATGTTCTTCAACTTTAACTTTGAACACCCTCTTATTTTTCAAAGCTTTCATGCCCTTAGGCAATTTCACAAACTCATAAGTGTGATTCTCATTCAAAGATTCCATCTCACCTTGCATGGCTTCAAACCATTTATCCTTATGCTCATCTTCCATGGCCATTTCATAATACCCATGTTCACCCCCATAAGTGAGTAGCACATAATCATTAGGTGAATAGCGAGAGGAAGGAATACACTGTCTTGTAAACCTCCTCAGAGGATTATTTGATTCTTCCACAACTTCATGAGCAAGAGCATTATCAATTACAACATCATTGTTATCATCAGCATCAACATGTTGATCTGGACTTGATTCTGAGCATCACCATGATCATCAATCCTACCAACATCATGCACATTTGTATGAGGAACTTGATTAAGATAGATTACGCCATCAGAAGTTGAAGATTCTAGCTTCTGCGCTTTGTCAATATCTTCAATGGTTTGATTCTCCATGAAAACGATATCGCGGCTTCTTACAAGCTTCTTCTCGATTGGATCATATAGCCTGTAACCAAATTCATTAAGGCTATATCCAACAAAGATGCACTGCCTTATCTTGGCATCTAACTTTGACCTATAATCTTTTGGCATATGTACGAAAGCTTTGCAATCAAATACTCTCAAATGGTCATAGGAAACATCCTTTCCATACCAAAATTTATTTGGAACATCACTTTCCAAAGTAACCGTATGAGATAAGTTAATAACATGTGCAACAGTCAATAAGGCCTTACTCCAAAAAGAGTTCGGCAACTTTGCTTCAGAAAGCAAATATCTAACTCTTTCCATCAAGGTCTTGTTCATCCTCTCAGCCAATCTATTAAGCTGAGGAGTCTTAGGAGGAGTCTTTTGGTGTCTAGTACCTTGATACTTGCAGTATTCATGAAATGGTCCACAATATTCACCACCATTATCAATACGAATACATTTTAGTTTCCTTCCAGTTTCTCTTTTAACTGAAGCCTAAAATTGCTTAAAGACACCCAACACTTGGTCTTTAGTCTTAAAGATATAGACCCAAAGCTTTCTTGAGCAGTCATCAATGAAACTAGCAAAGTAGAGTGCACCAGCTAGAGTCCTTGTCTTCATTGGACCGCATAAATCAGAGTGCACCAATTCAAGCAACTCTGTCTTTTTTGAAGGAGGATTAGATTAAAGGAAACTCTATTTTATTTTTCAATCAAGCAGTGCTCACACTTTTCTAATTTAGCACTTTGAAAACCTGACAACAATTTCTTCTTGGCTAGAACATTAAGTCCCTTCTCACTGATGTGGCTAAGCCTCTTGTGCATAATGTTGAGGAGTTATTAATCTCAACTGTATTCACCATATTGGCACAAGTAGAAGATGTAGTCCAGTATAGACCATAACGTTTGTTGCCACGAGTCACAATCAACGAACCCTTGATGAGTTTCTACTTTTCACCGCCATTGGAACTAACATATCCTTTATCATCTAGAACACCAACAAAAATTAGGTGCAGACGAACATCAGGTGCATGTTTTACATTGTTCAAAACTAGTTTAGTTCCAGTACTAGTTTCCAAACAAATTATACTAACACCAACCAACCTAGATACAGTCTCATTACCCATACTCAAGGTTCTAAAGTCACCAGGAGTATAGGAAGAGAAAAAATTCATCCTTTGATGTCACAAGAGATGCGGTACCAGTGTCCACAATCCAGCTTGATTCATCACAAGCAATATTTATCAGATTTGCATCAAGAACTGTAACAAGATCTTCGGTGGAGATGGTGGCTAGGTAATTTTCATTGTCATCTTCTTTATTTTCCTCTTTTTCTTTGTTCTCCTTTTTTAATTTCTGGCAGAACCTCTTTGTGTGCCCTTTCATGCCACAATGATAACACTCGATATCCCTAAGTCTACCTATGGATTTGCTCCTACTATGTTCTCTATTCTGAGAACCACGATTTTATTTTCTCCTTGGAGCCAGTTACCAGAATATTCGATGAAGAAGAAGACTATTGAGATTTTCTTCTCATCTCTTTGTTCAAGACACTACTCTTGGCGGAATTCATAGAAATCATACGATTCGGAGCAAAATTTGACAATGAAGTTTTAAATTTTTCCCAAGAGTCTGGTAGGGAACCAAATAGAAGCAAACCTTGAATTTCTTTATCAAATTTAATACCCATAACAGATAACTAGTTCATGATTCTCTGAAAATTATTTAGGTGATTTGTCATCGGAGAACCATCATGATATTTTAAACTTAACATCTATTTTATTAAGAATATTTTATTATTCTCAGTCTTTCGAGCTACAAACTTTCAAGATGCTCCTATAAGGTACATTCATGTGTCTCTCCAGAAATATTGTTCAACACATTATCATCAACTCATTGCCTAATAAATCCACAAACCTGCCTATGCAACATATTTCACTCTTCATTTGTTTTATTTTCAGGCTGTATAGTGGTAAAAACTGGTTGATAAATATTCTTGATATAAAGCAAATCTTTCTTTTTTCCCTTCCAAATGACATAATTAACACCATTCAAAGTAACCATTCTACTAGTGTTGATTTCCATCGTCCCCCCAACCCAAAAAAAATATATATTTATATTTATATATAGCAAAGAACCAGTTTGGATTTATGCTGGGACGTTCAACTACAGAAGCCATCCATCTTATGAGGAGACTGGTAGAGCAACATAGGTTTTTTTTTTTAAAATAATATAAAAATAATATATATTTATATTTATATATAGCAAAGAACCAGTTTAGATTTATGCTGGAACGCTCAACTATAAAAGCCATCCATCTTATAAGGAGATTGGTGGAGCAACATAGGGAGAGGAAGAAAGACTTGCATATGGTATTCATCGACCTAGAAAAGGCTTATGATAAAGTCCCAAGAGAAATACTATGGACATGTTTGGAGGCTAAAGGTGTACCTGTGACATATATTAGGGTGATCAAGGACATGTGCAAGGGAGCCAAAACTAGGATAAGGACAGTAGGAGAAGACTCAGAGCACTTCCCAATGGTGATGGGTTTTCATCAAGGATCAACTCTTAGTCCTTTTTTATTTGCCTTGGTGATAGATGGATTAACGCGATAAATTCAAGGTGAGATGCCATGGTGTATGCTTTTTGCGGATGACATAGTCTTGATCGATGACACTCGCAGCGGAGTTAATGCTAAGCTGGAGGATTGGAGACATACCTTGGAGTCTAAAGGGTTTAAGTTGAGTAGGACCAAGACAGAGTACTTAGAGTGCAAGTTCAGTGAGAGACCTCAGGAGGTTGGCGTAGAAGTTAGGCTTGGTGCCCAGGCCATCCAAAAGAGAAGTAGTTGCAAGTATCTTGGGTTTATCATGCAAGGCAGCGAGAAGATTGACGATGATGTCACACATCGTATTGGGGTAGGATAGATGAAATAGAGGCTCGCTTCTGGAGTGCTATGTGATAAGAAGGTGCTACCAAAACTTAAGGGCAAGTTCTACAAAGTGGTGGTTAGACCGGCTATATTTTATGGAGTGGAGTGTTGGCCAGTTAAGACTTCTCACATTCAAAAGATGAAAGTTGCCGAGATGAGAATGCTGAGATGGATGTGTGGGCACACCAAGAGCGATCGAATTAGAAATGAGGCTATTCAGGACAAGGTAGGAGTGGCCTCGGTGAAAGACAAGATGCGGGAAATGCGACTAAGATGGTTTGGACATGTGAAGAGGAGAGACGCAGATGCTCCAGTGCGGAGGTGTGAGAGGCTGGCCATGGATGGTTACAGAAAAGGTAGGGGTAGGCCGAAGAAGTATTGGGGAGAGGTGATTAGACAAGACATGGCGCAGTTATAGCTTACGGAGGACATGACCTTAGATAGGAGGGTGTGGAGAACCCACATTAGGGTAGAAGGCTAGTTCATAGTCTCGTTATTCTTCTCTATCCGTAGGCGTAGTAGTGCATTACGATCTCTTGCGCTTTGATTTCTGATTTCTGTTATTATTTATTACTTTCTATGCTTTGATTACTCTATTTTATTTGTGATGCTTTTATTATTTATTTATTCGTTATTTGTTATTTGTTATTTGTATTTATTTATTTATATTTATTTGTTATCTATTCGTTATTTGTTTATTGTTTTTCTCATAAAGCTTTTAATTTTCTATTCTTATCTAACATTTTTTTTATGCGTTTATGCTTTTATTGAGCTGAGGGTCTCCAGGAAACAGCCGTCCTATCTTGATAGGAGTAAAGTCTGCGTACATTCTACCCTCCACAGACCCCATGTTGTGGGATTTCACTGGGTTGTTGTTGTTGTTGTATATTTATATATAGCAAGTCAAAGTAAATATTTATTTCAAAGTAAATAATGAAATAAAATAGGAAAATAATGACATCAAAAATTTACATGGAAATCCTTTTAAATAAGGGAAAAACCATGGGCTAAGAGGAGCAATTGATATTACTATAATAAGAAATTTTTACACCGTATAGTCACAAGTATAATACTAAAAATGACTACCACACACTCAAAAAGAAATAACACTCTTTTGATCTCCCACCTTATTAAAAATATCATTCATATTCTATTTTTTTCACAGACTATTTTCTTATAGTCTATGATATATCTCACAGCTCAAATATTTTTTCTCTCTGTCTGAAAATGGATGTTGTAAAATGAGTAGCTGAAGAGCACCTTTTATAGGAACTTTCGCCTACGCTTTTTGATAAAAAAAAGTGGAGAAGCAGTCAAGCAGCCTTGCAATTTGCAATTGCAAATTGCTAAGCACCAATCCACAAATACTACCCATAACCACCATCATCAGTGAACCCATCCCAAAATTGGCACATACAAACCATCATTAGTCATTACTATCATTAATTGCCTATAAAAATTTTAAAATATTTTATTGATATAATATTAGATTAATTCAGAAGAAATTAAGAAGAAAAAGAGAGTAAGAGAAAGAAAGAGGAGCAGAAGATGAAATGTATCTGTATATATTTTTCATTGCCAGAAACTGATAATTTATAGAGTGCTGCATCATTAAAAATTTTGCTAGAAAAATTCAGTGGGACAAAACCTACACTAAAGAAAAAAGAGTACAACGCGTATTATACTCCTCCTGATGAATACACCATCTAATATCTCGAAGATGACGCAATTCAATTTTGTATCTCAATTTGTCAAAGGTTGAAGTTGGCAATGCCTTGATGAACATGTCTGCTAAATTATCACTTGAACGAACTTGTTGAACATCTATTTCACCTTTCTGTTGAAGATCATGAGTTAAAAAGAATTTTGGTGAAATATGTTTTGTTCTATCTCCATTGATGTACCTTCTCTTTAATTGAGTTATACATGCAGCATTATCTTCATACAATATTGTTGGAGCGTCTCTTATCAAAGAAAGGCCACATATTTTTTGAACGTGTTGAGTTATTAATCTTAACCAAACGTATTCTCCACTTGCTTTATGAATGACTATTATAGCTATAACACCACATATAAATAAATAGCCCGTCTGCGATCGACGTTTATGGGGATCAGACAAATATCCTGCATTTGCATAATCAATCAATTCTGCCGTGGATTTATTTGTAGGGCTGAACATAAAATACCGAAAATTGAATTACTGAATCGAACCGGCTATTTCGGTATTTTGATATTCGGTACTGAAATATAAAATTTGGTATTTTGGTTTTGGTATTCGGGAAATACCGAATATCGATTTTTTTATTTTTTTTATTAATACAAAAAAACTGGAAAAAAAAGAAGAAAAATTATCAAAAAGAGAAGAGTTTAGTAAGAGAAAGTTATCCCATTTTTTCATTTCTCTTACCATTTTCATTTCAATTTTTCCACATTTACAGCATACCATATGCACACTTTCAAACACGTACATTATAGATAACTGCTAAAATTTAAATTCACGTACATGTAAAAATTATAAATTCTAATTTCAAATTTATATACATGTAAAAATTATAAATTCTAATTTCAAATTTATATAATTGGTTAAGAATTCTAATTTTAACTTTGCATGATTCACCACGTCAGTTATCTACATAAATTGTTTGGTAGTTACATTGAAAATGAAAGATTTCAATTCTTTCATATCTTTGCAGGAACTAATTAATAATTAGTGCAATGATGTAGAGTTTTTGAATAATTCAAAGAAAAACATATGTATAAAAATTATGTGTGATATATTAAAGATTTTTGTTTTCACTCTTTTTCATTTTTTTTATTACATGATAATATTTTTTTTATTCTGTATCTATTCATAAATTATTTTCTCTTTATTTATGATGTATCATTTCTCCTCCGTAGAATGTGGCTTTAGAGCAATTTCGATTTCGATATTTGATAAGTTAAAATGCATATATTTCTTAATTATGGTGTAGTAATAAAAATGTAAGTTAAGATATTTATTTTTTAGATTAATGTAAATATTAAATGAGGATAAATTTTTATTGTACATTAACTATTAAAAAAATATGATATTACCGAATACCGTATCGAACCGAAGTTTGATTTACCTATTATCGAATTACCGAATCGAAGTTTGAAAGTTTGGTATTTAATATAAACTTTGAATTATCGATTACCGAACCCAAAATTTGAAAATATCGAATCGAATACCGAATGCCCAGCCTTATTTATTTGTGTAAAGCAATCCCATATATGTGGTCCCTCGGAGGTAGCTGAATATATGTTTAATTCATTCCAGTATCTTCGTGTTGGGAAGAACTAAATCTTGCTAACAAGTTTACTGAGAAAACTATATCTGATCTATAATTGTTGGCAAGATAAATTAATGCATCAATTGCACTAAGGTATGGTATTTAAACACCAATAAGTTCTTCATCATTTTCATGAGGTCGAAATGAATCTTTATTAATATCAAGAGGTCTCACAATTATTTGGGTACTCAATAGGCGTGTTTTATCCATGTAAAATCTCCTTAAAATATTTTTTGTATATATTGATTGATGGACAAATATCTCATTTGCAAAATGTTCAATTTGTAGATCAAGACAAAATTTTGTCTTTTCGAGATCTTTCATTTCGATTTTTTTTAGATATTTTATTGCCTTTGAAAGTTCTTTAGAAGTTCCGATGATATTTAAATCATCAACATATACGGCTATTATGACAAATTTAGATCCAAACCTTTTTATAAAGACACAAGGGCAAATTGGATCATTTTTATATCCTTTTTTCAACAAATATTCGCTAAGACGATTGTACCACATTTTCCCTGATTGTTTCAGCCCATATAAAGATTTTTTAAGTTTTATTGAACAAGTTTATCGGAAATCTTTATATATTTCAGGCATTTTAAATTCTTTAGTAATTTTCATAAAAATATCGTTATCCAGAGAACCATATAAATAGGCTGTCACGACATCCATCATATGCATGTCAAATTTTTCATGAACTCTCAGATTTATAAGATATCTGAAAGTGATTGCATCCATCACAAGAGAATATGTTTCCATATAATCAATGCCGGATCTTTGCGAAAATATTTGTGCCACTAGTCATGCTTTATATCTTATAACTTCATTTTTCTTATTTCCTTTTTGCACAAAGACCCATTTGTACCCCACTAGTTTTATACCTTCAAGTGTTCGGACTATCGGTCCGAAAACTTCACGTTTTTCAAGCGAAGCTAATTCAACTTGAATTGCATCTTTCTATTTTGGCCAATCATTCCAATGTCTACATTCATCAACAGATTTTGGTTCAAGATCCCCATTTTATTGCATTATTTCAATAGCAACATTATAAGCAAAACTTTTGTCGACAATTACATTATATCGGTTTCATATTTTTTCTGATGAGATATACTTTATTGAATTTTTTTTATCATTTTGAGGCGTCTTAATCTCTTCCAAAGACTTATCAATTGTTATGTCTCCTCGCTCTTCTTGAGCAGGTTCTTTCATATCATGACCATCTTGATTGTTTGCTCCTTTTTTGAGGATTTTTATCTTTGGAATCGATCGGTTTATCATGTTTTAAATATGGTTTAGACTCATTTGCATTAATTAATTATCCTTATTGGGACATCAACTCGAATAAGAGCATTAGCAGCTGGAATATGAGATTTTGTAACTCTTAATAGGTCAGTGAATGCACCTGACAGTTGATTCACAATATTTTGCAAATAAATTATCTTTAGAACTTTAAGTTCACATTTATTTGTACGAGGATGTAAATGAGATAGTGATAATGCATTCCAATCTATTTCGTTTTTCAATTGCTTATTTTCTCCCCCTAATGCTGGATATATTGATTCATTAAAATGACAATCAACAAATCTCGCAGTAAATAAATCTCCAGTCATAGGTTCCAAATATTTTATGATTGAAGGAGTTTCATACCTAACATATATCTACAATCTTCTTTGGGGTTCTATTTTTGTGCGTTGTGGTAGAGCAATTGGAACATATACTCCACATCCAAATATTCTAAAATGGAAAATGTTTGGCTCTTGACCAAAAGTCAATTGTAATGGGGAGACTTTATAATAACTTGTGGGTCTGTTCCGCACAAGACTTGTTGCATGCAAAATAGCATGACCCCATAATGAAATGGAAAGTTTTGTTCTCATAAGCATTGATCTAACAATTAATTGAAGACGTTTAATCAATGACTCCGCTAGATCATTTTGAGTATGAACATAAGCAACTGGATGTTAAACTGTTATCCCAATG
Organism: Solanum dulcamara; assembly: GCF_947179165.1. Classification (NCBI taxonomy): domain Eukaryota; kingdom Viridiplantae; phylum Streptophyta; class Magnoliopsida; order Solanales; family Solanaceae; genus Solanum; species Solanum dulcamara. Next base: position 70,654,826 of record NC_077244.1, read on the forward strand.
GACAAACAATAATTATTAAATGCTTGAGTTGTGTACTCGTCGGCATTATCAAGACGAATTGTCTTTATTGCATAATCTAAAAATTATGTTCTTAACTTAATTATTTGAGCAAGTAATCTCGCAAATGCCATATTACGAGTTGATAATAAGTACGCACGTGACCATCTTGTAGATGTATCTATTAAAATCATACAATATTTAAATGATCCACATATATCATCCTGTAAACGTTCCAGAAATGCTGGGGATTCATTTCCCACTTTGATTACTGATGGTCTAGTAATCAATTTGCCTTGAGAACATACAGCACAAGAGAATTCTTTAAATTGAAGAATCTTTTGATTCTTTAAAGAGTGTCCATGTGAACTCTCAATTATTTTGCGCATCATATTAGAATCGAGATGGCTCAACCGGTCATGCTAAATAATAAAATTATTTGAGTTAGTAAACCTTTGGTTTACTATGTCATGTGTTTCAACCATGCTAATACTTGTGAAGTATAAGCCAGATGAAAGAGCGGGTAACTTTTTAAGTATAAACTTTTTGCCCGACGTCATTGTAGTAATGTAAAGATATTTATTTTTTCATTATTTGTACTCTCAATATGATAACCATTTTGACGAATGTCTTTGAAACTTAATAAGCTTCTTTGAGACTTACTAAAATATAATGCTTCATTAATTGTTAAATTTGTTCCTCCGACAAGTACAACTTTAGCTTTTCCAGATCCTTCAATTAATCTTGTATTACCAGATATTGTATTAACATTAGCTTCTTTCATAATCAAATAATAAAAATATTTCTTATTTCTTAAAATAGTGTGTGTTGTGGCACTATCAATAAGACATATATCATCATAATTGTTTTTTGTTCCAAGTGATGACTTGGGAATTTTCATATTTTTCATAAACAAAAAGATATATTATAAGAACGTGAAAAACTAATAACATAAGAAACTTTAAAAAATTGTACTGCCTTGTATTTCATTCCATAAAAGGTTTAGAGTACAACACAACTTTATTTAAATCCAACTATGTATTCCAGATTTACAAACAAATTTTTACGGAAAACATTTTCTTTACAACATTCTCCAAAGAAATATTTTTTTCTCCAAATGATCAAGTCTTCAAGTTCTTGCTTTTCAATAGGATTTCTTCACTATTTGCTTAGTGCAGAAATTCATAGGCTTGACATATCCACTAAAACTATTTGCATACAATCCCATAGCAATCTTGTGGAGGAGAGGAAGCAAATATCATTTTTTTAAAAGACTTTTGCACGTGTTTCGAGCCTACAATTTTGTGTTTTTTGTTCATATTATCAAACCTTCATCTTAGTGTTCTTCTTCGTATAAATTTGGGTCCTTGATATATATTTTCCAACAGGTTTTTGACCTATGAGTTTTCCCTCTAGGTTACTGTACGCAAACATGTTCAATGCTTTTCCTTTCTTCTTTTTTGTGGTAAAAATTAGGGAGTCTAATACTATTTCGGATCATTTGGTAGCTGGTTAAAATTATGTAGGTATATATTAGTAATACAGATATTGATTATGTATGTATTTGCCATACCATTTTCTACCCCGCATAAGTAATACACAAATTTCATCATAATTTGTGCATGATAATGCAGGTTTTTAAATTTCAAACCAAATGTTGTATTAATTTTATACATGACTAATTTACTTATCAAACATTATATAACTTATACGAAAATTAATACATGGGCAAATTACCTCTTTACTAGTAAGGGGTCGTTTTTTTCCCTGTAAAATGGGGGTTCGGCTTCGACCCATACCCTGTTATATTAATTGACAAATAATATATTGAAGACATAAACCATAACCTCAGGTAACAACAAAGTTATTCACAAAGATGTGCAAGCACATGGAAAGTATGGGAAGAGCTACTTTTACTACATAGGACATCAAAACAGTAGCTCTTCCAATTTAAATAGCTCGGGCGCAGAATTTCTGGTAAAACTTAAATTGTTTGACACTCGAACAACGAAAAGTGCCATATAAATTGAGACAGAGGAAGTATTAGTTTATGCGAGCATTAGTTATACATGTATTAATAACATAGATATCATCATAACTTATACATGTATTAGTTATGTGGATTTCTAAACTGCAAATCAAACACTGTATTGATACATACCCGATATCTTTTTCCCCCTGCAACAGGAAAGAGATCAAAGATTCAAGGAATTAGGTTTGAGAGACAAGATTACTCCCAGTAGTGGCCGTTTTCTTCTTGGTAATAAGTAAGCTTTGTTATCATAGTTTCCTTTTCAGCTTGACATTATTTATCTATTCAGGCTGGAATTGTGTTACTTCTGTTCCATTATAATTTAAGACTAATCTCATTGATGCAATGCTTTGTCTAGTCATCTTTATTTCCTTCAGCAATCATGCTGATCATCAACTTGTTCTATGAGTAGCTTGTTTTGCTGAGGATTAGAGGAATTTCGTGACTTACATGCAAGGCCATCTTTAGTCCCTTTTCACATAGGTCCATACATCGTATGCAGAAATTTAGCTACTGTTACTTAATAGCTAGTAGAGGAAAAAGAAGAAGAGAATTTACATTTACTGCCGAATCTCTCATCTGAATCATCATTTCACGTCTTTAAACAGTGACTAGTTTCAGTATACTGCGATCAATAGATGTTGTCATGGATGCTGGATCTGCTTCTGCCTCCATTGTTGGAGTTCAAACGGTTTAAGTACTTTTGGGCATGGCTAGCCACTTGGGATGGTGTTCTCGATATTACTATGTTCCTTAAAATGCCTCTCCAGTCACCTTTCCCGTGTGTCTCTAAGCCTAGCAAAAACAATTTAAATCGTGTCAAATCATTAGCTTACCGACAAGTTATTACTACTATGAAACTTGTTTTCCCTACCGTCACAACAAAATTCTTATTATTTTGAGGATTGGTTTGTGTTATAAAATACACTAATTTAACAATATTAGGAGGAAAGAGTAATTGAAAGGAAATCAAAATAGATGAGAGAAAGTTTTTATGTATCTGTCTATCTCTATTTACATTGTAAAACTACTCAATTTATAGGAAAGGAAAAAGGATACGTAGGGGGACAATGGAGGGTGGGAAGGAAAAGGAAAAATAAGTGAAAGAAAAAGTAGTGGATCATCCACTTCTTCCTAATACTCCCCCTTGGATGTCCACGTGTAATGTGCCTCAAAAATTATTTTATTCTTTACAAGAAACAATATACATATGTTGTTATTCTGAACCCCTATAGATGTTGTGCCTCGTTAAAATCTCACTAGGAAAAACCCAGTGGAAAAAAGCCTAGTGAAGGAAAAAGAGTACACACATCTGGTAATACGCCTTGAGTGTTGCCTCATTAAAAACCTTACCAGAGAAAATCCAGTGGGACAAAACCTTGGCTAAGGAAAAAAGAGTACAGCGCGTATTTTGCTCCCCCTAATGAAAACATTACTTAATATCTCGAAGACGACGCATTCCAATTTTGTATCTCATTTTCTCAAAGGTTAAAGTTGGCAATGCTTTGGTGAACATATCTGCCAAATTGTCACTTGAATGAATTTGTTGGACATCTATTTCACCCTTATTTTAAAGATCATGAGTGAAAAAGAATTTTGATGAAATATATTTTATTCTGTCTCCTTTGATGTATCCTCTCTTTAATTGGGCTATACATGCAGCATTGTCTTCATACAATATTGTTGGAGCGTCTTTTGTCAAAGAAAGGCCACATGTTTCTTGAATGTGATGAGTTATTGATCTTAACCAAACACATTCTCGACTTGCTTCATGAATGGCTATTATCCCTGCATGATTTGAGAAAGTGGCAATCATAGTTTGCTTTGTTGAACGCCATGATATAGCTGTACCACTACATATAAATAAATAGCCTGTCTACGATCGATCTTTATGGGGATCAGATAAATATTTCGCATCTGCGTAACCGATCAATTGTGACGTGGAATCATTTGAGTAAAACAATCCCATATCAATGGTACCTCGAAGGTATCTGAATATATGCTTAATTCCATTCCAGTGTCTTCGTGTTGGGGAAGAACTAAATCTTGCTAACAAGTTTACTGAAAAAGATATATCTGGTCTAGAATTATTGGCAAGATACATTAATGCACCAATTGTACTAAGGTATAGTATTTCAGCACCAATAAGTTCTTCATCATTTTCACGAGGTCGAAACGGATTTGTATTAATATCAACAGATCTCACAGCCATTCGGGTACTCAATGGATGTACTTTATCCATATAAAACCTCTTTAAAATATTTTCAGTATATGTTAACGGATGGACAAATATCCCATTTGTAAAATATTCAATTTGTAGACCAAGACAAAATTTTCTTTCCAAGGTCTTTTATTTCAAACTTCTTTTTCAGACATTTTATTGCCTTTGAAAGTTCTTCCGGAGTTTCAATAATATTCAAATCATCAACATATACTGCTATTATGACAAATTCAGATTCAGACCTTTTCATAAAGACACAAGGGCAAATTGGATCATTTTTATATCCTTCTTTTAGCAAATATTCGCTAAGACGATTGTACCACATTCGTCCTGATTGTTTCAACCCGTACAAATATTTCTGAAACTTTATTGAGCAATTTTCTCGAGAATCCTTGTATGCTTCACGCACTTTGAACCCTACGGGAATTTTCATAAAAATATCATGGTCCAATGAGCCATATAAATAGGCAGTGACCATGTCCATTAAGTGCATTTCAAGCTTTTCATGAACTGTCAAGTTCATTAGATACCTGAAGGTAATTGCATCCACCACAGGTGAATATGTTTTCATATAGTCAATGTCAGGTCTTTGCGAAAAACCTTGGGCTACAAGTCGTGCTTTATATTTTACGAGTTACGACTTCACTCTTTTCATTTCGTTTACGCACAAAAACCCATTTGTACCCTACTGGCTTGACACCTTCAGGTGTTTGGATTATTGATCCGAAAACTTTATGTTTTTCAAGTGAAGTTAACTCTGCTTGAATTGCATCCTTCCATTTTGGCCAATCATTTCTCTGTCTACATTCATCGACAGATTTTGGTTCAAGATCCTTATCTTGTTGCATTATTTCAATGACAACATTATAAGCAAAAATATTATCGACCACAGTATCATTTCGGTTCCACCATTTTCCTGTCGAGACATAACTTATTGAGATTTCTTCATTCTCATTATTTTCAAGTACTTGGACCTCCTTGGTGGTATCACCATTAGTTGTGTCTCTGGGCTCTTCTTGAGCACTTTTCTTCAAATTATAATCATCTTGATCATTTATTCTTTTCCTTTTTTGAGGATTTTTGTCTTTAGAACCAATTGGTCTTCCACATTTTAAGCGTGGCCTAGTCTCATTTGCCTGAACAAGTTGTTCTACCAAGACATCAACTCGAACTTGAGCATTAGCAGCTAGGATATGCGATTTAGTAACCCGTGGAAGGTTAGTAAATGTATCTGGCAGTTGATTTGCAATATTCTGCAAATAAATCATCTTTTGAACTTCTTGCTCACATTGATTTGTTCGAGGATATAAATGAGATAGTGACAATGAATTCTAATTTATCTCATTTTTCAACTGCTTATGTTCTCCCCTAATGTTGGATACACTGATTCATCAAAATGACAATCAGCAAATTTTGCCGTAAATAAATCTCCAGTCATAGATTCCAAATATTTTATAATAGAAAGAGATTCATACCCAACATATATTCTCAACCTTCTTTGGAGACCCATCTTTGTGCGGTGCGGTGGAGCAATTGGGACATATACCGCACATCCAAATATTCTAAGATGGGATATATTTGACTCCCTTGCAAAATCCAACTGTTATGAGGAAAATTCATGATAATTTGTTGGCCTTATGCGCACAAGTGCTACTGCATGCAAAATAGCATGCCCCCATACTGAAATAGAAAGCTTTGTCCTTATTAGCAATGGTCTAGCTATCAATTGGAGGCGTTTAATCAATGATTCTGCTAGACCATTTTGAGTATGGACATGAGCGATCGGATGCTCAATTTTTATTCCAACCGACATACAATAATCATTAAATGATTGAGATGTAAATTCACCAGCATTATCAAGACGAATTGTCTTTATTGCATAATCTGGAAATTGTGCTCTTAACCTTATAATTTGAGCTAACAATCTCGCAAAAGTCATGTTGCGAGTTGATAATAAGCACACATGTGACCATCTTGTAGATGCATCTATCAACACCATATAATATTTAAATAGTTCATATGAAGGGTGAATTGGCCCACATATATCACCTTGTATACGTTCCAAAACGCAGGGGATTCAATCCCAATCTTAGTTGCTGATGGTTTGATAATCAGTTTTCCTTGGGAACAAGCAACACAAGAGAATTCCTTAGATTGAAGAATTTTCTGATTCTTCAAAGTGTGTCTATGTGAATTCTCAATAATTCTGCGCATCATATTATAACCGGGATGGCCCAACCGGTCATGCCAAATGATAAAATCATTAGAATCAGTAAACTCTTTGTTTACAATGGCATGTGATTCAACAGTACCAATATTTGTATGGTACAACCCAGAAGAAAGTGCAGGTAATTTTTCGTGCACAATTTTCTTCTCCATATTTATTGTAGTAATATAAAGGTATTCAACCTTTCCTTCATTTGCAGTCTCAATACGATAGTCATTTTGACGAATAACCTTGAAACTTAAAAGGTTTCTTTGAGATTTACTACAATACAATGCATTATCAATTATCAATATCGTTCCTTCAGGTAGTAATAAGGCCGCTTTTTTAGAACCTTTAATCAATTTTGTACTACCAGATATTGTATTGACAAAGACCTTTTTCATAATTAAATGACAGAAATATTTCTTTTCTTTCAATATTGTATGAGTTGTGGCACTATCCAAAAGGCACATATCTCCATTACTCATCTTGGATCCAATTGAAGACTGAAGAACTTATTTATCTTAATAAAATAAAAATACATTATAAAAAATAAGTAATAAAAGCAATATGCACATAAGTTAATTTAAAAGGTATGATATATTAACATTTAGTAACATAATAAAATAGTGAAGTATGTGGTAATTTGTTTCAATGTTGCTTTTAGCAAAGTTTGAGTCAATATGTTAATGTGAATTAGGTGATTTAGTCACGCCAGTTATGCACTACTAGTCTTGTACTCATAATTTTATATAAATTAATAATTTACTAGTGAATTAGTTTAATGAACTTAGAATTCAAAATGTTTATGGCAAAATATACTTATTAACCTTAAATAAATATTATACATAAGTACTAAAAATAAATATAAAATAAATAAAATTATAAAACATTAATATAATATTATTCATCATGTATGGATAATTTATTTATTGGCAAAAATAATACAATCATTATATAATATTAATGTCTAAAATATTAACAAGAATAAATAATTAGTATAATGACATTAAATAAAACAAATATTATTTTTAGTAACAATATGATATTAAGATTAAATAATAGCACATCAATAGTAATTAATTACAATATTGTAATAAACAATATACAATTATCATAAAAATGTGGCCCTGATTTTATTTATTTCAAATACATAAACGTAAAAACACGATGATTCAAAGTACATAAAAATGACAACATATTGAAAAACATGAAATTAAACATCAATTAAGATCCTTAAAAAAATCTTCAACCTCCAAATGAGTAATATCATTGATGTCATTAAAATCATCATTCCTCAAGGCCAGATTTGCTTCAATATTATCATTATGCAAAGGCCTTGCCTCAACATTATTTTTGAACGCCAAGTGTGACTCTATCTGAGCATTAGAAGAAGAGACACCACCTCTATTTGCCTTTCTTTTGAAAGAATTTTGATAAAGTCTTACAAAATGCTCAGGCGTCCGACATTCATTTTTCCAGTGGCCTTTCATGCCACAATGATGACAGTTACTTCTTGAAGGGTCATTTTGAGAACTGATATTGTTCTCCCTTTTATGTTGACCATCACCACGACGATTATCAAATCGTCTTCTGCCATTGCCACGCCCACGCACATTATTGTGGCCATGATTTTTATTTTGTCTTCTTTCAAACTGGCCATGTGCTTTTACCATATTTGCTTTCGGTAACGGAGCAATTTCAGTGGGACGGGCTTCATGATTTTTCATTAAAAGGGCATTATGTTGCTCAGCCACCAGAAGGCATGAGATCAATTCAGAATATTTTTGAAAACCCTTTTCACGGTATTGCTGCTGTAATATCACATTAGAGGCATGAAAAATAGTTAGTGTCTTTTCTAAAATGTCCTCATCATTTATAGTTTCCCCACATAATTTTAATTGGAAAGTTATTCTAAATACAGCAGAATTATATTCAATTACAGTTTTAAAGTCTTGAAACTGTAAGTGCATCCACTCATAACGAGCCCTTGGCAAATACCGTTGCCCTGAGGTGGTCATACCTCCCTTTTAAGTCTTTCCACAATTCAAGTGGATCTTTCACTGTCAAGTATTCCATTTTCAGGCTTTCATCTAGATGATGACGAAGGAAAATCATAGCCTTTGCTTTATCCTGATTTGATGTTGTATTTCCTTCAATTATTGCATCACCAAGACCCTTAGCGGTAAGGTGAATTTCAGCATCAAGTATCCATGACAAATAATTTTTGCCAGAAATATCAAGTGCTACAAACTCCAATTTTGACAAGTTTGACATGATGAAAATTAAATTTTAAAATAACAAAGGCAACTGAAAATTAATTTTCTTCAGTAGATATACCTGATATAGAAGTTAATTTTTTGAAAATTAGAACTTCGTGCTGATAACGTATTATAAAATACGCTAATTTAACAATATTATACAGGGGATCATGTTCACCGTAAGGATTTAAATGAAAATTCAAAACTTGGCATAAGTTATATCCACAAAACCAACAGTATCATTTTCACACCCCAGGCTTCATAGAGTAGAAGATAGTTCTAATCTGAAGAAGTAAAGAACTGCTGAAGCCACTGACTGATTCTCAAGGTCGGTCTCCATTTTGCTCAACTGTTGCAAGGCCTGCTTTAGATCCATCTTATCCAGTGGCAACTGAGTGAAATCCCGTAAGAATTGACGAGCTCGGGCAGTACCTCTAGACACGTCATGTGGGTCAAATTCCCTCTTCCGCTTTGGGACTGCCTGGAAGAACAAGACAAATCTATACATCCACAATAACAAAAAACTTGAGGGTAGTACTCTCGAATGGTATTTGAGCTGAAATCTGGTTTACATGTCCCCTTGCCTGGAAGAAGAAGACATGGGAAGCCAAAATCAAGTAGGGTCAACACAAGGGGAAAACAAAGTTATATGTGATAGTGCCACTATATTGTTTTCCAACAGGAAACTACAGCATGTAAGTGCATAAGTGCACCGCAATACACACAGAAAAGCAATAAGCAAACAGAGCAGAGCAAGATGTCATAAGAAGTTTTACTAAATGACACCATTGACCATTCAAAAGCATCAAATGAGTTCTGAATGATTAACCAAAAGCTTATATAACAGAACGACCATTTTTACATCATCACCTATAGCTAGACACATTTAGCAATCTTGCATATGATTTTGAAACAAAGGAGATTTAAGAATGCCTCTAGGCGGGGTTGCAAACAGCCAAACATGATCCTAAATTTAAAATAAAAGGACGCAAAAGTATTATGATATTTGTGATGAGCATAGGGAAGTAACCAAAGGAAATACCTCTTTACAGTCATTTGGCATCATAGCATTAGGAGAGAAATCCTCCAACTAAGATGCCTTTTCTCTGGCCAGGACCACAACAATTTGTGGAAAATTGGCAAACTCTGCAACGTGAATACCAAAACTTTGATCACAAGCACCAGGTTGAACCTTGAAGGGTACAACGATTAGATGGTGAGCAACTGCTCAAATTCTAAAAAGCGCATGAAACTAGTTTTTCAGTCCATGTTTACAAGGGTTCAACATTAAAACTTGTGAAATCCACTACTTCAAGTGACGGTTTGACTGTTTGGTGAGGTCACCAAATAAACTTCAGATAGCATGTGAAGCCATAACTCATGTATAAAACAGATTCTGACATAAATAGGGTACCGAGATATACTAACTAAGCAATTAATGGAAAGTGCTCACTAATCACCATAAGCCGAATTCAATGAGCTGTTAGGCAATGTTGTGAAACCACATGTTTATAAAACGTAACAAGTGCTCTTTTTATCATTTTTCTGATCAGTGAGTAAGATTTTTCTGATATCCATATTAGCTACCACTCCACTTATATGAGTGACACAAAAGTTCCCTGATATATATATTTAAAATCATCCTAAATAAAGATCAAACTTTCTCAAACCTGGCAGTTCCAAGTTAATCAGGAAAGAAACTTTTTTCTTAATTAAGTTTATCTGGAAATACACTACTCATAGCACTTCAAAATTACTGGCACAAGATGAGAATGAGTCAGAAGTAGCCAGAAAGAGAGGAAGATAAACATACCTTGTAAAGCATAGTTAGCTTGAGACTAGAAGAGTCAATGTGCACTGACATGAAAATTTGCCACACCAGCAATTTGCTTATGCCCATTCTTTCCATTCTCATTGGCCAATGCAGTCAGCTCATGAAAGTGAGTTGCAAACAATGTTGGTGCTTTAATAAAATTGTGTCCTAGTTGGAACAAAACACCACGAGAGACCAGGGTTAGAATTGCAATAGAACCAAAAAATCTTACGCATTTCTTTCCATCTACCTAAATATTGGTGGGCAGCAAAGTAACACCAGAACCATGGAGGTGCAAGTTGGTTCAGACACCAAAAAGGAAAAAATAAAGCAGAGCTATGAAAGAAAGCTCACCCGACGATCAAAGAGACGAACTGCCCTAAGGTCCTGCAAAAAAGAAATTAAGAGTTCTCCATTAAGCAAACCCTCTCAACAATTTTCTCTATAAGTGTTGGTACGCAATAACTATTTGAGCAGAATAATTTTTGTTTTGCTAAGGTAGAAATAATGAATAAATGTTTACCTTGGGTAGGGTTTTGAAGAATGAGAGAAACCCTTGAGCTTGCCTAGCATCTAAAACCAAACCATTCACAGTAACACATATCAATCAAACTAAAATTATAACCCAAAATCAATAGTGCTGCTAATATGAATCCTCAATATCCCTTTAATAAACACATATTATGAAGAGAATTTTTTTAAAAAATAATAAAATTAGAGATAGAGAAAGAGTTATATGAACAAACTTCTTAGAATATAATGGAAGATTTAAGAGATTAGGGTTTTACCAAGTTTAAGCTCGGGAAGCTTGCCCTGTTCCTCAAATTTTTCATCCATTTTTTCTTTAACTTGCACTTCACAGGGTAATGGGGAAAATGGAGAAATGTGAATTGGCGGGAAAAAGAATGGCGGGTATCCAGATTCTATACATCCTCATAGTAGCTGAGATTCTTGATTCTTGAGCTAGGTATATATGGGCCTCTAATATTATGGGCCAATATTCTAGCGAAGAGTAATATACCATGCGGATTGCAAAAACACCGCCAAAATAATAGGGGAAACTTACATAAATATATTATATTAAGAAAATATTTACTGAAAAGACAGTTTGCTGCACTAAATCTTCCGCTATGCACGGGGTTCGGGGAAGAGCCTGACTACAAGGATCTATTGTACGCAGCCTTACCTTGCATTTCTGCCAGAGGCTGTTTCTAAGGCTTGAACTTGTGACCTCCTATTTATAATAATAATAAAAAAATACTGGACACTTATAATATATTTATAATACACTTTTAATACATATTACCGAAAATCATTTATAAAAACATGTAATACAAGTTTTATTTATAGATAATACATTTATCACACACTTTAATATACTTAAAATATATTGTGTCAATTTCTTATAAAACAAGCCAAATATATTTTAAAACACTTATAATACATTTATATTGCATGCATAATTCAATTTTAATACATATCAGATTTATCATAATATTGTTATATATTGCTATAGATGGAAAATATCGCTAAAATCAATACTTATTTATTAAAAAGTGTTAATCCAAGTAATATTTTCAAATAATAGGTTGGACTGGACTTTCCTTTTCACTCATCACCATTTAGTAAGTAAAAATTTGGGAATTTTACACAAATCTCATACTTTGAAGAGTTAATTACATCTATCCTTACTTTTTTCCAAACTATAAAAAATCGTTAAATTTGATGGAACCCGGATACATTCCAAAAATGTCCCGATTTCAGATACATTCCAAAAAGTCCCGATACATTGCGTTCGATTTTGGATACATCCCGATACGTCGTGTCTCGGTTTCGAACAAATCACTCAATGCCCCGATACATCGAGTAAAGTGATGTATCCAACCGATAGCTCGCTTAAAGTGATGTATCCAATAATAAGAGAGGGTAGGAATTTTTGTAATTTTTTCAAATGATAGGTAATTTTAGAGAATATGATAAAACAAGTTGTGTATTCAGGCAATTTTTCTTAAAAATTTTGAGGGATAATTATGGATCTAAACCTTGGTCAACTGGTTTAAAAAATATGTACAAAAGTGTATAAGTTGTGTATATTTTATATTAAATATGCATATAATATACATATATATACCCAACATATACATATCAGTGTGTGTTGATATTTAGGACTTGTTGATAAACTAGTTACTCGAACAATATATATCTGTAACTTTTCAAATTTATAAGTATGTTCACTTTGAATTAATTTTAGATAGATGGTGTATGAAATTAGTCTTGACAAAGAATGATTTTAGATAAAATGTCTAAAATTTCGTATGATTGAAGATCAAGAGCATATGGTTGAAGTTCACTTATTTTTTGCCTAAATTTCAGGTACATTTAGTTAGAGTTCAGTTAATCTGTTTTCGAACCTCAGTCATGCATGACTGATTTTAAATTATTATTTTTAACTCCAGACACGTAGGATTGAAGTTTAATTATTTTTATTTAGTTACATGTGTGGTCAATCATATATATGAAACTTCAAATACTGCACATTTAAAGTTATTTCGAATGAATAAATGCAGAATGAAAAAAATTATTAATATATATACAATAACAATGTCCAAATAAAAGACGAGCAAAAAATTTCCGTGCATTTGGATGGGATTTTAGTTGAATTTGAAAGCACTGATAATTGGAACATCTTTCATTTTTGAGGAAACAATGATTATATGAATAGTAATACATTCATTCATTATTTTTTTTGTAAATTTATTTAGTGTTTATGGAGTATTCACTAGATTTTATTTTCTTTCGGTATAATGGAGCCACAATGGTAATTATAGGTTGATAGAAGTCTATATAACTTTAACTTAGACTTTGTATTTGTGTTGAAAAAATTAATATAATACGCATAAATAACCTATTTATAATCAATAAAAAATTTGCAGTTCAAAACTTATAAATTAAATTTTTTGACTCCGATCCTTAAATATATTCATAGCTATTGTCAAACACTCAATAAACACCTGCTATCTCTCTGCCACAACACTCGTGAAAATATGTCATAAAATTGATGGGGCAAATTATACCAAAATGACGAGCTTGCTAAGTAGAGGAACTTCCGTTAAACTTCCAAGTCGAAAGAATCGATATTCATGGAGAACATACGAAAGCTTTCGAATATTATTTTCGTGCACTAGAACGAAACTCACTCTTATCGCAAGCTTTTAATAATATGACCGTTATCTGTCATTATGTGCGAATATCTCCATTATAAAAAGAAAAATCGAAAAATCTAATAAAGTTGAACTAAATAAGTTTTCTACATGTGCATCGTCTAAAACAATAATTTTTTTGAGCTGTAGCAAAAAAAAGAAATTTCATAGAAGTATCCGCTTCTGATTATTATTAATAAATGTATATTTTTAAAATTACACATGAAGCACACATTATAGAGAAGAAGACAGATGACATGAAATTTAGGAGGTGTGTCAAATATATCGATTTATTTTCGGGCAAGACAAAGAAAAAACTCCATTGAAAAGTCAATAAAATCAGGTAATTATATTCCATTATAAAAATACAATTGAACTTTTTCGATTGAATGATAATTCGAAACAAGTCACATTAAAAGAACTACTAGCTAGATTTATAATGCTTAACTTACTTCTTGTCAATTGTCATTATGCTGCAAATTAACTTATTATTGATATAGATTTAAAAGAGGGGAAAAAAAACAAAGGATAATATCATCATTCTTGATCAAGATGGTTGTTAGAAAAAGGTCTATTTTTCTAAAGTACCATAGCACTATAAAACAAAGGAAAAGGCTGTTAGAAAAATGAACAACTTCTTTCCTGTATATACAGCAGTGATCAATATGTTGGGCAGACAAACTAATCCATATTCCTTTTTATAGTCTTCTTTTTAAAAAAAAAAAATATAATAATAATAATAATAATAATAATAAATTCATTCTTTCTCCTGGCATAGTGGAATAATTAGAAATTCCTAAAATAAATTCTTCTTCTTTTTTTTTGGGTCGTAAAAAGTACATAGCAGAAATTTCAGGAAAGATCAAATGAGAAATTGGAGAACCTTATTAAATAGGCTAGCTAGTTATCTGTCCTTTTTTTTTGATACATTTTGTTACACTAATTTGTACGTGTGACTTATTGTTTGTTGGCTCCTTCAAATTTAGGCAGATAAATTTAAAATTATTCTTTATATCTCAATTGATGTGGCACAGTTTGAGATTTGAGAGTTAATCGACTTTTCACTTGCAAATATTTTATGAGCTTACTCTATCTGTCTCAATTTATATTACATAGTTCAGATTTTGAGAGGCAATCTGCTTTTCACTTGCATATATTTAATGATCTGTCAACTGTCCAGTTGATAATTGAGATCTCTATATAACAGGGGAAAGTCATTTTATTTCCCCAACTATGCTTTTAAAATTAAACACTCCCTAAGGCCTCAACTTTGTCTAATTCAAAGTTGATGGCCAGCTTCTAATTAACTCAACTAATTATATTTTAAGAAGTCATATTTCTTCTTGATTTCATCTTTTTTTTATAAATAAAATAGTAATGACTTTCTGAGATAACAATTTAGTTAGAAATCAACTCTATATACCAGCAACAGCTTGTTAATTATATTTATGTTGAGGCCATCTCCATTTTCTCTTTGTGCTCCACTGCTACTTATATATTGGTATGATTAGTCTTCTAAATTGAGCCAACTCAACTATTTTTACAGCACTGCAGCTACAATATGTTTGAATGCTCACAGAAACCAAGAAAAATGGACATTGGCCAGTGTTGTAAAACAATAATACAAGGTATTCTAGCTGAAGAAAATTTTACGTGTGAAAAAAGAAGGATATATATAAATAAATTAATTCTAGACAATATTAAGCTAACAAAGAAAGATTATTATTAAAAACACACTTACAATTTATTATATGTTACTATAAAGCATTAGAATATGAGTACTCTAATTTTGTTTAGAGAGGGAATGACGGAGTATCAAAAGCTCATATTCTCTTTGTACTAATTTATGTGTTACTAATTTTTTTTAGTCAGTAAAAAAAAAGAGATATTGTTATATTTAGTAATTATTTAATTTTAAATTTTATATTTACATAATTTTTTATCACCTATTTTAAATCATAAATTTAAAAAATCTTTACTTTTTCTCTTTAATTCCATATCGATCAAAACCTTAATATGAATTGGAACGATAAAAATATTAGCAATGAGCTATTTAGCAACAAGTTAATGATGAATTTCACATCAAAAGGGTAGGACATAAATTAAAGACAAAACTAGAGCCGTAGAGGTAAGTTTCAAAGCAGGTACTGATTCTACACCAATCCATATTGGCTTTTGGTAGAATCTAAGAGCAAAAGAAAGGTACTACAGTAAATTTAAAAGGATAAGGCTATCTTTTGTTTCTTTCTTTATCCATGGAAATGAAAGCACTCAAGGAGTACTCTCTTTGGTTGATGGTTATTGTTTCATAGGTATATTATTAATAATGCGCGGAATGGTTATGGGGTAATTTGTACATATATAGATTAGTTATATATATGCAGGATTTTAAATAGTTGACCCAATACTATATTTGGTGTGTTGATTAATTTTATACATATTAGCAGAAAAATATTTAGAATTTAATATATGAATAAATTATATCCTAACTAACAACCAAGCGACCTCCCAATGTACATATATAGGGTTCATAGGCTCTCATTGTCAAGTCAGTCTGCAGCTTAAATGGTGCATTTCATCTTCCTTACTTTTTTTGTTCATAGTTATCTCAATTTCTGAACAACAACCCCACATTTCCTGTGGTCCTATAACTGCTGATCGATACGTATTGTACAAACTATAAAATTGTACAAATAAAACCCCCTCTCCTGGTCTGCCCTATTTTGGAATTGTGAAAAGTTGTAGCAGCATTTACAAATGTGGCTACACTTGTTGAAAGTAGAGTTAATGCCGTGCTAAGCGGATTATTACACTTGTGGAAAAGGACTTTCACCATTTGACAAAAGAGGCTCATTGGTTAGGGTTTTCAAAGGACTTCTTGTGAACATCTTTGACAAGTACAATTATTGGGAATAGTCACTGTTTTTTTTTTTTCATTAAAATATTTATGAGAATGGCTACCAAATATTTTTCAGTGGCAAAATAGTGAGCACAAAGCAAATTCCATTCACTAAGGGCCCGTTTGGCCTGGCGATAAGAAATTATAATATAAAATTACGAGATGAAGTTAAAGTTTTGTTTGAACACATGATTTGATAAATTTGAAATTTCATCTAATGATATGAAATCATTAGATGAAATCAACGTAAAATCACATGTCCAAACACTGATTTTATCTAATGACACGGCCAAATGCCTACAAATAAAGATGAACAAAAAGGTCATCTAGGTAGAGAGTATTGTTAGGTTGCTGATCTAGAGAATTGAATATGAATGTTGTGAATACTAATAAGTATATTTACATATTTGTTTCTCACGAATTAACATGCAAATAAGGGCGGAAGAACAATAGAAATTACGAGTACGATTAAATTAGTATTCCCTTCGTTTTATTTTATGTGATAATATTTGACTTGACGTGATATTTAAGAAAAAAATGGAAAGAATTTTAAAATTAGTGGTCTAAAATCATGTATAGATATTTGTGTGGTTGAAAATCATTTCATTAATAATAAATAAAAAAAATTAAATTATTTTTAATTATAATAAATTGATATTTTATTTGAAATAGATTAAAAAGAAAAAGCTACTGCATGAAACAAAAACAGAGGGAACAACTTTTGTTTTTTTAGTTTCAAAATTAATAATATTTTAATTAATTTATAAAATTCAAAATTTTATCAAAGTTGTAATGTACTAATTACAGGTGGGTAGGTTTGGGGGAGTATAATATACTATATATCTAAAAGCTATTTGGGCAAAATCCATCTCTATCACTGTTCTCTCACTTCACAATAGCATATAGACTTGGGCCAAAGTTGTCATGTAGTTGATGGAAAGAGATTGTACGGAAGAATAGAGAAAAAGGCAAGTGCGTGAGTGGGGAAGAGACAGGGTCACTTTTTAGTGAAAGTGACATGAACTGGAACGCTAAGGTCAAAAGTTGCATTCAAGGGAGTCCTTTCATCACTCCCCTGCGGATACATAAGGCAGAGGCGTGCAAAAATCGAATCAATCAATAAATTAAATAAAAAAATATTATTTATATATTGTTATTGAGTTATTGAGTTAATGGATATTTAATAGTTTGTAAAAAAATATATTAGTTATCAGTTAGGTATTAATTTTTTAATATTAGGTAAATCAATAACTCATTAAAACTATAATAATTTACTATTTTAATTTTTACTTATACATAAAAATCAACGTTGAAAACAAAAGATATTAATGTAATCATTATCAATGTTTTAAACGATTCTGCTAGGAGCCCCGAGGTTGGGCTCTAGTAGAACACCCAAAAACTCAAGTGTGGAACTTAGTTTTTTAAGACTTACGCCTAAGCGTCTGACTGTACGCCTTAAGCATGCTCAACACCTAACGTTCGGGGCTCGCCTAACAGGTCATACACAAATTATGTGTTAAAATTTTTAGTTAACATTTTGACCCTTATAATTCTTGAATAAATAAATTATAGTTTTTAATCTATTGATATAAAAAGTTTGAGAATAACTCAAATAACAAGTTGTAATATCACATCTTACTATTTGGTAACACTATAAATGTGATTATATATTACGTAACATTTCTTTTAAAAATACGTAGCGAAATTTTACTTTTTCACTTAACATTGGTCTTTATAATTTTGTCATATATATATCAAAATTATTATATTTTATTTAGCTATTTAAAAGTAATTTTATTTTTATTCATGATTGAGTGATGCTTTTATTATAAACTAGTAAGTTTTATTGATTATTTTCTTTTAATAAATATGAGTTTTCTTATTCATATTTATAATTATTTCAAACTAATGATGTATTTTTATAAATTTTGTGTTATTATATTATGATACCATATGGTAAATTAAAAAAGTAAAAGATCCATAGGGCCTACACTCCACGTCTCGAGGCTCACGCCTCGTCCTCTACTAAGTAAAACTTCTCGTCTCATGCCCCTGCCTTTTAAAACACAAATCACTATATCAGATTATCAGTATACAACATAATTCGTAGTTCACACTACTTCACAATCCAAACTGTATTTATCCTTTAGGCTTTAATATTACTTTAGGTTCATAATGCAAAATCTAAAGAACTAAAAACGATGTAAGCTACGGTTTGCAACGACAATGGCAAGAGTTAGGCTGTAGCTAGAGTTGTGAATTTTGAGTATTCACAATATGAACATCTGATTTGCTTGTTTTGTTGTATGCCTGTATCGCGTTAAATTATTGGAGAAGTTGTATATTTATTTTGAAAGCATTTTTTTATTGGTTAAATCGAAAATCAAACTATTAAAGACCAAAAACCGATAACAAATATCTTATTGATTTGGTTATCAATTTAGCGTATTTAAAAATAAAAATCGATAAACTAAAACGATAATCGAACCAAAATGATTGATACACTCCCCTAAGGCAAGGGCTTCATTTAAATTTACGTAATACTTTTTAAGTTTTTATCTCACATTATGTGAGTGATATATTATTTTAAATCGGTTTTAAAAAGAATGGATATCTTTTAAGACCTTATTGAGTTGATCTATTTATAACCATACATATAATTATGATTTATTTTAGACTATAAGTTTCAAAAGTTATATTTAGAAGAATGTATAATTTCTATTTTTGGTCTATTGGAGGTCATGCATTAATAGAAACATAGGTTTGTTTCATTGTGAATCAATGACAAATTTGTGTTTTAAACCATGATTTTCCCAATGCATGATGAGAACAAACCCTCATTGAAATATTGAAAATAACCACTGAACTATTTTTCTTTTTTCATTGATTGAATAAAAATATATATGAAAATAGCTACTGAATAATTTTCAATAAATGAAAATTTTCAACGAGAAAATAATGGTTTTTTTAGTAGAGAGGTTCATTTAAGAATGAGTTGAATTCTCTCTGATACTCCGTCGTTATATTGATATCATAACAATATCATGTAGAATGAGCGCTGATGTCAGCGCACGAATTTTAAAATAAATTTATGTCATTTTAAAATAAGAAATAGATATGAAAGTTATGAGGTATTTAACGATAAATACTTTTCTTTTTGAAGTATAAGTGTCATTTTTTCTTTTTGCACTCTATGTGTATCTGTATTGAAGCCCCAATTAAATCTTGATTACACATTACAGAGCCTATTTGGATATTTTATTATACTCCCAATAAAATTTTCTCTATATCAAATCTTGAATCCGAAAATTCTGATTAATAATGGAGCATGGTATATCTCATTAAGATATCACATTTTTACACTATTGATGTATGTACGGCGGGTAGGCGTTGGGGGTGGGGGAGGGTCTAGCTAGGGTGTTGGAAAGGAGATTGGAGGGAGAGTAGTTTTTCTGTGTGTGTCAGGTGATATCACGTGAAGGGGCATGATAGCAAGTCGTTTTTTATCCATTCACTTCCAAGAATACCGCTACGTACCACTAGCTGTAGCTTCTTTCCTATCGCCATCTTTTTGTCAAATTTCCTTTCCCTTTCCAGTTACTTTTTCTTTAATAGAGATGGAGGGAATTGTTGTTTCCTTTCCCCTTCACCCATATTCTTCCATTATCTCTCTTCTACAACAATAGCACCATGCCTGCCCTTCTCAAGCTCCAATTGTAGCCTAGAGGGGAGCGCTCTCACACACACACAGCAAGAATATAATATTATTGCATAGATCATATATCAAAACCCCCACATATACATTGTATCAAGCGCTATCGTCTCAAGCGTGAAAAAAAAAAAGAAAAAAAAAGATATACTAGTATTACTGTTTTCATCAACATTTTGGTCAATCCATATAGTTCAAAGTACTGATTGCTTCCTCTCTCAATTTACTGTATATTAGAGCCACAAGTACATTGAACTAGCTAGGGGGAAAATAAATTACTAACTTTAATTCGTTTAATTTTCTTCTTATTTCAGCTAGCTTGCTTAATTAGCAGACAAATCAAAAGAGGTTTTAGCTGTGTTTATACTGTCTTTCTCAAGATCTAGACCCACCACATAGACCGCCTCAAGCTACAGCTAGTGCGAATATGTATCCTCCAAGCAATAATAACTGCAACTTCAGCCCAATTTTGTCTTCTTTAATATGCCAAAATATTCCAGCTTCTCCTTATATGCAATATGAACACGAACTATTTTTTCAAAGTTGTTATCATTATGACCAATATAATTACCTCCAACAACAGCAACATGTTCCTTTGATAGATGAATTGAGTGTTCACATCTTAGCTGACAGCTGCACCGAGACTGCTACTAAACCTTCAAATTGCGCTGATAATGTTATTATCAGCAATCAAGTACTAGAAGGAATGGAAGAAGGAGGTGGAGAAGTTCGAGGAGGAAACAAAGGAGAGGACGTGATGAGTAGCAGAATTAGTATTGATAGTGGACGGATCTCCAAAAAAAATAAGAGATCTTCCAATAAAGATCGACACAGCAAGATCAATACTGCTCGTGGTCCTAGAGATCGAAGGATGAGGCTTTCACTTGATGCTGCTCGCAAGTTTTTCCGTTTGCAGGACTTATTGGGATTCGATAAGGCCAGCAAAACTGTAGAATGGTTGCTTAATAAATCGGGTTCCGCAATCGAAGGGCTCGTGGCCAAAGGCAATGATGCTCAGGTTACTCACATTAATAAGCAAACTAGCTGCAACACCACCACCACTACTACTGGAATTGGTGCAATTTGTGCATCTAATTCTATTTCCGAGTCATGTGAAGTTATATCCGGAACTGATGAAACTTCCTCTAATGACAAAAACAAGGAAACTGCTAAAGACGAAAAGAAGAAAAAGAAAAAGAATTTTAACACAGCTCGTAGAGCTGCGTTTGAACCTCTTACAAAGGAATCGAGGGATCAAGCAAGAGCCAGGGCTAGAGAGAGAACAAAAACAAAGAAAATGAGCCAAATTGGCAAATCGAAAGCCTCGGCTCAGGATTTGAACCCTTCCGGATCTGGGAAGCCCGCTAATAAAACTTGTGAAGAACCTGGAACACATGAACAACTCACCTTTCATCATGAGAAGAATAGTGTTGATGACTGTAATTTGGTGGTTAATGGAAATTGGAACCCATTTAGCATCTTCAACTATCATGAGCAAAATGCTGGAATTTCCAATGAGGTAGGGGTTTCAGACTTTGTTTATTAGGGGTTCAATATTAAATCCACGACAATTTAAAGATTTATTAAACACTCGTAGATGATTTCAATTTATATATTTTCTCACTAGCTTCTGAATTTATTTTTCTAAAAAAATATTATTTCTATTGTAGCATCAATTAGTTACAGACTTCCAATTTTGTGGAAAGCTGTGGGAAGGCTAGGGCAAGGAAATTGGAAGCGGACGAAGTTCCTTCTTCATTTTGTGCTACTCGGCCAGAGCAGAAGAACGTTAACGACCTGTTTCTGTTGGTAAATGTAACATAGATTTGTACTTTTAATTGTGTGTTTCTTTTGTGTAAAAACTTCTGCGCATATGCCTATCTCTTTTTCTTTTTTTTTGAATAAAACTTTGGCGGAGTTCATTAAATAACATATCATTATACAAAAACATTGGGGTAAATAGGCTAAAATCTCAATGGGTCAAATTTAGGAGAAATGAGAGTCTCAATTCTTTTTTACATTTTTATCAAAAAAATTCCCAGTTTCATACCAAAAAGTTTAATTACAATACGAAAAAAAAAAAGAAGAGGAGGAGCTTACATAAAAAAAATTCATTGCCTAACTAACAGAAAAATAGCCTTGTCAAATTTTGACCTTATACTAGGAACTTCTCTTGCCCGTGGGAAAGGGTCCTTCAGCATCACTAGGAAGTTGTTGAGCCAATAGATATGTGTTGTTAGCCGAAAAGTTCATTGCCAGTTTTACTAAGCAAGCAATTTGTCAGTTGGCTGGCTTTCCTATAGCAATGAGTAAAATCCTGATATTAGCATGATTGAGCAGATCAAAGTGTCCTAAACTTAAATCCATCAAAGATCCCTAGTTGAGTAATTGATTTCATTTTTCTTGGGGGACTAATAATTTTGATAACCTTTTCTGTTGATCAGCTAATTAAGAGTTCAAATGCAAGTCTTGGCACACCTTATCTTTTATCTTTTTGTTTCTTTGTCCTCTAATCTTGTCAAACAACCATATTCATCTTAGGATATTATACGAATTATTTTCATTCGAAAAAGAGTCTAAACACTGTTTTCATTGAACGATCATCTTCAACCCTATAGCCATATATATCTTGGTAAGTATAAAAGGTGGCAATGATCCGTTTATTAATCTCCGTTTGTTTAGTTTTCTGTCTAAGAAAGGCTTCAACTATGTTTTTTCACTTCACCTTCCTCCTCGGCAGGGGCACATGTACGCTTAATTAACAGTTATTTGGCAGATTCAATAGTTTTGACTCATATTTTATATTTGTGATTGTTGAAGAAGTCTCATATCGATCAATTATGAGATGAGTGGTCTCTTTATAGAACTTAAACAATCTTAATTTCTTGAACTAACTTTTGAAGTAGAATTAGACTCAAAATTCATTTATTTATTATGTTAAGAAATTATATATACATAATTAAATTTAGTACTCAATCCCTAACCAGCAGTACTTAGGTTTAAATTTAGAATTCATAGAGTTCAAACCTCAAAATCTATCATGTATTCTCCCAATGCTCCCGCCATATTCCAACCTAGCCAGTTAAAAATCTATATATAGATGGAAAACATCCACTCATATCACAAGTAAACCACCAATAGGTTTGATGTGACTAGCAGTAAGACGAACGGATCAAAATAGTTTGTGTTAAAAAATTTACGAGTCAGGGAAGCAAATCAGCTCGCTGACTATATAGCCAAACTTGGCTGCATCAATGATTAGATGACCTATTTTCATACATTCTAGCAGCTTCCGGCCAAGGCCAAGAGTCTATTGTCTTTTCTGTTGTTCGACAAATGGCAACTCTCTACAATCAGATTTCGTTATGACAAAGTCAATTTTTTTGTTAGTTAAATTTGTATTTCCTGTTTTAGCTTTTTTTTGGAGAGATCGACTACAATCAATCTCGTAATGTATTTTGGAGGTAAGATTTGATCCCCTCTTGTTTCACCTTTCTGAGGAAATACAACACATCTTGATGATAACCTTTTAATTAAAAAACAATAAAGTCAGTGACCCCTCAAAATTTAAATGACTCAACTTTGGATTATTGGTCCCTAACTATATTTTAGCCCCAAAATATTGACAAGCTGTTGCCACGCTGCTTCCTTTCCCCTTGTTCCCTTTCTCTCATGTTTTCGTGTTTCTTTTTCAAATTGACCAAGTATTTTTTTCCGGTGTTGCTTCGGCATTTTTGCAATGGAAGAAACATCTATTATCCCCTCGTCGATCATGAGTTTACTGGTTCACGTCGATCTATAGTTGGTTGGTACAGATTCGTTCAAATAAAAATATAGATAATGTGTGTTTGAAAAGTGTACAAGATAAAAATGTATATAATGTGTATATATTTTGAATGAAAAGTGAATATGAAGTGTATATATATAAAAAGTCTATTGATAAACCGTATATAGTGGGTATAATGTGTATTTATATTATATAAAAAGTGTATACATGAAGTGTATAATAAATGTACAAATAGTGTATAATATACATTTCAAGCTAGTGCATTTCACATAAAAAAATACATTTTAGTTATTAAATATCAATTAAATTTCTTATGATTAGCTCCATATTAAAGGTTTTGGCCTAGAGGCCATTTTGCGTACTTGCCCCCAAAATTTGTGAAGTAATTTTAATTACCCCACTAATCACAAATTCCTTTTGATTCTTCCACTAATTATAAACTCCTGCAAATTTTTGAATCATTGACTGTTGAACATTATATACGCCTATCATGTTTCATGTTGAAACGAACAACCAGAAGAAAATACATTAATAATGTTACAGATTATTCCTTTAAGGGTCGTTTGATTGAGAACAAGTTATCTCAGGATTAGTTATTCTGGAATAAGGTGGGATAATTTATCTCACCATTTTTCATCATCAGTATGGTATAAATGATGGAATAAGTTATTCCAAACTTGTTAAGTAAATAAGACACCAAAAATTTATTCATGAACTATTTTTTTATTAGAGGATGTATTTATGTTTAAAGACTTACCATAGAGAAATGAAGAGAGAACACATTGTACATGACATGTTTTCCATGTTAGTAATTCTCTCTCCAGTTTCTTCTTCCCCTACTTTATTTAGAAGAGGAAAAAGACTGAAGAGTTTTGTTTCCATTATTTGCGATACGTATCACTTGGAAAAACATACTATATAATAAAATAGCCAAAATATAAAACATTAGTTAATTTTCTGACACATTATATTAATGAAAATATGGAAGAAGAAATTTGTAAGGGTGCTATACTCTATCAGCAAAGACTATAGAAAGCTAGTATCATTCAGTCCTTCATGGTCCCCAATCGTCCTTAGATGGAAGCAGCGCAAATTAGGGTTTTTGACCTATGAGTTTTCCCTCTAGGTTACTGTACGCAAACATGCTCAATGCTTTCCTTTCTTCTTTTTTGTGGTTAAAATTAGGGAGTCTACTACTATTTTGGGTCGTTTGATAGCTAATTAGAATTAAGTAGGTATATATTAGTAATTAAAGGGGGTACAAAATCGAATCAAAACTGCAAATCGAGTCAAACCAAAAAAAAAGACTAGTGGTTTGGTTTGACATGATTTGGTATTGGAAGAAAAAATTCGATTGTACTTGGATTGGTTTGGTTTATACCGAAATTAATCCAACCCGATATTATATATTTAATTTAAAATTTATTTTATACATAAAAGTATTTACTTTGATATAATTTATAAATATTTCTCATATTTTCATAATTTTTTTCTTTCAACATATTATTTCAAGTTTGAAACATACAATTTTGAGTGGTTCAATGAAGATTATATTCCATAAATATTACTAACTATAATAAAGCTCAAATCTAAATCAAATCTATACAATGCTAACGAAAAAAATTATTCAACAATAATAATGACAATAATGTTGAATATTTATTTTTTAGTGGTCGTTTGGTAGAGTGTGTTAGTAAAAATAATGCATGCATTAATTAGGTGTATTAATAGTATCTTGTTTGGTTAGTTATACATTCTATTGTGTATTAGTAGTGCAAGGAGATTTAATGATTGCATTATTATGGTTAAAGACTCAATTATTCTTCAAAACCCTTTTTACATCTTTTTCATCATAATTATTGAAGATATTTTTGTAAATAAATATTTTTATGCAATACATGTTATTTTTTAATACACTAAACCAAACAATGCATAAAAAATATTCTATGTATAATTAATGCAAGCATAACTAATACAAGCATTACTAATACATTCTATTTAACATTATTTTAATATACTCTACCAAACGACCTTTTAGTTTATCTCGATTTAGACAATTAAAATATATAACCTACTTTAGTTTATCTTTAATGTTTAGTCATGTAATTAATACTTATTGGACTTATTTTAGCATGATTTAATACTTTTAAATTATTATTATTTTTATTAGGATATATTAATTTTCAATATTTATTTTATGTGATTTCATTATTATTTTTTGTTGAATATTTTAGTGTCATCATTCATCTCATATTTGTATTATTTTCTTAAGAAACACCTTAGATAGTTATATTTTGGTAGGACTAAAGAAATATTTGAAGCAAAAATTAATTATATGTTGGTATGAATATTTCACTGGAAAACCTTGAAAAAACCCGAGGTTGAAAAAACTCGAGTTTAATTTGTTTGATTTGGTTTATAGATTTAAAAATCCGACAAAAATAATTTAATTTGGTATGTAATAAACTTGAACCAACACGATCACGTACATCCCTATTAGTAATGCAAAAATTAGTTATGCATGTATTTGCTATTCCATTTTCTACAGTAATACACATTTTACATCATAATTTGTACACGATGTTATGCGGGTAATTTCTAAACTGCAAACTAAATGTCGTATTAATTTTATATATGAATAACTTACTTTTCAAACATGGTATAATTTATACAAAAATTAGCACATGGACAAGTTACCTCTTTACTAGTAAGGGATCGTTTGGTAGCTACTAGCTAGTAAAGAGGGTACACATGTATTTAAAAAAAATTAGTTATAAGATAATCTATTTATTATTTTATGTGACTATTAGTTTTCATGTATGAATAACATAGATATCATCATAACTTATATACGTATTAATTATGCGTGTTTTTAAATTTCAAATCAAACGTCGTATTAGTTTTATTCATAAATAACTTACCTCCTAACCAACTACCAAACATCGTATAATATAATATTTATACAAAATTAAATACCTTGCTTCCTCATTCACATTTATGTTACACATTTTTTAATTTGTAAAAGGTTAAAAAATACACCTAATATATGAAAAATGGCTCACAAACACCCTTTATCAAAAATATATATTAGTCTAAAAATATCTCCAGCCTATATGTTTGGCTCAAAATATCCCTCAAGCTAACACCCCCAAACTTGATGTTTTTTTTTTTTCCAATTCAAAAATTATCACGTGGCTTATTATAATTGACCACATATATTATTTAATTTAAAAATTAAACTTACCCGCCTTTAAACTCAAACCTAATTAACCGTTTAAGGAAAGGTGGAGGGACGACTGTAAAATAAGGAAATACGTACGTTTAATATGTGCACTGTTTATCCTCATGTATAAACGAATCTACGTCAGGTAAGCTTCCATTAAAATGCAAGAATAATAGTTACTGATAATTAGAAAATAAGGCCCATCAGGAAAAACTAATGGTATATAATACCAAGATTCATATAATTAGGACCCTCAAGATGTCAGCAAGAAAATAAGAGAGATTGCTCAGGTTATAAGCACACTCTGCCTCTAACCTTAAGGTCGTGGATTGAATGTAAAAAAAAAACGGTGGGGAAGAGGTAAAATTGAAAAAAAGAAAAGAAGATGAGAAGTATCAAAATTGTGGCATGTTTAATTTCTTCTCAAATTGTTTGTAATCTTTAATTCTGATGCGAGTAGATGATTAGTGCTAAATTACCATATGGGGCTTTGTTATTACAGAGTTACTATCTGTATTGTTTCAAAAATGTCATCAAATACGTAAATGTAAGAGGTGGAGCCTGAATATGATCTTTAGCAATAGTTAGGATTTTTTATGTTGGGGCCAACATCCCAAAATTTACATGGGTCTACGTTTAGGCCGGTATAGGCCCGACAGTATAGAGCAGTTCTTCTCATGTTACTGATATTATTCGGGAAACTTACATAAATCCCATTAGTTTATGAGCTAACTTCTTAGATACATTCTAGTTTATAATATTACATATCTTATCAGGTTTTGGTGTGTCCAGATACATTCAGATACGTCTAGATACATGTATCTCGAGATACATGAGGTCAAAATTAGGTGTAATTTGTTCTATATACATTGTATCCAAGTGGAGTAACAAATCTCGTTTGCCTCTCTCACCTCTCTCCCATCTCGCTCGCCACTCTCCTATGTATTTAGTATCCCAAATACGTATGAATCACATCATATACATATAAATATATGTATCTAGTGTATATATAGCTTGATTCATATGTATCTGGGATACATAACAAATCTCGCTCGCCTCTCTCCCTATTTTAGTGTATCTGATAGCAAAACATCATGTACCTAAATGTATCTTCCTCAATATACAGTAGAAAACCCTTAATTAGTGGTAAAACACTTAGTATTTTAAAAGTATAGGTAATAATAATATATTTGATAGTAAAGTATGTCTAATTATGTATTTTTTCCATTTTAATTAGTCCGGATTTTTGTCTTAACTAAAAGTAGTCATGTCTTCTCCCCTTTTTCATTTCTTTTCTTTGTGTTTTTTGGAAGGCAAGTAATAATGATCAACAACAACATATTCAGTATAGTCCATAAGAAGAGTTATTTTCGATGAACTCTGGGCTCAAAAGAAAAGTTTTCAAAGCAAAATTCAGTAAACTAAAAATAGAAATGTACAAAGCATACATCCGCTAGGTTTTAGGCACCTAAATAGCAGATTATTTTTTTTGGAAGAATGTGATCACACTGACCTGTCTGAAACCAGGCAAGTTGGAATGGAAGGAGTAATTGAGAAGAAGAGTACTCACATCAAGTGATGTGAAAGTATATATAGAAGTAGCTAGCGACGTAATTAACTAAAGGGGACAAATCCCCCCCAAAAATATTATATCAATCACCTTTCTGCATCAGTCCCCCAGTTGCTAACTGATACCAAAATATTTTTTTCCCAAATTATATACTCACATTTACCTGCTACTATTCAAATTCATCTTCTTGCACTATTGTGGCAAAGATGAAATAATAATTTCTGATAAATGTACGTACTCATTTGAACTATCAATTCCATTTATTTTTTTAAAATTTTTTTGGACCATTCTCGATTTGTACATGTCATCCTTATATGTATCTCTCTATATCGTTTTAATTTTATCGGATGTCCCCAAAGGGACTATCAATTCCAAATTGTTGGGTCGGAAAGATGGAACTATATTTAGAAGAACTTTGCCCACAAGTGATCACTATACTGTTGTAGTCCCGGAAAGGAACTTGTATAGGCTACTTCCTTTTCTTTAGATTGTTTGATCAATCTCTTTTACTAGTCAGAGGCAAGGTCCATGTCCCTCTCTAAGTATTTCTACTTATATATGTCACATGATAGGGGTCTAGCCAAATTCCCCACATCACTAGGCTTACAACCTAATGGTGATGGCTTTTGAAAAAAAGAAAAAAGAAGTGATATTACTATGGATTTAAGCTACATACATTGACACTTAAAATAAAATAAAATGCGATCACTATACTGTGCTGTGTTGGGTCTGGGCTACATCTAGAAGTGATGGTCCAAATGGACTGACCCCTTATGTATCTCATTGAGGGTCCAAGACTCATCGGCCCATGTCCATTTTGCTTAATTTTAAAGGAAAAAATATCTAAGGGCATCTCCAACCCTAACACTAAATTTTACACCAAATTTGGTGCAACTCCAACCCACTGTACCAAATTTTACACAATTTTTTTTCCATCTTCATTATTATATTATTATTTCTTATTTCATTTATATTTCTTATTTCATAAAACAAAATTCTTTCTAAAAATAATATATAATTTTTTTTAATTTTAATCTAAAATTAATATTATAAAAATATTACGTAAAACTAATAAAATGTTTTAATTAAAATATACCAATTTTTATATAATATTTAATTAAAAGTATTGTATAATAAAATAATAATAAAGGACAATTGGTGTAATGAATAGTGTAACACCAAATTTGATGCTACACTATTCACACACCAAATTTGGTGCTAAACTATTCACACACCAAATTTGGTGCTAAAATTTGGCATGGGTTAGAGCAACCTTGCATCAAATTTTACACAACATATAGCATTTGGTGTAAAATTTGGCATGGGTTGGAGATGGCTTAAATACACATTTTATTTTAAAATAATCTCTAAAATTTTCTATTGATTAAAAAATATTCAAAAATCCCTCTCGGATACGTTACTCTCCTCTCACTGATATATCTCTATCCCTCTCTTGGCTACATTCATCCCCTCTCTGATACATTACTTCCTTCTCGAATACATTTATCCCCTCCCGGATACATCTCTCCCTTATGTATTCGAATGTCTGCTGATGTATTCGGAAGTTTAGTAATGTATTCGAAATTTATATATTTTAAGGAATTTTTGTAATTTGCAAAAGAGTAGAAAAATAATGTAATTGTCTCTGGCAGAAATGCAAGGTAAGACTGCGTACAATAGACCCTTGTGGTCAGGCCCTTCCCCGGACCCTGCGCATAGCGGGAGCCTTAGTGCACCGGGCTGCCCTTTTTTTAATTGTCTCTTAACACTATGAGATTTATGTAAATTACACAATTTTAAATTGTAAATAATCTTTTAAGACTTATAGATTATAAAAGTATGTTTGAATTAGTTTTTGACTTATAACTCAAAAGTAATAAGTTGGATTTTTCTAACTTATAACTTTTGACGTATTTTGATTATTTTACCTTAAAATCAATACTCATAAATATTTTTTAATTCACCCAAATAATTCAAAAATATTTTAAATTTATTTTAACTTAAAAACACTTATAAGCAATCCAAACAAGCACTAAAACCACTATTTTGATGATATTGAAATAAGTATCAAAAACACATCTAAACTATCATCTTTTTTTGAGTTTCATAAGTGTGAATTTCATACATAAATTATCACTTATTAGTTTGAGAAACACACTTCAGTGGTGTTTGTAATACGCTTTTTCTACTTTTTCTATTTTTTGAAAAAATCTTGTCACATGTCATTCCATATGGATAAAACATTCATCGTTGATAAAAATTAAATAAATTATTAATATTAATTAAAAGTTAGGGACTAAAGTATTTCTATCTCCAAAAAAAGAAATTATTTTTTTAAAAAATAAAATTTAAAATATTTTGCTCACACACTCCACTACCTCCTTCCTCCCCCCTCCCCCCAAATCCCCGTCCTTTTATTTTTTAAATTTTTTAAAATTTCTTTTATAAAATATTTTTTTAAAAATCATACTTCACCCCTCCCCCACTCCTTCCTAAAACAATTTATTATTTTTATTTTTTCAAAAAATAAAATTATACTCACCCCATCTTACCCTCCGCTCTTAATTTATATTTTTTAAATATTTTTTTTTATTTTGTGGTAGATATGTACATATATTTTTAGGGAAATATTTTTTTCTACTTGGGTAACGAATATAACAAAAATAAAAATTTTATTTTAAGAAAAGTCTTGCGGCAATTAAAAAATACTTTCCTAAAATCATATGTATATATCTAACACAAAATGAGAATTTTTTTTGAAAGCAAAGGGTTAGGTGGGGCAGGGAAGATTTTTTTAAAAAAAAACATTAAAATATCTAAATTATTATCTGAAAAGGTTGGGGGGGGGGTAAATTTTTTTTAAAAAAAAATTAAAATATCTAAATTATTATCTGAAAAGGTTGGGGGTGGGGGGATGAAGTAAAAAATTTTTTTAAAAAAATTATAAAAGAAATTTAATTAATAAAAATAAAACTAAAAAATTGGGGTGGGGTGGGGTAGGGTGGGGTGAGGGTAGGGATACTATGGTGAGAGAAAGTGATGGAGTGAGGTAAGAAAAATATTTCATATTTTATTTTATAATTCTTTTGGGCGAGAGATAGTAATACTTTAATCTTTAATTTTAACTAATTCTAATAATTTATTTAATTTTTATTAAGGTGGAATATATTGTCTATGTAGAGTGTGATGTGACAAAAAAAATTAAATTAAAGAGAGTGTAATATACACACCATGATGAAAGTGAAATAAAAGAGAAATGTGTGTTTATCAAACTAATAAGTGATAGTATAGGTATGAAACTCAGAGTTTAGGTATGAAATTCAAAAAATAAGGATAGTTCAGATGTGTTTTTGACAGTTATCTTCGATGATATTTGACTAAATTGGCATAAAAATTAAAGAAAATACTCCAAGAAAGGGAATATAATGCCAAAATAATACTCCTCTCTAACTTTTTTTATTGAACGTTATCCATTTATCTGAAGACCAAAATAAACAATTTTAGAAATGATTGGATGAAATGATAGAGAGGCCTTACTTGTCTGTCAATTTGTTACTCATTTTAATATTATTAATTTAATTAATAAGAAAGAAGAATGAGAAAACCAAAGGATCACTAATTTAATGTCGTTAAGTATTTGTATTCAACTTAGAGTTTCCACAGTCTAAGATGAAATAATATTATAATTATAAAATAAAAGAAAAAATAAAACCCAGCATCTAAAGTACTTGAGTGGACTACGACTATAATCTGATAAAAAAATTGCTGTTAGAATGGCATCTACACAAATATGGCGTTAATTTCTTCAAATTGGATAATTAGGTGCCAAATTCAACTTCACCATATAAAATAATTTCCATGTTATCAAAAGAATGACGTATATTATTACTACATTTCTAGAGTCAACTAGTTGTACTTGGCTTACTTCAATATCTTTAAATATTATTTTCATTTGTTACTATAAAATAGTTATCTGTAAAACTTTTTGCTAGCTTCTTTATCCCTGCATATACGAATTTCATTACTAAAAAAATAAAATTTGCGTTTAAATTCGTACTAAAATTAGATTATTTACTATAAGAAAGGATCCATATATAGAGTCTAACATCTTAAGGCCATGGTAATTGACCAAAACCTTTATAAAATCATTTAGAGACTTTTTTTAAAATATAGAATGGAGGACACTATAAATATATATTCAATAATCGATGTGATCAAAGTGAATATATATTCAGTAATCGATGTGATCAAAGTGTTTTTTTTTTTAAAAAAATCTTTTATAATCAATTTTTTTTGGTATGAGTTATGGGTATGAAATTATTTCCTTTAAAAAGTATTTTATACCTTAATATAAGATTTTCGATACAAATTTGAATTTAATCAAACTTCAATATCAACGCTAAACATATAATTAGAGCACCTATGCAATGATAAATGAGGGAACAAATCTCTTTTATAAAGGGATAACTATAATTCAATGTCATTGGATGATGTTCTGATTGAATTTCAAAGATCTCGCTGTACATGATCCAGTCCACTAAATAGCCGGTAAATATATAGGCTTTGTATTTAAGTATAATATAAGGAATTAATGTATAGATTTTTTTAATATTTCAATTATACTAACAAATAAATTTGGTTAAACTGTAAATATTGATAAGTTTTTCTTTGGCTTAAGTCATTAATGGACACTCAAAGTTGTTCACATGTTTCATATAGACACTTTAATTAGGATTAGTATTTATTAAATACCTATATTATTTAAAATTGAACATATTAAACACAAAATATTGATGTGGTACAAAAAATGGTGTGCAGTTTTCGCTAGGAGCTTGGAGATGTGTAAAATTTTATTTTATTAGTATTTTTAAAAATATTTTCTTTCTTTTCTTTTTTTTTCATTTTTTTTAATTTCAAATAACTTTTTTCCTTTCTTCTTCTCTTTTAGATGATCTGTCTATGTTATTTTTCTCTTGATTTCATTAATTTATCTCTAAAATATGCATAAACTATTGATACAAGCATTAATTCATTTTTTTTTAATTTCAAATAACTTTTTTCCTTTCTTCTTCTTTTTTAGATGATCTGTCTATGTTATTTTTCTCTTAATTTTATTAATTTATCTCTAAAATATGCATAAACTATTGATACAAGCATTAAATTGAAATATATAGAATCAATCAATAAATAAAAAAAATCGTCAGAGATAACTTTTTTCCGACAGATAGCCATGAAAATTTCGTCGGAGACTTATTAATGTGGAAGATTTTTTGAATTTTTTTTTTCTAAAAACAAAACAAAAAAAAGATAGTGCAAAATTTATTATTTTTTTTTCCAGAAAAAGGAGAAAAATCGCTGTCTTGAATTGTTGTTTCGCCGGATATTGATAGAAAACGCTGACTTGAGGTGAAGAGTAATTGGGACTTTGAAGGGAGGAAGAAAAAAGGAAAAAGGAGAAAATCTGGATAGAGAACAGATGGTGGCTTAAGAAGAAGAAATATATTGAAGGACAAAAATGGGAGATTCGGAGAGAATTTCTTTGGAGGGGGGTGGGGAGTGTGGGCTTTGGGTATATAGAAATTAAGATTTTTTTTTAATTAGTTGAATGTATTTAAAAATTATTATTTATTTATTTTAAATTCAAAATTTATTTTTAATAATTATTTGAGTGCATATGCCACCTGTTTTAATTTTATTTGTCATTTTACTATAACATCTTGCGTGTGAGTTTTACGCATTATATTATTTGGACTGATGGCCATTTTACGTTTAATCGATACATATTTTTTAATATTGAAGTGTCTAATAGAAAAATAAATTTATTGAGGTGTGAATGAAATATGCGGACAATTTTAAATTGTCTAATGACTTAAGTTTTTTTCTTTTATAAACTCTATTTATGCCCTGGAATTCAATACTGAAGTAAAAATTTATTTATAAAAATTAATTAATTAAAATTACAATGGATGGAGAGTTCATGCACGAGGTTCGTCGGAATTCAATACGGTGGTATAAATTTATTTATAAAAAATAATTAATTAAAATTACAATAAGTAATATGTTTAACCCTGAATTCATGATTTTTAAAGTATAATAAATTTAAACTCATAAAATTAAATTTGAATTCACCTCTAATTCTAAATATGAGACATTATATAACTGATAAATACTTATTAACATGAAGTGTTTATCAAGCAATTTAACTTAACAATAATAATAATTATAAAAAGCTATCAATTTAAAGCAGTAGTACTTTATCTGTCTTATTTCAAGTGGAGTTCTTCCGTTTTTAATTTGTCCAATAAAGAATAGTACTTAATAAAATTTTCTTTTATCATAATTTTACTTTTAATTAGATTATTTATATTTCCACAAATACACGTACTTGACTTGTTAATTTAAACATTTTTTTTAATCTCTTGCTCAATTAAATATCATTACATAAATTAAAATAGAAGGAATAATTAATTAAATATTTTGTATATGAAAAAAAACATGTATTTAATATTGATTGATTTTAATATATAAATATTGAATGTGAATAAATATCTAATCCATATAGCTTATAAATATCGTACTCGAAAGCCTTCTTTAATCTTTTTTGGATTTTCAAAGGGTGAGTATATGTGAAATATTCAAGTAAGACATTTAAACTTCTCACCAAAAATACTTTCTCCAATAAGTTAATTTTATATGTTTGACCATTTTGGAAAGACAATATAGTTTTCTGAATAAGTTAGTTTTATACTTTCTCGACTAAGTTAATTTTATAAGTTTGACCAAATAAACTAAAGTAAATAAAATCTCCCTACAATTAACTTCTTTTTTCCAAATTTCAAATCACTGAATCAGATTACTCTAAACAAATCTCCTAATCCATCATTTTTTTGTTAATCACTCTCTTTTATAAAACCCCTCACCCCCTCTAATCACTCTTTAACAAATAAAAATGGTTCCTCTACCACCTAATCCAGCCATCAGCTCCACCGCTACCACCGCCGCTGCTTCCACCAATGGGCTTGTCGTCACCTTAATGGGCTCAGTGAATTCTCTGTGGGCTATGTGGAAGAAGAAGAAAGGGAAACCTAATAGCTCAAGTCCCAAATCCAAAAGCTCAGGGGATAATTCATCTCTAGCAAAATCGAAGAAATTTCTGGGGAAGATAAACGGCAAAGCGACTAATTTGATGCGTAAGATAAAGGCGAAGAATAAGGAAGTTGAAAATGGTGAAGATTTTGGGGATGGAGGGCTGTGGCAGAAGGAAATTTTGATGGGCGATAAATGTCAGCCGTTGGATTTCTCCGGCGTGATTTACTACGATAGAAACGGGAAGAGGTTGTCGGAGGTACCGGTAAAATCGCCGAGGGCAAGTCCATTGCCTAGTAATCGTTACACATAATTAAAATATTCAGAGCTGAAGTAATTAATTAATGGAGTGTACGTGATAATTAGTGATAACATGCAGCTTTATTTGTGGGTTCTTTGTGTGATTAGGGAGTTAGGTTGATGTTTGGTTAGGAGTTCAAAGCTGCACAAAATAAGTCGTTTGACATTTAATTGAAGGGTTGTTGATGAATTTATGGGAATAAATATTTCAGATAGTTGATTGTTATTTTAATCTACTTTCTAATACTAGTTTTATTTTCAATTTTAATTAAGTTTATCAAATGCATTAATAGAAAACGTTTAATCTATATATAACTAAAGAGAGTAAAAACGTAATCTTCTCAATTGCTAGCTAGGATTACAATAATTTTTAACATCAAATATATAATGTATTTATTATCTAAATCATAGTTAGTTAATTACTTTGATTAATTATGCCATATGTCGACAATTCAAGTAAGAACTTGTAAAAAAAAAATTAAGAGAGAAAAATGGAGAAGATTCGAATTCGTATCACCTGAGTTTAATTATATTTTTCAGACAACTGAACTTTATAAAAAAAGAAAATATTCAAATAATAGAAAATAGATTGTGGAGATTTTGAATTCAAAGGGGAACACTTTAACGTTAAAGTAAATATCAAAATTTAAATTAGTGGAACGTCACACAAATTTAAATTAGTGGAACGTCAAAGTAAATATCAAATATCGAACACAAATTTAAATCGAATGAATGAAAAAATATCGAAACCCAAACACCGAACCAAAAAATTATGCTGTCGAATTTTTTTGATGTAGTGTAATTGCTGATCTCAAAACCATTTGATATCCTCAATAGCTCAATCGTTACACTATAGATAGTGCACATATAATGGAAGTATATATTGAATGTAATTTTTATCATTAATTTTTTTTCACATACAAATTAGTTACTTATTCAATTTAAGTACTCAAAATTCTACAAAACTACAAAAGCCATAAAAGATTAAAATCAAGAAAGATGGATATATTAATTCTTGCAAAATATATATCATATTAAGGAAAATGAGAACTTTACAATAATTTGATCGCAACGAAAAAAAAGGAGGACAATGCTACACTCCAATTAAACATTAGATGCATCGGAGAAGCCCAACAACAAGAAATGAAAAACAAAGAGGCTAATGCGACAATAAAACTTCAGTAGTCCAGTTGGTTAACTATTTGGATTTCGATTTCTCACCTAGTAATATATCCCCACTCATTTTCCCCAAAGTTAAGCACCGGGAGCTGTATCCTTGACTTTAGCATGAAGGTACCCACCAAATTCTCTAGAATAATCCTTCATATCGGCGCTATCATCGTCTACCATTGATCTCCTGGTGAAGTACCTGTACACCCAAGTTATAGCACCCAATGTGAAAGCAGCGAATAAAAATCCAGCAGCAGCTATGAAGAGAAGGAT
The DNA here is from genome assembly GCF_947179165.1 of Solanum dulcamara. Classification (NCBI taxonomy): domain Eukaryota; kingdom Viridiplantae; phylum Streptophyta; class Magnoliopsida; order Solanales; family Solanaceae; genus Solanum; species Solanum dulcamara. Next base: position 70,692,576 of record NC_077244.1, read on the forward strand.
CCATATTGGACTAGTGATGAAGATCAAAGGGGTGAAGAAAATTAAGCCAAGTATAATTGTCGTGATAGTGACGCCAGTGAGGAGGAGCAAAATTCCTCCTGAGATAACAAGGGTTAAAAAGCCCATTAGTTGGGTTGTTGAATTAGGGACATGAGGTTGTAGCAGTTTGCGAAGGAATGAAGGGACGTAAGTGGTGTGAATAGGCCTTAGAGATGGTCTACTTTGAGAATTATTGAAGAAATTGGGTGGCCGAGTAGCCATTGTAGTGGATCTGTTTGATTAATTTGAGGGGAAATTAAATTGGAGAAAGTTAATTAAGGATGGATGGAGTTGAATGACGTGTATATAGGGAGATTCGTAATTTTCTGCATGTAATATGCATGGCTACACGTGGTCCCTGGGAAAGGAGGGAAGAGGTTTTCAAGTTTATTAATTAGCACATAAAACATGAATATAGTATACAATATTTATTTACATAAAAATTAAAAATTCATAAAAAAAAGTATATATTGATTACATACTATATCTATATTAACTATGGATTATAGAGTACTTATATATGAGTTATATATTAACTATACTCAAAAAAATTGAATATAATGAAGTATACATTGACTATATATGTAGTATACATTAATTATTTAATCTTGATCAACTTAAAATCACTTTTAGACAATTTCAAATTTTAGATTTAAAATTCTGTCGACATTTCACTTTGATATATAATTCATTTGAAACAATTCAGATTTGCAGCACATCGATTTTTAAAAGAAAAAGAAAAAGAAAAAAAAAGGAGCCGAAGAATCAGCAGCAACAACGAGAAGAAGAATAAGCAGCAGAATCAGTAGCAAGAAAAGGCAACAACAACAACAGGGAAAAGAAGCAATTAAGAAGAAGATGAAGCGGGCCAAATTTTGTAAGAAAAAGGGCTGAATGGCCATTAATGATAATAAATGACTTATTTTATTGAGAAAAGAACATTTGTACCCAAAAGAAAAAGTATTTTTTTTTAAATATCTCATTACTTTCATACTTCTTTTTATTTTAAAATGACATAAATTTATTTTAAAATTCGCGCACTGACATCATGCTGACGTAAGCGCCCACCTTATATGATACCAATAGGGTATCAATATACTAACGTAGTATCATAGAGGAAGTTCAGTCCTATATGTTATCGATATGGTATCAATATACCGATAGAGTATCACAAAGAATATATTGTCTACTAATTTAGAGCTTAATAAATAATATTGTAACTTTAACAATTTTCTCTTAATTGTTTCATTTTTATTTCTTAAAAAAAAAGCTCAATCCTATATGATATCGATAGGGTATCACCCAGTCCTATATAATACTGATATGATATCAATATACCGATGGAGTATCACAGAGGATTAATTCATTGCAGTGATGGTGACATCATGATGACGTAATGCACGAAATAAGAAAGGAAAAAGTGAGGTAAGAGGGTAAACAGTTTGGATCTTAGGTCTATTAAGAGTAAATAATTAGGTTGAGTCCAATTTAAATAAATAGTTTCATAATTGAATCTATTTTGTGTAATTTTCCCCATTTTTTTAAGTAAACTATTTTTTTATGTAAAAAATATAATTTAATGGACATTTTATCTAATTTGCCCTTAAAAATGAAGTTCATCATAATCCACTTTATCTCAGCCCAAGTAATTATTGAGTAGGCTAGTGATGAGTTATATATTTACTCAATCCATTTTAATTGTTCAAGTTAACTGACTTATTTAACTCCCTTACATAATAGTTAGGTTAATGATAGTCATAAAAGATCAGCTAACGATAATTAAGTGATAAAAAGTTCTGTATAAAATATCTCTAGCATTCAATTTGTGATGAAAACACTGTTTGCGAGTAAATTTCTTTCTTATTAGAATTAATACTACATGTATCGATGACAAATAAATAATACACAGATATTTAATTCAATATAAAACTTTTTCTATTCCATTTTACATAATAATATTTGATTATATTCCATCTACAATAAACTTCCTTAAATGTACGTAAGGTAAATATCTTAGATTATCGATCAAACTAAAAAGCTAATTAAACACCTGGTCTCATTGAGCTCATGATTGGGCAAATTAACTGATACACAAACTGGCATCCATATTTTTTTTTAAAAAAGATTTTGTATAACATTTTTCCTCTTTTTGCTTAATGTTGTGTGGGTCAAACATAAAAATGTAGTCATTTTTGCACTCACATAATACAATTGTGGGGAAAATGCACATATATATTCCCTCATTGAAATGAGAAAAATTATTTTGAATTTAGTTTCTTCTTGACCATCGATCTTCTTGGTCTTTCCCGTCTCCAAATGATAGAATGATGATCTGGACAAACTTGGTACGGAATTTTTGGTGGAATGACTTCTGAAAAACTGCATGAGTATCCCACAATTTAATAATCAGTTTTTTTTTTATAACTCGCGCATATATCAGAGATGTGATTTGAACCTGAAATCTCATGATTCTCAGTCTATTTCATTGGACACTAAACTACACCATTGACCTTTGGGTGCCACAAGAAAAAATGATTCAAGTACAAATGACAAATTTCCATGCTCTAATTTATAGAGGTGCTCTTAATATATTAAAGAGAAAAGACATACGAAGTGCTCAGTCCTTTCTTGATCCCTTTGGCCTGAAATGAAAATCCTATCTTTTCACCACTTCTCTATACAGCTGTATATCCTTATTTCCTTATTTAGTCATGTTAACACAACAACTGGAAAAACATAGGTTATTGGATTTAAGTTATAATATACCTTGAAAAATCTAAAAAGAAAAATAATCATACTATTAATACTTATCATTTTTAGAATTTAGCTTATGTACATCAACAGTGTACATGAATCTTACATTATCGTGACATTTTTACCTTTTATATACTACTAGTTAACTTGCCGAATTTTCAAGATTACAAATTTCATATTTTATGAAGGATTACTTACATATGCATTTTGAATGGCATGATAGTATGAAAATTCTTTACATAGTTGATGCATGTAAGTTAAACTCTCATTTTATTAGGTAATAACTCGGGTTGATTATCATATTGTTAGTCAACTTATAGTAGTTATTAGACACATTTTTTTTTCTTGATTCCAATCTTTTTTCAACAAAGAAAGTGACTTTTGAGATAATAACTATTAGTTGAGTGACAATCTGAAAAATCAAGCCGTTATAACTCTAGTTACCTTGAAACTCTAGTCCGTTTTGTAAAATGATCATTTCATTTACTTTTTTTAGAGAATTTTCTAGCTTAAACCATTACGACGAACAAGATAGATATTCTGCATATATTATCCCCTGCTTCTAGAGCCTGCAGGAAATTAAAGTATGCAGATTACCATTTAAAAAATTGTCTGGACCACAAATTATATATATATATATAGTACATGGAGCAGGTAAGGGACTCGGATCCAGCAATAAAAGAATGCATTAGTATTACGAAATGATCATATTCTTACCTCAGTGCATCAATTTCAATTTGTGAGAAGTCCATGTTGGTTGAACTGTCTTGAAAACAAATGGTCCTTGTCCTTGTCCTTGTGCCTGTGGTCATCAGTGGATTTGGTTGCTTGATGGCTAGTACTTTGCAATTCAAATTGCTTGCAATGTGGTTGTGGGACATGGCCAACCTATGCAAGAAATAAAAGGAACACTTATTTTAGTTCCACCATACATATTTGTCACGAAAAGCTTTTGAGGTTGAGTTATGTCAACATTTATTATTGTTTTTTTTTTATGATCATGGTATTAGAGACAGGTTCATCTCAATTCATAGTTTACCCGATGTTGTACCCCATGTTTGTCTTTTATTTGTTTTGAAATGTGAATTTGATCATTCCTTATATAATCTTGGACAATCATTACTTCTTCAACTAACTATCTTTTACAATTGAGTTAAACCAAAAAAAATATTTTTTACCACACTTTTTCAATGGTGTAATTTGGAGTATAACAGAGTTGGCCAGCCAACCTAGTTGATATCAGCCTTGATAGAATATACCCCTTAATTCCCTAATACGTAATGTATATTCCATCAACCAACCTAGTTGATATCAGCCTTGATGTTGCCATAGTAGTAAAGAAATGAATGTTGGGCTTAACTCAAATCCATAAGCTAATTCAGGATTGTCCAAACTTCTTAACCTTTCTCAATTGTACAGAAGATTGCAAAAGTAAAAGCAAATGAACAAAAGATTAAAACAGGGGACTGCAACTTCTAACTGGAAATATTATTTCCTAGAAAGAGCAGAGAGATGTGAAATTTACCTGTAAAGAAAGCTCTGATCATGAAGTCCAGCAACAAGAGTAGAAGCACCAATTTCTCTAACCATGGCACCAATCTTTCCTCCATCTTGATCCCCTTGTGTCACCACAATCTCTGTCTTGGTCTGTAACACAACCCTTCTATCATATATTGGATCAGTAACATACAAATAAAACTAAAACAAAATTAACAGGAAAAAAAATAGAAATTAAAGTAGCGTACATTGAAAAAATTGTTGCAGATATCTTGAAACGAAAGAGCCAATTGGAAACCTTGGAGGCGTAAAAGCCTGAGTTTCTTGTTGGTCTTGGATCTTGTGACAGAGAATATGTGGAGAAGAGTAATTATATCTCCGTATCTCAAGAGATTGTGAAGAGTCCATTGGAGTGCAGTTCTTGCTATGTCCACATCTTCCACTACTACCACAATTTTCCTTACATCCATGTCTATTTATTTACTGAGCTTTAAGAGATGATGATCACAAAAATGGAGAGTAGTTACATGGGAATTTCAGGTTAATGGGAATAGGGACTGAGTCTTTTCTGGTTATCAATGGAGAAGGAAATTTCTTTGGATATTTAAATCAATTTTAAGACATGTGATACAAGGGGCCCATATCTTTGAAATAAACATGGATTTGCAATAAATTATATGTTAGAAGAATCCTAATTGAGTTTGGTGATTTTTTAGATACTCATGAACGTAATTAAAGTTTCCAATAGTTCTAATTTGGTAAAATTTGCGTGTCTAATTTTGGTTGTCAATTCTCAAAAAGGCAAAATTAGCTCAGAAGAATAGCAAGATAAGACGAGAGGGTCACAAATACAAGGTATTCTAATCATCTATATATGATATCTTCAAGGTCGCATAGTGCATGATTTTACTAGGTGCAACAAGTACAGTTGTATTATGCAATTTAGCTATTAAGAGAAACATTGGGAATGCTTGAACAATATATCAAAAATGTTACTAGAAGCAATCAATTTACACACGTTGGGATTAGCTATATGAGTCATCCTTTTCTAATAATGCGGAGAAGCGTCATCATGCATCACCCTCACACTTTGTCCTTTTTAATACTGGAGTGACCACAGTATAGCAGTAATATGATCACACAACCCTACGTTTATGATTCTTACTCGTTTGTCATCTTTTTGAATATCACTATCTTTTTATTCTCTCTTTGTTGGTATATTGTTGTAGTGAACACTCACTTTGAGGAGTTAGTAAGACTGACCAAGGATCTACAATTCATTCCTTTCTTCTAGACTCTTATACCAAAAAGAGGTCACTTCTTTTAGCTCTATGGGGAGGAGAAACTAATAGAAGTCACACCAGTGTAGAAGAATACAACCTTCACAATGGGGATATGTTGAGAGTTTTTTATGTCAACAAGATGCTGACAAGAAGATGATGAAAGGAAAAAAAGACAAGTTTGCACCAACTATTATACACCTTGATTCCTTTGGTCCAACAGTCCAATGTACAGAATTCGGTTACACCAGCACTCCCACATAAGAACAACCCACCTGTGATGAAACTGCAGTAGTGCCAACGCCTTTTACCCTCCATTGCGCCAAACTAATTACAAAACATAATCCTACCGCAACACACTATTCAGTATTCACATTTTCTGGAAATGTACCAAACATAATCCTACCGCAGGTTGACTCTAGCTTACCACACAATCAAAAGCACGACACTGAAAAATGTTTCATGTCAATACTTTTATTCACAAAGTTCATGAAAGATTTTATTCAAGGCAGCTAGTCTTGCTACTTGTTACTCCTAGTACAGCAAAGGTGGTTGGTTATGTATCAGGGTAATCAGCTGACTGACTACATACTCTTACAATCACCGGTCTCCAAGTCTTACCATAGCTCATCTTTAAATAGTTCTTCCCCTCGGTGTTCAGCAGCAAACTCTACCCTTCTGTCCTTTATTTATCATAACTAACAACAATGTCAAGTTAAACCTGACTAGAAGTTTACTATGTCTAGATACTAGATAATGCTGGGTGATGTCTACTTCTTGAACACCATTCACAGGTACGCATAGCTCTTTTCAAGTGACACGACCCCAAACAGTTCTTCCTTGGCCACGGCCACCACGTGCATTGTCATATCCTCTTCCACGGTATGATTGTTGAGATGCACCTGACATGCGAGCTCCCTGACCACGACCCCGTTGATTTTTCTGAGTCTCACCAAATGTCTAGAAAACACATCAAGAAGTCTCTTCAGCATCTTTTTAAAGGAATTCTAAAGCAAAGATTTTTAAATTACCTCAGCGTCTTTTTTCCTTTGTTCAGAGAACTTTACTTTCCCAGATTCACGATCAAGTGTGTGACAAGAAAGGGAATCAAAGAAGTCCTCCTTACAATAAACAGGCTGTAGAACAAAAAGTTAACAGAAGCAAATTGAGGAATAGGTGGAGAAAATAATTGTAAAGGCAAATATAAACTTTTTCCACATGCAGCTTACCTTGTCATGTTTTGCACTTCCATCCCCAGTTACATCCTCTGCATCACTTTCATCCATCTCTTTCTCAACCCCGATTCCTTCATCTGATTCAGCTTTGCTACTTCTGCCTAGAAAATCCCATACCTCTTTCTTATTAAATTTTTCATTCATCGCCTCAAAATCAAAATCCTCGAAGAATCTTTTAGCCACATGGGGATTCTGGAAAAAAATATAAGTATGCTCTGAGTACATAGAATTGTGTTAGTTAACACTTAACAAACAGACAAGTAGTTTTATCTTGATATTTGAGAAGATATCTTTCCATCAGAAGCAGGTCACTCTTTCTATTTCCCAATGATTCAGAAGGGGAAGGCAAAGTTAGCCACGTTATTAGTGTATCAAAATGGGATAGAAACCGAAAATGTCAAGAGGCTTGCATTCCTTGCAGCTTGTTCAAATCCAGCCAACACAATTATCATCACTCAACACTCCCTAAACTATGTAATACTGGAAACAAGTTTCGTCCTATTGGAAAGGCAAATTTATGGCTATATCTGAAAACTTATAAATTGTAATGCTCAGAGATTTTGCATCCAAGCTAAGGCATATTTATAGAGACATTAATTTAACTAACACGCTTTACGATCAAGGATTTTTAGCTAGTTATATTTTTTCTAAAAAAATTAATCAGAAAACATTAATTGCAATTCCAAGTTTCATGTGTCTAAAGTATGCATTGTCTATTACTCATCAGGAGACAAGAAAAAGCGTCTCAGGAGATAATGCAAGCTTTACCATGATAAAAGAACAAGGAGGGGTATACAAAGGTATATTGGAAAATGGTGACCTCCACAGTGAGTTAATGGTGAAGGCAATTTCGGAAAATGAGAAGCAGCTAGAATTTAGCAAATACACGAGATACACAATCCAAGAATCACAACAAAACCTCAATGCCTCGATGTAACTGAGCAAGCATACTGAGAAGGAAATATAGCTATGAGGAATTGACAAGGATGTCATGTCCACACAAGAATTTCAAAGAGATCAAGTGCTAAAAGAATAGTTACCTTAGCTCCACGTCCCCGAAATTGACTTCCTGTGTTGCGAAGATTGTGTTGAGGAACACCATCCCGAAATTGACTTCCTGTATTGCGAGGTTTGTGTTGAGGAACACCATTTGGCTGAAACAATGTGGAAAATAAGTGAAAGAATGTGGTAGGCCATAATAAGAACAATACAAGTACTCACGTAGATAGTTTACAGAATCAAAGGACGAAACCAAAATTTGGCAGTCATCAGAATAAAGGGAGAATGAACTACTAGTGGAAAGTCTGAGAAATACTGAATATGTCAGAGAAAAGACCAATTCTAAAAAGGAACATAGAAAAAGTCTGAAAATTACTTAGAATTATAAGCACGGAAAGTTTAAAAAGGAATGGAAAACTAGCCAACTGGATTACCACTTTTCCTCTGCCCATGCCCATATTACTCTGACGAGAATGTAGAGCAGCTCCAATAAGCTGGAAGGTTAAGAAAAGTGGAAATCACTTCCTTACTTTCTGGTTAACGGTAAGATATGACATAGTTCAATACTTAATTTAGCCAAAATACATATAAGACAAAAATAATGGATTGCATGCTCTAACTAATTAAAGTTACCCCATTTCCTCTTCCTGATGCATGTTTCCTGTAACTTTGTTGTGCATAAACAGCACCTCCATTTGGCTGAAACAAATTATAAGGAGCAAAAGGGCATATGTCAGAATGCATGCAGAATAAAACTTCTCTTTTCGGCTTAGGGCCTTGTGGAGGTAAGGGACCAAAAGTAAGGAGTTTGCCCTAGGCACACAAATAAGTCAATTAGGTTACCGCATTTCCTCTGTGTGTGTGGCCTCTCCTATTGTGATAAGTGGATGATGTGTCTTGATGTGCCTGAATGAACATAAAACAGTCCACAAGCTAAACGCCAACACCATTGAAGGCTAAAATGAGAAACAAAACTACCAAGTAATGCTGAAAATTACCCCATCTCTTCCCCGAGCAAAGTGACTTATATTGTGATGAGATGATGTAGATCCACGTAACTAGGGAGAAAGAAAGGACGGTGTCAGCACACAAAAGCATACATGAATCTCCAAGTTATTGTATCAAATAGAAAATTCATGAAATTCAGCAGCGAACAACAAGTGAGAAACTGAAAATACATAACATTGCAAACAGAAAAAGAAGATGCAGGAAATTATGCAATCAATAACAGAACAATTATATTTAAGTACATAGCAGAATTTGTTTAGTAAACCCTCTATCCCACTTTATATGGCACACTTCCCAAAGAATGTCACATTTCTATATTTAGAAACAATTCATCTTTAAAATTCTCATTTTACCTTTAATGAGATGATTTATATCCACACAAATTTACAAGGCTTGTTTTAGACCACAATTAAAACACTGCTACATAAATTGGACCGAGGGAGTAAATAGGAAACATAAAGTTGGCTTACAATGATATCCACGTGCATTTATTTAAAGGGTTTGAGCAAAAGTATTTTAAATTGGTAAATGTGAGTAATCCTCGCAGGAATATGACTAACAATAGGATTCACAGAATGTTGGTGGATGTCGGTTAAGGGTCTCTTTAATATATTTTCTCTAATGCCGTTTAAAAGTAACTGCAACAATGCCAAGCTGGGTACTTCTGAACAGGCTAAAGAATTTAATTACTACTCAATAACAACAAACAAAGTGTAATCACGCACACAAACATCAAAAATAGAAAAGGAAAGATATCATCAAAACACAGCAACAGTAGGTTCTCCATTTTAACATCTAAGCTAAAATATCAGCAGTTTACCATAATGGACACATCACAATATAGGAGAGAAGGAATGGAAGTGAGAATGAGGGAGAGCGAGCTTTCATACTGTTTTAGTTGGCAATTTTGATAATGACTCCGGGGTTTCTTCAGTACTCCCTGATGGCAGAGGTTCTGATACTGATGCTTGAACAGTGTGTACATCAAAGTTTGGATTTCGCATTAACTGAGATGATGAGGAATCCTTCACTCCTGACTGTACCTCTGGTGTCAAGAGGGATGGTCTTGACAGATTGCTGAGAGATGCACCTTTTGTGTCTACAATAGATGACACAGTTTGAGCAAATGTTGGGAAAGAATCTGAAGTGCTAATGACGGACCTTGGTTCTTTCCGCACTGGAGCCAGAATAGCATTGGCATTAAGTTCTGCTTCCAGAGAAGATACTGTTCTTGGGCAAGAATCCACTGCTACAGTTGAAAGAGCACGGAATGCATCATTTGGCATTGGAATAGATGACAAATTAAAAGCCGGTTTAGCAGGCTGCCCAGGATTGGATTGCCCAGATGGAGACGGCACGGCGGGAAGTAAATTTGAGGAAGTAGTACTAATAGGCAGCAGCAATGGGTGATGTTGTGCAGCCAAACTAGATCCTCTGGCTAATGCATTCACATTTTGGTGTTGCGCTTGCTGCTGAATGGGAAGGGATGCAACCAAACTCTGTGGTGGCGGAGGAAAACGTTGCTGTTGAAAATGAGAAACTCCCCCTGAGGACCCAACTAATCCTGGCCAATAATTAGGCACAGTAGGCCCACTAATATTTACAGGTGGAGGAGGAAGTGATGAGCCCCAAAGTCTAGGACTTGGTAGCAATGGATTGGGGGGCAGATTCAATAAGAAAGGTGCAACAGGGAGCATGGACGGTGCACTGGTACTAAAATCTGCTACTTGTGCAGCACCAGGAGATGTCATGCCAATGGTTGGTGGTGTTGGATTAGGAAAATGTGTCTGAATAATTAACATTCACAAAGTTAGTTAAATCTATATGATGCAACATAAGGATAATCTACCATATTAAAATCAACATACCTGTATTATGGCAGGATCATCAGGAACAACTGATGTACTTTGAGGGGATGGTGAAGATATAACCTGCAGATCCTGTGAGACACAAGAAAAGAAAAGGAGATAATCCAGAGTGGTCCATATTTACAGCAGAAACAAAACCCTCAGATAAATGGGTCTAACATTATTTCAGCTGTACTTCATCAGACATACACTATACAACATTTCAGGAGAAGTCAAATGTAAGACCACTTCTCCAACTGAAAAGAGCAATTCCCCTTTTCCCTCCACATGGTTTCTTTCTTGTTACAAGCCATAAAATTGATATTGCTTCAATTAAGGCACCAGGATCCATCTAAACATTCTTAAACTTATGATGCCAACCCTTTAATATCACTCATTAAACCACTGATCTGACAACCTAGAAGATTTCTACATTGTCAAGTATATTGAGGCTTTAAGGGAAACATAGGTTACCCTGTAGCTTAAACCTAAAAAAGGATAGAGATGCTGGGAACCTCATATGTCTCATTTTTGTAAAGAAAGGTACAAAATCCACTGATGAGCATCCAGTGGATGCAAAATGGTAGAAAAGGAATTAACTCCTGTACCTAAGCAGTGGCATGTTATCTCCTAAATAAAACATCAACAAGCTAACAAAATCTATAAAATCTCGTGCCAACTTTTTCCAATTAGAGGAAATAATTACTGCTGCGGCATGAACTTAGCAGCAAGTAAATGAAATCTTATGCGATCAGAAAATGCTTTATGGGTATCAGAATTCTCTTTGAGGTGTCTCTTTTCAGAGAAAAAAAACTAAAAGTATACCTTGTACATACAAGGATAACACTAGAACTTATACGTTTTTGTCAGTGTAGGACTCTTATCAAATTAGCCAGCTACTCTTGAACATAGGCTGAACGAGAAGCTACTGGGACTGGGCATCCTCACTGACACTATTTAGTCAGTCGAGATAAGAATTCTCACTATTGTATCTATCAATCCGACCTCATCCTATCCCATGGTCACAGAGGTTTTTAGCAACTAGAAACATTTGGATGTGAAGATACAAGTAGAATCAGCATGTTTAGTAGTTATTGACTATTATCACATGCACTCTAATGATTAACCTCCAAATTGATTCTGGAAGAGAACAGATTTAAAAAGGTAACAGGAACGACCATGTAAGACACTAAACAAGAAATAATTCAACTACCCTTGCATGGTATCTATCTGTAGGTGTCGTGAAGATGCAAGCAGAGTCTGTGTGTTACGTAGTTATAGACTATTATCACATGCACTCGAATGATTAACTGCCAAACTGACTCTGGAGGAGTACCACTAAAAAAAAGGCAACAGGAATGACCATGTAAGACACTGAACAAGAAATAATTTCAACTACTCTTGCATGGTAGGCGGTAGCTATCTGTAGGTGTCGGGAAAAGGTCAATATGAACTGTGAAGAAAACAAAAATGATAGAATGAAAAGTTGGTTTCTGTCTTACTGTGAGCTGGTGTTGCTCTGGCATATGATTTCTATCTTCTACACATTGGTGACTTGACAAGCTCCAAAAAAGGAAACGGAACCATCAGTGGACACTCCTCACGAAAGCGCGCATGAGATGATTACTTCTTCCACAAAAGTAGATGGATAGGAAATATGGAAGAAGAATGAAGATGAAAGAACCATCTTCAATTATTCATACACTTCAAAAAGCATCTGAAGAGGTGGATGGAAAAAACTAAAGGACTAGCTTTTGACCATATCGCAAAGACAGACAGGCTAAAGCAATCGGAATTACATAAAACATACAGCGGCAAAAATTTGTTAGAATAGCCGAAGCAATACTTCTGCGTCGCCCCTGCCCCTCAAAAGGACGTACCACCCAGCCACTGCTAAAATAAACATGTTCAAGGACCCTGACCACTTGGTCACTGATGGCAACCAGTTTCTTGAAGTTTTAATTACAATAATCCAGTTCCGATAAAAATACCAAGCACACAAAGTGAGCAGGTAAAGACAGAAGTAGAGCTCACCTTTATGTCACTGCCACGGAAGAAAATGTACTCGTAAATTTTGTCGCTGGGAGATATCTGAGGTCCATCCTTCTTTCGTCCTTCTGACCCATAAGATTTCACTGGACCACAAACAGATGACGCAGGTATCATAAATGTAAACGATGAGAAGTTAAGAGTTCTAGATGAAACAAGTAAACTATACTGCCAAATATCTAAACATTATTATTAATTTAGCCAAGCAACTCAATAATTGTCAATACAAAAAGGTAATAAGAGAAGGACAAGCCATAAACTTCAGGAACTAGAAAAGTCCATCACATTTGTTATGACACGAGGAGACACTAACCACAGGATCCGCTAGTTTATCCAGGTTAAAAAGGGAAGAGCTTAATCTTAAAATACTTGTTGGAGAAGTAATTATCATATTTTGAACAAATTCTTCTTGAAATCCAATCGAGCCTTTATTTTTATTTTTTGATAAAGTAAATTCAATTCTAGCCTTTAATTTTTCATAAATTTTTCCTATTGATAACCGTGTTGTCCAGAACAGCAGCCGCACACCTCGACTTATTCCACGGGCTACCTACCACCTCCCATCAGGGTAACTCTATCCACCAAAGCTAAGACAAATGCGAAGAAATCACCTAGTCTTTTTGTCTCTATTCGTATTTGAACCTAAGACATCATGGTTCTTTTTTTCTTTTTTTTTTTGAGTAAGAAAGACATCATAGTTCTTAACACACTTCATAGACAACAGCTTTGGTTGCTATTCAACTCTAGCCTTTATATCAACTGGAAGGTTGAAAAACTAGACTTTAATATGTTCCCTTCTGTGCCCCTACTCAAGAGACCAGCTATATCAAAGTAATAAAAATTTACAAGGATTCGGCTTCTATTTACTTTATTAGGGCACCAAAAATAGGATGTTTGATTCAACAACACACCTAGACATCAAATCTTGCAACATATCTATCTTTTTTAAAAACAGTTCCTCACATGTGGCACGTGCATGCATGGATCACTCAGAACTTCAGGGTGAACAAGAAAATAAGAATTCTCAGATGGTTACACAAGTGTCCCTCAGCTGTTCACATTTTCCATTCAACGCGGAGCTACCAAACCATTATCATCACTATTTAAACAAATAGTTCCCTTTTACGGTTGGATGCTGAAATAAGCAAATTATTGCAGTTCCAATGTCAATTTTACTGAAAAGCATTTCAGAAAAACAATAACATTCACTGGCATATAATATGCATAAATACCCTAGGTATAGGTCATGGGAAGATTCATACAAGAAGCTTCTGCTGATAATGGCCAGCATCTCTCAATTCATTAATTTTTTTCCATTCTATGTTGGGAGTTTCCACTGCAATATAGTAAGGATATGTTACTTATGAATAGCTGTTCTTTCCCCAAGTAAGAAAAATCATTAAAATTACTTACAAGTTGTAAACTAGATTTCCATTTGGTATAATTTTGTGTATTAAAGCTGACACTTGTTTTTCTTCTGATTCCTTTGCAGTTCCATCAAATGATTTCATTAAAAAGAAAAGAGAAGTTTTTCTCAAAAATCAAACAACTAAAAAATTCTCACTAGGTTTAAAAAGTAAAGGTTTTTGCAGGTTGTTAGTTGCTTTTAGGGTTTATCTAATAACAACATATTTTATGCTGGCACACCAGAGTTTCCACAGCAGGAAAAAACAAAATTAAAGAAACTTTCCACATGCGTATCTTCCAATCTATGCTCCCTCTAAATTGCTCTCCCACTTTTAAAACCATGTAAATCCACTCTCTTTCAAAGCATGTACTTGCCCCCTCTTTCTTTACTTTATCCAAAATACACTAAATCAAAAGACTCTCTTGGGTCTTTTTTTTTGGATAAATCAAAAGAAAGCATTTATCATTCACCACGATGACACAATAAAATCCTTTGCTAACTTCTTTTTTTTCTTTTTCGGTAATCAATAGAATTTACTATTACTTCATCAAGATGATGTGATTAAATCCTTTGGTACCTTTTCCATTTGATATTCTTCTTTTCTCTTCCCCGTGATCTTATTCTCTGATTGAGCAAGATGAGGGAGGCGAGACTAAGATAATTCGGGCATGTGAAGAGAAGATGCACATGGATATAAGAAGGTGTAGAGGTAGGCCGAAGAAGTCTTGAGGAGAGGTGATTAGACATGACATTGAACTACCTACCGAAGACATGATTCCAGCTAGGAAGATGTGGAGGTTGAAAATTAAGGTAGAATGATAGTAGGTTGAGTGTTGTCTAACTCCCTTTTCAGTATTGTTAATATTACTCTCTTAATATCTTATTCTTAGATTTTAGTATTACTTGTTGTTTCTTGTACTTCACTTGTCATATTATTTTGTCGTTGCTAATGTGCTTTCTTCACTGTTTTCAGTATGACTTTTTTGCAACTGTATTTGTTTAACATGTCTTTTTTCTTGATATGCTTTACTTGAGCAAAAGGTCTATCGGAAATAATCACTCTACCTTTACAAGGCAGGGTAAGGTTGGGTACACACTACCCTCCCCATACCCCACTTGTGGAGTTTGTGGAATTACACCGGGTATGTTGTCGTATTTCCTTGTATGCACTTTTCCCTTGTTTTTGTTCCTTCCTTAACAATGCAGAAATATTTCTAAGCTTGACAACATATGACAGTCATTCAGAATGTTGCCTTCTTTTTTCTTTTCTTCATTTTTCCCTTTGGATAGATCTACATTTTCCTTTCCCTTTCAAGTATCATACTTTAAGTATCAAAATTTGCTAACAATCCACATACGCATGCTCATGATGATAAATTTATCCCAACTATTCACTTTTTTTCCATGTTTGCTCCTGCTTGAGAATTCTTTTGATAAGTCATAACTAATGCAATATGTCAAAGGTTTTCAATTGTCAGCTTTGTTCACCAAAAACTCCGAAAACATAAACATGCACATTGAAACCCTTACACAATCACAAACCAAAAAACAAAAGGATGCATGTTTTTCTGTGCTTTATGTATGAACTAATTTTAATAAGCAACGGGCTAAACAAGAAATCAATGGATGACACAAACCAGAAACAGCATTACAAAAGATCAAAAAGAAAAGGAACAACAACACCAACAACCACATTTATGTATCAGCTCCTAGCAAGTTAGGGCGGAAAACAAATGGAACACGTCCTCTATCTTTCCTTGTGCTCCTTTGTCTTCATTTTCCTCCATGACACAATTTTTTTCCTTTTCAAATTATTAACCCTACCACATTCTTTCAAAAAGTCCTTTGACAGATCTATATCTCTTTTGCCTTTCAAGTATTAAACTCCAAACAGCATAAATAAATAACAACATAAATAAGCATGATCACGATGACACAGTTTTGATTCACACTAAATAATTCATTTCTCATCTCATACAACATGCACGGTTTCAATTTATTTATTTTTTTGCTTCGTTCACCTAAAACTCTGATAACACAAACAGGCACACACCAAAATTCTTACACATTCACAAACTAACAATTACTATATAATAATTTTCAAAAAAAAAAAGTAGAAGAGAGTGTGAGTGTGTTTATACCGTTACGAAGACCGATGGTGGATTCAGGAGCATCTAGATGGAATAGAAATCCTTCATATCGAATATCAGACTTTGTAATCAAGCAAATGAGACTCCCAATGTAGGAGTCGGCTGCCTTAGAGGCCGCCGTTGCCATTGCGGAATCGGTGGTGTTGAAACTGAAACCCTAATGAATCAGTGATAATGAATTTATAGTGCGGAGAAACCGAAAAAAAGGAAAAAGAGATGATGTGAAGGAGGAAAAATCCATAAGAAACCGCTTCCTATGTCACCTGGCAAGAGTTGAGGTCGGACGCTTCTTCTTCTTCTTTATGCCCAGTGTTAAAACAGTAGAGCTAATCACACGAGAAGTTTATTTCCCCTTCCCTTTAGTACCTTTTTTCCTGCCTTGTCTTTTTGTTAGGGTATTGCTACCTTGCTTGGCCTTCTCATTCAATTGCTCTTTCCATTTACTTTTATTCCTCCAAAATATATTAAAAATATATTTTCACATTAAAAATATTTTCTTTTCGTATTTTACCATAATACCAATTATTATTTCTTAGAAAACATACAAAGCTCAAACCGTACAAGTAAAAGTGAACGACGAGAGTATAACTAAGAATTTTAGGTCAGTACTAATATTTTTTTTGACATTATACATAAATATGTCCTTTAATTTAACTTTATTTCACATTTATGTCCTCCTATTCTAGGTTTGCATATGTAGACACTTAAAATTGTCATGTAGGACGAATGTGTCTATTTGTTTAAGTTTTGGATAGTTAAGGTGCCGACTTGTGCACTAGAAAAGTTAAAGGTCATAGTTGGATTATATTTATGTATTATGAGCCGTTTGAATTGGCTTATAAGCTATTCATAAGTTGTTTTAATCTTTTTAGAGTGTTTGACTGGTCAACTTAAAGTCATTTTGTACTTAAAATAAGTCCAAATAAATAATTGAATTTGTTTGGCTTATCTTATCTAAAGGAGCTTATAAGCTGAAAACGACCCATAAGCTAAAAAAAATATAAGTTGGGGTAAGCCAAACTCCAACTTATTTTTTTTAGCTTATAAGTTGCTTAAAATAAGTTAAACAAAACAGGCACTATGTCTTCTTTTTTCAAATCACATTTGGTATTTATTTTGAAGTTCAATTATTCTGAATTGTCATAAGAAAATTTTTATTTTAGGCATGAAGTGCCTCATAGAAAAAGTATTTTCATTCTTATGGCTCGAATTATCGACCGCTTATTAAATTTGGAATAATACGTATCTTTTCACCATAACATTTGATGATTAGATTCGAAGTAATACTCGAAAGCCCAATGTTCTATTAATGCCAAAATTAAGAGAATTTGGAATTATTGTGATTTTGTTTGCCCAATGTTTGAGAATTAGTTGCAAAAGAACTAGGTTTAAAATGATTTAATTTGAGATCAAGTTATATGACAGAATAATTTGGATTTGTTATTGAATGTTCGGATCTTCATTAGAGATCAAGTTATTGAATGTTCGGATCTTCATTAGAGAATGCATAATAGGTAAAAATTTATTGAACAATAAAGTGCTAATTAGAGCTGATTTAATTAAATTAAATGAAATTATTAATTAATTAAAATGAGAGGTGAAAGAATTAATAAGGCTACTTTTTTGTTCATTCACTCTTTTGACGGAGTTCATATGTGTAGCCGTGTAGGAATTAATAATTTAATTTAAACTTCTGCCTTAGTAAAGTTTAAACTATATGTTAATGGTTACTATATCACTGTTCTTTCTCTTTTTCTCCATTCAATTTGACATTTTTTTTATTTTTCATCCGATGTTCAGTACTCACATGGGAACTCAGCTAATTCGAATTCGCACTATATAGAGATCATTCGGTGAGGAAGCACTCCCTATCATGAATTTTTTCATACCCAAAACTCGAGCTCGAGCCATCTAATTAAGAAAGAAGCAGTTTCATCCATTGCACTACAGTCGTTGGTAGTCCATTTAATTTGACTTGATGAACCACGTATAGGTGATATATTTTCAAAATATTAACAAGCTCAATACTCAGTACTCAATCTTTTGTTTATAATATTTTTCACCTTTTTTTTTTGTGGATTTGCTAGGCGGGGTGCTTAGGGTTAGTTTTTTTTTGTATTAATAAATAAAATAGAAATCTCAAAGGAAGAGTACAAACAAGGAGGTTGACCTTACATTACTAATCTTTTTAGATTAACTTTTCAATTATTGAATGAAAAAAATTAGGGTACGAAGGAATATATTTATAGGAATGTTTCTGAAAATTTCAAAAGAAATTTTGTCTCACAATTTAACACTCTCAAAAGTTTAGAAAATATTTCAAATAGATTTACGGAGAAAAACATATGCGAAAAAAATATTTTTCTCTTTATATAATGGAAAATGTGTTTCAAGAAAAATAATTTTAGTGAATTTTCTGTTGTATCAAACACACCCATTGTTATTTCATCAAAATAAAATATTTTAGTCCTATAACCCATTGTTTTTAACCCAAAACAATATGTTGCTTAGTGAACGAAGAAATAACACTTCATTTTTTGGAAGATCAACATATTTAATTGATAATTATGTCTTTCGACGTATAAGAAAATAAAATTCTAGCATAAGTAAAAATAAAGATGGTGGTATGCTGACAACAGAACCTAATTAGTAGTACCACCATAAATATAGTTATAATGATAATAGAAAGGAGCAGATTGAGAAAGGGTGAGAGAGTGCAGATTGCAGTGTTCGTATATCTTATTTTTATTGCCGTAAAATGACAATTTATAACAAGAAAAGGAATGGATAGTGGGCAACTTGCCCTAGTGGAAGATCCACTTATCCATTTTCAAAGCATGCCCTAGTGGAACATCCACTCATCCATTTTCAAAATATTTTTTCTTGGATGTCCATGTGTAAAAAAACTTTACAAAAAACAATACACAAAGTTATTCTGAATACCCATAGATATTGTGTTTCGTTAAAACCTTACTAGAAAAAACTCAGTGGGAAAAAGCCTAGTGAAGAAAAAAAAGAGTACACACATCTGGTAATACGTTTTGAGTGCTGCCTCATTAAAAACCTTACCAGGAAAATCTAGTGGGACAAAACCTTGGCTAAGAAAAAAAGAGTACAACGCATATTTTACTCCCCCCGATGAAAACATCACTTAATATCTCGAAGGCGACACATTCCAATTTTGTATCTCATTTTCTCAAAGATTGAAGTCGGCAATGCCTTGGTAAACATATCTACTAAATTGTCACTTGAACGAACTTGTTGGAAATCTATTTCATCCTTTTTTTGAAGATCATGACTAAAAAAAGAATTTTGGTGAAATATGTTTTGTTCTGTCTCCTTTAGTGTATTCTCCATTCGGTTGAGCTATACATGCAACATTGTCTTCATACAATATTGTTGGAACGTCTATTTTCAAAGAAAGGCCATATGTTTCTTGAATGTGTTGAGTTATTGATCTTAACCAAATGTATTCTCGACTTGCTTCATGAATTGCTATTATTTATGCATGATTTGATGAAATGGCAACCATAGTTTGCTTATCTTAACCAAATGCATTCTCGACTTGCTTCATGAATGGCTATTATTTCTGCATGATTTGATGAAACGGCAATCATAGTTTGCTTTGTTGAACGCCATGATATAGCTGTACCACCACATGTAAATAAATAGCATGTCTGCGATCGACATTTATGGGGATCAGACAAATACCCCGCATCTGCGTAACAATCAATTGTGACATGGATTCATTTGAGTAAAACAATCTCATATCAATGGTCTCTCGGAGGTATCTGAATATATACTTAATTCCATTCCAGTGTCTTCGTGTTGGAGAAGAACTAAATCTTGATAACAAGCTTAAAAAAAAGATATATCTGGTCTAGAATTGTTGGCAAGATACATTAATGCACCAATTGCACTAAGATATGGTATTTCAGCACCAATAAGTTCTTCATCATTTTTACGAGGTCAAAACGGATCTGTATTGATATCAAAAAATCTCACAACCATTGGGGTACTCAATGGATGTGCTTTAACCATATAAAACCTCTTTAAAATATTTTCAGTATATGTTGACTGATGTACAAATATCTCATTTGTAAAATGTTCAATTTGTAGACCAAGATAAAATTTTATTTTTTCGAGATCTTTCATTTCAACTCCCTTTTCAGACATTTTACTGCCTTTGAAAGTTCTTCTGGAGTTCCAATAACATTCAAATCATCAACATATACTGCTATTATGACAAATTCAGATCCAAACCTTTCATAAAGACACAAGGGCAAATTTGATCATTTTTATATCCTTCTTTTAGCAAATATTCGCTAAGACGATTGTACCACATGCGCCCTGATTGTTTCAACCCGTACAAGGATTTCTAAAGCTTTATTGAGCAAGTTTTTCGAGACAGTTACTTCTTAAAGGGCCACTTTAGAACTCATATTGTTCTCCCTTTTATGTTGACTATCACCACGACGATTATTATATCATCTTCTGCCATTGTCACGCCCACGCACATTATTATGGCCTTGATTTTTATTTTGTCTTCTTTCAGACTGGCCATATGCTTCTACCACATTTGCTTCTGGTAACGGAGCAGTTCCAGTGGGATGAGCTTCATGATTTTTTATTAAAAGAGCATTATGTTGCTCAGCCACCAGAAGGCATGGGATCAATTCAAAATATTTTTGAAAACTCTTTTCACGGTATTGTTGCTGTAATATCACATTAGAGGCATGAAAAGTAAAGTAGTATCTTTTCCAACATATCCTCATCATTTATAGTTTTCCACATAATTATAATTGGGAAGTTATTCTAAATACAATAGAATTATACTCAATTATAGTTTTAAAATTTTAAAATCGTAAGTGCATCCATTCATAATGAGCCCTTGGCAATATCGTTGCCCTGAGGTGGTCATACCTCCCTTTAAATCTTTCCACAATTCAAGTGGATCTTTCACTGTCAAGTATTTAACCTTCACGCTTTCATCTAGATAATGACGAAGAAAAATCATAACATTCGATTTATCCTAACTTGATGTTTTATTTTCTTAGATTATAGCATCACCAAGACCCTTAGCGGTAAGGTGTATTTCTGCATTAAGTAACCATGACAAATAATTTTTGTCAGAAATATCAAGTGTCACAAACTCCAATTTTGACAAGTTTGACATGATGAAAATTAATTTAAAAATAACAAAGACAACTAAAATTAAATTTCTTCAGTAGATATACTCGATATAAAAGTAAATTTTTTGATTTTTTTTAGAGTTTCGTGCTAATAACATATTATAAAAATATTTGGAACCTAGCAAAATAAGAAGAAGAGAGTAAGAGAAAATAAAAAGGAGCAGATTGAGAAAGGGTGAGAGAGTGCAAATTGCAGTGTTCGTATATCTCATTTTCATTGCCACAGAGTGACAATTTATAACAAGAAAATGAATGGATGGTGGGCAACTTGCCCTAGTGGAACATTCACTCATCTATTTTCAAAACAGATATGAATATGTATGATCTCTCTGGTCTCCATCATTAATTAGAGAGTAAATGACAGAAATGTTCATCCTTTTAATTGTTGGAAAAAGGGACTAACACAAAAAAATATATAGTCAAAAATAGTAGAAATAAAATAAAAAAATAATGACTCCAAAAATTTTACGTGGAAACCCAAATAAGGTAAAAATCACGTGCCAAGAGGAGCAACTGATATCACTATAGTAAAGAATTTTACATTGGGTAGTACCGAGTGTAAGACTCAAAAACTACCAGATTAACATTTTTTTGATCTTCATCTTACTAAAAATATCGCTCACACTTTATTTTTTTTCACAGACTATTTTCTTATATATAGTCTATGAAAACCTCACAACTCAAATATTTTTTTTCTCTCTGTCTTGGTTGTATTTCTGTTGAAGAAAATGTACTCTATTTATAGAGAAATTTTCAGCAAGTAGAACCAATCAAGAGATTGGTTTGCAATTTACAAATTGCACAACCAATATTGGCTGCTTTTCTGTAATTTGTTGACAAGAAAAATATGAGATGGACCCCACAAATCTCCTCCTCCAGTCTCATTCACTAGAAGAAGGTATCTTTATCTTCTCAGAGAGAGCTCATGCCAACAAGTTCTTTGCACAATTCGAACATGTCCTTTATTACCACTTTATTCAGCATATTTGCAAGATTCTCATTTGTAGAGATCTTTTCAACTAGCAAAGATTCGTTTTCTATCTTTTCTCAAATCCAGTGATATCTCACATCTATGTATTTTATCCTTGTATGGTACATAGAGTTCTTGGTCAAATCTATTGCACTTTGACTGTCACAATAGACGACATACTCCTTTTGATGCAAGCCAAGCTCTTGAAGAAATTGCTTGAGTCATATCATCTCCTTGCTAGCTTCAGTAGCCGCAATATACTCAGCTTTAGTTGTAAACAGTGCAACACACTTCTGCAATTTTAACTGTCATGATATAGCTCCCCTTGAAAAAGTAAATAAATATCTAATAGTGGATTTTCTATTATCAAGGTCATCTGCTATATCAGCATCAGTATAACCCTTCAAGATTGGATTTGTTCCTTTAAAACACAAATAAATATCTCAGCTTTCTCTCAGATACCTGAGTATCTACTTTACAGCTTCTCAATATTGTTTTTTTGGATTGTCAAGAAATCTGCTGACAATACCAACTGCGTGAGCAATATCAAATCTAGTGCATACTATTGCATACATTAGACTTCCGACGACGGAGGAATATGCAACTTTGGCCATGTTCTCTTTTTTCTCTCGAGCTATAGGGCACATTTTCTTGCTCAATTTCATATGATCAGCAAGAGGTATGCCAACAGGCTTAGCATTCTTCATGTTGAAGTGCTCCAGTACACGTTCAATGTACTTCTCTTATGACAGATAAATCTTTCTTTCATCCCTGAGATGAGTAATTCTCATGCCCAAAATTTGTTTGGCATGAACCAAGTCTTTCATAGCAAAAGACTTACACAACTTTTTCTTCAACTCGTTAATCTTGGAAGTATTTCTGCCCACAATCAACATATTATCCACATATAGCAATAGGATGATAAAATCATCGTCAAATTTTTTTTGTACAAATACACAATGATTTGAAGAAGTCTTTTTGTAGCCTTTCTCCCCCATAACAGATTCAAACTTTTTATATCGTTGTTAAGGAGCTTGCTTTAGCCCGTAGTGACTCTTTGTGAGTTTGCACACAAAACTTTCTCTACCATTTACTTTGAAGCCCTTAGGTTGTTCCATATAAATCTTTTATTCTAGGTCATCGTGAAGAAAAGTCATCTTCACATTCATCTACTCAATCTCTAAATTAAAACTAGCAGTTAAACAAAGAACTGTGCGAATGGATGATATTTTCACAACATGAAAAAATATTTTATCAAAGTCAATATCCTTCCTTTGACCAAATCCTTTAACAACCAATATAGCTTTGTACCTGGGCTTCAAGCTGTGTTCTTCAACTTTAACTTTGAACACCCACTTGTTCTTCAAAGCTCTCATGCCCTTAGGCAATTTCACTAACTCATAAGTGTGATTCTCGTGCAAAGATTTCATTTTATCTTGCATGATTTCAATCCATTGATCCTTATGCTCATTTTCCATGGCCTCCTCATAATACTCTGGTTCACCCCCATCAGTGAGTAACACATACTCATTAGGTGAATAACGAGATGAGAAAATACGTTGTCTTGTGGACCTCCTATGAGGATTATTTGCCTCTTTCATAACTTCATGAGTAGGAGCATCATCAACAACAACATCATTATTATTATCAATATCAATATTTTGATCTGGAACTTGATTTTAAGCATCACAATGATCATCAATCCCACCAACATCGTACACATTTGTATGAGGAACTTGATCAAGATGGACTACGCCATTAGAATTTGAAGATTCTAGCTTCTCTACTTTGTCAATATCTTCAATGGTTTGATTTTCCATGAAGACGATATCGCGACTTCTTACAAGTTTCTTTTCGATTGGATCATATAGCTTGTAACCAAATTCATTAAGGCCATATCCAACAAAGATGCGCTGTCTTTTCTTGACATCTAACTTTGACCTATCATCTTTCGGCATATGTATGAAAGCTTTGCAATCAAATACTCTCAAATAGTCATAGGAAACATCCTTTTCATACCAAACTTTATTTGGAACATCACTTTGCAAAGCAACCGCAGGAGATAAGTTAATAACATGTGTAACAGTCAATAAGGCCTCACCCCAAAAAGAGTTCGGCAACTTTGCTTTAGAAAGCAAACATCTAACTCTTTCTATCAAGGTCCTGTTCATCCTCTCAGTCAACCCATTAAGTTGAAGAGTCTTAGGAGGAGTCTTCTGGTGTCTAATACCTTGATGCTTGCAGTATTCATTAAATAGTCCACAATATTCACCACCATTATCAGTATGAATACATTTCAGTTTCCTTCCGATTTCTCTTTCAACTGAAGCCTAAAATTGCTTAAAGACACCCAACACTTGGTCTTTAGTTTTCAAGACATAGACCCAAAGCTTTCTTGAGCAGTTATCAATGAAACTGACAAAATAGAGTGCACCACCCAGAGTCTTTGTCTTCATTGGACCGAATAAATTAAAATGCACCAACTCAAGCAACTCTGTCTTTCTTGAAGGAGGGTTAGACTTAAAAAAGACCCTATTTTGTTTTTCCGCCAAGTAGTGTTCACACTTTTCTAATTTAGCACTTTGAAAATCAGACAACAATTTATTCTTGGCCAAAAACATTGATTCCTTTCTCACTGATGTTGCTAAGCCTCTTGTGCCACACGTTGAGGAGTTATCGCTCTCAACTGCATTCACCATATTAACACAAGTAGAAATCGTAGTCCGGTATAGACCACGATGTTTGTTACCACGAGCCACAACTAAGGAACCCTTAATAAGTTTCCATTTTCTACCACCATTGGTACTAACATATCCTTCATCATCTAGAATACTAACAAAAATTAGGTGCAGACGATCATCGGGTGCATGTTTTACATTGTTCAAAACTAATTTAGTTCCAATACTTGTTTTCAAATAGATTGTACCAACACTAACCACCCTAGATACAGTCTCATTACCCATACTCATGCTTCCAAAGTCACAAAGAGTATAAAAAGAGAAAAATTTCTTCCTTGATGTCATATGAGATGCGACACCAGTGTCCATAACCCAACTTGACTCATTACAAGTAATATTTATCAGATTCGTTAAAGACTGTAACAAGATCTTCGATGGAGATGGTGGCTAGACAATTTTCATTATCATCTTTTTTATTTTCCTTTTTGTCTTTGTTCTCCCTCTTCAATTTTCGGCAGAACTTCTTTGTGTGCCTTTTTGTGCCACAGTGATAACACTCAATATTCCTACGTCTGCCTCTAGATTTGCTCATGCTATGTTCTCTATTTTGAGAACCACGATTTTTATTTCTTCCCCTAGAGCCAGTTGCCTGGACATCCAAAGAAGAAGAAGAGCCTTGAGATTTTCTTTTCATCTCTTCGTTCAAGCCACTACTCTTGGCGGAATCCATAGAGATCACACCATCCGAAACAGAATTTGATAATGAAATTGTAAATGTTTCCCAAGAGTCTGGTAGGGAACCAAGTAGAAACAAGCCTTAAATTTCTTCGTTAAATTTAATGTCCATAGCAGACAACTGGTTCATGATTCCCTAAATATTATTCAAGTGATCTGTCATCTGAGAACCATTATAATATTTTAAACTTAACATCTATTTTATTAAGAACGTTTTATTGTTCCTAGACTTCCGAGCATATAAACTTTCAAGATGTTCCCATAGGGTACGAGTATGTGTCTCCACAGAAATATGGTTCAACACATTATCATCAACCCATTAACTATAAATCGACACACGTGTTTGTATAATAGATTTCACTCTTCATCTGTTTTATTTTCAGGCTTTACAGTGGTAAATACTGATTGATAAAAATTCTTGACATAAAACAGATCTTCCATTTCCCCTTTCCAAATGGCATAATTAACCCCATTTAAAGTAACATTTCTACTAGTGTTGACTTCCATCGTTTTTCCCCCAAAAATATAACTATAGGAAATCAAAATAAATTTTTTCTGATGTGGAAGTTCAGACTATGCTGCAACCACAGAGCATACTCAAATAAAATTTTGCTCTGATACCAGTTTATTAGAAAAAACAGACTAATACAAAAATATATATAGTTAAAAATAGTAGAAATAAAATGGGAAAATAATGACACCAAGATTTTTACGTGGAAACCCAAATAAAGGAAAACCACGGGCAAAGAGGAGCAACTGATATCACTATAGTAAAAAAATTTACAGTGGGTAGTACCGAGTACAAGACTCAAAAATGATTACCACACACTCAAAAAAAATAACACTCTTTTGATCTCCACCTTACTAAAAATATCGCTCACACTTTATTTTTGTTCACAAAATATTTTCTTATATATAATTTATGAAAACTTCACAATTCAAATATTTTTCTCTCTATTTTAGTTGTAAAATCCGATGAAGAAAATGTTCTCTATTTATAGAGAATTTTTCAGCAAGTAGAACCAATCAAAGGATTGGTTGGCAATTTGCAAATTACATCCTTAATATTGGTTGCTTTGCTGCAATTTGTTGACAAAACAAATGCAGATATTATTGACAAGAAAAAGTATTGCCAATTTGATGCAATTCGTTGACAAGAAAAATATGAGATGGACCCCACAATAATGAATTTTATGTAACTCAAATTTAAATTAATTAGAGTATCAATACAAATATCGAACACTAAATAAAAAACAAAATATATATCTAATTGATCAATCAAATTTAGAGATTTGATTGATTGTTAAAGTCACATAGAATATATTCAGACGAATTAACTAAACTTGCCAAAAACAGACAAATTGCACGCATGGCCCCATTATGCAGGCTACTTTGTTATATTGATAAAAATTATATTATAAAGATGCAAATATTTAAATTCCAAATATTAAATACTCCATTATATTATTCAATAAATTTTTGACGGTATACTGTTATTAATTTGGCTTAATTTATTCATGTGCTATATTAAACGACTAATGTGGCAAATAACTGAATAAGTGCTTGACATGATTAAATTGGATGAACATGTATAATGCAAGTTGGAAATAATGTTTTCCCCGCATATTATTTTGATAATTCAAACGTTAAAAAAACAAACATATTCTAATATATAATACTAACCAAACAACTAAGGAAAGAGTTATGAATGTAAAACAATAAATATTGGATGATAGGTATTCTAGTGCACTGATTCCACTATGTTAGACAAATAACTTTTGTTATAACATGTTGTGTCTTCTTCCATATTACTAGTAGTTGGACGAGTGACAATATTTTAACCATGTGTGCATATAACTCTTTAAAATGAAAAAAGATAAATTGGAATGTTTATGACACTTTAAACATAGCTTTAATTTTTGCATCATTAAATAACTGACAAATATTGAAAGTGAGAAAAGTAGTTATTACTTATTTCTTCTCGCACATAATTGATGTGGATAAGAAAAGTCATTCAACGCCCATCAAATCACTAATTAATGATATTAAACTTACGTTACGATTCAAATTTTGATCTCTTAATTATTGAAATGTCATTTTTAGTAACAGAACTAAAAAAAAAAATTGGATTACTCGACTGAGACATAAAATTATTGTAAATATTTTAAAAAATTATACTGATTATGTAGTTTAATACTATAAAATTTAAAAGACTTGTTTTACTTTCTTATTAAATTTCAAATTTAGTGTCAAGTCAAATCATACAATAATTTGAAACGCAGGGAAACGAATAGTGTACTATTTATAAAAAGGTAGTATTTTTCATACATAAAAACAAGGATACAACTTTGGATCTCAAAATAATATTTTAAGAAATATATTATCAACTTTGTATTTAAAAAACATACTAGAAGAATAAACTTTAAACAAAAAACGTATTATTAATTATTATTCAAAAGTTTAAGGCCTCCAATTTATTTTGATTTTAGGCCACCAAATGCGTGAGCCCCCCTGGACTGAGATGTAGCATTTTTCTTCCTCCCTCCCCTAAAAGATCATAGAAGAAGAAGAAGAAGGAAATATATATACACAAGTATATTACCTCTTTGCAAATATATTGTAGGAATGATGCTTTGTGGAGTTGGTACATAAACTCTTTGTTGCACAGGTTGAATAAATCTCCAATCCAGTAGAACTTAAAGAGTGAGACGACAACAACTCTGCTATTTAGATCTTAGAATTGGTAGGATTTGGAACATCAAGCATATCCATTTCAGTTAAAATATGTTACTGGCGCAATTGCCTTTCTAGCTACTTTATTTTCCCTATTTGGTCACAATGATTGGTGGATCTAAGATTTTAACGTGATAGGGACACTTAAAAAATTTGAACTAGCTAGCTGCAGCTCAAGATATATAATCAATTTCCAAACTTGTGAGGCTACAAGCACGACAATGTCATCACCACAACGACCATAAAGGCTGATAAGATTTGCAAAAAGACAATTTCTCCCTATATTCATATTGTTCTTATTATCAATGACATAATAATCATAAAATTAGAGATGAGAGCAAAATGTTACAAAGGCATGGCCAAAAGAGTACACAGAATAATTTAATCAATTTGATGTTTGTTAAATAACCAAGACGTGATTTCTTCAAATGCTTTATCTAACTTCTGCTGAATATTGATGTATTTTTAGCCTTCGTGTAAGTAATGCGACCTTTCCTCATTGTTATTGTTGGGTTTAAGTTGGTATTGTGAAAAATAAAGATGATTTTTTGGATGTACAAACAATCCTGATATTTAGAGAGTAATACTACATCCGTCCCATATTAGATGAGCATCTTAATAAAAATGTTTGTCCCATATTACTTGATTACTTACTAAATCAAGATAGAATTAATTAAAGTTTTTCTATTTTACCCTATAATTAATATGACATTTTGAATGTAAACAATTACCAATACTTGCTATTTCTATACTCTATATATATTGCATTGATATAAACAAAGGGCAAAATAGTAAAGTCTTCCAATGTATTAATGATTTCTTAATCACCATATAAAGTTGCAAGTGCCCATCCAATACGGGACGGAGGTAGTATCTTTAGTATTTGTTGTATTTAACAAAAGTGTAGTTGTTCTAGAGAATAAGATATTTGTTCTTAGTAAAAATCTAGATAGTCTAGAGTATTAGATATTTGAATGAGATATTTATAGAAGAGGTTAGAATAGTCTAGATTCTTAGTATCTAGAATCATCACTACATAACTATAAATAGGGGTGTCATTCGACATTTGTAACCAACCCCAAAACAAACCTAAATCAAAGAGACTTCTTCGTAACTAAGTTTTCATTTTCAAGATATTCCTTCTCCTTTCTAGCTTCCTTCCGATCTTAGTTAACGATTTTGGCTATTAGAAGGTCTCTCCAGTTATACTTTTCTTTTGCTATGGAAAGTATAGTGAATGAGAAAATGAAGTTTGAACAAAGTTGATTTTGCATAGGAACTTTGTCGCTCATTGATTTAAAAGAGGTAATTAAGTTTTTGTGTTTATGAATAGAAATACTTTTAAAAAAAAAATTCTTAGAGGGTTGAGAAGGAGACAAGTCTTGTGCAACTGCTAGCTCACTCAGCTTTGGTTAAATGTTTTGATTGATGATCTTTTTGGACCAATTAAATCTCTTTAATTTTAATTTTGTGAAATATAGTTTCATAACTATAATCTGATTCTGTTGAGGACTGAGGAGTCCTGTTTGGCATTAAAATCAAAGATAGAAAAGAATGCATAGCCCAATACTATAAACACAGGAAAGGAAGTGGTAGTTACCATATTGGACTTGCCACTTGTTTGGTCATTTCCTGATAAAGTAGCAAAAACATGGGCTCAAAGCCCATCTTTTATTCACAGGCCAGTTGTATTCTTAAATTTGGATCTATGGGATCCACAAAGCTTTGGCATGCACTGCTAGCTTCTTCTCATAGGCGTTGACTTTTGTAGCTCCATTGCAAGCAGCACTTTACAATTATTTTAAACCAAACAAGTAGAGTTGCAGTACTCATCCTATGATCTACCAATCCATATGCCACCACATTAAAGGGTCGTTTGGTAAGTTTGCATTAGAAAAAATAATATATACATTAAATTTGTGTACTATTAATATTTTATATGGTATACTTTTTTAATTTATGTATAACTATACTTTATTTGATTTGCTATGTATAATTAAGACATAGGGAATCATGGTATTAACAATTTAAGAGGTTTTAATGCATACATTAACATAGTTAAATACACAAGTGTGCCTCAAAATCTTTTTTCACATCTTTTATATTATATTTGTGAAGGGTATTATATTTATATATATAGAGAGAAATTATGCCATGCATGTTGCTTTTAATACACCAAATAAATCACTGTATAAGAAATAATCTCAGCGTAATCAATATCACCATTACTAATATATCATATTCAATATTATCCTTATACCCCTACCAAAAAACTCTAAAAGAACCGAAAATATATAAAAAATTTAACTTATATATGCTAACAATAGAACTTTTAACATTATTACTTATATATTTTAATACACTGTAACAGGCGATCTGTGTTATCCTAATACATATTAATCTTACAATATTTACAGATTGCAGATCTCAATTTGATGTGGATGGTTACTTTAATTTTTAGGTAATCTAAGTTGAAGAAAAATCTTGTAAACAATAAAGTTGAAGATGGCTCATTATTTATTCCGTATACACTAATTATGTATTAGCCCCAAACCTCGCCAAAGCTATTATTATGTATAGTATAAGACTTTTTAGCTCAAACCTAATATGCAATAATACTTTACCTAATCAGTATACACTATCGCCCTTCATTTATCAGAGTAGGAGAGCTACTTTAAACGTTGGGTTGAACTGGGAAGAGTAGTTACAGTGAGAAATAGGGGATATATATATATATACTGTTGAATTTCGTTGCAGTGGGGTAGTGTTTGTTTGAAAATTTCACGATTATTATAATAAGATGTTGGTTATATATATTTATACTGATATTTGATCTTTAGATCTCATTTACCAAAAAGAAGGAATGTTATTTGTTAACTAATTATTTAACAAAAACAAATAAAATAGAAAGAGTATTAATGTAAAAGAGGCAAACACTAATAGTCTTTACTCTTGAAGTTATGACCATAGCAAATTGTATTATTTAAATATAATTTTTTTCCTTTTAGATATTTGCACTTGAAGTTTATTATGTGCGTGAATTAATGATGATTAATTTTTATATTTTTTCATATTTTATATTTATACATAATATATGTCTTATACAATATTTGAATATGACTATTATAAAAGGGGATTTTTGCAAAGAGTGTATGGCTATAATAATGAATGTTGATATTGTTATAAATAGAATGTTATTATAAAAAAATAAAATATAACATAAAAATATGGCGTGTTAAATTCAAATTGGTGCCTAATCAGATTCGAAAGCTCCTTAATTTGTACATATCTCCTTTTCACTTACTGACTGGTAGCTCTGCCATTATAGTAATTACTACTGTGATTATTACCATCTATGCCTTTTTAGCCTCGAGCCACATTTCTTATTGTACTTGGCTGCAAGGTTGTGTAGATCTTCTGTCTTTTGTTGTTATTCTACTTTTTTTCACTCTGATTTACTGCTGTAGCAATAAATAAAGCAAACACAGGACAGTTTCATACCCTCTGTGTTCCATTCTCTCTAACCTTTTCCTTTCTTTATATTAATTATCAGTTTCAGAGATTCCAAAATTAAACCGTTTTTTTTCTGATCTATTCTTTATTTTTTGTACGTCTTTCATCAAAGTCCACAATTAATTATAATTTCTTCTTGTGTTATTTTTCTTGTCTGCAAACAGAGTTTTCTTGTTAGCTAATTCTGATGAAAAATTATAGTAACTTATTTACCAAAATTCACATTATGTTTGTTCAGCTTGTTCTTGTTGGGGTGTATGTTAGTTTTATATACAAGGGTGCAGCAGATGCTTCTATATCTCCAATGGAGAAGCATGAGAAAGAGACACTGTACTCTGCCATTCAAGGTTTTGTTGGAAATGAGTGGAATGGTTCATTTCTTTATCCTGATCCTTGTGGCTGGACAACAATTGAGGTACTAATCTTATGATTTCATAATTTGCTAGTTAATTCTTGTCTATATTTTTTTTTATCATCCTTGTATTTTCTTGTTGTAGTTCAAAATCAAGAAAACAGTAATGTCATAAAACCATGCATTGATTTTTTTCATCAACTCTGTCCTTAAAAGTTTTACTGTTTTTTTTTTAATCATGATAAAGAAATGGATCTTGCGTCTAACTCAACCCCATAAGTTAGCTCATAGAGTGAGAATTGTTCAAGACCATTTAAGGAGATTAATTACCCATCTCATATCCAATGTAGGACTCTAAATACTCTCCGCATGCCCAGACCTCGTTAACTCAATGGATCATGGACGAGACTCAACTAGAAAAGCTAGTTCATAAGGTGAGAATTGTTCAAGACCATATAGAAGACCAATTACCCATCCCATATCCAATGTGGGACTCTTAATGGATCAAGCTGTCCTCTCAAAGATTATTAGTTAAAGTTACAAAGACTTCCCAAATTCTTACTATTACTGTTCTGGATTTGCAAACAGTGTGATTTGAGTGTGTGTAAGAGAGACATCACTAGTAAGGAGCTTTCCAATTTCTAACACACCTTTTTCTGGTAGTACAATCCTACTGCAGTAAATATGTTAGTACATATTGGTAATTTGCAATATTTATCACTTTCTTATAGTGATTTAGGTTTTATCTTGATGTAATTCATTCCTAAAACCAAGTAGTTATATGCATTGAAATCAGTGCAATTTAACCAGTTATAATAGGTTATTAATATATTTTCCAAGTTAACATATCAAGCTTGATACGAAGAGTCACTTTGTTCTTGTAGGTTAACTTGACAGTGTAATTTTTTTTTACATTGTAACGTAAACTCTACTTTACGTACTTTAAACAGCTCTGTGAACTTTTGATTTTACTATGATCCACAGGGAGTATCATGTGATTTCTCCAATGGCTTCTGGCACGTAACGGATTTAACTATTGGAGACCTATATGACAATTCCCTTCGTTGCTCCCAAGCTGCAGAGTTCAGAGAACACTTGTTTGAGCTCAAGCATCTAAAAAGCCTTTCCTTCTCAAATTGCTTCCTCTCTGATCAGCACAAACCAATTCCAATATCAAATTGGGATAGTCTTGCGAACAGCCTTGAATCATTAGAGTTCCGATCAAATCCCGGTCTTATTGGGACAATTCCCCCCAGTTTTGGCTACCTTAAGAATCTTCAATCATTGGTGCTGCTGGAAAATGGACTCGAAGGAGAAATACCAGAAGCGTTAGTCAATTTAACTAAACTAAAGCGCCTAGTCCTTGCAGGCAACAATTTTGTTGGCCCTATTCCGACTAGTCTAGGAAGATTGACTAATCTTTTGATACTTGACACTAGCAGGAATTTTCTATCTGGTGCATTACCTGTGACTATTGGTGATTTATCATTGCTCATAAAGCTCGACTTGAGCAACAATCGATTAGATGGAAAATTGCCTAAACAAATTGGAGGACTAAAGAGTCTAACACTGCTTGATCTAAGCCACAACAATTTTTCTTGGGGGTTACCAGAGGTATTTCAAGAAATGGATTCCTTAGAAGAACTTGTGTTATCTGACAATCCGATAGGCGATTATGTTGCAAGAATTCAATGGGGGAACCTGAAAAACTTGGAAATGTTGGATCTTTCAAACATGGGATTGAAAGGGAATATACCAAATTCCATGACAGAAATGAAGAAACTGAGATTCCTCAGCCTCAGTAATAACACTCTTTCAGGAACTATTCCGTCAAAATTCGAGAAAATACCAACTATTAATGCTCTATACTTGGATGGAAATGATTTCACAGGGAAACTTGAATTTTCACCAAGGTTTTATACAAAATTAAGGAGTCGTTTTCGAGCTTCAGGTAATGTGAATCTCTGCTTGTTCCTCAAGTTAACGTCAACAAGGCATGTTCCAGAAGGAGTAAAACAATGTGAACAAGAAAGCACAGTAGACAGTAAAGATTCAGACCCCAGTTTAAAGAATGAATATTTGAGTCAGAATTCCCACCATGTTATAACTTCTTTGGGGCATTCAGGACTTGTTCTTAGTCCTTTTACATTTTGTTATGTTGCAAGGATGATACTTATGGCTCTTCTATGGATCGTATTTTTATAAATAAATTTCTAGAAACTTTTATCTGCGCAGATTCTTCATGTGTAGAATGGAGCAGTAGTTGTAAACAAAAAGATAAAGCAAGTTGAATTATTTTTATCCTTTTTTTGTTATGATTTCGAAAACCATAGGCTTAACAATAATGATCAATTTGTAAAATTAAGGATATGAACCTGTCAAGAAGACAAAAAATATGAAGAAATTTGCATTATGGTCCTAACATTTCAAACCTATTTCCATAACTAATGAAATACACGCAAAATGGCCAAGAATGTCCATGAACTATTAGAAATAGAGAAATTATGGCTTCCATTTCACTTCGAAATTATGGCTTCCATTTCACTTCTTGGCTCCTGACTACCGATAATTCGATAAAGACATAATTACTTTATTTTTAATAATTCAGGCGCATATCTAATTTACTTGGATAAAATATGTTGTCAAAAAAGTAAACAAAAGAATTCTTGGTTATTTGGAGGACATTTTTGACTCTTCTCTGTCTATAAATTCCCTTGAAAAAAAAAGAAAAAAAACTTTTTTCATCGAAAACCCCTAAAGGCCTAAAGAAAAAGGACTAGAAAGAGTGAGCTTTTTTCTCTTTGTGCCGTCAATATGTATCCCCTGTTTTTCACTAATTAGATAGAAAATGATGATTTTTTTTTAAAATGTTGAATAAAATCTGATGCTAAGCGATTCCGGTGAAATATTTGAGAAACAGTTATAACTTATAAGGAGTCAATATAGAACTTCATTGCCCCTTTTTAAGTAATCTTAAACCGCTGTGATTTTAATCTCCATTAAGCTCATAGTAACATGACAGAGCATTCACAGAGCTCCCTTCTTTCAAATCCAAAAAAAATAATCCTTTTTTTCTTCATCACTTCCTCTAATGTTTTTCTCTCCTTTGTATTATTACTCAGTTCAGTTAATTCCTTCAGTCAGGTTCATGCCAATGAATTCAATGTTGGCGGTAACAAAGGATGGGTCGTCCCTACAATAAAAAAGATCAATCGTATAACCAGTGGGCGGGAAATAATAGGTTTAAGATTAACGACACCTTAAGATTTGAGTATAATAAAAGATTCAGTGCTGGTAGTGACTAAAGAGGAGTACGAGAAATGCAAGTCGAGTCATCCGATTTTCTTCTCCAACATTGGAAAGTCTATCTATAAATTGGAGCAACCAGGGTTATATTACTTCATCAGTGGTGTATCAGGACATTGCTAGAGGGGATTGAAGCTGATAATCAAAGTTTTAGAACCAGCAGCTCCTCCTCAATCTGCTAAGCATAGTTCCCCATCTACAATTGCTGATGCTAACATGGTTAATGTTAAAATTGGAATGGTTCTTGTGGCGGTTATTATTGTAGTTTATTTTGTTTAGTTTATGAATCTTGAATATTTAAGGTCTTTTCTAATTATTATGCACTTGGAGGTGTGCATCTTGGTTTTCTACTATGAATGAATGAAATGGAATTTGTTTTTTTGGGGCTTTAACAACTCGTGGTTTTGTTGGTGTATTGCACCTGCAGTAATTATGTTATATGCGTTTTGCTATTTTTCAAGCTTCAGTACAATCTATTGTACTTCCCATACGTCACTGCATGGTCTGCAATTGATATAACCTGAAATACATAAACAAATAATCTTTTTATATAGCAGTTCAAATTTCACTGAAAATCAATGTCAATCTGGATTTAACTTTGTAACTGTGGCTTTGTGGTCGATGAATTGAGTTGAGAACAAAAAGATCTTGGGTTTAAATTTTAGATGATTTTTTCTTATCTGTCCAAACTTTGGTAAATGTGCTGCTATCTATGTTCAGGGGTGTGTAAACTTTTGGACGATTATGAAAACAGAAGGAATATTGAACTTCATTTTCCAAGTATTGTCCATCTCATTTCAGTTTAGACTTTAAAGACGTCCACAACTCCAGCACGGGGGAGACTTATCTTACAAATTATTCTATATAAGTTTTATATATAATATTATTCAAGGGTATACCATTGCATTTTAAGATAAGGTATACAATTTTGTAGTGACAATAATTTGGTGAGAAAAAGATAATTAATTATATTACCACAAATAATGGGTCAGATCGGCTTGACCCGTAGAGTTTTAAAATCTGTATCAACTAGTCTAGATGGGTTGAGACGGTCCGTATTGACGGCTCTACTTTTTTGACTGTAGGTGTTTTCAGATAATATTTTTGAATTATACAAATAATATATCAAATTCAGTCTAACCCATTTGAACTCAAGTAGACAGATAATGATCACCTTTTTAAAAAATATTTATCAAAATCTGATACTGAGAGATTTCCGGTAAAAGATTTTATAAACAGTTATTATAACTTAAAAGAGTTAACACAGAACTTCCCGTAAACGGAACTGATGCCAACATGCGCCCCATAATTATCTGCTGATTAGATGGCACGCTCCACCACGCAATTGCCCCATTAACTATTTAAGTAAACCTTAAACCGCTCTGATTTTAATCTCCATTAAGCTTATAATAACATGACAAAGCATTCACAGAGCTCCCTTCTTTCAAATCCAAAAAAATTAATCCCTTTTTTCTTCATGGGTTACGTTAGTGATATTCTCTGCTTTATAGTCTCATTCAGTATACTTTATTCCTACAACAAGGCTCAAGCCACTGAATTCAAAGTAGGCGGTGACAAAGGATGGGTCGTCCCTACTCCCTATAGTAAAAGATGATCAACTCTATAACCAGTGGGCTGCAAAAAATAGGTTTTAGATTAACGATACCTTAAGTAAGTGCTCCTTTATTTTAAGCGTTAATCATTTTTAGAATAGCTGTTCATGTTAAAATTTAATTTAGTTACATAGTACTATTAACTTAATACTTTTTCTAAGCACTGTTCAACTACGTAGATGCTATTCAAGTCAAAAACATGGTTAAGTTATATATCTTGACAGTATAAAGAAGTTTTATACTATCAATGCAGTATAATTGATTGTAGCATGTTATACATCAAGTTAACCAATAAAAAATTCAAAACTCTGAATCCGCCTCTACTCATCTGTTATGTGCATTCCATTTTCATGTTGCATGATATTTACTGTAATTTCACTGTGTGGTGTACGCAGAATTTGAGTATAAAAAAGATTCAGTGCTGGTAGTGACTAAAGAGGAGTACGAGAAATGCAAGTCGAGTCATCCGATTTTCTTCTCCAACATTGGAAAGTCTATTTATAAATTGGAGCAACCAGGGTTATATTACTTCATCAGTGGTGTATCAGGACATTGCGAGAGGGGATTGAAGATGATAATCAAAGTTTTAGAACCAGCAGCTTCTCCTCAGTCTGCTAAGCATACTTCCGCACCTACAATTGCTGGTGCTAACGTGATTAATGTTATAAATGGAATGTTGTTTTTGGCGATTAATATTGTAGGTTATTTTTTTTAGTTTATGAATCTTGAATAGTTTAGGTCTTTTCTAATTATAATAATTAGGTTAGTGTGCATCTTGGTTTTCTACTATGAATGAATGAAATGGAAATTGTTTTTTGGGCTTCAACAAATCGTGGTTTTGTTGGTGTGTTGCAACCTGCAGTTTACATTATATGCGTTTTCCTATTTTTTTTTATGCTTTGTTTAGATGGTTGTTACGTATTGTTTCATAATGTATTATATTGTGTCGTATGTTATTGTTTCAACGAATACAATATTTGGATAAATTTTATCGTTCTTTGTCGTACATAATGTCATATATCCATATTTTGAGTGATAAACCTACAAGAAATTTCTATTTTATGGGCTGGTAGAGTTACTCTGAAGGGTAAATGATAAAATAGAAATATTAAATAATAAGTAAAGAAAAAAAATATTAAGGTACCAAATATGTCTTTTTGTCGTTACTTGACTAACAATCAAAATAAACATTGTATTCAGACTAACAATACAATACAACGGGTAATAACCATCCAAAAAACGTGTTAAGCTTCAATGGCACGAGTTCAATCTATTGTACTTCCCACACGTCACTGCATAGTGTGTGGAATTGATATAACTTGAAATATAAACAAGTAATCTTTTTGTGTAGCAGTTAAAATTTCACTGGAAATCAATGGTCCTGGGTTTAAATATATTTTAGGTGGGTTCTTCTTATCTGTCCAAACTTTTGTGGACGTTCTGCTATATATGTTCAGGTGTACACTTATGGACGATTATAAAAACAAAGGGCATATTGAACCCCAGTCTCCAAGTATTGCCCATCTTATTTCTGTTTAGACTTCAAAGACGTCCACAACTCCAACACTGGAGAAGCGTATCTTACAAAATTATTCTATTTAAGTTTTAAACATAAATATAATCAATAGGAAATTTACTTGGTTAAAATGCAAACATAGATGTAAATAGTTAGTTGTGACAAGCACATATGAATCCAAGATTTCAAGACGACGGGTACACCATTATTTTTTAAAATAAGGTATAAAATTTTATAGTGACAACTAGTGGCAGAGCTAGGATTTTCATTAAGGGGTTCAAAATCTAAAGAGTAGACTCACAAACTAGTCGAATGGGTTCGATATCTACTATATATACATAAAAAATTATTTTAATCATATACAAATAATATAATTTCTACCGAAGAAAATTTAGATGAACTCCTTGAACTTAAGGTGGCTCCGCCCCTGGTGACAACAATTTGGCGAGCAAAATATATTTAATTATATTATCGCAAAAAATATCATTTGGTAAGTGTGATTCAATCCCTTGACTTGAAGGAGTGAAGACCACCTCTCAACCATTGCACCACGCACTCAACCTCTTTTTTGATTGTGGTTGTCTTTAGATAATATTTTAGAATTATACAAATAATATATCGTATTTAGTTGGATGACCACACAGGTGCTCTAAATAAACAAAGCTAAAAAAGGCTAAGGTTTATCGGCCACAAATAATTTATGAATCTTTGTGTAATGATAACAAAATGATCAAAAGAAAACATCAAAAATACTGTGGATGTAATGTTAATATGATCATCTCAGTTAATTTGTTTTAAGTTATAATCAATGCCACATTGCCACTAACACTTAAGATGGCCCCAAAGCCTTAACCTTTCTTTTTGGCTTTAAGAAAAAGGAAAGCCAAGATAAACAAAAGAATTGAGAAAGCCTTGAAACTTGGAGAGGGAATGATGGCATATAGCTAAATGACTTTTCTTTGAATTATGGCCGTACGGCATTTTTTCATGCTTCATTGTTAAATTTGAAAAAAAAATATTTTTAATGTGAAAAATGATATTTGAAAATTAGAGTAGTATTTGATCATAAATATAAATTGGAGTTGTTTTTGAATTTCTGTGAAAATCTTTTTGTTATTTTGCAAAATTTTAAAAATTCCGAATTCTGAAATTTTATGATTCAACAACGAAAAAAGTGGAAAAAAGATCATACTCAAATGCTCCGGGAAATTCTGCAGCTGAGTAAGATGTATGTCAGGCAAAGAAATCTTTGGTTGGCGCTGCTTTTGGGGGACTTCTGTGATTATGCTGTAATAGTTTAATTTCTTGGGATTTTCATGTTTACTTCGATAAAGCGCAGACCAAAAATACGCACCAAAACATGTGACAATTAGACACTTTAAATGAGATTCCAAGAAAAAGTAGGTGGCAAATCTTTCAAAATTAGAGGAAAGCAGTCAAGAAAAGAAGGAAAAAGAAAAGCATCAAGTATTATCTGTTTAGATGTTTTAAATATGACCATGGTTCACCTCTGCATAAGGAAAAACGTTGCTCCATATTGCACATTTTTTATATATAAGAGGCGGATTCAAAATTTAAAATTTATGAATTTATACATTGATTTTAAATTAATATTGCAATCATAAATGAATTCATAGTCAAATATTTATAAATATTTAGTAAATCTTTTGATATATATATAAAAAGAGTGAACAAAAATTATTGGGTTCATGTAAGCCGTAACTAGCTTCTAAATCTGCCCCCACATACATCCCATACTTTTTTTTTCTTTTTTCTTGTAACAATAGTTTCCCAAACTCAACTATTTTGTTTTGTAGCCCTTTAAAAGTTATTTATAATTTTATATTTTTTTTATAAAAAATCTTTATATTTATGCATAAGAGATCTAAAAAGTCATTTTTTCCTATTCAATTTTATAAATGATCAGATCATTTCCACGAAAACAACAGTCTCAATTAGTGATTAGAATATGCTGCAAAGGACTTGTCACAATCCACAAGCTTGGGAAGATAAACAGTTGGGTAATTGCAAAATTGGTGAATATACAAGTGACATCAACTGAGAATTAATAATACAAACACAATGATCAAATGAACTGCAAGACTAATTAATTTGATTATATCAGTAATATATATATCTCCCATTCCACCCAAGAAAGAAACAAAAAGAAATACATCAATCAGTTACCGTTCGCCTACCGGATTTTCTTCTAAAAACAGAAACAAAAAGTAAAGACCATAACATGGCTATATTAACAACATACGTCTCAATCCCAGACAAGTTGGAGTCGGTTATATGAATCATGTCTGAGTCTACTTAAATTAGACTCTGAGCAAGTAAATACTAAGTTCAGCAGCTCCATCACAATCAGGATTCATCATGTAGAATGCCTCTGAATCTCTAGACCCTACAACTCTTTCAAATTTAGCCCTCATGTACATTACATCCCCTGAATCACATTCATCACTCTCTTCTTCATTCCGCGGCAAAACACCGACACCCATAGAGATAGGTTCCACAGCTTTCAGAATCTGCAATTCTTTTGGACCACATTCTCTTGTTGTTGCAAAACCACATTTCTTACCATTACAATAAGTCCTCCATAAAGGCTCATCTATGAGTTTAGTTGATTTCTTCTCGTCTGTCTTGTCACATTCCAATGCAATCCTAACCAACCCCGATGACATTTCGTTGACTAGTCCACTTATTGGGGTCGCGAGTTCTACCAAGAAGGCTGGTTGTGAATTGGGATCTTTCTGAAATGCAAAATGTACATGACCGTGTTTGTGTCCGAAAAGGGTACCCACAACTTTGGTTCCTAAGCCTTGTTGGAAATTTCCTCTGTTTTTACCAAGTGATG
Organism: Solanum dulcamara; assembly: GCF_947179165.1. Classification (NCBI taxonomy): domain Eukaryota; kingdom Viridiplantae; phylum Streptophyta; class Magnoliopsida; order Solanales; family Solanaceae; genus Solanum; species Solanum dulcamara. The sequence continues at coordinate 70,734,310 of NC_077244.1, forward strand.
TTAGCACTGATTTCAGCTTGGCCACTACTGCTTTCCTCCTTGTTGAGGCAGACGTTGAAGCTGCTGTTTCTGATTCTTGAATTAACTTGTTGTCCTCTGTCTTGTCTTCATGGATGGTGTTTAAGGAAGGAGATTTGGTTATTGAGACTTCTGGAGGTTTCAAAGGAGCTAACTTTATGTTGTCTGTCTTTCCATCTTTAGTGTTGTTTGTGTTTGAGGAGGTTTTAAGAGATGTAGCTTCTTCAGCTACTTCTTCTTCATTGCTGACTTTGCTTGTCCAGTTGAACTGTTTCTTGGAGGACAAATCCTGGGAACTCTTTGCCATGATTGTCTTCATCTGAGAAACTAAAGCAAAGTAGGCTGCACCTTTTAAAGTGTTGTTGGGTAGGAAAGTGATTTATTTTCTTTTTTGGTTTGTTTATTTGTTTTGCTTCTAGTACATAGTCGGAATATAAGAATCTGACAATAAGATAAACATAAGCTACCCTACCAACTGTCATAGGAATTGGCAGTGACATACAGGAAAAGGACAGGTTTGAGGTAGGGATGGCAATCGCGCATGGCAGCGCGGATTTAGCTAACTCGCAAATTTTTTAAATCGCTTCGCCTTGTCCTGCATAATAATTTTTTTTATTTTCAATCCATTCCGCCCTATATTGACCCACCCCGCATAAATCCGTTCCGCATAATTTTTTATGTTTTTTTTTTTAATTGAATTTAATATGAAAAATAAAATTCATAATTTTTTTTCATTTTTCGCTAATTAACATTTCAACTACTAATTAATTATTTCTAGTTAACATTTCAACAATTGTTTCTTAATCGCTAATTAACTCTAATTAACATTTGTCTAGTTTAATTTTTTTTTAAAAAAGTTAAAATTAAAGTCAAAATTTAATATAAAAAGTTTATATCTTAGATTTTTACTAATTACAAAGATTGTTTTTTTTTTAGATTCCCATTTGATACCTTAAATCCTCAACAACCCGTAACCTGCTCCGCGCATTAATTTTGATAATAATTACTTCAACCCGCCTCACCCCGCCCCATTGTCATCCCTAGTTTCAGGTAAGGAAATACCCCAAAAACAAATATTCTCTACATCTCAATATGTTTATCTAATTTTTTTTTTGACATGACATTTAAGAAAATAAAATAGACTTTTAAATTTTACAGTCTTACATTAAAGATATTTAGTAGAATGTACTAAAATGACATTTAATCTTATGACTTTAAACGTGTTACTTGTAAAACTGAAATTGAAAAGTTATCAAAAAAGTCAAGAAACATACTCTTTAAAATGGACCAAAAAAGAAAGTAAAACTAATTAAAATGAAGGAATAATATTTTGAATTAAAGGAATCTCAGTGAAACATAGTATAGTGATATTTCACTTTCTTGAAAGAGTGTGGCTTGACTGTCTCTTTCTTGTCTTCAACCAAAACACAGATGGAATAAAGAGAGATGTGGTCACAAAGTTGCTGAGAACCAAAGTACCATTGCAATTTATTACACTAGACATCCCCCAACATAACATTCTGTATGATGTTTTTTTTTTCTGATAACACTGCAAATTATACCCAGAGGACAAGATCCAGTGATGATGTTGGGCTTAGCTCAGCAATCACTTAGATTCTCTACTCGAGACAGAATTATTTGCAATAAACAACAGAGCTACAAATGAAAAAGTGATCGTGGGCCTAAAGGATGCAGAGGAGCCATTTTATGTTCAAATTTCCGGAAAGCGAAAAAAAAAAGAATTGCACTAGCAACAACTAGTGGTGATCTGGTGGATCCAAGTAAACAAGGAATGCCCGTTTAGGCAATTTATAATGACCCCTAGAGTCCTAGCCATTGTGCACTAACTGGTCGTCTGGTAAGACTGGATAAACAAGGATATAACATCTTCTGAAATAGTAATCCCATCATTTTAATACTACAACAACAACACTATACCCAATAAAATCTCACAAGTGGAATCTAGAAATAATAGGTATATAAAATCTCACAAGTGGAATCTAGGAATAATAAAATGTACACAGACCGTACCACTACCTCATGGAGATAAAGAGGTTTTTGAAAACCCTCGACAAGTGTAGAAAAATTCAAGTAAAAAGAGTAAGAAAACAATGAGGAAAGAAACATAAACTAACAAGGAAAGCACCAAAAACAGCAAAATAGTGCAACAATCGAAACACAATAAACAACAAACTAAGATAGATATCAAAAGTAAGAACTACAATATTTCAACTAGTACAAGACAAATACCAACACACCTAAACCCTCGAAAAGCAAAACAACACTTCACTGCTTACTAACCTTCTAGCATAATATACATCCTTCACACCTTCCTATCTAAGGTCATGTCTAAACTTCTTCCGCATTTGAATACAAATAATCAGAGATAAAATAATCCATACCTCAAACCAAATAGGAGATATCCAAATTTCCCTACTTGTATAGAGACCATCACAGTCATCATTCTTTCCCACTAGTACAGTATGTGACATTTTTTTATTTGGGTGGAAGTACAATTTTTTCCTCAGTGGTTTTACTTTCAGTGTTGAGACCATTTTTTATCTGGGGGAATTCGAAAGAGGCACATCCAAATCACATTGACTCCTGGTGGGGGCTGAGAAGTCGGCCAAACATGTGAGCTAATGGCCATTACAATGATTAAGACGCCTTTTTGACAGAAAAACTGACAAGAAACTTTAGGGGACATTCTGAAGCAAATTCTTACTAATTTACAGTATATATGAACATAATGCATCTGAGTACAAACTGAACTAGAGCCCTCACAAGCCGACACATGCGCCAGGAGCCTTTTTGTACACAATAGAAGAGAGATCCTGCTGCTAAAACAGACTAGAGATGCTTTTTTTCCTACAGAATAACTAAAAAGGTGAAGTCAGCTATTCAAGGTTTGCTCTGCTTCTGAATCGTGCTGCTTGGGGGGACCTGTAACACCACCATTCATCCTCGCACGCGCCTCAGCAAACATCCTCTGTTGCTCAGCTAATGCTTCTTCTTCAGTCATTTCAGCTCCATTACTGCATTTTCCAGCTTTCACAGTGTCCTATGGTAGAAAAATACACCATGAGGCAATACAAACGATAAAAACTACTGCCCTTCGAAATCATTTCAGATGGTTTAGTTACATGTTGAGGAGTCGAAGGGAGGAGAAAATGACTAGGAGGGAAAACGAGAAATGAAAAGAAACTGATAAGATAAGACCAATGGACGACACAGCTATTCAATAACGGAGAGGAAATAACAGGTCATCCATATGTTAAAAAACTAAAGACAGACAACAGAGAGAAGAGAACATACCATGGTCTCTAGCTTGTGTTGTTCATATGCAGCATATACTTCTTCAATATATTCCCCAAAACCAAGAACCTGAGAGATCATCACTTAATATAAGCTGCCACTGGCAAACAATACAAGCAAATTCTGATTACCAAATTGTGTCTTTATATTTCACTTCCAAATATTCACTAGCAGATAATATCAATAGGTTAACATGGAAAGGACACTACATGATTCAAATTTCTGGCTGGTAGTTATTATGGTAGAAAAAAAGAAAGCTTTCCAGATGGTCAGTGATGAAAATAAAATTTTACTATCACATACCATAGTTTAAAACTGGTTCCATTGGTTTCTGTGGTGAATATATTCCTTTATAGACCAAAATGCAGACATCATTTAAAATCATGAAGAGTATTTGCAATTTTGCATTGGTCATTGATAAGACCTATCACTTCTAGGGCATAAGAAACAGACTCCAAAGTCAAGAAACAAATAGTTTGTTATCCTTATTGATCTAACTTTGTCTTAGAGGAAAACTAGGTGTGAACTTTTCCTTCTCGTCTTGGAGTAAACTGATAAATCTTACAGTAAAAAGTGCCAGCAGAGAGTTGGAGTACAAAACTAACTTGAAGCAGATACACATGGAACTATAGAAGCAGAACTACATGGTCTGTTCAAGCACCTGTAAAGCCTTGAGTACATGTTCGGGTGCGATTGTTCGTTTCTCTTCTCTATTACAAACTTCATTGGATTCTGATGAGATAAGATTAATGAACTCTGCACAACATGGACAAAGTCACAAATACTTAGCTAACAAGAAAGAGGGAAACACACTTATGAAATAATTTATATAATAACCTGAAGCTAATTGAAGTACTATAATAGAAGCAGATTTATTATATACTTACTATAATTGAAAGGTAAAATTCAATTATCCATGGAGAACAGGGGAAAATAGTTTAACCATGTTCAAATAGCAAAGACACATCACCAGCCAGAACATCTATGGAAACAGCAGTTCAGCACCAAAAATAATTATTACTTTCAAATTCATCTGACAAGACTGGAGCGGAAAAGGAGATCACCAAATGTTGGATATGTTAGTGTAACTGAGACCTGGAGGAATTTTATTTGAGTTGTATTAATCATGTATTTAACAAAAATAATACTATGTTAGTGTCTGGTTAACTTGTGTACACCTCAACTATTTCATCAGGTGCTTGCATCCTTCCACTATTGCAAGTTCCAGGTATACTTGAACCACAACTTAGGCAAATGGGAAGAATCACCTATCCTTTTTGCCTCTGCCGGGATTCCGTCCTCGATCTGTTTGAGCTGTATGAATCATCTTAGAATAAAACACATGATCTGTCAAAAGTTAAGACTTTGAATCCCTTTAAAATTGTCCACAGTAACCTACTTGATGTCTTAAACTGTGCTCAGTAGTCACTACCATGCAATTCTATCATACTCTTCTTGCTACGTCTGGTCAGACTATGGAATTTGAGGACCAAGAGGCCTTTAAGGCACACTTTCCCTTCAATCCATACACTTCCCATGAGAAACAGATTATACACCAACATATTCCCATTAAAATCAATTGGTCCATAAGTATGGCCTAGTGATAAATAAAGTGAGAAGAAAATCATGGGGTCTCAAGTTCAAATCGCAGCGGAGGCAACAAATACTAGGTGATTTCTTCCCATTTGCGAGTTGGCTAGTACATCATCATTACAAAAAAAAAAAACAGCTTGATAAAAGTTCCCATTAAAATCAGAGAGACACAGAGTTGTGTCAATAACAAACAGTACTAAACAACAATCATAGTTATCGTGATAACTAAGCTGAACATAAAGAATTAAACCAGACAAATTAAAATCAACTCACCTACACAACATTCAATCAAAAGATCTTGAGTATCTCGGGCAACACGAACATCTGGGGGCAACATTTCTTTAATAATTTTTGTCATAGTTGCTGAGAAGAGATACAATGGTTAGTATAGCCAAAGACAATACGCCATTAACGAAACTATGTCATTTATATCAAATAGCAAATTTGTAAAATTTAAATGAGGTAGCCAAAGTTTCAATATCATTGTTTACAAGTGAATCAGCAAGCTCATCATTCTAACACATTGTCAATGATAGCTGCCTTTTTTCATTACTCAGCTTATGAGAAAGATTGATTTTTACTCTGGCTATTGACACCTAATGCAGCGGGAACTTAAGAAACTTCACACCAAATATCCTACTTACCATGTCGAGATAGAACCAAAACAAAGAGCTTTAGACAGCACAAAGAATCAAGCTATCAGCTAGCGGGAAATGATTTTAGAATTGAAGAGGTTGGGCACAAACCTATTTCGACATAAACTCAACACTGAGACCAAAATGTTTTATCTTTGCCAACCACACAGCTAACTAGGTCTTCATTTGGAAGACTAATGAGTAAAAAGGATGAAAATCCCTAAACTGCACCCCGCAGATGAAGCCACATAAGGCATGGTGATTAACACATCTTGTACTAGCTAATTATCTCACCAAAACTCAAATATTTTAGACAGAATAGTCATAAGTTAAGCTAACATAGAATTTTCCTCAACAAATATCATGAGAAACTCGTTCAATTTTGGTCCAAAGCAATCCAAGTAACAGTAATCAAGTGTATATATGCTGTCTACAAATTAATACTTTCATTACTTCAATCAATCACCATAGCTAGGTCAACCAAATATGAAAGGAGTAACAAGAGGAAAAAACACCCAAAAAAATTGCAACCAGAGAAAACTACAAATTAATAATCTGAATATGATGTACACGAACAACAACAAACACAGGAAAGCGAGGGAAGATAAGAAGAAACCTTTGGGAAGTGAAGCATCTTCCTTTGTTTTACCAACGATGTCCATAGGTTCCATTTTTAACCCTTCAAAAAAACAAATCAAAAATCCTGAATCCAGATTCAACAATCATAAACTCATATCTGCATATAAAACCCCCCCAAAAAGGAGGAAAGATCTAGAGCTTCGAATAATCAAAACTAATAAATCCTTCAGAAAACGAAAAGGAAAAGATCTAGAGCATCGAAGATAAAATAAATAAAATTATACTTACCTTAGGAAGAGAAATCCTAGAATCTGACAGATTGAAGAAACGAAATCGAGATTTAAAAAAATTATTGGTAATTCAGCCGTGATCGGAGTGGCAGCCGGTGGTTGTTCATGGTGGATATAAGAGGAGGAGGTGATCTAGGGCAAATTTTCTGCAAAGCGGGTGAACAAAAGGATCACCACGCGCGAGTAGTAACGTGTGTCTCACAAAGCAAAAAGTTGTGAATGGTAATTGAGGAGTGGCTTGCACGTAGAAGTTGTGAAGGTGTGCGAATGTGTAAGAAGACATGAAATAAATATTATAATATATAGTCCTAGAATTCGTAGGGGATGTGATGTAATTTTGGTGAATTGCCAATGGGAGCGAAAGGAGTGGAGAGGAGATTACCGATTCTAATGGATCTGCTAATTGAGGCCAACCGTCGAGGGGGGAAGTGCGCACGAACTTCAAAATTGGTCAAAGCCTAATTTCAAATAATTTTAAAATAAGTAAATTATACAATTTTTTATTTAAAATTTCATCTCTCTCAAATTTCGAATAATTATATTTGAATTAGCCTACAAAAACAGTATATCAATTTGAATTCAGATTGTTCACACATTCGCAATTTTTATCTTTTGGGTGTGAAAGTTTTGAGTTGTCAACACTCCTTACATACATTATAGTTGGTCAAATCATAATCTTATAAAATTTACCTTTAAATTTTGGCTTCTTCTTCTTATCACACAAAATTCGCGATACAATCCTTCATTTTATCCATCATGCAATAATATAATGTGTGATATTTTCGTCTATTTCTTTATGCCCTTGGATAATGGATCATGATACAAATATTTTGGATGGCATGTGTATCGAGTCTCACATCCACGCCAACTTTATGTGTTGCGTCCTTGAACTAACACTTCAAGTATTTTGTGTTGATCCTACGTACTTGACTTGAACTCTTTACACTACAAGATTTGTCTCAAACCTCCAACTTAACATTATCTCTGTCGCGAGTCTCGCCAATCAAAACTATGTTATCTGATAATAACATACACTAATGCACCTCTTTTTAGATTTGTCGAGTCAATGAATCTATTACCAAATCAAATAAAAATAGGTTCTAAGTTGAAAAACAAACACAATGAAAGTTGTAAGTTATGTTTGGAGGAAGTTATTGTCTATTGGTGGCTTTTATGGAAGAATTAGTGTCACGGTCCAATCCCATAGGCTGTGACTAGTGCCTGAGCTGAGCACTCGTATACGTATCTGTTAGACAACGTCAAATTGAAACCAAACACAATATGGAGACTTTGTGAAAATGGGACATCATCTCAAGCGTTACATACATGTATCAGGGTAACTTGTCTCCTGAGGATTCACAATCAATTAAAATATCATAATACATGAGCCGACAAGGCTTTCACTATATACAACATCCCAAAATATGTAGATACGCAAGCCGACAAGGCTGCTTCTACGAATGGAAACATCCCAAAATACAAGTTATATAGGCATAACCCAACACATATACACACAACCCACACATATATCTACAGACCTCTAAGAGTATTAACAGTAGCATATGACGGGACAAGGCCCCGTCGTACCCCTGGTAACCAAATATATACATCAAAAGGATCTGTACCAAAAGTTTAGGCTCTGGGACAATGGAGCACTCCAAAATAGCTGAATGGAAATTCTAAGCTGGTGGATCTCCAAAACGAGTATCTGTACCTGCGGGCATAAAATGCAGCCCCTCCCTGGAAGGAAGGGGGTCAGTACGAGATGTGTACTGAGTATGTAAAGCATAAAATACAAAAAAAAAAGATCATAACTGAAGTATAGAGTCCAGGAGACAAGTATGATAATCAAGAACTCATTGTACCTGTGCCTTACGAAATAAATCATGTTATTCAGTATCATATACCATACTCAGGCCATTATGGGACTCGATGTCATAATCGTATCATCATATAATCATATACATATACTGTATCCGACCCATCGTAGAACTCGATGCCATAACCATATCATAATTAAATCATCATATATCGTACCCAGTCCCCTAGTGAGGGACTCAATAGATAATGTAGTAAAATGTGAGTGATAACATATTCGACACAGAATTTGGTGAAAGATGTAACAGTAGCATGCACGAGCAAAGTATTAAGTAACCATATGCATTTAGATCATCATTTGAGACTCAATAGCTAAGTAGACTAATCAATACTTGAGTATCAGGGCGATAATCATGTTCAGTATTCTTTGAATGTCACTATGAACCATATTAGATAAAGCCTCAGGGATCGTAGATACGCATTAATATAATGCGAACAGCTTACGAAAGTTAAGGACATTAACCATTATAGAGTCTTTAAGAATAAGAAATTTCACATACCAACTACTGTCCAACGTATAGAAGACTCAAGAACAGTAGCTCAACTACTTCAAGAGTTTTAACAGCAAGAAATGAATAAGAATCATGAATCATACTCGAAACCTTTGAATGAAATTACCCCAAAGCTCATATCATATATCACTTATATCTAAGACATGCCAAAAGAAATAAGGGATAGCTTTACATTCCTTTAGCGACTATTCGCCACAATACGTATATGCTGCCTGTAGTGTCTCAACCTATATTAAGACGTTAAGCACTATGGTTAAGCTATGGAAAGACATTAAACGTACTTTATCGTTAGTAGGTTATTTCTAGATAATTGGACAACACCTTCCCTATATAGCTCACTTCTCTCACATCCCAGCCAGCCATACAACCATCAAGTAGCATCAACAATCACACGTTCAAATGTCATGTTAAGGCTAGCCAAAACAAGATTCAAAAATACTCCGAACAACCAACATAATATTTTAAACAGCCCAACATTCACAACATTCGATAACAATCCACATACGACTACCACATATTCAAGTTATCTTTAATGATCCATAGTCTTAACGTTTCATCGAATGATCTTCTAACAGTCCAACTAATACGATAACTGTAGTCATACTTAATCTTTCAAGCTCAATAAGAACAACAATGACATATCAAAACAACTCCTAAGTAGAACATAAAAAATGCTTGAAAACCTTGCGAACACCTACGAACACGCCAAGCAACCCACCTACGATTCTTATACATTATTTCATACAAGTTTTTCATCTAATTTAATGGCATATAACAGCAGCCACACGATAGCAACATAACTCATTCAAATGCAAGAAAACTTTGTTAACATTACACCAAGTTCTACAACATCCCTCAAACCATTACAACTTCAACTTTAGCCATTTAATTTCTTCATCCTCGTCACATAATCCATGAAAACAACAACTAAAATACTAAATAAAATCAGCTTGCCAACTTTAATTAAAACAGGCCCTACAGCTTCAACAACACTCTAACACCAACATACATAATTTCATACATCCAAGTCACATTTACACATTCACCACACGTCCAAATTCATCCAAAAACATATAGAAAATGATTAACTCTTGTCTTAATAAATTGGCTCCTTAAGTTGGCTGAAACTCGTGGATTACACATTAGGCCTTCTTGCTGCTTCAATGATTAATTATCGTTGTTAATTTCCTTCAATTGGTTGAAAATACCTTAGAGAATTAATTTATGGATCAAAATTTGGGACCTTGATTTGCTTTAGCCATGGCCGTGAGTTGCCATGGCTTGGACTCTCTTTCTTTCTCTCTAGATTAAGTTGAAGAAGAATGAGATAAATGACTAGCTAATTAGTCATTACTAGGCTTATATATGATGCCTTAGGGGTTGGACACGTGTCCACCCTTATGACATGTGTCCATAGTTGACATGTGTCCCACTATCATCCACACACCAATCAGCTTCTGCCACATGTCTTGGTGGGGTCCACTTAGGGGTCTAACCATGATTAATTAATCCCTAATTTCCACTAATATTTTTAGACCAAATAAAATTTATAATCAATTCGTGTATTAATTAAAATCGGGAATAATAATCTCTATCTCGCATCCCGAAATGATCTTGTCTATTACTTTAAGAAAGTAGGTGCATCACTTCCTTGATTTCTGCCATAAATTTGTAAGTAGTTGCATCACCTACTTAGCCTTTTCATTTAAAATGCAGTCTACATATTTTAAGTAGGTGCACTACCTACTTGAAGTAGGTGCATCACCTACTTGTTCTTTTTAGGAGGTTAGTAATTAGTCTTACCTTAAGAACCTGTGTGATCTTTGCTACTTAAGCTAGACGTGTAATCAAGTAGCTAAAATTATGTAAGACATCCGAACCAGTAGCTTAAGCAAGTAGGTCGATTACTATGATAAATTATTTGGCCTTGAACCCTTTTCAAATCCTTCCAACCCTATTTCAAACCATCACTACTCACATAGAACTAGTCTATGAAAACTATGGGGTGTTACATCCTCCTCTTTAGGATCATTTGATAACGTCATGAATAATATGGATCACATAGCAGCTTTAAAGGAGCTTAAAAACGTTCCAATGTACAAAAATACGGGACATAACAATTAGTCGGGGGACTTTATAGGTAGTGGTTTACACCTGCAATGGATATTACTGGTTCGAGTCTACTTATCTCACACTCATGAATTTAACGATATAAAGCTTTATGATAACACCCAAATTATTTTTTCAATTTATGATTTATCATTCATTCATTTAGCAACACTAGCTTTAAAGATGAATGACGATGTTCACAGCAAAAGGCTTACGATTCTTGATGCAACCCCATCGCAAACTGAAAAGGGCTTTGAGTCACCTCTCAACATCTCTACTTTGGTCTTGTCTCCATCGTACATATTTTTTTATTGCTCTAATGTACACCAAGCATATTTTTTTAGCCTCCAAGCATCCCATAGAACTTCTCTTAACACTTTGTCGTAAGCCTTTTTTAGATCAATAAACATATGTGTAAGTTTTTCTTTCTCTCTTTATACTGCTTTACCAATCTTATCACAAGATGAATGACTTATGTAGTTGAGCACCGTGACATGAATTTGAATTGGTTATTGGAATATTCATGTCCCTCCTCACTCTTATCTCAATCACCCTTTCCCAAATGTTCATATTGTGGCCCAGTAGCTTAATACCTCTAAAGTTATTGTAATTTAAATGCCACTTTTGTTCTTGTACAACTAGTAATAGTACTCCATCTTGATTCTTCAAATATTTTCACTATCTCAAAAGAGACACTAAACAATCTAGTCAACCATTTCATATCTATACCAATTGCATTTTTTAAAAATTTCACCGAAATCTCGTTTGACCTAGTTGATCTTCCAAGCAGATCCTATAAATGAATAACACCCACAATTTCTTTAATCTCTATACATGTCCTACAATACCCAAAATCACTAGACCTCTCAACATATTCTAAATCCTTCGATACAACATATGTATCATCACCAATAAGGTGAAAAATTCATGTATCCAACAAACTCAACTATTAAGATTCATCTAGTCTTTATTCAATTATCATCATCATCATATCATACATTATATCTATAATCTACCTATCTATAAGCTATGTCTATCTTTATGGGGTCGTTTGGTAGAGTGTATAAGAAGAAATAATACATGCATTAACTTTGTGTATTAGTAGTATCTTGTTTGTTACACTATTTCAACCTATGTACAAGCATTGTTTGCATTAGTTATACGCTCTATTGTGTATTGAGGAGTATTACTAATACATGAAATTTCATGGTATTAGTAATGCAAGGAAATTTAACGCATGCATTAGCCTGCTTAAAGACTCCAATGCCCCTCAAAATTTTATTTATATCATTTTCATCATATATTGTGGAGGGTATTGTTATAAATATATATATAAAATTGTGCAATACATGTAATTTTTAATACATTAAATCAAATAATGCATAAAAAATAATGCAAATATTATTAATACACTCTATTTAAAAATATCCCTACCAAACTTGCTCTCCCTTAGCAGCGGGAAAGGAGTCTATCTATCTGCCTAGCTTTGGTAGATTTCCCCCTACGCAATCCACAGAAATTTCACGAATCTCTTGGTGGATAAGTGTCGAGCCTATATGTATAATATCTAAAAGTGAAAAACTTCATAGTTGAAAGGTGAATTATCAGAACTTTAAAAATTGATTGGCATTTTTATTCTTTAATAACTATTTCATTTGCTTAATTTTACTCGTTCATTATACTAAAAGTAAATGTCTATTTTTATTTGTTCGATTTTAAAAAATAAGATATAATTTATCATTTGATACATATTTTATCTTTATTATTAAGTACTATTTATTTTTTTATTGCATTTTCTAAAATTTAAATTTATTATATTTAAAAAGGAATATAGTAAATTTATGATTTTATTAATCACTTTTTAAAAAAACATGCCAAATTAAATATAAACAAGTAAAAATAATTGAAAACAATATTAAATTATTCTCTTAAATCTTTTAATATTCATATGTTTAAGACGAATGGAGTTTCACACGACTTATGACTGAAGCATTGAGTTGACCTGATGGTATCAAAGATATATACATTATTGTTAATTTTTATGAGATGTTTTAATTATATTATTATATGCATGCTTCATAAATGATTTTGCCTGTAGTTATCTTTAATTAAAGTATTACGTCACCAAAGTTGAATAAAAGTTAATAAGATTTTCTAATTTCAAATATTATATTTTCACAGTATAAAGTTTGTGTTAAATTTTACGATAAACATATGTGGCCCTTTTATAGAGACTAGTCTATTTTATATTAAATGCACAAAGGCCTTCAATGAAATATTATTCACCTATTTTATCCTTTAAAATTTATTTTGAATTAGATAAAATAGTCATTTAATTATTTCGAGTCTGGAGTATAAATGATAACCTTTTCAAGTAAACAAAATAATCAAAAGGGCCAACGAAATAAGAAATTACCAAAAGGGACAATTCGTCCGGCTCTCGACGACAAAGCCTTTGGATTAACGACGACGCATGTGCACTGACGACACTGATTGCTTTAGTTCTTGAATTCTCCAATCTCCCACCACGATTTTTCTCCAAACGAGAAGCTTTGGCTAGCCGTTCACTCACTCTAGATAGTCTACCGCCCAACAATCATTTATTCAGTAAATCAAAAAATTATAATAATAAAAATTAATTTAGGTTGTCTTATCAACGCTGGCTCATTCATTTTTTTGGGTTAGTTATCTATAGCAAATCGTTGTAATATGGACAATAAAAACTGTTAAAATGGGTTTGGCCCGCGAGGGCGGCCCAACCCAACCATTGAATTAAGTAGGGTTGGGCTAAAAAATTTTAGCCTATTGAGAAACGAGGTTTTTTAGCCTAGCCTTATTTGCCCCACCAGCCTCATAGGCTCAACCCGCGAGCCTCAGAAGCCAACCGCCCAACCTGTTGATCGTGAATTTTAAAAATATTTATTATATATATTTTAAGTAGTGTTTTATTTTGCCAAATCTTCAGCAACTAGGCAATTGAAATTACTACAACTATGAATCTTTAACCTCTTTTACTTTTGTGTTTATGCATAATTTCTTGTTACTCATTTCTTTTCTAGTTTATGAAAAAATAACCATGTGATGTATGTTGTTATGATGAATCTTATGATTGTTGACTATTGTATCTTACCTTTTTTATTGTTTTGTAAGTATTCCACTAAAGTGTGTAGAACTCATGTACATGTGAACTTTTGACGTATTGTTGTTGTGTTGATCAATGTTCGATAGTATTTCTAAGAGACCAATGTTGTCCATCTTTTGATTGAAGGGTCAACCCATCTCAACCCATAGCCCGCTAAAGGCTGGGTTGGACAGTTATTTTATAGGCCCTTTAGCTAAAAGGGTCAGCCTGTCCTAACCCATTTAACTCGCTAACCTTTTAGGGTTTGATTGAATTGGGCCAATCCATTTCGACAGCTCTAAGGATAACTTACCCGTTTATTTTTTATTCAAGTCGTTCACATTTCGACGCCTATCAATTTCATGACTTCATCTTAATATGTGTTCTTTTTCGTATATTTTTTTAACAATGAAATATTAAGTACGATATGCTTCAAAACATGTTTGAACCTCATAAACAATTTTACATGTATTTAATCTAAACCTTGAACAATCATTTTTTTAGATTCATAAAATATTTAAGCATCTTGACCTCGATAAATAAATTACCATGCGATGCTCTATATTTATCCATAAAAAATTGTACTTTATTTTTTAAAAGCATTATTTTAATAGTAATAATAATAATCCTTTTTACAAAATTGTATACTACATGATTCCACGTATAGACCAGCCGAAAAAGCTAGTTACTATGAAACATCTACAAAAATTGTGTGATAAACGTGTAATTCTTCCTTTTATCAAGATCGGAAGACGCCTAAACTTTTGCAAATTTGTTTCTTCTTCGATCCATCATCTTCACTAGTGATTAGTGGATAATATTTCAAATTTTAAATTTCAATTATATATGTAATCCTTCTAGACTTAAATTATGATTTCTCTTCAAAAAATTTTCTTGAAGTGCCCAACTTTTATTTGTACCAATTAGTATCACTTGGATAAAATTACATTAAATTTAGTCAGTTTAATCATTAAATTTCATAACTTGTAAGTTTTTAAAAGAATATATATATATATCGTTCTAGTGATTACTTATTACAGGTAGATCATAATACTAATTTACTAGATGGTACTCCATCTTGGTCAGCCTTTAATTGTGCCTTTACAACATTTGGTGAAGTTAGCATAATATGTGGTTGTTTGATCATTATTAGCTTGAAACCTAATCCGGACAAAACGTCTGCAACTTTCGTTAGCTTGGCGAAAACTATGACAGACCACCCGATTCCCCAACTTCCTTAAAATTGACCTGCATAATTAACTTGTAACATTAGTTGGTAAAACAATCCTCTTTTTTATTTCCTCACAAATCATTTTTGCTTCCTCGAATTCTTCGGTGCAGTTTGGCCCAAAATAGTTTTTGAAAAAAAATTAATTTTTTTTTTGAAAATTACTGTTTATTCATATGATTTGTTATTACTTGGCAAATATATTTGACAAACATACCAAGTTTTCAAGTTCTAGAAAAAATTAGAACTTGGAAATTTGGAAAGTTTTAAAAATATAAAATTTACCCCAAACTTTTTATATTTTATAAACACACATTATTTATTAATTCCAACTAATATTTATCTACCAACTTACTTCATTAATATGGCCAACTAACACTATTAAATAATATCTCTATCCATTAATAAATAACCGGATTATTCATTTTTGAATAACTTTCTTTTTCCATTGGTATGTAAATTAGTAATTTCATTTTTGATAGCATTTTAGAAAGGATTAAATTAAGAAGAAACATAAGTATGATCTGAATTACATTTTTTAAATTTTTGTAGAAAAATATTACGTTGTTGATGCTGGTTTTTGAAATACAAAAGGATTTCTAGCTCCATATATAGGAGTGCGATATCATTTTCAAGACTACATGAGAAGTGAAACAAAGCCTAAGAATGACAAAGAGCTATTTAAATATAGACATGTCTTTTTGGGTAATGTAATAGTAAGAACATTTGGTGAGTAGAAAAGTAGATTTAGAATAGTTTGTGCCGTATTACATAATTTTTGCGTGAAAATCAAAGTTGTGATGAAATATTCACTGAATATGAAAGTGATGATATGATTGTTGATGAAAATGATGAACATTCGACTCAGAGTAACAATATTGATTCATCTTCTCACTCATTTGATCTTGAAATGAAAACTTGTCGGAAAGAGATTGTTCGTAGAATGTGGGGAGATTTTCTATAATAATAGTTTGTTATTACCTCATTTGGAAAAAAATAGTTTGAGTGATAAGGTTGAGAAAAAAGAACAATTTATTTTTAATTTGATTAACGTATTGCTCTTGTCCATATTGTTATTTTGTTGTTGTTGATTGTTATCAATTATGTTATAAGATTTTTTTTAGCGGAACATGTTATTATAAAATAATAACACAAACTTATGGGTACAAAGTAATATTTTTTAAAATTTCACCAAAACTTGAGAAAACATGTAGCCAAACGCATAGAGAAACTTCACACAAAAATAATTTGCCAAGAATATTTGAAAACTTAGAGGCAAACGCTCGCTTAATATTGAGGGCTAAATAAGTAAATTAGTAATCTAACCTAAAGTCGCCGCAAGTTTGTGTATAGTTAAACGACTGCTGCTTCCGAAGGATACACATCAGAAAAAGAGAAAAAACTGCGTCACAGTTTCATGTCCTCTCATATCATATTTCACACTCCTCTCATATATTTTCCAGAACTTTTTGTTAGATTTTCGTTATATATATGTACCGTATATATTTTGTATTTATACTTCTTTTGTGTTGAGTTTGTTTAGATCCGTGTGTATGATTTCTGTGCAATGTCCGGCAGATTCTATTTTTAATATGGGTTGATCAGATCTGTGATGGTATGCCATAACTGAGAACTTTGATTATTTGTTGAAGTTTTTAGTGTTTATTGCCTGAAACAGATTCAAAATTTGAACCATATGGATTCAAACTTTAATGTTTTTATTGTTGAATCTATTACTTTTATTTATTCTTAAAAATGATAAGTTTAGACCCACTATCTGTTTGTATTTTATATATGGATTTATATTCCATATTGAAAATAATGGATTCAGATAAATTCGCTATGTTGCCTTTGTTTTTTTTAATTATGTATTTGTTTAGTTGGTTGAAGACACTGGAGGCAGCGGTTCATCGATCTATTCCCTGAACGCTGACATATATATGCCAAAAACAGCAAAAGGGAATCGGTCGATAAACCTCTGCATCCAGTGCTTAACCCCTTACTAATTAGTCTATTAATCTTCCCTCCCCAAAATGTTCATCCTCAATTCGCCGGGTTTTTTTTCGTTTTCTTGTCAAAATGTGAAGTTCTACTGTCAATTTTTTTATTTTTTATTTTTTATTTTGTGAATCTGATGTTTTGTGCTTGTCTTTTGTTGTCCTTAGTTTTCCTATCCATCAAATTAATTTAGCTCTTTGATCCCCATTTGCTTGCTTGTATCGACTGCTGTTACTTCCGATGACTACCCCCAATTGGTTGGAGTTAAAAAAACCCTATTATATGTTTCATAAAACTAGTTGTACGTGTGAGGTTTTTTTTTTTATCTCATAAGTTGGTGGACCTAAATCTTACCCTCTTGGGTCATCCAACAACTTTTGATCATCTAACTTCTGAGACAAAAAGAGAAGCCCCACACAATTACGGATCGGAAGATGGAGATAATAATTTTAAAATAAATAGCGTATTAATTAATTTCAAGATTATTTATTTTATACATATATGATGAAATAATCCAATTCATGGAATAATATTTGTCTAATCCTATTCCAATACCAAGCAAATCCTCTATACGAAGTTGAGCGATGCACAAAATTAAAAAATATTTCCTTCAAGTCATGTGTCTTACCATAGTGACTCACACTCTCAGCATCATAAAGATTTTTTATTTTTTATTTGGCTTTTCATCCATTAGGTATTTGCCATACTAATTTAGATAAATTGCTCTTTATCAAACACGACACCATACACAATTCTTGAACCAAAGACCTCTGTAGATCTCCTCTGTTATAATAGGTCCCCGAATGAAATTTCAGATGACAAATACAAATCAAATCCGCTTTACAAAAGAGTTGTAAAAAGAGTTGTTCACTCTAGTGACTAAAGTTACTGTCAAAAGAAAGCTTTGAAAGTGGAAAACATGTTCTTTAGGGCATCTCCAACCATGCCAAATTTTGCATCAAATGCTATATTTGGTTTGGTGCAAAGTTGTTTCAATTCATGCCAAATTTTGCACTAAATTTGGTGTGTGAATAGTGTAGTACCAAATTTAGTGCTACACTATTCATCACACTAATTGTTCTTTATTATTATTTTATTATATCATACTTTTAATTAAATATTATATAAATTGATATGTTTTAATTACAACATTTTATTATGTTTACGTAATATTTTTATAATATTTATTTTAGATTAAAATTTTAATTTTTTTATATATTATTTTCCTTTACTTGAATTTTTTTGAAATTAAATTTATGTTAATTCTACAATAAATTTGAATTGGACATAAGTACGATTAACTTTGACAAAAATTAAATATGCAAAAATATAAATTGGTGAATATACCAACTTCAGTATTATAATGCTCAACATGATAATCGAGGATGAGGGTGATCTTAACGCACCAATTCAAGATGCTTTAGATGGTTCAACTCCGACGATAGAAATGACAGTAGATGAAAATTATCAATTTCAATAAATTTTTTTCGATATAAAAAAATTAAGGACAAATAAGCTCATTTTAAACTACATAATGCATTAATAGAGCATTTATGGGAGCACCGTAGTGATCTTGAAAGTTGAATATTCATGTAGAACTTAAAATAAAATTTTCAATTGTGTAATGTTTATTTAATTATATTTCGTTAATGATTTTATTTTTATTTGTGTTATCCATTATTATGTATAATATGTAATATTTGCTAGCAATTTATATTATTTAAAAAATAATGATATAAAATAATTTTATATTAAACGACTATAATTTGCGTTTTTTAGAAAGAATTTTATTTTATGAAATAAGAAAATATAAATAAAATAAGAAATAATAATATAATAATAAAGAAAAAATTGGCATAAAATTTAATGGAGTGAATTGAAATTATTTTTCACCAATTTTAATGTTAGATGTAAAATTTGGTGCTAGGATTAGAGATGCCCTTAGTCATTGCCTTAGGAAAGGGAGTAGCTAGAGGCAAACATAGTTGTCAAGTACCAAAATTGCCAGAGAATCCATACAACACTTTTAGGCACCTGATATTATTCCTTTTGCCAAGCTTACTAACCAAGACAAGATTTTTACTTACTCTTTTTTCCTAATTTAGGTAGAATACTTTTAGTTTGTGCCAGAAAAGTTACATATTTTTAAATTAAAATTTTTTATTCCAACTTTTATGAGGTGATTTATAGTCTAACAATCAGAATGTCTTACTTTAACATCAACAGATAAAGGATCTGGGTCACTTTCAAGATAGAAATGAGTGGACGCACAAGTTCCTCAACAATCCATTCAAATATAAAGATTAACTTATAAATGGATAAAACATTTATTTTAGTAAGTATTACTTCCATTTTATATTAGTTAATTTAATTGATATGATTCACTTTTAAATAAAATTTTAATTATAAATGTATTTTATTAAACTAACATTACGCGAATATAATTTGATGTCTAGTCCGGCAAAGAGGTGACAATAATAACCACATTGACATTAAGCAATCAATGATTCCATTAATTGAATGTAGCATATAGTGACAAAATAGTGTCCATCTAATACCAGTAGCTATATAGTGACAAAGCTGTCTATCTAAAAAATGATTCTGCTATTTTTGATTGATAGTTAAATATCACGACATTTTTAAACAATTTTGTTTTGCTTTTTATCAAGCCTCACTTCTTTGTCAAGGTGAAATTACGAGAGAATAGACTCTAGGGGAGACCGGATTTTATTTTATTGAAAAATGATATTGATGACATCTTTTTAATATTTTTATAGTTTTATAGGTGGAATCAAAATTTTACTCTCAATTCGAAACTCGAAATTCTACCACATTATGTCCTATTTATTGGTATTGAAAATTTGTTAGTTGCACTTATTTGATAGATTTTAAACACAAAGAGAAAATCTAATTAAGTTGGAGAATCTTCATCTATTTTTAATGAGTGCGACCTAGAATTCTTATGTCAACTCAAAAGACGGTCTCTTTAACCCTTACATCTTTATTTTTTTGAAAGTTCAGACCATTTTTTTGGATGGATATTCAAATAAAGGAGAGCATCTTGCCATCATGAAAACGCTTATTGATATCATAGTTATTGCATGAATTAAAATGAATATTGAAGTAAGACGATCATGCAGATTTTCCAAAATCAAAGTTATTGAATTTGAATGAATCTATATATAGCTTCTTCTTTAAATCCTCCCCAAGTGATTTTCTTATTTTAAAAGAACAAATAGTCATCAAGGGCAAGATTTGCATCAGGTCATGTGATCAAACCTCAGGTCATGTGCTCAAACCTCATTTGTTACACTTTGATATTTTTTGATACATGATGTTAACCATAGGGAGTTAACAAACTACCATGATTAAATAAGTTTGTTAGAGTTTGTTATAAGTTGGTTGCAGTTAGTTGAGATTAGAAACTAACTATGAGTGCTCTATAAATACAGCACACGTATACACATGTAAAGTAAGTTGTAATCAGTTGTATAGTGAGCAATGTAACCACTTTTCTTTCTCTCCTCTCTCGTCTGAATCTTCTCTCTTTTCTATCCTTATTCATAGAAGATGCAAAGCTCCATTAATGGAGATATATGGTATCAGAGCTTGGTGAGGTCTTAGATGAGATCAAGCAATGGAGTCTTAGAGTAGTGCGTTAAAGGTACTTAGATTCGAATCTGGAAAGTGTTTGAATTGCAAGTAATTATCAAATCTGCATACTCAGTTTCGAAGCAATTTCAATGGTGAATTTAGGTGAAATTGCATCTAGAACATTAGGTACTGAGAATTTCCAATCTAACATGGTTGCAACGAATGAAGCATCTGGCTTCATAGCTCCAAACATTGATCACAATCATCCATTGTTTTTGCACCAAAATGATACTCCAGGTAGCTCCTTAATATCTCTTCAACTGACTGGTTCAAAGAATTATGCAATCTAGAGCAAATCTATGAGAATTGGACTGTTAGTTAAGAGTAAGCTTGGGTTTATTGATGGCAGATTTCCTAAGTCTAAGTTTGCACCTAAGTTTTCTGATGCTTAGAAAAAGTGTAATGCTATAGTTCTTTCCTAAATTATGAATGTTGTTCGACCAGGATTACTAAGTACTGTTGTGTATGGTGGTGATGCACATAGAGTGTGATGTGATATGAAATAAAGGTTCAATAAGATCAATGGAGCACATGTGTATCAACTCCATAAGGAAATTCACAGTCTAAGTCAGGGCACTATGTCAGTTACAGATTACCACACTACACTCAAAGGACTATGGAATGAATATGAATTCATTATGACTTGTCCAGGCTACTCATGTCCTGAGTCTAAGAAGTTTCAAGAGCATTGTGAGTACCAAAGGTTACTAGAGTTCCTAATGTGACTAAATGAAACTTACTCTGCAGCCAGAGGTCAAATCCTAAAGTAGTCACAAATCCTAATTTGAGCAAAGCCTTTTCTCTTATCATAAATCATGAAAGCCAAAGAAACCTAGTACATACTAGCTATGAAGGCTCATCTCTTCCTAAACTGATTGAAAGCACTGCACTGTTTAGTCAAAAGGGAAGGAACGGTCATAGAATTGATAGTGGTAACTTTGGTCATTAACCTAGTAGTGGTGGTGGTAATCCAAGTAGAAATCACTATGAGAATTAACATAATCCCCAGAAACCATAGAAGCCTGTCATCACTTGTAAAGTCTGTGGTTATAGAGGTCACACTAAGGAACAATATTTCAAAGTCAAAGGCTATCCAGTTGGATGGAGGTCTAAGAAGAAAACTGATAGTTCTGCATCTAGTTTTAGTTCTTTGCTAACCAAGTTGCAGTTACTCAAAGTGCAGGACTAACACACAATGGAGAAACTAGTGCAGCAAATATATCCTCCACATCACCTATAGCTTTCTTCACAGCTGATCAATATCAACAGATCATGCAGTTACTAGCCAAACGAAGTAATACTGGTGGAGAGCACTCAGCTAAGACAGCTACTGCGGGTAGAGTTCTATCTGCCCTAGTGTCCAAATATGTGAATAAAGAGTGGATAGTTGATACAGAAGCTACTAACCATATGATATCCAAGACTGTATTACTAGATAAACACACACTAGTACCTAAGTCTAAAAGAAGGCAGGTACTTTTACCCACAGAAAATGTAGTCTCAGTGTCTCATGTTGGTAGCACAAATGTCCTTGGAGATCAAGTTATTGGAAATATACTCTTTGTTCCTGATTTCAAATGCAACTTATTATCTGTCTCACAGCTAACCAAGAAACTTCACTGTATGACAACATTTTTCGTGACTTTTGTTTTTTTCCAGGATCTCTACAGTGGACAGGTCAAAGAAATTGGTAGAGAAGATGAAGGGCTCTACATCCTCGAAGAAGATTTCAACTATCCAGTTCCTACTTAAATCTCATGTAGTACTGCTCAAACATCCTCTACTAGTGTTCCTATATGTGGTAGTTTTGATTCCATTGCATAGCATAAAAGGTTAGGACATGCTCCCATTGATGTAATAAGGAGGTCCTCTAGTCTTACTTGTTTAGATAACACAGATCATTCTACATGTACTGTGTGTCTATTATCTAAACAAATAAAAATTCCATTTCCTGTCAGCACTCATACTTCGAAGGCACTATTTGACTTAATGCATTATGATGTTTAGGGTCCATACAGAGTGTCTACTCATAATGGAATGAAATACTTTGTTACTGTGGTAGATGATTACTCCAGATTTACTTGATTATTTCTTATCACATTTAAGTCTGATATAATAGTTGTGCTAAGACATTTCTTTGCTCAAGTTCACAACCTGTTCTCTATATTTGTCAAAGTGTTTAGTGTATCAGCATCCTCCCTCCTTCTCTTATATCAAAATCTTTGGTTGCCTATGCTATTCCATTTATCCAAAAATTCAAGATAAATTCTCTCCTAGAGACATACATGTTGTTCTCATGGTCCACTCTATGTCTCAAAAGGGTACCTTTTATATGATTTGCATTCTAAGTCTTTATTTGTAAATATGCATGTTGTGTTTAAAGAGGACTTGTTTTCTTTTAGTGATTTCCAAACCTCATCCAATCCTATATTTTCAATCTTAACTTTAGTACCACCTGACATTGATTCACCTACTTCAATTCTTCCTGATCTTTCATCCAGTCCACATGTACCTGAAATGCATTCTCCTCTACCTTCTTCTAATTCTCCTAATATGTCACCTGTTATTCCCTTTCCTACTGTAGTAGTTCCTACAGCCTCTAACATCTTCTCTCCTTATTCCTTCTAGGAGGTCTTCTAGACTAACCAAACCATCTCTCTGGCTTTAGGACTTTGTCACTCATCCTAAAAGCCATTCTTATTTATTTCCATTGTCTGATCATATTACCTACATTCATCTTTCTCCTTCTTATAGCTCTTGTATCAAGGCATATTTAGCTATCTCAGACTCTTTTTCTTATAAAGAAGTTGCTCCTGATCCTCAGTGGATCCAAGCAATGCAACAGGAAATTGATGCCTTGGTGGACAACAAGACTTAGAGTTTGGTAGATCTTTCACCTGGTAAGAAGTCTATTGGCTGCATATGGATCTACAAAGTCAAATATAAGTCTACAGGGGAAATGGAGAGGTACAAAGCCAGATTAGTAGCTAAGGGATACAGTCAATATGAGGGCCTAGATTATGGTGAGACTTTTAGCCCTGTGGCTAAGATGGTAACTGTGAGGTCTATAGTGACTCTTACTACATCAAAGGGTTGGGTTACACACCATATGGATATCTACAATGCTTTCCTAAATGGTAATCTGTTAGAAGAAATGTACATGATCATTCCTCCTGTGTTTTCAAGACAGAGAAAGATATATAAAGTTTGCAAACTTTACAAGTCCTTATATGGTCTCAAACAAGCACCAAGGCAATGAAACTTTAACCTAACATAATCCTTTATTTAATTGGGATTCCATCAAAGTCATTATGACTACTCATTCTTTACTAGACATATTGAGGATGATATATAGATGATCTTTTGATCACTGGTAGTAATCAATCTATCATCAGTGACACGAGAAAAGATTTACAAAAATAATTCAAGATAAAGAATCTGGAGAGCTCAAATTCTTCCTAGGTATTGAATGTGCTAGATCAAGTAAAATGATTCACATATCTCAAAGGAAGTATGCTCTTGAATTGATAGCTGAATGTGGCCCAGGGGGAGCTAAACCTGCAGGAATTCCACTTGAACAGAATCAAAAGTTGACATTTGTACAATATAATGAGTGTATTAAAAGTAATGAGGGACATGAAGATCACAAGCTACAAGATCCTAGCAGATATCAAAGACTAGTAGGAAGACTTCTATACTTGACTATAACTAGGTGATGTGTCACATATTTACGATATTTTCGACACTCAAAATGATAAATTAATGTGCGTTGTAGGCATATTTTTGTAGATATGATGTGTGTTTTGTTTATGTTGCAAAAAAACTAAGCCGTACACAAGTTTTGATAATTCTATAGATCTGAGTACTGTTTGGTTGAGGACTAAGGAATACGAGCCACACCACGGATCATAGTGCCTTACACGGGTCGTGGTGACTGGCGTAGTGCTGATGAACAAAAAGATATTGTTGAAATTTTGATAAATTAGACCTTCACGGAATCCATCACGGACCGTAATGCCTTACACGGGCCGTAGTGGCTGCCGTGATGCCGAGGCTATGAAGAGGCGAATGTTGAAAATTGTGCAAGTGTAACTCCATGGAACCCCTTACGGGCAGTGGATCCCACCACAGATCGTAGTGATTGCTCGTAGAGGCTGATGGAAGAAAGTAAAAAATTATCAAAGAATACCACCACGGAATCCAATACGGATCATAGTCATCATCACGGGGCGTGATAGTTGGCCATGAATAGATGAAGGTTACACAATAGAGGACAACTCAAACACCATGGAAGAGAACCTTAGACCGTGAAGTTCAGTACGGTCCGTGGTGAGTGAGCGTGAAGAGTGCCGACTCAATTTTCCTAGTTGATTTAGGATTTGTTTTTGTGTTTCTATAAATATCCGAATTTATTTTATTTTTAGGGTTCAGCATTTTTACTAGTTTTTGAGTACTTTGTGAACATTGTGAAGCTATACTTAGTTATGTTTGGAGATTGATTCTTGATATATCATTCCGGTTTTCATCTTTTATTTTTTATTCGTGTGATTGATTCAAGATTGACTTCTTCATATACGTAGGTATTAATTCATGAATTCCTCACAAATTCTTATTCTTTTACTTACAAGTATGAGTAACTAAACATACAACTACGGTTGTGGAAACCATGACGACTTAACTAAAATAGACAAAAGTAGAATTGATATTCGTGATTTGTTTTTGTATGTATTGTGATTTTTTCATTCAAAAGTCTTTCTTAGTGAGTGTACGCATTAAGAACTTGCCCATATTCATTGGTTGCCCGAGAGGGTGGTAGTGATTAGGAAAAGAAATTCACAACAGAAATTTGAAGAGTTTGGCTTCAAAAGAAGGGATAAACTCCGTCTAAGTTACTTGAGACTGGGAGGATCCAGGCCGAGGGTTAGTAAAGTATACATTCTAAAATCGGAAGAAGAAGAATGAAATACATCTAAGAAGGATCAAGAGGTGAATTAGATGTTACCTAACTCGCTAGATTTTGCATGCAATACAATAAACGTTATCATGAATACGATTAGCCTATTAACAAATAAGTCATGAGGAACACAATTCTAGTTTAGTCTTCCTATTATTTACAATCTTAATCTTATTTACTTGTCTTTGCATTTTTACTTATTTTAAACTAAAACCAAAACCCCCACATTTACTTTATGCAACTTTATTTTTGGGAAGTAGTAACTACGACCGAATAGTGATAGCTAATAGAACCTGTTTCAACCTATTCCCTGTAAGTTCGACCCCGACTCTTAGTTGGGTAAAATATACTACTAACGATCGTCGATATCTCTTTCGAGAGGTGTAATTGAGCGTTATCACTAAGCCTGATTTAGCTTTCTCAGTTCAGGTCCTAAGTCAGTACATGCACTGTCCTAAAGAGTCTCATATGGAAGCAGCATTGAGAATAGCTAGATACATAAAAAAAAAGTTGTTGGACTTGGATTATTGATGCCAACAGAAGACACTAACAAACTTCTTGCCCATTGTGAGTCAGATTGGGGTGGCTGCTTGGAGACAAGAAGATCCGTAACTGGCTACTTAGTTAAATTTGGTGGAACCTTGATATCCTGGATGTCAAAGAAGCAAGAAACTGTGTCTAGAAGCTCAGCTGAAGCTGAGTTCAGAAGTATGGCCAATTATGCAGCTGAAGTTACATGGATAGTAGGGTTGTTTGAAGACCTTGGTGTACACATTGAGTTGCCTATAACTGTGGTATGTGACAGTAAAGCAGCAATTCAGATTGCTGCTAGTCCCATCTTTCATGAGAGGAATAAACACATACATATTGATTGTCACTTTGTAAAAGAGAAAATCAATCAAGGAATACTGAAAACAGAATTCACACACACCAATGATCAATTAGCTGACTTGCTCACAAAGAGTCTTGGTAAGGCTCAACATCAGTTGCTGTTGAATGAGCTTGGAGTTATGAGCTTGTTCAAACCATGAGCTTGAGGGGGAGTGTTAACCATAGGGAGTTAACAAGCTACCATGGTTAAATAAGTTTGTTATAAGTTGGTTACAGTTAGTTGAGATGAGAAACTAACTATGAGTGCTCTATAAATACAACACACTTATACACATGTAAAGTAAGTTGTAATCAGTTGTATAGTGAGCAATGTAACCACTCTTCTTTCTCTCCTCTCTCGTCTGAATCTTCTCTCTTTTCTGTCCTTATTCATAGAAGATACAAAGCTCCATTAATAGAGTTATCACATGAACTATCATAAAATATTTATTGAATAACAAGTGATACGCCAAAATCTAATATAACTATCCTGCTCACGAAATATTTATTTGTTAAGAGAAGACTTGGTATCAGTACAGAAGTGGTGATTGTATAAAATTCCTAAAATTTTACAAATCAATACAAATTGAAATTTACAGATTGTTTAACAAATGGTTCTCAAGTCCTTCTCACAAACAAGAATGCAGCATTGGTGTCACAGTTAATTAGCCTTAAGCCAAATAATAAGCTCCTTCTTATCACTTAGAAAAAATAAAATAAAATTATGGGTATGGTCTGTATCCCTTTGATCTGTTGTTCCTCAAAGCACAGCAACCAATAGAGTAAATGATGATTATAAAAACGAATATACAAAAGTTTAAGATTGCCATTTTGTTCCAATTTTTCTGAATGGTTTCGAGAAATGATGCCTTGCACGACTGGCAGTCGAAGCAGAGCTCATTTTGTGCATTGTTCCAAGTCTTGCAGTCACTGTCTGGTACGGCTGGCCCTGTTTTTGGCATGGTCCAGTGTGTTGCGTTGGTGAACTCAAAGCCACAGTAAGTAGGTGGTTTGCAACAACTTGACTGCTCCCACAAAAATAAATAAAATTAGTGGTGGCAAAATCGATCCAATGGAATGGGATGAAGCGCA
The DNA here is from genome assembly GCF_947179165.1 of Solanum dulcamara. Lineage (NCBI taxonomy): Eukaryota > Viridiplantae > Streptophyta > Magnoliopsida > Solanales > Solanaceae > Solanum > Solanum dulcamara. Next base: position 70,762,156 of record NC_077244.1, read on the forward strand.
GTTGGGTAGCTAGCTTTTAGGAAATTATTTTTTCAAAAAAATTATTAGACTCATATGTAATGCTTGCTCATATATTTTTCAATAGACAAAATCCAATAGTTACAATAACTATAAAATTTTGGATCATCATCTAACATGTTCTTATAAGATTTTCAATTTATTTCAAAAGAAGAAAACTCTTTGCACCGTGGTCTAAAAAATTAATAAATTGCAAAAGAAATTTTAAGAGATAATTATTTACTAAATAATTATCCCCAAGTGGATAATCGATGAAAATTTCTGGTCAATACAGGTCAAATAGTGTAATCCAAAATGTCAAAATATAACCCCAAAATCAAACATACAAAATCAGATTTGGAGATTGAAAATATATATATTTAAAAGAACTTAAAAAGAAGACGAAGTTAGGTAATATTGAACAGGTTGAATCGTTATTTTAAGTCGAACAAGATTTGAATAGTTTTGATTGTTGTTACGCATCATTTCATAACATATTAAGAAAACACTAACATGTAAAAATTGAAGAAAAAAAAAATGAAACCTGAGCAGCGGGTAGGCTATATTTGTAAAAATCAGCAGATTCTCCACGAGGCATAATTTGACAATACTTGAAAGTAGCCATACAACTCTTAATTTCTCCCCAATTTTGATCATTCAAAACGTGTTTTTCTAACCAATTTCCCCAATCTCCAAATTTAGCATCATTACCTCCTTTACCAGACAAAGCCTTGGCCACACTTTTATTAGTCACCAAAATGGTGAAAATAGACAAACAAATCATCCCAACAATGAACAAAAACAAGAAAAACAAATAAATCCACAAGAAAAACGAAGCTCTGCAGCAAGATCCAATGAATCCCAATAATGAAAGCACAAGAAGTGAACCCCCAAATATGAACAATGGCATGTATAATGATTTTTGACAAAGGCTTTGGGCTGCATCTACTTTAAACCAAAGCCCAAATCCTAAGGCCATTATTGCAACCATAAAGTTTAACACGTTAACAAGTGAGATTACGAAATTGCTTACACGAACCATTTTTTTTTTTTTTTTTTTTGGAGTTGTGAAAAAAATAATTTGCTAGTAATGTGAACAATATGAATGATCGGATTTCTTAGGAATCAACCCAAGAAATTTGATCAGTTTTTTTGTTCTTTATTACGTAGTTTTTATTTTTCGTTTTGTATATTGTTGGATAGCTATGGAGGAGAGTGAAATAAATGCGCAAAAAAAGGTGGAAAATGGAAGAAAGTCTTGTATGGACAAAAATGTTTTTTACTTTTTACTGTTTCGTTAATAAAGGAGTCCACCCACGGTTAAAATTTAAAGCGTGTGCATTACGTTATATTACGTACGTAATTAATGCCATATATATAATATTTATTTTTTGATGAATGATTGTTAATTAATAACGTGAAATGGAGTAAAGTATTCCTTTGTTCTACATATTTGTTTTTACACGGTTGTGAAATTGGTTTTCTATTCCCTCCTATCCGTTTTATTTTATATAATGTAGCTTGAACTTACATAGAGTATGAGAAAGAAAAGATAAAGTCTTTTAAAACTTGTGATTTAATATAAGTGATAAATGTTTGTGTGACTATAAATCATTTTATTAAGAGTAAACGGGTATTTTAAAGTTAAATTGTTAATACTAAAAATAGAAATATGTCATTCTTTTTTTGGATAAATTAAAAAAAAAGTGAATCATATAAATTGGGGGAGGGGTATTTTTTTTTTGAAAAAAAGGTCTAATTAATGAGTTGTTTTTAGTAAGTACAGGAAAACAAAATGTTATTTTAATCTCCAACCAAGTTTGCAAGGATGAGATGATACTTAAGTAGATTGGTTACAAAAAGTAAGAGGAGATTATCGTCTTTATTTTTATGATATAGATGTCTTTTTTCAAGTAGGCCCTCAAAAGTGGGCAAGTTGCCCACTTGAATTTTTTTTCCACTTGTTTTTATGTCTATAAATATAGCTTTCTTCTGCAATGTAAAGGAAATACAGAGATACATACACGGCTTTCTCCCTTCTGTTCTTCTTTTTTTTTTCTCCTTCTTATTTTGCCAAGTAAATTTATTTTATAACATGTTATCAGCACGAATCTCCATCGCTTTAAGCTATATTCTTAAGAAGGTAACAAAAGGGATAAGAATTTTATTTTCTTAAAATGTTTAATATTTCTAAACTTGAATCTGTTGCTCTTGACATATCTGGAAAAGGCTATTTATCATGGGCACTAGATGCCGAAATACATCTACAATCTATGGGTCTGGCAGACACTATCAAAGATGACAATAAGGCATCTAGTCAAGACTGAGCCAAAACCATGATATTTCTCCGCCATCATATTGACGAGAGATTAAAATTACAGTACCTTACATCAAAGGATCCCCTTAAATTGTGGAAGAATCTAAAAGAAAGATATGATCAACTGAAATTAGTCATCCTTCCACATGTACGTCATGATTGGCTAAATCTGAGATTAATAAATTTTAAAAATATAACTGAATATAATTCTGTCTCGTTTAGAATTATAGCTCAGTTAAATTTATGCGAATAAGAAATCACTGAGCAAGATAAACTTGAAAAAATATACTCCACATTTTCACCCGCAAATATACTCTTGCAGCAGCAGTATCGCGAAAAAGAGTTAAAAAAATATTCTGAATTACTTTCTCACCTTCTTATTGTTGAACATCACAATGAACTGTTAATGAAAAATCATGATAGTCGGCCCGTTGGTTCTTTGCCAATCCCTAAAGTGAATCAAGCAAATTATAACCAACGAGAAAAAGGTCATGGCCCTAGTCGTGGTCGAAGAAGAAATTATAATCATGATGCTCGACTGGCACCGAGAAATGATCAGCAGTATAAAAAGAAGAGTGAAAAGCCAGAAGCTTTACCATAGAAAAATTCAGAAAGCATATGTCATAGATGTGGAGGTATGGGGCACTGGTTACGAACTTGCCGATCATCAAAATGTCTGGTTCAGCTATATCAGGCATCCTTAAAGAGGGTAGAAAATAATCAAAGACAAACTTTATCTTTGAAGATAATATCGAGCCTATATATCTGGATGTAGCTGATTTCTTCAATTTTCCTAAAGAAAATATGAATATCGATAACCCTGATAATATTTAAACAATTTTTTTATATGTACTAAATAATATATTTGTATTTTTCTAATCTATGTAAATAAATAAAATTTGTATAATAAGCCATATTTTAATTATAATATTTAATTTATTTCTTTTTTGAAGAAAAATATGAATATGCCTCAAATTTTGTTTGGATCAATAATCAATCACGATGATATTTGTGTAATTGATAGTGAAACAACTCATGCCATTTTCAAAGACGAAAAATATTTTTTCAACTTGCTTAGAAGAAAAGCAAATGTTACTATAATTTCTGATAATTCAAAAATGATTGAAGGCTCCGGAAGAGTTACTATATTTCTGCCTTAGGGGACAAAGATTGTTATAGACGGTGCACTATTCTTTTCTAAATCTCCAAGAAACTTGTTAAGTTTTAAAGATATCAGCAGAAATGAATATCATGTTGAAACACTAAATAAATGAATAGTGAATATCTTGGTATAACCAAGAATGTCTCAGGCCAGAAATATATTTTGGAAAAATTACCAATTTGGTCGTCTGGCCTATATTACGTAAAAATTAGTGCAATTGAAGCACATATGACCGTAAATCAGAAGTTTACTGATCTAAATACATTTATGCTATGGCATGATCGAATAGGCCATCCTGGATCAATAATGATGAGACGAATTCTTGAAAAATTCAACTGAACATCCGTTAAAGAATAAGAAGATTCTTACAAATAATGAATTTTCATGCGTTGCTTGTTCTCAACGCAAATTAATTGCCAGACCATCGACCCTGAAGGTTGGCATTGAATCTCCTGGCTTTTTAGAGCGTAAACATGAAGATATATGTGCATCTATTCATCCACCTAGTAAATTATTTAAATATTTTATGGTCCTAATAGATGATCATCTAGATGGTCTCATGTGTGCCTCTTATCATCTCGCAACCTGACGTTTGCGAAAATGTTAGTACAAATAATAAGATTAAGGGCGCAATTCCCAGATTATCCAATTAAGATTATTCGCCTTGATAATGCTGGAGAATTTACATCCCAAGCTTTTGATGATTATTGCTTATCAATTAGGATAAAAATTGAATATTCTGTTGCTCATGTTCATATTCAAAATGGCCTAGCAGAGTCATTTATTAATCGCCTATAATTAATAGCCAGACCTTTACTAATGAAAATAAAATTGTCAATTACTGTTTAGGGTCATGCTATCTTACATGCAGCAACACTTATACGTCTCAGACCGACACATTATAATAAATACTCTCCGTCACAATTAGTATTTGGTCATGAGCCAAATATAGTCCATCTACAAATTTTTGGTTGTGCGGTATACATGCTTATAGCACCACCACAACGTACAAAGATGGGTCCTTAATGAAGGTTAGATATATATGTTGGGTTTGAATAACCTTCCATAACTCGCTACCTTAAACCATCGACAGAAAACTTATTTACTACTCGATTTACAGGTTTTCAATTTGATGAAATAATTTTTCTGCCATTAGGGGGAGAAAAAAAAGACCCCGCAAGAGAAATTGCATGAAAGGTTTCATCACTATCTCATTTTGATCCACGTACCCGCACATATGAGAATGAGGTCCAGAAGATCATCCACTTACAGAACATAGCAAATCAAATGCCAGATTCATTTGCTGATTTGAAACGGATAACTAAGTTACATATCCCTGCAGTAAATGTGTCTATTCGGATTGATGTCCCAAAAGAACCATCTACTAGTATAATAGTTTCTGAATCTCAAACATGTCCGAAGCGTGGTAGACAATTGGGTTCAAAGGATAAAAATTCTACAAAGAGAAGCGTAATGAATAACAAAAATAATACTATAAAAGAACCCCCTGAAGAAGTTTAAGATTTGAGTAATTCTGATAATCTTAAAAAAATTAGTGAACTCGAGACTCGAGTGAATCAAGAACTTTCAATAAGTTCTACCGGTGATGAGACAAATTTAGATCGATCAAAAATTATGGTAGATAATATTTTTGCATATAATGTTGTAATTAACTTCATACAAGATAGTGAAAGTCTTGAGCCTAATTCGATCGAAGAATGTCGACGAAGATATGATTGACCAGAATGGCAAAAGGCAATTCAATCAGAATTAGACTCACTTATTAAACATGAGGTTTTTGTACCTGTAGTCCAAACCCCTGAAGGTGTAAAACCAGTTGGCTATAAATGGGTTTTTATGCAAAAACAAAATGAGAGAAATGAAATTGTAAGATACAAGGCACGCCTTGTTGCACAAAGATTATCTCAAAGACCCACGGTCAACTATGAAGAAACATATTCACATGTTATGGATGGAATAACTTTTTGATATCTCATTAATTTAGTTGTACATAAAAATCTTGAAATACATCTAATGGATGTAGTTACAGCTTACCTTTATGGTTCACTTGATAATGAATTTATATGAAAATCCTAGAAGGATTAAAATTGCCTAAAGCATGTACTAAATCTCGGGAGAAATACTCAATGAAACTGCAAATATCATTATATGGTCTGAAACAATCAGGGCATATGTGGTATAATCGTCTTAGTGAGTACTTGATAAATGAAGGTTATATAAATGATGTCATTTATCCATGTGTTTTTATTAAGAAAATGGAATCAGAGTTTGTTATACTCGCCGTTTATGTTGATGATATAAATCTTATTGGAACACCTGAAGAGGTCCACAAGACGATTGAATATCTAAAGAAAGAATTTGAGATGAAAGAACTTGGAAAGACAAAACTTTATCTAGGTCTGCAAATTGAACATTTAGCAGACAGAGTCTTTGTCCACCAATCTACCTACACTGAGAAAATCTTAAAATGATTTTATATGGACAAAGCACATCCATTAAGTACTCCAATGATTGTTCCATCACTTGAAGTGGAAAAAGATCTATTTTGACCTCCAGAAGAGGATGAAGAACTTCTTGGTCCTGAAGTACCATATCTCAGTGCTATTGGTGCACTTATGTACCTTGCTAACGTAATTAGGCCTGATATAATATTTTCTGTTAATTTGCAGGCAAGGTATAGTTCATCCCCAATGCGAATGCATTGGAACGATATCAAACATATTTTGCGATACCTAAAAGGTACCATTGATATGGGTTTGTTTTATACTACAAAGATTGTGTAGACCTTATTGGTTATGCAGATGCAGGTTATTTATTAGACCACATAAAGCTCGATCTCAGATAGATTATCTAATTACATACGGAGGAACTATTATATCATGACGATCTACAAAGCAGTCTATTGTTGCTACTTCTTCAATCATGCTGAAATAATAGCAATTGATGAAGCAAGTAGAGAATGTGTGTGGTTGAGATCGATGGTACAGTTCATTAAATAAAGATGCGGTCTGAAAAAATGATGTCAAAGTACCCACAGTTATATTCGAAGACAATGCCGTGTGCATAGCTCAATTGAAAGGTGGCTTTATAAAAGGAGATAGAACGAAATACATTTCACCAAAATTATTCTTCACACATGATTTTCAGAAGAATGGTGATATTGATGTACAACAAGTTCGTTCAAGTGATAACCTTGTAGATTTATTCACAAAGGCATTACCAACATCAAGTTTTGAGAAGCTAAGATATAAGATTTGAATGCGTCCTCTCCAAAATATCAAATGAAGTTTTCATTAGGGGGAGTAGAATACGCGTGGTACTCTTTTTTTCTTAACCAAAGTTTTGTCCCACTGGATTTTCCTGGTAAGGTTTTTAATGAGGCATCACTCAAGGCGTATTACCAGATGTGTGTACTCTTTTTCCTTCACTAGGCTTTCTTCCCACTGAATTTTTCCTATTAGGGTTTTAACGAGGTACAACATTTATGTATATTGAAAATAACTATATATATATATATATAGAGAGAGAGAGACACTTTTACTAGATTTTTTTTATATAGACATCGAGGGGGAGTTTTATGATATGGATGTCTTTTTCAAGTAGGCCCCCCTAAAGTGGGCAAATTGCCCACTTGAATTTTTCTTCTATTTGCTTTTATGGCTATAAATATAGTCTTCTTCTGCAATGTAAGGAAAATACAGAGATACATATATGGCTTTCTCTGTTCTGTTCTCCTCTTTTTTTTACTTTCTCCTTCTTATTTTGTCAAATTAATTTATTTTATAATATTTATATCATTATTATATCATTCTTCTCTGACTCATAACTTACATCAATAATTTTTTAAATATATTATAAGTAGAGTAGAAGTGAGAAGAAATTATAAGGCAGAAAATTGAATCTCACCAATCAGTTTCAATTGAAGTCAGAATTACAAATTGTGTCATTAATTATTCCATATATATTTTTTAATTTCTTCACTTAGCAGTTAGCACCAAGTGGAAAAAAGATAGTATTCATAAAAAAATAAATGTACAAAATTAGTCCAAATGAAGTGCAAAAAACTTTTAATGCGTTTAACATGAATGAATAGTTCTTTATGACTTCCCCTCAAATTCTGCTATTAATGAATAATTAATGCTATACATTTAATTTTAAACTTCTTTTTATGTTATGGTTTGAATATTGTAGTGTTTCTATCATTCCATGAATATGGTATTTATTACCTAAGGTAAATTGATGTTCCATTTTGCCTCTTTTCTTTTTCTTTCTTCTTTGAAACATTGAAAAAAAAATCATTGAGCCATCGTATTTTTACAGCAGTCAATTATTTAACGGTCTCCGTCTATTTATTGAAAATATTATTGGACAAAAATACGTGTAAAAAACAAACACACTTCAAATAAATCTTAAGAGGTTGCTTGTTAAGTTATCATTGGATCATAAAGTTCAATAATGAATCAATTAACTAGTGTAATGTTAAGTTCATTCCGTCAAAAATGAGATATCTATCCAAACTATAAGAACTTAATTATAATCTTAATCTTATTTTCAATTAATATTGATAAAAATAAAAAGATGAACTCAATGCTAATTTTTTTTTGGTAACTAACATTTTCATTAATCACCGATGGAAAACGATTACAAGCACCATAATAGACTAACACAACCACCTATCTAAATGTATCATAACAACACCCATGTCTAATCTAGTTTGAAACTACAGATAAGAGATCGAATTCTATTTGGAGCTTTGACACAACAAACAAATGCAATATCCCTAGCTATGACTTCAGGCTCTCTTCTCTTGTTTTCAAAAATTCTCCTATTTCGTTCTATCCACAAGCAGTGCACAAACTTAGTGTATACCATCTTGAATATTTGAGCAACTCTCGTCTTTCCTTTTGCATTTACTGGTACCTCTATAAGGTGTTGGTCTCATGATATGGAGTGTTTTGGCTTAGCTTGAATCCATTATTGTAGTATTGTCCAGAGTTTTCTTTCATACACACATGATACAAATATATGGTATCTAGACTTAATAAGGTCATTGCATAATGAACATGTGGGAGATACAGCTTTTCCCCACTGTATAAGTCTATCTGTAGTTAATAACTTGTTCTGCAGTTGCAATCGTAGTGTAATTCTAGCTCTTGGTCTGGATGTATTTTTGTACATTAAGTTCTTCCATATAACTCAAGGTTTTGGGCTCAGCATGTACATATATAGTCGCCTAATCAGGCTATGTCCAGAAGATGCATTAACCTGGAATTGAATAAGAGCTTTCTTGGCATCAACCATGCTTGCATATGAATCCTCATTGTCTGTTGTCCTTTTATGTAGTAACTATGAACTCATCTAATCCCAATCTGTCTTCCTTCTTTGCCAGTGCTCAATAAGTTTTAGCTATAACTGCTTTATTCCATATGCTTATATTAATCAAGTTAAGTCCTCCAAAGCAAAGAGGTGAACACACTCTAGACCATGCAACCAAAGTCTTCTTAGTAATGGTATTGCTTGCAGACCATAGATAGCTTCTGCAGTAACTATCAATTAGTTTGATAACCTTAGCAAGGAGAACAAATAGCTGAGCCCAGTAGGCCCGAATACCAAATAATACTGATTAGACTAATTGTGCTCTGCTAGCATATGATAATTTCTTAGAAGTCCAGGAAGAAATCTTACTTATCATCTTTTTGATCAGTGGCTGCCATTGCAATAGAGAGATTTTCTTTGTGGACAAAGGGACTCCAAGATATTTGAAAGGGAGTTCACCACATGTGAAGTTAGTAATTTGCAGAATCCTAGTCTGTTTCTGTGGTGATACACCTCCAAAGTAGATACAACTTTTCCCCATATTAGCTTGTAATCCAGAAATACTTGAAAAGGTTTGGAAGTATTCCATCATAGCTTGTACATAATAATAATCTCCCCTAAAGAATAATAGTAAATCATCTGCAAAATAAAGATGAGTAATTTTCAGTTTAGCACATCTGGGATAATACTTGAACTGTTGCTCCTTATCAAATGTGGCCAGACATCTACTAAGGTTCTCCATGGCAATTACAAATAAAAAAGGAGACATTGGGTCCCCTTGTCTTAGTCCCTTTGCTGCAGGAAATGGTTTTGTTGGTTCCTTGTTTACTAGAATGGAGTAATTTACAGTTTTTACACATTCCATAACCCAAGTAATGAACTTGTCAAGGAAACTTAGTTCCTTCATCACCTGCGCCAAGTAGATCCATTCTACACTATCATAAGCCTTTTGTAAATCAATTTTGATCATGCACCTTGGTGAAATATTTTTCCTGATGTATGATTTCACTAACCCATGTGTCAGGATAATATTATCTCCTATTCTTCTTCAAGATGAAAAATCAGCCTGTGTTGGATTGATTATGAATGAGATAATTTTTTGCAATCTATTAGACAAAAAAATTCAATAATCTTATACAACACTGTGCAGCAAACTATTGGCCTATATTCTTTAATATTCATTGGATTGGTCACCTTAGGTACAATAGTGACTGCAGTGCAATTGATATTTTAATACATCTTACCAGTTGTAAAGTATCCTCCTTTATAATATGCCATGCCTTCTTGAAAAAATACACATTATAACCATTTATACTAGGAGCTTTATCATCTCCAATAGCCTTCAAGCTGCTGATAATTTCTGATTCTGTCACTGTGGCACATAACACCAGTTGTTGTTGCTGAGAAAGTATAGGCCCTGCATTCATTACTAGCTTATTCACAGCTCTAAGATTGCTTTTGGGTGATCTTATTAGTCCATGATAGAATTGTATCACTTCCTGTTTAATATCTTGCTGAACAAATAGTTTGGATCCAGTTAGTGATGTCAGCTCCTTCATTTATTTTCTATGGGTCCTCTCTTTGAGACAGCTGAAAAATAACATGAATTAGCATCACCAAGTTTGATCCATTTAGACCTGGACTTCTGTTTGATTATACTTTCATCAATACCTGACAACTTTTTAAGATATTCTAGCATGCTCCTTTCCTGATCTTGTAAGTTTCAATACATTATATCAGCAATTCTTTCTGAATATTAACTAAATTATCCCTTGCTTGGCTAACTCTCTAAGTTACAACTTTAAATTCAGTTTGGTTGAGCATCTTAAATAGTAGTTTAAGATTCTTCAGATGTATCCATATATTCTTCATGTGTCATTTTGCTTTTCTTTGTTGTCATTCCTACTCTATCATTGCAAGGAAAGAGGGATGATCAGCCCACACATTAAAAAATCTTAAAGGAGATTTGATACAAGGTTGTGTAGTAGTAAGCTTAAGTAACATAGGAGCATGATCAGATATGTTAGGCACATCATAATTTATTGCTATGTGACCCCATTGCATCATCCATTCAAAGTTTCCTAGTGCCCTGTCAATTCTACTACAAATTATTTCTGAGCCTTTTTGCTTGTTTGACTAAGTATAATATTCACCTTTCCAGTGCAATTTACTAAGATTCAGGTCATGTAAACATTCCAAAAAATCAGCAAGTTCAGTGGGTTGGATTAAATTACCATATAACCTGTCTTGTGGATATATGATTGCATTGAAGTCGCCACTAATTAGCCATGGCTCAACCATTCCACCAGCTAAGTCTCTAATATTGCTCCATAGTTCTTTTCTCTATTCTATAGTGTTGTAACCATATACCACAGTGAGATAACATTTGAAGTCAGTTCCAATCCCCTCAATGAGACAATGTATCAGTTGAGCTTCTTCTCTGATCTTGGTAGCTTGGTACTTATTGGTGTCCCATATGATCCATATTCTCCCATTACTAGCATGCTGATAGTTGTGTATAAGTTCCCACTTGGAAGCAATGTTGTTGCTAATCCCTATTGATTTTGTTTGGATCCCATTAGCTAAAGTAATAGCTGGAAGAGATTGTGAATAAACGATATCTGACAAAAGTAATTTATTATCAGAGATATTTCAGAAGCGTCTGAGTCCATGACCCACGAACCAAGAGTATTAGATTGTGAAACACAAGCGAAAGAATTATCCACAACAGGAACATCAGATTGTGCAACCGAAGCTACATGTTGTGATATTTGCTTACTTGCTCGATACTGGAGGAACTCATCATATTCTGTATGAGCAATATGAGCATTATTGGATGATTGATTAGGCTGAGCCACAGATGGTACTTGTGGAGATGTCCGCATACTTGCATGATTTTGAAGGAACTCATTATATTCCTTTAGAGCAATACGATCATAACTGGGTGGTGGACCATGCAAAATATAACATATGTCATGAGTGTGCCTAAGTTTATGAAAATGACTACACTTAGATCAAGGTTTTTCAAAATGCCCTCCTTCTCGCCTATTCTCCATAGATTGATATGTTCGTTTTTCTATGATTTGAGATGCAAGAACAGAGGAGTCAATGGTGGGTGATGAGGCTACTTTGTGATTGGGAGGCCCGGTAAGACGAAGTAGGCGAGAGAATAATTCATCAATTGTAGGAACTACAGGACTAGCTAGAATTTGAGTACACACTGAATCATGGTCAGTAGGAAGTCCACCAAGTGTAAGAACTAGAAATAATGTTTGTCTGTGCTCTTGTTGTTTTTCCACATTCGCAGTAATTGGCATCAACATTTCAAATTCCTCCGTGACTACTTGTACCTATCCTAAGTATGTAGACATATCAAAATATTATTTCTTTAAGTTGGTCATTCGAGATATCACATCATAGAATCGAGATATGTCATTAGTCTATAAAGCACGAGCCTTTTCCCAAACTGAATAACATATCTGGGATGGGCGAAACATAGGCATTAACTTGGAATCGATAGATCGTCATAGGAGACTACACAATTAAGCATCAACCTTCACTCATTGTGCTTTGACTTTTGCATTTTCCTTAGTAGCCTTGACCTTTTCATCTACCACACAAACATTATTGGTTAAGTGATCTTGGACGCCTTGTCTCTTACACCACAGCTCAACCGAGGAAGCCCAAGCTAAATAGTTTGAGCTTTCCATTAATGGTTCCGAAGTAATCATAGGACTTGAACTTTTTATATTTTTGGAGCCAAAAATATTAATCTCAAAAGACATTATGAAATATATATATATATATATATATATATATATATATATATATATATATATATATATATATATATATATAGGAATCTGGAAAAGACAAGAATCTGAATTTGGATTTATGTTTTTTGGAGAAAGTTCAGTCGTCGAAAATTGGAAAGACAAATCTGACTACTGAAATCTGGTCTGGAAACCCTGATTTTGCCGAAAACTCATCGGAAAATGGCCTGAAAATTATCGGAACCTTAATTTTGAGGCTCGGATCTAGACAAAACTGTCTGGAGTTTGGTCGGAATGATTGGACGACTCCAATCGAGAAAAAAAAACTCAAAAATAACTGGTCAAAGAAGCCTCACGCGCTGGCGCGTGAACCAGATCTCGTCGAAAAGTTTTACCTTTGAATGACACGTGATGGCACGTGAGGTGTTATTTTCCAATGGTTCTGGCTGGAGTTTAGTTGCCTGATCTTTTCGAGCTTTGTAATGGTGGTTTTCTCACAAACCGACAGAACAAAAAATGACAAAATTCAGCCCCCAATAGTCGCCGGAAAAATAATTGACACATGGTGACTTGAAGTTTTTCACCAACGCTCTGATACCATGTGAGAAATATATGAGGAAAATATTATTGAATTGTGTCAGAACAATATTACACAAAGACCCTATTTATAAAATAATTATTTTCCAAGTAGGATACTATAAATTATTCCTATTTTTATTCCTATTCTGAGTAGGATTGTGTACCCCTATTCCTATTCTAACAAATTTTATGTTTGATATGAATAAGATTGGTAGGCCTACTCATCTCCACCATGGATCTTTTCGCACTTGACATTCATCCTTTGAATTTAGTATTTAGGTGCTTGTACTGAGACGAGGTATGGCCGTGAGGTGAGTTTTCCTGTATAATAGGTGATTTGCTTCCGTCTGCCTTAGTCTTGGTGGGTAGAATTACCCGGTACTTGTGCTATATGGTACTCGGTGGAATAGTTGATGTATGTGCAAGTTGGCCTAGAAACCACCATCATAAAAAAATTATAAGCTTGTCTTTTTATTAATTTGATTTTTCTAATTCAAAGTAATTGAATTTCTCTTGACTAATGTATGAACTGTTTGGAGGGGATCTTGGAGCAACGGTAAAGTTGTCCTCGTGTGGCCTATAGATCATTGGTTTGAACTGTGAAATTAGTCATTGATGTTTACATTAAGGTAGACTGTCTATGTTACTCTCCCTTGGGGTATGACCCTTCCCCGGACCCTGTGTGAACTTGGGATGCTTTCATGCACTGGGATGCCCATTTTTGATGTATAAACTGTTTGCGTAACTATGAAATTGGTTTTGATAGGGTCACTTACAATAAAAAGTAATCAAATTTGCACTTCATGGCTCTATCTTCAGGTATGGGGTATCTCCTATTGAGTATGCACTTGGGGAATCTGGTGGGAGTTTGCAGCTGGCTCTTGTAAATGCACAAATAAAGTGGCCAACTGGGCCTAATCCTCCATATCTGGAGGCCTTACACCAGTTTGTAACATGGATGCTTCAGCCTCAAGCGACAGTTCGACCTTTCATAGATGATATCCTAATTCACGTTGACAAATTGATCTCAAAGTTTTCACATTAAAAGGATGGGAGGAAATACATTGGGTTAGTCTACATATGCATCATCCATTTAAACATTTTTGCATGTTATGTATACACCATGTGTTACTGTTCACTCTTCACCTTTTTCCAGTCAAAATGTGATTGATGAAGCAATAGTTCTTTATTGTTTTGTGATAGAAAAAGGAATACACCTGTGCTGAGAGGTTCTTTTGGGGAGTTCTCTGTAGTTGCATAGTCAGATTGCTGTTGATAGTTTATTTAACCAGCCAATTTGAGGTAGATTTTTCCAATGTTGTATGTAACTTGGTTTCGTAGAAAAAACACAAAAAAAGCCTTTCAGGCTGTTGAATTTCAAACTTTTTTGCTGTAATGGTTTTGATGCTATCAATCTAAGTGAAGGTCATCGATATTGAAACACAAAAGTAAAAAACCTTGCGCGCCCAAAGGAGAAGAAAAGGAAGGGTGTGTAAATTTAGTAGGTAAAAAATGGGCTGAATCAATGTTATTAGCTAATAACCTTACTTGATCTAAAGGTGGGGACAAAAGGCTCATTACCAGTCATAAAAAGTATTTTTGGGAGACCCTTGTACTTGTCTCGGTTAAAAATATTTGTTTTGATCGAGTTGAGTTGTCTGGATGGAACCATAAGGTAGAGTGGATGATGATTAAGCAAATTTGAAGCAGAGCCATGGTTCAGTTTGAGTTCTGTCCATTGAGCATTATGGAGAAACCTCTTATTTACAATCACATTCTCAAAATGATTAACAACTAATTAATTCATTTACTTTTCTCTTGAAAATGTCAAATCTGTACTTGTCCTCTTTTATTTGATATATGTCTTAGATTCATTTGATGCTCGATTGATTGATTGAAACAACATTTAGGGATCGTTTGGTGTGAAGGATAACACCAAATAATTTCGGTAGTAAATTATAGTGGAACTTAAGTTGGTGTTTGGTTGACAAGTTCAGGACAACTTATTCTGGGATTAACAAATAATACCGGAATAAGTTATCCCTTCTCTTGGGTAGTATATTAATTCCGGGATAACTTATTTCGGAATAAAATAGATAAATGACAAATATATCCCATTTAATATTTTTTATACCTCACTTTTCACATTCATATATATCTACATTATTTTTAATACCATATATAACAACATTCACTCCTTATTTTTTATGATAATTCTTCATATTTTTTCTATTAAAAAATTACACTGTATAATATAATTTTTATTTATAAATTTATTTGACTAATTCTTATGTTTATTTATATTTTGATTTCTCATAAATCCTTTTTTACTTTAACAAACTTAAAATGAAAATTCTATTTTTAAATAAATAAAAAGAAAGTTTTATTTTTAAATACATACGGATATCATGGAAAAATACACACATAAAAATATTTAAGGTAAAGAGATGAAAGTTTTATTTTAAGAATGAATATTGAATAACTAAAGCTTGGAAAGAAAATATAAAAAACTAAATAAAGTTAAGGGTATTTTTGTAAACAAATAACCTATTCTTAAAATTTATACCATAAATATTATTTTGAATACAACAAATCAACCATTCAATAAGAAATAATCTCAGCATAATTTATTTATCATAACTAATCCAACATAATTTGTATTCAATATATTAGAGAAGCACTCCCAACTTTTTATTCATAGGGCTTCAACACGAGACTTCTAATTTGGGAAATAGCCATGAAAAAATCTTATCCATTCCACAACAATGTGAGAGGGTAATATTCAGATTCTGTAATCTCCATTTAGTTAAATATGGTCGATAAAATTCCTTCTCTTTTTGAAAGTGAAATCTTTTTCAGATCTAATTAGGCACACCGGCTTGAATTTTAAATACAACACCTAATGCATTATGGATAAGTTAACGAAAGTATAAAGGAAAAGAATATAATTACTGTGTTTAATTAATTGGTTTAATATTCTCCCCAAGGATTTTAACAAATTAAATATCACATGATATTTGGAACCAGTTAAAGGAATGATGTAAGGAGAATATTAAAATATCCACTTTTTTTAACGTTTTAAGTAATAAGAAGTGGCTTACTCAATTCATAAAATAAAACTCATCTTTAATCATGGTTTGTTTTCTTTTAATTGTGTATTCCATATCTCATTTAAAAATTAAAACTGTTAAAGTTTCATTACGCATTGTTCAATTATTTTCCTCAGCCCAAACAAGAGAGTTTTTTTATGATGAGCGATGGTAAATTATTCGACTTTGGCATCATATCGAACTATGTGACAACATTAATTAAAAATTTATTTTAAGTCATGTATAGCAAGAAGTTCACAAAAGAAGCGTTGTGGGGAATATTATGATTCTCCCCGAAAGAAATTCGTCCAGTTAAATAGTCTAATATTCTCATGTTAACAATATTAGTATATCATTGAATAAAACGTGTAAAAAGAAAAATTCTTGGCGCACCAAGTTTATTATTACGCCTTGTTGGATGATATGATTCTTTTTTTTTTTTTGTATCACGTATTCACAACTTTCAATTGGGTTCATTGTCTATAAAAGCAAATCATTGAGCCAATTTTCATCATAAATCAAACAGAAACAAAAACAAAAAATGCAACCAGGTGCAAAGTGGGAGGAAGTGAAGTCTATAAAAATCAATTCAGCTGAATTATGGAAATGGAATTCCTCAATTCCATACTTATACTGTGCTGTTGGGTTTATTTGCGCTGCGATTGCTTTCGCCATATTTTATCGATTTCAAAATCGAGAAAATTCTATTTCAGTACCAGACCCAGAGCCCATAGTACTACAGGTTGATGAGGAAAAGAAAATTTATGATGATCAAATGATACGTGCATTAGATGCTGAGCCTAAAATAGTGCTAGTCTTTGTTGGTAATGATAGATTGCCTTTGTATATTGCAAAGCCTACCTATACTCTTTCTTCAAATAATTCCCAACAAGTTTAGTTAATTAAGCACCTATTCATCTTTTCTTATTTCGTTTTCTCCTAATTGTAACATATTTTCTGTTAGTATATATTATGTCGTAATACGTACGTATTTATTCGATTTGATTCTTTTTCATAGTCAAACATATATACATAAGTATTTTTTTCCAGGAGGTATGTAATGACCCGTTAGGTTAAGTTCTCCTCCTTTCACAGAAGACCCTTTTTATAAATTTAAGTTGAAAATTTTGGACCTTTCGCTAACTTCGATTAATTAGTTGAGGGATAATTTTAGAGAATTAATTTAATTGGTTTGCTAAAGTGTTAATTTATTTAATACCTTATACCACTTAGCTTATATAATAGAATGAGTTAGTGAAATTTAGGACTGTTAATTCATAATCATTATTTAAAAGAAAAGACTTGCCCTAGAACGTGCCTTCGTGCAGCATCGACAACGAAAACACAACATTCTGGTAAGTGAATCTCTTTTTTGCTTCAAAAATTGGTCATGCATACACTAAAACTTGATGGCTGCTCAAATCAACTATGTATATTAATATGATTGGATAATGAAATTGAAGTGCAAGCTGTAACATTCCTTTGGTTTGAAGTTTTGAAGGGACAAGATTTTTGTTTTTCCATAATTAACTAAAGTATTGGAAAAAAAAGTTATTGGGAGGTAATGATTAGTTAATTTGTAGGGTAGGTTTGGATTGAAAAAGAAATAAAGAAATAAAAAAAATTCTTTGGAGTTCTTGGTTGCTGCTGCAACGTGGGTGTGATTCTTTGGGATTATTGGGTGACTAAATATTTGGTTACGTTAGTGACTAATTAGGAGTAGCAATTATACGAATATGATTAGGTGATAATTGGAGGAATTGAGACTTAACTATAGGCTAAACATATAGTAATATAGCTGTTGTCAGTTTCAAAAGCTTATTGTGATTACTTATTTGAATAGATTGCATTGATTTGGAAGCCCAACGAAAGGGGAAGGCTCAAGTCTCGGAGTAATTGCTTGATTATTTGAGGCAAGTGAATTTCTAAACCTCAATTTAAGCTTGTAGATGCTTGTATTTCCGTGTTATGTGTATTGGAGAATAATGAGAATTGGACTGAGTTACTGACTGTATGATCGGCCTTAAAAATGGAGATGACGGGTATAAAATGGTGATCTAATGACATGTATTGATGGAATTGATATGTTGTGATTATGGGTGTATTTTTGGACATGTGAAATGACTAGATTGATGTGAGATAGGAAAAATTATCGTTGTTGTCATGTCATATCATGAATCATATGAACATGAATTGATTGCATTAGTTCTGACATATTGTGTTGAGACTGAAAATGATATGAAATAAAGGGGTCAGATCACACGCTCCATGGAAAGTATTATGAAACAAAGGGGTCGGTCACACGCTCCGTAGCAGGATATGTATATTGAGGGGACGGACCACACGCTCCGTGGCAGGTAACATGGACATAAATGTCTCCCATGGATTCCGGACTGTAATTCAGCGGATGTGTACCGATAGGACAGACGTGCATCATTTAATTGCATTGCATCGCATTTTGTTGATATTTGTGAATTCGTGTTTACTACTTATTGCTCTGTATATGTTGAATTTGACTTGATATGATTCACTTGATAAGACTAACGATGAATATTCGTGGACTGTATTGTTATTATTGTATAGAGTGTAGAGTTGAGCTGGTTTTATGCAGATTGTAGTTGAGGAGGTTAGGTTGGGATGACAGGAGTATTTGTATCTATCGAGCTTTGCTTAGTTTTAGTTATCCACTTGCTGAGTACCATGTTATTTGATACTCACCCCTTGCTTCTACACTTGTGTAGGTTATGAGTCCGGACCTGTTTGATCTCCTCGCGTTTTATACCACATCCGAGGCTATCATCTCGAGTGTTGATGTAGTTGTTACATCCATCTAGCGGACACCTCTGATTCTTTTAATATGCTTTAGTCCTATTCTAGAGATAAAGACATTGTGACTGTATTTTCTTTCGTACATCGGTAATGTATTAGTGGCTTGTACACATGACAACCAATCTTGGGGGAATTTGAGTTTGTTTTATGTGCTTTCGATTAAGTTAAATTTTGATTTTTTTTTCTTCCGCATCTATTTTTCATTGGGTATTAAGCTGACTTGTCTCGGTGGGTTGAGATGAGTGCCATCACATACGAATTCGGATCGTGACATTGTTAGATATAATCGAACACATGGCCTATTGCATGTTCTTTTGTTGTGTTAAACTACACATGTAATCAGTAATCATCTTATTTAAAAACTTAAATAATCGCCGGAAAAAAGCACACATTTAATTGGTGTTTCCTTTTATGGTAATGAAGATTGGCATACAAATTGCATGTGACAATAATGATGAAGGGAAAGTTTCACAAGAAAAAGGCAGCGACTTTGTAAGATCTCTAATCACATATTACATGGGAGGAACCATAATTGTATAATCCCCCGTCAGATGGAGAGTGGATCTAACAATAAAATTATGTACTCCTTGTGGGTAAATTCTGACTCACTTTATGTCAAATTAATTCAATTTCGAAGGATAGAGTAATTTTAATAAAGTGAAAATCTAATTAAAGTATGTATCTATTTGTTTGATATAAACACATGATGTATGCAAATAAGTTTTTATCGTAAAATTAAATATGACAAAAGGTAGATATACATAAGCAATTTTATATTTATTCCTACCTTTGCAATGTGAAAGACGAGATTTGTCATATTTAAGTTTGACTTGAACACTTAGAAAACATTATCTTATTGTTTGTCCCCTCACTCCTATCCTTCACAGCACATTTATAATGAGCATAATTCATAAATATGTCTTTTAATTTAGCTTCAGCTGATATTTATGTTCTTTAATTTTGGATGTATACAAGTAGACACTTAAATTTGTACAAAATTGAACAAGTAGACACACGTGTTCTACGTGGCACAATACACGTATGACATCGCGTAGGACACAAAATTGTCATGTAGGATGTCATGTAGGACGAATGTGCCTATTTGTTCAAGTTTTGAATTGTTAAAGTACCTATTTGTGCATTAATAAAGTTAGAGATCATAGTTATCAGCTGAATTTAAATTAAGAGTTATATTTATGTATTATGTCTTTAAAATACAAAATGCAAAAAATTGAAGGACTGGCCTGGTTTAGATTGAAATCTTTCCAGCCTTGGGATATTTGGTCTCATAGCCGAAACGATTTTTTAGGACAATTTTTACTTAAATCACATGCAGCCCAAGAAAAGTTCAATTCAAGACATGGTCACCCACAAGGACAAGAAACAAGAATAATACAAGGATGGGCCTAAGTTGTCTGGCAACTTAATTTACTTATTAATTATAAAGCCATTTTCTAGGATTTACAAGTGAGGAACAACTAAAAAGGTATTTTTAAGGCAAGGTATACCCCATATCCCACTTTTTTCTGAATCTCAAGTCCCTTTTGCTACTTCTCCTTAAATATCAAGAAAAATGACATGTCAAAAAAAAGCCAAAAAACTAGGTCTTTCTCACTTATATAACATGATGATGAATAGCAACAAAAGATTCATAGAATTATATAGGTACTAATAATATTTTTGGATTTGATCTAACCAATTTGCCAGATCATCAACTAAGATTGCCATTTGCCAATACCACAACTGGAAAAAGATTATTACTAGTAACATGTACTTGCTTATAAAAGTAAAAAGGTTTAATAATCATAATTGTGATGCGTTGAACAAGGCGCTGCAAAATAACATATTAAGCTTTAAGCTAGTGTTTGATCATAGATTTTGGATCAAATTTTAAAAAATCTTATCATTAAATATTTGTTTGATCATAAATTTTGAAAATATGTCTTCAAATTTTTTTTCAAGTTGACCAATTTTTGGGACTTCAACTCACAAATTTCAAAAAAAAATAATCCAAATAAATACATGTCCAAACATCAAGTTTCTAAAATACAACTTCAAAAACTCAAACTTTCAAGTTTCAAGTTCAGAAAGCCAAGAGAAAACTAAATAAACTAGAATAATAAAGAGAAAGAAGTTAATTAATCACCACAGAGTAGATAAAAACTTGCTCAAATTCGATATTTACATCAAATCAATAAATGCTTAATACATGTTTGCACGTAGTCTTTTAGCACTCAACCTTGGTTAATTAACATATATTCCCCCTGTCCCATATTAGTTGACCATTTTTCTTCTTACACGCAGATTAACAAATTATAAATAAGAAGATAATTTTATTAACACCCCCTTTAAAAACTTGTTGGTAATTTTACAAAGAAATGTGAACAATTTCAAAAAGAATTAATTTCAAGGACAATATAGGAAAATTTTAATTAATGTTTTTTTGATTTAATAAGGTGGACACCTACTCCCTCAGTCCAATAATAGTTGTCCACTATTAATTTGACATATACCTTAAAAAAAAAAAAACGATATGGTTAATATTACGACATTACCCTTTGAATATATTAAATTTAATGCTTTGAAAAATGTATTAGATATAAATAGTTAAATAATTTATTCATTTTCCAAATTGGACATCTATTATTAGTATAGTGGACAAGTAAAAATAGTCAAAGGAAATAGTATGGGACAATAATTTTTAAAATGATGATCAACTAATATGGGACGGAGGAAGTATTTTCAATGGGCATACACAATGCAAATCAATATTAATTGAGTCAATCAATTCTGAATACTGAATTATTTTACCAAAAGAGAAAAAGAAAGAAGTTAAAATTAATTAGAACTTGTATTTGCCTCCTTGCACAATCCTCACTGCTTGTTGAGAAGACTATTAATAGAAGACAACAACTCCAGTTGGAGAAAAAGCTGCATTTTCATTTACTCGCATGCTTTTTGTTTTACTATTTGACATGACTTTAGAAATCAACCACTTGAAAATAAGGATGTTCATTATGACAAATTTAAGTACGTACAGACTAATATACTTAATACAATATACATTATTCTCAGTAGCATAGCACGTAGGCTGTGCACCTCTGTATTTTGCATTCAAAATTTACAGCTTCTTATTAATGAGTCATGTTCAGTATTCAAAATAATAAAGATTTTATATCTTCCCTTCAGAGCAGCCCCAATTCTGTCCTTTCACATTTACTCAAAGGTAAATTTTGGCCGTGTTTCATGCAATCTGTTTTTTTTGGAATTCATATCCGAAATTTACTCACTCGACTAATTTGAATTCACCACCTACCTACTGTAGCCCACCAAAGTGGAAGCACTCCCAATTAGGAGTTTGTTCATTTCCTATTGGTTTGAATTAGACACATTTGATTTAAAAATAAAAGGATCTCATCCACGTGCCTTTTTTTCTTTATTTCCTTTGTGCATTTTTCTTCGTAACATACTAATCCAACTAATTTGAATTCGTTCAAGTAGCCCACCAAAGAGAAACTGCTCTCAAACAAGAGTTTACTCCATCCTAGTGACTCGAAACTAAAATATCTAATTAAAGATAAAGAGGACCTTATTGGTTCATTCATTCCAAAGAGTTTTTTCATAAAAACATGTTTGTCTATCAATATCTTTGACAGCTTCTACCTGTCCCTGTGGATGATGTAAAAGTCAGGTGAAATGATGGCTTTATGTACATGTGTCCAGGTGGTAAAGGGAGAACAAAAATTTAATACAAGGGTTTGCGGTTGCTTTCAAAAGTGTTTCTTTTGCCTTATTTATTTGTTTTCAACTTCACCAACTCTAGTACTCTTCTGTCTTTTACCTCATATAATTGTTATTACCCTGTTTTTTGCACTTACTCTGTTTCTATGGATTCTAATTCCCAATTCTTTGGAGAAGCTGAAGAATGTAACAGCAGTGAATCTGGATGGACAATGTACATTGGTTCTCCTTCAACTTGTGATGGTGAGGTGGAAAATAATGGGGATTTTGATGAATTAGAAGACAATAATTATAACAGAGAAGGTCGCGTTAATGAAGACGATGAGGATGAGGATGGTGATACTGATGATTCAATGGCTTCTGATGCATCTTCAGGCCCAATTAGTCATTTTTCAAGAAATGGGAAGAGTGGTGGTGTAGCTATGGTTAATTTCAAGAATTCAAAGGAAAAGGGTAAGGAAAAAGATTGCAGCTTTAGTAACAATAAAGCAAAGAGTTTAATGAAGAATGGTTACAAGAATGATGATCAAGATAAGGTGAAAGAGTCTATATTTGCTGCAAAAGGTACTAAAGGTGCCTCCAATGGTAGTAATAATAAGGTTAGGAAAAGTATTTGGAGGGGCAAAGGGAAGTAGAGATAGTAGTAGTATAGCTTACCTAGCGTTTGATCATAAATTTTGAAGATTTATCTTCAAACATTTATTTTGGTCATGAAATTTGATCAGTTCAAATATTTTCAAATTCTCAAAAATTGGCTTAAACAACTGAGAAATTTCAATTTCACTCACAAAACTTCGTCTTAAATGTACGTACAAACACAAGTTCTGAGTTTCAAAAATCACAATTTTAAAAATTTCAACTTTCAAATTTATGGTCAAACGGGTGGTTAACTCTTAGATAGTGCTAGTACTCTTATGTATCTTTCTTCTTTGTTTGTTAGTGCATGGAGAACTTATCAGGATGTTTTGAAGTAGAATTAATTAAATCCATTCTTTTTGTTTTTGTACTTGTATCGTTCATGATACATAAAATATCATATTTAGTCGTCCATTAAGATGTGCATTAAAACATTATTATCCCACACAATGTGCCATATTCTGGTGTTAGTTGGAGGAGTTGGCTTTTGAGAAAAGTTAAGTAATTACTTTAGTAATAAATTTGAGTCCTTTTTTTTCTTTCAAATTTAAAATTAACAAGTAATTGAAATCACAGATTTGAAATTGAAATTCTACCTTTTAGATTTGAAATCAAAATTTTAAATTGAAGTTGAAGCTTTGTATTTTGTAAAATGTCATAGATAAATCCAAATTTCAAATCAAAACTTCAAATTGCAAGTACAAACACCTTCTAAGAAATTCAAAATGATGTATATATAGTGTCCCCCGATCTAACTTGGTGCAGAAAAGTTTACACTATCAGTTGATTAACATGTTGTAGACGAGAACTTGTGTTATTTAGATTATAA
Organism: Solanum dulcamara; assembly: GCF_947179165.1. Lineage (NCBI taxonomy): Eukaryota > Viridiplantae > Streptophyta > Magnoliopsida > Solanales > Solanaceae > Solanum > Solanum dulcamara. Next base: position 70,786,445 of record NC_077244.1, read on the forward strand.
TAGATGTGTAAATAACTAAATATCATGAGATAAAAGTACTCTTGCGTTGTTCCAATAATAATTAAATCTATTCTTTTTGTTTTTGTACATGTGTCGTTCAAGATACATAAAATACCATGAATATCATATTACATACATAAAATATCATGAATATCATATTTAGTTGTCCATTAAGATGTGCATTAAAACATTATTATCCAACAATGTGACATACTCTGGTGTTAGTTGGAGGAGTTGGTTTATGAGTAAAGTTTACTTAAGTAATTACTTTTGTAATAAATTTGAGTCCTTTTTTTCCTTTCAAATTTAAAATTAACGAGTAATTGAAATCACAGATTTTAAATTGAAATTCTACCTTTTAGATTTGAAATCAAAATTTCAAATTGAAGTTGAAGCTTTGTATTTTGTAAAATGTCATAAATAAATCCAAATTTGATCAAAACAAAACTTCAAATTTGATATTCAAATTACAAGTACAAACACCTTCCAAGAACTCAAAATGATATATATATAGTGTCCCCCGATCTAACTTGGTGTATAAAAGTTTACACTATCAGTGGATTAACATGTTATAGACGGTAACTTGTGTTATTTAGGTTATAATTAGATGTGTAAATATCATGAGATAAAAGCCCTCTTGCGTTGTTCAAATTTATTTACCAACACTTGGAAGGAAAAGTGATGGCATATTCAACAAAATCTTCTGGTTAGTTGAACCTTTGCTCAAGTATATTCCTTAATATCGAAGCAAGATATTGTCCCAATTTTTAATTACCAACATGTTTAACATCAGTAGTTGAAAATTCTCAGAAGTCCAACAGACAAGATCTTTGAAAGGTCTTCTTGCTAAAGTGTAAAGGATTGCGTTAAAATCTAGTCAACGTCGCATGCAAAATAAAGAAAATTAAAGGAGGTCAAAGTAAATGTATATATCACACCGTGGCGTTCATTATGAATTTAGTGATTATTATAATATTAACTTAAATTTAATATAAAAATCTATAAATTTTAAATTTTTAATTCACACCTGAATACCTTGATAAATCAAATTAATAGAGAGTGCTTGCTACGTCATGAACATCATGCGCAAATTGCTTGTGAAATATTGAATGTAAAAAGTAAATTCTAAGGCTTTCTCTCAATTCGAGTTACAGCAAAATGCATGCTCCCAACCTGTCAACAGACTGGAAAAAAGGATAAGCAACATTGTATTAACTTCCTCATCTGTAAGCAGAGATAGATAGATAGATACTGCCTATAACCTTTCGCATATACTTTTTCTCCACTTGCCCCCTTTTTCTCACTCTTTTGGTGGTTTGTCAATTTGAATCTATTTTCTCCGTTCATTTTTATTTGTTCACTTTGAATTTTGTATACTTCTTAAAAAATAATAACTTATATGTGTATTTGATCATACAACTCAGATTGATTGTGAGAAATAAGTAATTAATATTGAGGGTAAAACAAAATTATTTTATTTTTTGATATGTTAAAAATGACAAATAAAAATAAAAATTTATTATTAAAATACTGAACAAATAAAAACGAACGAAGAAAGTACCATAAATGTATATGCCAAAAATTATTCTGGAAAATAGTACAGTATTTAGAGCTGTCAAAATGGGCTTGACGTGCTGACCTAATTGCACTACTTTATTTACCATATTTTTCATTCCTCCCATCCATTTCAAAAAAATTCAAAAATTCCTTCTTTCCATCCAAATACATTAATTCAGTAATCCAAATACATTAATTCTGATTCATAAATTATCTCTATGTTCAATGTATCATGCATTAAATGTTACCTGCTGATACATAAATCCCTAATTAATGTATCCGAATTACTGAATTAATATATTTGGATTCAGATGTTTTTAAGAAATTTCTGTAAATTGAAAAAGGGTAGGAGGAAATAATAATTAGCCCTTTACACTATGTGATTTATGTAAGTTTATATTAAGTAGGGTTGGGCTAAATATTTTCAGCCCATTTAGGAACGAGGCTTTTAGCCCAGCCATATTTGGCCCGCCAACTTCATAGATTTAACCCGCGAGCCTCAGAAGCTAGTCCAGGGGTCATGATTTTTAAAAATAGGAAAAAGGCATAAATCCCCCCCCCCCCCGAAGTTGTATCGAAAAGTCAGTTACACATTTAAACTATCATGACGACCTATTATACACCTAAAAGTGGAACTATTACCCCCTTAGAACTGATGTGGCAAAACAAAAAAAGCGCGTCGGATTCTGTAGAGTAAAAAAAAAAATTAAAAAAAAAAATCACCCCACGCCCACATCCTTTCTTTTTCACACCCACCTACCTCTTCTTATTCACACCCACCTCCATTTACTCAATTTTGAATCTTGATTTTTTTTCTTTCAAACCTATTAAAGTAAAAAAATTTAAAAAACAAATTCACCCACCCCCACATCCTTTCTTCTTTACACTCACCTACCCTCTTCTTCTTTACACCCACCTCTATATACTCCCCATTTTGAATCTTGATTTTTTTCTTTCAAAATCCATTAAGAAGAAGAAGAATTCTTCTCCCCATTTTGGTGGAGAAGACGATTGGGGTTTGAGGAAGGGGAGGGGGTTCGGATGGGTGGTTAATAATTAATTAGGAGTTAATTAGTATAAAATATAGTTAATAAAAGAAAAGTTAATTAATAAAGAAAAGAAAAGAGAAAAAAATATAAAAATCGGATGGGTAGTTAATAATTAATTAGGAGTTAATTAGTATAAAATATAGTTAATAAAAGAAAAGTTAATTAATAAAGAAAAGAAAAGAGAAAAAAATATAAAAATCGGATGGGTAGTTAATAATTAATTAGGAGTTAATTAGTATAAAATATAGTTAATAAAAGAAAAGTTAATTAATAAAGAAAAGAAAAGAGAAAAAAATATAAAAATCGGATGGGTAGTTAATAATTAATTAGGAGTTAATTAGTATAAAATATAGTTAATAAAAGAAAAGTTAATTAATAAAGAAAAGAAAAGAGAAAAAAATATAAAAATCGGATGGGTAGTTAATAATTAATTAGGAGTTAATTAGTATAAAATATTGTTAATAAAAGAAAAGTTAATTAATAAAGAAAAGAAAAGAGAAAAAAATATAAAAATCGGATGGGTAGTTAATAATTAATTAGGAGTTAATTAGTATAAAATATTGTTAATAAAAAAAAAGTTAATTAATAAAGAAAAGAAATATAAAAAATCGGATGGGTGGTTAATAATTGATTGGGAGTTAATTAGTATATAGTATAGTTAATAAAAGAAAAGATAATTAATAAAAGAAAAAAGAAAAAAATATTAAAAAATCGGATGGATAGTTAATAATTAATTAGGAGTTAATTAGTATAAAATATAGTTAATAAAAGAAAAGTAAATTAATAAAGCAAAGCAAAGAAAAGAAAAAATATTTAAAAATTATAATTTGTGACGTGGCGATGATGTGGCAGCGAGTTTCACTTTTAGATAGTTTAGGTGTGTAATAGGTCGTCATGATAGTTTAAGTGTAATTGACTTTTCGGTACAACTTCAGGGGAGAATTTATGCCTTTTTTCTTAAAAATATTTGTTATATATATATATATATATATATATATATATATATATATATAGTATTGTTTTATTTTGTCAAATCTTTAGCAACTAGACAATTGAAGTTATTATAACTATGAATCTTTGTCCTCTTTTACTTTTATGTTTATGCCTAATTTTTCATTTCTTCTTTCTTATGTAGTTTATGAAAAAGATGATCATATAACGTATGTTGTTCTGATGAATCTTATGAATGTTGATTGTTGTATCTTGCATATTATGTTGTTTTTAAGTATTCCACTAAAGTGTCTGCAACTCATGCATATGTGAATTTTTGATGTATTGATGTTGTATTCATCATTTTTCGATAGTATTTCTAAGAAGCCAATGTTATCCATCTTTTGATTGAAGTGTCAATCCGTCTCAACCCGTAGTCTGCTTAGGGTTGGGTTGGGCTGCTATTTTATAGGCTCTTTAGATAAAAGGATCAGTCTGTCCTAACCCATTTATCTCGCTAACCTTTAAAATTGAGTTTGATTGGGCCAGCCCATTCTGACAGCTCTAACAATATTAATATCAAGTTAATTTTGAACGTAATTTTGTAGAATTCAAAACCCCTTCTCCAAACATGATGTCTAAAGTGCTTTCCACAAAATACATTAACCATTTACTTTTAATTTCTAACACTTTTATTCAAATATATAACATTTTATAAAAGTGTTTTTGGTCACTTGATATCGCTCAAAACTTACTTAAATTCAAGTAACCTAGCTTTATGGCTAATTTATACTCCAAAAACTTATAATTCAAATACATGAAGAGATTGTCTAAACTATATAAGAAATTCAATATTCTATTCATCATTCACATCATCATATATGAATATTTAGTATAAAGTATTGAAGTTTTCTAAGCTTCTTACTGAGCTTCTTACATCTAAGCTCAGTATGGAGAAGAAGATGAAGATTGAGAGAGTAGAGAGAGTAGAGAGAGAGGAAGATATTTTTTCATTATTGGGGCTTCTGTAAAAATGCCCTAATTCCCTTACATTGATTACATATACATGTATATATATACACAGTTACTTAGACTAACAAACTAACTAATTGGTAGTTAGTTTGTTTAACTAAGAGAGATGGAATTGACCATAATACCCCTACTTCTAACTAATTTCCTAACTAGTCTTTACATCTCAACACTCCCCTTCAAGCTAGGAGGTGCAAAGATGTTCAAAGCTCCTAGCTTGGACAAAAGATGCTCATGCTGAACCCTTGACAGCCCTTTAGTTAACAAATCTGCAGGTTGTTCTTGAGTTGGTAAGTAACTTACCTTTATCAGGCCTTGCTGCAGTTTTTCTCTGATAAAATGGCAATCTATCTCTATGTGCTTTGTTCTTTCGTGATATACTGGATTTGCTGCAATCTGAATTGCAGCTTTGCTATCACTATACATTTGAACAGGCAGCTCAACATCTGCATCCACTTCTTTCAACATGCCCAGCAGCCATACAAGTTCTGATACAGTCGAGGCCATACTTCTATATTCAGCTTCAGCTGAGCTCCTTGATACTGTGGTTTGTTTCTTTGCCTTACATGAGACCAGAGACTTTCCCATCTTGATCATGAACCCTGTGACTGACTTCCTGGTTAGTGGGCAAGCAGCCCAATCTGCATCACAAAATGCAGTGACCTGCCTATCTGACTGGCTGGACAATAATATACCTTGTCCAGGTTGTTTCTTCAAGTATTTGACAATCCTTAGTGCAGCCTCCATATGGGACCTTTTTGGTTGATTTAGAAACTGACTCAGTGTCTGAGTACTGAAGGAGATGTCTGGCCTTGTCATATTGAGGTACAGTAGCTTACCTATAAGTTTCTGATATGCAGCTTGATCTACCAAAGGATCTTCTGATTCTTCCAGCCTCTTGTTCACATGATCATCATACTGCCTTGATGTGAGCTTGATGTTGGTGTCTATGGGAGTTCCTGCTGGTTTGGCTGCAGATAGTCCTACCTCAGATATAAGTTCAAGGGTATACTTCCTTTGATGCATGAGTACACCTTCTGTGGTTCTTGCAAACTCAATTCCTAGGAAGTATTTGAGCTCCCCCAAGTCTTTCATTTTGAAGGCTCTTTGTAGAGCCTGCTTTGTGTCTTCTATCAGTTTAAGGCTGCTACCAGTTATTAACATGTCATCTACATATACAAGGACAATTACAATACCTTCTGCTGACTTGTTAATGAACAAGGAGTAATCATATTGACTTTGTTTGAACTCAAGAGAGGTTAGAGCTTCAGTGAGTTTGTGATTCCACTGCCTTGGAGCCTGCTTGAGCCCATAGAGGGACTTTGTTAGTCTACACACCTTCTCCCCTTGATTGACAAATCCCTGAGGAAGCTGCATATATATTTCATCCTCAAGGTCCCCATGGAGGAAGGCATTGAAGACATCCATTTGATGGATGTGCCAATTCTTAGAGACAGCAATGGAGAGAATGGCTCTGACAGTGACCATTTTCACAACAGGAGAGAAGGTCTCCTTGTAATCAATTCCTTCATGTTGGCTGTAACCTTTTGCAACTAACCTTGCTTTGAACCTCTCTATTTCTCCTGTGGATTTGTACTTGACCTTGTATATCCATCTACAGCCAATAGGTCTTTTTCCTGCAGGTAATGAAGTGATCTCCCAGGTGTTGTTGCTTTCTAAGGCCTGGATCTCAGTCTGCATAGCTTCAACCCATCTGGGATCTTTGATTGCTTCAGCATAGCTTGTGGGTTCTATCACAGAGGATGTAGCTGCAATAAAACACTGATGAGATGGTGAAAGATATGAATAGGCTACATAGTTGGACAGGGGATATTGGACATTCTGTTTGGCAGTCAGAGAAACAAAATCCTTCAGCCAAATGGGAGGCTGTTTGGACCTGACAGATCTTCTAGTGATAGTTGGTTCAGATACCTCAGAGCCACCTGCATCAGTGGGTGGTTGTGTAGGCACCCAGTGTTGCTCATCACCTCTTGGATGCACACATGTATCCTCTGCTGATAGAACAGGTGGAGCAGTACCTGAAACTATGAATGGAGGCATTTGATGGAGCTGTGGAGCTATATTACCTAGACTTTGTAGGTTGTCTACAAACAACTGTGGAGATGTAGAATTATCATTCTTGGAGAATGGAAATATGTCTTCTCTAAATTGAACATCCCTGCTGACAAAAAATGAGCTATTGTGCAAATCAAACAAGATATAGCCTTTTTGTACTTCAGAATATCCCATGTGAACTGCTGATTTTGATCTGGGCATAAGCTTGTCATGTTCAGTGAGGTTCTTGGCTAGAGCTAGACAACCAAGTGTTCTCAAATGAGATAAATCTGGTTTTCTACCATACAACCTTTCATAGGGAGTGTGAAACTCAAGCACAGTACTGGGAGTTCTGTTTATTAGATAAGCAGCAGCCAGCACACAGCGACCCCAAAATTTGATAGGTATTTTAGCTTGAAATCTGAGGGCTCTGGTTACTTCTAGTAGGTGTCTATGTTTCCTCTCAGCCACACCATTTTGTTGAGGAGTGTATGGACATGACCTTTGATGTATAATGCCCAGTGATTTAAACATACTATCACATACTGAGTTAACAAACTCAGTACCATTATCAGATCTTAGAACTTTAACCACCTTCCCAAACTGATTCTTAGTATACTTTAGAAAGAGGTTAAGAGACACACACACATCTGACTTGTGCTTAAGTAAGAATAGCCAAGTCATTCTTGAAAAATCATCAACAATTGTAAGGAAATACTTGTTACCATCAAAGGTAGGTGTATTATAAGGACCCCAAAGATCAACATGAATCAAATCAAAATAGCTACTGCTTTTGATGATGCTAGAAGAAAATACAGGTCTAGTTTGCTTGGCAAATGGACACACTAGGCACTCAGACACCTTACACATACTAACTTTATTCATATTGAATATCTTGGCAAGTACAGCTGAAGATACATGTCCTAGCCTTTTATGCCATAGCTCCATATTGGATTCCTTGTTTGTTGACTGACCAGCATCTACAGAGTTGGCAGAAACTTGAGTCTTACTTGCAATATCTTGATTTAATTGGATCCATAGCAGATATAAGCCACCCTCTTCTCTACCAACTTCCTTCACCTTCCCAGTGTAGAGCTCTTGGAAAACACAGAAATCAGGGAAGAAGGAGACTGAACATCCTAACTCCTTGGTTATTTTGCTAACAGACATTAAGTTGTACTTGAATTCCGGAACATGGAACACATTAGTGATCAGACTTCTAGATGGTAGACTACAAGATCCAATGTGAGTTACTTGAGTTGTATCACCATTTGGTAAACACACATCCTTCGAAGAGGCAAGTTTAAGTACAAACTCTTTTAGCAGCATCTCCATCTTAGACACCATATGGTTTGTTGCACCTGTATCCACAATCCACACATCACTATTTTCAGTTACAAACAAGGCCTTACCTGCATTGTTTGCCTTATTGCAATCAGGTACATTGGCTCTTGATCCTGACTGTTGATTCATCATCATAAGAATCTGCTCATACTGATCTTTTGTGAATGTACACCCCTGCAGTAGTTGCTTGACCTCTTTTTCAGCTGTCTTGTTAGATGTAGATGCTGATAGTTTGTTTTCATTGTGCTGTCCTGTGCTGTTTCTATCCCATATTGCTTCACTATTCACATTTGTGTTCAAACCATAAGAGAAACTAGCCTGACCTGACTGCTGAAGTTGATTAGTGTCTGCATGAACCATGTTTGCACTCTAAACCTTCCTTTTGGACTTGAAATCTGGGGGGTATCCCACCACCTTATAGCAGGACTCTTTTGTGTGGCCTCTACACTTACAGAACTCACAGATTAAGGATGTATTTTTCTTAAACCTGTTATTAACACCTGAACCATTTCCAACTCTAGAGTACATGGCTATTGAATCAGAATTTGATGAATAAAGCCCCAAATTGTTGATGCCTGTCACCACAGCCTTCTGACTTTCATCTCCTACTATCATAGCATATGCTTGATTGATAATAGGTAAAGGATCTATCATGAGAATCTGACTCCTAGCTTGATGATATGTGTCGTTCAACCCCATTAGAAACTGATACAGCTTTTGTCTATTCATGTGAACTAGAAATCCTTTAGATTTCTCACAATTACAACATGGTGAAGGCACTAACACTTCAAACTCATCCCACAGTGCCTTCAGCCTCGTATAATATGTTGAAACAGACGTTGTTCCTTGTTGTAAAGTAGCTATTTCTTTGTGTAGACTGTAGGTTCTAGATCCATCAACCCTGTCAAACCTCTCTTGCAGGTCAGACCACACACTTGAAGCATTTGACGCAAATGCAATTCCACTAAGTAGGCTCTTTGTTACTGAGTTCATAAGCCATGATAACACAATCGCATTTACCCTTTCCCATTGGCCCCATAACTCTTCACTATACATTTCTTTTCTGCATGTACCATCCACAAGACCTAACTTGTTTCTTCCTAGCAAGGCTAGTTTTATTGATCGATTCCACAAGGTATAGTTTTCAATGCCTTGCAACTGGAACGATATGATACTGATACCACTTACATCCGTGGGACTAAGGAATAATGGATGATTATAGTCAATACTTTGTCCATTATTACCTGCCGAGTTTGATGAACCTGATGCAGCCACTCGTTGAGCTGAATCTGTGGCTTCGCCTGTCATCTTTTTGTCCTTTTAGCTCTTTGTTGCGGAAATTCGTTTGAGCTTCGATGAAGCTTCGATGAAGCTCAGATCTGTAAAAAAAAAAACTGAGCTAGAACCTTGATTTTTCGATTGAATCCTTGACTCTGGTTTTTTCGAGTCTTTGACTCAACTGTCTGAGCTTCTTACTGCGATCGAGCTCTAATACCATGAAGTTTTCTGAGCTTCTTACTGAGCTTCTTACATCTAAGCTCAGTATGGAGAAGAAGATGAAGATTGAGAGAAGTTAGAGTAGAGAGAGTAGAGAGAGTAGAGAGAGTAGAGAGAGAGGAAGATATTTTTTCATTATTGGGGCTTCTGTAAAAATGCCCTAATTCCCTTACATTGATTACATATACATGTATATATATACACAGTTACTTAGACTAACAAACTAACTAATTGGTAGTTAGTTTGTTTAACTAAGAGAGATGGAATTGACCATAATACCCCTACTTCTAACTAATTTCCTAACTAGTCTTTACATCTCAACAAGTATACAATACATATACTCTTTTTAATTACATATTTTGTAAATTAGATGGCCAAATTAATTACTTACTATATATATATATTATATGTATATATTATACATATTGGCAATTAGACCTATAAATATTGGTAATTACTATCTTTTTTTTATTATTATTTATCCTCTTTTGAACGTTCTTCACATGTAAGATAACAAAGTGACATGCATGATTAATTGTTCATTCTTAATTGGCTACATTTTTAATTAAACGTATAATATATGTAATGTCTCGGACAACGGTTAATCGGGTTTATAATTTATAATAATACTAGTTTAGGAAATAACATTACAATAAGATAATTAAGATGGCAAATAGGTACCTATTATTGCATACTCAGGTAAAGATCGTTTAATTACATAATTTGTCCTTAATTTTGTTCTTAGACATTGAATTTATATCTAAGAGATATAAGTTCTTTAAGAATTGAGAAGCATAACTTATAGAATATTATGATACAAAAAATATTAGAAAAATTATACAAAATACATCAAATTATGAAACTATTTATCTAAATTGGACCCTATCCAAACTATTTACCCTTAATAGACTCATGATCCAAAATATTTACCCTCTTAGCCCACTTTTTCTCTTTTAATTTCGCTTATGACATCAAACTGGCGTCAACATCATTGCTATGAAATAATTCTCTGTGATACTCCATCGGTATATTGATATCATATAAGATTGAACTTAATTCTCCGTGATACTCCGTTGGTATATTGATACCCTATCAGTATCATATAGGATTGAACTCTTTTTTTAAGAAATAAAAATTAAACAATTAAGCGGAAATTATTTAAATCACAATTTTATTTATTAAACTCTAAATTAGTAAATATATTATTTGTGATACTCTGTCCGTATATTGATACCATATCGATATCATATGGGACTGAACTTAATCTTTTGTGGTACTCCGTCGGTATATTGATACCCTATGGTATCATGTAGGATGAACATGACGTCAGCGCATGAATTTAAAAATAAATTTATGTGATTTTAAAATTAAAAAAAAGTATGAAAGTAATGAGACATTTAAGAATAAACACTTTTCTTTTTTAGGATATACATATTATTTTCCCAATTTTTTTTTGTATGCCTCATAAAAATATTATTTTCCTTGAAGGGGCAAAAATTTAAAGACCAACACACAATATAATGAGAAGTGCAAATGACCTCGTAAAAATCCCATAGGAATACCATTTCCGGCCCAGACGTTGTTGTGCTCTGGAAATCACTTAATAACATTAATTAAGAAGGGGTTTTTATGATTCGATTTGAGTACGTTTTTATTAAAAGAATGATCTAACTAATTTGTTTAGTTTTTTCAAATATTTGAAATCAAATTAATATTTATTGTTTCGGTTTTCGAGAGTTTATTTGATTTTTATATAATTATATGATAATATACTTATAAGGACCTGTTGAATTGATTATATTCTAGCATAATATCACCAAATCAATTATCATTTGAGAAAATAAGAAAATACACACGCAATCAAATTATATATGTAGCTTCCCATCAAAATAATTGTATGCATTATCTAAAAATTTAACCATTTTAAAGGAATATAAAAGTTTCTTACAATGAATTTATTTTTGTGCAAAAAATTATAGATTTAGTTGCGATATATCAAAATATTGTGATAAGTTATTTTGAATATGAAATAAATTCTTGAAATTTGTATGTGTGTACAATTATATTTTTTTAGCTAGATGTTTATATAGGCAGTTATTTCTATTTTTTTTTACTTAACACAAAATCAAATCAAATTTCATCGAATTTTAAAAATAAAAACTAAAATCAAACCATTTTCTATATATTTCTTTGATTTTTCAGTTTTTCGTGAACACCCCCCTCCCCCCCTCCCCACAATTAAGATGTTAGTTGATTGTATTATCCTAATCTACTCATAAAAAATATAAAGAAATATTGAAGGACTTTTTTTGAAAAATTATTCAAATTATTTATTAGTTATTATGGATCGAAATGAGTATATTCTTACTTTGGAACACATATAAAAGTAAAAAAAGTTTTTTTTATCGTAATTATACATGAATACAAAATGCTTGATGCGTAGAATTATATTAATGTATTTCTACTGAAATAGTACTAATAACAAAGAAATAGAAATTACCATACATCTGATTTTTGTTGGACCAGGATTCTTTTTAAATTTTATTTTTAGCTTTCTCCTATTTGTGACAAAATTTATTATTTTGGTTAACATTATATTGTATTTTATTATTAATTTAAATATAATGTTTGTACTAATTGTTATTTAAATTTTATTGTATCATATCTCTTATATTCATCGTTAACTTAACGATGAAATATCCCATTTTATGTAACGATTTGGTGTGATCACGTTATTATTTTAATATTTTCTACTCATTTTAATTTTATTTTTTATTTAATAATCATATTTTATTATTTACTGTATTTTTTCATAGTAATTTTACTTTGTATCCTATTTTGTTTTATATATTTATCATTCAAATTATTAATGTGTACATTGATATAATATATTAAAACAATTAAGCACAATATAATAAACACAATATATCAAACACTAATTAATAATAATCCAAACAAAGTGTTTACCCCTGATTTATTGGTTATTTCACTTCTGCGCCGCGCCCTCACAATTTTCAGTCCCCTGCTTTCGCCTTCAGCTCCCCAACTCGCCGGCGAATACATCGGAATCACACCTTTTCTACAGTACTCTTTTGTCTCCATTATACATTCGGCGCGTTGTTCAGTAAGCTTTAGTCTATGTTTAGTATTGGGTGCAAATTGATGCAGCTCGAGATTTCCAAAACTGGCATTTCAATGGTTTCTTCGTCTTCCGGCTCTGTTTCTACCTCCCACATGTCCTCCGGTAATCACCCTCGTCTGCCTCTAGAAGATCAGGTTCCTCTGCTTACCCCTGTGTGTAATTTACTCTTTCCGCATTTGTTTCCTAAAAATGTCTAACTTAACCTACATAGGAGAGTTTTGGGAGAAGTGATTAGAGAGTACATGACACATGTTGAGCTTAGTGAGGATTGGACCTGAGCTATGAGAGTTTGAAGGTCGCGGATGGCTAGAATGTTAATTGGTAATCAAGCATTCCCTCGCTTGATAGGCTTATTGGTAATAGTTGGACCTTTCTTTCTTACTGGTAGTATTAGCACTATTCTAGTAGTTTCTTGCTCTCCCATTTCGGCTATCACCTCTGGTTTTTGTGCGTCAATTATTGCATTATTTTGTTGTTGTTACTATTCTTTCTCCTACTTGTTGTGTAATGCTCTCCATTTTGCATTATTTCGTTGTTGTTATTGCTCCCATATCTGTATCCCCTTTTCAAATTGTTTGGCTTGCTTTATTTAAGTTGAGGGTCAATTGCAAACAACCTCTCTTTCCTACGAGGCAGGGTAAGGTCCGTGCCCTCTTTAGACCCCACTTGTGGGATTACAGTAGGTATGTTGTTGTCTAACTTAACCTACATATTGTATTACGAAAATACGTAAAAGAAATGGTCAAAAATTTAGTTTGAAAGAGAGTACATATTAATATATCAAACTAGTTTCTTGTTCTCAATGGTGTTATTGGTAGTTGTGGTGTTAAAGTAGCTGCCCAGATGAGTAAATGATTGGGAATTGTGAGTTTAATATCGTAAATCCGTATCATATTGAGAATGATTATCAGAAAGTTGTTAAAGTAGTATTATAAAATGAAATACTACCAGAAGTTTTGAGCCATTTAAAACTAGAAAGTGTGTCATTTAAATTGGGATGGAGGGTGTACAGGTTAAGCCGTTTGTCTTCTTGTTTCTCTATTTTAGCTTTACTTGTTTCTACTATAGGAGGTCTCAAGTGTCACTGTTCTTGAAGATTATAAGGAAAGTGTGGTCAGGGAGTGGTCAGGGATTCTCTTGAGTGAGTCACTTCTTTGTTGTAATCATCTAGCATAACGTTTTTGTGTTACTTCTTTGTTGTGGTTTTTTATCTGCATGGATTGCCGTAAAGAGTTTACTTTTACGAGATTGTCTTGCTACTACTTCATTCGGGGTTGTGAAATTAAAGTACAGTTAAAAACAAAGTCTGCTTGAAAAACAGAGTAGTTATTGAATAGGGTTACTTTTACTTATCAGAAAAAATCCTTCTTTCTTATGAAGTCAAATCTTTCAGTACTTGAACATCAGTCAAGTAGTTTAGATCATAAGCTATCTGCTCAGACAAAATCTAAACTTTGATAAGCTTAATCAGGAACTAAGAAAGTCTCCAGGAGAGTGAGTATGCATGGCCTCTTAGGTATTCTTTGTTAATATTTTGGAGCCCATTCAAAAGAATTTTTGGCTTAGGAAGAAAGTGATAATGCTCTTGAAGTCAGTTTTGATGATTTGACAAACTCAGGGAACAGGTAGAGGACCTGATCCCTTTGAGGACTTCTTGTTGGTAACGACAGCAGACAAATAGTACATAACAGATCCTGCCAAGTCTGCAGGTCTGTATGTACGCGGCCGAGTCTCAGTGCAGAAGGCCAGTTGTCTAACCAATACAAATCGTCCAGCACATGGTATATCGGTGATATATACACTTTTTACAACATTTTCCCACTTGCCTTTTTGAATCTGAAAAGGAATATTCGTATACGCTCATGCTCTCAAGTATTGGAAATTTGCTCTTGAAGAAGATCAAGTATCTGATAGAGTTAACAGTGTTTTTATTCTTGTTTTTAGAGTTGTAATTTTTTGTTCTTAATCTTGTAAGGTCTACTTCCTAATCTGTAAAGGAAGTTAGATCAACTCTCATTTGTTATCTCTTTTGAAGTAACTAGAGCTAGTTATGGAGATCATCTGAACTCTAAATCATCTAGGAGTTTAGTGATTTAGGAAGCAACAGAGTTATTATTTCAAGTCTGTAACAGAGTTGTTACAAGGAGTGGAGAGGGATTGTGAGTACAATTTCTAGGTTACAATAGCTTGTACTCTGAATCTTGGCTCAGTTGTTCTAGTGAAGATTTGAGCTGAAATTCTGTGGGACAGGTCATGGTTTTTCTCCCTTGAGTAAGGAGTTTCCACGTAAAAATCTTATGTCTATTTTATCTTTCTGGTCTTTAAGTTTCTGCACTGATTTCTGATAAGGGACCCGGTCTCTACTGTTCTGGTGGAAGCATACATTCTAACAGAAAGCTTTACAATATTGTTGGCATCATGTGCCACACTCGGACATAAACAAGTACTGTAATAGTTAGTAATTCTGTAGCAATCGGAAGTAAAATCTTTTGGATCACTCTATATAGCAGCCTGTTAGGTGATATCCAAATCATATCTGGAAATTTAAGTTATGGGTTACAGTTACTCCAAAATCTAAATGATGATGTAAACTTACTAAGGGAAGCATTTGGATTTGGGATTTAATTGCTTGGTGAACCCTCAAAAGAGATTCCCTCGAGACACCGGACTAGGAGAGGAGAGCTGTATGTGGGTGGAATTTGGGAGAGTGCCTCTCGCCTCTCGTAGCAAAGTTGGGAAGCACAAACATATTTCCTCTGTTTTACAGTAGAAATAATACATAAAGTGTAGAACCATTTCATATGTCTAACCTATTTACTCCTTTATTCTTCTTTGTAACATTTTTATGGAGCTCTGCAACTATCATTATTATACACTATGCCTCATAGAAAGGATATAATTATGAGTTGGTTTAGAGGCTTTAGGTTCTAAACCACTTGGAAAATTTTGGTTTAAGCTTGTAAGCTAGAATAAACCCAACAATTTCTTGGCTAGTGGATGGTGGCCTCAAGTTTTCATTATGACTGTTAGAATTTTTTTTCAGCCAGAAATGTAATCCATCGCTCGCTGATTGATAAAATACTATTATCAGGTCTAACAAGGATATATAGGTTTTGACAAGGGAATAATGTGATACTGCTCCAATTTTGGAATAGTTACAAAATTTTAAGTACTCTATAAACCTTGGTTCTTCTACTAACAATGAACTTAAACCTATGTTTGGCGGGAAAACAAAAATCAGCAAGTTGATTGGGCTACTAGCTATAACCAGATTGTTCTAGTTAATGTTTGTGTATGCAATCTTGTATAAGTTGTTCTATCTCCTGGTATTTACTCTTTTGAATGACAATATTTAATGAGTCACCATTAATTTGTATCATCATGTAAGTGTTTTTGTTTTAGCATCATTAGTTGGATTTTGTCGGTCCTATGAATAAGAAAAACAGAATTTATTATTTCTGTGCTGACAGCTTTATCCTTCTTTACTTACTGAGGATAGTTTTCATCATTTATAGTTGATGAAATCCACGATCTTATGACTGCTTCTTTAAACAGTTTAACAACAGTCCTTCCAGCTCCAACACATATGACAAGGTCAACTTACTTTAATTTGACTTTGTTACACCAATTATGTTGTATCGGGCGGAGTGTTGACCGGTCAAAAACTCACACTGCTGGAAGCCTACAAACAGATCCAAAGTGCCAAACCACACTATTAAGCATGCACTTTCTAATGTCCCTTAACCACCAACGTGTATTGACATACAAATGCAATTGTCAATCCGCAATGCACATCTACAAAGATATAGACCCCTCTGTTTTAATATTTATAAAAGACACGCTTACCGTCTCTAAAGAAGCATTTACCTCCAAATATAGTCATCTGAGAAGTACTTGGACATCAAATACTTTTTGCCCTCAATTTCATACTTGTTGAACTTCTCAATATCTTCCTTCTCCATGTCAGTAAATGATGAAAAAAATAGTTAGGACCTTTGGTGAGTTCATAATACGATTAGACATGTAGAAAACTTGCATTAGAACAACTTAAAATGAGTATTGTACGAGGATATTAAAGATTGTAATGTAACATGAAACTATTGAAGCCCTCAATTTCATACCTCTCCAACTTCTCAAGATGTTTCTTCTCCTAGGTGGCTTCATGATGAGACAAAAATAATTAGGATCTTCGTTGCTTTCATAATGCGAGTAGAGATGTAGAAGACTTGCATTAGAATGACTTATGATTAGTGTTGTGGCACGATATTAAAGACTTGTAACATGACAAGAAACTATTGAAACCCTCAATTTCATACCTCTTGAACTTCTCAATCTGTTCCTTATCCATGTGGCTACATGATGAGACAAAAATAGTTGGGACCTTTGTTGAGTTTATGATTAGACATGTAGAAGACTTGCATTTGATCAACTTAAGATGAGTGCTATAGCACGAAGTAAAGATTTGTAACATAACAGGAAACTATTGAAAGGTGATTAATGCATACCAAAAGTTTCTTTTTGTCAAGGCAAATAACTATCAATTTTATATCTTCTCATGGCCAATGGAAGCAAATTTGCACGATGAAAGATAATTTAATCAATGTCTCTATTACCTGAATATACCATCATGTTCCCAACAGGGAAATTGTTGTTACAAGCTTCTCTATTAACTAGTCGCCTGATCAGCATTACCCATAGATCCTTCCTTTAATTGAAATCTTAATTCACTTTTTACGATTTTATTTTTCAGCAACATTCTTATTAGCTTACGGCGGCGCACCCACCGGAAGAGGGGAAGGAATTGGCTCAAAACGTTATATCTCGACACTAGAATTGTAAAGAGGTCCTTATTATGTGTGATAAAATTTACATCGTAAGACTTTAGCTTGAAAAAACAAGCAAAGACTCGAAGGAAATAGGCAGAAAAGGATAAAATACATGGAAACCTACACAAAGCGTGATCCCCAGAAGGGTGGGGTGAACACAGACTTTACTCTACCTTTGATTCCGATAAACCCTCAATTCAAGAAAAGAAATTTGGAATCACAAATGTAGCACTAGAAAGATACAAGAAGCTCCCAATTCAAGAAAAGAAATATGGAATCACAAATGTAGCAACAAAAAAGATATACGAAAATATAGAAGAGAACAAGATCTTCATTCAATCAGACAAATATAAACTTCATACACAATTATAAAGACCAAAAAAGGGAACCAATTCATAAAATTAAAAGTTGGCACTAACCTAGGTACGGTGCGAGAATGCGGCAACACGAACACAAAAGTGAAACCTACTGTCTTAACCTTTTATCCTTATCTATCTATACACACATGGATATTAGCAAGTCGGGTTATATTAGTAAAATTCCGACCTATAGAAATCATGAAAATAAATTAGCAAAAAATATCAATGTCTTAGTATTTGGAACAACAAACATAGGTTTTCTAGTGAATTTTGACTATTGGAGCTAGCTCAACAGTTCAACCTTTCTAATTTAAATCAAACAAAAAATTCCTTCTCACTTAGCCCACCAAAAGGCCAGTCTAGAGAAATTGAAACTTTGGGCTACCATAGCATAGACTGGAAAAGAGCACCAAAACGGGTCTAAGAAGAAAGTTAACAACATACCCAGTGTAATCCTAAAGTAAGGTATGGGTAGGGTGGTGTGTATGCATACTTTACCTCTACCTTGTGAAAGTGTCTCTGGACTGGGCTAAGTGTGAAGGAATTTTTTTGTTTGGTTTCAGTTGGAAAGTCTGAACTGCTGAGCTAGATCCAATAGTCAAAATTCACTAGAATACCCAAATGTTCAAACGTTGATATTCTTTGCTAATTTATTTTTATGACTTCGATAGGTTGGAATTTACTAATAAAACCCGACTTGCTAATATCTATGTGTGTATATAAATAGGGAAAAAACATAAATTCCCCCTGTACTTATCCCGAAAAGTCAGTTACACGCTTAAACTATCATAACAAACTATTACACACATTTACTACTCAAAAGTGAATTTAATACCACCCTCAAAGCTGATGTGGAAATAAAATTAAATACAAAATAAAAGAGGCGTGTTTGAGTCAAAAATAAAGTCAAAAGGTTTTTTTCACCCACCCCTTCTCCTTCACGCCACCCTATCTTTCTTCTTCTTCATTTTTTTCTTATCACAGGCTCTTTTTGCTATGGCTTATGAAAAAGACAAGCCATCTTACACTCTTTTTCCATGATAATTTTTGAGAGAAAAATAGAAAACAAGGTTGAGGGATAGAATCCACTGCAAAGATCGGCGAAATTATTCAATTAGTTAGGTTTGCTGCTCGAATTGTTTTTAGGTGAGACATCTAAAATTGATCAATCCTTACTACTTCCACCATCAAATTTGTAAGTAGAGTGTTGATTATTCATTTTATTTTATCTTTTTTGTTGATTGTGAGCACATGAAATAAGAAAATTTCAGATCTTCCTTTTTCTCTATAAAAAGTTTCTGGGTTTTGCACAAAATCCAATCTTTTAATGTATTTTCATAGATCTTTCATCTCTCTGAAAAATCCTCTCTAGATTTTCCTCAAAATCAGTGATAGTAAATCGAGCACTACGTTTTCAATTATCTTACTAAGATCTTTGCAAATAAATATTGATAATTGTTCTTTGGGTGTTGAGTGGTGAAATTGGTGGTTAGGTATGGTGATTTTTTTTGACAGTGATGTCGTGTGATATTTGATGCTGGGTGTGGTACAATTACTAGGTGGTGATGATGTTGAAATTTTTCATGGTGGTAGGCTTGATAATGGTTAGAAAAGAAGATTATAGAGGAAGAAAAAAATGACATTTTTTTTGAAGAAAAAATGGAGTCATTTAGGTAAGAATGGAGAGAGAAAATCAAGGCAAAAATGATTGAGAAAAAAAGAGAGATAATAAATAAATTACATGTGTAAGCTTGCAAAGATCTAATAGGCGCGTGTAAATCACGCTAGATTGTGCGACTGGCTTTATACGTTTGAGGGTGGTATTAAATTCACTTTTGAGTAGTAAAGGTGTGTAATAGATCACCATGATAGTTTAAACGTGTAACTGACTTTTCGAGACAAGTACGGGGGGAATTTATGTCTTTTCCCCATATAAATATAAGGATAAAGGGTTAAGACAGTAAGTTTCACATCTATGTTCGTGTTGTTGCACTCTTGCAACGTACCTAGGTTAGTGCCAACTTTCAATTTTATGAATTGGTTCCCTTTTTTAGTCTTTATTAATTGTGTGTATGAAATTTTTATCTGTCTGATCGAATGAAGATCTTGTTGTCTTCTATTTTTTTCCTATATCTTTTTGTTGTTGCATTTGTGATTTCAGATTTCTTTTCTTGAGTCGAGGGTTTCTTGTATCTTTTTGCTGTTATCTTTGTGATTCCAGATTTCTTTTCTTGAGTCGAGGGTTTATTAGAAATCAAAGGTGGTGTAAGGTCTGTGTACACCTCACCCTCCTAGGGATCACTCTGGGTATGTTGTTGTGATTCCATATTAGATCTGTAGACTTGTCATCCTTGTGTAGGTTTCCATGTATTTTATCCCTTTCTGCCTATTTCCTTTGGGTCTTTGCTTGTTTTATCGCATATAATAAGGGCCTCTTTGCAATTCTAGTGTTAAGATATATCGTTTTGAGCCAATTCCTTCCCCTTTTTCGGTGGGTTGCGCCGTTATAAGCCAATAAGAATGCTGCTGAAAAATGAAATCTTAAAATGTGAATAAAGATTCAAATTCTTTCCGAAAAGGAAGGATCAATGGGTACTGCTAATTTGGCGACCATTTAATTAGAGAAGATTGTGACAACAATTTCCCTCCTAGGAACATGATGGTGTATTTAGGTAATAGAGACATTGATTAATTATCTTTCATCATGCAAGTTTGCTTCCATGGGCCATAAGAGGATATAAAATTGGTACTTATCTGGCTTGACAAAAAGAAACTTTTGGTATGCATTGATCAACTTTCAATAGTTTCCTTTTATGTTACAAATCTTTAATATCGTGCTATAGCACTCATCTTAAGTTGTTCTAGTGCAAGTCTTCGACATGTCTAATCGCATTATGAAATTAACGAGGTCCTAGCTATTTTTGTCTTATCATGTAGCCACATGGATAAGGAGCAGGTTGAGAAGTTCAAGAGGTATGAAATTGAGGGCTTCAATAGTTTCCTGTTATGTTACAAGTCTTTAATATCGTACTACAACACTCATCTTAAGTTATTCTAATACAAATCTTCTACATGTTTGATCGTATTATGAACGCAACAGAGGTCCTAACTATTTTTGTCTCATCATGTAGCCACCTGGAGAAGGAACATATTGAGAAGTTGAAGAGGTATGAAATTGAGGGATTTAATAGTTTCCTGTTACGTTATAATTCTTTAATATCCAACACTCATTTTAAGTTGTTCTAATGCAAGTCTTCTATATGTCTAATCATATGATGAGCTCACCAGAGGTCCTAACTAATTTTTTTTCATCATGTAGTGACATGGAGAAGGAAGATATTGAGAAGTTCAACAAGTATGAAATTGAGGGCAGAAAATATTTGATGTCCAAGTATTTCTCAGACAAGACTATATTTGGAGGTAAATACTTCTTTAGAATGCGGTAAGCATGTCTTTTGTATATATTAAAACAGAGGGGTCTATATCTTTGTAGATGTGCACTGCCGATTGATAATTGCATTTGTATGTCAATACACATGGTGACTTAAGGGAAATTAGAAAGTGCATGCTTAATACTGTGGTTTGGCACTTTGGATCTATTTGTAGGCTTCCAACAATAATGAATTAATCACCTAAGGCCTGTATAGTAAACCTCTTCTTGATTGAGAATCAACATGTATTGATAAAGTCATAGTTTTTCCTACTGATTTGGTGAGTCTACTACCTTGTTTGTGTTGCTATTATGTTGCAACAAAAGTGATTGTTTATGTTTGTCATGACTTTAATTTTCAGTTTGGCATTGATAGGCTAACAATTGGTTTCTGTTAGAGCTCAGTCCTACATTTTCCTTCCTTAAAAGCAGCAGTAATTTATTACTTTGACATGATTGAATTTGCTGTCAATTGTCTACAGGAAACATATTTGATGTAAAAACAACTAAAGATGGAAAAACCACAAGAGTGAGCAGGTATATCAGAAAATATTGCGTATTTTTAATCTAGCCCACTTTTGAAGGGGATTTTGGGAGCAATGATAAAACTTGTCTTTATGTCTGCGATTGATGCTTGTGTTTGAGTAGGGCTGCCTGCATTACAACCTGAATGTGCGGCCCTTCTTTGGATGAATACGAGATGCTTCGTGCACCAACCGCCCTTTTTGCATGTGGCACATTTTGTGTTCTTGCTTTCCTTTTTCTTCTTTTCTTAATTTTTTTTCACCTCAGGTTTCCTGGTTACCAGTCCTATGCAGATCCTGCCAACTTTAATGATGGTAGCAGCAGCGCGCCAACGCCAAATTCTACCAGTGAAACTCCAAATGTTCGTAAGAGGAAGCACTCTTCAATGAAAGAATAGTTATTTTAGAATTTCATCCCATTTATTGTGTTGTCCTCTTAATCAGTATTAGAGACGCTTTTATTACCATGTAATGAATCTTGAACTTTTCCTAGAAACTTGATTTCATCATTTCGGATTGCACAACTAGCAGCATTATTTTCTTTATCATTTTACTTGCGAATACAGTTTGAAGGCTGTTGAGCATATTACATTTTATTTCTTATAGAAAATAATGTAATATTCAAATTTGTGTCACAGTTGGTCAAGATTTTAAAATCAGCTTATTCTAATTACTTTTTTTCCAAAAGTGTTTTCCAAAATCATATTTTTGGTGAAAAACAGTTTGTGTTTGACTAATTTATTTTTTTGCAAAAACACTTTTGAACATTAATTACTGCTTGATCAAACTTTTAAAAATCATTTTTAAGTGTATTTTCTTAAAAGTGCTTTCAAGTATTTTGGGGGAAATTATTTCTTTAGCTTTTGAAAACCAGTTTTTTGCTACTTCCCCAAAACAATTTTCTCCCAAAAGCTTCCTTAAATACCCCACTTTTTAAAAATAGTATTTTTTGGCCTTCCAAAGGTCTGGTCAAATAGGCTATTACCATTTGTGACCCTTTCGCCCTTTTCTTTTCATTGTGGGCCTCTGACAAGAAAAACAACAAAATAAGTGATTTCTTCTTTTCTGTCTAAATTTTGATAGGTAAAGTTATTTAAAATTGTTTTGATAGGAGATAGCAGGTAATATGTGGTAGAATAGTTTGAGCAAACTGGTAAATTTATAGTTAGGTTGAAAATCAACTCAAACACTATTAAGATTTTAATAGATAGAGTTATCTCAAAATTATTTTAGTTGGAGATATAGAAGACAAAATATATGTATACAATAGAATAGTTTGAGCAAACTGGTAAATGATCATTGCATGCAAACAAACTCAAGCACGATAATAAAGGGTTGGTCAGATGGTAAACATCCACTTCGTTCAATTCTAAAATTGTGAGTTTGAATCGTCAAATAAAAAAAAAAGTGGATAAAAGCCAAACACTGTTATTGTTAAGTAGTACAGCAGTAAGTCATGTGATTGACTATTTTCTTTTCAATTTGGGTTTTTGTTTTGTTTCATGTGGCCATGTCTAAAAAAAGGCAAACAAGTCTTCTCCTTTTCGAAAACCCAGAAATTGAAATAGCAATAATTATTTACAGTCCACCGAGTCCGCGGGGCCAAGACCCAAAATTGGTAGACATCCCAAGTAGAGAATCCCAAAACTCTCATTATAGTAGCTTCATTTTCCGTACAATAGAGGGTAACTCTAGAGCGAAAAATGTGTTACGTAAATTGAGACATGAAGAATACTATAGTAGTTTAATCACTAAATTTGAATATACTGTCACACCTTTTAATTTTCAACTCAGCATACGTGCGACAACACGTGAATAGCAACGCCTAAGTACCTAAATGGCATGACGATAAGGCGGATTATCACAATAGTTCAAGTAGTACCATTAATTCCAAGTCTCCACAATCCTTTAGCCACATCTCATAGTGAAAGCCCCCCCCCCCCCACACACACCACCCCGGCCCCTAAATAATTATTAATTTAAAGAACATTCAAAATTAACCAACAACTGATTATAATAAAAAAAAAAAAGTAGAAGACCGAGCCCTCGTGTTGTGGACTTGTTTGTTAGTAAATCCTAAACTGCAATGTTGTTGTTATTATTATTATTATTATTATCAATTAGTAGCATGATAGATTGAGTGATTCTAGGAAGTTTTACCACTTGTCCATGCTCTTCTCCTTCTCCTCCTTTTACCAATGTTATTGACCCGCCAAAAAAGTTACTTGGATCGAAATAAATCGAGTTAATTAATAGACGGGTTAATAATCAATCTAAATTTATACAAATTATGATTTAATGGGGTAACTTTATTAATGAATATATAGAAATTAAACTTTTAAATTAACAACTTGTTTTGCTTCTACGCAATCCCTGTCCAACAAACAAAACTGCGCTCGAATTAAGGTTGCATGCCCAGCAGATAGGAGGAAAACAGTTGTATCTGCCATTCCACTCTCTTTAATTTTACCAAACAAATACTGAAAATTCCAAATTAAATGTTTTGGTTAGCTGAAAATGAAATTATCAAAAGCAGTTGAAGAATATGAGAAGGCAATTAAGGTTATTTAAGGGGAATGTTGAAAATGTTAATCGAACTTAAATGTTCCAAGTATATTAATTAGGTTCATTTGTCTTTCAAGTTATCCTATTTGTATTATGTACGTAAGTATGACTTTTATGTTATGATCAATCTGAACCAAATTCATAGTGGAATATACGTATGGAAATGCATTTAATTAATATTTTTAGTCTACGCAACTGTTTCTTGGCACCTATAAAAATGTTTTGTTTTAGATAAGTTTTCTATAGTAATTAATGTACTTTATGTTTATCTCCATTTTTTTAATCAAAAAAAAAAAAGTTGTTGTGTGCACCCAAGATTTTGACTAAGTTTTGGACCTTATGCTTTTTCTATAAATATAATCTTAGTTTCTTTCTATGTGCTTCCCCTCCCTTTTTGATAACAAAAGAAAGAGGTGAAAAATGTTGTCCTTAAAAGTTATGTTTGTTCTTATTTTCTTTTTACTATCCATAAAAGATACTACTATTGCTCATGACCAAGGTACATTCCACTTTTGATTTATATGTGTACATAATTTCTCTACATTTTAAAAGTTCCTTTTTCTTGAGAAATCTCATAAATAATAGTCCATTAATTTATACATGCACTCTGATTCTGCAGTTAAAGAAAAAATTGTAATCGTTGATGAAGCTGGAAATGGCATTGTCAAGGTAGGAAGGAACCATCTTATAAATGATGACAAGGTAAAAGAAATAATGCAATGCTACCTTGTTGTTTTTAATTCTCCTTTAATTTACTATAATTTGTCACCTTACTTTTCTGCACCTGGCGAAATAAAAAATTTCATTGTTTTGTGTATAAAAGAAAGTATTTTGACATATATATGAAGTATAATTTGTTATTATAGGTTATTGTTTAGTGTCGAGGATACACAAAAAAGATTCTTTATCCTATAAAGATATGAGTAAGGTCTACTCATATTCTACCTCCTCAAATCTTACCTGTGGGATTATACTGGATATGTTATTGTATAACATTTTTCGACAAAGGATGTTCAACTATGTACTTCTATCAATTGCAGGAAGTTTATGATGGTCATTATGTTCCAGCATCTATTAAAGTACAAGTAATTGGGAGAGGTAGAAAAGAAATGGAAGGCAATAGAGCAAGTTTAATGGATTTCACTGCTGCTGATTATCACACGGCAACAACACACCCTCCAAGGAATAACTGAGCTTAATTATACACAACTCTTCAACCTATATATATATATATATATATATGCTCTTGTGATAAAAGAATTATATACTATTTGTATGCATCCAATGGAAATTCTAGCAAAGGTCTAAAAAGAATTTACATATTTTCATGTGCTAGAATATATAATACACTAACAATGCAGTTAAATTTCTTTTTTGGGTTCTCTTTCTCCCTTACCTCGCCCCATTAGGAGGATCAATAATTTTTCTAAACGTGATTCGAACCTTTAACCTATCGACTACTGATTGATGATGGAGATGTTCAACCACTTGAACAAGCCTCACTTGTTGTGTTTATGGTTCTTATTCGTTAACCATTTCTTATGCTACAAATACCAACGGCTAAAAACAAGATGATCACATTTTTAAACTTCTGCTAATTAACCATCTCAAATTGATTATGGCTAATGTTTTATATGGTCCAAATGGTACATATTTGAAACATCAATAAAATGTGTGAACCGTGTTCATTTTGTGACTCTAAAAGTTTAATCCAATAACAAATAGTAGTGCATGGTCAACATTTTGATATTGTTGCAATGTGTATTCACTCTTAACAAGAAAACAATTCACATGTATGGTGACATAATAAGACTGACCTTTTTATTTTGAGTTGAAAATTAAATACATATATATTACCCCTTAAATTTCTCTTAAGGGTTAATAGATGCAACTATTAGCATAAATGTGGAATTTCTTTTGCCATTATTTTTTGCCTCTTATTTCAAATGCATCAATACTACTCATTCCGTCTCAAAATAGTTGTCATATTTACTTCTTTAGAGTAATTCATTTTTAGAGCTAAATTAGTTAGATTAACTCAATAATTTCAAATTAAAATATTCAAAAACATTGTGAAAAGTTTGCAATTCTTCTAATCTCAATATGTCGAAAAATATATCTTAAAATATTGGTCAAAATTCACATAATTATATAGCTCTCATGATAAGTATTTTAGGACAGAAAATATTATTATGAGGCTGTTTGGGTTGACTTATAAGCTGTTTTTAGCTTTTTTGAGTGTTTGCCTAGCCAACTTAAAGTCATTTTGTGCTTAGAATAAGCCTCAATAAATAGTTGAGTTTATTTGGATGAACTTATTTTAAGTAGTTTATAAGTTGAAAACAGCTTATAAGTCAAAAAAAAAAGTTGGCTTGCACCTACTTTTTTTTTCTCCAAGTTATAAGTTGCTTAAAAATAAGTCAATCCAAACAGGCTATATATCTCTTTAAAATATGGGCAAAAAGCATAAATCCCACTAATTTAGGAATAAATTACTTTCCTTCATGCTAGTTTCCAATATTATGAATCTTACAATATTTGGACTTCGGATACATGTATCTGGCGCGTCCAGATACATGTATCTCAGAGTTAAAATTATTTATTTCAGATACACAGTATTCAAATGGATCCGCATAAATTTGACTCTCTCGCTCGTCTCTCTCCTATCTCCTAATACCTGTATTTTAGAATGTATCTGATATATTAGATGCATGTATCTAGTGTGATTCACATGTACATGGGATACATAGATTATCTCGTTCGCCTCCCTGCTATTCTCTCTCACATCTCTCCCTATTTCAGTGTATCTAGTAGCAAAAATACATGTATCTAGGTGTATATGACTTGAAATCTTATATGAAATTATTAGTTAGTGAAACATTATGTAATTATTTCAACTATAGGGAGAAATAATAAATTTGGTAGGAAATGTTGGTGTAATTAGCACTCCCTCAGTCCCATTTTATGTGACACTCTTTGACTTGACATGATATTTCAGAAAAAAAATGAAGACTTTTGAAACTTGTGGTTTAAAATAATCCTTAGATATTTGTGTGACTGAGATTTATTTCATTAAGGATAAAAGAAGAATTTCAAAGTTAAATTATTCCAATTATAGTAAGGTGACTTTTTTTTGAAACTAATTAAAAAGGAAAATGTGTCATATAAAATGGGATGGAGAGAGTAAGAGCCCGTTTGGATAGGTTTATTTAAGTATTTTTTAAGTTAAAATAATTTTAAACTCTTTTATGGTGTTTGGGTAAACAAGTAAAGTGCTTTTGAACACTCATTTTAAGGTAAAACAGCTTAAAAAAACTGAAAGTAAAAAGTTGAAATTTTCAACTTAAAAAAAGCTTATCCAAACATACTCTAAGTTTTTCCTTAAAATATTGGTCAAAATTTAAAAGTGTGTTTGGGCCTCTTGTGCATGTTTACTTAAGATTTGAGGCCATGGGCCGAAAATTTTCTCCAATGAAGTGAAAAGGATCATTAGCCGTATTCTTGTTGTGAAGAAAACAACTAACGACGGGAACAATTCCGGCGGTTCCAATACTCCGTCTCTCTAGAATTTCTACTCAGAGATGGCGTCCGACGAGGAAGATACCAGAACTCCGGAAATTTATCCAAGCAAACGGGTCAAAACCCTAACCCTGGGTTCACCTGAATCTTCCCCGTCCTCATCCGACAAAGGCAAATCGAAGCTCGAACTTTCGGATTCGGAAAAGGAACCGAATTGCTGTGGTATTTGCTTGACTGAAACTGGACATGGAACGACAATTATCAGAGGTTGTATCGATTGTTGCGACCATTACTTCTGCTTTCTCTGTATCATAGAGTGGTCTAAGGTTGAGTCCAGATGTCCCATGTGTAAACGCCGTTTCTCCATCATCCTCCGCCCTCCCAAACCTCCCATTTTCCCTTCCGAACGCGTTGTCAATGTTCCTGTCCGCGATCAGGTTCTTTACTCTGACTCTGTATTGAATTTTTGTTGGATTTGATGAATGTTGAGTGCTGCATTTTCTCTTTTTGGTGAACGATTGCATGATTGAGGATTTTTTCATGATCGAGGATTCCCCAATTCTGCAAATTGTGAATACTCCTGTGAGCTCAAGTTTATACACTCATTTATGTAGTAAAACCATATAGGCTCATGTCAATCTATGTTTAAATTAAACTAAAATCTGTCAGTAATGCTGATGATTATAGTCGACAAAGGTGGATTCAGGATTAGGAAACTCCGGGTGCCACGCTGTAGCGTAATATACAAAGAGGAAGACTATGCTTAATATTTATTAGCAAGCTTTTACCCAAGATTTAGACTTGTATATTTGGTTTAGTCAAGGTTTTAGTTAGAAGAAGACTAGGTTATGTTCTTCTTATCCACATTTAAATATTTTTTAACGATAAATTCGCTACAAAAGGATGTCCGCGTGATAAAATTAATTTCAAGTAAGTTCACCCAACAGGGCTCGAACTTGCGCCCCGAAGGTTTTAATCTTGATCTTGAACCACTGGCACCATGAGGCACATTGTTTCTCTGGGTGCCATGGTTCATATTTATACATCTCCTCATATATATATATATATATATATATATATAGAGAGAGAGAGAGAGAGAGAGAATTTCAACTTCAACTAAAACATCTGGGTGCTGTGGCACCCCCTCCATTCTACATAGATCCTCCCCTAATAGTTGACATGTGAATTACAAAGATAAAATGGAAAAGATAGGCAGGTTTGCATCAGAATAAATATAGACTCCTTTTTAAGGATGTAATAAGTCCCATCTTACTGATTTTTCAACTCAGAAATTGGCAAACTACCTCTGTTTTAGTTATACTATGTAATTTTGTAATTTGATGAAAAGCTTATGTTCATTTGCTGTATAAAAGCTATCCACTTTGTCTATGGTGATTTCATCATCCTGCATTTACGCCTTTATATCTCGTAAGTTGTCAAACTGTTGTTTACACATTAGGATTCATCAAAAATTTCTGACCAATTTATCTTTAGCCAGTAGTCTATCAGAAACAGTGGCTCCAATTAGTGATCTGCTATATTAAGTGCATTGATGGAAAAGTTATTAACTTCTCACTGCACTCTGAATAATACTTTTTTTATTAGAGTCATCTTAATTCTTCAAAGGTTTGGATTGGAAGACTGTTTTTGTTGTTTCCAATTTTTTTGGTTCATACCTAGTTTCACGTCATGTGCCGATGTGTGTTGTGTATGTCGAGTAATATAATGTATGGTTATGTAAACTAATATCAATATTATTAAAACAAAAATTATAATTATACATGAAAGAATTAAATGCAAATTTCTATATGTGTGAATAGTCAATACAATCCGTTGTATGATGACTTGTTTGTGAGGTCAAGATATTTTTGGACATTGTCTGAACCTACTAAAATGAACGATCAAAATTTAATTAGATCCATATGATTTATTTTTACTTATTTTGATCTTATGGCCACCACCTTTATCAACAGGGTGGTTATAAAATTAGCTTGCCTCATTGATATAAAACATATCTCAACAAAAACTCATGATCAAAAGATTTTCTCCACACGACACTCACCAAAATTAGCAAGATTAGGCACTTCAGACTTGAAAATATTTTAATTGTTGAAATCAAGAATCAATATCTAATAGTAGTAAATAAGAAATACTAAGAAGTGTCACATACACTAAAAAGATTTATTCAGCAAAGTATTGGCAATTTCTAGTCACTTTTGAAAGGAGCATGGATTAATAAGGTTAAATCGTTCATTTTAAGGTATGCCAAAAATGACTTGACTTCATATAATGGCAAATAGATTAATAATCTTATTTCTATATATTCGTCCAACAATGAGCAAACTATCTCCTACGGATATTCTTTTCAAAGTATCGGATGATATGTACTAAAATAAAAGTTAAAAATTAAAATTAGAAAGAATAAAGATACTAGTAATACTGCACCCAAGAGTGTGGCCTAGTGGTCAATGAAGTGATTGAGAGTCATCAGGTCTCAAGTTCAAATCCCACCAGAGACAAAAACACTAGGTGATTCTTCCCATTTGTCCTGGTCTTGGTGGACAGAGTTACCTGGTACATGTTGCTGGTGGGAGGTGGAATGTATCCCTTGGAATTAGTCGAGGTGCGGAAAAGGTGGCCCAACACCACGGTCATTTAAAAAACAGATAATAGTAATACTTAGACATATATCAACGTGGTGCAACCCAAAAAATTATTGATAATAAAGAAAAAAAAGATATCAAACCCGTAAAAACGATGGAACAAAGAAAGGTTGTACGAAATATGAGCCCGATCCGCACCTGAGTTTTATTAATGATTTTACTGATAACCCAATAAGATCTATCAAATTTAATTGGTAATCGAAAAAGTCTCTGATTCTTTTTTGTGAAGACCGTTTCTCCTTCTCATTTCTTCAACTCGCAACGCCTTTTTTTTCATGATCAATGCATTTAGTAAATATTTCCATTAAAAAAAATTATAAAGAAGAAGTCACTGCCTCACTTTGAAATAAGCTTATCGGTTAAACTATTAACCAAACCGTAATGACCATTTGATTAACCGGAACTCGATAATCTATTTCTTATTGGTTCGATTATCGGTTTAGCATATTTACGAACCGATAACTGATAACATTCAAAATTGAAATTGAACCAACCAATAAAGAGTCCTAGAATTTAGTGATAAGTCAGTCAAAACAACTAAACAGGCGATTACGCTAGACATGATTCAAGTCAAATTAGATGTAAACAGTACTTGATTGAACACTAACCAAGAAAAAATAGATGTTTTATAAATAGCCTCGCATTCAAAGATTCTGGAGATCTGTTGGTTCTTGTATAAAAAGCAGTCAACAAAGAAAAAGAGGAGATCATGGGACACTGATATATGTATCAATGTATTTGCTAGAAGTTAAGTGCATATGTGATATGCCTTCATTTAAGATGAGAAACCTTTTTTGTATTATTACTGTCAAAATAATGATAACTACAATTCCCTGTACACAAAGATAAACCAGGTGATCATAAACGGTGGCAACTCTTTCTAACAGCTGTATATGTTTATTTGTATTAAATAGAATATTTAGGTTTATAGCAAGGGTATTTCTGTGATTTAACTTTTAAGTTAGGGGCTTCCTGCTTTTAATATAATATAGATATAATTGTATATGTTAAAGATTCACATGTTTTATGGTAGGCTAGACTAGGTATGATATCTTGACTGTGTCTCATGTATTACTGATGAAAGTGCTTATGCAGGTTTATCATTGCAATGGAAATGCAACAACGGGACCACGGGATCTGTACGCAGAAGTGCAATGTAATGTGTGCCACAGCACAGCCGATGATGTTCTCCTGCTGTTGTGCGACCTTTGTGACACTGCTTATCATACTTACTGTGTTGGCCTTGGTGCTACTGTTCCTGAGGGTGATTGGTTTTGTGCAGACTGCTCACTTCTGAAGGCTGAACAGGCCCATAATGAAGTCAAAACTGATTGCTATACCCAAACTAGTTTCAGTGACCCCCATTCAGCAGAATCAGCAAGAGATGTATCTATATATGATATTGTACGAGAGTCTTATGTTGATGGCGTTGAGAGCGCTCCAACTGGTACTTTGGATGCTTCTGACAGTTCATCTCGTATTGAATCTAGAAGGCAAAGTACTTCTCGAAGCAGCTCGATTAGGTTGGGTTCTGTAGGAAAT
This sequence comes from Solanum dulcamara, assembly GCF_947179165.1. Classification (NCBI taxonomy): domain Eukaryota; kingdom Viridiplantae; phylum Streptophyta; class Magnoliopsida; order Solanales; family Solanaceae; genus Solanum; species Solanum dulcamara. The sequence continues at coordinate 70,818,476 of NC_077244.1, forward strand.
AATGGTGTTGCAGGACGCGCCACTAAGTTCAATGCCAGAACACTGGGGCATTGCCGCAATGTCCATGATAGGATACGCATGTTGCGTGAACATTGGAATGGTTTTCGAAGTGGATCCTTGAGGTTTCCTTCTAGCAAAGTGAGTAATGCTAGTATTGCTAAACTAAAACCAGTACGTGGCGGCAGTTCTGGTGAATGGCCTTTAGTATCTTGCTCGAGTCAACCAATGACTTCTCAGTCTTCCAATCAAAATAGACTGGACAGTAAAGGGTCAATAGAGGTGGAGAATGCATGGAAAATGATGAATATGGCTAAGGCAATAGAACAAAATAGTGACAGAAACAAAAGTTCCGGTCAGGCCTCAAAACACACAGTTAAGAAGAATACTAGCTACAAAGAAGCTGGTGAATTGAGCTCAAGGTCTATCTCACTAAAGATCGAACAGCATCGGCCTACGTATATTCAAAATGTTGGACCAGGTAGTCATTTCGAGAGTCATGGTTGTAAGTTGGACATTAAAATTAAAGGTGCTTCAAGTGTATATAAAGGTTCTTCAACAGCATGCGGACCATCATATAGTGAGCTTGTATCTTTGAAGAAGTCTCAGCAGCCAGATGTCTGTCATGCGAACAATGGACTACCACGGAAGAATATGCTGTGTTCTGGGTCCACACACTTGATTTCTTCTATCAGGTCGACATCAAGTGCTACCACTGCAGGTTATGACAAAAAGATCAGTTCTTCTTCGAATAGCATTGTGAATCCTCCTCAGGAGAAACTGAAGGTCGAAAAGAGTGATACTAAGAGAAGAGTTGAGGTGGAATCTGATGCCAAGACTGAGATCCAATCTCTTGTGAAGCTCAACCTGAAAATCCTGTGCAGAGATAAAAAGCTCGGTACGTCTTTACTTTGACCTGTAGTTAGCTGATGCATGTATCACTTCATTGTATTTAAATGGTAAATAATTGTTGTAGCATGATGCATCTGGTCTGAGTTGGTTATTCTTTTTCTTGTATAACTACATATACAAAGCAAATGGGACTATAAACAATATTGTCAATGTATTCATACGTCTATAATACTTTGATCATCAATAGCACTTTAGCAACACGGAATCATCAGTCTTATAATCTGTATGACCAAAAAGGAAATGTAAACACATGATATTCTCACTCTCAACTCTTTTTATGATTTTAATCGACTTTCATGTGTGCAGAAGTTGACACATTCAAGAAAGTTGCAAGACTAGCCACTCATTCCATCTTAGCTGCTTGTGGTCTGGAGCACAAAACACCTGGTATTTCTTCCCTTCCAGAATGCGTGTGTGTCCACAGCGAGGAAGATAAGGAGCTCAGGAGATCTACTCTAATGCCTAGATCGTGCCGAGAATGTTTCTTTTTATTTGTGAAGAATGTGGTTAATACTATACTGCTAGACAACAGATGAGGATTGGTAGTTTGCAACACCATTAGACATTTGCCTATATTTCCTTTATAGGTCAGAATTATACCATAGATGAATTAGTTCAGGGGATATTTATCAATTTAGATGGTTATTCTGTATTGTAGACGTTTTGAAAAAGAAAAAAAAAACTACCTTGTTATGTTTGGTAAATGGTAAACTGTTTTTTGGATAGTTATGAATCTTATTTTGTATATATATGAATTTTTCTCTTTTAAGTTTGAATCGAAGAGCACAGGTTTTTTAGGTTGGGCTGCTTTTAAGTGTGGCCCCTTGATGTGGACTTCACAGTAGCCATTGGAGTCCATAAAGTGGGTCGGGAAGTAAAGAATGCTCAGAATTCACAAATAATCATTTTTCATCCTTGCAATAGAAAAGTAAATCTCCAAATTTCACTAGTAAAATTCCAAGATATTATCGTCATTGAGTTCAATATCCATGATTGTTTGGAATTGGATCTCCATAATAGTGACGATCTTTAAGATAGGGCCAGAAAAAAGCCAAAGGCGAAAGCTTTGTGGAGCCACGTCGGTGGTATAAGGGCCAGGTACTTTGAGCATGTGAGTGAGCTACATCAGCAGAACTTTCAGGAAAATAAAAAATGGACTCCTAAAATAACAGGACACTTGGGAAAAGGGGGTAAATATGCTGTATATTTATGTCTCTATCTCCTTTTTTGGGGGGAGGGGGGAGGGGGGAGGATATTCAGTATAGTCCAATACAATGGAGTTTGAAGAGAACATAGTATACGTAAATTTTAACTCTACCTCATAAGTGAATTAAAGAGGCTGTTTCGAATAGACCCCGATTCAAGACAAAAACAGTTTAGAAAAAAATATAATAAAAATACAATAGGCAATAGATATTAACAAAACAATAGATAGAAACATAATAATACTACAATAAAATAAATACTATACACAAAGTACACGAGATAATAGAGTCACAAAAATCAAACAACAAGAAAGTACAAGAGTAGTCTTACGACTACAAGTAAGGGCAACAAGACAAAGCCCTAACCTACTAGCAGTATGGACCACTCCTGCTCTAACCTTCTTACCCTAATTGGCACACCTTTTGATCTAAAATTATGTCATTAATAAGCTGTAACTATGTCATATTCCGTTTAATTATATCTCCCCAATACTTCTTTGGTTTACCTCTACCTCTCTTGAATTCATCCATAACCAACCTCTCACACCTCTACACTGGGACATCCGTTCATCTCCTCATCACATGGTTGAACCATCTCAACCTCGTTTTCCGCATATTGTCTTCCACTAAAGTCACCTCCAACTTGTCTTAGATGTTCTTATTTTTAATTCTATCTCTCCTTAGTAAACCTACACATCCATTGCAACATCCTCATCTCCCCCACTTTCATCTTCTGAAAAGGAGAGCTCTTGACTGGCCAACACTCCATACAACATAGTTGGTCTAACTACCATTCGGTAGAACTTGCCTTTAAGTTTAGATGGCACCTTCTTATCGCACAAGACTCCATATGCGAGTCTCTATTTCATCAACCTTGCACCAATACGATGGGCGACATCTCTTCATTTTCTTGGATAATCGACCTAGCACCAATACAGTAGCTGACATCCTCAGCAATCACTTGATTTTCCTAAATAAACAACCCAAGATATTTGAAAATATTTCTCTTTTGAATAATTTGTGTATCAAAACTCACTTCCACATCAACTTCATATGTCACATCAGTAAATTTGTACTCCAAATATTCAATCTTGGTCCTGCTCAACTTTCTCTTTACCGTTTTGACTTGCTTCAACTTGTGCCTCTGGAGTACATTTCAAAAGCAGATATGTGTTACTCCTCCTGTATTAAGATTAGCAAACCAGAAACAATAAAGATGAAAATAAAAAATAGTATCCGAGTCCACAGAATTCATTGTGTGTCCTTAAGGAATTTAATCCCCTCACTGTACCCGAGTTTATGGATTATTTTCTCCCAAGATAAAACGGATAAATTATTAAAGAAGTAGCAGTACCTCAAACTTCAATAATTTCAGCGAACTCAAAAGCACTCAACTTTGTTTGAAAGAAAATATATATGCAGAAGAAGGAGAAATTTAATGTTTAAAAATGAGAAAAAAATCATCTATTTATAGACAACAAAGGGTAGTGTAAAAAGGTGCTTATCGGAACAGATACAACTCTTCTCAAAAGTCACAACCTTTCAGAAAAGTCGCAACCTTTCAAAAAAGCCACAACTTTTTGGAAAAGTCACAACCTTTCGGAAAGTCACAACCTTTCGAAAAAGTCACAACCTTTCATTTTTCATTCACACCTTTAAAACCCAACAATATGTACAACGAGATCTTTCATAATCTTCTTCGATTGCATTGTCATCATACTTAAACTTGAGTGTACGCCTAAGTATAGGTACCGGTGAAAAAATAGGGTGTCCACTTGAGGAAAAATCCAGAAGCACTTTTCTTTTTTTTAGAATTAATTTAATTAACCTGTCAAGCTAAGTAAATGCTTTTAAATTAAAAATTATACGATAAAAACTATTAAGTGTAATTTAAAATGTCATTTTAGAAGCTACGCTTGTCAACCAAACATAACGAGTTTCACGAAATCTGTTGCCGTTACTACTAACGGAACGGTCTCATTAACGGCGTGTCCGTGAAGATGGTCCCCATGGGCACACGATATGGCAAAGCAAGGTTAACGGCGGGGAATGGGCGCACGTGAGGGGCTGGTCTCTTTCACAAGGTCACGTGCATCACGCAACCTCCCATGTCATCCTTCTAATCTGGGCCTCATGTTTTGGGCCCCTCCACCTACAAAGTACCCATCATCTCACCATATCACAAGTCATAATCGAAAATTTGGACTATTTCTCAATTTGTATGTGTTATTATTACGTATCTTCTTTTGTATTATTTTAAATTAATAATTTATATAATAATTAATACTTTTGAGTAACTCAAGTATAAAAAGCTTACCGTAATAATTCTTCTAACTTCTATCACAATAATGTTATCTATAAATTTTCTAAGTTGGATTGAATCAGTAAACTATACTCTAGCTCCGTACACAGCTCAAAATCACTCCAAGCAATTTTTTTTAAATATGGTAGAGCCACCAGAAAAAATGCACTGAGGAGGCCGGGGACCACCCAATCACGACATGAGTTGGCCACGTGATTTGGGAGGCGGAATAGATGCGGTAAGTAAACATTTTTTATCACGTGACTTTCCCGTATTTCACGGACTACACGACACGGTGCTTGTGTTTTCTTATACGAAAGAAAAGCAAAAATAATTAATTAATTAAACTCAGAGAAAAAAGTATTGTTAACTGATCCCTATAATGATACCTTAAGCAGAGAATGTGTGCAACAGTAAACACCTAAAGAAGCTTCTCCAACTCTACAATTATTATTCGTTGATTAAAATATACGTATTCACAACTTAAACTAATTAATGTTATTATAAAATAAAACTAATGATTGATGCTTCTTTCAGTATAGTATACAATAAAATACCTCTCTTTTGTTATCTGTAAATGTAATCCTATATTTCATTTGCTCTTTGGCCTATTCCTTTGAAGAAACCAGTTTGTGAAAACCACGTGATCTAGTTGTCGTGGATATTTTAAATATTTATAAAGAAGAGATACATTGTCGTGGATAATAAAAACAAAAATGATTTGGGTCGGTGTAAATCTTCTTATAGAGATGTAGTACGTAAATTGAATGAGCTTCAATTCATGTTGCATAAAAGAACAAGACATTTTCATTTTGAGCAACTGCTCTGTACAGTTCATGATGTGGTGCGCCACTAAATTCACCATATTTTGTGGGACTCTCATAGTTTGTAACCTCTAGTACTATCTTAGACCCTCAATACTCATGCCAACAAAAAAGTTAGATCAGATCAGTTGAGATCACATGAGCTTCACTACATGCTGTATTTTCGTCGCCCATTACTAAATAATGCTCACACAAATAAGTAGAGCACCAATAACATATTCTGTGAAACCCCATCAATAATGTGCGAGGAGAGTAGAATATACACAAACCTTATTACTATCTTCTGGAAGTAGAGAGGTTGTTTTCGAAAGACCATTGGTTCAAGTGTAACAAATTCAGTTACAAAGAAGAAGGAGACAACGTGGATAGAATATAGCAATTGTAACAAGGTAACAATGCAAAGTCTACCGAAAAGGATCCGAAAACAACAATAAAATAATATGAAAATCGAGACACAGTAAACAACAAACAAGGATAGATTATTGAAAGCAATAATAAACAATGATAAAATCAAAAACAAGAACTGCAATAATACAACTAGTACCATGGCATACACCAGCCAACCTAAGTAAGACACCACTACACTACCTACTAACTTTTTACCCTAATACACATATTCCACACCCTTCTATCTAAAGTCATGTCATCGGTAGCCTGAAGCTGCGTCATATCCTGTCTTATCACATTTCTCCAATACTTCTTCAGCCTACCTTTACCTTTCCTCGTAGCCTCTATAATCAACCTCTCGCACCTCCTCACTAGTGCAACTACGCATCTCCTCTTCACATGTTCAAATCATCGCAATCTCATTTTCCTCATTTTGTCGACCATAGAGGCCACTCCCACCTTAGCTCGATATTCTCATTTTTAATCTTATCGCTCCAAGTATAACCACACATCTACCTCATCATCCTCATCTCCACAACACGCATCTTCTGGACATGAATGGTTTTGACTGGTCAGCACTCCGCCCTATACAACTATGTCAGTCTAACCACCACTCTATAGAACTTATCCTTGAATTTCGATGGTGCCTTTTTATCGCGCAAGACTCTACTTTATCTACACCGCACTAATACAATGTATGATATCATCATCGATGTCCACTCTCTGCTGAATTATAAACCCAAAATACTTGAAATTGTCTCTCTCAGAGATAACACACAAATAAGTACATTGAATTCGATACTTAAGAATCTTAACAATTGAATTTATTAAATTAAAATTATGAATTAGCCTCTCATTCATCTTATATCTCTGCGTAAAATATGTGTATTATTATTAGTGGCATGCTAAATCATATAACATATAAATTTGACACTATATATATAAATATAATATATATATATATATATTGGGCGGCATAATTTATAGGCTAGCTTAGAGGACTGCATGTTATCGACGTCATGATCCATCGATTAAAAATTAAAGGTCTTCAAACAGGATCAATCGAAAAATAAAAGCAAACCTATAGCTCGATTAATTAATTGTAATTTATTGAGATATTTATTGTATAATTGTACATATTAGCTAGTTAGTTATAAACTGAACACATTAGCTAGTTAGTTAGAGTACACATCAGCTAGTTAGTTAGAGTTTGTTAGACTGCACAGTACGAGTCAGTCGATTTGGCTAGGCTCAATTAGTTAGCTGTAGTTTGTTAGTATAAATATATGCTCAACAATTGTGATCTTTACTCTTTTCATTCATCTAATACAAGTCAGAGAATTCTTCTCCTTCAAGCTTTCTACATTCTCCATCAATGGAGCTCTTGCAGATTCCACAATCTTAGGTGTGTTTCTATGTCTGCAATCATAAATTTGACATGATATCAGAGTAGGTTGCTCTTTCTCTAGTCTTCTCTTAGTAGAATTTTGCATCCAATACGTGTTTTAGATCTTCAAATTGTGTTCAGTTCTTCATCAGTTTCTATAAGCAAAGTTCGTCATGGTTGAAATCACAGGGGACAACTCTAATGCTAATGCTACAGCTGTAGGAGAGAATTCAATTAACGTTAGTAATCCTCTCTATATTCATCCATCTGATAGTCCAAGTCTAGTTCTAGTTCCAATAGTGTTTGATAGAATTGGTTATCGATCATGAAGAAGAGGTGTAATGAGATCTCTCTCTGTGAAAAACAGGTTAGGATTCATTAATGGAGAGTGTGAGAGACCAGCTTTAAACTCATCTCAATATCGTAAATAAGAGAGATGTGACAATATGGTCAGATCTTGGATCCTCAATTTCCTTAGAAAGGAAATTGCAGACAGTGTAGAATATGTCTATGATGCTATTTCGAGAAAAGCATACAAAGCACACTAACCTAACTCAACGAAGGCGACTGCCAGCACTGACTTAGATACACACATAGACGGTTGAGTAGTAGGCTGATTTGATCAGAAAAGTAGTATACCTCCGACTGAATCAATGGAATTGTGAAAAAAATTGGAGGATCATTATGATCAAGCAAATAAAGCATGATTGTATCAGATTCAAAAAGAAATCAACAACCTAAGTCAGGGTGTGTTTGATATTACTGTATATTACTCCAAGATGAAGAAACTCTGAGAAGAACTAAGCAATCTGAGCATCAAAGGTCAGTGTAGTTGTGTATGTACTTATGGTGGAAAAGACACCACACACAAAAAAGAACAAGATAGGAGGCTTATCCAGTTCCTAATGGGACTTAATGAAGTTTATACTTTCATTAGGGGTAGTATATTAATGATGAACCCCTTGCCATCCATGGCTCAGACATTTGCACTATTGGTCCAAAAAGAAAAACAAAGGGAATTCAAGCCAAATAATCAGTTGTTTACAGAGGCAAGCTCAATGAATGTTAGTACTAGCTCAAGTTCATCAGGATCATCAACTAGAAGACAATTTAAGACAATTTAAGACAAATTTCTCTGGAATCAATTATTCTGCAAATAACAGGTCTAGACCTTTCTATGATTACTGCAAGAAGCTAGGCCATATCAAGGACAAATGCTTCAAGATACATGGCTATCTCAATCAGAACAACAACTATAGTAATGGATAGAACTATAATAATGGAAACAATAATCAAAACAGGCACAATAATGTTCAGAACCAAAGAGCACCATCTCACTATAATTTAGGTCACAATCAGGATTACAGGCTAGCTAAAGGCAAAAGTATTATAGAAATCTTTGCTGATTTCACTACAAAAGTTGCTGGTGAATCTTCCACAAATACAAGCACCAATCTCACTAAGGAGCAGTATACACAACTTATCAATCTACTGCAACACTTTCAACTCAATAATGCAGGAGATACAAATAATGAAGAGCAGATGACAAATCGAGCTGCAAATTTTGCAGGTATCATAGTATGCAACTCATCTATTGACTTTGATAAACTTTTATGTGGTTGTTTCAAAGCAAGAACTAACTTATGGATATTAGACTCAGGGGCTACATATCACATGACCTTTAATAAAGCCCATCTTTCAGATATCATTACCTTACCATATCTTCTCTACTAGTAAAATTGCCTAATGGATCCATACCCTGACATAAGAAGTCCAACGGGAGCAAGGTAACTGAAATTGGAAATGTGAAACATGTTTCTATGATCATACTTTACAACGTCCTTTTCATTTTTTCTTTCAAGTACAATCTTATATCCATCAGTTCCTTAATACTAAATCTCAAATGCATTGCCTCATTTTCTAATTCCTCTTGTGTTCTGCAGGGCCCTTCACTAAAGAGGCCTCTTGAAATTGGTAGAATGCAAGATGGACTATACTTTCTATGTTTAGAATGTCTGCAAAAGAATCTTCCAGCATTACAAAAACAATTAGCTCAATGTTCAGCTTAATGCTTCTCTTCTCGTAGTAATAAGATAGGCTATTAGTGTCAATATTTTTCTCATTCTTGTAGTTCCACGGTAAGAAATCCTACTCCCCATTCTACTCATCTTGTAATGACCAATCTTTATAGTAATGAACATGTTGTTTTTGATTCTGTGTCAAACTTATCTCATGAAACTTCTACTGATTTACTATGGTATTACAAACTTGGCCATGTACCTTTTGTCAAAATGAAAGGCATATCCTCCAACCTGTGGAGTTTTCAGCCAAACAACCTTTCAATTGTACCATATGCCCAATAACAAGACAAACTAAACTACCCTTTTCATCAAAGACTCATACCACATCCAAAATATTTGAACTACTTCATGTTGACTTGTGGGAACCTTACCCTATAGCAACTCATGCTAACTTTAAGTATTTCATCACCTTAGTTGATGACTTTAGCAGGTCCACTTGGACACACTTACTAAGCTGCAAAAGTAATGCTTTATATATTCTAAAGGCGTTTGTAAAATGGTTGAAAATCAATTCAAAACAACTATCTAAAATATTAGATCAGATAATGGATTAGAGTTTGTAAACCATGAATGTATCCTTTTCTTTCAATCCAAAGAAATCATTCATCAAAAGTCATGCCCATACACTCTACAATAAAATAGAGTAGTAGAAAGCACAAATACCTTCGAGAAACTGCCAGGGCATTGCTCTTTCAATCCAAATAACCAACAAAATACTGGGGGGAGTATATACTCATTGCAACCTTCATTATTAACAGGCTTCTTTCTATTCTCCTTCATAACAAATGCCCTTTTACTTTGCTGTATAACCAAGAGCTACAATACTCTCATATGAGAAGTTTTAATTGTCTTTGTTATCCTACCACACCTAAACACCACAGAGTCAAATTTGACCCAAGAGCAACACCACATGTATTTGTGGAATATCCTTTTATTATAAAAAGGTATAGGGTACTGAGTTTGGCTAGGAAGAAAATTTATGTTTCAAGGGATGTTGTATTTCATGAGACAGATCTCACTTTCTCCTTAACTTCTAACACATCCAAATCTTTTTTGTCCAATCTCTATTCTACTACTGTGTTTGATTATGATACTCTCATTTCTTCTGAGTCTCACTCTCCCAATTCTGGTTCTTCTGAGCCTCCATCTACTCATCATTCTTCACACAATGTACAATGTAATCCTGGACATGCAAGTAACACAGTTCCATCCATGTTACCAAACCTGACATCCAATCCTTCTTTATCTTCTCACCATCATTCCCCTAAACATGTTGCATCAGTTAGGAAATCCACCAGAGTTCACAAAGCACCCACATACCTTAGTAATTATTTGTGCATTAAAAATATTTCTAAAACTCCACAACTATCTCATTTCCCGCATGTCTCTTTTTTCCAGCACTATCACATCTCTTATAATGTTCTTTATCTTGAAAGTCAATCACTTGTGTTGAGTGTATTACATGATTGTGAATCATCATCATATTAGGAGGTAGCTAGGATACCTACATGACAGGTAGAAATGACACAAGAGTTGTCTGCACTCCATGATAACAATACTTGGGATCTTTTACCAATGCCTACTGGGAAAATGCCCATTGGATGTAGATGGGTCTAAAAAATAAAGCATAAGGCAGATGGGAGCATAGAAAGATATAAGGCTAGACTAGTTGTGAAAGATTATACTCAATGTTATGGAATAGACTACACAGAAACCTTCTCTCCTATTATTAAAATGGCAGTTGTTAAAGCCTTGATTGCTACTGTTATAAAGAAACACTGGAATATCAATCAGTTAGATATGAACAATGCTTTTATACATGGAGACTTACATGACAAAGTATACATGGAGGTACCACAAGGATTAGGCATTCCTGTCATAGGATTAGTCTGCAAACTTAACAAATCACTTTATGGTTTGAAACAAGCAAGTAGGTAATGGTATGCTAAACTTTCTGATGCTTTCAAGTCCAGAGGTTATACTCATTCCCTTAATGGCTACTCCTTGTTTTACAAGAAGCAAGGGTCCTCCACTGTCTTCATAACTGTATATGTGGATGACATTCTACTCACTTGAACTAATCTTGAAGAAATTGAACAGCTAAAAGGTATCCTTCATAATCAGTTTAAAATTAAGAACCTGGATAAGCTACATTAGTTTTTGGGATTAGAGGTCTTGTATATAAAGATTGGGGTGCTCATCTCACAGAGAAAGTTTGTACTTGATCTCCTAAATGAGTACCAGTGCTCTCAATATTCTAGTCTTGCCTCACCTCTTGATACAACAATAAAACTAAGAGCTACTAAGAGCTAATGAAGGAAAGCCTATATCAAATCCTAGTTCATATAGAAAACTTGTTGGGAAGCTCAATTTTTTGACTAACACCAGATTGGATATTGCCTATGGAGTCCAACACCTTATCCAGTTCATGCAAGATCCCAAAAAGCCACACATGCAAAGTGCCTATCGTATGCTCAGGTACCTTAAGAAGGATCCAACATTAGGACTACTTATATCCCTAACTGATGACTACAGGGTTCAAGCCTTTTATGACTCTAACTGGGGAGCCTATCCTGATTCTAGAAAGTCTATAACTGGTTACATTGTGCTGCTAGGACCAAATCCTATAAGTTGGAAGTCCAAGAAACAAGAAACTATTTCCCTTTCCTCAGCTGAGGCTAAGTACATATCCATTAGGAAAGTGGTTAGGGAGCTACTTTGGTTTAGTAGACTATTTGATGAACTTACCTTCCGAGAAATGGTCTATTTCCTGTATATTGTGACAACCAGTCAGCTTTACATATAGCTAAGAATCCTGTTTTTCACGAGAGAACCAAGCATATTGAGATTGATTGTCACTTTGTGCGAGCTAAACCTCAAGAAGGTCTTATCTCTCTGCATCATATTGGCACTGGTGATCAACTGGACGATATTCTTACCAAAGCCCTCACAGGAATCAAACATTCTGTTGTTCTACACAAGTTGGTTGTGCTAATCTCACCTCCAACTTGAGGGGGGTATTGAGATATTTATTGTATAATTGTACATATTAGCTAGTTAGTTATAAACTGAACACATCAGCTAGTTAATTAGAGTACACATCAGCTAGTTAGTTAGAGTTTGTTAGTTTGCACAGTACGAGTCAGTTAGTTGGTTGGGCTCAATTAGTTAGCTGTAGTTTGTTAGTATAAATACATGCTCAACAATTGTAATCTTCACTCTTTTCATTCATCTAATATAAGTCAAAAAATTCTTTTCCTTCAAGCTTTCTACATTCTCCATCAATGGAGCTCTTGCAGATTCCACCATATTAGGTGTGTTTCTATGTGTGCAATCATAAATTCGACATGATTAATTAATTAATTGAGATATTTAAATATGTCTAAGCTAAGTAGGACTTGTGAATGCAAAGAATATATAAATGGAATACATACAACCTGTGAATGCATGGAGTAGTTAATTTGTTAAGTTAATTAAAGAGAGGAGTGGACCAGCCATGCATGTTCTGCTATACTTTTTCTTTTTTCAAAAAGGAATTAAGATAACAAAATAAAGCATAAAGCTAATATAAGAAGAGTGACTACTTGGACTAATTTGATTTAATTAATACAATTATGTTTAATGAGTAACGAAAGACAACCTGTTCGGTTCTAGGAGTAGTGCACCTTAATGTGAATGCTTACTTTGATTGTCGGAACTAAATATGCTCTACTTTTTCAACATCAACTTTCTATCAAATATTAGCCTTTAATTTTGTTATATAAATGAATGATTGGTTTAATTAATTATATTTAATGCTTTGTCCACATTCACATTTTTTTTTTCAACGAAGGAGTTACAGATGATAAACGTCCTTCATTTTTAATTTTAAGATTGTGGATCATATTTACATTTTTGATTGCGACAAGAAAAAAATTTCTTAGATAGTAATTAAAAATCATTCACTTTCAATCTTAAGATCGTAGACAACATTCATCTTTAATTATGACCAATTTTTTTTTTAGATAATAGATTATGGATTCAGATCGAGCAAAAAAAGTGAAAACTTTATAGGAAATTGGTTTTATAAAATCTTTGATTGCGTGACAAGAAGATATGGGTGTTCACAGGTCGGTTTGGATCGGTTATTGATCAAAACCAAATTAAATCAATTTAATTGATTTTTAAATTTTTAAAACCAATTAGGATATATATATTTATTGCTTATGTTGTAATCGGTTTCTATTCGGTTTGAATCTGTTGTTCGGTTATTAACCATACACAAAAATATAAAAAAATAATTCATCAAATAAGAAAAAAAGACAACAATTCATCAAAAAGAAATGAATTGTTTCGTGCCATTTTGAATTTTATAATTCTTGTATTAAAACCCAATTATGATTAACTTCCAACTTATATTGTCAGATAATTCAATGCACTAAACAACATAAACTTACTGAATAATGACATAGCTACTAATATTATTGCACAAATAAAAGATGCATCATACTTTATTTTTTTAATTAGAGATCTGCATTTTTTGCATAAAAAATTGTTTTAAAAAGTAATATATATATAAGCTATCAAATTTTTTTCGATTATTTTGAACAAAATTAAAATCAAACAAAAATATTCTCAATTTTTTTAAAATATAAATTAAAATTAAAATTAATTTAATTTTTCAATTTGAATCGATTTTTATTTTAACAATAAACGTGAAAGAAACAAAAGGAAAAACAAATATTGGTTGAGGGCACATGGGGAGAACGAGAGTTGGCCGCCGGGGGAGGCAACCCCCGCACTATCCGGTTCAGCTAAAAGGTCATTCACACAAATAAGTGAAAATTTGTAGCGTTCACGTGACTCTTTTTTTTCACCTTCTTTTTCACCTTCTTTTTCACCTTTTACCACAAATGAGTGTAAGTTAGATATAGTTATAAATGTGTATCTATTTTTGTTCAATTTCTTAAATTTCATTACCAAATTAAAATAAAATATTATTTGTTTTTTTTATTGGATTCATTTTTATTTTCCTTGAGCACCTAATCCTCGTTAGCTCGCACTGCCTGAAATCCCTTTTTTCTCTCTCTCTCTCATTTTGACGCAATTTTAATCGTAAGTGCAACTCTTACAATTGGATAACAGGTTGGGATCTGTGCACTAATCATAATCATTAAGTTCTTTAATCTATTTAATTAGTGTGGGGTCACTAATGCCAACTCTTAACTCTTGTAATGTGGATTGCGCATTTCGAGGTCACGTGACATGCCATCACAGATGTAGCATTAACAATACCGTCCCTGTTGCTCTTCTGATTTGTACGCGCACTCGCAACAAACCACTCTTTAATAATTAAATTATTTTAATTCTCAAATGATATTGCAAGGGCCAAAAATCGGTTTTTGAAGTGTATCGAACGGCAGCACATGACAATTAGAGTTAGTTAAATCCATCTCGAGATTAAATTTGATCGCGAGTGGTATTTGATAAAGCTATCAACTCTTTATAGAAAGTCAATACAACGAAGATTTAATATATTGATCATACTCACTCAGAGAAGCAAAATAAACAAGAAGCATATTTAGAATTAGATTATAAATACATAAACTTTCCTATAACTCGTAGCCCATATGATTTTAATCAGAATAGCTCTATTATTTGCACAATTACAAACTCAAGCTCTCATGTCTCTGGTTTTCCAACAACATAGCTAGACAATTACGTCGAGAAATACTCAATAAAAATTACTTTCTTATCTTACTTTATGATTTTGCCATTCACTATTTTTATATAATACTTCGTTCATTATTTTAGCAAGTTACTTAGCATCAAAAATATAATATTTGTTCTTAATAATCCATTTTCCCTTAGTTTCCTTTCACAAATTCCATTGTTATTTTGGATCATTGATTTAGAGTTGAAAAAATATTTTCTTCATTAAAATAATTTTTAACAATTATTTATAATATTTTTCTTAAATCAGAAACATAATATATACAACGCCGTCAGTTCGCCGCATTGACGTTACTGTTACCTAAACGACGTTGATTATTAACGGAGTTAACATACGTAACAGCCAACGACAACGAACCTTTAAAACATATCACACCAAAGACGAACAGAGAGAGAAAGAGAATCCTCTGATTTGTGAGACCCATTTTCTTTCACGCTTTTTTTTCATATTTAAGGAAGGAAGCAATCGAGGCTCGTGTTTTTCATCGTTTGCGTTAATCAAGGCGAGGACCTACCATTAATCCTTCAAAAATTCACTGTTTGGATCAACTCATCATTACGCTCTGGGAATTGACAAATTCTGTTTTCATTTTTTTTTTGACGAGGGAATCTCAGCAGAATTATGCATTGTTTACCACAAAATCATATCATAAGTGCGTATTTTCTCGTTCTGGATCTTACTTCTTTGGTGCTCCATACGTTTTTTCTTCCATAATTCAGTTGATTTTAATTAGCAGACTTGGTGGAATAGACCTTCAGAGTTCTGTTTCTCAAGGAGGCAAATTGCCTACAGCTTAATTTCATTGGAGAACACGGAAAATATCTTATTAGTTTGCGATTGAGACGTAGTTTTTGGCAAGTTTGAAGTTTTTTTTTTAAAAAAGGACGGTTTCTAATGTGCCTCTGATCCCCTGTTGAAGGCGGATCTACTTGGAAGTAGAAGAGGTTTGGGTTTGAAATTGTTGAATTACGCAACAACTTTGCGAAATTCAGTTGAATTCTGCTGTACAGAGTGCAATTTAGTCCCTTTTTTTTGGCTCGAAACACAGATTTCTGATTTGAATGGAGCTACCTCAATCCAGGCCTTTTGGAACGCAAGGTAATAGTTATGTCAAAACGATTTGAATTTTGAATAGATAATCTTACTGAAATTAGATTTCCATATATATTCTTTTGTTTGGCAGGAAGGAAGACGACGCATGATTTTCTTTCAATGTATTCACCTATTGAACAAGATCCAAGACCTTCGCAAGGTAAAAATGCAAGGATTTTTCTTTCCGATTGAAAAGTCTTTTTATTTTTAGAAAGAAATAAAAACTTTGGTTGTTAAAATTTTATTGGGAGTTCGTGGTTTATTGATTTTGTTTGGTGTGCATGTGTTTGTTGTGATTGTATCTTTAAGATATAACTTCGTTTTCCTCACACATTTACGCAATTCTGCTATACTATTTACAAGTAGTACGCCCTCCCCTTTCGTTTCTATTTGTTTGTGATACTTTAACTTAAGTATAAACAGATCTTAAATTAAAAAATATGTCAAATGAAAGTATCTCTTAATTTTGTTGTCTTAAAAAAGCGTTGCTAAAAAAAAAGACACCCGTGACCCTAACTCTGACAGGAGCAATATTATAATAAAAGTGGAAATTTTTTGAGTGAAAACGGGAGAAGAGGTAATTCCATCCATTGCTGCTCTTTTAAGTAATTTTCATTTAGTATGTAGTCGAGGGTTGTTTGGTTTTCCTTGTCAGTATTATATTATTGCTTTTCCATTATCTTATTCTTCTATTTTTATCCGTACATATTGTTTTCTTTGCTTCGATTTATTGAATTATGTGTTGTTGCTAGTGAGCTGCTACACAACACCCTCTCCGAGACCCCACTTGTGAGATTATACTTGGTATGTTGTTGTTGTTTGCCACCTAGCTTTCCG
Organism: Solanum dulcamara; assembly: GCF_947179165.1. Classification (NCBI taxonomy): domain Eukaryota; kingdom Viridiplantae; phylum Streptophyta; class Magnoliopsida; order Solanales; family Solanaceae; genus Solanum; species Solanum dulcamara. The sequence continues at coordinate 70,835,213 of NC_077244.1, forward strand.
TTGTTTTTCTGGCCTTTTGTGACATTTATTCTCAAGGACTATATCTGTTGTTCAAATTGAAGCATGAAATATACTGGGATTAGAAAGAATCAAATAGGAAAAAGATTGACAAATACTGTGCCGCTCTTGCCAGATTCTACTTCCCTTTTGAGTTGCCTGCACAAGGAGGACGTTTTATCCTTCATCATTGTGCATGATTTTTACTTGGATAATTATATCTTCTAGTGCCTTATTTGATTCTCATTTCGCCATGTCTGTTAAGCAGGTGGCTACCTAAAAACTCATGATTTCTTGCAACCTCTAGAACAAGCAAGGAAGACAGTTGGGAAAGAAGAAAATAAAGTTGAGGTAGAGACTATAGAAAAGCCTCCATCAGCAGAACATATTCTTCCCGGTGGCATTGGCACCTACAGCATTTCTTATTTGCAGCAAAGGGTTCCAAAGCCAATAGCAAACACATTTGCTATCACACAGGCTAGCAGTACCGATAGAGACGATAGAAACTCAAATTGTAGTTCTTACTCGGGAAGTGGTTTCACACTGTGGAATGAATCTGCTACGAAAAGGGGAAAGACTGGTAAGGAGAATCTCACTGGAGATAGACATATCGTAACAGGTATATTTTCATTTCTTAATTTTAACATGCTCCATGTCTTTCTTGAAAGTTAAATTTTGTGAATGGCAATCATCTTCCGGATAAGAGTCCCCCTGGTAACAACCATTTATGAAGGACAACTTTAAATGATCTCCTCTTCCGTTCCATTAACATCATTATAGTATTTTCCAAAGAGAGAAGCCTGAAAACTTCAGCTCCAGTGAACATATGTTATGTGCTTGGCAGAAGCAGGTGTAAACATTGGTGGAGGGAAACCTACGACATCATTAGAACGGCAATCACAACTGTCTTCAAATCATAATCATAACACTGTAACCTTGAGCTCACACTCATCTCCTCAGTAAGTGACTTGCCTCCGCTCATAAGAAGGCTTCTTATTTGTCTTTACATTTTGTTCTTATAATTCCAATTCTAACTCTTCAAACTACAATGCAGGCAACCATCAGCTATGGAGAATCAGAGTTTCATACAGATGATAACATCGGCTAAGAATGCACAGGAAGATGATGATGACGAAGAAGAAGAATTTGTTGTTAAGAAAGAGTCACCTTCACCATCCAGAGGTTTGTCTTGCTAAGTCTGATAATTGCTTCTCTCAGTACTCTGAATCTGTCATTTATAACAGAAGGACAACTACTTGTATAGGCAATTTATCAGTAAAAGTCGATGGGAAAAGCAATGATCAGAAGCCAAATACTCCACGCTCAAAGCACTCAGCAACAGAACAAAGAAGAAGAAGCAAGATCAATGACAGGCACGTTTACAACACTTATTTAGAGTTTTGTGAATAGAAAAGGAAAATTTTTGACGTAGTAACTATATTTTGTGGGAAGGGGAATGTTGGTATGGTCTACCTTCCGAGTATTTATGCATTGACTAGCACACTCTTCACTCAGTTTTTCTAGCCTCTTACTTGAGGCAGAAGCTATCTCTGTCTAGATAGCATGTGTTAGTTTGAATGTTTTAAGTCCTTTGCTGAACCCGTACTAGTCTTGGTTCTGTCAATCTTTCACTATGTTACCGGACTTCTGAACGGTCGAATAACATGATTATCAATGAAAATTGAACTATTACCTTTGGAACTTCTTAATCAGATTTCTGAAGTTGAGAGAGATCATCCCTCACAGTGACCAGAAGAGAGATAAAGCATCATTCTTGCTGGAGGTACTTGAATGTCATTTCTTATTAAGTACTCTGTTTATCATAAAAACTGTATGCCAAATAATTCTTTTTTGTAGGTTATCGAATATATTCAATTTCTACAAGAGAAAGTGCACAAATATGAGGGATCATATCAAAGCTTGGAGAATAAGCCTTCAACATTACCTTTGGTAAATTTTTGCTCTTTCTCATTGTTCTGTCTACTTTCTTTATGTCTTTAGTCTTATCTATCCTTGTTTTGAAATGTCTTCGGACTTCTATCTTCATATTAATTAGGACAAGCAACTCAAAATTTAATCCAATACTGTACATTAAGATGTAGAAGGGGAGCCTTGGAGTAACTGGTAAAGTTGCTGCCATGTGACCAGGAGGTCACGGGTTCAAGCCTTGGAAACAGCCTCTGGCAGAAATGCAAGGCAAGGCTGCGTACAATAGACCCTTGTGGTCAGGCCCTTCCCCGGACCCCGCGCATAGCGGGAGCTTAGTGCACCGGGCTGCCCTTTTTACTGTACATTAAGATGTAGTAGGAGTTGGTCAACAACTGACAAATAATTAAGATGCTAAGTAGGAGATACGTTGTTTAGTTAGCACATGCTAGATGATTGGAGAGATGTATTTGGAATATTACCTTGGTTGTGTGTGTGCAACACCATCCATGTGGATTTGGGAGTAAATAAGGTACCCTATGGGATTTGACTTTGAAATACGGTGGTTGAAGTGGTGGAACACTAGTTACATACTCTATATACAGTGATAATGTATACAATCAAAAGGACATGATATATTTTGAATCACATCCATGTAAGATGCCTATTCTCTTAGTGCATTCATCAACGCAATCAGTGACTCTTCTTATTTCATGAAAGCAGAATGAGTGCCATAGTATGGCTCAAGGTTTCATTGATCATTCTCACGGCACAAACAGTGCATCTAGTCCTGCACTTATACGTGCTGCAAAGTTTGACAAGAACAAAATTGGAATCTCTGCTACAGGGCCTGTCAATGGACAGACACTGGAGCCAAACAGAACTTCCAGTGTGAAAGAAAGCAGTTTGCTGTCTGAATTAACAAACAGGGCCGCAACACTTTGTGTGCAACCAAGCACATTTCCATTTTGTGGAAATACTAGCATAGCATCACTACAGTCAATACTGGCACCTGATGCTGGCACGTTGGAATTGAAATCTCAACCTCAATTTCCATTGAGCAGATCGAATATGACTAATTATGTTGTTACAAATGACAAGCTCAAAGGCGAAGAGATGTCTACAGAAAGTGATACAATCAGCATCTCAACTGTCTATTCTCAGAGGTACAAATTCTCTGGTCTGTGTTGGTTTAGCTCATGCATCATTGATAGTTTTGTTCTTTGTTTTATCCCTTTACACACATGATTCTGCACTCCAATTAAGGCCATCATCTTCTGAATATTGTATTATCTGTGCTTTCCTTTCCACTGGATATACTCACTTTAGTGGAGACTTGACTTAGAGTATATGTTGGTGTTTGGCAGGTTGATGAACACACTGAAACAAACATTGCAGAGTTCTGGAGTAGATTTGTCACAAGCCAATATGTCGGTGCAAATTGATCTTGCGAAAAGAGCAAATGATAGATCAAATGCTTCAGCGTCCAATTTTAAGGTACCGGGGATTCTTCTTAATTCCAGTAATTTTCTAGTGCTTTATTCTCTTATTCTGAAACTAAAGGTTTGAATCAAGGCATAAGTAACAACCTTAACTTTGACACACAATCCCCAGGGTGAAAACATTTCCTCAAGCAATCAACCAACTCCACAATTCATTGATACATGCACAAGGGAGGAGTCTGTTCATGGCTGCAAACGGCTCAAAACAAGTTAAAAGCAAATTTAGCACACAAGTATTCTTTTGCAATTGATTCAATTCAAAAATTTTCCTTCCCTTCTGGTTCTGAAGGGATATTCATGTATACACCTGGTATAGAAAATCTTCCTTAATCGGATCATAAGCCACTGTAAATGTAGTTCTTTTTCTTATCGCCCCCTTTTCCTTTTCGATTGTTTTGGCTGCACAGGATTGTTCTGACTAGAGTTCGATAATTATTACTTGTAGTGAATTATCAAGAAATCATGTATCATTATTGAGGCTTCCAAGCTCATGTTGAGAAGCCGCTTTTTAATATAAGGCTTCCATTCATTCTATCTGAAGTGTCTGGGACATCTTTGTAGAGTAGCTTTATATATGGTCTATCGATGTAATGGAAATTATTTAGGTTAGTGTAATCATTTCTTTCTTTTAGCTATATCTTCTATATTTGTAGTTATTAACTTGCTCCAGAGAAAGGGACTACATATGTGGTGTTATTTTCTGTCATGATCTAACACATCGGACCGTGCGGGTACCTAATCTAACACCTAGATAGGAGAACCCTCTACCCATTTTAAAATAGGTAATGCGGAAGAAGTAAAAACACCATATTAGCCTTTAAAGACAATAAGGAAAGAGTTTTAGATTTCATTTTTTGTGGACTATTTTTTGGGCCATTATGCTCAACTTATTAATGTCTTGTTCTCTCACAAATCATGAAAATATGACAGATTATACTTCATGAGCCTTTAGGTCCTTGTTATAGGCTACACAGGTCTTGTTTAATGTGATTTTCTGGGAAAGTAATGTATTAATTTAGAAATTTATGTTAGAGTTGGTTTTCTAAGTTTTGAAAGAACAACGTATGTAGTGGTATTTTGGAACAATGGCCACTGTTTTTGTTTGTCCATATATTCGGTGTTTACATCCGATCAATGAATACATGACATGTATCTTATATTTACGCATTTTACTCTTATCCATGATTAAAGAATATGCATTTTTTACTGATTGTTCTTTTTGGAAATATCTATTTAGTAAATTACCCACTTTTATCTCTTTTGTAACTTAAGGACCTTTTAAAACATGGTCTAAAGATCACTATTGATTAAATTAAAAATCTTATGAGAAAATTAGACTACGGTTTGAAATTTTATAAGTTATTACATATGTTAGAGTGAAGGGGTGTACATGGACCGGGTTGGTTCGGATTTTTTACAAACCAAACCAAACCATTTGTGTCGGGTTATTAAATCTATAAACCAAACCAAACCAATAAAAGTCGGGTTTTTCGATATCAATTTTTCTCGGGTTTTTCGGGTTTTTTCGGGTTTCTCGGGTTTTTTGGATTTTTTGGGGTTTCTCGAGTTTTTCATAGTATCTAATAAAAAGCACATAGCAGTGCTTCTTAAAAAGAGTTCTAGTACAAAATATCAACATAAAAGATGGAGGCAGAACACTGTTTGAAGTTTTAACTTTATAATATAACTTTATAAGATGAACTTTTTTTGTATATTATTTAGATAAGCTTCTCAAGTCCAAATCTAAATGTAAGAAAGAAAACAAAAATTATGAAAAAAATTTAAAAAATATTTATAAATTACATTTTAATAAATATTTTTATGTATAACATAATTTAAAAGTAGTATATCTATAATCGGGTCGGTTTGGGTTCAGTTTGACTTTTTTTAGTTAAAACCAAACCAACCCTATAATGGTCGGATTTTTTTTCCAAACACCAAACCAAGTCAAACCAAACCACTAGTCGGGTTTTTTTTCCGGTTTGGTTCGGTTTGTCGGTTTGGTGCGGTTTATCGGTTTGCCCTGTACAGCCCTATGTTAGACAATAATCTAATGTTTCATAATGGTGACTAGGGGTGTACATGGATCGGGTTGGTTCGGATTTTTTACAAACCAAACCAAACCATTTGTGTCGGGTTATTAAATCTATAAACCAAACCAAACCAATAAAGTCGGGTTTTTCGATATTAATTTTTCTCGGGTTTTTCGGGTTTTTTCGGGTTTTTCAGTTTTTTCATAGTATCTAATAAAAAGCACAGAGCGGTGCTTCTTAAAAAGAGTTCTAGTACAAAATATCAACATATAAGATGGAGGCAGAACACTGTTTGAAGTTTTAACTTTATAATATAACTTTATAAGATGGACTTTTTTGTATATTATTTAGATAATCTTCTCAAGTCCAAATCTAAATGTAAAAAAGAAAATAAAAATTATGAAAAAATTTTAAAAAATATTTATAAATTGTAATTTAAAAGTAGTATATCTATAATCGAATCGGTTTGGGTTCGGTTTGACTTTTTTTAGTTAAAACCAAACCAACCCTATAATGGTCGGTTTTTTTTTTCAAACACCAAACCAAGTCAAACCAAACCACTAGTCGGGTTTTTTTCCGGTTTGGTTCGGTTTATCGGTTTGGTGCGGTTTATCGGTTTGCCCTGTACAGCCCTAAGTGACTTGAAAAGGGGTCATTTGCGTAGATCAGCCCAATCTTTTTCTGTTTGCCAGATTTTACTTGTTTCATTAGGCCCAATTTAAGAAAGCCCAATTATATCTAGTCCAAGTTATAAAAAGCCCAACTTTTATTTCTGCTTCCTAATTCTCTTCTCCCTGAGCTTTGACCAAAAGAAATGCTCCTTAACAAATGATAACAATAATAAGAAATATGGAAAAACTTTTTTTCTTTTAAAGAAGCAAAATAGGGTGGGTTCCTGAAATTTACATTACTTTTAATAAACTTTGACCAAAATAAACTTTTATTCTTTCCCAAACTTTTAATACTGTACCTTAATTCATTCGTACTGGCAAGCAAAAACATTTCTATCAAATGTATACATGCAGAGTGATGCAGTAATAACAATTAGTAGTTCAATATTCAAAATGTGACCATTAATTAATACTAAAACATCATTATCATGTCGGGTGATGACTCGTTATCAACTATACCTTATTTTCCACGAGTTATATTTCCTCGTGGAATAACTACAGTCCAATACATTTGAGTGATCTAGCTTACAACACTACAACAGGCAGCAAATATATAAATTTTGTATATATATATATAGATATATATATAATATACATATACCATACACATAATATACATAATCAGTATATAGATTTTGTATATTTTGATCATATTGATAAATTAATTTCGGTAAACTGTACATATTGGTAAGTTCCCTTTTCTGATTCACTCATCGTTGATTTAGAAATCAAATTTTGATAAATATTTGACGTAGACAATTTTCTTTTTGGCTAATTTAGAAGACCGAAATGTTCAAGAATATATTTAAGGGGTCAATTTAAACATAATCAAATATAAGGTGTCATTTTTATCATTTTCTCATTATATTGCCTATTCACTTTCTGCTTAATCCAAATGAAATAATTGCAGCTATAAAGGTGTAAAAGGTATTGATTGATTAGTAGACTCATAGATAAAAGAATACACTAAGCAAGTTGCAATTTCTTAGTTCATTTTATTTTATTTGATTCTTATATTAAAATTATATTTTATCTTTTTATTTATTAATTTAGTAGATTAAGAAAAATTTATTTATTATTTATTATTATTTTAATAAATTAAATTTTTAATAATCAATAAATACACTATTTTAAAAAAATATTAAATTAATATGAATCAAGTAAAATAAAACAACAAGAGTGTTAAAGAAAAATAAAATCCTCCTCAATATTAATTAAGATCCCTACCTTGAGGAGTGCTTTTTTCTTGGATCCTTCAATAATGATAAGAATAATAACACTTAAATAATTACTCTTGGGATTGCCTCTCTTGAATTTCGAGCAAGATCTCAATAATTAATAAAATTAACTATGACCTTTTTTTGCGTTCAAACGATATTTATTTATTGGGAGGATTAAATTTGACTTATGCCTACTGTATTTACTTTATGTCTAATATTCTTTAAGATTATTTTTTAGTCTTGTTAGGCAATTTTACGTCAATAGAATATATAGAAAATTTCTAGAGGTAGAGAAATTAATAAAGGATAATAAAGCGACATTGCAGTAAAATTTATGTAACTTAGTTTGGGAATTATATTTATTGTTATTGTGAAAAATTGAAGAATTGAATTCCCAAATTTCGTTTTCTCATTCTTTGATATTTGAAATTTGGTTGAGTAGAGCCACTGTCAGTTGGAGGTTAAGCAAATAATGTTCCTTTTAATAATTAGCACTAAAGCACTAGTGTTTGAAGGAATATTTAAGTGCTAACACCAGGATTAATAATAATAATAATTTAGTGGAGATTAAGTGCTGAAAGTGGCTTTGCTTTGGTTTTTAGGCATTAGGGGTCCTCTCAAATATTAAAATTATGTACCTCTTTTTATTATTATTATATGGATACTAATTACTCTATTTTTGTTTTTTCTTCAAGAAAATTCAGGTATCACTGCCCTACATGTTAAATTATTAGTCGTAAAGATTACTCATTTGACGACAAATATAAAAAGAGGAAAAGGAAAAAAAAAAAAACATCTTTTTATCTGGTTGCCTTTTGTTTTTTTTTCCTCCTTTTTTTCTTTTAATGTATATTTATAATGTTTAATGCCAGTGAGTTTGTAAAGTGTTTTTTTTTAAAAAAAAAACAATTTCCTATGGTTCCATCTAAATTGTGTGTTTTCCGTTTTACACCCTTAAAGAAATTATAAATAAGAAGGATAGTTTTACTAATCTATCTTTTAATTTTTTTAAAAAAATTTTACAAACTTATTTATAATTTTAAAAAAAGAATTAATTATAAGGATAAAATAGAAAACTTAATTGATTTTATCTTGAATTTTGTAAATTGACAATACTAATATGGGATGCGGGGGGGAATAATGAGTTTGATAACACCCTTATTTCAGCCAAAAACTTGAATAATTGGCTGGGAATTATCCTAATATTGTGGTATCAATCTAATACATAGGATTATATTTGATAGAACTATTAACTAACGAAATAATTGGGCTCACCTTCTCCATAATAATTCCCAGCTTACTAATCAAATTAATTATACAACCCCACTACCAATTAATTACATGTATCCACCCACATTCTGGTTGCCACAATCATTCAAGCTTTCTTTTTTGTCCAAATCAGTTTGTACATATTTTGGTGTAACTCTTTCTACTAAGCCTTTTGACAGATAAAATGAGTCTATCCACTAATAATGTCAAAGCCTGTCTTACCAATGAGTGAATCGAGCTAATGACCTTAACTAATCATGTGTTTGGGATAGAGTGTACCTAAAAGTGGCTCAACTTGGAGTAGAATTTAAATTTGACAAATCCAAAAGTTGTGGCAATACAAATCTATATTGTACCCTTGTGTGTATAATGTATCCCTTGCAATGGCAGGACAGTTTCTATACATGTATTCGATTATTGAGTATCTGAAGAAATAAAAAAGATATTTTTGTATAACCCCTTTCCAAATGCTTCGGACGATGATCTCAGGATTTCAAGTGTATCATTCCTTTACTGCGAAGCAAAATCCAGCACAATGCTTTTATGTCCTCCAAATTTGTCAGTACGCGGAAGTACTTTTCTCTACCAGAATGTAACAACCACCGTGATTTACACGCTGCTAAGATGGTTCTAAGCACTCCCACGGGTTGGAGTAAAAATAATCCTCCTCTTTAGGTCTGTCTTCATTGACCAATCTCTTTGTTGGGTTGCCCATACGTTCAACATGAGCTTCCTTAACAGCGGTAGAGAACTCATCCCATGTCAATGATCCAGCATTATGTTGGTCTATTAAATCTACCAAATGCCTTCTGTCTAACAAGATAGTTTTCTTGTATCCAAGATATCTGTATAGAATAAAAGAGGACAATCAAATATATTAAAATTGTACAAAAACCACCAGACCAACTAAACCCCAAGTGTAATGTGCATTCCTAAATCCTAATGAATGATTCACTACATTTAGGACGAACTGAGGTGTAACAGCAGTGGAATTTAATTTTTGCTGGCTCTCGGAATTATGCAAAATAAATTTCTAAAGCAAGTAATTACTATTTAGACTATCAAACGAGAATACCTGCGATGTCCTTCAACAACTTTAGCCATGTTTCCATCATATGTAGGAACAAAGATATCGCTCTCCAGAGAAACAAGATAATCTAATGCTGCCATCTGGGAGGAATGATTTTGAAAGACCCTTAGCTCAGAAGGCTCTAGTAGTGTCTCCTTCCTTACCTATTAGAAAATAAAGCCGGCACAAATGGTGAGTCTGCAAAATTCAGCCAACATATTCAGAAGCTTAAGAATTAACTAGGAACTTTTTAACTACCAAATTAGGATAAGCTGCAGCAAGACTAGCCATTCTCCTTTCTCCACCATAAATCCCCCCAGCTGCGATGTACACTTGAATACTAGGATCAATGTCCAATGCCCGTAAAGTAAGAGCAGTTTCCTCAGGTGTCAGAGGACACAGACCATCTCTTCTTTTCAAATCTGAATTTATAATTTTTTCTTTCCACCATGGATAAGCATATCTGCAGAAAAAAATATTAATTAATCAGCCAGCGAACGAAGGATGGTTAAAGCCACCAACGAATACAAGGATTTAACTTCACCTCATTCTTGTCAACTCTTCCACCTCCTCCTGGTTGCATCCCTGAGTACAGCCAGAGAAAGCTAACATATCCATTTCGTATCTCAGGTGCAGAACCATTAAAGGACCCTCTTGCCTGAGTAGTCTGACAACCTTTCTACCCAACTCTTCAATTTGAGGGGTGAATTTCAATGCACCAAAATTAACTCTGCATCGTAGCTTTAGAATTTCCATAGGTTGTCCATTATTGGCAAGTCGAGCATCAGTCCTGTTCAAATGAACTACTTTATACTGCCGAATTAAGGGAAGAATCTGTATACAGAAAATGATCATCATTACACTGGAGAAGGATGCGAGAGTTAACAACAATAACAAAGTACCAATTAGCAATAGACCACAAACCTGATTATGGTAGTAGGAAATGTCAGACCAACTAATAGGAGCCATAGTATGAGTCAGTCCTAATTCTACTCTCCTCTTCAGTCTTGGAGGTAGCTCCTTCAATATTCGAACTTCATCTCTCAAGGACATTATGAAGTGATCAACGTCAAATATGTCTTGAAATTCACTGCAAATAAAAAATGTAGTTAATACAAATCACCATCTTTTCTTTCTAAAGAAGAATTCAGTAATTTGAAAAGACAAAAAATCAAGATAATTGAGTGGACACACCTTGGATCAGCCCAAAAGGAGGTTTTATCCAGCTCGGGAACAATAAGAGTCACATTCAAATATCTTGCTATAGCAACCATATCACATATCTGCAATAAGGACAAAGAGAAAAAAAAAGTGACACAATCATCTCACAAGTCAAATTCACAACGGTTGGCTAAATTAATTACATTTGTATGTGGTAGTGAACTGATTAATCTAAAGAAAGCTACTAACCGCTGACCGCATTTGATTAAGCCCACCATTGCATGAAACCATGAGGTAACCATTATTCCTGTAAACCCCTGATTCACACAAATAATCATGACATCAGTCAGTCTGACAAACTCTTTAAAATGAAGCCATTAGCTCTAAATTCGACGGGAAGCTTCCAATATTTTAGGTCAGGAAACAGCTAACATGGAAAGACTTGCTGAATAATTTTGTTTTGAAATTAGGGTCACTGAAAAGTTTGATTAACCTGAATTGGACCATGTAGTGTATGATGATTTTAACTAAAATACGAAGCTAACAACTCAACCAATGAATCAACATACTTCAAAATTACACATTATAATTAGCACAATACTACAATAACATGGTGATATGTCAAACTTCCTTCTATTATAAGCCCTCTAATTACAATATCCATAAATGGCATTAAGTTATACTCATTAATAATTTCATATTCCAACACAGAAGACTCCACTTTGATGATTCATATTATCCTATGACACAATATGCACCATGATCTTTAAGTTGTCAAACAGTTGACTACATGAACATGAAAAAACATATACTTACTCTTTGGTGGAAGAACTCTGGCAGGGACCTCAGACGACGATTTAACAGCCAGTACTGCAGCTGATTCCTGAGAAAGACAAGGGGGCCATCCTTTTAAAACTTTAGGCCCCCAAGTCTCTCCCAATATCGTCAATTGTACCAAGCAAATCCATATAAGCACTGATGTTGTTATCCTTATCACCCATAACTTCATTCTAGACTTGGATAACATAGAACTCTTTAGTTTTTCCAAACGACTTTCTGCTAGAGCTGACGTTTTTAGCCCCATTATGCCCAAATTCCCCCACCCCCCTGTGATTAACTACTTTATCAGCACATTTCTCCCCATAAAATTACTACTCAACTCACAAATTTGTATTTCTTTTTTCTTTTTCGTCAACAGCTCATCACACACAATCAATATAGCCCAAAAAACTCACTTCTTTGGATAATGCAGGATCCAAAGAAAGATGACAAGGGGTTATAAGAATGTAGAAATCCGAACACCAAAATAGAAAAGTCTAAATATTTTCCCCTTAAAGAGGAGAAAAATTCAGAATTATTTTCCCTTCATAAACTTGGGCAAAACTTGGATTCTGCGACCTTCTTTCGGTGAAGAAAAGCAAAATCCCTAACTCTTCGCACGTAACGAGTAGATTCTACAAAATGCGTCAATCTTTAACTGATCACAGAAGCGAAACCCAATGATTTTGAACTTTCTTAAAGAGGAGAAATCAATGAAATATACTGAGTAGCAATGAATGTGGAATACGTCGGATATCTGGAGGAGTTGCTGGACGTAGGATGGTGATATTGCCGGAATGCTGGAATGCCGGCGGCCGGTGACCTGTGTAGAGAGGGAAAAGAAATTTGACGAGAAAGGGAGAGAGAGAAATGATAAGACAATTGGGTCGGTTTATTAGGGAGTGAACCGGTCATAATATATGGATCGGTTTTAACCATACGGACTGGTTGAAGTGGTTATGACATGCCAAAAGTGATTTTTTTTTCTCTCTACCTATGGATAACAATTATGTTTACCCTAAACTGTATGTATTATAGTTAAATGGTAAACTAATATAAAAATGTGTTTCATCTCCAGTTAAGTAATAATAACTACTCTCCCAAAGGATGGTTGAATTCATAGAGCACGTAATTTTTCAAATGAAATTTCTGATTTGAAATTTTCAGTATTAATCTTTTTCAATCAAGTATGTTTTATTTAGTATGATTTTTCTGTCATGCGTATGTTACGTATTCAAGTTTATTGGATCATTTTCTATTGTTACATAATGTTATAAAATAATAATATGCGTCCTACATGACATAATACACGGTTCGAATATATCTCACGTGAAATTATCATATAAAACACACATGTCTATTTGCTCACCTTTATATAAGTTTTAAGTATCTATTTATATACCATCAAAGTTTAAAAACATACATAAATCTTAACTAAAGTCAAGTTAAACAACACCTTTATATATTATAACATAAATGTCTTTCTTAAAATAAGACATTCCCCTCATGTTTAAGCTCTGCTTTTTGTCTGTCCACTTTGGTGTGTGCAATGATGAACAAATGAGAATTATCTTGCTTTTTGTTAGTGATTTCCATTGTAATCCCAATCCTAAATATCATTCAAACTTTGAACAGTTAATGTTTTGTTACGAGAAGAATGTAAGTAGTTTTGATATTTATCCATAAAGTTAAATTGATTCTCATGATGTTTAACTTTCTTGTTTTGGGGTTATGAGTTAAATTTGGCTTAGAATGCATTATAGTGTGTCCAGTGAAAAAATAGAAAAAGGAGCACATTGAAAAAAAAAACAAAAAAGGAAAGGAAAACACTAATTTAATGTCGAAAATCAATTTTAAAAAATGCTAAATTGCTAATCCAGGATGGCCCATTTATTATTAAGTTGAACAAATCAAAATAGTTGTAGCTTACACGTGGCAGCGTGAGATGATAGTAGAACAACCTCCGTATAAGGACATCATAGATTACTGGGCCCACTCAAATATCCCTTTGTCGACAGGCAACGACGATATCTAGTCTAGCTATTTATACAAGGAAACCAAAATTACCTCCCTTTAATTTATGGAAAAATTATTAGAAAAATCACTTTTAAATAAATAATTACTGATTTTAGCGATATTTTTTATTTATTATCATTTATAGCAATATATAACAATATTATGATATATCTACTATGTATTAAAAGTGAATTATGCATTCAATATAAATGTATTATAAGTGTTTTAAAATATATTATACTTGTTTGGTAAGAAATTGACACAATGTATTATAAGTGTATTAAAGTATGTGATAAATTAAGTATCCATGAATAAAACTTGTATTATATGAGTTTTATAAATTATTCTCGCTAATATGTATTAAAATTGTATTATAAGTGTTCAGTGAAAAAAAAATATTATTGCTATAAATAGTAAATATTTTCTTAATGTTGTACATTTATGTAAATTTCCCATAATTTATCTCTTAAATGTAAATTAAGGTAAAATGTACACTACCTAACAATTATAGCAATTATACCAAATATTGAAAAATTGAGAATATATTGAGATTGATAATAAGATATCAATATTTTATATATTGTGGATTGTAAATTATGTGCTGATATCGTAGAAACATTTAAAATAAATTATGAGGCAATATAATGAAGTTATTAACTGAAAAAAGAGGAAGAAGTATTTCCTTTGTTAACTTATGTTTTAAATTTGGTAGACTTCAGCCCCCGATTTAGTTGAGAAAAAGGATCACTCGAGGAAGAGGAGCTGCAGCTGCAAGTACTCTTCACCTTCCCACTTTCCTATTCTTGCTTTTTGTTATTTCTTATTTGGTAATTTCTCTTTTGTGGGTTTTTGTTTTAATTTGTTTTGGTGGGCTGTATGGTCAACCCACATATTATTCTACATATTTGTTCTGTTTTTTTAATAAATCTGACCCATGTTGTCTTGGATAAGGAAAAAAAAAGAGTAATTTTTAAAGATAAAAGTCTTTAAGTTGAGTGATTCTATTGTTATAAAATAAAGTTTAATAATTTTGATAGATAAATTCTTATAGATCAATGATCTTATAAGATATTAATTCGAAAGTTGAGAGTCAATAAGCTGAAGGATCGGAATACAACACAATTTTACCGCGATACGTTCACAGTTGCAAGAGAAGTTGTGAGAGTTGTGCGATCTTAGCACACTAGCTCAGCACGCCATTGCGGTAAATGTCTTTGGAGGCACATGATTCTTATGGAGGGCGGACCTAGAAGTTCATGCGGGTTCGATTGAATTTATTAGTTTTTGTTTAAATAATATAATATATTATTTTGTATCTAATAATTAATACTTGAAATTAGTCATTTTAAAAATTCACATTCATAAAATTAAAATACTAACTCCACCTTTAATTATAGTTCGATCATATTATGCATGCACCACTCAATCCAGATCCTTCTTGTATTTTTTAATGTAGTGAGGCCTTGACCTAGTTAGATTTGAGAAACACTTGGAATATTATTAAAAAGAAATTGTAATTAAAGATCTTTTATCTTTGGTTTTTTCTTTCCGTAAACAATTCTCTCTCTGCTTCTATTTCAAGACGTACGTAAGCTTATTGAACCTCATCAAATCTTATTTCTTCTTCACTAAGAATGATAGTTAACTCTGATTAAATTATATTATAAGTAAATTTTTTTTGTTTAAAAAGAATACTATTTATTATCATAATTCAAATATCGTTTCTCAATAAATTTCTTCCCACACAAAATTGTGTCGATATAGACACCTTTGGATCCCACCCGCTCCGGCACTCTCGTATCCGAAATGTATCCTCTTATAATTCCAATGAATTTAACTAATATTTTTATCTTGTCATTTTTCAGCAGTTACTTCATTAATAATTAGTTTTCAGAAAGTCATTTTATGTTGTTGAAGCAATTGTGCTTTTAACATCTGAAAATAATATATTTTTTGTCATAAGTAATTTTTGAAAAAAATACTTTTTGAGAGTGAAAGTTTGTATTTGATTAACCAATTTGTAAATTACAATTGCCAGTATGAGAGTTAACAGTTCTTTGTGCTTAGCCAATTATTATAGAAGTGCTATGAAGGCAAAGTTACTTCTTTTTTATAGTTACTGAAAAAACAATTTCTGTTATTGCTATTCAAAAACATTTATTATTTTCTGATAAATTTAATCAAACACCTTAAATATCTAAAATAAACATTTTTTAATTAATCAACAGAAATTTGACTTACAAATTTTAGTCATTTATGCAGCTGTCAATAAATTCTGTGATCAAATACCACTGAATTAGATAGAATTTCTCAATATGAGCAACAGACTATGAGTTTTTTCTCCACACGAAAGTGTGTCGGTATCCCACCCCACGCCCGAACTCGTAATAGAAATGTGTCCCTTTTCTCATTGCAAAGAATGGACCTGATATGTTTTTGTGTCATTCCTGCAACAGCTACTTTATACCAAAATCTTCTTTCTGATTATATCCTTGAATTATTATGAGATTTTTTATTTTATGTAATTGGATCAAGTTAGATAATTGTCGGTCAATATTATTTTTTTGTGATTTATAACTAGGAGAAGAACAATTTTGTCGGCATGTTTGCTATTTTCTCACTTGGATTATTTGAAGATAAGTAATTGTCATTTTAATAAATTGATCACTCACAAATTAAACGTCAATTTTTAATTTAATAAAGATAGACCATCTATTTTTAAAAAACAAAGATGATAAACAATAGTAAAATCGAATAAATCATCTACGTTTATACATAAGAATTGCAAGGTGTAGTTTTAATATGGAGTTAATATCTTAAAATGTCATTTAACTTTGAGAATTTATTTAGCAAAATCATTGAATTTTGTTTTGTATCAATAAAATCACTCAATTAGTCCTTTGTATCAAAAAAAATCACTCAACTAAATTAATCATCAAAAAAAATTAACATGGCAATATACTTCTTTTATATTATGTAAATATGAACGCACAAATAAATAAATTTTATAAGCTAATTTATTTAAATAAATTTACTAGTACAAAACTACAAATATAAAACATAAACCAATAAAAATAAAAATAAAAATGACTAAAAGAATTTGACATATTTTTGTCTTTACATATTTAATTTCATGGTATTAAATCCTATGTATTACTAATACCACCAAATGGAAGGGTATTAGTTATACATGGGCCTAAATTTCTTATCAAACGTAGTACTAAATTATATCATACATAATACAGATTATTTCTTTTAATACACTCTGCCAAATGACCCCATAATTTTATCGGAAGTGTGAAACACATAAGCCAATTGAAAGCAACAGACCTGCGCGCTTGAACTCTTCACGATATCTCCAAATTAAAACAACATCAAGTTTGATAGCCCAACTACTTATAGTGTACATCAAATTAAGGAGAAATTTATATCTAATCAGATGTATTATTTATGGTCACGTATGCAATTTTTTCTTCACATAATTAAGTTGATAGCCCAACTACTTAGTATACATCAAATCAAGGAGAAATTTAAATCTAATCAAATGTATAATCAATGGTCATGTATGCAAATTTTTATTCACATAATTAAGTTGATAGAGCTGTAATGAAGACTCGAATTGTACATCTCGTTTGGTCATAGATTTTGAAATTGAAACTTGAAAGTTTGAGTTTTTGAAATTGTGTTTGAACATGCATTTTATTTGGAAAAAAATTATATTTTGTGAGTGGAAGACTTTTTTTTTTTTGATGAGATGTCTTTGGGTGCGCATAGAGTAAAATCCCCGCTCCTATGCAATAACTCGCAAACTACATAGGAGCGGTAATCCGCACTAGGCAAGTCCGGTGTGACGAGCTCAAACCAGAAGGCAAGTCCCTTGCTTTCGCTGGCAAGGAATTTCGAACTTGAGACCTCCAACATGGAAGACCCAAGCCCAAATCCACTAGGCCATCTCGAAGGGTTTTTTGTAAGTGAAAGTCTCAAAACCTAGTCTGAACCAGTTTAGTTTTGAGAAATTAAAAATATTTAAAGATTATATTTTCAAAATCAAATCAAATTTTATAGTCAAATACAAATTTAAATATAAAAAATTTAAATATATGACCAAAATGCTAATTTAATTGCAGCTACTGCTAAGACTTGATCTCTTAAAAAACAAGCGTACATGCACGGCCAAGATGGCCCCGCTACATATTTAATGGTAAGGATTACATAAATTTTATAGTGTTAAAAAATTATATTGTATCTCTACATTTTTTTAAAATACAGTTTTTTTTTTAAATTTGGTGAAATCTGAATACATCCCAAAACGTCCTGATACATCACGTAAAATGATGTATACGATTGATATATCGGGTAAAGTGATTTGTCCGACCAATATATAGCGTCAAATGATTTGTCCGACCGATATATAGCGTCAAATGATGTATTCAACGTCCTGATACATCACGTAAAGTGATGTATCCGATCGATACATCGTGTAAAGTGATGTAACCGACCGATACATCGCGTAAAGTGATGTATCCGACCGATACATCCCGTAAAGTGATGTATCCGACCGATACATCCCGTAAAGTGATGTATCCAACGTACTGATACATCACATAAAGTTATATATCCGATTGATACATCGCGTAAAGTGATGTATCCGACCAATATATCCCATAAAGTGATGTATCCGACTAATATATCCCATAAAGTAATGTATCCAACGTCTCGATATATTACGTAAAGTTATGTATTCAATCGATACATCACGTAAAGTGATGTATCCGAGAATAGGAGAGAACAAGAATTTTTTTAATTTTTTCAAATGATAAAAAATATTTTAAAATACGGTAAAATAAATTATGTATTTAGATAATTTTTCCTATTTAATTTCTTTATCAAACTCATTTGTTAAGTACCCAGAACAAAAGAAAAAACTGAATGGTAGAATTAAAATCACTTTTTAATTAAAGGTGTCATGGTAAGGTTAATATTCGGTAGTAAATAAAAAATATCATTCTAAAAGTATTTGTATATAATCTAAATAAATATTAGGCATAATACATAAATATACCCTTTAACTTGGGTTCAGCTGACATCATGCCCTTCAACTTTGGGTGTGTACAAGTAGACATTTAAACTTATATAAAACTGAACAAATAGACACACGTGTTCTATGTGACATAATACACGTAGGATACAAAATCACCATGTAGGACGAATTTGTCTATTTGTTCATGTTTTGAATAATTAAAGTACCTACTTGTGTACTAGTAAAGTTAGAATCATAGTTGTCAGTTGAAGTCAAATTAAGAGACAAGTTTATATATTATGCCTAAATATTATGAAAGGTGGAAGTGGGGGATGAGGCTACAGAATGGGGTGAAGATGAGGTATGTTGGAGAAAGGGAGAAAACAATCAATATAGTATACCACTTATGAGCGATAGTACAAGCAAGCTAATATGCGAGTGAGGTTGAAGGGGTCTTGTGTAATCTTCATAATATAATAAGCGCAACCTTTAACCCGAACAACCTTTCATTCGTCTCTCAAATATAGTGATCTTGATTTTTTGCCCCGAAGAGAAGTCTTATAAAAATGTCTTTTCTTTCATTAAATTGAGTCAAAGCACATTTTTGCCCTTTACATATTAAATATTTTTAAACCTCTTCATGCTCAATTACCTCTCAACTTTTTTTTTTATTTTTCTCTTTTTTATTTTCTTTTTATTTATTATTTTTTCTCTTCTCTTTTATTTCTTTTTCGTTTTTTTTTCTTCATTTATTTCTATTTCTGATGAGGACCATTCAATTCATGAAAACAAAAAGGAAAAGTGAAAATTGTTGAGGTGTTGGTCGAGAAAGGGTGCAAAATTACCCGTACAAGATATTTAGCTTAGACCAATGAATGCATAATATGATTTTGAACATATATAATTATTGTACATTTTCACTATATTAAATCGCATGAGAATGATTAGTTAAATTAAAATATGAAGATCAATTCTTGTGAGGGTCATTTGTCAACTTAATCCGTTGGAAAAAACAAAATAAAGTAGTAAGGTTTGGCCCACATATTCCAACGTCCAGTAAAGCAATTGGGCTCAATAGAGAGGCCCATGTTATACTTTGCTAATCAAGAAGAAAACCAAGTTTTAGTCCATGATTGTAGATTTTTCGATGATAATAGAATTGATTTATCATATATTAACCATGCATAATTGTGTATAAAATAAACAGTTCATCGGGTTGTCCCTACGACCTATTTTTTAAGTAAAATTTTTATAAATGTCATATATAATGAAAGTTAGCAGATTTGAAAATAATATGCACTAAAAAGCAAAATATAAATATTTAATAAAAACAAAATAAAAAATGGCATTGTATATAGTTATCATAAAAGTTGGGATTTCCATCAATCCTAAATATTAAAAGCCTTAATTTTTCTCAGTTGATTTGTTGTAATGTAAAACGAATTTACTATCCTTAAATTACTCAACTCCTTAAATATAGAGTTTTAATAAATGACCAATATATCAATCCTTGATTTTCTCCATGGACTCTATTTTGGTTGTTATCAATCTACTAATTAATATCCTAATTAGTAGTATCAATCTATTATTTTAGTTTCTCTTTCTTCCTTCTTTCAACGATATTTTTTTTATTGTTTTAAAAATTGATATCATTTTTTATTTTTTATTTGAATATCTTTTTTTATTTAGTATTCTTATTATTTAAATTTGTTTTATTTTTTAATCTCTCCTTAATATTCTCAGACAATTTTTTCCCTTAATGTACCCACAGTAGTTATTTTTTCTTTAACTTTTTCATGCACATTTTTTTCCTTTTTCTTCCCTATTTATCTTCAATACAAATTTTATGTTTTCATCCATGATTTTAAATTAATTTATTTTTTATATAAATTATGTAAAGTAACATAAAAAAATCGGTATGAAATATGGTAACATTCATCCAATCGTGATTCAATAAGGAGATAATAATATGAAATCTTAATTAAAACTGGTATCTAGATTGGAATTTTAGTTTTGAAAAACACTACATACACAAAGTAGCAAGAATTAAATATTTTGAAATTCAATTTAGATACCAATTGCATATTTTGTTATACTTAAGCTATCCATATGGATATCAATTATATACAACATTAACTAATTTTAGCTTGGCTTAATGAGTTGAAATTTTAATTATATATTGTATTTTCAGCTGGATACCAATTAGATACCAATTTCATACATGATTAGACTTTTCCAGTTGGATATCAGTTGGATACCAATTGCATACATTGATGGACTTAATTTTTCAAGTGGATGCCAATTGGATACCATGTGAATACCAAATGATTATCAGCATTAACCAGTTTTAGTTTTTGAGTATACATTTAAAAAATAATGCATACACAAAGGATTAAGTATTACACATAATACATATTCTGAAATAAGAATTCATTGAGTTCAAAGACCAAAAACATCAAATTATGTGTTTGTCACAATTAAATAACTAAATTAAAATAAAAATAAATTATGACTAATTTTCAACAAGATAATTTGAATATGTCTTTCTCTTGTGTCCCTCCCGACGACATGTGTTGCACATAATATATAATTTCCTCTATTTGGAAATCAACATACTTTTCTGTTCCATCATAAATTTAATGTATTACATAATACCAAATAGAAATAACTTTTATACACATTTTATACCAGATTCATGCAAATGCGTATACATTTTATAACAAAGTCATACCAATTTCATACAAACTGTGAAAATACCTATATAATGACACGGTATATCAAATTTTCATACCATTTTAATACTGCATATAACTATAAAATAGATATCGAAAAAAATAATAATATATTCTATAACTATACCAAAATCATAAATGTAGACGAATTAGAGATTAAGTACCAATTAAATACCAATTTCATGCTGATTATAAATCATATCATATCAACTTTATATCAAATTAGTACAAATTGTAAAGAAAAGCAAAATCGTACCACATTTTGTCAATTACATGTCATTTATATACACAAAAAAATACATTGTGTATCAATTTGTGACAACTACAAAATTCATACCAAACTCATGACAACTACAAAAAAAAAAGAACTAAACTAAATTTGTACTCATTTTTGTATATTCAAATAAAAACACAATTTTCATGCCAATACAAAAATTTGGACTAAAAATATTAGAATATATCAAATTCATAATAATTTCATACTAACTTTGATAACAGGGTATTCGTACAGAAATTAAACCAAGAGCAACAATAATTCCAAGTTTTCACCTTCTAATGCGCGGTAATGTAGTTAAAAATAGGACGATTGTCGAGGACATAAAAGCACTTCGATTGATTACTGCAATCAAAAGCCCATATCTACCAGATGAAAGATTCGACCTTGAGGCCTATGACACCTTAGTAAATTTGTAAATCTAAAATGGCTCCGAGGGTGTGATTGTTGGTGGCACTACAGGTGAAGGTCAATTGATGACCTGGTATGAACACATCATGCTCATTGGTCACACAATCAATTATTTTGGTGGATCAATCAAAGTCATTGAAAACACAGGAAGCAATTCCATGAGTAAAGCAATCTATGCGACAGAACAATGATTTGTTGTAGGATTTGAATTAGAAAGTGTTTTGAATTAAGTTGAAGAGAGAAGGTGAAGTAGAAAGAGGAAAAAAACTGAAAGAACACGAAAAGGGAGAAAAATTTAGGTTTGGATTATCATTCAAAATTACAGTGATTTGATTTGATCTCATTAATGCGTTGTCAGATTGTATTCATCTCCCTCCACATAATTATCTCTTATTAATTATGATCTAAATAAAAAAAATTATAAAGAATTTAATTTAAACTAGTTTTAAATATATAAAGATAAGTTAAGATCTGAGAATAAAATGTTATAAGTTGAACATACTTAAAACTACATTTAAAACTTGAAATATTGACTCTTAAAAATATGTATAGTGTAATTTTTCCTTTCTTTAATTTGGTATTAGAATGGCCCATTCTATTTCAAGTTGTCGATTTTGGGCACCTCATCTTATGTTTTTCATGCTCCAGATTTCTCTAGTCCTAAGCATGGGGTGATGTTGGAGTCCCATATCGATGGAATAATGGGCATTTAGTCTCTCCATATATGGTCATGGACAATTCTCTCATCATGAAGATAGTAACACATTACAGGATCAGTTCCTTGTTCTCAGTTCAACGTATGAAACAAATTAGTCAGGAGATCGATTTTAGAAGCTAGTTTTGGGGTTTGAATTAAATCTAAAATCATTTTTTTAACATTGGGCCATGTTACCATGACCAGAGGTGTACATGGATCGAATTGGTTTGAATTTTTAAAATATCAAACCAAATAATTTGTGTCGGATTTTTAAATCTATAAACCAAATCAAATTTGTTTCAAATATTTCTTTAATCCTACCCAAATACAATTATCTAAGTGTTTCTTAAGAAAATAACACAAATATGATATGAGTGATAACACTAAAATATTCAATAAAAATAATAATGTAATCGCATAAAACAAATATTATAAATAGATAAGTCAAAATGAAAATGATTATAATTTTAAAGTACTAAATCATATGCTAAATAAGACCTCATTTGTTTTTATTAAGATTTAGAAGTTTAAATCTGAATGCACATCTGAATGCTGAAGATGTTGACTCTCGATCTAAACACAGAATGATTAAGACTATTTATTTTCAACATCTGAATATACATAATTTTTTTATATGTACATAATAAATATACAATATACATAAAAATGAATTAAATATTTTTATTTAAAAAAACCCCACTTATGCTTGCTAGTGATGGTGGAGATAATTTGTAGTGGTGGTGGTGATGGTAATAGTAGTTGTTAATTGCTAGTAATGATGTGGTTTGTGTTGTGGTGACTATCAATCTGTCATAATGGTGGCGATTGATAGTGGTGTTAATGGTTGTAATGGTGAAGCTGATTGATGTTAGTTGTTGGTGTTGATGGTGGTGGTTGATGATGTATTTGTGGTAGTTGGCGATAGTGTCATTTATGATGATGGAGATGGTTGGTTGTAGAGATTGACCACAGTGATGATAGTGACCGATAGTAGTGGTCGAGGTAGCGACGGCGCCAACGGTGACTGAAGAATGTATGGTGGTAGTTGACGATGGTGCTAGTTGTGATGGTGAAGTTTGTTGGTAGTACAAATTGACTTTGATGGTGATAGTGATTGATAGTAGTAGTGGAGGTTGAGGCGGCTATAAACACAGTGGAGGCGGCAATGCATATAATTATAATGATGGAGGAGTTAAGTGTAGTATCAGCTGACAGTAATAGTTAGCAACGATGGTGGTTGTGATGGCAGAATGATTGGTGATGGACAACATTAATGGTGATTGGCAATGGTGGTGATTGTGATGACAGAGGTGATTAGTGATGTTAGCCGGTAATTGTGGATAGAGTGATGATAAATAGTATCCACATAAGAATACCTCTTATTCAGACCCGTTAAGTGCCTTAAATATTAATGAAGACAAATGCACTTAATTTCTAAAGTCTAAGTCATTTAGATTCAGACCTTCATTAAACGTAAACAAATGAGGCCTAAGTCTAATAAGTATTAATTATATGTAAGCATTAAAGAAAACTAAAATTAGGTTATGTGTTTTAATTATCTAAATCAATATATAATTAAAGAATAAATATTCAACATTAATTATTGACATCTTAGTATTGAGCTGATTTTTTGATTTGTTAGCAATAGTATTGATTTGATTTTGATTTGAGTTTTATTAGAGTTACTAATATCCATAAAATATAACTGTTACTGGTTCATTCAAAATTCTAAATCAAACTTGAAATAATATTGTTAAAAGATAAAATCTATGAAAAAGTATAAGAAATATTTATAAATTATATGAATGTAAATAATTTATGTATAAAATATTTTTTAAAATTATATATATGATGTCGGGTTGATTTGATCTCGGATTGATTTTTTAAAGTTAAAATCCAATCAATCCAATATAGTCGAGGTTTTTTCTTTCAATATCAAACCAAGTTAAACCAACTATTAATTAATTTTTTCCTCGATTTGTGGTTTGACGCGATTTTCGATTTGAAAACATCACGTTACTTAATTAAAGCCATTATTAATTAGGCAAATCAAACAAAACCAGCATTATTTCTTTCTTATGCTCTCTGATTGTATCCAACTAGCAAACGGCGATATTATTTCTTTATATATTATTCTAACAGCTACAGCTAAAGTGGTCTTTACCATTTTTGTAAGAAAGAAAAATAATGGGAAAAAATGCAACCACTAATTAAAAGCATTTACTTATATTATCTAGGTTCTAGACTGCATGCAATTCTTCTGATTATTCCTTTCTCTTAGTATATATTGTGATAGAGGAAAGGTATTCGGTTCAAAAAATAATAATATGACAATTAGAATATCTTTGGTCCAAAATTTATCAAGGGTAAAAGCAAGTTGGAATTATTTTTTCCTTGTTTCATCTTATTATTATTATTTATCTTAAAATATCTAAAGATTAGATTAGTTTTCAAGGAATTGTTCGACATTATTATATGCATTGAAATGCAAAAAAAAAATCCACATGAAGTTTGACCTTTAATAGTTGTTCATTACTATATTTATATCAAGTTTTAATGAATTACCCGTTATGACCGAACTTAGTTATAGGTAATCTGATTGCCTTAATATTCTTAATCATTTAGAACTTAATGAATAGTCGATCAAAAATTGTTTAAGCCTTAATTGCGTGTGATGGTCCTGTATGGATAATTTTTTTGGACCTGTAAACGGTACATGCTATCAAGTGGACATTAAGGTATGATTTTCCAGTACATTTGATGTCTACAAAAGCCTAAAATGCTCCTGACTATTAATCATTTTATTAGGAATTTTTAAAGTTAAATTATTTATTATTATAAAAAGGTGATCACATTCAGTAAATTAACTATTAATGTAAGACTTTTTTTTATTTTTTAACACCCCACTTCATATCTAATGTTGCGCATTTGGCATGTGGACATTTAATCAATTTGGGGGCTCAACAATATTGGGTGAGATGGTTTCTGTTATGACCATGTAGAATTAGGTTTGAGTCTAACTCACACCCCAAAAGCTAGCAAAATAATGAGGATTGTCCAAACAAGGAGAGACCACTCATCTCATTAACCATCAATTTATGTCATTTTTCATTCTTGAACACATTCTTTTTGGCACGAACTAAAAAAAAATGTGTCTTGTAAATTAGAACCAAGGGAGTATATATATATAATGGACTAGGAGCTTGTTCGAGCCATCTTGAGCGCGCCTCGCTTAATCCTACGGCATGTCTGCAATCTTCCGCTAGCAACATGTAATAGTTAACTTTGTCCATCAAAACTAGGATGAATGAAAATAAATCAACTATTGTTTTGTCTTTGCTGGAAATTGAAATTTGAACCTAAGACCTTATGGTACTCAACCTACTTTATTAACCACTAGGCCATACACTTGGATGCTAAAAAGAGAATTTTAAAGTTAATTTATTTTTAATTATAAAAAAGTGATCACGTTCTTTTTAAAATGGACAAAAAAATCTGTCACTCAAATTGAAATCGAGTCAGTATATATATATATAATGGGGTAGGTCTAGAAATATAGAGGAGGACCCCTCATTGAAAGAAGGATGTCATCACTCCAACCGACTAGACCTTAAGGGGGCCAACATCATAAGGTTGTTGGTTTATTGGAAAATGACTTGCATTTTGGGCATTTACACACAAGTCACAACTCACAAGTCACAAGCAAGCCATTGAGAGTTGAGGACCCAAATCAATTGTCACAAAATATCTTTCCAAATCTCTAAAGATAGAGATGTATGAGACTACTGCACATACCCTATTTTGCTTCTCTGACAAACAACCCAATATCTTCCTATTTGTGTAAACATTGAATAGGATTTGTACATCTTTGAATTTTCAGTCTACACCTTTTGTGCATAATTAACATTGTATACTCTTTTTTTTTTCTTTCCAAATGTCAGCAATACTGGTTGATCCAACTCGCACACACCTCCTCGATTATATTACTACGTTTATGTTATTTTCCATCAGCATATATATCGAATAAGTTTGCCCACAAAGACTTACACAAATAAGTATATGTTTCTTGATATTCGCCACTTCATAGACCATTAATATGCCACACCTGGTAAAGATGATATCTAAGGGCAACATGAAACTTTCTATGGTAAGACTAATTTGGTAATTCAGAGAATAATAAAAATGACTTGTTGTAACAACTTAAAATACAATAGAATTGTGAAAAACTAATTTCACTTTAGGTGCATAATAATATATATAAGAGCTCTGTTACTCCACAAATTTACACAGTATAATTTCAAATTCCACAAACTTACATAGTATAATTTCAAATTCCACAAATTTTTAAAGAGGTTTGCCTTTAAAAATTATATATACTTTCAAAGACCTCTCATCAAATTTTGCTCCATCACACCGATCTTTTTTTGTGATTTATGATATTACGCTTATCTCAGTTATTTTGATTTTATTTTTATATAATAATTCTTTAAACCTAGTTACTACAAATAAAAATGAAATATGACCGATAGATTTACCCTCTCTTGATATTAATTAATTTCTTTTAATTAATGAGTACTATCAAAATATCTTAC
The DNA here is from genome assembly GCF_947179165.1 of Solanum dulcamara. Taxonomy (NCBI): domain Eukaryota; kingdom Viridiplantae; phylum Streptophyta; class Magnoliopsida; order Solanales; family Solanaceae; genus Solanum; species Solanum dulcamara. Next base: position 70,862,622 of record NC_077244.1, read on the forward strand.
TTAACAATTTATTTTAAAATAAATAAAGGACGAACAAATATAAGAAGTTAAAAAACACACTTTGTCCTGGAATGGTGAGAGGTTTCTGTTGAAACCAGAAATATCACGCACTCCTGATGTTTTTTTTTTCCAACATCGTCATGCTGAGATTTTTGTGTCATTAATTAACTTTTTTTTATCAGGAATAATTAGTAAAAATCCTCCTTATATTCTGAAAATGAGTAATTTTTAAGAGATGTGTCCAAAGTCCAAACATCGCTTATTTTAAAATTAAAAATGAGAGTGTTGTTTGTGGGTGGGGGGATGTGGACAATTACCAGATTAATGACCTAATTTTTTACCAATTCTCTGCAACATGTGAACATTTGTTCGTCACAACTCACTAGTAGATTTTGGTCTTCACTACTACTGGAGCAATATAATCTACTTAAGTTGCAATTTTGGACTTGGGCAATTTCACATTATATAGTCATGTTACTTATGCTCCACAACTTCCTGAAAATTAATGCTTTGACAGGTAACAACAAAGAAATATTTAAAAGTATAAATATCTTCAGCATTATTATATGCAACATTTACTCTCACCTAATCTTAAATTACACGTGTAACATATGTAGTGGTGTACTTAGTTCTCTGTCAGATAAAATATTATGGGTTGTAATATTAAATATTGTACAACTGACAATTCGAGAAAACATATGTTATTATTTTGCACAATTAAATTTAATAATTATCCCATCACGAATGCTTTGTACTTCTTTTGTGATTGTTTGATGACAAGTTTGTTGAAAACCATATCACTCTCTCATAAACCACCGACATTCGGGCTAGGAATTCACAAAAATTCAGTAATTTTTGTTAAAATATTAATTATTTTACTTAAATACTTATAAATATTTAATGTAACTATAAACTTAGTTATTGTTACCAACATTCGTGCAATATAGGAATTCACAAAAATTTAGTAATTTTTATTAAAATATTAACTTTTTTATTTAAATACTTATAAATATTTAATGTAATTATAAACTTAGTTATTGTTGTATAGTAATTCAATATCATTGTACAAATTTATAAGTTTTAAATTTTAATTATTATTTTTACCGCGACCAAATAGGTGAGATTCCTTTATTCTAAACCAGGAGAAGCCAGATATATTACATCTCTTGGAACTAAAATATACCTATAGGAATTAAACCTTTCTCCTTTATCAGTCGTACATGATGAGCCTGAATTTTTGTGCTAGTGGATTTTAAAAATAGATGATTAAACGAAAAAAAGAAAAGGTGTAGACAGTGAAATTTTATTGATAAATTCATATTAAATTTGGATTAAATCTTAAATTCACAATACATTGACCAAGTTAAATTATTGGTTAATAAAGTCGGATTAATATTTAAGTTAGAATTATAAAACTTAAATAAAGTTTGGATTACATTTGGATCAATCCATTAAGTTGACAAGACGAACCCAACTCATGCTCTTCAAGTGGAAGGTCCTCTAAAGTTACTTGAAGACCAAAATACCCCCAAAACCCTAGCTCACACCTATATAAAGCGGTCTTCATAAGACCAAAAAAAGGAGAAGAGAAGAAGAAGAGAAATACATAGAAAAACTCTCTTGTACAATATATGTTTAATTCCTTGAGTTATTTGTATATATTTTTTTTTATATCTTTAATTTTTTGGTGAAAGTTTTGATTCTCATTAATTATGTAGTTATGCTTGACACGCATTATTAGTTGAATCAATTCAACGATTGACATCTACCTATTTCTAATTAGTTTTCAAAAACGTCCATAATTTGTCATTTGACTTGATGTGTTGCACCTATTAAATGGGGTAACATGCACCTCCTCTCTAGCTACTACAAATGCAATATGTAGCTTCCACCTTCTTAGAAGATTGTCTAGCAAATATAGTCATATATAGAACAAGTATGTATGTATATATAAGATGTGTCCTTTATTTGAATGAATTTACCTCCAATAATAAGTGAGTAAACAGTAAACTACGTGCCGGCAATTGGTGTAAAACAACACCGTCCGATTCATTTAACAAAGCTGTCCGATTCATTTAACAAGTTAATTATTTTCTCTAGTCCAATATAAATGAAGTGTTGGTACTTTTCTATGATTCAAAATGAATAATTTTTTAAAAATTCAAGAACATTTTAACTATTTTTTACCAGAATTACTCATCTTTTTAATGGGGTTTTATTTAAACTATTTTTAAATAAAAATAACGACTGTCTTTTAAGAAGAGATTGGAAAGAATCAAAATCGTAATATTGTGTCTTTAAATACCTTTCTTGAGGAATATAATGTCACACCCCAATAATTTATTTATATTGGACTAAAAAGAGTAAAATGTAATTTCTCAGTATCTCCCTTTGCTTCTTCCCAAACTTTTTTTATACTAGAGATGGTCAATGAAAACCATTAAAGAGAAGGGTAATTTTGAAAATAAAAATAAAAATAAAAATAATACACCTTTAATTTGAACTTTGAAAAATTTAGTAATTTTGGATTATAAAAAAGTGTAGAAATTCATTTAATTTATATTAAAGTGGATGGAGTAATCAATCATATCTTATTTTTTTAAATAATAATTATTTTAAATTAATTATTTAATAAATACGACAACTAAAATGGATTGAAGAAAGTAGTTGCAGCTTGGTAGCACACGAATGGCAATAAAAAGTTGGATTCAAGTTATACACACAACCTATAGCAAATTTTATACAAAAAGGTATAGTTTAACTTTTGATGGTATGTTAGTTTTTTTTTATTATGCTACTTATTAATGTTTGTTCTCGAGATTTATAACTATTATAAGATCATTCAAAAAATATTTTGGTCATTTACCCACATATATTTTAGTTTAAAATTTAATTTTTTTTCTTTCTTAAACTTCATATTTAATCAATTAATGAAAACAAAACTTTGAATATATGTGTCGATCTGTACTGTATTTGCAAATATGGATATGTTTTTCGAAGTCCTTTGCCTTAACTTAGGGTCTTGTGTCCTTGTCCACTTGGTTTTTATGTTAGTCTAGAGCTATTGTGGAATATACAAAGGACATACAATATGTGACCTTCCAACCATCACATTTGGTATAGATATTTCCATGGATGGTGACTTCATATTGTCCTTACCGTTTCACATTAGGCCAAAACTTGGATATTAACTAATTTTCCTTACATACATCATATTAATATTTCTGTTGATCGAAAGAATCTCACATCGGATCAGGACGATATTTTCAAACTCCTTCTAAGATTTGGACAATTTTCTTCATTTTTTGGATGTGAGTTAAGTTCAATACTTTGATGTGGTATTAGTATTAGAGTCATGCCCATTGAGCCCTTTTTTGGGTGCGAGTTAAAACTTATAACTAATTAATATGGTATAATATCAGAGTCAGGTCCATTGAGTCTGATGTGGTGCTCCTGAATTGTATTGATTTGTGTAAGAGTATATTCTTGGTCCTTGAATGTCACACTCCAAACTAGACAGTGAAACTCTGTATAAAGAATATTTAGATCCAGATGTGAGGGGACGTGTTGATGGAAAGAATCTCGTTATCAGATGAGAACGAGATCCCTAGGCCTTTGTTTAAGGCTTTGACAATTCTATTGGAAATTATATATCAAGAACACATAATTTATATGAAAAAGAACACCAAGATGGAAGTTTGATAATATGAACAAAGAACACACTACTGAAAACTTGTAACACGTGCGAAATGCTTTTCTAAAATAATATTTGCTCCCTCTCCTCTACGTGATTGCTATGAGATTGTTTACAAATAGTTTTAGTAGATATGACAAGCCTATGAATTTCTGCACTAAGCAAATAGTGAAGAAATCCTATTGAAAAGTAAGAACTTGAATTTAATTTTTTGGAGTAGAAAATAATTATTTGGAGAATGTTGTAAAGAAAAAATACTTTGTAAAGTTATGTAGGAATTTGCTGAAGTTAGGTTTAAATAGAATGGATAGTAACCAAAGAATGAAATGACACACAATTTTTTTTAATAAACGGACTTTACCCAAGGATCTCACCCCTCGTGGCAGTCAGGGCTTGAGCCACACACCCCCAAGCCTTATCATAAATAAAAAAGAAAAATACAAGGAGGGGGACACAAACCTAAACTCCGATCCTATGGTGGTTCATAAGTCGACCGTCCTACTAAGGGCAGCCGACTCATCCCCGATAATAGCAAATGAAATCTAGAAACTATGCACCTACAGGAGAGGACTCCTCTCGATACAAAGAGACTAGGAAAGCATAAATAAAGAAGACTCTCCCTTTACATCATAAAGAAAAATCTAAACAGAAAACTGAGGGTGAATCTCATAAAGGCTATAATTACAAACAAGAATAGCCAGAACGAGGAGTACCAATTAACCCAAACAAAAACTGGATGAGAACTACATACGCTGCAACTGGGTGTTCAATCCGAGGATGCAACATAAATAAGAGATCATGGAGGCTTCTTAATCCGTTTGGTCTTCCTCTGTCTGAAACTAGCTAAGCCGACTCTATCTAGCATGTAGTATCCTCGAGCACCATGTGCTAGCTGCTGGAGAGTAGTGTAGTGACCTGGAATGGTGATGTTGTGACTATGCTTGGAAAGAGCATCCATAGTGTAGTTAGCTTCCCGGTAGACGTGCCTGCAAGAAAAGAAGTGAAATAATTTGGAGATATCAACAAGGTCATGAGTTACCTGGCGATGAGTCAACTTCTAGAATAACATGTTGGAAGCCCTGCTGAATACATCATCTTAGTCCATAAATGGCAGCCTCTAGTTCCACTTGATTGTTGGTTCCTTCCCCTAGTGGTATGGCCTAAGCGAATATGAATTTATCACTATGGTCTCTTAATATGCCTCCCCCTTCCAATGACCCCGAGATTATCCAAAGCGCTACTGCTAGTATTTAGCTTAACAAAACCAAGTTTTGGCTTAATCCATGAGACTTGGATAATTTTCATCTTGTGAGTACACTTATCAATGCAAGAAATAGTGTGAGTCCAGTTTGAAGGCTAATGAATATAGGGGAAAGCAACTCTAAGAAGATCAGAGATTTCCTTGAACACTACAAATCTTACTCTAGCCAAGTTGGAGCTTTTTCTCTCGGATTTGCTAGCGCACCTATTCTTCTACAAATTCCAATATATAAATATTGGGGTGGAGTGAAGGATAAGTTTGTGAGCTTTTGTGCGATACTTGCGTAGCCACCAACCCATAATAAGAGGCTTGAGGGGTGTGGTTTCGTGCCTTATGCCAAGATGATATGAGAAGTAGCACCACATGTTTCTAGCAAAATGCCCCGTGTTAAAAATAAGTTCAATGGTGTCCGAATCTGGACTGTGCCAGCAATAACAAGAAGTGGAATCATTGTCCAAATGCGGTGATTTTTTCTGTCGTTGGCAGCTTGCCTCTAAAAGCTCTCCACAGTAAAAAAAAAACATTTAAAGGGGATGTTTTTGTGCCAAGTGTAGTGATTGGAAAGAGTCTTGGTCCTGTGATTCCTTACAAGCTGCCATGCCGAAGAACAAATGAAGTTTCCATTGGTATTCAGCTTCCCAATGAGCTGATCCTGTGTGTTTTCTTGAAGCTGAATTCTAGTAGAAACTATAAGAGGAATGAGCTGCGCTGGAGCCAACTGATTAATCATATCGATGTTCCATTGCCCATCTATAAGAAAATCAGCCACTCGCACATTATTTGCTCTTCCCAACTCCTGTCTATAGTTAGCTAAGGGACCAATTCCAAGCCAATCATCCCACCAAAAACAACAGGAACCCGAGAGTAGCCTCCATTGAATATAAGGTTCAACAATGTGTTTGTTGTGTATCATATGTTTTCACACAAGAGACTGTCCACTATGAAATCTTTTGATGATGAGGTTTGGCTCGAAGGAAATCATTCCACAAAGTCGGTTTAGCTCTAAAGATCCACCATTTCTTGACCTGGAGAGATTTGCACACATGTAATTTGTCTCATCCCAATACCACCTTCGTCATAAGGGTAGCAAAGATTTTTCCATGAAGACCAGTGATATTTTTTCTTGTTATCCTTCCGATCCCAGAAAAAATCAGCAGTAGTTCTCTCAATCTGTTTAAGAATAGTGTTGGGGGGAGTAATAGCCGATTGAAGATGAATAGGGCGTGACTGAAGAACATATCTCACAAGTGTAGCTCTACTACAGTAACTAAGGATTTTAGAATGCCACCCTCTAATTCTGTTAACAACCTTTGAGACCATAACTCTCTGTCGGCCAATGTAAAGAGGGCATCCTAAGTAAGTAATGAGACTATGCTTCTGAGTGAAACTTGTGACCTGTTTAACCGTATTCACATTGTCTTGGAGTGCATTAGAAATCATCATGAAGTGGCTCTTGTTCTTGTTTATAAGCTGCCCCGAAGTTTGTTCATATCGAGTCAAGGTCTTCATGATAATCTGAAGAATTTTCTTTCTATCGGAGGAGAAGATAACAATGTCATCCGCAAAGCTCAAGTGATTAATCTGTGAGCCTTTTTTAATGACACACATTTTCATTTAAAAGACACACCCTTTTAAGAAGAAAAAAAACACATTATTTTTCATTGAAAATACAAATTTAATTTAATTTAAATAAAATTTTAATATTTTTTTTTCTCTTTTTGAGCTAGCTTTTGATGTATGAACTAGACCACAAAACTAATTTGACACCTTCTGATATTTTCTTCCTCTCTCCTCTAGATTTTTTTTTCCTCACGTATAGAAAAGGTACGAGCCAGACACAATAGATCTATTCGACAGCAGTCGTACCAACTGTTTTTTTTGGTTCATCGAGGAAAAGATAATCTCAGTTTTTAAAAATCTTTTACGAGCTACATTGTTTAAATTTGCTGGAATTAAAAATTTCATTCTCTAGAGTAACAAATTAATGTCTGTGTTGGTTTTCCTTCCTTGTCCTAATATGTTTAGCAGTAACTTTATTGACTTCAAACAAATATTTTTGGTAAAAATACAAGTTAATTTGTTTTTGTATTAGTGACCTCTTGAACCAAATAAGAGTGCTCAATTATATCAACAATAATGGTTGTACCGCCCAAGAGTTTGTAATAAGGAGGGACACATAAATAGATATTTTCATACCAAATTTTGGCCTTATAAACATCAATCATATATAACAGAGTTGTCTAATAAATTGACCTTTCGTATTTAAAACTATGCCTATTTAAGTACGATGATCATATTTGAAAAACTCTATTTGCACTAACGAAATTTCATTATACTTAATCATCCATGGATTATACTTTCCATCAAAGATTAATAGAAGAAAAATTAAATTTATGGTTAAGAAAATAAGCATTCTGCCTAATTCGACCCATAAACTAATTTGAAGCATAAATAATATAATATGAGCGTCAATATTGAGTAAACTAAAATTTATAATAACTTAGTCTTTTATACCATGGTACCATATGAGAATTGTTCAATACACCCTCCCTTGGCATGCCTAAATCCGTTCGTTGAAGTGGATATGACTAATTCTGATACTATGATGAAAAAATAAATTAGTTAAATTTATATTAACCTCAAAAATTAGCTCATGAGTTATGAGGCGAGAATTATTCATTCGCTAAACTAGAGTCATCCATTCGGTGTGTTTTTGACTTGCACTAAACTATACGAGTATATATACAGACTAATCATTAATTAATCAAAATAAACGTCGTTGAAATTGCTTTTGACTCTTTCTTAAAATTGAAATAACATTATAATATACATATCCATCCCTTTTGACTTGAAAAAACATGTTCCATTTTCTGAATTGTTATTCAACCGACAGGAAATGGAATTATTTCTATTTTAAAATAGGCAAATTTTCTGGTATTTCTGTCTTCATCAAAGTCATATCTGGTTAATCTTGGAATTTTTATAATTTTAAAAAAGTAGCTCTAATTACAACAAATTAAATTAACGTTCTGTCAATTTGAAAGTGAATTTTGATATGAAATATATGACGGGATGCGTTAATCAATTTTAGTCTCATGCATTCTAAGGCCTCCATTCTCTTTGTTGGCCATACCCTTAATAATGCACGAAAAATTCTCTCTTTAATTAATTGAGTTTTGTCATAGTATAAGTGACAATCTAGAGTATTTTCTTAACTGATTAAGTGACAACCTAAAAGTAAATTATGAAATTATATTTATATTATTTGATATATAATATTCTTCACTTAAAGTTTGTTTCATACTTTTATTTTTGTTTGTCTCAAACTTTTAACTATTTAATAATGTGATAGTGTTTGTTTTTGAGATATATGAAATTTATCAATTCATGTTTATGGTTTATTTAATTTGTTATTTTGTTTTTATGCGATTTTGAATGATTTTTTTTTATTTGTTAAATTTTAACGATTAATTTAATCGATAAACATATATCTTAACTATTTTTGTGCGTAATTTAATTGAACAAATGAGGATTAGTCATGAGTTGTTAAAAACAGTTGCCGCCAATAACCCATCAAACAAAGGGGAGTTTTTAGCGACGACGTGGCAAGTTGTGGATCAATTGTAACTGACACCAAAGCTTCCCACTTACATAAATATCATATTGGCCGACAACTCGACACCCTATGATTCGTGAACGGTATAATCTACTCACTCTCCGCCGTCCACGTGTCCCTCCATCCACACACCCTCCCACGGACCGTACGGTCACATCACGGTCGAACCATGTGGTGGAGTAAAATTCAAGAACGCATCACGTGGCATCTACAGTTATTATCACTGTATGTGAGGGATATTGTCGTCTTTTTAAGTTTTTATAATAATCATAAAAACAATAAGGTACCACTAGTAAATATTTGAAAGATATACAAAGGGATATTTGTCAGATACGTTCTCTCTTATATTGAAAGAACTAACAGTTGCAGATTCTGATGTCGGCAAATGTGAAATATCGCCGGAAAATGATTATCTAAGTTTTTTATATTCATTTTTCAGCAGGTTAATTTTGTGCTGTTTTTTTTATATTTTTGAGATATGCAAGATATACATCCGATCGGAGGTGGAGGAGGGCGGTTTTTCGGCGGTGGTGGTGATAGAAGGCTAAGGCCAAACAATCACCAAAACCACCAAGCATTGAAGTGTCCTCGTTGCGATTCTCTCAACACTAAATTCTGCTACTTTAACAACTATAATCTATCTCAGCCACGTCACTTCTGCAAGAGTTGCCGGAGGTACTGGACTAAAGGCGGCGTACTCCGTAACGTTCCCGTTGGTGGTGGCTGCCGGAAAAGCAAGCGTTCAAAGCCCAAATCCACTACTGCCGAAGCTGCCGTAGACGCACCGGAGGATCATAAGTCTGATACTAATTCTAGCAGTGAGAGTTCCAGCCTTACTGCTACTACAACGGCGACGGCGGCGGCGGCGACGAACAATTCCGGTGCTGCAACTACAGAAGATGTGTCGGCAACTTCTTCAAACTCTGCTTCAACTTATCTCAACTTTCCGGAGTCCAATTTCTTCATACCTCACAGTACTAACCAAACCTTCGATGATCAGCCATTAATGGAGAACTCAGTAGAAGATCAGTTTCAGGACATTGGTAACTTCACAAGCATGATTACGTCATCTAACGATCCATTTAACATGGCTGAAATTCCGGCGTACCGGTTGCCGGAGAACCAAAACTCAAATGAGCAATGGAATCAAGAGTCGAAGATGGTGGGAACATTGCCGCCGTCCGATGTGCTGAAGATGGAACCGATAAATACGGGTTTTTTTAATCAAACCGGTCGGGTTGAGTATCCCGGGTTACATCAGAGCAGGGTAAACAACAGTGAACTGACCTCACTGGATTGGCAAACTGGTGGCGGAGACGGCGGTGGTGGAGATCACGGACTGTATGATTTAACGGGTACTGTTGATCAATCTTACTGGAGTCAAGCACAGTGGGGTGAAAACGATCACTCTCTTAATTTTCTCCCTTGATGTTATCTCCTTTCTAACCAAAAACATCAAACAAAATATCGAGAAAGAGAAAGGAACAAAAAAAGTGGAGAACGAGAGAAGTAATGCTTATTTCTGGTTAACTATGTTGGTATGTATATTCATTTCTCATATTTTTAAGTTGGGTCCTTTGTTTTGATTTGGCTGGAGTTAGGGTTTGAAATTTGTAATTTCTATCATGCAAATGCAACTAAACTCTCCACGCTAATTACTTTTTTTTTTTGTTTAACTTTTCCCCGTGAGGGTATATTTAGATATTATTGTAAGTGTATCTTAAAATTGTGAAAGTTAAGTTAATCAGAATATAGAGAACAATTTATCATGTGTTAATTGTTTGCTGTTCCATTTTGACTCATTGCATTCACTTTCATCTGGGAAATTTGTCTTTGCATTATTCATTTTCCATCTTTACTGTCCACTTACCTTCGAATATAGCTTAAGAATATTAAGAAACTTTAAGTTGGTAACTTTAAAGATGAACAAAATAAAGCCGAACAATTCAAAGGTTTGTATTACTTGATCAGTGGGTCTATTCCACAAAGACAAAAGGGTAAGACGGTACATTTTTTTTTAGATTCCAGCGGGCTTGGTTGGGATGACAAACATCAATCTCCTTTGTCCTTTTGGTACCTGTTTAATCATTTAAAACTGTTAAAATGTTGACTAATTTTTGTAAAATTGGAGGGGCTTCAAAAACAAGAAAAATTGTTGAAATTATCTTTTATCATTTTTATTTAGTTCCCAAAGACTTGAGGTTAAGAAAGAATCGCTGGCAAGAAGGTTGTGGCTTGAGAGTTCATAATGAAAATATTTTTATGGTTGAATCTTTCACATGTGAAATAATATTAAATATGAATTATGTCGTGATCCATACTCATTGATGAACACGATTTCCTCTGTGATTTTGGATCATGGTTCGTTTGCTTAAATCTCTAATGTATGATTGAAGTTGTCAATAAATGATTAATCTTGGAATTTGGAAATTGAAGAAAGGGGCACACGTTGATGTTAAATTAGATATTTAGATGATAAGATATTAAGGAAATTGTACGGATATCAGAGATTTGTGCGCCGGAGAGTAAATGAGTAATGGGGTATGTGGTCGGCTGGTGGGGGAGGGGCCGGGGGACTGCCATTGGAGAAGGATCGAAAGTCCCCAGCTAATTATGGCTCTACGTGGTATGATTTATGGAAGTGGAGGTACTTGTGATGATGTGATTGGTCGGTAAGTGGGCCATATAGGTCGGTTTGTTCTCTAGTGACCATTTTTTCTCTCCATAGCTGACAGCCTAAGTGCAATAGGGTACTGTAATTGTGCAGTAGTACAAACTGGCAGTGGAGTGACCATGTGGTTGCATAGAATATCGGAAAACATCTTTGAATTATGTTTAATTTGCAATGAAACACATGTAAAATTAATACGGAATACGAGATAAAGTAGAATATTTAAAATTATATTTGATTATCGATACAATAAGCTTATCTAGATTATGATTAGTAATTGGTCCGAAATTACGTTCCGCCGTACCGCGATGGCAACACTTCACAAACTCATCTGATAATATCATGTAGAAGTAAAAGATGCACATATCCTATATGTCCTTTTTTCTTAGTATCCCGTGACATTGTTTCATTTGACAAGGTAAGAAATTTAAAAAATTTATGATCTAAAATAAAATATATGTCAAATATATCAAAATTTAATTTAATTTTGTGGTTTAAAATATGATACGTGAAATATTGAAATTAATTTTATTTTTTTTTAAAAAAAAATGGATTAAAAAAATAGTTAAAATAAATTAAAATGAAGAAATATTTATTTTATCAATAATAAAATAATTTATAAATAAATAATAAATATTTTAAAATTAAGACAACAGAGTAAATAATAAGAAGCAAGTGGAGGTTGATGGTGAAATGATGTAATGGAGATGACATGTTATTGATAGGTAGGGAGGGGTGGGGTAGTGTGAGATATTATGTGAGTTTGCATGTGCATATGCGTGGTCGTCAGACTCATGCATTTGTTGTGTGTGTGTGTGTGTGTCCCCCTGCCGCCCTTGTACTTCACTTCTCCATTAAGCCCCTACACATCCTCCATTTTCTTTTCTTTGCTTCTTATATTTTCCTCTCTTGTTCTCTCCTTAACATAAATAAATACAACCGAAATACATGTTATATAAAATTCTTTCTTATTTGTTTATTTTAATACTTGGAAAATGTCAAGGTCAAATTTGTAAATGAGTATAAGGATTCATTGGGACACGTTGTCTAATGGGTTTTAAATTCCTCTACTGAAATAGCACACGTTGTCTAATGATAAAATTTGTATACATAACGTGCTTAACCCCATACATTACGCAATGTGCTCTTACCACTAGAACGAAATGTGTAAATGTAAATAACTTCAGTATAATACATGAAAGAAGAACAAGGTTATATTCACCCATTTCCCGTCAAGACTCAAGAGGTCATGCATTATTTCAAAGTTCATTACAGAAACTTTGATTTAACATAAAAAAAATATTTCAGCATAGAAACTTTGAATTGATAGTTACTGGATACTTCAAAGTTCAAATCACATACCCTATTTATTTAATTACAATAAAGGAGAGAAATGTAAAAGAATCAGCAGAAATCACTAGGCTTCCCAACTTTTATGTTGTGGTCTGCTAGAAATCCAACAATAGCATTTCTTTGCCATCCTTTGAAACTCCTGCGTCCACAGACAAAATGTCGGCATAATAAGCAAATGTTCCTCACTATTTTATTTCACTATCAATTTCAAATTTCCATGATCCGACGATTCTCATAATTAGAACAAAGTTATTCAGAAAGTAAATGTTTTCCCATAGGTGCTCAGGTTTGATGTACTATTTTCTCAAAGGAAACTTACTTGCTATCGAGATGTGCTATTACTTCTCCTTGAGGAAAAGCTGCTCTAGTAGTGTCAAAAGCAACTCTGATTGCTTGTTTCCAGGTTCCACCCACCTCCAAGTTGGCCTGCGCTTTGGATGGACCAGGGCACTCCATTGGTAATGAATATCCAGCAATGAGGTGTCCAACCCAAACTCCATCTTTCCTGCATAATTCACATAATCACAACATAATTGAAGTTTGGCTTTGGTTATTACATAAACACGAGGTGAAAAAAAACTAGTTAATTTGTACATATCAAAGAAATATTAAACTATTAGCGAAGGGCATATATGCTCAATTTCACATACTTTAAGGACATAATTGGCCCTTTTTTCGCTTATTAGACAGCTAATCAGGGACACCAGTTAAATTAAGGAATATTTGGACCAACTATTGAACAATAAGGGCATATGTGAGCTAAACTATTAAAGGCATGTCTGCTCAATTTCGAATACTTTAAGGGCATATTTAGTCGTTTTTCCATCAATAAAATATGATTCATTGTACATTTTGATAGTCAATGAACCAGCTCAGCTTGAAGAAACAACTCCATCACCTGTTGATTTTCTTGGTTATGGTAATAGTCATAAGGAGACTAGAGGTCTAATGAATCTGCTAAATCGAATCCAGCATTTGTGGCTGTTGCCTAGAGAAACTACAATCTCCCATCATACAAGCCCTAGTTGCTCTTTAAGTAGCCTATACGTTGACAGTAAAGGCAAAGAGAGGGACTGGTTCTCTTCTACATATGAGACAGGTAAATAATACTTGTGAAACATTGTATATACAACAGGCAGAGAGTTTTGGTTGTCTACGCCTATCTTGACTTGGTTGCTTCCACATTAAATTTCATTCTTTTTTCGGATTTTCGTGATGGTATGTCAGTTGTTTCCTTCCTTTTGCAGATAATGTTAAGGGTAGCTTGACTTCAGTACCTCATAGTTTTTCACACAACAAGTTCCCTACACCTTGCCACCTCTCTTTTTCTCAAGGAGCTGAAGAGGGAATTATCTTTCCTTTTTAAAAATATTTAGGGATTAGGGAGGCCAAGGAACACAATAAAGTAATTTCAACAAAACTGCCGATTACTATCTATTTGTGCTGAATATATAAAATACAACAGATTTCTCTAACATTTACTTGAACTGTCATATTAGAAACCTATAATGTTCCTCGTAGAATCATCCAACTTAAATAACATATATGAAAACAAAGATTTTGATGGTAGTAATCAAAGGCCATACGTTTGAACTGCTTACTTGATGCCATGAATAAGAGTTCTCAACCAGAATATCTGTTTATTTGCTCATTATTTTGAATTACAGTTTCAGGTAACTGAGGAACTTACCGAACTATATCCATATGCCGTGGTACATAATGTCCCCCACCAATTCCAACGAGGATCTTTTGCTGACAACAATTTCTGCATGTAATTGAAGTAGATATTAATGGTTGGAGAAAGCTCGGAAATTAATATTATAATCAAGCGAAAACAATTTATATTTTTTCCCAGGGGAATTCTCTTCTTTAGCTTAAATATATTCTAGCTATGATATTGCATTCCTAAACAAGAAATGTAGATCAAAGCTACCACAAGTAGTTATTAAGGAGATGGATGAACTTCTAGTCCCAGAAATGTTCATGAGGTCTGATTCTGTAAACAACTGGTAATGTAGAAGTAGAAATAGCAACAGTGTGACCAAGATACTATTACTTGAATTGTACCTGTTCCAATCTCCCACTGCATCTCCTCCCCCGAGCCCTAGTCCTTCCCAAACTAACTGCAAACACCACAATTAGGGAAAATTACAATCGATCCAACAAAGATGGAATAATTCAAGCATTATTTTAGTCATGCCACCAGTTAAGCATCGGAAATATCAGAATGCTAAGATACCACAGGAGCTATGAATATTGATAGGATTGGTGGGTGGAGATCTTACTTAAAGTTGCACATATGCAGGCTTTAAGAATGTATCAGATTTCCAAAATGCAACAGGAAACATGTCATCCCTACAAAACATTCACCATCTTTACCCCAAGTCCTCCATCGAGCTCCCAAAGGTCGAAGACAAACAGAAGCAATACAAAATGAAAGTTGACGAAAGTGGTTAATGTAAGGTATCATCATGTGAGAATCACAAAAGGTATAGAACAACTGTGGTATTTATAAAATAGAACTAAAAATATCCCTCTGATTTCGTTTTTGCAGGTAAAAGCCCAATGTTGTAATGAATGCAACACTAAAGTGCTCAATTGGCCTGGCAGAAGCCAATGCAATGAGTAAGCATAAGTCAAAGGTTTGAGGGTTTGTTTGCAACAGAAACAGATGAGACATAAATAAATATTGCAAAAGAGTTTGTGCAGTAAAAGGATACCCAACTAAGGCAATGGCTTGTGCAGCATCCTGCCTCTTCCAGTACTCCTCTGTGCTACCTACACAATAAACAACAGTTCAATTGAATAGACAAGGAAATTGCAATGGAGAGTGTTAGCCTGATTTTAATGACGACATATACTTAACCAAAACTACTATTGCAGGTAAAAAGGAAAAACATTCAGAAGTAGATGGAATCAAGCGAGAAGCTTTACTAAGTTGATTGCAAGAATCAAGGAGGAAGATCTCTCAAGGATTCACGGCGAAATCCCAAGGAAACAAATAAATCAACCCTCAAGCAGTCAAGCCTCATATGGAAGCAATTAAAATCAACGCGACAATTCGGAGTAAGTCACACAAACAGACTGAAGACTGTCAAGCTACACATAACTATGGACAGAAGACGGAATACCAAGTCAATTCCCTATAGGGAAGCAAAAGAGCAGACACCACCAGAAGAAGAAAACCCCAAAGACAAAGATTGACATACTATCAATCACATCTCAATCAAGGATAAATCAAAACACCTTGATCCAGAGCATATCCCTTGGGTTACCTTAGATCAGCCAGAAGAAGATCAAAGGAATTGATCTTCGACTCGAGACGAGCAGCCATGAAGATCTCTATATAAAGAAGATCAAGTTAAATGAAGAAGCTGCTGAATTTCACTTGAGCAAAAACTCTAGTCACTTTTTCATCTTATAAACGCATTGTAATATTTATAGGTTACTAGTGAAAAGAAAAGAAAAGGAGAGAATAGGAAGCTATACGAGTAGAGGTTGTGCCCAACTATAACTGGAATCTGTCCAGTTCAAGGAACTCTCTATAGTTCGCAATCTACAACATCAGTTTAAGCAAGATACATTCAAGGCTTTAAGGAAACTCTTGTAACACAAGGAACTGGACTAGGCACCACATTAGTGATCCGAACCAGTATAAAAATGTGTCATTACATTCTGTTTTCTCTGCCCTATTAATTTTCTTTATGTCTAGTTGCTCTTCTAATCTGCAGGGTAGATGATTTCATGATGTATTACTCTTTTTTCAGTATTTGTTTTTTAAAAAAAATTGATTAGCTCCACTGATACCGCACATTTGAGTAACCCCAAATAATAGTGAACAACTGTCTTCAATTTCATTTGAAATTTAAATGGCATAACATAAATCCAAATTTTAATAACTTATTTTTCATCAACATGTTTTATCTTTGTGTGAATAATCAAGGAGTTGAGTGATTTTTTCATTAATGATTTAGTATTAGTAATATGTCAACTATTTATAGTCGATAGTCGACCAATAGTATAGTAGCGTGAAAAAGTATACAATTCACCACCCCACCCCCCTTTGTGTTTCAGAGAGGATTAGAGACAGAGAAACAATTGAGTTCCATTTGTCTTTGCTATTAGATGAGGTCAAATCACCCTAACTATGAAAGAAAATAATCGATCATTTCTCGAGTTAGAATTGCAGAAGGTCAAACAAATTAAGAAGACATGAAAGGTAAAAGAAAGTATACCGATCTCTACAAACATTGTGGGTGCATTAGTTACAGGTCCATGATGTGTAGCTTCCAATGTGACCTACACCAAGAAACATATATAGAAAGGCACCCATTACAGAAAGATGCTTATGCAACAAAGTAGATTAAATTAGAAAAAATCAAAAGGATAGACTTGTTACAGAATTGGAAATCCACGTAGCAGGGAAAGATCAATCATAAGCTCGGATCCAGTATCATTCAATAATCGTTAAAAGCAGCGTCATTGATCAGCAATCTAATAAAAAAAACCTGAATACATTGATAATCTCGGTTCAATTTATAAAATGTCGTGTTTTTCAAGTTGGTCCATTCGTCATATTCTAACTTCAACGGTAGTAGATAGTATTCTTTTAAGACAATCCTTTCTTTTTTTTATAACCGAGCAATCCCTGAGGCCGGAGGTCCAGCGGTGGATAAGACAATCCTTTCTCATGATTGATTACTTAACAAATAACTATATAAATAACTTTAGTTTTATATCGTCAATATCGAAGATGTTCCATTGGATATAGTCATTTATTTCTTACCACTGCTTACTCTTCCCCATTTATATTATCTCACTCATTTAATTATTATTATTATTATTATATTATCATCTCGCTTCATCTTTCTGTGAGAGGATTTTATTTAAGAAGTGATTCAGTTAATACTTCGAATAATTAATCCAAAATGTTTTGTCCACCAATTATAATTTGCAAGAGTATGTAATTTAGTATGGTCAATGACTACTTCTCCAAAATGGGAAAATGTAATTTTACTAAAGCAAGCATAGATGTTATCAACCTTCCTAATGTAGCAGTCCTATAGAAAGCAGAATGGTGAAGACTGAAGACTGATTTAGAGTTATCGTAAGTCAGCATTGCAAAAGCCAGTGCATGAAAAAACAAAGTCGAGGCAGAACAAGCAGTTCAACTAGGTTCTCCTTACCACTCAAACAGTACATATAAAAGCAGTTTTTGGGTATAATGAGAGCCAACTCTTGACTACTGAGAATTAAACTAGAAACATACTACTCTTCAAAGGAGAAGGTTGCAACCACAAGAAACCAAGATATACGTGTTCACAAGATTAATAGTAACAACCCAAACACCGAGTCAAAACCAAGTTTAATATTAGCATCTGAATCGAGCATTCACTCTGCAATAACTAGTCAACCTAACAGAAAGCCTTCAATGTTAATAAAAAAGCCAAAGTGAAAAGTCACTTAAACAGGGATGTTACCTCAAATTCAGGAGTTAGATTCTGTGAGTCAGCAATAGATTTCAATAGTCTAAACCACGGTCCTATACGTGGATTTGGTGGTGCAGCCCAGGCAGGCTTCCCACCGGTAGGCAGCTGCTCCCCTTCTGTTAGGTGAGGCACACCTAATATTATTCATCCCAACACAAGTAACAGGAATTGAGTACTCCACAAATACAAGGAAAATAAACCATATACAGCAGAAACCATTTTTTACCTATAGGGTGAACTGTAAGTGCAGGACGATTCGATGCAGCAGTGTGCTTGCTAAGAAAGATAACCTCGTCAACCGTCTCGCCTGTGGTCTCTTCCCAACGTGTGTCCAGGTGGTCCTCTCTCACAATGCTTTTATCATGTTTCAAAAGCCTTACATCTTGATTCACAAAACTTGGCATATCCTAAGCTTATGCACAAAACCAAACAGAATAACATCTTTATCAGTTCAAGCATGTCCTAAAACTCGTCTCAAGTAACTTGATTTAGGTAAAGTATGATATATGTACTTGAATTTGTACAAGTGAACAATAAGGATGTTAATTTACAATGCAACCCTTTACTCCTTTTTTAATAACCATGGTGTTTGGACCAGCTTACCCGCACTTGACTAATTCCAACACAAATATCGAGTAACTCTATCCATCAAAGCTTCTACAGATAAACAAAAATCAAGCAATGTTTTTTTTCCTCTGTTGGTATGAGTGTTTTACCCTCATCCCTTTTAGTTTGGGGACAAGTCGATGGAAGAAAAAGATCGCCACATCGCCTTATTGGCAAACTGGAACTCTACAGCCTTGACGAGTCAAGTAACACCCCAACTTTCGAGCAAAGTCTGTTCTTGAATTTCTCTCCTATTTGAACACGAGACTTGATGATTCTCAACCCACTTTATTATTGACCACTGGGTCCTCCCTTTACTCTTTCTTTCCTATTTACAGTTGTTAATGTATTATGACAGCCAGTGTAGAAAATAGTCAAACTATATGAAAACCCTGAACCATATAGCCTACCCCAATAAGTCGAATATATGGGGAGTATTAAAAGGAACAAAATTTCAAGAAAGTGGAAAGTAGGGAAATGATAAGAGAAGAGATTGAATCGTTACCTGAATGGGAGGACCAGGGTGCCATCCAGGCATGGCTAGAAGGGCAGATGCAGGGCCAATGGAAGCCGGGTCGATGGTGGTGGCCACTATTAATGTCACCATTCTTCTGCCACACCTAAGCAAATGGTTTCTTGATGATATTCTTCTATGACATAAAAGACCAATCTTGATCATTCTATTACTGGTGGATAAGCATCACTCATCTTCCCTTTGAACTTGGGAACTTTTGGTTCAAGGGATTAGCTATATTAGCTGGGTTGTTTCACTATAATTTTTTAATTTGAAGTTTAATTTATAAGATATTGTTTCAAATTAGTATAATTTCACATATCAAAAATTTGGTATTAACTTATATCCTATGTAGAAAGTGGAATGATTTTTCATGTCATTATTTGGTTAGTATAATTTTAGGGTCACAATCTGGGTTATTATTAGAAAAACAACAACATAGTCGAGAGCGTTAGGTATTAAAAAAAATAATGCATGTATTAATTTGGTGTATTAATAGTGTCAAATACACTTTTTTTTATGTTATGTATAATTAATGTTTGCATTAGTTATACACTTTATTGTGTATTATTATTAATACTATGGATTCTACACATTAATAATGCAAAAAGATTTAATGTATGCATTGATATGATTAAAGACTCAATTGTCCCTCAAAATTTTTTTTACATCTTTTCCATCATATTTGTAGATGTTATCTTTATAAATAAATACTTTTTAAAATATTATGCAATGAATGCTTTTACCAATGCATAAGAAATATCTCTCTATAATTAATACACTTTATTGAGCATTATTATCATACACCCTACTAAATGATCCCTCCGTGTATTTACATAATCATGACTACCTTATCATATTCTCTTTTTTGCTACTATCCGTGGAGATATTATTACAACAATACCAACGTATCCTCATATTAGCACAAGTGCAATTTTATAAGAATAAGATGTACACATAATTTTTATTTATTTTTCTTCTTTGTTTTTACTACTATTCTTAGAGTTAATACTTTGGTTATAATATTGAAATTATAATCATGGGATATCCTATTTTGAATCAAAAACTTAAAGAAAGAACACAAAGCCAGTCGGAATTTCAAGGTTTGGTTCAAAATAAGAATACCCCAAGATTATGTAATCGACCCCAAGAATAAAAGAGGAAAATTTCATTGATGTAATATTGAACAAATTAGACAACTAATGCAGAAGTAATATACTATGTAATCCGGTTCTGCTATACAAAAAAACTATGTATACAATATGTCATCCTCTCGGGTTGTCAAATAGGCGGGTTGAGTTGAAATTAAAAATATTAAAATAAGTTGAAATAAAAATCGGATTAGGTCATAATCCGCCCAAATTTACTTTGGGCTCAAATGGGTTGAGCTCAATTGGGCTAAAATTTGGATTGGGTCATGTCCCGCCCAATTTGATCCGCTTAATCTCAATAATCTTAACATCTTATTATTTATCTTTTATAACCCCAATTTGAATTTTAACTCAAGAAAATAAAAATAAAAATTCACAAATGGATAGATTAATCCTAAAAGATATAAAATAGACAGTAATTCATACCTTTAATATGAGAATATACGTTACACCAATGCACATAAAGAGCCTTAAAACGGGTTGAAATTGGAGATTAAGTTGGGCTCAATTGAAAATTTTTAAAAATTGGTTAACGTTTGAATGAGTTAAGATTGAACCCAATACAAATTATCTTAAGCCCAACCCATAAAATTTGGGGCAGATTACCTATATTTGGACTCATGTTGACACCCTTACTCTCAACATTATTCGAGAAAGACTCTTAGGATTTAGAAAAAAATATATTTATTTAATCCTCAAAAAGATTAAAAACTTATCCACACCCGCTATATATACCAAACTTTCAAATATTCTTTGCAAGTTATTTTTGGTGAAGTTTCAACATGCGTTTGACTACAAATTTTTCTAAGAACATTTGACTGTTTCAAATATTATTTTATACCTATAAGTTCTAAAATTATTTAAAATACCCATAAGTTTATATTATCATTTTATAATGAACATCTTCCGTTAAAAAAATAATTTATAACATAGTTGATAAAAATCATCAACAACAAAATAACAATATGTGCAAGAACATTTCATTAATCGCATTAAAAATAAATTGTTCTTTTTTTCTCAGTTTTGTTACTCAAAATATTTTCTTTCGGCGGAGATAGATAGAGATGTTATTTAATGGTGTGGTTGACCACGTTAATGGAGTGAGTTGGTAGATAAATATTAGTTAAAATTGATAAATGATACGTGTTTTTTTTTAAAATATCAAAGTTTGGGGTAATTTTTAAATTCTTAAGACCTACCAAATATTAAAACTTGACCTAAGTTATAATTTTTTCTAGAACTTAGAAACTTGGGATGTTTGTCAAATATATTTGCTAAGTAATGATAAATTATATGGCCAAACATCAATTCTTAATTTTTTAAAAAGTTTTTTCCAAAAACTAATTAGGTCCAAACAGCACCTAATGTAATTTCTCATGATTAGGTGTTTTAATATTTCATGGTGAAACGCCTCCTACAATGTGGCTTGTTTATAAAGACATTTTTGGATAATGTTCTAGCCTTACACCCTGCTTCAGATGGTTGAATGAATACATGCATTTTATATTTGCAAGTGTACTAGCTAGGCTGGTGCACATATCTAGTGGCAGATCTAGACTAGATTGACCCCCTTTTATTTTGCTCCAACTATATATGGTTGTGTGTGTTATGTGAAAATTGACACACATAAAGAGCAGAACTTATAGACTTTAAATTCGGAATTCGTTACTGCACATAACATTGCCATTCTATGAATGCAACTAGAAACCATGATAAACTTGTAATCATGGTCTTCTAAGGGTGCCGATCAAAAGCCTCTAGTTTTGTATACTATTGATAAACAATAGTTATATGAGAGGATCTATTGTTAAGCTACAATAATGGTGATCTCTACGGTCAAGCCATTGTAGAGGAAAGAAGAAAAAGAAGGAGAAACTCAAAATTATATTAAGATTATAGTAGTTCAATCAGTACATTTACAGCTGATCAAACTATATATAGTGTGTTCTAAGTATCCAATGCCTTAATCATCTATATTAGTTAATTTAACTTAACTAGAGTTAGATATAACTAACTTTGTAACAACTTTCCTAACAGACTAGGAGCTAACAGTAACAACCACATAACTAATATCTACAAGTCTCTATAACTAACATCTTATTGCTCAACATCTCTCCTAAAGCTGATGGCTGAAATATGTCTTTCAGTCCAAGCTTGGACATTAGATGTAGATGTGAAGCTTTTCATAGTCCTTTTGTAAGCAAATCTGCCAATTGATCCTTTGTGGAGACATGATGAGTCTTGATCATACCCTGTATCAGCTTTTCTCTAACAAAGTAGCAGTCAATGTCAAAATATTTTGTTCTCTCATGAAATATAGGATTGGATGCAATTTGAATGGCAACATTGCTATCACAGAACACATCTACTGGCTATTTAATGCTTACTACTAGTTTCTTGTACAATTCAATAAGCCAAGTGATTTCTGCAATTGCTGATGCCATACTCCTAAACTCAGCCTCAGCTGAACTTCTAGCTACTGTCTCTTGTTTCTTTGATTTCCAGGAAATAAGTGCATCTCCAAACTTCACTAGATATCCAGTAACAGACCGTCTTGTTTTTACACAAGTACCCCAATTAGAGTCACAATATGTAGTAAGTAATTCTGAGCTTTGTGATGGCATGAACAAGCCTAGACCAGGAGCTGTTTTGATATATCTAACTATTCTCACAGCTGCTTCCATGTGAGATTCTTTGGGAGAATGCATATATTGACTCAAAACTTGCACTGCAAAAGATATATCTACTCTGGTCATAATTAAGTATAGTAGTCTCCCCATTAATCTTTGGTATCTTCCTACATCAGCTAAAGGCTTATCTGTGACTGCATTATCTGTCCCTTGTACATGTGATTCATATTCAATAGATGTCAGCTTTACATTAGGATCTAGTGGTGTCTGAACTGGTTTTGTACCACATATCCTTCCTTGGACTTGGCAAACTCAATACCAAGGAAGAACTTTAGCTCACCTAAATCCTTTATTTTAAACTTGAGTTGTAGATCATTTCTAGCCTATACAATTAGAGTACTGTAGCTGCCTGTAACCCAAAGATCATCTACATAAATCAGAACCACTACAAGCTCTTTATCAACCTGCTTAGTAAAAAGAAAGTAGTCATAGTGACTTTGAACAAAGCCTAGTTGTACTAAAACTTCAATTAACTTTAGATTTCACTGTCTTGGTGCTTGCTTGAGTCCATAAAAGGACTTATGTAGTTTGCAGACTTTACCAGATTCTCCTTGTTTGCAAAAATCAGGTGGAATGACCATATACACATCTTCAGGAAGATCACCTTATAAAAAGGCATTGTACACATTCATTTGGAATGCAGGCCAGTGTTTAGCAGCAACAATAGCTAATACAGACCTCACAGTTATTATCTTAGCAACAGGTGAGAAAGTTTTTGAGTAATCCAAGCCTTTCTTCTGACTGGAACCTTTGGCAACAAGTCTGGCTTTATACCTTTTAATAGCACCTGAAGCTAAATACTTTACCTTAAACACCCATTTACAGCCAATGAGGTGCTTTCCAGGAGGTATCTTACTAACACTCCAAGTATGGTTATCCTCTAAGGCTTTGATTTCTTCCTTCATAGCATCAACCCACTCAGGATGAATAACAGCTTTAGCAAAAAACTTAGGTTCAGAAGTATTGGAATAAGCAGCCAAAGTATGACCATAGGATGTAGAGAGATTAACATAGCTCACATGATTAAAAACTGGATATGCAACCAAATAGGAGGCTTGGTAGGTCTAGAAGATCTCCTAAGTGGTATAGGAGCAACATTGTTGCTAGGAATAGGAGTAAAGACTGGAGGATGAATGTGAGAATCAAGAAGAAGAGAGGACTAACTAATATCAAGATATGCAACTGCAGGTGAAGTAGGAGAAACAGAAGATGCAGGTGCTAAAATAGGATCAAATGGAAATACTGCTGAAAAGGTATCATCATCTAGAAATTGAAGGACGGGAAATAAGAAAGGGAAGGAAGAACTCATATCCTTACAAGGAAACATCTCCTCTTTAAATATCACATCTCTGTTTACTAAGAACTCCTTAGTGGACAGGGCATAAATTTTGTACTCCTTTTGCACATTAGAATAGCCCAGAAAGATAGTTGGGATAGCTCTTGAGGCAAACTTATCAACCTGTCTTACCTCAGTAGCAAAGGCAAGACAGCCAAACACTCTTAGATGATCAAGTAGAGGAGGAACATAATGTAACAATTCATGAGGAGTTTTTCCTTTGAGAATACTAGATGGAAGCTTATTAATCGAATACACACTAGTAGCAACACATTCACCCCAAAACTTTAGTGGTAAACCAGCCTGAAACCTTAAGGACCTGGCTACATCAAGAATATGCCTATGTTTTCTTTCTACCACTCCATTTTATTGGGGAGTGTAAGTACAAAAGCTTTGATTGATTATACCTAGTGACTGAAGCAAGCCATTGACTTGTGAGTTAAAGAATTCACAACCGTTATCAGTTCTTAACACCTTTACAGTTGCTGAAAAGACATTGTTAATCATAGCAAAGAAGTTTTTAAGAGCTATAATAACTTCTGATTTGGAGTTCAACAAGAGTAGTCATGAATATTTTGAATAATCATCAACTAAGGTGAGAAAGTATCTCTTACCATCATGGGTGGGGACTTTATATGGACCCTAAACATCAGCATGTAAAATTTGAAAACAAGCAGTAGTAGTTGTATTACTCAAAGGAAAAACTTGTCTGGATTGCTTTGCTAATAGAAAAACAGTACAAAGAACATCAGCATGAGTAGGAACTACTTTGAAATAGCTAAGCTTTTTAAGAGTGCATACAGGTACATGACCTAGCCTTTTGTGCCATAGAGACAAGTCTATACTAATAGACTTTATTGTAGAATGAGATTTAGAAAGTGAAGTGATAGATGTGACAACATTAGCTTGAGACTTATGAGAATTCAGTGGAGCTCCTTATGACTTCAACTAACAATCAACATTGACAACTAGAGGTCATTCTCTAATCTGTCAATCCCCCTCAATTTCCCACTGAAAAGGTCCTGAAAGAGGTAAAAATCAGGATAAAAGGAGCACAATAGTTCAACTCTCTTGTTAGCTTTGATACAGACAACAAATTGTACTTAAACTCAGGGATATGTAGTATATTAGTTATCTCAAGCCCTTCTAGAATCTGAGATAAACCTCTGTGGCTTACATGAGCAAGTGAACCAGTAGGTAGATGGACTTTTCTTCCTAAAGAACCATTCATATGACTATAATGTGTTAACATATTCAGTTGTCTAACCATATTCTTGGCAACTCCATTGTCTACTATCTATTTATTAGTATCAGTGAGAGTAGGGCAATTCAACATACTTATTGCTCTCATATTATGACCATTCTTCTCATTCTCTTGATCTATCATCTGAGGATCTGATTGTATTATTGAAGAGATAAATGAGAAGGTTATAGCTGTGGATATTGTTGGTACTAAAGAGGCTGCATGTTAGTCATAAGAGTATAAGAGATATTAGAATTGCTATTACCAACTCCTTGCTTGGAAGATCTATCATGAGTCCTACTGCTACTAGTAGATCATTGTGTATGGTAAGATGATTGATTATGAGAATCCATGTTTTGTTCATGACCAACACTAACTCCTACAAGATGATCTGCAGTAATAAGTCCAGGCCAGTCCTTTTTTTACCTTTCCAGTCAGCAGGGTAACCATGCAATCTATAGCAGATGGCCCTGGTATGACCCTTCCAGTTGCAGTAATCACAATACAAGTTACTATTGTAGGATTTCTGAGTAGATCTAGGTGAATGTACATGAGGTCCTGGTCTAGTCATGTTCATGTTCCCTGAATGTGAGCTAGATCCTACACGATTCATATTCATATTCCCTTTACCACTATTAAAAATGCCATAATTTCATTCAAATAACCAGTCTGACTAGATCAAGAATTATCATTACCAACTGCATTGGCTTTGTCAAGCATTCTTTGACTTTTCTCAACCATTACTAAAGAGTAAGCTTTGTTCACTCCAGGTACTGGATCTAACATCATGATCTGACTTCTACATTGACTATAAGACTCATTTAACCCTAAGAAGAACTACATCAACCTCTGATATTCAAAATGAACTGCATATGTTTTAGAGACCTCACATGCTCAACTAGGACAAGGCATAAGCGAATCATACTCCATCCATAACTCCTTGAGTCTGGAAAAATAGCTGAAAACTGACATCATTCCTTGATTGAATGTGGCAATCTCTTTGTGTAGATAGAAGATTCTAGATTCATCTATTCTATCAAACCTTTCTCTCAAATCAGTCCACACCTATTGAGCATTACTAATATATATTATTCCACTAAGTAATTCTCTGCTAACAGAGATCATAATCCACGAAAGAACAATGGCATTATATTTTTTCAAAAGATCATGCAGTGAAGCATGGAACTTATCTTTGGAACTTTTGTCATTGATGAAACCTAACTTTCCTTTACCTAGTAGACCTATTTTCATTGATCTACTCCATAAAGAGTAATTCTCAAATCCAGTGAGTTGTATTGAAACTAAAGAGCTACCTGGAGTGTCACATGCTTGCATATACAATGGATTATGTGCATCAACTATTGTAACTCCTCCTTGCACAGAATCAGTAGAAGCAGTGTTCGTCATTGATAAACTTTACCTAGAACCACGATTTTCACTGAGTAATGTAGTTACGAGCTTCTGATTACACTGAAGAATCGAAAAGCTATTCAATCTAGCACCTCAAAGCTCTGATACCATGTTAAGCTACAATAATAATGATCTCTAGGGTCAAGCCATTGTAGAAGGAAGAAGCAGAAGGAGGAGAAGGAGGAGAAGCTCAGAATTGTATTAAGATTATAGTAGTTCAATCAGTACATTTACAACTGATCACACTATATATAGTGTGTTTTAAGTATTCAATGACTTAACCATCTATACTAGTTAATTTAATTTAACTAGAGTTAGCTATAACTAACTTTGAAACAACTTTCCTAACAAACTAGGAGCTAAAGGTAACAACCACATAACTAACATCTACAAGACTCTATAACTAACATGTGGATTTTAATTAAAAGAAACTTTTGAGTTATCTATTTGAGGATATAAGACACAAGTTTTAAAAATTGGGTAAAAGAAACTTTAGTATAATTATGTATTAATGGATTATGCTAATTTAAAAAAGAATATTTTTATACACCCCAAAGTTTTGCTATTTACAAACAGGCCTAACATATAAAAGGGTTGTTTAGCCAAAAGGGCAACAAACAATTTCCAGAAAATTTGCTTATTTTTTCAGCGGGAGCAGCAGCAGCAGCTTCCCATATTCATCTTCGTTCTCTTCCATATCTTTTTTTCAATCTCAACACATTCCAGCCTTTCAAATGCCGATGTTTAAACATTTGTCTAAACAACTAACAAATGTTTTCATATCTCGATCTCCAAAATAATTAGGAAATATTTTTATATTTCTCCAAACAACTAGCTGATATTAAAATATTTTCATTATTTTAACTAAAGAATCATAAAAAAATACCTAAACAACTTAGGGTAGTTTAAAATATCTTCTGGTTGTTTGAACTAAACAACTTTTGATTGTTTAACAATTTTTGGTTGTTTAAACAACTTCTATTGTTTGAACTAAACAACTTAGAGTTGTTTAAATATCTTCTGGTTGTTTGAACTAAACAACTTAGAGTTGTTTAAATATCTTCTGGTTGTTTGAACAACTTTTGTTATTTGAACTAAATAACTTAGGGTTGTTTAAACAACATCTCTTGGTTGCTTGATCAACTTGTGTTTATATAAACAACATATCCTCTCTTTTCTTCTCTTCTCTTTTCATCAATTTTTTTTATAATTTTCACAATCAAATCGGAGTAAAGAAAAAATGAGGATGACAACATCCGAAGAAGAAGAAGATGAAAACACAAAAAGTTTGGAAAGAAAGGAAAAAACGGAGAAGAAAAAAGGCAAAGAAGTTAAGGAAGAAGAAGATGAAAGGGAAAAGTAACAAGAGCGTTTAAAAAAATGGAGAAATGAAAAGAGAAGAGAAGAGAAGAGAGGAGGGAAAAGGAGAACAGAGAATTTAAAAAAATGAAGAGAATGAAGAAAATTTAGGGTTTTATTAAAAGTTTTGATATTTTGATTTTTTACCCTAAATTTATAAATATTTCAAATCAACCTCATTTCTTTATAATTAACCCTTAATTATATATTTATAACAAAAAAAAGAAAAAAAATACAAATCCCCTATCCTTCATTTCACTCTCAAACATCTTTTTTAGCTCATTTTCCCTAACTAACATCTTATTGCTCAACATCTATCTTGAATCAAACAGGTGCGAGAATTGGAAAATGACCCACACTTCAACATCGGTAAAGGTTCGGTCTTGAACAACAATGGCACAGTAGAAATGGAAGCTTGCATCATGGATGGAAGTACAAAGAACTGTGGAGCTGTTTCTGGCCTCACTACAGTTGTTAATCCTGTATCTCTGGCTAGGCTAGTCATGGAGAAAACTCCACATGTATATCTTGCATTTGAGGGAGCCGAAGCATTTGCTAGGGAGAAGGTTTGTGAAAATAATGTTCATTAGTTTATTCTCATTCCAGAGATGCCAAATATTGCCTTTGCCTAGTAACTTGACTAAATTATTTCATAATTTCGAGTAGTTAAACTCTTCTCAGAGTACAATCATTTGGCTATATCGTGCACATTCGTTTTACCCTTTTTAACATAAAGTATGCTTGGCTAATTTTGGTGATTTTGTCATCTAGGGTGTTGAAACTGTAGACTCAAGCTATTTTATCACTCCGCAAAATATTGAAACAAGCAAAACCAGCTAACAGCGTTCAGGTATGCTCCCCCATCTCTCATTTCCATCCTCGTCGCTGGAATGTTCGCATATTCACATTTGATTAGATCTTGAATTGGATTTGGCATCGACGTTGAATTAATGTACTGCTTCTATTTTTTTATTGGGATTGATTAACGCTTCATACTATGTTATAAATGTCTCCATAAACACCAAAACAACAATATTCAAATGTGCTTGATCTTTCTCTTCTAGCCTCTGAATTTGTTAATGATGTCAATCATAATCACTCAAAAGTTTGTTCTGGCTTTGCTTGGCTATCCTTGTTTGCGACTTTAGTATATGTCTCGTCTCATTTTGTGCTAACATCGAAAGGTTCTTAGCTTCAGAGCTAATGACAAACGTGTATGTAATCAATTTTTCAGGTGGATTATACACAGTCTGTACCAATAGTTGATGCACCACCAGTTTCCAATGGGGATAGCCAAATTGGGACAATAAGATGCGTAGCTGTTGATAGTTCTGGAAATTTAGCGGCTGCTACATTTACTGGATGACTAGTAAACAATATGTTTGGTAGAATAGGTGATACTCCCTTGTTGGTGCAGGGACATATGCAAATATATATTGTGCAGTGTCTAATGTCTTGTACGGGCAGGCGAAGAAACTATCCGCTCAACTGTAGCAAGAGATGTGGCTGCTCTAATGGAATATAAAAGACTAACTCTGATTGAGGCAACAAATTATGTTATAAAAGAATCTACACCAAAAGGGAGTACTGATTGTTATGTTGAAAAATGGACGAGAGTTTAAAATTAATTTCATCTTTTCAGAAAAATTAATTTTTAGTAAAAGAGGAGTCGCCACTTAATTTTTTTAAAGAAATTAAGAAAACTTAATTTAAAAGACCTTAACAGATTTAAGTCTTAAAAATTAGAGAAAAAAGGGTACGAGGTTCATATTACTATTTTAAGAAGGTTTTAGCACTTAAAATAGCCGTTAACATGCGGTTGTCCGATGATTTGAAAATTATCTGACGAACTTTGGAAAAATGTGTTTTAACAATTATCGAAGTATTAAACAATTTGAAAGAAATATAACTTTTAAAACATTTAGGAAAGTTTATAAGAGAAATAGATTTGGTATAAAAATAATTTAATGAAGGAGGGATAATTTAAATAAATTATTTAAATGAGACGAAAACGATCATAAATATTATACCCTAGATAATGTTAGCTATTACATAAATGAGAACATATTTAAATCATATAAGCAAGTTTAATATGTAATAGTAATAATAGTAGTATTAGTAGTAATAGTAGTAATAATAATAATAACAATAACAATAATATCGATAATAATAATAAAAATAATAATGACAACAACAACAACAACAATAATAACAATAGCAATAACGATAATAATAAAAACAGAAAAATGAAATATAGATACTACTACTAATAATAATAATAATAATGAAAATAATAATAATAACAACAATAATAATAATAAGCAATAAATAAAATATACTAATAATAATGATAATAATAACAACGAAAATAATAATAATAATAATAATAATACTAACAGTAAATAAATATACTACTACTTCTATTAATAATATTAATAACGAAAATAATACGAATAATAATAAAGACAATGATAATAATATTATTAATAATAACAGTAAAAGAAAATGCCACTAATAATAATGATAACGAAAATACTAATACTAATACTAATAATAATAATAAGAGTAAATGAAAATACTACCACTAATAATAATAGTAATAATGATAGTAAATAAGAATACTACTACTAATAATAATAATAATAACGAAAATACTACTACTACTACTACTAATAATAATAATAATTATAATAAGAATAACTGTAAAAGTACTACTACTAATAATAATTATAATAATAGGAAAAATAATAATAATAACAGTAAATAAAGATACTACTACCAATAATAATAATAACGAAAATAATAATAATAATAACAAAGAAAATAACAATAATAATAATAAATAATTAATAATAATGACGAAGATAATAATAATAATAAGAAGAAAAATGATAATAATAATAAATAAAATAATAATAATAATAATGATAGAGAAAATAATATTAATAATAATAATAACAGTAAATAAAAATACTATTAATACTAATACAATAATAATAATAATAATTTTTTTTAAAAAAATGATAACAATAATATTAATAATGATGATAATAACGATAAATAAAATATACTAATAATAATGATAATAACAACGAAAATAATAACAATAATAATAATAATAATAATAACAGTAAAATAAACATACTACTACTTCTCTTAGTAATATTAATAAAAAAAAAGTGATAATTATAATAATAAAAATAATAGTAATAACAGTAAATAAAATATACTACTACTACCACTACTATTACTACTACTACTAATAATAATAATAATAATAAACGATAAAAAATAATGATAATAATAATAACAACGATAATAATAATAATAGACAATAAAATGCTAAAAATATAAGTAAGTGGAATTGAGTCCAAGTGAGATCATTGTAATGACCCGTTTGGTCATTTTGAGAATAAGTCATCTCTCTTCCATAAAATACTCTCTCCAAAAAAAATAATCTAAATTATAAATTTGGACTTTTCGGTAACTACGGTTAATTAGTTAAGGAGTGTTTTTAAATAATTAATTTAATTGATGGGCTAAATGATTAATTTAATTAAAATCCTATACCATTTTTCTTATATTTAACAAAATAGGTAAGTAGGGTTGTCATTTTTAGTACATAATTAGTTGAGAAAAGAAAATATAGAATAAAGAGAAAAAGAAAAAAGAAGAAGAGAACAACGAGTAACTCCTGTGCGGCGCGACCTAGAACACAGAGCAAAAAGAAAAAAATCAAATTTCAGGTACTTCATTACTCATGCTTAAATTTCTCTGTTTGGTACATGGCTTCAGAATGTCATACTATTAGTATAATAATATTTGATTTTGGAAGAAAGAGAATTGAAAGTAGTTGCAAAAAGAAACAAAATAAATAAAATAATGGAAACTGTGTGCGGATTGGAAAAAAAATTGATGATAGTGGCATCATTGAGTTATGTTAGTGATGGCCAATGATTACTTCTATTATTAGGATTAATGTAAAAGCAAAAAAGATACATATTATTATAGTGATGTAGTGTGCAGTTGCTCGAACAATATTTTGGTTAGTTCAATTCGTCTTTGATTTAGATTGCTTTTGATCATCATGTTACAAATTAAGTTTTGATACATTAAGTTAGGTAATTAAATATTAGGAGTATTATATTACATGAATACCATTTGGGTTATGTTAATTAGAGGAATTGAGACTTAACCCTAGATTTGATATTTAAGACTTGATTATAGATGTGGGTGAATTTTTGTGCCTATGCCAGACATTTAGTATATGGGTAATGTAGTTTTGAATTCTTATTGAGATTATTTATTTGACTAGATTACGTTAATTTGGAGGCCCAATGAAAAGGGAAGGCTCAAGTCCCGGAGTAATTGCTTGATTGTTTGAGGCAAATGAATTTCAAAACCTCAGTTTAAGTTTGTAGATGCTTGTATTTCTGTGTTATGTGTACTAGGGAGTAATGAGAATTAGACTGGGTTATTGACTATATGATTGGCCTTAAAAATGGAGATGAGAGGTATAATATGGTGATCTAATGACATGTATTGGTGGAATTGATATGTTGTGATTTTATATTTATTTTGGACATGTGAAATGACTATGTTGATGTGAGATAGGAAAAATTATTATTGTTGTCATATTATTATCGTGAATTATATGAACATGAATTGATTGCATTGGTTCTGACATATTGTGTTGAGACTGAAAATGATATGAAACAAAAGGGGTCGGGTCACACGCTCCGTGACAGGTATTATGAAATAAAGAGGACGGACCATACGCTCCATGGCAAGATATATATGTTGAGGGGATGGGCCACACATTCCGCGGTAGGTTACATGGACAGAAATGTCCCCCATGGGTTCCGGACTGTGATTCAGCGGATGTGTACCAATAGGACAGACATGCATCATTTCATTGCATTGCATTGCACCTTTCTAATATTTGTGAATTTGTGTTTACCCCTATATTGCTCTGTGTGTGCTGAACTTGATTTGATATGATTCATTGACGAGACTATTGATGAGTATTTGTGGACTGTATTACTGTTGTTATTGTACAAGTGTAGAGTTGGGCTGATTTTATGCAGGTTGTAGTTAAGGAGGTTCGGTTGGGAGGACAGGAGTACTTGTATCTATTAAGCTTTTCTTAGTTTTAGTTATCCACTTGCTGAGTACCGTGTTGTTTGGTACTCACCCCTTACTTCCACACTTGTGTAGGTTGTGAGCCCGGACATGCTTGACCTCCTACTATTTTCTACTACATCCGAGGCTATCATTCCGAGTGTTGAGGTAGCTGTTACATCCATCTAGCGGACACCTCTTACTCTTTTAATATGTTTTAATCCTATTCTAGAGACAAAGACATTGTGACTGTATTTTCTTTCATATTTCGGTAATGTATTAGTGGCTTGTACACATGACAACCAATCTTGGGGGAGTTTAAGTTTGTTTTACTTATTTAGGTTAAATTAAATTTGGATTTATTTCTTTTTCTTCCGCATCTATTTTCCATTGGGTATTAGGCTGACTTGTCTCGGTGGGTTGAGATGAGTGTCATCACACCCGGATTCGGATCGTGACAATCATCTTGTTTTGTTTGCTATTCAGTAGGTCTAAAATATCGATTCCATGTGAGGGGATGATGATTTCATCGAGTCTTAAAAAAACTCAAATTTCTTAAAGTCCCAAATCAAGACTGTTGTTGGGCAGTGAACGGAGATGGCTTAGTCACGAATCCATCTTTACTCTTTAAGTAAAATCGGATATAGCAGAGAGAAAAACTAAAAAAACAATTCTTAAAAAAATATATGCAACTTTGTCTTTAAAAAATATTTGTCTGGCTCCTCCGTTTCCGTCTATGCCCGCCCTCTTCTTAGAGTGAGTACTCAGATATATATATAGGGAAATAATAGGGAATGATGGATGATTAAAATAATACAGAGTGAGTAAATTAATAAAATAATGCGGAACAGGCAAAAATATAAAATAATGCGGAATGGCGGAAAATATAAAATAATGTGGAATGAGCGGATAAATAAAATAATGCGGAACGGACAGAAATATAAAATAATACGAAATATGCGGTTAAATAAAATAATACAGAATAAATAGAAAAGAAAAAAAAATGCAGAAATATGTACATATATATATATATATATATATATATAGTGTAAAGACAAAGGATTATTTATTATTTTATATTTTTTTATCTTATTATTATTATTAAAAAAAATTGAATGAATATATATTTTAAGAGGGGACAAGAGGGTATGGGCGGGGCACGCGGATATTAATATATATATATATATATATATATATATATATATATATATATTTTATTTGTTTTTTAATTATTCTGATGAAAAGAAAAAAGAAAAGAAAAAAATAAAAAATAATAATATATATATATATATATTTATATTATTATTTATTATTCTGATGAAAAGAAAAGAAAGTATATATATATTATATTATTATTTATTTTTTAGACAGGGGACAATGAGTGATGGGTATTATTAATATAGGTATGAGCGGGGGCACCCGTGGATTTAATTAATCATTTAATTTTTATTTTTTAAAAAAGAAATAAAAAAATAATAAAAATATCGGATGAATAGTATATATATATATATATTTTATTTTTTATTATTCGTTTATTATATATATATATATAATTTTTTATTATTATTATTATTATTTATTATTTTTTTAATCGGATTAATGATTTTTATTTGTATTTCATATACATTTATTTATGATTATTATTACATATTTTTGAAAAGAGGATAATATATATTATTTGCATAATGTAGTATTAATGTTGGAATTAAAATATTGTTAATATAATATTAATTATGTGTTATTTAGGGGAAGAAATAAAAACGTAAAATTAATTAATTAATTTATGAAATAATTATTAGAAATAAATAAAATCTTTTTATGGGTCAATATTAAATATTACTAAAAAAGGTAATAATTATACAAACTATATACATTATCTTAAGACAATAAAGATGACAAAATTATTTCAAAATAGCTTGAAAAATATTTTGAGTTTTATAAAAATCTAATTATTTTAATTTATTTGAAGAGGCTAGAATAAGATGGGTAAATGTCAATTAATTAACAAGTTTCTTAATTTTGACAAAGTAGAATAATTAACTCAAATTTAAACTAATTAACTTGAAATGTGAGTCTATTAATTAGGTCAAACTAATTAACAAAATATTTATATAAAAAAAATCTTTCTAAGACAATTTTCAAATAAATGATAAATATGTATATACTAATGGTCAAGAATTATTTAATATATATATGCCAAAATTATTTTAAAATAATAATATATATATATTTCGTTATTATATATATATTCTTTTAATTTTTAATTTATTTATTTTTATTTTTTAAATTATTACGTTTGTGAAGGGTCAAAATTGGGTGTCAAAACTGGCTTGATTGCTGTGTCTGCCACAGGGGAAGTTGTCACACCATTTAACACAACTGGCATGTTTAGAGCTTGTGCTATGCAAGATGGAAAAACAGAAACAGGAATTTGGTAACTTTGATTTCATTTTTCTGTTGTACTCATGAGGTAAGGAGTTTGTGTGTTTCCTCAAAGTTGAGACATATTGAATATGTTACTTAATTTTTGCTTAGATTTTATTTCAATAGCTAATGCTTTCATTGCTTTTTTGATATAAAAGGTCAAATTTTTCCGAACATCCCAGGACTAGATCCGATGAAGTGTATATATGAAGGACCAAAATAAATCAAAGCTAATAGATTAAGGTCCATTTTGATCATTTTCTCGATAAAGACACAAGAGTAAAAAGCAAGAATCGGTATGATTAGTAGGTATACACTCTGCAAGATCAGCTGTACCTTGAAAGACTAGAAGTGGGTACAACTTGTTGGCCGGCAGTAGATATTATTATTAATATTACTCCATTATTTATTCCCAATTATTGTAACCAAGAAATAGAATCGATGAAATCAAGATATCAAAGACTGGGAGAAAGATAAATAATCTCTAAAGAGTATATTTTCTTTTATCTGAATCATGTCAGAGGATTCAAAGAAGCAACCTGATGAACTTCCTAAAGAATCATCACCAGCCCCATTACCCATTCTTGGTTAGCTTCTCTATCTATCCCTTCTCCTTACAAATATTTTTATATTATGCTATGTTGTTTGGTCTCTTATAAAATATTGTCGGATCTTTTAAAAGTAGAGCATTTTAGAGTATCCGATAATATTTTTAAAGAATTCGAGTAACATTATTTATATGTCCAATAACTCAGTATCACTGAACTAATTGCTTTGGGCTTGAACTATGCATATACATGTCCCAGTAAACATTCAATTCAAGATGTATACACATAACAGGATATTACTACTCGTTTTGTACTCGGTGATTCTAGATCTTGGATTTGTCTGTGATCTGTAGCCTTATTTTGTATTCCCTCTTGTCCAGATACATGTGACACACTTTTTTTTTTAATTTGTTTCAAAATAAAAAAAAGAATTAGTTTGACTTAGTACAAAGTTTAAGAAAATATAAAAGACTTTTCAATCTTGTGATTCTAAATTAAAGTTATGTCAAATTCAAATATACTAAGATGTCCTTTAATTTTGTGGCCTTAAACATGTCACGTGGAAAACAGAAATTAAAGCATTGCCAAAAAGAAAAGGGGGTGATTCTTTTAGAAACGGGCTAAATAAGAAAGTAGATCATTCTTTTTTTTTGAAACAGGGTGAATATCATTTTTCTATATTTAGAAACAATTCAAATTTAAAACTTTATTGTACTGTCACACAAATATCTAAAACTTGTTTTGAATCATAAATTTCAAAAGTCTTTTTTATTTTTCAAAAAAAAATCAGACAAACTAATTGAGACAGGATGAAGTAGTATTAAATTGCTCTAATGAAGAAAGTTTTTTTCTGGAACAGATCGGAGTAGCCCACCAGGTGGGAAAATGTCATGGCCAGAATTACTAGGAGTGACAGCAGTGGAAGCAGAGAGGAAGATAAAAGAGGAGAAACCAGAACTGAAGATACATATAATTCCACCTAATTCCATGGTGACTATGGATTACCGTTTAGACCGTGTTCGTCTCTTTGTTGATGAATCTGGAAAAGTTGCTCAAGAGCCTAGACTTGGCTAAATCACATATTTCCCAAAAGCAGACTTGTAAAAGATTGAGAATCACATGTCTCCTTTGCTTTTCTATGTGAAAATTAATGTTGTATTACTATGTATAATGTGTATGTTTGTTATGTCTATTCAATCTGGTTTCTCCATAGATTATGAATAAAGGTTGGAAAATGAAGTATCATCTCCATAGGTAATTCTTGTTTATAAAGTAAAAGCTTCCTTATGTAATATGTGGCTATGGTGATGTGGCCTGTCAGACATCAAGATTTGTGATGTCCATATCAAATTACACGCGTGATACCTTATATCAGTATAATTGTTCAGACTTGGACAAAAGAGAGAGAAATCACTTGAGCCTTTTTTTCTGCTGATGAAATTTGAATTTTAATCCTGCACTATCTCACCCAATTTATTGATTCCTATATATTCCATGAAATCAATTGGAAGGAAACTACCAAATCTTTAATTAAATGGAAACATTGGTTAGTGGTTGCACAAGTAGACAAGTGGGCATAACTTATAAGGGATTCAACTTCCCGGCGGCACATTGACAGGGGTTTAGTCAATGTTGCTCCAGCTCAAAAAAAACTCAAATATGTTATCCGTTAAAAGTTTGACTTATTTATGTCATTTTTATCTAAAAAAAGGCGCTAATATTTGTAAATTAAAAATATTTTTCATTTTGCAAAATTATTTTATACACGTGGTCAATTATGATTCGTCCACGTCATTAACTAAATTATTATTTAAAATGGAAAAGGTTCAAATATGCCATCGAACTTTGAAAAAGGCTTATTTATGTCATTCGTTAAAAGTTTGGCTCATCTATGCTATTTCAGTTAACAAATAATGATATAGATGAATCTTTTCTCAAACGAAAATGACATAAATAAGCCAAATTTTTAACGGACGACAAAAATAAATCTTTTCTCAAACTATGTAATGACATATATAAGTCTTTTCCCCTTTAAAAATATTGTTACATTTTTATTGAATCTTAAAAAATACATTATTTATAAAAATATTTTTTAAAGAGTCCTGACTACTGTTTAAGCAGCAAAAAACACATATCCCAATGACCATTGTCCATTTATTGGTTAAGTGGTCGATTTTCACATCAAAAGATCTGAATAAGTTATTTTGTGATTTAATCTCAACGAATAAATGTATCGTATAATTAAAATTAATTATAGCTTATCCCAGTATCAAACGAGATAAAAATGAAAAGGAAAATTTATTTTAAAAAAATTGGATAAAGACAAGGGCGAAGTTTATGGGATTGCGCATTTGGACGCCAAAATAATGTGAAACGCACAAAACAACACGGCTCCTCTTCTAATGTATAATGTAAGACATTCAAAAATCCAGAAATTGGTGACCACCCTTCTCTTTCACCTTCCGCCACGCCCCGGTGGTTGGTGATCTCTTCTTCTTCCCCATTGACTCATCAGGTAACTTTCTTTTATTTTTTTATTTTGGCTGATATCTCTCCCTAAATCCTGGATTTCAAGAAAATGTTGTAATTTGACGATAATAGAGGCTTAAATCGACTCATTCAAGAAACCCAACAACGTTATTGTTTGCAAGTTTAAATCTTTATCAATGTACAACCTCGTATAAGGATTGTTATATGGAATTTCCTGTGGAGCTTATAGTTGAAACGTGAAAAAATGTCAGCTTTTAGGAACAACAATAATAATGAAGCCTCAATTCTGAATATGTCAGGCTATTGAGAATGATTGTAAATAGGAAAATATGGAAATTATATTTTGTATTATTGGTAGGTAATATTGGGAACTCAGGTGTTGAAGCATGGGTTGGATGATGAACTTTCACCTCCTTTCATGGGGTCAATTATTCATAAGTCTATCTGGCCAAGCTTTTGTGAAGCCAAAAGTACTTATTTTTGTGAGAAAATATGCTTATTTTACAGAGTTGAGTTGTTTGGCCAAGAGTTTAGGGAAATAATGAGTGCTTTTGAGTTTTGAGTAATAGCATAAGTTGTTTTTCAGAAGCCAAAAAAGTAGCTTATCCCCATAAGCACTTTGGAACCTTGGCCAAACAAAAATTGTTTAGCCAAACACAAACTGCTTTGTCAAAAGTGTTTTTTTCTAAAAGCACTTACAAAATAAACAGACTTTTGAAGCTTGGTCAAACAAGCTTCTGTATCCGTTTTGCTCTTTTTCAGTTGATAAATTTAGGGTCTATAAAATTAGAGATTCTCTAAATGTGACCTTGTGAAAAATGAAGTGAAAATGTTGACCAAGCTTTACTTTTCTAGAAGAAAAGAAAGAATTTTAATTATTATAATAAAGAATCTTCACTTGTTGTATATAGTTGCTTGCATGATGTTTGTGGTCATAGATTGGGATCATGAAGCGATCACCCAATAGGAAAGCAGACATGAGAGGCTTTAGTTGCTGAGTTCTACACTGTTGACATATTTAAGCGCCTCGTGTTGCTTTTGCAGGATTAAGGAGGGGGAAACTTGGGGCCTATAATGGAAACTAGATCGGAAAAATTTTCTGTGGATTTCCTGATGGGAGGAACAGCAGGCATTTTTGCAAAAAGTGCTGCAGCACCAATTGAGCGAGTAAAGCTTTTGTTGCAGAATCAAGGAGAATTAATGAAGAGGGGTCAACTTAAGAGACCATATGTGGGAATTGGTGATTGCTTTCAAAGAGTTTTGCGAGAGGAGGGTTTTTTGTCATTGTGGAGGGGAAACCAGGCCAATGTTATAAGATATTTCCCAACTCAGGTGGCGATTCCTTTTCATCTCCTTGTGATGTTAGGGACCACTATCTCTATATTACTTGACTTACTATATCAGTTATTCGCAC
Organism: Solanum dulcamara; assembly: GCF_947179165.1. NCBI lineage: Eukaryota > Viridiplantae > Streptophyta > Magnoliopsida > Solanales > Solanaceae > Solanum > Solanum dulcamara. The sequence continues at coordinate 70,903,012 of NC_077244.1, forward strand.
ACTGAACATTTAACCTTCACGTTTTACTTCCCCCTGAAAAGACACCTAATATTAGATTGATGGGGCCTAACTTATTCATTAAAAATATAGTTGTAATGCTTTAGGGAGTTGGTGTCTCACCTGATTTGTCAGACTAGTCAGCGTTCTACTATTCCCCCTAATAGCCACCAAGGTTTTTGCATAGTTCTGGTTGGTTCAGCTTATCTTGGAGATAAGCTCAAACACTTCTCTTTGGAACTCATTTTCCTTATCCATTTGCCTTGGACGTGTAGATTTCGTGATGATTACTCTACTAAGTCAACCTTTACGGTTTCTTGATTGGATTCACAGTGTTCTCTGAGTGATTTAGGCCCGTTCTGGGCCCCCTGAAACAAGGTCTTTCTTAGCTACCATGTCAACTTTAGTGAAAAACCTGCAGCTTCTTAGTTGATGCTCGTATGTACACGTGACCTAAGATAACCAAATCTAACATTGTCTGCTACAAACTATGCCAAAGCGGCAATTTCAGAGGTCTTTACAAAGCAACCAATAGACCCACCCAACACTCACTTCAATGATGTTTAATGGGAAATTACTCATGCTGGAGTCCACATCTCTCTTACAGTCTCAGATAACAATTCTAAATTATTTCTCCTTACTATTTCATAACATTGAAGGGGAGCCTTGGAGTAACTGGTAAAGTTGCTGCCATGTGACCAGGAGGTCACGGGTTCAAGCCTTGGAAACAGCCTCTGGCAGAAATGCAAGGTAAGGCTGCGTACAATAGACCCTTGTGGTCAGGCCCTTCCCCGGACCCTGCGCATAGCGGGAGCCTTAGTGCACCGGGCTGCCCTTTTTTTTTTTACTATTTCATAACATTGAACTTCTTCAAAATAAAAGCTACAAAAGATCCTGGAAATGCGATTCCCACCTGCCAAACCTGCTCTTTTTAAGAATGATTTTACCCTGTTCCTCAATCTTATTCTGTTTTCCATCCTACTTCACATAAGACATGCATAATAAGGAGGTGTGGGGACAATTAGGCCAACCATTTTGACCAGATATAGGTTCGAATGACCCAAGAGCCCGCCACTCGAAGCCAAATCTTAAGAGGCTAAGAAAAAAGTTAAACAACACAACATCTATCAGCCCCAAGCTAGTCTAGGTTGGCTAAATGAGTCCTCACTATTTGAGGAAAATTGTATGAGTAATTTCAATGATATAAGTGCACAACTATTTATAAAGCAATGCAACAAAAGGAAGTTGCTATTTTTCCTTAAGAAATATTGATTATCCTCCCTGTGATAAGCTTCTTGTATGTTTTTAGTTGTTATAGATAGAAAATATCTTGCACCAAGGGTTATATCTAAGTTCTCTCTCTCTCTCTCTCTCTCTCTCTATATATATATATATATATATATATATATATATATATATATATATATATATGACTAATAGTGCAGAGAAGTTCCCTGATAACATCAATGAAACCTGAGGGTTCATGCTAAGTGTTTTGAGAAATGACGAATAATTGTAGGAGAGTGTCACTATCTTTCATTAGCTGGTGTTATGATAGCTGCATGTATGTATTTACTCGAGGAACTATTCATTAGCTCATGTTGTGTCACTAATATCTAAGTGAGAAATATAATTATTAGTTTGAAACTAAGGTGAAAGGAGAACGCCAATATGCAGTTTGTGACGAGGCAAATGCCCACTTATTGGGGCTTTGGGTCATGAAACGCTTACTCACATGCTCATTCAGGACATTTAGAGCATGCCTTGTGTTATTATAAGTTTGGGCTTGGAGTCTGTCGTTTAAATATTGGTTTCTCCTATTCATTCAAAGTTAGCACCGTTACGGGCAACCCTCCGTGGACTCTACTTATCTGGTTGTCAAGTGGATGTAATGTATCTGTCATGATCCGACCTAGGGCCTAGTCGTAACACGGCGATTGGAATGCGAGGGACCCTAACCATAAGCCATCTTAGCATATATCGCATACATAAGGTAAAGAACACATAAATATGAGTGGAAGTAATCATTAAGTGGGGAATGGGACTAAGGGAAATCAACTCTATAAACGTCCAATCCGGACTACACCAATGAATATCGTCTAAACATGCTTCTAGTCTAGTCTTTGACGGGGGCTTAGAACAAACTCCTAACTCACCCAACAATAGAAGAAAGTGTAAACAATAGTAGCATGAATAAAAGTCTTGTCCTCGGTAGAATGAGGACTTACCAACTTCTTTGAAATCTAAAGCAAATCTCTAGCCATAAGTGGGGTGATCGTGAATGTCGTCCGTCCCTACATTATGAGACAATGTAGGCAAAATATGCGTTAGCACATTTGAATGTACTAACTATGTGAGGTATGCATGAACAAGTAAAGAACGTAATCAATATGCCATAGGATGCATGATCAATCATAATGAACATGAGTATAGTTTAAAAGCAACTTAAAACATATAGAACTCATGGTCAATGCATATAGAACTTCAACTTCCAACTCATAACTTGACATCTCATAGCTTTAACTTGAACTTGTGTAGGATAGGACCTTTAACCGACAACTAAGACCATGCGAGCTATTACATGGAATCCGATAACTCCTGCATCGAAACAGGGGAGACTACCTTGCCAGGGCTTACTCCAAAGGTAACTCAACTCAACTCAACTAGGCTATGTGGATCCACTAGCTAGGCCATGAAGGCAACCTACGTGGGCAACGTAGTTTGGGACTTTAGGTTACTACTAAGATTTCCTTGGACAACTAATTGCGTTATTCGACCGAACCCCACCTAGAAGTCCTCTCGGTGCTTAGTCAATATCCCACGGAAACTCATTAAAACATAATCATAACATATTAGGGAAAGATAGTAACTGCTTATCAATCCATCTTTAAAACATATTAGGAATAGCTCATCTATTTAGTGATTCATAAGAATCCATAACTTCGGTGAGAATTATCCTTATCACCATTTTTAAACATCTTTTGATCGAAACTCTAATCATCATCATAACTTTAACTTTAGAATCATAAATCTTAACTTTAACTCATATAAAACTTTCATTGAAAATCATTTAACTTATGATCAACTCATAAACTCATCTTAAATTCATAATCATAGCTTGAAAATATAGCTTTATGCATGGGCATCTATAATTCAACTTGAAATCATGCATTTCATATGAGAACATGCATATAAAGATCATTGATAACATTTTAAAAAAATGAAATCAAATCAGTCCAATGCAATTCATCAAAACTAGGGTTCATAATCAATTGTAAATTGAATGAAAACTTGAGGAATCTTTGGGACTTCATGGGTGAAAAGAGCCCATGAATCAATCCTCACATACCTTGCTTGAATCTACTAAAGATTGAAGAGGAACCTTGAAGAAATCTGGAAACCTCAGCTTTAGCTTGAAAGAAAAACCTTGAGAGACTTTGTTCTTGCCTTAGAAAATTTTAGGAGAATGAATTGAATAGGAGGGAAATTTGAAGAATTGAATATTTATAGACTTTGAACTTGGCCATAAAAGTGTCTAGGTTCATTGAACCAAACTTGGGAAAAGACACAATTGCCCTTCATTAAAATCTGGAAATTTGGACCTACGAACCAACTCCTACGGGTCGTCGAAGGGATTACGAGTCGTCTAATCGACTCGTCCTGCAGGTCTGAGAAAAGTACCAAAAATTGAGTCTCTGAAGTTTTGGAACGACTCTAGTTTACGACCCGTCATAAAGGAAACGAGCCGTTCTTTGGGCTCGTCCTGCTGGTCCCAAAAACCTGCAAATTGGAGGGTCTCTAAAGTTTTGTCACGAGTCGTTGTTACGACCCGTAACAACTTCTACGACACGTCCTGACAAGCCGTAGACTTGGTCTTAATGGATCTTTGAACAAGGCCTCTGAGGTCTGGTTTACGAGAGGTTCCTACGACCCGTCAAAATGACGACAATTCGTTCTCTTGAGATGTGGAAACTTTTATGAGGGAAACATCTCATTTTGCTTGAGGGGTCACTCTACCACTCAACTTTACAAGCCGTAGAAAGTTCTATGAGCCGTAGAGTGACTTGTTCACGTGGGTCAGTTCAACATTTTGAGAGTTTTCTCCTTGGTTTCAACTTTCCGACTTCCGGGGTCTTACAGTACCAAATATGACTAGATCCAATATGTTCTTCTCATAGCTTAGTCTACTGTATACTGTTGTGTCAGATGTATTGTAGAAGAGTATGGTATGCATATTTCCTATTTAGATTTCTGCCTAGTAGATTGCTCATACACATTTTCAACAAAGAAGATTCTGTGATCTTTGCTGTTATTATTGTGCTGGGATGTGTTCGGTCAAGCTACATTCATCTCATGTACTTAGGGAGGACATTGCCGAGTTTTGGTTGAACATGGGCTGTTAATACTGAAAGATACAGTATATGCGATGCACTCAATCTATAATAAAGTCCTCTTGCATCACTTAAATAGTTTCATGCATTCCTTTTTCCTTTTGTTTCATCCATCATGCTTTACATCCACAAAAAAAAAATCGTCCTCTTCACAATTGCATATAGTGCAAGAATGAATTATGAAAATGAATTATATTTTCATATGCATTTTATCACTATATGCTCATAGATATTATTTTCAATCTCTCAACTAATATAATATTTGATGAGCTTACATAATTGTTTCTTTCACAGGCTTCCAACTTTGCTTTCAAAGGTTACTACAAGAACCTCTTTGGATATTCAAAAGAGAAAGATGGATATTGCAAGTGGTTTGCAGGCAATGTGGCTTCCGGTAGTGCTGCTGGAGCAACTACTTCCATGCTCCTTTATCACTTGGACTATGCAAGGACTCGGCTGGCAATGGATGCTCAGGATTGTCCACTTAATGGTAAACGCCAGTTTAAGGGGCTAATAGATGTTTATGGTAAGACATTGTCAAGTGATGGAATTGTTGGCCTCTATCGGGGTTTTGGGGCCTCAATTTTGGGAATAACCCTGTACCGAGGCATGTACTTTGGGATCTATGACTCCATGAAGCCAATTATTTTAGTTGGACCCTTACAGGTAAATTAGATTCCTAGATTGGCAGTTTTCTGGTTGGAATTTTTCTCTTTGTTATTGCACCGTTTCCTTCTTTTCGATGTAGTTGGCCCAACATAATAAACTATAAACAGCTTGTGCCTGTAGTATGACTTTAAAACATTACTTGCTCAATGTCCCTCGTACGAAGAGAGACAATGGCAAAACAGACAAGGAGAAGGATCAAAAATTGCTATTTATATAAAATTAATGGGGTATTTGTGGGGGGAGGGAGGGAAAATTTGTTATCTTGCTGATCTTCTTTAACAAGGGACATGCATATGACCAGTTAAAGTTCAGCTGCAGAAACTAATTTCAACATTCGTTTGTATACACAGGACAATTTTCCTGCCAGTTTCATGTTGGGTTGGAGCATAACCACTTTCTCTGGGTTGTGTGCCTACCCATTTGACACAGTCCGCAGAAGAATGATGCTAACTTCATTGCAAGCAACAAAGTATAGGAATTCCATGCATGCACTCCGCGAAATTATACGCATTGAGGGTTTTGCTGCACTTTTTAGAGGAGTAAGTGCAAATATGCTTTATGGTGTGGCAGGGGCTGGAGTACTTGCAGGGTATGACAAATTACACCAAATTGTATATAGACCTGCTTATAGTTTTGAGTCTCAGAGAGCCTTCAACAAATAACAGCTTTGCTATGAATACTGTCTGTATATGTATATAACCCTATTTTTGATGCATGTGGAGGGTGAGATGTTAATAGAAGCAGAGGCGTACAAGAGCATTCATTTCACCAACAGTAATGAACAAAAAAGAGAGCACCTACATGCAGGCTGCTTGCGCACAAATGTTATAGCTCCGTGAATATGAAGTTCATCATTTGTGCTACTGTAGATTACTTGGTTAGATGCTGTGGACCATTTGAACAGAATAATGAAGTGCACAGTGGCATACACAATTACACCGTGTAGGAGACTTGGTTGCATCAGACAGTTGCCTCTCCCCTCTTTACTTTCTTATTTTGAAGCTTGGCAAGAGTTCCCCTGTGCATATACAAGAGAAATCAAGGCAGAAGTAATGAAAGGGCCTCCATGCTGTATTTTCTGTACAGTCCATTCTAGATTTTGTTTTCTTTCTTTTTTACCCCGGACTCCCGGTGGAATTAACCATTGATACTATAGGCTTTTCTTTTTCTGTAGACAAATATGTTGAAAGTGCAAATAGTAGATAAATTCACCTGTATAAATGCATAGATTTTCTTGGCATGATATGATTGTTACTTGGTGTTAGTATCTTCACTTTTGTAATATTAGCTCCACCTGAAGTTTGCTTCATTCTTGCTTAGTGATTGCTTTTGTTCCTCTGGTCTTGCCATCAGGATAGAGTACCAGATTGTCTACTTGAATTGTTTTCTCAACCATACATTCTTGCTTTCCTTAAAAACTTGCCCATACTAAGTGTTTACACCAAATCCATTAGTTTACTATGGGTAAATGGTAGATTGAGGCGACAATATCTACTAATTAACTACAATTGTTGATAAAGGTGCATATGATTGATACATGTCATATGTTTGTTGGTTTTGGTGTAAACACCATAAGTGAATAAGTTTTCTCTCTTTGAGCGTTTTAGGTTCTGACCCATGTGAAACCTATGCATTACCAATTATTTTGAGCCAGGAAGAACAGAAGGTATTCATGTTGAAATGACAATAATTTCTTTCATTTTGCAGCTAGGTGCTTCCTGGACAAGACAACATAATCAAAAATAGAATTTACAAGAACCAAAAAAGGTAGATTAGTCAGAAACAACCTCTCTACTTGAAGGGGTAAGGTTGCGTACACACCATACTTCCTAAATTTCACTTTGTGGATTACACTGATTATGTTGTAAAAAAGGTAGATTAAATTATCAATCAAGTTCCATTAAGCCAAAAGCCAAAAGTTGTTATGACGCTTAGTAGTAATGAGATATCCTCCATACTTGCTGCTCTTCCTTCTCACAGCAATTGTCATGCAATGTGCCTTCTGAATACAGTATTCCACAACTCTGCTTCTCGACTTTTTCCTTGACCATATTCTTAGCAGGCGCCACATTATTGATCTTTTCCTCTGTCCTAACACCAGTAAAGAGGCCTTGTGTTGCTTTGCTTCTTCAACCACCACAGGTCCTTTCTCTTTTCCTTCTTGCATTACTATCTCCACTTGCACCTAATGTGATGCAGATAATGAAAAATTAGCAGCAGATTGAATTCTAAGGACTTTTTTCCCAAAATAAGGAAGTCATTGTGCCTTAGAGAGATGTTGGGCTTAACCAACCCAAAGACGTTCTAGTACTTCCATTTTGGGTCGATCTTTCACGTTATTACTCAAAGGTCTCACACCATTAAGAATATCTATTTCAAGCACATCCAACCAAAATAATGTGAATGATCATATTGATATGCATGATGCAGTATTTTCCCATTAACCTTGGCTCAGTAATCGACTCAGGTGAAATAAAAATGGGGAAAAGGTCAATTTTGCCTCTTTATCAAATGCGAAAAGGATCGAATTTACCCTCCGTTATACGCATCCATACAAAAATACACCTGTTGTTACCTATATGGTTCAAATATACCCTCCTCCATTAGGTTTGTTCAAGGTGTACACTCAATCCTATATGACAGTGATATTTTGATGAGGTGGATACCACATAGCATGCCACCTCTACGTTCCAACCCATTTTACTCCCTCCCCTCCACTGGGTCCTTTTTTCTCAAAATTGGGGTAGGGGAAGGGGGTTACAAGGAAGAAACTGAACCTTCACCGATAAGGTGAAAGTTCAGGTAGCCAACCAACTACTCAACTACTAAAATTCCCACTTGGTACATTTGTAAGTTTCCATATAATTTGATTCTGAAACTATTTGGAGTCACTCTAGAGGTCTGCAATTGAATTAGTTTAGGTGAACCAGGTTCCATCAATCAAAATCTAATAGACTAATAATATACTGCAATTCAAATACTTACTCCTGGTTTCCTTGTTTGGCACATATTTTTCATGGAGCAAAGAAGTTCATAGGCCCTCTGATTAATTTCACTGTTGGCTTTTTCACCTACGTCATATTAAACAGAACATAATTAATTATCAAGTGACGGAGCTAGAATTTTAACTGAGGTGCAGGAGTCAGAAGCTTTTACCTTCTTTTGAGATTTTGCTGACATAGAGAAGAATAATAGTATCCTGGCTTTGAACAGTATGTGAAAGTGCCCATTGCAAAGCACAATTGGGATCAAGACTAGGATCAACCACAACCAGGACTCTGTTGTCGCTATTATTATTATTATTGCCACTACTCTCAGAATCCGGCCTCGAATTGACACTGTTGAAGCTCATTTCCGTGCTGCTACATTTACTGTCAGAGTCGTTGAACTTGATCGAGCCCGTTTTCTTGTACGGTTGACAAGGAGAACGGGCTCGAACATGGACAACTGCTCGGGCCATGCAGAATCCGGACAACTTTGTTCGGAACCGATTCATCGTGATCAAATTTTTGGGTAATGGAGAGGGCCAAGAAACAGAGTAAATTTAATTTGATTGTCTCCAATGGGACCAATTTATATATATATTTGATTATATAATGTGTAATACGTGGAGAGAGGAGTCTTGACTTTTTTATGTACTTCTTCCTATCTTTGAATTTTCTAAATGTGGGAGAGTTCTTGACGTACCCACCCAGTAGACTCATAATGACTGGTTGTTGAATTAAATCTGGTATCACATTACTCACTTTGTTCTACTATTCTTCTTCTTAGTACATTATTTGTGGCACACGGAAAAGGCTCGTATAGCTGCAATAGGATTTTAAAAAGATTTAAATTCTACCATTAATAACATTATAGTTAGGCCACCAAATAAGGATTGTAATGGAGTGATAAGTATTCTTCCTTAATTCGGATTTAAGTCGATCTACAATGTGGTGTCGAACACCAAATTAGGCCCATTTATTTAAATTATATATACAAAGATATAGGAATTCCAAGCATTTGTGATTGTAGAGATAAGAATGCAGGAAAGGTAGCACAGAGCAACTACGGCTCGTTGAAATATTTCTTGGTTGTTATGACTAATTCTAAGCCTCGTGTATCACTTTATTTCCTATTTTTCTTTCTTTGTTATCACACTCCAATTTGCCAAAACTAATTTTCTTTTCTGATAAAATAAATTGTTAATGCTTCTCAAATTCTGTCAAATCTTTAATTTGCAAGGATAAAGGGTAAGTATATTGTTATTGTCGTGGAATATAGAGTATTTACACATAATACAATTTCTTTAAAGCAAGTTTTTGTAGTTAAAATAATAAGATCAAATTTGGGATTGGTTTGTTTAGAATTACTAGCAGATCATTTTGGAACAAAAATAAAATATACTGACACACCCTTTTTTTAAAATCGTAGTATACAGTTTCCTACCTATGTCTAAACTCTCGAATATGATTAAAATACGTATAATTTCTGAAATATTTGTCCCATGGTTTTTTTGATTTCTCATATTTGGTGTCTGATACCCGTATTGAAACACGACTAATCTAGATTCACGCCACATATGGTCCCATTCGGGGAAAAAGTGCTCTTTACCAAAAAAAATTCCATAACCAAGACTCAAATCCAAAGGACCAATTTCATCCATTGCACTACATTCTTTGATTGTAAATATTTATCCCTTTAAAAAATCAACTTTATTATATATTGTAGTTTAATAAAGAGTGTCAATTCCCTACATGTCACAAATTTATAGTTTATTCCAATATTTTATTTCAATCTCGATGAACCTAAAGGAGACTTCGATCATTCAACTTTAGCTTCTGAAGAAGGAATCATGCCACTTGAAATTTCGGAATCAAAATTTTAAGTTTATTAAATTTATATATTAAGATATAATTATATAATTTGAATAAATTATTTATATCTAATCTTAGCTTTGTCTTTTGCCTCTTTATTTTTGCGGGCAAGCAAAAGACCAAACTAAAAATTTTTAAGTTTATAAATTTAAATTTTAAAATATTTTTAGCTAATTAAATTCTAAATAAATTATTTATACATATTAAATAAATTTTTTAGATGATCCAATATTGCTGGATTTTGCCTAATCAATAACTTTGATTTCTCTCTAACTTTACATAAACTCATCAATTGGTCTATCAAACTTGTCACTATCTTATAAAGGGATTAAATCTTTTATTTATTTAGATTTATTTATAAAAAAATTTGGCAATATTCTATGTTGAAATTCTAGAAGAGGGCCAACTTCATGCAATCCTTTTCTAATCATTGATGTACCGAACTTTACCACCTTTGATTTACAAGTTGCTTAAAACAGAGTGAGGTTATTATCAGTCCAACCATAAATAAATAAATTGGCTGATATATTATGTTTTCAATCACGATGTGTTTGGTAAGAGAAATATTTTTTCTAAATTTGTTAAAATTGAGAAAAATAATTTTTTTAATAATTTTTTTAAAATAAATAATATTCAAATTTCATTGTATTCTTAAAAGACTTTCTTAGTGGAACTAAAAAAAAAGAGTTTGAGCTCTTTTTTTTGGTTGACTTTTAGCCCGTTCTTCGTCCTTTTCAGACGTTAGCGTTTGGTTGTTGCCAAACAAACCCAGAGGCTAGACGGTATCAAACCACGGGACAGGAAAAAAAGAGCAGTTTTCTAGGTTCTGCCATTGTAGGGCCAAAACTAATAAGAAAAAATGAAATAGAAGCGACCCGTTCATTTTCGACGCAAGAGCGCTCGATCAATGAACTATTACGCACTCTTTCAAGGGTGGCTGCTTCTAGGCAAACCTCTTGGCTGTCTCTGCACCCCTACCTCCTGGTGATCCAGAATCGACAGGACTGCATCTCGAATGAATCTTCCGATGCCAATGAGGCAACTACCTTTCGCCCAACATGATCACGAACGAAGACAGAGAATTGCACCCCCAGGCCCCACCCCCTTTCGTTGATCATTCCATCCCCTGCCAGGCTGCCACAAGTGTTCAAATTCAATAAGGGTATGCAAGGGTGATCAAAGTCTATTTTTTATTAATAATAAATAACATTTTATTATATATACAGTGTAATTTTTTGACAAATGATATTCAGTTGACCATTTTTGGCTACACATAACTTCGCCTTTACCCACTAGCTCTCAAACCACCACTCTCCACCTCATCTCACCATAATAATATTTTTGTTAGATTGCAAATAAATGTTCCTAAAATAATATTTTATTATTTTTACTTATCAAATACTAAAAACTAAATTTTAAAAATCCACTTATTTTCCTCGGTTACAAGCACACCCTTAGTAATAAATTTCCCATTCACAGAGTCAAATGTCCCCCATGGAAAACAAAGGAAGCATCCAAAGTTTAAATAATTTTTGGATTTTTGCCTAATTAAATTCCATCGATCGCTAGGACTCAATGTACATAATTATCAATTCATCAATCATATAATATTCCCAAAAGTCAAATATTTGGAAAAATATATTCAATATTCTAATTTCTACATGCATAGAAAATTCTTGCTGTCACTCATGATTTTTGTTTTTAACCAACAGCCATTAAAAATGTATCTTCATTTTTTTTTATAGTACCAATCAAGAAAAGATGACAAAGAAAATGCAAGTCTTTTGTTTGTTTGTTTCTATCATTTTTTTCAATAACTATTGAATTTTATTCTCTAGAACATAGTTTGTGGATGGGTTAAGGAGACATGTCAAATTGACAACCTATAACCAACCAAAGCATCTTTTAAATTAACTATGAAAGATTATTCTTCAATCACATCTAGTGACAATATATACGTTTTTCTTTTCGTGATAATATTTTTTATCATAAAAATATTTAGTGGTAATTAAATTAATGACATTACATTTAGAGTAACTAATATAAAATGTTGGTTATAAATACTTATATTTATTGTTACTGCTAAATTTAATATAGCAATTATTATATAATTACAGTAAAATTCTTTATTTATTGTAGCCGAGATCATTCATTGAGAATATATTTAGTTAAATCAAGGCAAGAAGGCTGATACATTAAAGTTCATTTTAACATATATACTGTTTTTACAACAATCTATCTATATTGTAGCATGTCTTTTTCTTATAACATATATGAATTAAAGTACGTTTAGACAAAATATATTGTGGCATCAAAATATATATATATACCTAGGTTGATATATAGTGACCATCAAGTATTAATTAATTTTACTTTTAGCCATTCAGATGACGAAGCATCCATTGTGGCATCACAGTATTATTAGCTGCAGCTTGCTGCTGTGAAGAATTACCTTCTTCTACTTCCCCATTATCTACTCCATTACTACTCCGGTATGCTTCCCTGCATTTTTTCATTTTTAAATCATTACATACTACTAAGTTCAACAAAATTAATCGAGTAATTCTGATACGGAACATAAATTTATAATGAAAATCCACCAAAAAGTTTCAACAATTACTAAATTTTGAACCTACAAGTTCAAAAGTACAATAAATGTAGCGCTAAATATCAAATTTATATCTCGTATTTGTCTCTGTTAGATCACATACTATAATGGTCCCAAGAAAGCTATCCCCACCAATTATACATCTATATAATTCAAGGTATAGTGTTACAAAGTTTGAAATTTGGTGCTAATTAAGAAAAAAAATCTTTCTATGCTTTTTTTCATAAAAGGACAGAATTTTGTTTGTGGCAGAGTTCAAGCCAGTAACATACAACTAATATACATCACATATTGTGCTTTTATCACAACACCAAAGTATATGCACCACTTTTTTTTTTAAGAGTACTTCATTTAATTGGTTAAAACATTTAACCAATATGAGAACTTTTATACTCTATCATTGTAATATATCCGATTAGAACAATTACAGGGTAAATTAATCGATGGTTATTCACTTTTGAATTTATCAAAAAAAATCTTTTTTTTATTACATAAAAGTCATTCAACTTAAAAATTTATCACATAGAAATCATTTAACGATAAAGCGTATCATATTAAAATCATCCAACTTTAAAGTTTATCACTCTGGATGACCACCTATGATTTTTAAAGTTGGAAAACTTTACCGTTAGGCCAAATTTATATATCAATATAGCCAAATATACAAAACCTATACAGTACTGATTATATATATATATTATGTATAGTATATGAATATTTATGTATACAAACCTATACATCTTGTACATATTTCGTAAATTAAATCACTCAAAGACATTTGGTTGTAATTATCCCTTTAAAGAACTCTTTGATTAGATGATTGTCATTTAATGGTTTTCTCATTTCATAATCTTTTTTTTAGCCAATAATGTCATTAATTAAATACCAAAATTTAGAATAAAAGAGGGAAAGAGGACTATACCCAAGGTAAGGAGAGTCCAATTGTTGTGGCAAAACAAATGTAGATGAGTTGATTTCATGGTTCTGCTGATCCCACTGATATTGCTGTGCCCCTTCTTTCTCCCTCTCCTTCACCTGTTTTAATGAATTCTAAATTTAGAAATAAATCCAATTTATAAGCATTTCTACTGGAGTGTTTTAATTTTGCAAGATGCATTTTTGGGCATAAATTAATAATGTAAAAACCTTCTTGGAAAGCTGGTTGTTTTGCTCCTGCAATGCTTTGTCCTGTACCAATGCAAAGATCAAAAGTTACTCAACTTGTATATTCACAATAATGCAATATTTATCAGAAAAATTATATATTTTTTTCTGCTTTTCAGGTAAGCATATTGTTGATCATAACAAGACTGGCTTGAAACTATGGTATGTTTGGTACAAAAGGCAACACAAAAGGTAAAAATGTGGCTTTGTTACTTATTTTTTCGTATTTGGGAAGTAAATAGAAAATATTTGAAGCAAGAACATTTGTATATATTCATGGCAAAACCTATGGCATGGGGAGGTAGGGGGTCAAGTCCAAGGGGAGAAGAGGTAATTAATGTACTAGAATGTCAGTTACGGAACTTGTTTGCGAGATCCATTTTTAAATTGGACGGCAAGTTAATTATATGGTTCCAAATAGTACACCTTATGTATATGGTTCTCAAGTTATTAATTAAGATGTTAGCTAGCCATATCAATTAATACACAATTTTCTCACCTTTTTTCGAAGCACAGAAATAGACTCATGCATCAGTTGGTTCTACAAAAAAAATAATCAAAAACTTCAGTTTAGAGGGCTATTAATTTCTCAAAAGAAAAACCATATTGCATGTATATATGTTGTCTAAATAATTTGGTTCAACCTTTCTTGATCGAATGTGTTTAAGAGAAGAATCAAGTTGTTGTTCCAGTTTCTGAAGTTCTTTCATACTTAACGATTCCAAATCTTCTCCTACGTAATGCCTGCAAACGTTTAATCAAATTTTCTAGGCAATATTCTTACAAAAGGGGATATATATAAAATTCTTTAATTTGAGTATATATATATATATATATCTACTTTTGGTTCCTCTGCAGAACCTCAAGTCTCGCCTTAAGTTTTGCATGTTCCAGAGTCCAGCTTCCCTGCACCAAATTAATTTATTACTGTCGCCCGATCAAAAATGGGATTTAAGTTCTATACACTAACGATAGATAGAAGTAACACACATAACACAGCGAAAGAATTCGGCATACCGGGGAGGTATGATCAGTAGGAACAAGCTGCCTCTCAGCAAATGAGTATCTTTCATATCTTTCAAGTATCCTTTCCATGCTAATTATATATATAAAAAGTATCACAAAAGAATATACATATGTCAGCTGGAACAGATACAAACAAGTGAAATATATAACACGGGCCAGGGCAGAGCTATAGCAGCGGAAGCCGAAAATCAGTAGCTTTAGTTCAAACTTTGTACATTCTAACTTACTTCATTTAAGTTAAATTTGGTTCGGATACTTCTTCATATGTAATCTTAGTTCTGATTAACATGCTTAATTACTCATATCCAAAAGTTATACTGTATATAGTAACATATATAAAAGCATAGAGAAATATTGTCAATATAACATATACAAAAGCATAGAGATAATTAGATTTTGAAACTTTTATATAACAATTTGAAAAATTGCTAGAGGTGGATAGTGATGGGTTTGAGGAGAGGTAGAGGTACATTGAGGAAGAAATGGGGATTGGAGATTAGACAAGACATGGATAATTTCAACTCATCGAAGACATGATCCAAGATAAGAGAGCGTGGAGCTCAAAGATTAGAATAGACGGTTAGTAGGTAATCGAGCATTTTCTCTCAATTCAGTGAATGGAGTTCTAGTCCTGACCTCACTTGTGGAAAAAGGGTGTGTGTTTTTTGGCGAAATGACCTGGGAGACCCTTGTATTTGGCTCTATTTGTAAGTTGGACCCTTATACTTACGACTTTGTCAACTGAGTCCTTAAACTCACTGAAACACAATATTTTAAACTCATTTCTCATCTAATGTGTGTGCGTGTAGTCAGGGGCGGATCCACATGCAGTTCAGGGGGTTCATTCAAACCCCCTTCGTTAAAAAATTACACTGTATATATAAGAAAAATTTTTTAATTTATGTGTATATATTTAACATTGAACCCCTTGAGCATAAGCCAAAGGACTAGCTCAGTGGCAAATGAGGTTCAATATTTTGTCTTAGCTTGTCTCAGCTCGCGGGTTCGAATCCGAATAAGCACTTTTTTTTTCTGATTAGCGTGTTTAATTTTTTTTAAACCCTTTTCATAAAATTCTTGAGTCCGCCACTGCTTCTAGTACACTCATTTACACATGAAATTCCACGTCATTTTTAGTGACACATAAGAAATTAAATGTTAAAAAAATAAAACAAAAATAAAAGCTACTTTTGCATATTCTGAAAATTTTGAACATTATTTTCTCCATATTTTCTCTCAAACTGAGAACCAAATTTATGTCAAATGGGTGAAATTCTTACATATTTGACTTGTATTTCACCCTGTAAGTTCACAAACACTAACCCAACAAATCTTCATTACAATTTTAAATTTATTTCATAAATCCATAAAACCCATTTATTATTCTTGAAGCTTCATTAAGCTTATCAATGAAGTTTTTCAATTTTTCAACACCCACTATCACCCTTCACATTAACTCATACAAAATTCAAAAAATACTCACGAAATTGAGATTTTGAAATGCAATAGCTTTGTAGCTATTGCATGCATTATTTTTTCTTATGCATCCTATCAAACAACCCCCACGTAATAAATTATTTTTTGTTTTCGAAACTGGACAAGTAAAAATATATAAGTTATTTTAGTATAATGAACAAGTAAAAGTGGATGAAAGAAGCAATATACTACAATAAATTTAGGGAAAGGTGGCAAATATACCCCTCAACTTTATGATTTAGAATGAATATATCCTCATTAAAAAGTTGTACATATAAATACCTTCGACTTTTAGCAAATGATGCATTTATAACTTTAGTATTTAACAAATGGTGCATATTTACCCTTTTTGTTACCATACTAAATTAAAAAATCTAAAAGTGAGTTTTTAATTTTAAAAATACCACGCGACTTTAAAAAAATTCTTCACCTATTCTCTTTACACCTCCAAAATCGAAATATTAATCCCTCTTTTATTTAGATCCAACTCAAACTTATTTTATGACGAGTAAAAGATGAATTAAGTTTTTCTTATTTGAGTTGGGTCTTGATGGATAAAAAATGGGTGAAGTAATTTTTCAAAGCCATGTGGTTATTTTGAAATTAGAAAATCAATTTTAAAATTTCTTAATTCAGTAAATATAAGTCCGTAAACGGAAAAAATAAATATGCACTATTAGTTAGATATGAAGAATATATATAATCTGGACCATGAGTACCTCGCTTCTGCAAAGTTTTTGGAGAGTTGGACAGTTGCACTTGCATGGAACACAACATCTAAAAGATACTTTTACTATATACTGTGCTTGCATAGAGTAAAACTGTACATATAGTTTTTGTAACTTAAAAATGGTCTAATTAGCATATATACTAGGAGGATCATCACATCATAGCTAGATCAGATATATATATATATCTCATCAAAAAGGGAATAATAAATTAAAACTAAACCTAAAAATGAAAAAAAAAATGGAAAAAAAGCATATATTATAAGCCTTTACAGCCACGTGATTTTCTTCTTATTTGTCACGAAATAATCATCGATCTGTCTGTTAAAAGATCATGTGGACTTGTTTTAGAAAGAAAAACAACTGGATCTATCAAGATTATTATATGTCTGCAAATAAAGAGATTTAATTTATACGTTTCTGCATGCATCTTACACTGTTTGGATGGTTGTTATTTATTATTTCATAATATATTGTATTATATTATATCGTATTGTATTGTTTTAATGAATATAATATTTGGATAGATTTTACTGTTTTCCGTTATTATGTAATATCACATATTCATAATTTGAATAATAAACCTACTAGAAATTATAGGATACGGGGTAAAACTTCTATCTAAAGGTAGAATAAATGGTAAAATAAAATTATTAAATAATAAGTAAAAATAAAATGAGAAAAAATTATTAAGATAACGACGCAATTACACCAAATCAATCACTACACAAAACAGATATTCAACGTTATCTAACAATAAATTCAAACTAAATTCAAACTATACGATACAAAATATTTTATCTAGACTAACAACCATCCAACAAGCGTTAGTTAGCTAAAATATTATTATTATACCTATATACACACAGACCCCACAAAAGAACAAAAAAATTAATAATCAGTAGGTCCCTATATATATATATATATAAAACACATAAAAAAAATCCTACAAACAAAAATTCAGGAGGATACCAAAAGTCAATATAAATAGGCTTAGTTTTAAAATAAATTTAAAAAAGTAAGAGAAATTTCCAAAAATCAAATTAAAGATTAAAAATTGAAGAGAATATATAAAAATAATTAATTCACAAGCAGAAGAAAACGTAGGATCGGGCCGGGCCGAATGAAAGACAAATAAAATTAATTAAGAAAGAAGAATTACGTACCAGGAATCATTGGTATATTGAAAGAGTTTTCCTTTAGTGGAAAAAACAATCAAACCAACCTCAGCATCACAAAGCACAGAGATCTCATGGGCTTTCTTCAGCAAACCGGATCGACGTTTCGAGAAAGTCACTTGCCGGTTTATTTTGTTCTCTATTCTCTTCAGCTGCACTCTTCCTCTCCCCATATTTTCGATAATTTTAATTTTTCGATAATAACAATAAAGTTTTTTTGTAATATATATTCAATTCTACTAGATATCTATATATCAAATAGAGAAAAAGAGAGAGAAGTGGTGTAGAGAGTAGAGTCAATGATGGTATGTTTCTCTCTTTAGTATCCAAAATGATTTTTGCTGTGAAAAATTATCCCAGATGTAAAGGAAAGAGAATACAGTTGTATTTAAAAAACCATGATGGTTTCGTCAAATATGTTGTCGATTTTTGATTGGTTAATGAAGCTTGCCTATGTTGTTGTTTGTGAATAAAACCCACAAGTTTTTTTTTAGTACAGTAGACAATAACCGTGCGCATCCTGCAATCCAGGTGATGCGAAACTACGGAGTAGGCCCACCATCTTTTTTGAACCATTCGTGAAAATATTAATTAGCGTTTCGTCCTAAATTTTAAAATATTTTTGGTAAATAATATTTGAATGAAGTTTTATCATGTATTTTGTCAAAAAATAATTTAAGAATATTTAACTATTTTAAAAAATATTATTTTATATTTGTAAGTTCTAAAAATTATTAAAAATATCTATAAGTTTGTGTTATCATTTTATAGTGAACATGTTCCGTTAAAAAAAATTATAACATAATTAATGACAATACAATAAAATAACAATGTGTGCAAGAGCAATACATTAATCGAATTAAAATAAATTATTCTTTTTTCCCAATCTTGTCACTCAAACTATTCTTTTCCGGATGAGGTAATAACAAATTATTCTTTTATAAAATCTTCTCACATTCTACGAATAATATCTTCCCGACAATAAATGATGTGTGTTTTTATAAAGTATAAAAGTTTGGATAATTTTTAAATTTTTAAAACTTCCCAAGTTCCTAAGTTTTAGAAGTTCTAATTTTTTCTAAAACTTATGAACTTGGGATATTTGCCAAATATATTTGTCATGTAATGACAAATTATATGGCCAAACACTAATTTTCAAGTTTTTACTCAAAAACTATTTGGGGCTAAAATGAATTTAATCTCAATATTATATTAGTACACATTATTCACTAGTATTATTTTTAGGATTAAAAATATTTTTAAATTATGTAAAATAAATAAAAATGTCCTCAGTTCATAACTTGATCCAAAAATACCTTTGTCTTCAATAGTTTGGTCCAAAAATATCATTATTGTTATTTTAATGGGTCAAAAATGCTCCTTTTTCAAATAAATATATTATTTATTTTCTTCTTAAACACATTCGTTTCCTATGGTGATTTTTTTTAATTAGAAAAATATTAAGAAATAAAATATTTTTTATTTTATAAAAAAAATTGTATTTATATGTACATGAAAATTAATACCGGGGTTACTATAAGGGCATTCCAATCAAAAAATTACTTTTAAAGAACCCTATTCTTGTTTCTTTTCTTTTAAAATCACTTTAACTAATAAATAAGTTGGTAATAATCTTTTTTCTTCTTAATCTTATTTTAACAATTAAATAGAATAAATTCATGTATTTTTTTAACTGATAATATAAGTCATATATATATAAGATCATAGTAACTCCGCCACTAATTTTCATTTAGATATCGATTAAATTTTTTAATAAAATAGAAAATATTTTTATTTCTTAACCTTTTTCAAATTGAAGCAGGATTCTCATTTTCTAATAAAAAAATCATCATTAGGAAAAGAATGTGTTTTAAAAAATAAATATATATATATATATATATATATATTTCTTTTTGACCATTAAAATAATAATAAGGATATTCTTAGATCAAACTATTAAAAGGAATGACATTTTTATTCATTTCACATGGTTTAAAGGCATTTTTGAGTCTTTCCATTATTTTTTTATACACACTAAAAAAAACAATGCTAAGAGTCATAATTTTGAAAATAAAATATGTTGTTTGTTATAACAAGTAAAGATAATTTCAAGGATATAAAAAAAATTGTATAGTTGTGGTATGCTCTTATATGATTGGTATTATTCTTTTTTTTAATTAATGTGCTCGTGTTTGACCAAGCACGACATTTAAAAAGAAAACAAAAACTTTTGAGATTTATTTTCTAAAATAATTTATAGATGTATATAATTAAGTCATCTCTTTTAAAATAATTAGATTAAATTATTTCTAAATAAAAAAATATATGCCATTTTTTTGGAACATGATAACTCATAAATTGATTGGGATAAAGAAAATATAATAGATTGTATGTATTATGTTTAAGTATTCATTCCATGATCCAAACAACCCCTTAGTCTAATCTACTGCTACTACTATTGTTTAATTTATTGAGCGAATTGTGTAGTCCAATTGGATAATCACTTGCTTGCACCTTTTTTTTTTTAATTCCAAGAATTCTTAGTTACTATTTTTTAGATGTGCATTGAATAAATTATTTTTTATAATAGCTAGTAAATTATATAGAAAATGTAAATTGCATTAGATAAATACAATGTAATGAGTTGGATGAAAATGGATCATGTGGAGGTGATCCAAACACTCGCACCTCCAACTCGATCGACTAAGAATGGACCATGTGTGATTCAATCACTCTTTAAGGGAAACTCCTGCTGCACTAACTCAGTCACCGTCGCAAGCTTTCACTTACTTATTACCTAATTAGTAGTATTTGAGCCATTTACTTTACTTTTTTATGATAAAGGAAATCAACAATCATTATTTTTTGTATGTGTACAAGACAAATTTTATTTTTATCTAATAGCTTATAAATCACATAGAAGAGATAAATTTCATGTGACGAACTTGACCCAGAAGGTCAACTCCCTCTCATCACAGACATGCAAAGGGTTTCAGATTTGAGATTCACTTACATTCAAACAAGTAAAATTAAAATTATTTATCGATAATTCTTTGATAGAAAAAACTATACATACTAATAATTTCTTTCAAATTTATAATTGAAACATATAATATAGGCAATGTCAACTAGAATTATGCTTACATTAACAGGTCTAGTTGTTGTCAAAGGTCTTTTTAGATTGATAATTAGTATGTTGTGTACTAATAAAAATGAGATTGTAAGAACCCATTACACCAAAGACATTATATTATATGTACTAATTACTAGCACAGAACGGAATAAAAAATATAACAAATTCACATATAACGACGCCAATTAGTTGAGTATATATAGAATATCGACTTGACTCACATCTATAACAAAGTTTGACCAATATTAAAGAATATTAGTTATATAAAGTTAGCGTAACATGCTCCAAATTAAACTAATTAATGGAGCTATGCTCTCGTTTAGTTTGTAGATTTTGAAGTTGAAATTTAAAAAATTTAAGTTTTGAAATTTGAAGTTGCGTTTGAATTTATATTTTACAAGAATAAAATTTAAAGTTTTATCAGTAGAAGTGCCAAGAATCCAAAAATTAGTCTGAGCCAATTTTGAGAATTTGAAAATTAAATTTTTAAAATCTAATTAAATTTCACGATCAAACAAATATAAGATATTTAAAAATAAATTTCCAGAAAACAATTAGTTGGCTAATTTGTTGAGAGTTTTTGGTCAAAAACATTCTTAAAGTATACCCCAAACTTAAATTACATCCTTAAAATATATTTTTTGACAAAAAACTTCCTCCAAGTATTTGAAAGTTAGCAATTTTCATCCTTCAGTTAGATATTGTCAAACTATTAAGGGATCCTACAAAAACATGTGCAATTCCTATGAAAAAAAAGTTTTTCTACATAATTCGTTACCTTCTATAAAAAGCTCCTGAAAAAAAAATATTAAAAATCGTGGACACCATTGTTTGATGAAACAAGAAATGTTAGGAAGGTGTGAAGATACATCATCTGCTCTTCTTCTCTTTTACCAGCAGACAGAAGTCGGAGATTAATTATCTTCACCTTTTTTAAAGTCAAATTGTAGTTAGATCAATAATATTTTGGTGCAATCTGATATTAAGGTGATCAAAATTCTATTTATGTCTCGCATTTGAGTTCTTAATCAAAATTCTGATTATGTCTCGCATTTGAGTTTCATTCTCCATTATTAGAAGTGGGAGTCTCTTACAAACACCGCTTAAGCAGATTCAGTTAATAAGAAATATATTTCAACTGATAATTTTTTAATATTAAACCACATGAAAAATAAATGAAAAAAATTGTGAATTAAATTTTTTTGCATAATGCTAAACTTAATTGCCCAAAAAGTTCACGATAATATTTTTGGCGTATTTTAAAATAATAAATACAAATGGATGACTTGATTTTTGTAGGATCTGTTAGTTTTCTGAATAATTCTAGTAGAAGGATGAAAATTATTAAATTTTAAATATTTAAAGGATGTTTTTGCTAAGAATAATATTTTAAAGATGTAAATCAAGTTTGGAGTATAGTTTAAGAATGATTTTGACCAAAAACTCAACTTGTTGTCAACAGGAATATATTAACTGCTGCAGATGGAATCTTTAGCACGAAATCAGGCCCTTTAATTTGTCCAAATCCCATCATTCATCTTATGTCTAAAATATTATAATACTGTATGTTTTTGTGTGTTATTTTCAGATCTTTACATGTAAAAATATACTATATCTTTAGTAATAAAAGGCATAAAATATAAAATAAATTTGTAAAAAAGCTAGGTACCAAACTAGTCAAACTTTTTACATCATATAGAACTTAAAATTCAGAGACAAATGAAAGTGTTTTACACTAAAAAAACATGTTCTTTTGTGTTTTTGTAACAAACAATATCGGTAAAAGAAATCATAAAACAGTATAAGCACATGATGAGGTATGAATAAACGCACAGATAAATCTTCGAAATATAATGTTACATTGGTTTACGTTCTCATCCAGCTTGAAATTGATCATGATGTTGATTTTTGCTTCTTTTTTTTATACTCGAAGTTCATTCCACCTAATTTGTTTTTTTTGTTTTTTTTTGTGTTCACTCATGAAATTTTGATTAGATAGATTCTCTGCATCTATCAATAAATACAATAGGTATATGCATCCGCTTTACGTTTTTTCAAATGCACAATCATTAAAATCATATGAAAAGACAGAAATATATAGTTTGGCCTTCTAATTAGCTCAAACAAGGAAACATATACTTTCACCTTAACTATTCGTTGTGATAAAGGCACTCAAATAAATATTATATGTTCTCTTTTGGAGAATAAATACAAGATTCATTTGATCATGACATCATAAGAAGTCAAGCAAAAAATTAAACCTCATCTGGCCTACCTAATTATTTATTGGCAGTTAGGATAAGATAATATTCCTAATAAATGTGTGTGTCTCTCTTTCTCTATGTAAATATGTGTCCAAATATATGCCACGTGTTCTACAAGTGGATGTTCATGTCTATTTTTTTTTTCTATTCATATTTGTTCCCCAACTTTATACTTCAACTTTTTTACGTTTTTTTCATTTATAGTGGCTATAAATAGTCATTGCTGTTATGCAATTAAATACATAAATATATACAGAATTCTTTCAACTTTCTCTTTTTTTTACTATCTTTTTTTTTTATTAATTTGCTAAGTTGGTTTATTTTATAAAACGTTATCAGCACGAGTCTCCATTACTTTGAGCTATTTTAAAAAAGTAACAAAAGGGTAAGAATTTTAGTTTCTTAAAATATCGAATATATCTAAACTTGAATTTGTTGCTCATGATATATCTGAAAAATGCTACTCATCATAGGCACCAAATGTCGAAATACACCTAAAATCGATGGGTCTGGCAGACACCATCATAGATGACAATATGATATCTAGTCAAGACCGTGTCAAAGCCATGATATTTCTCCGCCACCATCTTGACGAGAGGTTAAAATTACAGTACCTCGCATTAAAAGTCTCCCTTAAACTGTGGAAGAATCTAAAAGAAAGATATGACCACCTGAAGTTGGTCATCCTTCCACAGGCACGTCATGATTGGCTCAATTTGAGATTAATAGATTTTAAAAATATAACTGAATATAATTCTGCCTTGTTTAGAATTATAGCACAGTTAAATTAATGCGAAAAACAAATCACTGAGCAAGACAAACTTGAAAAAACATATATACTCATGCAGCAGCAATATCGCAAAAAGGGTTTTAAAAAATATTCTGAATTACTTTCTCACATTCTTATTGCTGAATGTCGTAACGAACTGTTAATAAAAAATCATGATAGTCGGCTCGTTGTTTCTTTGTCACTCCATAAAGTGAATCAGACAAACTATAACCAACGAGAAAAATGTCATGACCCCAGTCGTGGTCGAAGAAGAAATTATAATCATGATACTCGGCTGACACCGAGAAATGATTAGCAATATAAAAAGAAGAGTAAAAAGCAAGAAGTTATACCAAAAAAAACCAAAAAGTATATATGTCATAGACGTGGAGGTATGGGGCACTGATCACGGACCTGACGGTCATATAAACGTCTGATTCAGCTATATCAGGCATCCTTGAAAATAGTAGAAAATAATTCAAAAATAAACTTTATCTCTAAAGATAATATTGAGCCTATATATCTGGATGCAGTCGATTTCTTCAATTTCCCATAAGGAAATATGAATATTGATAAGCCTAATAATATTTAAATAATTTCTTTTTTATACTAAATAATATATTTATATTTTTCTAATTCATGTAAATGAATAAAAATTGTATAATGAGTCATGTTTAAATTATAATGTTTACTTTATTTCTTTTTGAAGAAAAATATGGATATGCCTCAATTTTTGTTTGGATCAATAATCAATCACGAGGATATTTGTGTAATTGCTAGTGGGACGACTAATGTCATTTTTAAAGACGAGAATTATTTTTTTCTACTTGCTTAAAAAAAGGAAATGTTACTACAATTTCTAGTACTTCAAAAATTATTGAAGGCTCCGGAAGAGATACTATATTTATGCCTAAGGGGACAAAGATTATTATAGAAGATGCACTATTCTCTTCTAAATCCCTAAGAAACTTGTTAAGTTTTAAAGATATCTATAGAAAGGGATATCATGTTGAGACACTAAATGAAATGAATACTGAATACATTGGTATAATCAAGAGTGTCTCAGGCCAGAAATATATTTTGGAAAAATTACCAACTTTGTCGTCTGGCTTATATTCTGCAAAAATTACTGCAATTGAAGTACATTTGATCGTAAATCAGAAGTTTACTAATCTAAATATATTTGTGTTATGGCATGATTGAATAGGTCATCCTGGATCAATAATGATGAGACGAATTCTTGAAAATTCAACTGGACATCCGTTAAAGAACCTGAAGATTCTTACGAATAATGAATTTTCTTGTGCTGTTTGTTATCAAGGCAAATTAATTGCCAGACCATCAATCCTGAAGATTGCCATCGAACTCCTAGCTTTTTAGAACGTATACATGGAGATATATGCAGACCTATTCATCTACCTAGTGGATTGTTTAGATATTTTATGGTCCTAATAAATGCATCATGAAGATGGTCTTATGTGTGCCTCTTATCATCTCCTAACCTGACGTTTGCGAAGTTATTAACACAAATAATAAGATTAACGACGTAATTCCCAAATTATCCAATTAAAGCTATTTGCCTTGATAATGCTGGAGAATTTAAGTCCCAAGCTTTCAATGATTATTGCTTATCAATTGAGATAAAAATTAAACATCTTGTTGCTCATGCTCATACTCAAAATGGCTTTGCAAAGTTATTTATCAAGCACCTACAATTGATAGCGAGACCTCTACTAATGAAAACAAAATTGTCGATTACTATTTGGGGTCATGCCATCTTACATGCAGAAACATTTGTATGTATCAGACTGATAAATTATAATAAATACTCTCCGTCACAATTAGTATTTGGTCATGAGCCAAATATAGCCCATCTACAAATTTTTGATTGTGCAGTATATATGCATGTAGCACCACTACAACGAACAAAAATGTATCCTCAACGAAGGTTGGGCATCTATGTTGGGTTTGACTCACCCTCCATAATTCGCTATCTTGATTTGTTGATAGGAGACTTATTTACTACTCGATTTGCAGATTATCGGTTTGATGAAATAACTTTTCCACAATTAGGAGAGAGAAAAAGGAACCTAGAGAAATTATGTGGAAAGTTTTATCACTATCTCATTTTGATCCACGTACCCGCACATGTGAGCACGAGGTCCAGAAGATCATCCACTTACATAAAATAACAAATCAAATGCTAGATGCATTTACTGATTTGAAATAAATAACTAAGTCATATATCCATGTAGTGAATGTGTCTATCCGGATTGATGTCCAAAGAAGACCATCTACTAGTATCATATCTTCTGAATCCCAAACACGCCTGAATCGTGGTAGACCATTGGATTTGAAGGATAAAAGTCCTAGAAAGAGAAGCGTGAGGAATAATAAAGATGATACGACAAAAGAACCTCTTGAAGAAGGTCAAGATTTGAGTAATCCTCATATTCTTGAAGAAATCAGTGAACCCGAGACTCAAGTGTACGAAGAACTTTCAATGAGTTCTACCGGTGATGAGATAAATTTAGATCGATCAAAAATCACGATTGATAATGTTTTTGTATATAATGTTGCACTTAACCTCATGTAAGATAGTGAAAGCCTTGAGTCTAAATCCATCAAAGAATGTCGACATAGATGTGATTGGGCAAAATAGCAAAAGGCAATTCAATCAGAATTAGACTCACTTGCTAAATGTGAAGTTTTTGGACTTGTATTCCAAACCCTTGAAGGTATAAAACCAGTTGGCTATAAATGAGTTTTTGTGCGAAAACAAAATGAGAGAAATAAAATTATAAGATACAAGGCACGCCTTGTTGCACAAGGATTCTCTTAAAGACCTCGGGTCAAAAGAAACATATTCACCTGTTATGGATGGAATAACTTTTCGATATCTCATTAGTTTAGCCGTACATAAAAATTTTGAAATATATCTAATGGATGTAGTTATAGCTTACATTTATGGTTCACTTGATAATGAAATTTGCATGAAAATCCCAGAAGGATTAAAATTGTCTGAACCATGCACTAAGTCTCATGAGATGTGCTCAATCAAATTGTAAAGATCATTATATAGTCTGAAACAATCAGGGCGTATGCAGTATAATCGCCTTAGTGAGTACTGATAAATGAAGGTTATATAAATGATGTCGTTTGTCCATGTGTTTTTATTAAGAAACAAAATCAAAGTTTATTATACTCTCCGTTTATGTTGATGACATAAATCTCATTGAAACCCCTCAAGAGGTCCGAAAGACGATTGAGTATCTAAATAAAGAATTTAGGATGAAAGATCTTGGAAGAGTCTGCAAATTAAATATTTAACAAAAGGGGGTTTTGTCCACCAATCTGCCTATACTGAGAAAATTTTAAAACAATTTTACATGGACAAAGCACATCCATTAAGTACTCCAATGGTTGTTCGATCACTTGAAGTGGATAAAGATCCATTTCGACCTCCAGAAGAGAATGAAAAACTTCTTGGTCCTGAAGTACCATATCTCAATGCTATTGGTGCACTTATGTATCTTGATAACGCAACCAAGCCTGATATAATATTTAATGTTAATTTGCTGGCAAGGTATAGTTCATCCCCAACGCGAAGACATTGAAATGACATCAAACATATTTTGTGATACCTAAAGGGTACTATTGATATGGGTTTGTTTATACTAACCAAGGTTGTGCAGACCTTATTGGTTATGTAGATGCAGGTTATTTATTAGACCGACATAAAGCTCGATCTTAAATAGGCTATCTATTTACATATGGAGGAACTGTTATATCATGACGATCTATAAAGCAGTCTATTGTTGCTACTTTCTCAAATCATGTTGAAATAATAGCAATTCGCGAGGCAAGTAGAGAATGTATGTGGTTGAGATTGATGATACAGTTCATCAAAGAAAGATACGGCCTGAAAAATGATGTTAAAGTACCCACAGTTATATTCGAAGACAATGTCGCGTGCATAACTTAATTGAAATGTGGCTACATAAAAGGAGACAAAACAAAACATATTTCACAAAAATTATTCTTCACACATGATCTCCAGAAGAATGGTGATATTGATGTACAACAAGTTCATTCGAGTGATAATCTTGCAGAATTATTCACAAAAGCATTACCAATATCGACTTTTGAGAAGCTAAGATATAAGATTGAAATGCGTCGTCTCCAAAATACCAAATGAAGGTTTCATCAGGAGGAGTAAAATACACGTTGTACTCTTTTTCCCTTAATCAATGTTTTGTCCCATTGGTTTTTCTGGTAAGGTTTTTAATGAGGCAACACTCAAGGCGTATTACCAAATGTGTGTACTCTTTTTCTTTCATTAGGCTCTTTTTCACTGGGTTTTTCCTAGTAAGGTTTTAACGACACACAACATCTATGGATGTTTTGGATAATTATGAATATTGATTCTTGTAGAGTTTTTAATGAGGCACATTACACGTGGACATCCAAGGGGGAGTGTTGTACAAGTGAATGTCCATGTCCACTTTTTTTTCCACCCATATTTGTCCCCCAACTTTTTACATTTTCTTCATTTGCAGTGACTATAAGTACCAATTGTTGTTATGCAATTAAATACATAGATATATACAGAATTCTCTCAACTCTCTTTTTTCCTTACTATCTCTCTTTCTTATTAATTTGCTAGGTTAATTTATTTTATAATATAATGAAGTTTATTACAGTAGATTAAATGCCTTGTTATATATGCTTTAATATTCAAATAAAATGCCCATGCTAGCTTTTTAGGAGATCGACAGGATAAAATTCTTATTTCTGGTTATATCTTGTAAAAGGTCCATTTTTTGTTAGAGTTGAACTAAAGGTCCATTTTTTTAATTTAATGATTTCTCAATGTTAAATGCATTTAAGTTTATTTCCTAATGTTATCGAAAAGAAAAATTGCTTAGCTTATACATGTGCCAGTGAGAGGCAACATGTGTTTCATAAAATTTAAAATTGATCCTATTTAAGGTGGTCCCCAAATGGAAATGTAGACTTGATAATCATGACTTTGAGTTAATATAAATTGTAAAATTCTTAAGAGTCGCATAGTGTGAGGAGCTAATTACATCATATTTTTATTTTTTTTTATTTTACAAAAATTCCTTCAAAATATGCTCATTCGTATACGTCCTGTGTAATTTGGATACATTATTACGGATACATCAATGAATTGGTCATTAGTTGAGCCAAAAAGAGAACTAAAACATAAAATTTAATTTTTCAGTTTCTACAAATCACGCTAATCTAATTGATCGATCTCTCCCTTCCTAACAGCTTCTCAGAATTCAAAATTTCATCTCCCCAATTGATCCCAAAATTCGTTACATATTCAAGTCAAAGCTGATACATAATGAATGTATCGATTTTGTTGAGGCATTCAGGAATTTGAGAAAGCGTGGTGAGTTATTAGAGATACAAAGGTGATGAAATAGTTGTTGGACAAACAATTTCTTTTGTGAATCTCAAAGCCGCCATTGCAGCTGAATTGAAGAGATGAGACGAGGAAAAACTTGGAAATACAAAACATCGTAGAAGGCAATTCATCTCCAATGATAATTAGGAACAACATGGGAGTAAAACTGTATATAGAGGTGAAAAGAAACGAGACTAGATTTTTAATGTATCCATTGTCCATTGATACATCTGACAAGATTAATGAAGAGATACAATGCTTTGATGCTTCATCCAACGGAATTGTTTGTATAGGAAGTTCAGAAAAGGATACCCAAGCTCTTGATGTGGTTGAATAAAAAATTAATGATAAATATTATATTCCTGAATTGGAAGTAATAAATTACATAACTCATTCAAACAATACAGAGGTAAAGAAAGGAGAAGCAATTGTATAAGGATAAAGTTACACTGATCTTTATAATGACGAAATATAAGATAAAGCATAACTTTAATTTGAAGGTAAAGAAATCTAATGTTAAAAGGTATGTATCCAGCCGTTTTGCTCTGTGTATCTGATACAAAACGGTTATACATTATCGTTTTATGAAAAAATTTTTAGTGAATTCATAGTAATAAACATATCCAATACAAAGAGATTTACTATTTGTTTGTTTGCTTGATTTTTAATTTGTTGCTTATCGAATGGTCATTAATGAGTATCAGGTACATGCAAATTTCCAGTGAGTGAAATGCATTTATTGTTAGTGAATCTGTATGTAATATTAATTAGCTGTTCATAATTAAAAAGTTTTAAAAGTGGAGTTATTTATTTGGACTCTTGTGGCAAAGTAATATGACTCTTATATATTTGTACTACTAGATGTTAAAGAAATTAAAGTGGATCCATTTGGTAGCTTTTGAAATTTGTAGGACCAATCTGGATGGAGATACAACATGGCCTAAAGTTATAAACTGAACAGGAATCTCTTGACGGAAGCCAAAAAAAAAAATAAAAAAAAATAGAAGAGCTTTGGCTACTCTTAACTTGTCCAATATTTTTAGACTGTCTAGTTAACAAAATATATACATAATGTATATATAATATATACTTTATACTAATATAAATATAATTTGAAAAAAATCTAAATATACAATTTAAGCAACAAAATAATTTTAATATAATAATAGTTTATCTTTTTTCCAAATATAGCAATAGAATACTGACAAACACAACAAACTTAGGTTAAAAAAACACACTAATTCTTAAAAGCACAAAGGTACAATTAACTATTAAGTTAGATATTCATTCCTTAATTTCCTTTCACTCCGTTTTTAACTCCCACAATTCTCCATCAAAATTTCAATACAATACATTCTCTCTCATAAACACAATACCACTTATACTAACCACAAGTAAACTCTCAATTTATTCATGGTTAATTCTTATCTGATAATCGATTTTATCGCCCAAAGTAATATAACAGGTAAATGATGAAAAAGTGATTTGAAATGAAAAATTGTTATTAAATTCAGTTTTAAGATTTGTTTATATTTCGAGTTTGATTGTCGTAAAGGTTTTGTATTCCATTAATTGCGATAATTTTAGTTAAACCAATATCGTTATCTATTTAAAATTCTGGATTAAAATATGATATTATAAATAAAATAATTTGCGAAAATGATTTAATTTGAATGATTTTTTTGTGTAAATTTATTTTGTGTTTGTATGTTGGTATAAATGGTTGATTTGGTTAAATAGTATGTTATTGCGGAGAGGTAGTAAACAAAATCATCATTACACCGCATTGTGGATCATGTTTTTATACAAATTAATTGCTAATAACATTGGTGATCAATTCGTACTAACTGGTATAGTAATTAATAAATTTGACGATGTTAAAAAAATAGTACAAACTTGATTAGATTATGGTGTGATGCATGGTATCTTTGAAACATATAACATATATCAACTTTATGACTCATTATACACATTATTTTTGATATAGGCCATTCATTATAATAACAAATAAACTGGACACCAATATTAAACCTGTAAATCATTTTATATATGAATTTAATTGTTGATATAAAAAAGCTTAGTTTTAAGCCTAATATTTTTTGGTATGTACGTGTAAGCAAAATCAGTAAGTTGGTGGAAGAATTTTTTTTGCTGGAGATAAATTTTAAATCAACATCTATACTAAATATTAATTTTATACGACATTGTACACCATTTTATATATATAATGTACTTTTATTTTTTACAATATTAATTGAAAAATAAATAATACTTGATATAATATAATAATTCTACGATAAAATTCAGAACAAAATCGTGATTTGTGCAAATAAACCTCTAGAATATGGCTATTTATGTAGAGAAAAAATATTTGAAAATAGAACCTAACATCCTGATTTATCTCCAACTTGAACTATTCTTTTCCCCTTGAGTTTCAGCAATTTCGTATAAAAAAACATCCAAAATATGACCATTTATACATAAAAATATTTTAAAAATTGCGACCTAAATATAAAAATTGTATAAAGAAAACATATGAAATGGCAATATTTTTTTTTCTAACAATGGCGATGTAATATCGCTAAAGAAGAAAAGAGAAATAGAATTGAAAAATAAAATCTCCTCAAAAAAAAGATTGAAAGGAAATTGAACAGAGAGCGAAAAACCAGTAGTAAATATATCAAATAAGGAATATGTTTAATGGTGAAAAACCTATTAATTAGATAAAAAATCATCAAAAACATTATGGCCACTCAAATTGTTATATATTGTAATTAAAAATTATATTTTTGTAATTAATTAATAATAAATTTATGTATTGTAAAATTAGGATCTTAAAGATAATATTTATGTGATCCTTTTTTATAAATATATACATATTTATACATGTAATATACATAATATATACACATTATATATAATCGAGTGTATAAATAGTTTACTTAGGTCATGTTTGGTAAACTAAATGACCGTTGTATGTTATAGGGTATTTGTTGAAGACTCGACAAAACCCAAAATCAAGTTACCATCATGAAATTATGACAACGTATATAGTAGAATAGATGAGCGAGGTCAAAATTTGCACTACTTATGCCTCTTGGATTAGTCCTTTGTGTCCATATTCTTAACCAAAAAAGGTCCCAAGTATCCGTAAGAATAAATAACGTGGTGAGATAAATTACTAAAAGAATTAGAAGTTGAAAAAAGTATTTTTCTATAAAAGTGAAAGCAAATGTTCTTCCCAAAAAACATGATGCTAAAGCAAATTTGACCTTTTAATTAATTTGACACTAATTTATAGACTCATATTTTAAACCATTTGAGCATAGATATTAAGGGCAATTTAATATGATTATCTTCTCCTACTAACTTCATAAAGAGTACTAAATGTTGCTCTTACATCTTAATATATGGGCTTAGCTCTTCACTCGTATTCTGTGAGCCCAATCTGTTTAACGGAATAAAATTCAGTTAGAAAAAGAAATCCAATTAGAGATAAGCTGCCCATGAGCATCATGGCATAAGTAAAAGGGAACAAGGAGGCAAGCCCCCCCCCCCCTCTTCTGCATATCTTGTTCATCCGACATGGCATGAATCATCGAATCTGCACTCACGAATAGTAATGTTTTAAAAAAGGCGTGATTCATTAAGTGAAAGACGCTAACCGAATAGTTAGAGATGCCGCTCTATAAGAGTGCGACATATGATGAAAATAAAAATTTTCTGACAGTTATTGATGACTTCTCTAAAATGACTTGATTGTTGTTTTACTTAAGTAAAAATTTGATGTACGTGTTATTTAGTATTTCTTGACTTATATTTTCACTCAATTTAAATAAAGAATTAAGATTATTAGAATAAATAATGGGATTGAGCTTGTCAACTCCTATGCAACTTTATGTTTCAGCAATTAGGTATAGTTCATCAAACATCTTGTGCTTATACCCATCAAAATAATGGTATGGATGAAAAAACATAGGCATATACTTGAAGTATGTAGGGTTATTAAAGTTCAAGGTCACATTCATGTTAAGTTTTAGCATTAGTGTGTTCTAACTGTTGGATATCTCATAAATAGAATGTCCTCTTCTATCCTTAACTATAGGCATCCTTGTGAGATATTACATGGAGTCACTCCTTCATTTAAGCACATCAGAATACTAGGATGTTATGCTTTGGTAAGACGGTAAATAAATTAGATAGACTCAAATTCATTATATTCAATACTGACGTACATATGAGATACTCCAACTACCACAAAAAGTATATATTTGATGATCTATTTAATCAAATATTTTTTGTCAATAGAAATATTGAATTCAAGAAAAAAGTCTTTTCATTTAAAATTGTTGAGAAGAATAATTAAGTTTCATTTGTGGATGTTTGTTGGAGTAACTTTTATTATGTGTTGATATTCCTACAAAGTATAGTAGTAGAGGCAATCAAAGTCACCTACTATTCTACTGATCAGAATACTGCTAATACAAGCTCCACACTTCATATTCATTCAACAGAACACGGTTAAAATTCTGAAGTTTCAAGTGTTCCAATCATTGTTATTGAAAGTACTATTGATTAGTCAACATTATTTAGAAGATTCTTTAGAATCAAAGCATCACCCTTTTAGATAAATGATTTTGTTACTAGTAGATGCAGTCAAAAGCTCATTATAATCTAGCCAACTACATTAGATATGATCATCTAATTCTTACTTATCAAGCTTTTATTGTTACTACTTCGCAGAAAACTGAACTCTTTTTTTTTATAATGAAGTTGTTAGGGATCTATTATGTGTGGATGCCATGAAGGCACATATTGATGCATTGACAAATAATAATACTTGAAAAGTAGTTTTACTGTCAATTGAAAAAAATAAACCTAATGACTGTAAGTGGGTTTACAAAACAAAACACTAAGTTACTAAGAAAGTAGAAAACTTCAAGGCCAGATTAGTGGCAAAGGACAATAATCAATATGAAGAAATTGACTACTAAAAACATTCTCACCTATAGTTAAAATTGTTACTATAAGATAATTTTATCTACTATTGCTATCAGACATTGACATCCATCAAATAAATGTATAAAATGCATTTCTTCAATAATATTTAAAAGATGAGATAAATAAAAGATCTTCCTCATAAATTTATCAGTCGAGAGAGACAAAGTCTATGTGTAGACTTCTCAAATCCCTTTATTATCTTAATCAAACACCAAGGCAATGAAATGCAAAGCTTTTAGAAATAGTTATGCAATTCAAATTTCATCAAAGACGATATAATCACTTTTATTTACAAACAAAAATGAAGTGAACTGGTAGTACTCTTATCTATGTTGATGGCATG
The DNA here is from genome assembly GCF_947179165.1 of Solanum dulcamara. Taxonomy (NCBI): domain Eukaryota; kingdom Viridiplantae; phylum Streptophyta; class Magnoliopsida; order Solanales; family Solanaceae; genus Solanum; species Solanum dulcamara. The sequence continues at coordinate 70,938,052 of NC_077244.1, forward strand.
TTAGTTATTGAAAGCAATCTAAGTCTCATAGAAACAAATCAAAACATCTCTAATTCCAAAGTTCAAAATAAAAGGCTTGGATAAATTCAGATACTTATTACTTGTTAGCATTGAGTTTGTCAGATTTGAAGGAGACATCCCTAATGCACCAAATAAAGTACATTGTTGAGCTGATCTCTCAATTTGATCTAGAAGCTACAAAATTAGTTACAACTCCAATTCAAGTGAATGTGAAGTTAACTACTGAGGACTTAGACAAATTGATAAAAACCTCTAGTTCAAACTAAGTGGAGAATGATCTACTAATCTATGTCAGTGATAATAAATGATAATAGGTAAACTACTATATCGTACTATAACAAGATCATATAACATTCAATGTGCAAACACTAAATCAATTTCTTCGTCAATTCAAGAGATCATATTTAGAAGTTGATATGAGAATAATAAGATATGTGAAAAATCAGCTTGAACAAAGAATAATTCTATCAAATTAAATTCAAAAATAAATTCTTGCCTATTATGATACTGACTGAATATCATGTTCTAATTCTAGAAAATCAGTAACAATTTTTCTTTTTTTAAAGATAGGAGACTCTTTAATTTTCTGAAAAAAAAAAAAAATAAGCACAATTTCAAGAAGCTCAGTTGAAGCAGAGTATAGAAGCTTGACATGTACAACTGTGAAACTTGTTTGGATTTTAAGATTGTTCAAAAAGATTGAAGTTTAGATAAACTTTTCTGTTCAAGTGCACATAGACAGTAAATCTGTAATGCAGATTGTTGTCAATCCAGTACTTCGCGAAAAAAAATCACATAAAAATCAATTGTCACTTTGTAAGAAAACAATACAAAAAGGCATGATCAAAACTTAATACATTTCTACTGAAAAACAACAAGTGAATCTACTAATCAAATGACTAAGTAAAGTGTAATATCAATATAGGTGTACTATATGTTTGCACCACCTAATTCTAGAGAAAATATTAAAGGCAATGTAATTTAGCCTTTCAAGGGTATATAAATATTAGTCTTTTTCATTAAAGTAAATAGTTAACTAATTTTAAAGAGTTAGTTACAATATTAACAATAAATACTCAACTGTTACATATAAGAGATATACTTTCCAGAAATAGAATTTTTGCTTCTTCGCTTTCATCTCGTACTCTTTTCTCTCGCAATTCTTCATCTTCTCCAAATTATTGTTCATCTCAAAAAATGCATTGTATCAATCATTTCTATCTTTTTTTAATGTGAGCATATTTTCATTTCAATACTTTCAATTTGTCCTCAATTTCTACTTTGAACTTCCTATTAATAGAAAATCATCAATTAAGCAACAACAACAATAACAACCCAGTGAAATCTCACAATGTGGGTCTGGGGAGGGTAAAGTGTACGCAGACCTGACTCCTACCAAGGTAGGACGACTGTTTCCGAAAGACACTCGGCTCAATAAAAGTATAACAAGCGATCAGATAAGGTTAATATGTTCAAAGCGATATGTGAAAGCAATTAACGAAAGCGACACAAGTAAAATAGAGTAAAGAAAGTACAGAAAGTAATAAATACTTACAGAAATCCGAGCACAAGAAATTATACTGCGCTAATGTGCCTACTAATACCGAAAAATAACGAGACTATGTACTAGTCTTCTACCCTAATGTGGGTCCTTCACACCCTCCTATCTAAGGTCATGTCATGCATGTTTCATTAATTTAACTACTAAGTGTTTGAATATGGTTCATGTATTAATAATGATTGAAACTGATCCTTCAGTTCTTGTTGAAAAAATTGACGGAGTTGCTATCAACTGGCTTCTATCACATTTTCTAATATGCTGTTGTTGGACAATTATTTTTAATTCTGTCTACATATTACTTTTTTTTTCGTTACAGATAGAAGTTGCAAGATTTCCAAAAAATTAATAACTTAAGCAATAATAGATTCTTATCCTAAATTGTAATTTCAACTTATAGATTCTTTTCCAAACTACTAAGCACAATGAACTGATAGATAAAGTATAACTAAGTGGATCATGATTACCACTAATTTTTTTTATTTTTTTTTACGGGAACAGACCCTACACGAGGCTCCCACCTCTCGTGCACAGCCAGGGGTTGAGCCGCACACCCCCAAGCCTTATTATACATAAAACAGAAAAATACACGGAGGGGGACATAAACCTAACCTCCAATCCTATGGTGGTTCATAAGTCGGCCATCCTACTAAGGTCAGCCAACTCATCCCCGATACAAGCACACGAAAAGGAAACCTAGAAACTATGCACCTAAAGAAGAGGACTCCTCTCGATACAAAGAAACTAGGAAAGCATAAATAAGGGAGACTCGCCCTTTACATAAAATAAAGGAAAAATCTAAATAAAACTGGGGATGAATCCTCATAAAAGCTATATACAACAAAATTTTAGCGTCAACGAGGATCATCAAATAACATGGCTAAAAATATAACATGGAGACAAACACTGCAATTGGGCGCTCAATCCAATGCTGCAACACAAGTAGTAGATCATGGAGGCTTCTTAATCCTTTTGGTCTTCCTCCGTCTAAAGCTAGGTAGGCCGGCTCTATCTAGCATGTAGTATCCTCGTGTACCCCGAGGTAGCTGCTGGAGGGTAGTGTAGTGGCCTGGAGTGGTAAGAGTGTGACTGTGCTTGGAGAGAGCATCCGCAGTGAAGTTTGTCTCCCTGTATACATGCCTGCAAGAAAAGAAAACAAATAATTCGGAAATAACAACAAGGTCATGAGTTACCCGGTGAAGGCTCCACGGAGGTTTCGTCTGATGATTGATCCATTTAGTGATCAACTCCGAGTCGACTTCTAGGATAACGTGCTGAAAGCCCTGTTGAATGCACCATTTAAGCCCATAAACTGCCGCCTCTAGTTCGGCTTGATTGTTGGTTCCCTCCCCTAACGGTATGGCGTAGGCGAAGATGAATCTACCCATATGATCTCTTAAGATGCCACCCCCCAATTGCCCCCGGATTACCCAACGCGCTTCCGTCAGTGTTCAGCTTAACGAAACTGAGTTGTGGCTTAGTCCACGAGACTTGGGTGATCTTCATTTTATGAGCACACGTATCTATGCAGGAAATAGTGTGGATCCAGTTCGAAGGCCAATGGATATAGGGGTACGCGACTCTAAGTAGATTAGAGATGTCTTTGAAAACGACAAATTTCACTCTCGCCAGGCTAGAAATCTTTCCCCCGTATTTGCTCCCGCATCTATTCTTCCACAAATTCTAACATATAAATATTGGGGTGGAGTGAAGGATAAGTTTGTGAGCTTCTGTGCGGTACTTGTGAAGCCACCAGCTCATAACAAGAGATTTGAGGGGTGTGGCTTCATGCTTTATGCCTAGGGAGTCAGAGAAGTAGCGCCAAATATTCATAGCGAAGTGGCCCGTGTTGAAAATGTGCTCTATGGTGTCCGGACCTGGGTTGTGGCAGCAATAGCATGGAGTGGAAACATGACCAAATGCAATAATCTTTTCCTCCGTTGGCAGCTTGCCTCTAAAAGCCCTCCACAGCAAAAAAAAGGCATTTAAAGGGGATGTTTTTGTGCCAAGTGTAATGGTCGGAAAGTGTCTTGGTCCTATGTTCCCTCACAAGCTGCCATGCCGAGGAGCATGTGAAGTTCCCATTGGTATTCAGCTTCCAAATGGCCTGGTTCGGTGTGTTTCCTTGCAGCTGAAGTGTGGAAGAAGTGATGAGAGGAACGAGTTGCGCTGGTGCCAACTGATTTAGCATATCGATGTTCCATTGCCCATCTATAAGAAAATCAGCCACCCTAGCATTGCTTGGTCTTCCCAACTCCTGCCTATAGTTGGCTAAGGGTCCGATACCTAGCCAATCGTCCCACCAAAAACAACATGAACCCGAGTGAATCCTCCATTGAATGTGAGGTTCGGCAATGTGTTTGTTGTGCATCATGTGTTTCCACACAAGCAACTGGCCAGAATGGAATTTTTTGATGATGGGGTTGGCTCTCTGACAGTATTTGGCTCTAAGGAACTCACCCCACAACGTTGGTTTAGCTCTAAAGATCCACCATTGCTTTAACTGGAGAGATTTGCACACATCTATAGTTCTCCTTAACCCAATACCCTCTTCGTCATAAGGGTAACAAAGTTTTTTCCATGAAGCCCAATGGTATTTTTTCTTGTTATCCTTCCACCCCCAGAAAAAATCAGCGGTGACTCTCTCAATCTGTTTGAGAGTGGTATGGGGGGGAGTAATGGCCGAAAGAAGGTGAATGGGGAGCGACTGAAGTACGTATCTCACGAGTGTAGCTCTACCGCCGTAGCTGAGGATTTTGGAGTGCCACCCTCTAATTCTGTTGACAACCTTAGAGACCATGTCCGTGTAGTACATGACTCTCTGCCTGCCAATGTACAGAGGGCATCCTAAGTAGGTAATGGGACTATGCTTCTGAGTGAAACCCGTAACCTATTTCACCGTTTCCACATTGTCTTGGAGCGCACTGGGATGCATCATGAAGTGGCTCTTATTCTTGTTTATAAGCTGCCCCGATGTCTTTTCATACAGAGTCAAGGTCTTCATGATAATCTGAAGAATTTCCCTCCTTCCGGAGGAAAAGATGATAATGTCATCCGCAAAACTCAAATGATTAATCTGTGGGCCTCTTTTCTCCATATGAAAACCACGGTAGAAGTGGTAACTATGAAGACTATTCAACATTCTTGACAGCACCTCCGCTCCCAAAATAAATAAGGCGGAAGAAAGAGGATCACCTTGTTTGAGCCCTCTAGTGGAGTGGAAAAAACCATGTCTAGACCCATTAACGATAACAGAGTACCAGTTGTTAGATATGATTCGCCAAATCATATCAATAAAGGTCTCACCGAAGCCCATCCTTCTCAGTACCAGACAAGTATAGGACCAGGAGACTATATCATATGCTTTGGCCATGTCTAACTTAATAACCACGTTGTCGCCAATAACAGGCTTTCGGATATCGTGGATAATCTCCTGTGCTAGCATGATATTTTCGGAGATGCTTCTTCCTTTTACAAACCCGGACTGATTGGGAGAAATAAGACCGGGGAGAATCGGAGCAAGCCTGAGGCAAATGAGTTTTGATATGATTTTATTGGTGAAGTTACTGAGACTAATGGGTCTATAGTCAGAGAGTGTATTGGGGTGATATACCTTTGGGAGCAGGATCAAACAGGCATGAGAAAAGAACTTAGGAATAGCATACCCCCCAAAGAAAGAAGTAACCACTGCTAGTAGGTCTTCCGAAATAATCTCCCAACAAGCTTGGAAGAATTTTCCATTCATACCATCCGGACCAGCTGCAGAATTAGGATTCATAGAGAAGACCACCTATTTCAACTCCTCTATGGTAGGCGTGGCTTGAAGGTTTTCATTCTGAGCATTTGTGATCATTCTAGGAACGTAATTCAAGATGTTCTCCGGAATCGGAGACTCATCACCTGTAAATATTTTCTGAAAATGATCGCATGCTGCTCTAGCAATGTGTTCGTCGCCTTGAATCTAATCCCCCTCTTCGTTGGTAACCTTGTGAATGAACAGTCTCCTTCTCCTACCACGGATTAGAGCATGGAAATACTTGGTGTTAGCATCTCCATCCTTGAACCAATGTAGCTGACTTTTTTGTTTGAGAATGTTCTCTTCAATTTTAAGAAATCTGATGTATTCGGCATTGAGTGCATGCAATTGCATCCTGTTCTCTTCATTATTGGACACTATCAGATTTTCTTTGGCACTTTTCACCAATTCTTCATATTCCTTAACCTTGGCAAAAATGTCGCCGAATTCCACTCGCGACCATTTGCTAAGGGTGGAGGAAAGTCTTTTCATTTTTTGGTGGAAGGACAATATTGGATTCCCTGTCATGGGTCTGCCCCAACAGGACTCTACAGTTTCGAGAAAAGTAGGGTTATCCACCCAACAATTCAAGAATTTAAAATATTTAATCGCGGAATCCTGCCTAGCATTCATCTCTATTAGTAAAGGGTTATGGTCAGAACCAGTAGAGGGAAGATGGGTAATTGAAGTGTGAGGCATAACGGCTAACCAATTATCGGACACCATAGCTCTATCGAGTTGCTTCCAAATTCTTTTATACATATCTCGTTGACTACACCAAGTGTAGTCTGAGCCATGATACCCTAAATCTGTAAGGGCACAAGCTTCAATAACGCTGATAAACTCGAAGCTTTTTCGCATGTTATAAGAGATTCCACCTAGTTTCTCATTAGTGGAGGTAATGACATTGAAGTCTCCAACTGTGCACCAAGGAAGGTTAGTGGGAGCATGGTGAAGGAGCATATCCCAGAGCGGCCTTCTAAGAGTATCTTTGCATTTTCCATAAACAAATGTCATAAGAAATGCATTTTGATGCTCTACGTGTTTCACCTCGCAAGTGATCTATTGGTCGTCAACATCAATAACTTTACAATCGACATCTTGAGTCCAGAAGATCCAAATCTTGCCATTAGGATTGCAAGTGGACCCATCCATACCAAGGTTGATTCTAAAGCTTTGCAGATGAGCATTGTTAGAAAAAGGTTCTAGGATGGAAATTATGGACGTTTGATGGATATGTTTGAGCGACTTTAGTCTATCTATGACTCCTTTGGTATTGATACCTCTTGCATTCCATACAATTGTGTTAATCATTGATGGGATCTAAGGTTGTGGAGCCTAGTGTTTGGTCTGCTAATAGAAGCACGAATAGTTGTAAATTTTGGATTGTGATGAATGCCTCTAGGTGATAAGCCTTGCTCACTAGCTAGTTGGTTCATCTCGTCATTCGTGACCTTAGTAGTGGTCTTGGATGGAGCAGCTGTTTTAATGGACTGTTCAGTAGTCTCTTCTTCATCCTCAAATTCAACCTCACCTTGAAAGTCTTGGTCATATTCATCCTCCGAATGAATAACACCATATTCATCATCACTAGCAGGAGTTGAAGTTTGAGCCTCATTGTTAGTGCATAGGATGTTACCACTAATAGATGCATAGAGTAAACTTAAGGAAAAAAAAGTGTGTATAGATGCATGGTAAATGGTGTTGGGGTGAGAAAGCACCACAACTAAAGTTTGATATGATGAAAATAATGAAAATAAATTGGACACGAGAATTTTACGTGGAAACCCCTCTAAAAGATAGAGGGGAAAAACCACGGGGTAGAAGGATCTCACTAATTTAATATGGAGTATACAGCTCTCAAATACAAGGAGAAAACAACAATTAACACTTCTCTCTTGTAAAAGAAACAACTACTAAAGAGGACACTCAAGACTACAATATTTATCTTGGTGTATAACTCTCTTTGTATTTTTACTCTCTCTTTCTGGGATTTTTGGATGATCTGAATGAGGGCAAGAGACCCTCTATTTATAAGCGGAGAAAACGCGTAAAATAAGAAAATGCGTTTTTGTATTTCAGTCAAAAACGTGTAAGGAAAAGTTGGCAACAACTGTTCAAAAAGTTGATGCCAAACTTTTACTTTGTCTTCCACTGTTTTTTTTTGACTTTTCTTTAGCAACTTTTTCTGACTTTCATTTCAAATGGTTCAAGAAATAGAGGAGAGTTGGGCACAATTTCTCAACTCAGCCGCAGATCATCATGACCACAAACACTTCCGTCGCAGATTCATACTCGCCGCCACATTACCACCCTTGTTTCATCTTCTTTACCGCTAGAGCCACATATGTTCCACCATTGATAACTATCTTCTGACAATAGTGGCTACGTATGTCATTTTCATCTTTACGTTATATTTGATAGGATATGCTATAACCATTTTGGCTCGATTTTGATCAGTGTGGTATATGTAACCACAATTATCGTAATATACATCATCAATATTGCTCAAAAACATTTCCTCTAAGTCCATTTGCTTATCCATGAATGTCTCATCTTTTGTCATATCACGCTCCAAATGCTGTGGAAGCTCCTCACATCAATGGTGCAAAGTATAAAACAATCAGAAGTGGAATCAGACGTCTTTTTAGCTTTCCTCAAGAAAACAGACCAATAACAGCAGCCTGAATCTTTTTGCTTTACCTAATAATGATGCATCTGCTCATCAGATGAAAAAACTAACTTCATGATCCAAGAACCAATAATTTCACGAGTCGTATTCAACATATACTCCTGGGTAAGTTCCTTAGGTGAAGATGTCCAAGTTTGACTGATATTTAGCCACTTTTCCTTCAATTTCTGGTATTTGAAGAAAACACTCAGAATCTTTCCGATTGGTTTAAAGAACAAAAACTTTTGTGGGAGGTCAACCAATCGTATAGTAGTACCATCCGATGGAATTAGTAGTCTTGATACAATGCTACCAAATTTAATGCCCTGTTCCTCATCATCAATAAGATACTTCGTAGCACAAATCAGTTCTTGTTCTTACCCTTGTACTGCAAACACTTTAAAACGTTTAAGTATGCCATGAACATTTCTTTATGACTTACTAGCCCGAGATTCTAACAAAGTCAATTTTCAATTTTCTTCAGATAGTTATCATGTAAGTAGTACGAAAAATGAATATCAATATTATTTTAGATATTTGTGTACATCTAAAGTGTTACATTTTAAGTGTAAGTTGAAATAAGCAACATCTAAAATATGTTTCATTTTGATAGAAAAGAGATTTCTATGGCTATATCCCATGTTAAAGGAATGATTTGTTCAATGAATTTTGCAATTTATGTTGACAATAAGAATGATATTGATTATAATTCTACAATTTCAACATCATTATTCTGTAACATGAATATTTGGCTATCACTATATATAGTAAATATGTGTGAGGAAAAAGAGAAATATTTATTGGGCCTTATGAGAAAGACGCTGAGAACTAGAGTTATATATATAGTTTGTTAATATGGTATAAATGATGACACATTTGGAGAAGGGAAATGTTGATTTGGTTGAGAGAATATTTTCAATAAAATATATAAAGATTAGCTATAGTTGATAAATATCTTAAAATATTATTACTAACAATAAATACATAATTGGGAAACTTACATAAATATACAATATTAAGAAAATATTTACCATTTATAGCAATAATTTTTTTTCCACTAAACACTTATAATACAGTTTTAATACATATTGCAGAGAACTATTTATAAAACATATATAATACAAGTTTTATAGATGGATAATACATTTATTACATACTTTAATAGACTTATAATACATTATGTCAGTTTGTTACTACACAAACATAATATATATTTTAAAACACTTATAATATATTTATATTATATGCATAATTCACTTTTAATACAAGTGTATATTTATCATAATATTATTATGTATTGCTATAAATTATAATAAAAATTTCTTACACAAAACTCGTTTAGGCCCAAGCCCATCATCCCATCACCCGTTCGGTTTTCCATGACCGTTAACTTTACGGATTGCGGTAAAACAAAATTAAAAAAAAAAATCTTACTTCCGTTTTTTATTTTGTTTTTTGTTTTTAACTGCTTTCTCTCTCTCCTGTGTTATATCTGTGTGCTTTTCTCTTTCTAGGGTTTAACCCATAAGAGGACTTCAATCAAAATTCTCGAATGCCTAAGCTCGCTTGGTTTCATTTCAGATCTTCAAAATCAGTTTAAATTCACATCTTCGGGACCTGCTATTTCGCAATTTGGTATGCATTTTATAGTATTGCGCGTAAATTCTTTACTGTTGTTGTTCTATTTATGGGCATGTTCATTACTGTCACTTGAAAATGCTTGGAGTTTAAAAGGTGAGGCTTTTTTTTTCTTGGGATTCTTATGCTGATGATTTTGGGATTGAGATGCAGTTGATTGATTGATTGATTATTCTCTTTGTGGAAAGTTTGAAACTTCCTTGATACTATGAAATGTTTTGCTTGCTGCTGAGGACAGCTTTAACGAAAGCTTTGGAGAAAGAAAACGAGGAGATTGGTTCTCGAGAGTCAAATTAGTGTTTTAAGTGTGTAATATTTTTTTGGAGTTAGTTTCTTGTTGATGATTTTTTTTTGGGGTTGGGGTTGGTCCTAAGAGTCTTCCTAGTTAGAGATTAAGATACAAATGTTCCTGTGTAGGTGGTTTTGTAAACTATGAAAGTTGTCAACTTTGTCGACATTCACACATTCCTTATATCTACGTTACTGAAAGTGTATTAGGTTATTTGGAGTCTAGATAGTGGTAATAGGCTTTGCTGGGAATAAAAAGAAGGCATCAGCTGGCGATGACCTAGATAAGCCAAAGTACATTCAGCCAATCGCCACCCGACTCTTATAAACTGGGGGAAGAAAGTATCCCTTTGAAGTCCAATTCCTCAAATTTGGACATGTAGTATCAATGCCAAGATTAGTTTACTGCCTTCTCATTTTTTGCATTATATTTTGTTTTCTTCTCTTTCTCTTGTTTCTTTTTCTTCATTTCTGTATATGCCTGCAAGGTCAGAGAGATTTGTGTTTTCCCCTTACCCACTGGAATTATATTTCTTGAATCTTTGAAATGTTACAAAGTTGCATTTTGTGTTTGAAGGAGCTTCTGTGGATGAGTTAATTTGGTGATCAGCGCGTGGGAACTCTTGGACCGGGTGGGATCGTGCACTCCAGATTTCTTAATTCTATTGGTAGCTAGCTGTTTGAGATGTATGGTCAGGGTAACTATGCAACTCAGAGTGGTCAAAATGCTAATACGTCTAGGCCTCGAATGCAGCAGTGGTGTCCTGCTTCTCCTCCTCCTGCTGCTCAGGCCTCACGTCCACCTATGTTTACACATGGTCATCCACCAGGACCACCCCAAGTTGGTCAGCAGAGCCCTCCTGCATATCAGCATGCTCATCCTGGTGTATGTCACCCTTGTCTACCTTTTCCAGTTCCAACAAGTGGTAGCGATTCTAGTCAATTTTATCAACTGCCCCCTCCTCCTCCTCCTCCTCCTCCATCTGCACAAGTTCATGGAAGCACCCCAATTCTGCAATCTCACCAAGTCCCTGTGCAGCATTCCCAGTGGAATCCCACTATGCATCATGTTCCACCTTCAATATCTCCGGGTGCTCCTAGAGTTCTTCCACCACCTCCACCACTAGGTCAAATGACTTATAGAGGTGCAATTCATCAGCAATCACCAGACAATATGCAAGTTTTTCTTCATAATCTTCCTCCTCCACCGCCACCGCCACCTAATTTGCAGAGCCCTAGGTTTTTCACACCATCCCAATTTGACCCCTCCATGCATTTGAGAAACCATGATTCTCATGTACAACCTGCAGTTCCTGGTCCTCAGCCACCTTTGCCGCCTTCACCTCCTGGGGATCCACCTCTTCCACCATCTTCACCACCTCTCATATCTATCACTGCAAATGCTAATAGTGCTAAAGATGAGGGGGCGTTTGAGCACGATGGAGGGATTGCTGACAGAGAAGGCTTACCAGTAAATAAGAATTTAGCCTCGGATCTTTCATCTTCTCCTCCTAAGCCTTTATCACTAGCATATCCAGGAGAAGGCTTGTCAGTTCAACTTATTAATTCAATGAACTCAGCTCCGTCTCATTCAGCTGCTGATTCTGATATGGAGATGGAAGGTAAGTGTACTATATTCTGTTTGTATGCTTCAAGTGTCGTTTTTCTCTTTCTTAGTGCTATTTTATGCCACTTGTATCCCAATATATGGGTGTAGTTTGGCCCAGTATAAAAATCATGAGCATAATAACAAATGTGAGTTGTTTAGTATTTGTTGAGAGGTACGTGGACACATATTGTCTTTTCCCTATTTAAGAATAGAAATTGAATAGGTCCTTCGTAACCTTTTGGGGATACATAAAATGTATTAAAACTTTTTAAGGGTATAGCATTTCAGGAGAGACCAAACTGACTAACTTTTTGGTGAAGTCAGCATTTTATAGCAAGGATTCTAGCATATGTTTCCTTTGAAAATGACCATTGCTTCTACCTATTATTGGAACTCTTCATTTGGGTAAGGTTTCCTTCAGTCTTATTTTCATTTGTGCTAGTCTAGATCCCTGAACTATGAGGACCTTTGCTCATATTTGAAAGACAGATAGTGGACATCAATCAATTGCAATGGGTCAGATGCAGGGAGAACCAATCAATTGCTATTAGTTGCCTATAATATCATCTCCCTGGTCTAATATAACAGAGGAAAAGTAAAAAACACGGAGGTTTAAGAGGACTCCTTACTAGAGCTCTACATGCAGCTGAAGGAGTCCTAACTGTGGTTCTGATGTCTATTTAGAAAAAGAAAGAGAAGCGAGATTCTTGCTATTTCAGTTAAAGAATATGAGGTGATTGAACTACACTTTTGGAGTTTTTGATTGCGTTATCTAGTAGTTTATCAAGCTCTATTTCGCACTTGCTTCTTTAATATATGCTTGTTTCCTTTGCAACCTGGTCTCTGAATCCTTTGAGTTTCTTTATTACTTAGAAGCTTCATTTTTCCTGATTGATGAGTGTGAAAGTTTGTAGTCTATGGTTGGAACTCTGAAACTATCTTGCTTCTCTGTTGGATTGTCAGATGACATCACCCAGCTCGATGAAGATCAACAAATCCATCCTTTGGGGCCTGAGAAGCAGTTACAGGATAGCTTAGCTGAAGATATACTACATCGAAATTCATCGTGCTGTAGGCCCTTGGAATCAGAGAGACAAAGACTAGGTGAAAACTGTTTATGCAAATAGAGGAATTGAACTGAAAATTCTGTGCAAGTGACTCATGTTAAAATAGCTCTAATGTCTATAGTTGAAAATATGTTAGGAAGCTTCCACAAATGTGAAATTGAACTTCAGCTAATATGAGATAAAGACACCCCTGAAAAATTTAATTGTTTATAATAGTAGCTGTATTTTTTTGTTTTGCTGTTGACGACATTTTGATTTGATAGCTAGTCCTAAGTCAAGTAAAGGAGTGAGGTTGCAGTGGGATGGAGGCTAGCTTATAGATAGTTTAATCCTAATGAATCCTCTTAACAATGAATTAAAATGAACTTAAATAGAGAGTAATGAATACGTAGGATTCATATTTCCAACCCATGTAACTTGGATTGAGGGTAGTTCTTGATTGATTGGCTGATAAGATTCTTAGATTTTGTTAGGTTGATGATATCAACAAGCTATACACAGTGCCTTTCAAATACTTTTCGTTTTGATTATGGCCTTGAACAAATCGCTAAATTTTCCCTTATTACTACATTTTTTTTCACTTTTTTTTTAAAAAAAGATTCTTAGATTTTGTCAATTTTAAAAAGAAGATTCTTAGATTTTGACTTTGATATTTATAACTTTCTCCAAAAATATGAAAGAGATTTTGACTTTGATATTTATAACTTTCTCCAAAAATATAAAAGAGATTTTGACTTTGATGCAAAGTTGCCTCCTTTGTGTTTGTATCCTCTTACATCTTGAGTCTCTGCAGATTCTCCATATCGTGCTCCTTCAAGTTTTCAGGAATCATCTTCCGAGGCCAATGGTTTAAATAGGGATAATGAACCCCTCTTGGATGATCATGTGCAGACATCTTCCCTAGAGAAAAAAATGAGCCATCCTAGTGGATCACCCACCGATAAGGAGGTTGATCTTGAAAATGTTCACAGTCAGCTCATGGGAGCTGCCAGCCCTTTTAGGCTAATTCAAGGCTATGCTTCGGACAATAGTTTAGACGATGATAGTGAGAATTGTCTTGAAAATCTTGGCCGTTTGACAGTTCCTCCATCCAGTGAAGTTGTTACTATAATTCCCAAGACCGGTACTGGGAAATCACCAATATCCTCAGTTAAACCTTCTAATTCTGTTGCCAAAGATGACACTGAATCTTTTGGTGCTTTCAATTTTGAGGATTCAATTGATCATAGTAATGGAACTAGATTATCTGAAGGACTTCATTCGGAAAATGTTTTGGGCGTTAATGATAATGACAACTTTGATATGCGTAGGGAAGATTCTAAGAATAAATCTCCTATACGGAAGGTTGATGAGTTTGGGAGATTGGTTAGGGAGGGGGTCAGTGACAGTGATTCTGATGATTCGCGAAGGTATAAGCGGAGACATGGAAAAAGAGGAAGAAGCCGGAGCAGAAGCCGCTCTCCATATGATAGGAGGAGGAAGAGTCCACGGAAGAGAAAGGACAGGCGAGATCGATCTCGGAGGTACTCACTTTAATTTGCCTTTTGCTATGTTTCTGGACGATATCTCTTCTGTTGATTTGATTTCTTATGGATGATCTTAAAACTGTCAATGCGTAAACTTTGCAGCATCTCTCCAAAGAGATACAGAAGTAGAAGCAAGTCACCTTCTAGGCATGGGTCAACTTCTGGTGGTGACAAAATGAGAAGGGATAGAGGTTATCCTCAACAATGTTTTAATTTTCTTCGAGGCAAGTGTTACCATGGAGCATCGTGTCGATATTTCCATGCGGAGCTTGATAAGAGTGATAGATCAAGATCTTACAGGAGCAAACATCAACACCGAGATCCTCCACTTATTTTAAAGGATTCTGATATGCACGATTCAAGGGATTCTCATACACATGAAGAGATTGGGACTACACTCAAGAAATCGGTCCACAATCATGGTGGATCCAAAAGCCAGGATATTCCTGATATGGAAATGAAAAATATGAAAGAACCTGAACCTACTTCTCACCTTTATAGAAAAGAGAATCAAATGAGACCTGCTGACAGTCCAGTAATTGTTGCTGAAGTGGAGAAGCTTCATGGTGATGCTGCTGGGGGCATGCCGCCCTCAGTTGGAACTATGGAGATTCATCACTCTGAAGATCATGTCTCTGATCAGATGCTTCTAAATGCGGATGAGAAACCTAAAGAGAAATGTGATTCGTCTGTTGTGGAGTTATCATCTGTCCAGACATCATTCATGGTCCCACCTGTCCAGCTTCCTCAATTTGTGTCTGCAAAGGAGTCACGCCCATCAGATGTACTCCAGACAGCACCCTTATCAGCTTCCTTTCCTTCATTTCCATTTCCACAGGCTTCAAGTACTGCATTTGCTCAGCAGATTCCAAGAGATCACAATTGGCCCCCACGTTTTAATTCTGCATATATTGGAAGTGCTCCTCCATATCAAGCTCCATTTCCTCATCAACCATCTCCATTCGCTGTACCTCTGAGTTCGTCTTGGAATTCTCTTCCACCACGTCCAGCACAGGCACAGGCACCACACACTCAATTTGTGAACGATTCCTCTGGAAATGCAGCTGGTGTACAACATAGTGTACCTCGGTTACATTTTCAACCAAATTTAGTAGTTCCAAGGAATGACTTCTATGCAAGCATGTCACCTGATATTCCTCAAGCTGGTGAACATCATGCTTATGTGCAAACTCAACCTATCTATTCTAGGGGATCACCGAATAGACCACCAGCTTTCCTTGGTGAATCTCTGGCTCTTGGTGAACTTCCTGGTCCATCTTCTAAGAGTTACCCTTACATGCAACAGCCACATTCTGGTCCTCAGACAGTTGGTATTTCTCGACATCTTGTTGAGCCTGGAGTTAGTTCCTCTGTGTCAAGGTACACATCTGATTTGTTAGACCAGAATCAAGCTCCTCGGTTGCCTGATTTTGGGGGATCCAGGTTTTCAAGTCATTTCAACCCTTATGCATCTACATTTGACCAGCCACTAACAAAGAAATTCAGTTCGGATCCTTTAATACATGGAAGAGATATGCTCCCTAGTAGTAAATACAGTGCATTTAGTTTGAGCAATCCAATTGATGGCCATCCTGCAGAAAGTCTTGGTTCACGAAATATTACCCCACCATCTGCACATACAGCTGAAGGAATGTTCCCCCAGCCAGGTGGTAACCAGTATGATCCACTTTATGACAGCATAGAGCCATCTACTAGCTTACTTAAGAAGTCTGATCCTGGTCAAAAGCTTGAAGTAACTGATGATTCAGGCATTATGGTAAGGATCAGTGGATCCAATGAACCACAGGATGTGGAAGTAAACAAGAGGCAGAAAGGAGGTGGAACTATTGCATTCACCGTATCCGCAGAAAATGATGAATTTGGCGAGACAGCTGAGGCAGAGGTGGGTGCTGTTGAGAATGGAAGTCCAAGTGATTCCAGTGATGAGGAAGATGTTCCTACAGGAGAGATAGAGATTGAACAGGTGAAGCCATCAGGGGAGAAAAAGAAAAGTAAGGATTCCAGATCTATGAAGCTTTTCAAGAGTTCAGTTGCTAATTTTGTGAAGGAGATGTTAAAACCATCATGGCGCCAAGGTAACATGAGCAAGGAGGTTTTCAAGACAATAGTCAAGAAAACTGTAGACAAGGTCTCTGGAGCTATGAAAAGCCACCAAATACCTAAGTCAAAGGCAAAAATCGATCATTACATTGACTCATCACAGAGGAAATTAACTAAATTAGTCATGGTATGACCTCTTCTTATCTATGCTGTTTCACAAAAACCTTTTTATGAGATCTACTGGTGATGTTTATTTATTGTTAGATCTACTGGCGATATTTTAGTTTTTGCCAAAAGTTTTAATCAAGTTTACATCTTGTAAACATTTTTAGCTTAATTAAACTAGTCATGGTAACCTGCCCGATCCAACTTGTTAAATGGGTTGGGTTATGATCTGTTGATTGACTTCACCAATGGGTCTAATCCCAAATGACCCATCAAACGAATGAATCAAAATACAACCCCAACCAAAACATAGTCAAATTTGGAGATTTGAACAATGTACATTTGGAAAAACTTAAGCTAATAACTTTTTAGGAAAATGCGTTAGGTTTCGCATTATTTTCAAGAAGTGTTAAAAAAGATGAAATATTGGGTGTATTAGGTTATATCACTCATATTGACCCATGTTGATCCAACCCATTTAGACCTAGCAGACTTTGTGCGGGTTGGGTTATGACCTGATTATTGGGTTGATCCACTTTGAACCAACCTGCCCATTTTCCATCTACTAGTATGACCTTTTTCTTGACGTAAAGTTTCGTTTGGCGGGAGCGGAGAGCCACTTGACGTTAAGGAAATGAAACATCATTTTTTTTCGTTCTTTCCTTACGAGGTTCTTATCTATACTGTTACACGTCAACCCTCTGTTTTTTGATGAAGTAAAGTATTTCATTAAAAAGCTTCAAGCAGATGCAAAATTTCAGAATAGGCAAAAGGGCTCACAGAGAGCATAGACAGAAGTTGTTGGCTCCTTTACAATCTTCAAACTAGTACTGGAGAGCTAACAAAGTCTAGAAATTGTTCAGTGCTAAATACAGGAGTTAAATTGACCCAACTGAACAACATAAGTAAACATCTAGCTTTAAGAGACTGGTTTGGAGTTGAGATCCCATCAAAACATCTACGGTTCCTTTCAGTCCATAAACATCAAAAAATAACTCCAAGGATATCACCCAAACTTTCTTGATGGACCTGTCAACTCTCCATGTATTCCAGCTTGCGTAGGCTTCTTTCACATTATGTGGCATGACCCATTCTAAGCCAAAAATACAGCAGAACATATTCCATAGGAGGCCACCACACAGTGAAGGAGCAGGACTGTTTCTGTGCTATTCTGACACATAACATTTATTATCCAGATCGGGGCCTCTTTTGTTGAGATTATCTTGTGTTGAACATGCTTCTTGGAGAGCAAAAATAGGTGATCTTGGTAGGCATTTTGGTCTTCCAAATAAGTTTCCAGGGCCAAAGTTCAGTGATCTGGTTCTGACAGCATATTTGATGATAACAATCTTTCACAATGAAGGTGTTGTTTCTTCCCCATACCAATCTGCCAGCACAATTCTCATTCATATTATATTTTTTCACACTAGCAAGTAGTTCAAGCAGGCTTCCCATCTCCCAATCCTGCACATTTCTTCGGAGCATTACACTCCAGTTGTTGCCACATCTATTCTGTGCAACTGTGGAATTTTTGTCTTGAGCAATTTGGTACAGATTTGGGTAAACCTCCATGAGTGGAGTGTTACTTAGCCATCTGTCACTCCAAAATTAGTATGTGAGCCATCCCCTGCTTTGAACCATACCTCTAGAGCAAATTCACTCCACAACTTGCTAATGTATTTCCAGGGGCCAACCCCATGGGGTGAATTGGAAGTTATTGTGCTCCATTTATCCCCTCTTTCATGCTTAGCAGCAACAACTTCTTTCCAAAGACTAGAATCGTTTGTACTAAACCTCCATAACCATTTCATGAGCAAGCTTTTGTTGTGAGAAGCTAAGTATCTAATACCCAAACCTCCCTTGTTTTTCGGTTGTTTGACTTTGACCCATTTGATGAGATGAAGTCTGTGAGAATCGCTATTTCCTTCCCATAAGAAGTCCCTCGTAATCTTGTCCAGTTGATCAAGGATCTTGCCAGGGATGGGAAAAAGTGACATGTAGTATGTGGGTATGCTATCAAGCTCACTGTTGATAAGGACTAGTCTTACTCCCATTGAAAGATATTGCATCTGCCAGGAGGCCATGTTTTCTCATATTTCTCTATGATCCCATTCCAGATATCAGCATTCTTGAATTTGTTACCCAAGGGTAGGCCAAGGTAGGTGTTTGGAAATGTCCCAATAGAACATTCAATGATACTTGCCAACTCTTCAATATTAGGGACATGGTGGTGTTTAAGTGTTGTTTATTAGGATTGAATTAAGTTT
Organism: Solanum dulcamara; assembly: GCF_947179165.1. Taxonomy (NCBI): domain Eukaryota; kingdom Viridiplantae; phylum Streptophyta; class Magnoliopsida; order Solanales; family Solanaceae; genus Solanum; species Solanum dulcamara. The sequence goes on from NC_077244.1 coordinate 70,956,719, forward strand.
ATGCCTGCTGAACATTTTGCTTGTCTATCATTAATGTGGATTATTGAGTTCATGCTAGAGTGGATGTGCTGGGAATGCTTTGCAATATTTGTAAGTAGGTGGGTGGGGGGTTGTTGTGAATGATTATTGGTAGTAAATCATCCCAAAGCGAAACAGGTGTAAGACATTAGAACAAATGCAATCCTTCTCTAATCACTCAGATCAGCATACTTCTCCAAAGCCAATCCTCTAACCAATCAGTGGTGCTTTTGCTTCCTCCTTTGGGCACCTAATGGTGGTTGCATGTTTCTTTCTCACTTTTATGATACCAATGAAATACTAATTCATTGGGACATAAAAAATGTGATATTTTCAAAAAAAGTTGTATTTGAAGTTAAGTTGAAAAAGTGTGAAAAAATTCAAGTTGTGTTTGGACATTCAACTTGAAAAGAAGTTCAGATTTTGTGAGTGGAAAAGATTTTTCACTTGAAAAACTGGTTAAAACACTTCTTCAAACTTGAACTCATCTTTAATCTTTTTTGAAAATCAGTCCATGTAAAATCAAATGCTGCTTTGAGAAAAAGGAAAAAAATTATGGAAAATGAATCATCCATTGATTGCATTTTCATTAGTTGATATTCTTTTCATATTTATCCATCACTATATTGTCCAACATTCATCTAGGGACTACATGATATCACTTTGTTCAAAGGGTGACATTTGAATGGATTCTTAGGTCCCATTCTAAAGAGTTGAATATGCGGTAAAACCCTAGGTATGCAGATTACCTCAGTTGTGGCCTTGTTTGTTTTGAGACTTCTAATCTTTTCACCTGACATCTCCAACATCATTCGCCCCATGTTCTGAAGCTTACAATTCTCATAATCTAGAGACTTGGTGTGTAACCTTGGTTGTGTAGGATGCCTCGTTTAGAAGACATTATGCAAATTCTATACCATGTAACTAACAGTTGTATTTTCCAGGGCTATGTTGATAAATATGTCAAGGCATAACTATTGATTCGTTGGCTGTCCCAGTTGGCAACATCAGTTGTTCTCTGTGTATCGTCATTGTGGATGCTACTGTGACTGCTTACGATGGCGTATGCTTTGAAATGAATTCTTCCCTGACAAGCAGTGGTAGTTGCTTTGCTACTTATTTGGACAAAAGCTTAATATACATGACTGCCCAAAACATTTATGTCTGACAACTTTTCCTTGAATGAGAAACATGGTATTTGGGACAACTCTTTGGAGGGGGGATGGGATGGAGAGCCAACATCTACAGTTGAACACCAAAGTGTTTAGACTACAACAACATATTTAGAAGGGCAAAATGTATGTAATAAGTTTTGGTTTAGTATTGTTTCTTCCTAATAGATGTATTGTTTAATGGGTGTTGTGTATATGAATATTAATAGCAAGCCTGTTATAAATTTTTTCTGCGTTATTGATATTGTCTGAGTACTAGAAAGCCATATACTTCAGATAAAGTTGCTACATAAACAAAGTTATCCTAAAATCAAGGAATAAGAATTACTCAAAACTAGAAAGCCATATACTTCAGATAAAGTTGCTACTTAAACAAAGTTATCCTAAAATCAAGGAATAAGAATTACTCAAAAATAATCAGAAGAACTAGGGTAAGCAAAGCATAAGGTACAAGTCGTTGAAACAGCTAAACAAATGAACAGAAGGAATGCAAAACATTGTACATGCTTAGAATAGATAGTAACTATCCATAACGGAAATATTTAGAGTTGATTTCTAAATTTCTACAGAAGCTTCAAGTTCTACTCTAAGCTTCAAGTTCTACTCTAAAGCGAATGACCTAAGGAATAAATATATGTAACTTTATTTTATTTTATAGCCTAAGAAGATTTAGAATCAAGCAGGGCCAACATTGGAAGCCTGCACAACAACATACCCAGTGAAGTCCCACAAGTGGGTCTGGAGAGGATAGAATGTACTCAGACCTTACCACTACTTTATGGAGATAGAGAGGTTATTTCTGAAAGACCCTCGGCTCAAAAGTATCATCCCCAAATGAGAGAGAAATTAATATATATATAGCATAATGACAAAAACGAGTAACACAACACAATAACATTAGCAATAGCAAACTAATGAGATAATAAAAAAGGCACTAACAACACAATTATAGTGGCACGCCTAAACCTACGACCAACCCTAAACCGTCACAGGACAAGACACCATACTATCCTTTTTAGCCTTTTATCCTAATCCGCGATCTCTACTCCTTTCCATCTAAGGTTATGTCTTCGGTGATATGAAGTAGCGCCATATCCTGTCTAATCACCTCTCCCCAATATTTTTTCGGTTTGCTCCTACCCCTCCGCATAACCCCCAAATCCAAACGTTTACACCTCCTAACTGGTGCGTTAACACTCCTCCTCTGCACATGCCCAAACCATCTCAGTCTCGCTTACCTCCTTTGCACACAACATAGGAAGCATGTAAGCTTTTTGATTTTTCAATTATTTCTTCAATTAACAAAACGAAAGAGAATAAATAAGATTCTCTTAGCTCGTAACTTGGATATTTACATGTGACATCTTAAAATGTAAAGTTTGTGTTTATTTCAATCTTATAATAATTCTGAAGATTAAAGTTTCATGAAACTAACATGTCAAATGTCAATGAATAGAACATTCAAGTTATACATTCTATAAATCTTGAGTTGTCGGAAACTCGGATGTTTTACAACTTGAGATGCCATCATTTTAAAGTTGAGGTATTTGATATTTTGATTAAACTTACATAAGTATATTATTTTTCTATCGTTACCACTTCATTTTATGTTAGTATTAGTATGCACGGGTTTGGTATAGTAAAAACTTTTAGATTTTATGATTTTATTTGATACGTGATTCTAAATTTATCATATTTCATACCTATTTAAAATTATTCTTTCTGTTTTCCAACATACAAAAAAGGAAATATTTGGAGAAAAGGATAATAAGATTGGCGGAAGTTAGAAGGATCCGAATCCCCAAATGATTCCAATTTTGGATCGGGTTTCTCAAAATCCCCGCTATATTCAAACCCGTTTACTCTGGTCCTTCCACTTCTTACTCAAAAATCACTGAATCATTTTCACTTCTCTCCGAAGCTCATCATCATCAACAGATTCATCTTGGTATCTTTCATTTGCTTCAAATATACTGAAAAAGAATGCTTTTTGTTTTCTTCTTTCATTTTTCTGATGCATATTACGGTTGAGTATTTCGATTAATCTAAATTTGAGTTTTCTAGGTTAATCTACATAGGCATTGCTTCATTTTTGGAATGTGGTGGGTGGATTATCCATTTATATTCATTCATGTGTTTGTACGAATTCGTAGATGTGACTAACTGAATATCTTTGCAATCTTTATAAACCGGTTAGACAGAGCTTTACTATATTTTGCGTTGACCAAATTGTTTGCGGCTGTGAATATATTGCTGTTTTACAATTTGGGGAATGTGATCAGTTGTGAAGTACTCCCCCGTTTCAATTGTTTTGACTTGATACGGAATTTGAGAAAGTAAAGAACTTTTGAATCTTGTGGTCTTAAACTAAAGATATATAGAATGTACCAAAATGTCATTTGATCTTCTGGTCTTAAACATACACGTGGACTCGTAGAGTTAGATTAACGAGTTGCTAAAAAAAGGAAAAAAGACATTTTTTTGAATCGGACTAGAAAGGAAAGTAAGAGAAACATATTGAAACGGAGGGAGTATGAAGGAAGATTATGAGAATAATTAGTATAAAGTTGATAATCTTTAATTTAAGTTTTTCTAGTTCCTAAAGTTGTCTTTTTTAGTATATCTTCTGTGTATTTGTGATCACCTGTTTCTTCCATTGAGTGGGTTTAATGACATTTCTGTAACTAAGGTAGCCACACTCTTGATGGCCACAGAAATTTTGCGGAAAAGTTTCTACTGGTTTCATGCTTCTGCTTTCATAAGGAAAATGCATTATTAAGATTATCCCCTTTTTCTGAAAAGATTATTCAGTTATAGACTGATATTTCTCACTGAAATTTGGTTTTTTGTCATCACAGGACCTGCCTGTTAATTAGAAAAGTTATTTCATCCCTTATCGAATGAAAACGATGCATAGCAGTAGGATTGTTGTCCAGGCATTGCCTGCCCCTGGGACTCCTGACTATTGGGACACTAAGAAGAGTAAGGGTGGTACTAAACTGAGAAAGCTGAACAGCAAAGCTGATTTTAGCAGAGGGCATTGTAACAATGATGTTGATGACGTCATTCCCCGGCAGTCAAAAAGAATAAGAAACAAGCAAAATAGGAGGATGAATTGTGTGTGTTTTGGTATTAATAAAATTGACCATGTGGTAGGAGCTCCAGCTAGGACCATGAGTCAAGAAAAAAATTCACATAAATGGTCTTCTGACAATATAAAATCAAGTACACAAGTAAGAAGTTGCATTGCAGACTTGAGCGCATGGAAGGTAAAGAAAAAAAGAAGCATTTTGAACAGCAAGTCCAATTCCTTGGAAAATGATGTAATTGCTTGTGAACTGTACAGTGCTGCTTCTGTACCAGGGAAGAATCATTTAGATAAAGTTAGAAGTTCGGAGATGGGAGTTAACCCATGCTATGAAGGAGATCTGGTGATGCACAGTAGTGAGACAGGGACATGTCTGCTTAAGAATGCATGTGATGGGGTAGACGAAACTAGTAGGAAGAACCCCTCTAAGTCTAGTGGTACTGATCATGATATTGAAACTTGTAGCGATAGGTGCAGTGACATTTCTAAGGATCACATATTTGTTACTTCAGAATTGAAGTCTGTCTCTGAAGTTGAAAATTGGAATGAGCCAGTTCCTAATGTAGACAATAGTATGACTACTGAAAGTTGTGATTTTTTCAATAATGCTGCAATTGAGATGAGGGGTCTACAAATATACCCAAGACTAGAAGTGCTGATAACTTATTCCAGGAAAAGGAGAAAGAATTCTAGTGCTTCTGCAAGCAGTTTACCATCTAGCATGACGGATGCTACCCCCTCTTTTCCAATTACAGAAAACAAAACAGCCACCACCAGCTCAGACCATTGCCAAGTGTCCATATCATACTCCAATAATTTGCCTGAAGAAGTCATTGCCGGAGGTGGTACCCTGTTGATGGGCATGCAACCAATGTTATTAGAGAAGTCAGCAGGTGACGATACATGCAGTGAAACATGGAATAAAAAGGAAATGATTCAGGTTGATAATCAGAAAGAGATCATCAACAGTTCAATGGCTTCTATCGAGGATGAGTCTCCAGTAGACTCCAAGGCAGAAAATTATGAGCAGGAGAAGAGAAATGAGACAGATGCCGCCATAAATGTGTCATATGATAGTGAACTTGCTAAAGAGAGTTCACATAATGCAATGCCATGTGATCTTAGGATATCTAATGACACGTATAGTATTGTCTCAACCAATGAACCCTTGAACGGGGAAAGACAATCAGCAACTGAGGATAGTCATTCCCAGTCAAGAGGTAGGGGTTTTCTTAGTGGGAGGAGCCGAATAACAAATGTGGGTATGATCTCTCCATTAGGGAGAGCACTTAATGCACGTTCCAGTAAAAAGCTTCTCGTACTTGATGTGAATGGATTACTTGCTGATATTGTTCCGCTTCGATACGTCCCTTATAGTTTGGAGGCGAATATCATTGTATCAGGGAAAGCAGGTGGAGTTGGACAAACTTTGTATTTTACTTTTCGTTTTTACTTTTACTCCTAGAAATTATTCTAACTGAGCTTTATCTGCTGTACCAGTTTTTAAAAGGCCTTTTCATGACGATTTTCTGCAATTCTGCTTCGAGAGATTCCATGTAGGTGTATGGTCATCAAGGATCAAGTACTCTTCAAACTTTGTTTACTCACCATGGTGACTTTATCAATATCACTACATCTGAAAATTTTCAGTAGTTTAGATGTCAACTCATGATTTTATGTGCCCCGTGTATGTTGTTGAAATTTTTGCAGGAGAAATATGGAGTTGGTTCTTGATTTTCTTTTGGGAGATGCCAAACACAAGTTGCTCTTTTGTTGGGTAAGAATTTCTTACTTCTCATATATTTTTGTGACCTGGTGCTGGTGCTAGTTGTAACTCTAGGTGTTCGAAGCTGAGGACTTGAAAGAAAGTCTTGTGATGCTTGGACATTAATATCAGTTGAAAACAACAGTAATGGATGTGCATGGTGACAGTTATATTTTCTGATCTGTTGGCATGCATTACTAATGCATGGTTCTATAACTCTGGAGATTGTTGAGCACCTAGGAAATAATTCTTTGGAATTAGAATCAGATCCAAATTGAGAAACCATGAATTATGCTGTTGCATTGGGTTTGTTGTTGTTGTTGATTCCAAATTCCATTTATTCTTCGTCCTTTGACTGTATGAGGAAGGATATTCAGTCATGCCTAAACTTAGGGGTGTCAAATGGGCGGGTTAGAATGGGTTGGTAGAACAAATGGGTCATGACCCAAGCTGCCCAAAGGATACTTAGGTTAAGATGGGTTGAGTAATGGGTTATAACCCAACCCGCCCAATTCTACCCAATGTTTCAATTATTTTTCCTCCACCTCTTTTTTTTCTTTTTTTGGATTATAAGTTTATAACACTGATGCATCCTTCATTGTGATATAAAAGGCCTAGGGGCTAGGGATAACAGATGGTGCCAACTTCCCTCTGCAAGCAGATACTTAACTTGCACTAGTTGAATTCCTGACAACTACATGATATCTGCTGCATGGCTTGGGAAATTATGGTGTTACCTTGCTGCAATCAGTTGGATTCCAAACTAGTGGTTCAATCTCTCTTGTGTAGTTATTTTTTAAGATTCAGAAACCTGGTTGGATGAACACTTATTGAGTATCTTAGATGTCTATGTGAACGTAGTTAATGTTTCTGGCTCTACCATTATGTGTGACCCAATATATGAAATCCCTGTCCGAATTGTCAAGTATTTTTTTTCAATCATTTATTTTCTTTTTGTGAGAGTATAAATGATGTATTTGATAAGTTGCTAATTTCCAACCAAAGCCACTTTTTTATTTGAATTTGAATTTGAATTTGTTCATCTAGTTTCCTGTTTGCCTCTTTCACTTGTCCATTTCAAAGTAGTATAAACAAACTTGAAACTACTTATGCAGGATCAGTCCCACTGCACTGATACAGGTTTTCCTGTTGTTGGGATAAGGAGGAGCAAGCCTATTATATTGAAGAAGCTAAAGAAGTTATGGGATAAGTGCGAACCAGATCTTCCATGGGAGAGGGGTGAATATGATGAGTCAAACACGCTTCTATTGGACGACTCTCCTCACAAAGCATTGTGTAATCCAGTGAGTTTTAATCCTTTCTTCTTCCTGGAAAATTTGCTGCATGACTAAAACTCAATGAGTTTCAACTTGTGTTTTGTGATTTTCAGCCAAATACAGCAATATTTCCAAATTCATACCACTACATGGATGAGAAAGATGACAAATTAGGTGGGTTTCCTTCCTCTGTGTGTTTGTGTGTGTGCATCTGTGTGTGTTCTCCTTTGCAAAACTATCACAAGTACTGCGGTAGGTAAGTCAGACATGTCTGTGAACTTTGTTTCTTGGACTTCTTCGCCCTTCGTCATTGAGAGACTGGTGATGTTTGGACATCCTAAGTATTCCATGTATATTTTTGGGTGAATCATGCATATGGATACTGCACTCTTCTATTGTGCTTTCCTTTCGTACAAGCCTTTTAAATTGTCGTTGATAGTTCCTCGCTTTACAGTTCCTGGAATTCATACTTGCAGTTTTATGTAATTAAAGCAATTTACATTACTTAATATGACTGCTTTAACGCTTTTGTGTCATTCTGTCCTGTATGGGTTATGGATGTTGGTCTGTCATTGACATTTTACCAACTCATACTGTTTATGAAATTTATCTTGTTTATCCACGGCAGGGCCTGGCGGTGATCTGCGTGTTTATCTTGAAGGATTGTCCATGGCAGAAAATGTTCAAAAGTATGTAGAGAGTAATCCATACGGTCAACGACCTATCACTGAAAAGAATGCATCTTGGCGTTACTATCGCAAGGTTATTGCAGCCGCTACGTATTTACAAGAAAGTGGTGCTAACAAATACTCTACTTATAAATGTCGATACTGATGGAAGACTTGATTTCTGCAACGGGTGTCTTTTTGTATTATATTTGGCTCAATAGTTTTTGGATAGGCAACAACAAGAGAACATTTAGCATTGCCTCGTGGGCGGCTTACTTTCAGCCGGCACATCTACGAACAGATTTTGTATATACTTACCTTATCCTTAACCCAAACATTAGTTATTTCTGTCCAAGCTAAACTATTTGGGCTAAGTTTTGTTGTATACTAGCTAGTACTAATCCCTGTGAAGATGCATTTTTGTTGTATATTATACTTATAGTAGTCCTTGTGTTTTTTGTTGTATATTATACTTAGTAGTCCTTGTGACCATGTATTTCTGTTGTAAGCTTGTACTAGTCCTTGTGACCTTGCAGACTAATCTGTTTTCTCTTGTATGCAACAGTGGGTAATAGAAATATCTTTACTGATTTTTGTACCAGTATTTACTTTTGCTTCTGTAGCTTCTTTATTGAACAAGTTGGACTGAACACATCATAATCCATGTGTTAGAATCAATTGGTCCAAGACCAATCTTATAACTTAAAACCCTTCTCCAGTATGCCTACTGTTACGGCAAATTTGGCTGGGGAACAAGTTATTCGAGGATTAGTTATTTCAGATCTGTTATCTCACCCTCAATGTGGGATAAACATAACACTATAATTTCGGAATAAGTTGTTTCGCAATTTTATCCCAACCAAACATGGGATAAACTATTCTAAAATTAATTTCGGAATTAGTTATCCCTCCTCTCTCGTACCAAACGAGCCCTTAATATTTGCTAGTAATACCAATTTTATCTTCTGTAGGACCGAGGCCATAAAGTCGATGCCTTTTGGTATTGTACGTTGGTTATTGTGTGTTTTTAATAAGTTTATTTTAATATTATTAAGTTATGTTTACAACAAAATGCCTCCGTAGCATAGTGGTAGTGCGTTCGCTTCGTAAGCGAAAGGTCGCGAGTTCGATCCTCGCCGGGGGCTCTACTTATGTTTTTTCTTGTTTATGAAATGTTGATTGTGACTTTTCTTGAACAGTTGTTTTTTAAGAAACTATGAAATTTGTTAAAAGAATAATTTTAGAGATCTCTTTCCAAGTTATGGCTTTGTAACATTAATTTACCTTTCCACCCTTTTCTTAATGCACTCTTTTATTTAATTAATTTTGTTTAATTTTTTTTCCTGAAATTCCTTTAGAATAAAAAAATAAACTATAGTTTCCTCTGTCCCATTTGCAAAAATTGTTCTTTTGCTAAGTTGTTGTGATGCACAATGAATATGTTCAATCATTTGGTTTGACCAAAAGAAAAAAACAATCATTTGCAAAAATTGTTCTTCCTAAGTTCTTGTAGTGAATATATTCTTCAATTTTCAGTCTAAATGACAAGAATTTCACGAAGAAAATGAAACTTGAAATTGGTCCCTTCCGCAGAGTAAACAAGACTGGTGAAAAAAGAGAAAGACTAGTGGCTACATTAATCTATTCCTTATTACAATAGTATCTGATCTATAATCGGGATAATTATTGTTATACCCAAAAAAAAACTATTTATCATTGGATACCTCATTACTTTTATACCTCAAAAAGGAGTTTGTGCGCGTCATCAAGGAAAAAACTAAAAGACACTGCTCAATTACTTCTTGATACCAATCAGAGTATATATATTCTCCAATAGTATCATGAAGGAAAAAACACTACTCAATTATTTCTTGATACTATAATAGTAGATATATACTTTGACAGTATCATAAAGGTATCAAGGTCTGAATAACACTGCAGTGAAAATGTTTAACTGTCCTTGATACCTTCAGAGTATATATACTGCGATGTTATCAAGGAGCAAAAAATAACTAATAAATGGATAAACTCTTCAATTACTTCTTGATATTATCGGAGTATATATGAGTGTATATATACTTTTTGATAGTAGCATGAAGGAAAAAACACTGCAGTAAAAACACATCTCAATTATTTCTTGATACCATCACAGTATATATATATATACTTTGACAGTATCATGAAGGTCACACGAAGACGAAAATGGGTCTGGTCACGCGAAAAAGGGGAGGGGCAGTGTTGTAATTACTTTAGGCCTTTGGTCCAATAGGATAAATAAGTTGGGGGTAGCTAGGCCTTTACTCCTTTGATTTTTTTTTTTGTAGTTTTCCCTTTATAATTTACTTGACCAAACCTTTAAAATTAACTTATTTTAAAAAGTATAATTTTATTGAGAATCAATTTGTATTTATCCAATAAATTTTTAAAATACTTTGAGCAGCTATTAATGTTTGGCTAAACTTTTTAAAAGCAGTTATAAGTATATTTTTCTCTATAAGGAAAAAAAAAAATTAAATTTCTGAAAAACAATTTATGTTACTCTCCAAAAACACTTGGCCAAACACGTCACCTTTTTAAATAAGCACTTTTAATCTTCTAAAAGTTTGGCGACTAATAATTTGCATGCTCTCTGATTATTTAAGGGAGTATCTGTCACCTTTTATTAGTACAATTATTATTTATTTAGTAGAAGATGGATCTATGATGATAGTCCACAGACCACAGCCATCGCGTAAATAAATTTAGGGAAAATTAGGTGAATAAGTAAATATATATTGGTTAATTAACTAACATAGTTATAATTTTAATCAATTATGGCTCGCGGCAAACATTCATCTGTAATTACAGTTTGAGTTTTGTATAATTCGCGCGATTATAGAGTTGAATTTTGTATAATTCGCGCAATTTATACAAACGTTGTGCGCGAATCGAATTGTATATCGAAATATACAAACACTACAAATTGTATAGCGAATTATACAAACGTTGTGCATGAATTGTATAGTGAAATATACAAACGTTGTACAAAAAATGTGAATTGTATAGCGAATTATATAAACGTATACAAATAATGCGCGAATTATACAATCGTTGTTATAACTATAGCTTCAAATTGTAATTAGCAAACTATAGCTATGGTGCATAATTAAGATATTTTTGAGTGGCTATATGCGAAAATTCTCCATAAATCTATCCTCATTCTCTAATATAACACACAAAATACCCAATGAAATCTCACGTATATAATGGGTCTGAAAAAGATAGAATATACACAAATTTTATTATTATCTTGCGGAGGTAGAGAGGTTATTTTCCGCTCTAGTTTAACAAATTAATTAATTAAGATAATCATTTTATGATACTGAAAATAAATTCTCTCTTTTATCACATCCATGCCCTAAATTATTTTCTTTCTTATTCTTGTATATATGAGGACCACATGAGAAACCTTTCACTGCTTTAGAAAAAGTGAAAACTGCTATTGGCCATTCCTTTAAATTTTGTTGGATCTAGTGACATGACATCCTCATAATTGAGTACTACTCCAATAAGTCACTCTTCATCCATAGCTTAATTATCTCATTTCCCTTTCATCCACTCCAACAATATAAACAAATTTCATTTAAGTTATATACCTTATACACATACTACCATTCAATTTGTTTACATGCACTGTCAGTGAATTTTAACTACCATGTGATAGACTGATAGTAAGTGTTTGGAAAATAATTATCAAGAAAACAAAATTTATATGAAGAGAACGTAAAAATGAAGGTTTAATCATATGAATAACGAACACAAAATTGAAGGCTTGAAGTGTGTGAAACATTTTCCTAAAAATGATATTTATTTCCTCTCCTCTACGAGACTGTAATGGAATTATACGCAAATATAGTTTTAGTGGATATATATGGCAAACCTATGAATTTTTGCTCTAAACAAATATCGAAGAAATCCTATTGGAAAGCAAGATATTTTTGGAAAAGAAAAGAATTCATTGAAGGATGTTGTAAAAGAAGATATTTTTGTAAAGGTTACGTTGCAGAAGTTGGATTTAAATAAAATTGATGGTAATCAAATAATGAAAAGGCACATCCTTTCATTTAAAAGACACATCCTTTCATTTAAAATAAATACTAATTAATAATATAATTCAAACAAAATTCCAACAGTAAGTTAATTACCTTATAAGTAATCAAAATTTATAAATATTTTTTATACGATCGGTTTTAAATGTGGAAAAGGCCGGTAAGCTTTCTAAATTTTTCTCGGTTCCATGCCTGCATGCACTTAGGGCTCTCATTAATTCTTTTCTATAGTTCAATTTAATATATGCATATACAATAATTCTTACAAACAATTCCTCAATATCACTCAGATATTAAAAAGCAAATGCAATGCAGTCAACTTTGCATGTTATATAGTTATATATATTACTCCCTCAGTTTCAGATAACCAAGTTCTGGTTTGACTAAAACAAGAGTTGAAAAATGAAATCATTTAACATTTCTTAGAGCTTGTAGCTAGGGGAATGCTGATGCAGCTTCATATTTAAATGGCGATATATCAGATTCATTTGAATTCAATACTTTTGAAGCAGAATATAAAATATTTATATATTAAAATTACATCATAACTTTAAAAATATAATATAATGTATGTAATGTTAGAACCCTAAACGTTGAATCAAATATAAAACTTAAATCCTGGATTCACGTACCTTATTTTAGAGGCAGATGTAGCCTTTTATTTGCCGAAAGTATAATAGAAAAGATCACGAGGGAGATCAGCAGTAAAAATAAGTCCTTGTTATAACTCTAAATAGAACATAATGGGTCTGAACCTAAGTTATATAATTTCATGCAAAATGATCAAGCCATTTCCATAGGAACTATATACTATATACTTTTATCAGATAATTATATTGACTATGTATAGGTGTATGTTGATAGTACCAACTGTTGGAAAATATATATATATATATAGCAAGAATACAAACTGTACGAAGAAAAACACAAAGATGAAAGTTTGATATATAATATAAACAACAAACATATGCAATATATTTTCCTAAAAAACGATATTTGTTCCTTCTTCTTTTGCGAGATCGCTATTGGATTGTACTCAAACAGTTTTAATAGATATGACAAGTCTATAAATTTTTGCACTAAGTAAATAATATAGAAATTCTATTGAAAAGTAAGATCTAGAACTTGATCCTTCTGAAAAAGAAAAAAAAAATCTTGGAGAATATTGTAAAGAAAGATACTCCGTAAAAATTACTTTGAAAATTACAAGAAGTTGAATTTAAATAGAAATGGCAATAACCAAGAATAAAAGGACGACACACCCTTTTATTTAAAATACTTACTGTTAATATTATTTAAACAAAATTCCAACACTAACTTCTTGTAATAATGCATATTATGTTGGGATATTAGGTTGGCTTTTTATAAATCTCACAAGGCACAAAAGAGAATAGAAGAGGAAGATAAACATAAAGCACTCTTATATCATTAATAAATAGGAAAACGTATCAAACTTATAAAAGCAACATTACAAAAGGTTTTTTAAAAAAATAATAATCTATGCTTAAGGATTATTCTAAACTCGATATTACCAAAGAATGGACCTAAATTATAATGTAAACACTACATATGCACTTACTCATATAGATATATAGAATAAAATTCACATGAATATAACTCAAAATGCATTCACTTCATAATTTAAAATATTCAAAATTATGCTTCTAACAAATTATATATACTAATACTGACCACATACATAGTGGTAGAACAAAGTTAATTTATAAACATAAAAGAGATAGATAGAATAATGTCTTACTGTATTAATTGTTGTATAATATCTGTGAAGCAAGAATAATGTCTTCTGATCCAATATGCTTAAGAACCACTGCCTTCTTTATGGTTGTGTTGATGATGATCTTGAAAGCTATGCCCCTTATTATTGTCATTCAAACTGAAGGAAGATTTCACTGGAGTACTGGTTAACTGAAGAGTTGGCACGAGAGAATGCGGATGGAAATGGGAATTATATGGAGGAACAAGAGATGACAAATATAGTTGATGATGAGAGACTGAAGGAAAAGACATAGTATTTTGTTGTTGACATTGATGATCTTGTGATGATGAAAAGGAGGAGTGGTAATTTCCAAATGGACCTAATGACAAATTTGAATTAGGTTCCCAATTATGGCTAGTCAAGGCATTATTATTATTATTATTATTATTGTTGAAGGTGTTTAACATGCCTAAATTAGAAGATTGAAAGAAATGATCAGTACTACTTTCTTCTTGTTGATGATCATTTGTGGCAATCCACTTTTCTTTTCCAAATCCTGTTTCTGATGATGATCTCAAAGTAGAATTATCATCAACAATATGTTGATGATTGAAGAAATGAGATAGTGATGGTGGTGGCATTTGTAAAGGTGGAAGTTTATCAATTTCATCTTTAGTTGCATCTATTAACCAATCTACAACTTTGCTAGGTTGGCTTAACCCAAGCCTATCTTGAAGATCATACAATTGAATTGCTGTTGGTACTGAAAGTCTAATTCTCCTGTCTCTTAATCCCTTTACAGTACACACCTTACTGTGCCTATCTTTCCCTCCAAAGGTACGCGATACGCGTACAATTCTTGGATTTTTAAACCCTGCATCCCATGAAGATGACTTCCTTGAAGAAGAACATGATGGAGTAGTAGTAGTAGTAGTCCTTGACAATATTTTCCTGTTGTTGGTGTCATCACCACTAGTTTCTTGCTTTTTTGAGTTCATGATTATCAAGTACTTGCTTTCTTCATCATTCATCTACACAAATATTCAACAAAAAACAAGAAAAATGGTACTAGTAAATATTTTGCTTTAAAAATCTATGTTACCCATTCTCACAAGGAAGATTCTTTTACTAATTAGTGTAACATTTTGTAGCTATATATAAGTGTAACATTTCTTGTATGCATTAATTCTAGCTGTGAAGACAATTAGGTATATGCAACTTGAAAGTTGTTCCATCTATAAAATTGAATCTCATGAAAAACAATTAGCGCAAACCATTAAAGGCTAATTAGTGTGACTAACCAATTATATCTATCTGGAGAAAAAATAGATTCTTCTCCCATAGATGTAAAAGACTCAGCTCTTTTGAATCCTCTCAACAATAATTGAACTCGAACTCTTCTGTTGTTGATCTGATACTCTATTTCTTGGCGAAAAGATATCTATAAGCAATTGAGAAGGACAAAAAAAGGTCACAAGTTGAACTCAAATCAAAATGAATGAGTTCTGAAGCAATTTGATGAGAAACCTAACTCATGTAGAGAGAATCTTACCATACCATATTGCTAAGGCATGGAAAAGAATAAAAAGGTATGGCGAATTCGTGGCCATGTGGCATCAACACAATCATGACACGTGGATTCAAGAGGCTTAACACGAATTTAAACCAAGATTACACTAGACAAATGAAGAAATTTTTGCACATTAATGAAGTAGTTAGTTTAATTTGCTGGTTAATTATGATGCTATAGAAGTAAGGTAGGCTGTTAACTTCAAATGGACCACCTCCTATAGTTATAGAAAGTAAAAGGAGTTACTACTTTTTCCCCCTTCTTTTTTCCACTAGTGAAAAGTAAGTAGCTTATCAAGTACTAGTAGAGTTTTTATTGCATCTCTGTCCTATTTGAAGAAATTAAAAGTTGTTTCTTTAATTTTGTTGTGGTTCAATTAATCAATATAAATGCCATCAAATTAGATTTTAAAAAAATTGTTGCAAGTGGGGATGGCAAAGTTGTGGTGCATTAGCTGGATATTAGAACAGCTACATTTGTATAGAGGAGGGACCAGGAATACTTATTTTGTACATACACAGAGAGGACCACACTTATTTTCCAGTGAGATATAGCATATGTAGCAATTTGGATTGTACTAACTTAAACCAACTTTATTAATTTATCAGCACCTAGATTTATGTTCTTTTTTTCATATATCTTGCACTCTTTGTATGGAGTATTTATTTTGTTAAACTCCACAAATACAGAAGTTTCAACTTTAGGCATAGACAATATGCATAAATTTCCAAAATAGGAAAAGTATATGTTGAAGTTATAATTGTCAATGCATGATTAGGTATGATCATCATCAAGAATGATCAAACACCAGCTATTATATAACAACAACAACCCAGTGAAACCCCACAACGTGGGATCTGGGGAGGATAAAATGTACGCAGACCTTACTCCTATCAAGGTAGGATGGCTGTTTCCGAGAGACTCTCGGCTCAAAAGAAGCATAAAAAGAGGTCAGATAAGGCTAAGAAGTTCAAAGCGTTATGAAAAAGCAAATAATGAATAACACAAATAACGAAAGTGACACAGATAAAAGGAAAAGTGTCAATGATCATTTTGCAAGAAAGAGTTTAAATTCTAGTCATGAGTTCATGCAGTACATATCTTTTACTCACTGCTACAAAAAAAAAAGATCGTTAGTGGCAATAGATTTTCCTTGCAAAAATACTTAGCGATAATTGAGTTAATGTCATTGTATCCAAAGTCGCTAAAACCTTTAGTGACATTTATATAGAGTGTGGGTTTTAAATACCCATATCTATTGTTGCCACTAAATATAAAATATTGATAATTATACTATTGTCACAAAATCTTTTTTGTCGTAGTGACACCATCAGATTAAGTAGACTTCGCTCAAATAAACACATAATTAATCTTCATACTGAACCTGGTATATTAATTAAACCTGGAAAATAAATTAAAGTACATGTATAACATGTTATATTGTCTACCAGTCGTATTCCCTCCGTTTTAATTTATTTGTACTGCTTTCCTTTTTAATCCACTCAAAAAAAGTGTATTCTTCCTTTTTTTGCAACTTTTTAATTTCAATTTTCACTTCATATAAAATTAAAAGACATGCATTTTGGTACATGCACACTAACCAACGTAAAATTGCTCGATTTATGATTAACTGAATCAATATTCGAACTGTCGCCATATATGTGAGTTGAACTATTGGGAGATATAGACATTAGTAAAAAAAAAAAATCATAAATGGACCCGGAAAAATCCCAGACAAATTAACAGAACTGATAATGGACTGTGTGGCTAACTGCAGCTCCATCAAGCTCTGCCATCAGTGCCATGTACTAGTGCCAGTCTGCCACACCCTTCTCTTTTTTTTTTTTTTTTAATAAAGACGGTGTTCAGGTGGATGTGAAGTTTATGGTTCCTATAGTCATCGATCTTACCTCTTATCTCCTTATCGGTTCAAGTATGGTGTAATCCATATGAACTTAGTATAATTTTGACTCCTATATACGTGTTAAAAGTTTTACCCAATAATTACAAAAAATTGAAGAAGCTTTTAATTTGCCGAAATTTGAAACTATCATCATTGTCATTATCAATTTAGTTGTTTATATTTACGTACACCTTTTAATATCAAACAGTTACTCCAATTGATTCTACAGGTCCTTTTTTAAAAATTGATATTATAACCCTATAACAGCGACAAGTCCTAGCGACCTAGCCACTAATTAATTTCTACAAAAATGAAAATGAATTGGGCAAATAATCATAGCATTATTAGAAGAATTAAAAGCATTCATTTTCATTTGAGGGACTCAGTTTAATTACACTTGCTTACCTGGCTTATTCGAGAAGTAGACTGACAAAGATTGTAGTGAGATAGATAGAATTTATTCATCAAAGTCTCGAATTCAAACTCTAGAAATGAAATTTAGGGAGTGCTTCCCCTTAAATAGGTCTCACATGATGTAGATTCTTATTAGTTGGGCTCCGCAACAGTGAGAAACCAAAAAAAAAATCAAGTAGAAAACCCTAGCTTACCTATTCTTTGAGATTGCAAGAACCCTAGCTTACTTTAATCTTTGATATTAAAAACAGTGACTCATTAAAGCATCCATTTTCATTTATGGTTTAACCTTTCAACATATATATCTATATCATGTGCAATTGAACTGTGAATTTATTCAACATATTCATATTTACTTAAGTTTGTGGGCTCTTTAATTTCAAGTTATATATGGTTTCAGATATATTAATCATGAGTATTATAAGTTATTGGTGTGATACTATTGTAGATAGATAAGTTTATATATATATATATATATATATATATATATATATATATATATATATATATATATATATGTGTGTGTGTTTCTTACCAAAACAGTAAGAGTTAACAGCTTAAGAAATATTAATTTTAAGCAGACTACTACTAATGTGATGACCTAGTGCTCAATTAATTGGGAGGAGAATTACAAAGTCTCATGTTCAAATTTTCAGAGGCATAAAAAAACATTAGGTAAGTTTTTTTCATCCTTAAGTCTTGATGAGCAAACTTAAGTAGACACGTATTTGATAAAACATTCGAAAGTATGCACAAACTAAGTAGCATCATATATTACAATAAACCAACATGGGTGGGTTGTGGTGCAGTGCTGAGACTGTTTCACTCTTAACCAGATGTCTCGGGTTCGAGTCCTGGGTATGAAAAAAATCATGTTGGGAGTGTCACCTCGAATGGATCCTGTAGTGCGAAATCCAAATTTAGTCGGAGCTCTCCGAACACCGAGTGGAGCTCTCCAGATTTAGTTGGAGCTCTCCAGATTTAGTCGAAGCTCTCCGAGTCCTAAGTATGAAAAAAATCATGTTGGGAGTGTCACCTCGAATGGATCCTGTAGTGGGAAATCCAGATTTAGTCGGAGCTCTCCGAACACCGAGTGAAAAAATAAAAAAATAATATATATATATATATATATTATAATAAGGGAATAGTAAAATTGTGGGGTTGTATGATGCATCAGCTCAAACAGTTATTTATCAATCCACCATAAGTGTGTACTGACAGTGGTTCCCCATTCCTAACGAAACAAAAAGAATAGGAAGGTCAGACGTGATGAAGTCAATGATAAATACGTGCACCCGAAAATGCTTACTTTAGTATAATGGAGTAATATTTTTTTCAAAAAAAGTATTTGAAATTGTATTTGAATATGTATTCTTTTAAAAAAAAAATTAAAAAAGTTTTTGTGTTTTTGAGTGGGAAAAGATTACTGGTTTTTTAAATTTGAAAAACTCATCCTTATGAAAAATTACTATTCTAATGTGTAACCAAACATTATTGTGAAAATATCTTTTGAAAAGGAAAAAAGGAAAAAAATTCATGACCAAGTGGACCACTAATTTGCAGAAGAAAAAAGTGTCTGACACTCCCTATAGCCAACTTCGAGTAAAATTCACAAATATTTTTCAGTTTTTACGATTGAAATATATATATATCGGGGGAGGGGGAGGGGGTCATCATCATAAGGTTTTAAATTTTATTTATGAGATTTTCACCTGTAAAATTTGAGATTTTCACCTGTAAAATTTGAGATTTTATGGCAATGACTATTTTTAAAAAGACAAAGTTGAAAAATTGTCCGTGAATGCTATTTAGATGACAAATTTTTGAATTTTTTTGCATGGAACGAATGAAAATAGTAATTTTATTTTAGAAGTTTCGCCAAATAGATTAAATTTAGGTATTAAGTTTTTTCTGCAAGTACGAATAGATTTTAAGTACTCTTCCTACACCCCGAGATTCGTTGCTCGGTTGGAAGAGATGTTCAAATTGTTAATTAAAATTAGATAAATGACTCACAATTCTAATGGCGAATCCAGAAATTTTGTATCAAGGATGCTTAATTATTTTTAGCTCGAAAATTAATACATAAAATAGGTGCTCAGTTAATATATTTCAATGAATTACTAAATTTTGTACTTAAATAATCATGTTTGTCACAAAAGGCTGTGGGTGCTTAATTAAGCACCCATAACACATAACATAGGTCCGTCATTGCTGGTAGTTCTTTTGTGTTCATTATATTCAACTTCAGAGTAGTAAAAATGGAATTGCATTTGATGAATTGTTAATTGGTTAAGTTTTTGCGCAGTTTGTCTCTATTTTGAAATGTTCTTTAATTTTTATTTTCGAATTTAATGATCTTCAATTTTTATTTTTCTTTATTTAACGTAGAATTGTAGATGAAAATGCGTACCTTAGTTTATCCAGATCTAATTAGCTCAACATAAATTTAGAAATTTTTTGCCTCACTCACCCATAAGTTATATACGTAATATTTTCTAGAATTTATCATCGTATGTGTTCAAAAATTGAAGTTATGTCTTTCGGAGCATTTCGTTTTCCCACGGCATCCCGCCAAGAAGACCAATAATTTTGGGGCATACATTCTTTATTAATTTTAGAGAAAAAAATTTGATAGTTAATATGGGATGGTACAATATATATGTGTTTTTTTAAAAAAAAAATACATTATGTCGTCATATAACATAACTTATTATGCATTTTATGACTTATAAGATATTATAATACGGATATATGAACTTATGCTGCGAATTAAAAGCTAGTTATTTGTTATTTCGATGTTAAAGGCATAACTTATGAGATATTATATTAGAAAAATATAAACTTAAGTCCTTTAAAAAATTGTTTGTTGTTTTAATGTCAAAGATTTTTTTTAGTCATTTTCTATTACTTAAAATGCTTAAAAACAAAAATTAAACGTCACACCAAAATAGGAGCATTTATACTAATGACCCATAATTGATTGTAAATATTGACCAATTATCGTCGACAAAATGGGAACACTAGATAGCCATAAAGTTTGAATGTGATGATCAATTTGATAAAAAAAACAAGCCTTTCTATTTTATATTACTTAATTTATGTTTGATATATTTTTTAAAAATAAATAAATAAAATAAAATTAAAGAAAGTAAACGCAAAAGCAAGAGGTGCTAAAAGTTTCTTTTTTCTTAGTCATCTCAAATTATACATCCATATCTGATCATTTAATGAAGATTACTGTTTTAAATTTATGTTCAAGCTCTTTTGACTATCAAGTTGCACAAAAAAATCTCCCTCCACCAACCAAACTCTAAAAATTAGGCATAAGAAAAGTGGTGTATACTATATAGTTTAGGATTTAAGAATAGTTTCAAAGTCTGGACGTGACATTCGAAGTTTTATTTTATTATACCAAATATATATGTCTATAATATCGATACTTTTTTGGAATTAATTTTTTTTAATGCATTTGTAGCTTTTTTATTATTCAATTAAGAAAAAAAAGGCTTAATATATTCTTAAATTCTGTGATTTAGAATCATATATCACTTGTTAAAAAGGTGAATAATTTAATTTTAAATTTATTTTTTTGGCTTTTTATTAAAATATAATTCATATATGGATATATTTGATCCTTTTCACACATAATTTTTCTTTTAATTTTTTTGATTTAACGTGTAATTTAGGTTTTAAAAATCTCTCTTATGGATCTATTTGCTTATCATTACCTAAATTTCTTGTTCTTATTTCATTTTTTCCCCTTCATACTTAAAGTGTGAAAATATGAGAATTAAAAAAAAAAGTATGAATGGAATAAAAGAGAAAAAAAGTATGAAAACAAATTTAAAATTAATTTTTTTGTAGCCATACTGTAATTTGCTTTTTGTATATGCGAGAAAAATTGGGATATTCTAAGGTAAATTTTACAAGAAGATGGATAAAAATAAATTTGACCATCAAAATAATAAATTCAAAAAATAAACAATGGCTAGAAGAATCAAATATACCTCTATATGAATGTTATTTTAATAAAAGGCAGCCCGGTGTATTAAAGCTCCCGCTATGCGTAGGATTCGGGAAATGAATGTTATTTTAATAAAAAATAATTTTTTACTTTTGTCAATGAAAGTGGTATATTTAGGACATTTATATAACAATAAAGGTCCGTGTGCCAATTCTTTAACAAATATATATATTAATTTTAAATTGCAAGGATATATGAGATCTTTGATTGGAGTAAAACTAAAACTAATCGATATGGTCTGTACCAATGATAAGTGGACTTATCATCAGCTCAATCAAATAATTTCCATACCCATCAAAAACGTGATCGATCTTTACAATGACAAGCCTGTCACCTAAAGGAATAATATCCACCGTAGGATCTAAATCTTGTTTTCTAATCAACGTCTCTAAACAACGCTGTTATTATTCCAAATGAAGTATCCATATATAACTATAACACTTCCGGAATTTGAAAATTCCAATTTTAGGAATATTCGTTAAATCTACGGCGACGAATCTGCCCGACGTTCAAATATAACTCAATCTTTTGTACAAGTCTTGTGCGAAACAGAGGAGAAAGAGGAGTGAGGAAGAAGGGGACAGTCTCCATGGTTTCACCAAGTAAGCATTACAAACCCCAGATGACAAATTCTTGGAACTTTTTTCGTTGTATCTGTAATTTCGTTTTGTTATTTGCTGTATTTAGTGCTGGAATGAAATAGAGCAGACTGGATTTAGTTGTAATGCTCTCTATTTCTCATTATTTCGTTATTGTTATTGCTCTCATATGTTTTCAAATTGTTTGACATGCTTTAATAAAGTGGGCTATCAGAAACAGTCTCTCTGTCTCGTCTGGGTACACGACACTACTCGTGGGATTACAATGCGTATGTTCTTGTTGTTATGGTCTACCTCAGCTAGTTTGAGATTAATGTGTATATGCTAGGAGTAGAATTTTTCCAAGATTTTCACTTGGTTCTTGAAAATTGTGTTGTTCAGCTTAGATTTTGTATATCTACAACCCCTTTACGTATATAGCTTCTGGATTAAGTGGAATCATTTGAAAGCTTGTTTTTTCTTTTTTTCTTTCTGGGTTTTAACTTTTAAGTTCTCTATGGGCTAAAATCTTGGATTAATAATGTAATCCATGTTTCCAATGTGTACTAAGTCAGTTACATTGGACCAAATTCAATAAGTTGCTGCTATTTAGTTGCTACTCAAATAATTATTCAGAGATTTAAGTAATGTACTCTGGCACTAACTTATTGAAATCTGCATTCAGTTATACGTATCCACATAATTTACTTTGAATAAATGGGAAGGTTGAACAGTCTGTCAAGAGCTTATCTGTGTGCTTTGTCTGGTACTCTGACAATTATAAATTCTTGTCAAAGCATTTCCCAGATAAGCACGCATTATATGCAGCGTCTTTGCATTTATTTTATATATAATTAACTTGTTGTGATACCATAACATTATCTATTATGGGGAGTAGGTGGTACTGATACAAGATACTAGAAAAGAAAGAGATAAGTATGTTAAAATTTCTCGTCTCACTAATACATGACAGGTTTACACCTTGAAATCGGTTGGTAACTAACTTTAATATATTTACTAGCTGTGTTGGTTTACTGAATTCAGTTCATAAAGCACTCTGTAGGTCAATCTGGCCCCATAAAACTGCAGAGAGGTGTTAGCACTAGCAGTAGTTATTGTTCAACTCTGAATAGTTTTGTAGGCTCTCTGTTTCCCATTAATATCATGTGATGTTAGGTGAATTTGTAGTCTCCTTTGTTTCCCAACCACAGAATCCCAAGCGATATTAACTGGACTGGAAGCTTTTTAAGAAGCATTCATTTGTAGTGCTTTTTGAATACTCCAATGTATTGAATGCAATTAGGTTCTTCAGTCTATCTAGGTAAACATTGTATAAGCTTTGAACTTATTTCTCTACTTCAAAATGAATGTCATGGTGTGACATTGGAGATGCATGCTAGTTAGTGTTAATTGGGAAGAGAAGTAGGCCTAGTTTTTGGAGTAACTGGTAAAGTTGTTGTCATATGACCAAAAAGTAACGGGTTCAAGCCTTGGAAACAACCTCTGGCAGAAATGCAAGGTAAGGGTGCGTACAATAAACCCTTGTGGTCGGACCCTTCCCCAGACTCTGCGCATAGCAAGAGCTTTAGTGCACCGGACTACCCCTTCACTACTTAACTTTTTTGAGGTATCATATTCAATGAGACATGAAATGGAAAAAAGGAAGTTCCCAAATATAGAATATAAACATGGATGTTGAGGATTCATATAGCTGACCCTAACTGATTTAGAATTAAAGCATTGTTGTTCTTTGTTGTTGTAGAGTATAGAATTTACTTTTTAGATCAGCTCAAAAAAGGAATCTTAGCTCCAAATCGCTAAGGGAGCAGTCTTAGTTACTAGTTATTTAGATAGAAATGAAAGTTCAGCCAGATATTACTTATTTCAATTGCTATGATGTATTATTATGAATCATATAGTGATGATGCATAAAATAACACAGAATCAATTTTAGCTCAATCTAGTTAGTTAACCAAACATCACAGAAGGAATATAAAAGATTAATGTAGGCAACCCAACTAGCGTGGGATTGAAGGTAGTTGATTCATAGAAGTAGTGAACCAAATTTGGGTCACCAAAAAAAATTCCTATTATTGGTAAATCTTATTTTCCATAGTGATTTTCAGTATAAGAATTGAATGTAAGTATAGTCTAGTACTTTGTCCAAAGTTGATAAGGATAGTCCATTTTAAACTAGGATATAAACACTGGATTGAACTTGTTATGATATATTCAGATATCCTGTGTTGCAAGCACTATCAGTTATGCTTTGGCTGAAGTGACTGTACATTCTTCACACATTTATCGTGTTGCCTGTTGATAAAGAATGTGAATTGACAGCAGCTGATGAATTCCTAGCTTAGGACTGACGCACGGCGGTTGTTGTGTGAGTACTACTGACTTCTTAATGTCCAAAGGTTTTCCATGTTTAAGATTGAAAGGTAGATGTTATCACTTTTCTCAAGCTGCGATAAATTGGATTATCAAAATAGATCAATTGCTGATGTCAAGTACATATATTCATGTATAAATTGGACTCTAACCACACGTGCACCATTACATATACCATGTGTTCGCGTATGAAACCATTGACCGTTGATAGACAAGCATAGATAAAGTTATAATAGTCTGTGTGCGTGTACAGAATATTACCTCTTTCTCAATGTAATTTACAGGTGTTGTCCCTTATATCTTTCTGCTACTTCTTGTTGGATGCTCGGCCAGACCTCTCTACCCACTTCCTGGCAGAAGAAATGATAGGAATAAACAGCCTTTACAAACATTTCGAGCTTACAACATCGCACACCGAGGTTCAAATGGAGAAATTCCTGAAGAAACTGCAGCAGCATACATGGTATGTCTGCAACAAAATCCTGATGTAGTTTTCAAAACATACGGTTTCCTGAAGTAGCAAATAGCCAAATAGGAAACAAGTCTAGTCTCCAATGAAATGACTTCACTTATGGCCACATGGTTGATACTGACATTGGTAATAACTACCAACAATTACAGGGGAAATTCTTTTTGCTGTTTGTAATAGAACCTTTCTGCTTGCAATAACTGATGCTGTATTAGAAGCAAACAGGTTGTTTCTTTAGATAAACTGCAAAACATGCTCCTGAAACTCTAGTATTATGCAGAGAGCTATTGAAGAGGGTACTGATTTCATCGAAACAGATATTTTAGCATCTAAAGATGGCGCTCTTATATGCTTCCATGATTGCATCCTTGATGATACAACTGATATAGCAAATCACAAGGAGTTTGCTGATCGAAAGAGGACCTATGAAGTTCAAGGTGTTAACACTACTGGATACTTTCTGGGTATGGATGTTTCACTTGTGCTAAGTTCTATTTAATTTTTTGCGATCAATAACAGATTATGTCCTTCTGCTGTCATTTTGTGTGTATTACCCATGTGTATTAGCAAATGCAAATATTATGTACTTCCAAGTGTTATACTATTTCCTTACTGGTATAATGTGGATCATTACTTCATTTATTAGTAGTTTCTTGTACCAATATGCAGTTGATTTCACCCTTGAAGAATTGAAGCTTCTGCGCGTAAAACAGAGATATCCTTTCAGAGATCAGCAATATAATGGTTAGTTTTCTAAGTGTCCCTGTAAATACAAAACAAGATGGACAGTCTTTTTGATTGGTGCCACAGTGGCCCTTTGGTTGGGCATTGGTGCAACAAATCCCTAACTTTAGGTCTTTTTAAAAAAATTTAATTGGAAATTTATGCTAGAGATATAACATGAGCCAAAAATGTTGCTTTTAATTGACTTTGCCCAATTACAAGACATGCATGCTCCTGCTATTATTCCGTATGAGAATAGTTTCTTCAGAAAAAAACGCATCACATTGCCTCCAATATTTTTCACCGTATTTGTTTTCAATTAACATGCAGGCGAATTTTCTATTATTACTTTTGAGGAGTTCATCTCAATTGCATTGGATGCCCATAGAGTTGTTGGAATTTATCCAGAGATAAAAAATCCAGTCCTTATCAACCAACACGTGAGTTCATTCCCTTTCTGTTACAAAATAGGGGAAACTGATTTTAAAGCTGGTACCCTAAGTGTTATCTCAGTTTTAAAGCTGGTATCCTTATGTATTTCTTTCAGTTATCCTATACACTAACTGTTGGTTCTAACAGGTCAAATGGCCAGGTGGTAAGAAATTTGAGGACAAGTTTGTTGAGACACTGAAGAAGTATGGATACGAAGGTTCATATATGTCGAAGCAATGGTTAAAGCAGCCTGCATTCATTCAATCTTTTGCGCCGACGTCACTTATTTATATATCAAACCAAACAGACCTGCCTAAGATCTTCCTCATTGATGACACAACTACACCAACTCAAGACACCAATCAGGTTTTCATTCCCCTGCACCTAGCTAGCACTGTATGTGGCAAATAAGAAGTTGTTTATCTTTATGTGGGAAATGCTAAATTCCAAAAAGAAAAAAAGAAAGCTTTTACCCACAATTTAGAAGCATATACAAAAAAGGAACCCCCAAACTTTTAGGACTTTGATAAAAAGGCCAACTACATCTGCAGTCTATACACAGACGTGGTAAAGATTTGTAAAAAGCATGTAATATTCAGATTCTTGTTTAAAAGTTTACAGGATTAAAAGTACACTTTACAGGCTTGATAAAAAATAGAAATTGACTCTTTGCTGATTAAGAAATTAACCTACATTTTAACATGTATTCCTATTTTTAGGAATATAGTTTTGTTGAAAATATACCCTAGAGAAATCTGCTTGTCACACCGTTTTGCTATTGCTAAGAAAATTAATGATCCTTTTAACATTTCAGTCATATTGGGAGATTACTTCAGACGGTTATCTTGATTATATCAAGGGATATGTGGTGGGGATTGGGCCTTGGAAGGACACCATAGTTCCTTGTTCCAATAATTATCTGCAAATACCTTCTGATCTCGTCGCAAGAGCACATGCCCATAATCTACAGGTATGTGATCAATCATTGTTTCTGGGATAGCGTTGACATGTGATGTTGATTGCTGATATGATATTTTCTTCCACTGATCTCTGTTCCACGGTTATTAATTTTATTGTGCACTAAGATTAGATTACTGTTAATTGAAGGGAAAGGAAATGCCTATATATCATATAATTGTTTTGAATTGGCATGTTATGTACTTTTTTAACTTGTTGAATTGTTGAGTTCGTTCTGTTGGAATTTGGAGGGGTCCTGGGTTGCTTTTAGTTAGTCTCTCTAGTTGGTGAGTGTCTGTCTCTAAGTGCCAGTGTCGTCGTTTTTACATCTAATGCTTAGACAGGTTAGCGAGTCATATGCATTAATTGGTGATGTTTGGGTTTGATGTTGCCTTCTATCATAGATCCCCTACCATCTTTCTGCACTCTATCATTTTCGAGTCTCCATTAACTAGTCCTTCTGAATTGTTGAGTTTTCAAAGAAACTGAATGAACCTGCTTTTATACATATCTCATGTGTTGAATTGGTCTTTCTTTTTTCTCCTTTTCCGTGCAATTCATCTTAATTTCATACTTATTCATCCTCTGAATTTCAATATCAAATCCAGGTTCATCCATACACTTTCCGGAATGAGAACAAATTCGTACACTTCAACTTCAGTGAAGATCCATACAACGAGTATGACTACTGGATAAACAAGATGGGAGTTGATGGACTCTTCACAGACTTCACAGGCAGCCTTCACCACTATCAGGAATGGACCAACCCATTTGCATCTGGAGAAAAAGAAGCAACTAGGCTTCTGCATAAGATTGAATTAATGCTTTCCAAGTTCAAATACATCCCCTGAGTTAAATTGTATTTAACATTGTTTGTGACAAGGCAATGTTACCTGCCAAAGTAGGGGTCAGGTCGGCGCTTACCCTCCCTAGATCGCACTTGTGGGATTATACGGGGTTTTAAGTTGTGTGGCAAGGCAATGCTATTTATTGGTCTGTATATATCATCTGCTTTCCAATTTATATTTACCGAACTAAAAACAGGTTTCAATATATTGTAACTGGTGCAATGACACTTTTGAAGCATTTGGACCCTCTAAACCTATCTCCTAGATTTCCGTTTTATACAAGAAATTTGCCTTCTTGGGAAATTGTTTCCTGTTCTTCGTTTGTGTCACTTGCAATGGACTTTTGCCAAACTTCTTTACATATTGTCCCTTTAGCAGGCAACATTACACTTCTGCTTACCTGCTTCTTGGCTTATTAATTCTTCCTTTAGCATACTCTTACAAAAAGGCATAATAACGAAAACAACAATAATAACATGCTCAACGTAATTCCACAAGTGAGGTTTAAGTGTGTATCCAGTCCTACCCTTACTTGTACAAAAAGACATAATGAGAGGAAAAACATATGTCAATCAACATGCATAAATTGCATATATTTCTTCTCTTCAGGAATAAATTTAACTCCAGACAAACACCAGAGCTAATACAATTGTAACAAACCATTAAACCTTTCTGACTACTTAGCATTCACATATATGAATCAATTATTTGCATTATATTCTTCTTAAATATATATTCGGAGATTTCTGGAGCTTTTTTTTTTTAAAGTACAATTACCCCTCATGTGATTTCAATTCTCAGAAAGAAAATGATATTATATGAGAAAATGACATTTTTGAAACATCTCTAACCCGAAAAAGCACCTCATACACCGAAAGTGATAGGTATATATTCCAACTCCCAAATTAGTCCAAAATAATATAGTTATATATCACATTAAAAATAATATATGAAACATGAAGGTTCGATAATGATATAGAAACATAACAGAATTGGGTCAATTTGCTAATAGTGCAGACATTTTTGTGCTATTTTAATAATTTAGGAATATTTTTGGACCAAAAATCAAATAATTGGAATTTTATTATATTTTCAATAGTTCATAAGTATTTTTAAAGGAAAATTATACAAAATAGACCAATTGTGAAACTATTTACTCAAATTGGACCCGATCCAAATTATTTATCCTTAATAGACTCATGGCCTAAACTATTTACCTTCTTACCTCACTTTCTTCCTTTTAATTTCGCGCATGACGTCATGTTGATATCAGTATCACTGCTATGAAATAATCTTATGTGATACTCCATTGGTATATTGATATCATATCGATATCATATAGGACTAAGCTTAATCCTCTGTTATACTCTGTCGGTATATTGATAATCTATCGGTATCATGTAGGGTGGATGCTGATGTCAGCATGACATTAACGCGCGAATTTTAAAATAAATTTATGTCATTTTCAAATAAAAAGGGGTATGAAAGTAATGAAGTATTTAAGGGTAAATACTTTCTTTTGGGGGGTATAAGTGTTATTTTTCCTATTTTTAATGAATTTTTATATGAAAAAAGGAATTTTTATACGACACAACTAACTTATGTACCACATTTCTTTGCAAATCTCTAAATTTTTTGTATTTCGCTTTGATTTGCACCTCATCAACTTTTTACACATCTTTGTTGTATTTTTGTATTTCACTTGTATTTTTGTATTGTGAAGGAAGATTTTTTCGACAATGACCTTGATTGTATATTGAATTTTTGTTGCTTTTATCCTTGTATACACACTTGTATTTCACTTTTGTACTTAAAATTAAGTGTAAGCATACAACATACCGGGTGAATGTATCCATCAATAGTGTATTCATTGATACAACAATTAGAGCGAATGAATACAAGTAATACAAATTGGTAACAATTGATATAATAGATGGAACAAGTAAAATTAGAGTGAATAAATACAAGAGCCATCAAATACAATCTTGTGTATTTTTTGTTTTGAAATACAATCTCATGTATTTTTTGTTTTGATGTTATAATCTTGTATACCTGAATTGTATTCATCGATACAACCAAATATGAATATGAATACAACAAATAAATACAATCGCCTGAACTTCAAAAGAAAAGTTCGTCTGACACCTCCAACACTTGCTACGAATGATAAATACCTAAACTATAACTATAAATTATTAATGTAACCCGAAATGTAGTCACTTATGAAAAAAAATCTATATTTTTAACCATATTTGATTAATATACTAAAAAATACTCGGTGATTAGACCCTTTAGAGTGGCCCAGTGGTTTGGGATTGGGACTTCCATGTTGGAGGTCTCAAGTTCCCTTGCCAGCGAAAGCAAGGAGTTGTCTTTTGGGTCGAAATCATCCAAAGGATAACGACGATAGATTTACCTTATCATAAAAAATAAAAAAATACTTGGTGATTATAAAAGAAAATATTAAAGTACTTCCAAAAAGTTTGATAATTAACTATCATATCAAAAAATCTAAAATTTGATCAGTTTAATAAATTTAAATAATTAAAAACTAAATATATTAAGTCACATATAATAAATAATTATTACAATGACACTATTCTATTTGACTATATATTATGAAAAATATATATTTTGTTTTGAAAATGGATAAGTGGATGTTCCACCTAACACATGTTTTGAAAATGGATGAGTGGATGTTCCACTAGGGCAAGTTGTCCACCATCCATTCCTTTTCTTGTAATAAATTGCCATTATGTGGCAATGAAAATGAATATACGAATATTGCAATCTGCACTCTCTCTCCATTTCTCAATCTGCTCCTTTTTATTTTCTCTTACTAATTTTGCTAAGTTAGCTTATTTTATAACACGTTATCAGCACGAAACTCTAATTTTTTTTCCATAAAATTAACTTCTATATCAAGTATATCTACTGAAGAAATTTAATTTTAGTTGTCTTTGTTATTTTTAAATTAATTTTCATCATGTCAAATTTGTCAAAATTGGAGTTTGTGGCACTTGATATTTTTGGCAAAAATTATTTGTCATGGGTGCTTGATGTTGAAATCCACCTTACCGCTAAGGTTTTTGGTGATGCTATAATCGAAGAAAATAAAACATCAAGTCAGAATAAAGCGAAAGCTATGTTTTTTCCTCGTCATCATCTAGATGAAAATCTGAAGGTTGAATACTTGGCAGTGAAAGATCCATTTGAATTGTGGAAAGATTTAAAAGGGAGGTATGACCACCTCAGGGCAACGGTATTGCCAAAGACTCGTTATGAATGGATGCACTTACGGTTTCAAGATTTTAAAACTGTAATTAAGTATAATTTTGTTGTATTTAGAATAACTTTTCAATTAAAATTATATAGGAAAACTATAAATGATGAAGACATATTGGAAAAGACACTTTTTTCCATGTCTCTAATGTGATATTACAACAGCAATACCGTAAAAAAGGTTTTCAAAAATACTCTGAATTGATCTCGTGTCTTTTGGTGGGTGAGCAGCATAATGCTCTTTTAATGAAAAATCATGAAGCCCGTCCCACTGGAACTGCTCCGTTACCGGAAGCAAATGTGGTAGAAGCACATGGCCAGTCTGAAAGAAGATAAAATAAAAATCAAGGTCACAATAATGTGCGTGGATGTGGCAGTGGCAAAAGATGATATAATAATAGTCGTGGTGGTGGTCAACATAAAAGGGAGAATAATATGAGTTCTCAAAGTGGCCCTTCAAGAAGTAACTGTCATCGTTGTTGCATGAAAAACCACTGAAAAAATGAATGTCGAACGCCTAAGCATTTTGTAAGGCTTTATCAAAATTCCTTCATAAGAAAGGCAAATAGAGGTGGTGCCTCTTTTTCTAATGCTCGGATAGAGTCACATTTGACATTTGAAAATAACGTGAGGCGTGACCTTCGCATAATGATAATATTGAAGCAAATCTGGCTTTGAAGGATGACGATTTTAATGACCTCAATGATATTACTCATTTGGAGGTTGAAGATTTTTTTAGGGATTAAAATTGATGTTTAATTTCATTATATGATTTACAATATGTTGTCGGTTTTATGTACTTTTGATTATCATGTTTTTACATTTATCTATTTAAAAGAAAAGAAGAAAAAAATGACTTATATTTTTCTAGCAATATTGTTACTTATTTTATCTCTTATAATGTATTTTTATTTTATAAAAATAAATAAATTTCTCAGCCTTCAATTGGATCTAAGATGAGTAATAGAGATATGTGCCTTTTGGATAATGATACAATGCACACTATAATAAGAGAAAAGAAATATTTCTCTCATTTGGTTATGAAAGGAGTCAATGATAATACAATATCCGATAGTACGAAAATAATTGCGGGTTCTGAAAGAGCAGCCTTATCCACTACCTGGGGGAACAATATTGGCTATTAATAATGCTTTGTATTGTAGTAAGTCTCAAAGAAACTTACATCAAAATGGCTATCATATTGAGACTGTTAATGAAGGAAAGGTTGAGTACCTTTATATTACTACAATAAAAGCAGGAAAAAGATTTGTGCATGAAAAATTACCTGCACTTTCTTCTGGGTTATACCACACAAGTATTGATGTGGTTGAATCACATGCCATGGTAAATAAAAGATTTATTGACCATAGTGAATTTATCATTTGACATTACCGGTTGCGTCATTCCGGTTATAATATAATGTGCAGAATTATTGAGAATTCACATGGGCACACTTTGAAGAATCAAAAAATTCGTCAATCTAAGAAATTCTCTTGTGTTGCTTGTTCCCAAAGAAAACTGATTATTAAACCATAAGAAACTAAGGTTGGGATTGAATCCCCTGCGTTTCTAGAACGTATAAAGGGTGATATATGTGGGTCAATTCACCCTTCATGTGGACCATTTCAATATTATATGGTCTTGATAAATGCATCTACAAGATGGTCACATGTGTGCTTATTATCAACTCGCAACATGGCTTTTGTGAGATTGTTAGCTCAAATTATAAGGTTAAGAGCACAGTTTCCAGATTATGCAATAAAGACAATCCATCTTGATAATGCTAATGACTTTACATCTCAATCCTTTAATGATTATTATATATTGGTTGGATTAAAAGTTGAGCATCCGGTCACTCATGTTCATACTCAAAATGGTCTAGTAGAATTACTAATTTAATGCCTCCAATTGATAGCTAGACCATTGCTAATGAGGACAAAACTTTTTTTTCGGTATGAGGGCATGCTATTTTGCATGCAGCAGCACTTATGCGCATAAGGCCAACAAATTTTCATTAATTTTCTCTATTACAGTTGGCTTCTGGAAGGGAGCTAAATATATCCCATCTTAGAATATTTGAGTGTGCGGTATATATCCCAATTGCTCCACCGTACCGCATAAAGATGGGTCCCCAAAGAAGGTTAGGAATATATGTTGGGTATGAATCTCCTTCTATTATAAAATATTTGAAATCTATGATTAGAGATTTATTAACGACAAGATTCGCTGATTGTCATTTTGATGAATCAGTATACCCAACATTAGGGAGAGAACATAAGCAATTGGAAAATGAGATAGATTGGAATTCATTAGCACTATCTCATTTAGATCTTCGAATAAATCAATGTGAGCAAGAAGTTCAAAAGATGATTTATTTGCAGAATATTGCAAATCAACTGCCGGATACATTTACTAACCTACCATGGGTTATTAAATCGCATATCCCAAGTGCTAATGCTCAAGTTTGAGTTGATGTCCCGGTAGAATAACTTGTTCAGGTAAATGAACTTAGGCCACGTTTAAAACGTAGAAGACCAATTGATTGCAAAGATAAGAATCTTCAAAAAAGAAAAGGAATAAATAATCATAATTTGGAGGCAATTGCTCAAGAAGAGCCCAGAGACACAACAAATGATGATACCACCGAGGAGGTCCAAGTACCTGAAAATAATGAGAATAAAGAAATCTCAATAAGTTATGTCTCGACAGAAAAACGGTAGAACCGAAATGATATTGTGGTCGATAATATTTTTGCTTATAATGTTGCCATTGAAATAATGCAACAATATAAGGATTTTGAACCAAAATCTATCGATAAATGTAGACAGAGAAGTGATTGGCCAAAATGAAAGAATGCAATTCAATCAGAGTTAACTTCACTTGAAAAACGTGAAATTTTCGAATCAATAATTCGAACACCTGAAGATGTCAAGCTAGTAAGGTACAAATGAGTTTTTATGCGTAAACGAAATAAAAAAGGTGAAGTCATAAGATATAAAGCACGACTTGTAGCCCAAGGTTTTTCGCAAAGACATGACATTGATTATATGGAAACATATTCTGCTGTGGTAGATGCAATTACCTTCATGTATCTAATGAATTTGACAGCTCATGAAAAGTTTGAAATGCACCTAATGGACGTGATCAGTGCTTATTTATATGGCTCATTGGACTATGACATTTTTATAAAAATTCTCAAAGGGTTCAAATTGCCTGAAGCATACAAGGATTCTCGAGAAACTTGCTTAATAAAACTTCCAAAATCCTTATACGGGTTGAAATAATCAGAGCATATGTGATACAATCGTCTTAGCGAATATTTGCTAAAAGAAAAATATAAAAATGATCCAATTTGCCCTTGTGACTTTATGAAAAAATCTGGATCTGAATTTATCATAATAGTAGTATATGTTGATGATTTGAATATTATTGAAACTCTAGAAGAACTTCTAAAGGCAGTAAAATATCTGAAAAATGAGTTTGAAATGAAAGATCTCGGAAAGACCATTTTGTCTTAGTATACAAATTGAACATTTTACAAATGAGATATTTGTACATTAGTCAACATATACTAAAAATATTTTAAAGAGGTTTTATATGGATAAAGCACATCCATTAAGTACCTCAATGATTGTGAGATCTCTTGATATTAATACAGATCCGTTTCGACCTCATGAAAATGATGAAGAACTTATTGATGCTGAAATACCATATCTTAGTGCAATTGATGCATTAATGTATCTTGCCAACAATTCTAAACCAGATATAACTTTCTCTATAAGCTTGTTATCAAGATTTAGTTCTTCTCCAACACGAAGACACTGGAATGAAATTAAGCATATATTTAGATACCTCTGAGGGACCATTGATATGAGATTGTTTTACTCAAATGAATTCACGTCACAATTGATTGGTTATGTAGATGCGGGGTATTTTTCTGATCCCCATAAAGGTCGATCGCAGACAGGCTATTTATTTACATGTGGTGGTATAGCTATATCATGACGTTCAACAAAGCCAACTATGGTTTCCATTTCCTCAAATCATGCAGAAATAATAGCCATCCATGAAGCAAGTCGAGAATGTGTTTAGTTAAGATCAATAATTCAACACATTCAAGAAACATGTGACCTTTTTTTAAAAAGAGACGTTTCAACAATATTGTATGCAGATAATGCTGCATGTATAGTTCAACTGAAGGTAGGATACATCAAAAGAGACAGAACAAAACATATTTCACCAATTTTTTTTAGTCATGATCTTCAAAAAAGGGTGAAATAGATGTCCAACAAGTTCGTTCAAGTAACAATTTAGTAGATATGTTTACCAATGCATTGCCGACTTCAATCTCTGAAAGAATGAGATACAAAATTTGAATGTGTCGCCTTCGAGATATTAAGTGATGTTTTCATCGGGGGAGTAAAATACGCACTGTACTCTTTTTCCCTTAGTCAAGGTTTTGTCCCGTTGGTTTTCCTGGTAAGGTTTTTAATGAGGCAATACTCAAAGCGTATTACCAGATGTGTGTACTCTTTTTTCTTCATTGGACTTTTTCCCACTGAATTTTTTTAGTAAGATTTTAACGAGACACAATATCTATGGATATTCAGGATAATTTTGTATATTATTTCTTGTAAAGTTTTTTTTATTATATGTGGACATCCAAGTGGGAGTGTTTTGAAAATATATAAGTGAATGTTCCACTAGGGCATGTTTTGAAAATGAATGAGTGGATGTTCCACTAGGGCAAGTTGCCCACTATCCATTCCTTTTCTTGTTATAAATTGCCATTCTGAGGCAATGAAAATATATACGAACACTGCAATCTGCACTCTCTCTTCCTTTCTCAATATGCTCCTTTCTATTTTCTCTTACTTTTTTTTTTCTAAGTTAATTTATTTTATAATATATTTTACTATATATTGGCTTGTTACTTGTAGTACTATTTAAAACGACCCGGTTCCTCGTTTACACCTTCCGCAAGAAACCAAGAACCGGTTCTGAACACATAAAAAAAGACTGGAGCGTTGAGATCATCCCGGAAAAAACATCGGGGAGAAGAACATCAATCGTTTCAATCGGCGAAGCAAAAATGTTGTTTCAACTCCCTCGCCTTACCAATGCTCTCAGAGAACCATTCGACGCCGATCAAGCTTACCTTCACCGGAAAACCATTCTGCAAAACCCCAAGTCTCGCAGGTACCAAAATCACATCTTGAAATTACGCACCCTTTTCGTTTTTGATTAATCAATTCCCCGCCTCCCACCCCCAAAAAAAAAATGTTCAGCTATTAAAAGGAATGTAATTTTCTTGTTTCTAGTACTGCAACTTCACTTGAAGAATCAGAACTTGCGCGAAAGATTGTGTATAAATGGGACGAAGGTACTATTCACCCCAATTAGTTTATGATTGAAAGGAAATATGTTGAAATTCTTTTATGCCC
This sequence comes from Solanum dulcamara, assembly GCF_947179165.1. Classification (NCBI taxonomy): domain Eukaryota; kingdom Viridiplantae; phylum Streptophyta; class Magnoliopsida; order Solanales; family Solanaceae; genus Solanum; species Solanum dulcamara. The sequence continues at coordinate 70,993,550 of NC_077244.1, forward strand.
CCTCTTCATTCCCACTAGTTAATGAAGTGTTCTATAATTGGTGCAGCTTCTCCCGAGTTACGCCAAGCGTATAAGCAGTTTGTTGGCGTGGTGGTTGAGTTGATGAAGGGTGAGATTGTGTCAGAGGAGTTTAGGGAGGTGGCATTCAGTGTGTATAGGCTTTTCACTGGGCCAATGGTGGAGGGTGAGGAACACAGGAGTATTGCTGAGAAAAAGTAAGCATACAATTTCTAGATGTCTTGCTTGAAGATAACATTTAGCTCCTTATTTTGTCTGTGTATATTTACGTTTATGGTATTTACTAATCTTTCGAATAAATGAGGATCAATTGGGGATGGGGGTGGAGTGGTGAACCAATTGGTCATGTTGATATGCTTTTAACCCTAGGAAATAAAAGGGGAATGTCTGCTAGTAAAACGAATAGGTGCATGGTCAACGATGCCTTAGCTGCTTAGCAGGGTCTTTAAGTCCCTTCTTTCATCCCTTTTCCCAAGCACGCGAAGTTTTGTAAGATAGGATAAAAAGCTGTTCAAACTGCTTGCTGTATCCGTCCCTGAGTGTAGTATATTTTAATCAACTTGCTGTTGGTTTGTGTTCCTTTTGATACTTCTTATTTGAGAACCTATTTGCCAAAAATAAAGGAGAAAAAGATAATTGCTGATGCTAGTATCAGGCCATGGGAGTTCTCATAGTAGGTCCACTTATATAGGCTTCTGCTGGGTCCAAAAGCGCCGTGAGCATTCAGTTTTTTGCAGAAGGATCTAAAAGGCATTTTGTCCCATTCATTGTTCCTTGTGTATCAGATTCATAAATCTTCCAAAGAAAAAAATCAACTTCATCACATTATATTTCATTGAGTGCTTGATACCTAACAGAATATTCTACATGTTAGACCTTTTTAATTGTTAGGCAAAAAGATCACCCAGTAGTGGAATGTTGTTGATAAACGTATTAATGTTATTCGTACCCAGAAGTCAAAGTTTTTCAGTTCTTGATTGCTGAACTGTTAGTTAGTCCTTGAAATCTATATCTTAACGAGTTGAAAAATGAATTCCGGAACCCAGCTTGCTTCTTTTACTTTTCTTATTCTGCTGCCAACTAAGGTAATTGTTAGTAAAGAATGCATGACTAGCATTTGTTGTGTGCAAAGTATCAAAGTTTCTTATCAACATAATAATGAGCATAAGGTTGAAAAAGAATCTAGAGTAATACTGATACAACAACATCATACCTAGTGTAGTCCCACATGCGAAATAAATGGCGAACAGTAAAGACCTGGAGATCAGATATTATATGTATATTTTTCTTTCCTTGAATACTTTGTGAATGTCTGCATGCTGAGAAAGTTTCTTCGAACTGCTAGTCTGCAAAGTCAATCTTTTATTTTGAATGCAGGCTAGATTTGCAAAAACTTGTTGGCTACGGAGTTTTAGACTCATTACTATCAAGAGTTGCCTCTTTAGCACAAAGATTGTATGAATTGCAGAATAATCACCCTGGAATTGAGACCGCCTCTTTACCAGAAGTGTCTAATGGAACCACTGATGAAGCGGAATTTGGCTCGGACCTTGTGTTCAGAACGCCATCCCGCTTTTTAATTGATGTTTCCTTGGAAGATTCTGATTTTCTTGTTGAGCAGGAAAGTGCACCTTCTTCAAGTCATGAAACACAGTATGATCATGGCTCCTTCTCAAATTTTAGAGAATCTGTATCTGGTGGAAAATTTGATTTAAGCTGGTTAAGAGATGCCTGTGATAAGATAGTTAGAGGAAGTACTTCACAGCTTCCTCGAGATGAACTAGCTATGGCCATATGCCGCGTACTTGATTCTGAGAAACCAGGGGATGAGGTAGCAATATGTCCCTTCCACTTCATAGTTCTATGGCATGCTTTAACCACATTTTCTGGAACATCAGTTCCGTAAGCATCTAATATGTTTGTTTGTTTTTTGTAGATAGCTGGTGATTTGCTTGACCTTGTTGGTGATGGTGCATTTGAAACAGTTCAGGATCTTATCATGGTAAGAATTTTGAGCTGATCTTCTAATTATTGTGGAGCTTCATTGGACATATAATCAAATTTTCTTTAAATCTAAGATGTATTGAAGTAAAAAGTATGTACAGTGCTTACGGTGTAAAGTAGTCTGAGTTTGATGATATGTCAAATCTGGGCCTCATAGTATTTACGAGTTGAGCGGTCTGGATTTGTGGTCCAAGGTTTCCGTGATTTTCAGTTATCCAGTAAGCTCAAATTGCTTAAAAACAAGCTCAAGGAATGGAGTAGAACAAACTTTGGGGAGTTGGTTAAAAAAATGAACAGACTACTGATTGAGTTAATTGAGATGGATCAGATACAAGACAGTAGACAACTTAATGAAGATGAGATGATGATCAGAGCAACAATAATGGTGGAACTGGAGGAACTTGCCAAAAATGAGGAGGCAAATTGGAAACCAAAAGCGAGAGTGTTGTGGCTTAAACAAGGGGATAAGAACACTAAATTCTTTCAGAGAATGTCTACTGCTCATAAAAGATATAATACCATAGACAGGTTGAAAGTTGGGGATGATGAAGTAGTGCAAATGCCTATGATTAAAAGAACCATGGTGGCTTTTTACAAGAAGTTATATGCAGAAACAGAAACTTGGATACAAAGATCCTTCACAGAGACAGAGGCCTTTAAAGTTGTCAACTTGTGCAGTGGACAAGGCTCCTGATCCGGATGGTTTCACAATGGGATTTTATAAAGAATGCTGGGAAGTTGTTAAGGAAGATATAATGGCTACTATTCAAAACTTTCATCAGAATGAAAGTTTTGAAAAATCATTCAATGCTACTTTCATTGCCCTGATTCCCAAGAAGAATGGTGCCGAAGAGTTAAAAGATTTTAGATCCATTAGTCTCATTGGAGGGGTCTATAAGATTGTCCAAGCTCTTGACAGAAAGGATAAAATCAGTGATGGGAAAGCTAGTCTATGTGCATCAAATGACTTTTCTCAAGGGGAGACAGATTATGGATGCCGTAGTATTGGCTAATGAATTGGTTGATTCCAGAGTCTAACTCAAAAGGTCGGGGATTCTATGCAAGTTGGACATTGAGAAGGCTTATGATCATGTCAATTGGGAGTTCTTGTTGAAAATCCTTAAATTCATGGGTTTTGGTAACAAATGGATAAACTGGATAGGATTTTGCATTTCTAATGTCAAATTTTCAGTATTGATTAATGGTTGGCCTGAAGGTTTTTTTCAATCTCAAAGGGGGCTTAGATAAGGTGATTCTTTGTTACCTTTTCTATTGTTGATAGTCATGGAAGGACTTAATCATATGATTAAGGTCGCACAGTTGAATAGTTGGATCAAAGACTTTGGATCTCAACCAAATGCCATTAAAGGAATGAAAATATCTCATCTTTTGTATGCCGAAGACTCTCTAGTATTTTTTGAAGCTGATGTGGTACAAATCAGACATCTCAGAGCCATCCTAACTATTTTTGAAGCTTTGCCAGGTTTACATGTTAATTGGCAAAAAACTTTCTTTGTCCGGTCAATGACATTCCAAATTTGCTATCTCTGGCAGGTAACCTTGGTTGTCAGGTGGGAGCTCTTCCTAAAATTTATTTGGGATGCCTTTGGGGGATAAAAATTGTTCTGTAAAAATTTGGAATGATATTATAGAAAGGTGTGACAAAAAAATGTCAAGGTTCAAATCTCAGTATCTTTCTCTTGGTGGGAGACTGACTCTCATTAATTTAGTTTTAGATGCTCTTCCTACGTACATGATGTCTAGCTTTCCATTACCCAAAAGGGTCAAAAAAAGAATTGACAGATTGAGAAGAGACTTTCTTGGGCAAGGCAACAAAGAGAAGAAAAGCAGTAATCTAGTTAAATGGGAAGCTATAACCTTGAGCAACAAACATGGCGGTTTGGGCATAAAGAACTTGAGCTTGCATAATAGAAGTCTGCTACAAAAATGGCATTGGAGGTTCAATAATGAGATAGTGCACTTTGGAGGAATTTCATATCCCAGAAATATGGGATGCTGAACCAGTGGACCACAAATGAAGTTAATAGTCCCTATGGTAGCAGTGTGTGGAGAACTATCAGAAACCAATGGCAAGACTACTGGAAAATTATGGAGATTATTGTGGGAGATGGAAGAAAAATTGATTTTTGGGCTGATCACTGGATTGGGCAGAGCAATCTGAAGTCTATGTTTTGAGTTCTTTATTCTACAAGTCTCCTACAACATGACATGATCAACCAAATGTAGAGTCAACAAGGGTGGAATCTAATCTTTAGAAGAGCTCTTAATGACCGGGAAATAGAGAGTTTCGTCACACTGCTTCAGATATTGGGAACTTTTGGTGAATGCATTGATTCTACAGACAGACAAAAGTGGAAACTGAACAGTAAAGGGGCCTTCTTAGTAAAGTCAGTGTATTGGCAGTTGAATCAAAGAGGTCCTGTAAAGGAGAATTGGCCTTGGAAACAAGTCTGGAAAGTAAATATCCCTACGAAGGTGTCATTCTTTGTCTGGTTGGTGATTAGGAAAGCTTGCCTAACTCAAGATAAGCTACAAAGAAGAGGTCTTTAGATTTGTTCAAGATGTCTTTTGTGTGAACAGGAGGGTGAAAACAATGAATACTTATTCCTACACTGCAGGACAACTATAAATCTGTGGCACATATTCTTTTGTATTTTGGGAATAACTGGGTAATACCTAGTTCTACTTTGGCACTGCTGAACAATTGGTGGAGTATTGGGAATAGAGTGGGGAGGACTGGTGGAAGATCATTCCTGCTGGCATTTGGTGGACAGTGTGGAAAGAAAGGAATGGTAGACATTTTGAAGGCACTAGCAATTCTATCGAGAAAATTAGGATGGATTGTTTTAGCTTGTTCTTTTTTTGGTGTAAACAGAATATGTGGGGGGAAGTAGGAGAGTTAGTATATTGAATTGACCATTTATAATTGTATAGGTTTCTGGGCAGAGGTTTAAGCACCCTTTCGATGCTTGTGAAGTTTCCAACTTAGCACCTTTTTCTAGGGTGGCTAAGTTTTTATTGAATAGAATTGTTACTTGTCTCAAAAAAAACAGTAAGCAATTAGGTAGAGAATCATTCATTTGCAATTTGGTGCTCTTTAAATTGTAATTTTTCTTCATTCTGCTTTTTTCATGAAATCTCGTTCCTCCTATCTCAGCACAAAAAGGAAATTGTTGATGCAATCCATCATGGACTAATTGAACTGAAAGCTGACAAGATGTCTACAGGTGGGCAATCGCGCGCTCCTAGTTATGCCGTCCAGGTGAGTAATAGATATACAACCATGATAATGTCATACATACAATGCCACTTGGCATTTGAATTTACTTGTTACTAGTCGAACAGGTAACTGTTCAAACCGAGTCTGAAAAGCAAATTGATAAACTTCGTCGCAAGGAAGAAAGGAAGCATAGGCGAGGAACAAATAACGGGGTTGAGGGTGATTTGTCCACCGTGAGTTTTAGTTCTTTGCTTCATGCTAGTGAGAAGAAATATATATTTGAGGACCTCATTGGTCATGGTGAAGGGCCAAACACCTTAGGTCATACAGCCCTTCCTCAAGGAACAACCAGAAAGCACTACAAGGGATATGAAGAAGTCATTATCCCTCCAACACCAACTGCATCTATGAAACCTGGGGAGAGACTGGTATTTCCCTTCTCTGCCTCTATGTTTTCCTTTGTTTATTCTTGTTCTCTCAACTACTTATATACTTTGGCTTAATATTGGAGACACTTGTTAATACTGTTGTCTAGCACTTCTCTTTTCTAGTCCTCATTTTATTTTATATATATATATATATGCTTTTATTTGTAGTGGACATGGTTATGAAAATTAATTATCTGGGAGGTAGAGTTTGGTTTGAATGAAGTGTTGTTGTATAGTAATTTTCAAACTGCTTCAGTCCTTCCTATGCATTCATTACTTGATGCTAGCAGCACTTAATCTTTCCACATATAAAATGAAAATTTACAGGTAGTAGATAAGATGATTAATTTCCTATTAATTTCCTTAGTTCTTTTCACATGTAGCTAGTGTACTAAGATACAATAATTTCTAAATTTTCATTTCCTATTAATTTCCTTAGATCATGTGTGTGTGTGTGTGTGTGTGTGTATTTCTTTTTATTCAAAAAGGGAGGGTGTGGGGTGTGGGGAAGGAAAAAGAAGTCCCAATGTGATTCTATAACCATGAAAATCAAGTGAATGACATTTCTTATAATATTGGAAATTCTAAATTCTTTCTCCACATCTTTACTGGTTCTCAAGTGACAATGTTATGAGAACTTGCTTATCTGATGGATGTTCATTGGTTTCACAAAAACTTGCTTAATTTAACTGAATAGTTTTGCTTCCTTGGTTTTCTTATCAGATTGAGATAAAGGAGCTAGACGACTTTGCTCAAGCAGCTTTCCATGGCTACAAGAGTCTCAACCGTATTCAGAGCAGAATTTACCATACTACTTATAATAGCAACGAAAACATACTAGTGAGTAACTTTTTCCTTTGGTAGTGTATGTTAATACCCTTTTCAGTTATAATGTATACTATTTTCCTATGGAGATAGATTTTTGATCTGTCTTGATAGCTTTCGTTTCACTTATTACCAGGTATGTGCCCCCACTGGGGCTGGGAAAACAAACATAGCTATGATTGCTATTCTACATGAGGTGTGCTCTATCTTTCTTTTAGAGCATGTTCCATGCTGGGACTACTGGCACTTTGATGCAATTATGTAACCTTCTTCTTTTTCGCAGATCAAACATCACTTTAGAGATGGTTACTTGCATAAGGATGAATTCAAGATAATCTATGTTGCTCCTATGAAGGTGTAGGTCGAGAGTTGTGTACTTGTGTCCTCCAATTTATTTCAGATAATTGGTAATATAAGGTAATTTCTTCTCTAGGCATTAGCTGCAGAGGTCACATCAACTTTCAGTCACCGATTGTCTCCACTTAATGTAACTGTGAGGGAACTTACTGGAGACATGCAGCTTTCTAAGAATGAGCTTGAGGAAACACAGGTTCTGTCAAACTTCAGTTCTTGTAAAGTTGTTGATTATTTACTTAGTGTCTTTCTGTTTGGATTTTGGCCTAGTTGACTGGTGGGTTGATTGGCTTCACTCTGATGGTGTCTGGTTATATTTCTTCAGATGATAGTGACAACACCTGAAAAGTGGGATGTTATTACTCGTAAAAGCAGTGACATGTCGCTCTCAATGCTGGTGAAGCTACTTATCATTGATGAGGTCCATTTGCTAAATGATGATAGAGGCCCTGTGATAGAAGCATTAGTAGCCCGTACACTTCGTCAGGTTTGCAAATGCTGTTATACTTGATCTAGTGTCTACTGTAGTAATTTCCGTTTGTTTTTATATGACGATGTTGCCCCTGTGCACTAATTGCTGCCACAATCCTCTGCTACTGCTCCACTTCTCCAATAACCTAAAATTGAAAGATAAAGCGTAATTTATTTTTTATAAAGTAATAATTTTATTAAAATTTGGGGATAATTGAAAGAGGAAGCATGTTATTGGCATTTAGAGAATAATACAATGTTGGAAAAAGACATTTTAGAGCTTTTCATTTTTATAACCAAAGGAATATGAGATGCATTAAGGTTATGAAAATGCTGTGAGACAGAGGTTTAAGTCATGAATCTAGTGTAACATGGAAATATAAACTTGGCAGCAAAACATATCGACTTACTATGAGGATTTAGGTTATGAACTTGATTGTGATATCATCTCATCTAGTGCTAAGGTGGAGGTGACTCCATTTTCATGTGTACACGATTAGGTTTGACTTTTGGTTCTTGTGCTTTGACAGGTGGAGTCCACGCAGTCTATGATAAGGATAGTGGGCCTTTCAGCCACTTTACCCAACTATTTGGAGGTTGGTTCTCGAGTTAAAATTTTCATTTAGAAGTCCTTACCTCCATCTTGGACATTTGGGCTATACAGAGTGATGAGGCTCCTATAATTTGTTACATCCTTTGGATTCAGCTTTTTGTTCATGGCTATTCTCTTTTTGAAATCCAGGTTGCACAGTTTCTAAGGGTGAATTCAGAAACAGGCTTATTTTTCTTCGATTCGAGCTACCGTCCAGTACCTCTTGCGCAGCAGTATATTGGTATTAGTGAGCATAACTTTTTAGCCCGCAATGAACTGCTTAATGAGATATGCTACAATAAGGTATCTTTCTCCAAAACCTTTCTCCTTGCTATTTTTCTCTCTCCCGATAAATTTCTGGTCTGACTCTTCACTTATGCAGGTTGTTGATTCCTTAAAACAAGGGCACCAGGCTATGGTTTTTGTCCATTCACGTAAAGACACAGTGAAAACTGCTGATAAGCTGGTAGGTTTTTTTTTAATCAGGCTATGGTTTAACGCACTGTTAATCATTTTACTTAATAGTTCCACTATCTTTGTTGCATTTTGTATGCCTTGCTTTCCTCTTAGTCCAACTCAATTTTTCTTTTCTTCACTTCAATTTACTGAAATCTTTCTCTTCAGTATTCATTACTTTCTGAATATTTTGTAATTCATTATCTATATAAATTTTCTTCAGTTTTTATTCCTTATAAAATCTATGTTATACTTATTTAAATCAATAGAAAATTTCAAACTTGTCCAAAAGCAATCCATAATTCTGATCTTGCACCTATTTTTATTTGACTTACAACTCCGTCCGTCTCTATTGCATATCTTTTGTTTTTTATTACCATGTTTATTATGATGGTTGGGTTCCATAGCTTCCATAATATATGCACGATCTTTCCTTTATGATAGTGGAGGTTATTTTCGATGATTCCACAAGGAACATGGAGATTCAGCATTCAAGTCCTTCTATGTCTTTCTGTATTATGAACTTAACTAGCATAATCTGTAACTTCGTGCAGGACAAACTCACCCCCTCTATAAACTAGATTCCTCCTGCATCACTAGTTAACAAAGACAATAAAAAAGTGGCACATCTTTGTTGAAGAGATGCTACGAGTTGTAAGCGTCAAATTTACATGGGTGATCTTCCTTCGAGGGGTAAACTATTCTGTCTGATGTAATAGAAGTTGGAAAATAGGGGTGGCAAAATCAAATCCAATCCATCCAACCCGCCCAACCCGTTCAAGTATGACCCGCCCATTTATTAGCTCAACCCATTTCTTCCATTAAAGTTTGGGTTGATATGTAGCCCAAATTGATTCATGGAATCTTGTCAAAATATTTTTAAAAAGATTATTTTTTAAATTGATATGTTATACATATATAGCCATAATAAAGAAAAAATAATAATTTTATAATCTTTCTCAATTTTTTTTAATAAAAGAACAAAGAAAGCAATTAAAACTTAGTAGCAATTGGTGGGTTGGATTATGACCCGTATTTTAGCACATTTCAGCCCAAGTAACTTTTGGGGGGGGGGGGGGGTATTGACCCGCTCATTTATTAACTCTGCATCTCATCCCAACTTGACACGCCCAAAATCAGGCCAACCCGCCGTTTGACACCTTTATTGGAAAGTATCTTTCTAGATGCTAACAGCATTTTGCCTAGTTCAAAGCAATGCTATTCTTGTCAAAGTAATAATCTCTGCCGTAAAACATACTGCTGCCATGGGGCATTTTCAGATTCTCGCAGAGCCAACCCAGATTTGTAGTCAATCCATGTCTTAATAAATCATGGATGTTCTGTGAAATCCTTCCTGTGGTTCTCTGCTAGAGATAGGTGATAGGTGATAAGTGTTGGCTAAGTTCACATTTAGGACTCACATTGGCTTGGTTAAAGACCCTGGGAAAGCTTAAAAAGCTTTTCTTTAGCTCACTGATAACTAACAATTCAGGATCCTGCAGTCAAGAGATTTTTGTATCTATAGCGTGCCAGCAACTGAGAGGGTGATAAAGTGCTTGATTATTGCCTCAAGAATGTTGGAATTAATAAACAGTGCTTTGTATTTGCAAGGTAATTCTATAAAGGAAAGGAAATATAGAAGTGATCCTAAAAAGAGAAGAAAGTAATTATTTTCCTATTTATACAATTATTGGGATTCTTAACCGTTCCTATATACAACAACAACAACAACAACATACCCGGTGTAATCCCACAAGTGGTCAATCTGGAAAGAGAGAAACAATAGGAGTAATTTTTTTCTTTTTTTCGATTAATAGAAACAATAGGAGCTTTGAAAATGTGCAAAATAGTTTACAGGATGTAAAATGAAGTGCTTAGCTCTTTTTTATTTTTGGTGCAAACATAGTTTATTAGCTCAAAAAGATCTTTGATGTTCTAGATTGTTTATAGGCAACATATATAGTTTTGAGCTTTTGATAGATTGTCATACTTTTGAAGGGGAACTATACTTTTGTTGTAGTATACCTGTGGATATATAGAGTAATGTTACCAGTATCAAAAAAAATAAAATTCCCTCCATTTTACAAACATTTTATATTCATATCAACAGGTTGAATTGTCTGGTAAAAATACAGAGTCTGAGCTGTTCACAAATGAAGAGCATCCTCAATATGAGATTTTAAAGGCAAGCAAAATCTGTTGTCCTTTAATTGAATATTTTCTTTATATCCTTATTATGGTATCTTTTTCTTAGGTCATTCAATCTATGCATTTCAGAGGGAAGTTTTCAAGTCCAGAAATAAGGAGGTCGTTCAGCTGTTCGAACATGGGATTGGCATTCATCATGCTGGAATGTTACGTGCTGACAGAAACCTAACAGAAAGACTTTTCTCTCAGGGACTTTTGAAGGTTGGTTTGTTTGCTTTTCCAGTTATTCACTTACAATTTTTCAACCTTTTTTTCCTTTTAGTTTTAAAACCCCCTGCTTCATTCTAGGTCCTTGTTTGCACAGCAACTTTGGCATGGGGAGTCAATTTGCCTGCTCACACAGTTGTGATTAAGGTTTGTGGAATGCTTGTTCCTGACTCATCTGTATTCTTTAAGGGATTCTTAGTTGTAACTTGAAGCATATTAAGAAATAAAATTCGAGGAAGCTTGCACAAGTTTTATTGCATTCTGAGCATCGTGTTTTTCTTTTGACTTGACTGTCATGTATCCAAGCTTTAGATGAATAGTTTGAGCTTTAGTCCGGTACCTGATTTGGGTGTGATTTTGATTCTTAGCTCAACTGGATCAATCTGCATTAAGTCGCTGTAGAATAGTACTCAAGTATTAAGAATTGTTTGTATCTTTATTACAATTCCATTAACATACGATTGCCGTTTAAGCTGAGCTTCTAATATCTAGCAAAATGAAAGAAGCACATTCCTAACCATATCTGGTGAAATAAATGGGCAGTTAGCTAGGATAACAAAAACCAACTTGCTTACTTCTTTTCGTGACTTTGTTGTAATAATTTGAAAGTTAGGATTTCGATGTCTGGTTTTCTTGATCTTGTTTGCATTTTCTTTTTGTGTCCGTCTTTGTGTGTTTTTAATCAGGGTTAAGCTTGTGCTTGGGAACTTGTCCAAGAGTTTTTCCTTACCAGTTCAATTTGAAACTGGCAAATATAATCTTGACTTGATTTGATTGCATGCCTATCCTCCCATGATTTTATCCTTACTTTATTGCATGGTTCACTAAAAAATAGGGTGATCTTGGGTGTTGAAAAAGGCTCCCTTCATGTGCTTTTCAATCTTTATCATCAAAACAAGTTCCTCTTTTTTTGTTGTCGGATACTTTTCTAAACTGTTTTTGAACTGGTCAAAGGAAAGATATTGTTGTTGATTATTTGTTGATGATTCTGGTATGATATTGGTATTATGTTAACTGAACTCAACCATAGTGTTAATTGTTTCCATTTGAATCATGTCTTATATGGCCTTGGACTTTGCATCTGATAGAACCCAGCTCATGGAAGAAGTGTAATGCAACATTCTGGATTAACTATGCACTCCATTGAGAGTGTTCTCCTTCAAATCAAATGTTCCATTATGTTTTGGTCGCTAATTGTCTGAAATTTCACACAAAACATCTTGCTAACAAAAACTGATAGTCCTTGGTCCCTAGTTTGGGCTGAAACATGTACTATATATGTAATTTGTGTAGTAAACTTAGTTGAATGCAACTGTAGGCATTGAAGCTTCTGATTAGTTGTAAGTTAGTTTGCAGCTTTTTTCACATGACATTCTTTTCCATGATAAACCTTGTCTTGTGGTGAGTAATGCTTTAGCATTTCATCTCTCCAGGGAACTCAAATATATGATCCAAAGGCTGGTGGATGGCGAGATCTGGGTATGCTAGATGTTATGCAAGTGAGACTTAATCTTCTTCGTGCTGTTACTTTTATTCGATTAGTAATGTTGATGGGCACTCATATACTGTGATGTTGTGTAATGTTCTTCCGTGGTAGATCTTCGGACGTGCTGGAAGACCTCAGTTTGATAAAAGTGGTGAAGGCATTATAATCACTTCACATGACAAGTTGGCTTATTATTTACGTCTATTGACAAGTCAACTTCCTATAGAAAGTCAGGTAGAATGCTTATTCCATGCCAATTTTAGACCTTTAGTTGTCTATTTGTTTCCTATATGCAGGGCTGCGGATATTTGAATATTTTTCTGAATACATTCCTCTAACTTTTAGACAGTAGCATGGTTATGTAAAAAGTTACTTGTTAAAAAAAGCAAGGTTATGTGAAAAGTTGAAGCTTTTCTATCATCCACAAGATTTTTTTGAAGCTCTCATATACAATAGTAGATGCTACTCCTTTTACTTCTCCAGTAAAAAGTTAATAAGGTTTTTCATTCTGCCTTTTGTAAATTTCTGCATATTTGAATGATATTCTGCCCATCTAAAATATCCAAGTCCCTTTTGAGTTTGGACAATATATTATGTAACTGATCAGCTCCATTTTGAAAAAACAGGTACTGGAAATAAATAGCTCCATGCAATTTCTAATCTCTGTATTAAACATTCTTTTAATATTCTTTTCATTGACTCTCTTTCTGAACTTGTTATCTTGCAGTTTATCAATTCCTTGAAAGATAATCTAAATGCTGAGGTGGTACTGGGTACTGTAACAAATGTCAAGGAAGCTTGTGCTTGGCTTGGTTACACATATCTTTTCATTAGGATGAAGATGAATCCTTTGGCCTATGGCATCGGATGGGATGAGGTATATTTTCATGCATCTTGGTCGTACATCATCTTAAACATAAACTACTGATTTATTTATATTGTTATCAGGGCATTGTAATCCATATAGTCCTTCCCTTCCCTTTCCTTCCAAATTTTAAAATGTAAGAAAGCAACAAGAAAATTAAAAACTAATGGACCTTCTAAGACGTCATGTACTTTTATAAATCCTTTGGGGTCTAGTGGATGAAAAGTCAACAGTTTATTTTGTACAAAATCATGTGTTGTCCAGGTGCAAGGCCTTGCATTACATTCATTTTGTTCTTTTGAACATAGAATTGTATTAAAGTTCTCTTTTTTTGTTTTACTTCCTTTCTTTATGGGGATGGAAGGAGATGGAGGGGTTGACTGCTTGGGAAATGAAATTCCTGTGTAGGTGAATTTTATGCACTGTATAAAGATAAATGGAATAATGGAATTTTAGACATGTGCATTTTGTAATTTTTAGTCGAGGGTCTATCGGAAACAATCTCTTTACCTCACACAAGGTAGAGGTAAGGACTGTGCAACCCCCACCCCCTCACCCCCTTGTGCGATCACACTGGGTATGTTGTTGTTGGGAGCTCGATTGATGGTTCTTTTTGTTTAAAGAAGTATCTCAGATGAACAAGTCTTGCTTGACCGTTAGTAGATAGGTGATGCAACATTGGATGTCAAGATTACCCCCGAGGTTCTCATGTTGGCTTTTCTTGAATACAGCTTCAATTGTCACTAAGTGGGTTTTATAAGTGTGTTAATCAGATATGGTTAATATCTCAAGATAAAGTTGATTTGAGGTTCTTGTTTTTGCAAGAGGTTTGGGGAAGCAGCTAACAATATGGCATTCAAACTTAAGCTGAAGCTGTCTTTTCTCTTTTGCAGGTCATGGCAGATCCATCATTAAGCTTAAAGCAAAGGGATCTTATAAGTGATGCAGCTCGTGCACTTGACAAGGCAAAAATGATGCGTTTTGATGAGAAAAGTGGGAACTTCTACTGCACTGAGCTTGGTCGTATTGCAAGCCACTTTTATATCCAGTATACTAGTGTTGAAACTTACAATGAAATGCTGTCACGCCATATGAATGAAAGCGAGGTAATTTGTTTTGCTTGCCATTTCTTTAACTTAATGGATCATGCAATTTACTTTGTTCAGTTATGATCCTATGTTAGCGAATATGGACTTGTCTAAAGGGAAAAATGCTATCTACTCCTTGTTCTGGAGACCACTTCTTACTGTTTGTTAGTATAACAATTTCTCTGTGCTGGAGAACCTTTACATCGGCATATAGTTAATTCCTTGTATCTATTGTATTAAATGTGCTCCAAAAATTGGAATTAATGGTCTTTGAAGATAGAAAAGGAGCTGAATTTTTTCATTTATAATTGATAAATTCTTGGGGATATCGGAGTAATTTTGAGCCAATTCTGTCTTGGAATTCCCAAACTGATACGATAAAGCACAGAAATATTTGAGGAAATTATTGTTCAATTAAGATACAGAACATTGTTGGTTATCAGATAGACAATGAATCTCTGGTTCATTTAATGTGACACTTCGTTCACATTATTTTGCACACACTATTTAGTAGTGTAACCCATGCATCAGCACAAAGTCCAACTTAAATTCGTTGCAGTATCACATCTGATGGTGTTATTTATGGAAGAAAATTCATAATGAACTTGAATAATTAGAAGAGATTTTGTTCGAGGGGCAATTAACATTAAAAATAAGTGAAGTTCTTCTTAGTGTACTAAACACTAACCTGTCTCCTGTAAATTGGACGGAAGCCATTGTTCATTCATCTCTATCTAAAGTATTGCTGTAGTAGTATGTGTATATCACCTATTTAGTGAGTTGCCAACTATTTGAGTTTTCCATCTTCTAAGTTATATGGTCCTCTTTGTTATGTTTTTTAATTGTGTGTGCGTCATAAAATACTTACTTTTAATAGTCATGACTTCTATTCCTGCGTATGCTAAGTTTGCTGTCCATTGTTTTTATTGTGCTTTCTCTGACATCTATTTTTTCACTGGCTATTAGTTGATAAATATGGTAGCTCATTCTTCTGAATTTGAAAATATTGTTGTCCGAGACGAGGAACAAAATGAGCTTGAGATGTTGGCTCGCACATATTGTCCATTGGAAGTCAAGGGTGGTCCATCTAACAAACATGGAAAAGTTTCAATTCTTATTCAGGTATTGTGCAACTCTTTGTCCATTAAATACTGTGTGGCTTCTTAACATATAGTGTTTTAACAACGCCGATTGTCTCTTGCAGCTGTACATCTCTCGAGGATCAATTGACACGTTTTCACTGATCTCTGATGCTGCTTATATAAGTGCAAGCCTGGCTCGTATCATGCGAGCTCTCTTTGAGATTTGTCTGCGTAGAGGGTGGTGTGAGATGTCTGGTCTTATGTTAGACTATTGCAAGGCTGTAGATCGCAAAATATGGCCCCATCAACATCCTCTTAGACAGTTTGACAAGGACATTTCTTCAGAAGTTTGTTCTCTATAAATAACTTCTGTTAAATAAAATCTCAACTAGTTTATGTGTGTTAATTAAGAACTGGTGTTTCAGATATTGAGGAAGCTTGAAGAAAGGGGGGCAGATTTGGATCATTTACACGATATGCAAGAGAAAGATATCGGAGTTTTGATTCGTTATGCACCTGGAGGAAAGGTAGATTATTTTTTACAGGTTTTTGGTTCGAAGCTTGCCCTGTGACTTTCAGTTTAAAAAATGTTTTCAAAATTCCAGGTTGTTAAGCAATGTCTGGTATATTTCCCATCAGTCCTGTTGACTGCTACAGTCAGTCCAATCACTAGAACGGTTCTGAAGGTGAGTACATTTCTGCACTCACTTTTTCCCTCTTGTTCTATCTGAAATTTATTTCCTTTGTCCCAATTTTAACTTCCAATTTCCTTCTCAGACATTCTAAAAAATTGTATTCACTTTACTAAAAGAAACTTCTCTGCCACGTTTTTGGACTTGTCAATACCATACAAGCAATAGGGTGACATTGTACCTAAACAGTGTAAATTCTTCAATACTAAAAGAACTCCTACCTTTGGAGCCACTTCTACTTATGCAACTATGCTATTAACACCTGCGGCCACTGGCCGGTCCAAGAAGAAAAACTCAGAATGAGATAGAGGAATCATCTATCATTTCCTTCTATTTTTATCAAATGTCAAGAGAGAGATTGCCATGAAGCTCCTTTATTATAGGTGGATTTGGTTATAGCTCCACAGTTTGTTTGGAAGGATCGAATTCATGGCACTGCATTGCGCTGGTGGATTCTGGTTGAGGTACCAACTTGTTCCATTATATTATGCTTTGATGTATATATTAATTTGATGTCCCGATTCTGTCTAGAATCTTTCCTCTTACATTGACATGGTATCAAAATCTATCATTGTAGATTATGTACTGTAGCTTTGAACATACTTGTTTCTTGCAGTGTAAGTGTATAACAATAATGATAATAATCAAACATCATGTTGTGTATGGAATTTGGCCTATGCTCATCTGCGAGGTGTCTTTCTTTGTTTGCCTTTCTTTTTTATTGCATTGGTTTGACCTGTCTAGTATTCAAGTTTTCTTCTTAGTTTTATTTATCTCCCCAGGAGTTTCAAATGTGGTTCAAATAAGTGACAGATGTCATGCCTCATTCCGGCTTAACAGTAACACATATAGTTGCAAGCGGAGTACAAAGGTGCTCTTGTTTGGGTTTACTTGTCCAGAAAGGAGATCAGAGGTTATTATGTGTGGCAAGACAATCTTGTCTTTGCATTTGCATTACCTATTCTCCTCTTTGCTTTATCTTGGGCGTGATAGTTGAAAGTAGGTTGGCAAGAAGAAAGTCAGAAGCTTGTCGGAGGTTGGGTAATAGGAAGCCATGCTGAGCAGGATAGATCCACCATTACAGCATATAAACCTAGTACTTTCAATGCAGAGTATAATTTATGTGTAAAAGTTCACTAATATTGCAACAAATAGTATGTATGAACTCATAACTTTAAAGATATAATGAGATATTGCCAAGAACCTTAAAGGTTGAATCCATAAGAGTTTAAATCCTGGATCCACCTCTAATACCTAGGCAAGGGTCAGTGTCTTAAAAATTATCAATTTTAGCGGTAAGAAAAACTACTAAATATAAACTTTCTGGTGTTAAGTGGATGTCATGAGGAGATAATTAGTGGTCAAGGTTATCTGCAAAGTAACTTAACGGCAAGGAAGAGAACATGTAGATATAGGGGAATTATGTTTTGTTCCACAGCTTCATTTTTTTCTTTTGAGAATTGGTAATTCTATCAATAAAAAATACCAAGAAGGTGCAAGCAAAAGTATTACTGATCAAAAGCAAAAGTTTGCTCTTCTTAGATGGATTCTATCACATCTAAGAGCTCCTCTTTTTCACTAGAAAATCTCTGTTTACACCAAAAATAAAACAAAAGTAAACAGTTCATTTCTCTTCTGGATAGAGTTTTCTTTGTCTTCAAAGACCTTGATGTTTCAGCACTTCAAAAGCTCAGTTGTGTCCATGAGCATGGACCATTTAAGTCCCACCATATTAAGGTACAGTTGCCATAATTGAACAGTGATGTAGCAGTGTAAAAACAAATGATGTATGCCTCTGAACGTGAACCACACAAAAAACATCTGGAGCACAATTGGAATCTTCGTCTTTGTATGTTTTCCCGTATCGAGCATGATTTATGGGACACCAACCATGAGAAATACATCACCTTATATGGAGCATTAGTTTCCCAGATCTGTTTCCAAGGCCTAAATCCTGAAGTCCTCCTGAAATCAAGCTACGGTAGCAAGATATTCACTGTAAATTGACCCCTACTTTCAGTTTTCCAAATCATCCTGTCCTGGCACTGTGATAAGCCTTGGAAATTCTCCAAAATCAGTAGTAATTCAGCAAGTCTACCATCTCCCAGTCATTTAGTTCCTTCTGAAGTTGAGGTTCCAACCATCGTTTCCTCTATAGGACACTATGGTTTACTGCCTATTTATTGCTCATTAAGGTGCTTAATCGTACGGCCATCTTGCTTGCGATGCATCATTCATAAAAAGCTGCTCATTAAGATGCTTATGACCCTGAGCCATTGCATTGTGATGCTAAATTTGATTGCATGAAACAGTTAATATTTCAGGAACTTGGAAGGGTTGGTTTATGAATATTAGATACTAACTTCAGGTCCTAAACCTCTTACAAAGTACAGAATATCTTCTTCTGATGGAAAATTAGAACACAGGAAAGAGATCAGTGAATGAATTGATAAGGGTCTGAATCAAGGGAATAATGTTATTTTAAGACTGTTCTGGTGCTTGATAGAGTGCAGAGATAAGAAGTAAGAAATGGAAGAAGAGGAGGAACGAAAAAGAAACATAAGAGTGAAGATGCATACATATTTCTATGAATAATCCAGTCATCTGCTTAAACACAAGAGGATTCATGACTTAATAAAACACAAAAGGATATTTATGATGCATTGATCAATAAAGAGAAAAAAACCAAAGGATACATATGATATAAGGGAAACTTTAATCAAAGTCAGGTTGAAAATTGTATCTGACTGACAACTTTATGGGGTGTAGTCTTGACACATAAGTGGGTGATTTTCAAGATTGCTTGCCGTCCAGTTAACTATCTCTTACTGCCCATCTAGTTATTCATCTAAAAAATAAAATAAACAACCTGGCAATGGTTGCCTTTGAATTTCGCCCTCCCCTTAAAATATTATTCGAACCTTCACTGTAACTGTTTCCATACCATCAGGTTGGCCCATGTAAGTCATGTTTTTTCTTGAATATACGTCAAATGTTTCAATTGGAATTAGTTTCAATTTGCATGGAGGAAAGGATTTCTCAGGTCGAGCCATTTTGATCTCATGACTTGGCTAGGATTCTGTTGTTGATTTTATACTAGTGTATCATACTAAATCATTTGTCTAATAACTGCCTCAGGATTCTGAGAATGACCACATTTACCATTCTGAGCTCTTCACCCTCACAAAGAAAATGGCCAGAGCTGATCCACAGAAATTAACCTTTACTGTGCCAATCTTTGAACCACATCCTCCACAGTACTACATTCGTGCTGTTTCTGACTCGTGGCTACAAGCAGATGCTTTGTACACAATAACTTTCCACAACCTTGCTCTTCCAGAGGTTGTTTTATTAACTTTTATTCATCTCTATATTGTTGAATATCCGCAATATGTCCTAAAGTTTGAGTTTTGGGTGTTGGTTTTCTCTGACTTGAATGAATGATTTTTCAGGCTCAAACATCCCACACTGAGCTTCTAGATTTGAAACCCCTTCCTGTGACTGCACTCGGCAATGGAACTTTTGAGGCCTTGTATAAATTTTCACACTTCAATCCTATACAAACACAGGTGGATGTCTCATTCTTTTGTTTCCTTAAATTTGATTAGTTGTCTGTTTCATTAGTCAATATCAGCAGTAATTTAAATCAAATCAATTTTGGCAGGCCTTTCATGTGCTGTATCACACGGACAGAAATATACTTTTAGGAGCTCCGACTGGAAGTGGGAAGACAATATCAGCTGAGCTTGCTATGCTCCATTTATTCAATACACAACCCGATATGAAGGTACTTTGTTGCAATTAGTTTTGGTAAATGCTTCCACATGGATAATCACTTGTTTTTGTAAGTTTTTGTATGTCAATATATTGAGTAGTAGTCTCCGATCCCTTATTTTCTTTTGGTGCACCCATGTAGTTCCTCTGTTTATAGATGATTGGGTGTCTTTCGGAGAGAATAATATATTGTAGGTCTCTCTTTTTGGGGTACCCACTTGTATACAACCATGTTGGCCTTCTTATTATTATTGAAATACTTTGCCTGATAAAAAAAATACTTTATGAAACTTACCTTTAAGTCTTGGTAGCACGTTCTTATCAAACAATACACTAGATGTAAGCCTCCATTTCATCCACTATCAACCGTTCCTTGGATTATTGACTCAAGGTACTTGAGTATCTATCCTCAGTTCCACATCTGCCAGGATGACTTGAGTATTTATCCTCAGTTCCACATCTGCCTCGTGAGTTACGTCAACGAACTTACATTCCAAGTACTTTGTCTTAGCCCTGCTCAACATGAACCCTTTAGATCCTTTAGATTTCTGGGTTTGTCTCCAAACCTGTAGCCTATCGTTAACTCCACCGTGTGGCTCACCAATCAATACTATGTCATCTGCAAATCACATACACCATCATACCTCCCCTTGAATATGCCACATCAGTTCATCCTAAGAATGGGCTAAGAGGATTCCCTAATAAAAGAAAAATCATTTACCTGATCAAAAAAAATAAATTATTGCGAAGTTTTGGTTTTGTATATTTAATATTTCTATCATTATACTTGTATCTCAACTTCG